>NC_136057.1:130571407-132971407 GCF_964261635.1 Lissotriton helveticus | reverse complement strand
CAGGATACACATGTCCGACAGTAGGTGTTAGACGCCACTTTCATCTGAGGCCAGTAAAAGTGGGGGACAAGCCGAGCAAAGGTCTTGTCCTGACCTAAGTGTCCTGCCAAGGGAATTTCATGAGCCAATTCCAGCAGAAATGCTCGGTATCGTTGCGGGCCTACCAAGGCCCTTGATGAACCAGGTAAGGGTACCTTGGGTTCACTGTAGAGGAGTCCGTCCTCCCAGTAAATGTGGTAGTGTCCCGCAACGTCCCCTGCTGCCTGGGCTTCAGCCTGACGCCTCAGTCCCTCAAGGGTAGGGCACTCCTTCTGGCCCTTACAGAACTCCTCCCTGGTAGGCCCTCCCTCCACATGCCACTCAGCAGGGATGGGCAGGTCCTCCAGAGAAACTACTTCCCCCTCCACGGACTCCTGGTCCACCACCGCAGGTGGCCGATCTGTCACATGGGGTGTGGAAGCCGAAGCAGGCTTCTCCCGTCTTCGGGTCTGTTCCTTTTTGGCAGCGGGTTGGGCCATTGTTCCAGGCTCCAACCCAGGTGAACTCCCTCCCCGGGCAGTCGCAGACCTTGTGCTTACACAGGCCCAGTCAGGTGTACCCAGCATCTCTGAGTGCGTCCGGTATTCCACCTCTTTCCAAGCATTGTGCTCCATGTCATTCCCCAGCAGACAATCAACTGGCACGGCAGGGCTTACGGCAACTCGAAGTGAACCTGCAACCCCTTCCCACTCAAAGGGAACCTCGGCCACAGGGTGGTGGCCCATTCTGCCGTCAGCCATCGCGGCGGGGTGGAGTACATTGGGAATCACCTGCTCTGGAGACACCAGTTGACTTCTCACCATAGTCATACAGGCTCCTGTATCTCTCAGAGCCTCCCCTCTCTGGCCATTGATGGTGATCCACTGCCCATACTTGGTAGTATTTGGGGGCACCTGAATCTTAGGAACCATCTCCCGTTCTCCCAGGGACACTAAGGTGACACCCGCCCACTCACCCCCCTTATCTAAGGGCAACTCCTCCCCGAGCGCTACACTAGCTACTCCCGGGGCTTTGCCTCCGGTGGGAGGGGGTGGTCTCTTTGGGCATCTGACATCTCCCTTATAATGTCCAACACCACCACACTCGAAGCAGTGGACAACCCTTGGCTGCTGACTTTGGCCAGGATGAGGGTTTCTGGGCGGGTTAGCCTTAGGGGTGAAACCTGTTCCCTTTCCCTGGAAACTGTTTTGGGGACCTTTAGAGAACTCCCGCTTTTTATCTCCCCCCTCCTTCTTCTGAGGGGCGCCCTGTCCGGCCTTTTGGGAATCCCCTCCAGTCCCCTTTGAGGCCACCCGGGTACTTGCCCAGATGTCCGCCTCCTCTGCAAGCTTCCGGGGGTTGGTCAGCTTGCTGTCCACCAGGTGCTGGCGCAGCTCGGGAAAACATTTCTCGAGTAGATGCTCTTTAAGAAAAAGATCATACAACCCCTCATAATCCTTCACCTCACTGCCCTGTACCCAGCCCTCCAATGCCTTCCTCGCATAATCCAGGAAATCCACCCAATTCTGGGTGCTTAACTTGTGGCTCCCCCTGAACTTTTGGCGATACTTTTCCGGGGTTAGCCCAAAATTTCTAATCAATGCTAACTTCATGGTGGGGTAGTTGGTCTGCTCCTTTGGTTCTAAGGCTAACAAGGTGTCCCGACCAGTAGGAGGCATGTACTTGTACAACCCACCCCCCCAGTGTTTCTCCTGGATCCCATGGGCTCTTAGGGAGACCTCATAGGCAGCCAGCCATTTGGCTATATCGTCCCCTGACTATAGCTGGCAACTATGTCCTTAGGCAGGTAGGGTCTGGACTCCCTGGTTGGTTCTCTGGTTTCGCTGCCACCATTTGGAGAGTTGGCGAGTCCTAACTGTAGAGCCTTGAGTTCTAGCTCTTTTAGTCTAAGCTCATGAGTCATCTTCTGTTCCTCCCTCCCCTGTTCTAACCTGGCTAACTCCCACTTCAGCTTCCTTTTTTCCCTCCTGTCTGTGAGCTCCGCTTCGGTCAAGCTTCCCCCGGAGACACTACTGCCCCTCCTAGAGGAGGTAATTGGTCCTGGGAGTAGGTTTCCCACCTCAGGGTGGAATAATCCCTCTACCTCTATGACCGTGTCCCGGTCTGTCCCCTCATCCTCCTCCTTCCCTTCTCTGCGCGCTTCCACCCAAGCCCTTAAACTGGTCTGGAGTTCCCCCTTCTTGGCACCACGCTTAAAGAACACTCCCATTTGTTGACAGAAGTCTTTTAGCTGGGCCACAGAATAAGTGTCCAGTTCTTTCAGTGCAAATTCCATTTTGCTAAAGGCAATTCAAGGTCAAGCACACAAAAAGAATAGAGTTACAAGGGCAACCTGAAGCTACCTCCACCCCACCACCAGGAATACATTTGGAAAAAGCAAAAGTAAAAAAATTAGGAAGTCCGCCAGGAGAAAACTCCAGGTGCAGGTTAGTGGATTACACTTAGTTACTGCAGAGTAGTCGCAACCACAGTCAACATCCCACCGCTAGACACCAATATGTTGGACCTAGATTTGCTAAGCCACCTAGGGTAGCCTGGCCTAGGGTAAGACAGTCACTAAGTAGAGGCACATGTGTAAAGGTTGCACACCACCTAGCAGTAACTCGCTGCAACTCCACTCAAAAAGAAACACTACACCAAATTTTGTATGAAAATACGTGCTGCTTTATAAAAAATAATACTTTTCTCTCTTTTACTAAATAGCCATTGACAGTTCAGAAATACACATTTAACTTTTGTTTCTGTAAATTACCAGGTGTTGAAGTTAATATCTCAAATCTCCATTTCACACAAAAGAATGCAATACAAAGACACGTAGTGAGTAACAATGGTACACTTCTGTGGGAATTCAGGTAACCTCAGTTTAACATAAGCAAAGACTACTGTCTAGTCTCTGGCAACACCAAAGTACCATAACTGTTACCTCCGCTTTACTGTCCCACGAACGCTATTCTCTAAACCTGAACACTGAGAAGTATTCAATAATAGGTCAATTACCAGCCTCCCATCCCTGCATGGGGTTGAACAGGTCAATGGTGGAAGTCTTGAAGGCTTCTAGCCTTAATCACCCTCTTTTACTTAGGCCCCTGGAAGAAGGCTCCTCTTTAGCCCCTTGATCGGTAGTAGACCGAGCTTTATCTCCCCCAACACTCTCCTTACTTCTCAGGGTTGGGCCCTCAGGCCATTGTCTTGGATCGCCAGGGGTGAGTAGGTCCTCACCATTAATCCCTGTCAGCGTAGGCTGTCTCACTCGCCGATCCAGCTAGTTGGAGACCGAGCTGGCGCGAGGTGAAGAGAGCCACACAGGTAGAGGAGGGCCGAGACTCGCCACACCCGTCTTTCCCGCCTAACCAGCTGCCCGGAGACAGAGCTGGCGCGGGTTAACTGAAGACACACGGGCTGAAGAGCGCTGAGGCTCGACTCACACCCGCTTCCTTGTTGTCGAAGACTCCGCCTCTCTCGGGGAAATGGCCTGACTGGGCAGGCGCAAAGGAATAGCGGCTCCCAGGCTGAGGCTGCTCCGCGGCAGCGATTCCTCTTCCTTCGCTCCGCCCCCCCCCCCCACTTTGGGGGAAATTATCCAAATGGGCAGGCGCAAGGGATAAGCGTCTCCACGACCAGAGCTCACACTACCAAACCTGCGCAGATGAGAGACAAGGCTTCCCCTCACAAGTCTCCGACTCTCCCCGTTGAACCAGGGAAGACTGAGGTTTCCTGTCCCATACGCTCGCTCCACCAGTGAGCTCTGCCCCAGTCACTCGATCCCTTCCTTCCCTTCAGGTGTGCCGCTACTTTCACGAATATTTACAACAAGGGGTGGTGAGGGACAGAGTCTCTGAATTAAGCAGAATACTCTCACCCAGTCAAGAGATCAGGGCTAGATCCAACACCGTTTTTTAGCTCATTGCACCATCCCAGTTTCAGAACCTGGCTGTATGCAAATTAGTCTGTCCCTGGCCCAGTGCATCATGGGAACAGGGCAGACCAGACTACAAAAGCCAATTCTTACACTGGGAAGGAAACAAGCTTCCGGGGACCGGTTTCTGGCATTACAGCCGTCTTCGGCCCGGCTTGCTTGAATCCTGATGGTGCAATGAGCAAGGGACTCATGTCTGAGCATACCCTTCCATGCTTAGGGTGGACAAAAATATTTACAACAAGGGGTGGTGAGGGACAGAGTCTCTGAATTAAGCAGAATACTCTCACCCAGTCAAGAGATCAGGGCTAGATCCAACACCGTTTTTTAGCTCATTGCACCATCCCAGTTTCAGAACCTGGCTGTATGCAAATTAGTCTGTCCCTGGCCCAGTGCATCATGGGAACAGGGCAGACCAGACTACAAAAGCCAATTCTTACACTGGGAAGGAAACAAGCTTCCGGGGACCGGTTTCTGGCATTACAGCCGTCTTCGGCCCGGCTTGCTTGAATCCTGATGGTGCAATGAGCAAGGGACTCATGTCTGAGTATACCCTTCCACGCTTAGGGTGGACAAAAATATTTACAACAAGGGGTGGTGAGGGACAGAGTCTCTGAATTAAGCAGAATACTCTCACCCAGTCAAGAGATCAGGGCTAGATCCAACACCGTTTTTTAGCTCATTGCACCATCCCAGTTTCAGAACCTGGCTGTATGCAAATTAGTCTGTCCCTGGCCCAGTGCATCATGGGAACAGGGCAGACCAGACTACAAAAGCCAATTCTTACACTGGGAAGGAAACAAGCTTCCGGGGACCGGTTTCTGGCATTACAGCCGTCTTCGGCCCGGCTTGCTTGAATCCTGATGGTGCAATGAGCAAGGGACTCATGTCTGAGTATACCCTTCCACGCTGAGGGTGGACAAAAATATTTACAACAAGGGGTGGTGAGGGACAGAGTCTCTGAATTAAGCAGAATACTCTCACCCAGTCAAGAGATCAGGGCTAGATCCAACACCATTTTTTAGCTCATTGCACCATCCCAGTTTCAGAACCTGGCTGTATGCAAATTAGTCTGTCCCTGGCCCAGTGCATCATGGGAACAGGGCAGACCAGACTACAAAAGCCAAATCTTATACTGGCAAGGAAACAAGCTTCCGGGGACCGGTTTCTGGCATTACAGCCGTCTTCGGCCCGGCTTGCTTGAATCCTGATGGTGCAATGAGCAAGGGACTCATGTCTGAGTATACCAATCCACGCTTAGGGTGGACAAAAATATTTACAACAAGGGGTGGTGAGGGACAGAGTCTCTGAATTAAGCAGAATACTCTCACCCAGTCAAGAGATCAGGGCTAGATCCAACACCGTTTTTTAGCTCATTGCACCATCCCAGTTTCAGAACCTGGCTGTATGCAAATTAGTCTGTCCCTGGCACAGTGCATCATGGGAACAGGGCAGACCAGACTACAAAAGCCAATTCTTACACTGGGAAGGAAACAAGCTTCCGGGGACCGGTTTCTGGCATTACAGCCGTCTTCGGCCCGGCTTGCTTGAATCCTGATGGTGCAATGAGCAAGGGACTCATGTCTGAGTATACCCTTCCACGCTTAGGGTGGACAAAAATATTTACAAGAAGGGGTGGTGAGGGACAGAGTCTCTGAATTAAGCAGAATACTCTCACCCAGTCAAGAGATCAGGGCTAGATCCAACACCGTTTTTTAGCTCATTGCACCATCCCAGTTTCAGAACCTGGCTGTACGCAAATTAGTCTGTCCCTGGCCCAGTGCATCATGGGAACAGGGCAGACCAGACTACAAAAGCCAATTCTTACACTGGGAAGGAAACAAGCTTCCGGGGACCGGTTTCTGGCATTACAGCCGTCTTCGGCCCGGCTTGCTTGAATCCTGATGGTGCAATGAGCAAGGGACTCATGTCTGAGTATACCCTTCCACGCTTAGGGTGGACAAAAATATTTACAACAAGGGGTGGTGAGGGACAGAGTCTCTGAATTAAGCAGAATACTCTCACCCAGTCAAGAGGTCAGGGCTAGATCCAACACCGTTTTTTAGCTCATTGCACCATCCCAGTTTCAGAACCTGGCTGTATGCAAATTAGTCTGTCCCTGGCCCAGTGCATCATGGGAACAGGGCAGACCAGACTACAAAAGCCAATTCTTACACTGGGAAGGAAACAAGCTTCCGGGGACCGGTTTCTGGCATTACAGCCGTCTTCGGCCCGGCTTGCTTGAATCCTGATGGTGCAATGAGCAAGGGACTCATGTCTGAGTATACCCTTCCACGCTTAGGGTGGACAAAAATATTTACAACAAGGGGTGGTGAGGGACAGAGTCTCTGAATTAAGCAGAATACTCTCACCCAGTCAAGAGATCAGGGCTAGATCCAACACCGTTTTTTAGCTCATTGCACCATCCCAGTTTCAGAACCTGGCTGTATGCAAATTAGTCTGTCCCTGGCCCAGTGCATCATGGGAACAGGGCAGACCAGACTACAAAAGCCAATTCTTACACTGGGAAGGAAACAAGCTTCCGGGGACCGGTTTCTGGCATTACAGCCGGCTTCGGCCCGGCTTGCTTGAATCCTGATGGTGCAATGAGCAAGGGACTCATGTCTGAGTATACCCTTCCACACTTAGGGTGGACAAAAATATTTACAACAAGGGGTGGTGAGGGACAGAGTCTCTGAATTAAGCAGAATACTCTCACCCAGTCAAGAGATCAGGGCTAGATCCAACACCGTTTTTTAGCTCATTGCACCATCCCAGTTTCAGAACCTGGCTGTATGCAAATTAGTCTGTCCCTGGCCCAGTGCATCATGGGAACAGGGCAGACCAGACTACAAAAGCCAATTCTTACACTGGGAAGGAAACAAGCTTCCGGGGACCGGTTTCTGGCATTACAGCCGTCTTCGGCCCGGCTTGCTTGAATCCTGATGGTGCAATGAGCAAGGGACTCATGTCTGAGTATACCCTTCCACGCTTAGGGTGGACAAAAAGCTTGTTTCCTTCCCAGTGTTGGATCTAGCCCTGATCTCTTGACTGGGTGAGAGTACTCTGCTTAATTCAGAGACTCTGTCCATCACCACCCCTTGTTGCTACTTTCACGAAGGCAGTCCACGACCCCAGGTACCGGGGGGGGGGGGGAGGGGGAAAATCCGGTGGAAGGATTAGCAGGTTGGCCACCAGTTACCCAGCTCACATGGAGGGCTGAACAGGGGGTAGGTCAGAGGAATTTCCCCTCAGTCTCAAACTTCAAGTCTTCCTGGGAACACACCTCCAGAAGCTCAGCGAGGGCTTCCTTACTGGGCAAAAGACTGAACTCCTTGGTAGATCAGTCACCCTTAACCACTCATAACCCTTACTTCTAGGCTAGGGGTTGGTCAGGTGCCCAGGGTCTCCAGGAATCCCACGAAGCGGGGTCAAGTCAGTAACAACAAGGGAGGAAGGGTGGTGAATCAATAAGGAAGCGTCCCTAATCTGGGAGGTCAACCCTTTGGTTACCCTACCCCCACCTTATGCTACAGCCTGTCCTCCAGCTGACTCTCTCTGACAAGACAAAATGGCTGCCCTGCAGCTGACCTTATATAGTCTGGCCTCAGAAGGTCCAGAAGGGACCAGAAGGTTCTGGAAGGCCTCTATTCTAGTCTATGGGTACTTCCCAGGAATGACCGTTATGGCAGTTAATGGCGACCATTTTGTGGGCCCCCTACTTTCCAGTCAGAAAAGGCACCTAGGCCTGAGGTGAAAAACTATGAGGGCAAAAGAGCATCTATCCCCCAGGCCAACTCCATAAAAATAGTCCAGTGGACACAAAAGGATATAAAGGGTATGAGGGGCAAAAAGGGGACAAAATAAATAATGAATAGGAGGGACTACCCAAAGGCAGACAGGTCTAACAGTGGGTAAATGTTGAGGGCCAACACAAGACTACATATGCACAGTAAGTTGTGAAATGGAATCTTTTTGCTGTAGCCTGCAGCGTTCATCTTCATTTGGCAATTTCAACTATTGCCAAATACTGCGGGATACAGTGCTTAATTTGTAAAACAATAAGTTCCGGGGCTCAAAGCTTAGCTCAGAAGATGTGCATTGTTTTCTGTGTGTGGCCCTGGATGAAAGTTTGTCGAGGAAAAATATGTAATGGTCCTCAGGGTGCAGTAATGATGGAATCCGCAAAGGTTCAGTGGACTCTGGTGCCCCAGAGTTGTCTCTTAGAAGGTCTGGAAGGAGAGCTATCCCACCAGCTTACGTAGGGGAGTATTTAAGATAGATATACTCTTTACATATTAAGAAACATGCAACACAAAACTTTTTTCGCATTTATCTTTTCCCATATATATATATAGGTTGTGTTGTGGTTAAAGTTATTAAGGGAGTTGGGTGGTTGGCATTTTATATGCTTATGTTTTTTTAAATCTGCTGAGTGAAGGTAACCATAGATATGGAATGAGGCTATGTCTTCTAGAATGCCTAGGGCGTTGTGATAACTCAAACAAGGGATACTGAACATATTATAACAATTCTATCAGTTTCCACATGCATGTCTTCCTTGCAGAACTGATCAAGAGGAATACTACCCGAAGATATTACCCATCTGATTAAAGTCTTTTTACTATTTGGATCCTATGCTCTGATATCTTCCCCATACTATTCAATGTTTAAAGAGTTCCTCTTGCACCCTGTCACAGACCATAGCTCTTAATAGTTCAAGTAACTTTATACATCTGCAGTAATGCCCCGATACACAGAAAGTAGGTATTGCATAACCATGAACCATCTGCGGCGCGAAGGGTGTTGCAGGAGTGCGTGCTAAATACAGCACACTGTGCGCTTAGGGTGACTTCTGTGCGTGCGCGCTCACGCGCACAGCTTATTGGGAACAGTGTTCACGGGTCCCAAAAATGTATACGCCGCCCGCGGATCTTAGACTGGTGCGGATATGTAATGAAAGAAGTTGGAAAAAGTGTTTGTAGGTGTCACAAAGTTGTTGCAGAAAATTCCTGATCAGAACAGGAAGGGAACAGACAGGGTTGTGTTTGTGGAACAGCTAACTGCTATAAATGGATGCTCCTTTCTTCATTTGAGGAAGGACTGGAAGACGGAAACAAACACTGAAAGTTTCCGTTCCTTTTTTGATGAATATTAGGATCAAAACTGTCCTTACAAGTATTGATTCCTCAGTGAACGAAATCCTCTGTACAGGAAACATAAACCGTATTTTGGATACTTCGATAGTGCAGAGTTGCCTAAAGGTTTGTAGGGCCTGGAAAAGCTGCATACGTTGAAACCGGGTAGTAAGACGAGGTGTTGTTCATGACAACGTTTTCTTGAACTTTCCGTTATATTACATAGAAAATGGATACCCAGCGGGGTGATTAGTGCGCTCTACAAATACTTATTGATAGTTTTTGCGGGAGGTCTTTCACGATGCGTGAGCCCTGGTCGAATGCCATTGTCTTGTTAGGCTCGTAGATGTGAACTGGGGAAGAGTTCCTTTGTTCAGGGAGACAAAAGACATTGCCATACATATGGTCTGTGGTCCAACATTTTTAAATTTAAAGGTAGCTGGTTGCTACTCCTTTTGTTTCCACGCTTGCAACCTTGCCTGGTCGCTTCTCATGCACTAGCAATCAGTGTGACTCTTTCGGCAGATTGACAGTTCATAATCTGGACAAAATATTCTGATTGAAAACGGTCTTCCTGCACAGTCTTGTGGAACCTGCAGTTTTGTGACTAGTTTTCCCAATTTTCCATCGTGTAAAGCACTGCAGTAATCAAAATGAGTTCAAATAGCACTTTGCCTCTGAACATGTAAATCGCTTTCAGATAGGAAAGGGAACATCTCACAAAGATATTTTAGGATGAAACTTCCAGAAAAATACCTGTCTTGGCTCGAGCATCAAAATCAAGGCAGTGAACAAGAATAGTTCCTAGACCTCCTACAGTTTTGGCACAATATGATGTGAAATCAGAGCGCAAGTGCGGCTTTGCTTTGACAGAGTAAGTGCTCTGGTGATTCAGTCTGATCTGTAGTGAAACACACTCTTCGTGCAGTCTGACTATACATAGCCATCTTGAAACAGTTATACTGCTCATTCAATGCAGTGCAGAAAACTGTGAAAGTAACGCTAGATTGTCTTTGCTGTGAGTTTACCAACTGGTTCTCTTAATTTTTCAATAAGTAAAAATGTGTTTGTTGCTGTGAGCCAAAGCACGAAACAAAACTATGGCTAGGCTCCGTTTACCTGTTTGAACTTTAACTTTCACACTGTAGTCCTCTGTCTCGTTCACACCGTCACTGCAATTCTGTTCCTCCTGCCTTTTCTTGTTCAAAGGGTCGCATTATTACAGAGAAACGTGGTGCCTGTCCCTGCTCCCTGGTGCCTGTCCCTGGTGTCCATTCCTGCTCCCTGGTGTCCGTCCCTGCTCCATGGTGTCCGTCCCTGCTCCCTGGTGTCCGTGCCTGCTCCCTGGTGTCCGTGCCTGCTCCCTGGTGTCCGTGCCTGCTCCCTGGTGTCTGTCCCTGCTCCCCGGTGTCCGTCCCTCCTCCACGGTGTCTGTGCCTGCTCCACTGTGTCTGTGCCTGCTCCCCGGTGTCCGTGCCTGCTCCCCGGTGTCCGTGCCTGCTCCACGGTGTCTGTCCATGCTCCACGGTGTCTGTCCCTGCTCCACGGTGTCTGTCCCTGCTCCCTGGTGTCTGTCCCTGGTTTTAGTTCGGTTGTTAACCGAGGCCTTTCCATTTTTACTAAAACTATATATATATATATATATATATATATATATATATATATATATATATATATATATATATATATATATACCATTTTTATAAGGACTTTCAACCTGCTCTCTTCACAATGGCCTGTTATGTTTGTCATTCGCATTTTATCACGCACACTATAGTATAAAACATGGATCAATGTGGGTCAGCCCGTTTTAACCATTTCAAAAATATTTTTGAAGGCCCAGGTGCTTCTCCAGCAATAACTTTTTGCAAAATCTTGTTAATTTTTTCTGTCCGTGTGAGCTGCATTCAGTCGTCTGTGTTATGTCTATACTAATGGTCTTGATGATCGTTCGTCTCTCCCTTACAGATCAGGAGAGCTGGAGGAAGTCAACGCAACACTAAGGATCACAAACAGCCCCTCAGTAGTGCACAATGACGATTCTTACAGGGCACAGCTGCGGGACTGATTGTAGGTCCTTTGAATTAGTATTCATGTTAATTGCAGCGCACCTGGGCGCTACAATTAACATGAATACTAAAGGTTCACAATCAGCCCCGCAGCTGTGCAGTGTAAGAAAAGGAATGCAGAGTGTCAGTGTTTGAGACTGCTTTTTTTTTCTTAATCTCCCACAACGAGGAAATGGCACTTTTTCACGCCGCTCGCATTTTAAAAGCGGCGGCGCGAACGGTGTTGTGGGAGTGCGAGCTAAATTCAGCACACTGCGCTCTTAGGGTGACTCATGTGCTCGTGCGCTCACCCGCGCAGCTTGTTGGGAACAGTGGTCATAACATCCACTGATAGAACACAATCACCAGATGCCCACCATATACACATCTAGAAGAACATGACAACCACTGATAACAATACAAAACAACGAGCATCTAAACAATAGCTGATGTGCAAAATACACATCTAGAACCACACACCAAGCATTGATAGAAGACAATGGCCAGATGTGCGCTATGCACACATCTAGGAGCACACAACAGCCAGTGATAGAAAACAATGGCCAAACATGCACTATACACACATACAGGAGCATACAACTGCCACTGATGGAAAAGAATAGCCAGACCTGAACTATACACACATCTAGGGGCATACGACAACCACAGATATGAAACAATGGCCAGATGTGCACTATACACACAACTAGAAGCACATAACCACCAATTGAAAACGATGGCCAGACGTAAGCTATACACACATCTAGCAGCAAACAACAACCACCTATAGAAAACATTGGCCAGATGTGCACTGTACACACAACTAGAAGCACATAACCACAGATAAGAATCAATGGCCAGATGGGCACCATACACACATACAGGAGCACACAACAGACAATGATAGAAAAAATGGGCAGACGTGCACTATACACACAACTAGAAGCACACAACAACTACCGATAGGAAATAATGGTCAGAAGTGCACTATCCACACATCTAGGAGCACACTACTGCCACTGATAGAAAACAATGGGCAAAAGTGCACTATACACACATACAGGAGCACACAAATGCCACTGATAGAAAAGAATGGGCAGACGTGAACTATACACACATCTAGCAGCAAACAACAACCACTGATACAAAACAATAGCCAGACGTGCACTATAGACACAACTAGAAGCACATAACAACCACTGATAGAAAACATTGGCCAGATGTGCACAATACACACAACTAGAAGCACACAACTGCCACTGATAGAAAACAATGGCCAGATGTGCACCATACACACATACAAGAGCACACAACAGCCACTGATTGAAAACAATGGCCAGATGTGCACTATACACAAATACAAGAGCACACAACTGCCACTGATAGAAAACAATGGCCAGATGTGAACTATACACACATACAGGAGTACACAAATGCCACAAATAGAAAAGAATGGCCAGACATGCACAATAAACACATCTAAGAGCACACAACAACCAACGGTAGAAAACAATGGCTAGAAGGAGCAGAATAAATTGCAAGACTAGTCTTCTTCGTACAGAAGATATCACTTTTTTTTTTTTTGCAGAGTTTTATATAGCGCGAACTAGAACCGAACCGAATGAGTTATCAGAGCGCTTTACATAGCACCAGTTACGTTACATGAGGACACACTTTCATTTTAGGCACGGGGAGATTACGTGATTTGCCCAGAATCACAGGGGGTTTTTGGCGTCGTTACCGAGACTCGAACCCAGATCCCCAGGTCCGAGGTCGAGCGCCTTAGCCGTTAGGCCAACCCCTCTCCCTAACATTGTGCGACAGACAAAAACATAGAGTCGATACAAAGACTTGGATCAACAATGCAATCTGCAATAATGCAAATACTCTACTTTTTACAAGGCGTTTTGAACCGATTATGCAGTGCACCAAACCAGGGGCTGGACCTTTCTAAGACTTGGATTAAAGTTAAAGGAAAAATAATTTGTAGATAAAATGCATTAATCTTTACCTCTCTTCGCTGTATCCTTTGAGAAAACTCTCTTCACTGTATCCTTTGAGACAACTCCCTTTACTGTAACGTTTGAGATGACTTGCTTCGCTGTATCCTTTTAGACAACTCTCTTTGCTGTATCATTTGAGAAGACTCTCTTTTATTGTATCTTTTGGGAGGACTCTCTTTGCTCTATCTTTTGAGGCGACTATCTTTGCATTATCTTTAAGATGACTCTCTTTACTGTATTCTTTGTGATGACTCTTCGCTGTATCCTTTGAGATGACTCTTTACTGTATCCTTTGAGATGACTCTCTTTACTGTATACTTTGGGATGACTCTCTTCACTGTATCCTTTGAGATGACTCTCTTTACTGTATTCTTTGGGATGACTCTCTTCACTGTATCCTTTGAGATGACTCTCTTTACTGTATTCTTTTGGATGACTCTCTTTACTGTATTCTTTGGGATGACTCTTCGCTGTAACCTTTGATCAATCAATCATATCATTTGTAAAGCGCCCTACTCACCCGTGAGGGTCTCAAGGCGCTGGGGTGGGGAATGCTGCTACTGCTCGAAAATCAATGGCTTGAGGAGTTTTCTGAAGGTCAGCAGGTCTTGGATCTGCCGTAGGTGGAAGGGGTGGGTGTTCCAGGTCTTTGCGGCAAGGTGGGAGAACGATCTGCCGCCTGAGGTCGCTCTTCGGAAGCGGGAGACTGTAGCGAGGGCGAGGTCGGCGGAGCGGAGCTTGGGGGTGGGGGTGTAGAAGCTGAGTCGTCTGTTGAGGTACGTTGGTCGGGTGTTGTGGAGTGCCTTGTGTTCGTGGGTGAGGAGCTTGAAGGTTATCCTCTTGTTGACCGGGAGCGAGTGCACGTCTCTCAGGTGGGGTGTGATGTGGCTGCGGCGAGGGATGTCTAGGATCAGGCGTGCAGAGGCATTCTGGATGTGTTGGAGCCGTCTCAGGAGTTTGGCCGAGGCTCCTGCGTAGAGGGCGCTTCCATAGTCCAACCTGCTGCTGACAAGAGCCTGGGTGACTGTTCTTCTCGTTTCAGTGGGGATCCACTTGTAGATCCTACGGAGCATGCAAAGGGTGTTGAAACAGGAGGAGGAGACGGCGTTGACCTGTTTAGTCATGGAGAGGGTGGAGTCAAGGATGACTCCTAGGTTGCGTGCGTGGTCGGTGGGTGTTGGAGCGGTTCCCAGTGCAGTCGGCCACCAGGAGTCGTCCCAGGCCGAAGGGTTGGGTCCGAGGACGAGGACCTCTGTCTTGTCCGAGTTCAGCTTCAGTTAGTTGTTCCTCATCCATTCAGCAACGGCCTTCATTCCTTTGTGAAGGTTGGTTTTGGTGGTGTGGGGTTCCTTGGTGAGAGAGAGTATCAGCTGGGTGTCACCGGCGTAGGAGAGGATGTTGAGGTCGTGCCGACGGGCGACGTGGGCTAGCGGTGCCATGTAGATGTTAAACAGGGTTGGGCTGAGGGATGAGCCCTGGGGTACGCCGAAGATGATCTCGGTAGCTTCGGAGCAGAAGGCGGACGCTCTGTGTTTTGCCGGAGAGGAAGGAGGTGGTCCAGTCCAGGGCCTTCTCTTGGATCCCACAGTTGTGGAGGCGTGTTCGTAGTGTGTGGTGACAGACCGTGTCGAAGGCGGCTGACAGGTCCAGGAGGATGAGGGCCGCCGTTTCTCCGTTGTCCAGTAGGGACTTGATGTCATCGGTGGCGGCAATGAGGGCAGTCTCGGTGCTGTGGTTGCTGCGGAACCCAGACTGGGAAGGGTCCAGGATGTTGTTCTCCTCGAGGTAGCGGGTCAGTTGTTTGTTGACGGTCTTCTCGATGACCTTTGCCGGGAATGGGAGCAGAGAGATGGGCCGGAAGTTCTTGAGGTCCTTGGGGTCCACCTTGGGTTTCTTGAGTAAGGCGTTGATCTCGGCGTGCTTCCAGCTCTCAGGGAAGGTTGCTGTCTCGAAGGAGGTGTTGATGACTTTCCGGAGATGGGGTGCGATGGATGTGCTGGCTTTGTTGAAGATGTGGTGTGGGCATGGATCTGACGGAGATCCGGAGTGGATGGTGTTACGACAACGCATGTCGTCACAACGTATAATCCATTACAACGCAATTACTATTCTAACTCCGCCGGGGCGTTACTTTGGGGAATGCGTTGTAATGGATTATGTGATGTAATGACATGCGTTGTAATGGATTTCGTGTTGTAAAACATTCATTGTAATGACACGCTTTGTAAAGCGTGCATTGTAAATGATGTTTCCCACCAGAGACAGGTCAGAGGTTACACCACACATAATGCAAGATATCCAGAGGGGAGGCATACTGCAGGGGCAGACCAGAGGTTACACCATCACAGATGTGCAACATATCCAGTTGGGGGGGGTGGGGGAGGAGGCATCCACCAGGAGCAGGTCAGAGGTTACACAACAGATGGAGCAAGTTATCAAGAGGGGTGGGGGCAGAAGACATACACCAGGACAGAGGTTTCATCACAAATAACACAAGGGGCCAGATGTAGGTAATTCTATTTTACCGACTCATAAATACCGAATTTTACCGATTCGGTATTTATGAATCGGTAAAATAGAAGTACCGAGATGTAGGTAAATCCAGATGTGGATTTACCCAATCTTTAAAAGTCGGTATTTACCGATTCGGTAAATACCGACCGGTAATGCTCCATTCATTCCTATGGGCTTTGAAGCCCATAGGAATGAATGGGGCATTACCGGTCGGTATTTACCGAATTGGTAAATACCGATTTTGACAAGGGTGCAGGGGGTGTCACTTTGACACCCTCTAGCACCCCCAAAAAAGGTACGGGGGCCATGTGGCAGGCATACCTGCCCTAAGGGCAGGTCTGCCTGGCATATGGCACAGGTGTGCATGCACACATGTGCATGCACACCTCAATCGGTATTTCACCATCAAATTGAATTTGATGGTAAAATACCGATTTCTTAGGCCTTGTGGGACTCATAAGAGTCCCAACTACATATCAATTTTATCGATTCTGTAAAAATACCGGTCGGTAAATTTACCGACCAGTATATTTACAGAATCGGTAAAATTACCGATTTGCCCCGTTTCTGTCCTCATACATCTCGGTAGCCAAATACCGGTCGGTAACGGCCGAATTCGGCCGTTACCGACCGGTATTTGGCTACCTACATCTGGCCCAGATATCCACGGGGGTAGTAGGCGCAGGAGGCATACACAAGGGCATGGTAGAGGCTTCACCGCAGACGGTGCAAGATGTCCAGAGGGAAGTATCTTAGTTTTGCAGTTCTGTAACTGAGTCAAGTGACCTTGTTTATTGCATTATGCTAGTTTTAGATATTCCATAGTAAAGTGTTAAAGACATAGGACCTGATTTAGAATTTAGCAGACAGGGTATCTCGTTAAAACACGGCAGATGTCCTGCCCGCTGGATTAAGACGGTCATACAACAGGGGCAGGTCAGAGGTTACACCACAGATAATGCAAGATAATCAGAGGGGAAAGGCGACAGGAGGCATACACCAGGGGAGGTCACAGCATACAGTGCAAGATATCAAAAGGGGAGCAGGAGGCATCCACCAGGGGCAGGTCAGAGGTTACACCACAAATAATGCAAGATTACCAGAGGGGAGAGTGGGCAGGAGACATGCAACAGGGGCAGGTCAGAGGTTGCACCACAGATCATTAAAGATATCCAGTGGGGGAGGGGGACAGCAGGCATAAACCAGGGGCAGGTCAGAAGTTACACCACAAATAATGCAAGATATCCAGTGGAGGAGGGGGCAACAGGCCTACACCAGGGGCAGGTCAGAGGTTTGACCGCAAATAATGCAAGATTACCAGAGGGGAGAGCGGGCAGGAGACATGCACCAGGGGAGGTCAGAGTTCCACCATAGATGGTGGAAGATATCGAGAGGGAGGCAGGAGGCATGCAGCAGGGGCAGGTGTGACGTTGCACCACAGATGGTGCATGATATCCAGAGGGGGGCAGGAGGGATATACCAGGGGCAAGTAAGAGGTTGCACCACAGATGGGGCAAGATATCCAGACAGGGGTAGGAGGCATGAACCAGGGCCAGGTCAGAGGTTACAACACAGAAAGTGCAAGATATCCAGAGGGAAGGGGGGGGCAGGAGGCATGCACCGGGGGCAGGCCAGGTTATGGAAGGTCTTCATTCTAAGAAGGACAACATTATTTACTCTCCCTCTCCCTCCCCAGTGACGACCCTGTCTCTATCTGGTACATGAGGCTTGAATTCAGACGGTGATGCAATAAAATGCACCGTTAAATCAACATGAATGGAGTGAAATAAAATACAAATAGAGGGTAGAAGATGGGTAATATCCACAACAATAACTACTGAAATTGAAAAATGATTTGCACAATTAACAAAAACCATTGCTATCAACTACAAAAAGAAGTAAAAGACATAGTCAATCCATTAGGTGAACAACAAGAACTATGTATTGCTCATGAAGTTGCCATCAGTATGGAGAGGTACCCTGGGGTCATGGGGAAAACAGGTGTGGAGAAGAAGCCAGAAGAGAGAGGCAGGACCACTCATGAGGAAGACAAGAAACCATGCCAGGGGCCATGTAGCCCTCCTACCTCTTCACCCTCTACCCTCCATCACTACCCCGGCAGTGCTGGCACACGGGGACTTCCTTTTACAGGAATGTAGAGTCATCTTTATTACAGCCAGGAGTTGACACTGCAAACTCTCTCTAGTCTGCTGTATTTGACAAGATATTTATTGATGAACTCTTGAATTGAGATAAATGGAGTTCTCCACCCTACTCGTGGTTTATCGAAAGTGGATGTCCACAGTACACAATGTGGCGGCCCTTACACTCCGTGCTGTCAAGTCCTTCGCCAGGGTTGCGTTCTGTTGGTCTGTGTATTTGTGGACCACTGAGTGATCGCAACTGTCATCAAAGATGTTGCCCTAGATACACACCCATTGCTAAACATCCATGGAATCACATAGTAGCCACTACATACAACTGCTCTCTGCGTTTTGGCACCGACATTATTTTATATATTTTTGAGGACATTTACACAAAATATCAGAGAAGATTATTGTGTGGACAAAATATTGTATCAAGAATATCGAGGACAGAAATATTGTGAAGGTAAGTTTCTATAGGTAAGCAAGTTTTTAGTATATATAACTCAACATATATGTACCTTGATGATATATACATCTTCAAGGTACGTAGATGCAGAGTTACGAATAGCAAATCTATGCTTACCTATTTGCACTTACCGTCTCAATATTTTTGCCCTCGATTATTTTTGACACAATATTCTGTCCACACAATATTTATGTTTCCGATATTCTACTAGTGATCTGTTTTTTAGGTAACCTAGAACAATGACTTGGAACCATAGATAAATATCAGCTAGGTCTGGCTAATGTAGGAAAAATATGTTATGTTATTTAATTATCACTGATTCAAAGCATATAAGTCCCAAAAGATCACTGAATGTCCTCACTGCTTACGTCTGAAAGAATGGCCTGAAAATTAACTTTTTAGAAAACCCAAATTAAAGTCTTTAGTACAACCAACTACCAGAAAAAATGGTATAATGGGGTGCCGCTCGTGTGGAGTATTTGCCCTGCTGACCTGCTCGCCACTGTCCTGGCTGGGAGCCAACGTCTGCTTGCCTGGGGAGACACCGCCTGAGAGTCCGGCCGCAGTGGAGGTGAGAGGCGCAGGCGAGCGGGACTGCGAGGACCAGCATTCCATTGGTCATCGTCAGCTGGTTCCTCTTCCCGCCGCGCCGCGCCCCCTCCCAGTGCCACGCCCCCTTGTTATACTTAGGTGAACTCGCCCACGCGCATCGCGGGACGCGCGCGGGGCGGTCACCGGGGCGAAGACCGGGCAAAGAGCGGGCCGTTCTAGGCCGTTAGAGGCCGGCAGAGACCGGACCGGGCCACCCCTCTGACGCCCCGGGCTTTCTTTAGCTCCCCTTACATACTCCATCATGGCGACCAGAACCTCACGAAGCAAGTCTGCCCAACAAGGTACAAGCACTCTGGATAAATTTTTCCCAAAGACGAGTAACCTAGCTAGTATATGCTCGTCAATCCCTGAGGCCCACCTCGAGATGGGCCCGGAAAGTGTGTTTCTGGATCAGGGGGATACCTTTTCTACAGATGCGAGTACACCGATCACACTGGATGCCACCCACATGTCACTACTGGACAGCATTGACCAGACGATTGAGTCGGTCCTTCAGCAGTTAAGAACTCCCTTGACGCAGAGGGACAGGAACTCTTCCCGGCTATCTGGGATCTCTGACCATACTACCATTCCGGAAAGCAGGGGAACAGTCCTGCAAGATGCAGGTCAGGCCGACTTGCCCATAGATGATGTAGGCAGCTTAGTAGAACACCCCCCCAAAAGGAAAAGGTCCAGGAAAGCAAAGAAGGCAAAGAGGGCCAAAGTGGACACAGTAGAGCTAAACCAGACTGACAGCATAGACATTTCTGCCTCTCCTGACCTCAACCTATCAGGGTCCAGGCCGATTCGCACGGGCTCTCCAGCTCTTGCTTCCCTACCCTTGCACACGGGCCCTTTTATTTTTGGTGGGGCAACTTCCACTTCTACTAGCACTGACTCATTAGTTAACACACTCACTGATATTATGAGGAACTTGTTAACCCCCATTGCAGCTAAACTGGACGCCATAGAGTCCAGATTGAAGGCCCTGGAAAGCAGTCATCTAAGGAAAAGCCCTGGGACAGACAGAAATGTGACTAACCTCCCTCCAGTCCCCCGGGCCTCCCTGGGGAATAGCCTGCGGTCCGTTACACCGTCACAGGGCGCTAATGCGGTGCTGCTAGGCACGGACGGTGCGCCTGTTCTGCAGGCGCCCCCTTTGTTGCCCTCGGCTCCCAGGCCCCCTGTTCCGGCCCCAAGGAGATCAAAGCAACTTCCAGCGCCACAGACTGGGGGAGCTGTGATCCCTACAAATGGCTCTACTGATGGTCCCGCTCCCCAAAGTGATAGGCGTAGGGTGGTCAACCTGCCTCCAGAAGCGGTCCCTTACACGGTAATCATGGTGGGAGTACCTGAGTTAACTGGTGATATGAGGGAGCCCCAAGACTCGTTACGCAACAAGGTGATAAGCTGGCTTAGCATCAACAGGCCGCTGCCTCCTAACCTGAAAGGCGAGGTCCTGATGGCTAGGAGGATCCCCTGGATTGGTCACACCCCAAAGAATAGGGCTGGGGATTGTATCATCATAAGTTTTAAAAGCCCCCACGTAGCCAACTACATTTCTAATTGGCTTGCTAGGCCTGACAAGTCCAACATAGAATTAGTCCCCCTCTCGTACTTCTACCCAAATGCAAGTAGCACAGAGGCAAGGGGGGAGAAGGGGTGGACTAGAGTGGGCTTTGCTGTGGATGGTTCACGCTACAGACCAAGGCACCACCTTCCACATGCCCAGGCAAACTTTATTCATCACAATAGATTCTCCTGCCTAGACCAGGTCGACTGACTACAAATCAGTGACACCTCGTCTGGCTCGGGAAAGATGGTAGATGAGGTTCGCAGGGGGGTGGGAGAGAGCAGAGCCCCTGCAGCTGAACCTGGCTCCCAGGTTAATGCTAAAGTTAAAGCGCAAAGTCGGGTGGGAATGACTGTAGCCCCCGTAATAGAATACGCCCCGCAGGTTAACGCTAGTGACCGACCACCTAACAGCGGTGACAGTCTGGGCTTACAGGGGACTTCTCACATCACCGGGGCTGGCCACATCCTGCAACCCGGGGGGGACGAGCTGGCTGGTCCACCTACCATCGTGCCAGGAATTTATCCACCCACCGTCCCTATGCAATCCCCCACTGTAGGTCAAGGTGCTCTACCCACAGACCAGGGCCTGAGAATTGTTTCGTGGAATGTAGCGGGTATTGCAAATAAGGAAGGCACACCGGAGTGGGACCATTTACTGGCCAGTAGCGACATCCTCCTCCTTCAAGAAACGTGGGCGCGGGACACTGTAATCAGGAATGGGTTTGATGTATTTGAGATTCCTGCCAAATGGGGGGGGAGGGGGAGGCCGTCGGGCGGGCTGGCAATCTGGATTGCGAGTCACACCGGATGTCAGGCGGAACAGGTACTTACGTCCTCGCAGGACATCCAGTGTGTTCGGCTCACATGGCCTGGCAAACCATCATGGGCCATTGTGAATGTCTACTCTCGACCGGTTGCCGCGCCTGTCGAATCCCCCACCCTAAACGACCTCTCCTCCTTCTTGGGGCAGCTGCCGGGAGACCTCAAGGTGGTGCTTGGAGGAGACTTCAACTGCCACTTTGAACCCCTTGAGGGCATGTCGGAGGGTGCCCTCACGGCTGAAGATGACCATTGGGGAGTTCCACCCTCGTCCTCCCCATATCCTAAAGCCTGGTCCCCCCTTGTAATACAACTTATGTCCCTTACCCTGAACTACGCACTGAGGGCTTGTAATGGGCGCACCATCTCCGATACTCCCTCAGTGTGCACTTTTAATAGGAGGGGTCATGAGTCGAGGCTAGACTACATCATGGTGGATATCTCACTCTGGCCTAAAGTCCACGATTTCAGGGTAATAAACAGGTCAGATAGCGATCATAATGCCCTGTGTTTAAATATCCAGCGGCCTCCCCATGTAGCGGGAACAGTGATAGAAAACTCAGGGGGAGAGGAGGGGGATCTGGTTCTTACAACCAGCAGGCGACGGGTTAAGTGGGGAAAACTTGTGAGCTCAGAAGAGGCCATTAGCAAACTATACGGGTTGGCAATCCCAAGGTTTATGGAGGTGGATGCACTGCTAAACGCACCAAGAACCCCGGAATACAATGAGAAACTGGGTGATATCCACCAGGGTCTTGTAAGAGATTTGGCTGAGGTATTCCACCCGCTGGTGCCAAATAGAAAGAAAAAGACCCATGTTCCCACCTGGTATACCTCCTCTTGTAGGGCAGCAAAGTCTGAGCTCATTGCTGCAATAAAAGAGGGGTCAAACAAGGCCAAGGTGCGTGCCCATAGGAAACACTATAAAACAGTGATGGCGTCTGCCAGGACCGAGTGGGACTGGAACCACTGGCATGATCTTTGTGATGCCCTAAAAGTTAGGGATTCCCGTAAATTCTGGGCCCTTGTTAATAATGGCACAGGGGAACTCAAAAATGCAGTAGAACCCAATATTGCCCCCGAGGTTTGGGAGGCCCATTTCGGGGAACTTTATCAAGATACCAATCCTTGTCCTGTCACAGCTCTGGATGCACCTTGTGGCATACAGGACCGTGAATTGGAACTATCCCTGGGGGAAGTGGAGGCAGCCCTGAAGCAACTATCAGCGGGGAAGGCGCCGGGCCTAGATAGGCTACCTGGGGATTTGTTTAGGCACCATCTGGACATCTGGGGCCCATACCTCCTTATTCTTTTTAATGCCATCTTAGGAGGTATGTCAATCCCCAAGTCGTGGCTGGGGGCAGAGATTGTTCCGATCCACAAGAAGGGATCTACTCTGCTCCCCGCCAACTACAGGCCCATTAGCCTAATAGATGTCCCCCAAAAGCTCTTTGCGCGCCTCATCCTTAATCACCTCCTGGACTGGGTGGAGGAAAATGACATCATGACTCCCCTTCAGGCTGGCTTCAGAAAGAACACGTCGACCATGGATCAGATCTTCCGCCTTCTTCTCCTATATTGGAAGACTGTCACCATAGAGGGTGGAAGACTGTACATGGTCTTCGTGGATCTGAGGTCAGCCTTTGACCTAGTCCCTAGAGGGAAACTTTGGGAGGTTTTGCAGAAGCTAGGAGTGCCCCCACACCTTCTTAGTACTATCATCAGGCTCCACGAGAACAACTATGCCCAAGTAAGGTGTGGGAGGGATGGTAAGCTCTCAGGCAAATTCCCTGTCCTTAGAGGAGTCAGACAGGGCTGTGTCCTGGCGCCAACCCTCTTCTGCCTCTTCATTAACAGTGTCATTCAACATCTTGACACTGTCGAGGACAATGACGCCCCGGTTTTGGCAGGCAGGAGGGTTCCGGCAATCATGTTTGCTGATGACACCCTCCTGCTTTCCAAATCCCCCATGGGGATCCAGAGGATTGTAAATGGTTTTGGCCTTTTCTGTCGGCAACACGGGTTGGAGGTCAACACAGAAAAAAATAAGTTTATGATCTTCAACCCCCCTGCCAGAACCAGACCCAACCCAAAACTGGGGGAAGTTAGTCTTGAGAGGGTCTCGACCTTTGTCTATCTGGGGGTAACATTACAAGAAAACCTGGCCTGGGACTGCCAGATAGCGAGATCAAGGCTGAAGCTATCCCAGCTAGCGGGCGCACTCCTGAAGGTGGCAAATAAATCCACCTTTAAGCCTGTAAGCCCGGCCCTTGAAACCTATAGAACTCAAGCGAAGGCAGCAGCCATGTATGGCAGCGAGCTGTGGGGTTACAAAGCAGGGAAGGCATTGTTAGCGGTGGAAAATACATTCTTGAGACGCCTACTTGCTCTCCCGCAGGGAACGCCACTCCTCCCCCTAAGATTGGATTTGGGCCTACACTCCATCGCTGAAGATCTTCTATCCAAACCCGTGAAGTTCTGGCATCGGATATGGTCCACTGAGGAACTGTATCACTATAAACAGGACCTTATCCATGTACTGAGGCTGAATGGCAGTAACAAAATCCCCTGGCTGGCTTTTATTAAATCAGAATTGTCCAGTTTGAACTTGCCAGACCTCTGGGATGATCCAGTTCAGGGTTGTCAAAGGATCACACGCAAAACTCTTGCCCAGCTGTACAAAAACAAAAATCTGGCTGACATGGACAATGCTCATAGTACCGGCACCCTGACGAGTCGTTTTATGGAGTCCAAAAATTCTTACCTCTTTGAACTTTTTATGGATTTTATTTTTCCTCTTTTGGCAAGGAAATTGTTCCTGCAATGGAGGTTTGGCACACTCCCCACCAAAGTATTTACCCACAAATGGCTCACTGGGGGTGACAAATTCTGTCCTTGTTGTAAAACCAAGAACGAAGATGATCTGCACATAATGTTTGTTTGCCACGCATACCAAAATCCCAGGAAGCGTTGGATTGCACCGCTGTGCCGAAACCTGGGTTTTCGGGAATACCTACAAGCATACAGGGTTATGAAAACCAATACCCTGGGACATATTGTCTTTGCGGTATCAAAATTCCTAATGGCAGCTTGGTTAATAAGGAAGAAAATGTCCCCCTGAACTGGTGCCACTGTGTTTCCTTACCTCATGCAGACCTTCTAGCCTTTTTATATGTAAATATTCTCTAATACATGCATTCCATTTTACTGTGTATTTATGTACTGTATTTTATTGCATCTTTTATGGCCCATGTGGCCGAAATAAAGAATTTTTGGAATTGGAATTGGTATAGTCTGAATTGTTTTATTACAAAAATTTTACCCTACCCATTCCCCGACCGCCTCTCAGCTCGCATCTAGCTGGAGCTCCAACCTTGGTTACTGAAATTATAGGTTGTATTGTCAGAACTGGATCCAGCAGTTCAGCCTGTGAGAGGATCTGGTAGGTCACAATAGATCACCTGTGAGAGTCAGATTGAAGCTGAGGTTTACCGCTCAGAAGATGTCCAGGCTCTTTTCACAGGGAGCAGAGTGTTCACCATGTATGGTCAGTATCAGAACATAGTCCTGCATCTGAGGATCTATGAGCAGGTCAAATGTCCAATTTGATCAAACATTATTGAGGAAGAGAATTCGGCGGCGAAGACCAGCTGAAAAGTATCTTAGTTTTGCAGTTCTGTAACTGAGTCAAGTGACCTTGTTTATTGCATTATGCTAGTTTTAGATATTCCATAGTAAAGTGTTAAAGACATAGGACCTGATTTAGAATTTAGCAGACAGGGTATCTCGTTAAGACACGGCAGATGTCCTGCCCGCTGGATTAAGACGGTCATTGATAATGAACCTAAAATGGACATGTAAAGCCAATATGCTCCATAGACAGCAGAAAGCATAACCATGAACCATTGTAAGCCTGATCCATTATCAAGACTGATTGGACATTTTGGAAATTTTTTAACGAATGTGACAACTTTATGTTTTTTTTGGTGTGTTTGGAAGAGTTACTGTAAATGCAGTTGTTTTGTCATTGATATGCTTTGCTTCGGTGCTGTAATTTTATACTTTTGAAAAGTAAAACCTACCTTCATGTAGTTTGCCAGGTGGAATGAAAAGGGGTCCTGGGGGCTCTCCACCATGATGCAGGCCCCCATGTTGGAAGTCGTGTTGTGCATGTCGAACATCAAGTCATGAGCCTCCGGAGAGCCCTTTGGACCGTAGATTTTGTTGAGTTCCTTTGCTCGTTGCACCTCGTAGGGCTCGTCTTGGGAATCTGGAGCACTGCAAGAGAGGGCAAGGAAGATCGGGGAATAGGATCCTCACTTTTGGGGTACATGCCTTTTGGAGTACTATTAAAGAGTTATGCTTGGCCTGAGATTTAAGGGATAAAGTTATGTTAGGAAGTGAGCAGATTGGGCTATCACAGGTCCATTGAGGGCTGTGTGCTATTGGTGAGGGCCAGAGAGTGAGTGTGTATAGGTGTGTGTGTGTGTGTGTGTGTGTGTGTGCGTGAACATGGGATTTGTGGATGTGTATGTACGCATGAGCGTGGGCGGGTGAATGCGCGGTTGTGTGTCTGTGTGCTGTGCGTGTGTGGGTATGTGTGTGTATGTGGAATGTGCGGTTGAGTGCATGTGGGTGCTGTGCATGTGCGTGTGTGTCTCACTCCTGTGGCGAAGAGGCCGTCTTTGAGTGAGGTAGGTCACCCCAGACATGAGGCCAAAGGGGAAGAAGCAAAGTTTCTACAGAAAACAAGAAGCAAGAGAAACAGAGAAGTACTCACTCCAAGAACTCCATTTTGAAGCTGCGGTTCAGATCCTGATGAATGTACCGTACACACTTCTCCATGGCACGAGGATTGGCGATAAATGCGGTTGTACTGAATGTGGAACGGCACAACTCGGAAGGGTCTTTAATCCAGTGTTTGGCAAGGAAGACTCCCGACATTTCATTGCCATGTGTGCTCCCGCTCACAGCAACACGTGTCACTGGCTTCATGAGGACCTGAGATGCCATCCTACGAGCTGGATAGGACCCTAAAAAAAAAAAAGTTGCCACCACATAAGTGAAGACCATTGGCAACCCAGCATGAGTTTAATATTCCTACCATTGCTACATGGAGTAACCAATACACCATAAAGGCACCCATTTATTCTAGTCCAGGTCCCACCCAAACATATGGGACCTTGTAAGGTTAATGTGAGGTCAGTAATGCCCAGCAGTATATCTGTCAGCTGATCAGGGTCATCATTCGTGTGATACCAACAGTGATAGTTGGTGGCTCTTACTTGCAGGAATATCTCAGTGGAAGGCCCACCCGATAGAGGACCAGAGGACAAGCAACGGATGGGGTTAGGAGTGCAAAGGGGAATACACCATGGAAATTCAGTCCCTTCACCCTGTACCAAGGAATTTAGGGAGCCAGTGATGGAAGGCTGGGGGCCACTGGTGGGCTTCCCTAAGACAAACCAATGTGTGGGGAGCCTTTGGTAGGGGCAGGGGAGGGTGAGTAAGGGGTGGCCGACCTAAGCAACAATTTTAGGTTCCACTACTGCAATGCAAAGTTCAGGGCTCCAGTTACAGCTTTCAATCAATCACTCAATCGGGGAATTTTAGGATTGTAGGCGCGCTACTTAACCCTGACCGGCTCATGGCGCTGGGGGGTGGGGGGAGGGGGAAGCTGCCCCTGGTCAGTTGAAGAGCCAGGTCTTGAGGGTCTTCCTGAAGATGTGCATGGTGGGAGCACGTCTGATGTCGATCGGGAGCTCGTTCCAGGTCTTGGCCGTGATGTAGTGGAAGGTACTACCACCCGTTCTTACTCTGCGAATGAGCGAGGGCTCCGGCGAAGGCGAGGTCGGTGGATCGGAGGTTCCTATTGGGTAACTGGAAGGAGATTCTATCGTTGAGATATTGGGCTCCGGTGTGGTGGAGGCATTTGTAGGCGTGGGTGAGTATCTTGAAGGTTACTCTTGTCTCAACGGGAAGCCAGTGGAGGTTACGCAGGTGTTGGGTGATGTGTTCATGTGGAGGGATGCTGTGTTCATGCGGAGGGATGCTGAGGACGAGTCTGGCTGCAGTGTTCTGCAAGGTCTGTAGTTTGCAAAGCAGAGACGTGTTGATCCCGGCGTAGTCCTGTCTGCTGGTAATGAGAGCGAGGGTGACGGTCTTCCTTGATTCAGGGGGATCCCTTTGAAGTTCTTTCAGAGGTTGCGAATAGTGTTGAAGCAGGTGGAGGCGATGGTGTTGACCTGTCGGGTCATGGAGAGAGAGAGAGGAGTTGAGTACAATGCCAAGGTTTCAGGCATGGTCTGTGGGGCTATTGCCCAGAGTCACATGGTGCTGGGCTAACCTGCCGCCGGCGCTGGGGATCGAACCGTGATTCCCAGATTCCAGCATCAGTTGCCCTGGCCGCGGCGCCACACCACGGTTGACAAGGAGTTTTTAATAACAAGCTGACATGGCAGTAAAATTGCACACACAGGCTTTGCAGTGGCAGGGCTTAGACATGTTTAAAGTGCTAATTGGGTGGGAGGCACTATCAGTGCTACAGTCCCACTAGTAGTACTCAATTTTCAGGCCCAGGGTATATGTTATACCACTGTACCAGGTATTTACCAGGAAATTAAAGATTCCAGTTGTGTATACAATGTTACCATGTTCAGGGGAAGCGCATGCACTTTACCAATGGTCAGCAGTGGTAAAGTGCTCAGAGTCCTAAGTCTGACAAAAAGAATAAGCAAAAAGAGCAGGTAAGCAGGCAAAAAGTTTGGGGGAAGACCACCCTAAGGCTGACAGGTCTAATAGTATGGTATAGGATTCTGTGAGTCTGTTTGAGCATTGAAATTAGTTTGATCCCTATTGGAAACCCCTGGTCCAGCAGGGCACAAGAAGGAGAGCGAGAATAGTTTCTCAAACACTGGAAGTTTATCCCCTACATTCCTGTATGGAAGAGAGATGCTTACCAATGTAAAAAAGCCTGCTGTGAGAGACGCATATGAGATGCTCACAGAAGATTGGTATAGTGAGGTGTGCAGAATGAGATGTGTGGTAAAGCTCAGATATGAGGTGTTAGTGAAGAACAACAGAAACATTGTGTTCGAGTGTGAGGCTTACAAATGAATACAGAGGGTGGAAGGTAAAAAATGAGAAGTGCATGGGATGCACTACAGCACAAAACCTAGTTATAAGTTAGGCTCACAAAAACTATAAAAGGTTCAAAACTAGCAAATATGCCTTGCGCTAGGTTTATTCGAGCCAAAATATTGAGCATTTAATTGAAACAATGATTAAAAGCGGGGAGGCTGTGCTCAAGAGTATGATGATTTATTTACAAGGGACATTTGGAGAGCTGTGTGTTAACAGTGAAATATTCTTTGGGGAATAGTTATTGGTACCAAGAAAAAAGGTCAGATTAACAGGATAACTAGGATATGGGTGATGCTGCTCCAGAGGATGAGCCAGGGGAGTCCAACACCCATGATTTTGCATCTGAGCATGTCCAGGAGGAGGCTGAAGAGCCCTTACTGGAGAACTCTAGTCCCCAGAGAATAGCTCTAGTGGCTCACAGGGATGCCCTAGAGGTAGGACCCTATGTATTCCTCCTGGGAGGGCGCAGCGGGTTCAGGGGAGGTTCAGGTCCTTCTCAGTTAATTTAACCTCCTCTGCCACTTCAATAGGGACCTCTATCTCTACCGAGAGCTGAGACTCATGAAGGAACAGTTGGCCTTATATAAGGAACATCTAGAATCCCATGATTGCAGCACTAGTGAACCTATGGTCAGGGAACACTCCTTTGACACTAGGTACTTTGAGCAGGATTGTCTCTCCTTACCAGGAGGGTGATGGCATCCATAAGGGGATCACTGCCTTAGAAAGGGCCTGTAAAGTTCAGAAGGTTCCTCAGGGGCAGTGGGCAGCTATCCAGTGGCTCTCCTTTGCTAATAAAGGTAGAGACAAACTCTTGACTGTAAAGGAAGAAGATGCAGACAATTACAAAGTCTTGAAGAGTGCCCTCATAGATGGGTTAACCACTGAGCAATGGAGGGTTACGTTTAGGGATACATAGATGACACACACCCAAGACTGGACAGATTTTGTAGGTAGTGCTATCAAGAGTCTGGAAAGATGGCTTCGTGGAAGTAATGTGCATGATTATGAAGAACTGTACAATTTAATTGTGAGGGAGCACATCCTTAATACCTGTCAGAGTCAGCAACTGCAGTAGTACCTGGTGGACTCAGATCTGACCTCTCCCCAAGAACTGGGAAAGAAGGCAGACAAGTGGGTTCGCACCAAATCATGGTGGTGGTGGCTAGAAGAAGCAAGATTCTTCTAAGGCCCAAGAGAAGGGTGGGGAGAAATCTAAATAAAAGAAAGAGTCTTCTGAAGATCCCCAAAAATCTTCCTCTGGGGGTGGGTACCAATCTTCTTCTTCCTTTAACAAGAAACCTTGGTGCTATTTGGGTAAGAAAGACGTCCATAGGGCAAAGGATGCCTTTTTCTAGCACCAATACTGCTACTACTACTCCTAAACCCTAGAAGTAGCACTGGTAGTAGTAGTGCCCCCAAGAGTTTAGCTGGGTTAACCTTGCATACTGCAGTGTGTTCTGGCCTAGTCAGGACATCCACTCAGGCTGTTTTAGTCTGTGATGGTGACCTTCAGAATGCCACCCTTATATAAGTCCCAATAACAAGGGCAAATGCAGACAACAGTCTCCAGTCAATGGTCAGGGATATGTAGCTCACAGGGACACAGGTGCCAGTGTCACTATGGTGACAGAGAAACTTGTGTGCCCTGAGCAGATTCTACTTGGTCAGATTAACCAAGTGACCAATGCTAGCAATGTCAGGACAGATCATTCCATGGCAGTTGTTAATCTCAGCTGAGGAGGGGTAACTGGCACAGAGTTGTGATTTCCTCAGACTTACCTGTGGGATGCCTACTGGGCACTGATTTGGAAACTTCAGCCAGGTCTGAAGTGGAGTTCAGGACTTATGCAGACATTATGAGGATTTCAGCCAGTGACTCTGCTGTCACTAGGGCTCAGGCCAAGAGGTTAGGCACCGAGGGAGTCCTGGATCCTGAAACAATGGACCACCCAGCTCCAAAGAGAAGGAGTAGGAAGGGTAAAGATGTATCCTCCTCTCTGACTCCCAGTAAGAATCAGCCTCTGGAGAGGGATGATCTCAGTACATGTGAAGGAACTGTCCCAGAGGAGCTTCGGCTTGACACGGCACTGCTACTGGGGGCAGGGGGACCTTCCAGGGAAGGCTTGAGTCTGGAGCAGAAGGCCTGCCCCTCCCTTGAACAACTCAGGCAGCAAGCTGTAGCAGAGGAGGCAGGGAGTGTCAGTAACACTGGACTTCTTGGGAAAATAGGCTCCTGGGTTCTGTAGAGTAGAGACTCCAAGCTTGATGCCACCAGGAGGTTAGCCAAACCTCAGAAGTTCAGGGATTTCCTCGCACACAACATTCCCCTTGTAGGACATCTTGGGCAATGCAAGTCTTGAGACAGGATTGTCCCTCACTTTCACTGGCCCTACACGTCTGAAGACAGTAAGGAGTTTGTCACTCCTGTGTCGCCTACTAAGCCAGTTGTAAGTCAGGTGGCACTACAAAGGTCCTCTTAATTTCATACTCCAACACCGATTCTGGTGCTTGAAAGCATGATTCCATGTACTGGGAGACTCCTTAGAGGACCCCCTGTACTCCCGGTAACAGCCTTTCAGGGTCTGCCAGCAAGCTAGTGCTGCTGCTGTCCACAGACACAATTCTGCCCTCCTGCTGCTGTGCTCAGCTCGACCAGGGGAAGGTAGAACAATAGGATTCCTGTCACAGGCAGGTGTCACCACCTCCCAGACAGGACTTGGTGTATTGGGCTGGGGCGCTTTCCGGTACCACCAGACAGCTGTGAAAGGCATATTTGGTGCTTTCCTTGCTTATTAGTTTAGGAACCCTTGGTTCCAACTCTGATGAGAAACAGGACAAAAGACAGGGGAGAATCTTCCCCTCTGTCCAGCCCCCTCCTCTTGGAGGAACCTCCGAGTCATTCCAACACTTTCCCTAGGGTACTTAAGAGCACCCCTATGGGCCAGTCCTCAGATTCATTGTGGAACAAGACTCACCTCAGAAACCAAGCCACTCTTCGACCATCTGGATAATTGAACTTTGTTGGACTTCGACTGGAACAGAGTCCGCATCACGGAATAATCTCGTTGCTCCTGGTCTGGCTATTCTTCAAGTCTTCTGCGGACGTCTATGTCTGAGCTTCATCTAGGTTCTCCAGAAGGCCTGTGTGCAGCAAGGACAGCCAAAGTTATTTCCCTTGGAGTGAAGGAGTCACTTCCCTGCTTCTGCAGGCACCGCAACGAAGCTGAAGGATCAGCTGCTCCTGTCGTCCTACGGAATTCCTGAGGCCCAGCAACAAAAGTTGTGGTTCTGCAGCTCCCTGGAGGTCGGACTAGTCTTTTCTGCAATTTTGAGGACAGTATCCCTCCTGTGCCGGGTGTCGACTTGCCATGGCTAAGGCTTGCTGTCTCTGAACTCCAGAGATCTTCGGCCTACAAGAAGTTCCAGTCTACTGCACCTGATCCCTCGAAGATTAGCATCCTCACTGTATCCTCTGAACCTCCAGCTTTGAAGAGCTGCCTGAGGTTCTCTTGCGAATCCTGTGCCTTCAGCCTGTGGGTCTTCTTGAGGGCATTCCTTTGCTTCAGTTGGCTCCTATTTTTACTCTGGGCCTGCGCTCACTCTCCTGCACTTAGTGAGTCCCTTGGACCTTGCTGGTCTCAACGGTTGCAACTTTTTGCTTTCCATGCCAGTTGCGGCTATCAAGGCTTGTTGGTGCTTGCGCTGGACACCGACCTTCTGGACACTGACACCCAAGGTGGGACAGCTCGTCCATGGCTCCTTCCTCAGCGTTGTCTGGTCCGCACAGCTGCAGCGACAAGGTCACCATTTTCACTCTTGAACCTCCCGACATCAGTGAGCATTGTGCTTCCGTGCCTCCTGGTCACTATCGAGTGGCATAGACTTTGTCCCCTCTGCTTGCAGGTTCTCCTCTTCAGGAATCCAGTCTGGGATTCCACTGGACTCCTTCAAAGGCTTCTCCAGAGGCATCTTCTTCGAAGTCTTCCACTGTCGTCTATGGAAGATTCTGACGTGAATTCACCACCATGCACCCAGTTTCACTGGTGCATCCATGGTAGGGGTTGCTTTCAAACCTCTCATCTTCCAAATGAATTCTTTGGAGTCCGTTGGGAAGGGTCCTTCTTCTTTAAAACTGCAATGTGACTTCTACGTTGACTTCCATTGGGCACACAGCTGTGTTTTCACTCTGCACACATCCTCCGTGGAGTTTCTAACCCTGGGTGGTTCCTTGTGTCCCCAGCTATTTTGAGTCTTCTGGTCCAAGTCCTGTTCTTCTTTGCAGTTCACATTTCACATTTTATTAGTATATTCTTTGGTATCCCCCTCGAGACCAGTGTAAATTTGTGCTACTTACCTGATTAATTTTAAGTATTGTTGTGTCTATTGTTCAGTTGATATCTCTGGGTTGGTGATATGCCAATGGGTTAGTGATTGTGTTGCATAATAAATAGACTTATTTTTATAAACACTGTGTGGTTCTTTTCCACTTAATCTACACTATCTATTAAATGTGGTAAAACAAGCTGCTTTACACTCCTTCAAGACAAGCCTGGAGGCTGCTGTCCACAGCTACCAATTCAAGTGCTTTCTACGGTATCAAAGACCACTGAAATCCCCATAAGGGTTGCCTTGATTAGTGCAAGGGGCTTCACTCCTGAGAGTGTACATCATAGCCTCCTACAGCCACCAACACCAGTTTTCCGTTACACTTCTCCTACCTGGGCAGATGTCCAAAAAGAAGTGGGGCACTAACCAAGTTAGGCAGTATGTAAATGACATCACAGTGCATGACATCACAACCTATGACCTCACAGGAAGTGATATCACAAAAAATGACACCAGATTCTAAGGGAAGAGGATGTGGTCTAACGGTTAGAGCAGTCTACCTCGAAGCTGGGGAACCAGGTTTGAATCTCAGCAGGGACACTCAACATCCTGTGATTCTGGGCAAATCACTTAATCGCCCCCATGCCTACCAATAATTAATGCATGTGTCTGTAGCGTAACCAGTGCTCATATAAAGCGCTCTGATACCTTTAGGTCGAGTTTGCGCTATATAAAACTCTTTAAAAGTTTTTTTAAAAGACCTCACATACGTTAAGCAGGTCTATCATGCGTACATTTGAGCACATTACAATATTTAGAAAGTTCGATTTTGCGTCGCAGTTGTGCAAAAAAAGTTATGCAGCACTGGAGAAAGACCTAGGCCTCTACTTATACATTTACTTATTAAAACTCTACCAGAAAGAAATTGGCAACAAAGAGAAACGGGGCAGTAAGTCTGTTCTGCTTAATTGGTTGCAAAGTCTGCATTTTAAATTATCTTATGGAATTAAGGCACCTGCTGCATAGATCTTTATGTACCCAGTAAATCTCTCAGGAAACAAGAATGATGGTATGATAACTCTGGAGGTTAATGCACTTGCTGGAGAGACAGGTGTTTTGTCTAGTCCCAGTTTTGAATTAAAGTATCATAGAGAGTTACTATGTCTCCCCCAAAGCACATCATGTGACACACAGATGACGGATTTATAGTTTGTGTAGATGGGTAAGTGGGTTATTGCTTTTAACACAGAGATATTTTCGTTACTTGCAGTTCATAAATTGTAATACTTCTCATATAGCACAGTGAACTATGAAGGAAAGGACATGCAACTCCTACACCTTGCAACCCTCACTATCTTATGCAACACATCCTGTAAATTGATTTACACACAAGATTTATTGTAAATGTATAATGTGTATGTGTGATGTCAGGCTCTCCCACACCCTGGATTGAGTTGAGTTGTGCTATAAAAGAAATAAGACAAACTAGTGATATTTAAATTAATATTTGTGTAAATATTAGGACAGAGCAACACATCTGACACACCATAACCCAAGATGTTTGCTTAGACTATGATGCTATCTTGAGGTTCAACTGTTCAAAGAAACATTTCAACAAAACATTAGCCTTTGAGTGGCTGGATTGCAGTGTGAAACAGTCAAATAAAGGTAGGGTCTGGCTGAGGAGGGGCAGGATGCAGAGCGCAATCTACAAACTTCCTGAATACTCTCCCTTTGTCCTGGAAGTGCAGACTTCAGGCAGCCCGGGCTTCCAGGGCGAGGTGAGAAGAAAATCCTGAGTTTCACAACAAAAGGGAAGGTCAAAGGTCAAGTGCAGGGCCATAGGCACGTCAAAGACTTTAATAACAGAATTCTGCATGTCAAAATACTAGTTTTTTTTAAGCGTGCCAATGGCCATGCAACTGACAGAAGAGAGATGGCAAAGTCTTTTGTCCATTTCACCCCGCCACCCCCTGCCACCCCAATACAAAATCTGGGTGATATATCCCCCGCACCCTCACGCTTTCTACGCCCATGTGGTGCAGCCCTGTCTGTGATGTGGTGCAGGTGACGCCAGTTCCGGCGCATGACACCTGGGTGACAGGTACACAAATTCAACACCGTGGTATTGGGAGATATTTTTGTAAGTTCATTAACTTACCTTCTAATTGGTGATTCAGCAGGAGATGCCCTCGCTCTGGTGCGGTGTCCCGGCTGGGACAGCTCCCATCCAGAAGGACAGAGCAGTCCACCCCCGGAGAGCAGAGATCCGCCCCGTCTGGAGTTAACCCGCCTCTTTCTGTGGCCGAAGCCTGGCTGCTCCGTGCCTGCCTCGGGCTTGTTTGTGACTGCTTAACTTTTAACACCACAAAAGCAAACACAGCTGGCCCCAGGCAGGCACTCGAAGAGAAGCTGCTTCTGCTGGCTTGGCATACACCCAGATCACCACAAAAAGCACCTGGAACCAGGCAGCGCCAGGAAGTATGATCTGGGAGGCCCATGAGGAAGCATGGGCGGGCCAGAGCCTCTGGGTGTGTGAGTGCAGGGTCTGGGCGTGTGGGATGGCCTTGCATGGATGTGAGCTGCATACCACCTGCTGACGGGTTCTGTCTTTTCGCTTAAATTGTGTATTTCTAGAAGTTTGTGCCTATGGTCTGGATCCCTTCTGCTCTCTCCACCTCACCCTCGTTTCTCGGTGTCTCTCCCTCCTCTCTCCTAACTTCATTCTGTTGTCCTACTCACCTCACTCTCTTCCTCCACCCACCTCACTCTCTTCACCTGATGCTGGCCTTTTTCTATCTTATCCAAATGATTCCCTGCTGCGCCATTCTCTTTCTCCACTTCATGCTAGATTTTTCTCACCTCACCCTCCTACCTTTCTACCTAATCTTAGTGTCCCTCTCACTTGACATCATCCTTCACTATGTGTCAATGTACTCTCACTCCACTTTACCCTTCCATCTCCATCTCACACTTCTCTCTCTCCTTCCTCACCCGTACCTGTATGGTTGTCTGTCTGGGACGGTTTGGGTGTGTGTGGCTGCCTGTATGGATGAGTGAGTGGGTGCATGGGTTAGTATGTACGTGTGTGATGGTCAGAAGAGTGAGTGAGTGTTTGTATAGCTGTGGTTGAGTGAGTGGGTGTGTCAGTGGTAAATGGGTGAGTAACTGGGTATGTGAAAGGCAGTATAGGTGAGTGATAAGGTTTATGAGTGGCTGTATGGGTGAGTGAATGTGAGAGTGGCAGTATGGGGGAGTGTGTGGTTGTGTCAGTAACTATAGGTGAGTGAGTACGTGTTAGTATCTGTATGAGCAAGTGAGTGGGTGTGTATCTTTACAGGTGAGAAAGTGGCTGTGTGATTGTATGGGTGAGTAACTAGGTATGTTAGTAGCTCTGTGAGTGACTGACTCATTGTGTGAGTGGCTGTATGAGTGGATATGTCAGTGGCAGTATTAGTGAGTGAGTGGGTGATTGAGTGGCAATATGGGTCGGTCAGTGAGTGGATGTGTGCGTGTGTGTGTGTGTGAATCTATGAATCAGTGAGTGGGTGTGTAACTACTGGTACTGGTCTGTGAATGGTTGTGTGGGAGTGGAAGTATGAAAGGTTCTATGGAGGTGTGAAAGGGTGCATCAGTGATTCTGTGGATGATATCATCAGTGACATCATCTGTGATGTCATTCTAGAAGTCATCAGTGATGTCATCAGTGATGTCACTGACCAGGTCTCAAGTGATATAATATGTGAGGTCATAAGCAGTGCATTGCGAGAGTGCTATAGCTAACTAGAACTGCTGAATTTGACTGGTTTTCTACAAGTAAAACCTGGGCCGAACTATAACATCTGTATAACCTTTGTTTTTTTTGAGTGAATTTCTATGTTTTTTTAACTAGTAGCTGTGTTTGCAGAGTGGTGGAGAAAGGGGGCGGGGCCTACAACTAGTTCTCAGCAATTCTGCTGTCTGAGACTTACTCAAAGTAACATAAGGGGTTCCTGGCTCCCAAGTATTCTCAGCATCCAAGAAGACTTCATCACCCAACCAGCTGCGCGTTGAGGTGCTCTTGCAGAATGGTGGAGAAAGGGGCCATGGCCTCTGACAACCTCTCAGCATTACCGCTCTGTGGCACTTATTGAGGTAACAGGAGGGGTAGTTGGCCCCCAAAGAACCTTAGCAGCCAGGGGGCTTCATCCCCCAACCAGCAGTGCACCAGGAGGTGTGTTTGCAGAGTGGTGGAGAAAGGGTGTGTGGCCTCCAAAGACCCCTCAGTATTCCCATAGTGTGGGACTTACTAGAGGTAACAGGAGAGGTAGTTAGCCCCCAAGTACACTCTGGAGCAAAGCAGACTTTATCCCCAACTAGTAGTGAGCCAGAAGGCGCGTTTGCAGAGTGGTGGTAAAAGGAGGCGTGGCCTCCGACCACTCGTCAGCAATCCCGCTGTGTGGGACTCACTGGAGGTAATAGGAGGGGTGTCTGCCCCCCCCCCCCCAAGGACCCTCGGGAGCCAAGGAGACGTCATCCCCCAACAAGTAGTGCGCCAGTAGGCATATTTGCAGAGTGGTGGAAAAAGGAGCAAGGCTTCTGAAAACCTCTCAGCAATTCCACAGTGTAACAGGAGGTCTTGTGGTTCCCCAAGGACCCTCAGCAGCCAAGGGGACTTCATTCCCTAACCAACAGTACACCAGGAGGCGAGTTTGCAAAGTGGTGAAGAAAGAAGGTGGGGCATCCAGTGTCCTGCCAGTCTTTTATTTTTATTTATTTGTTATTGTTTATGGGTGTAGGGCCACCTGGGCCAATTTTGGCCACCGGCCAGGCCTATTTTGAATAGGGGAAGGGGATGCGCAGCCCCTCTCCTGGGATTATTCCTGCCCCTGGGACCCCCCTACCCCAGGGCCTGGCTTTTATTTAAAAAAAATTAAATAATGGGAGGGAGTAGGTGGCCTCTGCGGCTCTCCTCCTGGGTCAAGTTTGGCTCCAGGGACCCCATCCCCCGGGGCCCGGCCTCTATTGTGGGTGCCCTGGGGGTGCGGTTATAATAAATGCCCGGTGGAGGTAGTGGCCCTGAAGCTGGCACTTATGTTTTTTTCGAAATTAAGCACTGATCACTCATAACCAATATTGATGCAAGTCACTGTTGACGGGCCAGGGCAATCCACTTAAAACTATGTGCATTGGTTTTAGTACCGGATAGCTATGCTGAGAGCAAGTTACACTTTCCCTTTGAATATAGTACCTGGCAGATAGTGTGAGTGCAGGGCACTATGTGATATCCCACCGAGGGGAGGAGGAATCTGAGAGGTGGTGCATCTCTGAGACCTCTGACGCAGAGAGCATCCTCTGTGCCAGCTCACCCTGCTTCTTCGACAAGGTACCCCCGCACCCCTCAGTTCATTCCTGCCACTCCGCTGCAGCAGTCTGTGCCATATCTGGCTCACCATGATCCTTTGACGAGGTACACTATCACCCCTGAATCTACACCTGTTTTTCCCTCCTCCCGCACAGTCTGTGCCATCTCCAGGCACACACTGTTCCTTTGACCTGGTACCTTATCACCTCTGAATTAATTATTCCTCCCCCCACTCCAGCACAGACTGTGCCATATCCGTGCTTACATGCTCCTTTGACCAGGTACATTGTTACCCAACCCCCCCCCACCCCAGTTCACGACTTAGTCCTCCCCGCTCCAGCACAGACAGTGCCATCTTCGGCTCGAGTGCGCTTTTTTATTAAGTACTCTGTCACCCCGAGTACACATCTACTCCCCACCCACTCCAGCAGTCAGTACAATCTCTAGGCTCATCCTGCTCCTTCTATCCGGGACCCTGTCACCCCTGAGCTCACGCCCCTCCCCCCCCCTTCCGACCAGATACCCGGACAATGATAATGAGATAGCACCTGTGATGCCCTGGCAGGGTTATAGCTTTTCGCAAGATGAATCTAACCACCACAAAAGCAAACTCAGCAGGCCCCAGGCGGGCACTCGAAAAGAGGTTGCTTCTGATGACTTGGCATATACACACATCAACACAAAAAGCACCTAGAACCAGGCAGCTCCTGGATTTAGGATCTGGGAAGGCCATGAAAAAGCATGGGCGGGCCATAGCCTCCCAGGTGTGTGAAAGTTGGGTCTGGCTTGCAGGATGGTCTTGAATGGATGTGAGCTGCATACCATACCTACTGCCATGTTCGGTCTACTAGTATTTCTAGAGGTTTGTGCTTAAGGGCTTGATCCCTACTGCTCTTGAGCAAGCGCCTCCTGCAACTAGAGGAGGGAAGCCCTTAGTCATGCCACTGGCTTGCCCAGGAAGTGGAGATGTGGGAGAGTCACCCAGTGACATCATCAAGAGGAGCAATGAAACCTCAGGAGATACAGCCAGCACACCACAGATACCATCCTCTTTGTCCCTTTCACCATGCCTGGTGCGGATCAGGAGCAGCCAGGAAGCTCCTCATCCTGTGAAGCCAGAAAGCACCTCTCCTAGTAGTGGTGTCCCTGACATATAATAAAGGAGGATAGATAAGAATTCTGATTCTGCGACTGGATTGACCCCTTGACCTGCTGGTGGTCCTGGACTCTCCTGCCCTACCCTGCGATGCCAGGTTTCTAACTTTGGGGGTTACGCTTGTGTTCAGGTACCACGGTGGGCCGATGTGCTATGCGGTGCCCTAGTTTCAAGTTTGTGGTTCTCCTCTGGGGCTCGAGGAGATGGAGTTGTGGGTAAGTTGTCCCAATGAATTCCCTTTAAATTCCTTTAGGAATGGTGGTGGAACCTGGGTGGGGCTGTTGCAAGGTGGGGCCTGCTGACACACGGCACACAGCAATGTATTCTGTATGTTCTTGGAATGTATAACATGCTATTTGACTTGTGTTTTCATCTTCCATCTTGCTTTTGATAACTGAAATAAATGCTTTCTAGATGGATAGACACCTAAGGTTAAGGGTTTTAGTGTATAGGAAGTAATGGCGCTCAGCAGATTCACGTTAGTGTGTATGGGTAAAACTAGTGAGTATGGTGCTGACCCTGAAGGAGAGACCCTTGTAACCCCTTGATGTGTGTAGGGAAACCCTACAGCAAAATAGTATAGCTAAATTACGTGCACACATACATAATCAAACAGGAACTACAAGTGTCAATCGTAAGCAAACTGTACAAAATTCTTGGGTGATGTCGGAATTTCTTTATTCTGGTGAAAAACGCAACCAGCCGACACGTGTTTCATCAGGGAAAAGTAGTCCCACGACTCTTCAGGGCTGGGAATGATAAAAATAATTATGTAAACACAAGGTAAGGGGTACAGTAACTGGAGAGCACACGTTCTCCAAAATGCATATGTGAAGGTTACCCAAAACACACGTGGAAACCCTAATGCACAAAACCCAAACACTGGTGAATGGAGAGTGTGTGAGAAGTTAGCCTGGCATATGATGTCCACTATTCTAGTGGGCACCTTGCACCAGTCTAAACGACCCTTATTGATGCTGGTTGTAAAGTTAACCTTATAGACAAGCTATCCTAATGGTAGCATGGAACAGCAGTCTTGGGCTAAAACTTCAGAGAGCATGTAAAGCAAGCTGTTTTACCAATTATAATCCCCTGAGTACCAAATGAAAGGACACCACACAAAGTATATATCAAATATATATGTAATTATTTCTAACACAACCCCTCTGAACTCTTTATGAGATCAGAGACCGAAATACATCACAAGTTACTCAATAAGCACACTATAAGTTGCACAAATACCGTTTTGCCCTAGGGGCCTCACAAACCATGTACTAAGTAAGTGGTATAAGAACCACTTCAGTAATAGTGACTAGGCCTAGGACCTAGGGACTCGCTGGGGCTACACTAGACAACCAAAGGTTAGGAAGTAGGAGACCCACGGGAGACGTGACCCTTGACTTATAATGGAGAAAGAAGAAGTTACAAAGTTACTGTTTAAGGACACTTCCGGATGAACTACGGTAAAACCCCTTTAACGCCTTAACGGCGGCTGCGATTTTGTGGAAGTGCGGCACTTCCGCAAAACGGGCGGGCCGCGTCGACCATTGGCCGACGGCAGCACTGGGGAGGTAGTGCTGGCGTCGGCCAATGGCCGACGGCAGCACGGAACGGGTTAAACTAGGACACTTCGAGAGTCAACACCCACGGGAGCACCGGATTACTCAAGTTACCTCACCCAGGGAAGCCGGGTGCATAGGTGTCATTTGCTGTCGGGTTTCGGCGATGTTTCTTATGGAGATCTACAAAGAAGTGCTGCAGGCGACTCGAGGCAAAGTGTCCGGGTGGATCCAGGGGTGGATCGGAGACAAGAAGAACCTGAAAGCAGAGGGGACAGAGTCTGGGTCACTAGCCAGTGACCAGGAAGGAACCAGGCGATGTCGAGTTGATTTCAGATGAAGAGACGAAGCTGGTCTCTGCAGCCACGAGGACCAGGAGGCATCGACGACGACCAGGAGCTGGATTCGAGCTGTCCCACAAAGGATCTAGTTGACTGCGGTGTTGATATCCGGACTGGACCCAAAAAGCCTTGGTAACCGCAATCCATGCAGGAAGTGAAGATTGGCTTCAGGTCAGACCAGCAAGGTCTGGGGAGCTTCTCCTTTGGTGGGAAGCTGGGGCAAGCCTGGAGCAACCAGGCCAGTGGTGTAAATTCAAAGGTTCGTCTTCAGAGGGCTCACTAGCCAACGGGATAGCAACCGGGAAGACGCGTCGAGCTGAAATGCAGGAGCAGGCCCCACGCGGCACTCTAGGAGTGTGGAGGGCTGAGCTTTGGTGCAAATGGCGCTCAGGTATAGGGCTTCTCAAACCCCAATGCACAACTGCGAGGGTGCCTCAGTAGTTGCACTGTTAGCAAAGTGCAGGAAGTTCAGGGAGTCCGGTCCCACGTCTCTCGTGTCTGCCACGGGTCTCAGCTTTGCTGTGGATGTGGATCGGAGTCGGAGCAGTCTGGAAGTCCAGTTCCTGAGTTGCTGAGTCTTCAGGTTCCAGCAGGAGCCTTGACAAAGCAAACCAGCAAGTTACTGGTGGTGCCCGTTTGCACAGGGTGGTCACTCCTTGACCACAAGGGAGATGTCTTCAGTCTTCTAGTCGATATAGAACGTCGTAGGTCCAAGAGTTTTGTTTCAGTCCAGGATAATCTAAAGTCTCTAGATACAGCTCCTATCTTTATACTGATTTTAGGGGCTGGATTACCTGTTAGGTCCCTCCTATGGGTGGACCTGAGAAGGGGGTGGTTACACCCCTTTCCCTTTGTCCAGTTTCGCGGCAGAGCGGGGCTAGGGTGCCCCAGCAACTGCTTTGGACCGGGCTATGCATGGAGCACCTTGTGTGCCCCAGGCAGTGTCTGGAAAAGCATCTTTCCATTCAACCCACCCTGCCCCAATACGCCACAGGCTGTCTGGGGAGGTGCTAGCAACTCCCTCGACAGGACACCTATTGTCCAGGCCTCCCTTGCTGGAGTTTCGTCCAGCTGCAGGAGGTCAGACTCGTGTCTGTGGCAGCAGCATCCATTTTGTGATGCTGAGGCTCTGTTTAACTTTAACCGGGTAAAGCAGTAACTACATGTCTTCTCCCTCTAGAAGGGTGGAATGCTACCCCCGCTGCCAGGACTGGCGGAGGGGTAGTATTCCAAAATGTTTGACACCTTACACAACATGTTTTGATAAAGCCAAACCAAAGTTAGCATTAACCGCAAGGATTATAATGCACTTAAGAGTATATGGTATGGCTATATCATAGAACAGCTATAAGGAGATGGTTCCGAAAGCTACAGAAGGGCTCAGCTCATGCTAGTGCACCCTCTCACATAAAACCAAGCACTCTGCCTTCAGGATTGTCAAGGCCTGCCATAGGAGTGCCTTATAGGTATATATGTGTCTACATATAAGGGTAGATACAGGTATACTATATCTAAGTAAGGGGTGATTACACCACCTTACCCAAGCTGAGTGATCAGCCTGTGGTGTCAGTTTGGATGGCCAGCCAGGGGTGGCATAATACATGCTGCATCCCCTGGTAGGCCTCGGATGCACCTATGCCCTGGGTACCTATGCTACACTATACAGGGGCTCACAAAGGTGACCCAATTCCCAATCAGGTATGTACCTAAAGTACATGGTATCAATTTAGAGAGAGCACAGCTGGGCTGTGGGTCTGATTAGCAGGCCCACAGCCACACTAAAGTCGAAAAACCAGAAAATCATAGCAGAAAGTGGGGGTGACCATAGGAAGCAGACACTACCCTCCTACACAACCCCCACCCCCCCCCAAACGCAGGGACATTAAACAAACCTTGCCCAGTTGAGTCTTCATGTTCTAAGTGGAAATATCTGGAGAGTATATCTGCATTGTCATGGTCAGCTCCAGGTCTATATTCCACTGAAAAGTCCACCCCCTGTAGGGAAATGGACCACCTGAGCAGTTTGGGATTTTCACCCTTCATCTGGTTTAGCCACAAGAGGGGCTTATGGTCTGTCTGAATCTTGAAGTGAGTACCAAACAAGTATGGCCTCAGCTTCTTCAGGGCCCCAACCACAGCAAAAGCCTCCCTCTCAATAGCTGACCAACGTTTCTCTCTAGGGGTCAGCCTTCTGCTAATAAAAGCTATTGGCTGGTCTTGACCATCTTTATTCAGTTGTGAAAGAACAGCTCCTACACCCAACTCAGAAGCATCTGTTCTGAACAATGAATTCCTTGGAGTAATCTGGACTTTTCAGAATAGGTGCAGTGCACATGGCCTGCTTCAGGTCATCAAATGCCTTTTGACAGATAACTGTCCACTGAACTTTCTTTGGCATTTTCTTAGAAGTCATGTCATTAAGTGGTGTCACAATGGACCCATAGTTCTTAACAAACTTCCTGTAGTACCCAGTCAGGCCCAAAAAAGCTCTGACCTGTGTCTGGGTGGAGGGAGGAGTCCAGTCCTCTATGGTCTGCATCTTTCTCTCCAATGGTTGAACCTGACCTCCACCTACAAGGTGGCCCAGGTACACAACATTACTCTGCCCTATCTGGCACTTGGTAGCCTTCATAGTTAGGCCTGCCTTTTGCAGGGCCTCCAAAACATTCTTTAGGTGGATCAGGTCATCTTCCCAAGTGGAGCTAAAGACAGCAATATCATCATGATAAGCTGCACAGTAGTCATCCAGACCTGAGAGGACTTGGTTCACCAACCTTTGGAATGTGGCAGGTGCATTCTTCAAGCCAAAGGGCATTACCACAAATTGATAATGACCTCCAGGGGTTGAGAATGCGGTTTTGGCTTTTGCATCCTCAGCTAGTCTGATCTGCAGTAGCCAGCTGTTAGGTCAAATGTACTCAAAAACATGACAGATGCCAATCTGTCAATGAGTTCATCTGCCCTTGGTATTGGGTGGGCATCTGTCCTAGTGACAGCATTGAGACCTCTGTAATACACGCAAAATCTCATCTCTCTCTTACCATCTTGGGTGTGAGGTTTAGGCACTAGGACTACAGGACTGGCCCAAGGGCTCTCTGAGGGCTCAACGACTCCCAACTCCAACATCTTTTGGACCTCTGTCCTGATACAGTCTCTGGCATGATCAGGTTGCCTGTAGATTTTACTCTTCAAAGGCAGACTGTCACCAGAGTCCACCTCATGGGTGCACCAGTTTGTCTGACTTGGAGTCAGTGTAAACATATGTCTGTAGGACTGAAGAACTTCTCTGCAAGCCTGTTGCTGTTGGTCAGTGAGGCTGCCTGCCAAGGCTACACCATCAACTGAACCATCATCAGGGTTCTGAGAAAGCAGGTCTGGGAGAGGGTCACTCTCCTCCTCCTGTCCCTCATCTGTAGCCATGAGCAAGCCCATGTCTGCCCTGTCAACATATGGTTTCAATCTGTTGACATGAAGCACCCTGTGTGGGCTCCTGGGAGTTCCAAGATCAACCAGCTAGGTTACCTCTCCCTTTTGCTCAACAATAGTGTGGGGGTCCAGACCATTTGTCTTGGAGAGCTGCTGGGGCCACTGGCTCCAACACCCACAATTTCTGCCCTGGCTGGTAAACAGTCAGCACAGCCTTTTGGTCATGCCAGGCTTTTTGGAGTTCCTGGCTAGCCTCAAGGTTTTTGGATGCCTTTTTCATATACTCAGCCATCCGGAAGCGGAGACCAAGTACATAATTCACAATATCTTGTTTAGGCTTTTTGAGAGGTAATTCCCATCCTTCCTTTACCAGACAAAGGGGTCCTCTTACAGGGTGCCCAAACAGAAGTTCAAAAGGGCTGTAGCCAACCCCCTTCTGTGGGACCTCTCTGTAAGCAAACAAAAGGCAGGGCAGAAGGATGTCCCATCTTCGCCTAAGCTTTTCAGGTAAACCCTTGATCATGCCCTTTAAGGTCTTGTTAAATCTTTCAACTAGACTATTGCACTGTGGATGGTAGGGTGTGGTGAACTTGTAGGTCACTCCACACTCTTTCCACATAGCAGTCCAATATCCAGACATAAAGTTTGCACCTCTGTCTGAGACAACCACCTTCGGACAACCCTCTTGAGAAAACTCCCAGGAGGGCTCTTGCCACAACTGTTGTGCTGTTGTGCTGTTGTGGTCCTTAGGGGAATAGCTTCTGGGTATCTGGTGGCATGATCCACTACCACCAGAATAAACCTGTGCCCAGATGCTGTTTGGGGATCCATTGGTCGAACAATGTCTATCCAAACTCTTTTAAAGGGAGACCCCACCACAGGTAATGGTATTAGGGGGGCCTTTGTGGTGCCACCTGATTTGCCACTGGCCTGGCAGGTGACACAGGAGCGACAAAACTCTTTGGTATCTTCTGACATGTGGGGCCAGTGAAAGTGAGGGACAAGCCTGTCCCAAGTCTTGTTCTGGCCAAGATGTCCTGCTAAGGGAATATCATGGGCTAAGGTGAGAAGGAAGCCCCTGAATGCCAAAGGTATGACCAACCTCCTGGAAGCACCAGGCTTGGGGTCTCTAGCCTCTGAATACAGGAGCCCCTCATCCCAATACACTCTATGGGTACCTGTAGCATTCCCAGCAGCAGCTTGCTGTCTGAGGGGTTCAAGAGAGGGGCAGTCCAACTGTGCCTGCCTGAGATCTGTCCTTGAAGGTCCCCCTGTCCCAAGAACCTCAATCTGATCAGGCTCAAGCTCTTCTAGGACAGTTCCTTCTTGGGCCTCACAGTCAGCTTCCTTGGAAGGCTGATCCTCATTCAGAGGCAAGGGGGAAGGCACTGCCTTAACCCTACTGCTCTTTCTCTTGGTAGGCAACTGGTCCATAATTTCAGGATCCAGGGCCTGTTCAGTTTTGTACTTTTTAGCCTGTGACCTAGTCACAGCAAGGACATGTGCTGATATACCTAACATCTCTGCATGAGTCCTATACTCCACTTCAGACCAGACTGAAGATTCCAGATCATTGCCAAGCAGACATTCTACAGGGAGGTCTGAACTAACAACAACTCATTTAAGGCCAGTTACCCCTCCCCAGGAGAAATTAACAATTGCAATACTATGGGTGGTAGTGACATTGCTTGCATTGGTCACTAGGTAATTCTCACCTAGTATAAACTGTCCAGGGTCCACAAAGCTGGGCGTCATCATTGTGACACTGGCACATGTGTCCCTGTAGTCCTGAGCCACTTTGTTATTAATCAAAGGAGTCTGTCTGTACTTGCCCAGGTTACTGGGGCTCACAGTAGAGGACATAGCCATGTCCACATCACAGACAAGAACAGCTTGAGTTGGTATTCTGACTAGGCCAGAATCCACCTCAGTTTCCAGGGTCAACCCTATTACACCCTTCTGTTGAGAACCACCACTATTAGCTGTACTAGGGGGAACAGTTGCCTTAGGGGCAATGGTGGCTGGAGCTGCCTACTTTTTGGTGCACTTACTGGTCCAGTGAGTATTAACCTTACAAAAGTTGCACCATGGTTTCTTTGGACCTTCTTTCTTTTTGGATTTCTTAGAACCCCCATCATTAGAAGCTTTTTCGTGACCTGGCGAAGACTTCTGGTCTTTTGCTTTCTCCCCACCCTTTTGGTCTTGCTTCTTCTGATCACCACCTTGGTTCTGTACCTTCTGCTTCACCCTGGTTCTGACCCATTTGTCTGCCTTCTTTCCCAATTCTTGGGGAGAGGTTAGATCAGAGTCAATCAGGTGTTGAAGCAATAACTGGTTATGACAATTATTAAGAATGTGTTCTCTCATAATAAAATTATACAATCCTGTATAGTCTTTGACCTTACTGCCCAGCAACCAGCCTTCCAGAGCCTTAGTGGCACAATCTACAAAGTCAGTCCAGTCCTGAGTCTGTGTCTTCTGGGTGTCTCTGAACAGCAACCTATACTGATCAGTGGTTAAGCCAAACCCATCTATCAGAGCACTCTTCAGGACAGTGTAGTTGTTAGCATCCTCATCACTAACCGTGAGGAGCTTGTCTCTGCCTTTATCTGAAAAGGAGAGCCATAAGATTGCTGCCCACTGACATTGGGGTACCTGCTGTACTTACTTTGCAGGCCCTCTCCAAAGCAGTTATCCACTTGTGGATGTCATCCCCACTCTTGTAGGGAGGGACAATCTTATTTAGGTTTTTATGGTCATGAGACCTTTCCCTATCTCTAGGAATTATGCTGCCACCAGTGGGTTCTAACCCACTCAACTTTTGCTCTCTGGCCAGAGCCAGGGTCTCTTTTGCAAGGGCTATTTCTTGCCTCTTGATCCTAAGATTTACTTCCTTCATCCTAGCTTTATGCTCTCTTCTCTGAGGGGAAGTCATCCTCCTTAGAGCTGAGGCATTGGACCCTACTGAGTCACCAGAGTGGTTGGATTCACTGGATAGTGACCTTCTCCTCCTGTGCTCAGTGTTAGATCTACTTGGGAGTCTGGATTGGATCCTACCCAATCCAGTCCCATGTAGAACTAGGTTAACCAGATTTAGTTCCCTGACTTGTACCTGGTCCTCATCCTCTTCGTCATCAATGCCCCCTTGATGTTCATCAGTGGGGTCTTCTGTTGAGGGATGGCCCCCCTCTTCACTACCTGTTTGATTTGGGTTTGATGCTCTTTCTACATCATACTCAACTAAAATATCTACCAGGTGGTTAAAGGTTAGACTCTGTTCTTGTCTTAGCTTTCTAGCTATACACAGACTTCTCAGTTCATGAAAAGTAAATGTGTCATATTTAGAAGGGATCCTGGGAGGATCCTCTTCTTGCAGAGGCACACTAGACCCTGCAGTCAAGGACATTTTTTTGTGAGGTGTGCTGTGTGCACCTACCTACACTAAATGTTTTCCTACTAGAACCTCTCTAGGAGTTGTAGTCAGGGTGTGCCAAGCCCTTTGCTCTACAACAACTAAGTTCAGTAGAACTTAAGTATTATAAGAACTTGGCTTATATGTACCTCCAGGTACCTTAATGTGATCTTTCAAATGATATCTCAAGATTATATGGTAAAACAACAGCAAGCTCTTATCCCAACTGCTGCACACCAATGTCAGAAGTTAGCCTGGCATATGATGTTCACTATTCTAGTGGGCACCTTGCACCAGTCTAAACGACCCTTATTGATGCTGGTTGTAAATTCAACCTTATAGACAAGCTATCCTAGTGGTAGCATGGACCAGCAGTCTTAGACTAAAACTTCAGAGAGCATGTAAAGCAAGCTGTTTTACCAATTATAATCCCATGAGTACCAAATGAAAGGACACCACACAAGGTATATATCAAATATATATGTATTTATTTCTAACACAACCCCTCTGAACTCTTTATGAGGTCAGAGATCGAAATACATCACAAGTTACTCATTAAGCATACTATACATTGCACAAATACAGTTCTGCCCTAGGGGCCTCACAAACCATATACTAAGTAAGTGGTATAAGAACCACTTCAGTTCAACACTGATGCACAAAGTTCCCCTTGGGGGTAGGTATGTATGGATGATTGATCCACCTCTCTTCAAGGGTGGTTGTATGCGAGAGACAGGGACGGTTGCCCCTTATCGGAATTAGGGAAACCTCACACAACAGGTCGGTTCTACGGCTACTGTCATGTCACCAACCAATTGTTTCGTGTCATCATCGGCTCCCTGCTCCTGCGTCAGGCCGGCGCTGCAATGCCTGACGGGTAGCACAAAGTGCTACTCTTTTGCGGAGATCTTTTATTCCTGGCCGATGTGTGGGTGAGTGTGAGGGGCCCAGGTGTGTAAGTAGTGAGCGTGGAGGTGTGGTTTAAAAAAAGTCAGTATAGTCTACTCTGGGCAATTTTATTCTGGTAGCTAACTGCTTTCATTAAGAGTAAGAGGGGTATGGGAAATCCACCAAGCTATGTGTGGGATAACCCGTTCAACCCTCAGAAGTGGTCAGGTCGACATGTTTCATGCCATAACGGCAATTCATCAGGACCTAGAAATTGCTCATATACTAGGAAGGAGCCCCAGGTGGGCCGCACTAAGTAGTGGATACAACCTGAGGGGTCACGAACTGGAACAGGAGGAGTTCCTGAGTTGTAGTTCACCCCTCAATCGTTGTTGACGGTCCCCGCAGTCTGCTCAAGCGGGACCAGTGTACTCGACTGTGAGTCTTCGTGGCGTGAAGACGTTACCTCCAAACCTAGGTCCGCTTGACCGGTGTAACTCGATCATGGAGCAGCTGGTGATAAGAACCACTTCAGGAATAGTGAATAGGCCTAGGGCCTAGGGAATCGCTGGGGCTACACTAGACAACCAAAGGTTAGGAAGTAGGAGACCCACGGGAGGCGCGTTCAGTGTCTAAACAGAGTCGCGAGTTACCATTGACTTATAATGGAGAACGAAAAAGTTACAAAGTTACTGATTAAGGACACTTCCGGATGGACTACGGTAAAACCCCTTTAAACTAGGACACTTCGAGAGTCAACACCCACGGGAGCACCGGAGTACTCGAGTTACCTCACCCAGGGAAGCCGGGTGCATAGGTGTCTTTTCGTGTCGGGTTTCGTCAATGTTTCTTATGGAGATCTGCAAAGAAGTGCTGCAGGCCACCAGAGGCAAAGTGTCCGGGTGGATCCAAGGGTGGATCGGAGACGAGAAGAACCTGAAAGCAGAGGGGACAGAGTCTGGGTCACTAGCCAGTGACCAGGAAGGAACCAGGCGATATCGAGTTGATTTCAGGTGAAGAGGCGGAGCTTGTCTCTGCAGCCACGAGGACAAGGAGGCGTCGAAGACGACCAGGAGCTGGATTTGATCCGTCCCGCGAAGGATCTAGTTGACTGGGGTGTCGTTATCCAGACTGGACCAAACAAGCCTTGGTAACCGCAATCCACGCAGGAAGTGAAGATTGGCTTCAGGTCAGACCAGCAAGGTCTGGGGAGCTTCTCCTTTGGTGGGAAGCAGGGGCAAGCCTGGAGCAACCAGGCCAGTGGTGTAAATTCAAAGGTTCGTCTTCAGAGGGCTCACTAGCCAACGGGCTAGCAACCGGGAAGCCGCGTCTAGCTGAATTGCAGGAGCAGGACCCACGCGGCACTCGTGGAGTGTGGAGGGCTGAGTTTGGTGCAAATGGCGCTCAGGTCTGGGGCTTCTCAAACCCCAATGCACAACTGCGAGGGTGCCTCGGAAGCTGCACTGTTAGCAAAGTGCAGGAAGTCCAGGGTGTCCGGTCCCACGTCTCTCGTGTCCGCCACGGGTCTCAGCTTTGATGTGGATCGGAGTCGGAGAAGTCTGGAAGTCCAGTTCCTGAGTCGCCGAGTTTTCGGGTTCTGGCAGGAGCGTCGACAAAGCACACCGGCAAGTTACGGGTGGTGCCTGTTTGCACAGGGTGGTCACTCCTTGACTACAAGGGAGATGCCTTCAGTCTTCTAGTCGATATAGAGCGTCGAGTTTTGTTTCAGAGTTTCAGTCCAGGATAACCTAAAGTCTCTAGACACAGCTCCTATCTTTATACTGATTTTAGGGGATGGATTACCTGCTAGGTCCCTCCTATGGGTGGACCTGAGAAGGGGGTGGTTACACCCCTTTCCCTTTGTCCAGTTTTGCGCCAGAGTGGGGCTGGACTGCCCCAGCAACTGGTTTGAACCGGCTATGCATGGAGCACCTTGTGTGCCCAGGCAGTGTCTGGAAAAGCATCTTTCCATTCAACCCACCCTGCCCCAATACACTACATGCTGTCTGGTGAGGTGCTAGTACCTCCCTCGACAGGAAACCTATTGTCCAGGTCTCCCTTGCTGGAGGTTCGTCCAGCTGCAGGAGGTCAGACTCGTGTCTGTGGCAGCAGCATCCATTTTGTGATGCTGAGGCTCTGTTTAACTTTAACCGGGTAAAGCAGTAACTACATGTCTTCTCCCTCTAGAAGGGTGGAATGCTACCCCCGCCGCCAGGACTGGCGGGGGAGGGTAATATTCCAAAGTGTTTGACACCTTACACGACATGTTTTGATAAAGCCAAACCAAAGTTAGCATTAACCGCAAGGATTATCATGCACTTAAGAGTATATGGTATGGCTATATCATAGAACAGCTATAAGGAGATGGTTCCGAAAGCTACAGAAGGGCTCAGCTCATGCTAGTGCACCCTCTCACATAAAACCAAGCACTCTGCCTTCAGGATTGTCAAGGCCTGCCATAGGAGTGCCTTATAGGTATATATGTGTCTACATATAAGGGTAGATACAGGTATACTATATCTAAGTAAGGGGTGATTACACCACCTTACCCAAGCTGAGTGATCAGCCTGTGGTGTAAGTTTGGATGGCCAGCCAGGGGTGGCATAATACATGCTGCATCCCCTGGTAGGCCTCGGATGCACCTATGCCCTGGGTACCTATGCTACACTATACAGGGGCTCACAAAGGTGACCCAATTCCCAATCAGGTATGTACCTAAAGTACATGGTATCAATTTAGAGAGAGCACAGCTGGGCTGTGGGTCTGATTAGCAGGCCCACAGCCACACTAAAGTCGAAAAACCAGAAAATCATAGCAGAAAGTGGGGGTGACCATAGGAAGCAGACACTACCCTCCTACACAACCCCCACTCCCCCCCCCCCCCAAACGCAGGGACATTAAACAAACCTTGCCCAGTTGAGTCTTCATGTTCTAAGTGGAAATATCTGGAGAGTATATCTGCATTGTCATGGTCAGCTCCAGGTCTATATTCCACTGAAAAGTCCACCCCCTGTAGGGAAATGGACCACCTGAGCAGTTTGGGATTTTCACCCTTCATCTGGTTTAGCCACAAGAGGGGCTTATGGTCTGTCTGAATCTTGAAGTGAGTACCAAACAAGTATGGCCTCAGCTTCTTCAGGGCCCAAACCACAGCAAAGGCCTCCCTCTCAATAGCTGACCAACGTTTCTCTCTAGGGGTCAGCCTTCTGCTAATAAAAGCTATTGGCTGGTCTTGACCATCTTTATTCAGTTGTGAAAGAACAGCTCCTACACCCAACTCAGAAGCATCTGTTCTGAACAATGAATTCCTTGGAGTAATCTGGACTTTTCAGAATAGGTGCAGTGCACATGGCCTGCTTCAGGTCATCAAATGCCTTTTGAAAGATAACTGTCCACTGAACTTTCTTTGGCATTTTCTTAGAAGTCATGTCATTAAGTGGTGTCACAATGGACCCATAGTTCTTAACAAACTTCCTGTAGTACCCAGTCAGGCCCAAAAAAGCTCTGACCTGTGTCTGGGTGGAGGGAGGAGTCCAGTCCTCTATGGTCTGCATCTTTCTCTCCAATGGTTGAACCTGACCTCCACCTACAAGGTGGCCCAGGTACACAACATTACTCTGCCCTATCTGGCACTTGGTAGCCTTCATAGTTAGGCCTGCCTTTTGCAGGGCCTCCAAAACATTCTTTAGGTGGATCAGGTCATCTTCCCAAGTGGAGCTAAAGACAGCAATATCATCAAGATAAGCTGCACAGTAGTCATCCAGACCTGAGAGGACTTGGTTCACCAACCTTTGGAATGTGGCAGGTGCATTCTTCAAGCCAAAGGGCATTACCACAAATTGATAATGACCTCCAGGGGTTGAGAATGCGGTTTTGGCTTTTGCATCCTCAGCTAGTCTGATCTGCAGTAGCCAGCTGTTAGGTTAAATGTACTCAAAAACATGACAGATGCCAATCTGTCAATGAGTTCATCTGCCCTTGGTATTGGGTGGGCATCTGTCCTAGTGACAGCATTGAGACCTCTGTAACACACGCAAAATCTCATCTCTCTCTTACCATCTTGGGTGTGAGGTTTAGGCACTAGGACTACAGGACTGGCCCAAGGGCTCTCTGAGGGCTCAACGACTCCCAACTCCAACATCTTTTGGACCTCTGTCCTGATACAGTCTCTGGCATGATCAGGTTGCCTGTAGATTTTACTCTTCAAAGGCAGACTGTCGCCAGAGTCCACCTCATGGGTGCACCAGTTTGTCTGACTTGGAGTCAGTGTAAACATATGTCTGTAGGACTGAAGAACTTCTCTGCAAGCCTGTTGCTGTTGGTCAGTGAGGCTGCCTGCCAAGGCTACACCATCAACTGAACCATCATCAGGGTTCTGAGAAAGCAGGTCTGGGAGAGGGTCACTCTCCTCCTCCTGTCCCTCATCTGTAGCCATGAGCAAGCCCATGTCTGCCCTGTCAACATATGGTTTCAATCTGTTGACATGAAGCACCCTGTGTGGGCTCCTGGGAGTTCCAAGATCAACCAGCTAGGTTACCTCTCCCTTTTGCTCAACAATAGTGTGGGGGTCCAGACCATTTGTCTTGGAGAGCTGCTGGGGCCACTGGCTCCAACACCCACAATTTCTGCCCTGGCTGGTAAACAGTCAGCACAGCCTTTTGGTCATGCCAGGCTTTTTGGAGTTCCTGGCTATCCTCAAGGTTTTTGGATGCCTTTTTCATATACTCAGCCATCCGGAAGCGGAGACCAAGTACATAATTCACAATGTCTTGTTTAGGCTTTTTGAGAGGTAATTCCCATCCTTCCTTTACCAGACAAAGGGGTCCTCTTACAGGGTGCCCAAACAGAAGTTCAAAAGGGCTGTAGCCAACCCCCTTCTGTGGGACCTCTCTGTAAGCAAACAAAAGGCAGGGCAGAAGGATGTCCCATCTTCGCCTAAGCTTTTCAGGTAAACCCTTGATCATGCCCTTTAAGGTCTTGTTAAATCTTTCAACTAGACTATTGCACTGTGGATGGTAGGGTGTGGTGAACTTGTAGGTCACTCCACACTCTTTCCACATAGCAGTCCAATATCCAGACATAAAGTTTGCACCTCTGTCTGAGACAACCACCTTCGGACAACCCTCTTGAGAAAACTCCCAGGAGGGCTCTTGCCACAACTGTTGTGCTGTTGTGCTGTTGTGGTCCTTAGGGGAATAGCTTCTGGGTATCTGGTGGCATGATCCACTACCACCAGAATAAACCTGTGCCCAGATGCTGTTTGGGGATCCATTGGTCGAACAATGTCTATCCAAACTCTTTTAAAGGGAGACCCCACCACAGGTAATGGTATTAGGGGGGCCTTTGTGGTGCCACCTGATTTGCCACTGGCCTGGCAGGTGACACAGGAGCGACAAAACTCTTTGGTATCTTCTGACATGTGGGGCCAGTGAAAGTGAGGGACAAGCCTGTCCCAAGTCTTGTTCTGGCCAAGATGTCCTGCTACGGGAATATCATGGGCTAAGGTGAGAAGGAAGCCCCTGAATGCCAAAGGTATGACCAACCTCCTGGAAGCACCAGGCTTGGGGTCTCTAGCCTCTGAATACAGGAGCCGCTCATCCCAATACACTCTATGGGTACCTGTAGCATTCCCAGCAGCAGCTTGCTGTCTGAGGGGTTCAAGAGAGGGGCAGTCCAACTGCGCCTGCCTGAGATCTGTCCTTGAAGGTCCCCCTGTCCCAAGAACCTCAATCTGATCAGGCTCAAGCTCTTCTAGGACAGTTCCTTCTTGGGCCTCACAGTCAGCTTCCTTGGAAGGCTGATCCTCATTCTGAGGCAAGGGGGAAGGCACTGCCTTAACCCTACTGCTCTTTCTCTTGGTAGGCAACTGGTCCATAATTTCAGGATCCAGGGCCTGTTCAGTTTTGCACTTTTTGGCCTGTGACCTAGTCACAGCAAGGACATGTGCTGATATACCTAACATCTCTGCATGAGTCCTATACTCCACTTCAGACCAGACTGAAGATTCCAGATCATTGCCAAGCAGACATTCTACAGGGAGGTCTGAACTAACAACAACTCATTTGAGGCCAGTTACCCCTCCCCAGGAGAAATTAACAATTGCAATACTATGGGTGGTAGTGACATTGCTTCCATTGGTCACTAGGTAATTCTCACCTAGTATAAACTGTCCAGGGTCCACAAAGCTGGGCGTCATCATTGTGACACTGGCACATGTGTCCCTGTAGTCCTGAGCCACTTTGTTATTAATCAAAGGAGTCTGTCTGTACTTGCCCAGGTTACTGGGGCTCACAGTAGAGGACATAGCCATGTCCACATCACAGACAAGAACAGCTTGAGTTGGCATTCTGACTAGGCCAGAATCCACCTCAGTTTCCAGGGTCAACCCTATTACACCCTTCTGTTGAGAACCACCACTATTAGCTGTACTAGGGGGAACAGTTGCCTTAGGGGCAATGGTGGCTGGAGCTGCCTACTTTTTGGTGCACTTACTGGTCCAGTGAGTATTAACCTTACAAAAGTTGCACCATGGTTTCTTTGGACCTTCTTTCTTTTTGGATTTCTTAGAACCCCCATCATTAGAAGCTTTTTCGGGACCTGGCGAAGACTTCTGGTCTTTTGCTTTCTCCCCACCCTTTTGGTCTTGCTTCTTCTGATCACCACCTTGGTTCTGTACCTTCTGCTTCACCCTGGTTCTGACCCATTTGTCTGCCTTCTTTCCCAATTCTTGGGGAGAGGTTAGATCAGAGTCAATCAGGTGTTGAAGCAATAACTGGTTATGACAATTATTAAGAATGTGTTCTCTCATAATAAAATTATACAATCCTGTATAGTCTTTGACCTTACTGCCCAGCAACCAGCCTTCCAGAGCCTTAGTGGCACAATCTACAAAGTCAGTCCAGTCCTGAGTCTGTGTCTTCTGGGTGTCTCTGAACAGCAACCTATACTGATCAGTGGTTAAGCCAAACCCATCTATCAGAGCACTCTTCAGGACAGTGTAGTTGTTAGCATCCTCATCACTAACCGTGAGGAGCTTGTCTCTGCCTTTATCTGAAAAGGAGAGCCATAAGATTGCTGCCCACTGACATTGGGGTACCTGCTGTACTTACTTTGCAGGCCCTCTCCAAAGCAGTTATCCACTTGTGGATGTCATCCCCACTCTTGTAGGGAGGGACAATCTTATTTAGGTTTTTATGGTCATGAGACCTTTCCCTATCTCTAGGAATTATGCTGCCACCAGTGGGTTCTAACCCACTCAACTTTTGCTCTCTGGCCAGAGCCAGGGTCTCTTTTGCAAGGGCAATTTCTTGCCTCTTGATCCTAAGATTTACTTCCTTCATCCTAGCTTTATGCTCTCTTCTCTGAGGGGAAGTCATCCTCCTTAGAGCTGAGGCATTGGACCCTACTGAGTCACCAGAGTGGTTGGATTCACTGGATAGTGACCTTCTCCTCCTGTGCTCAGTGTTAGATCTACTTGGGAGTCTGGATTGGATCCTACCCAATCCAGTCCCATGTAGAACTAGGTTAACCAGATTTAGTTCCCTGACTTGTACCTGGTCCTCATCCTCTTCGTCATCAATGCCCCCTTGATGTTCATCAGTGGGGTCTTCTGTTGAGGGATGGCCCCCCTCTTCACTACCTGTTTGATTTGGGTTTGATGCTCTTTCTACATCATACTCAACTAAAATATCTACCAGGTGGTTAAAGGTTAGACTCTGTCCTTGTCTTAGCTTTCTAGCTATACACAGACTTCTCAGTTCATGAAAAGTAAATGTGTCATATTTAGAAGGGATCCTGGGAGGATCCTCTTCTTGCAGAGGCACACTAGACCCTGCAGTCAAGGACATTTTTTTGTGAGGTGTGCTGTGTGCACCTACCTACACTAAATGTTTTCCTACTAGAACCTCTCTAGGAGTTGTAGTCAGGGTGTGCCAAGCCCTTTGCTCTACAACAACTAAGTTCAGTAGAACTTAAGTATTATAAGAACTTGGCTTATATGTACCCCCAGGTACCTTAATGTGATCTTTCAAATGATATCTCAAGATTATATGGTAAAACAACAGCAAGCACTTATCCCAACTGCTGCACACCAATGTCAGAAGTTAGCCTGGCATATGATGTTCACTATTCTAGTGGGCACCTTGCACCAGTCTAAACGACCCTTATTGATGCTGGTTGTAAATTCAACCTTATAGACAAGCTATCCTAGTGGTAGCATGGACCAGCAGTCTTAGACTAAAACTTCAGAGAGCATGTAAAGCAAGCTGTTTTACCAATTATAATCCCATGAGTACCAAATGAAAGGACACCACACAAGGTATATATCAAATATATATGTATTTATTTCTAACACAACCCCTCTGAACTCTTTATGAGGTCAGAGATCGAAATACATCACAAGTTACTCATTAAGCATACCATACATTGCACAAATACAGTTCTGCCCTAGGGGCCTCACAAACCATATACTAAGTAAGTGGTATAAGAACCACTTCAGGAATAGTGAATAGGCCTAGGGCCTAGGGAATCGCTGGGGCTACACTAGACAACCAAAGGTTAGGAAGTAGGAGACCCACGGGAGGCGCGTTCAGTGTCTAAACAGAGTCGCGAGTTACCATTGACTTATAATGGAGAACGAAAAAGTTACAAAGTTACTGATTAAGGACACTTTCGGATGGACTACGGTAAAACCCCTTTAAACTAGGACACTTCGAGAGTCAACACCCACGGGAGCACCGGAGTACTCGAGTTACCTCACCCAGGGAAGCCGGGTGCATAGGTGTCTTTTCGTGTCGGGTTTCGTCAATGTTTCTTATGGAGATCTGCAAAGAAGTGCTGCAGGCGACCAGAGGCAAAGTGTCCGGGTGGATCCAAGGGTGGATCGGAGACGAGAAGAACCTGAAAGCAGAGGGGACAGAGTCTGGGTCACTAGCCAGTGACCAGGAAGGCACCAGGCGATATCGAGTTGATTTCAGGTGAAGAGGCGGAGCTTGTCTCTGCAGCCACGAGGACAAGGAGGCGTCGAAGACGACCAGGAGCTGGATTTGATCCGTCCCGCGAAGGATCTAATTGACTGGGGTGTCGTTATCCAGACTGGACCAAACAAGCCTTGGTAACCGCAATCCACGCAGGAAGTGAAGATTGGCTTCAGGTCAGACCAGCAAGGTCTGGGGAGCTTCTCCTTTGGTGGGAAGCAGGGGCAAGCCTGGAGCAACCAGGCCAGTGGTGTAAATTCAAAGGTTCGTCTTCAGAGGGCTCACTAGCCAACGGGCTAGCAACCGGGAAGCCGCGTCTAGCTGAATTGCAGGAGCAGGACCCATGCGGCACTCGTGGAGTGTGGAGGGCTGAGTTTGGTGCAAATGGCGCTCAGGTCTGGGGCTTCTCAAACCCCAATGCACAACTGCGAGGGTGCCTCGGAAGCTGCACTGTTAGCAAAGTGCAGGAAGTCCAGGGTGTCCGGTCCCACGTCTCTTGTGTCCGCCACGGGTCTCAGCTTTGATGTGGATCGGAGTCGGAGAAGTCTGGAAGTCCAGTTCCTGAGTCGCCGAGTTTTCGGGTTCTGGCAGGAGCGTCGACAAAGCACACCGGCAAGTTACTGGTGGTGCCTGTTTGCACAGGGTGGTCACTCCTTGACTACAAGGGAGATGCCTTCAGTCTTCTAGTCGATATAGAACGTCGAGTTTTGTTTCAGAGTTTCAGTCCAGGATAACCTAAAGTCTCTAGACACAGCTCCTATCTTTATACTGATTTTAGGGGATAGATTACCTGCTAGGTCCCTCCTATGGGTGGACCTGAGAAGGGGGTGGTTACACCCCTTTCCCTTTGTCCAGTTTTGCGCCAGAGTGGGGCTGGACTGCCCCAGCAACTGGTTTGAACCGGCTATGCATGGAGCACCTTGTGTGCCCAGGCAGTGTCTGGAAAAGCATCTTTCCATTCAACCCACCCTGCCCCAATACACTACATGCTGTCTGGTGAGGTGCTAGCACCTCCCTCGACAGGAAACCTATTGTCCAGGTCTCCCTTGCTGGAGGTTCGTCCAGCTGCAGGAGGTCAGACTCGTGTCTGTGGCAGCAGCATCCATTTTGTGATGCTGAGGCTCTGTTTAACTTTAACCGGGTAAAGCAGTAACTACATGTCTTCTCCCTCTAGAAGGGTGGAATGCTACCCCCGCCGCCAGGACTGGCGGGGGAGGGTAATATTCCAAAGTGTTTGACACCTTACACGACATGTTTTGATATAGCCAAACCAAAGTTAGCATTAACCGCAAGGATTATCATGCACTTAAGAGTATATGGTATGGCTATATCATAGAACAGCTATAAGGAGATGGTTCTGAAAGCTGCAGAAGGGCTCAGCTCATGCTAGAGCACCCTCTCACATAAAACCAAGCACTCTGCCTTCAGGATTGTCAAGGCCTGCCATAGGAGTGACTTATAGGTATACATGTTTCTACATATAAGGGTAGATATAGGTATACTATATCTACGTAAGGGGTGATTACACCACCTTACCCAAGCTGAGTGATCAACCTGTGATGTCAGTTTGGATGGCCAGCCAGGGGTGGCATAATACATGCTGCAGCCCCTGGTAGGCCTCGGATGCACCTATGCCCTGGGTACCTATGGTACACTATATTCTTAATAGGAGCGTACCTTTGCCGACTTGTTTCTGTGCCGGTCCTGCTGTGGGGGTGACGCTCGAATCCTCACAGGTGAATCCACGCGGCAGCAGTTCAGCGGAACGCCTGGTCTCTCCCTGCCGTCGCAGCTACCTTGTCATCAGCGCGACCGCAGGGGGGGGGAGTGGGGGGGGGGGACCGAGGGGCAGGGAGGAACTACATTTCCCAAGTGTCCTTGCGTTTCCCAGCCGCCTCCGGTGGATCGTGACGCGCCAGGAGTCGCTTTAAAGTGTAGAGTGCCCTCGGTGGAGCGGGGACTTATTCTTAATAGGAGCGTACCTTTGCCGACTTGTTTCTGTGCCGGTCCTGCTGTGGGGGTGACGCTCGAATCCTCACAGGTGAATCCACGCGGCAGCAGTTCAGCAGAACGCCCGGTCTCTCCCTGCCGTCGCAGCTACCTTGTCATCAGCGCGACCGCAGTGGGGGGCAGACTGAGGGGCAGGGAGGAACTACATCTCCCAAGTGGCCTTGCATTTCCCAGCCACCTCCGGGGGATCGTGACGCGCTTTAAAGTGCAAAGTGCCCTCCGCGTCGCGGGAGCGCGCGGGAGCTGCGCCGGGCTAAGCCCGGGCAAAGGGCGGGCCCTCTCCAAGGCCAAACAAGGCTGGGCTGGGCATATCCTTTAACTTCTACGCCTTGACCCTCGATTTGTAAAACTCTCTAATAACGAACTCATACCATCAGAAATGTCTACATCCGTGGCTGATGAATTTCCATCTAGGGTAGGAGTATCCATCCTCGGCCCCTTGGATAAAAAATTTTCGAGAGCAATTGCCGACGTAGATAGAGATATAGCATTGGCAGAGCGACGTGCGGAACGTAGCCTATCCATTGAACTATTAAAAAACACAGTCATTGCTCCAATTCCTAAGGAAACAAATATACCACACTTAGAAAACGTCACAATTGAAAACACAGACGCTGACCTGTTTAATACCGAGAATATCCCCTTGATCTTTCAAATCAGCTCTTCCCCAAAGCTGGCTAACATGTCGATATCTGCTGTCACCCAGTCAGACCCACCTCCCCCTACCAACCTTTTAATTGATCTTAATACCCCCATAGATCTAAAAGCTTTTGAACATCCTACTCTAAATCTTTCTGTGGCTCAAATAGGCTCAGGGGTTGATCAACATGTGCAAACACGACCTCCCCCTCCTATAGAACTTAGACCATTAGCTGATAACAATTCTTTAAAAAATAAACGCGGTATCATTCGCTCGCCTCCCAAAAAACGAAGGAAAAGAAGCGGGGGAAAGACAGCGAGCTCTGCTCGTAACTTGTTGCCATCTAAAGTCTCTTTGAGACAGGAATTAGCTGGAATTGTAGAAAGGGTCCCAAGCTTAGCCTCGACTAGTTCATCTAATATCATCCCTTCTTATGTGCCTCCATCATTGAAAGACTTTATTGATGCGATGGAACAGCTTTTGAAAGCTCTGCTGCTACCAATAGCAGAGAGAGTCAAGAGACTAGGCGTCCAATTAGATACTCCTGTCGAAGGTGCTAAACAAACGATCCAAACAAAAAATGATGTAATAAAATCAACGAGCTCGAAGGAGGCAGAAAAAGTGATAACTAAGGTTAGAGCAATATCCGCTGTAAAAACAGCTATCGTGCCAATGCCTTCTGCAAAAATAAATCTAGCGAATACCAAGGTCTCTTTTGCCACCAAAAAGATGCCCCAAGAATCACAGTCTCTTCAAGTTAATGCACTCGTGGAATCAGCAAGATTGGGGATTAAAAAGACCTACTCCCAGTTGAACAAGGAAAAAATTAAACCAACCCAGATTCCACGTGAAAGAAATGTGGATCTACCCCCAGACGCTTCCAAATATGTTATTATTTTAACAGGGGTTTTGCCCTTACCATCAGGATCCTTTGAAAATTATAGCAGCCTAAAAAATAAGGCTATTTATTGGCTATGCAATAATAGACCACTGCCACCCCACCTTAATGGTGACATAATTTCTGTGCGACTAACAAATTGGGTGGGAATGCGACCAAAGGACATTGAGGGCGATGTCGTGATTGTCACTTTTAGAGATCACAGAGTCATTCCGCACATCATGGATTGGTTTACAGATACTAGTCGGGGGCCGATTATTCCAAAAAATGTGAGTTACTTTTATCCTGAAGGCTTAATGCCCCGTAAGAGATATTGTCCAACACAGCCCTGCGAAAACTATTTTTCTTCCCAGCAATATAGATATTCACATAACTCCTATCCCTCAAGGCCAAGATATATGGAAAATACCTTTCTTCGTTCCTTCCCACATGCTTTCTCTGGCTATGGCCATTGCCCGCCACCTACAACGCCTCAGTGGAATATTCCTTGTTTTAACCCTTATGCGCCTCTTTCCGGCCTGGATGATATTGAATGACTTTCCACCCTAGATGCATCCTCGACAAATTGTTTTGAGCACCTTTCCAAATATCAAAACCCGAACACTGCGCCTTCTAAAAATCTGAAGTCAAAAACATTTTCGGGGAGCAAAAATGGCAGCGAGGGTGTAAAGTCCCCTTTTTGTAAAATTAGTAGCCCGAAGAAAGGTCTTCCTCTCGAGCCTTTCGAGTCTTTGGATTTATATAAAAATGTACACCTTTCTATAGTTGGATCACAGCTCGGTACAAAAGTTTCTGGTAGCACATTGGCTTTATCAAGGGTGGATAGCCCTGAGAGAGGGAATGTAACTGGTGCGAGCTTTGACGTAGCACCTTTAAATAGTGTTTCTCTGTGTACCAAGATAGACGCTGGTGGGTTAACAAGTCGTACAGAACTTCCAGAATTTCCGGAACCCATAACCAAACAATCTTGGGTAAATCAGGAGAATAACACAGAGGCATCTTATAATCATCCTATGAATCGTGCTACACTTTCCCAAATTCAGATACTTAGTTGGAATGTGGCTGGCATTTCCACTAAAATAGGCTTATCATCTTGGCTTGATTTAGTTAGTTCTTTTTCAGTTTTATGTTTCCAGGAGACGTGGGTACAATCCCCGGTTCATCTTCTGGGCTTTCAGACCTTGCACTCACCGGCGTTACCGAGCAAGCAAGGAAGAAATAGGGGTGGGCTGTGTGTTTACGTTAATATTGTTAGGGGTTTGAGTGTACGGAAACATTCTCTCACGGAGTCTTATCAAATTATCTCCATTCAAGCAGGTAAATCTTTGCATTTGCTAATAATAAACTTTTATAATAATATGCCATTACATGGTCTGGAGAGGGTGTTAAATGAATTGTTTCACGCTGTTGTTGCTGTTAAAGAGCTGCTTGGGGGGGAATGGGCCATCGCCTTTATGGGCGATTTTAATTGTTACACTTGCCAGTATGCTTCAAGGGGACTCTGTGACTTTATTTCCTCCCCGGATAATGATGATACCTCAAACCATTTCATGCATTCAAAAACAGGGGAGGCACTAAATAGCTTTTTAACACATTTTAACTTAGCTTTTGTAAATGAGCTATGCTCACCTCCGATACCCTTTAAACCCTCTTTTCATGGAAGAGGCTCAAACTCTACCATTGACTTTGTTCTCTTTTCTAAGAGGCACGCCTCCTTGATATCCTCATGGGATACGCTAGATCAGATATATGGTGATCATTACCCCATAGCCTTTTCTATTTCTTTACCATCCCACATTATAAGTCATCATACTCATCCGGTAAGGTATGACCAACCAATTTCAATAGGGGCGGTAAATGGCTATACTCTTAAATGGGGAAAAATTGAGCCTGCTGGCCTTCTTAAGAACTTAATAACGACGAGGTGGGAAGAGGTGCATATTTGTCTGTCTATGACAGAACACCCTCAAAAAATGTTGGAATCCTTCTCAAAAATACAAGAAACTCTAAAAAAGTTACTTACCCGCCAGTTCAAGCCAGGCCCCTCTATATCTAAAGGATGGTTCGATAACAATTGCACACGAGCACTTAAGATATTGAAAAAGGCTTTACAGTCCATCCCGAAGTCCTTATCTGAGATACGCCAGGCTAGATATCGCTACCGCCATGCTATCAAGAGCAGGATAAAAAATTTTAAGGCAGAGGCTTGGCAGACATTGTTGTCAGCCTCCGAAAGTCGCGATTCCTCGGCTTTCTGGAAGCTAGTCAACGCCCCACTACCGTGGGTTAAAATGCCTGAGAAGAGGTTAGACCTGGCCATTGATGGAGATACTTGGGCTGCTTATTTTCAACAGCTGTATAGCAACCCAAGTCTTCTTGGTACATCTCCATCGGACCCTATTCTTTCCTCTCCGACTACTACAGTGGACTTGAGAGAGTGTGTTACTGACATTGTTTTCTCATGTGATGAGGTCATCCTTGCTATTAAGGAGAGTAGATCTGGCAAGGCCCCCGGTCCTGATGCCATACCAGTGGATGTCTTTAAGGCTGAAATAGATTTTTGGGCCCCGTTATTAACATCCGTTATGAACTGTGCAAACGTTTATGGCCTAATTCCAACCTGATCAGAAGCGTTTGTGGTACCTATATACAACAAGCATTTGCAATGCAATAGGTCTCGTAGCATTAAAGTTTGAGTTATTGGCATTGTGTATGACAATGCGCTGCATCAAATTTTTAGCATACTTTGAATTGGTGAGCAGTTTGAGTGTGTGCAAGAGTGCTGTTGCTCACAGCTGTTATTCACGCAGCTCTAATGATGCACCTCACGCACGGGGCTGACGCAGTTATTATTCACAAAGCTCTGATGATGCACCTCATGCACGGGCTCACAGGTGTTATTATTCACGCAGCTCTAATGATGCACCTCACCACGGGGCTGACGCAGTTATTATGCACCTCATCACGGGGCTGACGCAGTTATTATTCACAAAGCTCTGATGATGCACCTCAGGCACGGGCTCACAGCTGTTATTATTCACACAGCTCTGATGATGCACCTTTGGCACGGACTCACAGCTGTCATTATTCACACAGCTCTGATGATGCACCTTAGGCACGGGCTCACAGCTGTTATTATTCACACAGCTCTAATGATGCACCTCACGCACGGGGCTGACGCAGTTATTATTCACAAAGCTCTGATGATGCACCTCATGCACGGGCTCACAGCTGTTATTATTCACTCAGCTCTAATGATGCACCTTAGGCATGGGCTCACAGCTGTTATTATTCACACAGCTCTAATGATGCACCTCACGCACGGGGCTGACGCAGTTATTATTCACAAAGCTCTGATGATGCATCTCAGGCACGGGCTCACAGCTGTTATTATTCACACAGGTCTGATGATGCACCTCACGCACGGGCTGACCCAGTTATTATTCACACAGCTCTGATGATGCACCTCAGCCACGGGCTCACAGCTGTTATTATTCACACAGCTCTGATGATGCACCTCACGCACGGGCTCACAGCTGTTATTATTTACACAGCTGTGATGATGCACCTCACGCACGGGCTGACGCAGTGCCAAGGCAGTGCAGCATCTTCGCTTGCTGCGCTGCGCTGCATGAACTCTGCAAATATACCCCTAGTTAAGTATGTTGCGAGGATTATTTGCGAACATCGCCTAAGGCACCATTAATTAAGAAGCAATCGCCTGATTGCACAGCCGTTGACATGTGAACTCTCATAGCTCGCCACAACCTACCTGTCAATCAAAGACGAAGCTGCACACCAACAGTTCCCAGTGAGGCCGAATTGCACATGATGCATGTGCCCAAGGTCACAGGAGGTGTCAGATGAGAGCAGAGAAGACTATAGCGACGGATCACGCAGTCCAACCCTTTAATACGCGCGTTAATGAGATGAGTGATGTGATTAAACCACTATGGGATTTATTTAAAAGCCCCTTGCGATGCCGGTAAGTCACTTTCTCCCATATTAAAAATGACTCACTTGCAGCGCAGGGTGTCTGTAAATAAGTCCCTATCAGTGCGCTTCACACGCACTCATATTTAGCAATCCCACATTTCGAGTCCGCACTTGACGCTGCACTCCCTGAGCCCCTGCACGTCCCGTAGTTTATGTTTAGTCTGTAATACGCATTGGCAATTATTGTTACAATCAACAATATAATCATTTTGCTGTAGCACACGTACAGCAGTGTGACGTAAAAAACCAAAGCTGTTTCATAAACGACCTGCAAGCAAAATAATCCAGCGAACTGGCATTTCGCTTGGAGGCAATTAGGTGTGTTAGAATTCTGGGTTTAAATTTAAACTCAACATCCCATTATGAGGATAAAAGCGTTTTCCACCAAATCACAATTTCGACTGTTAAAAGAAAAACAGCGACTTTTCAAAATACTACAGAGGCACAAAATAAAATAACCATTTGAACTATAAGGAAGCGACCAACCTTGCAATATTTTTTTAGGAAAGATTTTAGGATGTAACCAGAGCAAAGAAAATGTTCCATAATTGAGTGGTTATAGCCCTGCTTTCTGTGAAGGCAAATTGTGATTCTGTAGTTTTGGAGCTATGTGAATTTTCTCTGACACATGTATGTGAGTGACAATGTGCACATGTATTGTGTACTGTCCAAAGTTTAATATTCATTGTTGGTGAATGAAGAGGAGGAAAAGTAGTGCCAAGTCTTCATTTTAGAAACAGTCTTTGCGCTCTGGGTGAAACACAATTTGTATTCTCTTTTATAAAGATGTTCAGTGTTGTGAACTCCCTGCCATGGATTTGTATCTCAGTGACTGAGCATGTACTACTTCCGGTCTTCTACAATATTTGTAGGGATGTGATGATCAGTGCAAAATCATTTGTGTTACAGACTGAAACCCAGGACACAGCAACTGGGATGAAGACATTCACTGTATCAGATGTAAGAATGTCTTGTGTTTATCCTCCTGTCTCATCTGTGACATTGTGTCTCGGCTCGTGATTTTTCCCTGTTCTTACTAAAGGGACTTGTTGCACTCTGTGGAGATGTGACCTGTTCAAAGACAGAACGCAATAAAGTAATTTGATATTAACAATTTACCTCAGTGTTTTGACTTTGATGTAACATATTCTCACGATCACGGGCACTGTTGGGTCAACGTTCACACCAGTGAACTCTGGCACCACGGGGAGGCAGGGGTGCTTTAAAGGGAGGGTGGGTGGCACACTGCACCTCGATGGTTTTAGAGGCTTCCATGAGCTGCCAGTGCTGCTGTAGGGTCTCAAGCATTCATTTACTGAAGCCAAACAGTCCTGTTAACAAGCATTTGCAATGCAATAGGTTTCGCATTTATGAGAGTATGAGCTATTGGCATTTTAAATGCCAATGCCTTTTATTTATGTGTTGTTTTTAAAACAAATAAATACAAGCATTTGAAATGCATTCGGTCTCGCCTTTGGGACCTTTTAAGTATTTGGCCATGCAGCATATTATCGCATATTATTGCAACATACTTTAATTACAGAAATGTCAAATTCAAATTCAAATTCAAATTTGGCTTTATTCGATTTATCTGCGAAAATCATAAAAGCATACAAGTACATTTTATACAACAAATTTTAAAAGGTATTCCCCATCAAGAAATTTATAAAACAGTTATCCATATGTAAAAAGTCACAGATAAAGATATGGCCAAAAGCCTCATGTTAAAGCGTCTAATAAAATTTAAACATGTAGGGCTTACATCATAGAATTTCTATATTTCATTACTGACATTAAAAACCGAGAAACAACAAAGATGACATACACCTCATCTAGCAAAAGTAACTTCAAATAAGCATACAGAAATGTCTCTTTATGAAGCCATGTGTGCAAAGAGAATAAGGAGACTAGGTCCTTTAAGGGCTTAGAGTTGGCATAATCAACGTGGACGCCCCTGACACAAAAACATTCATTCACTTGCTAGCTGCAATCTAATGCTAAGCTTCTGTATCTATGATAAGGACAGTCCGAGGAAGCAGACAACACGGCCAGTTGAGAGTGGATGTGGTGTAAGAGGAGAGCTGTCTGATTGGACCTGGGGTCTAGGTCCGAGCCTCGTGTGAGCTCAGAATGCTGTGATTCTGGGTACATTTCTTAAGCTCCTGTACCTACCAAAAACAAGTGCGTCCTAGTGTAATGTAACTGGTGCACATGTAAAGCGCTCTAATTCTTTCAGTTCGAGCTTGGGCTATATTACAAAAAAAGTACTTGGTGTGAGTAGCAGTGCCAATTGACAGGCGGTGCCAGCATGTACAGACTTGCTTTCGTACATGCCACTCAATACTGATGGCGCCCAGCTGAGGGCAAAGAAGGGTGCACAAGAGAGCAAACTCTTTCAGGGGCATTTTAGAGCAGGTTGTGCTCCTACAGCTGCCCAGGCTATTTGCTCTGTACTTTTGCAGAGGGCTTTATTCACTGAGTTCTTGTTACACTCCCTTGAGTAATGCCTCGCTCACTGCCCTGGTCATGGACCCGATACAAATATACATCTGTGCGGCATACTGTGATGAGTAACATGCCTCTATGCCACCAGAAGCTGATGCCAGCGAACAGCACATGCTCAAGAGAAAATGCCGGGGTTGTGGAGGGTAACAGGCCAAGCTAAAAGAACCTTACACCCACTTCAGTGGGCACGGCAACAAGGTATGTGTTGCTATGCAGTTACATGGTGGCATGACATGACTACTAAGCCTAAGTGTATGGGGTGGGTTAGGGAGGGCTAACAGTTAGAAAAATTGCAATACATGGAGAGTTCTCGCACGGCGAGCGTAAGAAACACAAATTGAGCACGGAAGGGACGAGGCCACGAATGCATAAGGCTCCCCAGCACAAACAGTTGAATTATGGGAAGGATTTAAACTGAAATCTACATTAAATGTTAATGTTAATGTTAGTGAGATTTATAGAGCGCGCGAATACCCGGAGGTGTCTTGGCGCTAGACCAGAGTAGTACCTGAGATCACGGAGAACAGTGAAATTAGTTTGAGAAAAGCCAGGTTTCTAATTGTTTCCTAAAGGAGGATAGGGAGTTCAGTCCTCTCAACGATGCAGGGAGAGCATTCCAGAGTTTTGCTGGTAACTTCTTTAAAACAAAGAGTTCTTCATTGAATTTGCTCCTAACAGCACCTACACAGGTTGCTGCAACTTAGGTTACACTCTTCGCCGTTGCCATAGTTTCTCCTTCGGGGGAGAGGGTGTGGGGGAGGGATGGGGGGTAGTTTGATGCAATGTGTTCTCCTCCCAATTAGGACACCTCAGTAAAGAAGAGACCACACAATTAAACGCAGCTCCCCTGTAGCAAACAAAAGTCAGAGGTTTGTAAAGTCTGCAGGGTGGCAGTGTTATTACAACCCCAGTAGAAGAGATGTGTCTCGGGGAGCGCAGCACTGCAAGCAGAGGCGAGGAGGATCCGTTTCCAGTACATCATTAAAGTGTGAAACGCCCCCGGGGAAGCCGCGCGCACATGCTTTAGCCCGTCAGTAAATGCACAATGTCATTTTAAGTTGTTTAAAGTTAACATCACGTTGGCTTTTAAAAAGCACAAAAGGAAGCAGGAATGGAAACATGCACAGACGAGCGGCGGCGTAAACTAACAAAACATGCGTCCCCCGCCGGGGCTCCTATGGGGTCTGCAGCAACTCTCAGCTGGCTAAAGGCTGGCTGACCCTGCGCGTCCTTGCTTGTCTGTGCTCCGTGCACCCACCAGCTGTCATGTACAGAAAGTGATGCTCTGATAAATGAGGGCGGCGAGCTGTCGCTGTTGTGCATGTGTTATGGACAGGTCAGGAAAAATAAAGTGTGAATTCACCCAGCCAATTCTATGACAAAACAAGCATTTGCAAATGCAACAGGACTCGTATTTATACGAGACCTATTGCATTTTAAACGGAAGTGGGGACGTCAACGAAGGCATGAACGGGAGTTGAGGTTAGGGGTGGTGGTGGGACGAGAATTCACAGATTGCGGGAGGGAACGGGGGGAGGCAAGGGAACTAATTTGTTTTTAAAGTAATGGGGCTGAAAGCCATGGAAGGATAAAAATGATGACATGGCCGTCAGGAGGCGGGACTATCAAGCTGAAAACCAATTACAATACAGCATTTAGTATTTAAGCCAATGAAAAAACTGCCCGGGAAGTGGGCGGAGCGTCCCCGCAACACTGTATACTGCATACGTCGCAAAGTGAACAGCGAATGCGCGCTGCAACGCTAGGCGAGACCTAATAAAGCCATTTAATGCCATTGTGAATTCCTTGAACACACATCCTGTGAAGGCCGCCTTGAATCCATTCTTTAATACTAAAGCCACACAATGTATGCATTAGACGCTCAGTTTAGGTAGGTGTGCCTGACAAGATGCTGTGCTGCTGGAGTCTTCAAAACAGTTGACCTAGAAACAAAGACAGCAAATCACGATTTTCTAAGTCACGTCCAGGTAAGTCAGAAGTTGGTGCGGGCCTGGGTTATCAGACCTGTCGAGGGACCTGTTCCAAGCTTAAAAATGTCTTGCAAGAAAAGAGAAAAAAACCACACACCCAGCTTCGGCTGCCATCTAATCTTATAAACAGGACAGCTGTGCTTGATAAAAATCGATAAACAAATGGTGAAGCATGAGCACGGGCTCTCAACATGCACGGGCCTGTAGAATAATGACTCCCCTGCGCCCCCCACGCTTCTGAAGGGCTTAGTTACCTGATATACACACATATTACAGTCCCAGCCTACTTTTCCTAAAAACTGGCGCTATTTATGCTGCTTTTCACGATCTATTTTGGGATGGGGTCGAGCGATGGTCCATTTTCAAGTTCCTTCTGCCCGTTCTGCTTTTCTCCTGATTCCTTGGAGGGGACCGTAAACACAATGTATAAGGGTGACATACATCCCTCTCCAACCCCTCTAGACATGTGCACGGGTGGGGCAAAAGAATAATTTGTAAATGTCCGTACGCGTCATGTGGAAAATGAGCCACACGTCAAGGAGCCATGTCAGAAACAATATGCTGTCATGCAAATACTGATTTGTGCACCGTCGTTTGCACAGCTGTCGAAGTATTTCTGTCATTGTTATGCCTAATCATTACGTTGTGCACACACCTGTGTTTGTGATAAGTGCAGGTGCGAATATTACATTTTCAGCAGCTGTTGCACATTAAATTAAGTTGTGTCGAACTCGGAATCTGATGAAATATTATTTTGACATATTCTCCTCTACATCAATACATCAGGCTGGGGTTTGTTTTATTGCTCTGCACCTGGCCTGTCTGTTTTCTGGGATGTGAGCTTTTGAACATCTAAAGACCTGCTATGAAGACATTTCGAGCTAAATCGAGTTACTTGCATTTTGAAACTATTTGACGCTGCATGTGCCTTTCTGTTGATTTTTTTTGTTACCTTGTAAAATGTTCCTTATATTTTCCTACTGGGCATACATTAATTAATGTTCAAAAACCCCGTGCCGCAACTGCAACTAGCAAAACGCCTTTTCACATATGGCTGAGTGGAATTTAGACAAGTGAAATGAAAACAAAATATGTGAACTTATCTGGTGAGACATGGAATGTGTGTTGTGCTAGTAAACATGGTGGTGCACCACAAAGTACATTCCTCAAGCGCACATGCTCAAATAAAGATAAATAAGAAACAATAAACGTCGAGTGCAGACTGCCTGGTTGAGAAAGGCTTGATGCCCGCTTGTTTATATGTCCGATGCTGAAACTCGCGAGAATCGTACACTTCTTAAGAACATGTTGAGACGGATGGATTATTGGCTGGGTCAGTAGCGAAGCAAGGATGCTACAGGTCCTGGTGGAAGCAAGGACACTAGCCACTTTGATTGCTGCTGGGGTAGTAAAATACAGCATTGATCAGGGTTCAAGGGGCCCCTCAAAACTATGGACCCCTGCTGCACCAATGATAGCTACACCCTTGCGTGTGTTGTATCACAGCGAAGCATTTGGGCACCATCTGTGACGTCAACTGCCACTTATTTGGTCTTTACAGGATGTATCAATCCGGCACAGAGGATGTTTGCAAGCAGAACTTAATTTGAGGTGGTGGTTGCACGTGCTCAAGGGCCTGCTGGGAGCAAACTTCTATTTTGTACATTTGCAAGAAGAGGGTGGCAGTGCCAAAAAAAGGTTCTACGTAGTGGGCATCAGGAGGGAGCATGCTGTATCCCAGGAGAGCAGTGCCTGCTTCACCAATGTGTCTGCTTACCCCCAGCTGTCAGTCACAGACAGCGTCCACTATGAGAATGCTTACTGACTTTACAAGGGCAGCCAGGAGTCTACTGGATTAATCCTACAGCACTGATACATTTCCTTCAGATTTCAAGGGTAATGTAAACCCTCCTTTCCACCCCCCGTTTTCTTGCAATTCATACGTAATATGTTGACACTGTGACTCGCAAAGACATTTGCATCTTGTAGTGCCACTAAACTACATAGCAGTTTTGCACCGCATAAGTTTTGCAAGGATCATAAGCATTTAATGCAACCAAACATTATTTGTACTTTTGACACTCATGCAATATGGTGGCGTGCTTGGAAATGTGAACAATGCTGCTTTCTAAGACTATCCAGTAAACACGATAGATGGCGAAATATTTTAAAAAGTACCTTTGCCATCTCTGGATATGAACATAAAGATACAGATGCATTCAGAAAAATCTCAAATATGAATGAGATATCAAAATTAAAGTGACATACCTGCTGCATCAAACTATTATTATACTCAATGAGAAGATAATGCAATGGCCCTCATAACACACTATTCTAATAAGAAGGAATACCATCTACACCTCTGCTTAATTACCTCCACTAATTAATAAAACTAGCTGTGCTGTCACATGGTTGAACTGTGACACTTGTGGATAATAAGGATAAAAAATTCAGTCAGGAAGTCTCAGTGGGTTAAATACTCGCCACAGAGAAAGCGAGTGATCTGCAGGTCATGCGTTCAAACTTTAGCTAGGTCAACTCAGCCTTCCAGCCTGCTAAGGTCGGTAAAGTGAGTACGATTTAATTGAGTAACAGCCCCACCTGTCATTTACAACACTTAGAAACGAAGTATGAAGCCTATATAAAGTTATTTGTAATATTACCCAGAATATGGTTCTCACTTTCGTTTTGAAATGTAATTGTCAATCAATCTGCAACCCGTATCAGGCATATTTCTTAGTCATTTAAAACAACAAGGAGGACAAAGTTCCATTTGAGCAGTTGTGTAAATTCGACAAAAGCATGTGAAATTAGCTTGCTCTGGGTTCGCCCTTGTGCAGATCTACGCCTGGTGCAACACCCACCTGCTTTATTCCGAAATGTCCTGCAAAGTTTGTTGTGTTTGTGAGCTACAGAATACTGGAAGAAAATACAGGTTAATATTCAACACGATAGACTTAATCTGGGTGAAAACGAGGCAGCAGCTCTCAATAAAGTTAGAGTCATAGAACAAAGGTGTGCCATTGCTAAGGGCACTCAGTGTGTATTCAGTGCGCTGGGGAGGTCTGGCATCTGAGGGCTCGAAACGGGTCGGTTTTAGTCAGAGATGAAAACAACCTTCAACGGCTTTGCGGCCAGAGCTGTAATGTTCATCTCCGAGAAGCGAAGGAGGGTCCCAGCGCCCCGTCCCCAGCACAGGCAAGTTCTGCCCTCTACCAAAACTTTCATGAAATTAGGGCTAAAGCAATCAACTTTACATTTAAAAACACACACTAGGGTCTTCTGACATTGACCTGCATTGACAGGAGAAACTCTTTGAAGGGACGTAGTAGGAACTCACTTTTTTGTTTGCTACTGAAAATAGTAGTATCGTGGTATTTACAGCTCCTGGAAGGGCCGACGCGTGGTATGACGCGCTACAGAAAACGCATGGTTATTTATTATTGGTATTATCATGAAGTTCGGACGCTCCATATAAGTTATCTAAGAACTACGAACCCCTCACTTTAGAGCTGAGGGGCAAATCAGCAGAGGAGCCCGACTTCGGCGACAGCGGTCACTTTCACCAATCACAGAAAAATGCTCTTAACAATGCAGCGCGAGCCAGGGAAGGGGCGTGTGGTATCCCCATATACCAAAAATAAGAAAAGTCTCGCCGTAGTAGAAACGAGGAGCCCGAAGTTTTCCTGGTATTGCTCAAAGTTTCCAGGTAGTCTGCAGAGCCCCCGGGGAGGGCAGAGGTGGTCTGCCTCCAGCCTGCAGACGAAGGAGCAGCGTCTTACCTGATGCTACAGCCCGGAGAGCAGGCTCTGGCGCTCGAGCGCTGCTGCCGCTGCCCTGGAGGAGGATGCACTGAGCGCGACCATGAACTGCAGGGAAGACCAGGGAAACAAGAGTGCGCGCGCCCGGAGACACTGCGCCGTCGCCGTGCATGTGCACGTTGGCTGTCCTGCGCAAGCTGTGATAAGAAGACACGCCGAGCCAAGTTAGTTGATGTGTGTGTGTAAACGCGGGGGGTTCTGTATGTATGAGTCTGTGTGTACCTGCGTGTGTGTGTGTACCTGCGTGTGTGTATGCGCAGCGGGGGGGGGGTCTGTATGTGTGTGTGTGCGTGCATGTGAGTCTGCTTCCAAGGAGCCATGGGAGACAGGAAGCGCGCACGACCTGATCCCAGTTCGCAAGGTTGCGCGTGCATGTCACTTGTCTCCTGTCTCCCTTGACTCCTTGAAAGCAGAAACGATCACAATAGAGTTTCGCAGTGCGAAACCTAAAAACACAGAAGTACCTGTACTGTTTCCTAAAATACATTGAAGTGTGGCTAAGAAAATGCCTGTAAAGTCTAGTGAAAAGTTGAGCCGACTTGCTGAGTAGCACCAGTGGTACCCATTAAAATGATGCCACGCCCACTAAAAAGTGCCAGCGTAGGCATCTTTAAATGTGCAGCTGTGCCAGCACAGTTCCATCAAGACCTGGCAGTTCGACGGAGATACAGCGCCCAAATACCCCTAGTGGTGACAGTCTGGCGCTTTACAAATGCTGTTTAATTGATTGATTAATCGATCAAAGGCACGGGTGGGTATACAGGAAGCCGAAGACAGGTCTCCAAAAGAGCGACCAAGCACATTCGGCAAGCTCTCTTCTTTCTACTATTCAAACCGGTTTGTTTCAGTTTTCTAGAGCCTGGAAAGAGAACCTGACATGAAGGAACTAGATAATTGTTGGTGGGTGGAGTGTCGGGCGTGAGGAGTATCGGGTGGAGAGTGGTTCTGAAACATGACACTGTTAGCCCTTTAACTCAACTATTCCTGCAACAGGTAAGGTGAAAAGTTTCAAACCTGCAGCTGGTAAGTGGGGGAGGGGTAAAAGGAGCAGGTGTGCAAAGAAAAGAGAGTCATAAAACCGTGGTATGATATGGATCATTATGAAATAAAAAAAAGATAGGGCGGAGAGGGATACAGGTGCCCCAGTGACATTTACTGCTGAGGCGAGGTGTGTCTGCGGTGAGTGCCCTTCTCTGCGCGCCCCACGCACCCTCAGGTCCACCGGTACAGACAGGTGCTGTCTTCAAGCGCTGCCCCTCTCACTGCGCCCCAACCCGCGGCACCTGCAGTTACAGGCGGGGGGGGTGCTCCAGGGGGTGTTCCAACGTCCTCCTCGGCCCCAGACACCCACTGAGGGGTGTGATATGCAGGGCTGCCTATGACTCCAACAGTACAGGGAAGTTGGGTTCATGGGGTTTTCTCCGAGTGTGTCCCACGCCCCCCACTCCTAATACCTACAGGTACAGGCATGCGAGGTCGGCAAATATCCCTCTTCAGGTGTATCCCCGCTTACCCGGATGCCTGCCGACTGCAACTACTGCCACCAGGTGTGTTTCGCAGCTACACCCCCCTCCAACCCCCCCCCACACACACACACACCGAAACACACACACACATCCTGGGCTCTACAGCCCTCTGTGACAGCTATCACTACAGGCAAGTGCTGCATGGGGGGTTCCTTGTGTCTTCTGACCTCTTACTGTTCTACCCATAATTGAACTTAGTAGTAGTTGGTGTAAGTAATAGGAAGTACCTTCAATCACCGACTCAACACCCCCCCCTAAGTTTCTAGCATGCGCGGACAACGACCATACCATGCGAACGCGGTCTGCGGATGAATCACGCTCTTGCCGCAGGCCCTGGGGCCGGAGACGCACAGAGGTTCCCACACTGTCGCCCATTCATCCCATTCAGAGGGTACAATAGAAGCGTGTCACACAAAGCGACTTTTCAAAATACTACAGAGGCAGAAAATAAAATAACCATTTGAACTATAAGGAAGCGACCAGCCTTGCAATATTTTTTAGGATAGATTTTAGGATGTAACCACCTTTGGTGGGGGCTGGACTTCCGTCTTGTGCGCGAAGCCCACTCCTAAGAAGACGTGCGCACGCAAAACGAAACCTATCGTGGGGCGGGACTTCCGTTTTGTGAAGCCCGCGCCCACGGAGTGCCTGGAGGAGCAGTGGTGACGCGGGGCTCCCATGCCCGAGGGAGAGCCCCGCGGTCGGAGGCTACACAAGTCCGGAGTGCCGGTGAGCGGGGAAGGGGGGATGCCTGTATGTGTGCGTGTGTGTGTCTGTGTGTGCCTGTGTGTGCGACGGTGGAGGGGTGGGGGGGACGTCTCTCCGTCCGTGTATGTGCGCTTGTGTATGTGTGTGCGCATGCGTGCAGGGGGAGGTGTGCCTGTGTATGTTTGCGCTTCCCAGGAGACAGCCACGGCGAGCACGTTCGCGCGCGCGTGGCCTGCGCCGATCGCCTTTTGCGAGATGCGCGCGGCCAGGTGCTGTCTCCTGGGAAGCACAGTCAGTAACAAAAGATCTCCTGGCGGACACAGCGCTGACGCGCTGTTACGCCACGAGACGTAAAAAAGGGGATAGGCATGTACCCTCTTGTTATTGTCCTATCTCCTTGCTTGATGCCCTAATGAAGATTGCGGGACACATTATCCTAAAACGTATGCATAATTGGACAGAGGAGGCTGATGTCCTCTCTAGATTTCAATACGGTTTCCGAACAGGTAGGAGTACGGTCGAACAGAGTATAAATTTATATATTTTAATTTCTAAATATGTTGAGGCCAAACATGGTAACCTTTTTGTTACATTTATAGATTTAAGCTCAGCGTTCGACTGTGTTGACCATAACCAGTTATGGAGTGTTTTGGAGGACTTAGGACTGAACTTATCTATTCTTAATTTTATCATTGCTTTGTATAGAGATGCAGGGGCCAGGGTGCGGTACGGACAGAGAGGGGAGTGCTCCTCAAGATTCACCATTGGCAGAGGTGTGAGGCAGGGGTGCATTTTAGCCCCCCTGCTTTTCTCGCTCTACATAAATGCCGTTGGTGATTTCATGAGGAGTTTTGAATGTGATTACCCTAAGGTAGAGGGCCATGCCGTCCCAATCTTGTTATACGCAGATGATGCGGCAATTTTGTCTCAAACAAGGTTGGGGCTGCAAAGGGCGGTCACTAAATTTACTCTCTTTATGAAAGAAAAGGGTTTGAAGGTAAACATTGCTAAGACCTTTTTCCTGGCTTGTAGCAAGGGAATAAAGAAAACCCCATGCCCGATATACATCGAGGGAAAAAAGATAGACACTGTAGAACAATTTACATATTTGGGTATTTGCTTTCATAGAAAGGTGTTCTGGCAACCCGCTGTAAAAGCTAGGCAGCTTGCTTTTTCAAGAGCGATTGGCGCACTCCGAGATTTTGCTAGTAAAATTGGGGGGAGACCAGTTAAGCAGCTTATTACCATTTACAAACCAAAGTGCGTATCAACGGCAATCTATGGGGCAGGGCTCTGGGGGATCGATACAATAACATCAATCCAGAAGGATGAAAATAAGTTCCTCAGATATCTCCTAGGATTGCCGAAGTCAACGTCTACTTATTTGACGCACATAGAGTTGGGGCTACCGTTTATCTCTGATACAATTAAGACTGAGCCCATTCTCTTATGGCATAAGCTTTGGACCACCCCAGAAACGACCTTTAATCGTGAAGTAATAGCTGATTGCCAAAAATTGGAGGGGGCAAAACACATAAAATGGATGTCTTTCGTTGAAAGGATGTGTCTTGAAATTGGCCGCCCGGAGTTTTTTATTGACCCATCGAGTCTGGAGCAAATATCGAGGAAAGCCTTGAGAAGGCTCTTAATGGACCATTTAGAAGCCAAAAGATGGTCTACCCAAAAGGACAATAAAACTGTTTTGGCTTTCCAACGGATCACTAAGGTTCAGGGTCTTCAACTATACCTGGCAACTGACATTAATTGCTTCTCAAGAATGCTCCTCTCCAGATTTAGATTGGGCTTCTTTTTTCGGCTAATTACTTTCCCCTCTTGCAATGATTGGTCCCGAAACCTGCTCCCTTGCCCTTGTGATGATATTGCATCCCAAACAAATATACATTGCATACTTTTCTGTAAATACTATCAAGTACCTAGAAAATCTTTACTGAAACCTCTACTGAAGACCTGGGGACTGCGGTCTTGTAAGGATGCTTTTGTTCGTTTACAACAATTGGAGAACAGGGAAGTGATACTTATTGTGGAAAAGTTGTTAAAATTGCTGCTAAGGTTCAGGAAGTCGATATGATACATGAATTTTTATAATTATTTATTGTCTATATATTCTTTTTAATATTTCTTTTATTGTTAATGTCAACTCCGCTGTTTCTTTTGAAGCTACGTTCTTCTGGCATTTTACAGACCAATATGTGGTTTTTAATTGCAATTCGATTATTGTAATGTGTGCTTTTATGATATCTTCGTGATTATCGAATAAAGCTTATTGAAAACTGAAACACTATACAGGGGCTCACAAAGGTGACCCAATTCCCAATCAGGTATGTACCAAAAGTACATGGTATCACTTTAGAGAGTGAAGGTGAGAGAGAGAGAGTAGCGGGAATGCATACAAGGAATTTCATTTGCGGTGATTGTGTAAAGACCAAAAATACCGTTAATACAGGTACCTTAAGAGAGAGTTGCGTGAACTCTGTGATGTCTTAAAAGGGAAAAGAAGGGGAAAATAGAGGTGTAATTGTATAAGACATATTGTATTCGATGGAGAGGGGCATACTGTAATGACACAGTGGTTGGGTGAAATTTGTGCCTAATCTTACCCCTAGGCCGGTGATAATTCCAACCTGGTTGGGCACGAGTACGGAATAAAAGATTCCAAAATAGAAAGGAATAAGTAATCTGTGGAAGTATAGAGAAAGAACTATTACAAACATGGATCATATTATAGTGTGGGTAAACAAAAAAACAAAAAATGTAAGCACTACCTGGAAAATTTATCAGTAGTAATCCGTAATCTGTGGACCGATAATCAAGGATAACATTAGGACGGATCTCGGGAAAAATGGCGAGTCAAGCAGAAATGCGGTAGCACTGGATAATGGAAAAAATATATAGTTTCCTCACCGGAATGCCGGTGATACTTCCAACCCGGCAGTCTATATCGGAATCAATGGTGAGAGGAGAGTATCATGTGGTGATCTAAGGGGAAATGAAACATAGTGTCTGTCACTAGCCCTATTGTATCAGTGGTCTATGGTATACAGTGGTCCCAAGATCAAGCTGAGCAAATGAAACAGGCCCAATGCTCACCGTATTTAGGCTAGTCAATCAACCCGTGCCGCGATTAAAGTATAAATAGAATCCAATTCAATATCACTCTGAAAATGTAAATTGCAAAGTAGCGTCAGAGAAAAAGGCAGTCAGACAAAGATATAGATGAGTGACTAAATGTGAACACAGTAGATCAAAGTTCCACTTACTTATTATGTGAGGAATAATTGTTAACCAGAGTATAGGTTAGGACGACCGCAAAGTCAAGGCAGAGCACGTGTGTGTGTTACCATATCCGTCTGTAAAAATAAAAATAAAAATATCGGGGTTAGTGGCCGGAGTAGAAACTCATACGTAGGCCTTAAAATAGGAAAATCTCCATTCCTAGGGTGGAGCGCCTAACTTGCCAGTAATTCTAACACTTACTTGAGTGAAAGCATATTATCACGTCCTAGCGGCACCAATTTCCTTGTTGGAGTGTAGTGTGTATTAGCGTCTTATGGTCATCATACTAAGACTGGGAAAAAAATTTACAGAGAAAGAGAGACACACCGAAGATTAAAGGCAAAAATAAGGTAAAAAAACACAAACATAAAAAGAGAATGTAAATCTGTTAGGTCATGCGTCAAGGTAAAAAATGTTGATGACTTGTGCTACAAAAACAGTGAGGAGATCTATTCGAGAATCTTTCCCCAATACCCACAATTGTACACTAAAACGTTTTTTATATCACATCACAGCTGTATATAGATGTCACAGTTGGTTGTAAAACCTTTGCGAGAGCAATTAATGAACACAGTTTGTAAACATAATAAATGACTTGCATATCCTGACATTTGAGATTACACAGTTTCCAATGTTAAAAGAGAGATAGATATGTTAACAACCTAGCGGATCAGAGGTAACACACATTATTGACCAACATCATGTATTGTGGTTTAACTGTACATCTGTCACTAGGATTCATTGCATGGGGTAGCCAGAAGGCCACTGTCTATGTACGCCTTAATGGGGTAGATGGAACAAGGGAGTCATTCCCCTAAGAAGTATTGCATCTCTGAATCACAATTTAGGCCATGTTCTACTGTGTGAAGACGCATGATCCAGGTGGCCTCTGTGCGTCTCAGATGTAATTCTCTATTGCCCCACGTGGACTGGGGTCTATGGTTTCTATTTCAAAAAATGAGAATCCCTTACGTGGAACTTGTGTGAGGCACATTGCTGCATGTGCACCTACAGGATATCTCACATCCTGTTGATGTAATGCTGTAACGTGTTCTCCAATTCTGTCTTTGAGTGGTTTATTTTGCTGCCCACATATTGTCTCCCACGCGTACATTCGATTATGTAGACCACAAATCTGGTGGTACAGTTGATGTTGCATCTGACTGTTATTGTGGCCGTAAAATGTTTTGGTTTTGTGTTTGGCCCATTTGCAAACACCACAGGAACCACATTTGCGGAAACCAACAGTATTTGGGGTAAGCCAAGAGTGTGCACTGTGTGATTTTGGTACAGTGAGACTCAATCTGGTGCGTCTGAAGGTAACTTGTGGGCGGTTGGTTATGAAACTAGTTAGGGAACTGTCTGTATGTAAAATGCCAAAATGTTTATTCAGACTCTTTCTGAGGGTGTGGCTAAGATCATTGAAGTCAGTGATCATGCAAACCATTTGGTTCTCAGTGGGTGTCTTGTTCTTGTTCTGTAAAGTGTCCTCTCACTTTAGGCGAGCAATTCTGTTTACAGCACGTTTAAGGTTTTGAGTGGAATAGCCTCTCTTCTCGAATCTCTGTTTCATGTCTTTGCTACAGTTTTGTAACACAGATTCCTCACTGCAGTTCCTTCGGGCCCTGATGAATTCTACATATTGAATGGCTCTGATTTGGTGTGTGGGGTGGTGACTATCTGCATGCAGTACAGAATTGCAGGAAGTACTTTTGTGAAAGAGTCGACTATGTAGTCTCTCATTTTGATATACAATTCTATATCTAGAAAGGTGATATTGGTGGAGCTATACTCCATTGTGAATTGCATACCAAAATTGTTTGTGTGTAGATAGGCACTAAACTGTTCCAATTCAGTTTGTGAACCTGACCATAATAACAGGCAATTGTCTAAATAGCGACCCCAAAAGATGATAGAATCTATCCTTGGTGCACCATTGATACCCCAAATCCAATCGTTTTCTAGACAGCCCATAACCAAATTGGCAAATGAGGGCGAACATTTAGACCCCATTGCCACTCCTCTGATCTGTTTATACCATTTGTTCTCAAAGATGAAGGAGTTGTTGTAAAGAATAAAGTGCATCGTAGTGATCAGTATCTCGTTGTGCAACCATTGTGTTGCTGGTCTGTTGTTAAGTTGTTGCGTCACTGCTTGTAAACCTAGTTCAGGTTGAATACTGGTATATAAAGATACCACATCTAAGGTGGCCAGGATCATACCAGGTTGCCACTGTACATCAAAGAGTAAACTCAAGATAGGTTTAGTGTCCTGAATATATGATGTTAAATTGCATACTAGGGGACCTAAAAAAAGATCCACATATTCAGACAGTTTTTCTGTGGGGCCTCCAATACCTGACACAATAGGTCTACCAGGTGGAAAAGGAAGATGCTTGTGAATCTTGGGTAGCGTGTATAAAACATGGATAGGTGGGTCTAAAAACCTTCATGTAAGTATATTCGTCATCATCCAGAAGGCCATTGGTGTGCCACTCAGAAAGGTGTTTGTTAATCAAGGTTATTAGGGGTCCCATTGGATTGTGAGTCATCAATTTGTGTCATCATCGAGTTGGGGCATGATCTCATTCCTATAGTCCACCCGCTTAATGATCACAACATTCCCTCCCTTATCTGCTTCCCTGATAAGTATGTCATTGTCATTAGCTAATGTTCTCAGAGCAATTTGTTCTCCTTGTCTAAGGTTGTCATGATACTTGTTTCTTGTCGTAGGTCTCTTGCAGTCATAGTTGTTCAGGTCCTCTAGTGCCCGTTTATAAAAAGTGTCAATTGCATTGCCACCAGGGAGGGTAGGAGTCCACTTTGATTTACTTTTGAGACCACTTAATCTATCAAGATATGCATTTTGGACTTTCGGACTGCTGGTGTGTATCTGTGGGTAATGCAATGTAGTGGCTTATTACGATGTCGGTAGGAGTTGCCTCCGACCGACTCAGTCTCGGTCTCTAGACCGACCTACTTATTATGATGCGACTGAACAATTTTCAGCTATATACTTTTCTCTATGGGAGCTTGTGTTACGGCCGTAAACAGGGTCCTACAGAGAAATGGTGGTGTGTGTAAAACCCATGGTGCCTGCACACAGTGCAGGGTTTTACAGTGGGTACCCTAGGTACGCCCTCGACCACGATCCGTAGGCCGCGAGGCAAGGGGGCCCTGCTAGGGGCCCCCAAAGTCGCTTTCCGACAGCCTTTCCATGTTGGAAAGGTCAGCACGGAAAGGCTGTGGGAAACCGGCATCTTAATCTACACGGTGGAAACGCCGTCCATAGGGGATTACGGTGTGGTTCTGACCGGCCGGAAGACTCCGAGAGCCTGGTCAGAACCACGTAGGAATGACCAGAAGGATTATGTTCCAATCGCAGACATCGTAATCTAGCAGTCGGACCACAAACCAATTGTGTCAGTCAGAGAGCCTCTGAACGTGGTTGTGAAGCTTCTGACTAGTGGTCGGAGGCTTTCTGACCTACATCATAATCGGCCTATAAGTTTCTTTTAGATTGCGCTCTTAGGCAAATCAAATAGAACAGGCAAATGTTGCTGGTATCTAGTGTACATCTGATTCAATAAAACTAACTTCAGACACCGCAGACTGAGCCAGTAATGTGTGTGCCCACGCTTCCTTCTCACGGGCAACTTAAAACCGCCACAAATGTTTACGCTTTGTTTAGCAAATCATAATTCTGGAGAGAGTTACAGCGCCCAGCTGCAGAAGATGATTATAAAAAGATTGTCAGCCAAGAGACTCAGTGGTTACTTTAAAAATTAATACACGTCCGTCACACACATCTAAAAAAAAAGGAATTTCTCCTGCCATACAGGAGAGGCTGTAGAGACAGTCTAGTTTATGCACGGCACGTCGGCGACGTGACGTGCGGGCAGCCAGGATTGGCTGCGCACGCAGTAGGCGTGCCAGGAGCGCGAGAGGCGCGAAAGAGCGAGGAGAGAGACAGCGCAGGAGCAGAGGCTCGGCGCTCTTTGGAAACCTATAATAAATAAGAAGTTAATACAGCCAGGCTCATGAGTCATCTTTAGTGTGTGCCTGCATCATTACAATGGCGACGAGGGTGGGATGAAGACCCCCCAACAAGGCAGGACCACCGACTCGACCCCAAGGCGACAAGGAAAGTACCAGAGACTCCAGGACCACCACACAAGGGATAAAGGAGCAGGACCATCCTGGTACAGGACAACAGGTACCCCAAAGAGCGCGGCAGAGCCCTACACACCGGAGGGTGTGGCGCATAGGAGCGAAAGAGGGGGACAGACCCAGGCACCAAGAAACAGGGCAGGATAAAGGACACAGACCCACGGGGCGAACAGCAGACCAGGGAACACACGCTGGAGAACTCACAGGGACTGGAGGGGGCCGACATAGATAGTCCCCGAGCCCCAACGAGTGAAGAAGAACGAGACGACGCACCAGGGAGTCCCCGCAGCCAAGGAGGAACGCTAACTGCAGTAAAGAGAGAGAAGATGAGCGCGCAAGCAGGTTATGCGACGGCACCGGTACAGTTCTTACCCAGGCCAGGAGAACCTCTCATGAAATGGGAGGACTGGAGGGAGTACATAGACAATTTCATAGGTGTCCTGGAAGATGAGAACGAGGAAGAGTTCAAACCCCAGAGGAAGAAGCGCATATTGCTATTGAACCTAGGCCCGGAAGGTCTCCGGATATACAAAAGCTTAGTTCCGAAACAGAGAACATCCACCGACGATGATGTGTACGCACAGGCGCTCAAGGACCTCAATGAACACTTTAGACCAGCAGTGTGTGTGTCGGTGGACAGGTTTAACTTCCAACAGAGGAAGCAGAAGCAAGGAGAGACAGTGGAGGAGTACGTGGCGGCACTGAAACGACTGGCAGCCACGTGCAAATACGCCAACTGGGAAGATGAGTTCATCAAGGACCAGGTGGTGATGCACACCACGTGCACAACGGTGCAGGACAAGCTATGGGCGAGCGGAGACACCACACTGAAAGAGGTGCTAGTCATCGTGAAGAGAGCGGAGCTAGCTCGTCGGTGCGCAGAAGCGACGAAGAAAGATATGGCGCCTAGCACGATGGTGAACAAGGTGGATGAGGAAGGGCCTCGCAGAGAGTATCAGAACCGGAAACCAACGGAAAGGGGGCCCAACAAGTGGCAAAGCAACGCAAACACGACAGGAAAACAAGCGGGGAGCAACAGAAAGTCATGCTACAGGTGCGGAAGCTGGTCGCACGAAGCACATGATCGGAAGTGCCCCGCATTTCGCGCCAAATGCGCGTATTGAGGAATAATTGGCCACTATGAGAAGGTTTGCAGGAAGAAGGCCTCCAAGAGTATGGTGAGGTGTGTAGATCAAAGCAATGAGGATCAGGACGACGACACCAAAGCAGAAGAGGTCACGGTAATCTACATTGAGGACCAAGTTCTGAGCACAGAGGGTAAAGTCCTGGACAGAGAAGGAAGACGCACAATGAAACCGGTCTTGGAAATGGCCATAGGTGGTGTCAAGATCAACGTGGTGGCAGACACAGGGTCACCTTTCACCATCATCCAGAGAGCAGTGTGGGAGGAGAAATTTGCACCACGCCTTGGCCCGGAGCTAGAGAGACTAGATATCCGCCCAGTCACGTACAATGGAGACCGAATTCCAATGGCGGGGTTTAGGCCCCTGACCTTCGAATTTCGGGGACGGTCGGCACGATGCAAGCTCTATGTATCGGAGAGGGGCCCGTCGGTCCTAGGATGGCTGGATCAAGGTGACCTGGGCATCAAGCTAGATCCAGGAGGCAAGGAGCAAATACTCCTGACGGACCAAGAAACGGAACCAAAACTGGATAAATGGAGGAGCGAATACCCCAAAGTGTTTGGAGGCACTGTAGGGAAGCTGGAGAAATTCGCCCACAAAATCATCCTAAAGGCGGACGCCGTCCCGGTAGCCCACAAAGCGAGGAACATCCCGTTGGCGGTAAGAGAAGCGGTAAGGGAAGAACTCCAAGACTTGGAAAGGAAGGGGATAATAGAACCCATCACGTGCGCGGAGTGGCTGGCGCCCCTGGTAGAGGTTAAGAAGCCCAACGGAAAGGTCCGGTTGTGTGTTGACCTGAGAGAACTGAATAAATGCATAGTGGTGGAAAGATTCCCCTTGCCCAGGATAGAAGAGATGTTGGCCAGCACCAGGGGGATTAAGTGGTACTCAACCATAGACTTGACTTCCGCGTACCACCAAATTGTCCTCCATCCAGAAAGCCGCAGACTAACATCCTTCATCACCCCATTTGGGTGCAACCAATTCCGCCGGATGCCATTCGGCCTAGCTTCAGCAGCGGCGGTGTTCCAGAAGATGATGCACCAACTATTCAGGGACCTCACTGACGTCCAATACTTCCAGGATGACATTTTGGTGATGGGAAGAGACATTCCAGACCACGACGTGAAGTTGGGAAGAGTGTTGAAGATCCTGGAAAGCAAGGGACTCACGGCCGAATGGTCCAAATGCCGAATAGGAATGAACTCGGTAACCTATCTGGGCCACGAGATAGGAGTGCAAGGCGTAACTCCTAAAGCAGAAAACGTCAGAGCAATCTGTGAAGCACCATCCCCCGTCACCAAGGAAGAAGTCAGATCGTTCCTGGGGATGGCAGAGTATTACGGAAAATTCGTGCAGCACTTCGCCTCAAAGACCCATCACATGAGGCAGCTCACGAAAGAAAACACAGAATTCAAGTGGTCAGAGGACACACAACAGGAATTTGAGATCATCAAGAGGGAAGTGGCTGGGGCTATACCCCTACAAGGATTCGACCCCCAATGCAAAACTGTCCGGACCACCGACGCCAGCGACAAGGGACTGGGTGCTGTCCTCATGCAAAACCGAGGACACGGACAGTTGGAAACGATCAGCTTTGCCTCACGCACACTGAGTGATACAGAAAGAAAATACAGTGTGATAGAGAAGGAGATGCTGGCGGTGGTGTGGGCCACCACGCGCTTCCGACAGTTCCTGTGGGGCACCAGATTCCAATTGCGGACCGACCACAAGCCGCTACTGAGAGTGCTGACGTCGAGTGGCCATGCAGATGCAACGCCCCGGATATCAAAGATGTCGCTAAAACTTCTAGAATTTAGGTATGACGTGGAACACATACCAGGCAGCAAGAACAAGGTTGCAGACTACCTGAGCCGAGCGGCAGCTATGGAACCAAGTGAGGAAGACAAGGCCGGCACGGAAGAATGGGTGGCGCTAATGGAGGATCACGAAAGAGTCATCAGCCTCCAAGAATGGACACAGGCGTATGAGGAGGACCAGACACTGAAGGAGGTGAAAAAACACATTACCCAAGGTTGGCCGGAAAAGAGGCACGTCCAGAGAGAACTCAATCCATATTTCGAAGTGAGGGAGGAACTCTCCCTGGACAATCAAGGGACATTCGTATACAGAGGTGAGAAAGTCATTCCCCCCACGAGCATCATACCCAGACTGCTGGACATGCTACATGAAGGGCACTTGGGCATCGGGAAACTTAAACTGAGATCCAAGCAAGACTATTGGTGGCCAGGAATGGAAATAAGGGCAGAACGGCACGTAAGGGAATGTGCGGGGTGTCAAGGTGCAGACAAGGCACTCAAACCCCTGCGTCCAGCGTTGGGAACATTTGAAACACCCAGGAACCCATGGGAAGAGCTGTCAGTTGACATCTTAGGCCCCATCCTAGACAACCAAGGAGTCCAGAAGTATGTGTGTGTCCTCGTTGATAAATTCTCGAAATGGCCAGAAGTCATGATTGAGGAAGCCATGGACACGGAAACGATAGTGAAGTTTCTGGCAGACACTTTTGTAAGGGAGGGCATACCCAAGTCCATCCTCAGTGATAATGGGCCCCAATTCCGATCGGAAAAATGGGACCACTTCCTAAAAAGGAACGGCATCCTGGCGAAGCACACATCCATTTACCACCCGGCAGGAAACGGCCAAGTTGAACGCTTCAACAGGGTGGTGATGGGGTCGATTCAAGCAGCCATCTCGGACAACAAAGACTGGGAGAAGGACATATGGCACATGTTATGGGCATACAGGATCACTCCCACAAGCACAGGATATAGCCCCTTCCAGCTGTTGCGTGGCCGAGAAACATTCACCCAGGACAACCGGGTATGGAAGGAAAAGACTATAGTGAGTGAATGGTCCCCTGCGGTGGTGCGAGCCAACATAGAGAAAGCTCAGGCAGTATACACAAGACACTACAATGCAAGGAGAAACGTGCGAGACACAGAACTCAAAGAAGGAGAATGGGTGAGAGTGAAGTTGCCCACCATACAAAGAAAGGGAGAGAGCAAATACAGCAAGCCCATGCAAGTGAGGGAAATCAAAGGCAGAGCGGCCAGACTGAGTGACGGTAACATATGGTCACAAGACCGCATGGCCAGGTGCAATAAGATACTCGCTTGGGACTGTGGAAGAGCAGGTGGAGAAACAGAAGAGAGTGAGAGTGAAAGACAGGAACATCAGGGAACCGAAGTCACACTCAGAGAAGGAGAACAACGACAAGGAGAAGCAAGGAACACTGAGCAGGAGATGAGAGCCGATGAGACCGGCGACAACAGGAATAGACATGGCGAGGAAGAGAACAACACCACCCCGGTAAGACAGACTCGGAGTGGTAGAGTGGTGGTGAGGCCATCGAGGTTCAGAGACTTTGATTTGAACGACGGACAGTAAGTTGATTGTGGTTGTGTGGAAAAAGGGGAGATATGTAGAGACAGTCTAGTTTATGCACGGCACGTCGGCGACGTGACGTGCGGGCGGCCAGGATTGGCTGCGCACGCAGTAGGCGTGCCAGGAGCGCGAGAGGCGCGAAAGAGCGAGGAGAGAGACAGCGCAGGAGCAGAGGCTCGGCGCTCTTTGGAAACCTATAATAAATAAGAAGTTAATACAGCCAGGCTCATGAGTCATCTTTAGTGTGTGCCTGCATCATTACAAGGCCCGAGCAACAATCAGTTGATAGGCTTGGATATGGGAGTAGGAATGTGAGGCAGAATGTTTAATTAGTGCAGGTGTAAAGCTTTACATGTTTGTGAAAGAAGTGGGAGCGTATTTCAAGTGGGCCAATACAAACAAACTTCTAAATGCAGAACTTGAGTTACTTTGTTGACACCCGAGGCAAGCAATTTCTGCTGCTCCTTCTGTTTTTTAGAAAGCGGACTAAATATGGCCCACCAAAGGAGAAGCCAATACATAGCTTGCAAGTGACGGCATGCCATGCGGGACTACCTCAACCAAAATATTTTTTGGCGTTAACATTGCTTTACATTCTGAAACCTGTGTTTTGACTTTCCTATTACACATAAATGCATGAAGATTTTGAATGCAAACATTCTTGGACTAGCTAAAGACGTCAGATATGGACAACTTTGTCGCTTGTTGCACACAAGTTATTCACCTCCCACCTTCCGGGGAAATATACTTTCACATCATTCTACCATCACTATTCTAAAACGTTAACAATAAAAGGCATTCTATTCATTCCACCAAATAACAGTTAATGAAATCACCAACGATGGAGATCGCACTGAACGACTTATCAAGCGCCTGCATACCCTCTTAGGTGATAAGTGCACTACACAAATCCATATAATGTGTTCCCTATCTCTCTGCAAATCAATTATGTTTGTATTGTTGCTGTGTCTTGCATGCATTTCTTTTAAAGGTTTTAGAGACTCGTGCGTGGCCCCTTTTGTGTGTAATTCACTTGCTACTTTTGTTCGAAACAATTGAAGACCGGAAAAGGTAAGCAATAATTGTTTGTTTACCTGGATTGACAGGAAGCATACTTAAGGAGTGGCAGGCAGGGGTTACCCCCGTCTTAAACAGACTTTCCTCCGAGTAACTGTATGACCCCCACCCTCCCCCCCCCCCCTCCATAGAAAGCACATCCCTGAGAACTGTGACTCTCATTGGTCGAGACCCAAATCTAGTCCCGCCCTCAAAACACACTTCCGTTGTGGACAGAGGCTATGAGCTTGCCAGAGTTAGCTGAAGCAAGAGGCCCCACTCCACACCATGTGGAGTGCTGTGGCTCACTGGTTAGAGGCGGCAGACCCGTAAGCAAAGAACGGCCCGGGACCAGGGTTCAATTCCCGATGCGGCAGGGTCGTGGACCTAGGTCAAAACGGACTCGATAATTCTCGCCTCGGTGCCTACTCTAACCAGGGAACACACTCGGCAACTCTGGGCATTAAGCTTGCCTCATCTCTACAACGGCCCCCACAGACGCCGGGGATGCCTGGTTTCACCTTGGAGACACCCAGAAAGGGACCATCTCACAGGGAAAACCAGGACGGGTTCCCCAGCAGTCTTCAGCGCCTAGATACTCCTTGGAGTCGTAGTGCGCTTTACAAGTACACCCACATTTACCGATTAGGAGCAGCACAGGCACATCTGCAGTTTGTATGCTTTGTCTGAGCATATGGGGGTACATTTATAAGGTATGATAGGTATATAAAACTATGTATTTGGTAACTCCACTTTACATTGCCAATTATTACTGATCTCAATTTCTTTGGCTTACGTTTTATATAGTGGTACTTAATGCACAAAAAGAACTAGACCTTTTATATATTAATTCTGACTTGTAGGATGTGCTGGAAATGTAAAAAAATAAAAAACAGAAACCAACAGCGACTCAAAACACGAGCACTAGTGTTCCCGCCAGACAAATACGCATAGGGAGAAGAGCTGTCGGAGCAAAGCATGTGTCCCGCACCTGCAGCCACCATCGAGCATGCCACTGCTTGCTCCGGCTGCAATACTCCATGGTAGTTAACTTGTGAGAAAAGGGGGGACATGCACCAACCATTAGCCATTTGCATTTTTTAACAGCACAGACAAAAGTCAATCCAAAGTGATGGGAGGAGTCAAACTCCACAACTCCACAAAGTACATACAATAGATCACCTGACAGCGCAAGCGCGGTCTAGGATTGGCCTAAAAATATCTGGGAGCTGCTGGTAGCTCACAACCACTGGCTGAAGACATCTGGTGTAAAGCATTTATCAGACCATCAGACCACCCAGAATATTGCGGCATAGATGTGCAAATTTGCCGCACTTTATTTTACTCGGAATAATTCCTGTTCAGCCTTAAATTAATGGAAACTGTTTTAGCAGAGTATTGCATATTGAAATATGCATGTTTAAAGAATCTGAGAGTGTTTTTTTTTATATTCTCCTTTCTGGTAACAATAGCGCTGCAGTGTCTTTGTGCATGGCACTATTTACATAGGACAGTGTCAGACTATGCATTCTTGGCGTGGTTTCCCCTGACTTTTTGCCTATACCTCCTGTATTTTTGACTATGTGCTAGATTTCATTTTTGCTGGTTAGGTACTCTAGGCACGTTTGCCACTACTGATCAGTGGCAAAGTGCTCCCTAGGTAAATTGTGATTATGGTTGGTTCTCCAGGTTTGGCATATTTGATTTACTGGTAAGTCCCAAGTAATGTGCAGCTGTGTGCCCACGGCCTGTTAATCAAATGCTACTAGTGGGCCTGCAGCACTGATTTTGCAAGTAGCCTTCCAAATGTGTCTCAGACCTGCCACTGTAGTGTCTGTGAGAGCAGCTTTTAACTGCCATGTCGACCTAACAAGTGCACCCACTTGCCAAGCCCTAACCGTCCCTTTTTAGGTCGAGCCTCAACAGCGCTTGTGCAGTCTGCAAGACCTGTTGCAATCTTTTCTGTGGGCTTTCGGCACACTCATGATTGCTTTTGGTTGTTATCTGTGCCATTCAGAAATGCTGGCCATTTATTCGTGTTTGTCCGTGTTGGTTCCTCTTTTCTGTGTGTGTTCCCAACCCATTGCAATTTCACTAATGGTTTCTTATGGTCAGCTGCTATGCTCCTTCACATCGCACAATTGCCCCACCTCCCGTCTGGTGATCGCAGCCTAGTAATGAACCGTTGCACCTTCCACATGTTGGTGCTGATTCGTAGCGCTCTGCATGGAGTTACGCACCAGCCCTGCAAATACACCCTGCTCAGTTTGTAGGGCAAATCTCAGCAGCAACAGAGAGCTGCGCTCTTCCACCCTCTGATCAGACTGCATTTTCTTCCTTCAGCTCCAAACTACTCTACAAAAGGGAACTGGAACTGTCTACTCTACAAAAGGGAACTGGAACTGTCATGGCATTGTTTGCATTCCTTTCTGGCCATGTGCGCCCTGTCGCAGTTCACTTCCCTCTGCCCGCCCAACCAGGACATCCCAGCAGCAGGGCAGGGGCCTCTCTGCCCATTCAGGCTTCTGCCATCTCCCAGTCCCTTTCTCCAGTCTTTAAATAGAGGACTCAATGTATGTACCTGCTGTGAGCTCTCACAGTACCTGCCTGAGTCCCCAGGCAGGCAAACGCTGGCAGTACTCATCAACAATATTGTTGTTCTCCTTAGGAATAACAGAGACCAGAAGCTAGTGTACAACTGAGCTGCAGTCACACTGTCTGAGTTCATTGGTGCGTTAGGGCAGGTTTCTTATGGTCTGTACAAGTGTCAATAAATACGCATTATTTGATCTGCTGGCCTCTGGTCTCAAGCCTTTGCCCTCTTTCCTCGCCTTCTTTCATCTCCAGTTTCTTCCTATTGCTGCACTTCTACTCTTTTTTTAATACAGCTATGAGTAAAAAAGTGCGAGTCCCACAATTACACTCCATTGTATATCCTGGGCCTGTGTAATAATGCGATTTTTTTCTCACTATGTTATACGTTTATTTCTTTTATTTAGCAGTTTGTAAGGTTCATGGTTACTCCAATCCTGAGTGTCCCGTGCTAGATTTCAATCACCATAGCTAGAGGTAGGAATTCCCTTATTTGTGTAGTAGGCCTGGCCCTTCCTGAATAGCAGACTTTTCAGATGTTTTCGAAAAAGAGCCTCCGAGGGCTCTAATCTCAGATGGGAGGGCTAACTATTCCATTGTTTTGCTGCTAAAAATTTAAAGAGCTGCCTCCAAAGGGTGTTCTATGATATTTCACAACACTGGCTAGGGCTATTCCCGCTGATCGCAAACAGCGGTTAGGAAGATAGGGTTGAATCAGAGGACGGAGATAGCCAGGGCCGTTCTTATGAAGGATCCTATGGACAAAGTACATGGCTTTGAAAGAAATCCTTTCCTCAATGGGAAGCCAGTGAAGTTTGCTTAAGGCTAACCCCGTTGCGGCTCGTCTGGGGTATGTTCAGCAGCAGACGAGCTGCCGCCTTTTGTATCCCCTGGAGAATTAAAAGGCAACTCTTAGAGGTAAGTAAAGAACGTTACAGAGTCATCTGGAGCATATTCAGGGTGACAAAGCACGTACCTACAATAGTTATAATTTTATCTCCAAACGATACATTAGAGTCAAACCAGACTCCTATATTTTTCACGTTAGGTTTCGGAGCCGGTAACAGGCCTAGTTCATCTGGCCACCATGATGACCACTTTTCCTACCACCAAGATCTCTGCTTTGACCACATTAAATCACAGACAGCTGTTCTTCAACCAGTTGACCGGTTCTACCAAGCAGAGTTTAAAATCATCCACTGCTTGGTTGCTCTCCTGAGCTAGCGTGATGATCAATTGGGTGTCGTCAGCATAAGATACTGTTCGATTGCCATGACCCTCAATGAGAACAGCAAATGGTCGCATGTAGACACTAAAAAGCGTCAGACTCAGGGCAAAACCCTGAGGCACTCCCTGGCGCATCGTCCTAACCTTTGATGAGTGTGGCTGTTGGGTGACCTTGAATGTGCGGCCTTGCAAAAAATCCGTAAGCCAACCCAGTACGGTGTCACCCCCCTGAGTTTTGTAATCTATCTAACAACAATCCATGGGAGACCGTATCAAAAGCTGCACTTAGATCAAGCATGACAAGCGCAGCTGCTTGGCGGAGAGATTCTGATGCGACTAGGAGGGCAGATTCAGTGGGCTGATGAATTTTTCCGTAATCTTTGCAAAAAAAGGCAGCAGTGATATTGGTCGTAGATTCTCAGGTACAGAGGAATCTTATGATGGTTTCTTTAGCAGTGGAATCACCATAGCGTGCTTCAATACCTGAGGAACCTTCCCTGATGGAAAGGATAGGTTGAGCAACTCCGTGAGTACGGGTACAATGGCTTCTCGGCCTCCCTCGAGGATAGCCAGAGACGCTGGGTCTAAAGTTGATCCGGCGCTTATTTTAGACATTAAGCAGGCGGTCTCAGCCTCTGATATGGCTTTCAGATTTTTAAAAGTCCATGGATCGGTGCAGGCTGCTGCAACAAACTGGAAATTCCTAACACTCTCAGGAAAGGTAGAGTATATATTGTCTATCTTATCAAGAAAGGACAGAGCGATCTGATCACAGAGGGCAATCGTGGAGGGGATTGCTGCAAACGCCATTTGAGGGATGTCAGAGATTTATTATCTGAAAAAGTTCCTTCTGGACGTTTTTTGATTGCTCAATTTTTTAGCATAGCACCTTACACAAGCCTGCCTCAGAGCCTTATGACAGTCTCCCAGGGAGGCCAGGTATGTAGTTTTATGGTGTTCTTCATGGTCTATACGACGTATGCGTTCCAACCGCTTACATGATTATTTTTTTTGCCATCATGTCTCCGTAAACCATGCAGCCGATGGCTTGAAGCGCATGCTGGTGATGATTTTCCAGGGAGCCAGGTCATCTAAGGCCTGATTAATCCACCTCGTTAGTTGCCCATTTGCATTCTGGGGACAGGAGGTGAGTACTGGTATTTACAAGCACTTGAACTTCTTTTGGAGGTTGGGCTACTGTCAGGGGAGGTTCATGAATATCAAAAGGTATCATGTCATGTTGCCCTTTCTCTTGGATTAGTTGTGAATTACTCATGGATTTTTATAGCAATAAAATGGAGGAGAAAACTTGTCACTCGCATTGTTTTCTGTGTACATATTAATTAAAATCGCATTATGCCCAACATTTTTTATAAATAAACTACGTCGTTGATTCATGGCAGAATTACAGTTGTAGTAATTGACGGAAGTGAACAATTGCATTTTATCACTACTACTAGCCTCCCAGAGCCATTGTTGGTTGTTTGGTGATACCCAGTTAAAACAAGCCATTTGCAATGCAATAGGTCTCGCATTTACGAGAGTTTAAGCTATTGTAAATGACAAAGCCTTTTATTTATGTTTTCAAAAACCGAAACATAAATAAAAGGCATTGTCATTTACAATGCCAATAGCTCAAAGCAGCGTAATTGCGAGACCTATTGCATTGCAAATGCTTGTGTCCGACTGGTGACGGGGAGGAGCTGCCTCGGGCTGGGCTGTCAAGCAGTTTGTTTTGTGACGGCACTAGTGCAAATATAAGCCAGTGATTACAGCCTTTCTCTCTCCCAGTCCCCGGGGCACGATGTATTCAAACATACAGCTATGTAGATGATTCCTCCTAAAATGCGCGTCACTTGCCTCTTGAAATACCACCTGTTATGTCAATGAACCGTTCCAATGTGTATATGCTCAAATCTACCTTGCTTACTTTTGTTTCATGCTCGCTTTCAACGCATTATTTCTTGTTAGATGTTTGTATAGCGCACACCGCAATGCTTCTAGGCGCATGTGAAAGGCATAATTTGTAACAACCGTCTCAGAATATTTCTTAAATGTATTTCTCTTCCATAGCTGGGAACAGCACAAGAAAATACTTTTTTGTCAAGCGATTTTCTTGTATTGCATGGAAGGCAATGCAACCACCTTTTTTAATGTGAGCGATTCCATATGTTACCGTACAGAAAAGGCAAGGGAATAACACTAGAAAACAGAGAATCTAGAGGCAGCGGGCATAAAGCACAAGCAAAGAAAGCACCAATGCATGAGTCCGTAACCTCAGGCTATCACCAGTAGATCTGCTGAACAGCACTGCGACAGATAGCAGTACCTGATGCAGACGCACAGCACAGCATACTAAGGTGGCACAGGGTGTCATAACAGGCCACAGGACAGTATTACTGTGCGTACTGCCAGTGCCCCAACCTCTGCAGGGCAACTGATGGTCACCAAGCAAGATGGCAGAAAGTGTAATATGCTCAGTGAGATGTCTGTTTTCACCAAATCAAAAATACTCTTCTTTAGGAATGAGAAACATATCCCCTATTTAAAACTAAAGTATCAATATTTTAAAGCACATTCAATAGCGCAGACTTTGATATGGGAGGACGTCTGTAGACAATGCTATGCTCAAGCACAACGCAGTCATGTGGTGCTACATAAGGATTGTAGTCGAGCAACACCGGGTACAGAGATAGGCTCAGAATATCTCAAGCATTCGGTAAAATGGGTAAGTAGGAAGAATGGGTGGCATACAGACTCTTGGGGGAGCACATTGGTGAGTTAGGCAAGCCTGCTAGAGATGAACACGCTGAGCAGGGATATTGTACAAAACGTGTTTCTCACTCTACCGGTGCGATGCGATCGTCAGGCCTTGTGGACAGAGGGTGTGAGACTCAAGTCACAGCATAAGTTGCAGCAGAACCCAGAATTTCAAGTATTATAATGACGTAGCCTTGCAAGTCCCACCATAGAAGGGAACAGATCACATCCTGCAGGAGGGTATCATGTGACAAAGATGTGCTCTATAGCTACTAGCTGGAGGCGTCATAACCAAAAAGGCCATACTTATCTCGTAGGCGCACTTGCACTTCAGCTGTAAACATCGTAAGCTAAACTGCATGTAGTGTTGCTGCCAGTGGGGCGTACCACTGCAGTCCACGCCCCCTCCCACCTATTCCTGTGTGTTCCCCCCCTGGGACGTGCAGGGTCTTGGTTTCCCCCTTGCGTGAGCGCGGTAGCGCGCCTGGTTGAATAAATAGCCCAGAGCTCTGGGCGTGGTCAGCATATAACTAACCACAACCTTGAATGCGTGTGTGTCTGTACCTCTGTCCTGAAGGCCCACTCTGGGACACTACATTGGCGACGAGGGGGTCTATCCCCGAACCATCGCGTGCCCGGATACTCTGTGACCCTGCCGGTCACCCTTGCCGGCCCGCAGCCTCAGCGACGCCTCCATCCCTCGCCCTGCCCGCCCGTTCCTCGGCGGAGGAGGATTCTGCGCTCGCGGCGCCTTCCCTGGCAACAGCCTACCTGCCGGCTGCCGGCGCTGCCTTCCGGTGCCTCCACGTGGGCATCTCTGCACATTCTCGGGCTGCTGCCTGCCGCTCCACACGGCTGCCCCCACGCCCTGCCTCAGTCTCTCTCGCTCTGCCTGGGGCCCGCGCTCCGCTCTGTGCACGCCGCCGGACCCGCACGTCAGCCCGGCAGTCCCGCGCATGCGCGGTTCACACGAGTGCAATACCTCACGCATCTAGTGTGTCTTCGGGATTCCGGGGCTACAATTCCTCACGCATCTCGCGGAAATAAGCCTGCCTGTGCCCCAGGGGTGCCTGCTCCTGCCTGCTGTGCCTGGGTGGCCCGAGACGTCCTGCATCTGCCTGCCAGTGCTGTGGGTGTTCCCCGCTTTGTGTTCCTACTGCCAACATGGCTAATGTGCCCCCCCTGGAGCCATTTTCCGTCACCGGCACGCCACCTTCTCAAGCATCTCGGTGGAAAAAGTGGGTTGAACGTTTGGAGACCTACTTTATTGCAGCAGACATCGCAGTAGGGAGACGCCGAGCAATGCTCCTGCACCTAGGAGGAGAGGCTATCCACGACATCTCTAAAGACATCACGGAAGGCGACCCGCCGCACACGTACGCCACCCTGCGTGATGCCATCACCAGGTATTTCGAACCTTTCACCAGCGCAGACTACGAACGCTTCCTGCTCCGACAAGCGCGCCAACTCCCGGAAGAGTCTGTCGATGTATTCTACGCGCGTCTGAAGAAATTGGCGAGCACGTGTACACTCCCGGACGCGGAAGACGAAATTCGCGCCCAGTTCATTCAAGGGTGCGCATCTCTGAAACTAAGAGAGAGAGTCCTCGAAACTGATGCCATGCCCATGCGCGACATCCTCGCGCTAGGACGGTCCAAGGAGCTCTCCAAAGCCCGAGCGGCCCACATGGAGCCAGGTCCTGCTGTCAAGGTCAAATCTGAACCCGTGTGCGCACTCAAGACACAACGACAGGATAGCAGGCCGAGGCCTCTGAAACCCGCTCAGTCCCAGCAATCGCAGTCCACCCGGGATCGACCCTGCATGTGGTGTGGTGGCGCCACTCCGCACAAAGGAGCCTGCCCTGCTCAAGGTAAAATCTGCAGTGCGTGCGGCAAAGCCAACCATTTTGCGAGCGTCTGTATGTCGTCGCAACGGAAGAAGCCCAGCGGCCCACCCAGGAGGGCGCGACAGGTGGCGCCGCTCCCAGACACGTCACCCAGCAGCGACATGGACGACGACGAAGATGATGCCGCGTCTGTCCACGTGGTGCGCATGCTCAACACCCTGACTGCCGCATCATCGTCCGAGCCGATGTGCACTGTCCAAGTCCATGACCAAGCGATCAGAGCCCTCATCGACACCGGTGCCACGATAAACCTCATGGCGGCCAGCGTGTACCGGGACCTAGTGGACGCTCCCGCCCTTCACCCCACCAGAGTGCAGGTGTTTGCCTACGGGACTCGGCGGCCCCTACGCCTATGCGGGGTATTCAGAACAACCATCTCCCACGACGCCAGGCAACTACAGACGAAAGTCTATGTGTCCCAAGAAGGGTCTGGATTCCTCCTTGGCTGCAAGACGGCACGTGAACTCGGACTCATCCACTTTGCTCTCACCGTGCAAGCCCAAAACCTAGACCATCTGGTCACCGAACACTCCTCGCTGTTCGAAGGCATCGGATGCCTCCGTGGGCCTCCTGTCCAGCTCCACATCGACCAATCCGTAGCCCCTGTTGCTCTGCGACACAGGCGGATCGCGTTCCACCTCAGACCCAAGGTAGAAGCCGAGCTGAGAATGTTAGAACAAGCAGGAATCATCGAGCGAGTGACTGGGCCCACCCCGTGGGTGTCCCCCATCGTGGTGGCGAAGAAGCCGAAGCAGCCCGATGCAGTACGGATATGTGTGGATATGCGACTTCCCAACCTGGCCATCAAGAGGGAACGTCACCTGACGCCGACCATTGACGACATCATCGGGGAACTCGCCGGGTCCAAGTGGTTCTCCAAAATGGACCTGAGATCGGGATACCACCAGATCCCGCTTCACCCAGACTCGCGCCCAATCACAACGTTCTCCACCCATGCTGGCTTGTGGAGGTACACGAGGCTCAACTTCGGCATCTCCAGCGCCGCCGAAGTGTTTCAGAACATTATCCACAATGTCCTTCAAGGCCTCGACGGGGTGCTAAACGTGAGTGACGACATCCTGGTGCATGCCCCAACTCTGGATGAGCACATCCGGCGCGTCCACGCAGTATTCGACCGCCTGAAGGAGAGAGGGCTGACTCTTCACAAGGACAAGTGCGAGTTCCTGCGGAGAGACATAAGTTTCTTCGGGTACAAGTTCTCCGATCAAGGAGTAGGCCCAGACCCGGAGAAAGTACAAGACATCCACAACGCGCCCGCACCCACCTCAGTAACCGCAGTCCGCAGCTTCTTAGGCATGGTGACCTTCTGCGGGCGTTTCATAAAGGACCTGTCTGACCTAACTGGACCACTCCGGGATCTCACGAAATCCAACACTGCCTGGACGTGGGGTCCGGACCAACAGGAGTCGTTTGTGAACACGAAAGCAGCTCTCTCAGCCGACACGACACTGGTATACTTCAACCCTCAGAATGAATCCCAACTGCTTGTAGATGCCAGCCCCACCGGCCTGGGCGCCGTCCTGTCACAGCGTCAACCATGTGGGGAGTGGGCCCCTGTTGCCTACGCCAGCCGCACCCTCACACCCACGGAACAACGCTACTCCCAGATAGAGCGGGAGGCCATCGCAATCCTGTGGGGGTGCCGCCATTTCCACATTTACCTCTATGGACATCCCTTCTCAGTAGTCACTGATCACAAGCCTCTGATACCCCTCTTCCAAGGCTCTTCCTGTCGCCCTCCCCCACGGATCGAGAAGTGGGTGCTGCAGTTGCAGGAGTTCCAATTCACAGTGGAGTACCGGCCAGGCTCGCGCAATCCTGCGGACTACTTGTCGAGACATGCCCGACCTGTCTCTGAGGCAGAGGCAGCTGAAGCAGCAGACACCGAAGAATATGTCCGACTGATCGTCGAAAGGTCAAGACCACGTCCCATGTCTCTGGACGAGGTGTCAAGTGCCACCAAGGACGATGATTGCCTCCAGATCGCGATCCATGCCATAGAGAGTGGAGACTGGAAAGCGCTCCAGAGCCCTGCATCATTCCGCACATCGGATGCCCAAGCCGTCCTGAAGGCCCTGTACCAAGTTCGGCACGAACTGTCCGTATCCACAGAAGGGTGCCTCCTGCGAGGCCCTCGCCTAGTGCTGCCCAGCAGTTTGACCCAACAAGCCGCGGTCCTAGCACACGGATCGCACCAAGGCATCGTCAAATCCAAGAACAGGCTCCGAAGCAAAGTGTGGTTTCCGGGGCTAGACAAAGCAGTGGAAGAAGTGATCCACAGGTGTCCGGTGTGTCTAGCGACAAGCCTCCCAAATCCTCCGGCGCCAATAGTGACCGAGGAGGGCCCCACGTCCCCGTGGGTAAGAGTGAGTGCGGATTTCGGTAGCCTCCCTGGGGGCAAGTACATGCTCGTAGTGGTGGACGACTTCTCCCGATACCCGGAAGTAGAGATTGTGTCGTCAACCGCAACGTGGGAAGTGATACCAAAATTCGAAAAGATACTAGCCACCCATGGGCTCGTGAAAGAAATCCGCACCGATAATGGACCACCCTTCAATGGCAGCGAATTCACGGAGTACCTCCACGGCCAAGGCATCAAGCACAGACGGATCACGCCCAGGTGGCCTCAGGCAAATGGAGAGGTCGAACGCCTAATGAGGACTTTGAACAAGACTAAACAAATTGCGGTCGCAGACGGCCAATGTCTGGAGCTTGCCATCTACCAATTCCTCAGAGAGTATCGTTTGACCCCACATTGCACTACAGGAGTCTCTCCAAGCCGACTCTCTTTCAATAGAGTCGTAGTAGACACCATCCCGCACCACCCTGCGTGGGAAAGTGCCCCGCACCCAGAGAACCGGTCCATGGAACAACGCACCAAAACCAATCAAGAAGCGTCCCGACGACGGCGAGCAATGGACAGTCCAATTCAAGTCGGAGATAGGGTCCTAGTGAAGGACCGTCACCCCGGAGGGAAATTCCGCATGCCTTTTGAACTTGATCCATGGACAGTGACAGAAGTAAATGGAACTATGATCACAGCTACCAGGAACGGCGAGTCTGTCACCAGAAACATCTCGTTTTTCAAGCAAGTGCCTGAGGAGAACAGAGACTATGACCAGGATGAGTGGTACCCGACCACTCCTCAGCGGCCCTCAAGTTCCGAGGATACCAGCACTGCAGCAAGCCAAGTAGAGAACAATGCCCCGGGCATCCAGGTCACGCAGAGACCTGTGGAGGACTCCACTACTCAGGAAATCAGAGACTCGGAAGAATCACCTGCAGCCTCCGGGGAGAGTCGAAGCCAGACAAGATACAGCCTACGTCCGTGCCCAAAGCCTTCCCAGAGGTATCGCGACTTCGTGGCACAGTGCTGGCGCTGAAGTGATCGAGATGGCTGACCCCGCCGAGATCTGAAGTAAGACTGTTCTGTTTTTACAGTTAAAGTGTTATATTATGTTGCCTGTTGATCAGAGACTGAACCAGAGACAGTTGGTGAACTATCACGTCGATGTCACCGCCCCATGCCTCCACACGGTCGCTGACCGGATAGACTTTGGAGAGAGAGACTTTGAACATTTTGAATGTTTTGCATACTTCTGTTTTTATCCCTAGGTAAAGGAGGAATGTAGTGTTGCTGCCAGTGGGGCGTACCACTGCAGTCCACGCCCCCTCCCACCTATTCCTGTGTGTTCCCCCCCTGGGACGTGCAGGGTCTTGGTTTCCCCCTTGCGTGAGCGCGGTAGCGCGCCTGGTTGAATAAATAGCCCAGAGCTCTGGGCGTGGTCAGCATATAACTAACCACAACCTTGAATGCGTGTGTGTCTGTACCTCTGTCCTGAAGGCCCACTCTGGGACACTACACTGCACATGCCGCAATGGATTAAAAAGTAAAGAAACAGAAAAATATATTTTTTCTATTTCTTTACTTTTTAAGCAACTGCGGCAGTCGCACTTTAGCTTACGAAGTTTACAGGTAAAGTGCGAGTGCGGCTATGGGATCAGTAAATGTAGAACAAGCACGACATTGTGGACATAAAAGGTATGCGGTGGCCCATGAACTGGGTGCTAGGTAAAACCAGTGGTGTGTGTGTGGGGGAAGCCTGCTTTCATCTGTCCCTGGCACCACTGCGAATGAAGCATTAAGGAGCCGAACACAGCGAATGGGTGGGAACGGGTGGCCCACAAAAAGTGTTTGTGTGCATTATATCGGGACGATACAAGACTACAATTACACACAAAGTGTAAGAGGAAACACATGAGAATAGACTGGTCTGCACCTGAATGTAAGCAAAGCACGTTGTGCCTGTAGTAAGACAAACTCAATGAAGAAACATAGTGCTTACCAGACTAAATAACACGTACCGTGTAACAACCGAAGTAAAGGGGCCAGTAGCCACGGGAGGGTACAAAGAAGACAAGGCAGTACTAAGGAGGGAGTAACCAATCAAAAGCCAGCATTTACAAAGAACAAAGACACAAGCCAATGAAAAATAAGGGCGGGGAGTGGGCGGTGCTTCTCTACCGTACTCAACTACAACAGAGCAGCACTTGCGCGTGGGCTCAGCCTCGACCTAAAAAGGAAATGAGTCCACATCCACAATGTCTATCCACTCCCTGTGAACACAAATTTCTACCACCTACAATCCCAGGTTAAAGACTAGCCTGCTGGTACGATATCTGGTTTTCTAGGATGGATGAGGGTTAGAATTTTTCACTAATATATCTATTGACAAGTTGTAAGTACAGTCTACGTTTGCCACTGCTTTTTTCTTATACACAAGATTCTGTTCATTCAAAACAATGACAATCCATGAAAAATAAATCGGGCAAGGAAGCGTTGACTGGCTGGTAGTTTCCATGTTAAACTGTCACTCAGTAATGCGTGCCAAACTTCTGGATGGATCTGCGTTTGTTGTGTGCACTAATTTGTTTGAGGTATTCCTTCGGTAAGCAATCGTTAATGAAAACTTACATTTGTTACTTTTGCGAAAGCCATTCATTGCCATACTCTAGTTTACTGCAGAGTTTTCGAAAAATCACTTGGTTACTGCACATTCTGCAAACTCCATTGTGCACTGCGATTTCGAAGCATACCAGAAATATACACTACGGTAGCATGTTTCCTACAAATAGAGGTGCTTTTATACCCCTTGACACTAGTCTTTGATATCACGCGAGGTTCTCATCCCTTTGGACAATGGTAATTTTCCTGGCATTTATTGTTTTGCAGCTATTCTGCAGGCCTGCCGCCTCTCATGACGTATTGTGTTGGATGACCTTTAGAGGGGTTTATGCCAGTTATAAAGGCGAGTACCAATGTACCAGTGCCTTCCTCTCACTAGTAGTGTTTGCTCCACACTCGCACTGAATCCACGTCATGTTTCTCCTTTCATTTGAATGGCCACTGTTCCACACTCAGGCAATAAAGTACTGATCAGCAAACTTAGATCTAATTTGAATGCGTTAGCAGATGGAAATATTTGGTCAGAAGTATATAAAATTCTTTAACAGTAAAGAAAATATTAAAATTTTAGGAATTAATTCCACTGCCCTCCAACCATGCACGTGCTTGGAACCGACGGACCTCTGCAAATGCCGCCTCAACTCCCATGCACAGCAAGAACTGATGCCTCACCTCCCCTGCAACAGTAAGTAACCAACACCTAACTTCCCCTGCATAGCAGTAAGGAACCAACGGCTCACCTCCACTGTGGCAGTAAGGAACCGACGCATCACCTCCAGTTTCAATAAGGAATCGACACCGCCCGGCACAGGATCACCTCCTCGTCGTCTGTGACGCCATTGTTTGGATCATTACAAAAGGTACTGTTCTTTGGGGTCTGTGTGACTCCATGGTTGACCCGCGTACCTTGCGGTCGGCGCATTACTTGGGATTTGTACCTGTCACCAGGTTAAGATAGCCCCGGTTGGAGCTATTGTTTCTGCAAACTGTGTTTTTGCAAGAAACATTTTTAAAGTCATATTCTGATATCTGCATGTTGGAATTTTGTTGCTTTGGTCTTGTTTGGTTTAGATAAAGATATTTTATTTTTCTAAACCGGTGTGGTGTCCATTTGTGGAGTTTTCACTGCGTTACTGTGGGTTATATACAAATGCTTTACACATTGCCTCTGTAGTTTAGCCTAACTGCTTTCTGCCAAGATACCAAAGGGTCAGCACAGACAAATGTAGGTGTGTAATTTACTCATCCCGACTAGAAGGAAAGGGTCACTACTTGGACAGGGTGTATACCACTGACAACTAGAGGCCCACATTTCTAACACTTGTGGCCAGGGGTGAGGATAGGACTTGCATTTGTACCTGACCTACAGTCATTGGAGTACACTACTACTGATAAGTGCAGACTACTAGGCAACCATGTACTGTTTTTCTTTCTCCTTTGGCTGTTTTTGCATTTCGGGTATTATTTACCAAGCGTTGAACTTCCAATGTCATCATGTCTAAGTCATCGTCAGTTGCATCTTTGGATTTTGAAGAGGGTAGGGTGGATTCCTACGCTACACCATTGTTGAACAATGGCATCAGACACATAAAAGATAGTGGGCGGGGGGTGCGGGAGTAGGAGCGCAGGGAGAGAATTAAAAAGAAATAAAACATATCTTAAGTTGACGGCCATGTCCCGCACCACAGCTTGGTGCTTTCTCTACATTTCCTAGCAGGCACTGGGGCTGCATCAGATTCCCTGTCCAATCCCAGATTGGTCTGAGCAGGCTATAAAGACGCCCTGCTCAGACCAGGACATTTGTGGGGTTTCTCCAGCCCAGCTGCTCAATGCAGCCGGCTGGAGAAACTTAAATGCGCATGTGTGTTTTGGTCGGCTTGAGACGGCCGGCCAAACACACCTGAGCACTTAAAGAGGGCACTCCTCCTACTACCCCCTCCCATGCCCCGGCCCTCCTTGTACACACTGGCTGAGCCAGCTGCTGAAAAATAAAACAGGGGCGGAGGAGCCGCCACTGTTGTTGAAATCAATCTGCAAAAGTTTAAAGTCCCAAAAATAGGCCTCACCAGGAAGGAGGAGCTTCAAAAGGCGCTGAGGGCCTGGTTGGAAGTTAGAAATGCAAGTGAGCATTCAGGAGAGCCTTTGAGAAAGGCTGAGGATTTAAACTGGCAACAGGTTGTTGGGCCGGACCTGCCTAGAGTGAGGGTGCTCTTCAGGACAGGCAGCAGCGTTTCTTCAAAAGGACTGACTGCAGAAGAGCTGGAAGACAAAGGAGCAGAGTGCACGAGTTTGAGCATGAAAAGCTCAGGTTGGAAATGGAAAAGCAGAACCTTGCATTAGAAGAAAAGACAATACTTTCGGAGCACGAGAGAGGGTTGAAGGAACTGGACATACAAGCTAAGAGTGTAGAGTCCAACTCAACTTGTGGCAGCATGTCTTCAGTGCACACAGAAGGGAGAGTGCATATACCCAAGGAAGTGCTAAAAGTTTTTTTGTAGGATTAACATTGGCCAATGGTTTCAGGCATATAAGATAGCGATGCAGTTCCATAGGGCTCCTGAAAGAGATTGTAGGGCGGTCTTGAGGAACTGCTTCACTGCAGATGGGAGGGACACTTTGCTAGCTTTGCCTAAGGAGGATCAGGTGAGGTATCCCCTTATGAAGGAAGCCCTGATCAGGAGGTATGGGTTGACCCCAGAAATGTATAGACAGAAGTTCAGGGCCTTCAAAAAAACTTGAGTCACAGATATGGGTTAAATATGTTGCTTTATTCTGCAGAGCATTGTATGGTTGGATGAAGGACAGCATGATAACTGATTATCAAGGGCTTTATGATTTGATTGCATGGGTGCACTTGTCGAATAGTAGTTTTCCAGAGCTACGCCAGCATTTGATTGACAGCAGGCTTACTGACCCCAGGCGGCCTTGCTGTGGAGGCGGACCACTGAGTCAGCATCAGAATCCACAAGGGGTATGTGGGAGAATAAACCAAGGGTGGGCAGGGTCCCCAGCAGAAGAGTGGGGGTCAAGGGTAAACAGAAGAAGTTCTCAAAAGGGTCCCAATCTACTTCCCAAAGTAAAGATTCCCATCCTTCAGGTGATAAGAAGCCATGGAACTCTGCAGGGAAGCCTGCAGAGGGGGGTCTCCTCAAGTGTTATGCATGTGGTCAGGAGGGTCACATGAGGGGGAGCCTCAAGTGTCACAAGTGGGTACCAGTCACGTGGGTTGGTCAGTGTAATGCTTGGGGAGCAGTTGGTGCCAAGTGAAGTGAGGGAGCCAGCTGAGATGACCCTTGTATCACTAGGGTACAATGAGATAGTCAAGGACACCTTTCTGCCTGAGAACGCTAAGAAATACAGGCAGTGGGTGACCACCTATGACTAAAGGGTGGAGACTCTGAGAGACCCTGGCACCAGTGTGACATCTGTGCGGTGTCAGCTGGTGTCTGAAGAGCAGGTAATCTCCAATGCACTTCACCGAGTAGTTGCTGCAGAAAACTCAGTGTGCCTATGTAAGGTGGCACAAGTTCCCTAATGGGGGTTGAGGGTCTCAGATTCCATGAAGGCAACTGTGAATCCAACCATGCCTGTTGGCGGTCTTTAAGGGAACTACCTGGAGGATTTCCATTGTAAGGAGGTGGAAAGCAGGTCACACTTGGAGATGGTGGGGTTGCTTGAGTGGGAGTGTGTGACCCCCTCGGTCAATGGCAGCCGTGAAGGGTGATCAAGAATACCTTGTGCCTGAAAGACTGTACCAGGTGCCTACCAGAAAAAGGAGAGGCAGGGGGCGCAATAACTCTGCCTCAGAAGTTTCCACTGTCCGGAAGGAGGCAGGCCTTGAGGGGGATGCCTCGGAACGTACAGGGAAACAAGTGGGAGAACTGGGGACTTGCCTGAGCTGATCTATTTGCAGCCTGACTGGGGTCCCACCAGGGAGGAATTCTGCAAGGAGCAGCAGGAATGCCCTTCTTGTATTGGTTTGTGGCAGCAGGCTGCAGACCAAGCAACTGGTGATCAGTCTGGATCACATTAGATCTACTTGGAGAATGGTCTCCTTATAGCGAGCATAAGGGCCTGTGTGCTGGTGGGGGTACCCCTGTTCTTCAGAGCCTTCCTGGGCAGGCCAAAACATTTGAAAGGATTATCACCCACTTCTTTTACAGCCCCCCAGGATGTATTAAGCTACATGCTGGCCTTCAGAAAACAGACTGCGCGCTTCAGGAAACTGGCTCGGCGAACCTGGATGCCAGCCAGAAGGACATGAAATATTGGTTTGACCAGAATGCCACTCTGGTGGCTTTTTAGTCTGGCCAGAAAGTGTGAGTCATGGCCCCAATAGAGCCTTGCACTCTCCAGGACAAGTGGACTGAGCCTTTCGAGGTGGTGGAGCGCAAGAGTGCTGTCTCCTATCTGGTGAACTTGCAGTCTCCCAAGAACCCTTTGATGGGCCTGCATGTCAACCATCTCAAACTTCATTTGTGAACATTCTCCTGGCAACAGATGATGGGGGGGAAGAGGAGTGTAAGCCGTCTGCTAAAGAGACCTTCCGTCTGCTAAAGAGCAATATGGATCAGTGGAGGGCCTGAAACCTCTCCCCTACCCGGACTCCTGAACAGCAGAGTGATTGTCGCCGGCTGCTGGGGCAGTTTGCCACTCTGTTCTCCCTGACCCCAGGTGTCACCCATTAGTGTACCCATGAAGTGTACAATCTTCCTATAAAAAACTAAATTTACAGGCTGACTGACCGATTCAAAGCAGTCATCAAGGAAGAGGTTTCAAAGATGCTGGTATTAAGGGTGATAGAGCCTTCCAACAGTCCTTGTACCAGCCCAGTACTCTCGGTCCCAAAGGCTGCTGCACCCAGTGCCACCACTGAACTTTGGTTTTGTATGGACTACTGTAGGCTCAATGCCATCACCTTAAGCGTTTGAAACTCGCGTTTCCATCAATCGCCATCCCGCTCCACTTTCGCACCACGTGATACTGTATAAGTCGGTGGAGCTGAATGGCGATTGATGGAAACGTGAGTTTCAAACGCGTAAGCCAGGGAGGACAGTGAAATCAATTTCGACCTCCTTACCTGATGTAATTGATGAAGAGAGGAGGCAATAGGAATTAAGTGTACTAAACGCTGGCTGTCCCAAGCTCCTTGAAGTACAGAAATCTGAATACTCTTGATATCTGCAGAGTACGAGATAAAATACATTTCGGCGGATCCTGGAAAGCCCTAGTCCTGATGAGGCCCGAGATTAACAAGGCTGAAATGCGTTGAGATTTATTTTGAAGACACCATTGAAAAATTCAATAATACAAAAATTAAATTAGAAGGAGTATATAAAAATAGAGGTTGAAGTAATAAGCCTCTTAGGCTCCTATGTTTTTGAGTGATCTTCTTTTGAAGGAATGCCTTTTGTAAAAATATTTTGGAAGCATCCTTTTGTTAATAAATAATAGGGCTATGACATATAAAGGTCCAAAATATATGTTAGTTTGTTAAAAATGTAAATAGTGTGTGTATATATTTGTCTTTGTACTGGGTATATCTGTTGTGTATATATTGTGTGTATATATGTGTGTATATATATATATATATATATATATATATATTACCTACTGGCGGTCGCCAGTAGGTATATATAGTTAGGATTTTTTCTCTATGGGATTTTTGAAAATTCTATGTCTAATAACTTTGGCGTTTGTTGACGGAATTGGCTGAAATTTTCAGGAAAATGGCACATTTTGTTTCTGAGCAGCCCCTGAAAATTGGGGGGAGGTTCGTCCAGGGGGGGTCGAGAAAAAAGGGGGGTCCCAAAACGTGTTTTTAACATTGAGTTTTCCATAGGGCGGTTGGCCTCACTTTTAGCCCGAACGGCTGAATGGATTTGCACGAAACTTGGCAAAATTGTAGGGACTGGTAGCCCGATGTGCCTTTTGTAGGTCTCAATATATGTGCTACAGTGGATTTTGAGAAATTAACGTTTAAAAAAAGATATATATCTGTAACAGCGGACCGGGCAGTGCTCCAGTTCGCGTACTTTTCGCGCAACGGAGCTTTGTGAAGCGAAGCCGATTGGTTCTCCGGCGTCTGTAAACATTCCAAACAGTCCGTAGTGGCCGCCATCTTGTCTCTCTGTAGGATCGAGAGACAAGAGGAGGCCAAAGCGAAGGGGCAAATGACCGTAAGGGGGCATAGTAGATCCTCCCTGACCCCCTAGGTTTGATGTACCATTTTGCCAAGTTTGGTGTAATTCCGTTCAGCCATTCAGGCTGTAGACGTATCTAAATGTCAATAATCGAACGGCTGAATGGATTTGCACGAAACTTGGCAAAATATTAGGGACTGGTAGCCCGATGTGCCTTTGCTAGGTCTCAATATATGTGCTCCAGTGGATTTTGAGAAATTAACGTTCAAAAAAAGATATATATCTGTAACAGCGCTCCGCTTCGCGTACTTTTCGCGTTACGGAGCTTTGCGAAGCTGATTGGTTCTCCGGCGTCTGTCAACATTACAAACAGTCCGTAGCGGCCGCCATCTTGTCTCTCGGTAGGATCGAGAGACAAGAGGAGGCCAAAGCGAAGGGGCAAATGACCATAAGGGGGCATAGTAGATCCTTCCTGACCTCTTAGGTTTGATGTACCATTTTGTCAAGTTTGGTGTAATTCCGTTCAGCCATTCAGGCTGTAGACGTATGTAAATGTCCTATGGAAAATTGCATGGGGAAAACACATTTGAAAGTGTTGAAATTTAGAACCAATTAAAATGTTACTTTGGTTTTGTATTTGTGTGTGATGAAAGTTAATTGGTTATGTATATATCTCAAATGAGAGGAAACCACAGCCATTTTGTGATACTACTGTCTGAGGTACATTTGTGAGGAATTTTTGGTGGTGAATTTCTGGTGTTTGATTTACACAGTACTAACACTTCTCCTACTTTTAAAAAGGTGAGTTGTTAATTTGTAAGGGGAACTATGTTGTACACTTGAAGATAATTTGAAAAATGTTTTCTGTTATTTATTTGCAGTCCTTCTATTATACTAAATACTTGATAAAGTTAGTTTTATATTATGTATTACTAAAAACGATAAATGAAAGTGATTATTTTTTTCTGCAATTTACAGCAAGCAATTTCAAAATAAAATGGCTCACAATGAAGAGACCGTGGCAATTTCTTTTGCATTGTCCACTACATTGATTGAAATTGAGAGCACCAATAATGAAATATTGTCACAAGGAGGAGATGACTTGTATGATTTCATTAGATTGATTGAAATTGACAGCACCAATAATGAAATATTGTCACAAGGAGGAGATGACTTGAATGATTCCACTACATTGATTGAAATTGAGAGCACCAATAATGAAATATTGTCACAAGGAGGAGATGACTTGAATGATTCCACTACATTGATTGAAATTGACAGCACCAATAATGAAATATTGTCACAAGGAGGAGATGACTTGAATGATTTTTTTGATCAATCTGTTGATGGCGAATTAATCGAATGTTTGGAGACCATAGAGTTACAAGAATCATCATTGCAGACTTTTAATGAGGAGATTCCAGATGAGATTATTGAAGAGGAAATTGCTGATGAGGACATGTTACTAGTTCTTTCAAATTTAGAAAATTCTGAAGAATAAATTTATATTTAGAAATCAAAAATTGTTTGAGACATTATTCATTTTTATTTTTAATTTATGAGGTTGTAGCGAAGTGATTGTAGTATAAAATGAGACTTATAGTATAGAGTGCAACATTTTTATGTTACATGGTAAGTTTACTCATATTTACTTCCCTTCTCCCACTATATTATCTCCAATGTGTATTTGATATCTCTTCTTCATCTCCGGCCTCCTTTCTCTCACTGTGTGTCTCTGATGCATCTTATCGCTGCTATTTTGTGTAATTACAGAAGAGAGTAAAATAAAATAGTTCGGAACGTGAAAAGGGGGCAAAGTAGAGTACCCCTCACCCCCTAGGCCTTCTCAGGCGGTCCCAAAAGGATCAGTTTCTGCTTTCCTGAGAGATTATGGTATGAGTTCCATATACCACAATAATTTGCATTACAACATGCAAGATATATATCTCCTATTACCAACTTTTGGAGATATTCGCGCTAAGCGCGAATATCTCCAAAAAGTAACACCTGCCCTGAGCAGTTCTTAGCCATGTTATCCAATGGGAGGTGGATAACATGGCTAAGAGCATTAGCTCGGTAATGCATGAATATCGCTGACTTTTTAGCGATATTCATGCATTGCGGCCGTTTTTTATCGCATTTGCGATAAACCTTGATAATAGCAAGGTTTATCTTCGATAATTTCTGACGATGCTTAGCGGTAAAAAATTCGTTGGTAAGCATCGTTAGCGATAAATATCGCTTAACTTTGGTAATATGCACCAACGTCTGTTAACGTTCGATTCGAAGGAAATGAGGAAGTGTTGAAAAACATTGTTTGCGCCATCTTGCCTTTTTTGAAATGCCACACTTTTGTCGTGCACGGCAGCCATTTTAGATGCCTTGACCAGACCCACTCTCTGCACGCTGTCGATTCGTAGCATGGCTCCCCACCCTCGCAAGCATCTTCCCGAGGCACTGGTCACCCCCGCTCTCTGTCTTATGCATGGGGAATAAACCTCCCTCCATCTGCGCTGCTCTTCCCTGAGAATCACACTCTGTGCCCGCCCGACACCTCCCTTTCGCCCTATTCACTACCGCACCCTCTGACACTCCTCTTCCTCGGTGTCCGATTGTCCAGGCTATCAGCTAGCCCTGCAGATGTAGTTTATGGCTCCAGCTGTAAAGAATCACCCCTCTTCAAAGGAGTTATAGTAGATCAAGGCCCACACCCGATGAGATCCGTCACACCACACGTGTTCCTACTATCTGAAAAACATCCTGTATTGTGATTGGGGAGGGGACCGAGCCTGAAGCGGAAGATTCTAGGAATGACTCTTTGTACATCAAAGTTTTTACAATTATGTGTCACATTAAAAATATATAGCACTCCAACAAAGTAGTAGGAATATAAAACTTTAATAACATATAAATATATACAACAAAACAAAAACAGTAAAAACATTTAAACAACGAAGAGACCGTGGCAATTTCTTTTGAATTCCTGATGAGGACATGTTACTAGTTCTTTCAAATTATGAAAATTCAGAAGATGTTGCCTGGGGGTGGGTCGTCAGTAGCAGTCTGTTGTGCGAATAGTTCCAAGGCAGCAGAACGCGCTGAAATCTAGATGGCACGAAAGTGATGTCTAGTAAGTTGCCGCCCAGCAAATAACGGCGTGGGGCGCCGCGGGGATGAGTGAGTCCAGTAGGCACCACAGCTATTCTTACCGGCATTGCAGAATTACTGCTGGGGACAATGCCTGTGCTGTAGCAGGGTCACAGCAGAAACAAAAAGGATTCTGTTGAAGATGTTGTTGGTTTTCAATTTGAAAACAGTTCTGGTGTCAACTGCTATGGTAATGTAGTGGTTAATGTTTTGTTTTCTCTAGAAAATGTAAAAGAGGGGGAGGCAGTCCAAAGTTCCTTTAAAAGGGCAAAGGAAAGGATCGGTGGTTTGAACTATCACTTCAAAAGGGGAGGGGGTGCAACAATTTTTCCTACCGGGTCACACTGTGCTTTCACCGGAACTGAGGTCTGCAGGATTCTAGTAATTCAAAGTGAGGCTGGCGCCAGCATGGGAGCGCCGACGTCCCGCGGATACAGTTTCGTCACTCCACGGGCGATCATGGCAGTCATTCCCCATCGGGGGTCGGAGACTCCCGCGGCTCCTGTAGAATCTTCAAGGTCGTGGAGGACCACGGTGGTGGAGTCAACCAGTGACCGGGCTATTTCTTCATGCTGGGCCCGCTCTTGCTAGGTTGATCGCCATTTTGAGAGTTCGGCAGCTACCGGCGATCGCGGGGTCACATGAGCGGACGGGCTCCACCCTGCCGGGCGAGACGTTGCAGCATCGCCACAGTGGACGAACCCTTTTCGGGGCGCCTGGAGCGCTGAGGGTGCAGCTGGGAAGCCTTCACCTGAGGAGGCGGGAGAGGCCTGTTCGCACCGTCTCTCCCTCCCAGTGCACCCCACGGCGCCCCGCTTGACATTTGTTATGGCCGGTGGCGATGAGGACGGGGGGGTGGGGGGTCGGATGCATGTGCAAGACATCCCCCCCAGTGTTGTCAAAGCCATTTTTGAAGAAAGAAGTGGTGCCTGGCGTGTTGCCGCTGCTATTACGAAGGAGAAAAGAAAAAATGTCCCGTCCGTCTTTGGGCCGGGCTTCCGGTGGATGTCGGCCAGACGCCCCTGGCTCTGGCCCCATGAACGGGTTCCTTGGTTTATCGGCTGCAGCCGGATCCCGCCGGCCTCGGCCCCCCGACCGTTGGTGGCCGGACCGGAAGAGCATGTGGCGGGACTATCTGAAACTCTCAAGGGCCACCGCGGCCAGACTGGGAGAGAGAGGGGAGGGTCGAGGAGACATTCCCCCCCCCTGCAACTCTTCAGCGTTGTAAAGGCAATCCCCTGGCCGGGTCCCGCTGGCCTCGGCCTCTCCTCCGGCTACACCCTACGTTAGGATCTCCTGGCCGAGGCGTGGCAGCAGGACCCGCCTTATATGGGCTGCTCCCGGCTGGGCGTAGCCGCAACCCTGCCCCACCTTGGAAGTTTCCAGAGTGGGGGCGGATGTTCTACTGACTTGCATTTTCCCTAGTCTATCGATTTTTTGGGCGTGGCAGGCGGTGGGACAGCGAGGGGTGATTTGGTTTCTCTTACTGTTTTTCTGGTCTCTCACCACTGGCATATTTCTAACGTTTTCTTGTTTCTAGGACATTAATAGGTTTTATCATTACGTTATGTTATCGTTTCTTTGTTCGTTGTTTAATAAAAGTTCATGTTCATCAGTGGCCTACTGATTTTCGTTTTCCTATTCTTTTCTTTCCAGGTTGTTTCATGCTAAAGTTTCTGTTAACAGGATACAGTGATCACTTCGTTATTATTGCATATGTCCTTTTCACTAGGGGTGCTCTCTGGTCGGGCCAGATGACGTATCTCTAGTAAATGGTCTGGGTGAAACAGGTGCATCAATCAGTGGGGAGTAGATAGGCATGACAGATTACAACGGGGGAGAAAGGTCCGCATTACGTACCCTTTCACTATTTGCAAAGATTTTCCTACGTATATTTGCAAACAGGGAATACCTCCAAAAAGAACCAATTCCCAAACAGTCAATGTTTGGGGAAACAATCAATCAATGAGGAACGAAATAGGCACGACGTGTTAAAGGTTTGCGTTACCTACCCTTCACTATCTGCAAAGGGAGAGAGAATATTCCTATTCTTCCTCGTTTGCAGGCAGAGAAGATTCTTAAGAGAACCAACTTCGAACAATTCAATGGTCGATTCAAACAATCAACAAGGGGTACTGTGAACACAAATGAACGCCGCTTATGTACATACACATTGGTATTATCAACAGGTTGTTCCTAATGTTTCTATTTTAGGGAGGTCAAAAAGAGATCCCATTAGTGGCCTACTGATTTTGCTCGATTCCTTTTGTTTTTTTACACGATTTTTCGCTATCTGCAAAGACTAAACAGAGTATTGCGACTCTGTGCTTGTTTGTAAATAGAGAATGAACCAAAGAGAACAATCCATCAAATGGAGAGAGAAGCAGGCACGACGGATTACAACGGGGGCAAAGGCCTGCGTTAACTACCCTTCACTATCTGCAAAGAGAGAGTACTCCTAATAGAAATGAGGGGTGGGGGGCAGCATTCAAAGCAGATCAGTGTGCATAAACACGAAAATGTTTTTACTTACCACGTACTTGACATTCGACAGCTTATGATATTTGCTATTAAAAAACCATTGAAATTCACTGAAAAACCATAGGTTATAGACCATATATAGTTAGGAATTAGCATTTACAAAACCTTGAAAATTCACTGAAAAAACCGTAGGTTATAGACCATATATAGTTAGGAATTAGCATTTAAAAAACCTTATTTTACTCACACAAAACCATTGAAATTCCATATATAGTTAGTTGCACTAACTATATATCGCGCACCCGCAATCCACTGCTGATCATGTCACATATTACATCATTCATGACATGGTCAGTGACATCTCTGATGACATCACTGATGACATCTCAAATGACATCACTGATGACATCACTGATGACGTCTCATTTGACATCATTCTTGTGCTAATACGATAAACCTCTTCAGACTCTAATATAACCTTAGATACACTCAGTGTATACAGACACTCACACACTGCCACTCATCCATGGAGTTACTCACACACCCAGTCAGTCATGCAAAGAAACAATCTCACCTCCATTTCTTCAACTATACAGTTATACACACCTTACTTATTGAAACATATACTAACACATATTTACTCTCTTATACAATCCCTGATACAAGTTCACAATGATCGATACAACCACTCACTCATTCAGTGGCTCTCATGCACAGTTATTTATATATGCCAACTCTCACATGTACTGTGTTTTACATATGTACTTACTATGACATGTAGCATTGAGATATCCATTCACTCATCAATACACTCATGCACACAGTCAACTGCCCATGTAGCTGTTTCCACATGCACTCTTGAACTCATACACCTAGTGAATAAACTGCTCACACATCTATGCACAGAGTCACACACCTTCCAGCCACCCCCACACAAACTCAATCTCCCATAGAAATACTTGGGCAACCAATTAATAACACATATAGCCTCTCGTATAGCTAATGATCAACACATGCAGCAGTTTACATCACAACAGACATAATGATGCACAAATTAAGACAGTTTAGTCACTAACCCATGCATTCAGTGAGACACATTTAATCACTCACTCATACAGTCAGTCACGCACCTACTAAATCATTCATCCAGACACTTATACATCCACTCATTCTTCAATATGTAAGACATATTTTAACTTTACAGAAACATACAGTCACTGGATGTTGTCATCAGTGATGTCATCAGTGATGTCATTTGAGATGTCATCAGTGATGTCATCAGTGATGTCACTGACCATGTCATGAATGATGTAATATGTGACATGATCAGCAGTGGATTGCGGGTGCGCGATCTATAGTTAGTGCAACTAACTATATATGGAATTTCAATGGTTTTGTGTGAGTAAAATAAGGTTTTTTAAATGCTAATTCCTAACTATATATGGTCTATAACCTATGGTTTTTTCAGTGAATTTTCAAGGTTTTGTAAATGCTAATTCCTAACTATATATGGTCTATAACCTATGGTTTTTTCAGTGAATATATATATATATGAGAGAAGAACTCCGTTTAGTCCCAAATGCCGCTTCGGAACAAAAACGAAACCGGACCCAGATGGAAAGTTGCAAAATTTTTATTTATTCAATCCCCGTGCAAAAACACACGCCGCCATGACGCGTTTCGGGACCTCGGCCCCTTGATCACATGACATGGTCTGGCATTCCACCAATCAATTTAAAGTGCAAGTGCGTCGTCTGCTGACCCTTCAGCCTGTGGATATAAAAAACAGACTTCAGCCTGGTTCCAGGAAGAAATGCACCATTACATTGTGTGTCACATTTCCGTGCAAAACAAACATTGATCATAGTCCAATTATGCTGATTTAGAACATGTATAGGTAAGAATTCCAACATTTGAGAAATTATTGTATTTTCTACATATGTTGACTTCTACTCCTCAGATCGTGCCTACCGTGCATTCCCATTCATTAAATTGATTCAGATAAAATCAATTAAGAAAATAAATTAATATTGTATAATGCATGTTAAAATCATGACTAAAAAATATACATTCTCTTAAATTCTGTGCAAATTCGCTATATAAAGTGCAAATATTGCCAATGAGAAAAACCATAGGTATTTTGATGAAGAATACATGTTAAAGGACCTCTTGATCAACAAATAAAGCCCAAGTGGGCATATCAACTCCTATCACCACTGCATCCAAACTGCTGTTTTACTCAGGGACAACTGCTACTGCACTCTAAACCACATCAATTTCTTAATTATGTCCCAGTGAATAGCCATTATTTGATAGAAATTTAAAAAGTATCACACTCAACCCATCACCATAAAATTTGTCTGTTAAGCAGACCATCGGATGTTCATCATTGTTCCATGTCTATCCCGTACAATCAAACTTTATTACAGTCCAGATACTCTTAGCTGATCAGCACACCCCCTTACAGATTCTGTTCATATTTAGTACAAGCATGAGTGTAGGTCCTCAGTTTGGTTCAGACCGTTGGGAGTCTTTGAGTTGAGCTCTAGGATGTACCGGGTCTCCAGTATTCTCAGACGTGCCTCCCTATCTCCACCTCTTCGAAGGGGTGGAACCATATCTATGGCATAATATTGGAGACACCCAATGTCACCCCGTGGCAACAGTTTATGTGTCTAGCGACAGGGTAGGTCTCATCCCTGTTATTAATTGCCCTTAGATGTTGTAGCATGCGCTTGTGGACCTGTAATTTCATGCTGCCCACGTATCGTAGTCCACAAGCGCATTCCAACACATAAACTACAAAATCTGATTTACAGGTGATTTTCTTATTAATACTCATCACCTCATTGCTGAAAGGCGTAGTCTAGGTGGTACGGCTTTTACCTATTCTACACGCCTTGCAGATAGCACATTTGATAAAGCCTTTGCTCTTCCCCAGCCAGTTGTCCTCAACCACTTCAGGACTACTACTCACCAACATATCGCTCATAGATCTGGCCCGACTCCATGTCAACGCTGGCCTATCCGCTAGGATCCCCCCAATTACCGGATCTCCTTTGATGACCTGCCAGTTCTTGCGCACTATGTTGTGTATCTCCTTATGTTGTCGGCTATAGGCTATTATCAACCTGGGCTGCCCAGACTCCTTATCCTCCCGTGTTTGCGTTGAAACAACATCAGGACTCCCATTTTGCACAGGGGGTTTGTTAGCTCGTCTCATTGCTCCCTCCACCATTTCTCTTGAGTACCCTCTCTCTACAAATCTTTCCTTACTTGCATTTTGGGCTCTAGTGCAATTCTCTTCTGTGCTGCAAATCCTCCTGATCCTTAGCATCTCCCCATAGGGGATGCTCCGAATCAGGTGGGCTGGGTGGTGGCTAGTGGCGTGCAAAATCGTATTGCCCGCTGTCTCCTTCCGATGTAAGTCTGTAACTAACCTTCCATTAAGAATGCTGACCTCCACATCCAAAAAGGTGACCATCGTATTGCTAATCTGACCAGTGAATCTCAAGTTCAAATCGTTTTCATTGATATCCGAGATGAACAGAGATGCATCACTCTCTGACCCTCTCCAAATAATGAAGAGGTCGTCAATGAACCTATACCAGGCCACGATATTGTTAGTCATTGTCTGGTGATAGGTCCCCCCAAGGACCTGCTCCTCCCAAAGCCCCATGTGCAAGCACGCGTAGCTTGGGGAGAAGCAGGCCCCCATCGCAACTCCCCTCAATTGTTGAAACACCTGCTTTTGAAACAGAAAGTAGTTGCTTTTGAGGCAGATCTCTGTCATTTCACTGATCATATTATTATGTTGTAGCATACAGGCTGGCCTTCTCTTCAGATAATGTTCTACCGCTCGCGAGCCATCAACATGGTTTATGCTCGTGTACAAAGAAGTTACATCCAGTGTCAGCAGTAAGTAATCCTTCTGCCACACCACAGAGCCAATTTTGTCCAGGAAGTCCCCAGTGTCTCTGTAGACATAATAATAATACAAAAATTAAATTAGAAGGAGTATATAAAAATAGAGGTTGAAGTAATAAGCCTCTTAGGCTCCTATGTTTTTGAGTGATCTTCTTTTGAAGGAATGCCTTTTGTAAAAATATTTTGGAAGCATCCTTTTGTTAATAAATAATAGGGCTATGACATATAAAGGTCCAAAATATATGTTAGTTTGTTAAAAATGTAAATAGTGTGTGTATATATTTGTCTTTGTACTGGGTATATTTGTTGTGTATATATGTGTGTGTATATATATATATATATATATATATATATATATATATATATATATATATATGTTCTAAAAAAGAAGAAAACCTTATCTATATTCACTTTTGAGAAAAAAATGGCTAAATGAACAAAAAAGTTTGTTCTTGTAACTGTTTTTGGTTGCCTTTGGTCTTAGATGGTAAAAAGACAGATTGTCATGTGATTACATCAGGATAGGAAGGGAAAATTCATAGATCTCTATCCTTTAGCTTGTGGTTATTATTTCCTAGGCATCAACCTTTTTATTGAATTAGTTATCTGTGGGTCGATCTGACTCCGTGGCCGACCCATGCACCTCGCGCTGCACTTGGGATTTGTACCCGTCACCACGTTGATTTTTTTTTTTTTTTTTAAATATATTTTTATTGCAGGAATCAGCAAACTGTTACATATATGACCATCCCCAAAATTCCACTGAAATCAACTAACCGCATCCCGCTCACCCCCCGCAGCACATTTTCATACATAATCATTCAGCCCACAGTCCAAAGGCCGGGCGATAAAATCCAGCGGGAGCTCAGCAGGAGCGCAAGGCTGGTCCGGATGATCCACTGTCCGTCATCTGCTTTTCTAAACAAGCCCCAAAATCCAAAAGAAAGTCCCACCCATAAAACACTACAGTACAAAAAAAGCGGAAAAATTCCCTCCCCAACCCACCCCCGCCATCAGTGTATGGTAGCAGCCGCAAAGGGATTCATGAGAGACCCAAGATGAGCGTATCAATAACAGAAAACGCACTCGCCTATCGGGACTCAGGGCGCGCCGCAATCTCACCATCAGAGTCGTCAGGGGCGCAATAGTCTCTGAGGGCCTGTACTAGCGTCTCCCATTCTAGCGCTGCCTCCTGTGCTTTTTCGTTACGCTGTCTCCCAGCCAGTTGGTATCTCAACGTGCTTTCTCCCGCCGCCCACTTCAAGAGTTCGCTATGCCACCTGTTCCCAGTCGGACCAGCACGTGCCTTCCAGTTCCTGGTCACCTCTCGTTTGGCCAATAAAAGCCCTAAATCAATAAATTTACTGGAAATTTTGTTTTTGGGGGTATGTGGAAACCAATGCAAGAGACCCACCGCCGCATCGACCGACAGTGGTCTCCCCGTCACCTCCGTCAGGGTCCTCTCCACTTCCACCCAGTAGGAGGACAAACCCGGGCAGGCCCACAACATATGTAGGAGGTCCGCCTCCGGCGCCGGGCATCTGGGGCAGGTTGCTGAGCCCGTGGCGAAGTACTGTTGGATTTTCGCCGGGGTCAGATATGCCCGATGGAGTATGTAATAGTGGACCAACTGAAAACGGGCGTGGCGCGTCCCCTTCCAGGCCCGTCGTACGAGCTGAGACCAGGTCGCTTCCGGGATTTCCTTGCCTATGTCTGCCTCCCACCGGGCCCTCAGGGACGTAAGGGGGGTCAGCCCTTCATTGATCAACCTACCGTAGAGGCAGGTGACCGCCTTCACCGTGCCCGCAGACATCATGACGTATTGGCACACCGGAGACGTAGGAGGTTCCTCCCGTCCGCCTTTCCAATGTGCCTGGATCGCACGGACAAGGGCCGAGTGCAACAGGAAGTCACCGTGGGGAATCCCGAAGCGGTCAATGAGCTCCTGAAAGGGCAAAAGTACCCCAGCCTCATAAAGATCCCCCACCAACTGCAACCCCGCGCCTTCCCAGTCCGCCAAACGCGACCAATCGCCGCCATGGGGCAAGGCCGTCATCATCCCCAGCGGTATTTCAGGCGCATACGGTATCCGCAATTGTCCCCGGGCGTGAGCCCGGTTCCAACATAGGCGAAGGGTCTTTTCCTCCAACGTCAGATCCTGCAAGGCCAAGCGTTGGCGTAGAGCTATGAAGGATAGGACATGCCTGGCTATCCCTATACCCCTCCTGTCCTCCGGGCCACGGAATTCCCTGGCAATCTCCTGGGTGAGGGTCTGGAGCTGCGCCGCCAGATAGTATTTCTCAAGATCCGGCACCGCGAGTCCCCCCTCGGCTTTCGGCCTCATCAGGGTCTTAAGGGCCACTCTACGGCGGCCCGAGCCCCAGAGGAAGCCGACTATCATCGACCGGAGGAGCCTAAAGGTGGCTGGCGGGATCCAAACCGGTAGCGCCCGGAAATAGTACAGCAGCCGAGGAAGGGCCACCATTTTGAGGAGAGCGACCCGCCCCGCAAACGAGAGCGGTAGCGTAGCCCAGAAGTCCATATTCCCCCGTAAAGCCCGACTGCATCTGGTAATGTTTCCGTCTAATAGGTCAGATGGATCATGATAGATGTACACTCCCAGGTACCTGAAGCAGTCAGGTTCCCATCTAAGCTCTCTATTGAGGACCGGACTAGGGGTGCCTCTGCGAACCGGGAAAAGGCATGTCTTGGCCCAATTCACTCGTAGGCCCGATACCACCCCAAACGCCGTGAGCGCCGTCTCAGCTCCATGTAAGGCCCCGACTGGGTCCTCAAGGAAGAGCAACAGGTCGTCGGCATATAACGAAACATGGTGCGGGCCCGAAGGTGTCCAGAACCCACTGTAATGCGCCCCCGAACGGAGTAGCAATGCGAGGGGCTCCACCGCCAGCGCGAAGAGAAGTGGGGATAACGAACAACCCTGTCTCGTACCCCTTTCTACTGGGTACTCCGAGGAGATTAACGGACCCGCCCGAACCCTGGCCGATGCGGAGGCATATAAGACCGCGGTCCACCTGATGAAGCCCTCGCCGAGACCGAATCGCCGCAACACAGCGTGTAGGTAGTCCCATTCCAGGCTATCAAACGCCTTCTCTAAGTCCACCGATAGGACCACCGGGCACGGGGCATCCACCAGCGGGTCCCCCAGCAAGCGGAACAACCTACGGATGTTCATCGTTGTGTTGCGCTTGGGGATGAACCCAGCCTGGTCCTCATGCACCAGGGAGGTCATATGGCCCAGCAGTCTCGAGGCCAAGATGCTGCTCAGAATCTTATAATCGACCGTCAGCATCGATAAAGGACGGTAGGACGCCGGATCGGTCGAGTCCCGCCCCGGCTTGAGGAGGGGAACCACCAGGGCCTCGCGCATCGAGCCAGGCAGTCGGCCAAGCCTCTTCGCCTCTCTATAAACAGTCACCAGTCTTGGAGCCAAAAGGTCGGCATAGGCCGCGTAAAATTCCACAGGAAGACCATCCAGGCCTGGGGTTTTATTCCGCGCCATCTTCCTAATGGCGCTGCGGACCTCCCCTAGTTCAATATCGGACCCCAGGGCTTTCGCCACGTCGGGCTCCACTACTGGGAGCTCCAGGGGCCTCAGATAGTCCTCGAGAAGGTCAGGGTCTTTGGCAGCACGACTGCGATACAACTGGTCATAGTAGTGCCGGTAGCAGCCTAAAATCTCCGGTTGAGTGTGCACCATGGTCCCATTCGCCGTGCGCATGGACGTCGTCAGTGAGGTCTGACGCGTAGGGTTAGCTAGCCATGCCAGCAATGCGCTCGACCTATCCCCTTCTGCAAGGGACCGAACCGCATAGGCCTTGTAGTCGAAGCAGCGCAGCCGCTCAACCTCAGCCGCCACCGCCTCCCTTGCCTCCGCCGTGCGTCCCTGGAGTTCAGGGTGCCCGGGGCGGCGGAGTTCCAACTCACGGAGCCTCCGATCAGCCACGTCCAAGTCCTCAAGGATAACCCGCCTCACCCCTACCTTCTTAGAGATGCAATAACCCCTTACCACCACCTTAAAAGCATCCCATTCCAGTGCCCTCGAGCTCGCAGAGCCCCCATTGGACGCGAAATACTCCTCGATCTTATCACCTAAGTCCGCTCTGAATACAGTGTCCTCGAGGGTCTCAGGGCGTAACTTCCAGGTGGGCACCGCCGGCGTCCCTGGAAACCAGCGAAGGGCCAGCAGGTCACCACGTTGATATAGCCCCAGTTGGAGCTATTGTTTTCTGGGAAGTGTTTTTTTGCAAGAAACCTTTTTAAAGTCATAATTTGATATCAGTAAGTTGGATTTTATTCATTTTGGTCTTGTTGGTTTAGATAAAGATACTTTATTTTTCTAAACTGGTTTGGTGTCCATTTGTGGTGTTTACACTGTACTACTGTGGATGATATACAAATGCTTTACACACAGCCTCTGTAGTTTATCGTGACTGCACTAATTAAGCTTAAAACACTGCATCTGCAGAATTACATAATTACAGTCGGCCTGACTAGAATCCGTTTAGGTCTATTCATGTGGCAAAATTGATAGAATTCATTAGGAGAGAATACATGCCAAGTCATTAGTGTCCCTGTGTTGGACGTCTCCTCTTTACATTCCTTCTACTTACATTACCAAGTTCCACCTTCTGCGAGCACCAGAGGAGAATGAGAGTAGGCAGGACAGCACATGTTGCAAGTGATGCCATGACATCCTTCGTGTAATGTGTAAAAAGAACAACTTATGAATCGAATGCTGAACAATGTCAAACACTCACCCCCAGTAAAGAGATCTGGGCCTAAATCCATTGTGTTTGTGCTCACCATGCCACCCCAGTTTGTATCCAAGCATAGGCAAATCAGTCCTGACCCTGGTCCCAATGGGAACAGTCCAGCCGGAACTGGCAAGCCAGGTCCTCCCTGGACCGGAAACAAGCATCTTAGGACCTGTTTTCGAGTATTACGCCTCATCAGTCATGATAGCCTCAATCTAGTGGCATGGTGAGCACGGAACCCACGTCTGGGCATACCCGCCCCACTCAGGGTGATAAATGCGAAAAGATCAACTGATGGACGGAATTCTGAACAATGTCAAACACGCACCACCAGTACAGACATCTGGGCCTAAATCCATTGTATTTTTGCTCCCCATGCCATTCCAGTTTAAACCCAGCCATTTGCAAATCAGTCTTGACCCTGCTCCCCATGGGAAAAGTCCAGCCAGAAACCAGTCCTAGGATGCTTATTTCCAGTCTAAGGTGGACCAGTCCTGCCTCTCCAACTCCTCCCCAATTTCAAAAGCCTTGCATTGGTATAAAATTGTCTTTTTATTTGCTTCATCACCGCGCAATGCATTGTTGCTAGGCTAGGTTGAATTGGAATCTGGTGATTTATTGACTTACTAACGAACATGCATCTTTATTAAGCAGTAACATTTCTCTCTTAAGGCGTCTTCTTTCAATTTGTCTGCTTTGCAAATTTGTGATACCAATTATTATGTAATACCTCTAGTGTAGGTTTCCATACAATCCCAAACAATACAGAGTAATGTTAAATTGAGACTAATACTCTCATAAATCTCTCTTTACAGATAGCTTGTAAACTCTTCCCTAATTAACGAGCAACCCAGGAAGTAGCAGTAATTTCTTGTCTTTTTTGTTGCTTAGCATTCCAGGAAAGGCAGGTTGCAAAGTGAGCAGAAGATAGTAAGTGGTGAATCTCAGATCTGTGCTCTTCACAGATCATACAGCTAAGTAAAACAAAGTACATTTAAGACTATTAATTATGGGGTTTATAATAAAATATGCAATTCCCACTGTCAAAATGTTCATATTGTCAAGAATGAAGAAGTCTTAAGATATTTATCAGACTAATAACGCTGGATCTAGAGTACCTCATACGGCCTGTTTGAGCATCGTTAGAGGTCTCTAAGTGTCACTAAAGGCACAGTTAAAATGGCAGTTTAACAAATCACAAGATAGATCAGTAATTAATCTGCTGCTGTCAGGCATCACCAGGGGATCTGGGCTTCTAGAAACATTACAAGAACAGCAGTGAATCATTTGTCTTTAAGGCTATAGCATATTGGCCTATGGCAGCTGGGGTACCATGAATATATAGCCTGTGATCAAGGGGGGACTTCAGGATCATGACAGGCAGCAGGTGTATTTAAACTTCAAGCAAACGATAGGAAGCTGCCTCGCGACTTTGGATTGTTTTGGCTGTTTGCTGTCGTTAGCTTGTCCACTCTTTCTGTCCCTCACTGTTGCTGTATTATCCCTTTACGGTTTCTCAGTTACCTGACTTCCTTGCCTGCTCACCGTGACCTTGATTTTTGAAGTCTGTTAGGCATTGGTGCACTACTGTGGCTTTCCTCCTTTACAGCTCTTTGACTCCTTTCCTGTTTACTCTGACCTTGCTACTTGGATTCCATTTTGGCTTTCGGCATTTTACAGTGGGTTTACCAGTATTACTCAGAACTTTTTTCCCTGTTATGCTGGCCTTGCTCTCTGGACTCTGTTTTGTCCTTGTTGTCTTGCAGTTTTTCTCCCTTTCTATTTCCTTCCTCAAATGTATCCTGAATCCGTGCCGGAGTATGGAGCCTAACAACTTGATTTCCTCCCACTTAACCTCACAGTGACCCACCTTTAGGAAACTAGCGAATATTCATGCATGTACACTTGCTGATTAGGGGATCGTTTTACCTCCTTGGAATATCTGTCAATACTTGCGCATTGACCAGAGACATAACACCAGAGCCATACCTGATAAACGTTGAGCGTTTCTCTCACTCTCTCTCTCCACTCAGTCTAGTGCATCCTCATTTGTATGCACAAGACAAACTTTGGGGACCTCATCGGATATTGCTGCAAAACTTGAAACTATGAATGTTGAGGGCATATACAGAGGGGTACCATGGTGTCCCCTCTGATTGAAGAGCTCTAGGATTCATTATTTTGGCTATGATAGATCATTTGCTGCACTTAAATAACAAAGTCTCTTGGATTCGGATAACATGAGATGTATCCCGCACCTATGTGGCTGGAATGCCAGGCATCCAAAATAATTCTAGCTTCTTCGACCCCCTTTCCCAATATCATTTATGTTGCGGCTTAACCATCATGCGTGAAAGTGGTCAAAATGTGATTTCAAAGTTATCAATTTGGAAAACGTTGTTACTATTGTCTGATATCCCTCACTCGCTATTCTGCTTCCAAAAGTATTCTGGTGATTGGCCCCCCTGGCTGTAGATTGACACATACTAGTGATATGTGGAGGATCCTCCCCTGATTGGTTGTCCCTTAGTTTGAAGACTGGGTGAAAAAAGGCTGTTTCTTCTTATAGAGTAGCTAGCCTTGGTATGTTACACCAGGATGTAGAATAGAACCTTTGCTTATTTGGGTCCTTGTGACAAGAAATTATTAGCTTAAGAGGGCTTCATAAAAATCTTAAAAGAGCCTTGCTATTGAATCTTAAGGGAGGAGCCTGCTACCAAAGTTACAGGAATTAAGAGATCAACATTCTAGAATAAGAGCCCTCATGTCCCACTGACATTTTGTAGGGTCCCAAGCCAAATCTGAAACAAATGGAAAATGTGTACCATTCCTGGGTGAGGATTTGGTGGAGTTCTCGAGCAATTTATAACATATTCTCATTAATATTTAAGTCTTCAAGAAAGCTGATAATTGTGCATGGTTTGTTTCCTGGACTTGGTGGGTCGAATGGCACTCTGTGGGCTGTGGCTATGGATAGATTCTGGGTTTACTGTGCCATGTAATCCGGATGCTCGTCAAGAATATAACTTTTGAGGAGATTAGTGATCTATAAAATCATCATTTGAGTACTTCCGGGAAGCACACAATTCATGAGTTTGCTCACCAAGAATGGTTCTCCAAGCACTCATGCTTGCATTACAAAGGTTTAATTTGGAGAGTTCCTTTGTGGTATTTTACAGAACTGTCACTTAGAGTTTCACCTCCTCGCTTGCTTTGATAAAGAAAGATAATAGTAAAAAGGTATGTACTTTTTGTGGTATGGATTCAAATTCTCGCTGCTAGTTCAGCTTGACTCTTCTTACTGGTACCAACGTCTCTGGGCATTGTTTGGAACATAGATTTAAATTGAAGACTGAGTTCTATGGTCTTCTGAGTTTTCTGTACATGAGGAAAGTGATGATTCTGGATGTTCAGTTGGGGATGAAGAAGTTCCAGACAAATAGCCTGGGCTCTCATTACTTTATGATAACCTTATCTATCTTGAAAGGATTCCATTGAAATTTTGAGCATAGAAGTTGGAAGGCTTCACTTTACTAGTAACTTAGATTGTGCCACTGGGCTGGACAGAAGATTCGTTCAGCTGGGGTCGTAGGTCCAACTGATTAGAGTTCTTCGTCCTGCTTGGTATTATGAAGTCTGCTGACATAAATATATGATGCTGGCTCTAGTGAAAGATCTTTTTGAAGAGGTAGCTGTGGCAGGAGTAAAAATAGAAGGGTGTTTCATAGCCCAAAATGCATTGGGATTTTACAGAATAAACACTGCCAGTGATGAACTCTGCATCTATCGTATTTTTACAAGAGGCCCGGATGGGCACAGTTTTAATGCTAGAAACTTGGAAAAAAGGCAACAAAGTATTCGCGTGCATTTAAAACTAAAGAAAACGAAAAATGGTTTAAAGAAGAGGAAAATGTGTTTAAAATAAATATTTTGATTAAATTGAAAGTATATATGATTGCCAAGGATGGCATTTAGCTGTGCGTCTGGTCGGGGGAAAGATGTTGCAAAACTTCATACAGGAGTAGAAATAGACTCATCTACATGAGTGGAGGTTTCTAAGGAGTATTTCTTGGTAGGACCATTGGGTACATTACAAGGAATGAAATTAGATGTAATGTCATGTTTCAGCGCCTGAATACCCTGATGGATGACGAGCATTACTCTACAAATCCACCTTATATTACAATACAGTTGCGCTATGATTAGAGGAAGCTGTGGTCCGTGATATGAAGTACGTATCTAGGATTTGTCCTACTGAGGTGGAGCCATGCTAAATTCAAAGGGTAATCGTTGGCAATATAAAGTATTTGTGTGTAGTTTCATAATAAGCAAGATTATCTCTAGTAATTTTTTTTTTTAACTCCAGTATGACTCCAGTTGTTGTGGTTCAACGTGGAGCAAGCTTGATCTGATAAAAGGTTGTGTCGTAGAAAGGCTGAGGTCAAGTTATGTTCTTCATTTTGTTGGTCCTGGCGCAAGACTAAATAGGCACCTTCACATGTTGGGCATTTTGTTGAGAATAAATCAGAAAACAAGTTATTAGAGTGTTTTGTGGCTTTCATCGACTTTGGAGTCAATTTGAAGGATATCAACTAATTTATACCTCATTTAGAATGTGATGAAGCCATGACTGAAGGCATTCCTCTGAGAAAGGTTTTGAAGTTTGTTGTTGAAAGATGGCCAGTAGAGAAATCCCTCATGGCATGCGTTTGACCATTATGGAAAGTTTCTCAAGACTTATTACTCATGCATAACATTCCGTTTTAGAGGGAGTAACATTGTTCTCCTAAATCTATTAAGCAAAGAACCATTAATGTTGCCAATGCTGGGCATTTGGTGGTTACTCACCGTAAGCGCAGAATAAGAGATTTATGCTGGTAAATTGTTCTGGATAGTGATCTTGACTTCAAGATTGGAAACGGTGTTCAATGTACGCGCAACATTAAACATTTCAAATCATAGTCATCTCTGCCAGTGGTTGTCCCGTATAAACCAAGGCGCCAATTTGCTGGGATCCAAGTGAACTGTTTTATGACTGCAGAGAAGTTAAGTTTTCTGCAGAACTGGATACTAATATTGTCACTGATTCTTCCTTATTGATGTTTTTCTGCTATAGGTTTTCCTTGTGAGTTAATTTCTGACAATGGGGAGCAAATCATCTTTGCAGAGTATGTGCAGCATCAAATACAAGAGAACGTTGCTTTATCACCACCTATCAAAGAGTCTAGTAGAAAGTGTGAACAGATTATGCACAGTGCATTGGAGCCGCTGGAAATGTGAAGTGCAATCTGTGCTCTGGTTTTACAGAAGCGGTCACCATTCTGCCACTGGGTACTCACCTTTCTTTCTCCTTAGATGAAGCACTGGTAATTATGATCTGTCTCTTGTGTCAATAAAGCAGTGGTGCATTAGGTGGTTGACATGGAGCAAGTGAGAGAATCAGTTTCACATACATGAAGCTGGAGAATAAACCAGTTGTTCACCTCACTTTTTGTGTCTCCTTTCTTGACCAAAACACAAATATCTCAGTTTTGTTCTGCAGCTCAGGGCAGCTGCCACACTACCTAATGGCCAACCAAATCTACTACATAACGATAAAGTTGTGGCACGAGACGAACATTCCAAAACTTGGTCTTGTGCCAAGACCAGTAAACTACAGACTATAAAGTATCACTATTTAGGCATGGAGATGGAATTATGACAACCTCTGGTACATGGTTTGCCATTGTAGAGCGAACATTCATCCTACAAGTTATGTTACACCTATCACCTGCGAGGCTCGATAGCCTATCTAGAAGAAAATGACGATGACAAGGAGTGCACCCAATGTTCTTTTACGAGGCGCCAGCGACGATCTATGAGAAGACCACATGTAACAACTGTCATGGTGATGATGCAGTATCTCCAATTTGATGATCTCAATCATAGCCTTTCAAAATGACAAAGGTCATACCGCACTGCTTGACATACCTTAGCATTGAGCTGGTAAAGGGGGAAACAATTATCTTATGATGCCCAGCACTTTATTCCTGGGCTACTCTTCCACAGGCAAAAAATACCCTGAAAGTCCATCAAAATAATCAAACTAACACAAAAAAGAGAACTCTCTGAAACCTGACGTCAGGAGAGAAGGTAAAGGTATGAGTGAGACAAGACCCCAGAAAGAGCTGCTTGAATCTAGAGAAGAACTAAAACATGCACTGATTTTTATATATACACACACACACACAGACACACAAATGAGATCACCCATCCATGCACAAATGCGCACCATATAGCTCCCTTACACACAGAACAACAGACAATAACCCACCAACACAGAACAAGAGACATACAGGTACAGATGTACACAGAGGAACAGACATTCCAGAACCTATGCCCACAAACAAAGAGACACCAGGACCAAATGACAAACAGGCACCATTGTACACACTGACCAAAACACATACCATAGACCTACAGCACCCACGCACAAAAAACAACATTTAGGCATCCACATAGATATATAAACATACACACCCGCTCTCATAAACACAAACCAACAGACAAGTAGCAGCTATGCCCATAGGTCAACTAATATACAGGTACCAAACAGCTTCAGGAACCTATTCAGAAATACTAAAATTCATACGAACATCGAAAAACACACACACTGTGACCGACATAAAAACACACTGATTCACACAGATACACAGGCTCTATACACAAAGACAGACCCAAATAACACACTTATGGACAGATAAATATATGGTGGTGTAAGTACAGGTGGTCCCATATCTTGTGCTGGAGAGATTCAGACTTTGGCCCAAATTCCAAGTTGATGGGAGGAGCAGGTGTTATTTATCGTACATCACAAAATCCGAAATTGTGGGGTTTGAACTTTTTCAGGCGCAATAAAAAGTAATACAGTACTGTTTTTCCGAGTTAGAACCCATCAAGTTACACCTGCTGAATTTAAACAAAGAGTAAAGCATTTACCGGAAGTGATGCAAGCCACCCAACACGGAATTCCAACCCAGGCGCAAGCAGGTGTTTCCGCAGGGTTTGAAAAACACCAACCAACTTGAAATCAGGGTTTTACTCTGTGGCCTCTCCTTAGAGAAACTGCATTGTGGAAGGAAAAGGAGTAGAATTTACACAGCCATTCAGTCCTTGGCCTCTCTTTGGACGAATAACATTTCAACTGGATGTAGACTGGCATACTAACACCCATCAACAAAGAGCAAAAGACCCAGAGTCACCCATACACTCATGCCAACACAGACACACATGTGCCCACATGATAAAAGACATACAGGCAATCATTGCCACAAACATACATACATGCACTTACACACACCAACATAGAGGCACCAGTACACACAGATGGCAAGAGTTCAAATACACAGACACGCACATAGTTATAAAACAAAAACACCACACAATACTCGTGGACAGCAGAGGACTTCCATGAAGGGAAGTCACAAACCGACTTTAATTAGAAATGGTTTTCATATAGCTATTAGACTGCAGGCTCTACCTTTACAACAATACAAAACGGGGGCATTCCTGCACCACCATGCTACATCATGTTACAGTTACAGCAAGACCCCATGCATTACCTGTATAACTATATGTTAAAGTAGGACATACCTTTCTTCCCCTTATCTGCGTTACCTCTAGGTTTGTATGTTGCAGTGAGGCCCCTGCCTTAACCATGCCAATGCATGTTACACAGAAACATTACTGCTATACCTCTGTCATTATATTTGACACAGAAACACACCTGAAGTGTCTCTGAAAGTCTGTTATTGTATGTAACGCTGAACCACTCCTGCATTTATTCTGACACTGTACATAACAATGAAATGCAGTCCTTCCTTACCTCTGTTATTGTATGATACACTGAAACACTCCTGCATTTCCTCTGACACTGCACATAACAATAAAATGCACTCCTTCCTTACCTCTGTTATTGTACGATACACTGAAACACTCCTGCATTTCCCCTGACACTGCACATAACAATAAAATGCACTCCTTCCTTACCTCTGTTATTGTATGATACACTGAAACACTCCTGCATTACCTCTGACACTGTAATATAACAATGAGACACTCCTGCTTTACTTCTTTTCTATGTTACATTGAACCAGACATACATTTCCTCTTCATCGTGTATCACAGTCACTTTACATACAGACGTATTTACACTGAAGCACCTGACACTATATAATACAGAAACATGCCTATGTTACCTTTGCCACCTTCTTTTACAGTAATTTATGTTACACTGAAACACTCCAGCATTCCCTCTGGCACTGCATAAGAAAGACATTCATGTTATATGGAGTCACTCCTGCATTACCTCTAACACTATTGTGTTGGATTGTTGAGTGTCTGAGTCCCTCCTGAGGCGGAAGCCGGGAGGTTGTGTTGCTCTGTGTTGCTCTGCTTTTAACTTTGTTCTTAATTGGAAATCTTGCAAAAATCGGCTCTTTTAATACTGAATAGCAACATTGTCTAAATTGCTTGACTAAAGAAGCTTTTTACTGCTAACTCCTTTCCCCCTCCTCCCCGCAGCCCTGGGCCACTCCCAGCCAAGTACTGACGCTGTGGAGTTGGTCCCGGGTACAGAATAGCGGCGGCCATATTGTGTGTGGCTGGGATTCCTCGCGCTCTAGTTGCGCATAAAAGGGGCTTCTCTCGACCCTGCGCTCGGTTGTAGAGTGTCTGAGTCCCTCCTGAGGCGGAAGCCGGGAGGTTGTGTTGCTCTGCTTTTAACTTTGTTCCTAATTGGAAATCTTGCAAAAATTGGCGCTTTTAATACTGAATAGCAACATTGCCTAAATTGCTTGACTAAAGAAGCTTTTTACTGCTAACTCCTTTCCCCCTCCTCCCCGCAGCCCTGGGCCACTCCCAGCCGAGTATTGACACTGTGGAGTTGGTCCCGGGTACAGAATAGCGGCGGCCATATTGTGTGTGGCTGGGATTCCTCGCGCTCTAGTTGCGCATAAAAGGGGACGTCCATGCCTCCGCGCAGCGGACGCGTTCCGCGGACATGCCGGAATCGCGCCGGAGTCGTGCCAGAGTCCTGCCCGTCCGCGGCCGGACGGGCCCAGGGGCCGGGGATGCTGTCACTCCTCTTACCTACTCTCCCTCTGCCCTCAGGAACCTACAATCTGCACAATGCGTATTATCTCCGGCAAGCCTAGATCGGGTCTCATCACTCGGCATTGCGCGTAAAGCATCTTACCCACGTCATAGCTGTAAGTCCTCAGCCTGCTCCAGTACTAGCGAAACACGCATCCGTGTATTATACCTAAACACACGTTCATTTGTAAAACACCAGGCTGATCTCTTTCTTCTCCTCACCGATGAAAGCCCCGATATCCTTTTAATCACCGAGACCTGGCTGACTGACGATTCTCTCCCTGACATCCTGGCAGCATTGCCCCCCGACTACTACATGCTCAATATAAACCGACCTTCTGGTCACGCTGGTGGAGGGGTGGCAGCTGTCATACGAAAGGAGTTCAAATTCATCTCCACGTCTTCTTTTTCCCTCGCTGATGTGGACAACCTCATCATCAGCCTGGAAACTGGAGAGGGAGCTCTTACCCTTATTGTTCTCTATCGCCCCCCCATTCTATGCCTCTGTTTCCTGTCGCTTTCAGCGAACAGCTAGCCAACCTGATTACCTCATCGGCCCGAGTCGCTATCCTTGGCGACTTCAACTACTGGTACAATGATAGCGACGCTGGCCCCCATGCGGCCGAGCTGTTTGAAGTTCTCTCTAGCCTTAACATGACTCAACTTGTCACTTCTCCCACCCATATCAGGGGCCATATCCTAGATCATATCTGGACCCACAACCTCACGCTCTCCTGCCCCGTGATCACTCCTTGTATCTGGTCGGACCATCATATCATCGACACTGTGATCACAGTCAGGGGTCGTGTAAAGGTTCCTCTTCTGGTAAGTGGGGTCGCTCGTAAATGGAGCGCCCTTGATTCTCAAGGTTTTCTTTGTTCTTGGCTGAGACTCGTACCCTGCCACGCAGTGTCGTGACTGTCCATACACTGGAGGAGGATTTCTCCAGCTGGATTACCAAAGCCAGCGACCATTTCGCCCCCCCTCTCCAGATTCCCTCGCTCCCGGCACAGCAAGTCACACAGGTGGTTTAATACCACCCTAAAAATTCAGCAACTTGAGCTGCGCCAGATGGAACGCAGGTGGAGACGTAACTACTCGCCCACCGACAGAGAGCTATACGTCGCTGCACGGAAAAAATACAAAAGTGCAATTATAGCAGCAAAATCCTCACATATTTCTGAAAGGATCCTCATCGCCCCTAATAAGTCCAAGGAGATTTTTAGAGTCATGAGCGAGCTCACGTCTGACGCCAGAACCCTCCCTTCTCAGGCCCCCACCCAAGAGTCCTGCAATGCCTTAAACAGTTTCTTTATCAAAAAAAATATTAAGATCAAGAATACCATTCCTCCCGCCTCTTCTGCTGCCATATTAGCTTCCCTTCCTGGAAACCCACTCTCTCTATCATACTTCCCCGTCCTTGATTCTACCACTCTGGCCAAACTCGCTGCCCAAGTCAAATCTGGCTCGCCCAATGATTGTTGTCCCCCCTCTGTATTTCACGACATCGGCCTGGCTCTGCCGGATTGCATTTTGCCTCTGTTAAACATCTCTCGAGACGGGCACGGTACCCAACTCCTTCAAGGAGGCTGTTTTGGTGCCCCTGCTGGAAAAAACGGGAGCCGACCCGGAGGACCTTGCCAACTATCGGCCTATTTCCCTTTTGCCCTACCTATCCAAACTCTTGGAGGCACACGTCACCAGTTGCCTCTCTCAATTTATCGAGTGTTCTAACTACCTAGAACCTAATCAAGCCGGTTTCGGACCAGCCCACTCCACCGAGGCTGTGATCCTGGCAGTTATGGATTCTCTATGGGGTAATGCCGATAAAGGGGCGCCTCAGGCGGTCGTCCTATTGGATTTGTCGGCGGCGTTCGACACGGTGGACCATAACATCCTTCTCCACCGTTTCGAGCAGGCCCGCATTCGGGGCCTGGCCTCTGCCTGGATTAAATCCTTCTTGTCGGGCAGAACCCAGGCGGTCCGCTTAGGTCCTTTCACGGCCGCTAAGGAACCATCCACCTGCGGAGTACTCCAGGGATCATCCCTGTCCCCTCTGCTTTTTAATCTCTACCTCCAACCGCTCATCTACTCTTTGAAGAGGTGGGACATCACAGTCTTCAACTATGCAGACGATCTGCAAATTGTCTTCCCCCTCAACACTCCCAACGCAGCTCTCGACTGTCAATCGGTTATGTTACACATCCAGCAATGGATGAATCTTAACCAGCTCAAGCTGAACCCGGGGAAAACAGAGCTAATTCTCCCGGGCAACAGCCCCACTTACTGGGGTCCACAGTTCTGGCCGGTGGAGCTTGGCTCCCCGCCTGCTCCGGCTAAGTCAGCAAAGAGTCTTGGGGTCATCATTGACACGGAGCTCTCCCTCAAGCCTCAGGTGGGTGCTGTCGTGTCATCATGTATGTTCCAGCTAAGAAAAATCAGGAAAGTGTCTCACCTCCTTACACCTGAGGCTCTGATACAAGTCCTGATTGCCCTGGTGCTCTCCCGCCTGGACTTCTCAAATTCTCTGTACCATGGCCTACCCAAATCCCTTCTTCCACAGACTCCAAATTGTGCAGAACCAGGCGGCTAGATTGGCCTATAAAATCCCGAAATGGCAGTCTGCGAAACCATTACTTCGCAAACTCCATTGGCTGCCGGTCGAACAGAGGGCTGCGTTTAAGATCGGCTGCCTGACATTCAAAGCTGTGTCTGGGACTTCTCCCGCCTTCCTTAAATCTCTGGTCACTCTCTACTGTCCGGTACGCAACCTACGGTCCTCACATCGCCAGCTTTTAGTTGCCCCCCCAATCAAGCTTAAAAAATTCGGCAGCCGTACATTTGCTCACTTGGCTCCCAAACTCTGGAACCCGCTGTCCCTTCCGCTTAAATCTTCCAACTCCCTTCTGGAATTCAGAAAATTCCTGAAAACCAGTCTTTTCACACAGTCTGGCTAGACCCCGGCTTTTACACCTCTCAGCACCCAATCAGCGCCAGGAAACGTATGGTGTCAAGCGCTATAGAAAACCCCCTTAAGATAAGATAAGATAAGATAAGACACTATATATTACAGAGGTACCCGTGTCACCTTTTCTTACAGTGGTTTATGTTACACTGAAACACTCCAGCATTACCTCTATATAACAGAGAGACACGTAAGCATTACCTAGCTTATTGTATGTTATACTGAGACATATCTGCATTACCTCTAACACTATATATCACGGAGGCATTCCTTTGTTACCTTTGTCAGTTTATGTTACAGTGCCTTATGTTACACAGAGACACTCCTACATTATCTCTGGGACAGTATATTACCAAGACATGCCTCTACTAACTTTGCAGCTCTGTGTTATAGTTATTTATGTTACACTCCTGCATTTTCTATGATTTTGTATACGATCATGAGATACTCCTTTCCTTGCTTCAGAGACTTTGGGCCCAATTTGCAAAGGCAAAGTTAGACCTGAAGTCTAACTCTACAGCTGAAGTCTAAGTTTGACCTTAAATCTGAGTTTAGACCTGAAGTCTAAATGTAGTCTTGACGTCTAAGTTTAGACTTGAAGTCTAACTCTAAACTCAAAGTCTAAGTTTAGACCTGAAGTATAAGGGCCCAATTCACAAAGGGAAACTTAGACATGAAGTTTAGACCTGAAGTATACGGGCCCGATTTACAAAGGTAAACAAAGACATGAAGTTTAAACCTGAAGTCTAACTTTCGACCTGAAGTCTAACTTTCGACCTGAAGTATAAGTGCCCGATTCACAAAGGTAAACAAAGACATGAAGTTTAAACCTGAAGTCTAACTTTCGACCTGAAGTCTAACTTTCGACCTGAAGTATAAGGGCCCAATTCACAAAGGTAAACAAAGACATGAAGTTTAGTCCTGAAGTCTAAGTTTAGACCTGAAGTATAAGGGCCCGATTCACAAAGGTAAACTTAGACATGAAGTTTAGACCTGAAGTCTAAGTTTAGACCTGAAGTCTGAATGTAGACCTGAAGTCTGAATGTAGACCTGAAGTCTAAGGGCCCAATTCACAAAGGTAAAGTTAGACCAGAAGTCACATTTAAACCTGAATGCTAAGGTCCTGATTCACAAAGGCAGTTACAATTCAGGTCTAAACGTAGACTTCAGGTCTAAACTTAAACTTCAGGTCTAACTTTGCCTTTATGAATTGGGCTGTTAGACTTCAGGTCTAACTTGACCGTTGAGAGTCGGGCCCATCATACTACACTAAGACAGACCTGCATTACCTGCCCGAAGCTAACACGGAGACACTGCTTTCATCACCTCTATTGTTGTGCGAAACACTGAGCGACTTCTTTCATTACCTTTGAGGTTGTTCCTAAGGCTGAGACTCCTTTCCTCACCCCACGCAATGCATCTGTGAGCCATAGCTTACATTAGTAATGCAGAGACACTCCTTTCATCACGCTGTCTAACACGAAGGCTCTCTTTTCATCTCCTCTGACAGTGCATGTAATACTTGCTGAGGCCCTCCTGTCATATGTCTGATATTGTATGAGACCCTCCTTCTGTTACCTCTAATACTGCACGCTACAAAGGTACTCCTTTTATCGCCCCTAAGACTGCATCTAACTTTGAGACACTCCTTTCATTACCTGTGTCAGTCTCTGTCCAGTGTCCAGGCTCCTCCTCTGGTGATCTGTTGGTCTTTGGCCCATCGGATCACTATCCTTCGCCTCCCCATGGGCCTTATAATGTCTGCTGGGTTAATGTGTAAACAAGTTGGCACAGACACAGCAGTTAAGGGGAACTTAAGTGTTAGCTGTTCTTTGTGAACTTTGCACGAAATGCCAGCTGTGGAGTCTGGCCAGAATCGTGCTTGGGCAGGGGGTCCATGACCTCTTTACATAGTCTATTAACTGAAGCAGGTCACTGTGTGTAGGGAGAGCCTGTGCGTAGAGGCAGCCTTTGCACAGGGACAGTCTGTGTGCATACAGCTTGTGCGCAGGGACAGCCTGTGCGCAGGAACAGCCTTTGCACAGGGACAGCCTGTGCGCAGAGGCAGCCTTTGCACAGGGACAGTCGGTGTGCAGACAGCCTGTGCTCAAGGGACAGCCTGTGCTCAAGGGACAGCGCATGAGCTGCCTGTGCGCAGGGGCTGCCTGTGGCCTGCACAATCACTTGCGTATGCTCTGTTAATCAGACGAGTCAGGGGGTGGGGTAGACAGGAGGGCAAAAAGGGAGGGGCATCCGTTGGTGCAAAGAGGGGGAGAGTGAAAGGGCAGGACAAGAACAAGAAGAGAGAGACTCTCAAAATATAACTCTGAACCTACAATAGTGAAATGAAGTCCTGACCTGCTGAGGATGAACAAGAGCGCTTCTGCAGATCACCACAGCATCAAACTCCTTTACCCTGATGTTTGGGTACAAAATGTATTGCATTGTCATTGCATTATATAGCGCCTACTACCGCTAATGAGGCGATGAAGCCAGTGTTTAATTTGAGCCGGTGGTTTCCGGTGCTAACACTGAAAATTAAATGTCAATATTGTCACTTATGACTGCTGCCACATGGTTGCGCTGTTTGTACAATTAAAAGATGAGCAGAACAACAGCTGTTTATTAATTCAATATACATTAAAAACAACTAACACCAACCGCCCAAGACATTTTTATAGCTCTGACGGCCTCAAACAATCTGAATGGTCACACTTGTAGCAGTGTGATGGTTAGTAGTTGTTTAGGTACTGTCACTGGCAGCACTGGTAGCAGCGAAGAGTGGTGCACGCTGTGGTGGCCTCCTGACGAGGGCCCTGGTGCTTTTTCTTCTCACAATTTAAGCACTGGTGAAGCCTTTACACCAGCAGCACGCTGCACCGGATACCAGGGTAAGCTGTTACTCCGGTATTATTAGTTGCACTCATTCCAATTACTTTGTGGTAGAGTAAAATTATTAGGATTTTAGTGGATCATTACTGGGAAAGGGGGGTGCATGAGTTGTTACAGATCTTTGGTGGGATTAAAAGAGGATATTAGGGTTTTTAGGTCTCGCGCCTAGCGTTGCACAGCGCAGCAGTGCTTCGCGCAGCACGAGGCATTTAGTAATCAAAAAACGGGGTTTCAGCAGTCAACTAGGAATCGCACACGCTCGTGCGTGTGCTTTTCCTTTTGTGGGCAGCTATTGGCCTTTACGTGCGTCTTTTAATGAAAGACTGCAAGCAATAAGCTACAGGCAGGCGCTTTGCTCCGCCCATGGCCTATTGGTGTCTATTACGCGCTTGGTGCGCGTAATAGACACCAATAGGCCGTCACGTGGTTTCAATTATCATGCCGACGGGGGCGCGATAATTGAAAGCACAGGGCTGGCTGTTGGGCGCGCATCTTCTGTTTGGATCGGGGAAGCAACGAAATGCTAAGGCTTTGTTTTTACCTCTATGCATTTCTCTGCAGTGTCTATTTTGTGAGAACTTTGTGGCGCCGCACAGCACAAACCAGGACTGTATTCTAGGTTTTGTGGGAGAGCCTAAGAGTATGCGTCCCCATAAGGCTCCTTTGCCCCCGCCGCCCGTTCGAGTCCATCTATTTCTCTCCATTTCATTCTCCCTAGCCCTTTCTCTGTGTTTTATTGTTTTCTCTTACCTTTTCTCGCTTTTCTTCGCACTGCTTCAGTGCACATTTTCCCCATGCTTTCTCCCTCCCAGGTACACGTTTTTAACTGAGGTCGCCATCCAGATGTCCCGCCCTCTTGTGCTTTATCGGTTCCTGGAGCCCGCGGTATGGATTGAAAGGCCTCGGACATGTCTTGTGCGTCACTGGAAAAAGGACTGCGAGTAAGGGCTGCCAGCCCAGCCAGCCAGTTGAGATACCACAGACCAAGCTCTTTAAAGTCTCCGCCGCTCTCACTGCGTTCAGCCTCAGGGGTTCCTTCAAAATGGTGTCAAGTTGCAGCGCTAGAAAACAGCCCCCTCGGAGCTGTGCCGTCACCTTTCAGTATGTTCTCCCCCAGCTCCACAACCGAAATTCGCTATGATGTTGAGCACGTTTGATCTGCAAGTCCAAGTGTTATATTTTCACTCAGACTAGTAATGTAGGAAGTGTGATATTTTTTTCTTGTTAACCCATGTCATGGAAAGTACTCAAGTTCCATTTTCCTGTTTCAAGCGAGAATTTTCCTTCTGGGTTAGAGAAACCACTTCCTGCCCTGCACCAGCGGACCATTGTACCCTCCAGTTGTATTTCTGCAAGTATTGCATTTAAGTATTCCTGCACACGCGCCTAATGTAATGTTTATTTTTATCTAGCTCTATAATTATGAGCTGCATAAAGTGGATACCATTAGTTAAGTTTACACACGCAGTCCTGGAGGCTAGAATAGCTTGTCTGGTGTTGTGTTTTTGTCCAAATGTACATGCATATGCATACAGTCTGCATGGCAGGGGGTCAGGGGGCCCAGTGAATTATCACCTGTTTGACCTCACTGTGACAAACACGAATCCCGGCAGACCCATTCAGCTTTTCATCATTTTAAGGTTGATTAAATGAATGCCACTGATCTGGGCGACAAATGTTGCCTATTCAGCGCCAAGATTCTCCAGGTGCTGAATGTGCGCTTTACAAATAGCCATCTAAACACTAATATAATGTTTATCTCCGTAAGGATGTGTTTGTGTTAACACCGTTGAGTTCGGACTTCACAAGACTTGCTGTCAGCAGCCAGTGTGAAAGGCAGACCAAGTAACAGGTCTTGAAACGAAGATTAAACCATTAAATTGGTAACTAGATATATAGACCAGGCGTCGGCAAATACCTTTTCATTTAGGTCTGAGGTTAGCAAACGTCTTTTATTCACATTTTTCTTCCACCAATACAGAATACATTATGAGCCAGGCCACTTCCATTATGCGATACTGTGGCTTTTTTTCGTATAATTATCAATGTGCCGCATTTGCCACATAATCCATCACCTGCAAGATTTGAACAAGACATTTGCTAGCTCAAACGTATCAAAAGTTACTTAAAAGGTGTTACGTGTTTGCTGGTTATCTGGTCATCATTCAGTTGCTAATCGATGTATTTGGTTGTTAAACTGGTATTAATGAGTTGAAATCTGAGCGCACAATGTACTACCGTGTGCAAAACTTGCAAAGTATGCTGCATTAAGCCACATAATTTGCCACTTCTTGCTGCATACTTAAGTCAACCCTGGTGGATAATTTGGAGCTACCCTGCTACTTAATTCTATTGGCCCTGATTATGAGGCACTTGGTCAGCCCACTTCAGCCATTGGCTAATTTTATTTTGAGTGACTGCATCTAAATCTTTCACAATGAGCACACCCAAACAGAATGTACTCAACCCATCAGAATATCAATCAAATGTATCATCCTCAACAATCTCCAATCCATATCCATACTAATATTATAAAGAGAGAGCCCAAACCTTTGAGGCGGCTAATCTCAGTAACCACATAACCAATCACAACACCCAATACAGTGTTGGAAAGGGCAGTTGCAGCAGAAGGACATAGGCTATGCAGACGGCCACCATACATATATATTTTTTTGCAGACTTTTATATAGCGAGAACTTGACCCGAATTTAATCAGGTATCAGAGCGCTTTACATAGCACCAGTTACGTTACATGAGGACACACATTCATTTTTGTTAGGCACGGGGAGATTAAGTGATTTGCCCAGAATCACAGAATGTTTGGCGTCGTTACCAAGACTCGAACCCAGATCCGAAGTCAAGCACCTTAGCTGTTAGGCCAACTCCTCTATACATTTAAAAGGTAAAAGAACCATGCCAGCAAAGTAGCCCCGTGTGGGCGTGTCTGCGTTGTGCTGTGGGCATGGGCTAGGGGCGAGACTAACGCTGGGGGCGTGTGGTACGGCCATCACATCGTGGGCAGTGGGCGTGTGCTGGGGGCGTGACAAACGCTGGGGGCGTGTGTCTGCCATTCATGCCATGTGAGTCGTACATACAAGCGCCAATTACGTTGCTGCCCAGCATCAAGGGGCACGCTGGGGGCGTGAGAAACGCTGGGGGCGTGTGTCCGAACTTCGTGCCATGTGATCGCAATTGCGCCGCATCAAGGGGCATGCTGGGGGCTTGAGAAGCGATGGGGGCGTGTGCTACGTTCCGCCCTAATGCCATGTGGGTCGTACATTAATCAGAAGATAGTCTGCTGTGGCCGTGTGCTGGGGGCGTGACAAACGCGTTCAGCTGAAGGCCTGGTAAGTAACGTTACTGCAGCCTCTCCTGCGCGCTGTTACTGAACTCTCTCATTCAACGAAATTACACAAGCCTGCTACCATCAACCATGGCTCCAGCCGGGCTCAGGCGGCGGATCAGTACACTAATTACACGCACCTGATAACATCAACCAGGGCTGCAGCTGGGCCTCAAGCGCGGGAACATGCGCCTGCTAACATCAAACAGGCCTGCATCTGGGCCTCAAGCGGGGGAACACGCAAATGAGTGTGTCTGAGGGGACAATTACTGCAGCCTCTCCTACTCGCTGTCACTCAACTCTCTCATTAAACGGATTTACCCACGGCTGATAACTCTCTCATTCAACGACATTACACGCGCCTGCTAACATCAACCAGGGATGTAGCCGGGCTCAGGCGGAGGATCACTACACCAATTACACGCGCCTGCTAACCTCAACCAGGGCTGCAGCTGTGCCTTCTCCGTCCCTATTCTAATGAAACAAAAAATGTTGTTTACCGCGAGATTTTAAAATAAATTGCCCTTGCCAAATACACAGATTCTATTTCATACCCGGACAAAGTCGGGACGTGCTGCTAGTAAAAGAAAAAGTTGTCAAAACTCCCAACCTCACTGTGGCCGAGGTAACTCCCCTGATTAAAACAAGCATTTGCCATGCAATAGGTCTCGCATTATTAAAGTTTGAGCTAATGGTGTTGCATTATTTAGCAATGCCAATAACTCAACTTTAATAATGCGAGACCTATTGCATTGCAAATGCTTGTTTTTTAGGTTACAGGGGTATGACCCCCTAAAAAAGGAAAGGAGAGAGTGTGCTCTTTGAAATGAGTAGTGGGGAGTTCGCACAAATATGTTAATAGACAGTGAAAATAAAAATGTATTTTATTAAGGGCATATATGCCCAAGAGCGTCTTGGCGATATTCAGACAAAGTAAGAAAGTCTAAAAACACTTCAACTGTAATGGCAGAGAATTCCACTGCTTAGTGGTGCCATGGAGGAAGCTTCTTTCGCCCCAATGGGCTCTCCTAAATTCAACCAGATTATAAGCCGATAAGGATCATAGGGTCGAGCTGGAGCATAACTAATACATTTCTCTTTAGGTCTCGCCTAGCGTTGCTGCATACATGCGCAAGTCACTCGGCGAGATTTATTGCTAATGAGGAGTTTCAGTACAGGACTTGAAGCCCCGCTCCTCATTTCCATTGGCCAACATCACAGTTTATGCTAAACGGTGGCCTGCCATTGGAAATTAGGGTTTTTGGTTGCTGCCCTTTGGCCAGCGATACGGACTGGGTCGCCTGCTCCACGGCTGTCAAGAAGCACTTTGTTATCTTTATGGGGCCATGTGTTTGAACACATGGCCCCATAAAGACAAGAGATCCCCATGCTCCGGCTGCAGCGCGGTCCTCATTGACTTTTGGGACCGCCCTTGTTGAATTAATGTTGTTTTCACTCCGTGGCCGCATTGGTTGTGAAGCAGTGACACCAAGGACAGTGACAGCCCGCATGCCCTCCCCTCCGCTGACTACATCCTCCTGGGAGACCTCAACTTCCATCTGGAGAACAACAACGACCGCAACACCAGCACCCTGCTCGACAACCTCGCCAACCTTGGACTCAAGCAACTGGTGTCCACCCCCACCCACCTCGCCGGACACACACTCGACGCAGTCTTCTCTTCCAGCACAGACACCGACTTCAGCCACGCCACAGAGCTTCAATGGACGGACCACAGCTGCGTCCACTTCACCTTCAAGAGAACGACGACCCACCAACACCAGCAACAGGCCGCCCGCAGAAGCTGGAACAAGATCACAGCAGACCAGCTCGCCACCTCCCTGAGCCAGCACCCTCCTGCCAGCTCAGCGAACCCCAGCCAGGCCGCCGACAACCTCACAAAGTGGATCAGCAACTGCGCGGACGAACTCGCCCCACTGAAGACCCCGCCTAGCAGACCCGGCAGCAAGAAGGCCCCATGGTTCACCGACGAACTCAAGAGCTCCAAGAAGAACTGCCGAGCCCTCGAGAAAGTCTGGAGAAGGGAACCGACACCGGACAACAGGACCTCCTTCAAACTTGCCACCCGGAAACACCACCAGCTGATCCGCGCCGCCAAGAAAACAGCATTCAAGGACCGGTTGGACAACAACGCACACAACTGCAAGGAACTCTTCAACATCGTGAAAGAGCTTTCCAACCCCAGCGCAGGAAACAACGACATCACCCCATCGCAAGACCTCTGCAACTCCCTCGCTTCATACTTCCACAACAAGATCGCGGACATACACAACAGCTTCAACAACCAACCAACGCACACCATGACCGAACAACCACCCCCCACCACCACCCTACACGCCTGGACCCCGATCAGCACCGAAGATACCATCCGCACGATGAACTCCATCCACTCCGGATCACCGACCGACCCCTGCCCTCACCACGTCTTCAACAAGGCCGACGCTGTCATCGCACCCCACCTACGAGACATCATTAACACATCCTTCGACACCACCATCTTCCCTGAGAGCTGGAAACACGCCGAACTCAGCGCCCTACTCAAGAAACCAACAGCGGACCCCATCGACCTCAAGAACTACCGCCCCATCTCGCTCCTCCCGTTTCCAGCCAAAGTCATCGAGAAGACCGTCAACAAGCAGATGGCCGCCTTCCTCGAGACGAACGGATCCCTCGACCCCTCACAGTCCGGCTTCCGAGCCAATCACAGCACCGAGACCGCCCTCATCGCCGCCACCGATGACATCCGAGCCCTGATGGACAAAGGAGAAACAGCGGCCCTCATCCTCCTAGACCTCTCCGCGGCATTCGACACGGTCTGCCACCGCACCCTAGTACGGCGCCTCAACGACATCGGAATCCAGGACAAGGCGCTGGAATGGATCATCTCCTTCCTCGGCGGAAGAACACAGAGAGTCCGCCTACCACCGTACAAGTCAGAGGCCTCCGAAGTCATCTGCGGCGTCCCTCAAGGATCATCTCTGAGCCCCACCCTCTTCAACGTCTACATGAGCCCCCTCGCGGCCATCGTACGCAAACACAACCTCAGCATAATCTCCTACGCCGACGACACCCAGCTGATCCTCTCCCTGACCAACGACCCCGCCGCCGCCAGAGCCAACCTGCACGAAGGGATGAAAGAGGTAGCCGAGTGGATGACGACCAGCCGCCTGAAACTGAACTCGGACAAGACGGAGGTCCTCATCCTGGGCTCCTCACCCTCCGCCTGGAACGACTCCTGGTGGCCTCCCGCCCTGGGCACCGCACCCAAACCAACAGACCATGCACGCAACCTGGGCTTCATCCTGGACTCCTCCCTCTCCATGACCAGGCAAGTCAACAACGTCTCCTCGGCGTGCTTCAACATCCTACGCATGCTACGGAAGATCTTCTGGTGGATCCCCACCGAGACCAGGAAGACCGTCACCCAGGCCCTCGTCACCAGCCGACTGGACTACGGCAACGCCCTCTACGCCGGTACCACCGCCAAGCTCCAGAAGAGACTCCAGCGGATCCAGAACGCCTCAGCCAGACTCATCCTCGACATCCCACGAACCAGCCACATCTCCAGGCATCTGAGAGACCTTCACTGGCTCCCCGTCAACAAAAGAATCACCTTCCGCCTCCTCACCCACGCACACAAAGCCCTACACGACCAAGGCCCGAGCTACCTCGAAAACGAGTCAACTTCTACGCTCCCAAACGCCACCTCCGATCAGCCAACCACGCCCTCGCCGCCGTCCCCCGCATCCGAAGAGCGACTACAGGAGGAAGGTCCTTCTCCTACCTGGCCGCCAAGACCTGGAACTCCCTGCCGACCGACCTGCGCCTGACCCAAGACCACCTCTCCTTCAGGAAGAAGCTGAAGACCTGGCTGTTCGAGCGGTAGCGGCACCCCCCCCCCCCCCAGCGCCTTGAGACCCTAGGTTAGGTAGCGCGCTTTACAAGTGTCACTGATTGATTGATTGAAGGATTTGTAGTTGGAAACACTACAAGGGGGTTTCTATAAAGAGGATGGGCATTAAGTCGAAAAATGTGTCCGCATCTTCAAAGAATGCCAACTGTCATTGGTGATTTTCCATGGTCCTTGGCACACTGCTTCCCTCTGCTATCCGAGCCACTGCTTAACTCTCTAGCAACATGCTCTTATCTTAGCCTACATGTGCTGATATTTACAATAAACTGTGTATAAGCCATAATGGTATATTTCAGCAAGCAATGCTATCAAAGCTACTTGGTGTATTTCCTAAGTAGTTCCCGCAGGCGTCTTATAATGACATCATATTCAATACGAATCCGCCACATTATGTAATCATTCCCAAATGTAGTGCGAGTCTTAATATAATTAATAGCCTGAATCCTTTGCGGATCAGCAGTTATTATGGCGGCTGAGAAGAGGGACCCTCAGAAGTTGATTTGATGTTTCAAGACCTTGTGTTTGTTTGTGTGGAACACAAGGCCACTCTCTCCGAGCCTTTGGAGGGCTCCTCGGAGTCTCATGAATGCAGCTGACTCTTCCTCTGTGGTGCACCCCTGGGGGCGTTGCCACGTCTTCCGAATGGAACACTTAAAAAACAAGCATTGGCATAGCCAATAGGTCTCGCCTTTGGGACCGTATAAGTGTTTAGCCATGATGTTGTTGCACCAGGAATATTGTGCTGTATAACTAAATACTTAGAAGGTCCCAAAAGCGAGACCTATTGGCTATGCCAATGCTTGTTTATCTAGTATGGGGCTTCGGGGAAACATTGCAATGCAGGCATTATATAATAATGCCTTTACAACACACTATTTCAACAAATCTGCCATTATAACACATGCTATTACAACGCAACAACAAAAAAACATCCTTGAATTTGGGTATCAGGATACATTTCGGCAATGGTGTTAATCATTGATAATTCAAAATCAATTATAACTTTTCTGGGACTTTTATTTTGTGTTTTAGTTTTAACCACTGTCAAAAAAATCTGTGTAAGTTGAGGTTTGCTTATCAAGGAGTAAACCATACACTAAGGTAACTACGGTGTTATTGTAGGTATAAATAGTTTATATTAGGGTGAATGGATGGGGTGTGGATTTATACATCCCATCCATCATCCAAATATCACTAGGCTCCAATTTATCAATGTTACAGGGTGTGCTGAAGATTAGTATTCTTTTCGGAGGGTTTTTGTTGTCATGCAAAAGAAAGGTTTCATTAGTAACAGTTAGTTCAGGAGGAATGTTAATATCAGAGTATGTTCGGGGTGTTTCACGTTGGGTGTTACTTGCCTTTTTTTTCTATTGGATAATTTTGTGTAGATTAGGAATTGTGGGCTACATGTATAGGAATGTGTTGGGATACCTCCCTCAAAACTGCGACACAGGGATCATTGGAGGTGGATGCAAGTTTTTTCTTTTGATTTATGTTTTCTCTAACCTCAATCTCCATTGCAGAGGCAGAGTGTTTAACCTCTGTGGTCCTTTCAACAGTGTCACCAAGAGTAACTGCTCTGCATGTGCAATGGGATGGGTAATACTACACACACCTCCAATGACTCCTGGGCTCAGTTAATCTCTCCTCATAATTAAGGTAGTGTCCCTGCTATAGCAGTAGATTTCCTCTTTGGGATATCACATAGATGGCTACTCGTCCCGTTGTCATTATATATATATGTCTGTAAAAGAAGAGAGAAAATGAGTTTATGTGTTATATTTTTTAATGAATGTTTAATCTGCAAAGAAAATGCTGTTAGTTTTACACGTTTGACAATGTATATTTCAGAATACATGTTTTACAATGTTTCGCTGTTATTGTGTGCTTTTCGATGTTGACATTTTTGTTGATTACAACTGCAAAAAAAATGCTTAAAAGCTCATTTGTTGTGTATTAAGTTTTCTAATAACAGGTTGTTTATTACATTGTTTAGTTTATAATTTCCTAGCTGTCATTTTCTAATATGGTTTGTGGTTGATACTTGGTAGAAGATAAAGAGGCTTTTCATATAATTGAAGTAGAATGCCTCACCTTAGTAAATTTCCTTTGTTTGCTTGTTTGTCCTTTTGCTGATGTAGTTTTTATTTTAATTTTATTTTTTTAAGTTTTATATAGCGTAAACTAGACCCGAAGATATCGGGTATCAGAGCGCTTTACATGAACATCAGTTTCGTTACACAAGGACACATTAATTTTTGTTAGGCACAGGGAGATTAAGTAATTTGCCCATTATCACAGGATGTTGAGCACTGTTGCCGAGACACAAACCCGGTTCCCCAGCTTCGAGGACGACCGTTCTAGCCGTAAGTTACATCCTCTCCCCAAGTTTGGTTTCTTCAGCTGTTTTTAGTGATTTTGTTTTCTCCGTTCTCGGTGGTGGTGGTGGGTAGGTCTAAAAGGAAAAGTGGATTTTTAATGAATGTTTACTTTACCTGCAAAAAGGCCTTCAGATTGTTGAGCAAGTGGTTGAGAGGATGTTTTGTAGTCCAGTTGATGGATTTGATTTTATTGATTTTAGATGGAGTTCATTTGAGCTGTGTAAAAAAAAGGATAATGATTGCATGTATTCATATTTCTTTGTTTACATTTAATAAAGCAAAAAGTGACCAGCACCTTCTCAGAGGCAAGAACCCTGTGGAGTTATAATACTATGTTTGCCCCCCAACACTGACCAGCACCTTCCCCGAGTTAGAATAGTTAGTTTGCCCCAGACTACTGATCCGCAACTTACATGAGGCAAGCACACAGTGGAGTTGGAATACTAATTTAGTCCCCCGCTACTGACCAGCACCTTCCCAGAGGCAAGCCCAGAGCAGTTAGAAAAGTAATTTTACATCCCCCACTGACCTGCACTTTCCGTGAGTGGTGCGGAGCTACAATAGAATTTTTGCTCCCCACCACTGACCAGCACCTTCCCTGAGGCAAGCACCTTTGTGGAGTCAGAATAGTAAGGTTGCCCCCTCTCCCCTGCTATTGACCAGCATCTTTCCTGAGCCAAGCACACTGGGGAGTTAGAATAGTAAGTTTGTCTACCACAAGCCAATAGCACCTTCCCTGAAGCAAGCACCCAGTAGAGTTAGAATACTAATTTTGTCTTACACGTCTGACCAGTACCCTCACTGATGTAAACACCCAGCATGGTTATAATAGTAATTTTGCCCCCCTTCCGCAACTGACCAACATCTTTCCTTTAGGCCAACAAACGGTGGATTTATAATAATAATTTTGCTCCCAGAACTGACCAGCACCTTCACTGAGGCCATCACCCGACGGAGTTATAATATTAATTTTGCCAACAGCCATTTACCTGCATCTTTCTACAGGTAAGCACTATACTACGTTACAGTATTGATTTTGCCTCAGACTACTGCCCAGAATTTTTCACAATATAAAAATTAACCATTCTTAATTTCTTTTTAGCCAATAAAAAATACTTTTGTTCTAACTTAATGATGGATTTCTTCAGAGATGTTAATTAATTTTGATATGTGTAGGTCTCGCTCCAAAATCTGTGAATGTATTAGAAAAACAAAATTACAATGTACGTTTGAGCTTTATCGCTTAAAATTAAATCTGATTTATGTTAAGCATTCACTTACTTTATTCAGAAGATGAGTTCTGTTTTGCTGTATCTGTTTGTCTAAGAAATTAATTTTAGGTTTAAGTTTATTAAATATTTGATGTCTTACTAAATGGTTTTGTCTACAACCTTCACTTACTTCAGTCAATCGATGGCAGTGTTTGAAGTCGAAGCTCTCACAATTCTCCTGCTACTGCAGATGAATGTGGTCACCAGGGAAGTCTGTGTACCACTGAGCATAGGATGGTTAGCGGCTGAATTTATATGTTTGCTTGGGGTTAATGAAAATGTAACAGAAAATATCTTAATAGTTCTATTTTCCGGGTGATTTTTCTTTTAACGTTCCATTTCCAGAATGGTCACCATAATGAGTAGATGATGACTGGACTGTTGAAGTGGAAATAGTGAAAGGACACACGTTTTAATGATTTGTAGGTATATGCTTATCTTGATAGGCAAGATATATATTTATAGAATGCACTTTTTTTTAATGGGATTTATATCCCGGAATATTATTTCTTCTTTAACATATTTTTGCGAATTATTGATCTTTGTATTTTTTCCCACTACTTTATTTCACAGCCAATGTGTCTAAGTTTAAAACTGTTTAATTATTATGCTTTGTGATGGTATTTGTTGTATTTGTATACGTATTAATTGTATGAGTTGTAATGGCACTTTTTATGTATCCTAATAGACATGCGCTGTAATGGTTCTTGTAAAAACTAGCATTGTCATGGTAATTGTGTTGTAAAATCCACGTTGTAAAAGTATGCATTGTAATGGTATGTATTGTAACATCATTTATTCAGCACTTCGAGATTATTAAGTTTTTGAATGTGGTAAAAAAAATCCTTGGTTGAGTTCTTTGCTGAAATGTTTTGCGCGGAAAAAAAGCAGATTTTTCAGAGATAATCTGAGCTTTGTTTTCTGAGATTTTTGATTTGTATAGAATATTGCCTCCAACAACGCTCTTGATGTTTACACAGCTGTTTCGGTTGTTTGAGATTCTGAGAGAACCAGGCTTGAGAGGGAGTTCATGCTGCTATTTCAAATAGATTTAGGGCCTCATTTACTAGGTTTTGGAGCAGGGGAGCGTCGCAAGGTATCTTGTGGCACTGCTGTGCATCAAAAGAAAAGGGCAGGAATGCGCCGTATCTATGAGATATCAATGAAACAACACAGATGCCAGTACTGATATACTTTCATGCACTTACTCACTCATGCAATCACACACATACATGTTATAATCAACAAATATATATTATTTTATTTACTTTTATTCTTTCTTTTGATCTGCTCTTTTTTTGATTTCAAAATACAAGTTTATAAATGCAATTCCAATAAAGGTAAAACTACACAGGGGGGCAACAACTTCATACAAATATTACATAAAGGAAAAGAAGAAAAAACAATTCAGATTTTTTAACAAATAAATTATATTGATTGATAGTCACCATTGTGCAAGAAACACTGTTAAGAACAGCCTAGGTTCTGTTTTTGAAATGTTATGTACATTGCCTCTCAAACCACCTTTTCTTAGGTAAGGCATACATATTTCCTAGTGGGCTAGTACCAAACAGTGAGGGTACTGGGCTCTGAGAAAAATCAGAGATTCATCAAAAAATATTAATTTGTTCAAAGCCACAGTATTGTTATATAAAATACACTTGTTTGGATGCAAGGGGCTGGCCTAAAGTTCTACCCACAGCTTTTAGCCCTGTCCAACAGTGTTTAATCGGGCAAAGATCTGCGTCCAGTAAAATCAGGATAGTAACTCTGGACCCAAAAATGATCAGGTCCTGAGACCCGGGCTACGGTTAACCTAGGGTCCGACCCTACTGTAGTTAACGTTCTGAGTGAGACACTGCCACTAGGAAGCAGGGACTAAGAAAACAACAGCTCTAAAATAATAATATAACAATACTCCGTATGAATGTAGTGTGGGAATACTCAGATCAAAAGAACATTTCACTGTTCTGAAACACAATTTGATTATTAAATACCATTGTCAACATGTAAAAAAAAAACAGATGAAAGTGTGCTATGATGTTGGCTTTAACCATAAAACACATTAGATTCTGGAATATATAAGTAGGACACCTGAACAAAATATTTAAGAAAAAGAAAGCCCATGAGTGTTGCAAACTTTGATGAAATGGAGTCAACTGCAAACCTCATAACACCCAGCATTAAGTACAATGTCCTACGTCCTAACATGTCATGTATGACCAAAACATGTGACATCATCTGTTCAGGATTGTCCCCAAACAGATATGCCTGCCACCGCCTTGTGTCGAAAGCACATCTGTGACAACTAGAAGAAACTCTTACCAAACCTTACCCAAAAAAGCAGTATTTCAATAAGCGAAACAGAAACGTGACATCAACCAAAATAACGTTTACTTTCAATAAAAGATGCAACGTTTTGTGGTAGGGATCAAAAACAGTAAAGAACAGCCCGACCACACAACTTGGGCCAATGAGCAGTTTCAGGAAGGCACATGACAGAGGGGACAAACCAACTGATTTACAAATATATAAATTTGTAAATCCAAGTTTTAAAAAATTGGGATGCCCCAATCAAAACTAAATGACATCGAAAACACAACAAAAAAGTGAAAATAATTAAAATCAGGGCTAGGTGGAATATTCCATTCTGCCTGTGGAATTGGAAGAATTTTGAGACTCTGCGTTACTCTTGTAATGGTAAGTTCATGCCAAACACCAGCAATCGCAGAGTAGCATAATTTGTTCTCGCGCACGGCTCCAGAATGGTAAGTTGGTTAGCATGAGTGATATTTGGCGTCCCCTAGCACGAAATCAGGTCGCTAGGAGGACATCCGACAAGATTTTTCTAAAGCGTGCGATCGCGCCTGTCCAAAGTCGGAAGGCTGCCGTTCAAAAATTCACTTGAGAGGCAGCAAAATCAGCTCGAGGAGCTGAGCCCCCTGGTGCATCGCGTGGTGCCGGTCATGCTGAATTTTTAACACAGAATGCACTACCAGCGCTAAATCACATCACAAGCAGCACGACTTGCATAGTTCCGCCTATTCAGCAGGAATGCCCACTAGACACCAGGGAGTTTTTGGGGGTGGGGGGGATCAATTTTGTCTTTGCGGGAGCAGCTCCTTGGGGGGAGGGTCACAAAAGAACCTGGTTTTGCAAGAGGTGGGTCACCTGGGTTTTGGCCCCAACAGAAATGTCTGGATTTGGTAGATTCCCCTAGATGGCCGCCGAGCCCAGGGCCAAAAACCCAGGTGATCCCACCATTTCAAAACCAGGTTGTTTTGTGATAGGTAATTTTGATGTCTCCACAATAGGTTTTGGGCCCTTGCCTGTCGGCCCACCCACTTTTTATCGTGAGACCTGGGGGAACCCTGTGTGGTAGGAAATATGAGTCAGCCTGGTGACCCCACGACTTTCCTACACAGAAACGGGAGAAAAATTTGATTTTTTTTCAGCTAATTTTGAAGTCTGCAGGAGATTCTGGGTAGGAAAACACTGGTGGGGGTCCACGCAAGCCATACCTCCCTGGACTCCCCCGGACGTCGAGTTTTCAGTAATGTCTGGGCTTTGTAGGTTTCCCTACATGGCCACAGAGACCGGGGCCCAAAACTCAGGTGACCCCCCTCGCAAAACCACTTAGTTTCGTAATAGGTAATTTTCAGGTCTCCACAATATGTTTTGGGCCCTTCCCTGCTGCAGGCACTTGACCCACCCACACAAGTGAGGTACCATTTTTAGGGCTTGCTGGTGTTGGAGCGCGAAGCGCTCCCACCAGCAAAATGTATTGTCACCGTGACGGCTTGCAAGGGAGTACAGACCGGGCCACGCGCAGATTGTGGTCTGTGAACGCGCAGATTGTCAGCGTGCGCGTGCTCCCTTCCTGGCTCCGAACGCGTGCTGCTGCTGGCGCAGGGGCTGCAATTCCACAGCCGGCCACTGGGGACAGGTCCGAGACCGTCAGGGGGAAGCTGCGTCTGAGGTAGGAGCGAGGCATCGCACTGAAAAACCCTGGAGCAGCAAGGCCCCACCTCCCCCCAAACCTCCGGAGTCCGGTTAGTTTCATTCTTGTTTGTTTTTGCTGTGCAGTTCTTCCGTTTTTATTTGGAAGAGTAGTGTCAGCTTTATTTGAGCAGATCGTGCACTGCTATTATTGAATGCAAGCTTTCCCAGTCTGCCTTTTTCACTTTCGATGGTGTTTGGCTCCTGTGTCTCTTTTTTTTGTATACGAGGGTGCGCCGCAGACCTCTTCTCCTTGGTGTTTCTGCCTGTGACATTTCACAGTCTGCATATGCTGTATTGTTTATTTAAGCGTTGCAGGTAGAAAAATGTCAGACAGTGCCGAGAATGTTTCACAAAAGCTGTTCCTCCCTAAACCTCTCCTTACTTTCCCTAAACCCCTCCCATTTTGTAAATAATATTCCCCATTTTCCTGCCAATCTCCCTTGTTCCCACATTACAACTAAAACGTAGGCTTATGGGTGGAGATCTCCTCCACTTGGCATTGAGCTCCACATAGGAAAGATAGGAGTGACGGTGGTGCATCGGTTTGTGAATAGCATTTTGTAGTAAGTGGGTACTACTCCTTTATTACTACTTAACATACTACAAAATGCAGGTCGTGAACAGACCCCTCTGAATTTCAGAATAAGTACCTTGTCTCCCCAGCAGTGCCTCTAAGCATAGCAGGCTGTCCTGCCGGAGTCAACAAAAGATTTCTTGAGGTAAATGCCCTCCTCCCCAAATGGCCTAAATAAAGTTCTGTTAAGACTTCTTCCTTCCTCCGTGTCCACCAGTGTAACCCGCCTCAGCTCTTTAACACATTACAGAAAGTACTCCAGTTCTTCCTTCTGTACTAGGAAGTGATGCCTGCAAGTGGTTTGAAGAAACTGACATCTCTTTTTACTGGGAACACATCTGCTGCCTGTATACATAAGTGGTGCAAGTCTCCTCAAACACTGAGGCTTTTACAGGCTGCTTCATTAGAATCTGAAGGGTCAGATAACATCTCCCAGTAACGGGCCTTCACGTTCAGCAGGGATAACCAAACTGCTTCTCCTATAGCCTCCTTTTATACTTTATATCCCTCATAGAGTTCACTCTGCTTCTATGCTAAGTCGGTGCACTGCTGTCAAGCATAAAGGCATACACTTGGCTAGTTGTGCCAACCCTCCTCATGTTCATGGCTTCCGCTAGGCACTGTCAGATGCTTCATGATTGTGGTCTAGGATTCTCCATTTCCAACTATACTCAAAATGAGCCAGGTTACTTGTAATGATTAGAAAGGATCTCTCGGTTTAGAGAATCCGATTCTATATACAGGTGAAGGGAACGAATGCAGTATTTCTCTTTGGTACTTCGCCCTGCTGTCATCTTGAGAGAAATGCTTCACACACAGATGGGTGTTGATTACTGATGATGTGACTGAAACAAGGATGCAGTAATATTTATCCACTATCTGGAATGACTATCAGGAAATAAAGGCTTCGAGTAAGTACCCATCTTCTAGCTATACTAATCTGGGAATCTTTTGCTGTAGTGTGAATAACAGTTATTTGATGACCAAACTCCTTCAGCATATGCATACACTGATGGGATGTGTTGCCTTCTTGAAAAGGTCCTCCTTGTACGCTCAATGGAGCCTGCTCCAAACCACGTCCCTTCTATCACTCTCATGGAGACGATTGTCAGCCTCATTTTGAGAGCATAAGGTCTAGGTGTAATGTGGTTAAGAGAAGTCAGGCCCACTGACATTGTATGACAGTAGAGGGCCAGTTTGTAGCTGTCTTCACAAAATTATGTGTCTACAAAAGCCAGATTATGCAACATAATGTGACACTGTCTGTTATAGTATTATTTCATTATTTTGTATCCAATCGATCCTGGCTTGGGGAAAGTTGCTTCATATAAGTAAGAGTTTAACACCTGAATGCAGCAATCTGCTACTGAAAGGTCAACAGTTAACCTGTGCATAGGGTCTGCCTTTGAGCAGAGTAATGTTTAAAAAATTTCTTTCAGAAACGTCTAGTGGTCCTGGTAATGAGTCAACTTTACCGGATTGGTGGATGACTTTTCATGAAGGACCAATCATCGGGTAGATCTGTCAGCATCACATGAGAGTTTAACTATGTGGTTTGGTTCAGGAATGTAGGAGCCGATTGGAGATTGTGGATAAACTTTCTACTTGCTCACCCAGCAGGTGACCATGAGCTTCTGAGAGTCAAGAAAAGGCCTTGATACTTCTTGGTTTATCTACTGGACTCTGCTATCAGCCTCATTGTTCATATGCGCTTGGTTCCACTAGAGTGCTGTGAGAAGGCATGGCCTGTTGTAACTCAGTGTTCAGAATGAGAGGCACGTTTATGCATTGTCCATGGCAAGCTCGAGGGAGCACTCAGTTCTGTATCTGAAGCCTGTATCATCAGTGGATTCTGAAACAAGACAAAGGTGGAGATTGTGCACATGGGTAAGCTCTGATGTAAGTTGGGACAGAAATCTCATTGACCATTCTAAATATGAAAAGTCTGACTGCCGATACAGTCAAAACAAGCTTCCCTTCTTAAAAGTTTGCAGGTTTGTGAGACCGTGGGCCTCATTTATAGGTAGGTAGTAATTGAAAATCCTCTAAAAGTGCCCTGGCAGAACACCTGCTAGAAATAGGTCTGGATCATCCACCTTTGGCTTCCCGCACCTCATAGAGTGGGGGGAGATGGTTTACTTGATGATGGAGCAGCTGCTGACTATGGCATCTGGAATTCCCGGTCCCTTGGCACAAAGCCCTCGAAAATAATGCTGTAGTGACCTCCCTTTTTAAGGTAGCTGCTCCTACCCCGTTTCCCTAATGCACTTTTTGTGAAGGACTGGCATGTAAGCCTTGGTAATGCCAGACATAAACAAGCATTTACAATGCAATAGGTCTTGGGTTAATTAAGTTTGAGCTATTGGCATTGCTAAATATTGCAACACCAACTGCAAAAAAAGCTATTGGTGTTGCATTATTTAGCAAAGCCAATAGCTCAAACTTTAATAATGCGAGACCTATTGCATTGCAAATGCTTGTTATCAATAGACTTTGGGGAATGCTGGGTGGGTGAATGTTTGTGGGTCCACGCAGATTTCTGAATTTTCCATCACAGAAATGTGAGAAAATGTGGGTTTTTTGACAAAGTTTGAGGTTTGCAAGGGATTTTAGGTAACAGAACCTGGTAAGATCCACACAAGTCACCCTATCCTGGATTCCCCTGGGTGTATAGTTTTCAAACATGTATAGGTTTGCTAGGTTTCCATAAGTGCCGGCTGAGCTAGGGTTCAAAATCCACAGGTAGGCACATTGCAAAAAAAAGGGTCAGTTATAACTGGAAAAATGTGATCTGTTCACATTGCGTTTTGGGCAGTTTCCTGTTGTAGGCACTAGGCCTACCCACACAAGTGAGGTACCATTTATATCAGAAAACTTTGGGGAATGCTGGGTGGGTGGAATTTTGTGAATCCACGCAGATTCCAGAACTTCCCATCACAGAAATGAGAGGCCTAGCAACTAAGGAGCTAAGAAACAGATTTTGCTGGGAGGCAATCTGAATCCGCAGCTCCCACTGACCCTTTCTTAACAAAAGAAGTGTGGATTCCTGTCCTTCTCTAATGTTTAGTCCCTGAGTGGGCCAGGTCCTAGGGGGCATGAGTAATTATATTAAGGAGGGGGTTGGCTTCCCCCCCCCCTCCTAGGGCTAATGAAAGAACCCACCTTTCCGGGCACTGTATAATAGATACACGGGCGGAGCCCCTTGGGACAAACAATGTAAAATAATTGTGGAAGGCCCGATGTACCGCCACCCGCACCCCTGGGGACAGCTGCATTCCTGTGGCACTGTATAATATGTATGCCGGCAGGCCTAGCAGGCCCGCCTGCGCCCCATGGACCACCACCTCCATGTGGCAAATTATTTAAAATAAATGCGGGGCCCGCACGGCCCCCCTGCAGCCACAGGGACCGTGACCTTCTCGGGCTCAAAGAAAATTATGAAGGGGTTCCATCATGGATCATTGGAGGATGGCCCTGGAAACCGCCTCCACAGGGCGGGTTCCTGCTACATCCTGAGGTGCCCACCCTGAGGTGGTAGCGGTTTGCTTTTGCTTGGTGGGAGCTGAAAGTTCCCACCAATCAAAAGCAAGAATAATTCTGCTTCCTGCAAGGTTGATAAAAGACATTATTGGTGAACTATGAAAGGGGGGCATGGTTCAAAGGATCATGGGATACGAAGATCTGTTATATACTGTCTAATGTTTTCATTGGCTGCTGGTTTTTGGTAAAGTAGGAGAAAGCATAATCCTCACCTCTGTGTCCTTAACAGAAGTGAAAATTCTTGTTGCAAAGCTAAACAATATTTTATCGTTGCCTTCAGTCCTGACATTTAAACAGCTCTTTCTCCTTCTGTCAGAAGAATAAAATATGAAATAGCCAGCAACCTGTAGGTGGTTGTGGGGAAGGGGGGGCGGGGGGGGGGAAGCTGTTGGAATGGGTAATAAATCACAGACCTGATCTGTGTGTCTTGTTTTTTTCCATCACCTGCCCTGACATGTCACTAAATATAGCTCATGTTCCTTTTTGTCGTACAAGGCGACTGAATGCAGAGAGAGGCAGGTTTTTATGTGTTGCAGTGCAGAAACAAATATAGCCGCCTGTTAAGAAGAGCCATACACCATAAATTCAAGTAGTTTTCACAGAATGAACTTACTACTTTTGGTATTCACAGAAGTTAGGATTTTGTCTTAAGTCTGTCTTAAGTTTGTCTTAAGACAAACTTAAGACAAAATCCTAACTTCTGTAGTAAGTGCATTCTGTGAATACCAAAATAGTAGTAAATTTAGGATTGAGTCTTAAGTTCATTCTGTGAATCGGGCCCTACTTCTTCTTCTACTGTATGGACTCCCTGGACTTCGCTGGACTCGTCTCCCTTCCAGTCTGCTGCATAATCTGTGCCTGTGCACCACATAGGAACCTTCCAAGGCTTATGGACATGAAAGACACCAGAAGGAAGCTCATTTGGAGTGAAGGAGTCACTCCCCTGCATTCGCAGGCACCGCAACTAAGTTGACTGGTCTGCTGATCCTGAGCACCTCCGGACTCCGTAAGGTTCTGAAACACAGGTGGTGGTTTTCCACAGCTCCTGCGGCATGCCCTGCCCTCCCACCAAGTTTGAGGCCAGTATCCCTTGTGGGGGTTGCATTAACTGGACCCCTGTGCACCGCGTCAACTTGCAGTTCCAAAGGCTTGTTGACTACCTTCCAAGAAAATATTCGCGCTCCAAGTAGCCCCAACCTCGAGCATCTCCAGTGACCAGAATCTTCAGCCATACCGCATTGTGTGCATCATGGCCTGCATCTTATGGTGAGCTGCTTGAGGTCCTCTTGTGACTCCAGTGATTCCGGTCTGTGGGTCCAATTGAGGATCACCTTTGTTCGTTTTGGGCTTCCCTCATTGCTCGGGGACTGCCCTGACTCCCCTGCTGACACTTCCTCGACTTCTGGGTTGGTTGAATTTGCCACGGCTTGTTGGTGCTCCCGCCGGACACCGGACCCTCATTAAATCGACATCCGGCGTGGGACAGCGAGTGCCTGGCTCCTGGTCTTGCTCAGCTTCGCCTGGTCCTCACAGCTGCAGCGTCAAGGTCATCGTAATCCATCCTGCAACACCCAACATCGGAGGGCATTCGTCTTCCAAGTCTCCTGGTCACTCCTGAATGACAGACTCTGCCCCCTCTGCTTCCAGATACCTCTCATCTAGAATCCATCTTCGGCTTCCACCGGAGACTTTCTCCTTCTTCAGCAGAGGCACTTTCCTGAAGTCCTCCATTGGGCTCGACTGCGGTTTCCGACACCACTTCACACCTATGCACCCAGCATCCCTCGTCTAGGTAACGTGGGTACTAGGGTATCCACAGGTGGGGTGGCTCTCAAACCTTCAGTCTTCCACAGGGTTTCTTCAGTGTCCACTGGGAAGGATCCTTAATCTTTAAAAATCCAACCGCGACTTACACGTAGAGTTGTACGGAGCACTCAGTTGTGTTCCCACACTGCACATGCTCTTCTCAATGGGGTTGCTAGTCATTCCCCTTGGTTGGTTTCTTGGGTCCCCAGCACTTCTAAGTCTTCTCGACACTGTCTTGACTAGAGTCGTGGTTCTTATACCATTTTCTTAGTATATGGTTTGGTCCCCTCCTGGGTTCCACTCTGTATTACGTGCTATTTACTGAATTTCTATGTAAAGTACTGTGTGCATTAAGTTTATCTCCATATAGGAGATATCTAAACATATTAAAGAGTATTATATAATAAATACAATTTTTTATAAATACTTTGTGTGGTTCTTTTTCCCTTGATCTATACTATAAGATTGCATTCTGGTAAAACAAGCTGTTTTACACTCCTTCTGGACTAAGCCTGAAGCTGCTCTCCACAGCTGCCACTCAGAGAGCTTTCTAAGGTTGTATAGGACCTCTTAAATCATCATAAGGGTTGTCTGGACTGATGTAAAGTGCCCACTTACATTAGTGGACATCATATACCAGGCCAGCTTCTCACAATAACTCTGTTGAATTGTTCAGCGTCTCCATTACCACTCGATGATAAACAGAAGTCATCTTGTGTTCAATACTATCCCTTTGTAAAAATTGCTCCAATACTCAACACTTAACTGTGCTCCATTGTCTGGAACAGTGTTTTAGATAGTCCTTCCCTTCGGAACATTTCATCCATAAATGAAATAATACTTTATGTGTCAGCCTTCTCCACAAATTTCCCTTCCGACCACTTGGAGAATAGCCACTAAAACAAATCAATTCAATTCAATTCAAAGATCTTTATTCGGAATAAATCATCCATAAAAGTGCATAGCAAATACAATGACAATGAATACAAAAATAAACAAACGAAGTTTAGTCTATCAAGCTCTACAACAATGGAGGTACATATTAAAAAGACAGTATGTGTGATTTAAAAAATTCGATCATTTAAGAGTAGCGACAACTATAGAGTATAATACAAAGACAAGAACTGAAGTCAAGACAGATATATGTGCAAATAACAAACGTGCAAATTGTTTGGCGATATAAAGTGCAAAAGTACAATGTGCAAATTTTATCAATCAATCAATGTGCAAAGTGGCTCGTGAGCGAACAGCGGCTTTGAGGAAACAGCTCACTCTAAATATTATTTCATCTGATCCTAACAATAATAAATTCCTCAATGCTATCTTAAAATCCGACAAGTCATGTTTCCGACAATATGGCATTAAGTAATGCACAGTAAACATTTTATAAAATCCACAGAAAAACATAAAATGCATTAGACTTTGTTTCTTAATCGGGTTACATGGACAACTTAAGGTTTCCAAATGTCTGTTATAACCCAAAGGAAAGTTTAACAAATTTTCGATGCTCCCGTCCCGAAAACTGAACAGTAAACTCCTGTTCCATCTACCAAGATTTAAACAAAGGTATTTCTGGGGCGGGGCAGGGTAACAAGCAGGGGGCTCCAAATGACCCATATACTTTGCAACTGTACACTTTTTAAAATCATTCCTTTCTCGCTCCTCTCTATAAATGTTATACAGAGCCCTTTGAATCAGAGTCTTATGTGAGCGGTCTATAAGATTGGGAGATGTAAACAAGTGTCCATGCCCTACACTTATTAAACATTCATTCACTGCTTTCAACCATGGTATACAGTGTGCCCTGTCACACACTACTAGTGGAGTAGTGTGGCTCACTGGTTAGAGGCGGCAGGCCTGAGAGCAGAAGTCAGCCCGGGAACAGGGTTCAATTCCCGACGCGGCAGGGTCGTGGACCTTGGTCAGCGGACTCGATAATTCTCGCTTCGGTGCTTACTCTAATCAGGGGTTCCACTCGGCAACTCTGGGCATTAGCTTGCCTAATCTCCACAACGGCCCCACCAATTCCGGGGATGCCTGGCTCCACCTTGGGGACTCCCAGCAAGGGACCATCCCACAGGGAAAGCCAGGACGGGTTCCCCAGAGTTATACAGCGCCAGGACGCCCCGTTGCTGGGGCAGCTGTGCGCTTTACAAGTATACTACATTTACATTTACATTTACTTTAAACAATCCAAAATTATGTCACGTGTCAATGAGGCTGCAGGTTTCTGCCATATCTTTAGCCAAAAAAGGGCCGGTCTTGATCTGACAAAGTCCTCTATAAAAGGGATATTTAATTCACTGTGGCATATATAGTTTGAAGCACAGATGACTCCACCCAGCACCTTCCGACAGAATCTATTTTCTTCTGTCTGGACATGGAGACAATTTGTATGTCCCCATACCTCTGCGCCATAGGTACCTGTTGGGATGCATTGGGTTTGATAGATCTTAAGTAAAGACGAGATCACATCAGCATGATTCGGTTGGCGCAGAGAAATTATTGAGTTAATCGCTTTACCTAGTTTATTCCTCGCGTAGGAGACATGTGGTTGCCAAGAACCAGTGTTAGAGAACAACAACCCCAAGTATGAGAAAGTGCAAGTGCTTTTTAAAACATTTTCCCCTGACATGATCTCGATGATTTTATACTTTTTTGGACCACAGGACATAACAAGTGATTTTTTAAAATTTGTGGTTAAACCTAAATCAGCCATAAAAGTAACAAAACCTAAAATTAAAATACGCAGTGCCTTTGGGGTGCGGCCCATTAGGACCGCATCATCCGCGTAAAGAAGAGTAGGTATGGGAATGCCATTTACATACGGTACATCTTTTGTTAAGGTACTCAAGGAGCTGCTCAGGTCATTAATATATAAAATAAAAAGCAGAGGGGCCAGAACACAGCCCTGTCTGACCCCCCTGCCAATTAAAATATCACTGGAAAGTTCGCCCGTGTGATTAATACGCACGCGGGCTCTTAGGTCGCTATGAAGGTAAGATAAAAAGTAAACTAAATAATCATCTAAACCATAGTTAAGTAAAACAGACCATAAACGGGAGCGATTTACAAAATCAAAAGCACAACTCAAATCCATGAAACCAAAATATAAGGGGGACTTTTTAGCAATGGTGTATTTGGCCATTATTAAATTCAAGTTCAGACATTGTTCTACAGTGCCCACATTGCTTCGGAAGCCTAGCTGGCTTGGGTGTAAAATAGAGCTTTCCTCCGCCCAGGTTCTAATTCTTTTAAAAATAACCCTACCTAAAACTTTCAATGTATTATCGATTAATGATATTGGGCGGTAGCACCCAGGATCCTGCCTATCGCCTTTTTAGGTTTCGACCTGGCGAGGGGCTTGCCCCTCCCAGACCGAAAACTTTTGTCTTCAGTAGGGATGTTTGGACCGCCTCTGTTTCCAATTGGCTAGCTCCATAAATGGAGGCTAGCCATTGGGAGACAGAGGCTGTCAATCGCGCTCTCTCTTGAAAACGCGATTCGGGGGCGTTTCTGGTGCTTTTTTTAAGCCCCGCCCCTTTGTCCCGGGCCGCGCTGCGATTGGCTGCCGGCCCGGGACACCCCCGTGACGTCATTCCCGGGCCGCGCTGTGATTGGCTGCCGGCCCGGGACACCCCCGTGACGTCAGCCAATCACAGCGCGGCCCGGGACCTGACTTTTTTTTTTCTTTGCTATTCATTTGAGAGCTGTGGAGTCTTTCCTTCGCGGCATATAGTCTTTGCATTCGTCTTTCACGAGTTATGCTCTTGCAGCCCCTGGCTGCAAACGCTAAGGTAAGGTTGCACTTGCTGAAGCGCTTCTAATATTCTGAGCTTCCGACAAGGCAGGAGATTCCGTCGTGGGACTCGCATCTTGAGAGACAATCATGGCTCCTTTGACAGCAGTTGGGGTAGTATAAATGCAGAAATGATCAGAATTCAATTGGCCCCGCTGCCACTGCACCCGCTGCAATGGTAGCCACAGAGGAGGTGGTGCACTTTGCACCCTGCTGAGTATGCGGCACGCATGCAGTCCAGCGCCAGGTTTTCACTTCTTGGCAGACTTGGTGTTTGTTTTAGAAAGGCTGCTGAGAAGTGAGAGTAGGTAGTGCGTGTGATCAGCTTCAGGGAGGCGGCTGAGAAGCCCTGCGTTCAGAGGTGGTTGGCAGCGTACGTCATCTGTGGTGTGGTGAGGTGGTCTGCATGTGTGGATCCCAGCCAGTGCCTCACTTGTACCAGGAGCTTCGGCACTCTCGGCACACTGGCCAGCGAGTGCGCCACTGCTCTGTGATTTATACTATGATTAAAAAATTGCAAGGACCTGCCAAATGTAAAGTAAACATTAGGAGTGCTCGCGCCGGGGCCGCTGCAGGCCTGTAAACATTTGGAGTCTAGGGTGGCCTGGTCCAAGTCCTGCACTCGCACACCTTCACATAGTGTGCGCTATGGGGCTCCTGCGCAGAGGATCACGCGTTTCCGTGTCATTGTCCTTGGGATCTTTCTAGGGTTCCGTGATTCCCAGTTGCGAGACAGACTTCTCTTGGTCTACTACACTGCTGGGAGTAGGACATGGGGGGGTCTCCGTATCCACAGATTCCTGGACTCTGAGGCGCTCCCTAGGCCTCTTCCCTGGGTGAAAGGGTGAGCTGGGGCATTGCGGGACATGTCACTCTCAGATTCATCATACGGGCATCCTAATGCACTTCAGTGCTCTGCCTGGTCATGACTGGATAGGTCCTTAGCAGCTTAAAACTCCGATGCATTGTCACAAGTGCTTCCCACATGATTGACATTCCCCACCGCGGCATGCCAGAGCGGCCATCTACGGCCGCATTTACACTTGGCCATTCCTACTTATGTTTTTGTCTCATGTACACACTCATAAGCAATGTTTTGTCACTCGAGTCGCAACTGGTGCAGGGGAGGTGGGCAGTTTGAGGCAGTGCAGCCTGGGTGATTTGTGGGCACCTTCTGCTTCCGAGGCATGTGCCGGCGCCTGTCCGCTCCCCGGCACGTCAGTGCCCCAAGTGCTGCAGTTGTGGCTGTTATTTCGGCTGGAGGTGCACTCATTCACTCTAGTGTAAACAGTGCTGCTGGGAGGCATGCTCGCGCCTAGCAGTTGTCAGCACGGTTTTGCTCCCTCTGCTTGTGGTTTGCCTGAGCCCCCTCTCTCTTGGCTGCTCCAAAGTCTTCATGGTCCCGAGGCTTGGCACTTTAGTGTCTGCAGCCACAGAACAAAAGGTAGGTTGTTAAACTCTCTGCTCCGGGGGGAGGGACAACTTCTTTTTGGAGGGCTGTCTTCCGAGTGCACGACTGGGGTTAATCTAAAAGGCGAGAGAGGGGAAAAAACAGGCACCCGGAGAGAGAGAGCCTTGAAAGGGAGAGAGCCTGAAGGAGTCAGAGGACTTCATACTCACTGCAGTTTTAGGAAGCGGCATCTTTTGTTCTCAGTCCAGCCGACATGGCCGGACACACTCCGCCTTTAGAAAACACTTGTGACTTATCGTGTGCTGTAATTAACTTGTGGTGTGTGTGAATCGGCGTGATTTTCATGCAAGATGACGTAGTGGCGAGTTTAACTAGTTCGAGTTAATACTTTTCTGAATTGCAGAGCATTGTTTTTAAAAGTGAAGTTTGTTTTCCTCGCGGCTGCCTCGCTTTGCCCGTCCCGCGCAGCTGCTTGGGTTGTTTGTCAGCTGTTTACTTTTCTACCTGCTGGTTGTTTGTTGCACGTGCGGTTCCTCCTGTGCTCGTCCAGCGTGGTGCGTGCTGCCCCGGCTGTGTGTGCTGTGCGAGCGAGGAATGCTGACACGTTTGGGTTGTGAGACCAGCTGCTGGAGCCCGGAGTGCACGGGGGTTGAACTCACAATTAATAGGTGGGAGGTGGGTGCGGGGGTAGAGGTGCGTGGGGGGCACACCCCGGGAGCCCGAGACACACGCGTTTAATCTTTGAAAACAGTCTTAAACATTTCATGCACAAGTGAATGCAGATCTCAGAGAAAGTCGTGACGTCTTCCTGCAGCTCGTGGCAAGTGCTGGCCGTTCATAATCTCACATAGGCTTTTAAAGTGCAGTTTTACATCATGTTAATTTCGCTGCCGGCGTTATTGTGATGCTTGCTTTAGTACCCTGGACCTTTTTGCAGGTTCCCGTGCACTGAGACTTAAAAAAAAATTCGAGCCATACTGACAGTTTATTCAGCATTTCAAGTGGGCTTTTTATTTTCTTGTGGACCTTTGGGTGCTGTTTTTTCCCCTCCTGAAGCTTGTAGTTTCACTGGAATTTCTATCAATATGTGCGTGTGTTTCTTGAAGAAATGCGGGGTTTTGTGGATGTAATCTTATTTTAATGAATGTGTTAGGTGTTTTGTAAAGCGCTGTCAACTTTCGATAGCTTCGTAGCGCTGAAATGGGGGTAAAAAAACAATAACTCCTAATAATTATTTCAGGGCTTGCCTTTCCGTGAGCCGAATTAATAGGAAGGGTCGTTGTGCAAGCAGAGTTCACGCAGCCTCGGAGCCTCTCAAGTAGAACTTTGCCTCCTAGCTCTCTAAGTTGGTAATATAGCTCAGTGGGGTTTTACTGCAAAAGTTTGTTTATTCAACATTTCAAGTGGGCTTTTTATTTTCTTGTGGACCTTTGGGTGCTGTTTTTTCCCCTCCTGAAGCTTGTAGTTTCACTGGAATTTCTATCAATATGTGCGTGTGTTTCTTGAAGAAATGCGGGGTTTTGTGGATGTAATCTTATTTTAATGAATGTGTTAGGTGTTTTGTAAAGCGCTGTCAACTTTCGATAGCTTCGTAGCGCTGAAATGGGGGTAAAAAAACAATAACTCCTAATAATTATTTCAGGGCTTGCCTTTCCGTGAGCCGAATTAATAGGAAGGGTCGTTGTGCAAGCAGAGTTCACGCAGCCTCGGAGCCTCTCAATTAGAACTTTGCTTCCTAGCTCTCTATGTTGGTAATATAGCTCAGTGGGGTTTTACTGCAAAAGTTAGTTTATTCAACATTTCAAGTGGGCTTTTTATTTTCTTGTGGACCTTTGGGTGCTGTTTTTTCCCCTCCTGAAGCTTGTAGTTTCACTGGAATTTCTATCAATATGTGCGTGTGTTTCTTGAAGAAATGCGGGGTTTTGTGGATGTAATCTTATTTTAATGAATGTGTTAGGTGTTTTGTAAAGCGCTGTCAACTTTCGATAGCTTCGTAGCGCTGAAATGGGGGTAAAAAAACAATAACTCCTAATAATTATTTCAGGGCTTGCCTTTCCGTGAGCCGAATTAATAGGAAGGGTCGTTGTGCAAGCAAAGTTCACGCAGCCTCGGAGCCTCTCAAGTAGAACTTTGCCTCCTAGCTCTCTAAGTTGGTAATGTAGCTCAGTGGGGTTTTACTGCAAAAGTTATCACAACCACATGTTTTTCCAACTATGGGATCAAATATATTAAGTACACTGTGGTGGCCAGTGGTAAAATATGAGATCCGGGTGCCTGGAAGGTCAACGTGTGTAAGTGCTCGTCTCTGAAGTAACTATTTAAAATGGTGTTTATTTTTACCCTTTCAGTTCAAGTTCAGATTAAGCTATTGGCATTGTAAATGACAATACCATTTATTATTTATTTTCAAAACCAACACATAAATAAAAATGTTGTCATTTACAATGCCAATAGCTCAAACTTTTCAAAAGGCGAAACCATTGCATTGTAAATGCTTGTTTAAAAATGGGTACGATGGTACTGCAGGACCATGTTTCAGGGATAGATCCATGGGTTAAGTTATTAAAAACATTACACAGCAACGGGGCCCAAAAGTCAATTTCACTTTTTAGTTGGTCAATAGAAAGGCCGTCAGGGCCGGGGGCTTTATTACCGGCACTTTCTGTGATAGCATCCTCTACCTCAAGCAATGTAATATTCAGAGGTGTTGGGGGGGAAACAGTTTCAGTGGGGTTGCCGGATACAGCGTAGATCTTCGAAAAATGAGCAACCCACACAGGCCCTGTGATGTTACAGTTAATTGGTGTTATATTTGAACCGAGAGATCTTAGGTTCTTAACCTCCCTCCAAAATCCTGGGGTATCCTTTAGGGCAGCTGTTCGGGCAAGGGATTCCCAGTGATCTTTAACTAATTCATTGGATCTAGTGCGTAGATTACATTTATACCTTGCTCTCAAAAACCTTACCCGGGAAATATCCCGCGGTTTGGCCATCAGGGCAGCCCTTAAGTCCCGATTTGCTTTTGAACAAGAGGTATCAAACCATCTTGGAGCTTCCTCAATATTCCTGGATGCTGGTTTAGAGATCTCACTTTTTATAGCGGAGCAAAGTTCACAGAATGATTTGATCATATTGCCCCCGCAGCTGTCAATAGCAAGACAGTCCGAGATCAGTGCTGGATGTTTCTTAATCACACTGGCCAATACACCCTTATTATCTACCCCCCTCCAGACAACCCTTAATCTGTCCGTCGAGGCTTCCAAGTTTGTTGCCCCGATTTCACTATGTTGTATTTTACCCCTTAATGATTTCAGGTAGATCACAATTGGGTAGTGATCACTGTATACGTTACACACTACCTCTGCCTTTAATAAAACATCCGCAAGGGAGGTAGAAACAAATATATAGTCAATTGTTGTTGCGCTCCCATGGCCGATGTAAGTGGGGACAGGGGCAGTACGTGTACAGGTACCGGCAAACTCCATAGTGTTCACTAATTCTTTGGTTACAAGGAGGTTAGATAATTCTACACCTCTCTTACAAGGGGGATTTCTAGAATGAATGTGTGCATTGAAATCCCCTCCTATGCAAATACCATCAAACTTCCCATATTTCTGTCCCTCCACTATTTCATCAATAAAATTGAACAGGCTTAAAAAATTACTGTTAGGGTGGGATATAAAATCATTGTTGTAGAAATTGATTAGACACAGTTTTACCCTTCTTGTGTATATCAATGCCATGAAACTTGGGTCATTAGTTTGTATTGCTTCTGTTTGTACATCTGCGGTTATCTTTACCCAGATCGATAACCCCCCACTAGGGCGGCCTAAAGAAGGGGCCAGTGCAATCCTATTGTGACAATTATACCCTTCAAGTAGTAAATTGGTTGTACACCAAGTTTCCTGGATCATCAGGACATCATAATTGTTTACCCAATCTTTCCAGGCTTTAGTTACCATTTTAGCCTTCAGCCCAGCAATGTTCCAGCTTATAATAGACAAGTCCTCATCGGGTAATGGACGAACATCCTGGACGGAGACCTGGGCAATGGCTGTTAATTTGGCTAATGGATCACATTGTACATTGGGTAACAGGGGAACGTCAGATGGTATCAAACACCCCACAGGTTCTGCTCTCTGCGAAAGTTCAGAGTCGGACACCGCTGTGGCTGAATCTTCCTTGGGGTCTGACAGTCAATCCAAGGTGCCCTGGTCAGATAGTGCCGAAAATCTATTATATAACGGAAACAAGGGTGGTTGTTGCAACATTCTGTGTGGGGGTCTGTAAAAATAACTCAAAGGTAAGGGGGTCACCACAGTAGCTGGGCCGTGCTGGTTATAATTCTTATTTAGTAAAAATGTTACTATGCCCAGGTTCCTGAAGTTGATTGTAATACAGTCTCCGTTGATGTTTTTAAACAGAGGTCCGACCCAGGTCACCCGGCGTGCAGAAAGAATTTCATTAGATATATCATAGCCGACCCCCTTATGTTTAGTTAACCAGTCAATGCATTTGTTATGTAACTGAACCCAGGATTCTTCTTGACCCTCCCTAAGCGGTGGAATGCCAGCCAGAACCAAGACGTAAGGGCAAGCCTCAGGAGGAAGATGTAAAGCAGGACCTTGGTGTTTTATTGGTCTGTTGTCCTCCGGTTGTCCCCTGTCCCGGCCAGGGTTAGGAAATACCTTCTGCTTGGCTGTGGCTCTGGGAGGATTACTCTTCTGAGTATTATTGATGGGATTTGTAGTGCGGGATAGACCAGAAGGTGGCAAAGGGATAGATGGCGGAGTTGAGGCAGAGTTGTTTTGCTTTTTATTTACTTCCTTCGGCAGTGGAGTAGGTATAGAAGGGGTACTGATGTTAGGTGCCCCTTAGCTATAGCTGTATTACAGTTTATGGTGGAGCCTCCACTAGATAGGGCGCTGGTGATACTCTCTAAATCTTTTAACAAACGTTTGCCTCTAATTTGGTCTAGGCAGGCCATGCCTTTCCTCTTTGCTTCTTCGTTTTTCACGAGGGTTTCCAGTCTATCAAGTCTCTTAAAGATAAAAGACTAAAACAAATCAATTTTCTTGCTGCATACTAATACGCCCCAGGATGTTGAAACCTAAAGTTTCCCACACCATTTTCGGGCAGGAGACAGGTGAAAGTGGGGGTTTCAACAAGCTTTGCGATTTATCTGCACCCATACATAAATTACAATTATTAACTATTCTTTCTACATCACATCCTGACCAGGCCATGTTGGACGTGGCCCTTCTGGCAGGTTCACCCCTAAGCTTTTTGCTTTGATATGTGACTTGGTGTTGGTTGTTTTTGGCTTCTGCGCACTTTAACACTGTGTCCCAGTGTAAAGTGCGTGCGCTCTCTGAGTGCATGTTGTGAGATTGGCCTGCCCTCCCATAGGAATGCATGGGGAATGTGAGTGTCCATGGTAGTTCCTAATGCGTGGGGAGTGCAGGGTCGAGTTTGGTATGTGCGGACTCGTGTGAATAAATGCTGCGCGATGATGTGTGTGGCGTTAATGTGTCTAGTGTGGAAGTGCCACTTCTAGAAGTTGGCATGTCTGTGTAATAAAGGTGAAGTGACTGTCTGGCTTGTGATTGGCTGGAGCTGGCTGGTGAGCCTGTCTCCAGGAGTCAGGATGGGTCTGCCCCGGTGGTGAATAGAGAGATTGACAGCCAGATGGGTGGGAGGAGTGCACCTGGGACCTGAATAGGGCTGGGCTTTCCCTACACAATGCTGGCTCTGCCCCCTGTGGTGCGACTGATGACCCTAGCCTGTCCGGTGAATGGGGAGAGGGGCTGAGCACAACAGAGTGCTCCAAAACTAGCTGTGTCTGGTTTCCCCTTAACCCTGCAGCCTCAGACAAAGGATTTATGTGTATTAAAAGGGGCTGTGACCCCATGTAAAAAAAATGTTTTACCTGCTCCTAGCTTGATGGAGGCCTGCTGCAGCTGGGCGCCAGGAGGAACCGCCACTGGGGACTGCCTCCCTGCCCGGAGGGCCCTGTGAGTTGGCCCCTGGGCCCAGTCTTTGCCCCCACCCCCCCCCCTGCCTGCTAAAATACATTTTCCCTGGATTTGAGACTTTCCTGGGACTTTTGGTCTCCTAGCATCTGGGTAGCGCTGAATCTTCACTTCCAGGGGAGCGCTTTATGTTGAGTGCCTGAAGATGATTGCGCTGTCTTGAGGAGCCGCGATTCTGATTCCCCGCATATTTGCCTTGTTTGTACCCCCGGCGGGTGCCCATCCCGCTTCTACCGTTATTTGTGAGCTCGAGGGAGCCTACCCCTCGTTTGGCACCCCGCAAGATCACCGCCGCAGCACAGAGAAGAGCTAGGGAGCACACTGGTGCCCAGGCTCAGTTCCCCAGCTGCCCAGCACTTAGTGGGCAGCTGCTACGTTTAGGCCCTTGCGCATTCTTCTTCGGCTGCCTGCGCAGCCAGCCCAGACATTCTGGACATTGGGCCTGTGAGCCCCTGAGAGGCCAAGTTGGCCTGGGGTCAGATATATGATTTTCTGCGCAAATGTGATTACTTGCCTAATGTGATTTCTGCATAATATGCAATGCCTTTTTGCCTATACCTCTAAATGTGTTTATGCTTAGGAGGTTGTGTTTCCTAGTATAGTTATGCCAGTGAGTTCCTGGTTCCCTGCGTGATATTTGCCTAAGGTGTTTAGGATTGCGTAGCGTGTTCCTACCTTCTACCAGTGGTTACTGGTTGTGTGCTACATTTGCTATTTGGTGCTATCATTATTCTTTGTTCTAAGTGCTATTCCTACAAAGTGCTAAGTGCTATTTCTACCAAGTGCTAGTTCTAAAAGTGCTTATTCCTGACAGTGGTCCATGTGGCCCTGCCCTGTGTATATAATCCCCTGTAAATTCCACCCGTGCCTATGGCACATTGTAAAGTGTGTGTTTATTATCGAATGTGTTTGGTATAATACAAAGGCTATTTTTATGTAGCTTTTTCGTTTCGGAACACACCGATCGCAGGAAGCACGGACCGACTGCCAGGAAGCAAGGAGCGGGGAGGCCGACTTAAAGATCGCTGAACGGACCGAATTGAGAACGCACCGTATTGGATTCAAGGGTCTAAAGAGAGTACATTCGTCACCTAAATTGAATAGGTAAAAATACGGCAACTACGACCAATAAAACGGTGGCTCCTCCTGGTGGTTAAATACTCTGCAAATCCATGCCATAAAGACAGCAGAGAGACACTTGTCGAGCAGGAGAACTAACAATATATACGACAACCCAAAGAAACGTTGAGAATATTTCTTCATCCAACAAGTGACACCATAAATTGAAAAGTGCGTAGAGAATCCTGGGACAGGTCTATCACTCCGAAGCTCTTAGGATTTTTATGAAAGAAACAACATTGCCCAGTAGAGATATGAAATCCATCTGGAATAAGAATCAGTCCTGAAGAAGGTCTACTATCAGAATACCGAAACGCCGCGTCGACTTTTTTGATTCTTTGTGTTTTTAATTGTATTTTTTAATAAAATGTATGACATGTGTTTTTAATATTGTGATAATGAAAAAAAAAATTTGTATTAGAATAAATCTCAGAGTTTTTACCAAACGCATAGTGTGGGGATCATCTTTCAATCTTCAATTTTTAATTTTGGTTTCCATCAAACACAGTAGTATTTGAGTAATAACTTTTTAGTTGTCCAGTTTGAACATATTGTGATAAGTTTAACACAAAGCCTTGTACCTTTGCCTTTCCCGCCCAATTGATGGCGTGCTGTCCTTTAGATAACAGGTCTACTTGAGTGAATACTCATTGAAATTGGACACCCTCAATTTGTCCATTTTCTGTGGGGACATTTCTTCTTTGAAAACTATTTTTATGTATAACCTTGTGCGGAGTTTCTTTTGTGGGGGGCCTTGGGTGTTGTTACTGGGTGCGCGCGCAAACGCTTTACACATTGCCTCCAGGATAAGCCTGACTGCTCGTGCTAAGCTACCAAGGGGGTGAGCAGGGGTCCTCAATTCAATACTTAATGGGGGCTTTTTCAGGCTATCCCTCAACGATGAAAGTTTTCATACAGTTCAAGATATTTCATCTTTCACATAGGCATCATTCCACTCATTTTCACTGATAGCATGGTTTCTCATCTCTTCCTCTGTCTACGCTACACTGACCTCCTCACACACTTTAGGCTTCTGTTCCAACGGTAGGGTAGTCTACTCAGCCCCACACAGAAAGCAAATTAGTTAACATTGATGATGGAAAATTAGAAGAAAAAAATCCTCGTTTTTAATTTCCTTGGTACCTCAGTGTTGCTGAAGGCTGTCAGTTAAGTCATTCTGAGCCCCTCCGCCGATGCTCGATTCTTGGTTACCCTAAATTCATGGGAAGGGTGCCCAGCTCCTTCCCCTCACAGCTACAAGAAGACAACTATACCGAAGGAGGAACGGAAGTAAGGATTACACTTCCGGGTCAGCAGGTCAACGAGGGCACAGGACTTCCGCAAAATGCGATGCTTAAGCGAAAAGGACGGCTGTGGACCACATGTAGCACAGCGTCGGTCTGTCTGCTGATAGGCAAACAATAAAAAAGAAAGCGGCCTCCTCAGCAGGGCGGGGATTAGTGGCTCGAACCGGGGCCGCCTGCACTGGTAACTTCAGACTCCATTAAGTTAGGGGCTGAGAGCAGTCTCTCCTGTGGTGCGCATGCGCAGATGAGATACATTCTCCACAGGTGTACTTGCGCGGCGCAGGCGCAGATTATTTAATGCAACTTGCTCCTAACGCGCATGCGGGCATGCTTTTCGTGTGTGTGACTTCCGGCCATTGGTAAGACACTGTGTATAAGGTGTTCCGAACATGCGCATTGCAGTGCGCACGTGTCTGCTGAAGGACTGCGTGACCTTAGCCCAGACCGTCACCCCACACCAGGAGGCTGTAAACACAGCATGTAAAGATTGCAGGTGAGCTGTGCGCTGGGGGTAGTGGGGGGGGAGGGGGCACACCCGGGCAGGCCTGAGGGTCACTGGGAGGCGCTTGTGCCAGGCAGACTCCTGGCTTCGGGGTGGAGGCCCGCTCACGGCTCTCATGCCCATCTGGAAAGCTGTGACATGTGTCTGGTGCAGAATATTGCCCGCACTTTGAGAGATCTTCATATCGCGTGTTTTGAGTGCTCTGTCATGCATATTTTTGTCATTACTTAGGGTGTATTATGCATATTTGTAAACTTGTGTTCATTTGAGGGGGAGTCTGTATATTTTGGGGCAGTTGTGGAAATCCCTGAATGAAGTGTTAGCAGAACACATGGAATTTTTTGTTGCCTGATATTTTTTCATAATTTTTTGTTTCTCTTCAGTACTGTTTGGCATCTTCTTGGAAGATGCAGTTTGCTTTTCTCGCTCTGTTTTGCTTGTTACCGTTTCATTCTGTTTGCCTTCGTTTTTTTTGTTCCCTTTCTTTCTTCCAAAAAGGTGCAATAGTTATTTTTACTTTAAGTTTGTGGTCTGTTTGCATGTAGACAAGTGCAGCAAACTTTACACTTTGAACTGATTTTAATTTACTTTCCAATAACATTCAGGAGACAGTTATTTGTATGCCTGTCCTAGTGCTTATCATTACCAGCACGCGCATTGTTGTTAGTTAACATTTAAGGGGTGACTTGTTATCGAATACGTAATACTAGTTTGCAGCTCTGCAATTACTTCAATAGGATCTATATGTTTTGGTTACACATTCGGACTGTGAATTTGTAGTTTCTGAAAACAAACCTGCCCAATAAAAGTAGTAATAATTTTATCGTTCTGTACAAAATAGTTTTTCCGTCATCACTATGGTGTATTTTTCACACTGCAAGATTTAGTATGTGCTGTTTGTAACCCAAATGTAATTACTTGTGCACAGTTACCCATATCGGTTATGCTACCAATCGGCATAATTTTTTACCAACTTCTTGCTCAGTTGTGGTAATATTCTTTCATTGTCTATAAATAACAATATCTTTTTAGTCCTTTCCTCCAGTTATACCGTTGATCCTATGTCGATGCTTTATTGTGGTAATATTCTTTCATTGTCTATAAATAACAATATCTTTTTTAGTCTTTTCCTCAAGTTATACCGTTGATCCTATCTCGATGCTTCAAGCCAATCTATACAGTATTTTAAAGAAGAAGTAAACATTTGGTTGGGCTCCATTTGATAGGCAAGAACTTCCAAAGAGTTTATTCATACTCCTGTTCATAGTGAAACAGTAATTGGCTTTGGTACTATCCTCTTGTTAGCATGAACTTCGCCTTGATGAAGAGATATAGAATTGCGAAACATGTCAGCCCTATATGGCGTGAGAAATCATTATTTTTAGGAAAATACTGCCCTGTTCTCACTTATTTTCCCACAAGCATGGGCAAGGGACTATTCGGTTAGTGCTATAATTGAAGAAATCACCAATACATTTTTTTATTTTTTTTGCAGAGTTTTATATAGCACGAACTAGACCCAAACTGAATTGGGTATCAGAGCGCTTTACATAGCACCAGTTACGTTACATGAGGACACACACATTCATTTTAGGCACGGGGAGATTAAGTGATTTGCCCAGAATCACAGGAGGTTTTGGCGTTGTTACCGAGACTCGAACCCAGATCCCCATTTAGGCATGTAAGGTGTTCAGACTCCAAAGGTGTAGGTGTCATACTTGTAGTCTCCACATTAAAGCATTTTTGAGTTGATCAGTCTGCATTTAGGGTCCTCCTTATGGTTAAAGGCACACACTATATATATTGTTTTTGATATACCATCCTTCACCTTGATAGATTTTCGTAATAAGATAGTAGTTTGGTGGATGATCAGAAACCAGTTTCTGTGAGTGCAATAGCATGAAGGTCGCATGAGGAAGTTTTGGACTTTGCATTGGAGGAGACTCCAGGCCTACAGTTCCGGAGGGCAGATTTGATGTGGCATGTGGGAGAGCAGTCTCTGGTAGGAAGGAATTTTTGGGAATTTAGTTTGATGCCAAGTAGTATATTTTGGGGTGTTGATGGGAGATTTAGGATCGGGTCCTTAATAGGTGGCTGAAATGAAGTACGGTGCAAAGTATAAGGCACCTCTTATAATCATGTCTGTAGTTGATAAAGTGCTGTTGTGGAAAGTCATTTTGTGTGCAGTCTGGTGTAACTGAACCAGACAGAAAGCTTGAATGATACAGGGAGGAGACTGTGTTGAGTGGCAGAGATAGCTGTCAGGTAGGACAATGGGTTTGGTCTTTGGTGGTATTTTGGCCTGTGTCAGCGTAGGAGAAGCTTTATTCCAATATTGTATATTCAAACAACAAGATCCAACTCTAACTGGTTTTCCTGTGAGCCAAGATATGACAGGCATACACAGTATTTGTTAAAATACCCCATACACACCAAAAGGTCCCTTGGTGTCATGCTTCATCATCGGGGTCTTCCCGCCCCGCTGCGGGACGGGGCGTGCTACGACTAGCGACAACACTGGAGCAATCAGATATTGTAAGTGCTATGTGAGGTGTATTGTTGTGAGTGTAAGTAGGGTCAAAAAGTGATAGGAAAAGGGAGGTTAAAAGAATACCTGGCCTCAAAAAAAATTCTTTATTACTCATAGGCTGGTATTGTTAAAAATTGGTGTGGTGGAGAAAAACACAGCTTGTCAATGAGCTAGTTCTCCTGATGGTGTCAACATGTTTCGAGGCTACCTGCCTCTTAGTCAGGACGGGGTCAGATCCCTCTATCACTCACTAATGTTGCCATCAATGTGTGTTATGTGTATATACAGGTGAAACGGATATTCTAATACCTACGTGGTATGCAATTAATTTACAGTTTATAGAGCCCTAACAGTATTACTGATTAGTGGGCCTGCAAGATAAAATTAGAGCATGTAAATATTTCCTGCGCGCGATTGATAGTGGCCCGCCCAAATTGACAGCTGTGAATGGCCACCACCCTTGTGGCTCATGCAGCGCATGCGAACTCGCCAGCAAAAGCAAAACAATTAAGTTCTCAAATGGAACCACATGGGAACAACGTGCATTCACAAACTGCACCAGTCGCAATGTTGTCTACCTGGTCACCTGCCCGTGCGCTAAATAGTACATTGGAATGCCTTCAAGACCAGTTAAAATACGCATTGGCGAACACCGGAGCAACATACGTTGCAAAAGGACAACAACCAAGATGGCGACCCATTACTTAAACATGGGCCACAGCATCCAGGACCTTCACTGGACAGTGATTGAACCCATAAAATCTGAAAAAAACCTACTAGAAAAAGAACAACGGTGGGTGTTACGCCTGGGAACACACCTTACAGGGCTGAACGACGATATACCCTGGTCCCAATTGTGCCAGTAATGCTCCCCTAGGCCATTTATGAACCTCCTTACAACTGCATTATTTTGCATGCTATAGATAAACTTAGACCTCACCCTCTGCCTCATCCTCTTCCTCATACAACTTCTCTGCACAAAAAACTTCAAAAGAAATGCATGGCTCAAATTAGACCTATACTAAGAGGCCAATTAGAATGGCGGGCGGACTTTAGTCCGCCTGCCACTCTAGCAGTGCTGGGACCGGCCGCCAGTGGTGCAGCAGTCTCGCACCTGAAATTAGGATGCCACTGTGGCGGTGGCATCCTCCATTCCCAGCATTGTGGTGGGTGGTGCTGTGAGCACCACCCGCCACAATGCTGGGCATGCACTGTGTGCATTGTCATGCACAAGGTGACAGGCACCGCGCGGTGCCTGCCACCTTGTCCATGACAATGTAGTGGGGTACTGTGCACCCCTACTCCCCGAATACACTGGGGGCCCGCAACAGGCCCCCGTAAACAAGATTCGCATGCCTTTCCGCCGCGGAAAGGTTGCTCCCCTCTGCCTTCCTATTATGGATGGCGGTGTCTATCAGACACCGCCACCATATCAGGCTCCTTTTCCGCCTGGTCACCAGTGTGACCAGCGGAAAACCGTTGGACGGGTTTTTCTTGTGAAGTATTTATGAATAAATATGGTTGCGAAGGGATTCATCACTTGAAATAGTTTGCTCTGTTCTAGGAACCAAAGTCCGAAAGCAGGATGTCCTTTTTTTATATATACGGTACAAGGTATAATCCCTCTCCTATAATCATGTCTGTAGGTGGTGGTCCTTCTGTGGAAAGTCATTTTGTATGCAGTGTGATGTAAATGAACAAGATAGGGAGCTTGAATGTAGGAGAAGCAACAATAAATAAAAAGCAAAATCAAATGCTACAGTAAACTGGTGTGGGAAGTTAAGGAAAGGCTCTAAGCAGAAAGATGGGCGGATATAAAACTCTGGGCCCATACTCAGGACTGTAAAAAGTGTTGTTGTCTAGTGGTTTCAGTAGGAGAAGGTGACGAAAAAAGCATGAAAAGTAATAATATTCAGACCGCGGATTGAGATAAGCCTATCCAAATATCAATGTAATCAAAGATAATTGTGAGTTTATGTCTCAATCACTAGTAGCCACAGACTCACACTAGAATTAAAAACTATCCCGGGTTCATAGAAGGTCTCTATACTGAATCTCCTCTTTAACCCCTTCTATGCTCATGGCGAGCTGAGCTCGTCATGAGTTGCGCCGCTCGCATGCTAATGACGAGCTCAGCTCGTCATGTGAAATGAAAAATTACACTTGTATAGAGCGTAACTACCCGGAGGCCTCGCCGCGCTTGTAACGCAGTGTTTTTAAAAACGCCTCACAGCGCAAAAAAAGCAGCCGCACGCATGCGTTTAAAAGGGGTGATTGCAACAGTCCACAAAACAACAAAACTTTTAGAAAGCGAGGCAATATCTCTCCGTAAGATCTTCATGGAGGAATCAGAAGTCTGGGTGGGGACAATTTGCTGCTATCCATGCACCAATATGGATTCAGGAAAGAGGCAGAAACTTTAGATAACATAAGGGCTCTAACCATAACAGCACAAGGAACAGTGAATGGTAAGACTGGAAATCTAAATGCATTCCTTTTTTAAACTATTCGCTTTTGACCATGTCAACAGGTCAGTCTGTGGAAGAAGATGTTCTTGCATTGGGAAACGTGATAGTTGGGCATGGAACAGAAGTATTACAGAGAGTACCTTTGATACCTACAAACTGAAGTCTAAAGCAAGGTTTGTGCTGATTCCTCTAAGGGTTCAATTTATCCTCTAGAAAAGTGTTTGCCTGGCATGAGACATTATCCATCAAAGATTTATAGGCGGTTTGAAAATAGCCCATAGTTACATCAGGGGGTGGAGTAATTTACTGCACATCCCCCCCCCCCCATTCCCCCCGTGGAGGGACCGGTAAAATGTATAAATAACCAGCAAATTGCCCGCTATTTATAAATAAGGCTCCCGGTTTTCCGTTTAAACAGATTTTTGCATATAAATACAGACGGGGAAATATTTTTCTTTTGTCTGTATTTATAAATAAAAACGGTAAAATGCCAAAAAATAAGCGTACCTTAGCTGATAGCTGCGAGGAGAAGAGGATGGTGAGAGGGCTTATCAAATTTCAACTGAGCCCATAACAAAAGTCGACATTAAGGGGCCATCAGGCCTCCTTTAGTTAAAGTATCCTGGCTGGGAGCTATGGGAGTGGGGGCCAGTGAGGAGGAAGACGCATACTTAAAAGCAATTGAGGGAAAAAATAATGCGCACAGCTTATCACTTAACAGATACTTAACAGAGGCCTGCTTTTGACTTTGTTCAGTCCCTCGAGCCAAGAGATATGCACACACTGTAGGATTGTTAGATGTGTTGGTCTGTCCCAGTTTTTACATAACTAAGAATTTAAATTCAACTATTGTGTTTTATTTCTTTAATAGCGCTATAGTCCTACTCCTCATAATGCAAGGTGTCAGAGCGCTTTACATCATACATTGACGGTAAATAATGTATGTAAATCAATGTATATGATGTGTTGCATAAGACATTGAGGGTTACTGTTAGAAATGGGATTTCTTGTTGGCTAGGGCTTGCGCCTAAGCCAGGACAAGAACCACCTTGCTCTTGTCAGGGCAAGGGAATTGCACACCGAAGATATCCCTTGCTCACCCCCTTGGTTGCTTGGCAGAGCAGTCAGGCTTATACCAGAAGTAATGTGTAAAGAATTTGCGCAAAACACTCACACAGCAGCGACACACTAGGAACATCACATAAGAAACTCCACACAAGGTTATATCAGAAATAGCATTTATATTACTCATAAAACACATTAGAACGCAATCACATATAAACACTGTGCCACCTGGCACTAGGTATCGCTTTACAGGGTATTATATACACAACAGGGCCAATCTGGCCACCGTCATCACCATCATAATTCACAGGTAGTGAAAACAACCAGTTACTACTGGCAATAGGGTACACTTAGCTCCAACACATTATGCAGAGCATTTTTAGGCATATAATCATCAGCATTGCAGGGCATCATCTCCATCACACACCATCCCCAGTGCAGGTATGAACATAACCGCACAATATGCTACATATGGTCCTCCGTGCACCTAAGTACCCACTTATCATAGTGCAACCTTGACTGTGTAAACCTAAGGGGAACAATGTAGCCTGCAGCATAATCGGGGCCTGAACAGACCTGCCCCAAGACTTTCCTGAGAGCCAACTGGCCCCCAACACTTATAGGGCACTGAACCACCGGCACCCCTAACTGCCGATGCAGCAAAAGTAATCCCCGTACCGCAATGGAGGGGAGGGGAGGCAGAGGTTCAACTCCCTCTCGTCTCCACTGTAGAGAATGCCCCCGACGTTGCAGCTGCCACGAGAGTGCGGCGCAGCTGCGACAAGTCTGGGCGAAACAGTGTGCCCCGTAAGCCCCACTCACCGGGGTCTCTCCAGTCTCCTCAGCCGAAGCCTTCTTTCTATGGTGAAAGGGGCGGAGTTTGCAAATGAGAGCCCGCGATCCTCCGGTCCTTCCTCGTGGTTCGGTGAGGCTCCGTCTTCGGGGCTCCCCTCCTCCTTACGGGGAGCCCCGCCCACAGCCAGGCACAGCTGCCTGGCTTCCTACTCTGGCCCTGCTTCCACCGGCCAGCCTCACCCACGGTCAGGCGCTCCTCGCCTGAATTCTGGTTTTCGGGCACAGACACACAGCGAAGTCTCCGTTGGTCTTGGGCTCTCCTCTGCACAACCATCAGCAGAAAACAAGCATTGGAAATGCAATAGGGCTCGCATTAGGAAAGTTTGAGCTATTGGTCTTATAAATGATTTTTTTTTTTATTTATGTGTTATTTTTTAAATAGCTAAATTAATAGCTTTGTCATTTACAATGCCAATAGTTATAACTTTCGCAAACACCTATAGCATTTGTAATGCAACATGTTTTGTATTTACGTGACTTAGATGTATTGATATTACAAATAACAATGGCTTTTAATTTTCTTAAATAATTAATACTTAAATAATTTATTTAATTTGTAATGGCAATAGCTTAAACTTTTGTAAATAACTTTTGTGCAGATTATGTTCAGCGTTTTATATTGTGACGAAAATCCAAGAACAGAAGTGAAATATTAACATCTTTTTGTGATTTTTAATAAAGCAAGAAAGCTTGAAAACAGCTTGAAACATTGAAAGAACATATTTGAACCAGTGATGCTGTGGTTGCGCTGAGTGATGCTGTGGTTGCATCGGTGGAGCTGGGTGGTGGGTGCCTTGGTGGAGCTGTGTGGTGGGTGCCTCGGTGGAGCTGTGTGGTGGGTGCATCGGTGGAGCTGTGTGGTGGTGCATCGGTGGAACTGTGTCGGTGGAGCTGGGTGGTGGGTGCATAGGTGGAGCTGTGTCGGTGGAGCTGTGTGGTGGCTGCATCGGTGGAGCTGTGTGGTGGGTCGTTCGGTGGAGCTGTGTGGTGGGTCGTTCGGTGGAGCTGTGTGGTGGGTGCCTCGGTGGAGCTGTGTGGTGGGTGCCTCGGTGGAGCTGTGTGGTGGGTGCATCGGTGGAGCTGTGTGGTGGGTGCATCGGTGGAGCTGTGTGGTGGGTGCATCGGTGGAGCTGTATGGTGGGTGCATCGGTGGAGCTGTATGGTGGGTGCCTCGGTGGAGCTGTGTGGTGGGCGCATCGGTGGAGCTGTATGGTGGGTGCATCGGTGGAGCTGTATGGTGGGTGCATCGGTGGAGCTGTATGGTGGGTGCATCGGTGGAGCTGTGTCGGTTGAGGTGGGTGATGGGTGCATTGGTGGAGCTGTGTCGGTGGAGCTGTGTGGTGGGTGCGTCGGTGGAGCTGTGTGGTGGGTGCGTCGGTGGAGCTGTGTGGTGGGTGCATCGGTGGAGCTGTGTGGTGGGTCGTTCGGTGGAGCTGTGTGGTGGGTGCATCGGTGGAGCTGTGTAGGTGGAGCTGTGTGGTGGGTGCATCGGTGGAGCTGTGTGGTGGGTGCATCGGTGGAGCTGTGTGGTGGGTGCATCGGTGGAGCTGTGTGGTGGGTGCCTCAGATGAGCTCTGTGATGGGTGCCTCAGATGAGCTCTGTGATGGGTGCATCGGTGAAGCTGTGTGGTGGGTGCATCGGTGGAGCTTAGTGGGTGCATTGGTGGAGCTGTGTGGTGGGTGAATTGGTGGAGCTTAGTTGGAGCATCGGTGGAGCTGTGTCGTTGGAGCTGTGTGGTGAGTGCTTTGGTGGAGCTGGGTGGTGGGTGCATCGGTGGAGCTGTGTGGTGGGTGCATCGGTGGAGCTGTGTAGGTTGAACTGTGTGGTGGGTGCATCTGTGGAGCTGTGTGGTGGGTGCCTCGGTGGAGCTGTGTGGTGGGTGCCTCGGTGGAGCTGTGTGGTGGGTGCCTCGGTGGAGCTGTATGGTGGGTGCCTCGGTGGAGCTGTGTGGTGGGTGCCTCGGTGGAGCTGTGTGGTGGGTGCATCGGTGGAGCTGTATGGTGGTGTCCCTGAGTGATGTGGTGGTGTCCCTGTACTCTTACCTAGTCACTCTTGCGGTCACATTCTAGAGCTTCAATTCTTGAGTTTCATATTCTGTTTTATGCAGCTGTTTGCACCAAGGCTGAGCTTTGTTTCTACCATTTCCATTTTTGTCTGCCAGATGTTTGGAGACTTTTCTCAGAACGTAGGAGGAGGGAGAAATATTATATTGGAACGTAGCTTTTGCTTGCGGTGAAGTGCGGGAAGCAATTTCTGTAAACGACATGGGCAGCCTCAGCCTTTTATAGGCGCCACAGATATTAAATACGTGCAGTCAGTGTCCACTTAATAGGAAAATATTCAGCGGTACTGGTCTCACAAATTCTCAATTTTACAACAGGCCAGGTTTAAGTCACTAAGGCATATATTTAACAAGATGCAGCTTTTGGAATTCAGAAGACAAAACATTATCTGATGGAACAGCGATAAAGGTATCGTTGCTAACTAACCATTGAAATGGGGGTTCATTCATTTCTATTTGGCGCATGAAAAAAGGATTCTCAAGGTTTTTGGTTTCAAGGACCGCTTTTACATCACTGCTGAATGCAGACCTTGAAAACGCCTCCCTAATGACTTGCACTCTACGTTCAGCAGTAGAAAGTTCCCTTTCCTGGCCCTTATGTTACAGATTAAGAGGTTAAGAGATGTGCTTGGGGAGGGGAAGTTGGATCTGGCATGAAGGACAGAGACGGAGCGTTCCTCCAACACTTCACAAGTGTCCCTGAAAACCAAAAGCGTTTTTACCACTGTACGTAGCAAAACATTTTTAAAACAGGAATACACACATAATTGCAATGTTCCTGCTCTATCCCTCGGGTGAAACCTGCAGTCCGAAAGGGAACGTTTAATGTGGAATTAAAGGGTTAATGGTGAGAGAGTTTGAGCCCGTTCACTGTAACCCTGGGAGCTGGCCGAAGAGCTAGGATGGGTGCAGGATGGGGGGGTGGGGGGCCTGGAGGCGGAGAACAGGGAGGAATGTCTTAGACCATTAATAAACAGTGCCCATCCCAATGAGTTTAGAAAGCTGGAGAAACGAAACTCAAGGAGAGCGAGGCAGAGAGAGGAAACGAAACTTAGTGGAGGGGTTGAGGTTACAAGATGCGAGCGATGCATTAGGGAAGAGAACAGAAATTGAGCAGCAGCTGGGGGTAGACAATGTAAACAAGCCTGAAGCATACCTCAAAGAAACGGCCGGCCGTGAATAATTAGGGGGTGAGAAATGCGCTGGGAGGGCTGCCTTTGATGTGGTAATGCGAGGCAGGCGGCTGGTGGCATTGTGCACGCGCTTTTTAGTGCTTGCGCTTGCGCAATGACCTAAAAAGCACATGCACTGCATGGAATCGCCAGTGCAATCGCCAGTGGTGGTTAAACTCTGGATAAGCCACAATAGAGCTTCGCCAGCTATGCGCATAAGCGCATCAGCAGGCGAGCCCTAAAAATGGTGAGTGCCCCACACGCTTCTTGCGCAGTGCTGACGGACACCTCCTCACGTGGGAGGAGAAAACACAGCACTCAGGCTGTCTCCCTCTTTCCAGACACAACCAGGGAGCAGCCAACACTCCTCCCCAGGAACTGGCGAGGGCAGAGAACATGGCCCAGGCAGGCCAGCACGCAGGGTCCCCTAGCAGAGAGGCTATGTTTAAAAAAAAGTATATGTAATAGGGTACAATCACAATTGGCGATGACAGACCCTATAAGTCACAAAAATAGTGACAGAGTGCACACCAGTTCTCTCGTGTAAAGTAAACGGTCGTTTTTTTCTTTGTTTAGCGTGCTGGCCCGGAACCGTGGACTGCCCAACCACGTAAATTGAAAAATCACAGGAGAAAGTGGGGCCAAAGTGTGCCCCACACCGGACGCACAGCTTTAGGTGCAACATACTGATGCCAGACGTCGTTCAAGTTCATCACATTTTAGTTTCTTTGAAGTTATTTCATCCATTACGTTGATCAGTCACATGGTAGACAAACTATGTTCACATTTAAACACCTTAATGCTAAAGACATGCCATAACGAGCCTTGTTCTGTAGCCAGGAATGTTACATAGATATTCTCCGATTCGATCATTTCTGTCACCCAATGCATTTCGTGCCTTTCGATCATTTCTGTCACCCAATGCATTTCGTGCCTTTCTTTGCACTTCGTCAGGGGTTCACTACAATTATTAAAAGAACATGACTATTAGGTTATATCCAAAAGTAACTGTGATTTATCAATTTATACAACAAATAAATCTCATGTCAGATAAACTGGTTTGTAACTTAAAGTTCAAAATCAACGTTTTGCCCGCTGAAATTCATGTTAATAAATAACATATTCTAAATGCCCATCGTTCACTTGGCGCTCCTTTTCAGTTAATCCCCAAAATGCTTTCCAAACTTTACCAATCCTTAAAAAACGTTTCCAACCCGGTAACTACCCTCTTTCTCCTCAGTTACTTGTTCCACATTTAATCCCATGAGCCCGTACCTCGAGTATTCTGGTGACTGCTTCCTCTCATTTCCAAAATCGTACTAAGTGTTAGCCTTCCAGTTAATGATCACCACCTGTGTTATATACCTGCCTCCTCATGCCTTTCCAGATCACCCTCCTTTATGCGTTAAACTACCACGCCCATAATTCACTGTTGGTATTCTATACAAAAGCTAGTGTGAAACATTTAGCCGTCTTTGATATTCTATCGCAACTTAACGCGTTTGGTTTGCACTTTTAAATACCGATGCACATTTTCATCCATGTTATGTGAGCGCACGTTGTTGTGAACAAATCAACACAAAGTTCCCCGCCCTCCCGTAGATGTGATTTCAAACGTTGATAATCTCAAACATGTAATCGTATTAGGTTGAGCTGTGTTGCATTTAAAAAGATAAACATGTCCTGTTATGTTTATGTTTCACACTAGCTTTTGTATAGAATACCAACAGTGAATTATGGGCGTGGTAGTTTAACGCATAAAGGAGGGTGATCTGGAAAGGCATGAGGAGGCAGGTATATAACACAGGTGGTGATCATTAACTGGAAGGCTAACACTTAGTACGATTTTGGAAATGAGAGGAAGCAGTCACCAGAATACTCGAGGTACGGGCTCATGGGATTAAATGTGGAACAAGTAACTGAGGAGAAAGAGGGTAGTTACCGGGTTGGAAACGTTTTTTAAGGATTGGTAAAGTTTGGAAAGCATTTTGGGGATTAACTGAAAAGGAGCGCCAAGTGAACGATGGGCATTTAGAATATGTTATTTATTAACATGAATTTCAGCGGGCAAAACGTTGATTTTGAACTTTAAGTTACAAACCAGTTTATCTGACATGAGATTTATTTGTTGTATAAATTGATAAATCACAGTTACTTTTGGATATAACCTAATAGTCATGTTCTTTTAATAATTGTAGTGAACCCCTGACGAAGTGCAAAGAAAGGCACGAAATGCATTGGGTGACAGAAATGATCGAATCGGAGAATATCTATGTAACATTCCTGGCTACAGAACAAGGCTCGTTATGGCATGTCTTTAGCATTAAGGTGTTTAAATGTGAACATAGTTTGTCCACCATGTGACTGATCAACGTAATGGATGAAATAACTTCAAAGAAAATAAAATGTGATGAACTTGAACGACGTCTGGCATCAGTATGTTGCACCTAAAGCTGTGCGTCCGGTGTGGGGCACACTTTGGCCCCACTTTCTCCTGAGACCCTATAAGTCCCCAGTAAATGATAGGACTAGGGGGTGCAATCTACCTACAAGTCCCTAGTATATAACAGAACATGGAGGTTTAGCGGGCCAGCAGATTTCGGACACTTGCATGTTTGCACTGCTGTCCTTTTAAAGGCAGTCTTGCCTTGCCGCTTGTCTTTCAAAGTAAGTTCTCACTATTGTTATTGACAGACTGTTGGACCTGGGGTTACCAGTCCACATAGGGTAGCCTGGCACAGAGTAGGTACGACTAATTTCAGAGGCCAATAGTGTTAAGCTTGCATCACACTTCGCACAGTAACTCAGCGCCCATCTACAAAAAGAATGACTCTACACCCGTTTAGAAAAATACGGTCTGCTTTATAAAACTCTTTTTAGTATTTCTTTTTCTCTTAGCAGTATTTAGATTCAGTACATTAAATAGCTCTGCATTTGATTATTAACATCTGCACAGTTTCACGTAGCATTAACAACACTATTCTCCCCCAAAAGAGAGGAGCTCAGAAACAACTCCTGCCCCTTAGCAAGCAGTATATATCACACAATTTTAGTTAAAGTAAACAGCAGTATCAAACTTCTCTACAGTGAGGCTAGGATGTACTTTACCCTTAAGGTCTCAATGCTATTACAAGCCACTGGATACAGGCATTCAGCAACAGTTCTGCTAATAGCACAATAGTACCAAGGTTCATACGGCTGGAGCTCTAAATAAAGACAGGCAGGATATTTTAATGTTCTCATACAGCCATATAGATCGCTCTAACCACAGTGGAATAGCAGGTTTTTATAGTATCGTTCCTTGACACTAATTGATCTGCATAACCGGGACAATCCCCTCAACAAATGCCTTTTTACCCCTGGAACAGCTCTGGTACCTCGGCTTTCATGAGCAGTAAATTACACCTCAATCAGAAAGAGTCTTTCCTGCAGGCGACCTCACTAAGCAGGGCAGGTAAGTCATTCATAGAGTCACGCACTTATGGAGAATTGTTCAGGTAGCTGTTTACCAGATGGGGGTTATCCCCAAGCCCGATTGTTATTTCTCTGCCCTTTCCGATGACTGTCAGTATGCGATTGAGGGCTGTTAACCCAGGTCAGGCAGACTCTCAGCGACCTGGGGCCCCGCACTTCACCTCACGGCCTTACCGAGTTGTTCAGGGATTCGTCCCGGCCTCTCACTCGGCCACCCTTTCACCTCCGTTCACAGTTACCACGCTCTGTGGTGACTCGGGTCCCCCAGCGCTGCAGGCTCCAAGTAGCTGACTGGGCCAGAGCTACGCTGCGTCTTCCTCGGCGTTCCTTCCAGCTCCGCGTCCCGCCCTCACTTCAATCGTCAAAGGGGGAGGGAGCTACGCGGGCCGGCCTCCTTCAATTTCCCGCCTCCTTCTTCCAGATTCTCGCCCGCTTACACACACTGTCCTCCGTGATGCTGGCCTCCACAACCACCGCCCTGCTGACCCCAGCCAGGCCCTCCCCGATGGATCTCCTCAACGGGGGCCCGTGAATCAGCGGCAGTAGTCCAATGACAGAGACTTCACTCGCCAACCGCTACATGTAGGGTTATTTTCCTCCACAATCGTATGGGCAAGAGGACCCTCGGGGGAAGTGGCGATGATGTATTGAACTCCACACTTCCTGAGGGGGCAGGTCAGGCTGGGTCACAAAAAGGGGGGTGGGAAAAAGAAAGCTGGACACTCTCTTCTATAGTCGGATCCTCTTCCTGGTGAATTCCCAGGCCAGTTATCTACGGCTCCTCACAGAATTTATAACAGGTTCAGAGGCTAAAGATAACTAAGTGATGTCAGGGCTCAGTCGGTAGATAGGGGGGTCACGTCAGCAAGGTAGTGCAGCCGGCCCGTGGGCCGATCTAACTCCTATCAGTGCGCCTGCCTCCCCACACTAACGCTTCACTCCTCACCAGGCCCCACTCAGGCTCTCTGGTCACTCTAAAATGGCCGCCCTAGTTCTGACCTTTTGTAGGCTGGGCTCTTTATTTATTTATTTTGAGAGTTTTATGTAGCGCTACTGGACCCGAGGATATCGGAGCGCTTTACAAGGTCAATATACATACATTAACAAGTTCACAGTGAGTATTAATCATGAGAATTCCCCCCCCCCCCCCCCAAAAAGTACATTCAACATGGAAAGGAGGTAACTAAATAAGATGTGATAGCTGAGTGCAGAAAATGATGGAGGATACAAGAGGGGAGGAGAGGTAAGGAATGAGAGAAGGAAGGAGGGTAAAGAGAATAAGGGAAATAGGGGGTTATGGACAGGAGGAGAGGAGGTTAGAGAGGTGGGAAGAGGGGTGGGGTGAGGTGAAAGCAGAGGGGCAGGAGTCGGACATCATTAGAGTCAGAGACCTTACGTGCCCCAGTATTTGTCGAGGAAGTGATTTGAGCCTTTTTTTGAAGAGAGGGTAAGAGGGGTTGCTGCGGAGGTCTTTGGGGAGAGAGTTCCAAATAGGGGCATTACCAGAGAATGCACGGGATTGAGTTTTTTTGTATTTGAGTTTCGGAGGGATTAGGACAAGGGAGTTCGTGCTCTTCAGGGACCTAGAGCACCCAGCTTATTGTAGTTTGTCAGCCAGATAAGAAGGGGTGTTAAGGTGGAGGGCTTTGTATGTGATACATGCAATCTTATATGTGGATCTTCCTTCGATTGGGAGCCAGTTAAGGTTTTTAAGGACAGGAGAGATGTGGTCGAATTTTTTACAATCAGAGATAAGTCTGGCAGCGAGGTGGAGAACACTTTTAATAGGTGCCAGGTGGATTTTCGGGGTGCCAGCGAGTGTTGCGTTACCATAGTCAATTTTGGACAGGACAAGTGATTGGACAACGATTCTGAAGTCATCGGCGGGAATAAAGGGTTTAAGTTTTTTGAGGTGATGCAGGGTGAAAAGGGCACTTTTGCTAGCATTTTTAATGTGTGGGATGAGATTAAGGTTAAGATCAATGCTGATGCCTAGGGATTTGACAGAGTTCGAGGTGGAGAGGGGGCAGTTAAGGGCTGTGATGTCATTGATCCAGAGTTGAATAGGGAGAGAGTTGTTCTTGGGACTGAATAGGATGATTTCAGTTTTTTTAGGGTTCAGTTTAAGATGATTGAGGTGGAACCAGGCTTGAACTGAACTCTGACAAGACGGAGGTCCTCATCCTGGGCTCTTCCCCCTCCACCTGGGACGACTCCTGGTGGCCTCCCGCCCTGGGCACCGCACCCAAACCAACAGATCATGCACGCAACCTGGGCTTCATCCTGGACTCCTCCCTCTCCATGACCAGGCAAGTCAACAACGTCTCCTCGGCGTGCTTCAACATCCTACGCATGCTACGGAAGATCTTCCGGTGGATCCCCACCGAGACCAGGAAGACCGTCACCCAGGCCCTCGTCACCAGCCGACTGGACTACGGCAACGCCCTCTACGCCGGTACCACCGCCAAGCTCCAGAAGAGACTTCAGCGGATCCAGAACGCCTCAGCCAGACTCATCCTCGACATCCCACGAACCAGCCACATCACCGGACATCTGAGAGACCTTCACTGGCTCCCCGTCAACAAAAGAATCACCTTCCGCCTCCTCACCCACGCACACAAAGCCCTACACGACCAAGGCCCGAGCTACCTCAACAGCCGGATCCACTTCTACGCTCCCAAACGCCACCTCCGATCAGCCAACCACGCCCTCGCCGCCGTCCCCCGCATCCGAAGAGCGACTACAGGAGGAAGGTCCTTCTCCTACCTGGCCGCCAAGACCTGGAACTCCCTCCCGACCGACCTGCGCCTGACCCAAGACCACCTCTCCTTCAGGAAGAAGCTGAAGACCTGGCTGTTCGAGCAGTAGCGGCACCCCCCCCCCCCCCCCCCCCCTCCCCCCAGCGCCTTGAGACCCTACGGGTATGTAGCGCGCTCTATAAGTGTCACTGATTGATTGATTGATTGATTGAACTTTATTAAGTGTGTCGTTGAGGTGGAGGATGTCATTGTGGGATTTGATCTTGTAGTAAAGTTGGGTGTCATCGGCGTAGAAGTGATAGGATACTTTGGCTTGTTTGAGAATGAGGGTAAATGGTTCCATGAATAGGTTGAATAGTGTTGGGCAGAGGATAGAGCCTTGAGGGACTCCAAGTGAGACCGGTTGGGGTTTGGAGAGGAATTGACTGAGCTTAATTTGTTGCGATCTGTTTTGAAGGAATGAGGAGAACCATTCGAGTATGGTGCTCTCAAAACCAAATCCAATTTTAAGGGTGTGGAGGAGGGTAGAGTGGTGTACCGTATCGAAAGCTGCCGAAAGGTCCAGGAAGATTAGCAGAGAGGGTTCACCTCTGTCAAGAGACAGGTGAATATCGTCAGTAATGTTGAGCATGGCTGTTTCAGTGCTGCATCCTTTTCTGAAGCCTGATTGGAACATGTCTAGGAGATTGAAGGAGATAATATGGTTGTCAAGTTGGGAAAGGACACATTTTTCCAGGACTTTAGAGAGGAAGGGAAGGTTAGAGATGGGGCGTAGGTTGTTGAGGTCATTGGGGTCAGCGGAGGAGTTTTTGAGGATGGGGGAGATTTGACCTAATTGAAGAGAGGCCGGAACACAGCCAGTGGAGAGAGAGGAGTTGATGATTGTGGTCCAGAGCGGGGCAATGATGTGTTTGAATTCTTGGACCAGGTGAGAGGGTCTTTAGTATGAAGGGACGGTTTGAGTTTAGAGATGCAATTGACGATAGCTGTTTCGGATACAGGGGAGAATTCGCTCCAGGAGGCATTGTTTTTAGTTTGGTGGTGTATGAGAGCGGGGCCTGGGAGGAGGGGTATAGAGTGTGGTTGGAGGATGTCTTGAGACGGGGGAGAAGAGAGCGAGCTAGTGCTATGCAAGTTAGGGAGGAGGTGGAGTTTGGGGGGAGGTTGAGGTGAAAGGGGGGGCGGCAAAGGAAAGTTCAATTGCGTTGACTTTGTTGGAGAAGAAGCTTGCTATTTCTTCACATCTTTCAATAGTGGCTAGTAGTTTCGGGGGGGGCCAGAGGAGGTTTGTTTTTTAACATTGTTAAAGAGTTCTCTGGGGCGGTTTCTGGCATGATCTAGCTGCGTGCGAAGATAGGAAGCTTTTTCATTGAAGATGTGTTTTTTGTATTGTGCTCTAGCATTTCTCAGAAGCACCAAATTGTCAGTGGTGGTATGATTCCTCCCGGTACGTTCTGAGTGCCTGAGAGCTCGTCTTTCCATGTTAAGGTCTGAATTAAACCAGGATTTTGGTGGGATGTTTTTTTCTTGTTTGATCAAGGGCATCACGAATCGAATTGTTGTAGTGTTCAGTAAGGTCGTCGGTGCTATGTGAGAGAGGGGGGAGAAGTAAGCGAGATTTAATGATAGATTCCAATTCGCCTGGGGGAATGAGGTGAAGTTTACGGGTAGGTTTCAAAGGTAACATGCCTGTAGGGGTCGGGTGTATAATGGGGCCATTTAAGTCGAAGAGGATAAGGTGATGGTCAGACCAGTCTACTGGAAGGATCGAGAGGGAGGCGAGATCCTTGTTTGTCAGGATAGCATCAAGGGTGGCACCTTTGTTGTGAGTTGGGGATTGGCAAAGTTGGATCAGGTCGGTAACGTCCATGATATCGTTAAACCGGGAGACCGCAGGGTCGTCATTTTTATTCCAGTGGATGTTGAAGTCTCCTAGAAAGACGTTTTTACAGTGGGATAGTGATGCTAGCGTAATAAGGTCGGACATCTCTTCAGTAAAGGAGATAGAGTTTCAGGAGAGTGGTAGATAGTATGAAGCCTAATGGTATGGAAGCCTGGGGTATGGATATCTGTGCAGAGGTATTCAAATGTGGATGGGTCTTGCAGTTGTACAAGCGAGATATTAAGGTTATCTCTGAAGATAATGGCAAGGCCCCCTCCCATTTGTTCAATTCTATCTTTTCTAATGATGAGATAACCAGGGGGAATCAGTAGATCTAGAATAGGAGTGGAATGGGGGTTTAACCAGGTTTCAGTAAGGAATGCTATGTCTATGTTTTCACTGAGAATAGTTTCCGCAATCTCAGTTGCGTGGCAGGAGGCCGATCGGCAGTTAATCAGCATGCATGACAAGGGCGTGGGGTCGGGTAATTGAGATGAGTGACAGGGGGGTACAAGTATTAGTTGTTGTGGGAGTCTGGGTGATGTAGGAAGAAGGGGTAGTCTGCTGGTACCCAGGAGAACAGGGATAGTGGACTGAAGGCTAGGGGGAGTAAAAGGGTGGGATTCTTGGGGAGATGTCAAAGAGCTATTAAGGGTGTCAAATTGAATAGATGGAGGGCATGTGTCAAGAGGTAGAGGGTGGAAAGTGTTAGCACTGAAGGCACAGTCGATTTTGCTGAGTTTAGTGGGTGTGGAAGGTGTTTTGGGGTTAAGAGGGAGGGTAGGGGGAGATGGAGTGCTGGTGTAGGGGTTATCGCAAGGGGACGAGTTGGAGTAGGTAATCGTATCAGTGCAAGGAGGGCAATTCTTGGGGGGATTAGGAATAGAGGAGTCGTGTGTGATGAGAGGGGGATGGAGATTAGCGCAGGGACAGATGTGAGATCATGGGTAGAGGGGTGGGCTTTAATGAGGAGTGAGACATCAGTTCTGAGAGAGGTGAGATCAATGACAAGAGAAGTCAGGAGTAGTTCAACATTAAGGAGTGATTGAGTGAGAAGAGTGGAGTAAAGAGGAACAATAATATTTGGGAGGATAGGGGAGTTAGCATAATTTGGGGGAAGGAGATTAATGAGCCGAAGGGGGGATAGCCTGGCGGGGGGAGGGAATTAGAGGTAAGGTGAGTGGTGTGATCTGTGTTGGAGGGAAGTGGGGCAATGGTGGTCGACGTGGGAGGGGAATTCGTGATGGATGGGGGAAGTGGCGAGGAGACAGTAGGGGCAGGAGTACCCAGGAAATTAAGGGATATGTGGGATAATTGAGAGGTTGGTGGAGGGAGAGAGGGGGAGGTCAGAGTGGGAGGTGTGCAAGAAAGTGAGGGGGAGGCGTGGGTCATTTGGCGAGGTGGGAGGGGAGAGAGTGCATCAGAGAGTGAGGAGCAATGGGAGATTGTGGGCGATAAGGCAATAGAGGCGAGTGGGCTAATGGAGTGAGGAGAGATCGGGACAGGGACAATAAGTTGTTTAGGATAATCGAGATGGGGGGTGGGCAAGTCGATGTGCGCAGGGGATATGGGCTCTGGCTACCGGAACTGGCTAGAATGTTCTAGAGCTTTCCTATGTAGTTCTATGGCTCAGAACCCTGAGGTAGAAAACTTGGCAGTTACCAGCCACCATTTTGTGTCTCCCTATCCTCCATTTTCAAGAAGCACCTGTGCCTCAGGATGTCGTAGGGGGTCAGGAGGCACTCATAACTCTAGGGACAACACCACAAAAATATCTGGTGGACACAAAAATGAAAGAAAATTGGGAGGCAAAAAGGGTACAAAATAAATAAATAAATAGGAGGGACCACCCAAAGGGCTGACGGGTCTAACACAGACCATCCAATTCCCGAGTATTTAATCAGGCTGGGGGTTCAAACTACCTATAAGTCCCTAGTATGGAATAGGGCATGGAAGTTTAGAGGCTCCAGAAGATTTAATGCACTTGCATGTGTGCACTGCTGAGTGCCTGCAGTTATTTCAAAGGCAGTCTGGCTTTGCAAACTGACTTTAAAAGTAAAATTGTGTGCTCACTCAACTTTGTGGTATGGGCACTTTTTTTTTTTTTTTTTTGTTCAAATCTGTTTTTATTGTGAACACAGCGATAAGCCTACAACCCCTTATCGAGGCCGGCCGCGCATATGCAAGTCTGTAGATGTAGTTGACCAGGGGAGATGAGATCCTTAACACAGCGCCCTGCCTACAACCCCCGGGGGGGCCGGCCGCGTGGCTTAGGGGAAAATATAGCAGAAGGTGGTCATGTGCTGGCAACGCGCCGCTGTACGGGGGGGGGGGCGCGTATGGGGGGGAGAGCAGTGGTGTCACATTTTCAAAGGCCCAACAGGGGCCAAACTGTCCCAAAGGGGGGCGGAAGCCAGAGTGGCAAGCAAGAAAGAAGAAAAAGTCGGAAGTAGAAGAGCAGCGGTGTGGCGGAGAGGGGTTAGGGGGGCATAGCTACGATCGCCTACAAGAGGCGTAGAGCGCGAACCAGCACTGGGAGGGGCAACTAAGGGCCTAGTCTGCTTGGGTCAGCAGGAATGAGGGCGTCCTCGAACAATTGCAGAGCGCGGAGCCTGGGGGGCATGTGGCGGGCATAACTGATGGAGCACAGGTGACGCACGAGGGGTTCCCACACTGCCTTGAATCGCACCCCCCTTGATTGTATCCGCGCCGTGAGCAGCTCCATGGTCAGGACCTGCCAGAGGCGCACGAACCAGGAAGCGATCGGCGGTGCCTCAGCCCGCTTCCAGTACAGAGCAATGAGTTGTTTGGCAGCGCCTAACATGTGGAGGGTGAGGATCCAATCGCTGCGCGTGAGTGCTCTGAGTGTGGGGGGTCGGACGCCCAGCAGGAGTGTGCAAACCTCTTCAGGGAGGGGAAAACCCAACACCTTCTTAATGTGGCTAAGGACCTCCTTCCAAAAGACAGCCAGGGCAGGGCACGACCACCAGATGTGTATGAAGTCACCAGTCGCAGTGCTACACCTCCAGCACAGTGGTGAGGAGGCGGGGAACATTTTGTGGAGGCGCAGGGGGGTGTAGTACCATTGCGTTAGCATCTTGTACGCATTTTCCCTCTGCGGGATACTGCGGTAGGTTTTGGGAATGTCACTCCAGAGCCTAGACCATTGAGATGGCGTGAGTTCAGTGCCAGTCGCCGTCTGCCACTGCCCCTGGTAGGGATGCGCGGGAGGGGTGAGAGGGTGCTGCAGGATATTGTAGATTTGGGAGATAAGCCGTTTCAGTCCCCCGAGGGAGCGCGCCAGCTTCTCAAACGGAGTAAACTCCCTGGAGGCAGCCTGGGACATGTCGTCTCCCGAGATCCAATGGCGCAGCTGCGCATATTGTAAGCCAGCGGTTAGGGGGAGGTTAAATTCTTCCCTGCAGTCCAGCCATGATTTAGGGGATCCACCAAGAAAGAGGTCCCCCGCAACCCTGCAGTCTCCCTGCGTCCAGCTCTCGAAGGCTCGGGTCCGGGCAGCAGGGGGAAAATGCGGGTTACCAGCAATGGGGGTATGCGGAGAGGGGAACGTGGTTAAACCCTTGGACACTGCCACTCGGTCCCATACCTCAAGCACCGTCCTCGTGGGGACCGCCATATACGCACTCCTGGAGCGCGCTACCCGCGGTAACCAGGGCAAGTCCCATATGGTGCGCCCCGTGACCACTCGGTCCATGTGGAACCAGTGTTTGTCGCTTTCGCGTGCACCCCATTCGATCACGAACCGGAGATGCGCCGCCCAATAGTAGTGGAGGAGATTCGGGCAGGCGAGGCCACCCCTGTCTCTCGGTTCCATGAGGACTTTTTGCGAAAAACGAGGCCGCTTACCTCCCCATATGAAGGACGTGAGGTCGCGCTGGAGGTTCCTGATGCAGTGGATCGGGATCGGAGTGGGGAGGCACTGGAAAACATAGAGAATGCGGGGAAGGACCGACATCTTGACCGCATTGAGCCGCCCCAGCCAGGATATCATCAGGGGCTTCCATTTCCGCAGGTCTGCCAGGACTTCTTTGCGGCAAGAGGCCCAGTTTCTGGGGGACCACGAGTCGAGGTGAGGCGTGATGTCAAGACCCAGGTATGTAATGTGATCATCCGCCCAGCGGTAGGGTGCGATCTCCTTCAGGAAGGAAACCTCCTCCTCGGGGATGGTGAGGTTGAGAGCCCAAGATTTGGTGTGATTAATTTTAAGGCCGGACGCCTGCTCAAACAGTGAGAGGGCGTCGTGCACCGCTGGGAGGGAGATCCGAGGGTTCGTAAGGGTAAGGATCAGATCGTCCGCGAATAACGCTACCTTGTTGGTGCGTCCCCCGTGAGGGACACCGTGAATGTCAGGAGCGCGTCTAATCAGCTCCGCCAGCGGTTCTACCGCTAAAGCGAACAGGAGCGGCGAGAGCGGGCATCCCTGTCGTGTTCCCCTGTGGATTGAAAGCGGTGGCGTCAGTTGGCCATTGACCCGTATTCTGGCCTGTGGTCCGAGGTAAGGGGCCATGCACCTGGAGATCATGGTAGGGCCAAGACCCAGTTTCCTGAGAACCGCCCGCAGGAAGGTCCAGTCGACCCGGTCGAAGGCCTTTTCCGCGTCCAGGGAGAGGAGGCAGGCCGGGATTTTCCAATGGTGCACCTTTCCCACCAAGTGCGCCAGCCTGCGGACATTATCAGCCCCCTGTCGATCTCGAATAAAACCCACCTGGTCTGGGTTCACCAATCCCGGCATAAGCGGGTCCAGCCGTTTGGCCAGGATCTTAGTGTAGATCTTGAGATCGGTGTTAAGGAGGGCGATGGGGCGGTAGGAGGCGCAGAGGCCGGGATCCTTCCCGGGCTTGGGGATCAGGGCTATTTCCGCCAGACCCATATCGGGGGACGGTCCAGTGTCGTCAGAGAAGGAGCCGTAGAGCCGCAACAAATGCGGGCGGAGCTGGGTCAGGAACAGTCTATAGAAGGCCAACGGCAGGCCGTCCGGCCCCGGGGTTTTCCCCACAGGGAGGTCCTTGACAGCTTCCGTTATTTCCTCTTCCAGCAGGGGACCCTCCAGCGAAGCGGCGCACGCCGGGGACAGTGGAGACCCCTCGAAGTCCGCGAGGACGGCCTCCCGTGCCTCCGCAGAGGTGGGCTCCTCAGCATACAGAGAGGAGTAGTAATCGACAAAGGCAGCCTGCTTGGCCCTCTCGGAGGTGACACTAGTGCCATCCTGCCGCTTGACATTGGCGATGTGGGCCCGAGCGGCACGCGCACTCAGCCTGCCGGCTAGTAGGCGACCTACCTTGTCCCCCCCCTCGTAGTACCGCTGCTTGAGCGCCAGCAGGGAGTGCTCTGCCTTGTTGGTGCGCAGAGCGCGGAGTTGTCCCCTGAGGTTGGCGAGAGTCCTCTTTGACGCCCGCGAGGGGGTGTCCCGGTCCCGGGCCTCTGCCAGTTTGATCTCGGAAGCCAGGTCGGCCTCCACCTTGAACGCCTCCCTCCGCCGTGCCACCGCCAGGGAGGTGATGTGGCCCCGAATGGTGGCCTTGAAGGCATCCCAGATCGTGTGGAAGGGCAGGTCGGGGGTGTCGTTGACGGCAAAATACGAGTCTATGGCGTCACGGATGCTAGCGGCGTCGTCTGGGTCCCGAAGGACCCTCGGCGGGAGCACCCACCTGCGTTCACAAGTGGCGCGGGCCAGGGGATCCTGGAGCAGGAGTTCCACATGGGCGTGGTCCGACAGGGAAATGTCGGATATAGCGGCTGCTAAGGAGTCGCGAGCTAAGTCAAGGGAAGTGAAGAGGTAGTCGATCCGGGAGTACGTCCAGTGGGAGTGCGAGTAGAAGGAGTAATCCCGGGTCCCCGGGTTGTGATAGCGCCACACATCCACGAGTCCCAGGTCGAGAAGTTGCGTTCTAAGGGTAGAGGACATCGCTCCCGCACCGTTGAAGGGGGCTCCCGCGCGGTCTAGCTCCGGGTCCCAAACAAGATTGAAATCTCCGCCCAAGATCACATTGGCCTCGCCCGGTGGGAACTGATCCCGCAGAAGTGCCTGGAGGTATTTGTCCTGCGACTGGTTGGGCGCATACACACAGCCTAGAGTAAACCGCGCACAGCCCATCTGTACCGAGGCTCGGAGGAACCGCCCGTCAGCGCTCCCGAAGGGTTTCACGGGTCCCCGCCGGATGCCAGCCCTGCAGAGAATTGCCACCCCCGCTGTCTTGGTGTCAGAGGATGCCCAGAACTGTGTGGGGTATCTAGGGTGCGCCATGCGTTTGATGTCCCCCCTGAGAAGGTGTGTCTCCTGGAGGAGGATAATGTCAGGGGAGTGGTGTAGGAGGTAGCGCCATACTTGCTTCCGCTTATTAGGGGAGTTGAGCCCTTTGACGTTGAGGGAGAGGACCTTCAGGGGTGTAGGAATGTTCGCTGTCATAGCACTAAGGGGGAGTGAAGTCGCGCAGGCCCCAGCTTAGCAGACACCCCCGCGGAGAGAGCAGCGGCATCCTCGTCCCGCCCCCAGCGCGCCAATCCCCGCAAGACCCACCATGCCGCCCCTCCGTAAGCGCAGAGGGAGAGTAGTAAGAGAGGGCAGTGTGAAGGAGAAGTAGGAGAAGGAAAGAGAGAAAAAAGAAAGGAGTCACAGGGAAGAAACAGAACCAGAACAGGCCAACAGGGCCAATGCACAATGTCCCAGGTACCGGACATCCTCTACCCGAGGGTTTGGATGAACTCAGGAATGTCACTTCCTACAGGACAAAGGGGGGGTGAAGATGCGGGTAGATGGAATGAAGTTGAGTCATCTCAGAGTCCGTGCATCCCGCTGCCTCAAGGTAGTCCGGAGGGGAGTCGAGCCGTGGGGTGTACATGGTCTATGCAGATGCCTGTAGAGCGCTGGGGCTCAGTGGTGCGGCTCATGACTTGGTAAAGGTAGGGGGCATCGTCCAGCCCGGTAGTACCCCACTAGTGAGAAGGGGGGGCCCTACCCCCAAGAACAGTGGGGTGAAGTCACCATAGTGCAGGAGGGCAGGCCAAAGTGTCCAGGGGGGAAGGGCGTGTTTAGGGCAGCTCGGGTCACCGTAGCGATGGTCAGCTGTCTTCCGGGGTTGAGGGGCGACCCCCACCTTCAGAGCCAGAGGCGACAGGCTGGGAGGACTGCTCCTCGCGATCGCCCTCAAGAGAGCGGATGTGCGCTATGATGTCCTGCTTGGTCTGGGAGGCAGATAGAGCGTCCACCGGGGGCGACCGTCGACGTTTGCGCACAGTGGACCATTCTGGACGCGGAGGTGCCTTTTCCGAGTGGGAGGGGCGAGTCGGGCTGTGGTCCGGGGATTCCGGCATGCCTAGCAGTTGTGCCGCTTCACGATAGGACCTGAGGGCCCTGCGTTTGCCCTCCCACCTGAAGATGAGTGCAAAGGGATGTCCCCACTGGTAGGAGATGTTGAGGGCCCGGAGTCTCTCGGTGACCGGGCGGAAGACCTTCCTTCTATGGAGTGTGGTTGGGGCTAAGTCCTGGTAAATCTGGATCTTGTGGCCCTCATACCGCAGGTCCGGGTTGTCCCTAGCCGCCTTCAAGATGGCCTCCTTCTCGGTGAAGTAATGGAGTCTGGCGACGATGTCGGGCAGGAGGCCCGCTTTACCTCCCGCTCCAAAGACTCGGTGAGCGCGGTCGAGGCGCGGCGGGGGGGCGTCTTCCTCACCCCTCACCGCTTGCAAGAGTAGGGCCACGTAGGCCATGGTATCAGTCTCCTCTTCTCCGAGTGGCACACCCCGGATGCGGAGGTTGTTGCGGCGCCCCCTGTTTTCCAGGTCCTCCTGCTTGATCTGGAGCTGGATATGTTGCTCTTCAAGGGTCGCCACTCTCTGCCAGATCAGCTCCAGGTCCTCGGTGCGGGAGTCGACCGTCTTTTCCAGGCCGTCGACCCGGTCGCCAAGGTCGGTGACTTCCCTGCGCAGTTCTTTGACGCACGTATGGACCTCCGTCCTGAGGGATCCAATTTTCGTCTTCAAATCGGCCATGAAGGAGGACATGAAGGCCTGGGTCACCGGTGGAGAGTCGGCCGGCGGCGGGGGATTCCCCCCCGCCGGTGCGGGGCCCCCAGAAGAGGACGGCGAGCCCGTCTTGCCCCACATAGAGGCCACTGATGTACCCCTTGTTGTCGGTGGCGGGGGTTCCGGTTTGTTCCCCCTGCCGCGGGTCATGGTCCACGTAGGGCGTCGAGGGATTGCGGAGGACAGGGGCAGCTGATGCTCGTATCCCTCGTACCTTGGCGGAGTAGAGTCGAGTAGCCCGAGCCGCTCGTTCAGGGGGCAAGGCCACGTGGTAGAAGATGGCGATGGGGGGTGTAGGCTCTACAAGCCCGAGGCGGGGTCAGAGCATGCTGCTGAAGGCCGGGGTGCTGGAGTGCTGCTGGTGCAGGGAGGGGGTGAGTCCTCTGGGCAGGCAGGGCAGTGCGCAGGTAGGGAGCCGTCCGCAACAGGCGGCTCAGGGCTCACAGGCGGAAGGTCCCCGATAGCTTGGGGCGGGATGCGACCACCCGCTCCCACCTGGTGAAGGGTCTGCTCCCAGCACAATGTTCAGGTGGCCCCCCAGTTGTGGCCCACGAGCGACCAGGAGGGTCCCCTTAAGTGTCCCAGCAACAGCAGGCCCAAGGCTGGGGTAGCCGGTGTTGGCGTTGGCTATGGCGGGGGCCCCCCGGAGTCTCCGCAAGCCAAGCGGGGGGATTGCCCCGATGGTAGATCGCTAGGCCCAGCAAGGCCTCAGGGGCAGATCAGTGAGTGGTTGGATCCTGCAGTGCCGGGGTCCTCCGAGGCCGGTCTCACCCACACATGGGCCCCGGTCAGCCCCTCAGCCCGCCGGGATGTCTAGGGCAGCAGGGGGCACTCAAGCGGGGGCCACCTGCGCCAGGGAGCCGGCCCTCTGCCTCCAGGAGCGCCGCCGCCGGGGGTCAGCCAGGGGAGGTAAGCGGCGGGCAGACCCGCGCCCGGGCCTCACCAATGTCGGGCCCCTCCAGGAAGAGACAGGGGGAGGGGGGATGGCGCGCCGCTGCTCACCGGGGTGTCCCGCGTCGGCTGTGTCGCTGCCAGGCCTCTCAAGCAGGGGGCCTCCGAAGATCTCCGCAGCCCAGGCCCGCCGCCTCCACCAAAGCCGGGGCCTCGCGCGTGTGCGGCGTCCAGGCAGCCGCCGCGTTTCCCGCCGGGGGTAGCTCGGCCCCAGCTCCAGTCGCCTCAGTGCGCAGGGCGGTAGCAGGAAGGTCCGCCAGGGGAGGATGGCCTCAGGTGGGGTCAGGGAAGCTCCGATGCCACACTCGGACCGCCCCGCAGGTCCACTCCGCAGGAGCCGGCCAGGACGTCTCGGCAGCAGACCTGCAGTCAAGATGGCGGCCAGGGAGTCGATCACGGCGGGCCCGGGGCTTCAGCTCCAGTCGCCTCGGTGCTTAGAGCGTCAACAGACAGGTCCGTCAGGGAAGTATGGCCTCAGGTGAAGTCAGGGAGGCTCCGATGTCGCACTCGGACCGCCACGCAGGTCCACTCCGCAGGAGCCGGCCAGGACGTCTCGGCAGCGGACCTCAAGATGGCGGCCAGGGAGCCGATTGTGGCGGGCCCGGGGCTCCGGTCACCGTCCACACGAACTTGCCCAGCCGCGGAATGTCACCAGAAAAGATCGTTGGCAGTGCCAGCAATGGTTGGAGGGTCCCCAGGGACAGAAACCCCCCGGTATCCGCTGAAACAGGCTCAAGTAGGCAGCGGGGCAACGGAGCTCGCACGAGATGCGACTGCTCACATCGCTGTCTCGGCCACGCCCCCGTATGGGCACTTTTAAAAGGGATAATCTACCTTATTTGTACATATTTGGTACCCCCAAGATATCCCAGGGGTGAGGGTGGTGGGCATGTAACTATAAAGTGGACATTATAAAAGATGTTTTATATGCCGCGGGGAGAAAAAATTGCCCATGTCATGTTCCCCCATTGTATATACTTAGCTCCATAGGCGAACATTGCAATATTTTATCTCGATATAACTATTGCCTGGAAAGGGGTTAAATATCATTCAAGGACTTAAAAGATTGGTATTGATGAATATAACAACTTGCCACTATAACTGTTCTCATAACTAGTACAAAAGAGAATTTATAGAACTCTCTCTTCTGTAAGCCAAAATCCAGTCTTTTAGTGGGCTCTGCTGGTTGGTCAGCCTAAACAGGCTTAATTAACCAGGCTGCTTTAATTAGGTAATGAGTGGCCTGGCCGGAGCAGAGCTTAACTTATAGAGAGAGCTCTGCAGCTGTGGAGGTTAGGTCCTAGAGAAGGGGCTGGGTAAATGAAACTGAGCTCAAAGAGAGAACAGACCCGTAAGAAATGCTCAGTATACCTACCCCACACCCTGTGCCCCTGCCAGATTGCATTCTTAGGAGAGGAATTTGCAGAGGTCAGGGGGAGTAGAGCTAAAGGTAATGAGCCACACTATGGGTTGGTTTAGATAGCTCTTACTCCTCTGAAGAGAAATCATCCAGGTTGGATTTTGGAAGTGCAGTGCTTTGCGGGACAATAATATGCCACACTTTGGATGAAATTGTTGTGCTTTTGGATGGCACCCAGTATCTCATTGGACAGAGGTACCCCCCTGCTTTTCGCTCAATAACACTAATTATGTGAGAGCTGCACCTACTGCACAATCTGATACTATACCCTGGTGGGGACTGTGCCTTGCTTCAAGAAGGATTCAGAAGTGACTCTATGCAAGCTACAGGTTAACAGAGCCCACCTGCATCATCTCCACCAAGAGTCCCCATCCTGGAGTACATCCAATGGACTTTTAAGGATTTGGCCAAGTGCATTGTGGGGATTGTAGTCCAGAAATCCCTAGGACCATCTCAGAGAGTCCAGACCTTTGATTGGTGTTTTAGACTCGTTGAGCCTGCAAGGAGACCTTCATGAAGCACCACCTGGATTTTAGAGTACTTTGGGGGATTTTTGTGAAAAAGCTCCAGGAGGTGACCGACCTAACCTCTAGAGTGAAGCGACTATCTTTAACCACGACGCGGCCAAGTTTTCAGGTTCGTCCTGCTGAAAGCTTCAGAGCTCCAGACTTCCAGGATTTGACCGGGGCTTCACTGAAAGTCAAGCCGGCAAACCTTCAGCTGTCTGTGGAGGGTCGAGTGATGCTGGAAGAAAAAGCTCCTGAAAAGTGAAGGTTAAAGTTTGATTGGGGCCTCCCGCTTAGTTTATCCGACCAGAGCTTCCGCTTGTATAATTTATTGATGAAATAACCCATTTTGACTCATTGTGTGCAAGAGAAGTTTAGACAGTACCTAATAGACTCTAAGCTGTCTAGTCTTAGGGAACTAGCTAGGGCAGCTGATGAGTGGGGGAGAACCTGGTTTCCAATCAGCAGAAGAAGAGAGGACAGCCCCCCCTCCCAGGGGCAGCCCCGGGGAAAGAAGATCAAAAACAGGAGACCACATAAACTCGAACGGGGGAGGGGGTTGGGACCAATCCAACTTCAAGGGGAGGTAGTATCGGGGAAAGAATGGTGGTCCTTTGATTTTTCAACGGTGGGAAAGTACTTTACTGTAATCAGCCAGGGCACAGGAAAAGGAGATGCTGTCTTCACGAAGAAGCTGCCTCACTGGTGGGCAGCCCACCCAGGGATTGCTAGTGTAAGTGTGGGGGTATAGAATGCCCCAGAGATGGGCAGGCCGTTTTACCTTCAAGCATGGATAAGTACAGGCAGAGGCCTACCATCAATGGAGCTGAGGTTGTGGCTCTGAGAGACACAGGAGCATGATTAACTATGGTTATCGACACACTGGTGTCTAAAGAGCAGATCCTACATTGTAAGTCTCACCAGGTAAACTATGCAGACAGTAGGACCAAACGTCATCCAGTGGCTTTGGTGGATTTGAAGTGGGGAGATGTGACAGGTCCAGTGAAGGTAGTTGCATCTTCTGCACTCCCAGTACAATGTTGACTGGGAAATTACCTCATAGCATCTGAATAGTCAGAGGTAGAGTGAGGGCTCCATAAGACAATATTGGATCTCCACATGTATGTATGTTCTGTGACCAGGTCACCTACTAGCCAGAAGGGAAATGATGGACACTTGGACCCTATAACAATGGGCCAAGCATCCATGGACAAGGGGACTGGGTTTGGTGACCCAGTGCTCAAGTAAGGTGGAATAACTGATCAGAACCTGTACTGGGGTCACTGGTCTATACAGTTGACTGTCCTTGTCAGAAAGGCAAGTCCTAGTCCTTGATAAGGGGCAGACTGGATTTTCCCTAGGCCCTGATTAAGTGCCGCCCGCTATTGGGGCTTCAAGGACACGAAAGATGGTGAGTCTATTTGAGCTATAATCCATTCACCACCTTCACTCACCCTCACTTGCATTCATTTTTATGGCATCTGCAGATCAAAACATGTCCGATAAAGTAGCAACCAGACCCTTCAGGTATTGCAGCGCCAGCCAGACGAGGGGCGCCCAATGATGAAGCATGCCAACCTAACAGGTGTGTGAGGGCACTAAGATCTGATTTTCAGATCTCCCAGCGACCCACATATAAGCCTCTGGATCAACCAGGTTGTATCTATTCAGCTTAGGAGGAACTACCCCCATTCTGATAAATAGTTGCCTTCAAGTTCACCACCCAATATCATCCCCATACTCATGGTCTGGTGGAAAGGTTCAATAAGACCCTGAAGGGCATGATCAATGGTTTGTCGGACAAACTCAGGAGGCGATGGGATGTTCTTCTCCCATGCCTACTGTTTGCCTACAAGGGGGGGGGGGGTACACGAAAAGGGATTGACTTCAGTTCCTTTAAGCTGTTTGGGCACCCTGTGTAAGGGGTATTGTACCTGCTGACAGTGTCTTTGGAGGATCCTCTCAAGGAAGCAAGGGACAATGTGCTTGACATTGTGCTAGGCCTGAGATCTCACATGGCAGAGTACATGTACAAGGAAAGCAGGAAGCTGGAGGCCAGCCAGTAGCTCTTGAAGCACTGATATGATTAGAGGGCTGCAATGCCTGAGTATACTCCAGGACAATTAGTGTGGGTATTGGATCCTGTAGCTCCTTGGGCCTTCCATGGCGAGTGGACTGGGCCCTATCCAATCACTGAAAAGAAGGGTGAGGTTGCCTACCTGCTAGACCTTAACACCCCCAGGAACCCTCCTAGGATCCTGCATGTTAACAGATTGAAACCCTACCATGACATGGCAGACACAACCATATTACTTGACAAACACAAAAAAAGCCACGGGTCCAAGATAGAGGAATGCGGTGCAGCAGGATTTTATCAACCATGGACTAGAAGGGGATCCCTTTAAGGACGATTTCGCTCACACACCAAAGTTGTCATTCATCATCACCTATGATGAAGCATGACACCTTTTGGTGTGTGAGGGGAACTGTCCTTAACGGGACCCCCCTCTAGTACATGGTTGATAAAATCCTGCTGCACCCCATACCTCTATCTTGGACCTGTGGCCTTTTTAGGTCTCGCCTCTGCAGCACGCATGCGCTAAAGAGGAAACAGAGATTCAGCCATCGGTAGAGCTTTCCCGGCAAAAACGTGCACGCTTTGCATTGCTTCCAATAGCAACGTGTGCACGTCTGACTATTCACTCGTGGGAACAAGCAGCTGGCGCCAAATGTTATCAGTTATCGGGGCGCCAGCCCCTCACTCCCACGAGGCACTCGCGCCAACCCCCTCCTCTCTCCCCTCCCCCTGCTGCCATCAAAGGCGGCGCATCTGTTTTTTATGAGAGAGTTTTCATGACAGAACAATTTTAGTCACTGCAGGAGTCGTCATAAGTGAATATCAAGTATTACACAACACCGGTTCCATTCCCAGCGGCACGAACAGACACCGATTAACCTGCGTTGTTGTGAATTATTGCTGGGTCCCGACTTTGGGCACGGAGCTCTGGCACTACATGTGGTGCGATGCCAAAGCAACCCCTCGTCACAGCACAGAACGACGTGTCTAGGCTAGTGCACGATACTGGGGCAACGCGCTTGGCAGTAACGCGCGAGACCAGGCCTTGGTGGGGATTGACACCCCAGAGACACGTCTGGACAATGAGAGCCGGGCGGAAGGCCCAAACTGGAGTCAGAAGAGCTTCTCCACCGGGTGGTGAGTCGGATACAGATTGGGTCCAGGGAGGCCAGCACCGGACGTCTGAGGGCGGGACCCCGAGCACGGCACTAGGCCTGAAGGGAGGAGAGGCTTACTGAAACCTGCAGGCCAAGAGAAGGGATTGTGCAGGCCACTATTTCCGATCCAGAGCAGGGACATTCGCCGCAAGATAAACCGTCCGGAATCGAGATCTGACCCCAGCAGACAGCCACTGACCTCAACCAGCAGTTCAGCAGCTGGGTGTCCTTAGCACCCAGAGGGGCGGAGCAGCATGGGCAGAGGGAGTCCTACGTTCGTACAATACCATGCAGAAGCCTGACCAACTGAGCCTTCAGGAGAATTGCACTCATTGTAGACCTTACCTGGCAAAATATTCGATTCTGAACTCCACTTCGGATATTCATTGCGCCTATTTTCATCGTCCTGTGTCACATTGGAACCATGTTTTACACGCAGGTCCCCATTCGTTTGGTCAATTCAATAGTGTTAATCATAAACCAAGCCCAGATGGGGTCGGAAATGTAAACGGGGGGGGGGGGGGGGGCAGGGCAGTGCTCTGATATTAGCTGGTCTATGTGTAAGTAGGTGATACAGTCCATTTGTTTTGCCTTGTACTCCTTGTTTTAGAATGGTACAAAGACAACGAATTGTGCCATGGTATATTGCACAAACAGCAAAATAGTGCAGAACGATTTTTCCTACATTCTCACCACTGCATGGGTTCTCAAACGGCCACAGGACAGTTTGGTGCGCTGCTCTGGGGGTGATAATCCACTGTGTGGTGCTCTGCCCAAGGAGACCGGATGGCCACATGGGGTGCCTATGGTAGCATAGGAGGGCAATTGGTGTCACCAGAGCGCTGCACTCACAGGCAGAAAAGCAACGAAGCACGTGTGGCTAACTGGAGTGCGCTGGATCTTTTCAAATAGACGGCTGCAGAACTCCCTGTGAACTTTGAAGTGTTGTGAAGACACAACGTACTTCTGGGGCAGACGTTGTCAAACAAGAATAGGGGCGAGCCAAGCTGGCCTCAGGGCGGCGAGGCTAGATCAGGTTGCCACCCATCCTGACTGTCAAGGGCAAGCCCCTTCTTGTTCTTAAAATGTTTACGTTTTGCTAGTAGTAGTCAGGCCCTTCTTTCTGAGTGCTACATGTCCCGTGCAATTCAGTGGTCTCGCTTTAGGACGTGGTGAGTTTTATATTTGCCCATAAAAAGTATGCTTTAGAAAATTGGCAACTATAAGAAAAGAAATGGCCATATCCTTTGTGTTTAGTCAGCACTCGGGAGCTGGGAGGGGCCATGATCTGCCACCAATATGCAGTGTCCTACACATGTGTGCATATAACTGTGCATGTATGTAATCAACAAGTCTTCTAGACAGGAGGAGCTTCGTGGGCATCCAAAATGGTCGTGTGAGCAGAGGGCTCCCGAGACACGCGCCACCCCTCGCACATATCCTGATTTTGAAGATGGGCTTTTGAAGACGAACTCTTGCCGATCCCAACATTCTTTGAAGAATTGAGATCGGACGTTGGGATCCACTTTTACGCCGTCTCAAACTTTGCGGCCCGTCCCGGGACGAGACCGGGGGTTTGGTTACTTTGCCAGCCGGGGAGTAGTTGAATAACAACGGCCGGAGGGGTTTCTCCTCCAGAGGTCCCCTGCCTACCTTTCAGTTTCGCTTTTCTACTCCCGGCGAGGATCGGCTGAAACGTTGCTCGGATCTACCCTTGGCCCTGCCTGGTGCTCCCACACCGTGGTGTGTCCTCCTGGCGTTTCGCCTTTTACTCTGCACCATTGGCATTTACGTTGATTTTGGCCGGTTTCACTGTTTTTGACCACATCACGGCCGGCCATTTTCACCAGGTCGCGCGGGCCCCTTCGGGGTCCTTTCTCCAATATGGCCACCAGACCCGAGACGGAGAGACGCAGGATCAAGACGCCTCACCGAGGGGGACAGACCCAGACGAACATCATGGATCACTACTCTCAATTGAAGGGATCCCCAGTAGTGCTGGCCGCACGCCTGATGACCCTAAGGCTGCCTACGGTACGACACCTGGAGTATCGCTGCAAGATGTAATGAGCGCTATCACCAGTATGGAGGCCTCCATGGGGCAGCAATACGAGGCTCTTGCCTCCAAGATCGACACGGTGGCCGTGGATGTTACGCTGATAAGAGCAGACCTGGCAAAGACTAATGAGAGGGTCAAGGCGTTAGATCTGAAGACTTCCAGCCTGACCACTGATGTAACGGACGTTCAGACCGAGATCGGGAATTTGCGTTCTTCCCGGGATGTGCTGGCCCGTCGTCTGGAGGACTATGAAAACAGGGCCCGTCGCAACAACGCGCGCATTATTGGGGTCCCTGAAAATCCTGAGGCTTCTGCAACCGACCTCCTGGTGGAACATCTGGTCTCCAACTATCTTGCTCCCGCCGGACTTACTAAATTCTTTGCGGTCGAGCGTGCACATCGAATCCCTGGCGGAAAGGTCCAGCCGGGTGCCCCCCCGAGACCTATCATTGCTAGACTATTCCATTTCAGGGATATAGATGCCATCCTGCAAGCTTCTCGGGACAAGGGCCCTGTGAAGTTCGAGAATGCCACTGTGAACTTTTACCCAGACTTTACCCCGTTCAGAGGCAGAGAATGGGATTCCAGGGAGTCAAGAGACTGCTACGGGACTTGGGCCTCAAGTACGCCATGCTGTTTCCGACCAGACTTCGTATCGAGTACGGGGAACGAACGTTTTTCTTCGATCGCCCAGACAGTGTCAGTGACTGGCTTGTTTCTTTGCCAAACAGGGATGATCGTACTGAGCACCCCGGCGGCGCCGACGGTGGCTTGCCGGAGCAGGAGTGACTTGTGGATCCCGATGTCTGAACTTTCCAACTTTTCCAGCTGAGTTTGGACAATGATTCTTTATTCCTTCCTTCAGTTTGGCCTGAGGGTGGCGGGGGTGAAGGGGACTCTTCCTCCTCTGGGGTTCTTTGTGTAGATTAGTTTCTTGATGGGGCGACAGGCACACTGCAAGTTGGGGTGGATTTCGAGTCTAACGCAGGGGTGCAGGGTGGGGGGTGTTGTAACGGGTCTAAGTTGGGGGGGTGGGGGGTGTGTGTGTGTGGTTGTTTTCGTTCACAAGGCATCCAACTATTTTCTCTAACTGTCTCGGTCTTCGGGTTCCGGGTGTGGGGCGCTCTGCTTCTTCTTGGGGTTGGGGGGTGGTGAGTTGAGACTACTATCATGGAATGTTAATGGGTTGGGAGACAGGATAAAGCGAGGGGTAGTGTTGCAGTTCCTTAGGCGCCATTCACCCGATGTAGTTCTTCTACAGGAGACGCATCTTATAGGGAATACGTGTCGAGCCATGAACAGACGTGGATACGCCTAGTTGCTCACTCCGGTTTCACCTCTGGCTCCAGGGGAGTCGGCATTCTTATTCGGTCTTCTCTCCCCCTCGAAATTGATGAAGTTAAACTTGATGATAGAGGGCGCTATGCTGCGCTCACGGGTAGATGGGAAGGGAAGACACTGTCCATACTCGCGATATATATCCCCCCGGGCCTACAGGCCTCCACATATGCCGATTTGTGTAGGGTCCTATTGGGGCTGCCTGAGGGTCTTCTTATCCTCGGAGGGGATTTTAACTCCGTTGTTTCTGGTACTGCTGATCGTTTTCTCCCCAGGGACTTGGCTAGATCCCATATGTGGTTGAGCGATTTCCTTGATACCTTTGGGCTTGTAGATAGCCAGCTTCAGTACACCTTCCATTCTGGGGCACATGGTAGTCTCTCCAGGTTAGACTATTTTTTTAATGCCATTGGCCCAATCCTCCTCCATCAGTGAGGTTCGCCATTTTCCCTGGGGTATTTCTGATCACTCCCCCTTGTGGTTTCGGCTTGCGGTAGGGGCGGGCAGTGTAGGCAGAGTGGCTCCTATTAACCCTTGGTACTTTCGTGACCCAAAAACCCGTTCTGAACTTGTTAAAGCCATGGATCATTACTTCAATGACAATGTGGGGTCTGTTTCTTCTTCTGTTTCTTTGTGGGAAGCTTTTAAGACTGTCATTCGTGGGCATTCTCTTTCACTGATTGCCGCTGCCAAAAAGGCTAAAAAAGAGGAGCTTGTGCACCTAGAAACTGAGATAACTGCACTAGAGAGTGACCTTGATACAGGAGTAACACGTCTAAAAATGCATTCTCTCAGACTGAAACAGGCCGATTATAGGTCCGTCGGCAGACGCGGCTAAGGTGATGAACAGGGAGCAACAGGGCAGGATGTATGATGTGGGTGACAAGGCGGGTAAATTGATTGCGTGGCTGGGCAAGAAAGAAAGAGTGAATCGTGTTGTCTCCGTGATTGAGAGGCTGGATGGTGAGTGTGTCACTGACCCTGTTGGGATTGTTGAGTGTTTTGTTGACCACTTTCAAACGGTGTATGCCTCCGTTTGCGATAGGGACGAGCAAGACTCCCGGTTGTTGCTTCGTGACATTGCGTTGCCCTGCCTCTCCGAAGATGACATGGACCTCATGGATGCACCCCTTACGGCGGACGAAGTAGCGGGGGCTATACGTTCCCTCCGCTCAGGCAAAGCAATGGGCCCCAATGGATTACCCATTGAACTTTATAAACTGCGACCCGACAAAATGGCGCCCCACTTGAAGGATATGTTCCTTGAGGCTCTGGATTCGGGTTCCCTTCCCGCTGATCAGCGACTCGCCACTATTGTGGTAAATCACAAGGGGGGTAAGCCACTGGATCGTTGTGCCTCGTATAGACCTATATCTTTGCTTAATGCCGAACCCAAAATTCTAGCTAAATTGTTAGCTAATCGTTAGATTAAGGTGATCGGGGACTTGATCCATCCGGATCAGTCAGGGTTCATTCCTCATCGGAACACCGCCCTTAATCTTCGGAGACTCCACAGAGTTCTCGCGAGGGCTGAGACTCTCACTGAGTCAGCCATTTTAGCTTCCCTTGATGCTACCATGGCTTTCGACACTATCGAATGGCCCTATCTTTGGGCGGCCCTCTCAAAATTTGGATTCGGCCCCGTGTTCATTGCTTGGGTGAAACTTCTTTATGATATGCCCCTTGCCCAGGTGGTGGTTAACGGGAAGGCGTCCCGTGTTTTCGCACTCGGACGCGGTACTCGGCAGGGCTGCCCGCTGTCTCCATTGCTCTTCACCCTCGCATTGGAACCGTTGGCGGAGTGGCTCCGTTGGGAGCCTTCTATAAAGGGCATTCGGTGGGCTCCCGATTTCGAGGATCGTGTCTCGCTATACGCAGATGACATTCTCCTATATCTAACTTCCCCTCAGAAATCCTTGAACGTGCTCTTTGACGTTCTTACCTCCTTTGGGAAGAACTCGGGTCTCGTTATTAATTGGACTAAATCCTGTGTCTACGTTTTGGCTGGTGGTCTCCCCCCATTGCCCCGTAGATTTCCGATTCAAGTAACTGAGACCGGTTTTAAGTACCTGGGTATATACGTCTCCTTGGACCCCACCGTTCGCTATGAGCGCAACTTGCTGCCCCCTCTTTAACGGCTGAAGCTAAATGTTACGCGCTGGCGTCATTTGCCACTGTCACCGCTCGGTCGTGCGGCTCTCTAAAATGATGTCGTTGCCTAGATTTTTGTACGCGCTCCAGAACTCGGTTGACCCCGTTCCCTCTCGTTACTTTCGGGAGGTGGAGAGTCTACAACGGCAACTGATCTGGGATGGCCGTGCACCCGTTGCCCTGTCTAAACTCACGCTGCCGTGGTATGACGGAGGCATCGCCCTTCCCGACATCAGGCAATATAACTGGGCCTGCCAATTAAGTGCGGTCAATAACGCAACGTACGTTCCCGCCCCTGCCTCCGCAATGGATAAACACCTTCTGCCGGGGGGGAACTTAAATAGGGCGCTGTATTCCAGGAGGCTCTGTAAAACACTGACTGGCCCCACTAACGTCGCGGTACGTGTGTGGCATGATGCGAATGCGGCCTTGGGATGGATGGATGGAAGGAAGGAAGGAAGGAAGGAAGGAAGGAAGGAAGGACGAGACAGACAGACCTTGTATGACTCTGAATGTCTGGGTAATTTATGGCGTACGAAAGGATTTGACAAATGGGATATGATCGGAATCACTAAGGTGGGGGATCTTTGGTCTAAAGGCGATGTTAAGACCTTCGAGGCGCTTAAGACGGAGTATGAACTTGGGGACAGAGAACTCTTCAGGTACGCTCAGGTCCGACATGCCCTACTGTCGGTCTTTGCTGTGGGTACAGATATCCCTGAATCCTCACCCCTTGAGGATCGTATTCTGGACATGTGCCCGACAGCACTATTTCATTAATTTACAAGAAACTGATCTATAACAGGGCTGACCTGCTTGTGCGCCTGAGGGCCTCGTGGATTGCCGACGGTCTAGAATTAGATGATGAGGACTGGCAGTCCGCTCTGTCCTCGCCAAAAGAAGTTGCCATACCCGCAAGCCTTAGATTTGTTCAACTTAAGATCCTCCACCGTGTGTATGTCACTGGCCCGAGTCTGGTGCGCATGGGTTACTCTTCTGATGATTTGTGTAAGCGTGGCTGCGGTATGACTGGTACCTTTCTTCACATTCTATGGGAATGCCCGGAGGTGGTCGAGTTTTGGTCCCGTGTGCATGTCGTAATGGAGAGGGTCACCGGGGTGGCGCTACTGCCCGAGGCCAGGCGCTGCCTCCTGAATGTTTGGGAGCCCAATGACTACAATACGGCACAGATTACCTGGGCGACCCTTGGTAATATGATCGCCAAAAGACATTGCACAGCTCTGGGGTTCCCCTAGGCCTCCGACCGTAACATTGTGGGCAGAGAATATGGACTGGTGCATGTTTCGAGAGAAGACTGTGTATCTGTCACGTGGAAGGCCCAAGAAGTGGGGCAGAATCTGGTCACAATGGAACACATACCGTGGCAATATATGCACCCCCCCCACAAGATTTGTTTCCCGATGCTACCTTGCCCCCCTGATTGACATTCCAAATATTAATTAAATTGTATTGCTACTGGTTTCCTCGCTGCCCCCCCCCCACGAAAAACTGTGACTGTGTTATGTATGCTACAATGCTGAAGCGCCGAGTACATGGACCCAGGACTGTATTCCCGATCCATTTTTGCCTTGTGTAATCTGTTGTTGTTGTTGTTAATTTTCAATAAAAAATGTTCAAAAAAAAAACAAGGCTTCTAGGCACCTGAGAGGAATACTAACTGCACTTTTTAATGGAGCGTATGTGCTCTCATGCATAGACCCCATGTGGGCTACTATCACGTGGCCCCATTTACGCTATGTTAAGAAGCATATATAATAAACCACAGAAAAAGGACGATGTTTCAGCCAACAGCGATTCAGAAAAGGGGGTGGTGATGAACAGAGTGTCTGAATTAAGCAGACCACTCTTACCCAGTCCAAAGATCAGGGCTTGATCCATCACCGTTATTTAGCTCACTGCCCCATCCCAGCTCAGAACCTGGCTATATGCAAATTAGTCTGTCCCTGGCCCAGTGCATCATGGGAACAGGGCAGACCAAACTACCAAGCCAATTCTTCACCAGAAAGGAGACAAGCTTCCGGGGACCGGTTTCTGGCATTACAGCCGTCGTCGGCCCGGCTTGCTTGAATCCTGATGGAGCAGTGAGCAAGGGACTCATTTCTGAGTATACCCTGCCACACCTATAGTGGCCAAAAACGATTCAGAAAAGGGGGTGGTGATGAACAGAGTGTCTGAATTAAGCAGACCTCTCTTACCCAGTCCAAAGATCAGGGCTTGATCCATCACCGTTATTTATGAATCGTTTTGGCCACCATAAGAGTGGAAGGGTATGCTCAGATGTGAGTCCCTTGCTCACTGCACCATCAGGATTCAAGCAAGCCGGGCCGAAGACGGCTGTAATGCCAGAAACCGGTCCCCGGAAGCTTGTTTCCTTTCCAGTAAAGAATTTGCTTGGTAGTTTGGTCTGCCCTGTTCCCATGAATCACTGGGTAGGGTCAGACTAATTTGCATGTAGCCAGGTTCTGAGCTGGGATGGTGCAGTGAGCTAAAAAAACGGTGATGGATCAAGCCCTGATCTTTTGACTGGGTAGGAGTGTTCTGCTTAATTCAGATACTCTGTCCATCACCACCCCCTTTATGAATCGTTTCAGCCAACAGCAACTGCGTTATGGTGTTTGTAGTTTTGCAGTTACCATTATAAATATAAGCAGGTAATTGTACGCGTACCTACTGCTTGCCTGGTATCACATATACCATCGAAAATTGAGCAGTTCTGGGCATAGGTCTCCACTCCATAATTTGCAATGTGTGCATATTTTCCATCTACAATAAACCTCTGTGAGAGTCTTATGCACATAACATTTTTCATTCCCTGGTAGCGGGCAGTAGGTTGCACTTGAAAGCTAGCTGCATGTGTTGTTTACAGAGTGCACACTTCGACAGGTGATGCTGTTTGACGTCAATAAACATTGTGTAGATTACCGCACAGTGCAAATCCCCGGACCCGTGCCGGCGCCCCAATAGCTCATCAACCTACTTGTAGGAAATAAATCCATATTTTTCCCCATGGTCACAGAAAGTAAATTACGAAGTACTGGCAAGAATGTCCTTACAACAGATTTCAGAATTTCTGAAAGCGTAACGGTTCCTGGGTAGTTGGCTGGCTGTCACTCTTATCGTTCTGTTTTCATGCCCGGGTGTTTGTCTCTTGCTGAAGTCTCTGCCCTTGCAGGCGCAATCGCCCAGTTTCCTTATTACCCTGTTCTCAAAGTGGCCTAGGAGTCGAGTTATAAGGCCGCAGAACTCAGAGGTGGCTTGCAGAATCGCATTAGATATCAGAGTGGGTATGTTATTCACTATATCACACCGAAAGACATCAACCTTCAATCCCTCAAACCTATTTTCTGTGAATCCCGGCTTCTTCCTCCTCAGGAAAGAGATGATGTATAACATTTTGCGTATAATAAATGTAACATTTATACTGTACTGTGAAATTAAACACATACTTATAGACCATTTCTAGTTGGTTAAAAACAACTGGTTAAAGAAGCTGAAGTAAATAACTTTCAAAGCCAGCCGTGGGTTAGTCTGGTGTAACAAGCAGAAATTCCTTCTTTCATAGAATACATGAACTCCAGATGTTTAATGCCTCCCCTTATCTCCGTAGCCCTTTATGTGCAGCAGCTGCACCGTGACCAGCCTTCAGTCTCCACCTATACCCTCGATGACGTCACAAGTCACTGCAATGCATGATCGCAGCAAATTAATGACGCCTGTTGAAAAATGAACCGACGTTCGTTTCTCTTAGGAGAATATGGGGAGGTGATTGGTTTCATCAGCATTTTCTTCAGCATAAAGTCAAGAGATGACTCAGCCTTAGGTTTGCTTTTGATATTTGCTGTGACATGAGGCACAAGGGTGTTTTACCCTGCAGGGCACTTTATCCTGCAGGGCACATCACACAAAAAAATCCCATGCCTGGACAGTGATACAGATATAACAGAGGCTGCAACCTCAACCTTACTTGTTAGATAAATTTCCTCACCAGAAAAAAACACTTTTTCACGCTACTGAGGCTTGGGTCATATCCATCAAAGGACTAAACCCGAAATGGAAATACTTATGACAATCAAAGGAATTCCGCCTATGCGGAGTAGGGGATGAGTCTTTACTGCATCTAATATGTATCTGCCCTGTCCTAGCAGAAACTCGAAAAACGGTCCTTCAAGAGGTTTTCAGGAAGGAACAATTCAAAACTTATAGAGCAGCAGTTTTGAAAAACGAGGCAAAACAACTGGACAAAATAGATAGTGTGTCAAGCACTGTCAAACTGCTGTTCTTTGGGCGAGTTTTTAACATGCTGGCATCAGTGAGGCATCCTATAATGTCATAGTTTACTATTTATCTGTGGTGGCGAATAATGTTGCTTAGGATTTCGATTAGTACTTTAAAACAAATCTACTGAATATGAAACATTGCTATGTGTTTAATTCCCAAAACTTAAAAGTCCATGACTTTCTTCCCATAGATCACTGATGGCATTGTACGTCAATTGCGGTGCTATTTGTTGCCACACAACACAATTCAACTCCAGATACCATTCAACATAATTAACTCCATAACACACAATATCACTTTACATAATTATACTACAGTTAATACCATTTAATTACTATCCACATAATTCCACAGCACACCATGCCACATATTTCCACTACACAACTCCGCACCACACCACACAATCCCACAACACACAAATTCACAACAAACAATTCCGATACAACCCATCTCCACATTGCGCTTCAACCAACCCTATCATCTCTCCCCACCCACTCACTGCCCCTCTCATCTGTCCCTCACATCTGTCCCTCACACTCCCACTACCCCCCTCATCTCGCAATTCCACTGCCCCTTCCACTGCCCCTCTCATTCCTCCCTCACACTCGTGTCTCCTCGCTATACTGCCTGCTCACGCATGCTACCTTTCTGTACCTCTGCGCTCTTGCCCCCGGTGCCCCTCCGAGATATAGATATATATATATGCCAAACAAACTCCTTACTCCACTGCTCCAAACGGCTCCAAATCAGGACGCGGACCACACGGCAAATTGGTATCAAAGTGCTTTTATTTTTCCCTTTTAGGCAAACATGACGCGTTTCGTCCGGTAACCCCCGGACTTGATCACATGACATGTCGTGACCACCAAAGTGAATTAAATACTGTTTCTCAAGAGCATCAGCTCCTCCCCTTCCATTGATGGACATAGAAAACAGACTTTCCGTTATGTCAGTACATATGTATATGTGTCTCAAATGTATAAAAGCAAATTCATTATTTTACAAAGTTTAACCTTTTCTTAAAAATGACATAATTTTCTCCAAAGAAACTTATAGTTTGAAACTGATAATGGGCAAGTGCCCATATTAGCTAAAATGTTTAAAAAATACATTTTTAAAACCATAAGTTCAACAAAATAACGGGCAAGTGCCCTAATTATCCACATTATACGTTATCATGAAAGAGACAGTATATTATACATAGTCTGCTTCTTAGCCCTATCCCTTAGGTAGCTGTGCAAATGGAACAGTTGTTTCTTTAGATCAGTGTTGAACAAAAAAACGTGTTTGTGAAAATTAAAATTCATGCTAACAGATAATAAGTATATTTAATTCATCACACTTCCTCATTTTACATGACAATGTAAGCTATTGCATATACACACCAGTATAAGTCCACTAAGCTTCCTGCATATGTCATTGTGTAAGTGCTGGAGTGAAAGTGACTAGTGCAAAACAAAATGTTCTGATAATCATCGCACAAAATGAAATTAGGTATGAGTCACATTCATATTCCCCACATATGTGCAAATAGCAAAGAACTGTAAACATTCCACCCAAAGACACCAGATAAAAACCAGTAAAACCAAACTAGTTAGTAAAACCAGCTAAAATCCAGTATAAATGAAGGTAAAAGTTCACGTAAAACACCATGTACACACATAAAAGAAATTAAAAAAAGGGAGCCATAAAAAGCGACTTCCGGATCCAAAAGATATATTGTCCATCCATTGATCCCAATGGATGCAACTATGCAGACTGTGATTTGATGTACATTGGTATCAATTTTATAAAACACTGCGTTGATAAAATATTTATTAAAAGTTGTACAAATCTTCCCCTGTATTTAATCCATTGGGCATTTTAGTGTCAAATTCCATGATATAACGACTTTCCAGCTGTCTTAATTTTTTATCCCTTCTACATCCTCTTAATTCTTTGGGCACCGCATCTAATACAAAATAAGTTAAATCTTTAAGATTATTCTTATGTACAAGTTTAAAATGGCGGGCCACAGGGTAGCTGGCGTCCGAATTGACAATAGCACGCAAGTGCTGTAAAATCAGGTAACTTGGTACTGCCTATATATTTTAGTTTACAAGTGCATTCCAGAACGTAAACCGCAAACTCTGTTTTGCATAAAAATAAACCTCTCAATTGATATAACTCAGTGGAAAATGCATCTTGAATTTCCCTTGTATTAATTCCAAATTTGCACGCTCTACACGAGCTGCATTTGTAAAACCCCTTTCTTTTGGTTAACCAATCACTCTTAGTTTTAATTTGAGTCTCAGGCATGGCCCTATCTAAGGCATCCCACATGGATGGAGCTCTTCTTTAAGTAATGCTTGGAGAGTCCTCAATTTCAGGTGCTAAAGTTATATCTGATTTTAGAATAGGCCAACTTCTAGCTATTATTGGTCTTACTTTTTTGTGTTGGCAATTGTACGTAGTTATTAACCTGATGGGAGCCTTTTTATTTTTTGATTCTGTATTAGATTCTTCCAATATATCAAATTGGTTCTCATTTTGCCTGGTTATAGGAGTATCCAATTTTAATAAAGATTTTTTGAGGTCCTCTATTTTATACCCTCTGGCTAAAAATCTCTGCACTGCTTCATCTAGACATACCTTTAAATCATCACTGTTGCTGCAAATTCTTTTGATCCTTAAAAATTCTCCATATAGAATGCTCTTTATGAGGTGTCTAGGGTGGGTGCTACTAGCAAGGAGAATCGAATTTCCAGCCGTGACTTTTCTGTGTAATTTCGTGTTTATCTTGCCATCTGCAATATAAATTTCCACGTCTAAGAACTCCACCCTTTCCTTGCTAATGTTGGCCGTAAACTTAAGATTTAAATCATTAACATTGATATTATCATTGAACGCCTGTGCAGATTCCACAGAGCCCTGCCAAATTACACATACGTCATCAATAAATCGCCACCAAGCAATTACCTTATTTGAGAAATGTTCCTCCAGGATGTGCTCTAAGACATGCTCCTCCCACCAGCCTACATGCAAGCATGCAAAGCTGGGGGAGAAGCATGCCCCCATAGCCACACCCAGGAGTTGTTGGTACACTGATGCATTAAATAGGAAATAATTGTTTTTAAGACATATGTTGATCATTTGCAGTATCATTTTGTTGTGCTCATGGAATTTAATATCTCGTTTGGACAGGTAAAATTTCACTCCTGCCAGACCCTTTTCATGTTCTATGCTCGCATATAGGGCACATATATCCATGACAATAAAACAGTAATGCTCACACCATACTATCGTTTTTCAAGAAAAGGACCTGTGTCCTTGATATATGAAACAAGAGTCTCCACATAGTTTCTAATAAAAAAGTCAACATATTTGGAAATGGGTTCCATTAGCCCTCCCTGTGCCGATATAATGGGACGCCCCCGGAACTGGATTTATTTGTTTATGCACTTTAGGTAAGAAATATAAAGTCGGAGTGATGGGATAATCCGTTTTCAAAAAATTATACTCCTCTTTATTGATAAGACCCATCCGTTTCCATTGGGCTAGCTCCTCAAATACTAGTTGTTTAACTGTTTTGAGCTCATTAAAAGTTACCTTTTTATAACAAAACATCATTCAAATGTTTGTTAGCTTCTTCTATGTAGATCGCTCTTGGCCAAAGAACAATATTGCCCCCTTTGTCTGCATTTTTCACAATGATACTGTCTGTTTCCTTAATTTTCTTCATCAGTTTAGTGTACTGTTGTTCCTTGTAGCTTCTATTGGGTTTTTTGTTGATGGGATCCCTGTTTAATTTCTTTAAGTCATCTATAACAACCTGACTGAATACGTCAATTGCATCCCGTGGCATGACAGGCATGAACGTTGATGTTGGTTTGAATGGGCTTATAGCGGCACTGGCGCAAGCAAATGCCTATTTCTCTCAGTTCCTGTTGAGTGTTTTCATATTCCTTTTAATCTGTCATGTCGGCCAATGCTTGTACTGTTCTTAATAACGGGATGTCAGAGACCTGCAATTGCATGCTGGGTGTGTTTTTATATCAGCGATGTCGGTTACCCTTTCATTAGCTTTTTTTTAATTTGTGAAACTTTACCAACTTCAATTTGCGAATAAACTTGAAAACGTCAATTCTTGACTGTGTGTACTGAAAACCGGAAGAAAGGCCTAAGGATAATAATTGCAGTTCTGCAGCATCCAGGTCCAGGTCGCTCAAATTTATCACAGTATTCTTTTTACTTCTCTTTTTCTCTTTTTCTCTTCTTCTCTTCTTCTCTCCCCCCCTCTCTTATATTGGTTCTCTTCAGGTCTTCGAGCTCAGTTTCTTTACTGTGCCTTTTCAAAATTTCGATCCCTCAAGCCCATGATCTCCTCCTCTTTTTGAGGTGTCTCCTGCATACAAAGGTGCACACTATATATCTGTCTGTGGGCTGCTCTCCACTGCTTTCTTTCTCTCACACTCTTTGTACACAAACAATCTATCCCCCTCTATTTTGCTTTCTCTCTATTCTGTGCAGCCTTCGCCCCTATTTATTCACCATCCACATAGTTCCACTACACAGATACACTACACACCACACAATTCCACCCCACCACACAATTCCACCCCACGCAATTCCAAGTTAACCCACATAATTCCACTCCAAAACAAAACACATGGGTAAAAGACATTGCCATTTACAACAGAAATAGCATTAAAGACTCGCAAATGCGAGACCAATTGCATTGCAAATGCTTGTTTGTGTTTGTCATTATGAGTGGGGAGGTGGCTCACGCAAGTCCTAAAATCTCCTCCAGCCCCCCTAGTGTGTACTCACAACCATATTACTTGTCACAGATGACAGAAAAGAGGAGTTAACTGAACCAGTGCCTGACCTCAACAATGTGCAAGATGGGTTGGTGGAGGGAGTGGTACTCTTCCCCCAAATTCACAGGCCAGCAGCATATAGACTGCAGGCAGGTGCTGGGGCAGTTTGCTGGTCTGCTCTCTGTGGCTCCAGTTAGCAATGACTGGTGTGTGCACCACATTGACAGTGGTGACAGCATACCTGTCAATAATAAACTGTTCAGGTTGTCTGACCAGTTCAGAGCCAGCATTAATGCTGAGGTGGCTAAGATGCTGGAGTTGGAGGTAATTGAGTCCTCTGACAGTCAATGGGCCAGCACTGTGGTGTTGGTGCTCAATCCTAACCCCCAGTGGGAAAAGGAGTTACGATTGTGTGGACTAGAGAGGACGGAATGTAGTCACTAAGACTGATGCTCACCCTATACCTGGAGCTGATAAGCTAAGTATCTGAGTACATTTGGATTGACTTCAGGCTACTGGCAGATTGTTCTCACTGAAGGAGCAGAGAAGAGGTCTGCATTCTCTACACCAGAGGGGCATTCCCATTAATGCCCTTTGGCCTAAGGAATCCCCCTGCCACCTTTCAAAGGTTGGTTTACATGGTCCTGTGTGGTTTGGAGCAGTTTAGTGCAGCTTAACAGGATGATATAGCTGTCTATAGTTCCACTTGAGAGGATCACTTAAACTACCTGAGGGAAGTGTTTCAGGCCATGCAGCAGGCAGGTCTGACTTTTAAGGCAAGCAAGTTCTGTGGTGTACCTTGGCCACCTGGTAGGTGGGGGGGGGGGGGTGATGTATAACCTCTCCAGGCCAAAATCCAGCCAGCCAGGCTGATGAGGGGTGTTATCCCGAAACCGGTTCCAGAATGCTTGTTTCCTATCCAGGACAGACCTGGCTTGGCAGCTCAAGCTAGACTGTTCCAATGAGGCACGGGGTGTAGACTGATTTGCATATAGCTGGGTCTGAACTGGGGTGACAAAGTGAGCCAAAGAACTATGATGGATTCAACCAAGATCTACATAGTTGCAAGAGCAAACCAGGGAACATTTTAATACCACAAACGTGAACTCTGTATTTTCCACCATATACCATCTTCTAGTTACTAACCATTATTTTTTTAGCTTGGTGGCCCTTGAGAAGTTTGATATGTTGTAGGACTAATCCAATTTTTGTGAATAACATTTTATTTGGGAAAATATATTTGGAAAAACAGTTTGATTGGAAAAATACCAATTCCAAATCCCACATATTTTTATACAGCAGGCTTGATACAGCACTGTCCCCTGCACACACCGCTCAAGCATACTTGGTGCTTACTACAGTGCACTTATTATTATTATTATTATTATTATTATTATTATTATTATTCAGTGCTGTTCCGAACAGGAAATGTAAAACTTAAATGAGGGAGAAGAAGCATAATTCTAATTTCTCCCACATCTTGCACATGGCACATTATGTAATATTTGGCATATTAAGTATATTTATCTAATATTCCTGCCCTTCATGTGTTTTCTGCCAGTGTTTCTCATATGTAAAATTAGCACGACACTCCCTTTCAGTATCACCTTGCCTCAGACAAACCGAGCGATCCAGAGCCTGCACTTTTTACGGAAACATGGACACAAACCACAGCCAAGTCCGAATTGGCAGGAAAGGGCCTTGTCTGAGAGTAAATATTGCAGATGAAGCTAAAAGATGAGCCGTAATCCCCACTTGTCCCTCCCCGAAGAACAGTAGACTATACAAAACTCTTGTACCTGCTTCATTTGTGGCCTAGGATATGTAAATTGAACAGCTGGTCTTAGGCAGTTGGTGGAGGAACTTTGGAGTGGATTTATGATGCAATACGGTTACTGCATGCCAACGGAATTCTAAGTAGGCTTTTTTTAAGCTGCATAGACAAATATTTTAGTGGCCCATTTTATCATCCACAAGGTGGAGGATCTGCCTCCTAATGGTTGGTTTCTCTACAGATTTTGTGTCATAGCTTCACAGTGTAAGTATAAATTCTTCACATACCACTGCAGTACAGTTTTCAAAATGAACAATGTTTTCTATCGTAACTCACTCGTTCAACTCTGTGTGTATCACCTCTCAAATTTGGAATATTTAACATGGAATGAGATTGTTATTTCTATGTAGTATCTTAGATCTGGAATGATAATATTGTACATCAATTTTTCAGGTGGCTGAAGAATACACAGAAGGCAAGACACTAATTACTTGTAATACCAGAAATCAACACCATGAAGAGGCTTACATGGAAGAAAGTGAAACACCACTAGAATTCTCAGAACTCTGAATACTTTCACAAATGACCAAGTAACCTGGGAATTAAATACTTTCTGAACTTGAAAGCAAAGTCGAGAACTGGTGGCTGGGTGTAGATACCAAGAGGAGCATTTACTGCCGAAAGAGACAGCTCACCTAAAATCAAGTGTGGAAAACTACTGGCAAATCATTCACTGTGATTGTATGTTCAGTATTACCTGCTCGGAGCGGGTGTTGTGGTGGAGGAAGATACTGCAGAAGAAGCCCGCCCAAATCACTCTGCAGAGTAAGGTCACTACAGTTGGAAGCACTGTGAGACAACCGAGAGAAAGGTACATGGCAGCTTCAGATAGGATCACCCTGGGGCCACTGGTCGGGGCAATCGACCAGGGCACAAGCTCCACTCGATTCCTGGTCTTCAATGCAAAAACAGCAGAACTATTGAGCCATCATCAAGTGGAAATAAAGCAGAAATTTCCAAAAGAAGGGTGGGTAGAACAGGATCCAAAAGAAATTTTGCAATCTGTCTATGAATGTTTAGAAAAGACATGTGAGAAACTGGGTCAGCTGAGTATCAACATCTGCAACATTAAAGCAATTGGTGTGAGCAATCAAAGGGAAACGACCGTTGTGTGGGATAAAACAACCGGAGAACCACTTTACAATGCAATTGTGTGGCTGGATCTGAGAACTCAGTCTACAGTTGAGAGGCTCCTGAAAAGAATACCAGGAAATGATAAAAACTTTTTCAAGTGCAGGACTGGCCTTCCTCTCAGCACTTACTTCAGTGCAGTGAAGCTGCGGTGGCTCCTGGACAATGTGGAAGACATTCAAAAAGCTGTGGCTGAGGGTCGAGCAATGTTTGGCACTATAGACACATGGCTTATCTGGAGTATAACGGGTGGAAAGAACGGCGGTGTACACTGCACGGATGTGACCAATGCTAGTCGAACAATGCTGTTTAACATCCACACATTGGAATGGGATAGCGAACTCTGCACGTTTTTTGATATTCCTAAGGATTTGCTTCCGAAAGTAAGAAGCTCTTCAGAGATTTATGGCCTCATGAAATCAGGAGAACTAACTGGTATACCTATATCTGGTTGCTTGGGTGACCAGTCAGCAGCGTTAGTGGGACAAATGTGTTTCCGTGACGGGCAAGCCAAAAACACATATGGAACTGGCTGTTTCTTGCTGTGTAATACTGGGCAAAAGTCTGTGTTGTCTGAGCATGGTCTGCTGACAACAGTGGCCTACAAACTGGGTAGAGACAAACCTGCCTTCTACGCCCTTGAGGGATCAGTTGCCATCGCTGGTGCTGTTGTGCGTTGGTTGAGAGATAACCTTGGCATTGTGAAGTCAACAGAAGAAGTGGAGAGACTTGCCTCTGAAGTTGGAACTTCTTACGGCTGCTACTTTGTCCCAGCATTCTCTGGGTTGTATGCACCATATTGGGAGCCCAGTGCAAGAGGTATCATTTGTGGCCTCACTCAGTTCACAAATAGAAGTCACATAGCATTTGCAGCATTAGAAGCAGTCTGCTTCCAGACGCGAGAGATCTTGGATGCAATGAATAAAGACTGTGGAATTCCTTTGAGCCAGTTGCAAGTTGATGGTGGAATGACCAGCAACAAGATACTAATGCAGTTGCAGGCTGATATTCTCTGCATTCCAGTTATTAAGCCGTCAATGCCAGAAACTACGGCACTGGGAGCTGCTATGGCTGCTGGGGCTGCCGAAGGCGTTGGAGTCTGGAGCCTCGATCCAGAGAATTTAACTGCTGTGACCTCTGAACGATTTGAGCCACAGATCAACCCAGAAGAAAGCGAATTTCGCTATGCACGGTGGAAGAAAGCCGTGTTGAAGGCAATGGACTGGGAAATATCTGAGCCATCTTCTAATGGAAATGGTGGCAACAGTATGTTCTGCAGTTTGCCTTTGGGCTTTTATGTTGTGGGTAGCATGCTAATGTTAATTGGAGCAAAGTATATCTCCGGTACTAACAAATAGATTAGACTTGATTAAAAAGAACGTTTAGGACATGGTACATTGGAACAGAAGCTCGTCTAACCATCACTAAAATGGAACCAGTCAAGGGGAAAAACCCCTACTAAAAAATAAATTCCATCAAACATAATAATTGAGTTCACTTCCAGAAGTATTTTGGTGATGACCAAATATCACTCGATTAGCTTTTGTTTATCTTTACAACATTCACTTCAGGGTCATTTTTGCCTCTATTCAAATTGGACTTTCAGAACTTGCTTTCAATACTTTATTTCTAATAAAGAGATTAAAGATACATTCATTTAGCAGTACTTTATCGCACATTAAACTAAAGGTTGAAGAATAAAATATCCACACGTAAAGAGACTCCAGAATGAAGTTCTTTCTTATGATCTGTGCAGAACAACACCCCATACTAACCTCACAGAGAAACACAATCTTTCTCTAAAATTTAACAAACGATCATCAGAAAGCCAATCAAAATCTGCACAAGAAAACACAGAATCCAAAAGCCATTTTTCTCCTGTGGTTGTCGAAAAGCTTTAGGCAGAAAATCTTTCATAAGAACAATTCCATGCCGGAGTAAAACATCCGAAAAGCTTAATTTGTGAAATCAGTCTAACACTACATGAGAGATAACACATGGGGAAATAACTGTACTGGTGTATGGAATGCCAGAAAAGCTTCTGCAATTAAAAAAAGCCAACACAACATGAAAGACACTTGCAGGACAAAAGACGACCAGTGCAATAAATGTGTTGATCGTAAGTCATTCTGATCCTTGTCAAGGTTATGTGCAAAGAAATGCCATTAATCCTGAAATATAAGCACTAGATTGTTTGCACACAGTATAAAAATGCTGAAGGAAATGCCAGCATACATTCAATGGTCAAAAGATAAAAGAAACATTATGTAGAGAATAGCAATGAAGAACAAATAATCAGCGTATGGAAAACAAATAAGGAGGAAAACGCTGGATCCGGCATAAATGGAAAACGAATCAAGAAATATTCCAATTTGAATACCTCTATTGAAGCTGCATGTAGGCTGAAGTAAAAGCTAAGATAAACAATCTAATCCAGACACAAGAGGATAAAATATGTGTTTAAATATTTTACACAAATACCCAGGCACTAGCTGAAAAGTATCTTGCCTTCAACATGGAATGTCAACCGTAAAAAAAAAATTAAAAAAAAAACTTTCAGTGCTAAGTAAACAAAAAAATACAAAAGTATTGTCTGTCCACCTAGAAGTAGAGGGGGGGGCAAAATAAAACAAAATCGTCTTGCTCAACACATGCTTTCAAAAGTAACAAGAAGAAAGAAAAGTATTGATAAGCAGGACCATAGAAGTTGATGCTAAGGCAGACCAGAAGTAGAAGACTATTCAACTGCAAAGGAGAAGAAATAAGAGTATACAGATCACCCTGAATGTACAAACCAACAGGAAATACATATTGGAATGAACACTTTTACCCAAATGGTACCTTGAATACATTTATCAGTGGGAGATTAGACCTAAAACATGACTGTCTTGAAAAAGAAACACTGCAACATCTGTGTACTAGAACACCGAACATTTGGAGCAAGACAACAAAGTGAATGAATGTTTAGACTGCAGTGAACTGCAAAAGTACATGTAGATCCTCTGACAACCATTCCTGTAATACAGAAGATAGTTCCGGCATTTCAACTCACTAAATGGAGTCACAGAAAAAAGCTGTCTCCACTGGTGTGCTACTTGAGTATTCATAAACAAATATGAAAACCTGCTCTACAAACACTTCAGGTACATGTGACCTCTTGATCATGTTCTTCTGAAGAAGGCAATGTTGTGTCTTCTAGAACCACATTCATTCCTGGGCATCTCATCTCTTTCCCCGGTGTCTCTCCCTGAATGCCAGCCTGATCCTGCCACTTCTCCTATCACCACTTGTATAGTGGTCTGCTGCTCTACGTCTAGGTTTGTAATCTTAAGAAATCATTGTAAAAAATAATTCCTGCACCCTCCTGGAAGAAGAGAATGTAAAATAGAATTGAAATTCTACCAACTGATGTAGCCATACTAGAATCGTATCTGCATGACAAAGCACCTCCTAGTACTGAGAAACACTGAGGGAGTAGAAGGGAAACATAGCTCAACTAGGGTAAACTAGAGTTAACCAACAAAAATCTGAACAAACTGAAGACGCCATAGCTTCTGCAGGGACGTAGAGAACCTGGCAAAAACACCACTTCCCACGGATTGCACTGAACTTCTCTGTTGATCACGAGGTACTGCACATACGGAACAGACTAACCTGCAGCGCCCATCCAGTTGAGCGTAGGTGACTTGCAGAAACAATGGGAGTGACACAGCACACTTTTGATTCTCAATAAAAGGAACTTCAATAGCAAAATCTCAGGAAACTGTTCAAGGATTTGAGATTTCCGTTCTAACTAGACCAGATGTTTGTCTTTCCTGGAAATTTCAAGCAGAACTTTAAGGAACACGTATTAAATTGTCATAGACTTTTATCGTGATCTCACTGCAGTCTGACTTTTAGAATTGCTTTTTTTTACCTCTTCTATTCCAGCATAATCTATTCTGCTCCTCTGACGTCCCTTCTTCTTTGGTGTACTGTAAAATAAACGTATTTTCCTTCTTCTATCAGTGTCCTTTCCTCTCACCTTAGACAACGTCTTTTTGTCCTGTTTTTACTGTGTTATCCAGACCTCAATTGTTCTAAAGTATTGGAGTATTCTCCATGTTGTGATTGTTAATGAAGCACCTAGCTGGCTATGCCCTTTATCATATTTATTGTGATTCTACCAATTAAATACCTATTTATGGTACACATTCTCTTTACTACCCTGCTGATAACTACTTATGTGTCTGTGTATTGATGGTTCAAAGGTCTGTGTAGTCCATCATTGTGTTCTGTAAATTAACCTCTGTACTGCATTATGGATTGCATGTATCTTTCTATGCAATATCTATGTTTTGTGCTCTCTGTCTTCTGCATCTCAGTCTAGTCAGTGCTTTATGAAAATCTCCAGAGATAAAAAGAAATCATTGAGGCATCCATACATTTTCCTCCACTCCCCTTCACAAGTGATGCGAAACACAGGTTCTAAACTCAAAATATGTAAGAGCTATTGTTTCCCCTTCCATAGGCCCTAGGAGTAAAGAGACTTTGAACACCATGGAAGGCAAGTTGCGGAAGAAAGAATATCTGTTATAGTAGTCACGAGAAGACATAAACATAGTCTTTAAAGAGATAAAGTGAGCTAATCGAAAGGAAACTGAAGAGGGAATACACTGAAATATGCAAAGAAATTAATGAATATTGAGATGGAGTCAAGGTTCTGATAAACATACAAGATGAGCAATCAAACGAAAACCACTCTGTTTAAAATAAATGAAAACTGCAAAACAATTTCAGGGAAAGCAGGATGACTTGGGGAATCTTCCAACAAAAAAATACCATTTATATCAAAGAAGGAGAGGTGGGTGACTAGGAGCTAATAAGGGTCCAATGCCTGTGAGCCAAAAACTATAATCTGATCAAAAAATAGGGTCACTGTTCCCGAAAGATATAGATAGAAGGGCTGGTTTCTGAACAGAATGTAGGGGACAGTCAACATAACTGTTTCCTGTTGCCCTCACACATCTCTGGGGATGTCATGCTTCATCATCGAGTGGTTGCTCCTCGTCGAGTCTGCGCTGTAATGCCCTATCTGTCCCCGAAAGGCCCTTTTGGCCAAGATTTTTTGGTCTTATCGCTGTTTGATGAGTGTAAGGGCCTCCAAGTGGGGTGTTATATGGTGTGTGCTAGAGTGAGTTCAAACAGACATAGGGATATCACCTCAACCTTTAATATATATATTCCTTTGCCACGTTAAAAAAAACAGATAGGTTGCTGTTACTAAACGGGTTACAATATACCCTTGTAGCTCTGTGTTTTCCCCAGGGTAAAATAAAACGCGGTTCAGCAAGTTTTGCGCCTCTGTGCTGCTTCTTCAAGTCCAAGAAAAAGCGTAATCAGCCTACCCAACACTTAATTTGTTAATGAGTAGTCCCCTTCTAAAAAGGGTGGTACCTACTTGAAGCACCACAGATTTTTTTAGACCAAAAGAGGCACAGAACATTTTGACCTGTGTTATATTTCACCCTGAATAAACGGACAGGGGGCGTGGCCAAGATGCCGCCCGGGCATGACATGTAACCCAGTCTCTCCAGCTCTGGCTCGGCTTGGGACCTCAATTTCCTCTGCTGGTATAATTTCAGTAGTGCGAGAAGACACTGGAGGAACGAGAGCGGACCCTTTGAGGTGCTGGAGAGGGTCGGATGCTGCCACACGGAGCGAGGGTAGACCGACTGAGTGGCCTTCTGCACCGGGCCTGAACTCGGCGGCGACCCTATATTGGGGCCAGCGAGGTCTGGGCTCTCGGAGCTACGATCAGAGTAAAACCAGTACAGCTGCTTCTCCCCCGCCCCCCTCAAGAGTCTATTGCGGTCCAAGATGTTTCACTGCCCGGGGGAGGCCTGTAGGGAGCCAGATTGAAGCAGCTGCCCCAGCGGTGTCCATCAGACTGAGTGTACCTGGGTAAGCTTGAGGACTCTGCCGGAGTTGCGGTGGTGCAGCCTACGAGAGAGCATCGTGGCCTGGAGGGCGGTAACTCCGAAGGCAGCGGCAACTTGAGCCGGTGGTGGATACCCTCCCCTACCCTCCGGTTGCTGTGGGAGCTGGAGAGATCTGCAGCCTGCCGTGACTGAGCCGGAAGCCAGAGAGAGGTGAGAAGCGGACTGCCCCCTACACTGGAGGGGAGATCTGGATGGGCCTAACCTCGGTGGTGGCCTGCAACTAGGCTAGCGAGTGTGGGTCCCTGTGTCTTCCGGGAGAACTACAACCACTGCGGCCAGCCTGCGCCACAGCGATTGGCCATTCCCCACCTGCGAAGGAGCGTGGTACATTACGTCCCGGGGAGGCAGGAGATGAGCCTGAGCTGCAAGTCGGCATGACAGGACAGGTCCTGAAGCGACCCGGCTGCGAGGGGCAACGGCCTGGGAGGATCCGTGACCAAGCTTATTCCCCAAATGATATTGGGAACACAGAGAGGAGGACCCACTGGGCCTCCATAACATCCCAGATTCTCCAGGTGGGTATAACGAGCCTTACGCAATTATCCAAATGACGGCCACCTCACAGCATTGAATAGTCTGTCGTGGCCGGAAGGGCGAACGGAGGGCATACAAACCGGCACCTTATTTGGGAGAGCCAGGACTGTCCACTGGACTCAGCTCTTCTAACTAGGACCCCTAAATAAAGCAAAGCGCCTGGCACTTTCAAGACCTGGCTTCGGACCAGAGAGATCAGAAGACCAGGCCCTGCTAGCTGCGGTATAGAGGGCCCGGCTCCAGGACAGTGCAGTTAAAATTGCTACACGGCTGAGGCAGACCTATAACATGCCCCGACTCATCCGTCTGCGTGCTGTTTGGTGAATTTGGGGTGGGGGGAATTGGGGACTGATGTTTCCAGCAATCTAGGCACACTGGCTCACAACAGCGATAGCACCGCCTGACCCGTCCCAATAAACAGCCGCACCTGGAATGATGGCGTCTGCAAGAAATGGGAACAGGGTCACTATCAAACACCTACTACTGAAACCGAATACTCAGGATAGGACTCTCCAATCGAGCATAATTCGCACTGCCTCCCCTACTGGAGAAGAACCGGAAGCCCCACGCACTCATCTGTACCTGGTGTCGCTGTTCTCAGCTCTCCAAAACGATTTCCTAGTAGTCCAGAGACACTTAACCAATCCACTACAAGCTGTCCGTAAGGTTATATGAGGGACAGCGTCGTTGCCTTCAAAGTATGGGAGACGCCCCGCGACGAGGAGATCGAATAACTCCAGCAGAAGATCATTCTGTTGTCTGATCAGCAAATAGACTTACACGCCCATGCAAGGAGACCCGACACACAGAGGGAGGGGACATAGCAGCATATGTAGCAGCACTATTTGCCCACATACTTAGTTGTACACTGGCGGGGGAGATCTGCCTTGATAGAACCCACAGAGTAGAAAGATGGGATTCGAACTCGCCACTTTCGCTAGACATTTTGACGTGTGTCCCTAATTTCTGCCTTAAAGAACAGATTCTGAAAGAAGCTTTGACCTCATCACCAGTAATATTCCAGGACCATACGCTACACCTCTGTCAGGATCTTGCCGCATCCACCCTCCAGAACAGGAGGGAGTCTCGTCCTGTCACATCATTTTTAAGAGAACAAAGAGTATTGTGTTCTTGGGGACAACCCTTTCAAATGATCTTTTGATGGAACGATGAACTGCACCAGATCCGCTCGTTGGTGAAAACCTGTGAGCTAGTCCTCCTGACCAAGACATATGGAGTTATGTAGAGGAGGGGCATGTAGAGCACCTGACCGAGACACGAGCGATTGACCTAGAGAAGTCGATCTGGATACAAGTCATATCCGCAATCTGCAGATTACAAGCGCATAAAGCCCACAGATGGCTTTCCAGCAACGTGCTATAAACTACTTTCCACTAAATTGTCCCTTCTCAAGAGTTTTTAATTCAATTATGACGGCAGAATCCCTCCCCCCTCCAAAGAAGTAGGCCTATGTAACAGTCATCGCGAAACTGGGCAAAAATAAGCATCTGTGTGGCTCTTCCCGCCCAATTTTACTCCTATATGTAGATGCAAACCTATTCACTGGAGTTTTGGCGGCTCGCTTGGAGCCTCTGTTGTTGGGTCTAATCGGGCCAGATCAAGCTGGATTCATTTTGCATGGACAATGCTTGGACAATCCTAAGAGAATATTACATCTAATAGATAAAGCCACCTGCTTCCAACAACAGACAATGCTTTTCTCTATTGATGCTGAAAAAGCATTCGATCGAGTGCATTGGCTTTACCTGGTGGCAGTGCTGAGACGCTTTGGCTTCAGGGATCGTTTCTGCTTCTGGAGCCTCAGTGGGTTTAGCTCCCACGTGCGTCAGTCCGAGTAAATGTAAAAAATTCTAAGCATTTCCTGATAAGGGGTACGCGGCAGGTGTGCCTTCTTTCACCCCCCTGCTAGTTGCCCTATATATGGAGCCCTTTTCATAAAGGGTTCAGGATATCGAGGAGATTTCGGGCATATTATATAATAACACTGTATAGTGGCCTTGAGAAACGCAAAGGATACACTCCCGGCTTTTTTTTCTTGAAGAAGTAAAACGTTTCTGTGAAGTTTCTGGCTTTCACATTAACCTGGCTAAATCCTAGACAATAAGCCTTAAAGCGACACTAAAGAATCTCTGACTCGAGACCACTCTATATGTTGGGCACCCGGCCCTATTAAATACCTGGGCATCCAGATGGCCCCCTCCATCTGTGTTTACTGTCTATGCCTGTGATTGATACAGTTAAAAATTGTAGTTTTAGCCTGCCTGTAATTGCATATTTTATCACCTGTGTTGTTTTAAATTTGTGGTTTTCCCTGCCCATGATTGCCTTCATTTAGTGTGTTGAATTGTGGGATTTGCAGTCCAACCTCTGTAGTTTGTTCCTCTCATTCCTTGGTGACATCTGTTTTCCCTCCAAATTTCTCCTTTGCTCTGTGCATAGGCCTGTGTGCTGAAACAGTGCACCCCCAGCCACCATTTTGTGTTCACAAACCAGTGAGGCCAGCCCCCCTGCTTCCCCCCACCTCCCAGCAACAGGGATTGTCTACATCAGAGGGTGCTTCTGTGAGCTGTTTAAACTGTATTTACTGGGGCCTGTGCAATTCGTTTTTTGGCTAGCAGGGGGAGTAAAGCTTTATTCAAACCGTATTGTTAGATTTCGAGTTAGTGAAGCCTTTACCTGCAAAAGTCCAAAGTTGTGGATTGAGCCTGTCTGTCTCCTAGGAGATTCTGAACAGGAGCAAGCAGCTTCCAACTCCCTGGCCAGCAAACCTTGTCTGAGGTTGCTGGGACTTTATATGGTGTGCTAGTGGTTGGCACATGTGTACACTGATTGGTGGTTGTATCTGGTGTTTCCATTGGGTTAGGGTTAATGTCCTCATTGGTTGGGTATTTGAGGGTTCTGATTGGTTTCTCGGTCTGTGATTCAATCATTGCAGGGTTGGGACTAGGGCTAGTGTTAGAATTTCTATTGGAAGTAGGGACTAGGGCTTCCTATGTTATTGGTTGTTGGGAGTAGGGTGGGACTAGGGCTTGGGTTAGACCTTTATTTGGAAGTAGCTATTTAGGGCTTCTGGTGTGAATGGTTGTTGGACCAGTTGTGGGACTAAGAATAGGGCTAGGCTTTCTATTGGAAGTAGGGACTAGGTCTACCTGTACCATTGGCTGCTTGGACTTGGGTTGGGACTAGTGGTAGGGCTAAGGCCTTTATTGGACGTAGAGATCAGGGTTTTTGAACTGATTGGGTGCTAGGACTAGGGTTAAGATTGGCTGCAAGGTCCTGGTCTCCTATTGGTTCTAGATGTTTTGGATAGTGTTAGGGCTAGGGTTCCCATTGGCTGAAGGGGTCACCTGATTACTAGGGCTACAAAAAAGGCCAGGCTTAGGGCGTTTCAGCCCAGGCGTCGAGGCGAAGGGCGGAGAGGACAAGGGTAGTTGCCTGTTTGAGCCTGTTAAGGGCGGAGAGGACAAGGGTAGTTGCCTGTTTGAGCCTGTTAAGGGCGGAGAGGACGAGGGTAGTTGCCTGTTTGAGCCTGTTCGAGACTGGTTGGTACTAGGGCCAGAAATGCTGCCCTTTTTCTCATATAACAATACCCAGCCCACACCATCCACAACCACAAACAGAGCAACACACTCACACCAAATATACATCACGCACAACACTATGCACAGATTAATGTACCAGCATGCACCACCAACCCAACCAAACCACATCTACACACCCTACTATCCCAACTACCACACATATCCACCATCACCCACAAACCGTACACAACTCTATCCTATACCACTAACCAATACACTCATTACTAACACAATGCTAATCAACACCATAAATAACTACATCCCACTCAGACACACTCTCCCTGCTGTAATTACACCTAACAGTCCACCTTTTATCACTCACAAATATATAATGATCCTTCCATCAGTTATCCAACAAACACCCTCCTCTCCCTTCTACCATAATAACACTAACACACAACACACACACTGCACACCACCACACTTTGTAACTCTTGAAACAAACCAGTCTAAGATAAACACTCTCACCTCTACTTCATTCCCTCCTACACACAACATACACTTTACACATAAAGACATCACCACCCCCTCTACGTCACAATACCAATACCACTACTATGATCGCCAAAATAACCTTTTCTAGACTCTCTCCTGCTCTACCCCTCCTTGCATCATCTGACACCTCTTTTTACTACACCGATCCCCTAAAACAAACATTTCTAAACTCTCCCCTCTGACTCCTTCCCTCCAAAGCTCCTTTTTACTCATCCAAAAGCCTCTTCCTACTGCTAAGACTTAAAAAAAAAATCCTTCACTCTTTTATCCCTCCACTATCCTTTTTCAATCAAAATTAACAGACTAACATGTTCACTTCTCAAATTCCATATTCAACTATACTAATATACTGTCCAAATAACTGAATAACATATCTACTACTCAAATTACTTCATATTTATACTAAACTAATTTTCAACACTAATCCTTTATGGATTCCGGAGTGGCGTGCTACTCGCCAGAAAAGCGCTTCAACACCCATCAGGGGTAACAAGTGCTATATGAATGCTAATCTTTCTTCCCCTTTTATCCCTCCGCTATCCTTCTCACTCCAATTAACAGACTAATATTCACCACTGAAATTACCTCATATTTCACCATATTAATTCACCACTAATCCTTTATAGGCTCCCTGAATAGCATGCGTCAACAAGCGAGCGATAAATAAATACAAACCTTTGTCCTACTCTATCCTTCTGCTATCATTCCAAATCCAAATAACTGACTAACCTATCCACCACTTAAAATGTACTTGCATGTTTCATTATACTAATTCAACACTAATCCTCTATGGGTCCCGGAGTAGCGTGCTACCCGCTGAAAAAGCGCTTTGGCGCCCCGTAAGCGCTATATAAATGCAATTACAATACAATACAATACTCTGGATCTTGTACAAATTCCAAATGTTACCGATAAGGTCTCCTCAGGGCACACTGCAGTCCCTAAAGAAGGCCCTTTGAAACTTTGTGTGGGCCGGCCGGCGCCCTTGGATGAGTCGAACTCATAGCTGGCGTCCTCCCCAGAAGGGTGTTTCGGCATTCCATGCATTGCCCACTATTTCCAAGCGTCACAACTTAGATATTTGGTGACGTGGTCTAGGTCTGAATCTGAGAAGGGATGGTTATTCATGGACTGGGCTCTAGCAAACAAGGCACTGTGGAAGGGCCATTTCTGGCCCATGTCCATTGCCCGATGAACCTTAACTTAACAGCTATTACATCACCTACTTAAGGGTTTGAGATGCGTTGATAATACGAGCGGGACTGTCATTGTTCCCGTCCCCCCCTCGCCCCAATAGGGGGAAATAGAGAGTTTACTCCAGGGATGGATAGCTCTGCATTCTCAGTATGGTGGAGGGCGGGGGCAGATCTATCAGACATTTATTTGGCCAGGAAGGGTCCATGTCCTTTGTGGAGTTGAAATGGGAATACGGGATCTCAGCGAGTGAACAATATAGATATACTCCGATACGTCACCGGCTAATGCAAACGATAGTGAGGGAGGCGGCACAGTGACATCTCACTAGCTTTGAGAAATGGCTTCTCTTGAAAGACTGTGACAGGTGCCTGACTTCAGAGCTGTATGGGCTTCTGGGAGGAGAGGAGGTAGTAGTTAAGTTCCCTCCCAGCTCTGCTGGGAAGGGGAACTGGGAAGATCACTCTTCCCAAAAAGAGTGGCGGCATGTATACTATAGAGCGAGACTTACCACCCCAAACGCTGCTAGCATAGAAACAGCAACAAATATTTCCACATATTGGTATTTTACCCCAGTACGCCTGAAGAAAGGGAACCCTGACAGGGATGACAGATGCTGGAGGAGGTGTGGCTGCCTGGGAACCTTATTTCACATTTTAGGGAGCGTCCCAGAGTGGATGGTTTTTGGGAGGAAATCCTATCCGACAGCGATACACACTGCAACACCCAACTCCCTAGATTCCCCTTGTTTGTAGTTCTCTGCCTTCCCTACACCCTCACTTACCCACTAAAATCTAAACATGGTAAGCACATAGTGCTTGCACTGGGAGCAGCTCATTGGGCGATCCTGATGCTGTGGGGAACGGAAAAGGTCCTGACGCGTGGGCAGTGGCTGCATTGCATATGGCATCTGTTGGGGATAGTAAGACTCTACTACACTTAAACAGCAGAAGACCCATTCAGAGAATCCTGGAGCCCATTTATAGATCTACTCTCCCAGAAATTTACTAAATTGACAAGCCATAAATACCTACGAATACTGAGATTAACCCACCCGATAGCCCAATAGGGCATTCTCACCTCCAGCAGCGGGATTAGTTATGTGATCAACAGATGTGAATCAGCAGGTAAGGAACCCGGTGGGAGGAACAGCGAAAAGTGGGTGGGGGGGTTGTTTGTTGGATTTGGGACAGAAATTACTGCAGGCTATCTATAGCTGAATGTTGATGCCAAGCTTACAGAAGCTTTTTAATGTTCCAAGTGGTATCTTTATTGCCTCAGTAAATAATAATAAAACACATTTAAACATAAAAAACATACAGAGCTATTAGAATACTTTGTAACCCCTTTAGTACACCAACCAATCTGGTTTTTTTTTAGCTGGCTGGTGACATCTAGTCAGTTTTAACTCACTCTGTCGCACATACCATACACCACCACACTTTGACACCCTTGCACTCATCAAACGGTGATAAAACCAAAAGGTCTCTGCCAAAGTGATCCTTCGGAGGGCATTGCACCGCCGGCCTGACGAGGAGCACCCGCCCATTGATGACGCATGACATCCCCAGGGATGTGTGAGGGCAACAGGAAACAGTTTTTTCTACTGTCCCCTACATTCTGTTCAGAACCTAGACCTTATCTCCATATCTTTTCCAAAACGTGACCCTATTTTTCGATCTGAACAAAAAAAAATACCACCAGGATTCAAGAGGTCTGGTCTGGTGCAGAGAGATGTTCAGTAAGTGCTACAGGTGGTCTTAAACCGAACAAGCGCCCCACTGAATTAGCTGCAGGGTTTAAGGCATTTAATCCAGACATATAGACTGCAGTTCACTTCTTTGCAGTCAAGGAAGAAATAACATAGAAAGAAAAGGGGCGGGGTAATGGCTAATGCCAGTCCGATGCAGCAGTATCAAGACCCGGCACCATTGATTCTCTCCACTTGAAGAAATAAAATGAACTGTACATGTAGGGCCACATGTTTCGCCTGTTGTTGAAGGGGAATGGTGAATACTATTTTATGTTATTTGAACCACAAGTTAAATGTGGAAACCAGCAAGAGATGGTATGAGAGGTGCTGAGCCAAAGGACCATACATTGGCAGTCTCCAGGATGTTGGACTAGTAGCATGAAAAGCAAGGGCTGCATGGACTTTCTTAAAGTTAATGTTTCCTTTGAAGCTGGCCTGCTTCCTTTTGCTCAAAGGCAGGCCACACTTAACAAGAGTTGTCTGGGGTCCCCTACTCTCTAATCTTTGTTAGTCTAATCACAAGCGTTTGTCTGCAGTGTTTAAATTTAGTAGGACTTCTTCCGCCAAGCTTTTCCTCTTGATACGGGCACTAATTTGTGGAGAACTACAGTGGCATGATTCAAAAGTAAATAATCAGAGGCTGGCATTTTTGTTGGAGAAAAAAACACTGGCTTTCCCAAAGACCAGGGTAAGAGAGCACATATTTTAGCCAATTGCATTGCTTGATGTTCACGAACATTGCTACCTTTTCATCAGTGTCCATTTAAAAAGATGGTATTTTAACTTAACAGGTGCATGTTTGGTTTGTTGTTTGCTTAGATCTCAGACACAGCTTTAATAACTATGACCTAATCAAGAAAGCCAGCAAATAGAGACAAGCATTTTTTTGTACTCTCCTTCAGCTGTCTTTTGGGCAAATGTGGAGAAAGTTGCATAACTGAATATCTGTGTTTGTAGCATGTTTAGTGTAGATGCACATGCTCTGCATATTCCTGACAACTAATGTAGGCCCTGATGTCTTCAAACTGTTGTAATTTGAAGTTGATTTTGTGTCACAAGACCTGTTGTAACTGCCTTCGGTTCACAATGCCCCAGGACAAAGTCTCCAAGTAAGGCTGTCATTTACTAACGTTGGGTTAAGATGTTAGACTGCCAGCTCCCGGATCAACCAGTCTTTTGAAGAGCACTTTGCAGACCGCCACGGGAAGTTCAATTCCATTGACCAGAAAACAGTTGAGGAGTTCTCTCTCATCAACCATGAAGCGTTTTCAGTGCACCACTCCTGAAGACTCTTCGCCGGATCGCGACCAGAGACCACACCAATAACGGACATTGCCCGATCGACATGGAGTATATAAGCTATTCTTGTCCCCCAAGAACCATGAAGCCCCCCGGCACCCCTGTAAGGCACGTTGGTGCAAGGAAACCATTTGTTACTGAATGGAGAGACACTGGACACATCATAAGATGCAGCACAAGACAGTTACCCGAAACATATGATGTCTTAGGGCAGTAGACTCTCTTTGGCGCCAAGGGAGAAGCAGCTGACCGTCGGGCCTTCTAGATTCAAGGGGGAGCATGGCGTTGCCTTCTGTGGCCTCGGAATAAGAAAAACCTCCCCCTCTGAAGGATGCAGACCACCATTGCAACCCCAGGAGCGTCCCTAGGCTGAGACAGAAACCTGCTCCCCCAGGGAGTCTGCATCGAAGCCCAAGCGCATCCCCCAGACCCATGGGGAGACTGCCAAGTTGATCATCCTGATGACCCAGACCTGTAACCGTATCCCTCCAAAGCTTCCCTGCTATACGGAACTACCGTCTATCAAGGGGTAATCCAGAAGGCTGTACTCTGCAACAATATTAAGATGAATGACGTACAAGAGGAAGATGATATGACTTCCTCATAGAAATACTCTGCAAGACAGAAAGGTCAGTGCATTATCTCTATGGCTAAAGACATGCTGAAAACTGCCCCGAGAACTCCAAAGAGCCAGTGACGGTTATGGTTCTTACTCCACATGTGGCTAAAAAGTTCAAGCCAGCCCTTGATGATCTCATTCACATATGCGGCTAAGTTGCACCAGACTCTTTTGTAGTCCACAGAGCGAGCAAGTGTCCCTCGGCACAGGCAATTGGTGATGCTTCCCCGACACAGTAGGGGCTACTGCACACTGGTGAATCGCCAACGGTGTCCACATGCACTCACACTAGACTGTTACCCTTGCAAATGAAGGAGCTCATCAAACACCAGTCCTGCCAAGTAACTGGCATCAGGCGTTAGACTAACGCATTTCAGTGTGGCGATCCGCGTCATTGCACTGAAATGCAAAGTCATGCATAATAGGCATAGCGTCTGCCTCGGCTACGCTGACTGTGAAACTAGTAGCTGGAGTGGCACTGTGACGAGCGTGCTGCTCCCGGCAGGCTTCAGGGGCTGGCTGAAGCAGTGCTTGGCTACAATGTATCAACCATTCCTGGGCACTACATTTTGTTCTCTTTGAGTGATCTGTGTCAGGAGAGGCAGTGTCCAATTGCTGTTGCTGCTGCGCAGGATATTACATCCCGCTGTTGCTTCCTGCGGCAGCACGAGCAGGTGGCTAAAGTTTTGGCACTCGGGCTGGGCTGCGACCGCTGCTGGAGCCCAGGCACACACTACAGTGCTGCTGCTACTGAGCCTTGAATGCAGCCCGGGCAGCACTTTTGCAGAGGGAGTCCAGTCAATCATTGCGGCCTGGAGGACTCACTCTGAGGAGGCGGGCTGTCCGGCCTTACACATAATTGCTCAGCCACTACTCTCCTCGCAATTTAAGTGAGTTTACTGTCAAGAGTTTTTCGTCTCAATGAGTTTTTGGAGCGTGTCAATGTAACTATAAAATGTTCTTTGTATTATAGTGCGGCTTGCTGCAACGTACTTGAAATCATACAGCGCCCTTGCTCACTCAACTGCTGTGCTATGTGTGTGCTTGCCTTTGAGCCTCCCCCACCCCATGAATGCCTGGTGTTCTCTGCCGCTGCTGCTGGTCGGTGACTTTTGAATGTGTTGACTCATTAAGGCAACTCATCTGGGCTGGGCCCATAGCGGTGCGCCGACCGGGCCGCCGACCGCTCGCTCTGGGTAAGAGGTTGTTGTTGGCACCTCACACATCTTGTTAGGGCGGCCCAGTTGGTGGCCGTACATTATTGCCCTTCCATTTCTGGTGCTTTATAGCAGTTTAACCTAAGAGTTTCTTATTACTCAAATGGGTGTTATTTATGATTCCCCAGGCTTCATTCCTTGATTTTGCTTGTGAGATAGTGGCCCTCATATTTGTATAAATGTCGCTCTTAATTACACTGAAAATGTCACACATAGCAATCTGAAACCTTGGCAGCCAAGAAACACCTGCCCGTGGCCCATAGACATATGGATCAGGAACTGGTAACTGAGTGCAAGATAATCTCCAATGCGAATAACAAATGCATGTTGGATGCTGCAGACACCGCCTCCCAGGGAATAAATTGCAGGATGCTCTTGCAACATTACGGTTGCCTCAACATTTCTGGCTTTTGTCCTGAAGTGCACCTGCACTTACTAAACGTGCCTTTCGATGGGGCATATCTTTTCATCCTGCAGGTCAGTGAGATGTTTGAGGAGTACATGGGCACTGTCCCTTCATCCCCCCGACCAAACAACACCTGTCCACCATTGGGACGGAATTATGTCAGCAAAAAGGTGCTCTCTGTGGTACAATAGGAATGCTGCCTCTAGATTCACGCCACCAAACATTCTGCCTTGGTGCCATGCCATCAGCCGTGACCATCTCTGGCTACTCAAGGCAAGGTGCAGGTGTTCCTTGCCAAGCGTGCCATCGTGCTGATGCAGTCACACCAATGCGCTGACGGACTGTACTCTGACTTCCTATTCCACTAGAAGGGTGGATCCCTACTGCAGATCTTAGACCTCAGGTCATTAAATCAATACATCCCGTAGGAGCACTTCCATATGAACACTATACAGGATGTCAACCCACTGCTCCGACAAGGGGACTTCATGACAGCACTCGACTTAAAAGATGCCCGCTTCCACTTGTGTACATCCAGCCCACCGTGGTACCTGCTCCTTGTGGTAAGTGGACAATACTAGTTCTGCCATTTGGGGGCACTTTGGCTCTTGGGGCATTTGCAAAGTGGTGGTGGTGCATCTGGGTTGAAACATCATTCCAGTTGTTCTGTAACTAGAGGATTGGCTGATCAAGAGCAGTGAGGGAGAGTGATGCCTATCCTGTGTGGTGTCCTTGCTACACAGGTTATGGTCACCATCAACGGCAAAAAAAACCATCTTCAGCCCCAGCAGTTCGGACCCTTCTTAGGGTAATTCCTAAATGCAGTCAAGGGGAAAGCCATATCCCAACCAAGAAAGGGAGATCTCAAAAGCTGATGCCTATATTTCAGGCAGGATGTTATTTTACTGTAAGAAAGAAGATGAAGTTGTTGGTGATGCAAGAGTGCCTCAGTGGCAATGCTCACAAGCGGGGGGTTACTTGGAGGATCTAATGTTGGGAAAGGTCAGTACTCAGCACTTTCCCATGGTGGAAGAGATACAACTTGATGCTCGGCAGGCCTTTCTCAATCTTTGTCCGCTGGTGACACTTACCACAGATGCAAAAACAGTTGATGGACAGAATGTAGAACAATGTCATACATTCACCCCAGTACAGAGATCTGGGCCTAAATCCATTGATTATTTGCTTTTTGCACAGATGCTTCACTCATGGGGTGGAGAGCTCGCCTCAACCACACGACAGCTTAGGGTACCTGTACCCCTCAATATCAGGGTTGATTATCATGTATCTGGAACTTTTGGCCCTCCATCTAGCCCTCTGAGCTTTTTTCAATCACAAAGATAGACAACATGATATCCATGTATTGCTTCCAGAAGCAGAAGGGGGTCCATTCGCCCCAGCTGTTTGCACTCTTCCAGCAGTTATGGCAATGGGCTATTCGCAACAACATCCAGCTTTTAGGGGAGCACTTGTCGGCAATGGGCAATGACTTTGTGGACCTGCTACGCAGGATGCAACATCAAGTCCACAAATGGAAGTTAAACTCACGAATCAATCAAAGGTTCTTTTGACAAAGATGGACTCCGACCAGCAATCTATTTGCTACTCCCCAAAACTTCACCTCCAGGGCAATGCACCATGGATTACATAGTCCAGAATATTTGCTTACAATTTTTCATCTCTCCCTTTCATCCTGCATGTGGTGACAATCCTAGTGGCATTGATGTGAGCCGGGCACCAACTGGTACTCCATGATCCTTAAGAAGTTTTTGATCCCGCACTGAAAACTGCTGTTCAGGCTGGACCTTTTCTTTTACAACATTATGGTCAGTTCAGGCATTCAGATCCCCGGAAGCTCAATCTAATGGACGGGCACCTGAGGTCCTAGAGTTTGGTTACCGCCAATTCCCAGAGTAGTGAATGCAAATACTGTGAGGTGCACAATCCCACCACATGTGCCTGTTACACAGCCAAGTGGACCAGTTTGTCTCCAATTGTATAAATGAGCACATCGGCTGCCTTAAAGTCTCTGCAAGATGTTATCTACTACCTCTTACATTTGCTGATGCAGGATTGGTGTAGACCTTCTTTTTACATCTAACTGCATTTGCAGCATACACACCTAACAGAATTTCTTCCTGTTTAAAATCTCTGTTAACATCTTCATAGAAGCCTTACGGAGTTCTACACCCACAGCCCTTGTTTGGGACTTAAATGTGGTTCCCACGTGGCTTATGGGTCCATCTTTTGAAGCACTCCATTCTTGTGACATACAGTTCTTGTCTTGGAAGGTGACCTTTTTAGTAGCCATCCCTTCTTTGTTACAGATCAGTACTTTGCAGGCACTGACTATAGATGCTCCCTTAATCCAGGCACATAAGAACAGGATCACCCTTAGGAGTAATACCAATTTCCTACCACAGGTGGAGTCTATGTTTTGATGTCAACCAAAGGATTGCGCTGCCCATCTTCTTCCCATACCCAGACTGTGGAGCACATGGGTTGTTACATAGATAAGTTGTTAATAGGCTACTCGGTAGTACATTAACACATCTAAATCCATATGTAAAGCAACTGCTGATAGCTTTTGCTAAGCCTCACATGGGTCCCTCCCTCTCTGAAGCTGGTATTGCTGGGGGAGGATGGGTTATCCATACATTGAAAGCCTGTCACGCGAATGGTAAGCACACACTGGCTGCAACTCCAAATGTACATTCCACATAGAAAAATGCACCACGATTGGCTTCTTGACAAACATTACTTTTGCAAACATTTTAAGCTACCACTCAATAAATACATCTAAATCTGGTATTTGTAAAGCACAAACTACTCACCCCTAAGGGTATCAAGGCGCTGGGGGCCATTGAGGAGATTAAGTTAGCCTAGAGTCACATGGTGCTGAGCTGAGCTGCTGTCGGCACCAGGGATTGAACGGTGAGCCCTGCGCTCCAGAGTCAGCCACCCTGGCCGCTGTGCCACATTTCTCCCTTGGTCAGCACCACACACATTTGCTAAACTCCACTGTGTGAATGATCAATCCTACCGCTGGCTTAGGATTGCCAGGCTAGTAGGAACTGTACTCCAAACATCTGCATTATCTTCTCATTAACCACTGCTGTGAGGAAGGGAACAGCTTTACAGTGTATGCAGAGCATGTGTATCTACTGCCACAAGTGCTAGGGTCAGGCAATGGTACCCTGTATATACATGTAACATGTTGTGCTGCAGATTCACATACAGCCAGCCCCCTCCGTGTAAGCCAGCCAATTTTACAGATGTGTTGCTTTCATCATCACTTAGTTCTACCTTGCACGTTTTATGCAGTCTTTGTCTTTGACACTCCACTGACGCTACTTATGCCGAGTGGAAATCCAATCTGAGGTCGAGTCTTTGTCCTAGTGCATTATGGGTCACCTGTAAAGTCACAACAGGCCTTGGGACTCAGAAACTACTTTTAAGAAAAACAATGTGCAAACGTTCAGGTCCACTGGAGAAACAAGCACTACATTTTAATTTATAAGACTAATATTGTTACAGAGCAACATATTTATAAACATGCAAAAGACTCCTTTCTCGTATCTTGTCCCTCCTTGGACCACCTGATTTGGCAGGGTCAGATTTCAAAATGTCAGTGGTTCACTGTTAATAAGGATGCAAAAACAGGTTTTCAATTGGAATGTTGTGTCATTCTTTGCAGAGGTAATTCATTATTGTATATTTATTTGTGTTTATTTATTGTTCAGTTTTTTGCAGCTCCCAGCCCATTGAAAATCTCAGAGCACCTCTCAACACTGGGGGAATAGTGCAACAAGTGACATCGGAGCCCTATCATATCCCTGTATGTGATGGCCTGCCTGTCCATCACAAGCAGAGAGGCCAAGGTTTGAATGAGCACAAGCACCGAAATCCTTGTATGCCTTTGAAGCAGCACTTATTGAACGAAACCAATTGGCAATTTATTTTCACGGATCATTTCTGTGACGCAAAAACAGAAACACTAGCCTAAAATGAATAAAAATACCATTATTTATTTAAAAGTGTAATACATTGAAACATGATTGTCTGGTTTTCATGACGTCACCTCAGATACGGAAGGTCACTTCTTCATTCATCAAAGCAGTGGAAGGTTAGTGTGTGTCATTGCAAGGCTTGGGTATTGGGACGATGGAGTTGCACAAATCCTCCTACATCGTCTACTGCCTTGAATGCACACTGGTGCCCAGAATTACAAGGGCTGCATTGCCCTTACGCCACGCAAGATGTGCACCCCCTTAAATGGGATTTACTATGCCACGCGGTGCCACCGTGCGTGGCTCTGCATTCATAGTAAATCTGGAGTAACGCAAGGTTCTCCCTTGCGTTGCTCTGCCCTGGGAAGGAGTCATATGGGTGCAGCGAGGGTGTTACCATGCACCCACCTGTGGTTTATGGCACATTCCCTGATCGACTAACAAGAGTAAACCTGGGGCTGAGTCAAAATGCCATGCCTCCCAGGGGAGGGGTACCAAGGATAAACATGTTTATTGCTCCTCGTTGTTCCCTCTTTCTACCTTTGCTGCACAAATAGAAAGAGATAGCCGGCACAGGTGATAGGTTTTGTGCAGGAAGGTGTTCCTTCCTGCATAAAACCAATCCTGCCTGCGTTGGTGCTCGGCAGCCACTAGTGCGCCAGCGCAGAGAGAGCAGAAACGGGCCATATCCTAGTAGATATTGCCCATTCCTCTCCATCGCTCATATATACATATATATATATATATATATATATATATGTGTGTGTGTGTGTGTATGGATGTATTTTACCTGCAGAAGCGATGCAATAAAATCTTTGGTTAACCAGGCAGCCTGTTACCTGCAGGGTAATATTTGAAAATGGTTGACGTGACCATTCCAATTTGTAAACTATTTTGGAATGGCTGACCTGCGACCATTCGTCCCTGGAATACATTTTAGAATTGTCTGACCTGTGAACTGTTTATTACCATGATTATCTCTGAGAACAAGACTGTCCAGTGTCTTTGCATCAACTGGAGAAAAAGCACCTTATAAAGTAATACCAACAAAGATGGCTGATGCCAGCAGAAATAGCTTTTCATCATTGAGGTGCCCATCATGAAGTTCTGAGGAGTCAGAAGAGCCGCATCTCACAAAATATTTGCATAGATAACTGCAGTTTGGTGAGTACCCAATACGAGAACCATCAGAGAAGGGCGGATTTCACTTATTTTTACTTGTTCGTGGGGATTTCTAAGTGGATTTCTGAAAGATGCTCAAACAATACTTCATGGTAGCTCTCCATGTGTTCCTTACCTAGCCTTCTGTTTACTATTGCTCCGTTTCTTTTTTCCATTCCTCTCAACCATGTATGCACTTTGTTAGGACCCCTCAGTTTAGTTCTTGCTCTTCTCATGTTCTGCTTCCTCTTGCTCACAGTAGAGTACTCGTTCTTCCTTTAGTCTGTGGATGTCATCTCATCCATGCGTCTCATATATTCCACTTACTAAAGTTTGCTTGGTCTCCCTTGTTCTCATCTCCTTGATTGCCTTCGTCATCTCTGTTTTCACAGTATTATTTTCTGATCTAGGAGTCTACCTATTCTTCCTTTCACTTCCTACATGGCTTCTCTCCATTACCTTTCCTTCTGTTTCAAGCCCTCTCCTGTCTCCATTATTCTCCATGCATCTTTCATTTTGTGTGCACATTCTCAATTTCACCCCGAGTGGGCTGGGGATGCTCAGACGTGAGTCCCAGGCTCTTCACACCACTGGAGTCAAGCTATCCAGGCTGATGAAGGCTGATAGCCAGAAACCGGTCCTTGAATGCTTGATTCCGGTCTGGGAAAGTCATGGCTTGGTAGTTCGGACTGGACTGTTCCCATGAGGCACAGGGTCAGAGCTGATTTGCATATAGCCAGTGTCTAACCCAGGGTGGTGTGGAGTGCAAAAAAACGATGGATTTAGGCCCAGATCCTTGTACTGGGGTGAATGTATGACATTGTTCTACATTCTGTCCATCAACTGTGGTTTTTGCAATTTCACCCCGAGTGGGCTGGGGATGCTCAGACGTGAGTCCCAGGCTCTTCACACCACTGGAGTCAAGCTATCCAGGCTGGTGAAGGCTGATAGCCAGAAACCGGTCCTTGGATGCTTGATTCCGGTCTGGGAAAGACATGGCTTGGTAGTTCGGACTGGACTGTTCCCATGAGGCACAGGGTCAGAGCTGATTTGCATATAGCCAGTGTCTAACCCAGGGTGGTGTGGAGTGCAAAAAAACGATGGATTTAGGCCCAGGTACTTGTACTGGGGTGAATGTATGACATTGTTCTACATTCTGTCCATCAACTGTGGTTTTTGCAATTTCACCCTGAGTGGGCTGGGGATGCTCAGACGTGAGTCCCAGGCTCTTCACACCACTGGAGTCAAGCTATCCAGGCTGATGAAGGCTGATAGCCAGAAACCGGTCCTTGGATGCGGGATGCTTGATTCCGGTCTGGGAAAGACATGGCTGGGTAGTTCGGACTGGACTGTTCCCATGAGGCACAGGGTCATAGCTGATTTGCATATAGCCAGTGTCTAACCCAGGGTGGCGTGGAGTGCAAAAAAACGATGGATTTAGGCCCAGGTCCTTGTACTGGGCTGAATGTATGACATTGTTCTACATTCTGTCCATCAACTGTGGTTTTTGCAATTTCACCCCGAGTGGGCTGGGGATGCTCAGACGTGAGTCCCAGGCTCTTCACACCACTGGAGTCAAGCTATCCAGGCTGATAGCCAGAAACCGGTCCTTGGATGCTTGATTCCGGTCTGGGAAAGACATGGCTTGGTAGTTCGGACTGGACTGTTCCCATGAGGCACAGGGTCAGAGCTGATTTGCATATAGCCAGTGTCTAACCCAGGGTGGTGTGGAGTGCAAAAAAACGATGGATTTAGGCCCAGATCCTTGTACTGGGGTGAATGTATGACATTGTTCTACATTCTGTCCATCAACTGTGGTTTTTGCAATTTCACCCCGAGTGGGCTGGGAATGCTCAGACGTGAGTCCCAGGCTCTTCACACCACTGGAGTCAAGCTGTCCAGGCTGATGAAGGCTGATAGCCAGAAACCGGTCCTTGGATGCTTGATTCCGGTCTGGGAAAGACATGGCTTGGTAGTTCGGACTGGACTGTTCCCATGAGGCACTGGGTCAGAGCTGATTTGCATATAGCCAGTGTCTAACCCAGGGTGGTGTGGAGTGCAAAAAAACGATGGATTTAGCCCCAGATCCTTGTACTGGGGTGAATGTATGACATTGTTCTACATTCTGTCCATCAACTGTGGTTTTTGCAATTTCACCCCGAGTGGGCTGGGGATGCTCAGACGTGAGTCCCAGGCTCTTCACACCACTGGAGTCAAGCTATCCAGGCTGGTGAAGGCTGATAGCCAGAAACCGGTCCTTGGATGCTTGATTCCCGTCTGGGAAAGACATGGCTTGGTAGTTCGGACTGGACTGTTCCCATGAGGCACCGGGTCAGAGCTGATTTGCATATAGCCAGTGTCTAACCCAGGGGGGTGTGGAGTGCAAAAAAACGATGGATTTAGGCCCAGATCCTTGTACTGGGGTGAATGTATGACTTTGTTCTACATTCTGTCCATCAACTGTGGTTTTTGCAATTTCACCCCGAGTGGGCTGGGGATGCTCAGACGTGAGTCCCAGGCTCTTCACACCACTGGAGTCAAGCTATCCAGGCTGATGAAGGCTGATAGCCAGAAACCGGTCCTTGGATGCTTGATTCCGGTCTGGGAAAGACATGGCTTGGTAGTTCGGACTGGATTGTTCCCATGAGGCACAGGGTCAGAGCTGATTTGCATATAGCCAGTGCCTAACCCAGGGTGGTGTGGAGTGCAAAAAACGATGGATTTAGGCCCAGATCCTTGTACTGGGGTGAATGTATGACATTGTTCTACATTCTGTCCATCAACTGTGGTTTTTGCAATTTCACCCCGAGTGGGCTGGGGATGCTCAGACGTGAGTCCCAGGCTCTTCACACCACTGGAGTCAAGCTATCCAGGCTGATGAAGGCTGATAGCCAGAAACCGGTCCTTGGATGCTTGATTCCGGTCTGGGAAAGACATGGCTTGGTAGTTCGGACTGGACTGTTCCCATGAGGCACAGGGTCAGAGCTGATTTGCATATAGCCAGTGTCTAGCCCAGGGTGGTGTGGAGTGCAAAAAAACGATGGATTTAGGCCCAGATCCTTGTACTGGGGTGAATGTATGACATTGTTCTACATTCTGTCCATCAACTGTGGTTTTTGCAATTTCACCCCGAGTGGGCTGGGGATGCTCAGACGTGAGTCCCAGGCTCTTCACACCACTGGAGTCAAGCTGTCCAGGCTGATAAAGGCTGATAGCCAGAAACCGGTCCTTGGATGCTTGATTCCGGTCTGGGAAAGACATGGCTGGGTAGTTCGGACTGGACTGTTCCCATGAGGCACAGGGTCATAGCTGATTTGCATATAGCCAGTGTCTAACCCAGGGTGGCGTGGAGTGCAAAAAAACGATGGATTTAGGCCCAGGTCCTTGTACTGGGCTGAATGTATGACATTGTTCTACATTCTGTCCATCAACTGTGGTTTTTGCAATTTCACCCCGAGTGGGCTGGGGATGCTCAGACGTGAGTCCCAGGCTCTTCACACCACTGGAGTCAAGCTATCCAGGCTGATAGCCAGAAACCGGTCCTTGGATGCTTGATTCCGGTCTGGGAAAGACATGGCTTGGTAGTTCGGACTGGACTGTTCCCATGAGGCACAGGGTCAGAGCTGATTTGCATATAGCCAGTGTCTAACCCAGGGTGGTGTGGAGTGCAAAAAAACGATGGATTTAGGCCCAGATCCTTGTACTGGGGTGAATGTATGACATTGTTCTACATTCTGTCCATCAACTGTGGTTTTTGCAATTTCACCCCGAGTGGGCTGGGAATGCTCAGACGTGAGTCCCAGGCTCTTCACACCACTGGAGTCAAGCTGTCCAGGCTGATGAAGGCTGATAGCCAGAAACCGGTCCTTGGATGCTTGATTCCGGTCTGGGAAAGACATGGCTTGGTAGTTCGGACTGGACTGTTCCCATGAGGCACTGGGTCAGAGCTGATTTGCATATAGCCAGTGTCTAACCCAGGGTGGTGTGGAGTGCAAAAAAACGATGGATTTAGCCCCAGATCCTTGTACTGGGGTGAATGTATGACATTGTTCTACATTCTGTCCATCAACTGTGGTTTTTGCAATTTCACCCCGAGTGGGCTGGGGATGCTCAGACGTGAGTCCCAGGCTCTTCACACCACTGGAGTCAAGCTATCCAGGCTGGTGAAGGCTGATAGCCAGAAACCGGTCCTTGGATGCTTGATTCCCGTCTGGGAAAGACATGGCTTGGTAGTTCGGACTGGACTGTTCCCATGAGGCACCGGGTCAGAGCTGATTTGCATATAGCCAGTGTCTAACCCAGGGGGGTGTGGAGTGCAAAAAAACGATGGATTTAGGCCCAGATCCTTGTACTGGGGTGAATGTATGACTTTGTTCTACATTCTGTCCATCAACTGTGGTTTTTGCAATTTCACCCCGAGTGGGCTGGGGATGCTCAGACGTGAGTCCCAGGCTCTTCACACCACTGGAGTCAAGCTATCCAGGCTGATGAAGGCTGATAGCCAGAAACCGGTCCTTGGATGCTTGATTCCGGTCTGGGAAAGACATGGCTTGGTAGTTCGGACTGGATTGTTCCCATGAGGCACAGGGTCAGAGCTGATTTGCATATAGCCAGTGCCTAACCCAGGGTGGTGTGGAGTGCAAAAAACGATGGATTTAGGCCCAGATCCTTGTACTGGGGTGAATGTATGACATTGTTCTACATTCTGTCCATCAACTGTGGTTTTTGCAATTTCACCCCGAGTGGGCTGGGGATGCTCAGACGTGAGTCCCAGGCTCTTCACACCACTGGAGTCAAGCTATCCAGGCTGATGAAGGCTGATAGCCAGAAACCGGTCCTTGGATGCTTGATTCCGGTCTGGGAAAGACATGGCTTGGTAGTTCGGACTGGACTGTTCCCATGAGGCACAGGGTCAGAGCTGATTTGCATATAGCCAGTGTCTAGCCCAGGGTGGTGTGGAGTGCAAAAAAACGATGGATTTAGGCCCAGATCCTTGTACTGGGGTGAATGTATGACATTGTTCTACATTCTGTCCATCAACTGTGGTTTTTGCAATTTCACCCCGAGTGGGCTGGGGATGCTCAGACGTGAGTCCCAGGCTCTTCACACCACTGGAGTCAAGCTGTCCAGGCTGATAAAGGCTGATAGCCAGAAACCGGTCCTTGGATGCTTGATTCCGGTCTGGGAAAGACATGGCTTGGTAGTTCGGACTGGACTGTTCCCATGAGGCACTGGGTCAGAGCTGATTTGCATATAGCCAGTGTCTAACCCAGGGTGGTGTGGAGTGCAAAAAAACGATGGATTTAGGCCCAGATCCTTGTACTGGGGGGTGAATGTATGACATTGTTCTACATTCTGTCCATCAACTGTGGTTTTTGCAATTTCACCCCGAGTGGGCTGGGGATGCTCAGACGTGAGTCCCAGGCTCTTCACACCACTGGAGTCAAGCTATCCAGGCTGATGAAGGCTGATAGCCAGAAAGCGGTCCTTGGATGCTTGATTCCCGTCTGGGAAAGACATGGCTTGGTAGTTCGGACTGGACTGTTCCCATGAGGCACCGGGTCAGAGCTGATTTGCATATAGCCAGTGTCTAACCCAGGGTGGTGTGGAGTGCAAAAAAACGATGGATTTAGGCCCAGATCCTTGTACTGGGGTGAATGTATGACTTTGTTCTACATTCTGTCCATCAACTGTGGTTTTTGCACTTTCACCCCGAGTGGGCTGGGGATGCTCAGACGTGAGTCCCAGGCTCTTCACACCACTGGAGTCAAGCTATCCAGGCTGATGAAGGCTGATAGCCAGAATCCGGTCCTTGGATGCTTGATTCCGGTCTGGGAAAGACATGGCTTGGTAGTTCGGACTGGACTGTTCCCATGAGGCACAGGGTCAGAGCTGATTTGCATATAGCCAGTGTCTAACCCAGGGTGGTGTGGAGTGCAAAAAAACGATGGATTTAGGCCCAGATCCTTGTACTGGGGTGAATGTATGACATTGTTCTACATTCTGTCCATCAACTGTGGTTTTTGCAATTTCACCCCGAGTGGGCTGGGGATGCTCAGACGTGAGTCCCAGGCTCTTCACACCACTGGAGTCAAGCTATCCAGGCTGATGAAGGCTGATAGCCAGAAACCGGTCTTTGGATGCGTGATTCCCGTCTGGGAAAGACATGGCTTGGTAGTTCGGACTGGACTGTTCCCATGAGGCACCGGGTCAGAGCTGATTTGCATATAGCCAGTGTCTAACCCAGGGTGGTGTGGAGTGCAAAAAAACGATGGATTTAGGCCCAGATCCTTGTACTGGGGTGAATGTATGACTTTGTTCTACATTCTGTCCATCAACTGTGGTTTTTGCAATTTCACCCCGAGTGGGCTGGGGATGCTCAGACGTGAGTCCCAGGCTCTTCACACCACTGGAGTCAAGCTATCCAGGCTGATGAAGGCTGATAGCCAGAAACCGGTCCTTGGATGCTTGATTCCGGTCTGGGAAAGACATGGCTTGGTAGTTCGGACTGGACTGTTCCCATGAGGCACAGGGTCAGAGCTGATTTGCATATAGCCAGTGCCTAACCCAGGGTGGTGTGGAGTGCAAAAAACGATGGATTTAGGCCCAGATCCTTGTACTGGGGTGAATGTATGACATTGTTCTACATTCTGTCCATCAACTGTGGTTTTTGCAATTTCACCCCGAGTGGGCTGGGGATGCTCAGACGTGAGTCCCAGGCTCTTCACACCACTGGAGTCAAGCTATCCAGGCTGATGAAGGCTGATAGCCAGAAACCGGTCCTTGGATGCTTGATTCCGGTCTGGGAAAGACATGGCTTGGTAGTTCGGACTGGACTGTTCCCATGAGGCACAGGGTCAGAGCTGATTTGCATATAGCCAGTGTCTAACCCAGGGTGGTGTGGAGTGCAAAAAAACAATGGATTTAGGCCCAGATCCTTGTACTGGGGTGAATGTATGACATTGTTCTACATTCTGTCCATCAACTGTGGTTTTTGCAATTTCACCCCGAGTGGGCTGGGGATGCTCAGACGTGAGTCCCAGGCTCTTCACACCACTGGAGTCAAGCTATCCAGGCTGATGAAGGCTGATAGCCAGAAACCGGTCCTTGGATGCTTGATTCCGGTCTGGGAAAGACATGGCTTGGTAGTTCGGACTGGACTGTTCCCATGAGGCACAGGGTCAGAGCTGATTTGCATATAGCCAGTGTCTAACCCAGGGTGGTGTGGAGTGCAAAAAAACGATGGATTTAGGCCCAGATCCTTGTACTGGGGTGAATGTATGACATTGTTCTACATTCTGTCCATCAACTGTGGTTTTTGCAATTTCACCCCGAGTGGGCTGGGGATGCTCAGACGTGAGTCCCAGGCTCTTCACACCACTGGAGTCAAGCTATCCAGGCTGATGAAGGCTGATAGCCAGAAACCGGTCCTTGGATGCTTGATTCCGGTTTGGGAAAGACATGGCTTGGTAGTTCGGACTGGACTGTTCCCATGAGGCACAGGGTCAGAGCTGATTTGCATATAGCCAGTGTCTAACCCAGGGTGGTGTGGAGTGCAAAAAAACGATGGATTTAGGCCCAGATCCTTGTACTGGGCTGAATGTATGACATTGTTCTACATTCTGTCCATCAACTGTGGTTTTTGCAGATTCACATACCGCCAGCCCCCTCCGTGTAAGCCAGCCAATTTTACAGATGTGTTGCTTTCATCATCACTTGGTTCTACATTGCACGTTTTATGCAGTCTTTGTCTTTGACACTCCACTGACGCTACATATGCCGAGTGGAAATCCAATCTGAGGTCGAGTCTTTGTCCTAGTGCATTATGGGTCACCTGTGAAGTCACAACAGGCCTTGGGACTCAGAAACTACTTTTAAGAAAAACAACGTGCAAACGTTCAGGTCCACTGGAGAAACAAGCACTACATTTTAATTTATAAGACTCATATTGTTACAGAGCAACATATTTATAGACATGCAAAAGACTCCTTTCTCGTATCTTGTCCCTCCTTGGACCACCTGATTTGGCAGGGTCAGATTTCAAAATGTCAGTGGTTCACTGTTAATAAGGATGCAAAAACAGGTTTTCAATTGGAATGTTGTGTCATTCTTTGCAGAGGTAATTCATTATTGTATATTTATTTGTGTTTATTTATTGTTCAGTTTTTTGCAGCTCCCAGCCCATTGAAAATCTCAGAGCACCTCTCAACACTGGGGGAATAGTGCAACAAGTGACATCGGAGCCCTCTCATATCCCTGTATGTGATGGCCTGCCTGTCCATCATGCTGAGAGAGGCCAAGGTTTGAATGAGCGCAAGCACTGAAATCCTTGTATGCCTTTGAAGCAGCACTTATTGAACGAAACCAATTGGCAATTCATTTTCACGGATCATTTCTGTGACGCAAAAACAGAAACACTAGCCTAAAATGAATAAAAATACCATTATTTATTTAAAAGTGTAATACATTGAAACATGATTGTCTGGTTTTCATGACGTCACCTCAGATACGGAAGGTCACTTCTTCATTCATCAAAGCAGTGGAAGGTTAGTGTGTGTCATTGCAAGGCTTGGGTATTGGGACGATGGAGTTGCACAAATCCTCCTACATCGTCTACTGCCTTGAATGCACACTGGTGCCCAGATTTACAAGGGCTGCATTGCCCTTACGCCACGCAAGATGTGCACCCCCTTAAATGGGATTTACTATGCCACGCGGTGCCACCGTGCGTGGCTCTGCATTCATAGTAAATCTGGAGTAACGCAAGGTTCTCCCTTGCGTTGCTCTGCCCTGGGAAGGAGTCATATGGGTGCAGCGAGGGTGTTACCATGCACCCACCTGTGGTTTATGGCACATTCCCTGATCGACTAACAAGAGTAAACCTGGGGCTGAGTCAAAATGCCATGCCTCCCAGGGGAGGGGTACCAAGGATAAACATGTTTATTGCTCCTCGTTGTTCCCTCTTTCTACCTTTGCTGCACAAATAGAAAGAGATAGCCGGCACAGGTGATAGGTTTTGTGCAGGAAGTGTTCCTTCCTGCATAAAACCAATCCTGCCTGCGTTGGTGCTCGGCAGCCACTAGTGCGCCAGCGCAGAGAGAGCAGAAACGGGCCATATCCTAGTAGATATTGCCCATTCCTCTCCATCGCTCATATATATATATATATATATATATATATATATATATATATATATATATATGTGTGTGTGTGTGTGTATGGATGTATTTTACCTGCAGAAGCGATGCAATAAAATCTTTGGTTAACCAGGCATCCTGTTACCTGCAGGGTAATATTTGAAAATGGTTGACGTGACCATTCCGACCTGTAAACTATTTTGGAATGGCTGACCTGCGACCACTCGTCCCTGGAATACATTTTAGAATTGTCTGACCTGTGAACTGTTTATTGCCATGATTATCTCTGAGAACAAGACTGTCCAGTGTCTTTGCATCAACTGGAGAAAAAGCACCTTATAAAGTAATACCAACAAAGATGGCTGATGCCAGCAGAAATAGCTTTTCATCATTGAGGTGCCCATCATGAAGTTCTGAGGAGTCAGAAGAGCCGCATCTCACAAAATATTTGCATAGATAACTGCAGTTTGGTGAGTACCCAATACGAGAACCATCAGAGAAGGGCAGATTTCACTTATTTTTACTTGTTCGTGGGGATTTCTAAGTGGATTTCTGAAAGATGCTCAAACAATACTTCATGGTAGCTCTCCATGTGTTCCTTACCTAGCCTTCTGTTTACTATTGCTCCGTTTCTTTTTTCCATTCCTCTCAACCATGTATGCACTTTGTTAGGACCCCTCAGTTTAGTTCTTGCTCTTCTCATGTTCTGCTTCCTCTTGCTCACAGTAGAGTACTCGTTCTTCCTTTAGTCAGTGGATGTCATCTCATCCATGCGTCTCATATATTCCCCTTACTAAAGTTTGCTTGGTCTCCCTTGTTCTCATCTACTTGATTGCCTTCGTCATCTCTGTTTTCACAGTATTATTTTCTGATCTAGGAGTCTACCTATTCTTCCTTTCACTTCCTACATGGCTTCTCCCCATTACATTTCCTTCTGTTTCAAGCCCTCTCCTGTCTCCATTATTCTCCATGCATCTTTCATTTTGTGTGCACATTCCCTTTCTTGTGTCTCCAAGTCCTTCTTTTCCTGAGGGACATAGCCTCTCCTCTTTTGTCCACCTCTTCTTCCTTTATTGTGACTCCCTTGCTACCTGTTCTCTCTTCTTAGATTATGCTTCTATCTGTGTGCCTACTCATCTGGTGGTTTATTATATTGTGGTTGGGGGTGAGGGAAGCATTCTTCAAGGTCCCTACTGTACATCCTAGGTTGCCCAAGCAGCTCTAGACCTGAATGGACAACTGCCCACCCCAAGAGTATCTTGCGGGACAGTAAGTTTTTAGCTCAGTCTTTCTTTTGCTTGGCCATCCCCTTGTTCTCATTCTGCATTTAGTTTGAATCTTTTGAGAACTCTCTTGTAGATCTCCTGGTATTTCTTGTCTCAGGCTCCCTTCATGTGCATATTAGCAGCGGTTTGTTACTGTGGTTCTGCTCTAGTTCTCTTCATTAGGTTTGTATCTGTGCCCAAAAAAAGTCCATATGTATTGCACCCCCAGCAATGTTTTATGAAGGGCCACAGGCCTCTCCCCTTTGCAGTGTTTCCCAGATTAGTCCAGCTGGGCTTGAAGAGCGGGGACCGAAAACACTTTCTTCTCCATCTTGGCAAAGGCGATGTTCTTCTCATAGTACGCAGCCTCATTGATGAAGGCAGGGTAGATGGTTGAGTCGCCTTCGTAGACCACCTCTGTCCCATCCAAGGTCTGGAAAATGGGGTCACCGGGGTTCAGGGGAAGAAAGTCCTTGTCCTGAAAACCAAACATAAAGAGGAGGTTATTTCTTGACAAATCTTCGGCTTAAGGTCAGCCCAAAGAGATTCATAATTGGTGTGGCCAGGAATGCAGCCACTAGATAAGCAAGTAACAGGAACTGACGTCATGCACCAGTTCTAGTATGATTATGATTTCCTGCTTCTATGAAACCATGCACATTACCTATTCTTACATCACTAATTTATTTAGGGCAGCCAGAGGCTGCTGAGAGACATACTGCATTCAGTTTTTGTGTCTGAAAGCAGCCTGTGCTCTCTGAGCTGTCATTCACTCATGGCACTGCGGGAGACATCCATTACAATGTGGGCTTTACACCGCGATACGTTTACAACGTGGTCATTACAGCACAAGTAGTTACAACGAGTATAGCTGGCGCTATACACTAAGGAATAGTATGATTTACTATTCCAACACCTACCCTGTTTACGTAGGCTGGAGTTGGAATAGTAAATCATACTATTGCTAAGTCCAGCGCCTCTAGCGCAAGTTGTTGTAACGACTTGAGTTGTAATGACGCGTTGTAAGCGTATCGCAGTGTAAATACCAAGTTGTAACGTCACACATTCGGCACTGCACATGGACATTATGGTAAAGACAAGTTCCACTGTGGGTGGAGCCCAATCTCCTAAAGAGACAACATTTCTGAGGAGTAACATATCCCAGAAACTTTGCAGAGCACCTGACTGGACTTGTGAAACAAGTTCTATTTGAAGGAAAAATACCTGGATGTTCAAGTGGTGACTTCAGGAGCTTCCCTGCACAGGGTTGCTGCATTCAAGACTTTCACCCTTACAGTTCAGCTAAGAACTATGAGCTACTGCCTCAAATACAGTCATGTGTTCCAATAAATTATTCTGAAATGTTGGCCATGTGGGTTATGGGCTGCATGGATACTATACAATAGTATTTGGACTAAATATCGAGTTGTTTATATCGGGAGACAGAAATGTCAGGAAAAGCATGTAATACCAACGATAGCAAAGCAGAAATATCGTCAAATATTCCAGGAAAGTAATACCATTTTCAATAAAATAGTGGTCAAAAATATTGTCCTTTAATTATATATTTTTTAGTTCATATCTTAATTTTGTTACAGTTTGTATAACTGTTATTCATTTTTTAATGCAGTTTGTAAGGTTAAGTGATGTCAATTTTTTTTTACATTTAATTCCTAATAGTCATTTATAGTGTTATACCGGGTTGTTGGGTTAGTATGAGGATAGGTTGGGAAGTTAATGAGGTAATTTTTAATTGAGTAATTTTTCAGTAATTACGTGATTGATATTTATAATGTACATTATGTAATACTGATTTATTTAACTTTTATTTTAGTTTGCTGGTTGTTATGTTTGTAGGGGTATGGGGGACGCTAATTAGGAAATTATTAAATAATTATTTTTTAATTGAAAATGTATAATTACATTGTTTATGAATTGTTTTTAAATGGTTAATGTTTTTCTTTTTGTAATAGATATATATATTTTTGTCATGTAATGTTTATATTACCATTTTTTATATATTTTTCTAAATTATCGGGCTATTGTAATATGTAATGTTTTGAAAGTGGAGTAGTTTCCCTACTGTTGCATAGATTGGGGTGGGAATATACAATCTTAACCTGCCGAAGTACAATGTTTTCCCTGCTGTTGCACAGACTGGAGTTGGAATAGAAACTCTTACTCTGCCGAAGTACAATTTTTGCCCTACTGTTGCACAAATTGGAGTAGGAATAGTAAATTTAAGCCCGCTGATGTCCACAGCTTTCCCTACTGTTGCATATACTGCGGTAGGAATAGACAATCATACCCTGCCGAAGTACAATGTTTGTCGTACTGTTGCACAGACTGGACTTGTGAATAGTAAATGTAACCCCTCCAGAGTCTCAACACTTTCCCTACTGTTGCACAGACTGGGATTAGTAAATATTACCTCTCCAAAATTCTAATTTTTTCCTATTATTGTGCTGGTCGGAATGAGAATAGTAAATCTAACCCTGCCAAAGTTCAACCATTTCCTACAGTTGCCCTGGTTGCAGTGGGAACGGTACATCTAATCCCTGAGAAATCCAACAGGTTCACTTCAGTTGAGTTGTTTGAAGCTGGAATAATATATTTAATCCCCTGCGAAGACCCACACTTTCTCTATGGTTGCCTATTGGGAATAGTATACCTATTTTACCTAGCCTCCAATACTTTTCCTAATATTGGTTAAATATGATTTTTATTAATATGTTTGTATAATTCTACTTTTACATCATTTGCTTACATTTGTGTTTACATTTTTATATACATTTTTGTAAATGTCTTGCTTTTTTTTATTTCTTATATTGTATTTGTTTTGCAATTTATGTAATGTTTGGAATTGAATTGGTATTACATTTGTATGTATCATGTGAAAAAAATATATATATACACATATATATATGATGTATTACTCACAGTTGTAAATTTAATGAAAACATGAATGCAATGTAAGATATATATTTTTAATTATTTTGTTACATATATACATATATATATATATATATATATATATATATACACACATATACATACACACATGAAATGTGTGTTTATATAAGTATATATCGATCAAATAGTATTTGTAAAGTGCAGCTGCTTCACAAGTGAGGGTCTCGAGGCGCTGTGGGATCATGTTGCCTTTACTTCTTGGTTGAACATCCAGGTCTTGCGGTCCTTCCTGAACTGCTGGAGCGATGGTGAGGCTCTGAGGTGCTGGGGGAGGGTGTTCATGGTCTTAGCCACCAGGTAGTAGAAAGAGGGGCCTCCGCTGTTCGCTTGGCGGATGCATTGGATGGCTGCCAAAGAAAGGGATCTGGAACAATGCTTCCTGGTGGGTTGGTGAAAGTTCACTCGTTTGTTGGGGTACTTCGGTCCTTCGTTGTATAGTGCTTTGTTAGCATGAGTGAGCAGTTTGAACCGGCGTCTCTATGCGACTGGTCGCCTATTATTACCTGAGGTGAGGGGTGATGTGCCTCTGTCTGGGGAGGTCAAGGAAGAGTCTGGCTGCTGTGTACTGGATGCTCTGGAGTTTCCTCATAACTTGAGCAGTGATTCCAACGTAGAGCTAGGTGCCGTAGGCGAGTCTGGTGGTGATGAAAGCTTGTGTGCTAGTTCGCCTGGTGTTGGGTGGGTCGGAGGGTGAGGAAGCAAGCCTAGGGAGACTGCGGTGACCTGTTTATTCATGAATAGCTGGCTGTTGAGGATGATGCAGAGGTAGCGGGAGTGTTTCGTGGGTTTGAGGGTAGGGTCCAGCTCGGGTGGCCACCATTTGTTGTTCCATAAGGTGTCCTTGCTTTTTCTGCAGATGAGTACTTCTGCCTTGTCTGTGTTGAGTTTGAGACCATTGTTTATCCAGATGGCCTCATACTTCATGCATCTTTGGAAATTGTCTTTGATGGTTGTTTGTTAGAGAGACGATGAGTTTGGTGTCGTTGGTAAGATTATGTTGAGTCTGTGGCCCCTAATGATGTTAGCTAGTGGTGTCATGTATATGTTGAAGAGGGTTGAGCTGAGGGAAGAGCCTTGAGGTACCCCGCAGGTGATGTTCTTAGGGAACATGGAGTAGGGTGGAGGATGATTTTCTGTATTCTTCCTGTGTGGTAGGATGCGACCACTTGAGGGCTGCTCCTTGGATTTTGATGTGGTGGAGTCTTTTGATCAGTGTGGGGTGGAATATGGTGTTGAAGGCTGCTGAAAGGTCGAGAAGGATGAGGGCTGCTGTTTTTCCGTGGTTTAGCAGTATTCTGATGCCATCGTGGCTGGGACTAGAGCTATCTCAGTGTCTGGTTAGCTCGGAAGCTGGCTTGGGAGGGGTCCAGCAGGTGTGGTTCTCCAGATGACTGGTTAGCTGGATATTGATAGCTTTTCGATTACCTTAGCTGGGAAGGAGGGCAGGGAGTTGGGTTGGTAGTTCTTGAGATCTCCTGGGTTGACGAGTGGGTTCTTCAGCAACGGATTCACGTCTGCATGTTTCCATTTCTTGTGGAAGTGGGCCTTGGTAATCGAGGAGTTGAGGACCTTGGTCAGTTTTTTGCTGATGGATTGGTTGCCGAGGTTGAAAATGTGTTGGGGGCAGGGGTCTACTGGGGCTCCGTAGTGGATGGATCTCATGATGGATGCCGTTTTATTCTAGGTAAGAGTATTCCACGAGATGAGCTGGTGATAGTGGACGTTGGTTGATGCGAGGAGGTTGATGTTTTCCTCGTCGGGAGTTGGAGTGAGAAGACTTGGTAGATGGTGCAGATTTTGTTGTGAAAAAAGTCTAATAGGGTGTCGCAGATTGCTTGTGAGTGTATGATGTGGTTTTCGGTTGCCGAGGGGTTATAAAGTATTTGTGTAGTATTGAATATTAATGAGTTTTGTTTAATTAACATATTAATTGTATGTTTTAAAATATTTAAATGTACTACTTTAAACTATCTATATTAAGAAACTCTATTTTTTTATGTTTTTGAACAATATTAGCGTGAAAAGATATTTTTTTCCATATTTGTGTACTTACCATTATAGGAATAGATATACCATTTTTTCGCAAGCAATTTTTTTGACACTATATTTCTGTTCCATGATATTTTTGATTTCAAGATTGGGTCAGCGATCCTATGCAACTAGACTGGATCGCTCTGGGATCTAGTTGGCTCCCTCAAATGTTCTAGTGGTGCACAAGATTCAAATTTCTACGTTGCCGGCTACAAACTGCCACTAAATTTAGATGCAGGTTGTCGCTATGAGACAGAATGTCAATTCACCTTTCCAGTTGGACCTAGCTCGAACCGCCTGGATAAACTGATTGTACTAGAGACAAAACCTTATTGCTACAAGTCAGTCTGCTTTGTGAATCTCAAGAAATGTCAAGGCGTAGCTACTCGCATGCCTCCAGGGTGAGCCAGTACCATTTGCCAATTAAATTGGGAGCATGTTACCTTAGTGTGCTTTTCTTAACGCCTTCCATGCGTCGGACGGGTCCCGACCGTCTGACGTCACGGTGGGCGTGTGCGTCAGAGGGCTGGGGGCCGTCCGACTTCAGCACGCGTAAAATCCGCTAATATGCTGCCTTCCAAACCATCCCAGCCGTGACGACAGTCGTATACATCTGGTGAGTGTACCACCACTTATGTTTTGGACCAGACCAAAGTGTAACCAGTTCCTTACAGGCTGCATGACTGTTCCCTGAATGTGGGAATCGATGCCATTATGGGCTACACCTGTTCTATAAACCTCACAGCTGTGCCTGATGTGCTGGCCACACAACTCTCACCATGATCTGCCTGCGCTGAAGTGTGACTACAAGGAGCATTTCATATCAAATACAATCGGAATAGTCTGCACTGCCAGGCAGCCTCTAGGCTGAATACATAGATCCAGGCACGCTAGTGTCCTCCTGTACCATAGCTTAACCTGTGCCCTGAGGTTTGGTGCACACTGCTTCACTCTATTATTTCATCATCCAAATGAAGATCTTTTGAGACTGACATCCGCTTTGTGGTCCATGAAACCATGTTGAAAAATAATACCAAGGAACTGTATTTATCACAAACTTTAAAATCTATATAAATCAAATAAAAAAAATGGTGAAAGAAATGTGAGATGAAAACCTCTGTCCGGACATTATGCTTCAGGGCAGGCCAATGGCCGAACGCAGCTACCCTCTGACACGCACAAACACTACAGAAGACAACCAGAGAGAGGCTGGTACTTTAAACCCCAGCACAACCATCCACAAACACTTTAGTTAGCCATTCTTTGGTAAGTGAAAAAGAATGAATTATACTTTCATGTCCACTTAGCTCACCTACCCCACTTGCAATAAAAACTATGTGGATCATCTCAGTCTCACCAGAAGTGTCACAGACCTGTGCAGTTTTACCACTGCCACAATGACATTGAAGGCGGCATAGTCTAGTACTGATGCATTCTAGGAGCACCGTCTTGTCTCCCATCATCAGTGAACCCATTGGACAAACAGACCTCAAACAATTATTTGCTGCTAACAGCACCTAGGTGCCCATACTCTATATTAGTTTCCACTGAGCAACAATATAGGTAGAGAAAGTTAGGACTGACCTGCAGCTTGGGGTGGATGAATCCTGACATCTCCCCCTCTGCATTTCGAGGGTAGTCCTCACGGCTGATGAGCGTGTACGCTTCCATGTCAACGGCTGGGAAGGATGTGCCTGGAAAAAAGATCAGAGCAAGATAGACTTATTAAATGAGAGATGGAAAGGTTGGGGGATGAATACCATGCGGGAGAGAGGGAGTGGTAAAGACAGCGCAATAGGGAAAGAGATACAAAAGGGAAGCAAGAACTAGGCGTGTTAAAAGTATAGAGAGAGGACAAGAAATGGGAGAAAGGAAGATGATTGGAGAAAAACAATGGCAGAGTATACAAAATACTTTTTGTACGTGGTCACCCCAGATTTTTCACCTTTTGCTGAACCCTATAGTTCTGCATTTATGCCTACTTTACAACTGTGCATTTCACCCCTGCTAACTAGGAGTAAAGTGCCTGTGTCCCCCCCCCTCTAAACATGGTCAAATAGGTATATTGTTAATTGCCATATTTAACTTGCCTATAGGTCCCTAATTAGTGTAGCTGTGGCCTGCAAGTTAAATGCCACCAGTGTACTGCTTAACCTATTGTACCATCGGCCACAGCTGCAATGCAAACATAGTATCAGGCCAACCCTGTGTAGCACAACTGCAGCGGTATAAAGACTGCAATTCAAACTGTTATATAAACCCTGATAGCCCACAAGACTGATGCATGGTATTTAAAAGTAGGAAATGTAGAAACTTGATGTGAACGCGTCCTTAAAGAAACTAGCACCCAAAACTATTTTTCACAGTGACATGCCTAGATGTCCTATGTAGGAAAGAAGGAATACAAATTAAAATTTGAGAAAATCTACTTGAGCAGCTCCAAATCTACTCGATAAGCAGCCCTCTACCCTTGTCCGCCCGCATTAGAGAATGGTTTTAGGGGATGCCAGATCTTGCTCACATTTCTGGAACCTCGCGGGGAAAGAATTCACCTAGCAGAGATTGGCAATTTGGCAGCACTCCATGTTACAAGAGTAATACGACGTCGCCTGATTCTGCAGGCGGAATGAAACATTCTGCCACCCCCTAGTCAAATCCGAGCATGGCAATTTTTTGATCGAGCCTGGGCAGCGCATGCGCTGCTCTGCGAGCAATAATATACTAAAGGGGTTAACCCAATAAATCCAACCACATCTGGGTAAACAAGCACATGCAAATACAAATAATGCATTGGAACCAATCTATACTAAACAATAAGTAGAAGGAAAGCATAAATTATTCCTTCCAACAAGGTTCACTCTCCAGATTAATCCTATACAAATTAATATCATTGACAAAAGGCAATTTAGGCAAAGTTTTTTATGAGTCTATATGCAAAGAAGTGAAAGACTTTTTATATTTAGCTATATATACATACATACATTAATACACCATTACGTACAATACAAAAACGTTTTAAATCAAAAAAATCAAAGAAATTAGGAATATATCCTCTATTCCCTATTACCCTATTGGTAAATCTGGATGCTCTCACTTTTTTATAAGAGCATTCCATTATCTAAGATAGCCCTAAAATACAGTACTATGAGGAAAAACACTCCGTCCTCTAAACTATTTTTCTAGTATTTTTATCTATTTTTATAAACAATTTTAATTTGGCAAGGGCTTCTTCAATTCATAAGGTCGACTCGTTTCAGCGCAACGTGTTTTGGGCCTCATTTGGGCCTCATAAGGACTAGGGTGTATAAGGATATCTTTCGGTAAGGACACCTTATTGAATGATCCTGCTTATATTATCAGGAATAAATATCCGCCGGCTAAACTGGGGTATCTCAATGGTTTGGCTCACAGAGATCGAAGTGCACCATAAATCAATATATATATATTTTTGTGTCACGTAATTGGACTCGCAGGACTTTACTTCCTTGCTCCTTCATTCGTGCGTTCATTCAGCGCTATACGTGCCCATTCTCCGCCAACTCTCCTATCAATTCCGGGTCTGTGGTACAAGTCACGTGAAGTACTAGAAAAATTGTTTAGAGGTCGTCGTGTTTTTCCTCATAGTGCTGTATTTTAGGGCTATCGTAGATAAAAGAATGCTCTTATAAAAAAGTGAGAGCATCCAGATTTACCAATAGGGAATAGAGGATATATTCCAAATTTTTTTGATTTATTTTCTTTCTTTCTTTAACATTTTTTTGTATTGTATATAATGGTGTATTAATGTATGTATGTTTATATAGCTAAATATAAAAAGTATTTCACTTCTTTGCATATAGACACATAAAAAACTTTGCTAAACTGCCTTTTGTCAATGATATTAATTTGTATATGATCAATCTGGAGAGTGAACCTCGTTGGAAGGAATAATTTGTTTTCCTTCTTCTTATTGTTTAGTATAGATTGGTTCCAACGCCTTATTTGTATTTTTGCATGTGCGCTGCTCTGCGAGACGTGCTGTATTTGAGAATAGACTTGGAGCTCCGCCCATATTTTTCATTGGCATGTGTCATTCCCTTTGCAAATGGTGGCTTCTGATTGGTTAGTAGGTTTGTTAGTCCTGCCTTAGTACTGCCTTGTCTTCATGAAGACTGGCCCTTTTACTTCTGTTATTACATGGTATGGCTTCTTTAGTCTTTAAGCACTATTTTCTTCAATGAGTTTCACCTACTGCGGGCATGACATGATTTCCTGCAAAATTCAGCGCGCCATGCGTGCTTTCCCTTTCCAAACAGCCCAGGGCAATGGCGGCCGCTTCTTTGAAATGAAATAGGTCTCGCATTTATAAGAGTTGGAGCTACTGGCAGTGTAAATGACAATGCCTTATATTTATGTGTTAATTATATTATCAAAATACATACATAAATAAATGGCTTTGTCATTTACAATGCAAATAGCTTAAACTCTCGCAAATGCGAGACCTATTGCATTGCAAATGCATGTTAGTTTTTGCTTTCTGGTTGCTGGAAAACCCTGAGTTTGTTGTACTAGACTTCTGTTTCTGTGTTTGTGGAGTGTGGGGGAAATACAAAGGTTGCTACAAATTGGAGTTACGTGGTAGATGTTGGAGGACACTAGGATTCCTATAGTGCACTTCCCCGGCCCTCAGAACGCAAGTTGAGTCTGGCCGACGACGTTCACCATCTGGGAATGCGCTAAGTGGGTAGCGGTATCTGTAGCAGGCGCAACCTTCACCGCATTGGTTAGGGTGTGTCCAGGAGTCATTCCCTCCCACAAGCACATGCCAAGCATAAATGTGGCATCTGCAGGCACCCACTTCAGAACACTCATGGACCTGAGGAAGAACAGAAGAGGACTGGACCAGGTGTATGTGACATGAGAGGAACCCTAAAGGACCGGACTTGCTGTCTCTTGAACGAAGGACAAAGACGTGGATTCCAAGGGTCATGGGGCTGACCTTCTGATTGTGCTGCAGGGATACAACAAGCCACTAGAGACCTTTCCTGAAACTGACCAGTGGCAACTGGATCTGGACTAGACCCTGTTCTTTTCCTCTGCCTGACACCCTGTGAGCACCTAAGTGCCTCCCTTGAGGGGCTTTAAAAGTGAGCTCCTGTGATATAACTTGGGCTATAAAGAAATAAAGTCAAAATGTAAAATCTATACCTAGAACAGACCTGGGTTGGTGTATCTGATGGTCAGCCTCCAATCACGCCTAGGTCCTGATTTACTCCAGCTAGTAACCACCATTGACCCTTTGTGCTTTTGGTGCTAATTCTACTTAAAACTTTTTTTAAATCATATGTCCTTTTCCTCATTGGACTTTAATAATGTTTATGTTTTACTTATAACATTTAACTCTATTTTACTAATTCGGTTTGGGATTTTTATTGTTTTGAGGTATTGACTTTGTTTTGGTACTGGATCGAGTTGATACTTTACACATTGCCTTAAGTTAAGCCTTTACTCTGTGCTCTAGATACCACGGCGTTGAGCCCAGGTTAATGTGGTAACTTTCAGGGTTTACTGTGATAAGAATTGTGATTGTTCCTTGGGGGGCGGGGGCGGGGGCGGGGGGGTCATGCACCCTAATTAATAATCAAATTTCTTACAAGGAGCCATTAAACAGTAAAAAAAAAAAAAAAAAAAAAGAGTTGGGCAAGTGAAAAAGAATTGAGAAATATTTAGATGGAGATTTTGTCAAAGAAGAGAAATAGAGAGGTGAGGGAAAACTAGAGTGAAATCACCAACAGAGATCGCTGAGAAAAATGGAAAGGTGCATGGAGAGAGGCATTGGAGAGAAGAGCACGGGGAATAGAAAGAGCGTCGCTATCATTGTAAGAATGTATGGGATCCGCATTCTTGCTGTACTCTTTGCTAGGACCTTTTTCTGGGACAAAGGTTGATCATTCGATGTTTACTCCTTCAATGCACTAATGTGGAGTTGTGCTTGCTTCCTCCCGCCATCAGGAAGCACACCATTGGCTATTCGTTACACAGCACTGCCTTCCGTCTGTACCATTAAACTGCATCAGTGATGTGCTTATAAAGGTTGGACCAGGACATGAGTAAAGCACAGCCTCTGTCCAAAGTGGTGCCAGGTGCTCCGGGGATCATTTTAGAATAGATTTTGAACCATTAATAAACCCCCCATTGAATAGCCTGGAAAGTACTTTAAAATGAGGAAGAGGGGAGAAATGCGGTGGAAACCGATTTCTGGGGTTTGTTTTGCAACCATAATGTAAATTTAACTGACTTTTTGTGTGGATTGCACAATTTTTCCCTTGTGAATAGATGGACAGACAGGATGGTAATTAGCATATACACAGACGTCCAGAATGGTATGTGCTATTTATTGCCACTGTTAGGTACAAGGAGGAACCATGATTCATGAGAGGCGAAGCCACCCGTGGGCTACGAGGGCACTCTTTATTCTTAAGAATAGGAATAAAAAGCATCTCACACTCAGTGGAGCTGCATATATGGTTTTTACAATTATGTTTTTTCATGTGCAGCAATTCTAAACAAACATGTTGAACCATATCCATACCACAAGGGGTTAAAGCCGTGCAGTGAGATCAAATAAGAACTACTAGGCCTTTTGAGTTGGCCCAAGTTGTTTACATCTAAGGCAGTGTTCCTCCACCTGTTGTCAATGAACCTTGGGGGTCTGTATCTCTTTAATTAATAAAGTATATATCAATAAAGATATAACATAGACATTTTAAAATATTCTGCAAATGTTTAGGGATTTGAAACTGGAGGCTAAAAATTAAGTTGGTATCCTCAGATTGTTTCGCGGGAGCAGTGCAAGTGCATTAAACAGAATGTAGGATGGACAATGGCTGGCCTCAATTAAATTTAGAAAAGCTCAAATGTACCTATTAAAATTAAAATTGTGATTTTTAAAAAAAATATTTGTGTGAATTAAGTAAAATATTTCATCATTTCTGTATTTGTTTTATAAATGTTTTCTTCCCTGTTTTTGCGTACGGTTTGGCAGTTCAAATTATTAAAATTGCTGAGGCCGGGTCCACAGATTCCATTAATGACTCATTGGTGGTCACCAAATTACAATAATGATGCAGTGGGGGACTCTAAATTCCACTGGTGTGAAGTGATTTAAGAATGGAGTTTGTGACAAATAATCATTCTTTTCTCGTCATTTGTTCTCTACTGTAGTAATATTGGCATTGTTTTATATTGTATTATAATTGCATTTATATAGCCCTTAATACCCCAGGATTAGTGTTGAATTAGTACAGTGAAACATGCAAGTACATTTTAAGTGGTGGATAGGTTAATCAGTTATTTGGATTTGGAATGATAGCAGAAGGATAGAGGAGAAAAAAAAGATTTGTATTTATATAGCGCTTGTTACCCCTGATGGGGTGTTGAAACATGCTATTCAGGAAGTCCATAAAGGATTAGTGGTGAATTTAATATGGTAAAATATTAAAGTAATTTCAGTGGTGGATATTATTTTATGCGTTTTTATATACACCTGAAGGTTATTTGGAGAGAGAAGGATAGCGGAGCGATAAAAGGGGAAGAAAGGTTTGCATTCATATAGCACTTGTTACCCCTGAGGATGTTGAAGCGCTTTTCTGGCGAGTAGCACGCCACTCATGAACTCATAAAGGATTATTGTTGAAAATGAGTGTAGTAAAATATGAAGTAATTTGAGTAGTGGATATGTTATTCAGTTATTTGGGTAGAGAAGGGTAGGTGGCGGGATAGTGAAGGGAAAGAGGTTTGTATTTATATAGCGCTTGCTACCCCTGATGGGGTTTTGAAGCGAAAGTAGCGCGCTACTCTCGAACCCATCAGGATTAGTGTTGTATTAGAATGGTGAAACATGAAAGTAATTTTAGTGGTGGATATGTTAGTCAGTTATTTGGATTCAGAAGGGTTGGGGAGGGGTAGAAAAGAGGGCCTCCTGCCTCAGTGCACCCTCTCTACCTCCTAAGGATAGCCTCCCGTGTCCTGCCTCTGTGATCCTCTGCCCTGCTGCTGGTGTCCTGCCTCTGTGCTCCTCTGCCTCCCTCTGCCCTGCTGCTGGTGTCCTGCCTCTGTGATCCTCTGCCCTGCAACTGGTGTCCTGCCTCTGTGCTCCTCTGCCTCCCTCTGCCCTGCTGCTGGTGTCCTCCCTCTGTGCTCTTCTGCCCTGCAGCTGGTGTCCTGCCTCTGTGCTCCTCTGCCTCCCTCTGCCCTGCTGCTGGTGTCCTGCCTCTGTGCTTCTCTGCCTCCCTCTGCCCTGCTGCTGGTGTCCTGCCTCTGTGATCCTCTGCCTCCCTCTGCCCTGCAGCTGGTGTCCTGCCTCTGTGCTCCTCTGCCTCCCTCTGCCCTGCCTCTGTGCTCCTCTGCCCTGCTGCTGGTGTCCTGCCTCTGTGCTTCTCTGCCTCCCTCTGCCCTGCTGCTGGTGTCCTGCCTCTGTGCTTCTCTGCCTCCCTCTGCCCTGCTACTGGTGTCCTGCCTCTGTGATCCTCTGCCTCCCTCTGCCCTGCTGCTGGTGTCCTGCCTCTGTGCTCCTCTGCCTCCCTCTGCCCTGCAGCTGGTGTCCTGCCTCTGTGATCCTCTGCCCTGCTGCTGGTGTCCTGCCTCTGTGCTCCTCTGCCTCCCTCTGCCCTGCTGCTGCTGTCCTGCCTCTGTGCTCCTCTGCCTCCCTCTGCCCTGCTGCTGCTGTCCTGCCTCTGTGCTCCTCTGCCCTGCAGCTGGTGTCCTGCCTCTGTGATCCGCTGCCCTGCTGCTGGTGTCCTGCCTCTGTGCTCCTCTGCCTCCCTCTGCCCTGCAGCTGGTGTCCTGCCTCTGTGATCCGCTGCCCTGCTGCTGGTGTCCTGCCTCTGTGCTCCTCTGCCTCCCTCTGCCCTGCTGCTGCTGTCCTGCCTCTGTGCTCCTCTGCTGCTGTCCTGCCTCTGTGCTCCTCTGCCTCCCTCTGCTGCTGTCCTGCCTCTGTGCTCCTCTGCCTCCCTCTGCCCTGCTGCTGGTGGCCTGCCTCTGTGCTCCTCTGCCTCCCTCTGCTGGTGTCCTGCCTCTGTGATCCTCTGCCCTGCTGCTGGTGTCCTGCCTCTGTGATCCTCTGCCCTGCAGCTGGTGTCCTGCCTCTGTGATCCTCTGCCCTGCAGCTGGTGTCCTGCCTCTGTGATCCTCTGCCCTGCTGCTGGTGTCCTGCCTCTGTGATCCTCTGCCCTGCAGCTGGTGTCCTGCCTCTGTGCTCCTCTGCCTCCCTCTGCCCTGCTGCTGGTGTCCTGCCTCTGTGATCCTCTGCCCTGCTGCTGGTGTCCTGCCTCTGTGATCCTCTGCCCTGCAGCTGGTGTCCTGCCTCTGTGCTCCTCTGCCTCCCTCTGCCCTGCTGCTGGTGTCCTGCCTCAGTGCTCCTCTGCCCTGCTGCTGGTTTCCTGCCTCTGTGCTCCTCTGCCTCCCTCTGCCCTGCTGCCTCTGAGCTCTTTCCTCGACCCACTGCGCGTGCTCAAAAGGAGCGGAACACTCCACCGAGATAACAGGGGGAGCGGGGGAGACCAACGTACAATAGACTTGAGGAAAGAGGAAAAATCCCGACATAGGAGAGTGTGGGTGAGGAGGGAGGGCTCTTCACATTCATTAATTTTACTTCTTGTATTTTTTTATACCCGTTTTCGCACCCCCTTTCCCCATGTTGTGTTCCTGCACATTGGTATGTCTTCGAACGTTGTGCTCTGAAGGTTCTAAGGCGGCGGTTTAACGGCTCGAGCCGAGCTCCGAGGGTTGAGGTGCTTGAACCTCACCTCGTGTGAGAGAAAGACTGCGGTGACGACGAGGACACGAGGTAACTATTAAACGAACTTTAATCTTCATACGTGTCCCCAGCAGCAGTCATTAATGTATAAATACGTGTATATTAGTACACTTGTTCCAAATAATAGTGTATTAGGCCTCATTTACTTTCAGAGGCAAGGTATACATATATATATACTTCCAACACAACTTTTTCAAATATTGATGGCACTCCACTCAGAGATGATTTTTTCAGTTATTTAATGGTGACAAATGAGATCGCCTACGCGTTTCGAACTTCAGCGTTCTTGATCACGGCATAATTTTAGACTTTGGTCTAGATCAAGAACGCTGAAGTTCGAAACGCGTAGGCGATCTCATTTGTTACCATTAAATAACTGAAAAAATCATCTCTGAGTGGAGTGCCATCAATATTTGAAAAAGTTGTGTTGGATATGATCGGGAGACTGCCTCGATCCCGCTGATGGCACCAGCGCAAACGAGCTCCCCCTGCGACGAGGCATAGTGCGAGGGAATATATATATACTTATATATTTTAATTTTTAAACTGGAATCCTCAACTTCGCTCACTGAGCTAGCGCCTCCATGGTAAATGTGGTCTTCAGACTTCCCAAGAATTGAGAGACCCTGCTTTGCCCTGTCCCCAGCACCCCTTTCCCACTCCATGCGCAGAGCTCATGCACAACTACAAATACAATATTAAAGCCCATACACCCCAGAGGCAGGCAGTACCTTTCTATACTACATATATAGTTAGGATTTCCAGGGTAGTTTGTCGGCCCAATATATCACTAAATTTTAGTCCCATATTACTACAAAACTACTGAATGGATTATCACGAAATACAAAAAAGGATTCTTTCTGGGCCATAATCTATATTCCTGCCAAATTTCATGAAAATCTGTTCAACCGTTGTGCCGCAACATCCGTGCAAATGTCTATGGATAATGCATTGGTGGAAAAACGTGTTTTGAGACCCCCTTTTTTTCTTTACACCCCTGAACTAATCACCACGATTCTTTGCATCATCAGCCAATGTAGAAAAGGGAACAGGTCTGCAAAGTTTCATGGAGATTCCTCAAACAAAGGGAAAAGTTATTCGCAAGCATAAATCTGAGGATTTCCTCTGTCTGGAAAATCTAACTATAATTCACAGTGGCTACCGCCACTCTGTAATATAAAAAAAAAAAAAATTAATTACCAGCTTATTTGCTCAGTTGCGATCTAACTGTCGTCTCGATGTAGTGATTCCCAAAAGAGTGGCCATGATGTAATAACTCCTGATGTAAAGAACGGCGAGGTAATGACTGACGCCGCTTGAGGTATTTAACTTAGTGCTAGAGAGTGGTGCATATGAGCACATTTTTAAGATACTCACTTATTTGTATATTTAGGGGCCTATTTCGATGGTTCTCATCTCCTTGAGTATGTGGTCGTTGGTGGAGGCAATGAGAGGTGAAAGAGTGCTTTGCGCCTCCAGGATCTCGCTTGGTGCTCTCCCAAAGAAACTAGATGAATTCTAAGACCCAAACTCACATAGATAAGTTCTTTATCCAGAAGAAAAGCAACAGTTTATCAGTTTCTATGATTTCAAACCTTGATTGAATTTTTCGATGAAATCCAGCCCATGTCTGATGAGCGCTCTCATTTGTTCGAGACAGTCTGCTCTGACAACACCCTGTGGCTGCGGCCCAACCTCCATCGCTGAGGAGAAAAGATTGGAAAGTTTGAGGTGAATACAAGGACATCCTCAGAGATCTCACTCACACCACAAAATACCTTAAAACCCACTTGGTGTCGCTTCTCGTGCACCATCAGGCATTCCTCAGAGAGACTATCAACTTGTACTGAGTGTAGGTAAACATCTCTCACAGTAAGAGAGACATCTCACAACATATTGATTTGTAATAACACCTCTTACAGTACAAGGGACATCACACACAACCAGTATGAGTTAACGTCTCTTGCAGCATCCGCAAAAAACCTTTTCTGTGTGAAGTGACCTTCTATACATCACCAGACATCTCTCACAGACCTATGTAATCTATACCCTCTGTCCTTACAGTATTGCACATATGACATCCCCACATATACTATCTCATAGCCAGTTTGAGAAGACTTGTTATACCAGCGGACCCCATTCAGTCAGGGATACCTTGTACTCTCTGTGAGGTGGACCTCCTTACTCTCTGAAACATCCCTCTTAACTCACATGACCACACAGCGTCATGCACCCGTACACCACCCATGGAGTCATACACTGCTTCGAGGGCTGCATCGAGCCAGACTCACCCATGCCGTTCTTGCAGATGGAGTCGATGGTGTACGCTTCCTCGCCTGCCAGCTTGTACACGTAGATAGGACAGTTTTGCTTATAGTTGGTCTAATAAAAAAGATAATTCAAGGGATCACTGAGAGAGCAGGAAGCTCAAGATATCCAAGAAGACACCACAGTCCATGTACTCACAGTCTCATACCACATCACGCATACCGTCGGTCTGGCCAAGTTCCTGGCTTTCCAGGAGATCGCGGGCCACATGACGTCCCAGGGACATCATAACCCCATTCCGACAAATTTTTAATCCCTCTCATAACAAGACATGGGTAGACGATGGAGTGATTCCATATTTTGTTTCAAAGGATATTTCTAGATCACATGTAGCACTCAAACTTGAAAAAGGATTCCTAAACTCTATGTGAGTATCATGAGCATCTTTGTCCTCGGGAGAGTTAGCACAGCGAGGTAGCACGGATATTGTACCTGAGAAAAAGCTCAAGGTGGAGGGTGCAAAGTGACACTTAAAGGGAGGTAAAGAAAGGCTTGAAAATGTTTCCAGTTGTGAAAAATACTATGATGGATTTCAAAATTCCGACACATTTTTAATCCCTCTCATAACAAGACATGGGTAGACGATGGAGTGATTCCATATTTTGTTTCAAAGGATATTTCTAGATCACATGTAGCACTCAAACTTGAAAAAGGATTCCTAAACTCTATGTGAGTATCATGAGCATCTTTGTCCTTGGGAGAGTTAGCACAGCGAGGTAGCACGGATATTGTACCTGAGAAAAAGCTCAAGGTGGAGGGTGCAAAGTGACACTAAAAGGGAGGTAAAGAAAGGCTTGAACATTTTTCCAGTTGTGAAAAATACTATGATGGATTTCAAAATTCCTTTCAATTCCTGGCATTTTCAGCAGAAATCACTGATCCCATTGTGGTGGAGCAAATTCAAAAAAAGTTGGAGAAAATATTTTGCAGATTTTCAGTAAGTTGTTTGTCCAGTTTGGATGTGCGATGGTAAGGATGTCGGCGAATGAACTTGGCTGTGTGGTTGTTTGATAGGGTGTGTAGAAGTTTGTTTTTTGTACATATAGTGATGTGATAGTGGGCATAGTAGTTGTGGCAGACATGACCATTTGATGGAGGTATGTTGGTGGATGTATAAATGTGGCTGTCTGAATGACTGATGGGTGTGTTTGGGTGTGTATTGGCGGATTTGCAGGTATGTAATGGTTGGTCTGCTTTAATGTATGATGTTAGGGCAGGGCTGTATGATGGAGGAAGGGTGGGTGAACATAAATATGAAGGTGGGTGTTTTGGCACCTGATGATGTGTAGTGTGTGGCTTTATAATAGTCGATGTGTTCGCGTATGATGTTGGGTGTGTGGATTTATGATGTTGACTATGCTGTGTGCTGATGTGTGATATTGCCTTTTTAGAAGTCTGATTGTGGGTGTTTTGGCACCTGATGATGGGTTTAACAGTGGATGGATGTATAATAGTTGATGTGTTAGCTAGCGTATGATGTTGGGTGTGGGCAGGGCTTTAAGTGAGCCGGGTCCTGCCGGTGCTGAGCACCGGCACTTCTAAAAAGCAGGTACCGAGATGGGTCCCTATCGGGTTCTTCATTTTTGCCCGCATCCTCAGGGTGGAATTGTGTTTTTTAACTCTGCAGCAGTACCACCATTGAGTGCCTTTGATGTAAGGTCAAAAAGACTCGTTATAGTTCTTTCACAGTCTCATAAATTCATAACTGAAGCATTTTCAATATTATGTATAAGGAAGCCATAGCCATAGTTTTTGGTTATTTAGCTTATGCAACTAACAACCACTGACAAAGCCAATAGCCCTGGTTTATTGTAGGTGTAATGTTACTTGCATTATATATCTGTGTGTACGGACAGAAGCAGCAAAATACCAGTTGGGCGGCACACTGTGCCAAGCACAGATTTCTACTTTTCGTGTTTTAAGCCACGCCCTTAATTACATCGGCCAAGCCCCTAAGAGAGACCCCCTCCGTTTTTTCATCCCACTTAAAGCCCTGGATGTGTGGGTTTATGACGTTGATGTGTGATATTGCCTTTGCTGAAGTCTGATGGTGGCTGTATTCGCATATGATGGTGGTTGTGTTGGCACAGAGCACCTTGGCTTTGTGCCACACACCATTGCTCATGCTGCCCCGTGTTTACCCTTGGCCTGCTCCTGTCCCACTGCATCCTTTGTGCTGCCCTGCCCTGCCTGGCACTTTTGCTTCTGTGCCCCTTCTACCAGCCCACTGCCTCCTCTGAAGCTTTTTTTGTTCCCCCTAGGCCCCTGCTGGCCCTCTGTGCCCCCCGACTACCCTGCAGCCAGTGTGTGCCACCCTGGGGGGGGGGGGCTCTTTTGCCACCATCCCTCTGCAGCCCCTCTCTCTGCTCCTCTCACAACAGCCCCTCTGATGGCCCCAAACCTGCCCTGAAGATCCTCTCTATGCCCTCCAGCACTCTCTGCAGCTCCTTTGTGTGCCCTCTTCTCCCCCCCCCCCCTTTGCGGCCACCTTGGCTAGAGGGGGCAGGTTCCCCGCTTTCCCTCTATGTTCATCCAACCCCAGTGCTGACCCCGTGTGCTGCCTTATAGTCTGTGTCCCTTGCATCCAGTCTGTGTGCCTTTTCGTCTCCCTTGCCGCCCCTTTCAATCCCCCCACCCCATCTTTGCCCCCTCCCAATACAGTCGCTCTGTTTGGCCCTGCTTCCCCTCTGTTTGCCTTCTGACCCTCTCAAAGGCTCTGTATAGCCCCCCTGTATTACCCTCTGCCCCCTGCATCTCTTCTGTGTGTTCTCAGCCTTGAATGAATCTGCTCTTTGTGGCCTGGCTCCTGCAGCCATGTGCTGCCGAGCCCTGCTACCCCTTCTCACCTACCTGCACCCCCTGTGGTCCTGCTCCCCTGCAGTTCCTGTGTACCCCCTGTTGCCAAGTCATCCTGTGGCCTGGGCACCCCCCAACAGGTTGCTGACTGGAACTGGTGGTAACTGACTCTGACTGACCCTGGGCTCTGTTTAACCAGGGCCCGTGCCAGTGCCAAGCTAAAAGGAACACACTAGAATACAGTTAAGACACCCAACATACACTAGGGTACACTATGGTATGGTGGGGTACCCCTGTAATTCGCATGATCTACCCCATAAGCCCCTAGTATGTAATAGGGCAGGGGATTGAAACTACCTAGAAGTCTCCAGTATCCTGAGGCATGGCAGTTTAGAGGCCAGCAGATTTTCTGCACTAGCATGTGTGCAGTGCTGAAGCCTGAGGTCAGTTAAAAGCATCCCTGGTGGCCAGGGCAGGGCAGCTTTTAAACCTTAAATTGTGCCCAAACTCGACTTTGGGGGTAGGGGTCCTTAAAAATGAAAAACCTACCATGTTTTAGCATATTAGGGACCCCCAGGGTCACCCCTAGGTATCCCAGGGGTCGGGGTCAGTTATCTATAAGAAGCGCCCTTATAAAATGAGTTTTTATATGCCTGGGTAAAGTAAAATGTTACATTTCACTCCCCACATTGTGTTAAAGAGCTGCTCAAATTCGACTTTGATGCTAGAAGAATTGGGTGAGGATAATCTGCATGATTTCTGCAGATTCAGAACCCCTGAAGTCTCCCCTAGGTGCACAGGGGGTGGGGGTCCTATAGAAATTAGGGAAATACTTATAAAATATGGTTGTATAAGCCCTGGCCCCAGTCATTTTCCCCATTGCAAACCCCATGGCCCATAGCCCATAGGTTAACATGGTAGGAAGTTAAGGATTAATAAATATTGATAGGAGAGGACTAGCCGGACCATTCAAAGACTTCCCAGAATGGTAGTAGTAAATCCAACAATATTATATTGTTGAATTTCTCCTAAAGTGTACATACAAGAAGTTATAAGACTTTTTTGTTTGTAAGTCCAAATTCAGCCTTCCAGTGGTGTGCCCTGATTGGTCAGAGTTAAGTGGATTAGCCAGGCTGCTTGGAAGAGTTGATAAGGAACCCCTAGGGTTAATCACTCTGCTGGGAGGGCAGTGTGCTGGTCTATAGGAATGCCAGGGCAGGGGGTATAGTCATAAACCATCCGCTTCAAAGGTAGAGGGGAGGCCTGGGTTTCAGTCCACTCGGACAGTCTTGACCCAGAGTCAGGGCTAGGCTTAAGGAAGGTATGTGCAGATGGTAGGGGGAGAGTCCATGGAAATAAGCAATCCCAGGGGGTGTGTTTAGCCAGCTCTTACCTCCTTGCTGGGAAATCAGCCATTATGGATTTGGAAGAATGATGCACTCTGGGACAAACTAATGCCACACTACAGGATGTGATACATCAAACAATAGGTTCAGGGAGAGAGTCACACACAAAAAATATATGATCCACCACATAAACTATCAATTGACAAACTGAGAAAAAATCAGTTAATGAATGAGACAGAATAATAGAAGAAGCCCTTAGAACAATATTTCAAATATTACAAAAACGTTATTTATTGAACATAATACAAAGAGATTTGACCTAAAAACAATTACGATCAAGACAAAAGTGCTGGTATACAACAAAACACAAATCATAAACCAGACAAGTGGCACACAAAACCATTACATATTACGGTAAAAGAACAACAAAAACATAGATATTGCGTCCTTGATTCAATCCTGGCCACAGAAAGGCGTCAACGGCGTTTCGACCGCTAGATTGTTATACGGTCATCTTCAGGACTCCTAGTTTACTTGAGCGTTCTATATCTGTATACAATCATAATGACCAATAATTCATTATGGTCATTCACGAGAATTCTTAAAAATTGTGGCAGTGACGTGTGGCAGCACACAACGTCATAGAAACATCATGAAATATTGGCAGTGGATCAATTTCATCCAACCTGAATACCCTTCTAAATGGACGGTTCCACACAAATGCCGGCCACCGATGATGTAGCGTTGAAGTTCTTCGGCTACAGGATGTGGTCATAACAATGAGGAGTTGCCCTGCTCTCATTGGTCAGCAGTGACCTGATGCTTGACCCAGAGAATTTTGAATAAGTATCTGAGAGGGGCAGAGCCCTCCAGATCTGCTGCTTGAAACTTACTGAAGCAAGAAGTGCCCTGCTGAGAAGTTTTGCTGTGCAAAGATTTCTAAGGCCTGACCTCTGAAGACTGCACCAAGTGAAACTGCAGCCCTGTGGATTACCTTGCTGCCAAAGGACTCAAGAGTTGAACTCCCTGCAAGCTACAGGTTAACAGTGCTCACCTGGACAGCCCCACAAAGAATTCAAACCCTGGAGTACCAGTGGATTTGTAAGGGTTTTGTTCAAGAGGATTGTGGAATTGAAGTTTCACACTTTTAGGGACCCTCATGGAGATTCCAGAACCTTGGATTGCGTGTTGGATACTTTGGGACCCGCAAGCAGAACTTCAGGAAGGTGTTCTAACTGGACCCCGGTTGCTGAAGAAGGCGGCCCACTACAGTGGTGAGAATTCTTCAGAACAATTTATAAAGGTGTGTCCCTGACAGAGAAAACAAAATGACTTAAGGGGCACTGTTGGTTTCTAAGCACTAGAAAGTGACTAATCTTTAAAAATTCATATCTCTGGTTCCCCACAGTGGATTATTTTCGTTTTGGTGTCATTTAAAAGATAAAAATATTACCTATTTTTATAAATTGGTGTTGGATTTTTATTTTGTGTTGTGTCTTAATTATTTACTGAAATGGTGTTTTTGAATGCTTTACATACCTGTCTTTGAAGTTAAGCCTGTCTGCTCGCAGCCACGTTACCAAGGGTTGAGCAAAGGAATAATTTTCTAAGTCCTATCTTGTGTTAGTATCCTTATTGCCAGTGGCAAACCTACATTTGCCCCTACCAATAACCCACTTTCCAACAACCCCCCCACGCACACACACACACACACACACACACACACACGCTGTAACATTAGCAGTGGTGCATGAATGCACAGCCACGGGGACCACTAAAATACAATAAACATAAGCCATAGGTCTCAGCTGTGGCCTGTGCTTCAGGCCTCACTCTACACCCAGAGCACTGTTTGCACCTTTCACCTCCACCAACCACTGCCTGCAGCCCTCACCTCCACCAACCACAGCCGGCAGCCCACAGCTACATGGGTGTGTGTGCTGCATACAGTCAGAGTGCGCGCTGTCAATCAAAGCCAAGCGCACTCTGCGCCTGTGGCGCTGCGCCATGTCTGTGCATGGGTATTGTATGCTCGTGCACATCCTGCAGCCGTGCGCCATTCTCATGCACTAAACGTAGAGGGTAGAACCCTGTACTTACTACACCGAGCCCTCATGTGCAACAACCACCGCTAGTCGCAGGTCGCACACACTGCACAACTATCAGCCCTCGGCTGTGTGTCACTCAGCCACACCGCACACTGGACACATCTGACATGGCTTCCAGGACCAGGCGAGGGTGGCATACTCACTCACTGACTCACAAAGATCGTCCCGCGCCTGCCATGCATGGCGTCAGCCTCAAGGGGAAAGAGTATTAACCCGGGTAGCATTAAAGGCTGAGTCAGCTGTTAGCATTTCAACATCCGACCTGTAGGCAAACGCAGATCTCACCAAAGATGCGTTTCCTCTGTGACAGCCTTCAGTGAACCTCGCCTTCCGAAGGCTCCGGTCCTGGCACGTCTTTAGACTCGTGGCATGGCGAGTACCTGCAGCGCAGAGGGTTCGTCACTGGACAGAGCTGATCAGGTGCTCAGCATCCTGAGGGACAGATGTTCTTCACAGCGACATCAGGCAATGCCCCTGGAGGTGACAACACGGCCAGGGAGGTGGGGGGGGCACCAGGCTCTGACCAAAAGAAGCATTATGCTGACAGACAGGGCTTTAAGTGGTTTGAAAGAGGTGTGAGGGATATCATTAGGGCGTGGCTTTAAACGTGCAAGCTAAAACTGTGTGCTTAGCATAGTGTGCCTCCCGACTGGTAATTTGCTGCTTCATTCATTGCATCCAGATATATAATGCAAGTAACATTACGCCTACAACAAGTCAGGCCTGTTGGCTTTGCCAATGGTTGTTAGTCGCATAAGATAAATAAGCAACAGCTATGGCTTCATTATACAGACTATTGAAAATGCTTCAGTTCTGAAATGATGAGACTGTGGAAGAACTATAACAAGTCTCTTATAAGTTACCTCTACAGCAGTACCACCCTTCACTGCCTTTGATGTGAAACATTTTTTAAACGTTTTTATCTTGAGGGCGAGATCTCCATTTTTAGCCTCCGTATTTTTTTACAACTACCAGTGTGAGCACCAGCAGGACCCGGCCCACTTAAAGCCCTGCTGATAGAAGTGTTTTTTTTTTTAAAGGAGAAAAAATGAGCGACAGTAAGCCTCTGCGTCATGAGCCATCACAACATCTTTTGTCATTCATATCCTGTGGGGGAGTATGTGTCAAAAGGGAAGGGAAGGGATTCCAAATAGTCTTCAACCCCCTGCCACCCCCCCATTTTTAATAATCACACTTTGGATACTTTCACACCATATTAAGGCCAGAGTAGTACGCTTAGCAATCGTGTGTTTGATTGCATTTTTAAAACAGTAACAGAACTTACCTGCAATGTTTAGATAAGTCTGGACATTGTCAATTTAATAGACACTGTGAAAGATTCTGAAGAGGACCCCGATTATTATTTCTTTTCCCCACTTGAAGCAGGCGTAAGGATAGAGCAGCATTGTGAGACTAGGGCCACCCAGAGCATTGATGGAGCTGCGTCGTGCTTGCAATGCAACTCCAGCAATGTGCCGCCTTTATGGCACAGATGCATCGCGCATCTGTGCCATTTTTGCCCCATGGTGCGCCGCATTGTAAATGCAGCGCATCCATGGTGGCGGAGGCATGGCGCACAATAACTGGTGCATCCCTGCTGATATGCAGGGATGCGCCAGTTATTGTAAATCTGCACCTCAGAGTTTATCTTTCTTGATTACAGAAGTCACTTACAAAGGAAACCAGCTTAGATAGTTTGCCTGAAAAGATGACAGCATGCAAACTCTGGCACAAAGCTACCTTTTCCGCAATACAAGCAGAACAAAAAGCTTTTCTAATAAATGTAAAGGATGATTAGTGGACATTATCCGGACGCACTCTGGAATGAGGTTCTAGGCTGCCGTCACGTTTGCCGGACCAACCCCACCTTGGAGATACCAACTCCAGGAAACCGTGAGGAGATGAGATGTTTTGTCCTCCACAATTTCCTCCAAAGATTGTGTGCACAATGGAGAAGAAGAGCCACCATGTTGGATTAATGCCCCCGGAAAACCTTCAATGACAGGGTGACCCGTGCCCAACCTTACCTGTATGTAGTTTGCCAGGTGCATGGCAAAGGCGTTCTGGGGGATGTCCACGATGATGCAGGCCCCCATGTTGGAGGTGGTGTTGTGCATGTCAAACATGAAGTCATGAGCGTCCGGAGAGCCCTTCGGACCGTAGATTTTGTTAATTTCCTTCACTCGTTTGACCTCGTAGGGCTCGTCTTCGGAGTCCGGAGCACTGCAAGGGGTAAAGGGAAGATCAGGAGATAGAATGGGGTATGTCTGGACAAATCCTTAACTATGGAGAACCAAGCAACAAAGTTAGCGGAAACCTGTCACGGCACCCTTAGGATGCTTAGAAAAATCCTATATCTCCTCCCCCCCATCTTCCAAAAGAACAGTGACCGAGGCCCTCATTCTATCCCGCCTGGACTACGTAAATTCATTGTACCTGGGAGCACCTATCTGGAAACCGCAGGTTGTGCAGAACTCCGCGGCTTGGGCTCTGCATAACATCCCCCTGCACATCTCTGCTCTTCAAGCATTGATCTCCCTCCATTGACTACTGGTAAATGTAAATGTAAATCCAGTACTTGTATAGCGCACGAATCACCCCAGAAGGGGTATCTCGGCGCTGGGAAGATTAAACGAGCTATTGCCCAGAGTCGCATGGTGCTGGGCAGACCCCTGCCGCTGGAGCCAGGGATCGAAACGTGATCTCCAGCGTCAGTCGCCCTGGCTGCGGTGCCACACCTCTCACCACAGAATCTCATTTAAAACCTTCTGCATGGCTTATACGGCACTCCTGGACAAAGGCCCTGCGATTAACCGTCCCTGGATCACGCCCTACATGCCGAAAAGAACTTTGTGTTCCACCAGTGTATATAAATTACAAACAAAATCTGGTGGTCAAAGAAAAAAAGGCGCACTACTGATGTGTAACACCCCAAAAGAATCTTGCTCATTAGGTGAGAATAACATATGAGAAAGCGACCATTACGAAGTAGTCAGATTTCCATCAACTGCCAAGAGTGGCCAGTGTCATCATTTGGATATCCTTCCGTCCTACCACAGCACCTCTTGATCACAGAGGGAAATCATGTGGTTCGAATTTTGTACAAGTCACTGAAATCTCGACAGGGGAAGATAGAATGAAATAATGACCAACTTGGTCATCTACTTTCAAGATGTAAACATAGGATATCTATTAGATCAGGTGATGGATAGTGTTGGTGCAGTGCAAGTGAGTGAAGGTATAAAAAGGATATGGAAGAAAAAAACTTTTTATTACAATATCTCTCCCAAACCTATTAAAAAACATGCAGAAGCTCCTTGTAACAAATAGGCCACTGATCAAAAAATGGTCGACTAGTTTCAGCCTGATGGGCCACTTGCCCAGGCTTTCTTCAGGCAGGACCTATGCTTTAAATAGCTACTGCATTTTTGAAAAATTGTGCATTATAATTATCCAACAATTACCTCAATACAGGCAGGGTGATCTTCACACCTGTCTCAAAAGATGGTCTGCACCCTTCAACAATCTAGTACATTATTTGAATCTTGCAAGTAAAGATCTTACCAGATGACCACACAGTGACTCCGACGCTAAAATATTGCGCCTTCACATTTCGCCGGAAAATACTAAAAGGGAATACTTTGTTTTTTCTTGAGAACCTCGTCTACAAAAACTTAAAAAAATTGTTTGACAGTTTTCGACATGGAAGGGACCACTACCATGACGTTTATGAAATTTAAACAGCCCTGAAGAAGTCCGGTAACGGACGAAGCGCGTTGGCTATCTGCATTTTAAAGAGAATTGAATAAAGAATTGGATTGAATTGAGGAAGCCTCCGTTTACTGTTTCTTTAGAAAACTGATAGTAATGAAATAGTGTGTATTCAATAAGATCTTTTCCTGCAAGATTCAAATAATGTACTAGATTGTTGAAGGGTGCAGACCATTTTTTGTGAATTCTGTTAAGTGAACCGGGTTTTCCTTGTTCCCCTTTAGGACCGTATAGGGATTGCGTTCCTGGTTACTAGCACCTTCTGTATAAACTTATATGTGTGATATTTAATAGTGGTGCAGGCGTTTTTTGCCTTAATCCCTAAATCTTGTTGCTGATCTTCACACCTGTCCTGCATGAGGTATTAGCCTCACCTCACCTGGTAACCACTCAGGTATACGAGACACCGCCCTCTCCGTCGGTGCCTCGGGCTTCTCCTGAGATCGTGGGAGGTGACCTCCCACAAATGCAGTAGCTATTTAAAGTAGTTACTTGTGGTTTTGCATGCCTTTGATGCACCTTGAGACCCTCACGGGTGAGTAGCGCGCTTTATAAACCCCTGATTGATTGATTGATTGGTGACCAGTGTTTGCGTTCACTTGAGGGAGGCCACTCTAAGGATAATGTAGAGGAAGAAAGTGGTGCTTGTGTGTATGTAGATGTGGTGCGTCCTGGACTGGGTCTTGTCAATGGTGGTGTGTGTGGGTAGGTCCTTGTGGTTCTGCGGCCTTTGGTGGACCAGTGTTTGCGTTCACTCGAGGGAGGCCACTCTAGGGATGATGTAGTGGAAGAAAGTGGAGCTTGTGTGTAGACAGTTGGTGCCTCCTGGACTGGGTCTTGTCAATGGTGTTGTGTGTGGGTAGGTCCTTGTGGTTCTGCGGCCTTTGGTGGACCAGTGTTTGCGTTCACTTGAGGGAGGCCACTCTAGGGATGATGTAGTGGAAGAAAGTGGAGCTTGTGTGTAGACAGTTGGTGCCCCCTGGACTGGGTCTTGTCAATGGTGTTGTGTGTGGGTAGGTCCTTGTGGTTCTGCGGCCTTTGGTGGACCAGTGTTTGTGTTCACTTGAGGGAGGCCACTCTAGGGATGATGTAGTGGAAGAAAGTGGAGCTTGTGTGTAGACAGTTGGTGCCTCCTGGACTGCGTCTTGTCAATGGTGGTGTGTGTGGGTAGGTCCATGTGGTTCTGCGGCCTTTGGTGGACCAGTGTTTGCGTTCACTTGAGGGAGGCCACTCTAGGGATGATGTAGAGGAAGAAAGTGGTGCTTGTGTGTAGAAAGTTGGTGCCTCCTGGACTGCGTCTTGTCAATGGTGGTGCGTGTGGGTAGGTCCTTGTGGTTCTGCATACCTTTGGTGGACCAGTGTTTGCGTTCACTTGAGGGAGGCCACTCTAGGGATGATGTAGAGGAAGAAAGTGGTGCTTGTGTGTATGTAGACCGTTGGTGGCTCCTGGACTGTGTCTTGTCAATGGTGGTGCGTGTGGGTAGGTCCTTGTGGTTGTGCATACCTTTGGTTGACCAGTGTTTGCGTTCACTTGAGGGAGGCCACTCTAGGGATGATGTAGAGGAAGAAAGTGGAGCTTGTGTGTATGTAGACCGTTGGTGGCTCCTGGACTGTGTCTTGTCAATGGTGGTGCGTGTGGGTAGGTCCTTGTGGTTGTGCATACCTTTGGTTGACCAGTGTTTGCGTTCACTTGAGGGAGGCCACTCTAGGGATGATGTAGAGGAAGAAAGTGGTGCTTGTGTGTATGTAGATGTGGTGCGTCCTGGACTGCCTCTTGGCAATGGTGGTGCGTGTGGGTAGGTCCTTGTGGTTGTGCATACCTTTGGTGGACCAGTGTTTGTGTTCACTTGAGGGAGGCCACTCTAGGGATGATGTAGTGGAAGAAAGTGGAGCTTGTGTGTAGACAGTTGGTGCCTCCTGGACTGGGTCTTGTCAATGGTGTTGTGTGTGGGTAGGTCCTTGTGGTTCTGCGGCCTTTGGTGGACCAGTGTTTGTGTTCACTTGAGGGAGGCCACTCTAGGGATGATGTAGTGGAAGAAAGTGGAGCTTGTGTGTAGACAGTTGGTGCCTCCTGGACTGCGTCTTGTCAATGGTGGTGTGTGTGGGTAGGTCCATGTGGTTCTGCGGCCTTTGGTGGACCAGTGTTTGCGTTCACTTGAGGGAGGCCACTCTAGGGATGATGTAGAGGAAGAAAGTGGTGCTTGTGTGTAGAAAGTTGGTGCCTCCTGGACTGCGTCTTGTCAATGGTGGTGCGTGTGGGTAGGTCCTTGTGGTTCTGCATACCTTTGGTGGACCAGTGTTTGCGTTCACTTGAGGGAGGCCACTCTAGGGATGATGTAGAGGAAGAAAGTGGTGCTTGTGTGTATGTAGACCGTTGGTGGCTCCTGGACTGTGTCTTGTCAATGGTGGTGCGTGTGGGTAGGTCCTTGTGGTTGTGCATACCTTTGGTTGACCAGTGTTTGCGTTCACTTGAGGGAGGCCACTCTAGGGATGATGTAGAGGAAGAAAGTGGTGCTTGTGTGTAGAAAGTTGGTGCCTCCTGGACTGCGTCTTGTCAATGGTGGTGCGTGTGGGTAGGTCCTTGTGGTTCTGCATACCTTTGGTGGACCAGTGTTTGCGTTCACTTGAGGGAGGCCACTCTAGGGATGATGTAGAGGAAGAAAGTGGTGCTTGTGTGTATGTAGACCGTTGGTGGCTCCTGGACTGTGTCTTGTCAATGGTGGTGCGTGTGGGTAGGTCCTTGTGGTTGTGCATACCTTTGGTTGACCAGTGTTTGCGTTCACTTGAGGGAGGCCACTCTAGGGATGATGTAGAGGAAGAAAGTGGTGCTTGTGTGTATGTAGACCGGTGGTGGCTCCTGGACTGTGTCTTGTCAATGGTGGTGCGTGTGGGTAGGTCCTTGTGGTTGTGCATACCTTTGGTTGACCAGTGTTTGCGTTCACTTGAGGGAGGCCACTCTAGGGATGATGTAGAGGAAGAAAGTGGTGCTTGTGTGTATGTAGACCGTTGGTGGCTCCTGGACTGTGTCTTGTCAATGGTGGTGCGTGTGGGTAGGTCCTTGTGCATACCTTTGGTTGACCAGTGTTTGCGTTCACTTGAGGGAGGCCACTCTAGGGATGATGTAGAGGAAGAAAGTGGTGCTTGTGTGTATGTAGATGTGGTGTGTCCTGGACTGCCTCTTGGCAATGGTGGTGCGTGTGGGTAGGTCCTTGTGGTTGTGCATACCTTTGGTGGACCAGTGTTTGCGTTCACTTGAGGGAGGCCACTCTAGGGATGATGTAGTGGAAGAAAGTGATAGCAGTGGGGACAGAGAGGGATGGGGTGATACTCACTCTAACACCTGCATTTTGAAGCTGCGGTTCAGGTCCTGATCTATGTACCGTACGCACTTCTCCGTGGCACGTGGGTTGGCGATGAAGGCTGAGGCACTGAAGGTGGAACGCTGCAGCTCAGAAGGGTCTTTAATCCAGTGCTTGGCAAGGAAGACCCCCGACATTTCATTGCCGTGGGTGGCCCCGCTCACGACAACACGAGTCAGTGGCTTCAAGGGTGCTTGGGCTGTCATCGTAACAGCACGATATGACCCTGCAAAGACAAAGGGGCCACAAGACCATTGGTTAGTCGTCATGGATTGACTCTTGAGCTCCTCGACCAACAGTGAACAGAAGGCGCCTGTTAAAACCTGCTGTTGTTGGAATGCATTCTCTCCATGTATTCTCTTCCCCCTGCTCCTCTCCATAGATCCTCTCATTCATTCATTCAGCCATGCTCAGAAAGGCAGGCATGCACACAGGACAACCTATACATGCACAACGACATACAGGCCCACACGCCAACGTGCAACCAGGTATGCACACAGTCCAGAAGACATGTGTACCCTCATCCGTTCATTCATTACTTTAGCCATGCACAGAGAGACGGCACACATGCACGGAGAGACCGCGCACATGCATAGAGAGACAGCACACATACACGGAGAGGCAGCACGCTTACAGAGAGACAGCACACACACACACACAGAGACAGCACACACGCACGGAGAAACAGCACACATGCACAGAGAGACAGCACACACGCACGGAGAGATAGCACACACGCACAGAGAGACAGCACACACGCACAGAGAGACAGCACACACGCACAGAGAGACAGTACACATGCACAGAGATAGCATACATACACAGAGACAGCACACGCACGGAGAGACAGCACACACGCACAGAGAGACAGCACACATGCACAGAGAGACAGCACACATGCACAGAGAGACAGCATACACGCACACAGAGACAGCACGCTTACAGAAAGACAGCACACACGCATGGAGAGACAGCACGCTTACAGAGAGACAGCACACATGCACAGAGAGACAGCACACATGCACGGAGAGACAGCACACATGCACGGAGAGACAGCACGCTTATAGAGAGACAGCACGCTTACAGAGAGACAGCACACATGCACAGAGAGACAGCACATGCACAGAGACAGCACGCACGGAGAGACAGCACGCTTACAGAGAGACAGCACGCTTACAGAGAGACAGCACACATGCACAGAGAGACAGCACACATGCACAGAGACAGCACGCACGGAGAGACAGCACGCTTACAGAGAGACAGCACACTTACAGAGAGACAGCACACACGCACAGAGACAGCACAGACGCACAGAGAGACAGCACACACGCACAGAGAAACAGCACACAGGCACAGAGAGACAGCACACATGCACAGAGAAACAGCACACACACGCACAGAGAGACAGCACACATCACAGAGAGACAGCACACATGCACAGAGACAGCACACATTCACAGAGATAGCACACACGCACAGAGAGGCAGCACGCTTACAGAGACAGCACACACGCACAGAGAGACAGAACACACGCACAGAGAGACAGCACACACGCACAGAGAGACAGCACACACGCACAGCGAGACAGCACACATGCACAGAGACAGCACACATACACAGAGAGACAGCACACATGCACAGAAAGGCACCCATGCACAGAGACAGCACACATGCACGGAGAGACAGTACGCTTACAGAGAGATAGCACACATGCACAGAGAGACAGCACACACGCACAGAGAGCAAAAACAACAATTGATGGACAGAATGCAGAACAATGTCATACATTCACCCCAGTACAGAGATCTGGGCCTAAATCCATCGGTTTTTTGCTCACCCTGCCAGAAACCGGTCCTGGGAAGCTTGATTCCGGTCCAGGGAAGACATGGCTTGGCAGTTCGGGCTGGACTGTTCCCATGAGGCACAGGGTCAGACTGATTTGCATATGGCCATGTCTGAACTGAGGTGGCGGAGTGAGCTAAAGAACGGTGATGGATTAAACCCAGATCAGTTGACTGGGGGTGAGTGTTTGTATTGTCAACGCTCTGTCCATCATTTCCTTTGGTTTTGCTTTGTTCGCCATAAGTTGGCAGGGTATGCTCAGACGTGAGTCCCTTGCTCACTTTGCCACTGGAGTCAAGCAAGCAGGGCTGAAGACGGCTGAAATGCCAGAAACCGGTCCTGGGAAGCTTGATTCCGGTCCAGGGAAGACATGGCTTGGCAGTTCGGGCTGGTCTGTTCCCATGAGGCACAGGGTCAGAATGATTTGCATATGGCCATGTCTGAACTGGGGTGATGGATTAAACCCAGATCAGTTGACTGGGGGTGAGTGTTTGTATTGTCAACGCTCCGTCCATCACCACCTTTGGTTTTTCACATGCACAGAGACAGCACACATGCACAGAAAGGCACCCATGCACAGAGAGACAGCACACATGCACGGAGAGACAGCACACATGCACAGAGAGACAGCACACACACGGTGACAGGCAACACAGCCATACATGGATGAGTTAAAGAGCAACCGGACACAGGGGCTAAGGAGGGGTCTGATGGACAGACGGGTGAAAGACTGAAACGAACGAACGGACGGACAGAGGGTTACAAGCTTGAAACGGACGGACAGATGCATGGATTGACAGACGGATGAAAGCCTGAAGCAGAGGAACGGATGGGTGGACAGATAGATGAAAACCTGAAACGGACAGACAGATGGATGGATGAACAGACGGATGAAAGCCTGACAGAAGGACACATCATTGGTACTGGAGTGATACAGGCTTAATCTATGCTTCATGTTTAGACCATGTATGTAGGTAATATCATTCGAGCCGAAGGATGGTTTGCAGGGTTGACCCCATGCCTGCTGGGTTATGGGAGACTACAGCCTCCATGCCCATCCAATGTCAGGCCTCTCTGGATGGATCAAGTGAAGCATGCCCATTCTATCATTGGCCTCTTCTGTATACATACATATGCGGCATGACATTTGAGTGTCTGCATCTCCCTACTACAACAATGAATCCCCTCCTGTGTGCCACACACCATCTATCCAGCGTGGGCCTTTTTCACAATTCATTGGCATCATGTTTTGTAAACAGACTGCGAGTCTCACAATCACCCTGTTCACTCACTGGAAGTCCAGTGCCAGACGGACAGCCTTCTGCACCCTCGCTACACTGCAGCACGAAAGCGTTCCTTGTGAGGTAGTTCATTAGTCGTGCAAAGCAAACATCAGGTGTGTATGGTGTGACAAGAGCACTTTTCACATGTTCCTCCTTTCACTGAAAGCTTTGGAGCCTGGCATCACAGGACTGAAAACTGTAAACGTTTCTAATGGAAGTTACTGCCCTCTTCTCACCTTTCACCCCACCCCTCCCCCGCCTGGCACCTTACATTTCCCGGCACACTCGAAGTGTGCAGTACAATAAATCACTTTAACAGGGCTTCAGGGACCTTAAGAGCGAGTGACGCTCTTACATTTTGATACATATTTCCGTCGGGCCCTGCATTCACATATACACATGCTATTACAACAGGCTGGTCAAACATTGACTCCTTGAAGACATAACCACTGTTTTTAACAGCGCCACCAACTAAACTAGAAGATGCAACATTAGCATCGTAAAAAAAAAACGGTGTAAGAATTGTGGGCTGTTCATGCAAAATAGCAAAGCCGCTCATATAAAAGCCATTTCATTCGGCCTTTTCCTGTAATGTGAATGCCCCCCCTGCGAGGGACTTTAGAAATGGTTCCAAAGCGCCCGCCACAGTCGGATTCAGCTTACGATGTTTTGCGAATACTGGGGCAGATTTACAAGCCCCTTGAGCCACTTTTGCGTCATTTTTTTAACATCGGAAAAATGACGCAATAGAGGCGCAAGTAGCTTGTAAATTTGTGGGACAGTTTTACAAGCCCCTTGCGCCACTTTTGTGTCATTTTTTAACATGGGAAAAATGACGTAAAAGAGGCGCAAGGAGCTTGTAAATTTGTGGGCCAGATTTACAAGCCCCTTGCGCCACTGTTGTGTCATTTTTTTAACATGGGGAAAATTACGCAAAAGAGGCGCAAGGAGCTTGTAAATTTGTGGGGCAGATTTACAAGCCCCTTGCGCCACTTTTGTGTCATTTTTTTAACATAGGGAAAATTACGCAAAAGAGGCGCAAGGAGCTTGTAAATTTGTGGTGCAGATTTACAAGCCCCTTGCACCACTTTTGTGTCATTTTGGCGCAAGGGGCTTGTAAATCTGCCCCATTGTGTTCTTCTGGTCGGGTGTTACCACCGATGCTGCTGGAGTGAGGCTTGTCTCACAATGAGATTTCAACCCCCCCCCCGCACCCTGGTGCAGAGCACTAGCCTGGGTTTATAGGGAGAGGCAGGGACCAGGAAAGGGATACCACAGCCCCCCCCCCCGCCTCACTCACTTCCGGCGTATTTTAGGTAGGGCCACTGGAATTATGGGATTGTGCGTCTCCGAGGAATTTCGCATAATTAGCGATTTGCCGCATAATCCACCCTCTGCAGCATAATCTGCTAATTTTTAACAAAAACACATTTTAGATCAAACGGAAAAAAAATGATTTAAAAATGCATCGCCACGTGTTGCCGAAGGCCCTTTACAAAACATGACCAGTCACCTTTCTATTGATGATTGTTATATATTTGGGTATTTAACTGGTACAAACGAGCGTCAACCAATGCCCAGACAGCGTTAACAAGTTTAATACAAATGACTAAATATTGAATTAATACTATTACAAAATGTGCCACATTGACTTGTAAGAGCCAACCCAAGACTCCAAACAAAAATTAAGCTATCACTATAACTTGTGCAAGACCCCAAACAAGACTTGTAAGACCCACCCAAGGCCCCAAACAAGACGTCAACTATCACTATAACTTGTGCAAGACCACACCCAAGGCCCAAACAAGACGTTAACTATCACTATAACTTGTGCAAGACCACACCCAAGGCCCAAACAAGACTTAAGCTATCACTATATCTTGTGCAAGACCCCTCCCAAGGCTCCAAACAAAAAGACTTAAGCTCTCACTATAACTCGTGTAAGACTCCACCCAAGGCTATCACTATAACTTATTCAAGACCCCACTGAAGGCTCCAAACAAGACTTAAGCTATCACTATAACTTGTGCAAGACTATACCCAAGGCTCCAAACAAGACTTAGGCTATCACTATAACTTGTGTAAGACTCAAACACAGGCTCCACACAAGACTTGAGCTATTACTATAACTTGTGCAAGACTCCACCCAAGGCTCCAAACAAGGCTTAAGCTATCACTATAACTTATTCAAGACCCCACCCAAGGCTCCAAACAAGACTTAAGCTATCACTATAACTTGTGCAAGACCCCTCCCAAGGCTCCAAACAAGACTTAAGCTATCACTTTAACCTGTGCAAGACTCCACCCAAGGCTCCAAACAAGACTTAGGCTATCACTATAACTTGTGTAAGGCCCCAAACAAGACGTCAACTATCACTATAACGTATGCAAGACCCCACCCAATGCCCCAAACAAGACTTAAGCTATCACTATAACTTGTGCAAGACCCCGCCCAAGGCTCTAAACAAGACTTAAGCTATCACTATAACTTGTGCAAGACCCCACCCAAGGCTCCAAACAAGACTTAAGGTATCACTATGACTTGTGCAAGACCCCACCCAAGGCTCCAAACAAGATGTAAGCTATCACTTTAACTTGTGCAAGACCCCACCCAAGGCTCCAAACAAGACTTAAGCTATCACTATAACTTGTGCAAGACCCCACCCAAGGCTCCAAACAAGACTTAAGCTATCACTATAACGTGTGCAAGACCCCTCCTAAGGCTCCAAACAAGACTTAAGCTATCACTTTAACTTGTGCAAGACTCCACCCAAGGCTCCAAACAAGACTTAGGCTATCACTATAACTTTTGTAAGACTCCAACACAGGCTCCACACAAGACTTGAGCTATCACTATAACTTGTGCAAGACTCCACCCAAGGCTCCAAACAAGGCTTAAGCTATCACTATAACATATTCAAGACCCCACCCAAGGCTCCAAACAAGACTTAAGCTATCACTATAACTTGTGCAAGACCCCTCCCAAGGCTCCAAACAAGACTTAAGCTATCACTATAACTTGTGCAAGACCCCTCCCAAGGCTCCAAACAAGACTTAAGCTATCACTATAACTTGTGTAAGGCCCCAAACAAGACGTCAACTATCACTATAACGTGTGCAAGACCCCACCCAAGGCCCCAAACAAGACTTAAGCTATCACTATAACTTGTGCAAGACTCCACCCAAGGCTCCAAACAAGGCTAAGGCTATCACTATAACTTGTGCAAAACTCCACCCAAGGCTCCAAACAAGGCTTCAACTATTCCAATAATTTATACAAGGCCCCACACAAGGCTTAAGCTATCACTATAACTTGTGCAAGACTCCACCCAAGGCTCCAAACAAGACAGAGGCTATCCCTATAACTTGTGCAAGGCTCCAAACAAGACTAAGCTAACACTACCACTCTTGCAAGACCCCAAACCAGGCACCTAACAACACTTAAGCTATCACTACAGCTTGTGCAGTGAGCACAGTGGTCATGCATTCACGCTCTCTGCAAAGCTGGGATACCAGCAATTCTTTTTTTATCACCTTATAGCACAAATAACTACACAACAGAATTTTAAAGAGTGTGATGTAGAAGTTTAGAAAGCACGGAGTAAAGTAACAAGGAAACCATTGCAGCTCGATGAGGTGAGAAGAGGGGAGACAGGGAGGAAGAGGAACAGCGAATGGGGGCGGGAGATATACGTACACACAGGAGAGTTCATGGGTATTGACAGAAAGATAGACAGAGAAACAGATAGACGGACATCAGCCAGACAGGCAGATTTTGGTGTGCCTTCAAGAACACTGAAAAGGGTTGTTAGTGATTCATAGGGTAATTGTTGAGTGGAAATAGAAATAAAGGCAGACACGAGAGACAGAGACGTGTATGAAATAAAACAACAGATCCAAAGACAGGAACTCAGATGTAAAACTGAGGCATAGTGACAGAGATGATACAATGACAGAGGGGGATAGAAGGAAAGAAAGCCAGACAGCACAGATGTCGAGATAAAAAAATAGAGACAGATAAATAAAATGGATGCAAGACAAAGAGGTAAAGACATACAGTGATCAACAGATCTAGACAGACAGAGAGGCAGATAGAGGTAAAGAAAAGATAAGGATACATGAAAGCAAAGGTGGAAAGAAGATAGAGGGTGAGAAGATCAAGGGAGAGTTTATTCAGAAAAGACAATACTCACTGATCAGAAGACTGGAGTCGAAATACAGAAGACGTTCAACTCTCAAACAAAGAAGACACCACGAAATAAGCAATGAGCTTACTTATAGTACAGACCAAAGGGAAGTGAAAACCGAAGGAGGAAGACACGTTGCGATTGTTTCAGCAAATAAGAGTTTACTTCCACAAAGAGAAGCGGGGAGCCCCGAGACCGCGAGTCAGAAATGGAGGAGGAGGAAGGACCCAAAATAGATGGACAGACCCTTCGAGAGCTAAGGCCCAGATGGCCGTGTTGCATCACTCCATTGCCCAAGAAGAGGATAAAATCAACAAAGCACGAATCAATTAATGGACTCACCACTCTCTCACGAGAGGATGAAATCAACAACGCACGAATCAATTAATGCACTCACCACTGTCTCACCAGAGGATGGAATCAACAAAGCACGATCAATTAATGCACTCACCACTGTCTCACCAGAGGATGAAATCAACAAAGCACGAATCAATTAATACACTCACCAGTGTCTCATGAGAGGATGAAATCAACAAAGCACAAATCAACTAATGCACTCACCAGTGTCTCACGAGAGGATGGAATCAACAAAGCACGAATTAACTAATGCACTAACCAGTGTCTCACAAGAGGATGGAACCAACAACGCATGAATCGATTAATACACTCAACACTGTCTCACAAGAGGATGGAACCAACAAAGCACAAATCAATTAATACACTCACCACTCTCTCACGAGAGGATGAAATCAACAAAGCATGAATCAATTAATGCACTCACCAGTGTCTCACCAGAGGATGGAACCAACAAAGCACAAATCAATTAATACACTCACCACTCTCTCACGAGAGGATGAAATCAACAAAGCATGAATCAATTAATGCACTCACCAGTGTCTCACAAGAGGATGGAACCAACAAAGCATGAATCGATTAATACACTCAACACTGTCTCACAAGAGGATGGAACCAACAAAGCACACATCAATTAATACACTCACCACTCTCTCACGAGAGGATGAAATCAACAAAGCATGAATCAATTAATGCACTCACCAGTGTCTCACCAGAGGATGGAACCAACAAAGCACAAATTAATTAATGCACTCACCACTATCTCACTAGAGGATGAAATCAACAAAGCACGAATCAATTAATGTACTCACCAGTGTTTCACGAGAGGATGAAATCAACAAAGCACAAATCCATTAATGCACTCACCACTCTCTCACGAGAGGATGAAATCAACAAAGCACGAATCAATTAATGCACCCACCAGTATTTCACGAGAGGATGAAATCAACAAAGCACGAATCAATTAATGCACCCACCACTGTCTCACGAGAGGATGAAATCAACAAAGAATAGACTCCATTGTCCTACGAGAACATGAAATCACCAAAGAAGACATGGACCCATCGACTCTCCGTTGTTGGCAAGATCATGAAATGTACAACACACACATTGACCAAGATTCATTTATTTAATGGCTTTCGATAGCACGGACCAGACCGCTGGGGCGTCAGAGCGCTTAACAAAAGAAATTAGGAAGTAACAAACATAATGCAAATGTAGACAAGGGGAAGCAATATAGCACGTGGCAAGCACACGTGCAAAGAACATCTGGAAAACGAGTTGATAATGGGAGAGAAACATTGTAGGATAAATTAGATGGAATGAATGAAAAAGGAGGACCCAGGTTGTAGACAAAACAGAGACTACGGGGGTTGCAGATCTTTGTTTTAGGGGTGCCCCATTGGTACTCAGATGAGCAATGCCGAAAGGAGAAGGTGTTGTTCAAATAGTAGATTTTTGTAAAATTTAAATAATCAAAGGAGGTAATTGTCTTGATCGCTTCAAGAATGGGGTTACTGGTCTGGGGGCTTTGAAAAGTCGATTTGGAGGTTTCTTTCCAGCATTTTAATTTCCAGGACAAATTAAAATAGGTTCTTCATTGGACTCAATAAGGAATAAATAAGGAATCCACAGACCCATATTCAATTCTCTAACGAGATCATGAAATCAATATCGATCCATGGGCCTCAATTTCTGATGAGACCATGAAATTAACAAAGAACAAATTGTAATTGTAATTACATTTGTATGGCACTTACTGCCCCTGACGAGGTGTTCAAGCGTTTTTTCGGCGAGTAGCATGCTACTCCGGAACCCAAAAAGGATTAGTGTTCAATTAGTATGGAGAAAAAATTAAATTAGTTTGAGTGGTGGCCATGTTAGTCTGTTATCTGGATTGAAAAGGATAGTGGAGGGATAGAAGAGGGAAGGGTTTGCATTTCTATAGTGCATGCTACCCCTGATGGGTTGTTGAAGTGCTTTTCGGCAAGTAGCACTCCACTCCTGAACTCAAGCAGGATTAGTGGGGAAATTAGTATAGGGGAATATGAAATTAATTTGAACTGTGGACGTGCAAGATTGTTATTTGTATTGAAAAAGGATAGTGGAGGGATAGAAGAGGGAAGGATTTGCATTACATTGCGCTTGCTACCCCTGATGAGGCGTTGAAGTACTTTTTGGCTGGTAGCATGGATGCCTCAACTCATCATTGTCTGATGAGACCATGACATCGATAACTCATATCTATCAATCGGCTCTGCTTTGTCACACAAGATAATGGAACCAACAAAGAACCCATAGATTCCAATGTCTAATGAGGCCAGGAAATCAACAAACCCTTGGAGGTGTCAACTCTCCAGTCTCGGATGAGACCACAGAATCCACAATGAACCCACGGAACCGTAGACTCGCCATTGTTTCATAAGACCATCAATTCGACAGAGCTCATATCGAACAAAAGACTCTCCATTGTCCACAAGAGCATGAGGTCAACAACGCATGGACCAACAGACGCCAATGTTTCACAAAACAATGAAATCAACAGGCCAAGTGGATCCGTAGACTTCATTGTCATGAGACAAATAACCCTAAATTGGGTGTCCTCCTACGAGATCCTGAAGTAATTGTAGAAAGGAGAATGTATAGATTCACAGCCCATTATAGGGCTCATTAATATAATGGAGGGATCTGTAGACTATTGGACCTGTATGCAATCTTTTTCGGATGCAGGGTTTTGTATATGACCACAGCATCAGCAGAACGCAATCCAGAGTACCAAAGCACAGAAGCATCACCATCTCAAGCCTTCTGTGACAGAATCTCATGGAATTGACCCCAAAACTAAGAAGATAGCAAATTGCCTTAGGGGAACAATAGATGACACCCCCACTACACATGATCCAACCACCATACAAAGAGACAAAATCAATCTTTAACACTAAATACTTTCTACTGCCTCTCAGAGCAAGATTTTCTCAACATTATCACTACAAGCAGACCCTCAGTATCACATTTACTTCCAACAGCTCCCAAAAATTCTAAAACATTCTTCACACAACACAACCTGTGCAGGGGAAACACTAGAAGCTTACATCACAAGTCGGTTCATTCCTACTCAAGCTGAAAACCTCCTACCCACGTGCCTCAGAAAACTGCACACTAAATAGTCCATTCATAGAAAAATATCTGGAAGAGCAGTTTAATCAACTTTCAAAATTTACGAAAGAAAATTGCTCCATGTCAGACCAACAATCAAGCTTTAGATGAGGCAGAGTCTCAGCATCAGCCATCATTGCAAGATGAACTGACCTAAAACTCACTGTGCACAAGAACGAACTGGCCATCCTATTGCGTCTGGGATGATAAGCAGCATTTGAAGCTGTCCATCACCACGCACTAATACAGAGACTCCATCATATCGGAACCAGTGAAAATGCTCTAAAATGGATTGCTACTTTCCTTGAAGAAAGACACAACATGGTATACCTATCGCCTTAACTTCAGGTTCTCACACCCAACTTTGTAGCGTTGTGTAGGGGGGGTCTGTCATATCTTCCATACCCCCTTAACAGACCTGATTAAATCTTTCAATCTCACCATTTACAGCTGTGCAGATGACATGCAAATCCTTCAAAAATGGGATGGCCAGAAAGACCTCTACAACGGAAAATGTGGTGCTTGCCTCCGCACCATATATACATGGATAATGAGTAACCACCTAAAGCTCAACACTGCAAAGACAGAGATCTTCAACTGGGGACAATTGCAAAAATAATAGCCTATCACAATGTGGCCCAAGGAACCTGAGGTCTTCCCAACAACATCAATAGCAGTTAGAAACCTTGGGGTAACCATGGATTCAGATCAATCCTTGATACTACATGTCAACAAGGTAACAAAGTGTACCTTCTACACAGTAAAAACACTGCAACACATATTCTCATACCTCAGGAACCAACAAAAGCTACAAGCTATCCTCACTCCTCATCTCCAAGCTTGACTATGCAAACAGCCTATATTTTGGTGCATCCAGTTTCATCATATACATAATGCAATTAATCCACCTTGACTAAAGAGAACGCATGACTCCAGTCCTGCAATCACTCCACTAGCTGCCAATAGCTAGAAGAGTAATGCTCAAGACACTCTGCACTGTCCACAGAGTGTCCCAAGGAAAAGGGCCAATATGTCAACAAGTTAAATTCAAGCAATACAAACCAACAGGACACTGTGCTCCAGGCTTGCACCAGAGATCATTATCCAGCCTCACTATAAAAAAAACTATAGTTGGCACTGCTTTCTCAGCAAAAACTACCAGGCCCTGGAACTTTCTGCCAGCCTCTCTCCAACCTATGCCTGCTCAGGATCATCATAAACGTGAAATAAAATATAATTTGGATTTCCCAGTTCAGCAGCCTATGAAGTACAGTATGATCATAAGAAGTACCATAAAGGAGCTTGCAGCTCCACTGGAAGCGGGCAGATTACGGTAAACCATAACAATCTCTCGCAGCGCTTCATCTTTCGCATTTTAAGCACTACATCCCATAAAATGATAGCCGTACCTCATGGTTAACAAGCATGACATGGGAACACTTCCCACACAAGATTAAAAACAAACAAAGACAACACCTTTCCAATCACACACCCTAGACGGCCTGGCTTGCTGCCCATGTAAGCATCACCTCAGTGTGCCATGTGTGGATAGAAAACCCTCTTTCAATGTGGTAAAAGAATACACTACAATGCATTACTTTGTTAAATCGAGCTGAATGTCTTTTTTTGTCCCTATATTCTTTTCCCGTATCATCACACTGGTTCTGTCAACCTTCAGAAAAAACTCTAGCAGGGCTGTACAACATTCTTCCATAGTTTTGTTTGGGGTAAAAATAAAATAACCAAGGAGTCACTGACAAAAATAATTTCTGGGTAGCAGTTTGGCCAAAATTGCTAACACCATAGAGTGTTAGGAAGTATACTCAATTACTGGTCCCTTGGGTGTCTGAAGCAGTTTGAGTCAAGAAAAATCATTTACATGTGTGAAAAATGACATTAGAATACTGAATGGTGAGAGGATATCCTCAGGTAATTATGTGCTTTATAAAAAAAATCTGAGAAATGGGGTTGTTGGTTGGCTGAGGTGTGAGCTCTTCTCAAGCAAAAGCTACAATCCTTGTCAGGGTGATCCACAGTCACTAAATTAACCTGTGCTTAATTCCTTGGTATGTGGCCCATCCTGCCAACACCCTGGCTCTCTATTGTGTAGTTGTATGAGAGGAATTCACTTAGGCAAACTGCACCTATCATGTGACCCAGGAAATAGGCTGCAGACATCAAGTTGCTAGGATACTAAAAAGCCAATTTCTAAAAGTGTCTTTTTCAGAATTGTGGCCTAAAATACAACTTTACCGTTAAAGAGGGTTTTAAATTACAGTTCTTCAGACACCAAGCATGACATTCCTCCTGCACCCAAACAAAAGTTAGCACTCACTAAACATAATAAGGTAAACCAATGTTATCCAATGGGAGAGGTAGGCCTTGCAATAGTAAAAAACGATGTTGAGAGTTTGTTTTACTACCAGGACTTGCATAACTATAATTTACACATCCATACTTTGAAATACAACACACACTGCTCTATTTTCTGTTTAGGGCTCACCCTAAGAGTGACTTGCATGTATTAAACAGGAAGGTTTAGGCCTGGCAAAAGGTTTGTTTTGACAGGTCGAAATGGCAATTTAACACTTCACACACAAGCTGCAATGGCAGACGTGAGACATGTTTAAAATGGCTACTTAAGTGGGTGGCACAATAAGTGTTGTAGGCCCACTAGTAACATTTAATTTACACTTGGTACATGGAGTACCACTTTACTAGGGGCTTACAAGTAAATTAAATGTGCCAATTGGAGGTACGCCAATGTAACCATATTTAAAGGACAGAGCACAAACTCTTTAGCACTGGTTAACAGTGGTAAGTTGCACAGAGTACCTAGGCCCACAAAAACAAATTTAGCAAAAAAGGAGAGTTGAAGGCAAAACGTTTGGGGGTGACCCTGCCGAGAGGGGCAAGTCCAACAGAACCATTCTATCAGAGCTTACCTTTTGACTCTACCCAATGTGCTACTCCCAAAAGGTTTATGGCTGCCATGTGCAAGGTCTTCACACCTCATTGTGCTCTTGTTTTGGGGCTACACTTGCAAATGCCGCTCTTGACTTCCTGCTGTGGGACCATCACCTGGGAACAAAGACTGTCTGCTCTGGAGAGGAGGGATACACTATCTAAATGGACCGCCTCAAACCCGTTCCAGAACAGTAACAGTGGAATCAGCATTTCCTGTATAGAGAACTGACTATTTAAAAGGGACTGAAACCCTCAAAAGAGGTTTCAGAAATGTTCACTGACCTAAGAGGTGACACTGCAGAGTGTCAGGGAATTCTTGCAATCCAGGGCTGGTGATGCTGAGAGTCAGTTTCCCTTAGAGGAGGGGACAGCTCCTGGAAGTCTGCATAAGCTACAATCAATCAATCAATCAGGGGTTTGTAAAGCAGCTGTACTCACCCTTGAGGGTCTTAAGGCTCTGGGGGGGGGAGGAATTGGGGAGAGGGTGCAGCTCCGAATCATTTGAAGAGCCAGGTCTTGAGGCTCCTCCTGAAGGCCTGCAGGGTGGGTGAGCGCCTGATGTTGACTGGGAAGACAAGAAGAGAGCCGGGGGTCTACCTTGCTATGGAGACTGTTTGACCTGCAGGGAGAGGGGCAGAGGGTTTCTCTGCAGAAGGACGACTGCCTACAGCAGAATCCCAGCTGCAGGGCCTTGGAGGAGTGAACTACCCAAGATTGTGGACTTAGCTTTGGAACATTGCAGAAGCCAACCCGAGTGCTGGAGTGGGTCTCCCTGCATCTCTGTTATCTCATTTGACATGCTGCATTGAAGTGAAGCAAGAGAGTGTGACAGCTGCGATTGGTCACCCTTGATTGGTGGAATGCCAAAGGAATCATCCTGAGTGCTGGAGTGGGTCTCACTGTGCCCCTTCAGGGGACTGGCACAAAGTTCACCTTAACTGCAGCCTGTGATGCCCTGTGCTGTGTCTGAGAATAAGCAACTGGTGCTGACACTGCCTATGACCTCCGACCGCATGGAACCAACCACTTCACACAGAACCTGAGGGCGGGCTTTTCCCCATTTGGGAGGGTGGTGTGCACAGGGTGGGTTTGAGCTTCCATACCTCGCTGGTGTATCCACAGACCGGTCACAGCAGCTAGAGCAGGCCTGGCACCATTGGAAGGAAGCTGAGGGCCACAGGATGTGCATCATGGTGAGGATCTTGCACCTGGTCCCACTGTCATGAGAGCAGGTGAACCTGTAGTGATCTGGGTCTGAGCTGGCACCTGGGCCTAGAGAAGTTAAACCTGAAGTGATCTGGTTCTAAGCTGGCATATGACCCTAGAGAATTTAAACCTGAAGTGATCTGGTTCTAAGCTGGCACATGACCCTAGAGAAGTTAAACCTGAAGTGATCTGGGTCTAAGCTGGTACCTGGGCCTAGAGAAGTTCAACCTGAAGTGATCTGGTTCTAAGCTGGCACATGACCCTAGAGAATTTAAACCTGAAGTGATCTGGTTCTAAGCTGGCACATCACCCTAGAGAAGTTAAACCTGAAGTGATCTGGGTCTGAGCTGGCACCTGGGCCTAGAGAAGTTAAACCTGAAGTGATCTGGTTCTAAGCTGGCACATGGCCCTAAAGAAGTTAAACCTGAAGTGATCTGGGTCTAAGCTGGCACCTGGGCCTAGAGAAGTTAAACCTGAAGTGATCTGGGTCTAAGCTGGCACCTGGGCCTAGAGAAGATAAACCTGAAGTGATCTGGGTCTGAGCTGGCACCTGGGCCTAGAGAAGTTAAACCTGCACTCATCTGGGTCTAAACTGGCACCTGGGCCTAGAGCAGTCTAACCTGAAGTGATCTGGGTCGAAGCTGGCACCTGGGTCTAGAAAAGTTCAACCTGAAGTGATCTGGGTCTAAGCTGGCACCTGGGCCTAGAGAAGTTAAACCTGAAGTGATCTGGTTCTAAGCTGGCTCCTGGGCTTAAAGAAGTTAAACCTGAAGTGATCTGGGTCTAAGCTGGCACCTGGGCCTAGAGAAGATAAACCTGAAGTGATCTGGGTCTGAGCTGGCACCTGGGCCTAGAGAAGTTAAACCTGCACTCATCTGGGTCTAAACTGGCACCTGGGCCTAGAGCAGTCTAACCTGAAGTGATCTGGGTCGAAGCTGGCACCTGGGTCTAGAAAAGTTCAACCTGAAGTGATCTGGGTCTAAGCTGGCACCTGGGCCTGGAGAAGTTAAACCTGAAGTGATCTGGGTCTAAGCTGGCACATTGGCCTAGATAAGTTAAACCTGAAGTGATATGGGTCTAAGCTGGCACCTGGGCCTAGAGAAGTTAAACCTGAAGTGATCTGGGTCTAAGCAGGCCCCTGGGCCTAGAGAAGTTAAACCTGAAGTGATCTGGGTCGAAGCTGGCACCTGGGCCTAGAGAAGTTCAACCTGAAGTGATCTGGGTCTAAGCTGGCACCTGGGCCTAGAGAAGTTAAACCTGAAGTGATCTGGATCTAAGTTGACACCTGGGCCTAGAGAAGTTAAACCTGAAGTGATCTGGGTCTAAGCTGGCACATTGGCCTAGAGAAGTTCAACCTGAAGTGATCTGGGTCTCAGCTGACACATGGGCCTATAGCTGAGACTGGGGCCTAACTGCAAAGTGAACTTAGATCAAGTGCCCCCAGACACTGACCTAAAGGTCATAGATCTTGCATTATATATTCTATTTGTGTAGTATTGCGTTGTGGATAATAATAATAATAATAATTGTTTCTCTTTCGGATCATCATAAGCCCTGGACTGGACAGCTGGCCTTTTGCTCTATTTCCTGATTGTTGATTTCAGACACAAACTCTTCGAGAAGCCTTGGACTGCTCATTCCGCTACCGTGAGAGTCAATCGCTGAAAAGGATACTTGTTACTCAGTTCTAAGTGCTATAGTAGGTTTGATCATGGAATAGCAGTTGTAAAATGCCACAACCACATTGGTTGTGGCATAGTGGCCCCTGATTGCCCGAGGGCCCCACACAGAAGGCCCCTGACATACAATAGCACTTTCTGACTTAACATAACAACATGGATTATCCAGTATTAGGGGTATTTTTCATAGATTCACATGCCTGAATCATTCCCCATTGTCGGCGTAGGAGTCCCTGGTATATAAAAAGAGTAATGTCATATAGACATATACATAGTAATAGGCCAGAGGCCTCTCATTAGTAACATATCCATGTCCTTTTGTAAAAAGGACCAAACGTTGGCTAAGAGCCAATCAGCTATCACCACCCTCTAGAACCTTCCTGGAAGGAGCCCTAGTCCCTCAGATTTTCTACCGCACGTCGTGCTAAGGGAGTCTCCACTGTGCTCTGCTCAGCTTTCCTGTATTTCTGGATTTTTCCACAAATTTTCTCCCAGAATTCATTCTCTGTGAGGGGTTTTTCAGTTCACCATGGCTGATACTCCAAAGAAGGGGCTTTTTAGATCTTGTGCCTCTTGTGGTAAAAAGAGGCTTCACGTAGATGACAGGCATGAGGACTGCCTTTATTGTCTCTAGCCAGACCACTCCACTAAGGATTGTAAAGTCTGCCGCACTTTTGCTGCTATAACTCTCAAAGACAGAGAGGGACGCCTGTTGATATGGCTTCAGATACTGAAAGATAAGGACCAAGCAGTCTCTTCAGGTGAGAGTGAGTGTTCCATCAGGAGTGCACATTCCTCTCCTCAAAGGCCTAGAATGACATCCCCAGGACCATCTTTGGAGCCACCTCAGAAGAAGACGCCCGAGTCTTCAGAGGTTCATTCAAAGGCTTTGGCTGTGAAGGTTTCTCTTCAGGATTCTACTCCTACCTTCAAGAGACCTTTCACAACGTCTTCTGCTCTGCCTGTGACAACGTCGACAGCAACTATCTCCACGTCGGTGGCGTCATCCTCGTCATCCACGTCGACATCCACTACATCCTCGTCGTCGACGGGTAGGTCTGTTTCTTCTATCATTATGATCAAGAAATCGTCGACGACGCCACCGTCGATGAGCTCTTCAACGTCGACGAAGTCAAAATCGTCGTCGTCGACGAAAGCTCCATCGTCATCGACGAAATCATCATCGTCGTCGACGAAAACCTCCTCGACGACGACAAAGGCTCCATCGACATCAACAACTGTATCGTCGACGAAGTCGTCGACAACACCATCGACGAAGCCGTCGACGAAGAAATCACCGTCGACAACATCGGCATCAACGACGGCATCTGGATTGACTGTCGACATTCCTCCGTCGACGACCACCCCGTCGACGAGCTCGACGACGATAGATTCTCCGACCTTGAAGTATACATACAGGCACTTTAAGGTTACTAAGCGTACTCTGACGCCGGAATTGACCTCTCCGAGCAGAGTCCAGGCACTACCACCTGCTCATCTACTGGACACTGAAGACTCTGATGAGGGCTGTATGTTCCAAACAGCATCCAGTCCATCACAACTGCACGTAAAATATCATGAAAGTTCAGAGTGTGAAGACCATGAACAGGACGAAGTGGAATGCCAGATGGAATACCAGCCTCCTCCTCCTCCACGACCTATGGTGTGTCTTCCCTCTTCCATAGTGACAGATCTGCAATTCTTGATTGAGGACTACAAACAAAGGTTTCCCTCCACTCCTCCTCCACCGCCAGTAGTGTCACCTCCACCTAGACCTCGGCCTCCACCTCTAGTGCTTCTGCCAGATCCTGCTCCTTCGCGTCCTCCACCATCCTCAGTTGATGAGGAAGAAGAAGAGCAACAGCAAGAGGAAGGGGAACTCCAGGACTCACATGACGAATGGGATGACTACGTCATTCCACGTCCAGCATCCCCTGTACCAACGAAAACGGACTCGCCCCCGGAAGACTTTGGAGGATTCCATAATATCTTGGAAAGGGCGGTGTTGTGTTTTAAAATTCAAATGACTACATAACAACAAGACTGCTTCCTTTACGATCTTAAGGAACCATTCAAAAAGACTGTACGGTCCATTCCTATCATTGAATACATTTGGGACCAAGGGGTTAAAATCATGCAAAACCCTTAATCTTTGCCCCCAGTTCTGCCCAGACTGGACAAAAAATATAGGGCTCCAAACACGGCTCCAACATGCCTTACTGGCCATCCCAAGCCGGACTCGGTCATTACTCGGCAGCGCAGCGCAAATCTAAAAATCCATCTGCTGCACTGACTGCGCCACCAGATATAGAAGGACGAAAACTTGACAACATCGGAAAGCGGTTTTCTTCTATGTCAGCACTAACAGTGCGTGCTTCAAACTCTGTGGCACTGTTAGGACGCTACAACCGTCAAATGTGGGCTGATATTGCCCCATATTTGGGATCACTGTCGGAGAAAGAGAAGGAAGAAGCAAGAAAGATTCTCTTGGAAGGCGAACGTTCAGCCTCTGAGATGATTGATATTGCGATGGATATCGCATCCACGGGGTTCCGCCAGCTAGCGGGAGCTGTGGTCCTGAGGCGACAAGGTTGGCTCAAAGCAACGTCTTTCCGTCCTGAAGTGCAGACTAAAGTGCTAGACATGCCGTATGATGGCCAACTTCTGTTTGGACCACACATTGATGAAATGCTTCAAGGTATCAAAAAAGATACTGCTAAAGCAAAGGCACTGGGTACCCTTCAGTATAAAAATACTCCCTTTCGGGGCTCCAGAGGGAGAGGTCAATCAACAAGAGGTGATTTTTAAGGGTACAGATCCTTGTACTGCTCAAATAAGCAGTACAAACCCCAGTATCAACAGAGACAACAACAACAACAGTCGTCCTACAATAAGTCTTCCTTTCATGGTCGAGGAGGAAAGAAGGACACAGCCAGAAGACAATGACTTCTCTCTGCCACAGGTCTCCGCTTCTTCTCCGCCTCCGCTTCTTCTCCGCCTCCGCTTCTTCTCCGCCTTGCAAAGTTGGAGGAAGAATTTCATCCTTCCTACAAAATTGGAGACAGATTACAACGGATCGGTGGGTCCTCCAACTTGTTCAATTCGGACATTCTCTGGAGTTCGTGGAAACTCCGCCTCAAAATCCTCCACGCCCAATGCTACACAAGAATCTACACCTGCTGCAATTGGAGCTCTCACTAATGCTCCAGAAAGGAGCGATAGAAAGAGTCCCCCGTGGTCAGAAGGGCAAGGGGTTCTACTCCCGATTCTTCTTAATTTGAAAGAAGGAGAAAAAATGGAGACCTATATTGGACTTAAGAGATCTCAACAAATACCTCAAAAAACAGTCATTCCCTATGGTGTCCATCCAGGAGGTACTGCAACTCCTCAAAGCGAACAACTTCATGGTGTCTTTAGACCTTCAAGACGCTTACTTTCATATACCGATCCACAGGAACCACAAGCAATACCTCAGGTTCGCTGTGGCTGGCAAACACTACCAGTTTCGGGTATTGCCCTTCGGCCTGAAGTCGACACCACGCATCTTTACAAAATGCCTGTCTCCAGTAGCAGCGTACCTCCGGCAACAACATCACCAAGTCTTCCCGTACTTAGACGACTGGCTCGTCAAGGCACCTACTTTCGCAGGCGTGACCAAGTCCTCCAACGCCTGTCTTCAACTTTTCAACGACCTGGGCCTTACTCTCAATCAAGAGAAATCCGTCCTTCAGCCTTCCCGGCATCTCACTTTCCTAGGCGCTGTCCTAGATACAGCTCAGAAGAAGGCATTCCCTTCACAGGAACGTCAATCCAAGCTGATGTCTTTGGCCGCCCGGATACAAGCCAAAAAGACCATCACGGTGCACCTGTACAAGTCCCTGCTAGGGATGATGTCCTCGAACATCCTGTTAGTTCCACACTGCCGCCTTCATATGCGTCCCCTTCAGGAGGCGCTATCCGCTCAATGGATCCAATGTACAGGATCATTCGACGATGTAATCCGAGTGACTCCTCCCATGGTCCAAGCTCTACACTGGTGGATTCGCCCACAGAATCTTATGCAGGGTCTACCTTTCCTACTTCCAATTTCGCCACATGTGATAACCACAGATGCGTCCTTAGAAGGATGGGGTGCGTTCCTTCAGGAACTCCAGATCAACGGGCAGTGGTCCCTTCCAGAGAGACAACTGCACATAAACCTTCTCGAGTTAAGAGCAGTTTACCTGGCGCTTCGAGCTTTCCTGCCACGGATCAAAGATTCCCCAGTGCTTGTGAGAACAGACAACACCACCACAATGCACTATATAAACAAGCAAGGGGGGACTCGCTCTCTGACGTTGTCTCAAGAATCTCAAAAGATTTGGAACTGGCTACTTCTAAACAACATTTCCCTTCGGGCAGAATACGTCCCAGGAACGGACAATGTAAATGTAAATGTTTTTGAGCTTGTAAAGCGCACTGCTACCCGTCCATAGGTTTCCTGGCGCTGTATAACTCTGGGGAACCCGTCCTGGCTTTCCCTGTGGGATGGTCGCTGCTGGGAGTCCCCAAGGTGGAGCCAGGCATCCCCGGAATTGGTGGGGCCGTTGTGGAGATTAGGCAAGCTAATGCCCAGAGTTGCCGAGTGAAACCCCTGATTAGAGTAAGCACCGAAGCGAGAATTATCGAGTCCGCTGACGATGGTCCACGACCCTGCCGCGTCGGGAATTGAACCCTGGTCCCGGGCCGACTTCTGCTCTCGGGCCTGCCGCCTCTAACCAGTGAGCCACACTTCTCCACACAATGTACTGGCAGACTCACTGAGCAGACAACGCTCTGTATGCCACGAGTGGGAGTTAGACCAACAACTTCTCAACTCCATATTCTCCCGAGGGGGCAGGCCTCACCTGAACCTGTTCGCGACCAAACACAACGCAAAATGCCAACATTACGCAAGCTGGCATCCCCAGAGGGGATCTCTAGGGAATGCATTTTCAATCGCATGGTGCAATGTATTTGCATACGCATTTCCTCCATTTCCCCTGATTCCCAGGGTCCTCCGGAAACTGAAGGTGGAGCATTGCACCCTGATCTTGATAGCCCCAGCGTGGCCGCGCCAACACTGGTTTACAGAGCTTCATCTCCTATCTCTGGAACCACCGATCCCATTCAAACCGTGCCCAACTCTCCTCACGATGAACCACGGGCAAGTCCAGCATCCGGATCCAGCATCTCTCAAATTATCGGCTTGGCTCCTGAGTTCAGAGAATTCCAAAACTTAGACATACCTCAGGAATGCAGAGTGGTCTTAGCCCGGGCTCGGGCCGACAGTACCAACAAGACGTATTCCCTGAAATGGGAAAGGTTCTGTATATGGTGTAAAGCAAACAACATACACCCTTTTTCTTCGTCACCTGCACAAATTCTGCCTTACCTTCTTCATTTGGCAAACTCAGGGCTGGCCCATGCTTCAATAAAAGTTCACCTGGTGGCCATATCTTGTTTCAGACGTTCCTCGTCTGGTGCTTCCCTCTGGTCCAGCAGGCTTGTTAAACAATTTCTGAAAGGCCTGTTCAGGACGTTCCCTCCGGTGAGGACTTTACCACCCACCTGGCAGCTGAACATTGTGCTTGCTCAATTGATGAAACATCCCTTCGAGCCAATTCACAGAGCTGACATCAAATACCTTTCCTGGAAAACCGCTCCTTTACTAGCTCTTACACCGGCAAGGCGAGTGAGTGAACTCCAAGCCTTCTCCATTCAAGACCCTTTCCTACAGTTCAAACAGGACAGAGTGATTCTAAGGACTAACCCTAAGCTCATTCCTAAGGTCCCATCTAACTTCCACCTTAATGAACCTATAGTCTTGCGGACTTTCTTCCCAAATCCACTTTCCACAGCAGAGAGGTCTCCACTCTCTAGACCTCAAACGTTGTCTGAAGTTCTACATCCACAGAACAGAACAATTTAGGAAATCCAACCAACTCTTTGTTGCCTTTACCAGACCTAGAAAAGGTCTTCCATTGACTAAGCAGAGCATTTCACGTTGGATCTCTGCAGCTATTGCTTTCTACCATCAACAAGCAGGACATCCTCTGCATTCCAAGGTTCGGGCTCATTCCACTAGAGCGATCTCCACCTCAATGGCGCTCTTTGCGGGAGTACCCGTCATTGACATATGCAGAGCGGCGACATGGAAGACGCCGCATACGTTCACCAGGCACTACTGCTTGGATACTGAACTTATGAAAGATGCAGCAGTAGGACAAGCTGTGCTCCGTCATCTATTTCACTAGAGGTGCGCCTTCTCTCTTTCATCCCTCCTTCCTACTGTCTAATTACACATTTCTCTTTTATATGGTATTTTGGTACTTTTTATATTTCACAATTGATATGTTATTATCGAGTGATTTTACATGTTGTACCATTCGAAATGTGCTCGTGATTGCTTGCTACTCTGATTCAGGCATGTGAATCTATGAAAGATACCCCTAATACTGGATAAGAAATGCATTACTTACCTGTAACTGCAGTTATCCAGTATTGGTATCTTTCATAGATTCACATGCAACCACCCACCTCCCCTGGAAGGGCTCACCTTGGTTCTCTCAGTAGGTACTACTTAGCACTGTGCTTATGAAAATATGAGGGACTAGGGCTCCTTCCAGGAAGGTTCTAGAGGGTGGTGATAGCTGACTGGCTCTTAGCCAAAGTTTGGTCCTTTTTATAAAAGGACATGGATATGTTACTAATGAGAGGCCTCTGGCCTATTACTATGTATATGTCTATATGACATTACTCTTTTTATATACCGGGGACTCCCACCCCGACAACGGTGAATGATTCAGGCATGTGAATCTATGAAATATACCAATACTGGATAACTGCAGTTACAGGTAAGTAACGCATTTCTTACATGGTGACCTCCTCAAACCAACTTGTACAACTGTCAATAACTTTTGCTTCTTCGCAGTCCTGAGTCAGTGCTACACATGCCACTCGGCCATTTCCCAGAGGGCGTTCCCGGGTACTTGAGAACCAATCCTGATTGGCTGCCATGTTCTCTTTTGTGTAGACCTCAGCCTGTCAATGGCATCTTCTGGTATTGTTTCTGGTTACTAACTGTTGATCCCTTCTGAGTTTGGCTCTCGCGTGTGGGTATCTTTGCAGGATGCCACTACCTTAAGCAGTAGAAGGGTACTATAAGGGGGCCAGACTTGATGTAGGTTGCGCTCTCCCTGCGCTATTCAGATCAACTATGCCAACATTTAAATCTCTTTTTCCAGGGTACTCTGCTCCTCTCTGGTAGGATTTATTATCACCAGTAGCTTGTGTAAGCCAACCAGAAACCTTCACATTGGTGTGATAGACCATGTGAAGTATGTATATCTGGACTCTTACCTAATAGCAAGAGGAGCAATCATTTAACTGGTGTTCAAACGTCGACAGCTAAGAATAGCCTGGTCCACCCCAGGATGTCAGGGTGGAATATGAGAGCTAGAATGAGCTCAGCTCACTAGAATGGGGAACTTCACAACGAACAAACCTTCTGGAATATACAGGCTTTGAACACCCACACCTGAGGTCGAGGGAAAACATAGGGAACGGGGAGGGATGATGGATGGTACGGGGGGATGATGGATGACTGATGAGGAATGACGGGTGAGAAAAGTTGAAGGATGATGAGTGATGGGTCAGGGATGTTGGACAATGGATGATAAATGAATGATTGTTTATGGGTGGTGGATGGTTGATGAGGAATGATGATGGATTAGGGATGATGGATGATAAATAATGAACGATTGATGGTGGATGACTGATGATGCATTCTCCACAACTAACTCATTAACGATTAACTTAAACAAAACAAAAATCATGACAATGAATTACCACAAAAAATGGAAACTTTCATGGTTTCTGGACGGACAGAGGTTAGACCAGGTAGCCTCTTACAAATACCTAGGCGTTCTAATAGACGGCTCTTTTAAACACCAACTATAGGCCATCCTTCAGAAGGGCATGACATTCCATCTGTCAATAAAGCCACTGCAGAAAGCTCTCCCAGACCGGTCATTGGGCCCCCTCCTGCAGGTGATAAGAGCACGCTTACAGCCCATGCTCACCTATGGCAGTGAATCCATGCAAGGTAAAGACGCAACAACATTAGACAACACCATTAGTCAAGGATACAGGGCAATATTCCGTCTACCCACCTAAACATCGCCCGCTCAAATCCATCTCGAATTCGGACTACAGAAACAAATGGTGGAGAGAAGAGGCACATACATAAAAAGCTGGCGGAAAATTAGAGACGCCGACCACGAATCCTTAAATGCCCAACTCTGAATTGAACTGTCCATTAGAGATAACTCACCTGCAAGGAATTACTTAATGGAATCACTGAAGACCTTAGGACTAACAAACCTCTGGGAGTCATCGACAGACCTTGGCACCTTTAAAAAAGTGCTATCGAAGTCACCAAGATGATTTCATCTATAGAGGATAAAGACACCTTGGCTAAGAGAGCCCATGGATATGTATTGTTCAGAGGCTACAACGCTCTTAAGCCACAAGAGTACCTAACAACGGGCCTCACACAGAAAACAAAAAACAAGTTTCTTAATATGCGCTTTGGTAACATACCCATACTACCCCACTTGGCACCCTGGAAAAGGGAAAGTTCAGCAAACTGCTGTCGACTCTGTTCATCTGGAAAAGAGGACCTCATACATATCATTTGTATCTGTACAAATCTCTTGGACAAGAAGCGTTCCCTACTTCGAGCCCTATGGAACCAGATGGGCATAACAAGTTGCAGGCAGGCTGTGATGCAATGTTTTAATCCAGAAGAAATCCAGCTAAACTTTAGATTATTTACATTTTTCGAGATAGTGGCTAGTAGACTAACGAAACAGTCACAGAGCTCACCCGAAGCACCAGCCAAGCCAAAGCCATGCCAAACCTCCTCGGAGAACTTTGTCCCTTAACCCTGTAAGAACTTTGTCTCCCTAATCCTCATGGTCTTTATTAAATTCAAATCGTGACTCATATGATTTTAACTTGCGAGCCTACTGCTCTTTTTAAGTTTTAAATGCATCTACGGTTTTCTTTTATACATTTGTATGTTTTAAATTGTGAGTTTTTATTAACTGTACAATAAACAAACTTAAACTTATGACTGATGATGGGTCATGGATGATAGCTGATGACTGAGGAGTGATGGATGATGGACAAGAAGTGATGGATATATCATGAAGGATGATAGATGAGCAATGATGAATGATGGATAGTGGGTGATGGATGGCAGATGAGGAATGACGGCTAAGCGATGATGATGGATGATGGATGAAGAATGGCGGATGCTGGATCAGGGTTGATGGACAATGGATGAAGACTGATGGATGACAAATAATGAATGATTGATGATGGTCCAGGGATGATAGATGATGAATGAGGAATGATGGCTGAGAAATTATGGATATATCACGAAGGATGATGGATAAGGAATGATGATGGATGAGGGATGATGGATGAAGAATGATGGATGATGGACAATGGATAACGACCGATGGATGATGAATAATGAATGATTGATGACTGATAGTGGATGATCGATGATGGATCATGGATGATAGATGATGAGTGAGGAATGATGGATGGTGGGAAAGAAATTATGGATCAATCACGGAGGATGATGGATGCCCAATGATGAATGATAGATGGGGACGAATGATAACAGATGAGGAAAGACGGATGAGAAATGATGATGGATGAGGGATGAAGAATGTAGAATGGCGGATGCTGGATCAGGGTGATGAACAATGGATGAAGACAGATGCTGGATAAATAATGAATGATGGATCATGGATAAGCCTTTCAGTTTTCTGATTTTTACGGGTTTTTACTGATAAACACAGACAGGAAACAATCTATTTCTTGTCTGTATTTACTTTTAAAAGCAGAAAAATACAGAAAATGGTGCTTTTTCTGGTCGGATCTCCTTGATGCCCTTAATGAATTCCAGACCAACTGCTGAGCAGATAGACACCATGGGAACTTAAAAACAGGATGAGATTCCGTTAAATGCAGGCATATGTTAACATATATTTCTATATAATGCTAATATTTACCTGTTGATATAGTGTTCTGTTATATTTGGCTGCTTAATTTGCTAAAAAGCAACAGGCATCGAAGTATGAATGCATGTTTATGAGTTAAGACAACTTAACCCCTTCGGGGCTGATGACGAGCTGGGCTCGTCATGGCGTAGCCTCCTCGCACGCTCATGACGAGCCCAGCTCGTCATGAGCCCCACCCTCGGGGGAAGCGCCAGCGCTCCCTCCGAGTCTGCCTGATTTTTTTTGTTTTTGCGGGGATGGCAGGGGAAGACCTTCCCCTGCCTCCCCCCGCCCTCCCCGCCCACGTCATCAATGACGTCAGCGCGCGAGGCGCGCTGACGTCACCGGAGGCTTCCTTTGTTTACAGACGCGCAGGGAAGCCATTTGCTTCCTGCGCGTCGTTGCACAAAGAGGTTAGTTTTGCGGCTGGGGCGGGGGGGATTGTGATGCAACTTGCATCGAGGGAAAGGAAAGGCTTTTCCTTTCCCTCGGTGGCATTTTAGAGGTTTCCTGCTGCACGATCGTGCGATCGTGCAGCAGGAATGTTAGGGATTTTTTTTTTTGGGGGGTTTTGTGATCAGTTTCTTAGTTCGGGGAGCGGCCCCTTGGGGAAGGGTCGCTCCCCTTGTTGGGGGAACATTATCTATGAAGTCTTTTCTTGGCTGCAATGTTTTGGAAAGGCCGTTTTTTGTACAAAAATGCTGATGGGGGTCATTTATAAAGTAAAATGATAGTGCATTGTAATGAAGGATGCAAGTGCCTCTGTCCTTCATTACTTATACTGATGTGTGTTTCTGAAGTGGCTAAAAAACACACCTGTGCTGCCTAGGCAAAGCTCACTAGTGTTTTTGGCCTGATGAATGTTTTTTTTTGTGTGCTGCTTTTCAAACACATGCTTTGTCTCCAGTGACCATGTGTGTGTTACTATGCCATGTGCGAAGGGGTCCCTTGAGTGAGCTGTCCATCATAGTGGGAAGCTCACAAATGTTTTTGGGCTGTTGATTGTTACCTGAATTTGTGCTGCAACTCTAGCGCCATCTTTGTCTCCATTGACCATGTGTGCGTTACTATGCAACTGCACAAATGTGCGCAGGGGTCCCTTGAGTGAGCTGTCCATCATAGTGGGAAGCTCACAAATGTTTTTGTGTTGATGATTGTTTTCCTGAGTTTGTGCCGCAACTCGAGCGCCATCTCCAGTGTCCATGTGTGCGTTACTATGCAATTGCACCGATGTGCGCAGGGGTCCCTTGTGTGAGCTGTCCATCATAGTGCTTGGTGTATGCACGAAACATGTCGACGATAGGAGTTGATAGGTACATCTGGACACATTACGTTTAGGGCAGCCTATCTTTCCACCCCGTTTATTACCACCTAGAGGCAAGAATAAAGTTTATTGTAAACCTACTGGGCAGGTATTTCACACATCACATAGTCCACTCCTCAAATACACATGCACCACACATAGTCTAATAAAGTGCTCCTACGTAACTTTCGCAAGTCGCAGCACGCCCCAGCCCGTAGAGGACTGGGATGGCCCCAATGATGAAGCATGTCACCGTGGGGCAACCCTGGTGAGTGAGGGGACACCTAAAAGAGGAGCATTTCTCCCCTTTTTTGTACACAATACCATATTTTCACAATCGACCCCAATCGACCCCAGTGTGTGTTGGTTGTTATCTGAATAAACTAGCAAGGCTCTTAGGTATCTGGAAACAGAGACCATTTGTTCATCATAGTGGGAAGTTCACAAATGTTTTTGGGCTGATGATTGCTTTCCTGAGTTTGTGCTGCAACTCGAGCCCCATCTTTGTCTCCAGTGTCCATGTGTGCGTTACTATGCAATTGCACAGATGTGCGCAGGGGTCCCTTGTGTGAGCTGTGAATCATAGTGGGAAGGTCACAAATGTTTTTGGGCTGATGAATGTTTTCCTGAATTTGTGCTGCAACTCGAGCGCTTGCTTTGTCTCCAGTGTCCGTGTGTGTTACTATGCCATCGCACCAATGTGTGCACAGGTCCCTTGAGTGAGCTGTCCATCATAGTGGGTAAATTTAGGAAAGATGGTGCACTCCGCTAGTTGGTGGGCGTTGCCAATAGGGGATCTTCTGTGTGAGTTCACATGCCTCTTATGTGTATAAATGGTCAGAGACTGTTGAGAGCAGCAGATGGGGAGAAAGAAGCTCCTGGTCATAGGAACTGTTTTAGGATTGCGCTTGTGAAAATCAAGGATGCAAGTGCCTCTGTCCAGCATCGCAGTTAACCACAGTAATTCTGTTGTCCCCCTCCCCATGAGAATCCCTGATGATGTCAGCGCGCACAGCACGCGCCAACATCTTCAGGGATTCCCAGGCGGTCGGGAAGCCATTTGCTTCCTGCGCCTGGAGGTGTTAGGTTGGTTTTGAGATATTTGGGGGGGTTTGCAAAGAGGCTTCAGGGGAGAGGTAAGTGATTTTCCTCTCTTCTGATGTCTCTTTGCAGGGCATTTCTGGCTCACGGTCGCGCACAGCATTGCGATTGTGCGGTGGAAATGCCCTCACTAGCACCAGGGATTTTATTTTAGATTGTAGGAAGTGACCCATTGTGCAAGGGTCGCTTTCAGGTGGGTCGGATTTTAAATTTAGATTTTCTGGCCCCCCCCCCCGGTGGGCAAATCAACCCGTACTTTTGTCCGTTTTGCCCTTTTTGATGGCCCATCTGTGTGGATGTGATTTTGGGGGTACATTTGTGTATTGTTTATTCATTTGTTATGTTGTTTGTGAAATGTAGTATTAAATTATTTTTTTTCTTCTTTGTTTTTGATCCAGGCTTTTGCTGTTTGTATTGGTGTAGGTTGTGGTTCGGTTAATGCTGGTTTTGCAGCTTGTGTAGTTGCATGTGCTTGGTAAGTAAATGTTTTTTGTACTATTTTTCCTAGATAAAGTTATTGCTGTTTGTGTGGCTTTGTGTTTCTTGATTGTTAACTTTTTTTTTGTATTGCTGCTTGATGTGTACTTTGTCTAATCTATACTTGTTTTTTTTTCTTTCCAGTGGGATTTCCTTTCTTTTTGCTGTGTTTCAGCAGAGTAGGTGCTGGTGAGTCTTCTTATATTTGGTTAGATTTGAATTGTTTTTGAGTGTATTGATTTTTGTGTGAAGACTCTACCTTGTTTACTTCTTCCTTTGCACAGTGTAGGTTGTTGTTCACTTGTGTGTGTAGTCTTCTTGATTTGTAAGGATAATGGCTGCTCGCAGGATTACTGCTAAGCAGGTTGTTAGTTTGCTTTTTGAGTCTTCCTCTGACCATGGTCCAGACACTGACTCCGATTCGGAGCTTGAGTTAGGTGCAGAAGATTCAGGCAGTGAGTTTTCTCTTCGCATGGTATCATCGGATGATGATTCTTCTTCTAGTGCTGATGAAGTGCCTGTGGTAGAGAGGGACATTGATGTGCCGGTAGAGAGGGAAGAGCCATGTGAGCGGCAGCCTAGGTCCTCAAGGTTTCCCTTTTTTTCTCGTCAGGAACAGGCAAGTGTGGGAAAGGCTGCGCCCAAAAGGTTTCACATTGCTGTGGTGCGCCAAAGGTTATCTGGTGCTGCTAGTCTTCCTGTTGTTGAGCAGCATGAGGCATCTGGTGCTGCTAGTCTTTCTGTTGTTGTTGAGCAGCAAGTGGCATCTGGGGATGCGAGTTCTTCTGTTGATGTTGAGATGCAAGAGGCAGCTGGGGATGTGAGTTCTTCTGTTGGTGAAGAGATGCAAAATGTATCTGGGGATGCTAGTATTCCTGTTGGTGTAGTGAGGCAAGAGGCATCTGGGGATGCTAGTGTTCCCGTTGATGTAGTGCAACAAGAGGCATCTGGCCTGCAGGCTAGGGTGGCTTCTTCTCCTCATGTTAGTGATGACGTCTGGGTTGCCCCTGGCATGGTGCAGCCGGAATTGCCAGACTTCACTGGTGTTCCAGGGTGTAGAGTGGATACTGACAATTTTTTGCCAATTCAATATTTTCAATTGTTTTTTGATGATGAGTTTTTGCAGGAGATTGTGGAGCAAACTAATTTGTATGCAGAGCAGTATTTGAGGGACCACAGTGCCAGCCTTAAGCCCCATTCCAGAGCTACCCATTGGTCTCCCACATATGTTGAAGAGATGAAGAAGTTTTTGGGATTAACTTTTTTGATGGGCTTGCTAAGGAAGCCATCAATGTCTTCTTATTGGTCCACTAGTCCCTTGATGGCAACATCTATATTTCCAGCACTTATGACTCGTGATCGATATATGCTTCTTCTTCGCATGATGCATTTTGTTGATAATGATTTAGCGTTGCCACGCGATCACCCTGATTGTGACCGTCTTTTTAAGATTCGGCCTGTCCTTGATCACTTTGTTGATCGTTTTCCTGAGATGTTTGCACCTGGAAGAGAAATAGCTGTGGACGAGTCTTTGGTGTTGTTCAAGGGCCGCTTGGTTTTTAGGCAATACATTCCTAGTAAGAGGGCACGCTATGGCATCAAACTGTATATGCTGTGTGACAGTGAGACTGGATATGTTTATAATTTCAGGGTGTACACCGGTAAGGATTCCAGCATTAACACTTCTGCTTGTCCGTCCACTTTTGGAGTGACTGAGAAAATTGTGTGGGAACTAGGTAGACGATTATTTAACAAAGGCCACCATTTATATGTAGATAACTTCTACACTAGTGTGCGTTTGTTCAAGGAGTTGGCCAAAGTGGGCACTGTTGCATGTGGCACGATGCGCAGTAACCGGAAAGGTTTTCCAATAGAACTTGTTTGCAAAAGGCTTGTGCGGGGACAGTCTACTGCATTGCGATGTGGGAAGCTTCTAGCTGTGAAGTTTTCAGACAGGAGAGATGTTTACATGCTGACTACTATCCATGACGAAAGCACTGAAGCTCTGCCAGTTCGGGGTGAGACTGCTGAAGTGCGTAAACCTGTGTGCATTTTAGACTATAATAGGCACATGGGTGGTGTTGACAGAGTAGATCAGAGGTTGGAACCTTATGCTGCTCTTCGAAAGGCTTACGTTTGGTACAAGAAGTTGGCTATCCATCTTTTCCACTTGGCATCCTTTAATGCTTTTGTTGTTTTCCAGAAATCTTGTCCTGAGTCAAAGATGCCTTTTGTTAAGTTTCAGGAGACTATAATAGGCAGCCTTGTACTAGTGGAACAGGCAAGTGTGCCAAGATTTGGAGTGGTGGAGGAAGTGGCTAGACTGAAAGATCGCCACTTTCCAGAATACATTCCTCCCACAACTGCAAAAGACAAACCCACTAAAAGATGTAGAGTCTGTTGGCGAAGAGAAGTGCGGAGGGAGTCTCGTATGCACTGTCCTGACTGTCCTTCAAATCCTGGATTGTGTGTGCCAGCTTGTTTTAAATCGTACCACACACAAAAGAAGTTTTGGGAGTTTCATTGAGCTTGTAAGTGTACTGTCTGGTTTGTTTTCTGTAATATTTTTTTGTTTGCTTTTAGGTTTGCATTAGTGCAAAGCATTTAGGTTTTGAATTTGTGTTAGCAGATTTGTAGGTTTCTACATTTGATTTGTGGTAATTCTTTAAAAAATTCTAATTTCGATGGTGGTGTGTGCAGGATTGTGCTTGGATTGTTGGTGTGCGTGGACAGGCGCTTGGCTGGTGGTGTGCGTGGTCTGGTGCTTGGCTGGAATAGTGCATGGATTGGAGTTGTGCTGGGGGGGTTAGTGGATTTTTGCTTGGCTGGCGGAGTGTATGGTTAGGTGCTTGGCTGGCGGTGTGAGTGGAGTGGTGCTTGGCTGGCGGTGTGTGTGGAGTGGTGCTTGGCTGGCGGCGTGTGTGGAGTGGTGCTTGGATGGTGTTGTGTTTGTGGAGTGGCGCTTGGCTGGTGGTGTGCGTGGAGTGATGCTTGGCTGGTGGTGTGTGTGGAGTGGTAGTTGGCTGTCGGTGTGCGCTGAGTGGTGTTTGGCTGGCAGTGTGCATGGTCTGGTGCTTGGATGGTGGTGTGGGTGGACTGGCGCTCGGCAGGCGGTGTGTGAGTAGTTACTTTCTGTTGGTCACTACACACACTGCTAGTTGAGTGACACTCCACACAGTCCATCATTTTGTGTAGTTGCAGTGTCAGAAATGTGGGCGTGTGAAAGTGATGGGCCCTTGAATGGCGCTGTTTGCTGGTGTGAGTGTTGAAATGTGATGGGTCCGCGGCTGGCGGTGTGAATGTTTTGTATGTGTCACGCGTACGAAAGGTGTATGAATGGCCTGTAAAGAGGTTGGTGCCTTGACGTGGCTTTACAGCTCACGAGCTGCGAGTCAGTGGTTCAGTTTATCATACTTTCAATTATACGCAGTGTATTTCATTTATGATGAAATTACTTGCGTATCCAATTGTATGTACTGAATCATCACTCACCCTCGTGCCACATCCAACCAGTATGTGTGTGTGCTTGCGGATTAGATGGGTGTGCAGTAATAATTGTTTTTTTTCTAATTTCTGCAGTAGGGTGTACCTTGCCCCTTATTGTGATTGTTGTTATGTGTTGCTTTTCCATTCGGATGGTGTCAATGGTCTGGTTTGTATCAGGTATGAAAGGTGCGTGAATGGCCTGTAAAACGGTTGGTGCCTTGTCGTGGCTTTACAGCTCATGAGTTGCGAGTCACTGGTTCAGTTTTTATGCATTTATTTATTGACAGAGCATTTCATTTTTTTTAAATATCTTGTTAATAAAATTTTATGTACTGAACCATCACTCGCCCTCGTGCCAAATCCAACCTGTATGTGTGTGTCTTTGAGGAATAGATAGCCGTGCTTGAATGTTTGACTTTTGAGTAACTCTGTTAAGGTGTGGTATCCTTTTACTTGGGAGAACAAGGGGAGCGCAGGGTGGTAGGACTTTTTTGCCGGCACGGCGATCCCACGCCAAAATGTTTGGAAAAGTGCTATTTTTACCTATTTTTAAGGTTTGCAAGGAGTTCTGGGTAGGAAAACATTGGTGGACCCACACATGCCATACCTCCCTGGACTCTCCCGGGTGTCTAGTTTTCAGAACTGTTTGGGTTTGCTACTTTCCAAAGAATACCACCCACCCCGGGCCAAAAACTCAGGTGCCTCCCCCCCAAAAAATCAAAGTTATATTGCTTCAGGGTATTTTATATTCACCACTGTTAGATTTGGACCTTTTCCTGTTGCAGCCACTATGGCTACCCACGCAAGTGAGGTACCATTTTTATCGGGAGACCTTGGGGAACGCTGGGTGGGAGGTAATTTGTGTGTGCCCAGTGATGCCACGCTTTCCCACACTAAAACGTGTGAAAAAACTGATTTTTTACCATGCAAAAATTGAGGTTTGCAAGGGATTCTGGGTAAAGGAACGTTGGCGGATCCACGCAAGCCATACCTCCTTGGAAGCGCCCGGGTGTCTAATTTTCAGAAATGTGTGGGTTTGGTAGGTTTCCATAGATGGCTGTCTCGCACGGGGCCAGAAACCCAGGTAACCCCTAAGTCCACCAGCTTTTGCAAGAGGGGTTACCTGGGTTTTTGGCCCCGTGCGAGACAGCCATCTAGGGAAACCTACCAATCCCACACATTTCTGAAAAGTAGACAACCGGGGGCTTCCAAGGAGGTATGGCTTGCGTGGATCCTCCAACGTTCCTTTACCCAGAATCCCTTGCAAACCTCATTTTTTGCATGGTAAAAAATCAGTTTTTTCACACGTTTTAGTGTGGGAAAGCGTGGCATCACTGGGCACACACAAATTACCTCCCACCCAGCGTTCCCCAAGGTCTCCCGATAAAAATGGTACCTCACTTGCGTGGGTAGGCATAGCGGCTGCTTTAGGAAAAGGCCCAATTCATACTGTGGAGACAAAAACTTTACCTTTAGCCAAATAATCTTATTTTTTGAGGGGGTCACCTGAGCTTTTGGCCCGGGGCTTGGCAGGCATCTTTGGAAACTACCAAACCCAAACAGTTCTGAGAACTAGACACCCGGGGGAGTCCAGGGTGGTATGGCATGCGTGGGTCCCCCAATGTTTTCCTACCCAGAAACCCCTGCAAACCTGAAATTTTGGTCAAAAAACCCACTTTTCCATACTTTTTTGGGTGGGATCTCGCTGCCGGAACAAATGTCCTACCACCCAGTGTTTCCCTTGTTCTCCCGAGTAAAATGATACCTCACTTGTGTGGGTGGGCCAAAGGCATGTGACTTAGGCTGGGGTGCTTAATTTGTAAAACGTAAATATGAGTAAAAACTACTTTTTTCAAAATTCATTTTTGGCGTATTCTGCTTTGGGGCACCCACACAAGTGAGGTACCGTTTTTTTCGGGAGACCTGGGGGCACGCTGGGTGGGTGGAAATTTGTTGATCCACGCAGATTCCAGAACTTTCCACCACAGAAATGTGAGGAAAATGTGTTTTTTTGGTCAAATTTTTATGTTTGCAAGGGATTCTGGGTAACAAAACCTGGGGGTAGGCAGGCGAGTCACCCCATCCTGAATTCCCCTGGGTGTCTAGTTTTCAAAAATGTATAGGTTTGCTAGGTTTCCCTAGGTGCTGGCAGAGCTACGGCGCAAAAACAAAAGGTAGTCTTTTTGTCCGAATCGTGCTAAATTTCACTGGGAAATTGAGGTGCGACCATGCTGCGTTTTGCGCTGTTTCATGTCGCAGCCACTATACCTACCCACGCAAGTGAGGTACCGTTTTTTTCGGGAGACCTGGGGGCACGCTGGGTGGGTGGAAATTTGTTGATCCACGCAGATTCCAGAACTTTCCACCACAGAAATGTGAGGAAAATGTGTTTTTTTGGTCAAATTTTTATGTTTGCAAGGGATTCTGGGTAACAAAACCTGGGGGTAGGCAGGCGAGTCACCCCATCCTGAATTCCCCTGGGTGTCTAGTTTTCAAAAATGTATAGGTTTGCTAGGTTTCCCTAGGTGCTGGCAGAGCTACGGCGCACAAACAAAAGGTAGTCTTTTTGTCCGAATCGTGCTAAATTTCACTGGGAAATTGAGGTGCGACCATGCTGCGTTTTGCGCTGTTTCATGTCGCAGCCACTATGCCTACCCACGCAAGTGAGGTACCGTTTTTTTCGGGAGACCTGGGGGCACGCTGGGTGGGTGGAAATTTGTTGATCCACGCAGATTCCAGAACTTTCCACCACAGAAATGTGAGGAAAATGTGTTTTTTTGGTCAAATTTTTATGTTTGCAAGGGATTCTGGGTAACAAAACCTGGGGGTGGGCAGGCGAGTCACCCCATCCTGAATTCCCCTGGGTGTCTAGTTTTCAAAAATGTATAGGTTTGCTAGGTTTCCCTAGGTGCTGGCAGAGCTACGGCGCAAAAACAAAAGGTAGTCTTTTTGTCCGAATCGTGCTAAATTTCACTGGGAAATTGAGGTGCGACCATGCTGCGTTTTGCGCTGTTTCATGTCGCAGCCACTATGCCTACCCACGCAAGTGAGGTACCGTTTTTTTCGGGAGACCTGGGGGCACGCTGGGTGGGTGGAAATTTGTTGATCCACGCAGATTCCAGAACTTTCCACCACAGAAATGTGAGGAAAATGTGTTTTTTTGGTCAAATTTTTATGTTTGCAAGGGATTCTGGGTAACAAAACCTGGGGGTAGGCAGGCGAGTCACCCCATCCTGAATTCCCCTGGGTGTCTAGTTTTCAAAAATGTATAGGTTTGCTAGGTTTCCCTAGGTGCTGGCAGAGCTACGGCGCAAAAACAAAAGGTAGTCTTTTTGTCCGAATCGTGCTAAATTTCACTGGGAAATTGAGGTGCGACCATGCTGCGTTTTGCGCTGTTTCATGTCGCAGCCACTATGCCTACCCACGCAAGTGAGGTACCGTTTTTTTCGGGAGACCTGGGGGCACGCTGGGTGGGTGGAAATTTGTTGATCCACGCAGATTCCAGAACTTTCCACCACAGAAATGTGAGGAAAATGTGTTTTTTTGGTCAAATTTTTATGTGTGCAAGGGATTCTGGGTAACAAAACCTGGGGGTAGGCAGGCGAGTCACCCCATCCTGAATTCCCCTGGGTGTCTACTTTTCAAAAATGTATAGGTTTGCTAGGTTTCCCTAGGTGCTGGCAGAGCTACGGCGCACAAACAAAAGGTAGTCTTTTTGTCCGAATCGTGCTAAATTTCACTGGGAAATTGAGGTGCGACCATGCTGCGTTTTGCGCTGTTTCATGTCGCAGCCACTATGCCTACCCACGCAAGTGAGGTACCGTTTTTTTTGGGAGACCTGGGGGCACGCTGGGTGGGTGGAAATTTGTTGATCCACGCAGATTCCAGAACTTTCCACCACAGAAATGTGAGGAAAATGTGTTTTTTTGGTCAAATTTTTATGTTTGCAAGGGATTCTGGGTAACAAAACCTGGGGGTGGGCAGGCGAGTCACCCCATCCTGAATTCCCCTGGGTGTCTAGTTTTCAAAAATGTATAGGTTTGCTAGGTTTCCCTAGGTGCTGGCAGAGCTACGGCGCAAAAACAAAAGGTAGTCTTTTTGTCCGAATCGTGCTAAATTTCACTGGGAAATTGAGGTGCGACCATGCTGCGTTTTGCGCTGTTTCATGTCGCAGCCACTATGCCTACCCACGCAAGTGAGGTACTGTTTTTTTCGGGAGACCTGGGGGCACGCTGGGTGGGTGGAAATTTGTTGATCCACGCAGATTCCAGAACTTTCCACCACAGAAATGTGAGGAAAATGTGTTTTTTTGGTCAAATTTTTATGTTTGCAAGGGATTCTGGGTAACAAAACCTGGGGGTAGGCAGGCGAGTCACCCCATCCTGAATTCCCCTGGGTGTCTAGTTTTCAAAAATGTATAGGTTTGCTAGGTTTCCCTAGGTGCTGGCAGAGCTACGGCGCAAAAACAAAAGGTAGTCTTTTTGTCCGAATCGTGCTAAATTTCACTGGGAAATTGAGGTGCGACCATGCTGCGTTTTGCGCTGTTTCATGTCGCAGCCACTATGCCTACCCACGCAAGTGAGGTACCGTTTTTTTCGGGAGACCTGGGGGCACGCTGGGTGGGTGGAAATTTGTTGATCCACGCAGATTCCAGAACTTTCCACCACAGAAATGTGAGGAAAATGTGTTTTTTTGGTCAAATTTTTATGTTTTCAAGGGATTCTGGGTAACAAAACCTGGGGGTAGGCAGGCGAGTCACCCCATCCTGAATTGCCCTGGGTGTCTAGTTTTCAAAAATGTATAGGTTTGCTAGGTTTCCCTAGGTGCTGGCAGAGCTACGGCGCAAAAACAAAAGGTAGTCTTTTTGTCCGAATCGTGCTAAATTTCACTGGGACATTGAGGAGCGACCATGCTGCGTTTTGCGCTGTTTCATGTCGCAGCCACTATGCCTACCCACGCAAGTGAGGTACCATTTTTTTCGGGAGACCTGGGGGCATGCTGGGTGGGTGGAAATTTGTTGATCCACGCAGATTCCAGAACTTTCCACCACAGAAATGTGAGGAAAATGTGTTTATTTTGTGAAAAACTTAGCTTTGCAAGGGATTCTGGGTAACAAAACCTGGTGGTAGGCAGTCGAGTCACCCCATCCTGAATTCCCCTGGGTGTCTACTTTTCAAAAATGTATAGGTTTTCAAGGTTTCCCTAGGTGCCGGCAGAGCTAGGGTGCAAAAACTACAGGTAGGCACTTTGCCAAAAAAGGGTCAATTTGTAACTGCTAAATTTAGGTGTGACCACGTTGCATTTTCCGCCGTTTCCTGTCGCAGGCACAAGGCCGACCCACACAAGTGAGGTACCGTTTTTATCGGGACACTTGGGGTAATTCAGATTTGTAAATCAACTGTTATTACCAATTGAGCTTTCATGCATTTCTCCCTTTGAATGAAAGACATTGAGTAAAAAAAAAATCTTTATGAAAAATGACCAATAATTCTCATGCTAGTATGAGTATTCCCAACTTTGAAAATGTGCAATTATATACTGTTTCTGAAGTCTATAATTTGTACCCAATTCAGAAATACATAGGTGTCTTTCATACAGATTATTCCATGTATACATTTTCCAAGACAAAGTGCACTATACCCAGTAAATGAAAAAATACCATTGCAAGTTGCTGCTCAGTTTTTGGATCTGGGTTCGTCGGGTTCTTGGTGAAACTACAAGTCCTATATATCCCCACAACCAGGAAGGTCTAACGGATGTAACGGTATATTGCTTTCCAAGAGCTGTCAAAATTAGAAAAAGTTATAGGTGAAAACGTTGAGACAAAAGGCTGTTTTTTTCAACAAAATTTCAAATATTCCAATATCTAACTGTTAGTTTCTATAACGAAACCTTCATGGATTTAGACAAATGACCCCTTTCTGGATTCAGAATTTTGTCTACTTTTCGAAAATGTAAAGCTTTCCAGGATCCATTATTGCTTTTAAACTCATTTCTACCATTAACTGGAAGGAGGTTGAAAGCTCTAAAAATAGCAAAAATAGGCTATGTCCCAGAAAAATGCCAAAACTGAGTGAAAAATTTCGGTTCTCTGACAAAAGTCTGTCATTCCCTGAAAGCTGAGAAAATGGAGATTTCAGCCCCACAAACCTTTTTGTGATACCATTTTCAGGGAAACACCCAGAGGCTTTCATTTGCAGCCCGTTTTTCCCATTTTTCTGAAAAAAACAAAAAAATCACTATATTTTGCTAAATTTCTGGGCCCCCTCCAAGGGAATCCACAAACCCAGGGCGCCTTTAGAATCCACATGATGTTGGAAGAAAAGGACGCAAATTTGGCGTGGATACCTTATGTGGTCAAAAAGTTACAAGGGCCTAAGCGCGCACTACTCCAAAACGCCAAAAAAAGCCTCAGCACAGGAGGGGAAAAGGCCTAGCAGCGAAGGGGTTAAAAGTTGTTGCGAAGGAATCTATTCAGTGATCACAAGAATACAACCTGTTACTGGAGTTAACAGACTCAACTAGGCACCGGTAGGACCTGTACAGGCGGGTGCGACATCCACAGCCATGCTGGTGTCCGCGGGTTCCAGCACTTACAAAGTGCAGGCGGGTACATCCGTGCCATGCTGGAGCAGGTAGACCCCCGAGAGCGGAGTGAGGAGGTCGGGCAGAGTAGCGAATGCTGCGGGACGAGGAGTGAGGATTCAAGAAGTGTTGCCGCCTCATTAAGGGAAGGACTGCGGCCACTGTGAAAGTGAAAGCGGTGCATGGTGCACTGCAAATAAAAACAAGAAGCGGCTGCCATTCCTGAAGTGCAGCATTCACAAAAGGCATTTAGTAGTAGTAAAGTTAGGAGTCCTAACTTTACTACTGCTAAATGCCTTCTGTGAATACCAAAAGTATTACGTTTAGGATTTTATCTCAGTTTACTTCATTGAATCGGCCCCGGCATATTTTACAAACAAAGGGACAGATTTACAATAACTGGCGCATCCCTGCATATCAGCAGGGATGCGCCAGTTATTGTGCTCCACAGCTCCGCCACCCTGGATGTGCCGCATTTACAATGCGGCGCACCATGGGGCTAAAACATCAAAGATGCGTCACGCATCTGTGCCGTAAAGGCGGCGCATTGCTGGAGCTGCGTTGCAAGCGCGACGCAGCTCCAGCAATGCTCTGGGGGGGCCGTATCTTCACAATGCTGCGTCAATCCTTACGCCTGCTTCAAGCAGGCGCAGGGTTTTGATGCAGCATGGGCCCAAAAGTTACTGAGTGAAATCTTGTAGATTTCACTCAGCCACTTTTAGGAGGCGTTCCTGCGCTGGAACGCCTCCTTCTGGCGCAGGGCTTTACAAAGTGACGCATATGCATCACGTTCTAAATACCCCGCACCATGGCACATCTTTTGCGCCGCGGCTGCATCACAAAAGTGATGCAACTGCAGCGTAAAAGAGGCGCAAGGGGCTTGTAAATCTGCCCCAAATTGTTTCTAACTCCAGTGGATCAAATGTTACTTTAAATGCAACGACACATGTTGTGCAGTGAACCCCACTTTGCAAAAGTTGACTAGTCACTTTTCAACTTCCCTTGTTGTATTGAGTGTAAACAGTTGTTAATGAGGTGGTCCCTTTCTCCAGACAGTGTTAACACGTGCAAAAAGACAACAGAATGCAGTAATACTGTCCACAAAATGTGCCACATAATTTGCCTTTTCTTGTCCCATGGTTTAATTAACGCTGCCACATAATTTGCTCTTCTCCTGTGGCCCTGCCTATGACCTGCTAGTTACACATGAATGTGTAAAGTAGGTGCACAAATGCTCCAGCTCTGGCAGTGGGATTGTAGACGCCACCTGCAGGCCAAACAGATTTCTGTGACCAGTGACTACGGCTGGGATTAGAACATGTGCCCTGCAGATGACACACCCTTTTCTGCAGTAGGACATCAGGTAACTCACTAGATTAAATCTCACCGACGCGCAGATGACACATACATCTCGAGGATAGAAGCCTGCGAGCTGAATATTATACATGCATCTCTGCAGCAAGTAACTTAACCCACTGAGGTAGCTCGGGCATACTCGAGCCTGTGACTCACGTGCATAGCCTGCTCGTTTTTAGGCTGTTTTCATTCTCTTTAGATTCTTCCCTGCTTAGATCTTTTTTACCCACTCCTTTCACCTCTTGATTGTGCTCTCTTTCATACTATTTGCTTCGCTCATTATTAGTTTCCAATTTGTGCCCTGAACTTTCCAACTTTTGTCTATTTGTGCCTTCTTTTTCTCATTTCCCATTTTTCCTCAGTTATGTATTTCCTTCCCCTATTTATTGTTTCCTTTGTTACCCCATTCGTGTTCCTCTTTTTAACCACTGCCCCTTGTTCTTCATTTCCACAGCTGTTCAACACTCTTTTGTGTTTCCAGATTTGTTTTCGTATTCTTTTCCATCAATTCCTTCTCCTCTTCAGTCTATTTTTCTGTCATTACTTTCTCTGTCCCCTCTGATGCACGTTTCTCTCTTCCCTTCCTCTTTGAGTATTCTCTGTGCACAGGTACCCGCCTCTCCTTGCATTATGCGTCAGATTTATGAATATTTGACGCAGCGCAACTCAGCAAGACAATTTTCTGCTCTGCGCTGTGCCAAATGCGGAGGGCAGGAATGCGCCATGTCTACCAAGATCTGGCACATTCCTGCTCTCGCTCTGCGCACAATGTGCTGTCTAGCGCCAATGCAGGCACCCTTGAGCTGTGGTGTAAAGGTGCTGCATTGCAGGCAAGATTGTGTTTATGCAGGAAGAGACACATTCCTGTGCAAAAACAATCCTTAGAGGATTATCCTGCACTTAGAAAGAGGAAACAATGAGGAGGAATGAAGATATTTCTACCTGTTGCACTAGTGTCGGGAAGGCATACGAGGTTCACACCTACCCATGTTTACTATTCTTAGCAAATCTGAGAATGCAACAAAAAGCCTGGATGGATGCGTGGAACCCCCCCTTACCTGCACTGCAGCTCCCTCACCAGCAGCACTGCACTCTCTTGGCAGCCTCTCCTCAGCGGCACTGCTGTCCCATGAGCAGCACTGCACCCTACTCAGCAGCTCTGCCTCCCCTTTACCTGCACTGCAGCTCCCTCCTCAGTAGCACTGCACTCTCTTGGCAGCCTCTCCCCTGCCGCACTGCTGACCTCTGAGCAGCACTGCACCCTTCTCAGCAGCTCTGCCTCCCCTTTACCTGCACTGCAGCTCCCTCCTCGGTAGCACTGCACTCTCTTGGCAGCCTCTCCTCTACCACACTGCTGACCTCTGAGCAGCACTGCACCCTTCTCAGCAGCTCTGCCTCCCCTTTACCTGCACTGCACCTCCCCCCTCAGTAGCACAGCACTCTCTTGGCAGCCTCTCCTCAGCAGCACTGCTGACCTCTGAGCAGCACTGCACCCTACTCAGCAGCTCTGCCTCCCCTTTACCCGCACTGCAGCTCCCTCCTCAGTAGCACTGCACTCTCTTGGCAGCCTCTCCTCAGCAGCACTGCTGACCTCTGAGCAGCACTGCACCCTTCTCAGCAGCTCTGCCTTCATTTAGCTGCACTGCACCTCCCTCCTCAGTAGCACAGCACTCTCTTGGCAGCCTCTCCTCGGCAGCACTGCTGTCCCCTGAGCAGCACTGCACCATTCCCAGCAGCTCTGCCTCCCCTTTACCTGCACTGCAGCTCCTTCCTCAGTAGCACTGCACTCTCTTGGCAGCCTCTCCTCTACCGCACTGCTCACCTCTGAGCAGCACTGCACCCTTCTCAGCAGCTCTGCCTCCCCTTTACCTGCACTGCAGCTCCCTCCTCAGTAGCACTGCACTCTCTTGGCAGCCTCTCCTCAGCAGCACTGCTGACCTCTGAGTAGCACTGCACCCTTCTCAGCAGCTCTGCCTCCCACCTGCACTGCAGCTCCCTCCTCAGTAGCACTGCACTCTCTTGGCAGCCTCTCCTCTGCCACACTGCTGACCTCTGAGCAGCACTGCACCCTTCTCAGCAGCTCTGCCTCCCCTTTACCTGCACTGCAGGTCCCTCCTCAGTAGCACTGCACTCTCTTGGCAGCCTCTCATCAGCAGCACTGCACCCTTCTCAGCACCTCTGCCTTCTTTTAGCTGCACTGCAGCTCCCTCCCCAGCAGCACTGACTCTCTTGGCAGCCTCTCCTCGGCAGCACTGCTGTCCCATGAGCAGCACTGCATCCTTCTCAGCAGCTCTGCCTCCCCTTTACAAGCAATGTTCTCCAGTATTAGGGGTGTCTTTCATAGATTCACATGCTTGAATATCCCCCGTCGTCGAAGTGGGAGTCCCACGGTACATAAAATAGCAGTAAAATATGCATGTATACATGAAAAATATTATACATAAAAATATACATACATATAATATAATAAAATGTACATTTTTTAAAAGTATCATAGAACATAATAGGCCCATTGAAAAGCCTAAGGGAGAACTCACTTTAGTAGCATATTAGTGTCATTATGTGTTGGATCACATTCCAGCCAATCAGGCTGTAGCCTCCTCTAGAACCTTCTCCTCAGAAGCCCAAGTCCTCAGATTTTCTACCGCACGTCGTGTGAAGGGAGTCTCCCTGAGCTCTGCTCAGTTTTCTTCAACTCTAACTGTTTTTTCATCAAAAAATGTCTTCAAATAAGAAATCTTTATTTAAAGCCTGCCCTTCCTGTGGTAAACTGCGCCTTTTCCATGAGGAGCCACACAGTAAATGCATTTACTGTCTCTACCCAGACCATGAGGTGAAAAACTGTAAGTACTGTCGCACTTTCCCTCCCAAGAATCTGACGGATAGAGAGGCCCGTCTCCTTCTGTGGCTACAGAAGTTGAAGACTTCAGAGTCTGTGGTTTCTGACGTAGAAAGTTTATCATCTGGTATTTCTAAATCCTCTCAGAAGCGTGGGTCTGAGACTGAGGTTCCATCTTCTTTTCTGAAGAAAAGTAGACTGTTGGAGTCCTCCAGGACTGTCTCCCCACAGGATTTGCTTCAGGGCACGTCTACGGGACCTGGTTCTCTGACGTCTGCGCCCAAAGCCTTGCCTTCCATTTCTAAATCTGGCATTGGCTCGTCGACGGGCTCGTCGACGCGTCCGTCGACGTCTTCAGGGACGACGAAGTCAGTGAGTGTAACCTCTACGTCGACGACGACATGTACTATGTCGAACAGCGCTACGTCGACGACGATCACCTGTTTGGTGTCACAACCGAAAGCGGATTCGGTTATAACTCAGGCAGCACAGAAAAGATCACGCAATCCTGCTACACCACTCACGTCTCCTCCTGATCAGGAAGGCCGCAAGTTGGACTCTAAAGGAAAGAAATTTACAACCATGGCGGCTACTACTGTGAGGGCGGCTAACACTATGGCAATTTTGGGCCGTTACGACCGCCAGATGTGGTCCAAGGCTGCCGCACTGAATCCTCAACTACCTGATGCCATCCGTGCAGAAGCGCAGACCATTACACAAGAGGGGGAGTTAATTTCATCCGAAATTATTGATTGCGCACTCTACATTTCCTCCACGGGTTTTCGTCAATTGGCTGGGGCTGCAGTCTTGAGGCGTCAAGGCTGGTTGAAATCTACCACCTTCCGCCCAGAGGTACAGGCAAGAGTCCTGGACTTGCCGTACAACGGAGAATTGCTGTTTGGCAAACATGTTGATGATGCCCTTGAGGCGATAAAAAAGGACACCGACACTGCAAAGTCTTTAGCTACCCTCCAGTACAAGAAGCGGCCCTTTCGGGGGGCACGAGGTAGAGGCGGAGGTTCCTCTACTTTTCGAGGATCAGGTCAATATCGTTCGTACAACACCTACAACGATAACCGGCAGAGGGGTTCCTTCCAATCCCAAAATCGTCAGTTCAACACCAGACCAAACCATCAGAAAACAACATATAGAGGTAGCTCAAACAACAAAAAGCAGTGACAGTCTCAGTTCCTTTCTTCTGCCGACTGTAAATCTTGAAGGTCGCATCTCAAAGTACTTTTGCAAATGGTCCGAAATCACCTCCGACCAATGGGTCCTGGACGTTATCTCCAAGGGACATACCCTGGAGTTTACAAAATTCCCTCCCACTCGTCCACCTTCGGGGCCACCCTCTCCCCATCTCAAAGAACTTTCGGGCCAGGTAAAATTGATGATCAAAAAAGGAGCTATCGAGGTAGTGCCGCAAGGTCAACGCGGCTAGGGGTTCTATTCCAGATTCTTCTTAGTAAAGAAAAAATCAGGGGAATGGCGTCCAATTTTGGATTTACGGGCCCTGAACAAATTTATCATTTCGAAAACTTTTCAGATGTTAACTCTGCTTCAAATTCTAAATTATCTCAATCCAAGGGAATTCTTTTCAACGATCGACCACCAAGACGCATATTTCCATGTGCCAATTCACCGCAGACACAGGAAGTATCTACGCTTCACAGTCGGACAGCTGCATTTACAATTCAAAGTCCTACCATTCGGCCTTCGATCAGCGCCGAGGGTCTTTACCAAGATCTTGGCCCCGGTAGCTGCCTTTCTGCGTCTGCAAGGCGTCCAATTTTATCCATACCTGGACAACTGCCTCATCAAGGCCAAGACTTTTCAGCTGACGGAGCAGCACACTCAGGTCTGCGTCTCCCTCTCCCTCTTCCGAAATTTGGGGCTTTCAATCAATTGCCAGAAGTCACACTTTCATCCCTCGCAAAGGCGAGATTTTCTCGGAGCCTCGCTAGATTCTCGACGAGGGAAAGTGTTCGTTTCCCAAGAAAGACAGGACCGCATGGTAAAGATGGTGCAATTTCTATAGTCAAAACTGTACGTTTCTGTCCGAATGTTCAAATCATTCCTTGGCATGGCTTCCTCGTGCATCCAGCTTATTCCCAATTGCAGATTGCACATGAGGACTCTACAGGAGGAATTAGACAAACAGTGGAAACAGGTGTCAGGGTCATTGGAGGACAAAGTCCTTCTAACACCTCGCATTCAGAAAGCGTTGGAGTGGTGGGCTCACCCTCCAAACATATCTGCGGGCCGTTCATTCCAAGATGAACCTCCGACTCTGACGCTTACACGGACGCCTCTCTCGAGGGATGGGGAGCGCATCTCGACGGCATGTCTGTGAAAGGGAAGTGGACGGCGACCCAACGTGCTTGGCATATCAATCGCCTGGAACTCATGGCGATCTTCTTGGCCCTAAAGTCTTTTCAGAGGTTAGTGCAGGGACATACTCTGCTGGTGAGGACAGACAACACCACCAGGATGCACTACCTCAACAAGCAGGGCGGCACGAGGTCCCTCCTACTTTCGCAACTGGCACAAGAAATATGGGATTGGGCGATTCAACGTCAAATTCATCTCACAGCCATCCATGTGCCGGGGCGTGGCCAATGTTCTGGCGGACTCACTCAGCCGGGCGTCGTCAGACAATCACGAGTGGGAACTCAACCAACCAACCGTCAATTTCATCTTCCGGCGGTGGGGCCAGCCGCAGATGGATCTTTTCACGACTGCTACCAACAAGAAATGCCTACGCTTTGCAAGTCGGCATCCCCACAGAGAGTCGAGCGGAAATGCATTTTCGATCAATTGGTCGAACGACTTCATCTACGCTTTCCCTCCACTTCCTCTAATTCCTCGCCTGTTACACAGGATGAGGTTTCAACCTTGTCACATCCTCCTGATTGCACCCAAATGGCCGAGGCGTCCATGGTTCACGGACCTGCTTCTATTCTCACAGTCCGACCCGATACCGCTTCATCCTCTACCTCACCTCCTCATGATGAAGCAGGGACAAATCTGTCACCCAGATCTGGCATACCTTCAACTCCATGCCTGGAACCTGAATACAATGAATTTGCACGTCTGAATATCGACGAGGATTGCAGGGAGGTTTTAGCGCGCGCTCGCGCTCCATCCATCATTAGAACCTACCAGTTAAAATGGAAGCGTTTCTGTGTCTGGTGCCACACTAAAGATTTGGACCCCATGACTGCAAAACCTGAACAGATATTGCCTTTCTTTTTATCCCTGGCGAGATCAGGGCTTTCACATTCAACCCTGAAGGTGTTTCTGGCGGCGATTTCCCGCTTCCGTCATGATGGTTCTACATCTCTATGTTCCTCGAGAATCATAAAACAATTTTTCAAGGGCCTTTTTAGGATGTTTCCACCTATCCGTCGCCCTCCACCTGCTTGGCGCTTAAATTTGGTTTTGTCTCAACTGCTTCTACCTCCCTTTGAACCTATCCACTCTGCAAGTCTAAAATTTTTCACATGGAAAGTTGCTCTCTTACTCGCCTTGACATCCTCGAGGCGTGTCAGTGACATTCAGGCATTTACCATACAGCCTCCTTTTCTACAATTCTCCAATGAGGCTGTGACATTACGAACTAATCCTAAATTCATCCCGAAGGTTCCCAGTGACTTTCATCTCAACAAACCTATAATCCTGAAGACTTTCTTTCCTGCTCCGCAAACTCCAGCTGAGCGGTCTTTACACTCATTGGATGTGAAACGTTGTCTCAAATTTTACATTCAGCGAACTGCAACTGTCAGAAAGTCAGATCAGTTGTTTGTGGCATATGGTCCAATTTGCAAAGGACAACCTGTTACCAAACAGACCATAACCAGGTGGATATCCTCTACCATATCCTTTTGCCACCAACGGGCTGGGAAGCCCCTTCCTGCTCCAGTTCGTGCTCACTCAACTAGAGCGGTGTCTACTTCTGCTGCCCTTTTTGCGGGGGTACCCCTGAGGCAGATCTGCAGAGCTGCTACTTGGTCGAGCAGCCATACTTTTACGAAACACTACTGCCTGCAATCAACAGACGCCGCGGATGCGGCAGTAGGTCAAGCGGTGCTGCGGAATCTTTTCCATTAAAGGTGAGCCTCTGTTGCTACCCGCCTCCAGTCATAAAGGTTTTCTCTTTCTAATAATATTTTGGTATTTATTGCATATTGACTGATATGTTTACCTTACTTGCCTTGGTATGTCACCTTTATGACTTATGTGATGTTTTACTGCTTTCTACTCTTATTCAAGCATGTGAATCTATGAAAGACACCCCTAATACTGGAGAAGAACAAAAGTTACTTACCTGTAAACTGTGGTTCTCCAGTATTGGTGTCTTTCATAGATTCACATGCGACCCTCCCATCCTCCCCTCAGAGGCTCTCTTCTCCTCAGGCACTTTTACTTACTTTGTGCTACGAAAATCTGAGGACTTGGGCTTCTGAGGAGAAGGTTCTAGAGGAGGCTACAGCCTGATTGGCTGGAATGTGATCCAACACATAATGACACTAATATGCTACTAAAGTGAGTTCTCCCTTAGGCTTTTCAATGGGCCTATTATGTTCTATGGTACTTTAAAAAAATGTACATTTTATTATATTATATGTATGTATATTTTTATTTATAATATTTTTCATGTATACATGCATATTTTACTGCTATTTTATGTACAGTGGGACTCCCACTTCGACGACGGGGGATATTCAAGCATGTGAATCTATGAAAGACACCAATACTGGAGAACCACAGTTTACAGGTAAGTAACTTTTGTTCTTCTGCCACAATCCCAGGAAATATCACCCCCTCCAGTGATTCTTTATATCAGAGCTGGTTCTTCCTCCCCCACTCCCTTCCATACATTGCTCCTCCACCGGCATTATTTCTGTCCTGTCGCACCTTTCCTACTCTTCGCTCCACCGTATGCCATCCGTTCTTCCTGGTGTCTTTCACTATTTTATTTTACTGTTTTATCTCTTCTTCCCATTTCATCCTATTGGTATTTCTTCTTATTGCATTAGTTACCATTAATTATCTCTCTCCCCTCCTCCTATCCCATGGTTTCCTCCTCAAACTCTTTTTTTCATTTTATCCCATCTGTCTCCTTTTACTTTCCTAACTTCAGCTTTCATCCTCCTCTTTCTTCCTTTCCCATCCATCCTCCTTTCTTGTTCCTCCTTTTCCTTTTAATCTTCTATGCCCATTTGCACCTCGTATTCTTCCATATACCACTCATCAGCCTGGATAGCTTGGCTCCAGTGGCATGGAGAGAACGGGACCCGCGTCTGGGCATACCCGTACCACTCGGGGTGGCAAATGCAAACAGAACAATTGATGGACAGAATGCAGAACAATATCATAGATTCACCCCAGTACAGAGATCTGGGTCTAAATCCATCGTTTTTTGCTCCCCATGCAATTCCAGTTTGAACCCAGCCATATGCAAAAACAGTCTTGACCCTGCACCTGATGGGAACTGATGAGAGGTGTTATCCCAAAACCGGTCCCAGAATGCTTGTTTCCAGTTCAGAGTAGACCTGGCTGGGTAGTTCGCACTGGACTGTTCCCATGGGGCACAGGGTCAAGACTGATTTGCATTTAGCTGGGTCTGAACTGAGGTGGCGAAGTGTGCTAAAGAATGATGATGGATTCAACCCAGATCTGTGACTGGGGGTGAGTGTCTGAAACGTTTCAGCGCTCCCGCCATCATCTCCTTGTGTTTGCTAAGGGTGTATTCAAAGCTCAATCTAATAGGTCCTTACAAAGAGGTAATTGGGTCTCAGTAGACAATTGTGGACTTATTACTAATGATAAGATCTTACTTTATGTTAAAAAACCTAGAAATTCACAGAAAAAAACCAAAGGATAAAGTTAAATTATAGTAAGGTACGGTAATATTATCATTAATTTAAAAAAATTATAAATTTACTGAAAAAATAATCATTAAAGTGATATTATTGATTTGTGAAAACATCCGTTAAAATGTAATATTTCAAACTCATGACACTGAAATTCACCATAGACTGGCTCTTATTACTGTAAAGCATTGATAGTTTCTTAGGAGGTCGGCTACCCAGTTAACTTGCAAACCTAGAAATTGCATCACACGATGCTTCCAGTTGCTGACATCTAGGGTCAGCAGTCTATCCCAACACAAATTTGAAAATAAAATGCCCAAATAGCTGAAAGTTAGGATCTTTATAATGGGTATGCCTCCAATGGTAAATTTCCTAGAACAAGTGTTTTTAGGACCACTAGTCAAGACATATGATTTTTTTTTAAATGAACCCTAAGTTTAAAATCCATCATAAAAGAATTAAAAGCTTCCAGTAAAGTTTGTAAACCATTTGCAGTGCAAGATAACAGCATTGAAACGTCCACGTACAGCAAAACAGGGACGGGTTGTTCACCAATTTTAGGTATTTCGGGGGTTAATGTCTTTAAAAATGCATCCAGTGCATTATATAAAATAGAAATAGGATGTGGTCTAACGGCTAGGGCGGTCGACCGAAAATCTGGGGAACCGGGTTCGAGTCTCAGCAATGATGCTCAACATCCTGTGATTCTGGGCAAATCACTTAATCGCCACGTGCCTAACAAAAATGAATGTGTCCTTGTGTAACGCAACTGGTGCTCATGTACAGCGCTCTGACACCTTCGGGTCAAGTCTGCGCTATATAAAACTCTGAAAATAAATAAATAAGAACAGGGCCAATTTGCAGCCTTGACTGACTCCCCTTGTAACGTGAATAGAAGACTTCAGGTCACCCACCTGGGTATATATCGAACTCTCATTGTGGTAAGTTTGATGCAAACTTTTCAAAGTAAATACTACGAGGGGATCGACACCCGCTTGTTCCATAATTTCCCAGAATTTGTCTGTATCCACTAGGTCAAATGCCGAGGAGAGGTACATGAAGGCCATATGGAGAAGCGTGGCTCAGTGATTAGAGGCGGCAGACCCGGAAGCTGAGATCGACCGTGGACCAGGGTTCGATTCCCCGCCTCGGCGGGTCTCGGGCTCAAAAAATTCCACGGACTCAACAATTCTCGCTCTGGTGCCTACTCAACTCACGGGGTTACACTCTGCGACTCTGGGCAATAGCTTGCTTAATCTCCACTACGGCCCCTCGCGGCGGGATGCCTGGCTTTCACCTTGTGGACACCCTGCCGGGGTTTCTCACAGGGGAATACCAGGACGGGTTCCCTAAGCAAGCGCCGGGACGCTCACGGGCAGCCGTGCGCTTTACAAATCCAGCACATTTACATTTACATATGCATGGCCCCTCTCTTGGCCTGAACATATTTGCCCATTATAAGAGCCAAATTTAGGGCCTGTTCGATCATGCCCCTACACCGACGGAAACCCTATTGGGCCTTGGAGAAGAAGGCTCCATCATCTCCCCCCCTCACCCCCCCCAATCTTCCAAGCTCCCTAAAATCACCAAACCAAAACTGTTTGCGGGGCAATCAATAAGGGAGATTGGCCGATAATTTGACGGGTTGTTCTTGTTACCATTTTTATGTGTGGGTATGGCCACAGACTTCAACCGGGAGTCTGGCTAGCCTGTAATGACTATGGCTATGAAAACATTGGTAATTACAGGTGCCCATGAATGAAGGCTATACTTAAAAAATTCTACTATATATCAAATTTACATTTAAAAATAATTCAATTAATTTAACATTAGTTGCTAATGGTGTTAGTTGAATTCCCTGCCTCCGTCATTTCCTACAGGAGTGCGTTGCAGTACCAGTGGCTGCCCACATGTGGTGCGTGACTTCCCTAACATTGGGCTGGAGTACGATTAAGCCTCTTTTGAAACTTATTTTATCTATCTAAAGAAAAGGATTTTTATTACAGAGGGTAAGAACTGGGCACTCTGCCTCAAGTGTACGCAATGTGTGTTGGAGCTATTAAGTTGGCTGTGGTCCAACTGGCGAGTGGAAAAGACCCCGTAACCACTCTAAAGTATGTCAGAAATACCAGACATACGAAAGTACAATATACAAAAATGCCTTATGCACACACACTCGATATCATTTGCAGTCATGTCTCTATATAAACACACAATTGAATTAAGCCAAGGACAACAATAATAATCAAATTTCTTTGCACGTGTCGCTGTAATTTCAGAGTTTTAATGGTTCCGCAACCAGCCGACAAGTGTTTCGTTGCGTTTGGAACAGTGTGTTCGCGACTCCTCAGGGCTGCGGTAAAAAAAAACAAAAGAAAAAGGTCGCTCCGCCGGTGATAATTCCGCCCTGGCGGGGCCCGTGACCAATAGCGAGGAATATCTTTGGAAGATTGCCGAGTAAGATGGCGGGTTCTGCAGATAAAATCACAAAGGGATTGAGGTTCCGTGATTTTCGACTTCGCTTCGTAGTCAGCCGCCATTTTGTGACAGCCGCCATTTTGTGTTGCCCTCACTCAGGCGACACGGCGAACATAGTGTTTTTGACTTTTCAGCTGCTCGCCTCTCCTGTTAAAGAGTAGTAACCCTTTGTCCTTGTTTAAGAAACCGATGTCAGGAACTGGCCGAGTTAGTTAATCCATGTCTAGACTGATTGATCCTTGTCTTAGTTGGCTGTGTGGGTCTCACCATTCTTCCTTTATCTTATTCTATTTAACTGGCCTTCACTATTCTTTCAGTGTATTTTCTTGTTACACAACTGTCCTTTGAGGCTCGCAAATACGTCTTGCCACCTGCAAATTGAATTACATGCATTAGCATTGATTAACTTGAGGGGAGGGGAGAACATGGGGTCTGAAAGAAGGGCGTATACAAGATACCCGATAGCTTGTTTTCGAACTTTTCCCATTTGTCAGTTCTGTATGTTTTGGGAGTGCGTATTGTAAATGTGTACTGTATAAAAGACTGTTCGCCACGGAATGAAGTGGCAGTCTCCTAAGAATATACTTCTGTACTTCTTGGATAACTGTGCTTAGCTGCAGCTAATAAACCTGATTTTCTACGCCTAACAGAGTGTCTTGTGTCTCTGTCTGATAAGGCAGGTGAACCCGGAGATATCAGGCGTGCCCTGCGCCGCTAGACCCATAAGGCCCGGTTCTCCAATTGGCGCCCAACATGGAGCGACTTCAGCGGTAGTGGTTCAGCCCGAAGATCGTGAGGAGCTTCGCAAGAAAATTCTGGAGGATTCGCGAACCACGAGAGCGACCCCTGTATGTCGAAGTGGACCGAAGGTCTTTTTCAGCGCGGCTACTCCTTTCCGACGGCTGCAGACGACTGCTGCCCTGACTGCCGCCCTGCCTTGGCCCTCTGGTGATGATTGGTATAGCAAGACGTTAGATGGACATCTGTTGGCGTGAGAAAACACTTAGGGCCCAATGTAGGTAATTCTTATTTACCACTTCTTAAATACCGAATTTTACCGATTCGGTATTTAAGAAGTGGTAAATATGAAGGGGGGAGATGTAGGTATTTCCAGATGTGTAAATACCGAATCTTTAAGATTCGGTATTTACCGAATCTGGAAATACCGAATCGGTATTTCCTATTGATTCCTATGGGCTGTGAAGCCCATAGGAATCAATGGGCAATACCGATTCTGTAATTACAGAATCGGTAAATACCGAATTTCTCAAGGGTGCAGAGGGTGTCACTTTCACACCCTCTGGCCCCCCACAACAGGCTCGGGTGCCATGTGGTAGGCATACATGCCCCAAGGGCAGGTCTGCCTGTCATATGGCAGAGGTGTGCATGCACACATGTGCATGCACACCGGAATCGGTATTTTACCATCAAATTGGATTTGATGGTAAAATACCGATTTTGTAAGGCTTGTGGGACTCAGAAGAGTCCCACCTACATCTCAAATTTACCGAATCGGTAAAAATACCGATTCGGTATTTTACAGAATCGGTAAATTTACCGATCGGTAAATTTACCGATTCTGTAAAATTAAGGACCCTACATACCATTTCTGAAATACCGGTCGGTAACGGCCGAAAATACCGATTTTCGGCCGTTACCGACCGACCTACATCTGGCCCTTAGTTAAGTATTCGTGGGTAGCGCCCACTCTTTGTTTTGTTTTTTTGTTATTCGATCAGTGCAGGGGTAAGTACGTTTGCGCTGTGACTATATTGTCTTAAAAAAAACCTTGACGTTTGTAAAAGTCCAGTTCGTTACGAAATGCCTGGATTTAGTAAGTTTAAGAAATTTTGTTGTTTGGGTTGTTCTAGGGATTCCCGGCTAGAGGATTCTTGTCCGATTCCTCCGGTTGGAACTCCCACTTACGAGCTCTATTCGAAACATGGCCTTGGTCCTATTATTTTCAATGAAACTTGGATTCGATACACAAAAAAAGATGGTGTTTTACAGTGGCCACACAATGGTAGCTTTGAGTCTGACATATTAGATAATTTAGAAGCAATATTATTTAAAAGAAAAGCCCGGCCGGCAATGTTTGACTCTTTCCGCCTATGGCGTAAGCAAGCCAAACAGAAAGAAATTAAACAAGCAAAGAAAGATAAAAAAGCACAAGATATGACGATATTAAAGGCTGCCCAGCAGTTTAAAAATGATGAGGCTGATCAGATGATTGAAGTTTCAGAAAGACAGCATCGTATGGTATAGATAAATGTTATCCTGTGTTTCCTGCTTCCTCAAAGAATAAGGATCTTGACGGAGATCCTTTTATGTCCCATTTGTTGAGATTACCTCCACCCTATGTATTGGGTGCTAATGCACCCCCATTGCAACTTATTGTCCAGCAACCAGCTGCTAATCCGGCTGTTCCGGTTCTTGCCTAATTGCCTCTTCCAGTGATTCCACCTCCGCCACCTTTTCTACCGACTTCTGTACCTCAGTCTTCTATGCTTCAGTCTTCTTTACCTTCAGCTTCTTTTGCCACTAGCTCTTCTCCTGCTGTACAGAATACATTGTCTCCTGTTCTAGTGTCGGATTCTCCTACAGCTCGTCAACGATTAGTTAACACTGTTTCCGGTCTTTTGTCACCCTTTCTCGGGCCGCTTCATTTTTCTCCTGCCTCGCCTCAAAGGCAATCTCGCAGCTAAATTCCGGACTTGGAAGAGCAGATTAAGTTAGATTCTCTCGCTCATAATGAGATCATGAGTGGTCCACAGTATAGTGTGCGTGATATTTTAGACACTTTTCTTCAATGGAATGCGCCTACGCAGAAGTATGTTTTTAATGTAATGTGTAATACTCTTATCAAAGCATGGGGAGATATGGATTTGGATTTACCTCCTCAGGGTTTATTTGAGGTACAGGACCAATTTGAGAAGGGATTTATTGTGGATTCTGATGTAGAGCACGCTGTCCATAAACTTGTTACTTTCCGGTCTTCCTTTTTCTCTCAAACTCCTCTTGAACCTGATCCTGCGGTTTGGCGTAAAATGAAACAATATCCTATGCGAGAAGTTCCTCCAGTATGGAGAGAAGCGGTTGCGCAAGTAGTTAATGTTCCAGGTGTCCCTGCTCATTTTCAGCGTATATGGGTACATGACCCTTGGAAAAGATCGGAAGTTCTGGTGCTTAAACAGTCTTTACCGGACCCTCGTAAGAATCCCGCTGGGTATTATAAAGAGCTGTCCCAGACTGTTGATGCGTGTATTATGAATTTGGCAGATATTGATTTACTGATGGGAAATGTAGTCCCACAAGCATTATAGGCTAAGATTCGTAGGCAAGACCACGATCAAGCTTTGGGTGGTGATTGGGCTGCTATAGCAACCACCGATGCAGGACAAATAGGTGGTGCTAAACCCGATGATTTGATTATAGAATTACCTGGTAAAATAATAGCTCTCATGAAAACGATGAGGCCTGCGGTACGAGTTAATTGGGATAAGTTAGCGGCATGCAAGCAAAAGACAGATGAAAGTGTCTCCGATTTCTTTACTCGTTTCGAAGAAACTTTCATCGACCATAGTGGTCAAGATATGAGTACTGAAGGTGGACAGCGATTATTTGTGGATAAATTTGTCTTTAATTTACTTCCGGAATTATCCCACAAATTGAAACAATCAGAGAGTTCATGGGCAGTTTCATCGACTTCCCAGATATTAGCTACGGCCCAGTATTATGAGAACAGGGATAAGGAAGAAAAGGATAAAGCAGAGAAAAAGACTAAAGAATTGAAAACGAAGATTCTTTTGCAACAGGCTTATCCTCCTCGTTCCGGTCAGCCACAATCGCAACAGCCTCCACAGTTTCAGAAATTGTTACAAAAACCTACGCCTTTTGTTCCGCGACCTCCGTTGGGTCCTAATCAATGTGCCTATTGTAAAGAGGAAGGTCATTTTAAAATGAACTGTCCGGTCTTACTACAACGTACTGGTGGACAATCTGTGCCACGAGGTCGTGGTGGTTTCCAGTCAACCCCTAGAGGTAGAGGGCGAGGTGCGTTGTCTCAAGACCAGCGTTCCTTACCCCCGCAGAATACTATGAATTATTTTGATCAACAGAATTCTCAGTCTGCGCAATATTATAATGACGATTATTATGCAGAGAGTGAAAGTCCTGATTTTCACACTAGCTAGGACAGCCATAGACAGAGCAAGGGAGTCGTATCAGTTCCAGTGGATCAGAATGGACCTTATGTTGATGTTGTAGCATTGGGTGTTACAGAGCCGTTTCTTTTGGATACTGGTGCAATTAGAAGTTCTATTATTTACTCCAAACTCCCTGGGGCACCTTTGTCTGGCTTAACGAATGTTTCGGTAGGATTCTCTGGCGCCCCAGTTAGCAACCCAGTTTCATGTACTCATTTCTATTGGTCCTTACGACTTGGAAGCCCCGCTCATCTTAACAACTGGTTGCGGTGAGAATTTGTTGGGCTTGGATTTATTGAAACGTCTACATGCAACGTTGTATTGTTCCCCCTCTGGTGTACATCTTACGTTGGGAGACAAATTGATTTCTCCCATGTATCTGTCCAAAGATCAGCTACCACTTGAATTGCGTTCACTTCCTGCTACGCTTTGGGCCACGGGTCCGAATGATGTTGGTTTGCTCAGAATACCACCTTATGTGATTACTGTCAAGCCAGATGTTCAGTTGCCACGTATTCCTCAATACAAGATTTCTAGTGATGGTGAAAGAGCTCTGTTGGCTATCGTGCATGATCTAGTTCAGAAAGGTGTCATTGAAGAAACGAGAGGAAACGTTTGCAACAGTCCGGTTTTGCCTGTTCTTAAACGTACCGATCCTTCCAAGCCACCTGTGTATCGTTTTGTGATTGATCTTCGAGAAGTCAACAAAATTGTTGTCTCTCAGTTTCCTGTTGTCCCAGATATTACTGCTTTGCTCACAATGGTACCTGCTTCGGCTGCTTGGTTCTCAGTTATCGATCTTAAGAATGCTTTCTTTAGTATTCCTATTGCTGAGGAAAGTCGAGATCTCTTTGGTTTCTCTCTTGGAGGCCGAAGCTTTAGATTTAAACATGCACCTAAGGCTATTGTGAAAGTCCCTCCATTTATAGCCAAGCTTTGAAATCCCAATTGGATTTCTTCTCTTTGCCTTCCGGTACTACTCTAATCCAGTATGTGGATGATTTGTTGGTGGCTGCTGATTCAGAAGATGTCTGTAAAGATGCGACTATTTTGCTTTTGCGCCACTTGCCTGATTTACATCATAAGGTGTCACCATCTAAGTTACAATATTGCCGCCAAGAGGTTACCTATTAAGGTCATCTCTTGTCAAAGGAGGGAAGGCGATTGACTCCAGAACGTATTCATGCAATTTCACGAATGTCTGTACCATTCACGCAAAAGGAAGTGCGTGCCTTTTTGGGTATTACCTCATATTGCAGACAGTGGATCCCAAATTTTTCTCTGCTAGCTAAACCTTTGTTGGCGCTTACTTTGAAGGACACACCCCAACCTCTTCCTTGGACTGACGAATGTCAGAAGAGTTTTTCTGACTTACGTACTGCTTTGTGTTCTGCTCCTGTGTTGGGTACTCCAGACTATCGTAAGCCTTTTACACTCTACGTGCACGAACGGGAAGGTTGTGCATTGTCTGTTTTAACACAACAATTTGGAGACAAACAAGGGCCATGTGCCTATTTTTCAGCTACTTTGGATCCAGTAGCCAAGGCATTGCCTAATTGTCTCAGAGCAACAGCAGCAGCGGTGATCTATATTCGTCAATCTGCTGGATTGGTATTAGATCACACTCTTGTTGTTATGGTACCAGATGCAGTAGATACTCTTTTGAATAGAACGAAAACGCAACATCTGACGAGTGCTCGTTTGTCTGGGTATGAGTTGACGCTTTTAGCAAGCCACATACACATCAGACGATGCAATGTTTTGAATCCAGCAACGTTGTTACCTACTCCAGAAGAGGAGGGTACACAAAATCAGCATGATTGTCTTCTCCGAACGGAGGAGGAAACTAAAGGCAGAATAGATCTAAAAGATACACCACTTGTGGATCCGGATGGGATCTTATGGGTAGATGGCTCGTGTTTTAAGCTTCCTAATGGTGATACGACTGCAGCCTATGCTGTTACCACTTGGCATACAATAGTAGAAACTGCACGTATCACACACAATTCAGCACAAGCAGCTGAGTTGATTGCGCTGACAAGAAAGGAACTGATGAAATGATTACGCACTTGTATAGCGCACGACTACCCGTAGGCATCTCGGCGCTTGTACGAATACCGCCGAGGAACTCTTCCTGGCCTTTCCCTGTGAGGAGCCCACTCCTGGGCACCCCCAAGGTGAAGTCTGGCATCCTCAGCGTTGTTGGGGCCGTTGTAGAGATTAAGCAAGCTATTGCCCAGAGGTGCAGAGTGGGACTCATGATTAGAATAGGCACGAGGCGAGAATTATCAGGTCAGAGGAAATTGAGCCCGAGACCCGCCGAGGCGGGAATTGAACCCTGGTCCCGGCCAGACTACTGCATCAGGGTCTGCTGCTCTAACCATTGAGCCACACTTTTCTACAAGAGCATGGGTGTTAGCGAAAGGAAAGAGAGTGACTGTCTACACTGATAGCCAATACGCCTTTGGCGTGGCTCATAGTTTTGGTCGCTTGTGGAAGGAAAGAGGATTCTTTACTTCCCATGGGACTAAAATATAGCATGGTCAGTTGGTTACTGATCTCTTTGAATCACTTACTTTGCCTACCCAAATAGCGATTGTAAAGTGCAGTGCGCATAAGAGAATCACTGATGATGTAGGTCGTGGGAATGCATTTGCAGATGAAGTAGCAAAGGAAACAGCGAGAAATGTTAAGAGCCATATGTATGTTGCAGGCCCTGCAAATTGGGTTAGAGAAGGAGGTATGTGTGAAGACACAGTGGAAAGTGTGAAAATGATTCAAGCAGAAGCGACTGAGAAGGAATTAAGCAAGTGGAGAGAAAGTACGGGAATGTTGGATGAGACAGGATGTTGGACGGAATTGTCGGAACACCAAAGATGGTTGTTACCAGATGCCTATGTACTACCTGTAGTTACTATGGCGCATCGTCCAGCTCATATCAGTGCGAAAGGAATATGTAAGCTTCTGGCTCCAGTATGGCAGAATGAAGGTATTCCTAAATGTGCGGAAAATGTAGTGAAGCATTGTATTGTTTGTTTAATGCATAATCCAGGAAAGGGAACCCCAACTCCGGCAGGTCATTTTGCTCCTCCTACGTATCCTTTAGAGGTTTTACAAATAGATTATATCCATATGGAACGTTCCAACAACCTTAAGTATGTCCTTGTGGTGGTCTGTGCCTTTTCCAGATGGATAGAGGCTTACTCCCTAAAGGATAATACTGCCTTGTCCACTGCCAAAGTCCTTTTGAAAGAATTCTTCCCAAGGTTTGGTTTGCCGCGCATTGTCTGGAGTGACAATGGAAGTGAATTTGTGGGTCAAATTATGCAGAAGGTGTGTGCGGGTCTTGGCATTAGACAGAAATTCTATGCGGGAAACCATCCTCAGTCAGCGGGTTTGGAAGAGTGCTATAATGGCATCTCAAGCTCAAATTAGCGAAGATTTAGGCCAGCACAGGCCTCGCTTGGCCTGATGCTTTACCTTTGGCACTTCTCTCTACGAGAACAACTGTGCATTCTCGTTTAGGACTTAGTCCTTATGAGGTCGTTTTCGGACGCCCAGCTAACGTTTGGGGAGTCCCTCGACCAAAGAAATACTCTGATATTCCATATCCATTGTTGGTTGACTACTTACATGACCTCACCACTAAATTACGTGTTATTCATCAACAGGTCCAAAACGCTTTACCGGAGGCTTCCTCAGATCCAGGTCATTCCATCCAACCTGGAGATTATGTCTGTCTGAAAAATTTTCAGAGGATGAAGAATTTGGAACCTCGTTGGGGGCCGTCGCGACAAGTACTTCTAACAATACCTACAGCTGTGAAGGTTGCCGGAAAGAAGAACTGGGTCCACGGCGTGCACTGTAAGAAGGTACCCTTGCCTTTACCCTATGAGCAGTGGGTTCAAGAAGGCATTGGTGATAACGAATGTGAGAAAGTACCCCGATTTGTATCCTTTAGTAGTGCACGCCTGGACTGGACAAATTCTGAAAAAGAAGACGATGATGTGCTACAAGAAGCTGTACCACCCCATCTAAGACTAGATACGACTAAACCAGAGACTCTGTTTAACCCCTTCCATGCTGGGCCGATTCTGCTCCTTTGCTGAAGATTTCAGCGCAGGTGCGGTCATGATGGCCCCCAGCCGTCATCAGCACACGAGCACTGTAGTGCATGACGGCTGGGGGCCGTCATCAGCATGGAAGGGGTTAAGGACCAAACGATACCTGGCAAGATACGGGACAACCTAAGACCCAGGTTGTCAAAAGACAATTGAATTGTGTTTTCTTTTTCTGTGATTACCTTTTTTTTTGGGAAAAGGTATTTCCTTTCCACTATCCATCAAGTTGCAGGGTCACGGTAGGAGTCTTGAGCTGTGACCTGAATAGTGACTAGGTCAACAGGACTTGCAGTGTCATAGGACGGCTAATAATCACAGCCAAGTGATCTAGGAAGATAATCGTGAGCATCGTCTTTAGAGTAGTGGATACTAAGATGGAAGGGAATGATGTTATGATTGTGAAAAGAAACAAATAAAAGAAACTGCTATTTAGTCGATGTGGCATAGCACTATGTAGTCTAGTGTGTTTATATATTTTATTAGCTTTTGTGGGTTGGATTGTCCACACTTTGCAGCAAGCACCTGTTCCAACTTCTGTTTCTCTGCTCTCTTCTTCTACTGACTCCCCGCATAAGTTCTACACACTCCCAGACCATGAACAAGTTAGGAGACCAGAATATTTCAACAATTCTTTTATCCAGTTGTTACATCAGCATCAACTGGTAGTTAAAACTACTGATTGTTGGGTTTGTGGGCTTTTACCCCATAACGCTAAGAAAGGGATGCCATATTTAGTTCTCCCGTTTTCATATGAAGGTTCCGCTTGGGCTTATTTGGCTATGTTTTCCAATGCATATCAGAACCAACTTCGATATCCTCCTGGTGATCTATATGCTGGTGGATCAGACTATAGTCATAGTCCTTTGATTATAGGAATAGTGACTATGGCCAAAATTGCTGATATTAGTAAGATTCCCGTGGATGAGAAACGAGCATATGATGGTTGGAATGTGACTCGTTATATTACTAGCCTCACTGACAGGGCTAAAGAAAGCAGATCCTTACCAATTTTGACAGTACCGCATAAAGGCACCCTGTGTTTGCAAATAACTGGTCAGAACAATAAGAATAAACAGGAAAAGAGTGTTTGTTCCCATACCTTTGTTTATTCCCCCTTGATTTCTTCTCCGCTAGTACCATCTCAAGGTACATATTTTATCTGTCATGATAGGGCCTACACCTGGCTTCCTGCCTATTTTTCAGGAACATGTTATATAGCTTTCCTTCTTCCCCCTACATACACTGCTCCTTCAGGACACCACAGGAAAAGATATGGTAGAGGAGTTATTGGTTCTGGAGACACAGCTGGACAAGAGGGAGGAGACTTCATTAAAGGGTTTCTCCCCTTTTGGGGCCCAATGGTCAATAGCAGAAACATTAGACAGTTGGTTCGTGTTGTCCAGGCTACGATAAATTTAACTTCCGGAGCCTTGAGTAATTTGACGGCTGAACTTCAGGCAGATCGTCTTATGACTTTACAAAACAGAATGGTGTTGGACATTGTCCTTGCTGATAGAGGAGGAGTTTGTAAATTGATTGGGTCTAGTTGCTGCATTTACATTCCGGATAATGCTCCTACAGTATACCAAGCCATTTCTAAGCTACATGTCATTTCCGAGTCTATTCATCAGGACTCAGGAGATTGGTCTGTGATGGGATGGTTTTGGGGACTACTGTCCACATGGGGATGGAAAGTGTTAACTTTCCTTGGAATGATTTTAGCCATCACTTTCTCCTGTTGTCTCTGTTTGCAATGTGTCCCCGCTCTCTGCGGTCTTTGTGCCACCTTGTGTGTTCCAAAGCCTGTGTCACAGCAAACAGAAAACATTAAGATGATGTTGCAGCAACAGCTCAATGACCTCATGACCATTGACATTGACTCAGACTAGCGTGAGTCCTTTGTGTTTTGCCTGAGTAATGGCAAAAGGAGGGTCTGAGGTTGAGAGATTTTCGACTCCGCTTCGTAGTCAGCCGCCATTTTGTGACAGCCGCCATTTTGTGTTGCCCTCACTCAGGCGACACGGCGAACATAGTGTTTTTGCCTTTTCAGCTGCTCGCCTCTCCTGTTAAAGAGTAACCCTTTGTCCTTGTTTAAGAAACCGATGTCAGGAACTGGCCGAGTTAGTTAATCCATGTCTAGACTGATTGATCCTTGTCTTAGTTGGCTGCATGGGTCTCACCATTCTTCCTTTATCTTATTCTATTTAACTGGCCTTCACTATTCTTTCTGTGTATTCTCTTGTTACACAACTGTCCTTTGAGGCTCGCAAATACGTCCTGCCACCTGCAAATTGAATGACATGCATTAGCATTGATTAACTTGAGGGGAGGGGAGAACATGGGGTCTGAAAGAAGGGCGTATACAAGATACCTGATAGCTTGTTTTCGAACTTTTCCCATTTGTCAGTTCTGTATGTTTTGGGAGTGCGTATTGTAAATGTGTACTGTATAAAAGACTGTTCACCACGGAATGAAGTGGCAGTCTTCTCCTAAGAATATACTTCTCTACTTCTTGGATAACTGTGGTTAGCTGTGAGGAAAAGTCAGCCCATAACGAATCTGATGCCCAGGCTGCTGGCGCAGGACGCCTCTTAGTTTCCATCTTGAACAATTACCAAATAAAGAGACGGGCGCTGGAAGCAGGAATACAAGAATAGAGTTTTATTTCTCATGAGGAGAGCCTGTCATTTCGGACACTCGCATAGTGTCTTCAGGAGGTGCTCTAACAAGTTCTCTGAGGCGTCGTCTTTTATACACATGTTTATGATGCACAAACATTCCTTATTACAATAAAGACGCTTTGAGGTGGGAAGAGGCATGCTTGGAATCCCAGCTTCAGGCCTATTCCCATACCAGTCGCTCAGATGTCATCCTCCCCTCCTGAATGTAACACGAGAGAGTGTGATCTCTCAGCTGGACATTCCTACAGGACACGAGGGCAGGAGGGGATGATAAGGTCAAAGGTTGGTCAGGTGATAAGGTCGGACACTTCGGTTGGTGTATCACGGTTTTGTTATGCTGGGCAGGGAAAAGGGGGATGTACATCCACGAGGCTTAGTCTTAGGACTTGGGACCGGGTCGAGAGGTCAAGTGCAGCCGGGGGGGGTTGTCAGCTGAGGGGAAGGGTGTTCTTGGGAGGAAATGGGGGGTGTGGGTCAAGCAGGAGTGCTACTTCTAGGGCAGGGTCACGCAGAGGGAGAGGGTCTTGTGGCCGATGCATGAGCAGTGCGCGCGGGAAGGGGTGTCGGGGGTTTAGCAAACGGTCAGAGAGGCCATGGTGCCTAAAATAGCTGTCGTGTACATATGTGCATGGGTCTTATGCTGGCGGGATAACACAGTCAGTGTTTCGTAATTATTTGTTCTGCTTACAACAAGGGGTACAGTGAACACAAATGAACGCCGCTTATGTACACATACATTGCCATTTTCAACAGTCGCCGCTTTTTTTTTACATAAGCAAGTTCAATTCTATATAGTCGATACGATAGGCAGAATGCAATACATGTGAATTTACATTTGTTGGGTTCTTCATACAAGTCTAGAGATCGATATTATACTTAGTCGGGGTTAATCAAGAAAAACGTTCAGACACATTATAGAATCATGTTCTGACTTTCTCTCCGGTGACATCAAAATACAGTAGAAAGAGCTCTGATACCTTCGGGTCTTGTCAGTGCTATAAGAGACTTTTGGAAAACTAAATGCATGAGTGATCGATGAAACATTTTAGAAAGCAATACAAAATGGCTGAGGGAGGAGTTCAATTCGATACAAGCAATTTAGTCAAGGGGGTGAGTAGAAAGTTCAGGAAGGGGGTTTTTGTCACAATGTCTCTTTAACAGAGTCCGTCTTCTTTTGTTGGCGCTGTTGAGCACCGGCGGTGGAGCTATAGGTCCAGCTCGGATGCATCCTTACACGTTGCAGGGTGCGATCAGTCCTTTGCTGTTAGATCACAGTCCTGTTTCTTAACTCATTTTCTTAGGGGTGCCTCATGCTGGGCACCTGCGTGTCTTTCTTTTTCCGTGGCAAAACCTCATTCTATAGTCAAAAGTTATGCGAAAAGGGTGATGTTGTTGAATAATCAAGGGAAGAGAGGGAGGAGTGGGATCAGATCTTTGAGCACACCAAGGGACCACAAGGAGCAAAGGATGACGAGCAGGCAGGCCCATCAGACGGGCTCAAAAAAAGGGACGGGGACTTCAGGCATGAGTGGGTCAGCAAATCGAGGGCTTCAAAGCAGCCCTTTATTCCTTAATCTGCCGAGTTTGAGAGTGGTGCCTCGTCCCGCGTCTCGTTGCTCTGTGACTCCACCTTTGGTCGCGGTCACACGTGCTTCATGATCTGTGGCCAGGCTGTGCGTCACGTCCAGCTCTTCTCCTCCGGTGATTGTATCTTTGAATGGGTACAAAATAAGTTTTAGAAAAACTGGCAGGAGAAGACATTTATACATCTCAATTCCGTCCCCAATCCTATGTAGGTGGGGGATAAGTTCATCGGTCACAGTCAGAAGTCATCACTTATGGAGTATGTAGGAGGGCATTACCATTGAATTCATAAAACCTGTTTGGCGTTCATTCGTGACGTATGTGGAGAGAAATTGGACCTTTATACACAGTGTATTATATCAAACTCAAAATCGAGTCCTTATGTAGAGACTCGCCCTTCTCTTTAATCCAAGTACTGACAATCTTAAATTTCCCTTCGGGGTCGGCTAACTCTTGCACGCAGGGGCGTTATCGTCATGAAGAAGGGGGAGGGGACAGATGTTAAACATGCTTTTCTTGGGGAGCGACCGTTAATCAAGGTCATCAATTACGCTTCGAGGGTAGCTGACATGAAGCTGGGGTTAATCGGGGGAAGCGGGGACGCTTTGGACAGGGAGCTGGGGTCGATCGGGAGAAGCGGGGGCACTTTGGACATCCGCACTTAAGTGCAGAGGGGTGAAGTAATCGGTGCATTGGGAATTGCATTTCTAGCGAACTGGAAAACAGAAGGCCATTGACGTTATAGTCCCCCTATAAAAAGCCAGATTAGGGGACATCAGTCGTCTTACCTGTCCTTTCCTTCATTACCAACTCGGGTTCTATCGTTTTGCAGAAAAGGAGAGGTAGTAATATGGCAAGTTACAATCGTTTTAGTTCCTGTCAATTTTGCTGAACACCCTTGTGTTCGAGGAGACCCAATTAAGTTTTGTGCCGGGGGGGGCACAACGTCACCATACAAGGAAAGAGGGAACAGGGGGACCCTCAGCGAGATGGAGAGAGAGAGAGAGAGAGAGAGAGAGAGAGAAACCGCACTCTAAATGGTCCATTCGGTACACGTATGACATGGAGAGAGAGAGAGAGAGAGAGAGAGAGAGAGAGGGAGAGACGTGTACAATAATGGGCCATTCAGTGCGCGCACAACACAGAACAGAGGTTAAGTAATACGGACAGGACAGGCAGAAGGATGACGTAGATCCATGCATTACGTACATACATACTCAGGTGAGGGAGACAGTACAGGTATTATATACAAAAATCCAAGACAAGACATATAACCGTTATTGGCCATAATGATCTCTTCCTGTATGCTGCGTATCCTTAGCATCCTAAGCTCTTTTTTCCCTTTTCCTTCCTTTTATTGTCGGCTGCCTTTACTGGTCTTTGTGGTTTTACACACTTACGCCTTTGGCAACCGGTCAAGAACTAACCTGGTCGGGCTAATGCGTTTCCAGGCGGAGGCAACAGTGGGTGTCAGTTGGGAGAACAATAGGGCAGCTCTGAGTTTCCGGTCCATGAGGGTGTGGAAAGGATGTAGTGATTTCTAAACACTGACAACATTCCTAGTCCTCCAAACGGAGTGTACTAGAGTTTAAACCTCACCTCAGAATATTCTTTAAACCTTTCCTTATTTAGTTAAGTGTAGAATGCTTAATCATGAGTGCACATTATTTTTGGTTGTATTATTCGGGGTGCGTAGGCACCATAATCGAACCCCTTTTTCCCATCTCCTCGTCCGCTAGATCACCATTTTCTTTTTTGTATTTTAATCGACGTTCCAATGTGACCTGCAGAAAGAGGGAAAAAGAAGGGGGGCGGGGGCAGCATTTAAAAACATATTAGCGCGCATAAACCCGAAAAGGCTTTTACTTACTACATACTCGGCCTATCTCCACGGAACGCAGTCCTTACCAACTCGGCATTTAAGCCCAGATGGACCTTTTAGCGTGGGAGAGATGATTATCGGAAGCCGGTGGATAGCATAGGTCACCCAAGTGTGGTATTATGGACCGTATGTAGGGAGGCCAGGTGGCACTCCTTCGGGGCAACTTTAGGGGCATTTTAGCACAATTTTCCTGATACAGGTAGCATATAAAGTATAGACTGAATTCCAGGGGTTTTTAGCGGTTGCTTTAGGCTGTACAAAAATGTGCAAAGTACATACAACAAAAACCTGGACCATTCATATTTGCAATATTTCTGCGTACTATACTTTCTAACCCTTAACTAATCGAGCTGAGCCATTTCACCTGTAATTCAGTTATATCGGAAACAGTGGTCAGTTATTCGAGACTTACCAATTCACACGTGACAACTACGTACGTTTTTCTCCAAAAATCTTTAATAAAAATGTCGGTGCATAAATACGGGCCTACAACCCTGTGGGCCGGCCAGAACTGTACATGTGGGGGTATTTATTAGTGCAAAACCTAATGGAGTCGGTGGTCATTGATTTCATACTAAAGTGCGAGAAGTGCAATAAAATCATATCGAAACTTCAGTGTGAGCAAGTATCATAAGTGTTGAAATTTGAACTTTCAATAATCATGATGCGCCAAACTTATCAACAATTCATTGTCCGAATGTTCAATCAGCACCCATCTCACTTCAATTCATTGTCCGAACACATAATCAGTACCCATCCCATATCAATTCATTGTTTTTTTTAAAAAAACTGTATACATATTTCATGACACCAAGGTTGAGCAATCGGGGTACAACAAGGAGTTGAAAGTTTCATTGTACCAGCGCCATTTTGGGTGCAGCCAGGCAGACCCAGGCATAGTCAAAACCTCTACCAACTCGTGGTTGGCCCAGAGCCTCTTTCGGCAGTCCAAAAAGTTCCGTTCAAGGACAACAGAAAGAGATCGGCAGTATGAACCATCAGTCAAAGGGGGGAGGGAGGCAACATTTTTCCCTACCGGGTCATACTGGGTTTTTCACCGGAACTGATCCGAACTGTAGTCTGCAGGATTTTAGTCATTCAAATTGAGGCTGGCGTCAGCATGGGAGCGCCGACGTCCCGCGGCTGCATTTTCATCGTTCCGCGGGCAGTTATGGCAGTCATTCCCCATCGGGGGTATCTGCGGGGGTCGGGGGCTCCCGCGGCTCCTATAGAATCTTCAAGGTCGAGGAGAACTTTTATGATGGTGGAATCAACAAGCAACCGGGCCATTCCTTCATGCTGGGCCCGCTCTTGCAAGGTCGACCGCCATTTTGAGAGTTCGGCAGCTACAGGCAATCGCGGGGTCAAATGAGCAGACGGGCTCCAACCTGTCGGGCGAGGCGTCGCAGCATCGCCACAGTGGACGAACCCTTTGCCGGGTGCGTGGAGCGTCGCTGCACCGTAAGAGTGGACAAACCCTTTGCCGGGTGCGAGGAGCGTTGGGGGTGCAGCTGGGGAGCCTCCACCTGGGGAGGTGGGAGAGGCTCGTTCGCGCCGCCTCTCCCTCCCGGTGCACCCCACGGCGTCTTGCTTGACATTTGTTATGGCCGGACCAGGCGATGAGGACGAGGGGGGGGTCGGAGGCATGTGCAAGACATCCCCCCCCCCCAGTGTCGTCGCAGCCATTATTGAAGAAGTGGGGACGCCTGGCACGTTTCGGGCCGGGCCTACAGCCGATGGCGGCCGGACGCTTCTTCGCCCTGGCCCCAGGAACGGGTCCCTTGGTTCATCCGGGGGACAGGCCTTGGCGCATGGTGCCGCCTTCGGGCTATTCGCGTAGTGGTCCTCCCACCCCAGGCCGCCCCTGACTGTTTTTGTAGACTTTAAACGCCCAAAAACTACTAGAAAGTAGCCCAAAGTAGCCCAACATTGCTACTTTGGGGAAGGAAGGACTGGAACGGCGTCAGGCAGACGGCGAAATGCATTGTGGGTTTCGTTTGTCGTTGCAGCCGTTTGTCATGTAAATAGTTGCTTTGAATGTTTTTTTTTTGTTTGCTAAAAAAAATAAAACGTGTTCACCTGTTACTTCGCTATGGTGTTGTATATTTTCTATTATTCGCCTAAGGTTTGTCGTTAATTGGGCGGGGTGGGTGGTGGAGCCAAGCTGTCTCGAAGTCATAGCGTTGAGTTCGGCTTTCCTCACCAGTTTCATATTTCCTGAGGGGTTGTTCCCTATGTTTCCATTTCAGCGAGGTTGAAAAGAGATCTCATCAGCGGCCTACTGATTTCACTCGATTCCTTTTCTTTTCCCTAACGATTTTTATATATATATTTTTTTTCTCTCTTCCTTTTTTTTATTTGCTAGCACGATGCAGCGGCTAATCCACATTTTTATATTTATCCTTTTGTATTAGGGGTACCCTCCTGGCCGAGCCAGATGACCTACCTCCAATAAATGGTCCGGGTGGAACTGGTTTACCAATCAGTGGGGAGTAGATAGGCATGACAGATTACAACGGGGGACAAAGGTCCGCATTACCTACCCTTCCTTACTTGCAAAGACTAGACAGAACATTTCTATTCCACGTTATCTGCAAACAGAGAATGCCTCAAAAGAACTATTCCTTGAACAATAAATGTCCAGATAATCAATCAATCAGTGGGGAGAAAAACAGGTATGACGGATTACAACGGGGACAAAAGTCTGCATTACCTATCCTTCACTATCTGCAAAGGGAGGCAGAATATTCCTATTCTTCCCCGTTTGTAGACAGGGAATATCTCAAAGAGCAATAATCGATAAAAACCGATAACAAACAATCAATGGGGAGAAAGATAGGCATGACGGATTACAACGGGGACAAAAGTCTGCATTACCTATCCTTCACTATCTGCAAAGGGAGACAGAATATTCCTATTCTTCCCCGTTTGTAGACAGCGAATGTCTCAAACAGCAACAGAGCAACCAATCAATCAGTGGGGAGAAAAATAGGCATGACGGATTACAACGGGGGACAAAAGTCCGCATTACCTATCCTTCACTATTTGCAAAGAGAGAGGAACGTTCCTATTCGTCGCTGTTTGCAAACAGAGAATGTCTCAAAGAGAACCAATACTTCAAGTAGCAACCGAGGCTAAATGAACCAATCAAATGAACAATACCAGTATTTTAAATACTGATTTCAAAACAATCAATCAATCAATCAATCAGATGGATAAAGCCATCCTACCAATCGGACGTAAAGACGTCCTACTTAACCTTACCCGGACCGGACCATGTGGGCAATTCTTCGCCTTCCTTTTTCCAGCACCCCATCGTTCTCTTTCTCCATGTTTTTACCGCTGCATTCCTGTGGGATTCCAGTCAGGACAGTAGGTCACTTGAGAGAGGTCCGTTCAGAATTGGTGAAGTTCATTCAATCGGCAGCCGGACGAGGGCCCTCTCAAGGCAGGTCTACTCCAATCGTTTAGATGTTCACCCCATCGTCTGGACCTCTCTTACCGGACCTTATGTCGCTGATGGACCCCGCGTTGGGGCGCCAATTGAGGAAAAGTCAGCCCATAACGCATCTGATGCCCAGGCTGCTGGCGCAGGACGCCTCTTAGTTTCCATCTTGAACAATTACCAAATAAAGAGACGGGCGCTGGAAGCAGGAATACAAGAATAGAGTCTTATTTCTCATGAGGAGAGCCTGTCATTTTGGACACTCGCATAGTGTCTTCAGGAGGTGCTCTAACAAGTTCTCTGAGGCGTCGTCTTTTATACACATGTTTATGATGCACAAACATTCCTTATTACAATAAAGACGCTTTGAGGTGGGAAGAGGCATGCTTGGAATCCCAGCTTCAGGCCTATTCCCATACCAGTCGCTCAGATGTCATCCTCCCCTCCTGAATGCAACAAGAGAGAGTGTGATCTCTCAGCCGGACATTCCTACAGGACACAAGGGCAGGAGGGGATGATAAGGTCAAAGGTTGGTCAGGTGATAAGGTCGGACATTTCGGTTGGTGTATCACGGTTTTGTTATGCTGGGCAGGGAAAAGGGGGATGTACATCCATGAGGCTTAGTCTTAGGACTTGGGACCGGGTCGAGAGGTCAAGTGCAGCCGGGGGGGGGGGTTGTCAGCTGAGGGGAAGGGTATTCTTGGGAGGAAATGGGGGGTGTGGGTCAAGCAGGAGTGCTACTTCTAGGGCAGGGTCACGCAGAGGGAGAGGGTCTTGTGGCCGATGCATGAGCAGTGCGCGCGGGGAGGGGTGTCGGGGTTTAGCAAACGGTCAGAGAGGCCATGGTGCCTAAAATAGCTGTCGTGTACATATGTGCATGGGTCTTATGCTGGCGGGGTAACACAGTCAGTGTTTCGTAATTATTCGTTCTGCTTACAACAAGGGGTACAGTGAACACAAATGAACGCCGCTTATGTACACATACATTGCCATTTTCAACAGCTGCAGCTAATAAACCTGATTTTCTACGCCTAACAGAGTGTCTCGTGTCTCTGTCTGATAAGGCAGGTGAACCCGGAGATATCAGGCGTGCCCTGCGCCATTTTGTGACAGCCGCCATTTTGTGTTGCCCTCACTCAGGCGACACGGCGAACATGGTGTTTTTGCCTTTTCAGCTGCTCGCCTCTCCTGTTAAAGAGTAACCCTTTGTCCTTGTTTAAGAAACCGATGTCAGGAACTGGCCGAGTTAGTTAATCCATGTCTAGACTGATTGATCCTTGTCTTAGTTGGCTGTGTGGGTCTCACCATTCTTCCTTTATCTTATTCTATTTAACTGGCCTTCACTATTCTTTCTGTGTATTCTCTTGTTACACAACTGTCCTTTGAGGCTCGCAAATACGTCCTGCCACCTGCAAATTGAATTACATGCATTAGCATTGATTAACTTGAGGGGAGGGGAGAACGTGGGGTCTGAAAGAAGGGCGTATACAAGATACCCGATACCTTGTTTTCGAACTTTTTCCATTTGTCAGTTCTGTATGTTTTGGGAGTGCGTATTGTAAATGTGTACTGTATAAAAGACTGTTCGCCACGGAATGAAGTGGCAGTCTCCTAAGAATATACTTCTGTACTTCTTGGATAACTGTGCTTAGCTGCAGCTAATAAACATGATTTTCTACGCCTAACAGAGGGTTTAGTTTCTCTGTCTGATAAGGCAGGTGAACCCGGAGATATCAGGCGTGCCCTGCACCGCTAGGCCCATAAGGCCCGGTTCTCCAGGATGAAGCTCCGTCAATAAACGGTCTATGAGCGCGACTCTATGTGGAGATCGCACTTGAATAGTGTATTCTGGTCCAGAATCGGAACACGGCGACCCGGGAGGATTTGATTCAGCATTCACGTTTTACCAAACACGCACCTACTTGAAGTTATACGCTCCAGGCTGAATGCCGGGAACACGTCCCGGGCTTATAATACAGAGAATACACTATTCAAGTGCGATCTCCACATAGAGTCGCGCTCATAGACCGTTTATCGACGGAGCTTCATCCCTTTGTGATTTTATCTGCAGAACCCGCCATCTTACTCGGCAATCTTCCAAAGATATTCCTCGCTATTGGTCACGGGCCCCGCCGGGGCGGAATTATCACCGGTGGAGCAACCTTTTTCTTTCGGTTTTTTTACCGCAGCCCTGAGGAGTCGCGAGCACACTGTTTGAAACTTATTTTATGACCTGCATGGACATAGCCTTTTGTGGTCCCAAATCCCTCCTTATATTTATTTCCCTTAACCCCACCCATTTTTTTAATAATTATTCCCTATTTTCCCAACAGACCTGCTGGGCCCTCCCGCACTTACTACACGTGTGGAGACCTCGAATAGAAAAAACTGGAGCGACGAGGCCTCCGCCGTAGGTTAGTGCATTGCAGTTTGGAATACGTGAGTAGTAGTACTACTGTAGTGCTATTTCAAGTACTACAAATGCAGTTTGTGAGTCAGGCCCTTGCTTTTCGAGCCTCCATTTGCCTTGTTTCTTCATTTCATGAGAGGCATATTTAGGATTATTATGGGGTTGACTTTAATCAGGAGTAGTGGGGCTTTCAGTGCTTAGTCCATGAAGATATAGGGCCCGATTCCCAAACAAAACTCATAAATCTACCCCCTTTCATGTGCCCTGAAGCAGTGCCGCAGCTAGACCCTTTTGCGCCCATGGAGTGGGGGCGTTTACCACCCCGCTATAGCCGCGCCTCATGCATGTAAGAGCAGTGCGGCCCGGTGGGGAGAATTTCAACGGACGATGAGAAGGGGAAATTATTTATTTTTCTCTCTTTTCAAAATCCCCCCACTGGGCCCCACCACTCTTACCTGCATGGGCCGCGGCTGCCCCGCAACAGCTGCAGGTGAGAGGGGGGGTGGGGTGGCAACGGCCCCTGCGTCTGCCGCCTTCCAACGGCCCAGCTAAGAGTGGGGGAACTAGTGCCAACCCCCCGCCCTCCCTCCTCCCCGCTTACTTCACCATTGCTCTGAAAGGGCATATAAAGATTTAGGAGTCTGGGGAATTCACATCAATTTCAAACAGTATGCCTGGACAGCTCCTCAAGGCGCAGGCTTCCAGGCACAATACTAACAATGCCAGGACAATAAAACCCTGCATTGGGAAGGTCACTAAACATATGCTCATTTTTTTTCTTCATGGAAAAAAAAATTCTCCCCATGAAGAAACCCCTTCCCCTAAACCCACGCGAAGTTGGGGAGGGGGGCAATCTGCCTTCCATCCTGGAAAGTGATTTTACCCCTCCCTCCCCTGGAGCAAATCCCAGCTGCAGGACGGGACAGGCAGAAGAGAGGGGTGTGAACAGCCACAGCCTCTAAAGCTGGAGGGGTTCAGGCACCACCTCGCCCACTCCCTCCATGCAATTGTGGCCATGGGCAGTATGGGCAGCTGCCCAGGGCCTCGCGCTCAGGGGGGCCCCGCCGCCGGCCCCGCAGTTGCGGGAATAAATAAATGATGATGGGGAAAAGCGCTGCGCAGTGAGCACAGCACAGTGCATTCTTCCGTCCAATAATATCGAGTGTGTGTGTGTATTTATTTGCAGTTACCAGCCAGGCCTCGTTCTCCACACTAAGACGCCTGCACGCACCCCCACCACCTAGCTTGGTTGGTGGTGGTGATGGTGGTGCGTGCCCTGTGGGGGTGACGTGACGCCGGCGTCGCCGGCCTTGAATCTTCTTCCTCATGCAGGTGACAGTGGCAGTGGGTCCCAGGGCCGTCAATCTGGTAGCGCGCGAAACCAATGACGGCCCTGGACATGATTTTTATGGCCAGCCCCCACTCAGTGTGACGCACTCAGCATGCGCACACGCCATACGTGACCTGGCACTGGCTGACAGTAAGTCAGTTACTTACTAACTCGGATCGGGCGGCGGGCCGCGTGGGCAGGGCTGCAGGCAGGAGTCGGACGACTTCATCGCGAGGCCCCGTCCTCCTCGTTGAGTCCGTGTGTTGAGTCAGACTGTCTACGTTAAGGTAAGAGACCTGCTTGCTTCAGTTCAATCCATCGTATTATATATTATTATATACACTTAACTTAAGTTAAAATGTCATCTAAATATCGATTGATGCTGAGAAGAACAATGTGTAATTTAATCTCCGGCATGCTAGGGCACTGTGACCACCCTTGATCTATGAGGATTTATGTCTTTCTGTGTCCCTTAAACAGACTGCAACAATTGAAGGTTTGCCTTTTTTGTCGGCACTACAAAGAGGTAGTCATGCAGTGTAAGTTCAAAGAATGAAATTGTAGCTCAGTGCGATTGTCGTGCAGCAAAGAAAGGAGTGCTCTACTGAGTCATTCCGAAGTCACATTTGGATATTTCCGTTATTACAGCATATTCCCGTATTTTTGACTAACTGTGTGTTACACGTGTTACGAAAATTTCCCAAATTACCCCATTATGCCACATGGTGTAATCACGCCATGTTCATGCCAAATTGTAGCACGGAAAACCCCCAACAACTAGAAAGCGAGCTGCCATTGTTCGGCGCTCTTGCCTTATTTTAACTTTTTTACACGAAATGTGTCCTTGCCTGCTAAATGAATACAAAAATCACATGTTGCCATAATATATATTGCTAAATGCTGGTTTTGCATTTTGCATAGTTTTATTATTTTTTTGCAGAATTTTGTATAATAACGCAAAAGCAAGTAACAAAAAACATCCCAGGAGGCCACTGAAATACCTTCTTCAAATATATATATTCCAAGAGTGCCACATGTATCACAAATAGCCTCTATAGTAATAGAGCCAGCTTGATGCCATACGTGCCTCTCCCTCATTTACTGTTGTGGCCCTCCCACAGGCTTAGAATTACCTCCAATATTCAGCACTCACATTGTGCCGCGGGAGATCATTGTAAAGATCAGTGAAGTTTCCCCCTTCTTTTCCTTTCGCCAGGCACTACATTTTCAAAATCTCTCAAAAAAGCCTTTTATTTGACAGAAGTGTGATCCGAACCCCTTTCATTTTCTCGTAACCACTTTCTAATGTTTCCACCAAAGGAAGTATATTGCAATGTATGGTTATTTGACAGGGTATGATGTGCATTTTAATTCTGATAACTACAGTAAAAGGTACAAATACAATTTTTATGGTGTGAGGTGTGTTTTTCTACAGTAAGATGTGGTACATTATGAATAGGGCTTCCGGTTTTATGGTATTTATTGTTTAGGGCATTTCCGTCTGTATTTATCCACATTTATTTGTGGCCAATTTTATCTGAAAAGTATACTGCTGTTTTCTTGACCCTCTGGTTCCTTTGGAATTTGGGGGCATGTCCAACTAATCATTCAAGGAGACGGCAAGTGTTACACTCATGGATATTTGCTCACCTGTTTTCCATTCCCTCTACTTTTGTCCATGTTACTGATATCCACATTAGTTTGCTTCACTGATGCCAAATATCTAAGATCAAAAGTCCTGCGAAGTCACTTTCTGTGATGTCACTTGGAGGGGCCTCACATCTTCCCTTTCGCCCGGGGCCTCAGAAGGCCTAGGACCGGCACTGATTGTGGCGCAGAATTATGCGGCTGTAAAACCATTCACCCGTGCTGGGTGTATTTTTAAGATGTGTCATAAACTTACCTTTAAGGCTGAAAATGTGTTTCTGAGTAAGGCCCGGATCTGTTTATGTTTTCAACCTCTGTCCTTGGAGTAAAAGGCGAATTCCACCTCCCCTGGGGGCAGCCTCAGAAATGCAGTTTTACACCCAGGCCTGGGAGGGCGAGTCCTAACTCAGTGTGTGCTCTGCGTCATATGAGTAAGGGGGTGTACCCTATGTGTGTGTGGGGGGGGGACTTGTACATATAATATGTATATTCCCTCAGCTGTAGGGGCAAAGAATCAGGTTCCTGCGTCTGATGTTTACCAGGTGGGCAGAAATACGATTGTTGCAGTCAGACTGTTTTACAGGGTAATGTCTATTAGCAAAATCAGTAGACTGGTTACACTTATAGTTTTAGGCATCAAAGACTTAGAAAGAAGATTTTAGGAGGTTTATTTAGTGTCTGTGTGGAGAGTGGACATTTCATAAGCGCTTAGAGGTGTGACAGCGTCACTAACACGTTGTATTTCGGCGGGTCGGGGCTCTGCTAACTTGGCGAACGAAGGCAGCTTTGTAAGAAGGTAATCGAAAGTTTTTTTTATATTATTGTATATTTTAACAACGGTCACATAATGTAGTTGTTTTCATCGAACTGCGTGGACATGTTTTATGTTATGACGCGGTTTTCCAAGGTTTCATAGTCATGAATAAATGCTCTGGTATTTTACTCAGTGCAGCTGCCAGCTTTTACACCCCTGTGCTGAAACTTAAGGTGTTTTATTGGAGAATGCATTTTAATGACTTTCTTTTATTTATACCATAAAGTTTTATTACCACTACCATTAGTTTGTCTAGTGCTCATGCGCGTTACTTTGTCAGTGCGCGCCCCCGCGCTTCCTTGCTAGGTTGGCACCTGTCAGTGGTCTGTTGTGAAAGACGCATTGGTTACACGTGGCCAGCTGACCTGGAAGAAACCCTGCCATTGGCTTTTTGTTTTGGCGCTTTTATTTGGTGTATTTGGTGATTTGATGATTGTTTGCTCGGAAGCCTTGGCCTCGCATAATAACTCAGTGCTGGTCCCTGCACGCATGCGCACCTTCAGCTGCTTAACTTTGCTGCCATGATCAAATGTCGATGCATTTACATTTTTTTTTGTTTGCAGAAAGGCATTCTAAACAAGAAATGAAAACACAGGCTCTTTAGCAGAAGGATGTGAGTGCAACACGGTGCTGTGTTTGTATTCAATATAAACACACCAAAGGTGATGGGGGGTGCATGCAAGAATCTACCCAGTCCGAACCCTATTCTTGCAGGTGAGCCGGGGGCAGCTTGGATCCAGTTTTACATCGAGCATGGCACACACGTCTGGGCGTCCCCGTGTCACTCAGGGTGGTGCATAAACACACCAAAGGTGGTGAGTGGGTGCTTGCAATCAGTCTAACCGCTGGCAATAGCTCGGGGTGGCACTCTCCAGCCCATCCTTCTGTTGCCCACCTTGCCACCTTAGTTTGGACCCAGCCTTTCATGCAAATCAGTCTTGCCCCTGCTGCAAAGGGAACAGTGCAGCCCGAACTGCCAGGCCCGGCCCTCCCTGGACCAGAAATGCGGGAGGCCCGCGGTCCCTGCAGGGGACCCCATAGGAGGGCAAACCCCGTAGTAGTGCGCAGGGAACCGCGGGCCCGCCTTGGGGAGGGTGGGTGGGCGTGGCCGGACTCCTAGGACACACCCCCCCTTTTGGTGGGATTACAGGGTCATGTAGATTATTCAACGGGGGACATTGCCATTGGGGGAGTTCATGCAGATTCACGCACACGTGCAGCAACTGCGGAGGGCAGCACCAGGCGGGGTCATGTAGGTCTAGCAAAGGACAGAGACAAGGCAATAACCAGGGGGGCAGGGGTGGGCAGCACAAATAACCCCCTCACAACCCCAGCGCGCGCAACTCCCCCCCCGAGCACCCTTCCGCCACCCCCCCCCTTCGGCACTCTGCGGCAGAACGAAACACCCACGGCAGGCGCATCCCTAGGATGTCCGCTACCTTCACCACAATTAAGCGCTACGAAAGGCCCCTCACCGATCAAATTGGAGCGAATGATGCCGCTACTGAACAGGTATCCCAACAACATTGATGGGAGATTGCTCTTAGGGGGTTTCGCTGAAGGTTTCATTATTCCATACATAGGTCCCCCGGCCGCCAGAGATGCTAACAACTTGAAGTCGGCCAGGGACAACCCTGAGGTGGTAAGAGCCAAAGTCAGCAAGGAATTGGAGCTGGGGAGGGTTGCTGGCCCGTTCCCGCTACCACCACTAGACAACTTCGTGGTTTCACCGCTGGGGGTAGTTCCAAAGAAAGAGCCAGGAGCATTCAGGCTGATCCACCATTTGTCATACCCAGAAGGGGAGTCAATTAATCACAACCTTGAGGAAGGGGTTTGCTCTGTATCATATTGTTCATTCGATGTGGCCATGGACCTCGTGCGTAGGGCCGGGAAAGGGGCCTGGTTAGCAAAGGCCGATATTGAATCTGCCTTCCGGCTCCTGCCAGTGCACCCCAGCAGCCAAAATTTACTGGGCTTCCGGCTGGGCAATGAGTACTATTACGACAGGTGCATGCCTATGGGTTGCTCCATCTCCTGCGCCTTTTTTGAGGCCTTCAGCACGTTCTTACAATGGGTACTACAAAGCGTGGAAGGGGTATTAGGCGTCACCCATTACTTGGACGACTTCCTGTTTGTAGGTGAAGCAGAGTCAACAGACTGTGCTGAGGCATTGGCGAAATTCCAAAGTGTGACGAGGTATCTGGGAGTGCCCTTGGCTCCAGGGAAGACAGTGGGTCCAGCGCAGGCCTTAGTGTTCCTGGGGATAGAAATTGACACGCTGGCAGGCGAGGCCAGGCTCCCGGCAGACAAGGTCACAGATCTAGCGGCACAAATTAAACAGGTGCTAGGGCAGGATAAGGTATCACTAGACGACATCCAGAGCCTGCATGGGAGACTAAGCTTCGCTACGAAAGTGATACCTGCGGGCAGGGCCTTTGCGCGTAGGTTGGCTAAGTCGGCAGCAAAGATTAAGCGTAGGCACCACCAAGTAAGGTTGAGTTTTGGGGTCAGGGAGGACCTCAAGGTGTGGGGGGAATTCCTCGACAACTTCAACGGATCAGTGATATGGAGGGAACCCTGGACTAGCAGCCAAGAACTGACGCTGTTTACTGACGCGTCAGGAAGGGAGGGCTTCGGGGCAATCCTGGATACAGAATGGTGTGCGGCGGGGTGGCCCAATGCTTGGAGGAAGAAGAAGATCACCTCTAATATAACAGTCTTAGAACTATTCCCGATTGTGGTAGCCTTTCACCTCTGGCCGGCCTTACTGTCTGCTAAGAGAGTGGTCTTGTGGTCAGACAACATGGCAGTAGTCCAAGCCATCAATACTCAGTCAGCATCTTGTGCACTAGTCTTATGTCTATTAAGGGAACTGGTCAAAGTGTGCCTATATAACAATGTGGAATGCAAGGCTAAGCACATTCCGGGAGCCTTAAACACAGCTGCTGACGCACTTTCCCGTTTCCATTGGCAGAGGTTCCGAGAGGCGTGGCCCAGGGCGAGGGAGGAGATGACGCCTTTCCCGGCGCGGCTATGGTTCCTGCTGCAGTGGCGCAGCGCATCAGGGAACTAGGCGAGATGTCAGTAGCACCTAGAACGATGAGGAGATATCAAAGTTGCGTGAAGACATTTTGCGAAGTCATGGGCCCTTGGGAGCAGGAGGACTCTAGGCAGTTTGGGAAAGTACAGGCGTTTATGGTCTGGGCAAAAGATGAAGGGAAGAGCCATTCTTGGATGGCGGGGCATCTGTCCGCCATCGGGCACCATGCTCGCTTGTCGGGTCAGAGGGACCCCACGACAGAGTTCACTACAAGGGCGGCACTCAAAGGCTGGGCGAGAGTGATGCCCACAATGGCGGATCAGAGGGCCCCCATTGATTATGACACCTTGAAGGCCATGATAGACGTCTTACCGGCAGTTACGAACTCAGCTTATGAGGCAGCCCTCTTTGCAGTAACATTTAGTCTAGCATTTTTCGGAGCATTTAGGATTAGCGAATTAGTGGCTCGGTCTAAAAAAGAGTCCAACTCCAGGGCCATCTCGTTCAGGAATACACGCGCAGCAGCGGATTCTGTTGAGATCTTCCTACAGTCCTCCAAAACAGACCAATCAGGCAAAGGTAGGACCATCAGTTTACAGCGTTTAGGGCATGACAGTTATTGCCCGGTGGCGCTGCTGGCCGCGTTCCTGCCACGGCGCCCGCCAGCAGATGGCTTGCTACTTATCCATTCTGATTGTTCCCCAGTCACTAAGTATCAGGTAGACCATGTGATGCAGGGATGCCTGTTTAGGGCAGGATACATAATAGAAGGGGCCAAGTTTAGCACGCACTCCTTCAGGATAGGCGCAGCCACTACGGCTTTCAGGGCAGGCCTCCCTGATGAAACAATTAAAAAAGTGGGTCGTTGGGATTCAAACTGCTACAGGAGGTATGTCAGGCCACTGAGTGTGATACTCCCGGTACGCAGACAGCGGGTCAATGATGTGTAAGGAATGTACACCAAAAAATAATGTAAATAATAATAGTTATGTCAATTGACAGGGTGGTTCACAATTTGATGCCACGTGATGTGTGTTTGATATTGCAGTGCCTTTCACAATTTGATGCCACGTGATGTGTGTTTGATATTGCAGTGCCTTTAATATGTCAATAAAATACAAGGTTACAACACACTGTGTTTTATTGCAGGGAAAGAGGTGTGGGTGTTGGGGCACTCTTATGTCACGAGACTGTCGAGATGGGTGAATGCCATCACATGGAAGCACGGGTTCACCAACACCAAGATATCATGGTTCGGCTTCCCGGGGATGCACTGGGTTGCAATGTTAGGGACGCTGCGTAAATTAGTGAGAGAACAAAGGCGGAGGCCAAGCATCTTAGTGGTGCACCTGGGGGGGAACGACCTGGTCGCATTAGGCAAGAGGCGCCTATTAGATGCAATGAGGACAGACCTGAGCACATTGAGCGGCGAGCTAGGACAGTGTGACATCTTCTGGTCAGAGATTTCCCCCAGACCAATTTGGCATGGGGCGATATCGCGGGAAGCAATAGAAGTATCCCGCAGGCGCGTAAACGCGGCAATGCGTAAATTCAGCGCACAAAGAGGCATAGGTTTCATTAGGCATGGCTTGCTGCATGCCAAGTCTATCGGTTGCTGGGAATCCGATGGGGTGCATTTGTCCAAAGTTGGGATGGCGATTTTCCTCTTAGACTTGGGGGAAGCGCTAGAAAGGGCCGGATGTAGGTAAGGAAGGGTAGGTAGGCTAGGTAGTGGGGGCTCTGGGCGCAGCGGGTGCCACGCCCAGGGCTGTGGAGGAAGAGAAGGCGACCCCCATACAGGACAGGCGCAGGAACAGGACCTGGAGCCACAGTGCGAGAGGCACAACACTGAGTCATACATAGCCAAGGGGCCCTTCTTGGGGACTTGGTTCAACGGCACCCCGTTAGTCCTTAGGGCGGTTGGAACCTGAGCAACCGGGGGTTTGCTAATAACGCCCCTCCTAGCTGGGCAAGGTGTGAGTTGACTCTCCCTTGTTCGGAGGTGGGCGGGGCAGATGGACGATAGGTCCATCGGGAGGCGTGCCTCCCCGGTCGACACGTGGCCAGGGCCAATAGTGTCTGCTTCTTTGGCTCAACTTCAGGCGCCCTGCAACAAGGGGTTGCGGGGTGGAGGGGTCGCCTGTCAGTTAACCCGTTGTTATTTGTACCACAAATAAACCTGCAACTTTTCATTCCCAAACATTCTTGTCTGTGTGTCATTTGGGTAGAGGGTTGTGGGGCAAGGGTACCGATGCAACTACTATGCGGGAGGCCCGCGGTCCCTGCAGGGGACCCCATAGGAGGGCAAACCCCGTAGTAGTGCGCAGGGAACCGCGGGCCCGCCTTGGGGAGGGTGGGTGGGCGTGGCCGGACTCCTAGGACACCCCCCCTTTTGGTGGGATTATAGGGGGCGCGCTTCCGCCTGGGCGCCCTCTTTGCTGCTGCCCCTTTGTCCCCGCCGGTCGCTCCTGGCTGTCCTCGCCAGCCAGTACAGGCCCCTATCCCCCTCCTTCTCCCTCACTTCCCCCTACAAGCTGGACGCGAGGCCCGCAATTTGACTCCCCTCCCTACCGCTCACCCGATGGAAGGGGGGAAGTCGGGAGGGGGGAATAGTAATGATGTTTTTGTTTTCCAGGCTGCAGGAGGAGTTACATGGCGACCCCCATACAGGACAGGCGCAGGAACAGGACCTGGAGCCACAGTGCGAGAGGCACAACACTGAGTCATACATAGCCAAGGGGCCCTTCTTGGGGACTTGGTTCAACGGCACCCCGTTAGTCCTTAGGGCGGTTGGAACCTGAGCAACCGGGGAATTGCTAATAACGCCCCTCCTAGCTGGGCAAGGTGTGAGTTGACTCTCCCTTGTTCGGAGGTGGGCGGGGCAGATGGACGATAGGTCCATCGGGAGGCGTGCCTCCCCGGTCGACACGTGGCCAGGGCCAATAGTGTCTGCTTCTTTGGCTCAACTTCAGGCGCCCTGCAACAAGGGGTTGCGGGGTGGAGGGGTCGCCTGTCAGTTAACCCGTTGTTATTTGTACCACAAATAAACCTGCAACTTTTCATTCCCAAACATTCTTGTCTGTGTGTCATTTGGGTAGAGGGTTGTGGGGCAAGGGTACCGATGCAACTACTACGAGCATCCTGGGACCGGTTTCGCCCCCGTCTGGGCTCATCTGCCGGTAATCTCACCCTCAGAGTCAACAGACTCTTCCTGCTGCTTAAAGGCCCTCTGGGGAGGAGGGGGTAGGGGTGACACTTAACACAGCGGAAAGAGAACAGCCAATAAAGCTGTCCTCGTTCAGCTTCCATAGTTGTGTTGCCAATAATGGACACCCCCGCACCGCAGGGCCCCCCAGCTGTGTGTGTGCCCCCTCGCTGCTGCTCATTGTGCCGATCTGCCGTTTTTTTCCCTGTTATTTGCCTTGTTGTCATATGTTCCCTGTTATTTGCCTTGTTGTAGCTCACTGTTTACCCTGCTGTTTTATTTGTACCTCTGTGTCTTGGGTCTTGCCTCCCCTGGTGTAACCCCTGCTCCCCGCCGTCGTGATCTTGCGGCCCCGCCCCCTTTTCTTCCGTGTCCTCCCCGCTCCCGCCTCCCAGCTGCTCCTCCCTCCCACTTGGCCTTAAATGGAGACAGCGCGGCACAGGTGAGTGTGACCTGTCCTCAGGACACCCCCGTGACGCACGGTCCCCCAGCTGTGTGTGTCCCCCCTCGCTGCTGCTCATTGTGCCGATCTGCCGTTTTTTTCCCTGTTATTTGCCTTGTTGTCATTTTTTTCCCTGTTATTTGCCTTGTTGTAGCTCACTGTTTACCCTGCTGTTTTATTTGTACCTCTGTGCCGATTGTGCGCTGAAGGCGCGCCAAAGGCAAGCCCGTCTACGCCCGTCCGCTCCTGGACTGCGCCCAGCACCAGGACCCCTGGCCCCCGAGGATGCCAGCCCACACGACGGACTTACGACGCCGCCACCCTCAACGCACACAACGCCGGCCGGAACCCCGCCTGCTACCGAGCCACCCCGAAATGCACCCACGGACCCTTCACCTGCCAAGCATGCAAGTTCACCTGCCTCCGGACCTGCACCGCTCCCGCCAAGCCGAGCCCCAGCAACAACCACCTCAAGTGCATCCTGCTCAACACCCGCTCCGTCCACAGAAACGCCGTCGAACTCTGGAACCTGCTCGACACAACATCACCAGACGTCGGCTTCCTCACAGAAACCTGGATGAACGCCTCCTCAGCGCCTGACATCGCCACAGCCATCCCGGACGGATACAAGATCACCCGGAAGGACCGCGTCAACCAGACGGGAGGAGGCATCGCCATCGTACACAAAAACACCATCCGCATCTCGACCAACTCCGACGACACCTTCACCCCCGCCGAACACCTCCACTTCCAGATACACACCGACCCCAAGACGACCCTCAGAGGCACCCTCATCTACAGACCCCCGGGACCACGCACACAATTCAGCGAAGACATCGCAGACTTCATCAGCCCGCACGCCCTCCCCTCCGCTGACTACATCCTCCTAGGAGACCTCAACTTCCACCTGGAGAACAACAACGACAGCAACACCACCACCCTGCTGGACAACCTCGCCAACCTCGGACTCAAGCAACTGGTGAACACCCCCACTCACTACACCGGCCACACGCTTGACCCCGTCTTCTCATCCAGCAAGCACATCTCCTTCAGCCACTCCACCGGACTTCATTGGACTGACCACAGCTGCGTCCACTTCAGCTTCAGAAAAACCACGACCCACCACCACCCGCAACAGGTTCCTCGCAGGAGCTGGAACAAGATCACCGCCGAGCAGCTCACTGCCTCTCTCAGCCAGAACCCTCCCACCAGCACAAAGGACCCCAATGAAGCAGCCAGCAACCTCACACAGTGGCTGACCGCCTGCGCCGACAACCTGGCACCACTAAAACACCCTCCCGGCAGACCCGGCAGCAAGAAAACCCCCTGGTTCACTGACGAAGTCAAGGACTCCAAGAAGAACTGCCGCACCCTCGAGAAAGCCTGGCGCCACGACCAGACCACAGACAACATGACCGCCCTCGAGCACGCCACCCGCAAGCACCACCAGCTGATCCGCGCCACCAAGAAGACAGCACTCAAAGAACGACTGGACAACAACGCCCACGACAGAAAGGAACTCTTCAGCATCGTCACAGAGTTCTCCAACCCCAGCACCGGGAACAACGACATCACCCCCTCGCAAGACCTCTGCGACTCACTCGCCTCGTTCTTTCACCGCAAGATCACCGACATACACAACAGCTTGGGCACACAGACCACGCACCCAACCACTGAACCACCTCCCGCAACCACCACCCTCTCCAACTGGATCCCGGTCAGCACCGAAGACACCACCCGCACGATAAACACCATCCACTCCGGATCCCCAACCGACCCCTGCCCCCACCACGTCTTCAACAAGGCCGACTCCATCATCGCACCCCAACTCCGGGACATCATCAACACCTCCTTCCACACCGTCACCTTCCCGGAGAGCTGGAAGCACGCCGAGCTCAGCGCCCTCCTGAAGAAACCAACAGGGGACCCCACCGACCTCAAGAACTTCCGCCCCATCTCGCTCCTCCCTTTTCCAGCCAAAGTCATCGAGAAGACCGTCAACAGACAGCTCGCCGCCTTCCTCGAGACGAACGGATCCCTCGACCCCTCGCAGTCCGGCTTCCGTGCCAACCACAGCACCGAGACCGCCCTAATCGCAGCCACAGACGACATCAGATCCCTGCTCGACAACGGGGAAACAGCGGCCCTCATCCTCCTGGACCTCTCCGCAGCATTCAACACAGTCTGCCACCGCACCCTAGTGCAGCGCCTCAACAACATCGGTATCCAAGAGAAGGCACTGGAATGGATCATCTCGTTCCTCACCGTTCCTCACTGCCCCCGTTCAGATCCGAGGCCACCGAAGTCATCTGCGGCGTACCACAAGGATCATCACTCAGCCCCACCCTCTTCAATGTCTACATGAGCCCCCTCGCAGCCATCGCACGCCAACACAACCTCAACATCATCTCCTACGCCGACGACACCCAGCTGATCCTCTCCCTCACAAGCGACCCCGCCACCGCCAGAACCAACCTACACGAAGAGATGAAAGACGTCGCCGAATGGATGAAGAACAGCCGCCTGAAACTGAACTCAGACAAGACGGAAGTCCTCATCCTGGGATCATCGCCCTCCGCCTGGGACGACTCCTGGTGGCCGCCTGCCCTGGGCACCGCCCCCAAGCCAATGGACCACGCACGTAACCTGGGCTTCATCCTGGACTCCTCCCTCTCGATGACCAGACAAGTCAACGCTGTCTCGTCGTCATGCTTCAACACCCTGCGTATGCTCCGAAAGATCTTCCGGTGGATCCCCACCGAAACCAGGAAGACGGTCACCCAGGCACTCGTCACCAGCTGACTGGACTACGGTAACACCCTCTACGCCGGAACCACAGCCAAACTCCAGAAAAGACTCCAACGCATCCAGAATGCCTCCGCACGACTCATTCTAGACATCCCCCGACACAGCCACATCTCCGGACACCTGAGAGACCTGCACTGGCTCCCCGTCAGCAAGAGGATCACGTTCAGACTCCTCACCCACGCACACAAGGCTCTCCACGACCTGGGACCCAGGTACCTCAACAACTGCCTGACCTTCTACACTCCCACCCGCCAGCTACGTTCCACCAGCCTTGCACTCGCCGCCGTTCCACGCATCCGCAGAGCCACCACCGGAGGAAGATCCTTCTCCTACCTGGCTGCCAAGACATGGAACTCCCTCCCCATCCACCTCCGACTGACCCAGGACCACCTTTCCTTCAGGAAGCAACTCAAGACCTGGCTCTTCGAGCAGTAGCAGACCCCCCCCCCCAGCCCCAAGCGCCTTGAGACCCCTCCGGGTGAGTAGCGCGCTATACAAATGCTATGATTGATTGATTGATTGATTATGTGTTTTAGCACTGCTGGGGGCAACGCACACAGAGTGGGGCACACATTACTAAGCACTTCCCCCAACAAGAATCCAGGCATGCTGACTTTAACAGCGGGTGCTTACAGCGCCACGAAGCTGCGGATGCAAGCGCTAGACGAAAAAGATGTCAGGTACTTGCCCATCGCCGGCAGGAAGAAGACCCGGTTCTCAGACGGGACAACGTCTGCCAGGGGGAGTGGCACCCCGGGCCTCAGCGCCCACCGCCCGAGTATAGGCGCTAGCCCCTGCTCTGCGCCTCCCGGCCCGAGTCTTGCGGGAGGCCCGCGGTCCCTGCAGGGGACCCCATAGGAGGGCAAACCCCGTAGTAGTGCGCAGGGAACCGCGGGCCCGCCTTGGGGAGGGTGGGTGGGCGGGGACAGACATTCTGGCCACACCCCCTTCCGGTCGGACTATATGGGGCGCGCTCGCCCCTTGGCGCCCTCTTTGCTGCTGCCCCTTGTCCCCTCTGGTCACTCCCGGCTGCCCTCGCCAGCCCAGCCGCTACCCCTGAGCCCCCTCCGCTCCCCCACTTCCCCCCCCACAACGCCGGACGCGAGGCCCGCAAGTTCTCTCTAACATAGAGGTAAGGGATCATTCAAGGCCTCCCCCCCGAGCCCCGTCCTCGGTAATAGCCGAGTCGACAGGGCTGCGTGGTTTACCACGGGGGAGCCCATGGTCCGATTTTTGCGTGGCAGGTGCTCGCGTCGTTCAGCACGGCGGCCGAAGGCCGACGTTGTTGAGTTGCGCGGATGCGAGGTTGTGGGTGAGGCGGGAGATTGCGAGGCTGCTGTACGGGAGTTATCGTACGCTGGGTATCAGCTGTGGCGGGATTATTGACCATTGTGATGTGATTACGGCGTGAAAGGGGCTGCTGTGGCGGGGAGGTGGATATAGTGGCCCATTGAAGTGAGGCCCATGAATTCGGGGTGAGAGGGGCGGCAGTGGCGGGGATCGGCGTGTGGGTCCGCCGCCACTGCTCCCAGCTGCACATAGTTTAGTTGTTTAAATTGCGCCAGAATAAGTGGCTTGCCTGGAACCTTCTGCAGGCAATCACCCCCGCACGCGGCCGCGCTTGCAGGCGGCCGCAGTACCTCGAGGCCCGTTTCATTCGTAAAGTACATGGAACGTTAGGACCGTTTATTTGTTTAAATTGAGCCATAACGTTAGGACCGTTTATTTGTTTAATTGAGCCAGAATAAGTGGCTTGCCTGGAACCTTCTGCAGGCGATCACCCCCGCACGCGGCCGCTCTTGCAGGCGGGCGCATTACCTCGAGGTACGTTTCATTGTCCTTGCACGCGGCCGCCATTAACCCTGTAGCCCTGCCGACCCGTTTTCATGCAAGCGGCACGCGGCCGCCATTAACCCTGTAACGTGGGGATGGCCTGCCGACCAGTTTTCATGCAAGCGGCCGCCATTAACACCCCGATGCGGTTTTCATGTGGCAAGGATTGTTAAGAATGGCAGGCGATCACCCGCACGCGGCCGCCCTTGCACGCGGCCGCCATTAATCCCTCGATGTCCTTGACAAGGTTTGTTAAGAATGGCAGGCGATCACCCGCACGCGGCCGCCCTTGCACGCGGCCGCCATTAACCCCTCGATGTCCGTGAACGCGGCCGCCATGAACATCTCGATTTACGTTTCATGCGTGAAGTGCATGGAACGTTAGGCACGAGCCCTTTGACAGGCCATCACCCCTGCACGCGGCCGCCATCAATCGCGGAACGCGGCCGCCATCAACCTCTGCACGCGGCCGGGAGTCACCCTCTGCACGCGGCCGGGAAACACGCCGGTGTATTTCCGCGTCATTATTAACAGTTTCCCAAACAAGGGAGTTTTGCTGAAAACATGCCCGACCTGAATGTCGTTGGCAGGGCTCATAGTACACTGGTGGTAGCAAAGTGGTCAGACTTGCATTAAAAGCCTTTTACGAGTTTGTGCAAACAATGGATTGAAGCTGGATTTAACTCGAGTACCGGGCTCTCCCCTACGTTGCGGATGAGCCTCGTTTTGCTTGAATGAATGCTGATTAATTAATTCAGTACAATATGCAGCTCGCCTTCTATTAGCGGCAGGATTTACTAAATAGAGTTTCAGTATCTATGACATGTAGGGGGGGCGCGAACGACATGCTGGTAGCAGGAGGGCCGCCGAATACAGCGCGCCGCTTCCAGGACCAACACCCACCATGCGCCTAGACATCCACAGCAGCGGTGTATTAGCGGCAGTGTAGGGCACATATGGCGGTGGTTTAGCCACGGTGATAAAATGTAAGAGTGGCGATTGGTATGGTGCACTCAGAGTTAGTTAATAAATATGTGTACTTAAAAGGGGGGATGTCAGGGAAGACTTGTATTTACTGCGACATGTTGTAATTGCGTTTCCCCCGATTTCAGGCAATTAAGGACCGGGACATATCGTGACGGGAGTACAGTGCACCCGCCCCCCCCCCCTCCCAAAGCAGAAGGTAAGAGCGTCATGGGGGGTTGGCCATGTAGGGGTAGGGCTATGCATCCTAGGGGGCCGGTGTTCATTGTCCGGTCCTCCTAGCGTAGTTGTGCGTGACGGCAGCACGACCTGGATCGTTGCTCTATTCGGGACAACAAGCTCCCAGTTCAATACTTTGGGCTAACATGAGTGTTTATATCGATATTTACAGGGCCAGGATACTGGACAGGTAACGATCCGTTGCGTCGCAATCAAGGAACAACGTGCCCTCGCCTCGGTTACTAAGGATAACTCGAAGTAAGTATTGGAAAGTGTTAGAGTGTAATGACAAAGGTTGAGGTGGCTCACTTCGCAGGGGCTTGAGTGTGCTTGGACCGGGGCAGAACCCCAGCTGGCCAAAATGGTTGAGGTTAGGCCCATTAGTCACTACGGTTTTTATTTCAGGAAGCGGCACGATGTCAGGAGCAGGGACGACCGTCACCGAGGCGCAGGCGGCGCACGCGGCGATTTTTCTCCAGTTAATCGAGACGAACGGGGTGGCTTGGGCCACCAATTTACTGAAGGTTAACCCGGCGAATTCAAGTGTGAACAGTGACATTATTGCGGTGGAAGATGAGGATACCAATAGTACAGGACACGTGAGGGCGTCCAAAAGAGCTAAGGTCCCCACGAATAAAGACTTCCCGCCACCGCCTAAAAAGAAGGCCACTGCTAGCACGGCAGTAGCTGTTGTGCATGACGTACCGGCCGCTTCCCACACATCATCCAGGGCACAGGAGACCCCTGGCCCATCGAGCTTGCCAGCTAACATTCCCCCGGTGGCTGAATATGCTACCAGAAGTGATCTGGGTAAGATGATGTCCACACTGGAGATATTCATGAAAGAAATGAGGGAAAGTGTGAGGTCGGGACCTAGCGGGGGGGGAGTTTTACCATCCAATGTGTGGGGAGCCGGTGTTGAACACAATACATTAGGTGAGACTGGGAGGGGGCGAGAGGGAACCGGCCCACCCAGCGCACCTCCGGCAGGTCCGACACTCCCCGCTGACCCCCGGGGCCCGCTATCCACGCCAGCAACTCCGTCGGTGCCGGCGCCCCTACCACCGCAGGCACCAGACTCGATAGCCCCCCCCCCAGCGGCGCCAGCTTCCCCTCCTGACACAGCGATACCTGACCCCACGCCAACACCCTCCTCCCCAGCGCTGCCAGGCGAGGACGATGTGCAATTCGATGCCCCCTTACTATCAGGGCGCTCTTGTTTGTCCTGGGAAGTACCACAGGCAGCAAAGGAGTTAATATGGAGGCGAGAATTTTTAGATATCTTCTCTTTACTGATGCTGGGTCAGCAGGGGGCAGATGCACGCAAGGCGGGGGCAAAAGAGGATGAGAAAAAGGTGAGATACCAGCCTTGGCCAGAAAAGAGTATTGATAATTGGTTGGAGGCCTTTGCCATTCTTTCATCGGTGATTATGGAAAAGTTTAGCGAACAAGGTCCAGCACTGATACAGTATGGGAGGCTCATACACAACGAGGCAAAAAAGTGGGGAGGTGTAGGCTGGTTGGAGTATGATAGGGAATTCAGAAAAAAGATGTCTAGATCCCCGAACATGCGTTGGGACCATAAAGAGGTCCAGTTGTGGATGGATCATATGGGGTCTAGGGCGCTCCAAGGGGTGACGACTAACAGTAAGACACAGGAAAGCCAGGCGTCACCTAACGACAAGACTAGCTCTACATCCCAGCAAGAGCATAAGATGCCGCCCTTTAGAGGGGGCCACAGGGGGAGAGGTCAGAAGAGGGGAAGCGGGAAACCTCCATCAGGGTCATCCACGGGGTCATCCACTGGGTCATGTAGATTGTTCAATAGCGGACATTGCCATTGGGGAAGTTCCTGTAGATTTACGCACACGTGTAGCAATTGCGGAGGACAGCATCAGGCGGGGTCTTGTAGGTCCAATAAAGGACATAGACCAGGCAATTACCACGGGGGCAGGGGTGGGCAGCACAAGTAACCCTCTCCCATCCTCAGCGCGTCCAACCCCCCCCCCCGGCATCCTTTGTTCCCCCTCACCCCCCCCCGCGAGGCACCCTGCGACTTAGCGAAACATCCGCGGCAGGCGCAGCCCTTGTAGGCCCGCTAGTTACACCAGAATTAAGCGCTGTGAAGGGGCCCTCCCCGATTAAATTGGAAAGAATGATGCCATTGCTGAACAGATACCCCAACAAAATTGATGGGAGATTGCTCTTGGGGGGCTTTGCAGAAGGTTTCATTATCCCATATGTAGGACCCCCAGCTGCCAGGGACGCAGACAACTTGAAGTCGGCCAGGGACAACCCGGGGGTAGTAAGAGCGAAGGTAAGGAAGGAACTGGAGCTGGGGAGGGTTGCTGGCCCTTTCCCTCTACCGCCACTAGACAATTTCGTGGTGTCTCCACTGGGGATAGTTCCAAAGAAAGAGCCGGGAGCCTTCAGGCTGATACACCACCTGTCATACCCAGAAGGGGAGTCAATTAATCACAACCTGGAAGAAGGGGTATGCTCGGTCTCATATTGTTCATTCGATGTAGCCATGGACCTCGTGCGCAGGGCCGGGAAAGGGGCTTGGCTAGCAAAGGCTGATATCGAGTCTGCATTCTGGCTCCTGCCTGTACACCCCAGCAGCCAGAACTTACTGGGGTTCCGGGTGGGCAACGAGTACTATTACAAAAGATGCATGCCCATGGGTTGCTCCATCTCCTGTGCTTTCTTTGAGGCCTTCAGCACGTTCTTACAATGGGTACTGCAAAGCGTGGAAGGTGTACTGGGCGTCACCCATTACCTGGATGACTTCCTGTTCGTGGGCGGTGCGGAGTCAAAGGACTGCGCTGAGGCATTGTCAAAATTTCAGAGTATGACAAAGTATCTAGGAGTGCCCCTGGCGCCAGGGAAGACCGTGGGTCCAGCGCAGACATTAGTGTTCCTGGGGATAGAAATTGACACGCGTTCAGGCGAGGCCAGGCTTCCGGCAGATAAGGTCACAGAGCTTGCAGCACAAATTGAACAGGTGCTAGGGCAGGACAAGGTATCACTAGATGACATCCAGAGCCTGCATGGGAGGCTCAGCTTCGCTACAAAGGTGATCCCCGCGGGTAGGGCCTTTGCGCGCAGGTTGGCTAGGACGGCAGCGAAAATCAGACGCAGGCACCACCAGGTGCAGTTGAGTTTTGGGGTCAAGGAGGATCTTAAGGTGTGGGGGGAATTCCTCGGCCACTTCAATGGATCAGTGATATGGAGGGAACCCTGGACCAGCAGCCAGGAACTGACTCTGTTTACTGACGCGTCAGGAAGGGATGGCTTTGGGGCAATTCTGGACAGAGATTGGTGCGCGGCAGGGTGGCCCAATGCTTGGAGGAAGAGGAAGATCACCTCCAACATAACGGTCTTAGAACTTTTCCCGATTGTGGTGGCTTTTCACCTCTGGCCGGCCTTACTGTCTGCCAAGAGGGTGGTCTTATGGTCCGATAATATGGCGGTAGTCCAAGCCATTAACACCCAGTCAGCATCATGTGCACTTGTATTATGTCTTTTAAGGGAACTGGTCAAAGTTTGCTTATATAACAATGTAGAATGCAAAGCTAAGCACATTCCGGGAGCCTTAAACACGGCGGCTGACGCTCTTTCCCGTTTCCATTGGCAGCGGTTCCGAGAGGCGTGGCCCAGGGCGAGGGAAGAGATGACGCCTTTCCCGGCTCGACTATGGCTCCTGCTGCGGTGGCGCAGCGCATCAGGGAGCTAGGCGAGATGTCAGTAGCACCTAGCACGATGCGGAGATACCAGACATGCGTGAGGACATTCTGTGAAGCCATGGGCCCTTGGGAGCGGGACGAATCTAGGCAGTCCAAGAAAGTGCAAGCGTTCATGGTCTGGGCGAAAGACGAAGGGAAGAGCCACTCATGGATGGCCGGGCACTTGTCCGCCATCGGCCACTACGCTCGCCTGTCAGGTCAGAAGGACCCCACGACAGAGTTCACTACCAGGGCGGCTCTCAAAGGTTGGGCTAGGGTCATGCCCACACTCGCAGATCAGAGGGCCCCCATTGACTACGACACCCTGAAAAGCATGATAGATGCCTTGCCGGCAGTTACGAGCTCCGCATATGAGGCAGCCCTCTTTGCATTAACGTTTAGTCTAGCATTCTTCGGTGCATTTAGGATCAGCGAACTGGTGGCACGGTCAAAGAAAGAGTCCAACCCCAGGGCCATCTCGTTTAGGAACACCCGCGCTACAGCAGTGTCAGTGGAGATCTTCCTGCATTCCTCTAAGACAGACCAAACAGGCAAGGGTAGGATCATCACCTTGCAGCGCCTGGGGAATGACAGTTACTGCCCAGTGGCTCTGCTGGCCGCGTTCCTTCCACTCCGCCCTCAGTCAGAGGGCCTGTTACTCATCCACTCTGATTGCTCCCCAGTCACCAAGTATCAAGTGGACCACGTGATGCAAGGGTGCTTGTTCTTGGCAGGATACATAGTTGAAGGGGCAACGTTTAGCACACATTCATTTAGGATAGGCGCGGCCACAACGGCCTTCAGGGCGGGCCTCCCTGATGAAAGGATTAAAAAAGTGGGTCGCTGGGACTCCAACTGCTACAGGAGGTATGTCCGCCCACTGAATGTGATACACCCGGTGAGCAGACAGGTGGTTAACGATGCGACATAATGTAAATAATGTAAATATCAATAATAATGCCTTAAGTAATATGGTGGTTCACAAGTTGGAGCCACGTGGTGTGTGTTGCCATTACAATGCCTTTTGAAGTGTGTCAATAAAATACAATTTTCAACACACTGTGTTTTTATTGCAGGGAAAGAGGTGTGGGTGATGGGGCACTCCTATGTCACAAGAATGGAGAGATGGGTGAATGCTACCACATGGAGGCACGGCCTCACCAACACCGAGATATTATGGTTCGGCTTCCCGGGGATGCGCTGGGTCGCACTGTTAGGAACGCTGCGTAGATTAGTAAAGGAGCACAAGCGGAGGCCGAGCATTCTAGTGGTACACCTGGGGGGGAACGACCTGGTCTCATTAGGCAAAAGGCGCCTGTTAGACATAATGAGGAAAGACCTGAGCACCCTGAGTGGCGAGCTAGGGCAGTGCAGCATCTACTGGTCTGAGATTTCCCCCAGACCAATTTGGCATGGGGCAATATCACGGGAAGCACTGGAAATATCACGCAGGCGCGTAAACGCGGCAATGCGCAAATTTAGCGAACAGAGAGGCATAGGCTTCATCAGGCATGGCCTGCTGCATGCCAAGTCTATTGGCTGCTGGGAATCCGATGGGGTTCACTTGTCTAAAGTGGGGATGGCGATTTTCCTATTAGACTTGGGAGAGGCGCTAGAAAGAGCAGGATGTAGATAGAGAGGGTGGTAAGGGCTAGGTAGTGGGGGCTCTGGGCGCAGCGGGTGCCACGCCCAGGGCTGTGGAAAAAGAGAAGGCGGCCCCCATACAGGACAGGCGCAGGAACAGGACCTGAAGCCGCAGTGCGAGAGGCACCATACTGAGTCATACATAGCTAAGGGGCCCTTCTTGGGGACTTGGTTCAACGGCACCCCGTTAGTCCTTAGGGCGGTTGTAACCTGAGCAACCGGGGGTTTGCTAATAACGCCCCTCCTAGCTGGGCAGGGTGTGAGTTGACTCTCCCTTGTTCAGAGGTGGGCGGGGCAGGTGGACGTAGGTCCACCGGGGGGAGGCTTGCCTCCCCGGTCGACACGTGGCCAGGGGCCACTAGTGTCTGCTTCTTTGGCTCGAATTCAGGCACCCTGCAACAAGGGGTTGCGGGGTGGAGGGGTCGCCTGTCAGTTAACCCGCTTTGTTATTTGTATCACAAATAAACCTGCAACTTTTTATTCCCAAACATACTTGTCTGTGTATTATTTGGGTGGAGGGTTGCGGGGCAAGGGTACCGATGCAACTACTATGCGGGAGGCCCGCGGTCCCTGCAGGGGACCCCATAGGAGGGCAAACCCCGTAGTAGTGCGCAGGGAACCGCGGGCCCGCCTTGGGGAGGGTGGGTGGGCGGGGACAGACATTCTGGCCACACCCCCTTCCGGTCGGACTATATGGGGCACGCTCGCCCCTTGGCGCCCTCTTTGCTGCTGCCCCTTGTCCCCTCTGGTCACTCCCGGCTGCCCTCGCCAGCCCAGCCGCTACCCCTGAGCCCCCTCCGCTCCCCCACTTCCCCCCCCACAACGCCGGACGCGAGGCCCGCAAGTTCTCTCCCCTCCCTACCGCTCACCCGATGGAAGGGGGAAGTGGGGAGGGGGCAATAGTAATGTTGTTCTTGTCTTCCAGGTTGCAGGAGGAGTTACATGGCGGCCCCCATACAGGACAGGCGCAGGAACAGGACCTGAAGCCGCAGTGCGAGAGGCACCATACTGAGTCATACATAGCTAAGGGGCCCTTCTTGGGGACTTGGTTCAACGGCACCCCGTTAGTCCTTAGGGCGGTTGTAACCTGAGCAACCGGGGGTTTGCTAATAACGCCCCTCCTAGCTGGGCAGGGTGTGAGTTGACTCTCCCTTGTTCAGAGGTGGGCGGGGCAGGTGGACGGTAGGTCCACCGGGGGGAGGCTTGCCTCCCCGGTCGACACGTGGCCAGGGGCCACTAGTGTCTGCTTCTTTGGCTCGAATTCAGGCACCCTGCAACAAGGGGTTGCGGGGTGGAGGGGTCGCCTGTCAGTTAACCTGCTTTGTTATTTGTATCACAAATAAACCTGCAACTTTTTATTCCCAAACATACTTGTCTGTGTATTATTTGGGTGGAGGGTTGCGGGGCAAGGGTACCGATGCAACTACTATGTCACTAGCAGAGCTCAGCGCTTCCTGGCCCTAGTCTTGGCGCTAGCAGAGTTCAGCGCTTCCTGGCCCGAGTCTTGGCACTAGCCTGAGCTCAGCGCTTCCCAGTCCGAGTCTTGGCGCTAGCCGAACCCTGCGCTTCCTGGCCCGAGTATTGGCGCTAACCCCTGCTCAGCGCTTCCTGGCCCGAGTCTTAGCGCTAGCAGAGTTCAGCGCTCCCTGACTGGAGTCTTGGCGCTAGCAGAGCTCAGCGCTTCCTGGCCCGAGTCTTGGCACTAGCCTGAGCTCAGCGCTTCCCAGTTCGAGTCTTGCCGCTAGTCGAACCCTGCGCTTCCTGGCCCGAGTCTTGGCGCTAACCCCTGCTCAGCGCTTCCTGGCCCGAGTCTTGGCGCTAGCAGAGCTCAGCGCTTCCTGATCCGAGTCTTGGCACTAGCCCCTGCTCTGCGCCTCCTGGCCCACGTCTTGGCGCTAGCCCCTGCTCAGCGCTTCCTGGCCCGAGTCTTGGCGCTAGCCCCTGCTCTGCGCCTCCCGGCCCGTGTCTTGGCACTCGGCGGGCCCGTCGTGCCAGCGAGGGGCGCGGCTGTCCCGCCCTGACCCCCGAGGCGGTCCTGGGAGTGAACAGACTGGCTGCGGCTTCAGAGAGGCCGCTGTAAACAAGCAGGAGCTCTGGAGAGAGGCCCCCAGCCGGTGACGCTGACAGGCGCGGGCCTGGGATGGAGCAAAATAACTTTATTACAAATATATCACACACCAGGGGACCACGCCCGGGGCCTACACTCACCCTCTCAACAGGGGCGTGGCTATCAGTGGTGCAGCAGGCGCAGTGGCACCGGGCACCAAAGGCCCGAGGGGTCTCTGAACCCTGGTGATTGCTGTATTTGACTGCCAGCTGTGAGTTCGGTTTGAACGAGGGCCCCTGGCCCCTGCTCTCCAGACCTTGGCTGCCACTTGTGTGGAGCGCCCAGAAGGCCCCAGCAGCCCTTACTTGCTATGCAACTGCTCTCCAGACCCCAGAAGCCGCCTGCGCACAGCGCCCAGAAGGCCCCGGCAGCCCTTGCTTGCTATGCCTCTGCTCTTCAGACCTCAGATGCCGCCTGCACGCAGCGCCCAGAAGGCCCCAGCAGCCCTTGCTTGCTATGCCCCTGCTCTCCAGACCTCAGATGCCGCCTGCGCACAGCACCCAGAAGGCCCCAGCAGCCCTTGCTTGCTATGCCCCTGCTGTTTAGACCTCAGATGCTGCCTGCGCACAGCGCCCAGAAGGCCCCAGCAGCCCTTGCTTGCTATGCCCCTGCTCGCTATGCCCCTGCTCTCCAGACCTCAGAAGCCGCCTGCACACAGCGCCCAGAAGGCCCCAGCAGCCCTTACTTGCTATGCCCCTCCTCTCCAGACCTCAGATGCTGCCTGCGCACAGCGCCCAGAAGGCCCCAGCAGCCCTTACTTGCTATGCCCCTGCTAGCCAGACCTCAGAAGCCGCCTGCACGCAGCGCCCGGAAGGTCCCAGCAGCCCTTGCTTGCTATGCCCCTGCTCTCCAGACCTCTGAAGCCGCCAGCGCACAGCGCCCAGAAGGCCCCAGCAGCCCTTACTTGCTATGCCCCTGCTCTCCAGACCTCAGATGCCGCCTGCGCACAGCGCCCAGAAGGCCCCAGCAGCCCTTACTTGCTATGCCCCTGCTCTCCAGACCTCAGAAGCCGCCTGCACTCAGCGCCCAGAAGGCCCCAGCAGCCCTTACTTGCTATGCTCCTGCTCTCCAGACCTCAAATGCCGCCTGCGCACAACGCCCAGAAGGCCCCGGCAGCCCTTACTTGCTATGCCCCTGCTCTCCAGACCAAAGATGCCGTCTGCGCGCAGCGCCCAGAAGACCCCAGCAGCCCTTGCTTACTATGCCCCTGCTCTCCAGACCTTAGATGCTGCCTGCGTACAGCGCCCAGAAGGCCCCAGCAGCCCTTGCTTGCTATGCCCCTGCTCTCCAGACCTCAGATGGCGCCGCGCACAGCGCCCAGAAAGCCCCAGCAGCCCTTACTTGCTATGCCCCTGCTCTCCAGACCTCAAATGCCGCCTGCACACAGCGCCCAGAAGGCCCCAGCAGCCCTTGCTTGCTATGCCCCTGCTCTCCAGACCTCAGATGCCGCCTGCACACAGCGCCCAGAAGGCCCCAGCAGCCCTTGCTTGCTATGCACCTGCTCTTCAGACCTCAGATGCCGCCTGCACACATCGCCCAGAAGGCCCCAGCAGCCCTTGCTTGCTATGCACCTGCTCTCCAGACCTCAGATGGCGCCGCGCACAGCGCCCAGAGGGCCCCAGCAGCCCTTGCTTGCTATGCTCCTGCTCTCCAGACCTCAGATGCTGCCTGCACACAGCACCCAGAAGGCCCCAGCAGCCCTTGCTTGCTATGCCCCTGCTCTCCAGACCTCAGATGGCGTCGCGCACAGCGCCCAGAAGGCCCCAGCAGCCCTTGCTTACTATGCTCCTGCTCTCCAGACCTCAGATGCCGCCTGCACACACCACCCAGAAGCCCCCAGCAGCCCTTGCTTGCTATGCTCCTGCTCTTCAGACCTAAGAAGCCGCCTGCACACAGCGCCCCGAAGGCCCCAGGAGCCCTTGCTTGCTATGGCCCTGCTCTCCAGACCTCAGATGCCGCCTGCACACAGCGCCCAGAAGGCCCCAGCAGCCCTTGCTTGCTATGCCCCTGCTCTCCAGACCTCAGAAGCCGGCTGCACACAGCGCCCGGCCCCAGCAGCCCTTGCTTGCTATGCCCCTGCTCTCCAGACCTCAGAAACAGCCTGCACACAGTGCCCAGAAGGCCCCAGCAGCCCTTACTTGCTATGCCCCTGCTCTTCAGACCTCAGATGCCGCCTGCACACAGCGCCCAGAAGGCCCTAGTAGCCCTTGCTTGCTATGCTCCTGCTCTCCAGACCTCAGAAGCCGCCTGCACACAGCGCCCAGAAGGCCCCAGCAGCCCTTGCTTGCTATGCTCCTGCTCTCCAGACCTCAGATGGTGCCGCGCACAGCGCCCAGAAGGCCCCAGCAGCCCTTGCTTGCTATGCTCTTGCTCTCCAGACCTCAGATGCCGCCTGCGCACAGTGCCCAGAAGGCCCCAGCAGCCCTTGCTTGCTATGCTCCTGCTCTCCAGACCTCGGATGCCGCCTGCACACCGCGCCCAGAAGGCCCCAGCAGCCCTTGCTTGCTATGCTCCTGCTCTCCAGACCTCAGATGGTGCCGCACACAGCGCCCAGAAGGCCCCAGCAGCTCTTGCTTCCTAGGCCCCTGCTCTCCAGACCACAGATGCCGCCTGCGCACAGCGCCCAGAAAGCCCCAACAGCCCTTGCTTGCTATGCCCCTGCTCTCCAGACCTCAGAAGCCGCCTGCGCACAGCGCCCAGAAGGCCCCAGCAGCCCTTGCTTGCTATGCCCCTGCTCTCCAGACCTCAGAAGCCGCCTGCGCACAGCGCCCAGAAGGCCCCATCAGCCCTTGCTTGCTATGCCCCTGCTCTCCAGACCTCAGATGCCGCCTGCACACAGCGCCCGGTCCCAGCAGCCCTTGCTTGCTATGCCCCTGCTCTCCAGACCTCAGAAACAGCCTGCACACAGCGCCCAGAAGGCCCCAGCAGCCCTTACTTGCTATGCCCCTGCTCTTCAGACCTCAGATGCCGCATGCACACAGCGCCCAGAAGGCCCTAGTAGCCCTTGCTTGCTATGCTCCTGCTCTCCAGATCTCAGAAGCCGCCTGCACACAGCGCCCAGAAGGCCCCAGCAGCCCTTGCTTGCTATGCTCCTGCTCTCCAGACCTCAGATGGTGCCGCGCACAGCGCCCAGAAGGCCCCAGCAGCCCTTGCTTGCTATGCTCTTGCTCTCCAGACCTCAGATGCCGCCTGCGCACAGCGCCCAGAAGGCCCCAGCAGCCCTTGCTTGCTATGCTCTTGCTCTCCAGACCTCGGATGCCGCCTGCACACAGTGCCCAGAAGGCCCCAGCAGCTCTTGCTTCCTAGGCCCCTGCTCTCCAGACCACAGATGCCGCCTGCGCACAGCGCCCAGAAAGCCCCAACAGCCCTTGCTTGCTATGCCCCTGCTCTCCAGACCTCAGAAGCCGCCTGCGCACAGCGCCCAGAAGGCCCCAGCAGCCCTTGCTTGCTATGCCCCTGCTCTCCAGACCTCAGAAGCAGCCTGCGCACAGCGCCCAGAAGGCCCCAGCAGCCCTTGCTTGCTATGCCCCTGCTCTTCAGACCTCAGATGCCGCCTGCACACAGCGCCCAGAAGGCCCCAGTAGCCCTTGCTTGCTATGCTCCTGCTCTCCAGACCTCAGAAGCCGCCTGCACACAGCGCCCAGAAGGCCCAGCAGCCCTTGCTTGCTATGCTCCTGCTCTCCAGACCTCAGATGGCGCCGCGCACAGCGCCCAGAAGGCCCCAGCAGCCCTTGCTTGCTATGCTCTTGCTATCCAGACCTCAGATGCTGCCTGCGCACAGCGCCCAGAAGGCCCCAGCAGCCATTGCTTGCTATGCTCCTGCTCTCCAGACCTCAGATGCCGCCTGCACACAGCTCCCAGAAGGCCCCAGCAGCCCTTGCTTGCTATGCTCCTGCTCTCCAGACCTCAGATGCCGCCTGCGCACAGCACCCAGAAAGCCCCAGCAGCCCTTGCTTGCTATGCCCCTGCTCTCCAGACCTCAGAAGCCGCCTGCGTACAGCGCCCAGAAGGCCCCAGCAGACCTCACTTGCTATGCCCCTGCTCTCCAGCCCTCAGAGGCCGCCTGCGCACAGCGCCCAGAAGGCCCCAGCAGCCCTTGCTTGCTATGCGCCCCTGCTCTCCAGCCCTCAGAAGCTGCCTGCGCACAGCGCCCAGAAGGCCCCGGCAGCCCTTGCTTGCTATGCCCCTACTCTCCAGACCTCAGAAGCCGCAAGCGCACAGCGCCCAGAAGGCCTCATCAGCCCTTGCTTGCTATGCCCCTGCTCTCCAGACCTCAGATGGCGTCGCGCACAGCGCCCAGAAGGCCCCAGCAGCCCTTACTTGCTATGCCCCTGCTCTCCAGACCACTGATGCCGCCTGCGCACAGCACCCAGAAGGCCTCAGAAGCCCTTGCTTGCTATGCCCCTGCTCTCCAGACCACAGATGCCGCCTGCGCACAGCGCCCAGAAGGCCCCAGCAGCCCTTACTTGCTATGCCCCTGCTCTCCAGACCTCAGATGCCGCCTGCGCACAGTGCCCAGAAGGCCCTTGCAGCCCTTGCTTGCTATGCCCCTGCTCTCCAGACCACAGATGCCGTCTGCGCACAGCGCCCAGAAGGCCCCAGCAGCCCTTGCTTGCTATGCTCCTCAGACCTCAGATGGGTCACGCACAGCGCCCAGAAGGCCCCAGCAGCCCTTGCTTGCTATGCCCCTGCTCTCCAGACTTCAGAAGCTGCCTGCACACAGCGCCCAGAAGGCCCCAGCAGCCCTTGCTTGCTATGCCCCTGCTCTCCAGCCCTCAGAAGCCGCCTGCGCACAGCGCCCAGAAGTCCCCAGCAGCACTTGCTTGCTATGCCCCTGCTCTCCAGACCTCAGATGCCGCCTGCACACAACGCCCAGAAGGCCCCAGCAGCCCTTGCTTGCAATGCCCCTGCTCTTCAGACCTCAGATGCCACCTGCACACAGCACCCAGAAGGCCCCAGCAGCCCTTGCTTGCTATGGCCCTGCTCTCCAGACATCAGATGGCACCGCGCACAGCGCCCAGAAGGCCCCAGCAGCCCTTGCTTGCTATGGCCATGCTCTCCAGACCTCAGATCCCGCCTGCGTACAGCGCCCAGAAGGCCCCACAGCCCTTACTGTCCAGCTCTCCTCTGACACCTCTTGGGTTCTGACCTCTGACATTCAGGCCGCAAGGCACTGTCAGAACAGCTGGTTTAATAACTCAACCTGTGGTTAGACCAGTTCCCACTGTAACCCGCCATCTGAGCCACACTGTAGAGTTCACCGAAGCTCACCTGGTGCTGGTTTAAACGGATCACCGGATACTCGATCAGCTCCTCGAACATTGCAGGCCGACCGACACGTCCCCGCAGGGGACACTCATAAGAGGGCGGCCCCCTAGTGCCACAAGATGGCACACGGGGCAGCCCAGTGTTCTGAGATCCCTGATAGGGTCCCGTTCGTCACTTCCTGCCGGGTGTGGGCGGGGGAGAAGTATATATTCCCTCCCCCGCCCACCTGGCGGCCTCTTTGTCCCCTCACCCTGTCGCCGTTTCCCTCCCTACCGCTTACCCAGCGCTTTCAGGGTGGGTGGCCCCATGGGGTGGGGGCAGAGAGGGGTGCTGCACGCGGTGGTGTGCGGTCTCCGCGCTCACAGCTGTAAGCTTTGGCATATCGGGCCGTTGTGGACGCTTTGTTTCGGTGGGGGGAAAGAGTGGAGTGCGGCCTGCGGTCTGGCATCGGTTTTGCTTCGGTGAGTCTGAGAGCATTGGTGTGGCTCATGGGGGAAGCAGTCGCGATGTGAGAGTGGCTCTGGGCGGCGTGTTGGTGCCCTACATTCTCTTGGGTTGCTTCTCAGAGCACCTGCACTGTTCCTATTGTGAAGAGCTCTGACACCTTCGGGTAAAGTCCGTGCTATTTATAAACGCATAAAATAAAAAAAATAAAAAGAGTCCCTAGTTGCCAATGTGACCAGTAGGTCATGACTTGCAGTAGAATGAGGCCGGAGGCTGGGGGGCACTGGGGTTGCGTGTTCCTCCTTCTACCTTGGAGCTGCTATGGCCCGCGAGCATGGGGGCGGCCCCTGCCCCCAGAGATAACATCAAAAGTCTGGGGGTATGGTTAGATAAGTCGCTGAGCTTCAATACACAGGCTACCAAGGTGGCGGCCCCCTGCTTTGGCCTCCTTAGGGTGATAAAAAAAAATCCTTCCCCTCCTTCCATTTGAGGCCAAGCAGATAATTATACAGGGCCTTGTTCAATCCCGCCTGGATTTTAATAATGCCCTTTATCTTGGAGCACCGGACTACACCTTACAAAAACTTCAGTGCACCCAACATTGTGCGGCTCGTGCATTACTTGGAGTCCCACGAAGAACTTCAATAAAAGCTGGGCTAAGAACGTTGCACTGGCTGCCAGTCAAGGACAGAGTTAAGTTTAAATCTCTGTGCATCGCTCACCAGGCCTTTTGGAAAATGGGCCCAGAAATCAACCGTTCCTTGATTTCCCCTTATCTGCCCAACAAGGTGCTTCGCTCCTCGTCTGCATCTCTGGAAAAGACTCCTAGAATCTTTAGAGCCAGAGCGGGAGGACGTTCCTTCTCCTATAATGTATCAAGATTATGGAACACCCTCCCTCTGCACATGAGAAACAACCCCAATCTAACCAGCTTCCGCAAGCAGCTTAAAACTTTTTTGTTTCAGTAACTAGAATCCTTGTTTTGTCCATCTGAGGGCACTCTCGTTTAGTCCTAGCGCCTGGACGCCTGAGGGCAGCTGTAGCGCTTTACAAATTTTATTTTATTTTCATTTCATTTTCATTTCATTTAATTTCTCCTCCCCAGTAAACACAGGCTTTTCTTGGAGACTGCATGCCCTCTGGGGGCGGCGAAGGCAGGGTAGCGAGGCTGCGTGCTGTTCAACATCGGACAGGGGTGCTGTTAGACCTGGCACCTTGGCGTGAGTTTCCCTTCCACTTTTTGCTGATGTGCCTCAGATGTATTTGCTGGTGTCCGCTGTTCAGGGCACTGCGCCACGGCCAATCCGTGCCGCAGTGCAAGTGCTCCCTATGTAAAGTGTAACTGTGATTGATGTTCCTGATTGGTTCATGGGATTTACTGTCAGTCCCCAGTAAAGTGCAACAGGAGTGCCAGGGCTTGTAAAGGCCAATGCTGCTAGTGGGCCTGCAGCGCTGGTTGCGCCACCCACAGAAGCAGCCTTTTAAAAATGTGTCTAGGGTCTGCCATTGCAGGACCTGTGTGCAGTCTGGTACTGTCATGCTGGCTGGGCAAGTGCACACACTTGCCAGCCCCTAAACCTTCCCTTTGCTTCATATTAGTCATCCCTCTGGTAGGCCCAAGGGCAGGGTGCATTGTAAGTGTAAGGTAGGACATGCTCTGATGTGTGTGGCATGTCCTAATAGTGAATTACAGCCAAATTCGTTTTTAACTATTGTAAGGCTACCTGTTCTCTTAGGCCAGATGAGCTGCTGGAATTATTACACTCTATAATCCCAGAAGGCTCAGGGAACATGGTAGAAACTAAATAAAGTTTAGTATGCCTGAACTCAGAATAATAAAATACTTCTTTTAGTAAAGTTTATTTTAATATCCTGTGTTTGCAAATGCTACTTTCAGAAAGTTAGCATTTGCTTGCCTAACCATTTCAGCCCGCCTCTGGTAGGATGTGTATGTGACTGTCTGGGATATGTGAGTGACAGGGCTGGGGGATGACAGGTGGTGAATGCAAGGATTACACCTTAGTGGGAGGTGGGAGTGCCCCTGGACTCTGAATAGGGCTGTGCTCTGCCACCACAATGCTGGCTCCGCCCCCTGGGGAGCGACTGATGACTCGGCCGGCACCTGGCCCAGGAAGGGCGAAGCACTGTCAACAAGGTACTCCTGGCTGCCCCTGTCCACACAATGCTGGCTCCACCTCCTGTGGAGCGTCTGATGTGCCTGCCCCTCACACTGAAAGCAGAAGCCAGAGTACACCCAACAAAGTACTCAGAGACTGAAAGGAGTTATGCAAAGGCCCCCCTGGCCTGTGAGAACAAAGAAAATGCTGTATAAAAGTAGGAGCCCTGCTCCTTGTAAATCAGAATCCTGATTCCCACAAAGAACCTCTGCCCAACTAGAAGGAGAAGAAGACGCTGGAAGAACTGGCCTGCTGCTTGCCTTGCTGAGGAAGGAGAGGAAAAGACTTTGAAAAGACTTTGCAGACTTGTGCTAGAAACTTTCTCCAAGGGCTTGTTTGAGCTTGCCCCCTGATCTGAACCCCAGGACTAGTGGGTTCTCTGTGTCTTGGCTCATCTGCAACGGAGCCGTGAGTTCCTCCCGCCGGAGGTAAGACTGCGCCCCCCTCACCCCCTCCTTGAGTTTTGGCACTTGGGAGCGGCCCGCCCTCTACCCGTTGAGAGCCTCGCTCTGCCTAGAGCCGCTCTCTGCCCCTCGGGTCAGGCCGCCTGCTCCTCTGCCCCTTCTCGCTACTGGAGCGCCTGGATTGCTGGTCTTCCCCCTCCCGCCGGAATCCTGGTCCTACGAGTGCACTTCCAAGCCTGGACGGCCGCCCGTGCGTTGCTTCGCACCCGGCCGCCCCGCTGTGCCCTCGGACCTGTGGAAAAGGTCACGCCGCACCCTGAAGGGATCTCCCCCCGTACGAACCGTACCGGAGGTCCCCCGTGCCGCGTCTGCCTTTGTGAGTTCACCTGCTGCCTGACCGGACCCCAAGGTACATCCTGTGATCGAAGCGCCCAAACCCATCTGCCTGCCTGGTAGACCGAGTCAAGCGTGGATGTCGTGCACCTTCACCACCCAGCGCACCACGGGCTCGGGGCCCGCAACGTTTTAGTTCCCTGTTATCCGTGTGCGCCTCTGCCGTACCAGTACGCTCCCCGCTGTCCGCCTGTACCACTGACAGCCTGCGGCGCGTACCCGGCCCGGAAGTCTTTCCCGGCGCATCCAAGTGCGAGTCGCACCAGAGCGGTACGAGTCGTACCCTGCCTCGGGGATCAACAGCGCCGTACGCGGCGCACCGACAGAAGTGTGGGAGTCGGCAGGACTCCGCTTCTCTAGCCGTACGACGCGCAGGGAAGCGCTGTGAAGCGCACCGCTAGCCCGACCCGAGCCGCAGGGCTCTTAGGTGTGCACAAAGAACGAACAGAACTATTTTTAGGTAACAAGAGACTAAAAAGGAACCGTTTAAACTGCAACTAAGAATACTTGCCCATTTACAATCTTGTGGCCCAACCTAAATCGTTATATTGGTCTTGTATATACATATTTTTACATAAAGAGAACGTATTTTTATATATTCACAGCCTGGTGTCCATTTGTGGGGGGATTGGTATTTTTACTGTGTGTGTTATTACATATGCTTAACTAACAACGCCTGAAGAATAGCCTTGGCTGCTCACGCCACGCACCTAGAGGGTGAGCAAGGGTAAATCTAAGGGGTCATCCTTCGCCCTGACTTAGAGGAGAGGGTCCCTGCTTGTCACAAGTGAATACTTGCGCCAACCAGAGACCCCCAATTCTAACATTTGCGGCAGCGGTGGGATTTGCGAATTTATATTTGTAGTTTACATACAGTGAATTGCTGATCACCACATAGTGAGAGCAGACCTATAACGCAGCCACAGATTTCCATTTTTTATAATTTTGTTGAGACATCTGCCATTGCTGAAGCCATGCCTGGCTCACTCCCTGCTGGAAGAGCACCCTCTGTGATTTCTGGAATTGAAGATGTGGATTGGGAACACAGAGGACTGGAGGGTTACACAGTGGAGCAGTTGAAAGGCTACTGTGTAAAGTTCAGAGTTGCACACACTGGGTGCAAAAAGAAAGGCCAATACATCAAGGCGCTGAGAGCCTGGAAAGAGTCAAGAGAACCACAGAATGCGGTGGATATCATACCACCAGATGGCATTGTGGAGCCCAGCAGAGGCCTGTCACCAGAGAAGCTGGCAGACGGGGCACATGCAATGGAGATGGCAAAGTTAGCTGGACAAGTGGAGATGGACAAGCAAAGAATGGCCATGGAGGCGCAGCAACGCCAAATGGATCATGACCTAAGATTGAAGGAGTTGGAGCTGAGAGGTTTGGGAACAACTCCTTCTGGTGGCAGCACAACGCCGGTGCAGGTAGAGTCCAGGGTGTACATACCCAAAGATGTAGCTAAGGAGTTCTTTAAGGGGGATGACATAGGACAGTGGTTTAGGGCATATGAGGTAGCCATGTCCTCCCACTGGGTCCCTAACAAGGATTGGGGAGCGGGGTTGTGGGGGAGGTTCCTTAGCGAAGGGCGGGACACCCTACTAGATTTGCCCACTGAAGAACAAAGTTCCTATCCCCGCATGAAAGAGGCCTTAATGACCAGGTATGGGCTTACCCCTGACCTGTATAGACAGAAGTTCAGGGAGAGTGTAAAGCGTCCTGGGAGTACGTATGTGGAGTATGTGACTGGTTTTTGCAGAGCACTGGATGGTTGGGTGACGCGTAGCAAAGTAAATGATTTTCAGGGGCTTCTTGATTTAATTGCTTGGGAGCACTTGTCGCAACATTGTTTTTCTGAGCTACGCCAGCACCTGATTGATAGCAAGCTGTCCAACCTGAGGAAGCTTGCTGAGGAGGCGAACCGCTGGCTCAGCACCAGGGTCCACAAGGGTCCCACGGGAGACTCCGCCAAGGGTGGGCAGGGTCCCCAGCAGAAGAGTGGGGGGGACAGGGGTAAACAAAGAGGGTTCCAGCGAGGCTCCCAAAGTAATCCCCAAGGGAACCAGCAGAGAGGTTCTCAGACTCCCCCACCTCCAAAGCAGACCGGGGCCCGACAGGTAGGCCTGTTCCAAAGGGGCCCTTCAATTGTTTCAGGTGTGGTGACCCGGGTCACATTGCCACTGACCCCAAGTGTCACCTGTTTGGTAAACCAGCACCCACTGGTGCTCCAGCCCGGCAAGTGCTAGTGTTAATTTGGGGGAAGAAGTAGTAGTCCCCGGGGTGGAGATCCTGTCCAAATGACCCTAGTCTCTCTAGGAGACAGTGAGATGGTCCCTGAGAACTACCTGCCCTCTAACACTAAAAAATATGGGCAGGTGGTGATCATCAATGGTAAGAAAGCTGAGGCTCTTAGAGATACAGGAGCCAGTGTGACTGCAGTGAGGCAGCACCTGGTGTCTCAAGAGCAGGTTGTACCCCATGCCTACTGTAGGGTTATCAATGCTGATAATTCAGAGAGTCAGTGTCCGATGGCTCAAGTTCCCTTCGAGTGGGGGGGTCTCTGGTACTCTGCAGGTCTGTGTGAGGAAAGCCATGCCTGTAGACTGCTTGCTAGGGAATGACTTGGAAGACTCCCCTTGGGAAAAGGTGGAGAAGACGACTCACCTGAGGATGGTGGGTCTGCCTGACTGGGCGTGCGTGACCACCCGGTCAAAGGCAGCCAGTAGGGGTGCTCAAGAGATCCTGGGGCCTGAAGGAGAGGCCCAGGAACCGGCCTTAGGGAGAAGGCGCAGGGGGCGCGGGAAACTGGCCCCTGAAGTTCCCACGGTCCAGGAGGAAGCAGACCTTGAGGGGGATGCCCTGGAGCCTACAGGGGAACAGATTGCTGAACTGGGGGACCTGCCTGAGCTGACCCATTGGCAGCAAGAAGGAGGCCCCTCCAGGGAGGAATTCTGCAGGGAGCCGAAAGAATGCCCTTCTCTCGTGGGTATGCGGCAGCAGGCTGCAGACCAGGCCAATGGTGTTCAGGCCAAGACTCATTATGTGTACTGGGAGAATGACCTCCTGTATTCAGAGCCTAAGGCTGCTGAACCTGAGTCAGCCTGTGTGCTGGTGGTACCCCAGAAGTTCAGAGCCTTCCTACTGGGGCTGGCTCATGATGTGCCGTTAGCAGGACATTTGCGGATGTACAAGACCTATGACAGGCTTGTCACCCACTTTTATTGGCCCCAAATGCACAAGAGCTCAGATGCTCATTGTAGATCTTGTCAGACTTGCCAGGCAAGTGGTAAGAGCGGAGGGAGGCACAAGGCTCCTCTGCAACCCTTCCCCGTGGTCGGTACTCCATTCCAGCGAGTGGGTATTGACATTGTTGGGCCTCTGGACCCCAAGACAGCCATGGGCAACAGGTTCATCCTGGTCTTGGTGGACAATGCCACCCGGTACCCCGAAGCCATCACTCTGAGGACAGTGACGGCCCCCGTGGTGGGACGGGCACTGATGGGAATTTTCTCACGAGTAGGATTCCCTCTAGAGGTGGTGAGCGACAGGGGCACCAACTTCATATCCAAGTATATGAAGTCCCTTTGGCAAGAGTATGGTGTAACGTACAAGTTCACCACCCCTTACCATCCCCAAGGAAATGGGTTGGTTGAGAGATTCAACCGAACCCTAAAAGGCATGATCATGGGCCTGGAAGGTCCAATGAGGCATAAGTGGGACGTCCTCTTGCCATGCCTTCTCTTTGCATACCGTGAGGTGCCACAGAAGTCCCTAGGGTTCAGCCCCTTTGAACTGCTGTATGGTCACCCCGTGAGAGGACCTCTGAGTTTGGTAAAGGAAGGCTGGGAGCAATCTCCCAGGAAACCTCCCCAGAATGTATACAGTTGCATGCTGGCCTTCAAGAACCAGACCAGGCGCTTCAGGCAACTTGCTGAGGCAAATCTGGAAGCCAGCCAGGAAGAGATGAAGCGGTGGTACGACCAGAATGTCACTCTGGTGGAGCTTCAACCTGGACAAAAGGTGTGGGTCTTGTCCCCAGTGGAGCCTTGTGCACTTCAGGATAAGTGGACAGATCCATTTGAGGTTGTGGAGCGCAAGAGTCCTGTAACCTACTTGGTGGACATGCAGTCTCCTCGGAACCCTTTGAGGGTCCTACATGTTAACCGCCTTAAGCCCCACTTGAAGAGGTCCGAAGTGGGCATGTTGTTGGCAACTGATGATGGAATAGAGGAGGAGTCTGAGCCTCTTCCTGACCTCTTGGTAGCCTCTGAGAAAGATGGGTCAGTGGATGGAGTTAACCTCTCACCCACCCTGACGCTTGAGCAACAGGAAGACTGCCGCCAATTGCTGGTACAGTTTCCCGATCTATTCTCCCTGGTTCCTGGTGTCACAGATTGGTGCGTCCATGACGTGGACACAGGAGACAGCTTACCTGTGAGGCATAAGGCCTACAGAGTAACTGACAGGGTCAGGGCCTGCATCAAGGAGGAGGTCTCCAAGATGCTTGCTCTTAGGGTGGTTGAGTCCTCCAGCAGTCCTTGGTCCAGCCCCGTGGTCTTGGTCTCAAAGGCTGCTGCTCCGGGAGCCACACCTGAACTCCGGTTCTGTGTGAGCTACAGGGGACTCAATTCAGTCACGAAGACTGACGTGCACCCTATCCCCAGAGCTGAGGAGCTCATTGATCGCCTAGGGGCTGCCCGGTTCCTCAGCACGTTTGATTTAACGTCTGGGTACTGGCAGATCGCCTTGACCGATGGGGCAAAGGAGAGGTCAGCATTCTCTACACCAGATGGGCATTTCCAGTTCCGGGTTATGCCATTTGGAATGAAGAATGCCCCTGCCACCTTTCAGAGGTTGGTCGACCAGGTGTTGGTTGGGCTGGATGAGTTCAGTGCCGCCTACCTGGATGACATCGCAGTGTTCAGTGGCACCTGGCCAGAATACCTGCGGCACCTCTGGAAAGTGTTGACGGCCCTGCGCAAGGCAGGCCTCACAATCAAGGCAAGCAAGTGCCAGATTGGGCAGGGTTCAGTGGTGTACTTGGGACACCAAGTGGGGAGTGGCAAGGTGGCACCCTTGCAACCCAAAATTGAGACCACCCTGGCTTGGGAACCCCCCAAGACCCAGACTGCAGTGAGAGCCTTCCTGGGGCTCACTGGGTACTACAGGAGGTTTGTCAAGGGCTATGGCACTATTGTGACCCCCTTGACAGAGCTGACTTCTAAGAAGCAGCCCAGGAATGTGATTTGGACTGACACCTGTCAGAAGGCTTTTGACACCCTGAAAACTGCCATGTGCACGGCGCCCGTGCTCTTGGCTCCTGATTTCTTCAAGGAATTTCTAGTGCAAACAGACGCTTCAGAGCATGGTGTAGGGGCTGTTCTCTCACAGATGACTGAGGAGGGCTGGGACCAACCTGTAGCCTTCATCAGTAGGGGGTTACTTCCCCGGGAACGTAGGTGGAGTGCAATAGAGCGAGAAGCATTTGCTGTGGTCTGGGCGCTGAAGAAGCTAAGACCCTACTTGTTTGGGTCTCACTTCCGGGTTCAGACAGACCATAGGCCCCTCAGATGGTTGATGCAAATGAGGGGTGAGAACCCAAAACTGTTGAGGTGGTCCATCTCCCTACAGGGTATGGACTTCACGGTGGAACATCGCCCTGGCACAGATCACGCCAATGCTGACGGTCTGTCCAGGTTTCCGCCTTAGTGATGAGGAACTCCCTGGGGAAGGGTAGTTCTACCCACATTTCAGCTGGAGGGGACACATGTTAGACCTGGCACCTTGGCGTGAGTTTCCCTTCCACTTTTTGCTGATGTGCCTCAGATGTTTTTGCTAGTGTCCGCTGCTCAGGGCACTGCGCCACGGCCAATCTGTGCCGCAGTGCAAGTGCTCCCTATGTAAAGTGTAACTGTGATTGATGTTCCTGATTGGTTCATTGGATTTACTGTCAGTCCCCAGTAAAGTGCACCAAGAGTGCCATGGCTTGTAAAGGCCAATTCTGCTAGTGGGCCTGCAGCGCTGGTTGTGCCACCCACAGAAGCAGCCTTTTAAAGATGTGTCTAGGGTCTGCCATTGCAGGACCTGTGTGCAGTCTGGTACTGTCATGCTGGCTGGGCAAGTGCACACACTTGCCAGCCCCTAAACCTTCCCTTTGCTTCATATTAGTCACCCCTCTGGTAGGCCCAAGGGCATGGTGCATTGTAATTGTAAGGTAGGACATGCTCTGATGTGTGTGGCATGTCCTAATAGTGAATTACAGCCAAATTAGTTTTTAACTATTGTAAGGCTACCTGTTCTCTTAGGCCAGATGAGCTGCTGGAATTATTACACTCTATAATCCCAGCAGGCTCAGGGAACATGGTAGAAACTAAAGTTTAGTATGCCTGAACTCAGAATAATAAAATACTTCTTTTAGTAAAGTTTATTTTAATATCCTGTGTTTGCAAATGCTACTTTCAGAAAGTTAGCATTTGCTTGCCTAACCATTTAAGCCCGCCTCTGGAAGGATGTGTATCTGACTGTCTGGGATATGTGAGTGACAGGGCTGGGGGATGACAGGTGGTGAATGCAAGGATTACACCTTAGTGGGAGGTGGGAGTGCCCCTGGACTCTGAATAGGACTGTGCTCTGCCACCACAATGCTGGCTCCGCCCCCTGGGGAGCGACTGATGACTCAGCCGGCACCTGGCCCAGGAAGGGCGAAGCACTATCAACAAGGTACTCCTGGCTGCCCCTGTCCACACAATGCTGGCTCCACCTCCTGTGGAGCGTCTGATATGCCTGCCCCTCACACTGAAAGCAGAAGCCAGAGTACACCCAACAAAGTACTCAGAGACTGAAAGGAGTTATGCAAAGGCCCCCCTGGCCTGTGAGAACAAAGAAAATGCTGTATAAAAGTAGGAGCCCTGCTCCTTGTAAATCAGAATCCTGTTTCCCACAAAGAACCTCTGCCCAACGAGAAGGAGAAGAAGACGCTGGAAGAACTGGCCTGCTGCTTGCCTGCCTGAGGAAGGAGAGTAAAAGACTTTGAAAAGACTTTGCAGACTTGTGCTAGAAACTTTCTCCAAGGGCTTGTTTGAGCTTGCCCCCTGATCTGAACCCCAGGACTAGTGGGTTCTCTGTGTCTTGGCTCATCTGCAACGGAGCCGTGAGTTCCTCCCGCCGGAGGTAAGACTGCGCCCCCCTCGCCCCTGCTAGAGTTTTGGCACTCGGGAGCGGCCCGCCCTTCTACCCGTTGAGAGCCTCGCTCTGCCTAGAGCCGCTCTCTGCCCCTCGGGTCAGGCCGCCTGCTCCTCTGCCCCTTCTCGCTACTGGAGCGCCTGGATTGCTGGTCTTCCCCCCTCCCGCCGGAATCCTGGTCCTACGAGTGCAATTCCAAGCCTGTACGGCCGCCCGTGCATTGCTTCGCACCCGGCCGCCTCGCTGTACCCTCGGACCTGTGGAAAAGGTCGCGCCGCACCCTGAAGGGATCTCCCCCCGTACGAACCGTACCGGAGGTCCCCCGTGCCGTATCTGCCTTTGTGAGTTCACCTGCTGCCTGACCGGACCCCAAGGTACGTCCTGTGATCGAAGCGCCCGAACCCGTCTGCCTGCCTGGTAGACCGAGTCAAGCGTGGACGTCGCGCACCTTCACCACCCAGCGCACCACGGGCTCGGGACCCGCAACGTTTTATTTCCCCGTTATCCCTGTGCGCCTCGGCCGTGCCAGTACGCTCCCCGCTGTCCGCCTGTACCGCTGACAGCCTGCGGCGCTTACCCGGCCCGGAAGTCTTCCCCGGCGCATCCAAGTGCGAGTCGCACCAGAGCGGTACGAGTCGTACCCTGCCTCGGGGATCAACAGTGCCATACGCGGCGCACCGCGAGAAGAGTGGGAGTCGGCAGGACTCCGCTTCTCTAGCCGTATGACGCGCAGGGAAGCGCTGTGAAGCGCACCGCCAGCCCGACCCGATCCGCAGGGCTCCTAGGTGTGCACAAAGAACAAACAGAACTATTTTTAGGTAACAAGAGACTAAAAAGGAACCGTTTGAACTGCAACTAATAATACTTGCCCATTCACAATCTTGTGGCCCAACCTAAACCGTTATATTGGTCTTGTAATAAGTCTTACCTGCATATATATATTTTTACATAAAGAGAACGTATTTTTATATATTCACAGCCTGGTGTCCATTTGTGGGGGGATTGGTATTTTTACTGTGTGTGTTATTACAAATGCTTAACTTACAACGCCTGAAGTATAGCCTTGGCTGCTCACGCCATGCACCTAGAGGGTGAGCAAGGGTAATTCTAAGGGGTCATCCTTCGCCCTGACTTAGAGGAGAGGGTACCTGCTTGTCACAAGTGAATACATGCGCCAACCAGAGACCCCCAATTCTAACAGGTGCCATGTGGTTTGGCAGTCTAGGGAAGTTGTGCTGGACGCTGTGGATCATTTTGCGCACACTGCGCGGGTGTTGTGGATCTAGGGCGGTATTGTTGGACAGGGGTACGGTGGTTTTGTTTTCGTTGCCCCTGTCCGTTGGGTTGCTCGTGGCCGCCCATTCTGCTTGCCTGCTTTGGGAGTAGGGAGTGGTGGGGTGAGCTCTGTTTGCGCTCCTAAGCTGGCGTGGTTGCACTGCGGGGGGCTGATGTACACAGCGTGAAGAGCCCTTCCCCCGGGTTCTTTTGCTCGCAATGGCGCTGCCTTAGACATTGTGGGGACTGATTGCATGCGGAAGATAGTAAGGGCCTTTATGTCTTGGCTTCGGAGCTGGCACGGTTTCATCAGGACAGGGCGTGTACCTGTGTGGGACAGGACGGACGGGCCTTTCAGTAGATCGGAGGGGGGCGTCTCCGGCACCCCTTCCGTGTCTTTGCGTGCAGCTTACTGTGCTCATGCATATTTCTTACCCCCGGTCCAAGCAAGTAAATTAGAGAGCCCGGGGTGGGGCCTGCACCTTATTATGTTGCTGGAGGTGTTCTAACTGCTCAAGCTTCCCTGTATGTCTGGGGTTCCTGGAAGCTGGTTCCGAGTTAAGGTTGGAGTCTACAGTCCATTTTCTATTGTGAATGGGTGATCAAGACGTTACAGTAGTTTTGGATACCAAACTGGGGACTCATGTAAAGGTTTTGCGAGATTCGGGAGTCGCAGCTGGCATCGCCGTATTGGGGAGCAGGGTGAGTCCTGGCCTTTGGAGAGCCATGCCAGGGACTAAGGGGAATTAGCGAGGCCCAGGGGAAAATGTCGACCTCGTTGGCAGCCATTTTCCTTTCTTCTAGTCCGAGAGGCCGGGTGTGTAATGGTTGATGTCGTGGTGGTCAACGGGGCCCCGAGCTCGGGGTTTCTGTCGGGCACAATGTGTGGCTAATTATGTTTTAAGGAATTTTATAGCAATTGCGGTACAGAGGCGCGGCGCACGTGTGTAATGGCGCCCGGGTGCGGCCATTTTGACTTCTCTCCCCTTCCCTTCGGTTCGGGGGGCCATTCGCAGGGACTGTGGTCGCTTAACGAACTTGGACGCTTGGAGAACCTTTTATATGGTGAGCGCGCTGCCATGGTTTACGGGCCGCACAGATCGGGCGACATTTGTATTTGTATTTCTTCTCTTCTCTTCGGTTCTGGGGGCCATTCGCAGGGACTGTGGTCGCTTAACTTATTTGGACGCTGGGAAAACTTTTGTATGGTGAGCGCGCTGCCATGGTTTACGGGCCGCGCAGCTCGGGCTGTGGAAAAAGGGCAAGCAGGTCAGATCGATTACCCCTTTTCAAGGTTTGCCCGGCGATAGCCGCCTCTCACCCAACTCAAGGTTACCAAATGAAGAGGCAGGCGCTGGAGACTGGAAGGCAGGAAACAGGAGTTTATTCAGACGGAGCAGAACACGTCAAATCAGACAACAGGGTATCTTCTCGAGGTGCTCTAACCGCATCTCTGAGGCCTGGCCTCTTATACACAAGTTTATGGCTTTATTACATTTATGACATCCGTGGTATTGCTTTGAAGTACGAAAAAGGCATCTTTGGAATCCCCGGTTCAGGCCCGTTCTCACACATATCTACAGTAGGGGTCCCCACCCAAATCTCAGCATGATGGCTATCGCGCAGCTGGACATTCCGCTGGGAACAGGAATGCGGGCGATCGGTCGGATCTAGGGGTGTGAAGGCATTGATTAATCCCCGCTCCTTTGATGTGAGGCGTGGTCCTACTGTAGGGGGCAATAAACTGCATCTGTTGGGCTAGGTGATGGCCTGGGATCAGGCCGGACAATCGGGCAGGGAGGAAGAGGTTATCAAAAGGGCCTGTTCTATGAATGAGATGAAAGAGTGAGGGGGTTCAGCACGGGATGTGGCTCGGAGGCAGGGTCGCGCTGGAGGTGCGTTTATGGCCCAGGCAGGAGAGACCGGGGGCTGTCGGGCGCGGGGGATGCTTGCGAGGCCGGGGCATGAGGGGGAGAGACGCGCTGGTTATTGGCAGTGGGCAGAGAGACCATGGTTTTCAAAAAAATGGCTGCTGCTGTAAGTGTGCGTGAGTCTGAAAGGGGACAAGATGGCGCCGATAATGTTGACATCGCAAACCAGATTTTAACAGTCCTCCCTTTTCAACATATCTAGCCATTTTGTCTAGTCGATATCGATCTTCATTAAATCCTTAACCTCGACGTCGTACAATGCTCTCATGCGTTCCTTGTCAAAGTCCAGAGTCTTTGGGCAGATACAGTTTGCACATAGTGAGCACAAAGGCGGCAGGCATTGAGATCTTAGGCAGAACCCACATAACACAACAATGGGTATCAGTATAATTGTAAACAACCTCCACCCCCAGTTCTTTACAGTACTCCAGAACCATCCGCCAAGCGACCATTCTTCTTGTTCCTGGTGGACTTCTGAGGAAAAGTCTGTGGGGATGTTCAATGGACAAAAGAGGGTGGGTCAGTTGTGTCCAAGGTTCTGGTGATGTTGCAGGCACTGTGACCTACAAATTGTGTCCCGAGGCCTTCGATGCATACAAGACCCGAGACATTGACAACAGATAGGGCCACAGTCAGGGTGGCTGCTGTTCGTTTCCGGAGGTAGGAGAAGGTAGGTCTGGCCGGGTTGTTGAACACCTGCATTTCGACACGCTCTTTGGCTGGGATGTCCAAGTGAACAGAGGTGTTGGACGTCAGTGGGCAAAAGGGTGCAGCCGTTTGTTTTGTTTCGTTCAGCCAGACCCCTTGATAAAAGTGTGACATGGTTTCGCTGGAGATTGTCTTATCTCTGTAGCTCTCTTGCAGGAGAATCAACCAGGCGAGGCAGGAGCCATGAACAGAGAATGGTGAGGGGATGAAAGGGATGGAATGTCCAGTGGCATGCGGAAGCAACCCGCAGATCCAGCAGTTGGTGGCATTGGCGGCAAGGTTGTGCTGGTGCAAAAGTTGTACGAAGGAGTTATTCCAGTACTCCTTACGTCTTTCTCGGAGTTGAGGTGAGAGAGAGATCAGGTGGTGTTCCTTCACGGTGACAGGTAGTACAGTGGCTAGAAGTGTCTCATGTGCTGGTGAGCTTTCTTCCAAGATCCAGAGGGTGGTCATGAGGAGGAGGCAGAAGAGAAGGGTAACAAAGAAGGCAATAGTCTTTGAACTGTGCATTTTGTCAGTCTTTGGGTTTCTGTAGTGGGTCTTTGGATATCCGGTCGCTTCCACCATCTTCAAGTCGGGTGCTTCCATCATCTTCGTATCGGGCGCTTCCATCATCTTCAAGGGGGCTCGGTAGTGGGCAGAACCACAAACTTCGTTTGGCTTCTCTCCTGGCGACCTTAGTAGCCACCGCTCTGAGAATATAAACTTAGTCAGTGGTCTATTTAGCCGAAGCTCCCTCCTTTCGTCGCAGGTTGTACCCTTCTCTGAATGGCACAGTGGGGTCGGGATATGTTGCCAGTTCAAGCGCGTCTGTTTCCGGGTAGCAGCTCAGGGATGGTCGATCTTTGTTCAGGAGCTCTTCTTGTGTGGTCACGCCTTCGGTTGTTGTCAGATTCGACGAGATCTTCTTGCAGTGGTGTGCGTGCAGCCAATTGCGCTCTCCCTCCACTCGAAGAGCTGTTCGGGTGGTGATCAAAACTTGCCAGGGGGCCGTCCAGCGGGGTTCCAGACTCTTCTCCCGCTGGAAGTTCCGAATTAGAACGAAATCTCCAGGCTGGATGGTATGTCCGGGGCCCCTGGAAGCATCGGGGATGGCCTGCAGCACCTGATGATGAATAACAGACAGCGTTTTAGTTAGGTTATACAGATAGTCAGACATTAGGACGTCCGGGACGTCGTGAATAGATGTCGGTTTGGGTGCAGACCAGATACTCATGGGTCGGCCAAAAACGACCTCGTAAGGGGTCAAGTGGTGTTTGGGGGGGGGTGGAACGCATTGACAGCAATGCCAGGGGAAGAGCGTCTGGCCATTTTAGTCCTGTGGTAGCCACTATTTTTGGCAGTTTTAGTTTCAATGTGGCGTTGTGTCGCTCGACCAGTCCAGCAGATTGGGGGTGAAAAACTGCGTGGAATTTCTGTCGTACCCCCAGCCCCTTCAGGATAAGCTGGATAACCTCGGCTACGAAATGGGGGCCATTGTCACTCCATAAAATACGACAAAGGCCGTAGCGAGGGAAGAACTCTTTCAGTAGGACTTTTGCAGTGGCAATGGCAGTGTTGTCACGCGTCGGGTAGGCTTCCACCCATTTGCTAAAAGCGCATACAACAACAAGTACATACTTCAGTCCTTGACATCTCTCTAACTGGATATAGTCCATCTGTAGGACTTCAAATGGATGGTTGGGGACCCCAAACCCTCCCCGGGGTACGACAGTTCCTTTCACAGGGTTGTGTTGCGGGCAGACTAGACATTGCTGGACTAATCGTTTGGCTGAGTCTGCAATTCTATCGTTATGCCAAACTCGGGAGACAAGTTCGGTCATAGGGGCAGATCCTATGTGTGCAGGGGAATGAGCCATAGTCAGTATGGGGATCAGATACGAGTTGGGTAGCAACCATTTGTTCGTGTCTTTTGTCCGCCAGCAGCCTTCATCGTCTTTTAATCCCACCCGTGCCCATTCAGTCAATTTGTGTGGTGAGCTGGCCATTTGGATGTCCCTAATAGTTTCCCTAGCGTCCGTCCATTTTTCTGCTTGTGACCTAGTCACGTACATGTGAGTCGTCGTCCTATTCTCAGCTGTGGTTCGGGCAGTGATGTCGGCCAGTGCATTTCCCTGTCCAATGATGTCTGTCACCTTTTTGTGTGCTTGCCATTTGATTACGGCAAGTCGTTTGGGGAGGAGAACCGCTTCAGTCAGAGCGGAGACTAGATCTCCGTGCAGGATGGGTGTGCCATGAGATGTCAGAAATCCCCTCTCCTTCCATAAGAGCCCAAAATGATGAACCACCCCGAAGGCATACTGGCTGTCCGTGTAAATGTTTGCTGTCGTCCCCTTTGCTAGGATACATGCTCGTGTGAGGGCAATCAGTTCTGCCGCCTGTGCGGATCGTTGCGTGATGCGGGCGGTTTCAACTACAGTTCGGGCTGTGGTAACTGCATAGGCAGCTGAGGTGGTGCCGTCGGGGAGTTTAATGCAAGAGCCGTCTACCCATAGCTCTCCGTCAGGGTTTGGGAAGGCAGTGTCTCGGAGGTCAACTCTACTCCTAGTCTGTTCGTCCGTGAGGGTCACACTGTCATGTATAGGTGGGACATTTGGGTCATTTTCGGGCAGAGGCAACAAGGTGGCTGGGTTCAGCGTGGTGCATCTTTTCAGTGTGGTGTGGGGTGCAAGCAGAGTCAGTTCGTATCCAGTCAGTCGTGCGCTAGTCAGGTGTTGCGTCTTAGTCTGGTTCAGGAGGATGTCAACAGCATGGGGCACTAATACCGTGAGGGAATTCGAGAGTACGATCCCCTCACTTTGTCGGATAGAGACAGCAGCGGCAGCTACGGCTCGAAGGCAGGCAGGCAAGGCTCTCGCTACGGGGTCAAGAGTGGCAGAGAAATAGGCACATGGTCGTTGCTTGGGGCCGATGGTTTGAGTCAGGACAGACAAAGTGCATCCCTCCCTTTCGTGAGTGTAGAGAGAGAAGGGTTTGGTATAATCGGGGGTTCCTAGGACTGGTGCAGAACAAAGGGCGTCTCGAAGTTCTTTGAAGGAGGATTGGCATTCGGGGGTCCAAGGGAGCGGGAAGGGGACATCTTTAGCTAGTAGAGAAAGCAGTGGCTTTACAATGAGGCTGAAGTTTGGCAACCACTGCCGGCAGAAGGAGGTGAGGCCTACCAGGGAGCGGACTTGTTTCTGGGTCTTTGGGACAGGGGTTTCTAGAATGGCCTGAATTCGATCGGGTGTAAGCTTTCTCCCGTCTTTGGACAAGAGGTGGCCTAGGTAGGTGACCTGGGGTTGGCAGAATTGCAACTTCTTCTTGGAGACCTTGTGGCCATTTTCCGCAAGGAAGTGCAGGAGTTGGACAGTGGTAGTGACTGCAAGTGGAGTGGTGTCGGCCGCCAAAAGGATATCATCGACGTATTGTATCAACACCACTCCATCCGGCAGCTGAACGGCGTCCAGCTGTCTCTTGAGGGCCTGGCTATAGATGCCGGGACTTTCTGTGTAACCTTGGGGAGCTCTACAAAATCTATATGAGCGGGATTTTAACGTGAAGCCGAAAAGGTAGCAGCTGTCTGGGTGGATGGGGATGGAGAAGAATGCATTCTTGAGATCGATTACAGTGAAGGTGGTGGCTGTGGAAGGAATCAGGGTCAGAATGGTGGTGATATCTGAGACTACGGGGTACTGAGGTACAACCACTTTGTTGACCTCTCGAAGGTCGATGATGAAGCGGTACGCTTTCTCATCTCCCTCACCCTGCTTCTTTACAATGGGTAGGATAGGGCTGTTGCAAATATTGCTGACTACTTCGTCTACCACTCCTGCCTCTACCAAGGACTGAATTATCTTTACCAATGCCTTCTCACCTTCGGGCGATATCCGATACTGTGGGAGTTTTGGGAGTATCGCATCTTGGCGAACAGTTATGTGCACAGGGTCAATCATCATGCGTCCTACGTCAGCGTCAGTTTTGGCCCACAGATACAGAGGTAGAGAGTCGAGTAAGGATGAGTCAGCGTCAGAGATGGAGAACATGTGTCGTAAGGGATAAGGTCTGAGCAGAGTCGGGTTATCGTACAGAATGACTCGAACTCCGTCCTGTGAACACCTAATAGTAGCTCGGAAATGCTTCAGTAAGTCAAGTCCCATAATGGCATCGGGGGTGTTGGAGGAAAGCAGAAATGTCGTGTCATTGGGGTTACTGTCCAAGTGGAAGGAGATCAGCGCGGACAAGGGATTAGTGGAGGGCGTTCCATCAAAACCTATTGATGTTATGTGTGAGCCAGACAAGGGTGCCCTTGGAATCAGTCGTTTAGATAACGCACTACGTGTCGCGCCAGTGTCTACCAGAAATGGAGACTTCGTACCTAGGACCTTAGCGGTGACATAAGGACCTTGCTGGTCAACATAGAGCTCGACTGGATCCCTCCCTTGCCCTTGGCAGTCCTATGCGAAGTCGCGGGCATCGTCACAGTCAGCCTGCTGGCATTGGTTCTGTCGGGGGCGGTCAAAAGTGTTCGGTCTGCCTGGTCTGTCATTGCTAGCGTCGTTTGTGTGTCCTCGTCCCTGTCCTCTATTTTTCGGCCCATCCGCTACGTCTTTTGTGTCTCTATTTTTGTACATTTCTAACAGGTCCGGACACTGGGACTTCCAATGCCCAAATCCCTTGCAGAACGCACACTGGTTGTCGTCAATGTCTGTCGGTCCAGCATAGGGCGCGGGGGTACGGTCTTTAGGGGGTGGATTTCTAGGGGCAGTCGACTGGTAGTGTCCTTTGTACGGTTCCCTACCTATCGTCGCTCCTTGCAATTGAGCGATCATTACTCCTTCTTTCAAGTCCTTTTTCTTTCTCTCAGTCGCTTTGTCGTTCTCATTCTTTTGTCGTTTGTAGTATTGAGCCATCTGAAGGATAGCCGCGGGTTTGGAGGCAGCCCAACTACTTTCACTAGTCTGCAGTTTCTGCAAGACTTCTGGAGTCAGGCCCTTTACGTAATTCTGGACGAATAAGTGATGTCCGGTTGCAGAGGTCATGTCCTGGCCGCTGTAATCGGAGAACACCGTTTCGAACCTGGAAAAGTATTCTGATAAGTCTTCCTGGGGTTTCTGGCAGCAGGCCGTTACTATCGACCAGTCCACCTTCTTTTCTGGGACTATGGTTTTGAGTTTTTGTACGATTTTGTCTAGCAGGTCTAGAATTGATTTCAAAGGTTTCTGTCCGGGCTCTCGTTGCTTGTCTATGCCATCGAGTTGTAACCAGGTATGTCCGAACAGCTCAAGGTGGTCGACTTTCCGGATTAGCTTCCACACATCAGCTGGTAGACATAGCCCGAAAAACAAGTCGATGTCCGCTAGGGTCATAATCGTCGACCCCAAGGCGGTACCTAATTCTGTGTAGAAGGCAGTGGGGTTCTTTCGTAGATCAGGCAAGGACTTTCGAAAAGTCAGGATGTCTTGCCGATCCCAGGGTTGGTAGATCCAGTTGTACATTACCCTCCCCCTCGCATCTTGGTGGTTAATATCGTCGTGTGTTCCCTGTCCTCGTGAGGGGACCCAATAAGGAGCTGCTTCTCTTATCGGCATCATGGTGTTAGTTCCCTCGGTTTGAGGTACAGTCGCTACAGGGGTCGTGGTGCTAGCTTCTAATCTTTGTTCAGTGAGGTGGCGGGAGACTTCAAGCGTGCGCATGAAGAGGTCCGTCACATCACACTCACCTTCGTCTCCAATGTCGACTTTTCTATACAGAGTCGTTAGGCTTTCAGGACCTTTGGCTTGGTACCGATTTTCATAAGCATTAAGGGTGTTGTAACAGAAACGTGTAACAAAGTGTCGTTTGTGGTTATTGGCATACGAATTGCATATATCTGTTACGTAATCTTCGCTTTCTTTCCGTTCCACTAACGTCTTTACGATTTTATCAATCCCTGCTCGTTCATTCTTACTCAATCGATTTAATCTAGCGGAGTCTTTCTTCTCAGTGTCGGGGTCATCTACTGTTGCTGCTGGCGCTGCGCTGAGTACAAGGGGCTCGGCCGGCGCAGAGGCCGTGAGGACCGAGGCTCTGGTACCGCTCTCATCTGTGCTTGGGGGTTGCGTGCGTTGCACTAGGGGTTGGGAAGGGGCGTATGGAGGGGGCATGTAGATGATCGGGGGACCTAGCAGTAGATCATCGTTCGCTCGCTGCTTCGAAGGTAGCTCAGGGTAAAGCGTGGCGGGCGTTCTAACGGGACATTGGCTTGATGTTTCAGATTCTTGTTTTAGTTTAGCTTCCTCTCTTTCTTTTATTTCTTCTTTCAACTTGTTCGCGGCTAAATGAGCTGCTTTTCGTAATTCTTTTTCTAGTCTGACTTCATTTCTTTTCTTTCGCTGTTCTGTTTCTTTGCGCCACATGCCAAAACTATCAAGCATAGTGGGCGTTGTTTTATGGTTACGAAGGGCTGTTTCCAGCACGCTTATTTTAGTATCATCGAAGGATCCTATCAGTGGCCACTGACTTTCCTGATCCTTTTTAGTATATTTATGCCATAACTTACTATAAGCTACGGCGACTAGTCCATACTTTAAAAACATATCCTTATTAGGGGTGCCTTCCAGAGGAGCCGGATGATCCATCTCAAATAAGCGGTCCGGGCTGAACCAACTACTGAACAATGGGGAGAAGATAGGCATGACGGGTTACAATGGGGACAAAAGTCTGCACTACCTATCCTTCACTACTTTGCGAAGACTAGGCAGAATATTTCTATTCTACAGTATTCGCAAATAGGGAATACCCAAAGAGAGAACTAATTCCAAACAGTCAATGTTCGGACAAACAATCAATCAATCAAATGAGGAATAAAATAGGCGCGACAGGTTACAACAGGGGCAAAAGCCTGCGCTACCTACCCTTCACTATCTGCAAAGAGAGAGGGAAATTCCTGTTCCTCCCCGTTTGTAGCCAGAGAAGATCCTTTCAGAGAACCAATTTCGAACAGTTAATGCTCGAACAAACAATCAATCAATGGAGAGGGAAGTAGGCGCGACGGGTTACAACGGGGGCAAAAGCCTGCGCTACCTACCCTTCACTATCTGCAAAGGGAGAATACTCCTATCCTTCCCCGTTTGTAGACAGAGAATCTCTCAGAACCAAACAATCAAATGCGTAATACTAGTATTTTCCAAGACAATCAAACAATCAATTCGCAATTCGTCGTGTTACACGACCTTACCCGGACCGCATGGATAGTTTCCCGTCTTCCGCTTCCAGCGCCTGATCGTCCTCTATTCTCCGTAATTGCTGTGGCACTCCTGATGGTTCCCAGTCAGGACCGTAGATCACTCGAGAGAGGTCTGCTCGGAACCGGTGAAGTTCGGATGATCGGCTGCCAGACGAGGGTCTATCGGGCAGGACCTCTTTCCCGATCGTTGCAGTCGTTCACACTGTCGTTGGGACCTCTCCCACTGGATCCACGTGTCGCTGATGGGCCCCACGTTTGGGACGCCAATTGTGGAAAAAGGGCAAGCAGGTCAGATCGATTACCCCTTTTCAAGGTTTGCCCGGCGATAGCCGCCTCTCACCCAACTCAAGGTTACCAAATGAAGAGGCAGGCGCTGGAGACTGGAAGGCAGGAAACAGGAGTTTATTCCGACGGAGCAGAACACGTCAAATCAGACAACAGGGTATCTTCTCGAGGTGCTCTAACCGCATCTCTGAGGCCTGGCCTCTTATACACAAGTTTATGGCTTTATTACATTTATGACATCCGTGGTATTACTTTGAAGTACGAAAAAGGCATCTTTGGAATCCCCGGTTCAGGCCCGGTCTCACACATATCTACAGTAGGGGTCCCCACCCAAATCTCAGCATGATGGCTATCGCGCAGCTGGACATTCCGCTGGGAACAGAAATGCGGGCGATCGGTCGGATCTAGGGGTGTGAAGGTATTGATTAATCCCCGCTCCTTTGATGTGAGGAGAGGTCCTACTGTAGGGGGCAATAAACTGCATCTGTTGGGCTAGGTGATGGCCTGGGATCAGGCCGGACAATCGGGCAGGGAGGAAGAGTGAAAGAGTGAGGGGGTTCAGCACGGGATGTGGCTCGGAGGCAGGGTCGCGCTGGAGGTGCGTTTATGGCCCAGGCAGGAGAGACCGGGGGCTGTCGGGCACGGGGGATGCTTGCGAGGCCGGGGGGTGAGGGGGAGAGACGCGCTGGCTATTGGCAGTGGGCAGAGAGACCATGGTTTTCAAAAAAATGGCTGCTGCTGTAAGTGTGCGTGAGTCTGAAAGGGGACAAGATGGCGCCGATAATGTTGACATCGCAAACCAGATTTTAACAGGGCGGCATTTGTATGTCAGGGAGAGGATGTGGTCTCGCGGTTATTCTGCCGACCTTACAGCCGGGAAACCACGGTTCGAGCCTCACGGTCGGTTCCTCATTCTTTTCTATTAGGCAAATCACTTATGCGCCACATCCCGTGATTTTAAGGCTTTATGTGTAACCCTGACTCCTGGAATCGCTTTCTGGCCGGCGATTCCTTACTCTTAAGTCACGTAGATGATGCATTTAGGAGGCATCCGTTCGGGGCAGGCTCTCTTAGCAGTAGTGCTTCTGTCTAGCTTTCGGTTCTATCCTTGCCCATGTCGTTTCAGGGATTTGCGTATTGAACGGTTACCCCCTTCGTTTGATAGGTAGCCGAACCTGTCCGGCAGTTTTTGGTCTTCCTTTCATCTTGCAGTTGGTTAGATGTCCGGGGAAGGAATAAGGGGCGGTGTCGCAGGGGGGCGGGCCCCGATCAGGAGGCGCAGCGTTTATGCTTGCGCACACTTTGGCGGAGCCCAGCAATTGGGCCTTCGCGGTCTACGGCTGCACGCTTGCTCTTCTCCATCATTGGGTGGGGGCACGGCCAGGTTTGGTGCGTGTCTCTTCACCCCCAGGTTCTGGGGCATTGCTCGCGGTGCCCTCTTCGGGGGCGGGTGTTAGGCAGCGCCTAACGCTACAAACTGGATACCGCTTGGCACTCATCTTGGGTTGTGGCGGTTGTCGTCGCACGGCATCCAGGGCACAGGAGTCTGCTCTCAAGGGTGCAGAATATACGATCCTGTGCGTTTCGGTAGCGGGAGATTCTCGGCAGCTCTGCTATTCGCCAAGGACATAGAACGGAGGTTAAGCAGGCTTTGCTGGCACCTGTGCAGGCGCACTATCGTATGCGGGGGATGAATCTCTGTGTGTCCGAAGCGCCCCTGTCATGCGCTGACCAATTGTTTAGGTACATGGGGCGGGGGGTATTCCTCGCCATCCCAGCGGCTTTGGGGAACCAACTGCTTTTGGTTTCCTGCCAGACAGTGCTGCCCTTTTCTTTTGTTGTGCCTCACTAACTCTGGGGCTATAGGTTTTAAAGTTCAAGTGGTGGACTTGGCATACAACAAGTAAACTATAATATACGGGGCTAACTTGTGTGTACTTCCATGAGGTGTTTACCTTTTACTTCTAAGTAAGGAGGGCTAGAGGTTGGTGTATGCTGTGCACCACCTGCCATGATACCTCCTTCCCGATATCAGCTAGTTTTCAAGGCACGTAACATTTGCTGCTGTTTTAAGCTGGCATTGCCACCTCCTACTGCATGCAGGGGGAGGGACTTTTGCTTAGCGCTTGGAGTCTCGTTGCAATTTAGTGGGTATCATGTGTATCACATACAAGCTATTGAACAACAGCCAGATTCACTGTATGGATACAATTAAGGACATTAGGAACTTCACGAAGGAGGTAAGAGTGCTCTTCAGGAGGAGAAAGTGACATAAGTGCAGGCTAAGCATACAAATGTACAAGTAGAGGTATGAGACTGCAATACATAGCAGCCAGTCTTCACAAAAACAATCGTTACGCAAGCATTGGTGGCACTTGCGCAGGTACCGGAAGTGAACACGATGTAAAGGTAGCATTCAGTGTGTTACAAGATAGAAGTGACATGTGCATGTTTAATAAGAGTTTCTAACAGGTAGAAGGATATTCCTGTAATTCGGCACTCCCTTCCACAAGACCACTCTGGGAAGACACTCCCGTCAAGGAGAATAGAACTTACTATAAGAAAAGGTCTTCCTTTAGATATTAGTGAAGGCATGTATGGCTTTTTGTATTATTTTAAGAAGGAGAACCTTGAGTGTAGCCGGTAGGCCGGGGATGATGACGTGTTCCTTGGGTCAAATAGTAAGGGGACGAATACTAGGTGATTCTCATTACACACAGCAAAGTCCATCGGGCATCATCTGACTTAGCATTTGCAGAATGTACTTAGTTTTAGACACAACACTACACCTCGGCCTCCGGCACTACACAAGTGTTTGGCTCTCCCATCTCCTTCCGAGTATGTAATATGGACAAACTATCTGTTGTACCTGTCAAACCGGCTTCGCCTTGGGAATGTGAGGGACATTGATTGCCCCTGCCTCATGCAGAGAACATTTATTAGTATTTGAGGGGGGGCATGGCTTCTAATAAATGTTTATTTTCTCATGCAGGAACCGCGCTGGAGAAACAGCCTGTCTCACTTGGGGGGACACATGGACTATCAACAGGTATAAGGGTAATGCACACGGGGGGCAGCGAGCTAGGGTATGGGACCCCAAGTTCTCCCCAGGTGTCATTATTGTCCCTGTGGTGTGGCGCGCAAGTTACGCCCCAGGGATGTAATCATTGGTAGCAACTGTTGAATCTGAGCAGAGCAGGTGGTTCCAGTGCTATAACGAGATGTTTTTCCTTTTTAAACATCTGATGAGTCTGGCCTATTCGTTGGTTTGCTAGGAAATTATTTGTGGTGTTCGCTTGGTTAGAAATGGCAGAGTATGGGCAAATCTTCGATCCCCTGTGACAAATTTGATAGGCGTTGTCGTTAAACAAATGGGGTGTCTGGGCATATCATGCATCCCATGTGCAATATTGGAATGGGTCCCTATGTACATCATCTGGGGTGCAAGTAAGGGGCTCTGATTCCGGCGTTTAAAGTAGCAATAGGCTTACCGGTATAGACTGTTTAGGGCTGTGTTCATGGATTTGTTCTCTCTTCCAGAAACGCACGGGGTTCGTCCCATATTGGAAAGCAACACATGGTAGGCCGGCCTGCCAGGGCTTGGAGCGGATGCAGGGGAAGAACACACCAGGGCCAGTGTGTGGGTTTCTGGGTCAGCACGTCTAGGACTGGAGTGTAACCTTTTTTCTAATTTCAGGACATTTGGATTAAGTACACTGGCAACACTCAGAGAAGGACATGTGGAAATGGAAGCAGGAGTTGCCAGGGCGCTCTCCGGTCCAGGGCCGTAAGCTGTTCCGGGTTAAGTGCTCTTGGGGGGCAAGGTGGCAACTCGGTTCAGACTGCTTGTAGGGGAGAGGCAGTGTTAAGCGTATTGGTTGTGCCAGTGCCATGACATCCTTACACTTCAGCCCAGTGGTGCTCATTTACCGTATTCAAATAATGGCCTCAATTCAGAGATGACAGGAGGGATGCCACACGGGTAGGTGGGCGGAAGTCTGGTATGGTAATCATTAGGGGGGTGCTCAGGGGTCTCTCCCAGTAGTTATCTGAAGGTCAGTACGGGTGACACACTTTAGGGTTACACTCAGCAGGTTAGAGGGCCTGTCCAGGTGGGCAGGCGCAACTGTATTGTCAAGTTTAGACTTCCAGAAGTGCGCCACTTTTGGCACAAGAATAACATTCATGTAAGTTTCATCACCAGTTTCTTATACCCAGGCCCATTGGCACTAGGGGAGTGCGGGAACGATTGGCACAGTTTTGGTGCCTGATTTTGCCTCACATACTTCCTCCAGTCTGACCCACCTGGACATTTTAACTGGCTCCGCCCCGGGGCTGGCAGACACATTAAAGACACTAACTTGTTTACTTCTCTGGAACAAAGGGTTGGTGCGTTTTGGCCATGTAGGTAATTGTTTTATTGATTTTGCGTATAGGGTCCGGATGTGTACAGGCTATTCCTAACAGTCTAACATGTTCAACTATCTTGGGTTGACACGCAGTGGAGGGCAACTGGCCAAGTCCACTGGTTAACTTTCGCCTGTACAGTAAGTTATTTTGGGTTTTTTATGTACTAAGCAAGGTCTATCTCAGCAGTTTTCGCACGCCACGAAGTACTAGAGGTCGAGTAACAGTTCCCCTAGTTGCTCTATCAGGTTATACAGTTTTTAGGGTGCTTGTTCTAAACTGCATAAGGCCTACAAGTGCCAGGCAAAGGAGGACGAGTAGTACATGTAATGTGAGAAGTTGGCCTGATATATGATGCTCACTAGTTCTAGTGATCACCTTGTATCAGTTCAAACAACCCTTATGGTGATTGGTTGTAAGTCAACCTTATAGACCAGCTATCCTAATGGTAGCATGGACAAAGCAGTCTTAGGCTAAACTCTTTTGGCATGTGAAGCCAGCTGTTTTACCACAATATAACCCCTTGAATATCAGATGAAAGGACACCACACAGGTTGTTATAAAAATAAACAGTATATTTATTAATAACAACACCTCTGAACTCTTTATGAGGTCAGAGGGCTAAGCACATGACAATCTCTTACGAAAAATACGATAAGTTGCACAAAATTACAATGGTGCCCTAGGGGCACGACAAACCATATACTAAGTAAGTGGAATGTGAAAGTCGATAAAAGGAATGGAGCTGTCCAGAGGCTGTAGGATCGATGGGACCACGCTACACTAACTTCAGGTAAGTAATAGGAGGCCCACGGAACGCGTGTGCAGAGTGTGAACTCACACGCGAGATGCGTCACAACGTCTATGGACAGTACAGTTCAAGTTAAAGGTAAGTACGGACAATCCTGACTAGGTAGGACTAAAACGACTGTGGAACTGGACACTAGGATAGTTTAACTACCCTTGAGCACCGAAATGCTCTTGTTACCTCACCCACGGGCTGCGGGTGCATAGGTGTCAAAGTGTGTCGGGTTCTCGCGTTGAAGTCAATGGAGCCTTAAAGAAAAGATGCTGCAGGCGACCAGGAGGAAGATGTCCGGTGCGACCCAAGGGTGGATCGGTGAAGAAGAGGACCTGAAAGCAGAGGGGACAGTGTTCAAAGTCACTATCCAGTGACCGGTGTGGAACAAGGAAGGAACCAGGTGCTGTCGTCGCGATCAGGTGAAGAGTGGACGCTTGACTCTGCAGCCACGTGGACCAGGAGGTGTCTTCGACGACCAGGATGGGGGCACGAGCTGTCTCACGCAGGCTCTCGCTGTCGGCGGTGTCGGATCCAGAATTGGAGTCAACCAGCCTTGGCAAAGGCAACCCATGCGGTGAATGGAAAAGACGTCTGGTGCGAACTAGGAGAGTCCGGGGTGCCCCTCTTTTGGAAGGGAGCAAGGGCCAGTCTGGAGCAACCAGACCAGCAGTAAAGATTCAAAGGTTCGTCGTCTGGGAGGTCACTAGCCAGCCGGCAAGTGACCAGACAACGCGTCGAGCAGCAGACAAGCAGAAGGGCCCCACGCAGATCTCGTGGAGGCTGGAGGGCTGATCTTCGGTGCAGGGGCTGCTCGAGTCCCACGTGTCTCGTCGCACCCACGGATCTCAGCTGTGCTGCAGATGTAGGTTGAGGTCGGAGAGGTCTGGGAATCCGGGTCTCGTCGGGCTCTGAAGTCTGGATCCTGGAAGGAAGACGACAAAGGGAAGCTGCTGGACGCTTGATGGTGCCTGCAGTTGCAGGGTGGACACTCCTTGCCCACAAGGGAGATTTCTTCAGTCTTCTGTGGAGCAGAACGTCGAAGTCCAGAGTTTCTTCTTGTAGAGTAGTTCAGGATGAATCTAATTTGGAATGGGACCAGCTCCTACCTTTATCCTGCTAAAGGGGGCTGCACTACTGACTAGGTCCCTCCCCTGGGTGGGACCAGGAAGGGGGGTGGTTACACCCCCTATCCTTTGTCCGGTTTCCCGCCAGAGCTGGGGCTGGAGTGCCCCAGCAACTGGTTTGAACCGGTGTATGCACAGGGCACCTTGTGTGCCCCAGGCATGTCTCATTCCTTTCAGGCCTATCCTACCCAATACACAAAATCCTGTCTGGGGTGGTGCTAGCACCTCCCAAGAAAGGAAACCCTTTGTCCAAGCCTCCCGCGCTGGAAGGACTCCCAGCAGCAGGAGGTCAGACTTGTGTCTGTGGTGGCAGCATCCATTTTGTGATGCCAAGGCTCGAGTTAACTTTAACCGGGGTTCACAGTTACATACATGTCGTGTCCCTCTAGAAGGGTGGAATGCTACCCCCGTCGCCAGAATTGGCGATGGGGTAGTATTCCAATTCGTATGACACCTTACTCGACATGTTTTGATAATGTTATACCAGAGTTGGCATTTAACCGCGAGGTTGGTAATGCACTTAAGAGTATATGGTATAGCGTTATCATGGAAACAGCTAAAGGACTTGGTTCCGGAAGCTGTAGACAGGCTCTGCTCATGCTAGAGCACCATCTCACATAATTCCAAGCACTCTGCCTTCAGGATTGATAAGGCCTGCCATAGGAATGACTGATAGGAGGATATGTGTCCATTTTAGGGTTAGATATAGGTATACTATATCTACAGCAAAGGGTGTTTACACCACCTTGCCCCAGCTGTCGTGCAGCCAGTTGTGTCAGTTTTAGATGGCCAGCCAGGGGTGGCATAATACATGCTTCAGCCCCTGGTAGGCCCTGGGTACACCTATACCCTGGATACCTAAGGTACACTGTACAGGGACTGATAAGGTGGCCCAGTACCAATTGGTAAATGCACCTAAAGTACATGGTTGTCAATTTAGAGAGAGAACAGCTAGGCTGTGGGTCTGATTAGCAGGCCCACAGCCAGGGAAAGTTGTAAACCAGTGAAGCAAAAGGCAAAAATCTGGGGTGACCATAGGATTGCAGACCCCACTCTCCTACACATGTGATAACACGAGGAGACACTGCACTCAGTGTTAGAAGGGACGTTGCCTAGGCAAAACTCTTACTGGCCTTTTTCTCATTTCCGAGAAGTTAGCGGCCGGACAGTGGGCGGTACAACTAATGTAACATGTTAAGGGTTACAAGCATGCACCTAGAGATGGATCCTCGAGATCATCTTAGACAGTCAATAAGTTCCGCCCTTTAGACAGGATTTGGCTAAACGCGACCAACTACCTTGTTGGTTGGGGTACAATATGCTGGGGGGAGCATGAGGGAGAGCTTATTTTGGCAAAATAAAAATTTGATGGAAGTAGGATTGTTGGGCGTTCCCACTGCTCTCTAATCATGCATGTTTTCGTTCATTGGCTTCCCCTCCTGGTTTCACAGCAAGTATGTGAGGACACCTGTGCTTAGGGCACATTCACCAGGGCAAGGTAGTCAACTAAGGGGGGGGGGGTGGGCCTCCGTCAGGCCTTGCCAGGTCAGGGGTAGCCGTTCATAATAGGGAGCCTGTGGAGGTGATATTGTTCAAAACTCAGTCTGTGGGTTACTGGGCCAATATTTCCCTCACCCGTGCTGCGGGGGGCAGCGGGCTGTAGGTGTCTTTTTAGAACAGGCAAGGGTAGTATAGGACTGAGGTGCTTGCCTCTGAATTTACACTACCTCAGAAGTGTGCCAGTGGAGCCACCACACTGACCAAAAAGGGAATCTTGTGACACACAATCTTATAGTCGACACCATTACTGGTGTATATATCAAGGGTCACAAGCGAGTAGCAGGGTCCAGGCATTTGTGACCAGCCTTAGGTTCAGCAAGCAGGGTAGGCTGTGTAGGTTGACACTCCGCAAAAGTTGCAGTGTCTTATGACGGGAACATTACTCTTATTCCCTCAAGCCTGTTTGTGACAACTTGTGTGTGCACTAGGGTATTTTCATATCTATGAAATGGTATGGTCATTGCGGCGTAATGTTGCACCAGAAAAGAAGACCACTATGAACATACGGTGGGACTTAGCCACCGGTGGGGAACAGGTAAATTTCAATGGTCGGTATTGTCTCCCCGCTCTATAGGCAAAGGCGCTCAGCAGGGGAGGCGATGGAGCCGAAGCGCAGGAAGTTCCCTAGCGCTATGTGTAAATCCAAGGGGCAGAGGAGACTGGCCATCATTAGACTTGGGGGGCTACACGCCAAACGCAAGGGGCTTTTGGAGGAGAATGTGGTACTTCTGCCCAATATAAGCATGGACCTGTTCTTGCTGGTTAGGGGAGAGGCCCTAGAAACAGCTTGCTAGAAATAGTAAGGAGGAATGCCGGCCTTGGTGGGGGGGCCCTGACTGCGACGGTCGCCACACCCAGGGCTGTGGCGGAGTTACTGGGCGACCCAGAGGCGGAAAGGTACCCGGTAGTACCCTCTTCAGGAGCACAAAGGGTGCTGAGGCCTATTATCCCCAGGAAGTCTGTGCAGTGGACCCTGGGGTGCGACGGTGCCCCGCTATCCTACGGGCGGTTGGGAACCTGTATAACGGGGGATCGCTTGAACGCTCCGCTTGCCTTTGGATCGCCTGTAAGATAACCCACCATGTTGGCATATGTGTATGCTAATAAACCTGCAGCTATTTTTCTCCAACAAAAAGTTGTCTTGTCTGCTTATTTATCCAGTATTGGGGTATCATTCATAGATTCACATGCCTGAATCATTCCCCGTCGTCAAAGCGGGAGTCCCACGGTAAATAAAAAAGCAGTGCCAAAAGCACTTTGTACTAGTAGTAGGCCCTAGAAATAGGCCTGAGGCCTAAATTATAGTAGCCTATCTACCTCATTATGTCAAAAAGACCAACGTCTTTGCTCCAACCAATCAGCTCACAGCACCCTCTAGAACCCTCTCTGCAGAGCCAGTTCTCCTCAGATTTTCACCGCACGTCGTGTGGAAGGAAGTCTCCCTGAGTCTTGACTCCGTTTTTTCCTCAGAGCTTCAGGATGTCTGACAAGAAGGCCTTGTTTAGACCTTGCAGGACCTGCGAGAAGAAGAGGGTCCATGTTGATGACCAGCACAAGGACTGTATTTATTGCCTTTATCCCAAACATGAGGCAAAAAATCTGCCGCACCTTCCCTTCTAAGACCTTAAGGGATAGGGAGGCCAGAGTCCTTTTGTGGCTAAAATCCTCTTCGATGGCAAGAGGGCGAGGTCTCAAGAGGATAAGAAAAGTGAGGGGAGAAAGCATGCGAAAACCTCCCACTCTACTTCAGGCTCTTCACAGAGATCTCCACATTCTGTCTCTGGAGCCTCAGCCACCAACGATTCCTCTAAGAAAACCGTGAGTAAGAGCTCTACTGTCTCCTCATCAGTGACTACTAGTTCTACTTCAACCTCCTCTTCTACGGCTATGATTTCCACTACATCTGTCACTTTGCCTATTGTGTCTACAAAGATTTGTATTGTGGCTAAAAGAACTCTCGTAGACGGCTCGTCGACGAAGACATCATCGTCAACAAAGCCTTCGTCGTCTAAAAAGAGCCAGTCGACGAAGTCATCGACGCCACCGTCGACGACTGTCTCGTCGACGAAGAAAGCATCGACGACATCGACGACGAATCTGTTGACGGCTGCCCCGTCGACGACGAGCCCGTCGACAGCTGTTCCGTCGACAACCAGCCCGTCGACGATTGTCCCGTCGACGGTAGTTCCATCGACGACGGTCCCGTCGACGTCGAGCCCATCGACGACGGTCCCGTCGACAGCAATTCCATCGACGACGATTCCTTCGTTGTCGACCTCGTCGATGATAAACCCGTCGACAGTGGCATCTTCTCAGCAGCCAGCTGCTCCTTTGTCACCGGTGCCGTCAAAACTGATGGATTCAGCTTTAGTGAAGCCAATTGCTGGGAATCAGGCTTTTTGTACGCCAGTTTCAATGAAGAACTTTCAACTCGTCTCTTACAAGAGGCAACAAGGTTCTCACATGTCGACACTTATGCCCTCTCATCTTCTGGAATCCTACTCAGATGAGGAAGACGATGATTTTGAGGATGATGATAATGAAGGAGCTTTTGGTGTGGCGCGTCACCCATCTGATCTCATCATCAAGTGTCAAGATGATGATGAAGACAACACTTACACTGAGCATTACTATCAGGAGGACATTATAGTGCCTCATTCTTTGGAACATCAGAGGCGGCCTAAGGTCTCAGAAGTCCCTCATTTACCACCTACCCTGATTCAGGATTTACAGGCTATGCTGGCAGATTACAAGCAACGCTTTCCACCACAAATGCCTCCGCCTACTACTTCTGTTCCTCCATCTCAAATTCCACCGCTTTCTCCAGTTGTGGAACCTATGCAACCTGAGTTGCCTCCACAAACCTCGGACACGTCCTCAGAAAAAGGAAGTAGAGGAAGGAGAGTTGCCTAACGCACCTTCATCAGACCCGTGGGATGATTATGTTATCCCCATGCCATCCCCCCCGACTCCTCAGCCTTCAGATTCACCACCTGCAGATGTAGGTGGATTCCACAATCTGATGCAGAGAGCAGCAAACAGATTTAAACTCCCGGTTACTGTGGAGCAAACTGAATGTTTTCTTCATGATTTTAAAGAAGAAACCAGGAAGGTGTCTAGAGACATTCCTATCATTGATTACATTTGGAAAGAGGGCCTCAAGGTAATGAAAAACCCCGCTTCTGTGCCTCCTGTGTTTCCAAGAATTGAGAAGAAATACCGTGCCCCACTCACTAGTCCAGCGTGCGGATTCGGTAATCTCTCAGGCTGCACAACAAAGGTCTAAGAATCCAGGTACCCCTATTTCTACACCACCTGATAAAAAGGGGCGACGTTTAGACCTTCTTGGTAAAAAGTTTTCCACCATGGCTGCGGCCTCCATCAGAGCGGCGAATTCTTTTGCGATTATGGGGCGCTATGATTGCAAATGTGGTCAGAAATGGCTGTTTTCATGGAGCTGATTCCAGAAGATAAGAGGCAGGAAGCACGAAAAATATTAATGGAAGGAGAGCGCGCAGCTGCGGAGTCCATCGACTGCGCATTAGATATTGCAAACACAAATTTCAGAGAGTTGGCAGGAGCGGCTGTCTTGAGACGTCAAGGGTGGTTGAAGGCCACTACCTTTCGTCCAGAGGTCCAATTGAAAGTGCTGGACATGGCATATGACGGAGAGTCCCTCTTTGGGAAACATGTTGACGAAGCTCTCCAAGCAATTAAAACAGATACGGATACTGCAAAATCACTGGGGTCATTGCAGTACAAGAGAGGATCATTCAGAGGAGCGAGAGGACGCGGTTATTCGTCCAGAGGAAATTATTACCAGCAAGGCAGGCAATATCAGCAGCAATACCGCCAGAACTATCAGTCTTCGTATCGCCAGTCTGGATCGGCTGGTTTCTTTCGCCAAGGAGGAAGAAGGCGCACGAACAATCAGGGGCGAGACAATCACAAAAACAGTGAGATCAATTGGGCGCCACTTTCAATACCCTATTTTCCCGTGGGCGCGAAGATATCTGCCTTCCAACAACAATGGCATCAGATAACAACAGATCAGTGGGTGTTGGACCTAGTCCAACATGGTCACACCCTGGAGTTCATCACCAAACCTCCAACAACTCCGCCCAGGGGCCCCCCTCGTCTTCACTTATTGATCAAGGAGGTTCAAGCAATGCTTCTCAAGAACGCTGTCGAGAAGGTTCCAATCCATCAGAGAAGGACAGGTTTCTATTCCCGTTTTTTCCTCATAAAAAAGAAATCAGGGAAATGGCGACCGATCCTAGACTTGCGCAATCTGAACAGATATCTCAAGAAGCAGGGATCCGAATGGTCACTCTCTCGGACATTCTCAACTGCCTTAACGAGGGAGATTACATGGCTTCCTTGGACATGGAAGATGCATACTTCCACATCCCAATCCACCCAAAACATCGAAAATACCTCCGTTTCACTGTGGCTGGCGCCCATTATCAGTTCAAGGTCCTTCCATTTGGCCTCAAGTCGGCCCCAAGGATTTTCACGAAGCAGCAGCTCTTCGATCAGCAAAGTTGCAGGTCTTCTCGTATTTGGACGACTGGCTAGTCAAAGGTCCATCGAAGGCCAAAGTAAAATCCGACATTACAATATGCCGCAATCTCTTTGCATCGCTAGGCCTTACAATCAACAAGAGCAAATCTCAATTGGTTCCGAAACAGAACCTGCTGTTCCTAGGAGCTTGTCTAGACACAGTAGAATGCAAGGCATTCTTGTCTCGAGAGAGACAACTCCGACTACAGGATTTGGCAATAAAACTGTCAAGAAAAAGGTCACTTTCAGTTCGCCTATTTGCATCACTTCTGGGGATGTGTTCTTCGGCCCTCAACCTCATTCCATTAGCACGTTTAAAGATACAGCCTTTACAGGAAGAGCTACATCTTCAATGGCAACAAGCAACAGGCTCTTTCGAGGACACCATCACAGTCACCAACAGGATGGTGCATGCTCTTCAATGGTGGACACGGCTGAGCAATCTGGAACAGGGGCTCACTTTCCTGCAAGCTCCTCCGGATTTCATTCTGACGACAGATGCATCCATGGAGGGCTGGGGAGGTCATATCCAGGATTTACAGGTGCAAGGAAAAGGGTCTCAACAGCAGAAAAACTGCCACATTAACAGTCTAGAGTTGAAAGCCATTTTTCTTTCTCTTCAAGCGTTCCTCCCCAGGATCACAGGATCCTCAGTTCTGGTCAGAACGGACAACACTACCAGCATGTTTTATATAAACAAGCAAGGGGGAACGAGATCAGCAACATTGTCCAGGGAAGCCCAAGAGTTATGGCAATGGTTAACGATTCACAACATAACTCTCGAGGCAGAACACGTCAGAGGTCTGTACAACACCTTAGCAGACAAACTGAGCAGATCCTCGTCAGATTGCCACAAGTGGGAACTGAACAACAACCAATTGAGCAAGGTGTTTCAGAGATAGGGCAAGCCGATGTTGGATTTATTTGCAACCCAACAGAACAAGAAATGCCGGTATTACGCCAGCAGGTACCCTCAACCGGGATCAAGGGGGAATGCCCTGTCCATGCGATGGTCAGGGAGTTATGCTTACGCCTTTCCTCCGATCCCTTTGATTCCACGAGTGGTGCGCAAGATGAAGTTGGAGAGTTGCCGCCTTCTGCTAATTGCTCCCAGGTGGCCTCGCCAGTATTGGTTTCAGGAGCTCATGCTTCTCTCACAGGAGCCACCGATCAGGCTGTTGGTAACTCCAACGTTACTATCACGCAACCAGGGCCAGATACTTCACCCAGACCCTCAATCGCTGAAATTGCATGCATGGCTCCTAACTTCCTAGAATTTCAACATCTTCAAATTCCTCAGGACTGCTGAGACATTCTAAAGAAAGCAAGAGCCCAGAGTACATTAAAAACATATCGTGGCAAGATGGCCGCCGACAGTCCGTAGGGGATAGCAGCCCTTAAGCCGTTCTCCCATGCTGACAGCCTAATGTAACGGTGTACTGACCTTGTCCACGCTAGATCTTCAATATTTTATACTTTATTTTATATTCTATGCGATGAGATTAAGGAGAAAAGTGAGCTGCGACAACTGAGCATATTTTGGTTACAGAGATGCTCGAGGGCTTTCACAGGCTGGTGATTACTGCCGCGTGGCTGCCTGTGGATGCACAGCTTAAGAGAAAGCAGAGCGACGCCTGGGAATCAGCGGCATCCATAATTAAGGAGACAATTGTTCTTCTTCTTGAGAGCTGGGAAACGGTTAAACGTGTCATGGCCCCGAAAGCACAGAGGGCAGCAAAGAAGATTCAGGAGAAAGAGGAAGAGCTTGGACTCCTGAGTGAATCCGACACCCCTGCAGCGAACCTAAGGGCCAAGGCCAAGGCACGACAGAGAGCTCAGGCCCGGAGGGAGGCTGCAAAGAAGCGTGAAGAAGAGCGCTTCATAGCATCTGAGAAAAGGAGAGAAGATCTGCGCAAGGAGTTACTTGGGGGTGGCACCATGGACTTTGGTGCCGAGTCCTTGAGAGAGGCGATCCTGCTGCAGCCTTTGATCTTCGAGTCCTTTTCACCGCGCGGAGAGCGAGCGCTGCCGGTCCTAACAGCATTGATGGACCTGCCGCTGAAAACGATGGAGGCAGAAGCGGCATCCACGGATGTTGAAAGGAAGGAGGTAGTGGTATCAGCAGCAGTATTGGACTCATCGGAGTGCACGGCATCGTCTGCAGAGCCCACGATGATTGATGGGGCTACTGAGGTGGAAGGAGCATCGGCGGGATCGGAGGCAGCAGCCATCACAGCGCGCCCTGTTTCAGCCGAAGTTACAGAGCAAATGACCGGAGCTCCTTTTGTAGGCGGGGCCGGCGGCAACAGAGGCGATGTTGCGAAAGATGCTGCGGAAGACGGGATCAACGACGGGGTTAACGCGTCACTGGAGCTATTCAAGGTACAGCAAACTGATGTACAACCTGATGTAGATGTTGTAATACAAGTAATAGCAAATTTGCAAACAAGTGAGCAACCGCGAGAAGGTGCAGTTTGTTTGGTAAAGGAAAAGAAATTACAACGGGAAGCGAGCGATCTTGAAGCAGAAATGACTAAACTTGTGGTTGATCAGCGAGGTGATCCAAAAGGGGACAGGTTGGCAGCATCAACAGAACAAGTTCAGCATTTAAACATACAGGCGGACGGGAAAGAGGTGGAATGGCAATCATCCTCTAGGCAAGCAGACAAGCAGGCAAACATAACCGAGTATGTAACCAAACATAATGGCCAAAGGGAAATACTCATCCAGCAAAAAGCATCCATTGGCACTCCAGTAAACGCAGTAAACGCAGTAAGCACACCAATCATAGTAAGTACAACTGTAAATCCAAGCAGTGGTGCAATTCCCAAGGAAAATATTAAAATGAATTCTCTCAAGCTGGTTAGATTTGTTAAATCTGATGATGTCTTATTATTAGATTCTAGGAGATTGAATCAGGAAAGAAATGAAAATATCATGGGACAATTATCTGTCACAGTGTCATCTAACGACGAGTGCGATGATGATAAGGAGGAAGAGGAAGAGGACCACGATGAAATGGGCTTGAGTTCTTCCTCGCCTGCAGAGACAGAGTTAGATCATTCTTTATCAAGCGGTTCCGAAGAATCAGACATTTACTCCTCAGGATTAGAGATAGAGCAGAATACTGCTTTAAAAAGAAACCCGAAAATCAAAAAAACTTATAAACCCAGGGGGAGGTCTCGCACGAGAATCAGTAGAGTAGAGAATACGCTACAAAGAGGAGTAGCTAAAAACCTGGCCTGGGATAAGACAATCATTTCGCAGAGTCATCAAGATGGGAATAGTGGTGCTGGATTGTATGAGGTAAAGGAACGGGAGCAGATTCAGAACCAACACCAAGGTTTTTCAGAATCACACACAGATAGATTTGATCTTGTACTTTCTACATTGAAACAGATACAAGGAGAAGCTCGGTTGGAGAGTAAAAGAGCCAAGCGCGCTAATAAAAAAATACAGAGATCTCTCCACAAAGTACATGAAATGTATACTGAAGTCACTAGTAGATTGACGGAGGTTGAGCAGAGGACTGGCAAAATGGAAGATGAGGTGGTAAAGCTGCAGGAATCTAGACAGGGACAGGAGAAAACAGAATCTGATATACTTTGGAAACTTGAAGATTTTGAAAACAGACAGAGACGTAACAACATAAGATTGCTTGGGGTGGAGGAAGGGAAAGAGGGAGGAGATGTAAGAGCTTTTGTGGTGGAGTTGCTGAAAGGTGCCTTTCCAGAGATGGATAATTGGGACTGGGATAAGGAAGTGCAACGTGCGCATCGATTTCCCCTTACGCAGAAAAAGGGCAATGTGGGCTCAAGAGCAAGAGCTATTCTTGTGTATGTGGGAAACTATCTGTTAAGAGAGGAAGTAATTATGAAGGCTAAACCAATGAAGAAACGAACATATAAGGACATAACTTTTTTTGCTCGTCCAGATTTTTGCCACACAACAGTGGAGAGAAGATGGCGCATGAGGCAACTTATAATACCATTTCAAAATGTAGGGTGTGAAGTATATTTGCTGTTTCCTTCTCGCCTTAAAGTAGGTTGTAATGGTCAGTTCAGAGTATTTTTCTCTGAAATAGTTGCACAAGAGTATTTGACCTTTCTCCGAGAAGAGAGAACACATAGGGAACGGAATACGCAATCCGATCGGATTGAAGGCATAAGACAAACAGCCTGCATAACAAAGAAATAAAATTCTAGAAAAAGGAGGACGAGTTCTTTACACCTAGAATGAATGTTTAAAGAGATGGATCACGGGGGAGTGGCTGAGGGAAAGTCCCCTGGGGGGGACTCGGCTGTCACACATAGGTCAGGATTGACCTATTTGCCAGTAAGGGAGGGGGGGAGGAGGGGGAGCGGGGAGTGGGGGGGAAGTTAGGGGGGGCACAGGACACGGCACGACACATAAGAGACAGATGTATCTCAGAAGGGGCAACAGCAGAAATGAGAGAAAGGGTAGGGAGGCGAAAATCTGAAGGAAGAAAGATAAGAAATAACGACTTTAGAGTGTTTAAAAGATGTTGGACAACAACAATGGTTAGGGAGTATACATATTATAAGTTAAGTTATGGTTGTTAGGTGTGTAACATGGAATGTATGTGGATTGAATGATGCTCATAAAAGATCAAAAATATCAGTAGCCTTAAAGCAAATGAACGTGGATTTTGTATGCATCCAAGAAACACATATCATGGTAACACAAGCATATTTTCTTAGTCATTTAGGATTTCATTTATTAATTGATTCTAGTTAAGGGGTAAAAAAAAGAGGGGTAGCTATTTTAGCTAGAAATAAAAATACCCTGACTAGGAAGAAAGCATATGATAAATGGGGAAGATGGGCCATGGTTGAGTTCAATTTTTAGATGTGGAGTTAGCTAATTGGGCACCGAAAATCATTCTGGCAGGTGATCTTAACATAAATGGGGCGGATGGATTAGGATTGGGCTCTTTTGGAAAATATAAAGGTCGGAAAAGGAGAGTTAACCAGGCACTACATAGCTTAGTCATAAATAATGCTCTCTCAGATGTATGGGAGAAAAAGAGATTGGATAATAAAGGTTTTACATATTACTCAGCCCCACACCGAACTTGTGCAAGACTGGATTATTTTTTTGTGTCAAGTACTACCATATCAAATTCAAATATTGAAAGGCTGCCACGGATCCTCAGCGATCATAATCCCTTAGTACTTACAATAGCAACAAAAATAAATGCTAGACAATATACAAACTGGACTTTCGAAAGAGGGCTGTTAAAAGAGGATAAATATATAGAACATATGAATACATGGATTAGCGATTTTTTTTTCAATAATAGGGATAGCGCGGAATTGGGGATGGTCTGGGACGCCTTTAAAGCAAGGGTACGGGGAGAAACGAAGAGCTTTAATTCTTATAAACGGAAGCAGGAGCAGTTGAGGAATTTAGAGCTATCCGAAAAGGTACTCAAGGCAGAGGAGGATTTAGAAAAATGTGTTTTGACTGGAAGTCAAATTGATAATGCCTTGATAGAACTCGTGAAAGCAAAAGGCGAAGCAGAGAGTGATATAGCTAGCAAAGCAGCGAAAATATACACTATGAAAAGGGAGAAGTGTTATGAACTGAGTGAGTCAGTAGGGAGAGTTTTGGCTATCCGGACAAGGCAGCAAGAAGCAGCGGGAACAGTGAGAGAAATTAGAGATACATCAGGCAGGGGGTATACAGATTCAAATGAAATAAGGGAAATATTTAGGACTTTTTATGAGAAGTTATACGATGACGAATTAGCGGGGGGAGACACCCGGAGAGTTAAAGAGAATATGCAGGAGTATCTTCAAGAAATCCCGGTAGATATATTGGAGGAGGATGACGCAAATGGCCTAGAAGGGGTCTTGCAGACAGAAGAAATTAAGGAGGCAGTATGGAAACAGCGGGCCCTGACCAAATACCTATAGAATTTTACAAAGTGTTTTGGGATATTTTGGAAGAAGAGCTAATAAAGATCATACAGTTAGCACAGTTGGGTGAATCAGCACCCAAATCATGGGGGAGTGCCGAGGTGGTAGTAATATTGAAAAAAGGGAAAAATCCGGAGGAACCAGGATCTTATAGACCCATCACTTTAATGAATGCAGACGTGAAAGTATTCTCTAAGGCACTAGCATCAAGACTTGCCAGAGTAATTCACAAAATAGTTAGTAGTGCTCAACATGGATTTACACCGGGAAGAGGGACTACTCACCACATACGTAAAGTAATAACTCTATTTGATGTTACAACAGTCACAGGAGACCCGATGGCACTAATGTTACTTGATGCAGAAAAAGCATTTGATCGGGTCTCCTGGGATTATCTTTGGTATGCATTAGAGAGAATAGGTGTTAAACAGGGATATCTCAAAGCAATACAGATTCTATATCTAAACCCGGTAGCAACTTTACGTGTGAATGCTGGGAACACGGGGCAATTTCGAATAAAAAGGGGTACAAGACAGGGGTGCCCCTGCTCACCGCTTTTGTTTGCTATATACATGGACCCATTAATCCGTAGAATAGAGGCGTCTGAGATGATTACACCTTTAACAACACTCATCGGGCACTGTAAAATCTTAGCCTATGCAGACGATGTCGCTGTAATCACTCCTAATCCTACTGAATCTATAGAGTATGTGGAAATCGAGGCGATGAAATTCGGAAAGATATCGGGTTATAAATTAAATACCTCTAAAACACAGATAATTAAAAACTCTTATAGTACCTGTACAGATAACCGAGTGACGCAGGAAGGCACATACTTAGGGGTAATTATCGTGGCAGACTTGGACTCTTTAGTAGAGAAGAATACTTCCCCTTTAATTAAGAAAGTGGAGAAAGACCTGGACAGGTGGGACCGCTTGCACATGTCAATTGTGGGACGGACGAATATAATAAAAATGCTGGTTCTCCCAAAATTTTTATATTCATTCAGAGCCATACCTTTATTATTCGATGTCAAATTATTAAAAAAATTAGAGTACATAATCAACAGATTCATCTGGGCAAAGGGGAAAACGAGAAGAGCCCTTAGATTTATGACACTCCCGAGAGAGAGGGGAGGTTGGGGAGTACCAGAATTAAAGCTTTATTTTTGGGCGGCAGCTCTTCAAAATATGATTGGTCTGCTGGGAGGGGCAGAGTCAGAAGGCTGGAGTGAATTTGGAACATTGGCAATTTATGGACTAGCCTTGGGAATGGAAGTAGAGAATGTGTTTTTGAAGTTTACAGAGGCCAGTTATTACAAAAGGACAAAGTTCAAGACGCTAATAGCAGCATGTACAATTTGGAAAAGCTTTAGAAAAGGAGCAGGCTTGGGGAAATATAATGTATATACTAGATTTATAAATAATCCAAATCTTCCACAAGAGATATTCTCGGGGTCCACATTTAATGAGTGGGAAAGCAAGGGAATTAGAAGTATAGGGGATGTAATGGGGGAACAAGGGGTTCTTCAATTTTCAGAATTGCAGGCTAAATTTAAGCTAGACACCAGGCAATTTTTTAAATATTTACAAATTAGGAGCTTCTTGTTGAGCAAAAAGGGGGGTCCATTGGGCTTTAGGCACGATCCGATTATGGAAGTGGTTCAATCAGGGGAAGATTGTACTATCAAGAGGTTTTACTTTGAATTGATAAAATCAAAACAAGATGATTATGAAAAATGGAGTGAAAAATGGAAAGACAATCTTAATATTAGCGGGGAAAGCTTTGGTATCTCTTTAGAAAAGGGATATTCTTTGTTATGCTCGGCACCATTGCAGGCGCAACATTATAAAACGTTATACCACTTATATTATACCCCTGCAAGAATAGCACAATGGGGAGGTACGGTGGGTATTAAGTGCTATAGGTGTGGAAGTCTGGAAGCTGATTTAAAACATGTATTTGCAACGTGTCCTCACTATATACACTTAAAAAAGATATCGAAAGCTTCATAAACAACATCTTAGGAACAGAAATTGTGTTAACTCCCGGGACAATATTATTAGGAGTGAATGTGGAGGATGATGAACTAGGAAGTGGGAGGGAATTTTTATTTGTAGCACTATCAGTTATGAGATTATGTATAGCGTCTGCATGGATCGACCCTATTCCCCCTACTTTTCATAACTAGTTGGCAAAATTAATAACAACATATAATGTGGAGAAAGAGATCTATGCACGGAAAGGGAAAAGGGGAAGGAAGCTGGGTAAGTTAATATGGGGCCCCATTACACGATGGAAAGAGGGAGAATAGAATAAAAATTAGCTGCGAGAAAAACTCGGATGATTTAGGATAAGATATAATGTATCAAATGCTACTATTATAATATTGTGAGAGACATAAAAGATAGACAGCTGATTATGATTTAACTGTATATAAGTGAAGTTATAGAATATTATAGAATGGAAACTTCTTTTGATTAGATTTATCTTTACAGAACATGGTCTGCTGATTGTCACTGTTCCTTTTGTTTTTTCTCTCACTGTGATATATTTTGTTTATAACAATGTCATGCCATGTATGTAACTGCAAAAACTATTAATAAAAAGATTTAAATTAAAAAACATATCGTCTCAAATGGAAGCGCTTCTGCGCTTGGTGCATCTCAAACGCTTTACATCCTATAAAGGCGCCATCAGAAAAAATACTGCCCTATTTATTGCATTTGGCGCGATCTGGTCTTTCTTTTTCTTCAATAAAGGTGCTCTTAGCGGCTTTATCCAGATACAGGAAAATGGCTGACACTCAATCGCTCTGCTCTTCATCGCTCATTAAGCAATTAATGAGGGGTCTTTTCCGGGCTTATCCTCCAGTAAAGCCTTCACCACCGGAATGGGAGCTCAATACAGTCCTTTCACAGCTGATGAAGCACCCGTTCGAACCCATCCATAAAGCTGACCTAAAATTCTTGACATGGAAGGTTGCTTTGTTGTTAGCCCTAACTTCCGCCAGAAGAGTGGGAGAAATTCAGGCATTCACTATAAAAGAACCCTTTTTGCATTTTTCCCAAGACTATGTCACTTTGCGGACGAATCCAACATTCATACCAAAAGTGCCTTCTCAATTTCATCTAAATGAACCAGTCAAGCTGAAAGTTTTCTTTCCAAATCCTTCAACCCCAGCGGAGAGAACATTGCATTCTTTAGACATCAAAAGATGCTTCAAGTTCTACCTCCAGAGAACCAAGACTTTAAGAAAATCAGATCAACTGTTTGTGGCTTATGGCCAGACTACATTGGGTAAAGCGGTCACTAAAGCTACGATTTCCAGATGGATAGCCTCTGCCATCCAGTTCTGTCACATCAAGGCTAACCGACCATTGACAAGGTCTGTTCGATCTCATTCCACAAGAGCTGTGGCAGCGTCTGCAGCTTTGTATGCAGGTGTGACGCTTCAGAACATTTGCCGTGCTGCGACATGGAAGAATGTCCACACGTTTACAAGACACTACTGCCTACAATCAGCAAATCAGAATGATGCGGCAGTGGGCCGAGCTGTTTTACGCCACCTGTTTCCATAGGAATATATTCAGGTACTAACGTTGGCTTATTTCTTAAAAAGTACATAAAATTCAAGTTGTTGTTTATAATATGCAGACATATGTTATCATATAGTGAGTTTCTATGGTACTAAAGTTCCTTTCCTGTAGGAAATTGCATAATTTCTATGTTGGTTCTAAATATGGCTTGTTAGTAGATCAATCTCTAAGCGATTGTTGGTTGTTAACTATACATTCATGGGGGTGCACTACAGTAAGTCTCCCACCATCCACAACCGACTTTGCCTGGTTTACTGCTTGCTATTCTGATTCAGGCATGTGAATCTATGAAAGATACCCCAATACTGGATAAGAAAACAAGTTACTTACCTGTAACTTCAGTTATCCAGTATTGGTATCTTTCATAGATTCACATGCACCCACCCTCCTCCCCGGAGAGGCAGTGCTCTAAGGTTGGGATACTTGTTCCCACTTGTGCTACGAAAATCTGAGGAGAACTGGCTCTGCACAGAGGGTTCTAGAGGGTGCTGTGAGCTGATTGGTTGGAGCAAAGACTTTGGTCTTTTTGACATAATGAGTTAGATAGGCTACTATAATTTAGGCCTCAGGCCTATTTCTAGGGCCTACTACTACAAAGTGCTTTTTGGCACTGCTTTTTTATTTACCGTGGGACTCCCGCCTCGACGACGGGGAATGATTCAGGCATGTGAATCTATGAAAGATACCAATACTGGATAACTGAAGGTACAGGTAAGTAACTTGTTTTCTTATGCGACATGCATGTTGCTGCGAGAGGGCTGGTGAGTGGGACGATATTGGCACTATGCAGGCTGACCGACACGTCCCCGCAGGGGACACTCATAAGAGGGCGGCCCCCTAATGCCACAAGATGGCACACGGGGCAGCCCAGTGTTCTGAGATCCCTGATGGGGTCCCGCTCGTCACTTTCCTGCCGGGTGGGGGCGGGGTAGAAGTATATATTATCCAGTATTATGGGTATCTTTCATAGATTCACATGCCTGAATCATTCCCCGTCATCGGAGTGGGAGTCACCGGTATATAATAACAGTAATGTCATATAGACATATACATACTAATAGGCCAGAGGCCTCACATTAGTAACCTATCCAAGTCCTTTTGTAAAAAGGACCAAACTTTGGCCAGGAGCCAATCAGCTACTACCACCCTCTAGAACCTTCCTGGAAGGAGGCCTAGTCCCTCAGATTTTCTACCGCACGTCGTGCTAAGGGAGTCTCCACTGAGCTCAGCTCAGTTTTCTGGTATTTTTGGATTCTTTCCATATTTTTCTCTTCAAAAATTATTCTTGTGGAGGAGTGCTAGAGCAGCTATGTCTACCACTCCTAAAAAAGGGCTCTTTAGACCCTGCGCCTCGTGTAGTAAGCTGAGACTGCACGTGGATGACAAACATGAAAACTGCCTCTACTATCTCTATCCTGAACATTCTGCCAAGGATTGTAAGGTCTGCTGCACTTTCTCTGTCAAGACTTTAAAAGACAGAGAAGTTCGCCTGCTTCTGTGGCTTCAGAGACTAAAGGACAAGGATCAAACAGTCTCCTCAGGTGAGAGCGAGTGTTCCTTCAGGAGCTCACACTCCTCTGCCAAAATGCCAAGACAGACATCTCCAGGTTCGTCTGAGGTGCCACCTCAAAAGAAGACGCCAAAGTCTTCAGAGGGTCCTTCAAAAGACATGACAGTTAAGACTTCTCTTCAGGAAGCCACCTTCAAGAAGCCTGTGCTGGTGTCTTCTGCCTTGCCTGTGACAGCGTCGACAGTAACCATCTCTACGACGACAGCTTCAACCTTCACCACCTTGTCGACAACTACCTCAGCATCGTAGTCGACGGGTAGGTCGATTTCCTCAATAATTCCTGTCAAAAAAGTGTCGACGACGCCTCCGTCGGCGATAGTTTCCGCGTCGACGAAGTCGAAACCATCGTCGTCAACGAAGAGCCCATCGACGTCGACGACAACCTCGTCGATGATGTCATCATCGACGAAGCCGTCGACGAAGCCATTGTCGACGAAGCCATTGTTGACGAAGCCGTCAACGAAGCCGTCGACGGCAGCACCAGCGTCGACGAAGCCGTCGACGAAGAAGCCATCGTCGACGATGCTACCGTCGTCGACGAAGACTACAGAGATGTCTGCTGTGGCTGACAGCATCCCACCGCTGATGACCACCCCGTCGACGGGCCAGTCGACGGAAGAATCTCCTAAGCTGAAGTGTATTTATACACACTTCAAGATGTCAACGCGTACGCTGACGCCAGAGACTACATCTCCTAGCAAGGTCCAGCCACTGCTGCCGGTCCACTTACTGGAGGCTGAGGATTCTGATGATGGTGCCTTGTTCCACACTGCAACAAGTCCTTCACAACTCAATGTAAAGGCCCAAGAGATTTGTTATTGTTATTGTTATTGTAAGCTTCGGTTTATATAGCGCCAACTCTCCGGCAGGTCTCAAGGCGCTCATGACCGAAGGACAATACAGCTATTGGCAGATCAGAAAGACCATTTACATAATGCGGGCTAAGTTGAACCCAAAGCCTCCCTGAATAAAAGTGTTTTTAGCGATTTTCTAAAACGCAAAAGATTGCCTTCTTTGCGAAGGGACTCGGTTAGTTTGTTCCAGATTTGAGGAGTTAGAACAGAAAAAGATCTCCCACTCTTTGTTGCTTGTTTAAACCGTGGGCAAACTAAGAGCTGAGCATCAGAAGACCTCAGCCTTCGTTCAGGTTTATACACCTCCAGCCGTTCTTTAATATAGGCAGGTGCTTGCCCATAGATTGCCTTATGGGCCGTGCATAAGCTTTTGAACTCTGCCCTCTGCCTAATGGGCAGCCAATGAAGGCTCTGTAACAGAGGAGAGGCGTGGGATCTTCTCGGGAGCCTGAAGACGAGTCGTGCCGCATCATTCAGGACAACCTGCAATCTATTGGTCAAGATTTGCGGCAGACCTAAATAGAGAGCATTCCCGTAGTCCAGCCTCGAGATGATTGTAGCAGAGACTACCGTGCGAAGCATGGACAGGGAGAGAAGAGGAACTAGCTTACGCAACTGCCTAATTATACCAATACAAGTCCCCACAACGGAGGAGATCTGGCTGGCCATAGACAGTTCGCAGTCAATCTTGATACCAAGACTTTTCACCTTGTCACATGGTATTGGGGTGGGACCTAGTTCCTGGGGCCAATACAGGTCACTCCAGGGAGAACTTATAGTAGAGACCACTAGAACCTCAGTTTTCTCAGGATTAATCTTCAACAGATTTGCAGTCATCCAACTGACTGCATGTCTGAGAATATCCTGTGCGTGTTTCTGCGCGGGAACCGTATTGTCTATGCTAAGTAGCAACTGGGCGTCGTCAGCGTAATTAAACACACGACAACCCATATTGGCCAGAGAATCAATCAATGGTTGTAGGTAAAGATTAAACAATAATGGAGATAGTGCGGAACCCTGAGGGACTCCGCACGTCAAGTTACCCACCTCCGATATGCCATCCCCCAACTGAATCCGCTGTGTCCTTCCCAACAGGAAGGATTGAAGGATTTCGGACTATGAAGACCTTGGTCAGGCAGAAGTGCCATGCCAGGAGGAATATCAACCGCCTCCACAGCCTATGGTGTGCCTCCCGGCCTCAATAGTCACGGACCTTCAATTCCTCATAGCGGACCACAAGCAGCGGTTTCCGCCTACTCCGCCTCCTTCGGTGGTGCCTCAAACTCTTGTGACACCAGCTCCTCTTCCTCGCCCTAGACCACCACCACTGGTCATTCGCCAGGATCCTGTGACTTTGCCTCCTCTACCGTCTTCTGAAGAAGAGGAGGAGGAAGCAGTAGGAGAAGATGAAGAAGGTCAACAGGAGGAGGGAGAAATACAGGATGACGAGTGGGATGACTATGTCATTGAACGTCCGGCTTTCCCAGACCAGGCTCAGGCAGATTCACCCCCAGAAGATATCGGGGGATTTCATAATGTCGTAGAGAGAGCAGCAGCAAGGTTCAAAATAGAGATGTCCTCGCAACCTCAGGATTGCTTCCTATATGACATCAAAGAGCCATTCAAGAAGACGGTTCGGTCAATCCCTATTATCGATTACATCTGGGACCAGGGGGTAAAAATGATGAAAAACCCCTCATCTTTGCAACCAGTGCCGATTAGGCTTGATAAGAAGTATAAGGCCCCGGACTCAGCTCCGGCATGCCATACAGCCTACCAAACCGGACTCCGTTATCACCCAGGCCGCGCAGCGGAAATCCAACAACCCAGCTGCTATGCTGACTGCGCCCCCGGATGAGGAAGGCAGTAAACTGTCGATGTCGGCCCTTACGGTCAGGGCGGCAAACTCGCTAGCGCTTTTAGGGCGTTACAATCGCCAGATGTGGGCGGATGTTGCCCCACATCTAGGCACACTGCCAGAGGAGCAGAAAGAAGAGGTAAAGAAGATCCTCCTTGAGGGAGAGTGGTCCGCCTCGGAAATGATTGACGTGGCGATGGATATCGCCTCAAAAGGATTTCCGCAACTAGCGGGGGCAGCGGTCCTTAGACGCCAGGGATGGCTTAAGTCTACATCCTTCCGGCCGGAGGTACAGTCCAAAGTACTGGACATGCCGTTTAACGGAGACCTGCTCTTTGGGAAGCATATTGATGAAATGCTATAGGGTATCAAGAAAGATACGGAGACCGCAAAAGCCTTGGGTACCCTCCAGTACAGAAATACTTCCTTTCGGGGCTCCAGAGGAAGAGAACAGCAGACAAGAGGTGGCTATCAGGGATACAAATCCTCCTACGGCTCGTCCCAGCAATACAAGCCTCAATACCAACAGAGGCAGCAACAAGGCCAGTCCTCGTACAATAAGTCTTCCTTTCGAGGTAGAGGAGGAAATAAGGATACCAGAAGACAATGACTTCTTTCTCCTACAGGCTTCCACTTCTTCTCCACATTACGTAGTTGGAGGAAAGATTTCCAACTTCCTCCACAATTGGCAAAAAATAACGACGGATCGTTGGGTTCTACAACTGGTTCGGTTCGGCCATACTTTGGAGTTTGTGGAAACTCCTCCTTCGAACCCCCCAGGTCCCATGCAGCACAAGAATCTGCATCTCCTTCAAGCTGAACTCTCACTAATGCTCCAGAAAAGAGCCGTAGAAAGAGTTCCCAGAGGTCAGAGGGGGAAAGGATTCTATTCCTGATTCTTCCTAATACGGAAAAAGGAGAAGAAATGGAGACCTATATTGGATCTAAGGAACCTCAACAGATACCTCAAGAAACAATTGTTCCACATGGTATCCATTCAGGAGGTGTTACAGCTACTCAATTCCAAAGATTTCATGGTGTCCTTAGACCTCCAGGACGCCTATTTTCACATACTCATCCACAAAAGTCACCGCCCATACCTAAGGTTTGTAGTGGCGGGCAGACACTACCAATTCAGAGTGTTGCCATTTGGCCTAAAGTCAGCGCCACGCATCTTTACAAAATGCCCATCTCCAGTGGCAGCGTACCTTCGCCAGCACCATCACCAGGTATTCCCTTACCTGGACGATTGGCTCATCAAGTCTCCTACTCTAGAAGGCGTAAGCGGATCTTCCAAAGCTTGTCTTCAGCTCTTCGAGAGCCTGGGGCTTACGCTCAACCAGGAAAAGTCAGTATTGCAGCCCTCTCAACGCCTCACTTTCCTGGGAGCAACTCTAGACACGCATCAGGAGAAGGCCTTGCCATCAGAAGAGCGTCAGGTCAAACTGAGGTCTCTGGCAGCCCGCATTCAGGTCAAGAAGACCATCAAGGTGCGACTCTTCAAGTCATTACTAGGAATGATGTCCTCCAATATCCTCCTAATACCACACTGCCGCCTCCGTATGCGTCCCTTACAGGTGGCGTTATCCTCTCATTGGATCCAGTGTACGGGATCCTTCGACGATCTTATCAGGATCACTCAGTCTATGGTGAAGGCCCTGCACTGGTGGCTTCAAACAAAAAACCTAAACCAGGGCCTTCCATTCCTACTTCCAATCTCCCCACACGTGATAACTACGGATGCATCATTGGAAGGATGGGGTGCGTGCCTGCAGGAACTTCAAATTCATGGTCAGTGGTCGCTGGCAGAAAAACAGCTCCACATCAACCTGCTAGAGCTGAGGGCAGTATACCTGGCACTTCGAGCATTCCTGCCTCGGATCTGGAACTCCCCAGTGCTTGTGAGGATGGACAACACCACCACAATGCACTATTTAAACAAGCAAGGGGGAACTCGATCCATGACATTACCTCAAGAATCACAGCAAATTTGGAAGTGGCTACTCCAACACAACATTTCGCTGAGAGCAGAGTATGTCCCAGGAGCGGACAACACCCTGGCGGACTCACTAAGCAGGCAACGCTCCATTTGTCATGAGTGAGAGCTCGACCAACATGCTCTCGACACAGTGTTCTCCCGATGGGGCAGACCTCAACTGGATCTATTTGCGACGAAGATCAACGCAAAATGCCAACATTATGCAAGTTGGCATCCCCAGAAAGGATCTCTCGGGGATGCATTTTCGATGGCATGGTGCAACGTCTTTGCTTACGCTTTTCCTCCATTTCCCCTGATCCCCAGGGTCATCCGGAAACTGAAAGCGGAGCGTTGCACCCTGATCCTGGTAGCCCCAGCGTGGCCGCACCAACACTGGTTTACAGAACTACACATTCTGTCACTGGAGCCTTCGATTCCATTCAGGCCTTACCCACATCTCCTCACTATGAACCAGGGGCAAGTCCAACATCCAGATCCGACATCTCTCAGATTATCGGCTTGGCTCCTGAGTTCAGAGAGTTCCAGGACTTAGATATTCCTCAGGACTGCAGAGTTGTCTTAGCCCGGGCCCGGGCTGACAGTATCATCAAAACGTATTCCCTTGAGTGGAAGAGATTCTGTTTGTGGTGTAAAGCTAACAAACTGCACCCATTCTCGTCATCTCCGGCTCAACTTCTGCCTTACCTGCTACACCTGGCCAACTCGGGATTGGCCCATGCCTCTCACAGATCAAAAGTGGTAGCCCAGACGATACTTTCCCAGCGAGGATAATGCCCGCCCTAGCGAACCAACTCTGCCCCATGATTGGAGACATGGTAAACCTCTCTCTGAGCACAGGCAATGTCCCTAGAGAATGGAAACGAGCCATTGTTAGACCAATCAGGAAAAACACTGCGACTCCGTGGACCGAATTGGCTAATCTGAGGCCCATCTCCTTACTACCTTTCCTAGGGAAACTGACTGAGAAGCATGCCAACCACCATCTCTCCAGCTATATCGAACTTGCTGGGGCTCTGGACTACTCTCAGTCAGGTTTCAGACCCAAACATAGCACTGAATCCACCCTTCTGTCAGTCACTGATGACCTGCACATGTACCAGGACAAGGGCATCTCAGTCATCTTGGTTCTTTTAGATCTGTCTGCAGCGTTCGACACCGTGTCACATTCCATCCTGACTGAGCGGTTGTCGAACGCTGGCATTAAGAACAAAGCCCTTGCCTGGTTAAGGAGTTTTTTATCCGATCGCACCCAGACTGTCACCATGGGTGCATATCGTTCAGCGGAGATGGAGATATCAAAAGGGGTGCCCCAGGGTTCGTGTCTAAGCCCGACCCTCTTCAACATTTATGTGGCACCCCTGGCTAGAGTGATGCGTAGGTACGGGTTTAGCCCAGTATCCTACGCTGATGACACCCAGCTCCTCTTCCCCTTTAAAACCCTCTCCGCTGAAGTAAGAAACTCCTCATCAGGCATGAAGGCGGTGGCGCACTGGATGTCCTCCAACTGCCTTCAGTGCAACGTCAGTAAGACGGAAGTCATGCTGTTTGGAGAAGCCAGGATGCTATGGGCCCCGGATTGGTGGCCACAGGATTTGGGAGCAGCCCCAGAACCCAAGCAGATAGTGAAAAACCTGGGGGTCCGTCTGGACCAAGAACTATCTCTAAAACAGCATTCCAACTTCATCTCGGGTTCTTGCTTCCATACCATCAGCCTGTTGCGTAAGGTCTTCCCTCTACTGCCGGATTCCTTTAGGAGGACGCTAGTTCGTGCTAAGTCGGATCGACTATTGTAATGGCCTGCTGCTTTCTGCCAATGAAGGCGTGCTGGCTAAGCTCCAGGTCATTCAAAATACAGCGGCCCGCTTAGTTCTGAATGCCCCGCCAAGAACTCCATCCAAACCCCTCCTTGAGCAATTACATTGGCTCTCGATCCGGCAAAGAACAAAATTTAAGATAGCTTGCCTGATCCACAAATGTCTTCATGGACAAGGGCCTGCATATCTTGGAAACAAATTTATTCCCTACGTGCCATCTCGAACACTAAGATCAAGCAACAATCTGCTCCTAGTGGTGCCTCGCGCCAAGAAAGCGAGGCATGGGAATAAAGCGTTGTCAATTGCAGGACCCACATTATGGAACAGACTTCCTCTGTCCTTAAGACAGTGTACTGAGCACTTAAAATTCAGAAGGCAACTGAAAACTGTTTTATTCAAAAATGAGATCTAGCATCTGCTCCAAATTCTCATCTTCTGTTTAGCCGGCACCAAAAGCGCAGAGATACTCCATTTGGGGTCGATTCAAGCGCTATAAAAACCAGCAAATAAATAAAATAAATAAATCAAAGTCCACCTGGCAGCCATATCTCGGTTCAGGCGCTCTTCGTCTGCAATTTCCCTATGGTCCAATAGACTGGTCAAGCAGTTTCTGAAAGGCTTATTCAGGACTTACCCTCCAATAAAACCTTTACCACCTACATGGCAACTCAATGTGGTCTTGGCTCAATTGATGAAACACCCCTTTGAGTCAATGCATAAAGCAGATCTCAAATACTTGTTATGGAAAACAGCTCTTTTGCTGGCTCTCACGTCGGCAAGGAGAGTGAGTGAACTGCAGGCTTTCTCTATTCAAGACCCGTTTCTTCAGTTCAAACAGGACAGGGTCATTCTACGGACTAACCCCAAATTCATACCAAAGGTTCCGTCTACTTTTCATCTAAACGAACCTATTATCCTGAGATCTTTCTTCCCGAATCCATCTTCAGCAGCGGAGAGATCTCTATATTCCTTAGATCTGAAAAGATGTCTAAAATTCTACATTCATAGAACGGAACAATTTTGCAAGTCCAACCAATTGTTTATTGCCTTCAGCAGGCCCAGGAAGGGCCTACCACTGTCAAAGCAGAGCATTTCAAGATGGATCTCTGTGGCCATTGCCTTCTGCCATCAGCAGGCGGGACATCCTCTGCCCTCCAAGGTTCGGGCTCATTCCACTAGAGCGGTTTCCACCTCCATGGCGCTCTTTTCTGGGGTGCCCATTGTCGACATTTGCAGAGCGGCCACATGGAAGACACCACATACGTTCACCAAGCACTACTGCTTGGATTCAGAACTTATGAAGGATGCAGCAGTGGGTCAGGTGGTGCTCCGTCATCTATTTCATAGAGGTGAGCCTTCTTCCTTTCATTCCACCTTTCCTATTACCTAATTGCACATTTCTTATCCTGCTACTGTTTGCAGTTTATTGCTTTGCACTATTGATAAATTGTTATCAAGTGTCTTACATGCTATATTATGCGAAATGTGCTGCCTATTGCTTGCTACTCTGATTCAGGCATGTGAATCTATGAAAGATACCCATAATACTGGATAAGAAATGCGTTACTTACCTGTAACTGCAGTTATCCAGTATTGGTATCTTTCATAGATTCACATGCAACCCACCCGCCTCCCCTGGAAGGGCTCACCTTAGTTCTCTCAGTAGGTACTACTTAGCACTGTGCTTACGAAAATCTGAGGGACTAGGCCTCCTTCCAGGAAGGTTCTAGAGGGTGGTAGTAGCTGATTGGCTCCTGGTCAAAGTTTGGTCCTTTTTACAAAAGGACTTGGATAGGTTACTAATGTGAGGCCTCTGGCCTATTAGTATGTATGTCTATTGGGCCCGATTCACAGAACTAACTTAAGACAAAATCCTAAACTTACTACTTTTGGTATTCACAGAATTTAGGATTTTGTCTTAAGTTTGTCTTAAGACAAACTTAAGACAGACTTAAGACAGACTTAAGACAAAATCCTAACTTCTGTGAATACCAAAAGTAGTAAGTTTAGGATTTTGTCTTAAGTTTGTTCTGTGAATCGGGCCCCAAGTATACCAGTGACTCCCACCCCGACGACGGGGAATGATTCAGGCATGTGAATCTATGAAAGATACCAATACTGGATAACTGCAGTTACAGGTAAGTAACGCATTTCTTCCTTCCCCCGCCCACCTGGTGGCCTCTTTGTCCCCTCACCCTGTTGCCGTTTCCCTCCCTACCGCTTACCCGGCGCTTTCAGGGTGAGGGGGAAATGTCTTCTAATCCTTTTATTTGTGTTGCAAGCGGAGTTACAGGGCGATCCAGAGGCGGAAAGGTACACGGGAGTACCCTCTTCAGGAGCACAAATGGTGCTGAGGCCTAATATCCCCATGAAGTCTGTGCGGTGGACCCTGGGGTGCGACGTGCCCCGCTATCCTACGGGCGGTTGGAAACCTGTACAACCGGGGGTCGCTTGAACGCTCCGCCCCTCGTAGGGGGGGGGCGTGAGCAAGAGGGTGGACCATGGTTCACCGGAAGTGGGAGGGGCTATCTCCTCACCACAACCGCTAAGCAACGATTGGCTAAGGCCACGATGCAAATTGGCCCATCAGGTGGTAGGCCGCTAGGGGCGGCTTGCCTTTGGATCGCCTGTAAGATAACCCACCATGTTGGCATATGTGTATGCTAATAAACCTGCAGCTATTTTTCTCCAGCAAAAGGTTGTCCTGTCTGCTTATTTATACGACATGCATGTTGCTGCGAGAGGGCTGGTGAGTGGGCCGATATTGGCACTATGGATACTTCCAGGCGCTTTGTAGAACTTCCCAGGCCTTTTGAGCGCTGCATGCAGGTTACAAGGAGGAGGTAGATGCTCAGATATTGCAAGTTGGAGCGGTGCTTCGGTGTTGAATTTGAAACAAAAAACGATGGACTTTAAATATATTGCAAACAAAATGGAGGTAGAACTAAAGCTCCAAACTGCTTTCGGCCTACTGGGCTAGCGCTGCAAAGTGGCCTCGAAGGTGACTTTGAAGCACTACACAAAACATGTCAAATAAACGGACAAATATTACATGACGTTTTACAAATTTAATGGAATGCTCTACTGAACCAGAAACCAGGCCCTGCGCTGTCAATCACACATCAGGTGTGACGTCACCACTTCCAAATTGTGGGAACTCTGAACAGGAGCTGATCCCGGACCCTGAGAGGCCAAGGGAGAGGCCTCGGCCGGGTGAAGGACCCGAGCACACAACTCTGGAAGAAACTGTCACTCCATGAAAGTACTTCTTTGCCTAACAAGCATTGGTGGCATACACCAATAGAAAGGGGGCCACAGTCGCACCCTGACTGATGTGGTGGAGCTGAACCCTGACAGAGTATCCTGCGAGACATCTCCTCTGTCCTCTGGGGCTGCTATGATTCAGAAGCTGCTGAAAACGACTTACCACGAGTAAGGTTATTGAGAGGGCCACTGGTGGAATTATGCGGCAGGGGAGGGCCACAATATGCAGCGGGGATGAGTAAATGATGTGAAAATGCAAATTATGTGGCGTAATGCAGGACATTTTATGGCTATTACTTAATTATTTGATCATTTTTACACTGGCGGCTCACACATAGCAATAAGCAACCAGTGAACCTTTTCAAACCGCCTCCCTCTGCGCGGCAACACACGTCGCTACGTTTTTAGTAACTTTTGAACCGTGTGAGATGGAAACAATTTTATTTTTGTTAAAATCTGCAGATTATGCAGCAGATGATGGATTATGTGGCAAATGCGGCTAATCTACAATGATACAAACATCGCAATGGCTGCACGATCACATGATTCCAGAGTCCCTGGTTACGGCGCGTTCACAGCATGGCATTGTAGTACCGCATGTAAGGACTAGGATGGACACATTTTCCAGATGTTCGAACCTCTGCCGGGCAGTGCTGAGGTCTCTAGTGTACTGCGAGGCTTTTCTGCCTCATGGACTTTTCAGTAAGATCTCAGGACACGCCGGGACCGGTAGAACATTTTGGCCATGGGTATTATTTACCATGATACATGCGACCAGTATTTCTGTGACTAGTAAATAATATTAAAAATCGCCCTATGCGCTAACAGGTCACTCCGTAGAATTGGGAATTGTAGTTGGCTGGAACCCAACCTACCTTATGCATACTAATGAGATACGTTGCACATTCCGACTCTCTAAGATTTAAGGCTATCACATGCATGGTGGCCTGCTGGGGTCAGCAGACCTCCATGTCTGTGACTGCTTTTTAATAAAGCAAACTTTTTTTTTAATTCAGCCCATTTTCCTTAAAGGGAACAGGTGACAAGCTGCCCCAAAACCCAATCCGAGGATCACAAATGAACAGCCATCAAGGACACACAAGGGTGACTGGAGCGGCCGGGACTGAAGCTGTCCTTATGGAGGTTGACTCTTACATATGGTTGTTTCTCGCACACTCAGACAAACGTCTCAGCGTGAGGCGACTTCCAGATAGTGTCTGTTTATGGTTTTGGAATATCTTCTAATAAGTAATTAAATTGGCGTGATGGAGAACATATTTACGGATTGTGTTCCATTTGATATCTTGAGAGCTCTCCGTTGACAAGTATTGATTTTGTCATCAGCACTCTTTTCAGAGAGGGAATTTTCAAACGGTGGAACATTTTACAGTGTTTCATAGAAACAGGAATCCCCTAACTGAACAGGTACAAGGAGAAACTTTGAAAGAACAAGGGATAACAAGTCCCCTTTTTATTCAATTTTTAAACTGATCTGCAACAGCGTCATCCCCTCTAACCCTGCTTCATAGGATCTGAGTCATTTCATTAGACCTGACACCTGTAAGGTCTCTGTATCCGGAGTGACATCACAGCTGTATAAGCACATATAACATGTCTAGCTCATCAACGTGCCATCTCACATTTTTCCACCTCGTCCTTTCCAAGAATACTTCAGTTGTAAGATATCAAGGTCTCAGGGATGCCTCCGGCACCGTTTTAGAATGGTTCTCGCCATTGTTGTGGGTCCGCAAGCGAGCTATGCGTTTGAGAAACTTGCACTCTACATCTTAGCCAGTTGTGGTGGGCACCCCACAGGCTCAGCTGTGAGCCCCACTTTATTTCATCTGTATGTCACTCCCCTGGCCAAACTGAGTGAGCACGATGGATTGATATTTCACTTATGCTGATGATACTTAGTTGATCCTAAGGGGTCTATTAGGATGGTGGGAAGATCGCCATCGCTCTACCGGCAGTGGCGATCCGCCCGCCAGAGCACCCCGCCAGACGGCCTTTTACGCCCCCCCCCCCACATTACCATGGCGGGTGTACCACGGCGGATGGAAAGACCGTCTGCTGCTTTTCCGCCGGTAGGCAATCCGCACGATTGCCTAGCGGATGGAAAAGCCCTGAAATATGGTGGTGGTGCCTTGCAGGCACCGCCATCCATATTACGATGGTGGCGGTGTAATGCCTTTCCATGGTGGAGACTCCGCCATGGAAAGGCATGCATTCTAACTGCATTTGCAGCATACACACAAAACAGAAGATCTTCCTTTTTGAAATCTCTGTTAACATCCCTAATGAGTTCTACACCCACAGCCCTTGTTTGGAACTTAAATGTGATTCCCACGTGGCTTACGGGGCCATCTTTTAAAGCACTTAATTCCTGTGACATACAGTTCTTGTCTTGGAAGGTGACCTCTTTAGCGGCCATCGCTTCTTTGCTATGGATCAGTACGTTGCAGGCACTGACTACAGATAATCCCTTTATCCAGGCACATAAGAACAGGATTATCCTCAGGACTAATGACAATTTCCTACCACAGGTGGAGGCTATGCGTGACGTGAACCAAACGATTGCGCTGCCCATCTTCTTCCCATACCCAGACTGTGGAGCGCATGGGTCGTTACATAGATTTGTTGTTAAGAGGGTACTCGGGTAGTATATAAACACATCTAAATCCATATGTAAAGCAACTGCTGATAGCTTTTGCTAAGCCTCACCTGGGAAACTCCATCGCTGAAGCTGGTATTGCTGGGGGAGGAGGGGTTAACCCATACATTGAAAACCTGTAATGTGAACGCTAATCACACACTGGCTGTGACCCCAAAAGCACATTTCACATAGAAAAATGCACCACGATTGGCTTCTTGACAAACATTACTTTTGCAAATATTTTAGGCTACCACTCAATAAATACATCTAAATCTGGTATTTGTAAAGCACAAACTACTCACCCCTAGGCTGTCAAGGCGCTGGGGGCCATTGAGGAGATTAAGTTAGCTATTGCCTAGAGTCACATGGTGCTGAGCTGAGCTGCTGTCGGCACCAGGGATTGAACCGTGAGCCCTACGCTCCAGAGTCAGCCACCCTGGCCGCTGTGCCACATTTCTCCCTTGGTCAGCACCACACACATTTGCTAAACTCCACTGTGTGAATGATCAATCCTACCGCAGGCTTAGGATTGCCAGGCTAGTAGGAACTGTACTCCAAACATCTGCATTATCTTCTCATTAACCACTGCTGTGAGGAAGGGAACAGCTTTACAGTGTATGCAGAGCATGTGTATCTACTGCCACAAGTGCTAGGGTCAGGCAATGGTAGCCTGTACATATCTGTATCATATTGTGCTGCAGATTCACGTGCGGTACAAAAGGGGGTGGTGATGGACGGAGCATCTGAACCAATCAAACACTCACACCCAGTCAACAGATCTGGGTTGAATCCATCACCGTTCTTTAGCCCACTCTGCCACCCCAGTTCAGTCATGGCCATATGCAAATCAGTCTGACCCTGTGCCTCATGGGAACAGTCCAGCCCGAACTGCCAAGCCATGCCTTCCCTGGACCGGAATCAAGCTTCCTAGGACCGGTTTCTGGCATTCCAGCCGTCTTCAGCCAGGCTTGCTTGAATTCAGTGGCAAAGTGAGCAAGGGACTCAACGTCTGAGCATACCTTGCCAACTTATGGCGACAAAGCGGTACAAAAGGGGGTGGTGATAGACGGAGCATCTGAACTAATCAAACGCTCACACCCAGTCAACAGATCTGGGTTGAATCCATCACCGTCCTTTAGCCCAATCTGCCACCCCAGTTCAGACATGGCCATATGCAAATCAGTCAGTGTAAGCCAGCGGTGATTACAGATGTTTTGCTTTCATCATCACTCAGTTCTACAGTGCACGTTTTATGCAGTCTTTGTCTGAGTGAAAATCAATCTGAGGTCGAGTCTTTGTCCCGGTGCATTATGGGTCACCTGTGAAGTCTCAACAGGCCTTGTGACTCAGAAACTGCTTTTGAGATAAACAACGTGCAAACGTTCAGGTCCACTGGAGAAACAAGCAATGCATTTGAATTTATAAGACTAATATTGTTACAGAGCAACATTTTCTCATATCATAGACTCCTTTCTCATATCTTGTCCCTCCCTGGACAAGCTGATCTGGCAGGGTCAGATTTCAAAATGTTTTTCAAAGAGTAATTTTGCCAAAACAGGGTTTCAATTGGAATGTTGTGTCATTCTTTGCAGAGGTAATACATTATTGTATATTTATTTGTGTTTATTTATTGTTCAGTTTTTTGCAGCTCCCAGCCCATTGAAAATCTCAGAGCACCTCTCAACACTGGGGGAATAGTGCAAGAAGTGATATGACATAGGAGCCCTCTCATATCCCTGTATGTGATGGCCTGCCTGTCCATCACAAGCAGAGAGGCCAAGGTTTGAATGAGCACAAGCACTGAAATCCTTGTATGCCTTTGAAGCAGCACTTATTGAACGAAACCAATTGGCAATTCATTTTCACGAATCAGTTCTGTGACACAAAAACAGAAACACTAGCCTAAAATGAATAAAAATACCATTATTTATTTAAAAGTGTAATACATTGAAACATGATTGTCTGGTTTTCATGACGTCACCTTCGATACGGAAGGTCACTTCTTCATTCATCAAAGCAGTGGAAGGTTAGTGTGTGTCATTACAAGGCTTGGGTATTGGGACGATGGAGCTGCACAAATCCTCCTAAATTGTCTACTGCCTTGAATGCACACTGGTGCCCAGATTTACAAGGGCTGCATTGCCCTTACGCCACGCAAGATGTGCACCCCCTTAAATGGGATTTACTATGCCACACGGTGCCACCGTGCGTGGCTCTGCATTCATAGTAAATCTGGAGTAACGCAAGGTTCTCCCTTGCATTGCTCTGCCCTGGGAAGGAGTCATATGGGTGCAGCGAGGGTGTTACCATGCATCCACCTGTGGTTTATGGCACATTCCCAGGTCTACTAAAATAGTAAACCTGGCACTCTGTCAAAATGCCATGCCTCCCAGGGGAGGGGTACCAAGGATAAACAGGTTGATTTCTCCACGTTTTTCCCTCTTTCTACCTTTGCTGCACAAATATAAAGAGATAACCGGCTCAGAGGAATGTTTCTGTGCAGGAAGGTGTCCCTTCCTGCACAAAACCAATCCTGCCTGCGTTGGTGCTTGGCAGCCACTAGTGCGCCCATTCCTCTCCATCGCTTATATATATATATATATATATGTAGATAGATAGATAGATAGATAGATAGATAGATAGATAGATAGATAGATAGATAGATAGATAGATAGATAGATATAGTTATCCAGTATTAGGGTATCTTTCATAGATTCACATACCTGAATCAATCCCCGTCGTCAAGGCGGGAGTCCCACGGTAAATAAAAAAGCAGTGCCAAAGCACTTTGTAGTAGTAGTAGGCCCTAGAACTAGGCCTGAGGCCTACATTATAGTAGCCTATCTACATCATTATGTCAAAAAGACCAAAGTCTTTGCTCCAACCAATCAACTCACAGCACCCTCTAGAACCCTCTCTGCAGCGCCAGTTCTCATCAGATTTTCACCGCACGTAGTGTGGAAGGGAGTCTCCCTGAGTCTTGACTCAGTTTTTTCCTCAGAGCTTCAGGATGTCTGACAAGAAGGCCTTGTTTATTTATTTATTTATTTATGGAATTTTTAATGCGCAGCTAATACCCGAGGGTGTCTAGGCGCAGTATGATGCTTTAGGAAACAGTAATCAGCACACGAACCTATTGGTTAAAAAGCCAAGTCTTCAAAGCCCTAAGAAAACAGATAAGAGTGGGGGCAGTTTTGATATGTGAAGGGAGAGAGTTCCACAGTCTGGGAGTTGCTACCAAGAATCGTCTATCTCCCCAAGTGGAGGTTCTTGTTCGGGGCACAGATAGTAAACAGCTAGCTGCTGATCTTAGGTTCCTTATAGGGGTGTATACCTGAAATGCCTCTCTTAAAAACTTCGGGCCAGTATGATGAATGGCCTTATAAGCAATACATAAGGCCTTAAATTTGATCCTGCTCTCCACTCTTAGCCAATGAAGATGGCGTATAGCTGCCGAGATGGACTGGCGCCTTGGAATGTTGAGAAGGATTCTGGCTGCCATATTTTGAACAGATTGAAGCTTGTTCAAGATATATTTATGAGTGTTGAGAAAGAGGGCATTTCCGTAATCAAGCTTGGAAAACACCAAGGTGGTAATTAGGGTTTTTCCAGCTGATGATGGTAAGTACGGTAGCAGCTTTTTTATCTTTTTCAACGTAAAAAAGGCAGCTGAGACAACCCTACTTACATGGTGTTTGAAGGACAGATGTTTATCAAAGATCACTCCAAGATTCCTGACCTTTGCAACTGGGACCGGAGGAGGACCCATCTGAATAGGCCACCAAATCGGGGACCATTCTGGAAAGATGTTACCAAAGGTCATAACCTCCGTTTTCTCCGCATTCAGTTTTAGACAATTACTATGCATCCATGCTTGTACCTCCAGTATCCCCTCCTGGAAATTAGCTGCTACCACTGGGCTGTTCTTATGGACCGCCAACACAAGTTGGGTGTCATCGGCGTAAGTAGTTAGGCGCATCCCATGAGATTTTATGACCCTTGCCAAATCTGCAACATAAATGTTAAAAAGCGCAGGGCTTAACGACGATCCTTGGGGGACCCCGCATGGCAGTTTAGAAGTCGGTGAATAATAATTGCCCAGTTTGACTGCCTGTTTGCGGTTAGCCAAAAAAGAGGCTATAAGATCTCTGGCCAAATTGTTAATCCCCAGGGCTGTGACACGGTCGACCAAAATAGCATGGTCGACCGTGTCAAAGGCCGCCGAGAGATCCAACAGGATGAGCACTGCTGCTCCTCCCGAATCCAAGATGTTTCTAATTTCATCGGAGGCCTTTATCAACGCAGTTTACGGTTCCGTGTCCCCTCCGGAAACCGAACTGCGTATCATCCAGGAGTTCATGTTGTTCAATGAACTCTGAAAGCTGTTGGGTCATGATGGCCTCTACGATTTTAGCGGGAAAGGGAAGGCAAGCAATGGGTCTGTAATTGGCCGTAGCCGTGGGGTCTAAGGAAGGCTTTTTGAGCAAAGGTTTAACGATGGCCTTCTTCCAGATCTCTGGGTAGACGCCTGTTTTAAAGATGGCGTTACAAATGGTGGTAAGCGGCTGAGCGATGGTATTGTAAAGTTGATTCATTATATCAGGAGGGCATGGATCAAGCGGAGAACCCGATTTGATTTTGGCAGCTAAAATGCTGACCTGATCTTCTGTCACTAGCTTGAAACCAGAAAAAGAAGGATGGGCCACAGCCAAATGGGAGGATGGATCAGTCCTAATTTCCGCTGGTAGCTGTGGGAAAATGGAATAAATGTCCATTACCTTAGACCTTGCAGAACCTGCGAGAAGAAAAGGGTCCATGTGGATGACCAGCACAAGGACTGTATTTATTGCCTTTATCCCAAGCATGAGGCAAAAAATTGTAAGATCTGCCCCACCTTCCCTTCTAAGACCTTAAGGGATAGGGAGGCCAGAGTCCCTTTTGTGCCTAAAATCCTCTTCCACGGATGATGATGACAAAGCCTCTACTTCTAGTAAGAGGTCAAGGTCACAGGAGGATAAGAAAAGTGAGGGGAGAAAACATGCGAAAACCTCCCACTCTACTTCAGGCTCTTCACCGAGATCCCCACATGCTGTCTCTGGAGCCTCAGCCACCAACGATTCCTCTAATAAAACCGTGAGTAAGAGTTCTTCTGTCTCCTCACCAGTGACTACTGTTTCTACTTCAACTTCCTTTTCTACGGCTATGATCTCCACTTCATCTATCACTTCGCCTATTGTGTCTACTAAGATTTGTATTGTGGCCAAAAGAACTCTCGTAGACGACTCGTCGACGAAGACATCAGCGTCAACGAAGCCTTCGTCGTCTAAAAAGAGCTCGTCGACGAAGTCATCGACGCCACCGTCGACGACCGTCTCTTCGACGAAGAAAGTATCGACGATGAAACCGTCGACGGTTGTCCCGTCTACGAGGAGCCCGTCGACGACCAGCCCGTCGACGACCAGCCCGTCGACGATTGTCCCGTCGACGGTAGGTTCATCGACGACGGTCCCGTCGACGTCGAGTCCGTCGACGGCAATTCCATCGATGACGTGTCCTTCGTCGTCGACCTCGTCGACGATAATCCCGTCGACGACGACATCTTTTCAGCAGACAACTGCACCTTTGTCACCGGTGCCGTCAAAGATGATGGATTCAGCTTTAGTGAAGCCGATGGCTGGGAATCAGGTTTTTTGTACACCAGTTTCAACTAAGAACTTTCAACTCGTCTCGTACAAGAGGCAACAAGGTTCTTAATCGCAACTTATGCCCTCTCATCTTCTGGAATCCTACTCGGATGACGAAGAAGATGATTTTGAGGATGATGATAATGAAGGAGCTTTTGGTGTGGCGCGTCACCCATCTGATCTTGTCATCAAGTGTCAAGATGATGATGAAGATGACACTTATACTGAACATTATTATCAGGAGGACATTTTAGTGCCTCATTCGATAGAACATCAGAGGCGGCCTAAAGTTTCAGAAGTCACCCATTTACCACCTACCCTGATTCAGGATTTACAGGATATGCTGGCAGATTACAAACAACGCTTTCCTCCACATAAAATAAATGTCGGAATTTGTAAAGCGCCCAGCTACCTCCACCGGAGGTGTCCCGGCGCTGTCCGTATACCGCTTAGGAACCCTTCCTGGCTTTCCTGGGAAATATCCACTCCTGGGCACCCCCCAGGTGCAGCCAGGCATCCCAGCGCTTTTGGGGCCGTTGTGGAGACTAAGCAAGCTATTGCCCAGAGTTGCAGCGTGGGACCCATGATCAGAACAGGCACTGAGGCGAGAATATTCAGTGAGGGGAATTAATGAGCCAGAGACCCGCCGAGGCGGGAATCGAACCCTGGTCCCTGGCCAGAGCTCTGCATCAAGGTCTGCCTGCTCTAACCATTGAGCCACACTTCTCCACCTATGCCTCAGCCTACTACTTCTATTCCTCCACCTCAAGTTCCACCGCCTTCTCGAGTTGTGGAACCTACACAACATGAGTTGCCTCCACAAGCCCCGGACACGTCCTCAGAAGATGAGGTAGAGGAAGGGGAGTTGCCTAACATACCTTCATCAGACCCGTGGGATGATTATGTTATTCCCATGCCATCCCCTCCGACTCCTCAGCCTTCAGATTCTCCACCTGAGGATGTGGGTGGCTTTCACAATCTGATGCAGAGAGCAGCAAACAGATTTAAACTCCCGGTAACTAAGGAGCAAACGGAGTGTTTTCTTCATGATTTTAAGGAAGAAACCAGGAAAGTATCTCGAGCCATTCCTATTATTGAATATATTTGGAAAGAGGGTCTCAAAGTAATGAAAAACCCCGCTTCGGTGCCTGCTATGTTGCCAAGAATTGATAAAATATACCGTGCCCCGCTCACTAGTCCAGCGTGCCTTATTGGTCATCCGCGTCCGGATTCGGTGATGTCTCAGGCTGCACAACAAAGGTCGAAGAATCCGGCTACCCCTATTTCTACACCACCTGATAAAGAGGGGCGACGCTTAGACCTTATTGGGAAAAAGTTTTCCACAATGGCTGCGGCTTCCATCAGAGCGGCAAATTCTTTGGCGATTATAGGGCGCTATGATCGCCAAATGTGGTCAGAAATGGCTGTCTTCATGGAACTCATTCCAGAAGATAAGAGGCAGGAAGCACGGAAAATATTAATGGAAGGAGAACGCGCAGCTGCGGAGTCCATCGACTGCGCGTTGGATATTGCAAACACAAATTTCAGACAGTTGGCAGGAGCGGCTGTTTTGAGACGTCAAGGGTGGTTGAAGGCCACTACCTTTCGTCCAGAGGTCCAATTGAAAGTGCTGGACATGGCTTATGATGGAGAGTCCCTTTTTGGGAAACATGTAGACGAAGCTCTCCAAACAATTAAAACAGATAAGGATACTGCAAAATCGCTGGGGTCATTGCAGTACAAGAGAGGATCGTTCAGAGGAGCGAGAGGATGCGGGTATTCGTACAGAGGCAATTACTATCAACAAGGCAGGCAATATCAACAGCAATACCGCCAGAACTATCAGTCTTCGTATCGCCAGTCGGGATCAGCTGGTTTCTCTCGCCAAGGAGGAAGAAGGCGCACAAACAATCAGGGGCGAGACAATCACAAGAAACAGTGAGATCAATTGGGAACCACCTTCAATCCCTTATTTTCCCGTGGGCGCGAAGATATCTGCCTTCCAACGCCAATGGCATCAGATAACAACAGATCAGTGGGTGCTGGACCTAGTCCAACATGGTCACACCCTGGAGTTCATTACCAAACCTCCAACAACTCTGCCCAGGGGTCCCCCTCCCCCTCGTCTTCACTTACTAATCAAGGCGGTTCAAGCAATGCTTCTCAAGAACGCTGTAGAGAAGGTCCCAATCCATCAGAGAAGGATGGGTTTCTATTCCCGTTTTATAAAAAAGAAATCAGGGGAATGGCGACCGATCCTAGACCTGCGCAATCTGAACAGATATGTCAAGAAGCAGGGATTTCGAATGGTCACTCTCTCAGACATTCTCAACTGCCTCAACGAAGGAGATTACATGGCTTCCTTGGACATGGAAGATGCATACTTCCACATCCCAATTCACCCAAAACATCGAAAATACCTCCGTTTCACTGTGGCTGGCGCACATTATCAGTTCAAGGTCCTCCCATTTGGACTCAAGTCGGCCCCAAGGATTTTCACGAAGTGTCTGGCTCTTGTAGCAGCAGCTCTTCGATCAGCAAAGGTGCAGGTCTTCCCGTATTTGGACGACTGGATAGTCAAAGGTCCATCGAAGTCCAAAGTAAAATCCGACATTATGTTATGCCGCAATCTCTTTGCATCGCTAGGCTTTACAATCAACAAGAGCAAATCTCAATTGATTCCGAAACAGAACCTGTTGTTCCTAGGAGCTTGTCTAGACACAATAGAATGCAAGGCATTCTTATCTCTCGAGAGACAACTCCGACTGCAAGCCTTGGCAACAAAACTGTCAAGAAAAAAGTCACTTTCAGTTCGCCTATTTGTTTCACTTCTGGGGATGTGCTCTTCGGCCATCAACCTCATTCCATTAGCACGTCTAAAGATGCGACCCTTGCAGGAAGAGCTACATCTTCAATGGCGACAAGCGACAGGCTCTTTCGAGGACATCATCACAGTCACCGACAGGATGGTGCATGCCCTTCAATGGTGGACAAGACTGAGCAATCTGGAACAGGGGCTCACTTTCTTGCAAGCTCCTCCGGATTTCGTTCTGACGACAGATGCATCCACGGAGGGCTGGGGAGGTCATCTCCAGGACTTACAGGTGCAGGGAAAATGGTCTCAACAGCAGAGAAAATGCCATATCAACAGTCTAGAGTTGAAAGCCATATTTCTTTCTCTTCAAGCATTTCTCCCCAGGATCGCAGGATCCTCAGTTCTGGTCAGAACGGACAACACCACCAGCATGTTTTATATAAACAAGGAAGGGGGAACGAGGTCGGCAACATTGTCCAGGGAAGCCCAAGAGTTGTGGCAATGGTTGACGATTCACAACATAACTCTCAAGGCAGAACACGTCAGGGGTCTGTACAACACCTTAGCAGACAAACTGAGCAGATCCTCGTCAGATTGCCACGAGTGGGAACTGAACAACAACCAATTGAGCAAGGTGTTTCAGAGATGGGGCAAACCAATGTTGGATTTGTTTGCAACCCAACAGAACAAGAAATGCCGGTACTTTGCCAGCAGGTACCCTCAACCGGGATCAAGGGGGAATGCCCTGTCCATGCGATGGTCAGGGAGTTATGCTTACGCCTTTTCTCTGATCCCTTTGATTCCACGAGTGGTGCGCAAAATGAAATTGGAGAGTTGCCGCCTTCTGCTGATTGCTCCCAGGTGGCCTCGCCAGTATTGATTTCAGGAGCTCATGCTTCTCTCACAGGAGCCACCGATCAAGCTGTTGGTAACCCCAATGTTACTATCACGCAACGAGGGCCAAATTCTGCACCCGGACCATCAGTCGCTGAATTTGCATGCATGGCTCCTAATTTCCTAGAATTTCAGCATCTGCAAATTCCTCAGGACTGCCGAGACATTCTAAAGAAAGCAAGAGCCCAGAGTACATTAAAAACTTATCGTCTCAAATGGAAGCGCTTCTGTGCTTGGTGCATTTCAAACAGTTTACATCCTATAAAAGCGCCAGCAGAAAAAATACTACCCTATTTATTGCATTTGGCGCTATCAGGTCTTTCTTTTTCTTCAATAAAGGTCCACTTAGCGGCTTTATCCAGGTACAGGAAGATGGCTGACACTCAATCACTCTGCTCTTCATCGCTCATTAAGCAATTCATGAGGGGTCTTTTCCGGGCTTATCCTCCAGTAAAGCCTTCACCACCAGAATGGGAGCTCAATACAGTTCTCTCACAGCTGATGAAGCACCCTTTCGAACCCATTCATAAAGCTGACTTAAAATTCTTGACATGGAAGGTTGTTTTGTTGTTAGCCCTAACTTCCGCCAGAAGAGTGGGAGAAATTCAGGCATTCACTATAAAGGAACCCTTTATGCATTTTTCCCAAGACTATGTCACTTTGCGGACAAATCCAACATTCATACCAAAAGTGCCTTCTCAATTTCATCTAAATGAGCCAATCAAGCTGACGGTTTTCTTTCCAAATCCGTCAACCCCAGCGGAGAGAACATTACATTCTTTAGACATCAAAAGATGCTTAAAGTTCTACCTTCAGAGAACCAAGACTGTAAGAAAATCAGATCAACTGTTTGTGGCTTATGGCCAGACTACATTGGGTAAGGCGGTCACAAAAGCTACGATTTCCAGATGGATAGCCTCTGCCATCCAGTTCTGTCACATCAAGGCTAACCGACCATTGACAAGGTCTGTTCGATCTCATTCCACAAGAGCTGTGGCAGCGTCTGCAGCTTTGTTTGTAGGAGTGACGCTTGAGAACATTTGCCGTGCTGCGACATGGAAGATTGTCCACACGTTTACAAGACACTACTGCCTACAATCAGCAAATCAGAATGATGCGGCAGTGGGCCAAGCTGTGTTACGCCACCTGTTTCCATAGGAATACATTCAGGTACAAACATTGGTTTCTTCTTAAAGTACATCAAGTTCAAATTGTTGTTTATAATATGCAGACATATGTTGTCATACAGTAGGTTTATATGCTACTAATGTTCCTTTTCCTGTAGGAAATTGCATTACTTCTATGTTGGTTTTTCAATAAGGTTGTTAATAGACCAATTTCTAAGCAATTGTTGGTTGTTAGCGGTACATTCATGGGGGTGCAATATAGTAAGTCTCCCACCATCCGCAACCGACTTTCCCTGGTTTTACTGCTTGCTATTCTGATTCAGGCATGTGAATCTATGAAAAATACCCCAATACTGGATAAGAAAACAAGTTACTTACCTGTAACTTCAGTTATCCAGTATTGGTATCTTTCATAGATTCACATGCACCCACCCTCCTCCCCGGAGAGGCAGTTCTCTAAGGTTGGGATACTTTTTCCCACTTGTGCTACGAAAATCTGAGGAGAACTGGCTCTGCAGAGAGGGTTCTAGAGGGTGCTGTGAGCTGATTGGTTGGAGCAAAGACTTTGGTCTTTTTGACATAATGATGTAGATGGGCTACTATAATGTAGGCCTCGGGCCTAGTTCTAGGGCCTACTACTACTACAAAGTGCTTTGGCACTGCTTTTTTATTTACCGTGGGACTCCCGCCTTGACGACAGGGAATGATTCAGGCATGTGAATCTATGAAAGATACCAATACTGGATAACTGAAGTTACAGGTAAGTAACTTGTTTTCATATCCTAAAAACTCCACTGCACAGTGGCTGTGTTTCTTCAACAAAATGGAGCACGGACCACAAATAGATGCGCAGAATCTAGTTTATATATATATATATATATATATATATATATATATATGTGTGTGTGTGTGTGCGTGTGTATGGATGTATTTTACCTGCAGAAGCGATGCAATAAAATCTTTGGTTAACCAGGCATCCTGTTACCTGCAGGGTAATATTTGAAAATGGTTGACGTGACCATTCCGACTTGTAAACTATTTTAGAATGGCTGACCTGCGACCATTCGTCCCTGGAATACATTTTAGAATTGGCTGACCTGTGAACTGTTTATTGCCATGATTATCTCTGAGAACAAGACTGTCCAGTGTCTTTGCATCAACTGGAGAAAAAGCACCTTATAAAGTAATACCAACAAAGATGGCTGATGCCAGCAGAAATAGCTTTTCATCATGGAAGTGTCCATCATGAATCCTGAGGTGTCAGAAGAGCAGCATCTCACAAAATATTTGCATAGATAACTGCAGTTTGGTGAGTACCCAATACGAGAACCATCAGAGTAGGGCAGATTTCACTTCTTTTTACTTGTTCGTGGTGATTTGTAAGTGGATTGCTGAAAGATGCTCAACCAATACTTCAATGTAGCTCTCCATGTGTTTCTTCTCTAGCCTTCTGTTTACTATTGCTCTGTTTCTTGTTTCCATTCCTCTCCACCCGTGGTGCACTTTGTTAGGACCCCTCAGTTTATTTCTTGCTCTTCTCATGTTCTGCGTCCTCTTCCTCTTGGTGATTAAGTCACACTAGAGTACTCTTTCTTCCTTTGGTCTGTGGATATCATCTCATCCATGTATCTCATACATTCCACTTACTAAAGTTCGCTTGGTCTCCCTTGTTCTCCTCATCTCCTTCGCCATCTCTGTTTTCCGAGTATTATGTTCTGATCTAGGAGTCTACCTATTCTTCCTTTCACTTCCTACATGGCTCCTCTCTATTACCTTTCCTTCTGTTTCAAGCCCTCCCCTGTCTCCATTATTCTCCATGCATCTTTTATTTTGTGTGCACATTCTCTTTCTTTTGTCTCCAAGTCCTTCTTTTCCTGAGGGACATAGCCTCTCCTCTTTTGTCCACCTCTTCTTCCTTTATTGTGACTCCCTTGCTACCTGTTCTCTCTTCTTAGATTTTGCTTCTATCTGTCTGCCTACTCACCTGGTGGTTTATTGTATTGTGGTTGGGGGCGAGGGAAGCAGTTTTCAAGGGCCCTATTGTACATCCTAGGTTGTCCAAGCAGCTCTAGACCTTTAATGGACGACTGCCCACAGCAAGAGTATCTTGCAGAACAGTAACCTTTAAACTCAGTCTTTCTTTGGCTTGGCCATCCCCTTGTTCTCATTCTGCATTTAGTTTGAATCTTTTGAGAACTCTCTTGTAGATCTCCTGGTATTTCTTGTCTCAGGCTCCCTTCTTATTAGCAGCTGTTTGTTACTGTGGTTCTGTTCTAGTTCTCTTCATTATGTTTGTGTCTGTGCCCAAAAAGTCCATATGTATTGCACCCCTTAGCAATGTTTTATTAAGTGCCACAGGCCTCTCCCCTTTCCAGTGGTTTCCAGATTAGTCCAGCTGGGCTTGAAGAGCGGGGACTGAAAACACTTTCTTCTCCATCTTGGCAAAGGCAATGTTCTTCTCATAGTACGCAGCCTCATTGATGAAGGCAGGGTAGATGGTTGAGTCGCCTTCGTAGACCACCTCTGTCCCATCCAAGGTCTGGAAAATGGGGTCACCGGGGTTCAGGGGAAGAAAATCCTTGTCCTGAAAACCAAACACAAAGAGGTTATTTCTTGACAAATCTTCGGCTTAAGGTCATCCCAAAGAGATTCATAATTGGTGTTGCCAGGAATGCAGCCACTAGATATGCAAGTAACAGGAACTGACGTCATGCACCAGTTTTAGTATGACTATGATTTCCTGCTTCAATGAAACCATGCACATTACCTATTCTTACATCACTAATTTATTTGGGGCAGCCAGGGGCTGCAGAGAGACATACTGCAATCAGTTTTTGTGTCTGAGAGCAGCCTGTGCTCTGTGAGCTGTCATTCACGTCATGGCACTGCGGGTGACATCCATTACAACGCGGTCTGTACACCGCGATACGGTTACTACGTGGTCATTACAACGCAAGTCGTTACAACGACTTGCGCTGGATGGCGCTATACACAAAGGAATAGTATGATTTACTATTCCAACACCTACCCTGCTGTTCCATAGGCTGCAGTTGGATAGTAAATCATACTATTGCTAAGTCCAACACCTCTAGCACAAGTCGTTGTAACAACTTGTGTTGTAATGACCGCGTTGTAAGCATATCGCAGTGTAAAGACCACGTTGTAACGTTATACATTCGGCACTGCACATGGAAATTATGGTCAAGACAAGTTCCACTGTGGGTGGAGCCGGTCTCTAAAAGAAACAACACTTCTGAGGTGTAACGTATCCCAGAAAATTTGCAGAGCACCTGACTGGACTTCTGGAACAAGTTCCATATGAAGGAAAAATACCTGGATGTTCAAGTGGTGACATTAGGAGCTTCCCTGCACAGGGTTGATGCATTCAAGATGTTCACCCCTACAGTTCAGCTAAGAACTATGAGCTACTGCCTCAAATACAGTAAAATGTTCCAATGAATTATTCTTAAATGTTGGCCCTGCGGGTAATGGGCTACATGGGTAGTATACAATGGTATTTTGACAAAATATCGAGTTGTATGTATCGAAAGACAGAAATGTCAGGAAAAGCATGTGATACCAATAATCGCAAAGCAGAAATATCGTCGAATATTGTTTTTTTAGGTAAGTATTATCGTTTTTAATAAAATAGTTCTAAAAAATATTGTTAATTATTTTTTTTTTTGTTCATATCTTATTTTTGTTACCATTTTTTGTATAAATGTTTTTAATTTGTTAAACTATAGTTTGTAATGTTAATTGATGTCAATTTTTTTATTTAATTGCTAATAGTAATTTATAGTGTAACAGGACTTAATACAAAAGAAGTATTGGGATATGTATAACCAAACGTTCAAGGCCATTTGGTGTTATTATGAGTATTAAATGAGCCATGAGAACACTTTGTTTAGTTGTTTTCGTATTGATTTCCATGTTATAATATACCATTACAAAATGGCCGCTACATTATTTCAGTAACTCATGTGAGTATTATGTGTAGTCCTTTTTTCATGATGATGCCTAAACAGGTAAATTGATGGTTGCTTTGTCAAACCGGTACAACCAGCACAACCATTCACAAACACTTCGATTAGCCATTCTGTGGTAAGTGAAAAAGAATGGGTTATACTTTCATGTCCACTTAGCTCACCTACCCCACTTGCAATAAAAGGCACGTGGCTCATCTCAGTCTCACCAGAAGTGGCCACAGACCTGTGCAGTTTTACCAATGTCATCATATTCTAGCACTGATGCATTCTAGGAGCACAGTCCTGTCTCCCTTCATCGGTGAACCAATTGGACCAACAGACCTCAAACAATTATTTGCCGGTAACAGCACCTAGGTGCCCATACTCTATATTAGTTTCCACTGAGCAACAATATAGATAGAGAAAGTTAGGACTGACCTGCAGCTTGGGGTGGATGAATCCTGACATCTCCCCCTCTGCATTTCGAGGGTAGTCCTCACGGCTGATGAGCGTGTACGCTTCCATGTCAACGGCTGGGAAGGATGTGCCTGGAAAAAAGATCAGAGCAAGAGATACTTATTAAATGAGAGTTGGAAAGGTTGGGGATGAATACCATGCGTGAGAGAGGGGGGAGTAAAGACAGCGCAATAGGGAAAGAGATGCAAAAGGGAAGCAAGAACTAGGCGTGTTAAAAGTATAGAGAGAGGACAAGAAATGGAACTGGGAGAAAGCAAGATGATTGGAGAAAAGCAATGGTAGAGTATACGAAATACTTTTTCTACGTTGTCACCCCAGATTTTTCACATTTTGCTGAACCCTATAGTTCTGCATTTTTGCCTACTTTACAACTGTGCATTTCACCCCTGCTAACTAGGAGTAAAGTGCCTGTGCTCCCCCCTCTAAACATGGTTAAATAGGTATATTGCTAATTGCCATATTTAACTTGCCTATAGGTCCCTAATTAGTGTAGCTGTGGCCTGCAAGTTAAATGCCACCAGTGTACTGCTTAACCTATTGTACCATTGGCCACAGCTGCAATGCAAACATAGCTTCAGGCCAACCCTGTGTAGCACAACTGTAGCGGTATAAAGACTGCAATTCAAACTGTCATATAAACCCTGATAGCCCACAAGCCTGATGCATGGTATTTGTAAATGTACAGGAATTTATATAGCGCAAATCACCAAGCGGTTTCTAAGCGCTTGCTTAGGGAACCCGTCCTGGTATTCCCCTGTGAGATAACCCCGGCAGGGTATCCGCAAGGTGAAAGCCAGGCATCCCGCCGCGAGGGGCCGTTGTGGAGATTAAGCAAGCTATTGCCCAGAGTCGCAGAGTTTGAACCCGTGAATCGAGTAGGCACCGGAGCGAGAATTGTCGAGTCCATGGACATTTTAGGACTCAAGACCCCGCCAAGCCGGGAATTGAACCCTGGTCCCGGGCTGACCTCTGCTTCCAGGTCTGCCTCCTCTAACCAGTGAGCCACACTTCTCCAAAAGTAGAAAATGTAGAAACTTGATGTGAACACGTCCTTAAAGAAACTAGCACCCAAAAACTATTTTTCACAGTGAATGTGAATTTCCTAGATGTCCTATGTAGAAAAGAAAGAATACAAATTAAAATCCTAATACTGTGTCTCGGAAATGGGATCAGCTAGAAAAATAATTAAACTGCCGGTTTTAAGAGTTTCTGAAAATCTAATTCAATTGTGAAGTCAAATATTTAATAAATATTAAAGAAATGTAACTTTTAGAAAGTTACCTGTTCTGTGCCTTAAGTTCTGGGAGGCTAATTTGCATTTCCTCTCCAACTTCACTCAATTAGTGATGGGCATTTAAATAGGTGTGAATGAGGTGTTAAATTCCTCCCAGGTGCTAAACAATACATCACTGTGATTGACTGACAGATCAACCTGAATTGGCATAGATGAGTCCTGAACCTCATAGAATATGCACGTTGGGAGCTATGGGTCAAATCCCGGTTTGGGCAGAACTCGTGAAGTTTCCCTCAGTGGAATTCAACAAAGTTCATTAAAAACTCCATGAGATTCTGCGGAATACCAGTGGGCAGAAATATGCACGTCGTGCTGCAATTTAGCGCCAGTACTGCACGCAGTGCTGAAAAATCAGTGCGTATGGCACCATGCAGTGCACAAGAGCGCGTGCCCATTCAAGTGGATTTGAGAAAATCTACTTGAGCAGCTCCAAATAGGGTAATAGGGAATAGAGGATATATTCCTAATGTTTTTGATTTTTTTGATTTATTTTCTTTCTTTAATCTAAAATTTTTTGTATTGTATATATTAGTGTATTATCCAGTATTATGGGTGTCTTTCATAGATTCACATGCCTGAATCATTCCCCGTCGTCGAGATGGAAGTCCCCGGTACATAAATAAGCAATGTCCTATAGACATATATAGAGAAAAGTAGGCCTAAATGCCTCACATTAGTAACATATCTAGGTCCTTTTGTGAAAAGGACCAAAGTCCAGAGAAGAACCAATCAGCGGTCACCTCCCTCTAGAACCTTCCTGTCAGGAGCCTCAGTCCCTCAGATTTTCTACCGCACGTTGTGCTAAGGGAGTCTCCCCCTGAGTTCTGCTCAGGTTTATTTCTTCAAAGCTTTTCTCTTCAAATTTTTGGATTTCTCTTCAAGTGAAAGCTGTACACTATGGCTGACACTCCTCAGAAAGGTCTCTTCAGAGCTTGTAGCTCGTGTGGGACAAAAAGGCTCCACATAGATGATCAACACAAGGACTGCCTTTACTGCCTGTACCCTGACCATACAACTAAGGATTGCAAGGTATGTCGAACATTTTCTACAAAAACCCTCAAAGACAAAGAGGGACGCCTTTTGATTTGGCTCCAAAGACTCAAGGACAGAGATAATTTGGACTCATCTGAGGGAAGTGAAGGCTCTTCAGTCTCCTCAAAGATGTCTCATAAAAGGCCAAGGATAGCTTCCCCTGGCCCTCTGGACGCTCCTCAAAAGAAGACACCAAAAAAATCTTCAGAGGCTATGTTAAAATCGGCTTCTGACAAGGAGGTTCACACCTTCAAGAAGCCGTCGACGACGACAACCTCGTCGACGACATCATCAGCGTTCAGGAAAGCTGTGTCTCCTGTTTATGTCTCCACGTTGACGACGAAAATCTGAGGGACACTCTCTACGACGACAGCATCGTCGTCATTTTCTTCATCGACGACGACAACACCATCGTCGTCAGCGGGTAAGGTTTTATCGTCCACGATTGTTATTAAAAAATCATCGTCAGCGTCGACGACGCCGACAAAATCATCACCGTCGATATCGGTACCGTCGACGAAGGCCCCATCTACGAAGGCCTCGTCGTCGAAGACACAGTCGACAAAGACATCGTCGGCGAAAATACCGTCGACGAAGACACCGTTGACGACAGAACTGTTGACGAAGGCACCGACGATGACGACACCGTCGACGAAGGCACCGACGACGGCTGCTTCAATGCCAGCGACGACGTCAATCCCGTCGACGACGGATTTTCAGAGTATTACAGCTGTCGACACTGCTTCATCGACACTCGTTGCGTCGACGGGCTCATTGCCGTTGAGTGATTCTGGACTTCAAGCACTGCCTGTATGTCTCAAAATTACCAAAAAGACGCTAACGCCGGAGTTAACTTCTCCTAGCCGTGTGCAGCGCTTACCACCGGCATGTCTCCTTCAGGATGAGGATTCTGACAATGAAGATATGTTCCAAGCTAATAGCCCCTCAGAATTAAATGTTAAATGCCAAAGCTTGCATGAGGAGGATGTCCAGGAGCACATAGCTCAACCACCAGATTACGCCCATGGTCTGTTTACCAGCTTCCTTGGTTACTGATCTAAGGTTCCTCATTCAGGACTACTAACAGAGATTCCCAGAATCTCCAGCTCCTACGGCTTCCAGGGCAGTACCATCGCCAAGACCACGGCTGCCGCCCTTGGTTATCCAGCAAGAAAGAGTGGATATGCCTGCTCCTCAGTCTTCGGATGAAGAAGAGGAGGAAGAGCAATAAGAGGAAGGTGAAGTGCAGGATGATCGATCTGTCCATGAAGACTGGGACGATTACGTTATACCATCCCCAGCATCCCCAGTGCCCGCCACTTCAGATTCTCCACCGGTAGACATTGGTGGTTTCCACAATGTGGTAGAAAGGGCCGCTAAGCGCTTCCAGATTACGATGAAATCACAGGAGCAGGAGTGCTTCCTGTACGATTTTAAAGAACCTCTTAAGAAGTCGACAAGGTTGATTCCAATTATTGATTATTTGTGGACACAGGGAGTTGAGTTGATGCAAAATCCTGCTTCAGTTTCACTAGTAGTCCCTCGCCTGAACAAGAAATACAAGGCTCGGGCATCGGCACCAGCCTGCTTGACAGGGCATCCTAAGCCTGATTCGGTGGTGACGCAGGCGGCACAGAAAAACTCTAGGAATCCCTCATCTTCATTATCGGCGCCACCAGATAAGGAGGGAAGGAAATTAGACAACATAGGAAAGAGATTCACTACAATGACAGCTATGACAGTCAAGGCGGCAGATGCCCTAGCACTTCTGGGACACTATAATAGACAACTGTGGGCAGACATAGCCCCATACCTGTCTGAACTGCCGGATGCCTCGAAGGAGGAAGTTAAAGCGATACTTCTTGAGGGTCAAACCTCAGCTTCAGAGATGATAGACTGTGCAATGGATGTGGCAATGGCAGGATTCCGCCAACTAGCCGGGGCAGCGGTGTTAAGGCGGCAGGGATGGCTGAAAGTGACCTCATTCAGACCTGAGGTACAGTCCAAGGTTTTGGATATGCCATATGACTGCCAACTTCTGTTTGGTTCAAAAATTGATGAGGCACTTCAAAATATTAAGAAAGACACGGACACTGCAAGAGCGCTGGGCACGCTCCAGTTTAGGAATCAGTCCTTTCGAGGAAATAGAGGAAGAGGACACTCCTCATACAGAGGTGGTTATCAAAACAGGTCATCCTACTGTTCCAATCAGAGTAGACCGCAATACCAACAGTGACAACAGCAGCAGGGCCGACAGTCCGCATTTGGAAAATCATCCTTTTGGAGCAGAGGTCAAAAGAGGAACAACTGAGGACGTCAATGACTTGTTTGCCCAGCCAGTCCAGGCCTCATCTCAATCATTAGGAATTGGAGGAAAACTGACCCACTTTCTGAAAAATTGGATGAAAATCACTATGGACCATTGGGTCCTTCAATTGATACAATTTGGCCATTTCTTGGAGTTCGAAAGCACTCCTCCGCAAACTCCTCCTCGCCCAATGTCCCACAAGAATTTACGACTACTTCTTCGAGAACTCTCTGTTATGCTAAAGAAAGGAGCAATAGAGAACGTACCACCGTCACAGAAAGGGAAGGGATTTTATTCCCGTTTCTTTCTTATTCAGAAAAAAGAGAAGAAATGGAGGCCGATACTAGACCTCAGAGCATTGAACAAATTCTTGAGGAAGCAGTCGTTTCGCAATATCACGTTACAAGAAGTCCTGCATCTTCTGGAGGAGGGGGATTTCATGACGTCACTGGATTTACAGGACACATACTTTCATATCCCAATTCACAACAATCACAAAAAGTATCTGAGGTTTGCAGTAGCGGGCAGACATTTCCAGTTCCGGGTCCTGCCCTTTGGTCTCAAATCGCACCCCGAATCTTCACCAAATGTCTCGCCCCAGTGGTGGCATACCTCAGGCAGCGCGGTCACCAAGTCTTCCCGTACCTGGACGACTGGCTTATAAAGGCACCATCCTTCTCAGGCGCTTCCAGATCCGCCAACGCCTGTCTCAGTCTCTTCGAATGCCTGGGTCTTACATTCAACCAATAGAAGTCAACCCTGCAGCCCTCTCGAAACATCACCTTTCTGGGGGCAACCTTGGACACATGTTCTGTGAGAGCTTTCCCATCGCAGGAGAGAAAGCGCAAACTCCTTTCTCTAGCCTCGACAGTGGCCTTGAAGAGAATGTTAACGGTCCGTCTCTTCAAATCTCTCTTGGGAATGATGTCATCGTGCATCCTGTTGATACCACATTGCCGTCTGCGGATGCGTCCTCTCCAAGAGGCACTGTCCAAACAGTGGGTGCAATGCATGGTGTCGTTCGACGACCGCATAAGGGTGACAGCGCAAATGGTGAAGGCTTTGCACTGGTGGATGGCGCCAAAGAACCTATCTCAAGGACTGACATTCCTACTTCCCGCAGCTTCTCATGTCATCACGACTGACGCCTCCTTGGAAGGTTGGGGGGCCTTTCTGCAGGAGTTGCAGATAAGTGGTAAATGGTCAGTGGAAGAGAAGAAACTCCATATCAACCTTCTTGAATTGAGAGCAGTTTTCTTGGCCCTGCAGTCATTCCTACCAAGGATCAAAAACTCCCTAGTGCTCGTCAGGACCGACAACAGTACGACGATGCACTATCTCAACAAACAGGGAGGGACGCGCTCGCTGACACTCTCTCGCGAGTCGCAAAAAATCTGGAATTGGCTCATACACAACAATGTAGCCTTAAGGGAGGAATATGTTCAAGGCACAGACAATGTGCTCGCCGACGCGTTGAGCAGGCAGAAAACATCGTCACACGAGTGGGAGCTAGATCAACAAGTTATCGACCAGATCTTTTCCAGATGGGGCACGCCGCAAATCGATCTCTTTGCGACGAGAGTGAACGCCAAATGCCCACACTTTGCAAGTTGGCATCCCCAGTCAGGGTCTCTAGGGAATGCATTTTCCATCGCATGGCGCAACGTCTTTGCGTTCGCCTTTCCGCCATTCCCGATGCTTCCCAGAGTCCTGAGGAAAATGAAGGTGGAACTTTGTACTCTAATTCTAATAGCCCCAACTTGGCCGAGGCAACATTGGTTCACCGAACTCAACGTCTGTCCCGGAAACAGCCGATCCACCTACGGCAGTATCCATCTCTGCTCACGATGAACGGCGGACAGGTTCAACATCCGGATCTAAAATCTCTCAGGTTAGCCGCCTGGCTCCTGAGTTCAGAGGGTTTCGGAATCTGAATATTCCGCAAGATTGTAGAGACATTCTGGCCAGGGCAAGGGCGGATAGTACGAACAAAACGTACTCCCTGAAGTGGAAGCGCTTTTGTGTTTGGTGCGCAGATCAAGGAATTCGGCCTTTCTCCTCTTCACCGGACCAAATCGTACCTTATCTATTACATCTGGCACAGTCGGGCCTGGCCCACTCCTCCATCAAAGTACATTTGGCTCCAATTTCTCGTTATAAAAGAACTGTAACGGGAACATCTCTCTGGTCAAACAGGTTGGTTAAGCAATTTCAAAAGGGCTTATACAGATCGTTTCTGTAGCGATCGCCCTTGGCAGAGCGGCAAGTTGCCGCAGACATCATGTTTTCAGTCGTCTACGGAAAAACTACCAGTCCCAGAAGGCCAAGCGGCGCTGGGAGAAGGCACAATGGGAAGAACTTACTTAAGCTCCACCCCTGGAACAAAACGGGGCTTGTCAATCCTGTTCCTGGTTTGTTCCATGTTGTTTGTGCATCTGGAGACTTTGCCTTGGAGATTCGTGACTAGCCTATTCGTCAAGTTTGCAGACAACCGCCGCGACGACGAAGTGCCTGCGTGGTCAGTTGAGCAGACACCCGCCGCGACGACGAAGTGCCTGCGTGGTCAGTAGAGCAGACACCCGCCGCGACGACGAAGTGCCTGCGTGGTCAGTTGAGCAGACACCCGCCGCGACGACGAAGTGCCTGCGTGGTCAGATTACCAGCTTCTCAGCGTGTCCCTGTGAGTACAACAGAGCCGCGCTTGTTTGGGAAACATTGAGGAGAGCGGGCTCGCTCTCTTCCGCTACCTTGTTTGTTTTTCTTTGCTTCGAAGCCTGGAATTGGTACTAGTGCAGTTCGCACGTTTCTTGGTTGTTCTTTATTTGGAATCCTGCTATACGGGCGTGATTGAGCCTGCTGACAATCTACAGCTATACTTACCCCAAAAGGTGTATTTTGGGTCTTTCTGTGAGCATTACATTGCAAACATACTAACCGTGGAGAGTATCAATCCTCAGTATTTCCTTGCTGGATGTTGGTTGGAAAGTGAAGTAACTTTTCGACACCTGTGGAGCAGACTTACCTGTAACCGTTTTACCTCCAGACTTCTTTCACGGAGTATCCATCCACAACAGTGGTAAGTTCCGGACCACCGGGGAGGTGGGGATATTCGAGGCAGTATGGAATTACATTATCCTCTCTATGTCTTCTCACCCACCTCCAGGGAGGTCTTCCCAGTAAAGCCGCTGACCCTAGAACCCGTCCTGAAGAGCTCAGAAGACACCCACATCCCTCCACCTGTTTTCCCTTGCGGCCTCCGGCTGTGCTCGCTCCAATAGCGGTGATCATCCCATTGTTGGGTGACGTGCAGTGGGAGGTGGCGAGGACAGTCATCCAGTCGTCCCTGCTGGGCATTGGATTCAGGTTAGTGGCGCATGCGATTTCTTGCGCTGCTTTCAATCGTTACAGATTGACAAGCCCAAGAACGCTAACCAGCCTGGACGATGGATACAAACACCATACTCACCTCTTTGTTGGAAAGCGTCTCGGAGTTACAAAGCGAGGTCCAAACATCTCGCGCCGAGAACCAAGCTTTATACAAGGAAGTGTCGGACTTGCGCAGAGAAATGTCAGATCTTGCCCTTAAGGAACCGCGTGTCAAACCTTTGATACGGCCTGCTACCTTGCCCCCTCCTCCATCATTTCAACCTGGAGGAACGTTTGCAGCCCCTTCTACGTCCTCAGACGCCGCCCCCACGGTACATATACTGCAGACACATGGCATACCTCTAGCTCCTCCCGAAAGGTTTTACGGAGACCCCAAAAAGTTTGAGACCTTCCTAAACCAATGTCGCCTTCATTTCCTCTGTAAGCCTCAAATCTTTCAGGATGAATCATCCAAGACAGCCTTCGTAATGTCCTACATGGGAGGGAACGCATCCGGTTGGACCATTCCTTTGTTGGAACGGAACGATCCCATACTACATAATTTTGCTGATTTCTGTCTTGAATTGCGAAAACTGTTAGACAGAAAGTCCCACATGTTATCGTTAGACCGGGAGTTGATGACCTTACGCCAAGGATCACAGGATCTATTGTCTTATATCACGACTTTCAATCGTCTCATTGTAGAGACAGACTGGCCGGCTCAGAAACGGATCTCTCTGTTCTATCAGGGCCTTCGGGGGGAATTGAAGGACGTATTAGCACAGGTGGTGCAATTGCCTTCTACATGTGAAGAACTTATCGATTTAACAGTCCAACTGGATCATAGATTGTTGGAGCGGAGAGGTGATCGGAGCCGAGGGGACTCTAGGTTCTCCTATCCCATGGTCAGATCCCGACAAGCGGGCGAGGAAAAAGCCAAGCCCCAAGAGGGGCCAGAACCCATGCAAATCGGAGGAATCCGGGGCCCCCTCACCAAAGAAGAAAGGGACCGGAGAAGAAGACTCAAACTATGTATGTATTGCGGTAAAAGCGGACATTTTGTTAACGACTGTAGAACTCGGGCTTCTACGTCCGGAAGGAATGCCTTTCCCAGAACACAGGCCACCTTGAGGATGGAGGAGCCGTCGGAAAACTAATGGTCTTGGATCAGAAAGAGACCACTGATTCAAGACTCCAGTCTACACCGGTCTCCCCTTACGTAGCTAACACCCTTCACCCTGCAGTTGCACACATGAATATAAATGTGACTCTACAGGTGCCAAATCAGAAACCTTTCCAGGTGGACGCCCTGTTGGATTCGGGGGCCACAGGGAACTATATTGATCAAGCTTATGCAAGGAAAATGGGTATCCCCTGTGACAAGAAAACAACGCCCGAGATGGTCAAGGCAGTGGATGGCACAGACTTGTCGTCAGGACCTGTGACTCAGCATACCCTGGCATTGTTGATGGAATACGGAGCCAATCACTATGAATACATCCAATTTGACCTCATAGACGCCCCACAATTCCGGCTCATTCTAGGCATGCCCTGGCTTACCTTACATGACCCCTCCGTTTGCTGGTCAACTCGCACAGTACGGATGACATCCAAATACTGCCATGAACATTGCCAGAACAGGGACCTTCTCCACAGTGTCCCAGAACCCTCGCCTGCCTCTTGCTTAGCTGGGGCCTGCTCAGTTGACAGGTTCTGCTGTGCCACGGTTTTACCGGCCGAGTACCACGAATTCGCCTCTTTGTTCGATAAGAAAAAAGCTACTCACCTGCCTCCACATAGGGCATATGATTGCCGTGTGGACCTTGTTCCAGGTGCGGATCTCCCCTGCAGCAGAGTGTATGCCTTAACCGAAAAGGAGACACAGTATCTAAAAACCTATATCGATGACAATTTGGCCACCGGGTTCATCAGACACTCCACTTCCCCTGTGTCTTCGCCTATGTTTTTTATCCCCAAGAAGGATTGTGAGGAGTTGCGTCCATGCATTGACTACCGAGCCATCAACCGGGTGACGATTAAAAACCGGTATCCATTGCCCTTGATTCCCGTTCTAATGGACCAACTCAAAGGGGCACAGTACTTCACCAAACTCGATCTTCGAGGGGCCTACCATCTCGTGAGAGAAAAAACCGGGGATGAGTGGAAAACGGCATTCAGAACCAAATTCGGCCTCTATGAATATCGTGTGATGCTGTTTGGCCTATGCAACGCCCCTGCCGCCTTCCAGTTTTTCATGGATGAGGTGTTGCGGGGGTGTTTGGAGTCTTTTTGTATCGTCTACATCGACGACATTCTGGTTTACTCTGCCACTCTCCCAGAGCACATCACACATGTAAAGGAAGTATTGGAGAGGCTGCAAAGAAACTCTTTGTATGCCAAACTTGAAAAATGCCTTTTCCACGTCCAACAGGTGGCGTTTCTGGGTTATGTGATCGATGCCCAAGGATTTAGGATGGACATGAGAAAGGTTGAGGCCATACTCACTTGGAAAACGCCGCAGTCTGTCAAATCTGTTCAGAGCTTTCTTGGCTTTGCCAATTATTATAGGCGCTTTGTTCAGGACTTTTCCAAGATCATCCATCCCATCACGTCCCTCTTGCGGAAAAATGTTTTGTTCAGATGGGGGGCAGAAGCAGAAAAGGCTTTTCAAACCCTCAAGGAGAGGTTTACTCAAGCACCTATCCTTCGGCATCCAGACCCCCAGCTGCCTTTCATTCTCGAAACGGATGCCTCCCAATATGCTCTTGGCGGAATACTGTCACAGCGTCACCCTAGCACTGGACAGCTTCATCCAGTGGCGTTTTATTCAAAGAAGCTCACTCCTTGTGAAATAAACTATACCATCACGGACAAAGAGCTCCTGGCTATTAAAAGAGCATGCGAGGAGTGGAGACATTACCTCCTTGGGGCCGTGCATACCGTGGAGATCATTACGGATCATCGCAATCTCCTGTTTTTGAAAACAGCAAAAGCCTTGACGCCTCGTCAATTGAGATGGACCCTTTTCTTTTCCGACTTCGACTTCGTTATCAGATATAGGCCTGGAACTCGGAACGGTAAGGCGGATGCTCTCTCTCGATTGGGGGAGGATGACACATTGAGACCTGTTGAAACTCCTTCTATACTTCAGGGCATCGAGAACACCGAGGCCTCCATTGCCTTGATCACCTCAGACGACTTTCTTGAGGATGTCAAAATCGCCCTCACTGACCTCGACATACCCGCATGGGTCCTTAAAGAGCCAGATCATCGCTGTGAAAAGGATCACTTAGCGTATCATCACCATGCTTTATATATTCCCCTCATTGAGCTGCAAACCAAAGTGATGAAATGGGCCCATGACTCAGTACTGGGAGGACACATGGGTGTGTACAAGACACTCTCTACTGTGGAACGGTCCTTTTGGTGGCCCAGTGTCCGGACTGATGTGAAGGAATACGTAAAAAACTGTGTGGTTTGTGCGCAAGGAAAATCTTGTCATGCTAAACCAGCAGGATTGTTGCACCCTTTACCTATTCCGTCAAAACCCTGGCATACCTTGTCCATGGATTTTATAGTAGAAATGCCTCCCTGTGAGAAACAAACAGTCATCTTGGTGGTGGTAGATCATCTCACCAAGATGGGACACTTCATCTCCCTACCGGGTTTGCCTACCTCCGGAGAATTAGCGAAAGTATTCTTGCAAAATATCGTACGTCTGCATGGACTACCGAGTGTGGTGATAACAGATCGGGGTACGCAATTCACCTCTCATTTTTGGAAGGCGCTATGTACCATCCTACAGATAGACGCTCGCCTATCATCCAGCGACCATCCACATCGGATGGTAAGACAGAGCGGTTGAACCAAACCCTGGAACAATACCTACGCTGTTTCACCTTACAAAACACTACCGACTGGACCACCCTGTTATGGTTCGCGGAATTTGCGTACAATAATGCAGCACATTCCACTCTGGGATGTTCTCCTTTTTTCTGTCTGAACGGATTCCACCCGAACATGCTTCCCTTTGAGTGGCCTGTTACTTCCCTAGTTCCCACCATCCAGGAACACCACGCTCATCTCCGGGCTATCTTGATAGAGGCTCGGAACAATCTGAAAAAGGCTCAGGACGCCCAGAAGACGTTTGCTGACAAACGAAGGACCCAGGAACCCGAGTATAAGGTAGGCGATAAAGTCTGGCTTTCTACTCGTAACTTACACCTGAAAGGAGTGAACAAACTGAAACCTAAATACATAGGTCCGTATGGTATCTGTGAGGTGATCAATACCGTGGCCATGAAACTCTCTTTGCCTGTGTCTTGGTCCATACATCCGGTTTTTCACGTCTCGCTTCTACGGCCTTGCCTACCTAGTGTCCGGTTGCCAGAGCGCCCTGGTCCTGTGGAAGTGGAAGGGCAGGAGGAGTACGAAGTAGGGTCCATCTTGGATTCCCGTATGGTACGGGGTCGGGTCCAATATTTAGTCGAGTGGAAAGGCTACGGTCCCGAAGACCGCTCATGGGAACCTGTGGACCACTTGCACTGTCCTGATTTGGTTGCGCTTTTCCATGAACGCTATACCGGTAAGCCAGGACGACCGCCGGGACGGCAGTCCTCGAGGGGGGGTTCTGTAGCGATCGCCCTTGGCAGAGCGGCAAGTTGCCGCAGACATCATGTTTTCAGTCGTCTACGGAAAAACTACCAGTCCCAGAAGGCCAAGCGGCGCTGGGAGAAGGCACAATGGGAAGAACTTACTTAAGCTCCACCCCTGGAACAAAACGGGGCTTGTCAATCCTGTTCCTGGTTTGTTCCATGTTGTTTGTGCATCTGGAGACTTTGCCTTGGAGATTCGTGACTAGCCTATTCGTCAAGTTTGCAGACAACCGCCGCGACGACGAAGTGCCTGCATGGTCAGTTGAGCAGACACCCGCCGCGACGACGAAGTGCCTGCGTGGTCAGTAGAGCAGACACCCGCCGCGACGACGAAGTGCCTGCGTGGTCAGTTGAGCAGACACCCGCCGCGACGACGAAGTGCCTGCGTGATCAGATTACCAGCTTCTCAGCGTGTCCCTGTGAGTACAACAGAGCCGCGCTTGTTTGGGAAACATTGAGGAGAGCGGGCTCGCTCTCTTCCGCTACCTTGTTTGTTTTTCTTTGCTTCGAAGCCTGGAATTGGTACTAGTGCAGTTCGCACGTTTCTTGGTTGTTCTTTATTTGGAATCCTGCTATACGGGCGTGATTGAGCCTGCTGACAATCTACAGCTATACTTACCCCAAAAGGTGTATTTTGGGTCTTTCTGTGAGCATTACATTGCAAACATACTAACCGTGGAGAGTATCAATCCTCAGTATTTCCTTGCTGGATGTTGGTTGGAAAGTGAAGTAACTTTTCGACACCTGTGGAGCAGACTTACCTGTAACCGTTTTACCTCCAGACTTCTTTCACGGAGTATCCATCCACAACAGTGGTAAGTTCCGGACCACCGGGGAGGTGGGGATATTCGAGGCAGTACGGAATTACATTATCCTCTCTATGTCTTCTCACCCACCTCCAGGGACGTCTTCCCAGTAAAGCCGCTGACCCTAGAACCCGTCCTGAAGAGCTCAGAAGACACCCACATCCCTCCGCCTGTTTTCCCTTGCGGCCTCCGGCTGTGCTCGCTCCAATAGCGGTGATCATCCCATTGTTGGGTGACGTGCAGTGGGAGGTGGCGAGGACAGTCATCCAGTCGTCCCTGCTGGGCATTGGATTCAGGTTAGTGGCGCATGCGATTTCTTGCGCTGCTTTCAATCGTTACAGTTTCCACCTGTAAGGATGTTGCCGCCTACCTGGCATTTGAATGTGGTTCTTAATAAGGTCATGAAGCACCCATTTGAGCCAGTGCACAGAGCCGACCCAAAGTATGTCTCGTGGAAGACAGCACTACTTCTAGCGCTCACATCTGCAAGGAGGGTGAGTGAGCTGCAGGCGTTTTCAATCCAAGATCCTTTTCTACAGTTGTAAAACGACAGAGTAATTCTGAGAACCAACCCTAGGTTTATTCCAAAGGTCCCGTCAGACTTCCACCTAAATGAACCGGTGGTTCTTCGTTCCTTCTTTCCGAATCCAAGCACAGCAGCTGAAAGATCACTACATTCTTTGGATCTCAAGCGATGCTTGAAGTTTTATATTGACAAAACGAAAACTTTTAGAAAATCTAATCAGCTATTCGTAGCTTACAGCAGACCTAGGAAGGGTCTACCGCTTACCAAGCAGAGCATCTCCCGATGGATTTCTGCAGCCATTGCTTTCTGCCATGACCAAGCTGGACGGCCATTGCATTCCAAAGTGGGAGCGTCTCCACGAGAGCTATGTCCACTTCTATGGCACTCTTTGCAGGGGTGCCGGTTATTGACATTTGCAGGGCGGCAACATGGAAGTCGCCGCATACCTTCATTAAGCACTACTGCCTGGATACGGAGCTGATGAAAGATGCACCAGTGGGACAAGCAGTGCTTCGCCATCTATTTCAGTAAGGTGAGCCTTCCTCCGTCCCTCCATCCTACTCTGGTATGCACATTTCTCTACTAATGCTTATGGTCGATGGCTTTTGATGGTTTATAGTTGCATGATATATGTTATATGATGACTTGTATATGCCATTCCATCAGAAATGTGCTTTTGGCATTGCTTGCTACTCTGATTCAGGCATGTGAATCTATGAAAGACACCCATAATACTGGATAAGAAATGCGTTACTTACCTGTAACTGCAGTTATCCAGTATTGGTGTCTTTCAAAGATTCACATGCAACCCTACCGCCTTCCCTGGAAGAACTCACCTTATTCTCTCAGTAACACGCATACTTAGCCTAGTGCGTACGAAAATCTGAGGGACTGAGGCTCCTGACAGGAAGGTTCTAGAGGGAGGTGACAGCTGATTGGTTCTTCTCTGGACTTTGGTTCTTTTCACAAAAGGACCTAGATATGTTACTAATGTGAGGCCTTTAGGCCTACTTTTCTCTATATATGTCTATAGGACATTGCTTATTTATGTACAGGGGACTCCCATCTCGACGACGGGGAATGATTCAGGCATGTGAATCTATGAAAGACACCAATACTGGATAACTGCAGTTACAGGTAAGTAACGCATTTCTTAATGTATGTATGTATATATTGCTAAATATAAAAAGTCTTTCACTTCTTTGCATATAGACTCATAAAAAACTTTGCTTAAATTGCCTTTTGTCAATGATATTAATTTGTATATGATTAATCTGGAGAGTGAACCTCGTTGTAAGGAATAATTTATGGTGTTCTTCTATTTATTGTTTAGTATAGATAGGTTCCAATGCATTATTTGTATTTGCATGTGCGCTGCTCTGCGAGACGTGCTATATTTGAGAATGGACTTGAAGCTCTGCCCATATTTTTCATTGGCAAATGGTGGCTTCTGATTGGTTAATAGGCTTGTTAGTCCCGCCTTAGTACCGCCTTGTCATTATGAGGACTGGCCCTTTTACTTCTGTTGTTACATGGTATGTCTTCTTTAGTCTTCTAGTCATTTAGTCTTTAAGCACTATTTTCTTTAATGAGTTTCACCTACTGCGGGCATGACATGCTTTCCCACAAAATTCAGCGCGCCTTGCGTGCGTTCCCTTTCCAAACAGCCCAGGACAATGGGGGCCGCTTCTTTGAAATGAAATAGGTCTCGCATTTATAAGAGTTGGAGCTACTGGCAGTGTAAATGACAATGCCTTTTATTTAGGTGTTAATTATCAGAACACATAAATAAAAGGCATTGTCATTTACAATGCAAATAGCTTAAACTCTCGCAAATGTGAGACCTATTGCATTGCAAATGCATGTTAGTTTTTGCTTTCTGGTTGCTGGAAAACCCTGAGTTTGTTGTACTAGACTTCTGTTTCTGTGTTTGTGGAGTGAGGGGGAAATACAAAGGTTGCTACAAAATGGAGTTAGTGGTAGATGTGGGAGGACACTAGGATTCCTATAGTGCACTTCCCCAGCCCTCAGAACGCAATTTGAGTCTGGCCGAAGACGTTCGCCATCTGAGAATGCACTAAGTGAGTAGCGGTATCTGTAGCAGGGGGAATCTTCACCGCATTGGTTAGTGTGTGTCCAGGAGTCATTCCCTTTCACAAGCACATGCCAGGCATAAATGTGGCATCTGCAGGCACCCACTTCAGAACACTCAAGGACCTGAGGAAGAGGACTGGACCTGGTGTCTGTGACCTGAGAGGTAAAAAAAACACACAAAAAACGGGCCAGTTAAAAAAAATTAAAAAATATTTAGATGGAGATTTTGTCAGAGGACAGAAATAGAGAGGTGAGGGAAATCTAGTGTGAAATCACCAACCAAGATCGATGAGAAAAATGGAAAGGTGCATGGAGAGAGGCGTTGGAGAGAAGAACACGGGGAATAGAAAGATAGGTGCCATCATTGTAAGAATGTATCGGCTCCGCATTCTTACGGTTATCCTCTGCTAGGACCTTTTTTGGGGGACAAAGGTTGATCATTTGATGTTTATTCCTTCAATGCCCTAATGTGGAGTTGTGCTTGCTACCTCCCGCCATCAGGAAGCACACCATTGGCTATTCGTTATCCATCACCGCCTTCCGTCTGTACCATTAAACTGCTTCAGTGATGTGCTTATAAAGGTTGGACTAGGACATGAGTATAACACTGCCTCTGTCCAAAGTCTCCTTTCTGGTGAAGAATTGGCTTGGTAGTTTGGTCTGCCCTGTTCCCATGATGCACTGGGCCAAGGACAGACTAATTTGCATATAGCCAGGTTCTGAGCTGGGATGGGGCAGTGAGCTAAATAACGGTGATGGATCAAGCCCTGATCTTTGGACTGGGTAAGAGTGGTCTGCTTAATTCAGACACTCTGTTCATCACCACCCCTTTTCTGAATCATTCTGTCCAAAGTGGTGCCAGGTGCTCCGGGGATCATTTTAGAATAGATTTTGAACCATTAAGTGACCCCACATTGAATAGCCTGGAAAGTACTTTAAAATGAGGAAGAGGGGAGGAATGCGGTGGAAACCGATTTCTGGGGTTTGATTTGCAGCCATAATGTAAATTTAACTGACTTTTTTTGTGTGGATTGCTAAGATTTTTCCCTTGTGAATAGATGGACAGACAGAATGGTAATTAGCATATACACAGACATCCAGAATGGTATGTGCTATTTATTGCCACTGTTCGGTACAAGGAGGAACCATGATTCATGAGAGGCGAAGCCACCCGTGGGTTACGAGGGCACTCTTTATTCTTAAGAATAGGAATAAAAAGCATCTCACACTCAGTGTAGCTGCATATATGGGTTTTACAATTATGTTTTTTCATGTGCAGCAATTCTAAACAAACATGTTGAACCATAGCCATACCACAAGGGGTTAAAGCCGTGCAGTGAGATCAAATAATAATGACTAGGCCTTTTGAGTTGGCCCAAGTTGTTTACATCTAAGGCAGTGTTCCTCCAGCTGTTGTCAAGGAACCTCTGGGGGCCCGTAACTGTTTAGAAAATGAAATGATTTCAACCGATTAATAAAGTATTTATCAATAAAGATATAAAATAGAAATTTCTAAATATTCTGCAAATGTTTAGGGATTTGAAACTGAAGGCTAAAAATTAAGTTGGTATCCTCAGATTGATTCGCGGGAGCAGTGCAAGTGCATTAAACAGAATGTAGGATGGACAATGACTGGCCTCAATTGAATTTAAAAAAGCTCAAATGTTCCTATTAAAATTAAAATTGTGATTTTTAAAAAAGTATTTGTGTGGATTAAGTAAAATATTTCAGCATTTGTGTATTTGTTTTATAAATGTTTTCTTCCCTGTTTTTGCGTGCGGTTTGGCAGTTCAAATTATTAAAATTGCTTAGGCCGGGTCCACAGATTCTGATAATGACTCATTGGTGGTCACCAAATTCCAATAATGATGCAGTGGGGGACTCTAATTTCCAGGAATGATTACTTGGGGGTCCACTGAAGTCAAAAGGTTGGAACCACTGGTGTAAAGTGATTTAAGAATGGAGTTTGTGACAAATTAATAATTCTTTTCTCGTCATTCGTTCTAATTTTTTATTAGGCCTCATTTATTTTCAGAGGCAAGGCATAAATATATATATACTTATATATTTTAATTTTTAAACTGGAATCCTCAACTTCGCTCACTAAGCTAGCGCCTCCATGGTAAATGTGGTCTTCAGACTTCCCAAGAATTGAGAGAAGGGCATCTTGCCCCATTTTAACTTTCGAATTGTTCGTTTGTGATACACCATACCATGTTTGCAGGTATATACACTCCGACAACTCCTGCGAACCGTCAGCTCTATCACTGGTACTTCAACTCTGCGTTGCCCTGTCCCCAGCACTCCTTTCCCACTCCATGTGCAGAGCTCATGCACAACTACAAATACAATATTAAAGCCCATACACTTCAGAGGCAGGCAGTATCTATCTACACTACATCTATAGTTAGGATTTCCAGGGTAGTTTGTCGGACCAATATATCACTAAGTTTTAGTCCCCTATTACAACAAAACTACTGAATGGATTATCACGAAATACAATAAGGATCCTTTCCTAACAACGATTACAAAATATTCGCTCAGATTTTGGCACAAAGGCGTGGGTCTCTCTCTAAAAATCAAATCCATCAAGATCAAAAGGGCTTTATGAGAGGGAGACACTTACACGAGCTAACACACCAACTCATTGGAGCCATTGATATTGCAACTCAGGAAAAAGTCCCCCTTGCGGTCTTTACATTTGACAAGGCAAAAGCGGTCGGCCGCGTAAACTGGTCATATCTGCAGAAGGTTATCCACCATCTCAAACAAGGGAGAAATTTCTTAAGGGTCATTGCGAATATCTATTCAGCCCCGGTAGGGAAAATACTTATAAATGGCAGAGTCTCAAAAGGTTTTTAAATTAGGCGAGGCACTAGGCAAGGCTGCCCACTTTCCCCACATCTTTTCAACCTATATATAGAACCTCTAGCCAACATGATATGGTCTTCCACAGATATTATACCTTTTAGTTTTAATGGTTGGGTCCTGAAAGTGGCGTTATATGCCGATGATTTAATGATCTACACAAGTAGCCTGAATGATTCTCTCACTACCATAAACAGCTTATTATCAGAATATGGGAGGATTTCGGGCTATCAAATAAACCATCAAAACACTGAAGTTATGCATTGGAATATAATGACCCCTCTGATAGAATCTAATATTAAAATTAAATATTTGGCGATAGAAATTCCAAGAAACATCGAAGAAATTCCCCAAGTTAATCTCGATCTTAAAACTAAAGAAATGAGGAAACTGTTAAAGTCACGGAGCTGTCTATATCTTACTTTCATGGGGAGAGCAAATGCTATTAAAAGGATTACCCTACCAAAATTTACATTCTTATTCAATGCTATGCCTCTAGAGTTTAAGTTAACGAGTATAAGAAAGATACAGAGCGAAATCAATACTTTTATCTGGGCATCTAAAGGAGTGAGAATAGCTTGGCGAAAGCTCTGTCAAAAGAAGCACCGGGGAGGGATTGCTAGCCCAGACTTAATCATGTACTACAGAGCCTTTCAATGAAAAAATATTCGGATACTCTTTCGCGCCCACAAATTCTATCCCGGCTATTGGAAAACTGTAACAGATTATGACCAATGCCTTTATAAGTTCGGTCACCCTAAATACTTCAAAAAGATCAGACTGAAGGTTCTAAGATCAGCATACAAGATATGGTTTGAGATTAGGAAAATATGGAAGTTACCGTATTATAGTCCTCTGGCTCCGATATGGAATTCGCCGGGCACTCCAGAATGTCTGAAAGACTCCCTGGCAGGCCCCCTGAAAAAAGCAGGATTACAGACATGGGTTGATCTTCTAGAAAATGGAAAGCTTAAACAATGGGACGTTTTAACAGAAAGAACTAACAACGAAATATCGAGATTCAAATACTATCAGATGGCCAGCTGGGCAAAAGAACAGCTCATATCGCCGGACCTAAGCGGAAAGCTGGAGGAAGATATACTGAAGAATCCAACTCGAAAAGAAGTATCAAAGTGGTACTGGCACCTGATTGAAGGAAAAGAGGCCGACTTCGATATACCTGACGTCGTATGGAAGAAAACCTTCCTGGATAAAGACTTGCAACATATTTGGCAAGTATCTTGCACTTTTTTATGGCACATTATTGTTTCTGCACCACTCAGGAGAAATCACCTTTTTACCTTGCACAGGTCGTATTGGACTCCTGAAAAATTGCACAAGATGAATACACAGGTGGTGAAACAGTGTCCCAAATGCGGAGGGATGGAAGCTAATGATATACATATGTTTCACTCATGTATCTACCTTGACGCCTACTGGCATGCAGTTGGTAAGGTCATTGATAAAGTTTTAGACACTAACATCAAGGTAAGCTCTTTCACTATTAATTTTGGTATTTTAGATAACGATGATTCTAGCATTAACTTGAGTAAAAAACAGAATTATTTTCTTTTCACTGCTATGTTACTAGCTAGACGCGAGGTTTGCAAAAATTGGATTCTTTCAGCACCACCTACAGTAGAGGGATGGGTTAGAGCAGTAAGAAAGTTTAGAAACTAGGACGAGCAAAGAGGAAACAGTAAGCATACAAAATATTGGGTGCTATGGGATGGAGCGAAATGGTAGGGTAGGGAGGGAAGTCCAATGATTCAAAACAACACGATCAAACAAGCTCCTGAGTGATTTCTCACTCATGATGGTACACTATGGTTTAAGACTCAATGGAACTTTCTGGTATCCTTTTATGAAATGGCCTAACCTTGTCTCTCTGGGCTTTTAACTCCTTGCACGATCATGAGACGTCCTGGTTGCCAAAATCATAAAGATCGTATAAATGAGGACTAAACAATTTTTTTTTAAAATAAGGATCCTTTCTGGGCCATAACCTATATTCCTGCCAAATTTCATGACAATCTGTTTAACCGCTGTGCCACAACATCTGTGTAAATGTCTGTGGATAATGCATTGGTGGAAAAACGTGTTTTGAGATCCCCCTTTTATCTTTACACCCCTCAACTAATCACCATGATTCTTTGCATTATCAGCCAATGTAGAAAATGAACAGGTCTGCAAAGTTTCATGGAGATTCCTCAAACAAAGGGAAAAGTTATTTGCAAGCGTAAATCTGCGGATTTCCTCTGTCTGGGAAATCTAACTATAATACACAGTGGCTACCCCCACTCTGTAATATATAATAAAATGCAAAATTGCAAACTTATTTGCTCAGTTGCGATCTAACGGTAGTCCTGATGTAGTGATTCCCAAAAGAGTGGCCACGATATATTAACTGCGGATGTAAAGAACGGTGAGGTAATGACTGACGCCGCTTGAGGTATTTATCTTAGTGCTAGAGAGTGGTGCATATGAGCACATATTTAAGATACTCACTTATTTGTATATTTAGGGTCAGATGTAGGTAATCTCAATTTACCTATTCTTAAATACCGAATCATACAGATTCGGTATTTAAGAATAGGTAAATGGGATGTAGGAAATTTTTCGTTACAAATTACCGAATCGGTAAGTTTCGGTACTTACCGAATCGGTATTTACCGATTCGGTAATTGCCATTTATTCCTATGGGCCTGGAGGCCCATAGGAATGAATGGCAATTACCGAATCGGTAAATACCGATTCGGTGAAAGGGGGAAAACATTGAAGGGTGGCAGGGTGTTACTTTGACACCCTGTTGCACCCCTCAATTGTGTATGGGTGCACATGTGGCACACATACATGCCCTAAGGGCATGTATGTCTGCCACATCGCACTGTTGGAAAAGCAAAAAAAATGCTTTTTCAAAGGTTTTCATTATTTACCACCAACTTGTAGTTGGTGGTCAACTAACGAATCCTTAACTGAGGAATGCACCAACTTGAGTGCTCCCTACATCCTGGATTCGGTAATTTACCGAAATCGGTATGTTAAGAATTCGGTATTTTACCGAATCCTTAAATTACCGATTCAGTAAAATACTGAATCCTAAAAAAATGCCACCTACATCTAAAAAGCCCAATACCGGTCCATAACGGCCGAAATTCAGTAATTTCGGCCGTTACCGACCGGTATTGGGCGACCTACATCTAGCCGTAAGTGTTTATTTTCAGGAAAAAGAAGTTCTACTTCAAAGTACAGACAGTTGGTTACAGAGAGATCTCCCAAAGAAACTATATGAAGTCCAAGTCCCAGACTCACACAGATCTGGTCTTTACCCAGAAGAAAAGCAAGAGTCACCATATCCCTGACGCCGGTGTTCTCATCCCCTCTACCCACCTGAATGACTAGCTATGCACTATACCCATGCTGCCTCACTATCTACGGTCTACCTCCATTCAGCATTCAACATGGCTACCTCAGAACTCTACCACTACCTCCAGAAGACTCAGCACTCTTGGACTGCCGATCTTCTTCGGTATACCGAAATTTAGCATTCAACACGGCTACCCCTGGACTCTACCACAACCTCTAAAAGCCTCAGCTCTATTGGACTACCAAACTTTTTACTGAAGACTGCACTAATATGTTTAACTTATCTTGAAGCAATGTTGTAAAGCTCTCTGATACCCACGGGTCAGTTCAGCGATATATAAAACTCCATAAATAAATAAATTATCCTTCCTGCCGCTGGCTGCACATGGGAGCGTTGCCAAAGCGTGCTTCACAATACATCTATATTTGTTTGTAGTTTACCAATACGATATTTCTATAACTTAGATTGAAAGAAAGGGCACCAGATCAACTACACGTTTTCCGATATTCTGTAACAGTTTTGGGAATGATTTGAAGACGGGAGGCTCCATTATGCATTCTCTTTTCCTTCTTCATTTGTACTGCACGTTTAAAGAAAATAGTATGATTCCCACCATCGCTGACCAAACGCTGAACTGCTGACATTGACGGACCATCGCTGCTTGAGGTGGAGAAACTGTGCAGGCTGCCCTTTATCCCTCTGCTGAGGGTTACCGCCGCTTCCGCGCTACAGCTCGCAGCACCCGCTTCGCGGGTGCCGCATCGCGGTTAGCGGTGAGGGGCCGACGCTGCTTGGGAAATCAGCTGAGGAACAAAGACCGGAGGAGCCTGGGAGGCGGAGCGTGAGCAGGGACTCAATACACCAAGAGTTCCTGCGGTGATCAGGTGTTGCTGGACGCGCCCCCTGGGAGACACGCCCCACGCTTGTCCAAACTTAAGGCGGGAGCACCCGGAGATCAGCGGGAGACCAAACGCTTAACTGCTGACATTGACGGACCATCGCTGCGCTGCTTGAGGTGGAGAAACTGTGCAGGCTGCCCTTTATCCCTCTGGGTGCACAGACATAATATCGACTCCAAAATATCGTTTGGACAGAATATCGAGTTTTAAATATCGTTTGGAGAAAATATCGACAGGACAGAATATCGACAGCCAAAATATCGTTTTTAAGGTAAGTGAAGTAATATCGACTGTAAATAATATAGAAAGTAGAAAATATCGTTTTTTATATAATATGTCATTATTTATAGTGTTTTTATGTTATAATATGTGTGAAAAGTGTCATTTTATGTTATAATTATTTTTAATTAATGATTTTTTAAAAATTATTGTGTAATTTTATTCTGTAGCGGGTTGTGGGTTTATAGGGGAATAGGGTGGGAAGTAATTTAATTATAATTAATTAAATATGTAAATTTATTAATTGGTAGTAATAATTAATTAATTGGTAATTAAATAATATGTGTTAATTATTTAAAATTTAATTGGTAATTAATTTAATTTAATTTATTAATTGCTAATTATGTAAATTAAAATAATGTTTTTCCTGTAGCGGGTTGTGGGTTTATAGGGGAATAGGGTGGGAAGTAATTTAATTATTATTTATTAAATATGTAAATGTATTAATTGGTAGTAATATTTAATTAATTGGTAATTAAATAATATTTGTTAATTAATAAAAAAGTAATTGGTAATTTAATTAAATTTAATTGAATAATTGCTGATTATGTTAAATTAAAGGGGTATTTTTAGGGTTCAGGGTCAGTTTTTAGTTTTTGGGTAAAGGGGTATTTTTAGGGTTCAGGGTCAGTTTTTAGTTTTTGGGTAAAGGGGTATTTTTAGGGTTCAGGTTCAGTTTTTAGTTTTTGGGTAAAGGGGTATTTTTAGGGTTCAGGGTCAGTTTTTAGTTTTTGGGTAAAGGGGTATTTTTAGGGTTCAGGGTCAGTTTTGGGTTTTTGGGTAAAGGGGTATTTTTAGGGTTCAGGGTCAGTTTTGGGTTTTTGGGTAAAGGGGTATTTTTAGGGTTCAGGGTCAGTTTTTTAGTTTTTGGGTAAAGGGGTATTTTTAGGGTTCAGGGTCAGTTTTTAGTTTTTGGGTAAAGGGGTATTTTTAGGGTTCAGGGTCAGTTTTGGGTTTTTGGGTAAAGGGTTTTTTTAGGGTTCAGGGTCAGTTTTGGGGTACAGGGGTACAGGGGTACAGTGTAAAAATAAAGTAAAATTAAATTTACATTAATTTAATTTAATGAAATTAAATTAAATTATATTTAAATAATTTTAAATAATTTAAATTAAAAAAAATTATTATATACTTACCAATACTTACGTTGTAATGGTAGTGCGTTGTAAAAGTTGCGTTGTAACGTCATATATCCACTGTTGCACTCTTTGCAGTGGGAATAGTAATTTTTACTCTTTTGTATTTGTACGTTAATAATATTGGCTATTATTTAATTAAATTTTGTTGCTATATATATTTATGTTTTAAGAAATATGATTAAAAAAATATTATTTTTTTACTTTCATTAATTATTTAATTATTAAAAGTTATTTTAAGTATTGTTAATTATATTTTAGTAATTAATTTTTTATATTAATGTAATTAAACATTGTTTTTATTAAAGTCGATATTTTTTACAACTATATTTTTGTAAACGATATTTTGTACTCGATATTTTTGTACTTACCTGTTTGTACATACAAACTTGATATTTTGGTTGTAGATATTTTTTCCTCGATATTTTGGGTAGTCGATATTTTGGTAGTCGATATTATTTCAGTGATCCATCCCTCTGCTGAGGGTTACCGCCGCTTCCGCACTACAGCTCGCAGCACCCGCTTCGCGGGTGCCGCATCGCGGTTAGCGGTGAGGGGCCGACGCTGCTTGGGAAATCAGCTGAGGAACAAAGACCGGAGGAGCCTGGGAGGCGGAGCGTGAGCAGGGACTCAATACACCAAGAGTCCCTGCGGTGATCAGGTGTTGCTGGACGCGCCCCCTGGGAGACACGCCCCACGCTTGTCCAAACTTAAGGCGGGAGCACCCGGAGATCAGCGGGAGACCAAACGCTGAACTGCTGACATTGACGGACCATCGTTGCTTGAGGTGGAGAAACTGTGCAGGCTGCCCTTTATCCCTCTGCTGAGGGTTACCGCCGCTTCCGCGCTACAGCTCATAGCACCCGCTTTGCGGGTGCCGCATCGCGGTTAGCGGTGAGGGGCCGACGCTGCTTGGGAAATCAGCTGAGGAACAAAGACCGGAGGAGCCTGGGGGCGGAGCGTGAGCAGGGACTCAATACACCAAGAGTCCCTGCGGTGATCAGGTGTTGCTGGACGTGCCCCCTGGGAGACACGCCCCACGCTTGCAACGCTGCCACAAAAAGGTTAACCCAACGCCTAGCGGGACGCAAGCGGGACGCCCGGGGTGAAGCCCGGGCAAAGGGCGGGCCCTCTACTGCCCTCCGCGGCCAGAAGAGGCTGGGCTGGGGCACCCCCCTTTAAGCCATCGAGAGAAAAGGTAATTGTGCATACAGTATATTAGACCGACTAGCTAAACTTATTACTCTGTGTTGTCACTGGTGTGGGAGCAACCTATCATGAGGAAGCTGGCAAAAAGCACAAGGATGCCTACACTAAGGTCGAGCACTAAACAAAAAATGGACACCCCTCAATCAGTACCAACTTTAACTGCCATTGACAAAATGCTACAGCAGACAATAGGGGTTGTAGCTGATGCAATAGCAAATACGGAGAGAAGGATGTCCCTACCACCGACTATTATCGTTCGAGACACACAGGAGGGGGACATGGATATTTCTGTAGCTACTTTGGAGGCTTTAGACGGCCCGGATATCAGTTTTGGTGTCACTTCTTCCTCTTTTGTGGACCTCCCGTGCGCTCAGGCTGTTACTGAGAATAATAAGGAGACAACGAACATAAACACAAAAAAGGCAAAACCAAATAACACAAAGGGAAAAGGACCCAAAGATCACTCAAATCATGAGGGGAAAAAAGGTCAAAGTAAGACTACAAACTATAATTTGGTGGCACCCATAAACCCGCCCACATCGGGAATCCCTTGCTGGATCACTAATATGGTGGCTGACCTGAAAGCTGATCTAGAAGATACCATCACAGCGCTAATTAAACCCCTTATGTCAAAAATAGACAGATTAACCTCTCTGGTAAACAATAAGGGAGTTGGTACAGCAAGACAATTAGTACAGGACGGTACCGCGGTAAAAGCGAGACAGGATGGGCGTTCACCCAAAACAAATTTAAAAGATAAGGTAACATCAACCACTGAACTGGCATCAAGTAAACCAACGAGAGAAAAACAAATGAATGCTCAAGATGCACAAAAAGTACCAATACCTCTAAATCCTGGCAGCACTAATGAGATAACACAGGCCCAAACTAAACAACAACGTCAAGGAATTGCTCAAGTATTAAATGGAAACAAAGCTCAAACTTCAAAAGATAATCCTAAGTCAAATGCCACCTCGTTAGCGAACGCCCCGGAAAACAAAATTACATCGACCCGCTTTAGGACAATTAATCTTCCCCCTGAAGCTTTGCCCTTTGTAGTTGTGTTGACAGGAGTTCCACCACTAAGAGAGGGTAAAAGGGAAACACATTTGGAACTAAAGAACAAATGTGTACAGTGGTTGCAGTTAAATCAACCCCTACCCCATAATATCTGTGGCGAAACCCTCACAGTAAGGAGGGGGGATTGGATTGGGAAAGGAACTAAAACATTAGGAGGGGATATAATAACAGTTAACTTTAGAGACATTGCAGCAGTTAATTATATATGCAATGCATCCCCTAGTACATCTCAAACCCAAATCCATCCCGTACACTTATCATACTTTTATCCATATACACCACAAAGACCTGCACAGAGAATTAGAATCCCGATGAATAGGGCCCATCAAATGGAATTCCAGCCCAGACCGGCCCAATGGCAAATGCCACACCAAGCAACCCCAATCTATGATTACTTCTTATCCCAGTATGCGCACTGGAATAGGTTTAGCGCACTTGAAGAGGTCGATTGACATGTACAGGCTAAATCTTGTGCTCTTGACACCCCCATAGGATCTGAGGAGGAAGGGTCAAGTGCAATAGATCTAGGAACCCCCAGTACTATAGGATATAATAATGTTAAGGGACCCAGTAAAAAGAGTTTTAAGTCAAAAAAAGGGAGAAATAAAATAAAGGAATATTTAATTCATAAAAAAAACCCTGTGCCGAACAGACAGGCTAGTGACATCAGCCCTGAAGTCTGTACCTATATATCAACTATAGAGGCAGACCAGGAGGAACATTCTTTAAGGGGTCCAAAAGAACAATGTACGGGGGATAATTACGAAAACTTCCGAATTATATCCTGGAATATTGCTGGACTAGCAGCCAAATTTGATTCCCAGGAATGGCATAATTACATTACTAAATTTCAAATCATATGCCTACAAGAAACATGGGCTGTTGATCCCAATCCATATAGTCTAGAAGGGTACAAATGCTTTGCTGTTCCGGCCATAAATTCACCATCGGGGAGAGCAAGGGGAGGACTAATAATGTATGTAAACCTTCAAATTCAGGGTGTATGGTCCAGTTATAACTGGGACTCACATAATATACAAGTTGTCGGATTTCATTTTAAAAGTTTCAATCTTATTTTTCTAAATTGGTATAATGCCGTTGGTACGACGGGAAAGGGGTCCGTTGTTAAGGAACTGGACTCCTGCTTAGAAAAGTTGAGTTTTGCGAATGAGACACCAAACCCCCCAAATATAATACTCTTGGGGGATTTTAATTGTCATCTCTGTGATAATTTAAAACCGTTCAACAGAGATTGGTCAAGATGCACTATTTTGAAAGGGCCACATTTTGCTCATGTAACGGAGGGATGGGAGCTAGAGAAACTAACGAAAAGGTATAATTTGGTCCACATTTTGGACCTCGTTAAGTTGGGTGAAAAGGGAGACCTCAACCCAACTTTTAGAGGTAGAGGCTGCCAGTCTTATATTGACTTCATTCTAGTTTCAACCCTCCTAAAGAAAAACATTAGTAACATGGCCATAGACACTAGCATCTTTAGTGACCATAACCCTCTGACTATTGTGTTAAAAGGGTTTGTTTTTAAAAAATCTACCAAGAGATTAGATATCACGGAAAAGGCAGTGGATCAGGGAAGAAGGATCAAGTGGGCTAAGATTGATGGAGACAGATTTTATAAAAAACTGATAACAGAGGGTCTTAACGCCATAAATGTATGCCTTGATCCCCTAGTGGAAGGAGCGCTAGTGGTTAGCGCATTTGAAGAAATCGCACGTTACGTAGATAATCTTCTGAGGACATCAAAAAATAACAAAGTGCCTTCCACTCCACGGTGGTTTGATTCTGTTTGCACTAAGGCGCACAAAAAATGTAAACTTAGCCTTCATGCTAGACCCAGAGACAAGTTGACAATAGCACAAAACAGAATTGAATACAAAAAAACACTGAATAAACGGAAAAAGAGTCTACAAAATCAAGCCTGGGAGGATTTAAGGGAGGCTGCAGAAAGGCGAGACATTTCAGCTTTTTGGAAAGTCATTAATACTCCATGTTTCCAGGACCCAGGAGCACCAAAAATAATGAATACTATCTTACCTGAACAATGGCAGACTCACTTCCAGAGTCTTTATAACTATACAGGACATCTAATCCAAGGGGAAGGACCAAGGTTAATAAAACACTCAAAATTGGACTTTTCCCTGGAAGAAGTAACATCGGCTATAGCTGGGCTCAGCAAGAATAAAGCACCCGGCCCTGATGGAATACCCCCTGATCTGTACTTGAGCAATATAGATCTTTGGGCACCGCTGCTCACGAGGGTTCTGAACGAGGCAGTGGTGGCAGGACTGCCTCGCTCTTGGTCAACAGCAACTATAGTGCCGATCTATAAAAAGGGGAATCGTGATGACCCACAATGCTATCGCCCCATATACCTTATAGATGTGACGGCGAAAGTTTTGGGATGTGTCATTTTACGCCGTTTGCAGGAATGGGCTGAGGAGTACCAGGTCCTATCAGATGTTCAATATGGTTTTAGGGAGGGTAGATCCACCACTGATCAATGCTTGAACCTGTACCTACTGGCAGCAAAATATGCCATCGCTGGTAGTGGGAATATATATATATGGGGTTTATGGACCTCTCCGCGGTCTTTGATCGCATAAACAGAGAAAAACTTTGGTCATTATTGCTACATCTAGGAGTGGATCAACCCCTTGTAGATGTCCTAAAAAATCTACACTGGAATACGTCTGCAAGCGTGAGATATAACCAAGAGGGAAGTAAGACCGATCCTTTTGTATGCACCAGTGGAGTGAGGCAGGGCTGCATTTTAGCGCCCTTCCTTTTCTCTATATATATAAACCTCCTGGAAAAAGAACTTCTTAAGTTACAGGTAGATTCGCCCCAAATTGGCCATCGTGCGGTGCCGGTATTATTATATGCCGACGACGCAGTACTGTTAGCCAGAACCCCCCTGGGGCTGCAGAAGTTGATTGACGGTTTTGTTGATTTTATGGCCAAACTTGATCTATCAACAAACCTGGAAAAATCTTATATTATGTCAACAGGACCCAAGGAAAAAGGGAAAATTACTTATCATATTGGTTCACATAAAATTGGGCAGGTTAAGACTTTTTCTTATCTTGGTGTACTGTTTGACAATCAACTGACTTTTAAACCCCTGGTGGAGAAACACGCAACTAAACTGGCGGCGTCATCTGGCGTTATTATGGGGTTCGGGAGAAGACTGGGTAGATGGTCCCCAGAACAAATATTAAATCTATATAGATCAATATGCTGTGCCAAGGTTACTTATGGTGCAGAAGTTTGGGGTTTTATTGATAAAAAATTACAACTGATACAGGTGGAAGAAAATACGTTCTTCAGAAGAATCCTGAAAGTGCCACAGAGTGTACCGGCCTTTATCATTCATGAGGAAGTTGGAGAGTCGTACATCGAAGATCGGGTTAGAAGCAAACCTCTTTTAGGTCAAAATCTGGACTAATCCCGATGCGTCCTTCACAAGGGAAATTATAAAAGACTGCCTCAAACGGGATAAATGGGCTCATATACCTTGGCTGAAGGACATTGATTGTAAAAATTTCTTCACAGACCCAGAATCCCTAACTACTGAGAATAAAACAATGGTTAAAAAACTTTTCTCGGAACGGCTAAGTATGATCAGGGCGGAGAGGGAAAGACGAAAGCCCACTGTCTTATCTTACTGCCAACTAACAGTGAAGCAGGGAATGGAACCACACCTGAGGGTCATGTATAATGCCCAGGATCGTTATCATATGACCCGTTTTAGACTGAATATGCTCCACCACTTATTTTCGGTCCCCCCGGGTTCACTCTTACAGTGGAGGCGAAGGGTACCTGCGGCTGCGACGCTAGGTCTCCGCAGGATACCCTTCACTTTGTTCTGCTATGCCCCTTTTACTCTGCCCCAAGGCGCAAGTTTTTAGCAGGGATTCTGAAAGAAACAAAACTCAGACAAGCAAAAATGGCCTTGCAATTCCTACAGGAAGCCCCAGATGCCCATACACTGTTCTGTATTGTGAACTTTATCCGAGTTGCATTACAGTTAAGGAACACAAGAGAAAATTGACTGTAATACCATTTAACCCTGTATGGATAACTCCTTTTCCTAAGCTTAATGAAATACGTGTTTTTAGTTAAAAAAAAAAAAAAATTATGTGTATATTGTGTATGTGCTTTTATGGTGTCTTTTAAAGTACTGAATAAAGATTAATAAATTTGAAATTTGAAATTTGAAATAAATTATCAGTTTCGATAATTTCAAACCTTGGTTGAATTTTTCGATGAAATCCAGCCCATGTCTGATGAGCGCTCTCATTTGTTCGAGACAATCTGCTCTGACAACACCCTGTGGCTGCGGCCCAACCTCCATCCCTGAAGAGAAAAAATTGGAAAGTTTGAGGTGAATAATAATGATAATAATATTCCACATTTGTAAAGAGAGAACCATCACCCGTTAGGGTCTCTAGGCGCTGGGGGCCGTAGGGAAAATTAAGCAAGCTATTGCCCAGAGTCACATGGTGCTGGGCTAATCTGCTGCCGGCCCCGGGGATCGAACCGTGATCCCCAGATTCTGGAGTCAGTCACTTTGGCCACGGCGCCACACCTCTCCCCTACAAGGACATCCTCAGAGATCTCACTCACACCACAAAATACCTTAACACCCACTTGAGATAACTTCTTCTGCACCATCAGGCATTCTTCATAGAGACTATCAACTTATACTGAGTGTAGGTAAACATCTCTCACAGTAAGAGTGACATCACACAACATATTGATTTGTAATAACATCTCTCACAGTATAAGGGGCATCACACACAACCAGTATAAGTCAACATCTCTTGCAGCATCCACACAAAACCTTTTCTGTGTGAAGTGACCTTCTATACATCACCAGACATCTCTCACAGACCTATGTAATCTATACCCTCTGTCCTTACAGTATTGCACATATGACATCCCCACATATACTATCTCATAGCCAGTTTGAGAAGACTTGTTATACCAGCAGACCCCATTCAGTCAGGGATACCTTGTACTCTCTGTGAGGTGGACCTCCTTACTCTCTGAAACATCCCCTCACATCCCTCTTAACTCGCATGACCTCACAGCGTCATGCACCCGTACACCACCCATGGAGTCATACACTGCTTCGAGGGCTGCATCGAGCCAGACTCACCCATGCCGTTCATGCAGATGGAGTCGATGGTGTACGCTTCCTCGCCTGCCAGCTTGTACACGTAGATAGGACAGTTTTGCTTATAGTTGGTCTAATAAAAAAGATAATTCAAGGGATCACTAAGAGAGCAGGAAGCTCAAGATATCCAAGAAGACACCACAGTCCATGTACTCACAGTCTCATACCACATCACGCATACCGTCGGTGTGGCCAAGATCCTGGCTTTCCAGGAGATCGCGGGCCACATGACGTCCCAGGGACATCATAACCCCATTCCGACAAATTTTTAATCCCTCTCACAACAAGACATGGGTGGACATGGAGTGGTTCCATATTTTGTTTCAAGTGATATTTCTAGGTCTCATGTAGCACTCAAACTTGAGAAAGGATTCCTAAACTCTATGTGAGTATCATGAGCATCTTTGTCCTCGGGAGAGTTAGCACAGCGAGGTGGCACGGAAATTGCACCTGAGAAAAAGCTCAAGGTGACGGGTGTGAAGTGACACTAAATGGGAGGTAAAGAAAGGCTTGAAAATGTCTCCAGTTGTGAAAAATACTATGGTGGATTTCAAAATTCCTTTCAATTCCTGGCCTTTTTAGCAGAAATCACTGATCTCATTGTGGTGGAGCAAATTTAAACAAAGTTGGAGAAAATATTTTTCAGATTTTCAGTAAGGTTTCTGTCCAGTTTGGATGTATGATGGTAAGGATGTCGGTGAATGAACTTGGCTGTGTGGTTGTTTGATAGAGTGTGAAGAAGCTTCCTGTTTGTTGTTTGTACATATAGTGATGTGGGCATTGTAGTTGTGGCAGACAAGACCATTCGATGGGTGCATGGAGGTATGAAGGTGAATGTGTAAATGTGGCGGTGTGAATGTCTGATGGGTGTGTTTGGGTGTGTATTGCCGGATTTACAGGCATGTAATGGTGGTTCTGCTTTATTGTATGATGTTGGGGCAAGGCTGTATGATGGAGGAAGGGTGGCTATATGATAGTGGGTGAACATAAGTATGAAGGTGGGTGGTTTGGCACCCAATGTTGGGTTTACCAGTGGGTGCATGTGTAATAGTCGATGTGTTCGCGTATGATGTCGGGTGTGTGGATTTATGATGTTGACTATGCTGTGTGCTGATGTGTGATATTGCCTTTGTAGACGTCTGATGGTGGGTGTTTTGGCACCCGCTGATGGGTTTAACAGTGGGTGGATGTATAATAGTTGATGTTGGGTGTGGGCAGGGCTTTAAGTGAGCCGGGTCCTGCCGGTGCTGAGCACCAGCACTTCTAAAAAGCAGGTGCCAATATGGGTCCCTATCGGGCTCTTCATTTATGCCCGCATCCTCAGGGTGGAATTTTGTTTTTTAACTCTGCAGCAGTGCCACCATTCAGTGCCTTTGATGTAGGTCAAAAAGACTCGTTATAATTCTTTCACAGTCTCATAATTTCATAACTGAAGCATTTTCAATATTATATATAAGGAAGCCATAGTTTTTGCTTATTTAGATATGGAACTAACAACCACTGAAAAATCTGTGCTTAGCATAGTGTGCCACCCAACCGGTAATTTGCTGCTTCTGTCACTGCATCCAGATATATAATGCAAGTAACATTACGCCTACAACAAGTCAGGACTATTGGCTTTGCCAATGGTTGTTAGTCACATCAGATAAATAAGCAACAACTATGGCTTCATTATTCAGAATACTGAAAATGCTTCAGTTCTGAAATGATGAGACTGTGGAAGAACTATAACAAGTCTCTTATAAGTTACCTCTGCAGCAGTACCACCCTTCACTGCCTTTGATGTGAAAACATTTTTTAAATGTTTTTATCCTGAGGTTGAGGGCCGATAAGATCTCCATTTTTAGCACCTGTATGTTTTTTTTACAACTGCCAGTGCCGAGCACCAGCAGGACCCGGTCCACTTTAAGCCCTGCTGATAGCGGTGTTTTGTTTAAAGCAGAAAAAATGAGCGACAGTAAGCCGCTACGTCATGAGCCATCACAACATCTTTTGTCATTCATATCCTGTGGGGGAGTATCTGTCAAAAGGGAAGCGACTCCAAATATTCTTCAAACCCACCACCCCCATTTTTAATAATCACGCTGTGGATACTTTCACACCATAGTAAGGCCAGAGTAGTACGCTTAGCAATCGTGTGTTTGATTGCATTTTTAAAACAGTAACAGAACTTACCTGCAATGTTTAGATAAGTCTGTACATATTTATACATTGTCAATTTAATAGAAAAACTGTGAAAAATACTGAGGAGGACCCCGATTATTATTTCTTTCTCCCACTTGGGGGGTGGGGTGTCATTAAAAAGTTTGAAGACCACTGCTCTACACTCAGAGTTGATCTTTCTTGGTTACAGAAGACCCTTACAAAGGAAACCAGCTTAGATAGTTTGCCTGAAAAGATGACAGCATGCAAACTCTGGCGCAAAGCTACCTTTTCCGCAATACAAGCAGAACAAAGATCTTTTCTAATAAATGTAAAGGATGATTAGTGGACATTATCCGGATGCACTCTGGAATGAGGTTCTTGGCTGCCGTCATGTTTGGCGAACCAAACCCACCTTGGAGATACCAATTCCAAGAAAACCGTGAGGAGATGAGATGTTTTGTCCTCCACAATTTCCTCCAAAGATTGTGTGCACAATGGAGAAGAAGAGCCACCATGGTGGATTAATGCTCCCGGAAACCCTTCCATGAAAGGGTGACCCGGTGCCCAACCTTACCTGTATGTAGTTTGCCAGGTGCATGGCGAAGGCGTTCTGGGGGATGTCCACGATGATGCAGGCCCCCATGTTGGAGGTGGTGTTGTGCATGTCAAACATGAAGTCATGAGACTCCGGAGAGCCCTTCGGACCGTAGGTTTTGTTAATTTCCTTCGCTCGTTTGACCTCGTAGGGCTCGTCTTCGGAGTCCGGAGCACTGCAAGGGGTAAAGGGAAGATCAGGAGATAGAATGGGGTGTGACTGGACAAATCCTTAACTATGGAGACCCAAGCAACAAAGTTAGCAGGAACCTGTCATGGCACCCTTATGATGCTTAGAAAAATCCTATATCTCCTCCCCCCCATCTTCCAAAAGAACAGTGACCGAGGCCCTCATTCTATCCCGCCTGGACTACGTAAATTCATTGTACCTGGGAGCACCTATCTGGAAACCGCAGGTTGTTCAGAACTCCGCGGCTTGGGTTCTGCATAACACCCCCCGGCACATCTCTGCTCTTCAAGCATTGATCTCCCTGCATGGACTACTGGTAAATGTAAATGTAAATCCAGTACTTGTATAGCTCACGAATCACCCCTGAAGGGGTATCTCAGCGCTGGGGGGCAATAGGAAGATTAAACGAGTTATTTCCCAGAGTCGCATGGTGCTGGGCAGACCCCTGCCGCCAGAGCTGGGGATCAAACCGTGATCCCCAGCGTCCAGCGTCAGTCGCCCTGGCTGCGGCGCCCCACCGCTCCCCACAGAATCTCATTTAAAACCCTCTGCATGGCTCATACGGCACTCCTAGACAAAGGCCCTGCGATTAACCGTCCCTTGATCACTCCCTACATGCCGTAAAAAAGAACTTTGTGTTCCACCAGTGTATGCCTGGCCATGGTCCCTACCATATAAAGAGTCAGAATTGGAGGTTGGTCCTTCAGATGCAATGTTGCCAAACTTTGGTACTCGCTCCCCCTTACTCTGCAGACAGCCAACAAGAAACTCACTTTCCAGAAACGTCTAAAGACCTGGCAATTTTATAGACACCCCACCTAGATGTCCCTGGCTAGCCTGTGTCACTCTCATAGCGCTGGGATGCCCAAGGGTAGGTATGCGCTCTACTAAAGCTGGATAGATAGATAGATAGATAGATAGATAGATAGATAGATAGATAGATAGATAGATAGATAGACAGACAGACAGACAGACAGACAGACAGACAGACAGACAGACAGATAGACAGATAGACAGATAGACAGATAGACAGATAGACAGATAGATAGATAGATAGATAGATAGATAGATAGATAGATAGATAGAGTCCTCAGGAGTATGCCTGGGGAGGGAAACTATTTAGGAGATGCAAATGGTGTTTGAATTAGTATCTCAGGGTTAAAAGGCACATAGAACTGTGTTACCATTGACAAGGTAAATACCTATTGGACTGGTGCCTATTGGTGGAAGGTTGTGTGCAAGTTTGTGAGTATTTCTGAGACGGTGGCCTTACTGGAGATTGTGTGCATCTATGTGCATGTCAGTGTTTGAGTAAAGTGGTTCCTCTAGGGTGGGTCCTGTTGATGGAGCTGTGGGTCTGTTGTGTGTCTAAGATGATGGTTTCAGCAGGACTGAACCATGTTGCTGCAGGTGTGTCTGCATGTGCTTGATGGTGGTCACTCCCCTTGCCCTCTTTTTTTTTTAAATTGTTGATTGAGATTTATAGTCATGAGGCAGTGCAACAATACAAACCATGTCATAAGTACTAAAGAATAGAAAACATTTAGAATGGTTAATGGCGGTACACTGGTTACACTGAGCGGGTCCCAATACATTCAACACGATACGAAACATAATGCGTGCAACCTAAGAGCAGCTGGAAATAAAAGAGGACCAAGGAAAGGTGTGAGGATGGAGCAGGAGCCAAGGGGGAGGGACCAGCCGCAAGGGAGTCCGGATCAAGGGAAGAGTTGGGTAATCTCTGATCACGGATCATTGTGCAGGAAGGGCGGCCACACCCATTGGCCCATTTAAAGCATATGGTGTGTGTGAGAGAGAGATTTATGTCCTTCTGGACTGGGTCTTGTCAGTAGTGTTGTGTGTGGGTAGGTATGTGCATGCCTTTGATGCACCTTGAGACCCTCACGGGTGAGTAGCGCGCTTTATAAACCCCTGATTGATTGATTGGTGACCAGTGTTTGTGTTCACTTGAGGGAGGCCACTCTAAGGATGATGTAGAGGAAGAAAGTGGTGCTTGTGTGTATGTAGATGTGGTGCCTCCTGGACTGGGTCTTGTCAATGGTGGTGCGTGTGGGTAGGTCCTTGTGGTTCTGCATACCTTTGGTGGACCAGTGTTTGCGTTCACTTAAGGGAGGCCACTCTAGGAATGATGTAGAGGAAGAAAGTGGTGCTTGTGTGTATGTAGATGTGGTGCCTCCTGGACTGGGTCTGGTCAGTGGTGGTGCGTGTGGGTAGGTCCTTGTGGTTCTGCATACCTTTGGTGGACCAGTGTTTGCGTTCACTTGAGGGAGGCGACTCTAGGGATGATGCTCCAGAGGAAGAAAGTGATAGCAGTGGGGACAGAGAGGGATGGGGTGATACTCACTCTAACACCTGCATTTTGAAGCTGCGGTTCAGGTCCTGATCTATGTACCGTACGCACTTCTCCGTGGCACGTGGGTTGGCGATGAAGGCTGAGGCACTGAAGGTGGAACGCTGCAGCTCAGAAGGGTCTTTAATCCAGTGCTTGGCAAGGAAGACCCCCGACATTTCATTGCCGTGGGTGGCCCCGCTCACGACAACACGAGTCAGTGGCTTCAAGGGTGCTTGGGCTGTCATCGTAACAGCACGATATGACCCTGCAAAGACAAAGGGGCCACAAGACCATTGGTTAGTCGTCATGGATTGACTCTTGAGCTCCTGGACCAACAGTGAACAGAAGGCGCTTGTTAAAACTAGGGCTCCCGGCTTTATGGTATTTATTTCTTTAACATTTCCGTCTGTATTTATTCATATTTATTTTTTGCCCATCTTATTGGTATTTATCCATATTTATTTTGTGCTTTGCAAATATATGGAGTCATAAAATTGTATCTTTCCAGATGTGTTTCACGTTTTAAACATGCACTCATACTTTGCTGCCTGTCGCGTGTTAGCACATTAAGCAGCCAAATATAGCAAAAGACTACACCTTCAGGTAAACATGAGCATTATAATACAAATAGACATTACCATATATCTGCATTTACGGAAATCTCTATCTATTTTTAACTTTCTATGCTGCCTATCTGCTCAGCTGTGGTCCTAGAAGCCACGAAAAACAGCATGGAGAGTCAACCAGAAGAAGCACACTTTTCTGCATTTTCACACTTTTAAAAATAAATACAGACAGGAAACACATTGTTTTCTGTCTGTAATCATCTGTAAAAATTCGTAAAAACAGAACATCATGAGCCTTAGTTGTAACCGGCTGTTCTTTGTAATGCATCCTCTTCATAGATTCTCTGTTCCCTGCTGCTCAGCCAGTGTGTGATGTCATGGTTTGTTGATGAGTGCATTCTTATGTGTTCCCTATAACTGTCAAGAAGTGATAAAAAATTCTGACAGTGGGGGGTGTGACAGGGGGTACATCTCGGTGGTTAGTTTGGTCCTCTCAGAAGACAAAATCCTCAGTCAAGCTCAAAGAAAAGACCTCAGATATTGACACCACCAGATTCGCCTAACATAATGCCCAGAGGGTCTTTAAACCCCAGATGAGATGAAGCATTGGCAGGGCCAACAGCTAATAGAAATGTTATATTACGGAAGCAATGAGAGCATGAAGTAGGAGTAAACACGCTACACTACACGCATGCTACCACAGAGCAAACATCTAAGCGACAAGCTTTCCTTCTTGCAGGAACCTCACCCATGATAGATGGGATCTCTCTGATGAGCTGAAGGATGACGCAGACTAGTCACAGGTTTGTAATCCTGTGTGCTGGTATCTATAGAGCAGAGATGTTTTAAAGCATGGGCAAAGTAGGTAAGTGCCCAGGGCTCCCACCTTCCGTCTATTTCTCTATGTCAAACTTTACAGTATTATTCATTGTTGTTTGGGATCATCGGGCTTGAATTAACAGAAAATTGGTTATCATACACACCGTTGATCTAACCAGAGGCTCCTTAGGTATATTATTCCCAGGGCCCAGTTGCATAACCAAGGCCCCCCAAAGCGCCCTCGATGCGGGGGTCCACCAAGTTACAGGGGGCCCCTCAGCACAGTACTCTGCCTGGAGAGCTCTTCAATGGGTTCGGAAGGGGCACCTCCACGTACCTTGCAGTGGGCCCCCTCAAGTTTCATTACACCAGTGTTGGGCCCCAAAATTCCTCAGGATGGCACTGTTTATAGAGCATGATCCCAGCTGGAGAGGGGTTCTACCAAAATACTGGGGCGCTTATATCCCTCTGCACTTGTGTAGTCGCACAATATCGACTACCACTATATCGTCAAGGTACGTAGATGTGGAGTAGATGCCTACACGCCAATATACTTACAGGCAACTATACACAGGCCAACATACCAAGATACCCTTACACGCAGGCTAACCGATAACCTTACACACAGGCCAACATAACCTTATGCACCATCCAACAAACCAACAGATAACCTTACACGCAGGCCAACATACCAACGGATAACCTTACGTGCAGGCCAACATACCAATGGATAACCTTACACACAGGCCACCAAAGCAACAGATAATCTTACACACAAACCAACATACCAACATATAACCTTACACGCAGGCCAACAAACCAACGGAAAACCTTACACGCTGGCCAACAAACCAACAGATAACCTTACACACAGGCCAACATACCAACAGATAACCTTACACGCAGGCCAACAAACCAACGGAAAACCTTACACGCTGCCCAACAAACCAACAGATAACCTTACACACAGGCCAACATACCAAAAGATAACCTTACACGCAGGCCAACAAATCAACGGAAAACCTTACACGCTGGCCAACATAACAACAGATAACCTTTCCCAGCAGCTCTGCCATCCTTTAGTTGCACTGCACCTCTCTCCCCAGCAGCATTGACTCTCTTGGCAGCCTCTCCTCAGAGGCACTGCTGTCTGAGCGGCACTGCACCCGTCTCAGCAGCTCTACCTCCCCTTTACCTGCACTGCATCTCCCTCCTCAGTAGCACTGCACTCTTTTGGCAGCCTCTCCTCTGCAGCACTGCTGTCCCATGAGCAGCACTGCACCCTTCTCAACAGCTCTACCTCCCCTTTACCTGCACTGCATCTCCCTCCTCAGTAGCACTGCACTCTTTTGGCAGCCTCTCCTCTGCAGCACTGCTGTCCCATGAGCAGCACTGCACCCTTCTCAACAGCTCTGCCTCCCCTTTACCTGCACTGCATCTCCCTCCTCAGTAGCGCTGCACTCTTTTAGCAGCCTCTCCTCTGCAGCACTGCTGTCCTATGAGCAGCAATGCACCCTTCTCAGCAGCTCTGCCTTCTTTTAGCTGCACTGCATCTCCCTCCCCAGCAGCACTGCACTCCCTTGGCATCCTCTCCTCTGCAGCACTGCTGTCCCCTGGGCAGCACTGCACCTTTCTCAGCAGCTCTGCCTTCCTTTACCTGCACTGCAGATTTCTCCAGTGTACCACAGCACTCTCTTGGCAGCCTCTCCTCGGCGGCACTGCTGTCCCATGAGCAGCACTGCACCCTTCACAGCAGCTCTTCCTTCTTTTAGCTGCGCTGCATCTCCGTCCCCAGCAGCACTGCACTCCCTTGGCAGCCTCTCCTCTGCAGCACTGCTGTCCCCTGAGCAGCACTGCACCGTTCTCAGCAGCTCTGCCTACTCTTTACCTGCACTGCAGCTCCCTCCCTGGCAGCACTGACTCTCTTGGCAGCCTCTCCTCTGCCGCACTGCTGTCCCATGAGCAGCCCTGCACCCATCTCAGCAGCTCTGCCTCCCCTTTACCTGCACTGCACCTCCCTCCCCAGCAGCACTGACTCTCTTTGCAGCCTGTCCTCAGCATTACTGCTGATCCCTGAGCAGCACTGCACCCATCTCAGTAGCTCTGCCTACTCTTTACCTGCACTGCAGCTCCCACCCTGGCAGCACAGCACTCTCTTGGCAGCCTCTCCTCAGAGGCACTGCTGTCTGAGCGGCACTGCACCCTTCTCAGCAGCTCTGCCTCCCCTTTACCTGCATTGCACCTCCCTCCCCAGCAGCACGGACTCTCTTTGCAGCCTCTCTTCTGCCGCACTGCTGACCTCTGAGCGGCACTGCACCCTTCTCAGCAGCTCTGCCTCCCCTTTACCTGCACTGCAGCTCCCTCCTCAGTAGCACTGCACTCTCTTGGCAGCCTCTCCTCAGAGGCACTGCTGTCTGAGCGGCACTGCACCCTTCTCAGCAGCTCTGCCTCCCCTTTACCTGCATTGCACCTCCCTCCCCAGCAGCACTGACTCTCTTTGCAGCCTCTCCTCTGCCGCACTACTGACCTCTGAGCGGCACTGCACCCTTCTCAGCAGCTCTGCCTCCCCTTTACCTGCACTGCAGCTCCCTCCTCAGTAGCACTGCACTCTCTTGGCAGCCTCTCCTCGGCAGCACTGCTGACCTCTGAGCAGCACTGCACCCTTCTCAGCAGCTCTGCCTTCTTTTAGCTGCACTGCACCTCCCTCCCCAGCAGCACTGACTCTCTTGGCAGCCTCTCCTCGGCAGCACTGCTGTCCCATGAGCGGCACTGCACCCTTCTCAGCAGCTCTGCCTCCCCTTTACCTGCACTGCAGCTCCCACCCCGGCAGCACAGCACTCTCTTGGCAGCCTCTCCTCAGAGGCACTGCTGTCTGAGCGGCACTGCACCCTTCTCAGCAGCTCTGCCTCCCCTTTACCTGCACTGCACCTCCCTCCCCAGCAGCACTGACTCTCTTTGCAGCCTCTCCTCTGCCGCACTGCTGACCTCTGAGCGGCACTGCACCCTTCTCAGCAGCTCTGCCTCCCCTTTACCTGCACTGCAGCTCCCTCCTCAGTAGCACTGCACTCTCTTGGCAGCCTCTCCTCGGCAGCACTGCACCTTCTCAGCAGCTCTGCCTTCTTTTAGCTGCACTGCAGCTCCCTCCCCAGCAGCACTAACTCTCTTGGCAGCCTCTCCTCGGCAGCACTGCTGTCCCATGATCGGCACTGCACCCTTCTCAGCAGCTCTGCCTCCCCTTTACCTGCACTGCAGCTCCCTCCTCAGTAGCACTGCACTCTCTTGGCAGCCTCTCCTCGGCAGCACTGCTGACCTCTGAGCAGCACTACACCCTTCTCAGGAGCTCTGCCTTCTTTTAGCTGCACTGCAGCTACCTCCCCAGCAGCACTGACTCTCTTGGCAGCCCCTCCTCGGCAGCACTGCTGTCCCATGAGCGGCACTGCACCCTTCTCAGCAGCTCTGCCTCCCCTTTACCTGCACTGCAGCTCCCACCCCGGCAGCACAGCACTCTCTTGGCAGCCTCTCCTCAGAGGCACTGCTGTCTGAGCGGCACTGCACCCTTCTCAGCAGCTCTGCCTCCCCTTTACCTGCACTGCACCTCCCTCCCCAGCAGCACTGACTCTCTTTGCAGCCTCTCCTCTGCCGCACTGCTGACCTCTGAGCGGCACTGCACCCTTCTCAGCAGCTCTGCCTCCCCTTTACCTGCACTGCAGCTCCCTCCTCAGTAGCACTGCACTCTCTTGGCAGCCTCTCCTCGGCAGCACTGCACCTTCTCAGCAGCTCTGCCTTCTTTTAGCTACACTGCAGCTCCCTCCCCAGCAGCACTGACTCTCTTGGCAGCCTCTCCTCGGCAGCACTGCTGTCCCATGATCGGCACTGCACCTCTGCCTCCCCTTTACCTGCACTGCAGCTCCCTCCTCAGTAGCACTGCACTCTCTTGGCAGCCTCTCCTCGGCAGCACTGCTACCCTCTGAGCAGCACTGCACCCTTCTCAGCAGCTCTGCCTTCTTTTAGCTGCACTGCAGCTCCCTCCCCAGCAGCACTGACTCTCTTGGCAGCCCCTCCTCGGCAGCACTGCTGTCCCATGAGCGGCACTGCACCCTTCTCAGCAGCTCTGCCTCCCCTTTACCTGCACTGCAGCTCCCTCCTCAGTAGCACTGCACTCTCTTGGCAGCCTCTCCTCAGCAGCACTGCTGTCCCCTGAGCAGTGCACAGACACCGCTGCCACTCCCGGCGACGTCTCTCACTTTCTATGTTTGTGTTTGTTCAACAAGCAATGTTCTGCCACAATCCCAGGAAATATCACCCCCTCCAGTGATTCTTTATATCAGAGCTGGTTCTCCCTCCCCCACTCCCTTCCATACATTGCTGCTCTACCGGCATTATTTCTGTCCTGTCACTCCTTTTCTACTCTTCGCTCCACCGTATGCCCTCCCTTCTTTCCTGGTGTGTTTTACCATTTTATTTTACTGTTTTATCTCTTCTCCCCATTTCATCCTATTGGTATTTCTTCTTATTGCATTCGTTGCCATTAATTATCTCTCCCCCTTCTCCTTTCCCATGGTTTCCTCCTCAAACTCTTTTTTCATTTTATCTGTCTCCTTTTACTTTCCTAACTTCAGCTTTCATCACTTTTATCCTTGTCCGCTTTCCCATTTTCTCCTGCTGCTTCTTACATTTTATGTTTTACTTCTTCCTCCAATTTTCCAATTCGTTTCTCCTCTTTCTTCCTTTCCCATCCATCCTCCTTTCTTGTTCCTTCTGTGAGAAGTTAGCCTGGTATATGATGTCCACTAGTTCTAGTGGGCACCTTGCACCAGTCTAAACGACCCTTATTGATGGTGGTTGTAAAGTCAACCTTATAGACAAGATATCCTAGTGGTAGCATGAACCAGCAGTCTTAGGCTAAGACTTCAGAGAACATGTGAAGCCAGCTTTTTTACAAATTATAATCCCTTGAATACCAAATGAAAGGACACCACACAAGGTATATATCAAATATATATGTATTCATTTCTAACACAACCCCTCTGCACTCTTTTTGAGGTCAGAGGTCAAAGTACATTACAAGTTTCTCAATCAGCATACGATAAATTGCACAAATACAGTTATGTCCTAGGGGCCTCACAAACGATATACTAAAGAAGTGGTATAAGAACCACGTGAGAGTTAGACAGCAGGCCTAGGGCCTGTAGGATCGCTGGGGCAACACTAAACAACCAAAGGTTAGGGAGTAGGAGGCCCACAGGAGACGCGTACAGTGTCTAAACACAGTCGCGAGTTACCATTGACTTATAATGGGAAACAAAGAAGTTACAAAGTTACTGTTTAAGGGCACTTCCGGATGGACTAGGATGAAACCCCTTTAGATTAGGACTCTTCGAGAGTCAAGACCCACGGGAGCACCGGAGTACTCGTGTTACCTCACCCAGGGAAGCCGGGTGCATAGGTGCCTTTTGGTGCTGGGTTTCGTTGTCGTTTTCTATGGAGATCTGCAAAGAAGTGCTGCAGGCGACCAGAGGAAAAGTGTCCGGGTGGATCCAAGGGTGGATCGAAGATCTGTAGAACCTGAAAGCAGAGGGGACAGAGTCCGGGTCACTAGCCAGTGACCAGAAAGAAACCAGGAAGGAACCAGGCGATGTCGCTGGCTTGAAGGTGAAGAAGGTGAGATTGTCTCTTCAGCCACGAGGTCCAGGAGGCATCGACGATGACCAGGAGCTGCATACAAGCTGTCCCACGATGGATCTAGTAGACTGCAGTGTCGGTATCCGGATTGGACCCAACAAGCCTTGGCAACCGCAACCCACACAGGATGACGAGATTGGCTCTGTTGCAGACCAGCAAGGTCTGTGGCACTTCTCCTTTGAAGGAAAGCTGGAGCAAGCCTGGAACAACCAGGAAAATTGTTTAGTTAATAGAAAAGTCTTCAGAGGGCTCACTAGCCAATGGGCAAGGAACTGGGAGGACGCGTCAAGCTGAAATACAAGAGCAGGCCTCACGCAGCACTCGTGGAGTGTGGAGGGCTGAACTTCAGTGCAAATGGTGCTCGGATCTGGGGCTTCTCGTACCCCAATGCACAACTGTGATGGTACCTCGGTAGTCGAGAAGTTAGCAAAATGCAGGATGTCCAGGGTGTCTGGTCCCACATCTCTCGTGTCCGCCACGGGTCTTAGCTTTGCTGTGGATGTGAGTCGGAGTTGGAGGTGTCTGAGAGTCCAGTTCCTGTGTCGCTGAGTCTTCGGGTTCCGGTGGGAGCGTCGACAAAGCAGACTGGCTTCTCCTTTGAAGGAAAGCTGGAGCAACCAGGAAAACAGTTTAGTTTAATAGAAAAGTCTTCAGAGGGCTCACTAGCCAATGGGCAAGGAACCGGGAGGACGCGTCAAGCTGAAATACAAGAGCAGGCCTCACGCAGCACTCGTAGAGTGTGGAGGTCTGAACTTCAGTGCAAATGGCGCTCGGATCTGGGGCTTCTCGTACCCCAATGCACAACTGTGATGGTACCTCAGTAGTCGAGCAGTTAGCAAAATGCAGGATGTCCAGGGTGTCTGGTCCCACAACTCTCGTGTCCGCCACGGGTCTCAGCTTTGCTGTGGATGTGGGTCGGAGTTGGAGATGTCTGAGAGTCCAGTTCCTATGTCGCTGAGTCTTTGGGTTCCGGTGGGAGCGTCGACAAAGCAGACTGGCAAGTTACTGGTGGTGCCTATTTGCACAGGGTGGTCACTCCTTGACCACAAGGGAGATGTCTTCCGTCTTCCAGTCAGAATAGAATGTCGAAGGTCCAAGAGTTCTGTATCAAAGTTTCTTTCCAGGATAATCTAAAGTCCTGGGGACACAGCTCCTATACTTATACTAAGCTAAGGGGCTGGATTACCTACCTAGATCCCTCCTATGGGTGGACCTGAGAAGGGGGTGGTTACACCCCTTTCCCTTTCTCCAGTTTCACGCCAGAGCGGGGCTGGAGTGCCCCAGCAACTGGTTTGAACCTGGCTATGCATGGAGCACCTTGTGCCCCAGGCAGTGTATAGATGCATTCACTGAATGCAGCCCTCCCTGCCCCAATACACATAACCCCTGTCTGGGGAGGTGCTGGCACCTCCCTGGACAGGAAACCTATTGTCCAGGCCGCCCTTGCTGGAGTTTCCCCCAGCAACAAGAGGTTGCTGCATCCATTTTGTGATGCTGAGGCTCTGTTTAACTTTAACCGGTTAAAGCAGTAACATACATGTCTTCTCCCTCTAGAAGGGTGGAATGCTACCCCCGCTGCCAGAATTGGCAGGGGGGGTAGTATTCCAAAGTGTTTGACACCTTACACGACATGTTTTGATAAAGCCAAACCAAAGTTAGCATTAACCACATTAATTATAATGAACTTAAGAGTATGTGGTATGGCTAGATCAGAGAACAGCTATAAGGAGATGGTTCCGAAAGCTGCAGAGGGGCTCAGCTCATGCTAGGGCACCCTCTCACATAAAACCAAGCACTCTGCCTCCAGGATTGTCGAGGCCTACCATAGGAGTGACTTATAGGTGTATATGTGTCTGTATGTAAAGTTCAAGTTCAAGTTCAAGTTCTAGCATTTATAAAGCGCACTACTCACCCAGAGGGTCTCAAGGCGCTTGGGGAGGGGGTTCATTATTTGTCGAATAGCCAGGTTTTAAGTTCTTTTCTGAAGGAGAAGTGGTTTTGAGTAAGGCGGAGGTGAGAGGGGAGTGAGTTCCAGGTCTTGGCAGCCAGGAAGGAGAAGGATCTGCCACCCATGGTGGGTTTTCGGATGCGCGGGACTGTGGCGAGGGCTTGATTGGAGGATCTTAGTTGGCGGGTGGGTTTGTAGAAGGATAGTCGTGAGTTGAGGCATTCGGGTCCTAGGTTGTAGAGGGCCTTGTGTGCGTGGGTGAGAAGACGGAACGTAATTCTTTTGTTGACGGGAAGCCAGTGTAGGTTCTTTAGGTGTCCGGTAATGTGTTCTCGGCGAGGGATGTCCAATATGAGTCTTGCTGATGAGTTTTGGATGCGTTGGAGTTTTTTCTGTAATTTTGCTGTGATTCCCGCGTATAGTGTGTTACCGTAATCCAGTCGACTCGTGACCAGTGCGTGGGTCACAGTCTTTCTTGTTTCGAGGGGGATCCAGCGGAAGATCTTTTTGAGGATGCGAAGTACGTTGAAGCAGGAGGATGAGACTGCGTTAACTTGTCTGGACATTGAGAGAGAGGAGTCTAGGATGAAGCCCAGGTTACGTGCGTGGTCAGTGGGTGTGGGTGCTGAGCCTAGAGCGGAAGGCCACCAAGAGTCGTCCCAGGCCGAGGGTGAGGATCCTAGGATGAGCACTTCAGTTTTGTCTGAGTTGAGTTTTAGGCGGCTCTGTTTCATCCATTCGGCTACTTCTTTCATGCCTTCGTGAAGATTTGTTTTGGCGGTGTTCGGGTCTTTGGTGAGGGAGAGGATTAATTGGGTGTCGTCGGCGTAGGAGATGATGTTGAGGTTGTGTTGGCGCGCGATGGATGCGAGTGGGCTCATGTAGACGTTGAAGAGGGTGGGACTGAGTGAAGACCCTTGTGGTACTCCACAGATGACTTCTGTGGCTTCTGAGTTGAAAGGGGGAAGTCGGACTCGTTGAGTTCTCCTGGCGAGGAACGAGATGATCCAGTCCAGGGCTTTCCCTTGTATGCCGATGTTGCTGAGGCGTTGTATAAGGGTGCTGTGGCAGACCGTGTCGAAAGCGGCGGAGAGGTCGAGTAGAATGAGGGCCGCAGTTTCTCCGTTGTCCAGTAGTGTTCGGATGTCGTCTGTCGCTGCAATGAGGGTGGTTTCGGTGCTGTGTTTGGCTCGAAACCCAGATTGAGAAGGATCGAGGGAGTGGTTGGATTCAAGGAAGGCGGCGAGCTGGCTGTTGACGGCTTTCTCAATGACTTTGGCGGGGAAAGGGAGGAGGGATATGGGTCGGTAGTTTTTAAGTTCAGAGGGGTCTGCTGTGGGTTTCTTCAAGAGGGCGCTGAGTTCGGCGTGTTTCCAACTTTCTGGAAAGGTGGCAGAGTTGAACGAGCAGTTGATGACATCACGAAGATGGGGTGCGATGATGGAGTTAGCTTTGTTGAAGATGTGGTGGGGGCAGGGGTCGGTTGGCGATCCAGAATGGATTGAGTTCATTAGGCGGATGGTGTCTTCAGTGGTGATTGTGTCCCAGGCGCTAAGGTAGTTGGTTGGCGGAGTGGGATCTGAGGGAAGTGGGGAGGGTAGATCGTTGGGAGTGTTCGCGAAACTGTTGTGGATGTCGGCGATTTTGTTGTAGAAGAAGGAGGATAACGCGTCGCAGAGGTCTTGCGAGGGGGTGATGTCGTTAGATGCTGCGGTGGGGTTGGTGAATTCTTTGACGATGTTGAAAAGTTCCTTGCTGTTGTGGGTGTTGTTGTCGAGACGATCCTTGAATGCTGATTTCTTGGCGGATCGAATCAGTTGGTGATGGTTGCGGGTGGCTGCCTTGAGGGTGGCCATGTTGTCGGTGGTTTGGTTTTTTCTCCATGTTTTCTCCAGGGTGCGGCATAGTTTCTTGGATTTTTTAAGATCATCATTGAACCAGGATGTCTTTTTGCTGGCTGGTTTGGTCTGGTGCTTTTTCAGGGGTGCTAATTCGTCAGCACTGTGGGTGATCCATTGCTTGAGATCGGTGGCCGCTTGGTTTGGGTCCAATGAGAGGGTGGGAGGATTTTGGTTGAGTGATGAGAGGAGTTGGTCGGAGGTGACTTTGTTCCAGTTTCTCCGAGGAATGGGTTGTGGGCGGTTGTAGTTCAGGGTAGTTTTGTAGCTGAAGTGAACACAGCTGTGGTCCGTCCAATGGAGAACTGTGGTGCGATCGAAGGAGATGTGCTTGCTGGAGGTGAAGATAGGGTCGAGTGTGTGTCCGGCTGTGTGAGTGGGGGCGTCAACAAGTTGTTTATTTTATTTATTTATTTTATTTAGAAAGTTTTATATAGCGCGAACGTGACCCTTGGGTATCAGAGCGCTTCACAACATATATGAACAGGAGGTATATTAGAAATACAGAATACATAAACATGAGGTAGATTAGACAAACCATTCACATAGCGTTACCTAAAGGGAATGAAGGTAGGTAGTTATAGTTCCATACATTAGGTGTAACCTACTGCTACAATTCACCTAGCATTGTCTTACTGGAGTATGGTAATTTATTTATACTTTACATAACTAGGCGTATCATGTTTGAGTCCGAGATTGGCCAGGTTGTCCAGAAGGGTGGTGGTGTTGCTGTCGAGTGTGTTTTCAAGGTGGTAGTTGAGGTCTCCTAGAAGAATGTAGTTCTCGGAGGCGAGGGCATGTTGGCTGACGAAGTCCGTGATGTCATCGCAGGATTGAGTGCGGGTACCTGGCGGTCTGTAGATGAGGGTGCCTCTGAGAGTGGTCCTGGGGTCGGTGTGGATTTGGAAGTGGAGATGTTCGGCGTTTGCAAGATTGTCCTCGGAGCTGGTTGTGATTTTGATGGTATTTCTGTGGATAATGGCGATGCCTCCTCCAGTTTGATTGGTGCGGTCTTTTCGTATAATCTTGTAAGCGTCCGGTATGGCTATGGCGATGTCGGGAGCAGAAGATGCGTTCATCCATGTTTCAGTGAGGAAGGCGATGTCAGGTGATGCTGTGTCGATTAGGTCCCAGAGTTCTGTTGCATGTCTGTGGACCGAGCGGGTGTTCAGTAGGATGCAGTTCAGGCGATTGGGTTCGGAGATGTGTATGGAGGAATTGGGTTTGGTTAGGGTTCTGAGGCAGTTGAACTTGCAGGAGAGGCAGGCGAATGTGCCGTGGGTGCGTCCTGGGGTGGCCTCGCAGCATTGTGGTGTGCGTCCGGGGTTGAGGGTGAGGAGAGTTGCGGTATCATAAGTGAGTCTGGTGGACTGGGTACGGTGGGGGCCAGGGGGTCTGGCGCTGGGCGTGGGACAGGCGCGGACGGGCGTAGACGGGCTTACCTTTGGCGCACCTTCGGCGCGGATGGGGCGCGACCGCTGCGCGTTAACGCTGCGCGCAAAAGCATCTGTCATATGTGGGTAGTGGAAGGGGAGGGGCGAGGGAGGGTCAGCTGGGAGGCGGGTTCTGGGTGGAGGGGCGGGCTGGAAGGCACAAACAAACAGGATGGCAGCAAAACAAACGAGGACGATGTTGGGGTGGGAAGAGGCGCAGGCGTAGATAAGGCCAGGCGCTACAGTATGCAGCAGCACCCTTTAATTGGCACGACGTGGGCTGAGCAGGAAATCGTGCTCTCTAATTGATAATCACAATGCAGTGCAAGCACAATTCAAACTATCATCAGCAATGCAGTGCGAGCGCAGCTCTCCGAGTGAAACAAACAATGCAATGCGAGCGCAGTTCAAGTAGATGAATAATTGCACAGATAGCGCTACGATACCACTGGCTGGAGGCAGGGAGCTGGGGGAGCGGCCGCTGCTGACGAAGTCAGGACGGTCACCGTCTAAAGGTAGATATAGGTATACTATATCTAAGTAAGGGGTGATTACACCACCTTACCCAAGCTGAGTGATCAGCCTGCTGTGTCAGTTTGGAGGGCCAGCCAGGGGAGGCATCATACATGCTGCAGCCCCTGGTAGGCCTTGGATGCACCTATGCCCTGGGTACCTATGGTACACTTTACAGGGGCTCACAGAGGTGACCCAATACCCAATCTGGTATGTACCTAAAGTACATGGTATCAATTTAGAGAGAGAACAGCTGGGCTGTGGGTCTGATTAGCAGGCCCACAGCCACATTAAAGTCGAAAAACCAGAGAATCACAGCAAAAAGTGGGGGTGACCATAGGAAGCAGACCCTACTCTCCTACACATCCTTTTCCTTTTTATCTTCTATGCCCATTTGCACCTCGTGTTCTTCCATATACCCCTCATCAGCCAGGATAGCTTGACTGCAGTAGCATGGAGAGGATGGAACCCACGTCTGGGCATACCCGTCCCAATCGGGTGACAAATGCAAAAAGAACAATTGATGGACAGAATGCAGAACAATGTCAAAGATTCACCCCTGTACAGAGATCTGGGCCTAAATCCATCGTTTTTTTGCTCCCCGTGCCATTCGAGTTTGAACCCAGCCATATGCAAATCAGTCTTGACCCTGCACCCAATGGGAACTGATGAGAGGTGTTACCCCGAAACCGGTCCCAGGATGCTTGTTTCCAGTTCAGAGAAGACCTGGCTTGGCATTTTGCACTGGACTGTTCCCATGAGGCACAGGGTCAAGGCTGATTTGCATATAGCTTTGTTTGAACTGGGGTGGCGGAGTAAGCTAAAGAACGATGATCACTGTGACTGGGGGTGAGTGTCTGAAAAGTTTCCGCGCTCGTCCATCATCTCCTTGTGTTTGCTTTGTGTACCGTAAGTTGGCAGGGTATGCCCAGACGTGGGTCCCTTGCCCACTTTGCCACTGCATTCAAGCTCGTCTGGCTGATGAGGGCTGTTAGCCCGAAACCTGGACTGTTCCCATGAGGCACAGGGTCAAGACTGATTTGCATATACCTGGGTCTGAACTGGGGTGGTGAAGTGAGCTAAAGAACGATGATGGATTCAACCCAGATCTGTGACTGGGGGTGAGGGTCTGGAAAGTTTCAGCGCTCCGTCCATCAACTCCTTCTGTTTGCTAAGGGTGTATTTAAAGCTCAATCTAATAGGTCCTTACAAAGAGGTAATTGAGTCTCAGTAAAGAGACAACTGTGGACTTATTACTAATGACAAGATCTTACTTTATGTTAAAAAACCTAGAAATTCACAGAAAAAAAACAAAGGATAAAGTTACATTATAGTTAGGTATGGTAATATTATCATTAATTTAAAAAATCATAAATTTACTGAAAAAATTATCATTAAAGTGGTATTATTGATTTGTGAAAACATCAGTTAAGATGTAATATTTCAAACTCCTGACACTGAAATTCACCATAGACTGGCTCTTATTACTGTAAAGCATTGATAGTTTCTTAGGAGGTCGGCTACCCAGTTAACTTGCAAACCTAGAAATTGCATCACACGATGCTTCCAGTTGCTGACATCTAGAGTCAGCAGTCTATCCCAACCCAAATTTGCAGAAAATAAAATGTACAAATAGCTGAAAGTTAGAATCTTTATAATGGGTATGCCTCCAATGGTAAATTTCCTAGAACAAGTGTTTTTAGAACCACTAGTCAAGACATATGATTTTTTTAATTTAATGAACCTTAAGTTTAAAATCCATCATAAAAGAATTAAAAGCATCCAGTAAAGTTTGTAAACCATTTGCAGTGCAGGAGAACAACACTGACACGTCTACGTACAGCAAAACAGGGATGGGTTGTTCACCAATTGTAGGTATTTCGGGGGTTAATGTCTTTAAAAATGCATCCAATGCATTATATAAAATAGAAATGAGAGGATGAGAGGATGTGGTCTAACGGCTAGGGCGGTCGACCAAAAATCTGGGGAACCGGGTTCGAGCCTCAGCAATGATGCTCAACATCCTATTATTCTGGGCAAATCGCTTAATCGCCCCGTGCCTAACAAAAATGAATGTGTCCTTGTGTAACGCAACTGGTGCTCATGTAAAGCACTCCGATACCTTCGGGTCAAATTTGCACTATATAAAACTCTGAAAATAAGTAAATAAATAAATAAGAACAGGGCCAATTTGCAGCCTTGTCTGACTCCCCTTGTAACGTGAATAGGAGACTTCAGGTCACCCACCTGGGTATATATCGAACCTGTATTGTGGTAAGTTTGTTGCAAACTTTTCAAAGTAAATAATAAGGGGGGATCGACACCCGCTTGTTCCATAATATCCCAGAATGTGTCTCTATCCACTAGGTCAAATGCTGAGGAGAGGTCCATGAAGCCCATATGCATGGACCCTCTCTTGGCCTGAACATATTCGCCCAGTATAAGACACAAATTTAGAGCCTGTTCGATCATGCCCCTACCCCGACGGAACCCTTATGGGCCTTGGAGAAGAAGGCTCTATCTCCCGCCCAGTCTTTCAACCTCCCTAAAATCACCCAATCAAAACTGTTTGCGGGGCAATCAATAAGGGAGATTGGCCGATAATTTGACGGGTTGTTCTTGTTACCATTTTTATGTGTGGGTATGGTCACAGACTTCAACCAAGACTCTTGCGGGCCTGTAATGATTATGGCTCTAAAAACATTGGTAATTACAGGTGCCCATAAATCAAGGTTACACTTAAAAAATTCTACTATATATCAAATTTACATTTAAAAATAATTCAATTAATTTAACATTAGTTGCTAATGGTGTTAGTTTAATTCCCTGCCTCCGTCATTTCCTACAGGAGTGCGTTGCAGTACCAGTGGCTGCCCAAGTGTGGTGCGTGACTTCCCTAACATTGGGCTGGAGTACAATTAAGCCTCTTTTGAAACTTATTTTATCTATCGAAAGAAAAGGATTTTTATTACAGAGGGTAAGAACTGGGCGTTCTGCCTCAAATGTACGCAATGTGTGTTGGAGCTATTAAGTTGGCTGTGGTGCAACTGGCGAGTCAAAAAGACCCCGTAACCACTCTGAAGCATGTCAGAAATACCAGACATACGAAAGTACAATATACAAAAATGCCTTATGCACACACACTCGATATCATTTGCAGTCATGTCTCTGTATAAACACACAATTGAATTAAGCCAAGAACAACAATAATAATCAAATTTCTTTGCACTTGTCGCTGTAGTTTCAGAGTTTTAATGGTTCCACAACCAGCCGACACGTGTTTCGTCGCGTTTGGAACAGTGTGTTCGCGACTCCTCAGGGCTGCGGTAAAAAAAACAAAAGAAAAAAGTCACTCCACCGGTGATAATTTTGCCCCGGCGGGGCCCGTGACCAATAGCGAGGAATATCTTTGGAAGATTGCCGAGTAAGATGGCGGGTTCTGCAGATAAAATCACAAAGGGATGAAGCTCCGTCGATAAACGGTCTATGAGCGCGACTCTATGTGGAGATCGCACTTGAATAGTGTATTCTGGTCCAGAATCGGAACACGGCGACCCGGGAGGATTTGATTCAGCATACGCTTCACGTTTTACCAAACACGCACCTACTTGGAGTTATCCGCTCCAGGCTGAATGCCGGGAACACGTCCCGGGCTTACAGTACAGAGAATACACTACTATTCAAGTGCGATCTCCACATAGAGTCGCGCTCATAGACCGTTTATCGACGGAGCTTCATCCCTTTGTGATTTTATCTGCAGAACCCACCATCTTACTCGGCAATCTTCCAAAGATATTCCTCGCTATTGGTCACGGGCCCCGCCGGGGTGGAATTATCACCGGTGGAGCGACCTTTTTCTTTCGTGTATTTTACCGCAGCCCTGAGGAGTCGCGAACACACTGTTTCAAACTTATTTTATGACCTGCATGGACATAGCCTTTTGTGGTCCCAAATCCCTCCTTATATTTATTTCCCTTAACCCCACCCATTTTTTTTATAATTATTCCCTATTTTCCCAACAGACCTGCTGGGCCCTCCCGCACTTACTACACGTGTGGAGACCTCGAATAGAAAAAACTGGAGCGACGAGGCCTCCGCCGTAGGTTAGTGCATTGCAGTTTGGGATACGTGCATTGTAGTACTACTGTAGTGCTATTTCATGTACTACAAATGCAGTTTGTGAGTCAGGCCCTTGCTTTTCGAACCTCTATTTGCCTCGTTTCTTCATTTAATGAGAGGCATATTTAGGATTATTATGGGATTGACTTTAGTCAGGAGTAGTGGGGCTTTCAGTGCTTAGTCCATGAAGATATAGGGCCTGATTCCCCAAACAAAACTCGTAAATCCACCCCCTTTCATGTGCCCTGAAGCAGTGCCGTAGCTAGACCCTTTGGCGCCCATGGAGTGGGGGGCGTTTACCACCCCGCTATAGCCGCGGCTCATGCATGTAAGAGCAGTGCGGCCCGGTGGGGGGGTTTCGACAGACGATGACAAGGGGAAATTATTTATTTATTTAATTTTCTCTCTTTTCGAAATCCCCTCCTCCCCACATGCTTCACCATTGGTCTGAAAGGGTATATATAGATTTAGGAGTCTGGGGAATTCACATCGATTTCTATCAGTATACCTGGACAGCTCCTCGAGGCGCAGGCTTCCAGGTACAGCACTAGCAATGCTGTAAAACTTTGCATTGGGGAAGGAACTAAACATATACTCATTTTTTTTTCATTTTCTTTCTTCATGGAAAAAACATTTCTCCCCATGAAGAAACCCCTTCCTCTACACCCACACGAAGTGGGGGCGGGGCGCCTTCCTTCCATCCTGGAAAGTGATTTTTACCCCTCCCTCCCCTGGAGCAAATTCCAGCTGCAGGATGTGGCAGGCAGAAGAGAGGGGTGTGAACAGCCACAACCTCTAAAGCTGGAGAGGTTCACACAAGCTTAAGGCACCACCTCACCCACTCACTCCATGCAATTGTGGCGCAGAATTATGCGGCTCTAAAACCATTCGCGCGTGCTATATATATTTTTAAGATGTGCCATGAACATACCTTTAAGGCTGAAAATGTTTTTTCTGAGTAAGGCCCGGATCTGTTCAAGTTTTCAACCTCTGTCCTTTGAGTAAAAGGAGAATTCCACCTCCCCTGGGGGCAGCCTCAGAAATGCAGTTTTACACCCAGGCCTGGGAGGGCGAGTTCTAACTCAGTGTGTGCTCTGCGTCATCTGAGTAAGGGGGTGTACCCTGTGTGTGGGGGGGGGGGGACTTGTACATATAAAATGTATATCCCCACAGCTGTAGGGGCAAAGAATCAGGTTCCTGCGTCTGATGTTTACCAGGTGGGCAGAAATACGATTGTTGCAGTCAGACTGTTTTACCGGGGAATGTCTCATAGCAACATCAGTAGACTGGTTACTTATAGTTTTAGGCATCAAAGACTTAGAAAGAAGATTTTAGGAGGTTTATTTAGTGTTTGTGTGGAGAGTGGACATTTGTAAGCGCTTAGAGGTGTGACAGCGTCACTAACTCGTGTTGTATTTCGGGGGGTCCGGGCTCTGCTAACTTGGCGAACGAAGGCAGCTTTGTAAGAAGGTATTCGAAAGTTTTGTTTATATTATTATACATTGTAGCAACGATCACATAATGTAGTTTTTTTCGTCGAATTGCGTGGACATGTTTTATGTTTTGATGCGGTCCTCCAAGGTTTCATAGTCATGAATAAATGCTCTTGTAATTTACTCAGTGCAGCTGCCAGCATTTTCACCCTGTGCTGAAACTTAAGGTGTTTTATTGGAGAACGCATTTTAATTACTTTCTTTTATTTATACCATAAAGTTTTATTACCACTACCATTAGTTTGTCTAGTGCTCATGCGCGTTCCTTTGCCGGTGCGCGCCCCCGCGCTTCCTTCCTAGATTGGCACCTGTCAGCGGTCTTTTGTGAAAGACGCATTGGTTACACGTGGCCAGCTGACCTGGAAAGAAACCCTGCCATTGGTCGCCCTTGGCTGTTTGTTTTGGCGCTTTTATTTGGTGTATTTGGTGATTTGATGATTGTTTGCTCGGAAGTCTTGGCCTCGCATAATAACTCAGTGCTGGTCCCTGCACGCATGCGCCCCTTCAGCTGTTTTACTTTGCTGCCATGATCAAATGTCGATGCATTTACATTTTTTTTGTTTGCAGAAAGGCTTTCCAAGCAGGAACTGAAAACACAGGCTCTTTAGCAGAAGGATGTACGTGCAACACGGTGCTGTGTTTGTATTCAATATAAACACACCAAAGGTGATGGGGGGTGCATGCAAGAATCTACCCAGTCCGAACCCTATTCTTGCAGGTGAGCCGGGGGCAGCTTGGATCCAGTTTCACATCGAGCATGGCACACACGTCTGGGCGTCCCCGTGTCACTCAGGGTGGTGCATAAACACACCAAAGGTGGTGAGGGGGTGCTTGCAATCAGTCTAACCGCTGGCAATAGCTCGGGGTGGCACTCTCCAGCCCATCCTTCTGTTGCCCACCTTGCCACCTTAGTTTGGACCCAGCCTTTTATGCAAATCAGTCTTGCCCCTGCTGCAAAGGGAACAGTGCAGCCCGAACTGCCAGGCCCGGCCCTCCCTGGACCAGAAACGAACATCCTGGGACCGGTTTCGCCCCCGTCTGGGCTCATCTGCCGGTAATCTCACCCTCAGAGTCAACAGACTCTTCCTGCTGCTTAAAGGCCCTCTGGGGAGGAGGGGGTAGGGGTGACACTTAACACACCCGAAGCAGAACTGCCAATAAGACTGCCCTCTTTCAACTTCCATAGTTGTGTTGCTAATAATGGTATGTGTTTTAGCACTGATGGGGGCAACGCACAGAGAGAGAGAGTGGGCACACATTACTAAGCACTTCCCCCACCAAGAATCCAGACATGGGGGGAGGAGCCAAGATGGCGACCGGAGCAGTTGTGTAAGCTCCCGGCTCCGCCAGCCCTTGAGCCCCGCTGTACTATCCTGCCTGATATCCTGTCTGATTCACCGGCTGTTTGAGCGGGGACGGCGCGCTGATATAGCCCATGTTCCTCCGGAATCTCAGATCGTCCGGAATGCGGAGATAGCCTGGTGCCCGTCCTGACGCCATTGCCCCGATGTAAATCGTCGCTGGATGCCGGACCTCGGCGGAGCGGAGACGGCCAGCCTGCCTGTGGGGCGCTCATAACCTGGGAGGAGCTGCCTCCCCTGGATCGCGGACCATCGACCACAGCGCGTTGGATGCCTGGAGTGTTATATATAACGAATACCTCGCGAGTTGAAGGTGGTTCGCACTGCACGTCCGGCTCCTTTGTTACGTGCTGGGAGAGGGCGACTTCGGCTCCATTACGGGACTTGCCCGGACTCGGTTGACCGCCCGTTCGCCCTGACTACCTGTTCTGGCCGGTGGGGGCTCCTCACCGGCGACGCTGGACTGCGCCTGGTGGCGGTGGGAGACGGGGCAACTGCTGATCCGTGTCGACCCCCCCATGTTTCTGTGACTGGCTTGTGGGCGCTATGGATGTTCCCGCTGACTCGCGGAATGGAGATGGTCGTCCGTTCTTGACCTGTGCCTGCGACGCTATGGCCGTGACGGGGTCTAAGTTGCCTGCATCCACCTGTGTCGCGGGCGCAGGAGACTCACGGCCTGCCCTGTCCTATGGTGATGTCCTGTTGGCCCTTGGTGAATTGCGAGCGACGCTGTTTCAAGGCTCCCACGGGCTGAGCGAGAAACTCGACGACATAGTCTTCGACCTGGCGCAGATACGGAGAGGCTGCTCTCGGCAACAATTGCTCACTCCCCTGCTGGTATCTGTGACCGCTACTGAGTTGCCAAGTGTTTCCTGCGATGCTGAGATTCGTGACGACTGTACTGGCGCTTACATACGATCGCTTACCGACTCTGCCTGTGATACATTGTTCCCACACTCGGTGAATGCTTCATTGTATTCATTACCACTCTCGGCGATGGGACTACCGGCGAGGCGACTTCTGGCCCCCTTGAAGACTTTCACGCTAAAGCCTCCGTTATTTCCCCTGTTTTGTTTGTGTTCTCAGGACAATTTCGAGACTCTTTTGGCTGTGATCATTGCATTGTCGGGTATGTGGCACCGGCCATTTTGTATATGTGAATCTACTCCTTCTTCCTTGCTTCCATCTTGTTTCTTTGTTGTAGAGGGGGTCGGCATTGGTCGTGGGGTGTGTATTGAGGGGCATCCGAGATCGGGCCAGGGTTAGGCAGTTTCTCTGCTGTATTGCTCTCTTCCCTGGCGGGGATTGGGTCGAGAATGCTATGTAGAGTGGCTGTATGACCTCAATTTTTCCATCTGGATTTGTCGTTCTTAGTTGTTGCTTGGCTCTCGCATTCAGGGCATCCTTTGTGGCATTGTAATTTTGTTTATGGCATAGTCGGCGCCCCAACTGGCTATCCTGGTACCTTGTGAGCTGTTGGCTCTGCTACACTCTCTTGGGTGCCCGACTTGCCAACAATTTTCATTGGGACAGGGGGATTGTTTGTGGAGAGTGGCGTCCATTTCGCTTTTCTTTGTCTTCGCACTGCCTGGGGCGGCCATCTTGGTCTTTGTTTCAGTTGGGGCGGGCTCCGGTCGGGTGCCATGGTGTGGTGGTCGCTTGCGACCTGCATAGTGCAATGGGTTTCCGGGTATTTACTGTTACTGGCCTGTTAGATGTGTTCTCAAATTGCGGCACCTTTTTGGCGCGTATTGAAGTTATAGCTCCCCACATTTCTTTTGATGTTCTTATCTATCCGGGCACTTTCGACTGTGGGGTAGAGCTGCTCATATCCTGTTGTTAAATCTATAGATGGGGTGGTGACACATGTGCTGCTTCCCTGTCCTGGGTGTACCTGATTCTGTTCCCCCTTTGAGTTTATGGCCTTTGACTGTCTCGATTTAAATGGCGTAAGAATTGCAAATGGCTGGGTGCCCGGGAGGTCTGGTATTGTGTGGGCTCCTCCCCACCTTCTTCTTCTTTCGGGAGGGGTAGATTAGCTTAGTCTTTTCTTCCCCCCTATATTTCATGCGTGAAACTTTCTTTTTCTTACCACTTTCTTTTTCTTTCTTTCTTTTCTTGGTCTATATTTCGGGTTCTTTCATGGGCGACAGGCACATTGCTGGGGGGGGGGTAGGCCGTAGCCTCCGCATTGGTGTAGGGTGGGGGGGGAGATTTACTTTTTATTTAGTTTCTATGGGCCTCTTTTTCTAGACTTTCTGCGCTTTCTTGTCTTTTGCTCTGTTCTGGGTCTGCGATTGGGGTTGGCAGGGAGGGGGGGCGATGTGGGTGGTGCGTCAATGCTGACTGAGGCTCTTGTTGTTTTACGCTGTACTGCCATACTGCCGTGCTGTTCATTTACTATTGCGTAAATACTGTGCCTCCTCCTGTCGTGATGCTAATGTGCGGACTCAGTTCTCCTTTGTTCCTATTCTTATTGATTATATTAATTTGAGCAAAACCTTTAAAATTAACCTTTACTGCTCCTTCTCCTCGGCGACATGTTCCACCCAGTGTAATGACTATCGATTGCTGTTCTGTCGCCTGATGCCGCTGGGGAATTGCATTGCTTACATTTGTGCTTCAAAGTATTTGTGGCCGGCCTGACGGTTGTAGGCCCGTATTTGTTCTTTTACTTATGCACAATAAAGGTTTTTAAAAAAAAAAAAAGAATCCAGACATGCTGACTTTAACAGCGGTTGCTTACAGCGCCACGAAGCTGCGGATGCAAGCGCTAGACGAAAAAGATGTCAGGTACTTGCCCATCGACTGCAGGAAGAAGACCCGGTTCTCAGACGGGACAACGTCTGCCAGGGGAAGTGGCACCCCGGGCCTCAGCGCCCACCGCCCGAGTCTTGGCGTAGCCCTGAACCTCCCGGCCCGAGTCTTGGCACTAGTCTGAGCTCAGCGCTTCCTGGCCCAAGTCTTGGCACTAGCCTGAGCTCAGCGCTTCCTGGCCCGAGTCTTGGCGCTAGCCCCTGCTCAGCGCTTCCTGGCCCGAGTCTTGGCGCTAGGCAGAGCCCTCGTGCCAGCGAGGGGCGCGGCTGTCCCGCCCTGACCCCCGAGGCGGTCCCGGGAGTGAACAGACTGGCTGCGGCTTCAGAGAGGCCGCTGTAAACAAGCAGGAGCTCTGGAGAGAGGCCTCCAGCCGGTGACGCTGACAGGCGCGGGCCTGGGATGGAGGAAAAGACCTTTATTACAAATATGTCACACACCAAAACACTGGTGACACCCTGGCCCCATCGCCAGGCCTAAAGTCTAAACTTCACCCCGGCCCTAAACCACCCCCCCTGCTCACAGGAGTGACGGCCACACCCAGAGCACCCCCAGGGGACCACGCCCAGGGCCTACACTCACCCTCTCAGCAGGGGCATGGCTGTCAGTGGTGCAGCAGGCGCAGTGGCACCGGGCACCAAAGGCCCGAGGGGCCTCTGAACCCCGGTGATTGCTGTACTTGACTGCCCAAGCTGTGAGTGTGGTTTGAACCAGGGCCCCTGCTCTCCAGCCCTCGGCTGCCTTCTGTGCAGAGCGCCTAGAAGGCCCCAGCAGCCCTTACTTGCTATGCAACTGCTCTCCAGACCTCAGATGGCACCGCGCACAGCGCCCAGAAGGCTCCAGCAGCCCTTGCTTGCCATGCCCCTACTCTATAGACCTCAGATGCTGCCTGCGCACAGCGCCCAGAAGGCCCCAGCAGCCCTTACTTGCTATGCAACTGCTCTCCAGACCCCAGAAGCCGCCTGCGCACAGCGCCCAGAAGGCCCCGGCAGCCCTTGCTTGCTATGCCCCTGCTCTCCAGACCTCAGATGCCGCCTGCGCACAGCGCCCAGAAGGCCCCAGCAGCCTTTGCTTGCTATGCCCCTGCTCTCCAGACCCCAGAAGCCGCCTGCGCACAGCACCCAGAAGGCCCCGGCAGCCCTTGCTTGCTATGCCCCTGCTCTCCAGACCTCAGATGCCGCCTGCGCACAGCGCCCAGAAGGCCCCAGCAGCCTTTGCTTGCTATGCCCCTGCTCTCCAGACCCCAGAAGCCGCCTGCGCACAGCGCCCAGAAGGCCCCGGCAGCCCTTGCTTGCTATGCCCCTGCTCTCCAGACCTCAGATGCCGCCTGCGCACAGCGCCCAGAAGGCCCCAGCAGCCTTTGCTTGCTATGCCCCTGCTCTCCAGACCCCAGAAGCCGCCTGCGCACAGCGCCCAGAAGGCCCCGGCAGCCCTTGCTTGCTATGCCCCTGCTCTCCAGACCTCAGATGCCGCCTGCGCACAGAAGGCCCCAGCAGCCCTTACTCTCCAGCTCTCCTCTGACCCCTCTTGGGGTTCTGACCTCTGACCTTCAGGCCTCAAGGCACTGTCAGGGCGGCTGGTTTAAAAACTCAACCAGTGGTTAGACCAGTTCCCACTGTAACCCACCATCCGAGACACACTGTAGATTTCACAGAAGCTTGCCTGGTGCTGGTTTAAACGGATCACCGGTTCTCCAGTATTAGGGGTGTCTTTAATAGATTCACATGCTTGAATATTCCCCGACGTCGAAGTGGGAGTCCCACGGGACATAAAATAGCAGTTATATATATATATATATATATATACATAAAGAAAAATATTTTAATCATACTTATACATATGAAATGTAATACATCTAAAGTATAGAAATAAAGTTGAAAGTACCATAGAACTGAAAAGGGCAATTGAAGCCTTAAAGGGAGAATTCCTTTAGTAGCATATCAGTGTCATTATAATAGTCCACATTCCAGTCAATCAGGCAGCAGCACCTTCTAGAACCTTCTCCTCAGAAGCTCAGGCCCTCAGATTTTCTACCGCACGTCGTGTGAAGGGAATCTCCCTGAGCTCTGCTCAGTTTTTTCTACTTCTATTGCTTACTTCAACTCTTAAGATGTCTTCAACTAAAAAATCTTTATTCAGGCCATGTTCTTCTTGTGGAAAGCTTCGCCTTTTTCATGAAGATCCTCACAGTAAGTGCATTTACTGCCTTTACCCGGATCATGAGGTAAGGACCTGCAAGTTTTGCAGGACTTTCTCTTCAAAGTCTTTGAAAGATAGAGAGGCCCGTCTCCTTCTGTGGCTACAGAAGTTGAAGACTTCAGAAAATCCAGCTTCTGACATAGAGAGCGTGTCTTCTTTCCATTCTAAGGCCTCTCTTAAGCGTGGGTCAAAAACAGAGATGCCTTCTCCTTTCCTTAAGAGAAAGAAGCTCGTTGACACCTCTAAAACTGTCTCCCCACGGGATCTGCCAGCCTCTACACCTACGGGACCTGGTTCTCTGGCGTCGCAGTCCCAAGCTGTGCCCTCGTCATCAAAAACGGGCGCCGGCTCGTCGACGACTACGAGATCCGTCGACGCTGTACCAACCATGACGACGACATGTTCAATGTCAACGAAGACAACGACGACAACGTCTACCTCGTCGGCGACGCTTCAAGAGGTGAGACCAATCTCCTCCATTGTTAAAATATCATCGATGACCATCAAACCTGTCTCGTCTACGGCTCTGGCTAAAAAGCATACGTCGGCGAAGACTTCGTCGACGCGTTCCTCGTCAATCCTCGAGAACGGTCCCATCTTCGTCGACGACAACATCCTCGTCGATGGTGACCAGCCCGTTGGCAGCAACATCATCGTCAACGGTGTCGTCTACGCCGACGATACCACCTTCGTCGACGACTGCCTCGTCAACGGCGAAACCAATGACGACGGCATCTTCTTCGTCGACGACGGAGGCGACGGCGCGAAAATCTACATTGACGAAAGCTAAGGGGAAAACATTGTCACGGCCAACGGCTCCAAAACCTTCATCAGCGGGTCCCACTTTGACAATACCATCTACGATTGTTTCCACTGCCACCTCGTCGACGGGATCGTCGATGACACACCATTCACTTGCTACTGCAACTACTTTCACAGTGGTACCAGCTTCAGTGGTCAAACGCCCGGTTCCACTAGACTTGAGTCCTATTACTAGTGGTGCTAGTCTTCCAGCACAGTTATTTGAGTCCGCAGAAGAGAACTCCATTGATGGTTCTTATGTGGATGACGTTTTTCGTCCTGCGTCCAGTCCTTCTGAACTCAATATAAAGTGCCAAGAAGATGAGGATGAGGAGGAGGGGAGTGCTCTCTTTCCCGTCCATGATGATCAGTTTGATGCACCTCATGAGGAACCAATGACTCAAATACCGTTCTCTTTGGTGTCCAACCTGCAACATATGCTGGACGATTACAATCGCAGATTCCCTCCATCTGCGTCCACTTCACCTGCTCCTCAACCTTCGGCGCCAGCACCAGTACCTGCTGTAACGCCGAGGTCACCGGTTCATCCACAGCCGGATACAGATAATGATGAGGATGTGCACCAGGACACAGATCAGGATGATGATGACGTCCTCACGGATTGGGATAACTATAGGGCCCAAACGCCGTCTACACCACCGACATCGCCCTTGGCTTCCCCGCCAGTGGACATCGGAAGTTTCCACAATCTAATGGTACGTGCTGCCAAGCGTTTCCATTTGACCCTGGAAGTGCAGCAAAAAGATTGCTTCCTCTATGATTTCAAGGACCAGCCTCTAAAGCAGACCCATACCATACCAATTATTGATTTTATTTGGCAAGAGGGTCTTAAACTTATGGAGCGGCCAAATTCCATCCCAGCTGTACTACCACGTCTTGACAAGAAATACAAGGCGTCTGCAGACTCACCAGCATGCCTTGTTTCACATCCTAAGGTGGACTCAGTCGTCACGCAGGCGGCCCAGAAGTGGTTGCATAATCCTGCCACTCCGCTAACTTCTCCTCCGGACCAGGAAGGGTGCTGATTAGACTCTATCGGAAAGAAATTCACCACCATGGCTGCCACAACGGTCAGAGCGGCCAACTCCCTGGCCATCCTCGGAAGATATGACCGTCAAATGTGGTCAGAAATTGCAGCTTTGGTTACCCAGCTTCCAAATTCCATCCGAGCCGAGGCCCAGACAATTGTCCAAGAAGGAGAGAAGATCTCTTCGGAGATTATTGATTGTGCTGTTGACATTTCTTCAACAGGATTTAGACAACTTGCTGGAGCTGCTGTTTTAAGATGCCAAGGCTGGCTCAAATCTACGGCTTTTCGCCCTGAAGTACAGGCGAGAGTTCTTGACTTGCCATACGATGGTGATTCCCTTTTTGGCAAGCATGTCGACGATGCCCTGGAATCCATCAAAAAAGACATGGATACTCCTCGTGCCTTAGGAACCCTCCAATACAGGAAGCGGCCTTTTCGGGGAGCACGTGGCAGAGGCAACTCTTCAAATTTTCGTGGCTCCTCCCAGTATCGTTCCTATGGGGACAACAGGCAGAGATACAATTACCAGTCTCAAAATCGCCAATCCGATTTAAGACCTTATCGGAGAAAAACAACTACAGAGGTGGTACCACCTCTAAAAAGCAGTGACTTCCCCAGGATAAAGTGTTCTCCGACTCTGAAAATTGGAGGTCGAATCTCCCAAAACTTCTACAATTGGTCACTTATCACTTCGGATCGTTGGGTCCTAGATGTCATCTTAAAGGGACACGTTCTCGAATTTACAAAATTTCCCCCCACCCTCCAACCCTCTGGCCCGCCCCCAGCTCATCTAAAAGAACTGTTGGCTCAAGTCAAGATCATGATACAAAAAGGGGCTGTGGAAGTGGTTCCTCGAGTGCAACAGGGCAAGATCTTTTATTCCCACTTCTTTTTAATCAAGAAAAAGTCGGGAGAGTGGCACCCCATTCTGGACTTACGAGCCCTCAACAAGTTCATCAAATCACAAACATTTCGGATGTTAACCTTACTGGAAATTTTACAGTACCTCAATCCCGGGGAGTTCCTCTCCACTATCGACCTCCAAGATGCATATTTTCATGTGCCAATACATCACAAACACAGAAAATATCTTCGCTTCACTGTCGGATCGAAGCACTTCCAGTTCAAGGTGTTGCCATTCGGCCTTCGTTCAGCGCCGAGAGTTTTTACAAAGATAATGTCTCCGGTCGCAGCTTTCCTTCGCCTGTAGGGCATTCAATTTTACCCTTATTTAGACGATTGTCTGATAAAGGCTCAGACATGTCAAGCAGCAAGGCAACACACTCAGACTTGCCTGACACTTTTTCGCACCTTGGGCCTTTCTGTCAATCAGGAAAAGTCTCATCTTCACCTGACAGCAGTTCACGTGCCAGGTGTCTCCAACGCCCTTGCCGACTCTCTCAGCAGATCACTTGCAGACAATCACGAGTGGGAACTCCACCAACCCACTCTGAAGTACATCTTTCGTCAGTGGGGCCAACCACAGATGGATCTGTTTGCGACTCCGACCAACCGCAAATGCCTACGCTTTGCAAGTCGGCCTCCCCACAGAGAGTCGAGCGGGAATGCGTTTTCGTTCAATTGGTCGAACAAATTCGTTTGCGCTTTTCCTCTGCTCCCTCTCGTTCCGCGCCTGTTGTACAGGATGAGGCTTCAACCCTGTCACATCATACTGATTGCGCCCAGGTGGCCATGTCGCCCATGGTTCACGGATCTCCTCCTATTTTCCCAGTGCGATACGATTCTTCTTCGCCCTCTACCTCACCTGCTCACCATCAACCAGGGACGGATTTGCCATCCGGATCCGGCATGTCTCCAACTGCATGCTTGGAACCTGAGCACAATGAGTTCGCACGTTTGAATATTGCTCCGGAGTGCAGGGAAGTGCTGGCTCATGCACGCGCTCCTTCCATCATTAAGACATAACAATTGAAATGGAAACGTTTTTGTGTCTGATGTCACAAGGAAGCCCTTGATCCGATGCATGCCAAGCCAGAGCAAATCCTGCCTTTTTTCTATCTCTAGCGAAGTCAGGACTTTCTCATTCCACTCTTAAAGTCTTTCTGGCAGCGATTTCTCGCTTTCATCATGATGGTTCCACATCACTGTATTCCTCTCGGAACATCCGGCAGTTCTTCAGGGGCCTCTTTCGAATGTATCTGCCCATACGTCGTCCGCCACCTGCTTGGCACCTGAATCTGGTTTTATCTCAGCTCCTCCTACTCCTTTTGAGCCCATCCATTCAGAGGACTTAAAATTCCTCACGTGGAAGGTTGCTCTCCTACTCGCGCTTTCATCCTCCAGGCGAGTAAGTGACATTCAAGCATTCACAATTTTCCAAGGACGCTGTTACTTTACGTACAAATCCAACATTTATCCCCAAGGTTCCTACGGATTTCCATCTTAATGAGCCTGTCACTCACAGGACTTTCTTACCAAATCCTCAGTCTCCCTCTGAGCGTTCTCTACATTCCTTGGATTTAAACCGTTGCCTGAAATTCTACATTCAGCGCACCGCTCCTTTTTGAAAATCAGACCAGCTCTTTGTGGCCTATGGCCGAATGTGCAAAGGACAGCCAGTCACTAAACAATCCATTACTAGATGGATTTCTTCTGCCATCTCCTTCTGCCATCAACTGGCTGGGAAGCCTCTTTCTGCTCCGGTGCGAGCACACTCGCAAGGGCTGTGGCATCATCTACCGCCCTCTTTGCTGGAGTGCCTCTGCGCCAGATCTGCAGGGCGGCAACGTGGTCGAGCAGACACACGTTTACGAGGCACTACTGTCTGGAGTCAGCGGACGCTGCAGACGCTGCTGTGGGCCAAGCAGTGCTACAAAATCTTTTCAACTACGGTGAGCCTCTGTTGCTTCCCGCCTCCTGTCATAAAAGGTTTTGCCATATGCCTAAATGTATGCTATGTTCATATGTGCACTGACTTTACTTACTTTGGTTTTACACTGCCTTTTATGACTCATGTATTGGTTTACTGCTTTCTATTCTTATTCAAGCATGTGAATCTATGAAAGACACCCCTAATACCGAAGAAGAACATTAGTTACTTACCTGTAAACTGTGGTTCTCCAGTATTGGTGTCTTTCATAGATTCACATGCGACCCACCCTTCCTCCCCTCAGAGGCTCTCTTCTCCTCATGCACTATGGCTCACTTTGGTGCTATGAAAATGTGAGGGCCTGAGCTTCTGAGGAGAAGGTTCTAGGGGGTGCTGCTGCCTGATTGGCTGGAATGTGGACTATTATAAATGACACTGATATGCTACTAAAGTGAATTCTCCCTTTAAGGCTTCAATGCGCCTTTTCAGTTCTATGGTACTTTCACCTTTATTTCTATACTTTAGATGTATTACATTTTATATGTATATGTATAATTATGATATTTGAAACCGCAAGTAACTCGCAGCAGTAAGACTTTTTGACATTGCATAATAAATGACTCACCATGAAAAAATTGTCGATATGGCCAGGTGTTATATATTGAGAAAACGTCTTACTAAAGGACTGCTGTGGGAGGCAAACATCATCTGAGTCCCTCCTCACTTGCCACCACTTAAGAACTGCCAATCACGAGAGACACTATATGGTTTAAAAAAGCGCGCTGTGCATTCGAATCTCAATGCCTCTTTTTAAGCACTGAAGAAAGCTACGGCTGAAACGCGTCTGCATTTAATAAAAGAGCTTTGTCCCCCAGAGTGCCTAAGCGAGCAGTATTTTGGCAAGCCTTGGAGCTGATATAAGATGTGAGTTCCACCCTCACACACCTGTGGCACCCGCCTTAAGAGTTCAGCGAAGCCTGCATCATGGTGGAGAGTGGAGCGTAACTTTATGGCAGGAGCATGAACCGTCTCCAAAGGATGTTTCCCGTCGGCCTGAAAGGATGTGAATTATACAAATTCATGGCACACAGTAATTTTACCGCTGCCAACGGTTGCATCCTGGTGTGATATCGGAGGCTTGGCGTGGGGGACTTAATGCGCAGCTAATGGTGGCAACAATATTTGAAACCGCAAGTAACTCGCAGCAGTAAGACTTTTTGACATTGCATAATAAATGACTCACCATGAAAAAATTGTCGATAAGGCCAGGTGTTATATATTGAGAAAACGTCTTACTAAAGGACTGCTGGGGGAGGCAAACATCATCTGAGTCCCTCCTCACTTGCCACCACTTAAGAACTGCCAATCACGAGAGACACTATATGGTTTAAAAAAGCGCGCTGTGCATTCGAATCTCAATGCCTCTTTTTAAGCACTGAAGAAAGCTACGGCTGAAACGCGTCTGCATTTAATAAAAGAGCTTTGTCCCCCAGAGTGCCTAAGCGAGCAGTATTTTGGCAAGCCTTGGAGCTGATTATATATATATATATATATATATATATATATATATATATATATATATATATATATTCGGCTCAAATTTCTTCCAAACGAAAGAACTGACTGCACACCATACGTGGGAAAATTAAACGGATTTATTTAAACCGTTACTGCAACAGGACGCGTTTCGGCATTGCGGCTTCTTCTTGCTGCTAAGCACAGTTACCTGCCACAATCTTTTAAATAAAGTTTAAGGCGACAAACAACATAATTGACATCAATGATGGACAAATGTATATGTGTTACTGTGGCAGACATCTTAGAATGTATTTAAACATTATTGAAAGTATAGGAAAACAACAGATTCAATCTAGCCGTGTATCGGCTTATAAATTGCACATTTCATTAGCATAGTGATAGAGAAAAAACTAAAGTCTAAGGAACAAAATTAAGTCTCTGGATAATTAATTATAATTCTCTTTCAATGTTCATAAGGAGTAGAATCATTAATCCTAAAAAATTAATTGTTGTTTGTATAATTTGTTGGCTCCCGGTGAAACAGAGGGTGGAATTTAAGAGTCTGTGCATTGCGCATAAGACGCTTTATGGACAGGCGCCTGCCTATATTAAGGAACGCCTGACTCCATATCTGCCTAAACGGACTCTTAGATCATCCGACGCCCAGCTGTTGGCCTGCCCCCGTTTTAAAATGGCAACTAAGGGTGGAAGAGCCTTTTCCATACAGACTCCACTGTTGTGAAATAAGCTGCCAGACTATCTTCAGAAAGAGGATAGCCTCTTATGCTTTAGGAAACAGCTAAAAACTCTTTTGTTTAGAGAAGCCTTTGGATCTATATAATTTATTGCTTTTTCCCTTCTTTCTGCGTGAGATTTCCTGGCTGCTCCTTTGGTCATAAGCGCCTTGAGACCTGTAGGTGAGATGGCGCTATATAAGCTAAAGTAACAATAACAATAACAATAATATGCTATCTATATATTACTGCTATTTTATGTACCGTGGGACTCCCACTTCGACGATGGGGAATATTCAAGCATGTGAATCTATGAAAGACACCAATACTGGAGAACCACAGTTTACAGGTTAAGTAACTAATGTTCATACTCGGTCAGCTCATCGAACATTGGATACTTCCAGGCACTTTGTAGAACTTCCCTGGCCTTTTGAGCTCTGCATGCAGGTTACAAGGAGGAGTTAAATGCTCAGATATTGCGAGTTGGACCGGTGCTTCGGTGTTAAATTGGAAACAAAAAACGATGGACTTTAAATATATTGAAAACAAAATGGAGGTAGAACTAAAGCTCCTGACTGCTTTCGGCCTACTGGGCTAGCGCTGCGAAGTGGCCTCGAAGGCGACTTTGAAGCACTACACAAAACATGTCAAATAAACTGACAAGTATTACATGACGTTTTACAAATCGGATGTACGTTGTTACAACGCATGCTTTTACCACGCATGCTGTTACAACGCAAGTTTTACAACGCAAGCCTTTACAACGCATTGCTTTGGGGGGTGCTGGATAGTGAATAGTTTAATTTACTATTCCAACTCCAGTCCCCGTGGATAGTAGGGAAGGTGTTGGATAGTAAATTAAAAGTATTCCCTATCCTAGAGCGCCCCCCAGCGCAATGCGTTGTAATAGTTTTCGTTGTAAAACCTGCGTTGTAAAAGCACTGCGTGGTAAAAGTTGCGTGGTAAAGGATGTTTCCCTTACAAATCTAATGTAAAGCTCTACTGAACCAGAAACCATGCCCTGCGCTGTCAATCACACATCAGGTGTGACGTCACCACTTCCAACTTGTGGGAACTCTGAACAGGAGCTGATCCCGGACCCTGAGAGGCCAAGGAAGAGGCCTCGGCCGGGTGAAGGACCAGAGCACACAACTGTGGAAGTAACTATCACTCACTGAAAGTGCTTCTTTGCCTAACAAGCATTGGTGGCACACATCAACAGAAAGGGGGCCACTCGCACCCTGACTGATGTGGTGGAGCTGAACCCTGGCAGAGTATCCTGTGAGATATCTCCTCTGTCCTCTGGGGCTGCAATGTTAGAAGCTGCTGGAAAGGACTTACCACGAGCAAGGTTATTCTGAGGGCCACTGGTGGAATTATGTGGTAGGGGAGGGCCAAACTATGCTGCAGGGTTTAGTAACTTATGTGACTAGAAAAGGCAAATTATACGGCACATTTTATGACAGTAATACTTTGTTATTTTGTCATTTATACACTTGTTAACACCGTCTGGGACTAATTTTAAGACCCTCACATAGCAATAAGCAACCAGTGAACCTTTTCAAACCGCCTCCCTCTGCGCGGCAACACACGTCGCTACCTTTTTAGTAACTTTTGAACCGTGTGAGCTAGAAACATTTTTTTTTAATCTGCAGATCATGCAGCAGATGATGGATTATGTGGCAAATGCGGCTAATCTACAATGATGCAAAAATCGCTGCGGCTGCACAATCAAATAAGTCCAGAGTCCCTGGTTGCGGTGCGTTCACAGCATGGCATTGTAGTACCGCATGTAAGGACTAGGATGGACACATTTTCCAGATGTTCGAACCTCTGCCGGGCAGTGCTGAGGTCTCTAGTGTACTGCGAGGCTTTTCTGCCTCATGGACTTTTCAGTAAGATCTCAGGACACGCCGGGACCGGTAGAACATTTTGGCCATGGGTATTTTTTACCATGATACATGCGTCCAGTATTTCTGTGACTAGTAAATAATATTAAAAATCGCCCTATGCGCTAACAGGTCACTCCGTAGAATTGGGAATTGTAGTTGGCTGGAACCCAACCTACCTTAGGCATACTAATAAGACACGTTGCAAATTCTGACTCTCTAAGATTTAAGACTATCACCTGGATGTTGGCCTGCTGGGGTCAGCAGACCTCCATGTCTGTGATTGCTTTTTAATAAAGAAAACTTTTTTTAATGCTTCCCATTATCCTTAAAGGAAACCAGTGACAAGCTGCCCCAAAACCCAATCCGAGGATAACAAGTGAACAGTCATCAGGGCAGGGTTGGATTGGGATTACAAATAGGCCCGGGCACGCTAAAAAAAGTGTTCCACATTTGGATATTGCCTTTTCGCAAAACACTGCTTTTGCTACATTTTAATTAAAAAACGGAGGGTACGGGGGTTAAAAAATGCATGGATTTGTTTACACTGGTGAAACACACCTGAAAACAGGTGAGGCCATATTTGCTCAGGTCCCCTGCCTGCTCAATATGCATATATTAATGGGCTGGCCCAGCTGGAGAAAGAGAGAGACACCTCTGCCTGTTAGTAAAAGGGAGGTAATGGACACCCATCTGCCGCCAGAAAGGCCACTCAGGCATCCACTGGGCAGCTTGCGGCATCGAACTATGCAAAAAACGCCCTTATCGGCCCCCCAGGCTGCTCACAGCTGGAATTCGGATACCGGCCCCTCGGGCATTTCCCGAGTGCCCTCGTTACCAATCCAACACTGCATCAGGCACTCACAAGGGTGACCAGAGGTGCAGGACTGAAGCAGTCCTTATGGAGGTTGACTTTTACATATGGTTGTTTCTCGCACACGCAGTCAAATGTCTCCGTTTGAGGCGACTCGGTGCTTCACAAGGACAACCCTGATGGTGTAGGTTTAGGGTTTTGGAAGATCTTCTATACGTAATTAAATTGGGGTGATGGAGAACATATTTACGAAAGGTTTTCCATTTGATATCTTGAGAGCTCTCCATTGACAAGTATTGATTTTGTCATCAACACTTTGCAGAGAGGGAATTTTGAAACGGCGGAGTATTTTACAGTCGTTCATATAAATAGGATTCCCCCTAACTGAAGAGGTACAAGGGGTAATTCTGAAAGAACAAAGAATCACAGTGTCCCCTCTTTACTCAATTTTTAAACTGATCTGCAACAGCATCATCCCCACTAACCCTGTTTCATAGGATAGGAGTCGCTTCACTACACCTGACACCTGTAAGGTGTCTGTATCCGGAGTGACATCACAGCTGTATAAGGATGTGTAACCAGTCTAGCTGGTCAATGTGCGTCTCACATTTTTCACCCCGCCCTTTCCAAGAATACTTTCAGTTGTAACATATCAAGGTCTTGGGGATGCGGGTAAAGTCTTAAAATGGTTTTCGTCATTTTTGCGGGATCGCAAGCGGGCTATGCGTTTGAGAAACTTGCACTCTACATCTTAGCCAGTTTTATTGGGCACCCCACAGGCCCAGCTGTGAGCCCCACTTTATTTAATCTGTATGTCACTCCCCTGGCCAAACTGATTGAGGATGATGGATTGATATTTCACTTACGCTGATGATACTCAGTCGATCTTTGATTTGACCGGCGACCCAGATCAGTTTTTATCAAGCATCACTGGACAAGAGTAAATTGGCCTACCCTTAACAGCACACAACCGAAGGGATCACCTCTGGTAAGCAGTCAATGTGGACTGATGAATGGTGCCCCACATACTGGTATCTCCAGCCCCGTCCAATCTCAGTATTGTCGGCTACAAATCTTGGAATTGTACTTGACTCTAAGCTCCCTTTCCCCCACATATAGATAAGTTAGTGACCACTTGTATGGCGCCGCTGAGAGTTATTCGGGGAATTCTTCCACTGAGCCAAGCTGCCTCTATATTAGATTATTATTCATGCACTAATTCTGTCACGTCTTGATTATGGAAACTCCTTGTTTGTAGGCTGTAGGAGAGTAGGGTCTGCTATCCTATGGTCACCCCAAATTTTTGCTTTTTGCTTCACTGGTTTTCGACTACTGAGGCTGTGGGCCTGCTGATCAGACCCCCAGCCTGCTGTTCTCTCACTAAATTAATGACACATGTGCTATAGGCACATACCAATTGGAAATGGACTCCTTGTCAGCCCCTGTAGAATGCACTATAGGTGCACAGGGCACAGGAGCCACTAAGGCCTACCAGGGGCTGCAGCATATCTTTTGCCACCCCTGGCTGGTTCTTAAATTGACACAACTGGCTGATCACTCAGCTGGGGTAAGGTGGTGTACACACCCCTTGCTTAGATATAGTATACCTATGTCTAAACCTATATCTGGACACATGTAAACCTGTGAGCCACTCCTATAGACAGGCCTCACCAATCCTGGAGGCTGGGTGCTTGGTTTTTATGTGAGATGGAGCTCTAGCATGAGCTGAGCCTGTCTGCAGCCGTCGGGAACAAATCCCTAAGCTGTTTCAGGATAATGCCATACCATATACTATTAAGTGCCTTATAATCCTCGCGGTTATTTAGCAACTCTGGTTTGGCTTTATCAAAACATGTCGTGTAAGGTGTCATACGCTTTGGAATACCATCCCCTCGCCAGTTCTGGCGACGGGGATGGCATTCCACCCCTCTAGAGGGGTAAGACATGTTACTTTACTTTAATGCGGTTGATTTCTCCAAAGACCTTAAGATCCCCAAAATGGATGCCTCTGCCACAGACAAATGTCTGGACCCCTGGAGCTGACCGAAACCCAGTCAAGGGGGTCCTGGACAAAGGGTTTCCTGTCACAGGAGGGTGTCACCGCCCTCCAGACAGGAGATAGTGTATTGTAGCAGGGAGGTTTGAAAGAAACCAGACACTGCCTGGGGCGCACAAGGCTGCCCCTTGCATAATCCGGCCAAACCGGTTCTGGGGCACTCCAGCCCTCGTGCCAGGGCGGCCTGGATCAAAGGAAGGGGGTGTATCCACCCACTTCCTGGGTCCCACCCATAGGAGGGGACCTAGCAGGTAATCACGCCCACCAGATTCGAATAAGAGTGGGAGCAGTGCCAATGCACATCAGATTTCCTGGAAGAAACATTTGAAACGATATTCTGGACCCTTCGCCCTCCATCTCAACGTGGAAGCCCGAAGAATCTCCCTTGTGGTCAAGGAGTGACCACCCTGCAGCAGCAGGCACCATCCAGCCCTCGACGTCTACTTAGTTGCAGTTCCCGCCGGAACTCGAGCGACTGAGATCGACGAGATCAAGCCTGCCCAGCTTCTAACAGCCCGATCCACAGTCCCTGCAAAGCTGAGACCCGTGGAGGCGACCGGAAGCGTGGGGCACGCCATCTTGAAGTGACCACGAGACGCTGACCGTGCAGCCCACGAGTGACCCTCGAAGCTGTACACCGGGGTTTGAGAAGCCCCCACCCTGAGCTACTCCTGAGCCGAAGTTCAGCCCTCCACACTCGACGAGTGCTGCGTGGGGCCCTTTGGCACGATTTGGCTCAACGCGTTGGCCCGGTCACTTGCCAGCTGGCTTGTGGTCCCTGTGCCGACGAACTACAAAAGAAGACTCGTGATTCTGGTTGCTCCAGATCCACACCAGCTCCCCTGAAAGGGAGCCCCGACTCTGACCTTCCTGGTCCGAGTGAGACGCCATCTTCCAATCCCGCGTGGATTGCTCTTACCAAGGCTTGTTTGCTCCAAACCGGAAGCCGACTGCACCGACGGTGAGAGCCTGCGTGGGACAGATCGTGACCTGCTCCTGGACGTCGCAGATGCCCCAGAGCCCACGTGACAGCGGAGAGAAGCGCCTCGACGACCACCTGATTGCGCCCGACATTGCCTGGTTCCGTCCTGGTTCCACCCTGGTCACTGCTGAGTGACCCAGACTCTGTCCCCTCTGCTTTCAGGTACTCTACAACTTGAGTCCACCCTTGGACTCCACCGGACACTTCGTCTTCACCCTGCCTGCAGCCCTTTCAGCTTCAAGCACCAAGAGCCTGCGTGTCAAAACCCGACGCCACTTCGACCCTGTGCACCCACTTCCTGTGGGTGAGGTAACTTTGCTCCGCCGGTGTTCCCACACTGGTGCACACCTCTAGGGTCTGTGTGTTAAGTTTTGTTCCTCTAGGTTCAGCGGAAGTGTCCTTAAACTTTAACTATTTGACTTTTACGCACCATTGGTTAACATTGGTGCATGCGTGCGCTTTCCGCACATCTCCCGAATCCCGAGGGCCATTCCCGACTTCAGCATTGCTTGTCCTGACTGCTCCCAGCGATTCCCTAGGCCCTAGGCCTAACCACTGTTCGAGTGGCCTCTCTTATACCACTTGTTTAGTATATGGTTCGAGTGGCCCCCTGCCCTCATCCATAATTGTGCAACTTTGTATGTTTAAACAGTGCTTTTGATTTAACGCTTGTGCCCCTTTATTCATAAAGAATACTGGGGATTGTTTTTAGTAATAAACACATATATTTTTATAATATATACTTGTGTGGTGTCCTTTCATTTGGTATTACAGGATTGTATGTGGTAAAACAGCTCGCTTAACACGACCTCTTAAGTTAAGCCTTTAGGCTGCTTAGTCCATGCTACCACTAGGATAGCTTGTCTAATAAGGTTGACTTACAACCAGACACCATAAGGGGATTGTTTGGTCAGGTAGTAGGTGGTTCCAGAATTGGAAACATCCCCTACCAGGCCAACTTCTCACATTGGTGAGCAGCGGTGCGGATTTGAGCTTGCTGTTGTTTTACCATTGCAATCTTTATATCAAATTGAAAGATCACATCAAGTACCTCTAGGTACATATAAAATCAAAAGCTTAGCATATTAAGTTCTACTGAACTTAGTAGTTGTAGGTTGAAGGGAGTAGCACACCCCTGACTACAACTCACTAGCAAGGTCCAGTAGGAAAACACTTAGTGTAGGTAAGTGCACCACTTACACCTCACTAGTAACCATGTCCGACACAGGAAAGGCCTCAGGGTCTAGTCCTGTGACAGTTGACCCTACCCAGGCAACTTCTGGATATGACAAACTAACCCGCAGAGACTTGATTGTCTTGTGCAAAGCAAGAGGGTTAAAAAGGGGCAGAAGCCCCACCTGCCTAATCCTGATAGGACTCCTAGAACAGGATGACTTAGAGAGGGCAAAAGCAGCTTCCCTAGATACAGGAACTGGAGGGAACCCCCCTGCAGTTGATCCCCCTGAAGAGGAGGATGATGATGACTTGGATGAGGACTCAGAAGTTGAGGACTTAGAAGTACAGGATCAGGGTAGCCAGGTCCCAGTTGGTAGGCTTAGCCAGGCCAACTTGGACCTACTGGGAAATGGAGAGGGCCAGCACCTCCCCAGATCCCAACAAATGATTCTCCCAGGCAACAGAAGAGTGAGATCTCCCTCAGGAGACTCTCATCTTTCTAGTGCCTCCAGGGAATCACAGAGAGGCATGAATGCTTCTCAAAAGTTAGAGCATAGGGCCAGAATGAGGGCTGTCAAACTCCAGATAGAGAGGGAGGAGGTAGCCTTGGCTCAAGCTAGACTTGCCTTGGCAAGAGAGCAGAAATTAAGTGGCTTAGATGTCACTGGTGGCAGCAATTTTCCAAGAGAAAAAGACAGGGCCTATGACAATAGAAACCTGACCAAGATTGTGCCCCCCTTTAAAGAAGGGGATGACATCCACAAATGGATGACTGCTCTTGAGAGAGCCTGCATGGTACAGCAGGTTCCTGAGAACCAGTGGGCTGCAATTTTGTGGTACTCCTTTTCTGAGAAAGGGAGAGACAGGCTCCTCACAGTTAGACCTGAGGATGCCAAAAACTACTCTGTTTTGAAGAGTGCTCTCATTGAAGGGTATGGCCTAACCACTGAGCAATACAGGTTGTTGTTCAGAGACACCCAGAAAGCACAGACTCAAGACTGGACTGATTTTGTGGAGTGTGCCACTAAGGCTTTGGAGGGTTGGTTACAGGGAAGTAAAGTTTCAGACTATACAGGATTGTACAATCTTATGATGAGAGAACAGATCCTTAATAACTGTACAAACCAGCTGTTGCATCAATACCTTATTGACTCTGATCTGACCTCTCCCCAAGAATTGGGAAAGAAGGCAGACAAATGGGTCAGAACAAGGATTAAGCAGAAACCCCAGAACCAAGGTGGTGACCAGAAGAAAACAGACCAGAAGGGTGGTAATCAGAATCAGAAAGATAAAGAAAAAGACCAGAAGTCTTCAGGCCCCCAAACTAATAGTAAGGAGGGTGGTTCCCAAAATGGTAACAAGAAGAAGAAGAACAAAGGTCCAAAGACACCTTGGTGTAATACCTGCAAATCAGTTTCACACTGGGGCAGTGAGTGCACCAAGGCAAATCCAGTTCCCACCACTACAGCTCCTAAAGCAACTGCAACCCCAAGTACAGTAAGCAGTGGTGGAACACAGTCCAAGGGTGTAGCTGGGTTGACCCTGGGTATTGAAGTAGGATCTGGCCTAGTCAGAGTCCCTACACAGGCAGTTCTCCTGTATGATGTGGACATTGAGTTGCCCACTGCAGTAAGCCCCACTAACCTGGGCAAATACAGGCAGACTCCCTTAATAAATGAGAAACTGGCTCAAGCTTACAGGGACACATGTGCTAGTGTCACCATGGTGACCCCTGGCTTTGTGGACCCTGGACAGATTGTACTAGGAGAGAGCTACCTAGTAACCAATGCAAGCAACTCCACTACCTCCCATAGTGTGGCAGTTGTGAACTTCTCCTGGGGAGGGGTTGATGGCCTAAAGAAAGTTGTGGTGAGTGCAGACCTACCAGTAGACTGTCTGTTAGGCAATGACCTTGAAAGCTCAGCATGGTCAGAAGTGGAGTACAGGACTCATGCAGAAATGCTAGGGATTTCAGAGCATGTCCTTGCCATGACAAGGGCTCAGGCTAAGAAGTGCCTTCCTGAACCAGTGGTGGATCTTGAGACAATAGACCAGCCACAACCCAAGAAAAGGAGCAAGAGAGGAAAGGCCTCGCCTTCCACCTTGCCCCAGGTTGAGGATCAGGTTTCAGAGGAAACTGATTCTGCAGTCCAAGAGGAGACTGTCTCTGAGGAGCTTGAACCTGACCAGGTTGAGTTTCTGGGGACAGGGGGACCCTCAAGGGCAGACCTGAGGCAGGCTCAATTAGATTGCCCTTCCCTTGAACCCCTCAGACAGCAGGCTGCTGCTGAGGCTGCTGGGGATGCCCAAGGTACCCATACTGTATATTGGGATGAGGGACTCCTTTACTCAGAGGCTAGAGCCCCCAAGCCTGGCATGACCAGGAGGTTGGTGATACCTCTGCAGTTTAGGGGATTCCTCCTTACCTTGGCCCATGATATTCCCCTTGCAGGACACTTAGGCCAGAACAAGACGTGGGACAGGCTTGTTCCACACTTTCACTGGCCTCACATGTCAGAGGATGTCAAGGAGTTTTGTCGCTCCTGTGTCACTTGCCAAGCCAGTGGTAAGTCAGGTGGCACAACAAAGGCCCCCCTAATACCACTACCTGTGGTGGGGGTCCCCTTTGAGAGAGTTGGAATTGATATTGTGGGTCCAATGGACCCCCAAACAGCATCTGGGAACAGATTCATACTGGTGGTAGTGGATCATGCCACCAGGTACCCAGAGGCTATTCCCCTAAGGACCACCACAGCACCTGTGGTGGCAAAAGCCCTCATTGCAGTTTTCTCAAGAGTGGGCTTTCCTAAGGAGGTACTATCAGATAGGGGGACAAATTTTATGTCCAGCTATCTAAAAGCAATGTGGAAGGAATGTGGAGTAAACTACAAGTTTACCACCCCATATCATCCACAATGCAATGGGCTTGTGGAGAGATTTAACAAGACCCTTAAAGGCATGATAAAAGGATTACCAGAGAAGCTCAGGCGGAAATGGGACATTCTTTTACCCTGCCTGCTCTTTGCTTACAGAGAGGTCCCACAGAAGGGGGTTGGCTACAGCCCTTTTGAACTTTTGTTTGGCCACCCTGTGAGAGGTCCATTGTGTTTGGTGAAGGAAGGATGGGAGTTACCTCTCAAAAAGCCCAAACTAGACATAGTGGACTATGTACTTGGTCTCCGCTCCAGGATGGCTGAGTACATGGAAAGAGCATCCAAAAACCTGGAGGCCAGCCAAGAATTGCAGAAAGCTTGGCATGACCAAAAGGCTGTACTGGTAGAGTTCCAACCAGGACAGAAGGTATGGGTACTGGAGCCAGTGGCTCCAGCAGCACTCCAAGACAAATGGAGTGGACCCTATCCTATTATTGAGAAGAAAGGGGAAGTCACCTACTTGGTAGACTTTGGAACACCCAGGAGCCCTCACAGGGTAATCCATGTGAATCGCTTGAAAGCATTTGTAGACAGGGAGGACATGAGCTTGCTCATGGCCACAGATGGGGAACAGGAGGAAGAGAGTGACCCTCTCCCAGACCTGCTTTCCCAGAACCCTGATGATGGTTCAGTTGATGGAGTAGCCTTGGCAGGCAGCCTCACTGACCAGCAACAGAGGGACTGCAGACAAGTTTTGCAGGCTCACAGGCAAATGTTTTCACTCACACCCAGCCAAACTGACTGGTGTACCCATGTTGTGGACACTGGTGACAGTCTGCCTGTCAAGAATAAGATCTACAGGCAACCTGATCATGTCAGGGATTGCATCAAGGCTGAGGTGCAAAAGATGTTGGAGCTTGGAGTGATTGAGCCATCAGAGAGCCCATGGGCCAGCCCAGTAGTCCTGGTGCCAAAACCTCATACCCAAGATGGTAAGAGAGAAATGAGGTTTTGCGTGGATTACAGGGGTCTCAATGCTGTCACTAGGACAGATGCTCACCCCATTCCAAGAGCAGATGAGCTCATTGACAGATTGGCTTCTGCCAAATTTCTGAGCACATTTGATCTGACAGCTGGCTACTGGCAAATCAGACTAGCTGAGGAGTCAAAAGCCAAAACAGCATTCTCTACCCCTAGTGGACATTATCAGTTTGTGGTAATGCCCTTTGGTTTGAAGAATGCACCTGCCACTTTTCAAAGGTTGGTGAACCAAGTCCTTACTGGGTTGGATGACTTTTGTGCAGCTTATCTGGATGATATTGCTGTCTTTAGCTCCACCTGGGAGGATCACCTGATCCACCTGAAGAAAGTTTTGGAGGCCCTGCAAAAGGCAGGCCTAACTATCAAGGCCACAAAGTGCCAGATAGGGCAGAGTAAGGTTGTATACCTGGGCCACCTAGTAGGTGGAGGCCAGGTTCAGCCACTGGAAAGCAAAATCCAGGCCATACAGGACTGGGCTCCTCCAGTTACCCAGACACAAGTCAGAGCCTTCTTGGGCCTGACTGGGTATTACAGAAAGTTTGTGAAAAACTATGGGTCTATAGTGACGCCATTAAATGACTTGACATCCAAGAAGATGCCAAAAAAGGTTCAGTGGACAGTTAGCTGTCAGAAGGCATTTGAAGACCTGAAGAAGGCCATGTGCTCTGCACCTATCCTAAAGAGTCCTGACTACTCCAAACAGTTCATTGTTCAGACAGATGCTTCTGAGTTGGGGGTGGGAGCTGTACTCTCACAACTTAATCAAGATGGTCAAGACCAGCCAATTGCTTTCATTAGCAGGAGGCTAACCCCAAGAGAAAAACGTTGGTCAGCCATTGAGAGGGAGGCCTTTGCTGTGGTTTGGGCATTAAAGAAGTTGAGGTCCTACTTGTTTGGAACTCACTTCCTAGTGCAAACAGACCATAAGCCCCTCTTATGGCTTAATCAGATGAAGGGTGAAAATCCCAAACTGCTCAGGTGGTCCATTTCCCTACAGGGGATGGACTTTACAGTGGAGCACCGCCCAGGGACTGACCATGGTAATGCAGATGGTCTCTCCAGGTACTTCCACTTAGAACATGAAGACTTATCTGGTCAAGGTTAGTTTAATGTCCCTGCGTTTGGGGGGGGGTTGTGTAGGAGAGTAGGGTCTGCTATCCTATGGTCACCCCAAATTTTTGCTTTTTGCTTCACTGGTTTTCGACTACTGAGGCTGTGGGCCTGCTGATCAGACCCCCAGCCTGCTGTTCTCTCACTAAATTAATGACACATGTGCTATAGGCACATACCAATTGGAAATGGACTCCTTGTCAGCCCCTGTAGAATGCACTATAGGTGCACAGGGCACAGGAGCCACTAAGGCCTACCAGGGGCTGCAGCATATCTTTTGCCACCCCTGGCTGGTTCTTAAATTGACACAACTGGCTGATCACTCAGCTGGGGTAAGGTGGTGTACACACCCCTTGCTTAGATATAGTATACCTATGTCTAAACCTATATCTGGACACATGTAAACCTGTGAGCCACTCCTATAGACAGGCCTCACCAATCCTGGAGGCTGGGTGCTTGGTTTTTATGTGAGATGGAGCTCTAGCATGAGCTGAGCCTGTCTGCAGCCGTCGGGAACAAATCCCTAAGCTGTTTCAGGATAATGCCATACCATATACTATTAAGTGCCTTATAATCCTCGCGGTTATTTAGCAACTCTGGTTTGGCTTTATCAAAACATGTCGTGTAAGGTGTCATACGCTTTGGAATACCATCCCCTCGCCAGTTCTGGCGACGGGGATGGCATTCCACCCCTCTAGAGGGGTAAGACATGTTACTTTACTTTAATGCGGTTGATTTCTCCAAAGACCTTAAGATCCCCAAAATGGATGCCTCTGCCACAGACAAATGTCTGGACCCCTGGAGCTGACCGAAACCCAGTCAAGGGGGTCCTGGACAAAGGGTTTCCTGTCACAGGAGGGTGTCACCGCCCTCCAGACAGGAGATAGTGTATTGTAGCAGGGAGGTTTGAAAGAAACCAGACACTGCCTGGGGCGCACAAGGCTGCCCCTTGCATAATCCGGCCAAACCGGTTCTGGGGCACTCCAGCCCTCGTGCCAGGGCGGCCTGGATCAAAGGAAGGGGGTGTATCCACCCACTTCCTGGGTCCCACCCATAGGAGGGGACCTAGCAGGTAATCACGCCCACCAGATTCGAATAAGAGTGGGAGCAGTGCCAATGCACATCAGATTTCCTGGAAGAAACATTTGAAACGATATTCTGGACCCTTCGCCCTCCATCTCAACGTGGAAGCCCGAAGAATCTCCCTTGTGGTCAAGGAGTGACCACCCTGCAGCAGCAGGCACCATCCAGCCCTCGACGTCTACTTAGTTGCAGTTCCCGCCGGAACTCGAGCGACTGAGATCGACGAGATCAAGCCTGCCCAGCTTCTAACAGCCCGATCCACAGTCCCTGCAAAGCTGAGACCCGTGGAGGCGACCGGAAGCGTGGGGCACGCCATCTTGAAGTGACCACGAGACGCTGACCGTGCAGCCCACGAGTGACCCTCGAAGCTGTACACCGGGGTTTGAGAAGCCCCCACCCTGAGCTACTCCTGAGCCGAAGTTCAGCCCTCCACACTCGACGAGTGCTGCGTGGGGCCCTTTGGCACGATTTGGCTCAACGCGTTGGCCCGGTCACTTGCCAGCTGGCTTGTGGTCCCTGTGCCGACGAACTACAAAAGAAGACTCGTGATTCTGGTTGCTCCAGATCCACACCAGCTCCCCTGAAAGGGAGCCCCGACTCTGACCTTCCTGGTCCGAGTGAGACGCCATCTTCCAATCCCGCGTGGATTGCTCTTACCAAGGCTTGTTTGCTCCAAACCGGAAGCCGACTGCACCGACGGTGAGAGCCTGCGTGGGACAGATCGTGACCTGCTCCTGGACGTCGCAGATGCCCCAGAGCCCACGTGACAGCGGAGAGAAGCGCCTCGACGACCACCTGATTGCGCCCGACATTGCCTGGTTCCGTCCTGGTTCCACCCTGGTCACTGCTGAGTGACCCAGACTCTGTCCCCTCTGCTTTCAGGTACTCTACAACTTGAGTCCACCCTTGGACTCCACCGGACACTTCGTCTTCACCCTGCCTGCAGCCCTTTCAGCTTCAAGCACCAAGAGCCTGCGTGTCAAAACCCGACGCCACTTCGACCCTGTGCACCCACTTCCTGTGGGTGAGGTAACTTTGCTCCGCCGGTGTTCCCACACTGGTGCACACCTCTAGGGTCTGTGTGTTAAGTTTTGTTCCTCTAGGTTCAGCGGAAGTGTCCTTAAACTTTAACTATTTGACTTTTACGCACCATTGGTTAACATTGGTGCATGCGTGCGCTTTCCGCACATCTCCCGAATCCCGAGGGCCATTCCCGACTTCAGCATTGCTTGTCCTGACTGCTCCCAGCGATTCCCTAGGCCCTAGGCCTAACCACTGTTCGAGTGGCCTCTCTTATACCACTTGTTTAGTATATGGTTCGAGTGGCCCCCTGCCCTCATCCATAATTGTGCAACTTTGTATGTTTAAACAGTGCTTTTGATTTAACGCTTGTGCCCCTTTATTCATAAAGAATACTGGGGATTGTTTTTAGTAATAAACACATATATTTTTATAATATATACTTGTGTGGTGTCCTTTCATTTGGTATTACAGGATTGTATGTGGTAAAACAGCTCGCTTAACACGACCTCTTAAGTTAAGCCTTTAGGCTGCTTAGTCCATGCTACCACTAGGATAGCTTGTCTAATAAGGTTGACTTACAACCAGACACCATAAGGGGATTGTTTGGTCAGGTAGTAGGTGGTTCCAGAATTGGAAACATCCCCTACCAGGCCAACTTCTCACATAGGCCTCTCGAAATATGCCACCAAAAGCTCCAAGGTGTTTTAAACTCTGCAGCTCGATTGGTGTTAGGGCATGGACGCAACCTCTCGGCCTCAGACCAGCCACGTGAACGGCACCGGCTCCTGAAGGGAGGTGAGTGCTGTTTAAGGACCTGTCCTCTGCTCTGCCCACTGGCACTCCAAGACGAGTTTCATCGATATACATCAACCAGAACTCTGAGATCCCCCTCCCACTGCCAGCCACTCCCAAATTCAGGAAAACCAGAATTGGCGGACGGATGATGGCTGTTCTCATCTTGAAAGCATCGAACTGAATACTTATCCATCGGGGCTCCCAATCTAATGCGGTGCAGTTAAAAAAAGATCTTAAACCCTCCCTATCTGATCTTAAAATCGAATGACTTTCAGCCTTTGGGCGGCGCTCCTTCCGAGAGCCGTGCAGCGTATCTTGAGGTCTGGGCTCATCTTCTGGACTTCTGGAGAAGTGGACACTTAACATAACAAAACATAACAAATGCCTCAGAATCTCATTGGAGGGTTCAGCATGGAAAATGAAATGGAGAAGCCTAGACTAAGGCTTTGGTAGGTGATGGGCAAGGGGTAACTGAAGCGCCAGCATGAACGATGACCTTCTTTCTGGGGGTTTTGCACTAAAAGGCACCATCCTGCCCCCCTGTACTCAAAGGTGAACCTGCTTCACTCAACAAAAGGGTTAGGCCCGGTTCACCCTTTCTCAGCCTATTGTTTTTAAGAAAATGTTTGCGAAAAGGCGTTAGAATCACAATTTGACATTTTGTGAATGTTTCTTAGGGAGAGACCCCCGGTGACAGTCAAGCTTGCTTGCTTGCTACAGTCGCTCACTCCCAGGCATGTCAAACCAGTGTTCGGCCCACCACTTTCAAAGGCCACCAGCTGCCACTTCAACTGCGCCCTCTCTGTGGTCAATGTCGTCATCCTGAAAGTGCCCATGCGGCCATGAGAAGTGATGAAGGGCATGACGCGGACCAGCCACCTCTGGGGAACAATGTCCGAGTGACATATCCTCAAATCATGAATAGGTAGGTTCCCCTCCACGCCCCTCCCCCTCCGCACTTGGGGCCCCATTATGATTGCAGGCGGATCGCCACTGCCCATATGGCAGTAGCGATCCGCCCACAGAAAACTTCCGCCGGAACTGTAATCTCCCCCGCCACATTACCATGGCGGGGGGGAGCACAGCGGACGGAAAGACCGTCCGCCGGTTTTCCGCCCGGTCGGAGAGTCGACCGGGCGGAAAAGCTGCTAACATGGTGGTGGTGTCTCCCAGACACAGCCATCCATATTAGCATAATGGCGAGCCGCCACGGAAAGGCAGGTGGAAATTAATTGCGGAGCCCGTTGCGGGCCCCCAGGGATTCTGGGGGGTGGGGGGTGCACATGGGGGGGGTACCTATGGTACCCCCTGCATTTCAAAATACAATGTGGCAGGCACCATGCGGTGCCTGTCACGTTGTGCATTGAAATGCATGATGTGCATTTTTAGCATTGCGGCGGGCGGTGCTTTCAACAACGCCTGCCGCAATGCTAAAAATGTGGGATGCGCACGCCAGTGTGGCAGGCGCATCCTAATGGCCCCCACGGGACCCCCACCCTTATGGCGGGCATCCCGTTTTGCACTAATGTGCCCCTTAGTCTCTCTCACTTATCTCTGCACTATTTTCCTAGCTTCCCTCAATAACCTAGCATTTTATGTCCATCTCCCTCTCTTTGGACTCTTGTTAAGAATCCATGTTGATAGGGAAACCTCGACATAATCAACTGTGCTCTGACCCTATTGGTGGCGGGCTAAGCATCTCCCCATCTCACTCAGTCTAATCTGCAGTGTTCTCGCCATTACCTCATAACTCCCTCCCCCTGCCTACTTGCTTCTCCAAAATTCTCCCTTGCACCATCAGACGGCCTCGGCGGTTGGAGCATTTGTGTCTACATTTGCCTGGTGATCTGCAATGGCATAGAGTAGAGAGGTGTAGAGTGCAGTGTGGTAGAGTGCAGTGTCGTAAAGTGCAGTGGCGCAGATAGATTAGAGTGGTTTGGAGGGATGAAGAGTGTAGTGGTGTAGAGTACAGCAAAGTGGCATAGAGAGTGGCATAGAGTTGAGTGTTGCAGAACAGAGTGCAGTGGCCTGGTGCGTAGTTGCATAGAGCAAAGTTGAGTAGAGAGTTGGAGAGTAGAGTGGTGCATAGAGCAATAGCATAGAGTGCAGTGATGCAGAGTAGAATAGAGTGATGTAGAGTGCAGTAACATAGAGCGCAATGGTGGAGAGTGGCGTAGCGTGTAGTTGCGTAGAGTGCAGTGGTGTGTAAAAGAATGACATTGAGTTTAGTGCCAGAGAGTGCAGTCTTGCAGACTAGAGTGTCATAGAGTGCAGTGCTGTAGAGTAGAGTGATGCCAAGTAGAGTGGTGCAGAGTAGAATGGTGCAGAGAGCGGTGGCATAGAGCACAGTGATGTAGAGTAGATGGAGAGGCGTAGAGGGCAGTGATATAGTGTGGAGTTGCATGCAGTGGCATAGAGTGCAGTCGTGCAGAGTAGTTGGCATAGAGTGCAGTGGTATAGAGTGCATTGGTTTTGAGTAAAGTGGTGTTAAGCACATTGGCACAGAGTTCAGTGATTTATAGCAGAGTGGTGTTGAACGCAGTGGTGTAGAGTGGGGAAGAGTAGAGTAGAGTCGTGTAGAGTGGTGCAGCGTAGAGTGGTGTGGTGCAGAGTGGTGTAAAGTGGCATCGAGTGCAGTGGCATAGACAACAATGGTGTTGGGTAGATTGTTTCAGAGTAGGGTGAAGTAGCATAGAATAGAGTGGTGCAGAGTAGAGTGGAGTGGCAAAGGGCACAGTGATGTCGAGAAGAGTGGGGCAGAGTAGAGTGCCGTAGAGTGGAGTTGTGCAGAGTGGAGTAGATGGGCATACAGTGCAATGGTGTAAATTGTTTCAGAGTAGAGTGAAGTGATGTAGAGTAGGGTGGTGCAGGGTAAAGTGCCAAGAGTAGTGGTGTAGAGTGGCATTGAGTGCAGTGGCATAAACTTCAATGGCGTTGAGTAGATTGTTTCAGAGTAGGGTGAAGTAGCATAGAATAGAGTGGTGCAGAGTAGAGTGGAGTGGTGCAGTGCCGCAGAGCACAGTGGTGTAGAGTAGAGTGGTGCAGAGTGCAGTGCCAAGAGTAGTGGTGTAAAGTACATTGGTGTAGAATGCAGTAGCAAAGAGTGCAGTGTTGCAGAGTACAGTGGCATAAAGTGGAGTGGTGTATAGTGCAGTGGTGAACTGTGCAGTAGAGTAGCAGAGTAGAGTGGTGCAGAGTAGAGTGTAGTGGCACAGAGTAGAGAGGTGTAGAGCTCAGGGGTGGAGAGTGCAGTGTTGCAGAGTGTTGGAGAGTGCAGTGGTGATTAGTAGAGTGGCGTAGAGTGCATTAGTGCAGAGTGCATATAGTGTGCAGAGTAAAGTGACGGAGAGTGCACAATTGTTTTGTAGAGTGCAGTGACAGAGTAGAGAGTTGTAGAATAGAGTATAGTGGTGTACAGTGAAGTGATGCAGAGTATATTGGCATAGATTGCAGTGATGTAGAGTGTATTGGAGAGTGCAGTGGTGCATAGTAGAGTGGGGTAGAGTGCATTAGTGCAGAGTGCAGTAGCATAGAGTGTTGCAGAGTAAAGTGACAGAGAGTGCAATGGCATAGAGTAGAGGGGTGTAGTGTGCAGTGACATAGAGTAGAGAATTGCAGAATAGAGTATTTTGGCATAGAGTGCAGTGATGTAGAGTGTATTGGTTCTGAGTAAAGTGGTGAAGTCTGCCTTGGTGTTGAGTGCAGTGGCGTAGAGTACAGCAGCATAGGATAGAGTGGCATGGAGTGGCTTAGGGTAGATTGCTGTGGTGTAGAGTGGAGTAGCACAGAGTGGAGGAGCGTAGAGCGGAGTAGCACAGAGTGGCATAGAGTGCAATGGCATAGAGTAGATTCGTTCGTAGTAGAGTGCAGTTGTATACAGTGCAGTGGCTTAGAGTGGATTGGTGTAGAGTGCAGTGGCATAGAGTGGAGCGATGTAGAGTGGTGTAGAGTGCAGGGGGTTACATTGCATTGGCGTAGAGTACAGAAGAGCAGTATAGAGTAGAGTAGTGAAGAGTAGAGTGCAGTCATGCAGAGAACAGTGGTATAGAGTTAGTAGCGGATAGTGCAGTGCTAAGGGGTACACTGGCATTTAGTGAAGTGGCATAGAGTGGAGTAGTGGAGAGTAGACTGGAGGGGTGCAGGGCAGAATGCAGTGGCGTAGAGTGTTGTGATGCAGAGTGTAGTGATGTAGAGCGCATTGGCGTAGAGTGGCATAGAGGCGAGTGGTGCAGAGTAGAGCACAGTGGCATAGACTGCAGTGGAGGAGAATAGAGTGGCAAGGAGTTTGTGGCAGAGAGTGCAGTGTTGCACCGTAGACTGCCATGGAGTGCAGTGGTGTACAGTACAGTGGCATAGAGTGCACTGCTATGGAGTGCAGTGGCATAGATTGGTGCAGAGTAGAGTGGCATAGAGAACAGCTGTGCAGAGTACAGTGGTGCAGAGTACAATAGAGTGGCGTAGAGTTAGAGTGCAGTGACATAGAGTGCAATGAATGACGCTGGGAGTGATTTATTAGATGATGCGACTGTAATCACAAAACATCTCTTTTCGTTCTACTTTTCACTCTTCCTTTTATGTATCCTAACATTTGCTCGCCCTGGCTCACTGCTACCCAAACAGCTCCATATTTCCACACTGTTTAGCAGTTTGTTGGGCACTCCCACTTGTCTTCACCCCCCTTTCCTACCCCTACTACTTTAATTTGTCCTTCCCTGTTGACTCTCTTCTTGTGCTCTGTGGCGTTCACCAACATTGCATTATTCAGATGTTTTTAACCTATGAATCCCTTGGAACTCTGCCACCTTTGACTTTTGGACTGTTGTGCTTCCTTTGATAGTTTTTTTTGTTGCTCTGAATTAATGCTTTCTTTTCCTGGTTTTGTTCCTGTACATGTAGAGCGCTCTGATGCCTCTGGGTCTAGCCAGTGCTATATAAAACCTTACAAATAAATAAATTCCAGGATGCAATAGATCCCGGAAGTACTCCTTGAACAAATATGTATATTTTGGATAACAATTAACAGGTATCCAAATACACTATGATTATATGTGGGGTCAATATAAATTATAAAAGTAAAGGACCATCTTTTAATTGTTTTAATAATTCTAATAAAAACAAAAACAAATAAATATAAGACTATAACTCGGTGATTAGTAGTGACTCGTAAGAAAATACATAATATCAAACATGATGGGCATATTGTTTAGTCCATCGGCATTTGAATTTGATCGCTGTTAGTATAAATGAGGCCTTGATGTAGTGAGTAGAAGACACCGAGAATGGATGCATGAATAGAAACTGAAGTCTCTATATGTGAATATGCTATTTCTAAGTAGTAGTAATTATGTTTTATATTTTTTAATAGATGATTGTTGTCATAAAGTTAAAATCCTGAAGAAGGTGGTTTTTTTTCGAGCGCCATCTACCGAAACGCAGCGTCAACAACATTATGGTTTTGTTTATAGTATCTGTGCATTTGGGTGGTCATTGCCAGATTTGAATGTGTACTTTTAATGTGATTTTTATAATTTAATGTGTTTTAAATCTATGCATATTGATGTATGAATTATAACTGTATGGATATTAGTAATTTGTGGTCAATATTCTAAGAGACAAGGCCCTGCTTCAATTTTAATAGTATTGTTTTTAAAGAACTTTTTTATCTTTTTAAAGAATTTTCAGACTAATCGATCGTACAATGGGGGTATGGCTCGTACACCGACCGTACAATGGGGGTACGGCTTGTACACCCCATGATCGCAGGGGTACGGTGCGTACCCCTGCGATTATGGGGGGTACAGACCGTACGGTGTGTATGTGTTTGTGTGCTTTTCCGTACGACTCGCCCTTACCTAACGTGGACCGTACGAATCGCGTCCTCATACCCCGGTCCGGATCGTACTCGTCGGGTCGTACGGCATGTGTACGAGTCGTACGGTTCACGGTTTCAGCCTTGCAATACGTACGGATCGCGACGATTCGGACGAATTCATGGAATACGGATTGTACTTCGCGACTCGGATGGACGGGTACGATTCGTACGGAAAGGGCTCCGGATACAAATCGTACGGACGTTTTTTTTCCCGAATCGGAATCGACCCCTTTGTGTAAATACATAGAGTACAATGACATAGATTGGCATATAGCGCAGTAGTGTAGAATGCATTGTCTTTTAGTAAAGTGATGTAGAGTGCATTAGCGTAGAGTGCAGTGATGCAGAGTAGAGTTTAGTAGTGCAGAACAGATTGCAGCGGTGCAAAGCAGGGTGGAGTGGCACAGAGTGAAGTGGCATAGAGTAGATTGTTTCAGATTAGCGTGTGGTGGTGCACCGTAGAGTACAGTGGCGTAGAGTACAGTGGCGCAGAGTGCAGAGTGGATTAGAGTGGTGTAGAGTAGATTATCATAGAGTGCATCAGTGTAGAGAGGAGTGGTATAAAGAAAAGTGCACTGGTGTAGAGTGCAGTGGCATAAAGTGCAGTGGTGCAGAGTGGTGCAATGTGGAGTGGTGTAGAGTGCAGAGGCGGAGAGTGTAGTGGTGCATAGTAGAGTAGTTTGGGGTAGAGTGCATTGGGATAGAGTGATGTGGAGTATAAAGGCGTAGAGTGAAGTGGCGTAGAGTGGAGAGGGGCAGAGTAGAGTGCAGTGAAGTAGTGTGGAGTGGGGTAACATAGTATGGTGAGGAGTGCTGCAGAGTAGAGTGGAGTGGCGTAAAGTGGAGTTTGCTTGGTGTGGTACCTCACTGCCATTACAGACAGCACCTCTTCAATTGACATGACCATAACATTTGCACAGACATACAGTTTTACTGATACAAGTATACAGCGCACAAACGATAATGTGTGGAAATGTCATCACCTAGTGTATTGATTTGTTTTGATTGTATTAAAATATCTGTTTCCACCACACTTTAGATTTACCAAAAAGTATGCTTCATCTGTTCTTTTCTAATTCTGATATATTCTAAAATATTCTGATGTATTCTGAAATATTTAATTCTGATAGATTCTGAAAAATCTAATTCTGATATATTCTGAACTCCCACATGTGATATTTGATATGCAATGATTTTAAGTCCTGCCTTTTGTCTTTGAGCTTGACTTTATTTATTGGTGATGTTTCCTTGATAAATGTTCACCAGTTTTGGCTGATTTTTGCACTGCAACAAAGGTAGGAAGGGAGACAGCAAACCGCTGCAGAAAAAACACTATCCTCGCCCCACAAGATACTATGCATTGGTTACCAATTAACAGTCAGGGGCGAAGCTTCAGGGGGGTATTTGGGGTGTTACAGCCCCCTAATAAATGTATTTCCTGGTAAATAGTTGGGTCCAGGTGCATTCAGTCAGGTATGGTCACCTGGCATTCCTTTTCTGCAATATAACCTGTGCAGGACTGTGGGGCACACACCTTGGCACACCTCTGCCCCACCTCCTCTGGGGCATCTGTGTATTCCCAATGACAGCTCTCTGTGTGCATATTTTGAGAGACAGCTGTTCATGAAACAAGACTAGAAGGGTAGAGGTCCCTTTAGGGGTAGCACTTCAGTCACGATACGCTCCCTGCGCTCTCGTGCACACCACCAGGGGGCCTAATTGTCCAATGTTCTAATAAGGTTTGGGACCCCCACCCTCTACATGCATAAACCTATCATTTGGAAAATGCCACCCATTCCCCATCCATGCCAGGTTTTGTGGAAGCCAGCCTGCTCATGCTTGGACCTCCATTACCTATAGGCCCCTGCTCACTGCTTCGTCTCCACCCTGCAGCCTAAGGATGTGTGGAGGAATTCAGCTCACCTGTGACTGACTGCAGCTGCCCTGCTCGCAACTGATGCATGTGATTACTGTGAGTTCCTTTAGGCCCCAGCTCCCTTCAATCCAGCGTTGGTCTTTGTAGCTGTGTTCCGGTGAGACTGACCCTTGTTTCCCGAGCTTTTGTTGTTATTGTTTCCAGAATTCCTGAGCTCTAGTTATTCCTTGTTCCTGAATTAACACTGGCTGCAGTGCTGCCTTGACTGCTGAGCCTTAGCCATTCCTCATGTCCTTGACTCCAGAGGCAGCACTATTTTGTGCGCCCTGTCGTCTCTCTCCTTCTGTATTTACCTTTCCCCAGTCCCTGCCTTTTTTCCATTTACCTTTTGTTCCAGTTTCTACCGTGCTGTCTTCCTGCTCCTGCTGTCTTGCTTCTAGGTTTCTTGTATGTTTGTTACTTGCCTTCTGCCAAGTGTGCCCTTTGTTTTCCCTTCTTTCCTGTACCTTGATTTCTGAGCTGTAGCTAAATCCTTGTTCCTTGAATCAGCACTGCCTTCAGTGGTTCCTTGTTTTCGTGATTCCTGAACCAGTACTATGTAGTGCACCCTTGTAGTCTCTTTATTTCTGTGTTTACTTTTCCCCAGTCCCTGCCTTTTTCCCATTTACCTTTTGTTCCAGTTTCTACTGTGCTGTCTTCCTGCTCCTGCTGTCTTGCTTCTAGCTTCCTTGTATGTTTGTTACTTGCTTTCTGCCAATTGTGCCCTTTGTTTTCCCTTATTTCCTGCTATGCACTCATCCTTGCTAGCTCCTTGTCTATTGTCGATGTGTATTTTTACCACCTTGCATGTTCCTGTTTAATTGCCAGGATCCGTGGGCACAGCTGACAACCTAGGTGGTGTTTCTTGTTCACTGTGAATATTCTCTCTGAGTTACATTTATAACATCACCATAGGTATCAGCTCCACAGACCCTGCCTTTGCATGCATATCCTATATGTGGGTATTAGCAGTCCGTATCTGTAACAGCAATTATGGGAGGAACTTACTGTTAGAAGTTGGCCTGATATATGATGCTCACTAGTTCTAGTGATCACCTTGTATCAGTCCAAACAACTCTTATGGTGATTGGTTGTAAGTCAACCTTATAGACCAGCTATCCTAATGGTAGCATGGACAAAGCAGTCTTAGGCTAAACTCTTTTGGCATGTGAAGCCAGCTGTTTTACCACAATATAACCCCTTGAATACCAGATGAAAGGACACCACACAGGTTGTTATGAAAATAAACAGTATATTTATTAATAACAACACCTCTGAACTCTTTATGAGGTCAGAGGGCTAAGCACATGACAATCTCTTAAGAAAAATACGACAAGTTGCACCTTCTGGTCTGCTTTCTTCTTGCCATCACCCTGGTTCTGGTTCTGCTGCTTGACGCTTGTCCTGACCCATCTGTCTGCCTACTTTCCCAATTCTTGGGGAGAGGTCAGATCTGAGTCAATCAAGTGCTGATGCAACAACTGGTTCTGACAATTATTTAAGATTTGCTCTCTCATAATTAGATTATACAATCCTGTGTAATTAGTAACTTTACTTCCCAGTAACCAGCCCTCCAGAGCCTTAGTGGCACAATCAACAAAGTAAGTCCAATCTTGAGCCTGAGTTTTCTGGGTATCCCTGAACATCAACCTGTACTGTTCAGTGGTTAAGCCAAACCCATCAATCAGTGCAGTTTTCAAGACTTGGTAATCATTAGCATCCTCATCTCTAACAGTGAGGAGCTTGTCTCTACCTTTACCTTCAAAGGAGAGCCACAATATAGCTGCCCACTGACTCTGGGGTACCTGCTGTACTTTGCAGGCTCTCTCCAAAGCAGTTATCCACTTGTGGATATCATCTCCTGTCTTATAGGAGGGACTATTTTACTCAGGTGTCTATTATCAAAACTCCTGTCTCTATCCCTAGGGATATTGCTGCCACCAGTGGGGACTACCCCACTCAACTGTTGCTCCCTAGCAAAGGCAAGCTTCTCTTTGGCCAGGGCAAGTTCTTCCCTTTGGATCCTCAGATTAGCTTCCTTCATCTTTGCCTCATGCTCTCTCCTCTGAGGGGAACTCATCCTCCTCTGAGCAGATGCATGAGAGGCACGAGAGTGCACAGATCTAATGGAGTCCCTAGAATGAGACCTATCTCTTCTAACTCCATGGTTAGGCCTGCTTAGGTTCAGCACTGGGGGTCCCCCAGTTCCTTCCCTATGTAGGTCTAAGTTGGCCCTTGTGGGTCTGCTGACTATCACAGAACCTTTGTCTGCCTCATCCCCAGATTGTTCTTCTTCTTCCTCCTCCTCTTCTACATTCTCTGTTTCAGGGAGGTCTGGATCACCAAGAATACCTTCTAAGGGGGGCATGCTCCTATCTGGATTAGAGGGGTCTGTGTTGGCAGCACTTCTGGCATCATATGTCTCTAAGAGACCTAACAGAAAAGGAGTGGTAGGGTTAGAACCCTGTTTCAATTTCCTGGCGGTACACAATTGTCTCATCTCCTGGAAACTGAGAGCTGCATATCTGGAAAGGACCTGTGGAGTGCCACTAACCACTTGGGGAGTCTCCGAGGACTCTCCATGGGTAGACATGCTTTCTAGTGAGGTGTAAGTGATGCACCTACCTACACTATGGGTTTTCCTACTGATCCCTTGCTAAGAGTTGTAGTCAGGGTGTGCTAGGCCCTTTCTACTACAACAGCTGGTTCAGTAGAACTCAGAGTATTTCTAAGCTTGTTATATGTACCTAGAGTATCTATTCTAGTGATCTTTCAAATGATATTTCAAGATTATATGTGGTAAAAACAACAGCAAGCTCAAATCCCAACCGCTGCACACCAATGTGAGAAGTTGGCCTGATATATGATGCTCACTAGTTCTAGTGATCACCATGTATCAGTCCAAACAACCCTTATGGTGATTGGTTGTAAGTCAACCTTATAGACCAGCTATCCTAATGGTAGCATGGACAAAGCGGTCTTAGGCTAAACTCTTTTGGCATGTGAAGCCAGCTGTTTTACCACAATTTAACCCCTTGAATACCAGATGAAAGGACACCACACAGGTTGTTATGAAAATAAACAGTCTATTTATTAATAACAACACCTCTGAACTCTTTATGAGGTCAGAGGGCTAAGCACATGACATCTCTTACGAAAAATACTACAAGTCGCACAAAATTACAATGGTGCACTAGGGGCACGACAAACCATATACTAAGTAAGTGGAATGTGAAAGTCGATAAGAGGAATGGAGCTGTCCAGAGGCTGTAGGATCGATGGGACCACGCTATACTAACTTCAGGTAAGTAATAGGAGGCCCACGGAACGCGTGTGCAGAGTGTGAACTCACACGCGAGATGCGTAACAACGTCTATGGACAGTACAGTTCAAGTTAAAGGTGAGTACGGACAATCCTGACTAGGTAGGACTAAAACGACTGTGGAACTGGACACTAGGACAGTTAAACTACCGTTGGCAACCGAAATGCTCTCGTTACCTCATCCACGGGCTGCGGGTGCATAGGTGTCAAAGTGCGTCGGGTTCTCGCGTTGAAGTCAATGGCGCCTGAAAGAAAAGATGCTGCAGGCGACCAGGAGGAAGATGTCCGGTGCAATCCAAGGGTGGATTGTTGAAGAAGGAGACCTGAAAGCAGAGGGGACAATGTTCACAGTCACTAGCCAGTGACTGGGGTGGAACCAGGAAGGAACCAGATGTCGTCGTCGCGATCAGGTGAAGAGTGGACGCTTGACTCTGCAGCCACGTGGACCAGGAGGTGTCTTCGACGACCAGGATGGAGGCACGAGCTGTCCCACGCAGGCTCTCGCTGTCGGCGGTGTTGGATCCGGGATTGGAGGCAACAGGCTTTGGCAAAGGCAACCCACGCGGTGAGTGAAGAAAGCGTCTGGTGCAGACTAGGAGAGTCCGGGGTGCGCCTCTTTTGGAAGGGAGCAAGGGCCAATCTGGAGCAACCAGATCAGCAGTGAAAATTCAAAGGTTCGTCGTCTGGGAGGCCACTAGCCAGCCGGCAAGTGACCAGACAACGCGTCAGGCAGGAACCAAGCAGAAGGGGCCCACGCAGATCTCGTGGATGCTGGAGGGCTGATCTTCGGTGCAGGGGCTGCTCGGGGTTGGGGCTTCTCAGTCCCCAAAGCACTTGGTCGAGTTTACCTCGGGAGTCGTGCTGGAAGCGAAGTGCAGGTTCGTTCAAGATGGCCGGTCCCACGTGTCTCGTCCCACCCACGGGTATCAGCTTTGCTGTAGATGCAGGTTGAGGTCGGAGAGGTCTGGGAATCCGGGTCTCGTCGGGCTCTGAAGTCTGGATACTCGAGGGAAGACGACAAAGTGAAGCCGCTGGACGCTTGATGGTGCCTGCAGTTGCAGGGTGGACACTCCTTGTCCTCAAGGGCGATTCTTCAGTCTTCTGTGGAGCAGAACATCGAAGGCCAGAGTTTCTTCTTGATGAATAGTTCAGGATAATCTAATTTGGAATGGGACCAGCTCCTACCTTTATTCTCCTACAGGGGGCTGCACTACTGACTAGGTCCCTCCCCTGGGTGGGACCAGGAAGGGGGGTGGTTACACCCCCTATCCTTTGTCCGGTTTCCCACCAGAGCTGGGGCTGGGATGCCCCAGCAACTGGTTTGAACCGGTGTATGCACAGGGCACCTTGTGTGCCCCAGGCATGTCTCATTCCTTTCAGGCCTCCCTACCTCAATACACAAAATCCTGTCTGGGGTGGTGCTAGCACCTTCCAAGGCAGGAAATCCTTTGCCCAAGCCATCCTCGCTGGAAGGACTCCCAGCAGCAGGAGGTCAGAGTTGTGTCTGTGGTGGCAGCATCCATTTTGTGATGATGAGGCTCGAGTTAACTTTAACCGGGGTTCACAGTTACATACATGTCGTGTCCCTCTAGAAGGGTGGAATGCTACCCCCGTCGCCAGAATTGGCGAGGGGGTAGTATTCCAAATCGTATGACACCTTACTCGACATGTTTTGATAATGCTATACCAGAGTTAGCATTTAACCGCGAGGATTATAATGCACTTAAGAGTATATGGTATAGCGTTATCATGGAACAGCTATTAGGACTTGGTTCCGCAAGCTGCAAACGGGCTCAGCTCATGCCAGAGCACCATCTCACATAATTCCAAGCACTCTGCCTTCAGGATTGATAAGGCCTTCCATAGGAGTGACTGATAGGAATATATGTGTCCATTTTAGGGTTAGATATAGGTATATTATATCTACAGCAAAGGGTGTTTACACCACCTTGCCCCAGCTGTCATGCAGCCAGTTGTGTCAGATTTAGATGGCCAGCCAGGGGTGGCATAATACATGCTTCAGCCCCTGGTAGGCCCTGGGTACACCTATGCCCTGGGTACAGGGACTGATAAGGTGGCCCAGTACCAATTGGTAAATGCACCTAAAGTACATGGTTGTCAATTTAGAGAGAGAACAGCTAGGCTGTGGGTCTGATTAGTAGGCCCACAGCCAGGGAAAGTCGTAAACCAGTGAAGCAAAAAGCAAACATCTGGGGTGACCATAGGATTGCAGACCCCACTCTCCTACATAACCCCCCCCCCCAAACTTAGGGACATTAAACTAACCTTGACCAGGTGAGTCTTCCTGTTCTAAGTGGAAATACCTGGAGAGACCATCTGCATTGCCATGGTCAGTCCCTGGTCGGTGCTCCACTGTAAAGTCCATCCCCTGTAGGGAAATGGACCACCTAAGAAGTTTGGGGTTTTCACCCTTCATCTGATTTAGCCATAAGAGGGGCTTATGGTCGGTCTGAATCTTGAAGTGAGTTCCAAACAAGTATGGACTCAACTTCTTCAGGGCCCAAACCACAGCAAAGGCCTCCCTCTCAATAGCTGACCAACGTTTCTCTCTAGGGGTCAGCCTTCTGCTTATAAAAGCAATGGGCTGGTCATGACCATCAATATTCAGTTGAGAAAGAACAGCTCCCACACCCAACTCAGATGCATCTGTTTGGACAATGAAGGTTTTGGAGTAGTCAGGACTCTTGAGAATAGGTGCAGTACACATGGCCTGCTTTAGGTCATCAAATGCCTTCTGACAGCTAACTGTCCACTGAACTTTCTTTGGCATTTTCTTGCTTGTCGAGTCATTAAGTGGTGTCACAATGGACCCATAATTTTTGACAAACTTCCTATAGTAACCAGACAGGCCCAAGAAAGCTCTGACCTGTGTCTGGGTGGTTGGAGGAGCCCAGTCCTTTATGGCCTGTATCTTGCTCTCCAGTGGTTGAACCTGGCCTCCACCCACAAGGTGGCCCAGGTACACAACCTGACTCTGCCCTATCTGGCACTTAGTAGCCTTAATAGTGAGGCCTGCCTTTTGCAGGGCCTCCAAAACTTTCCTCAGGTGGATCAGGTGATCCTCCCAGGTGGAGCTAAAGACAGCAATATCATCTAGATATGCTGCACAGAAGTCATCCAACCCAGTGAGAACTTGGTTTACCAACCTTAGAAAAGTGGCAGGTGCATTTTTCAAACCAAAGGGCATCACCACAAATTGGTAATGACCTCCTGGGGTAGAAAATGCTGTTTTGGCCTTGGCATCCTCAGCTAACCTGATCTGCCAATAACCAGCTGTTAGGTCAAATGTACTTAAGAAAGTTGCAGAAGCCAACTTGTCTATCAGTTCATCTGCCCTAGGTATTGGATGGGCATCTGTCTTAGTGACAGCATTGAGACCCCTGTAGTCTACACAAAACCTCATCTCTCTCTTACCATCCTGGGTGTGAGGTTTAGGCACTAGAACTACAGGACTAGCCCAAGGGCTCTCTGAGGGTTCAATGACTCCCAATTCCAACATCTTTTGTACTTCTTTCTTTATGCAGTCCCTGACGTGGTCAGGTTGCCTGTAGATTTTACTCTTTATAGGCAGACTGTCTCCAGTGTCCACCTCATGTGTGCACCAGTTTGTATGACTGGGGGTCAGAGAAAACATTTGCCTGAAGGATTGAAGAACCTGTTTACAATCCTCTTGTTGATGAGCAGAGAGGCTGTCAGAAAAGACTACACCATCTACTGACCCATCATCAGGGTTCTGAGTGAGCAGGTCTGGGAGAGGGTCACTCTCTTCCTCCTGCCCCTCATATGTGGCCATGAGCAAGCCCATGTCCTCCCTGTTGACAAATGCTTTGAGCCTATTCACATGAAGTACTCTGTGAGGGCTCCTGGGAGTTCCCATGTCCACCAAGTAGGTGACTTATCCCTTTTGTTCAATGATGGTATGGGGTCCAGACCATTTGTCTTGGAGAGCTGCTGGGGCCACTGGCTCCAACACCCACACCTTCTGTCCTGCATGGTAAACAGTTATGACAGCCTTTTGGTCATGCCAAGCTTTTTGAAGTTCTTGGCTGTTGTAGATGCCTTCTCCATGTACTCTGCCATCCTGGAGCGGAGACCAAGTACATAGTCCACTATGTCAAGCTTAAGCTTTTTGAGAGGTAACTCCCATCCTTCCTTCACAAGACATAGGGGTCCTCTTACAGGATGTCCAAACAAAAGCTCAAAAGGGCTGTAACCAACCCCCTTCTGTGGGACCTCTCTGTAAGCAAACAGAAGGCAGGGTAAAAGGATGTCCCATCTTCGCCTAAGCTTTTCAGGTAACCCTTTTATCATCCCTTTGAGGGTCTTGTTGAATCTCTCAACAAGCCCATTGCACTGTGGGTGATAGGGTGTGGTGAATTTATAATTGACACCACATTCCTTCCACATTGCAGTCAAGTATCCTGACATGAAGTTTGCACCTCTGTCAGAGACAACCTCCTTAGGAAACCCCACTCTGGAGAAAACTCCAAGTAGGGCCCGGGCCACAACAGGAGCTGTAGTGGTCCTAAGGGGAATAGCTTCTGGATACCTGGTGGCACGATCCACTACCGCCAGTATAAATCTGTGCCCAGATGCTGTTGGGGGGTCCATTGGTCCAACAATGTCAATCGCCACTCTTTCAAAGGGAACCCCCACCACAGGTAGTGGTATAAGGGGGGGCCTTTGTTGTGCCACCTGATTTGCCACTGGCTTGACAGGTGACACATGAGCGACAAAAATCTTTAGTGTCCTCAGACATATGAGGCCAGTGAAAGTGTGGGGCAAGCCTGTCCCAAGTCTTGTTCTGGCCTAAGTGACCTGCAAGGGGAATCTCATGGGCTAAGGTGAGAAGGAAACCTCTAAGAGACAAGGGGATGACCAGCCTCCTGATAGCACCAGGCTTGGGGTCTCTTGCCTCAGAGTATAGGAGTCCATCTTCCCAATAAACTTTATGGGCACCTGTAGCATTCCCTGCAGCCTCAGCAGCAGCCTGCTGTCTGAGGGGTTCAAGAGAGGAACAGTCTAACTGTGCCTGCCTCAAGTCTGCCCTGGAAGGTCCCCCTGTCCCAAGAAACTCAACCTGTTCAGGCTCAAGCTCTTCTAGGACAGTTCCTTCTGGGGTCTTGGGGGCAGTCTCCTGAGAGAGCTGATCCTCAACCTGAGGCAGGGGGGAAGGCTCAGCTTTACCCCTACTGCTCTTTCTCTTGGTTAGTGTCTGGTCCATTCTTCTAGGATCCAGCACTAGTTCAGCTGGGCATTTCTTGGCCTGTGACCTAGTCACAGCAAGGACATGTGAGGAGAGACCTATCATTTCTACATGAGTCCTGTACTCCACATCTGACCGCAGTGAGGATTCCAAATCATTGCCCAAAAGACAATCTACTGGGAGGTCTGAACTAACTACAACCTTTTTGAGGCCAGTTACCCCTCCCCAGGAGAAATTAACAATTGCCATACTGTGATTGGTAGTGACATTGCTAGCATTGGTCACTAGGTAATCTGAACCTAGCATGATCTGGTCAGGGTCCACAAATGTTGGTGTCACCATAGTGACACTGGCACATGGGTCCCTGTAGGCCTGAGCTATTTTTCCATTGATTAAAGGCGTTTGCCTGTATTTGCCCAGAGTACTAGGACTTACAGTAGGGGTCATATCCATGTCCCCAGTACAAACAAGAACTGCCTGAGTAGGAATTCTAACTAAGTCAGAACCCACCTCAGTTCCCAGGGTTAACCCAACTATAGCCTTGGGAGGTACACTACCACTACTAACTGTACTAGGGGGTGCAGTTGTCTTAGGGACAGTAGTGGTAGGAGTTTGGCCTTTCTTGGTGCACTCACTAAACCAGTGAGTCTTACTTTTACAGTATTGGCACCATGGTTTCTTAGGACCATCATTCTTCTTCTTTTTGGAAGTTTGGGACCCACCCTCCTTAGGTTGTTGGGGCCCTGTTGAAGACTTCTGGTCATTTTGCTTATTCTCATTACCCTTCTGGTCTGCTTTCTTCTGGCCACCACCCTGGTTCTGGTTCTGCTGCTTGACCCTTGTCCTGACCCATCTGTTTGCCTTCTTTCCCAATTCTTGGGGAGAGGTCAGATCTGAGTCAATCAAGTGCTGATGCAACAACTGGTTCTGACAATTATTTAAGATTTGCTCTTTCATAATTAGATTATACAATCCTGTGTAATCAGTAACTTTACTTCCCAGTAACCAACCCTCCAGAGCCTTAGTGGCACAATCAACAAAGTCAGTCCAATCTTGAGCCTGAGTTTTCTGGGTATCCCTGAACATCAACCTGTACTGTTCAGTGGTTAAGCCAAACCCATCAATCAGAGCAAGTTTCAAGACTTGGTAATCATTAGCATCCTCATCTCTAACAGTGAGGAGCTTGTCTCTACCTTTACCTTCAAAGGAGAGCCACAATATAGCTGCCCACTGACTCTGGGGTACCTGCTGTACTTTGCAGGCTCTCTCCAAAGCAGTCATCCACTTGTGGATATCATCCTCTGTCTTATAGGGGGGCACTATTTTACTCAGGTGTCTATTATCAAAACTCCTGTCTTTATCCTTAGGGATATTGCTGCCACCAGTGGGGACTACTCCACTCAACTGTTGCTCTCTAGCAAATGCAAGCTTTTCTTTGGCAAGGGCAAGTTCTTCCCTCTGGATCCTCAGATTAGCCTGTCTCATCCTTGCTTCATGCTCTCTCCTCTGAGGGGAAGTCATTCTCCTCTGGGGAGAAGTCCTTCTCCTCTGAACAGAGGCATGAGAGTGCACAGATGCATTGGAGTCCCTAGAATGAGACCTGTCTCTTCTAGTTCCAAGGTTAGGCCTGCTTAGGGTCAGTACTGGGGGACCCCCAGATCGTTCCCTATGTAGGTCTAAGTTGGCCCTTGTAAGTCTGCTGACTAACTCAGGACCTTTGTCTGCCTCATCCCCAGAGGTGTCCTCTTCTTCCTCCTCCTCCTCCTCCTCTACATTCTCTGTTTCAGGGAGGTCTGGATCACCAAGTGTACCTTCTAAGGGGGGCATGCTCCTATCTGGATTAGAAGGGTCTGTGCTGGCAGCCCTTCTGGCATCATATGTCTCTAAGAGACCTAACAGGAAAGGAGTGGTAGGGTTAGAACCCTGTTTCAATTTCCTGGAGGTACACAATTGTCTCGTCTCCTGGAAACTGAGAGCTGCATATCTGGAAAGGACCTGTGGAGGGTCACTAACCACTTGGGGAGTCTCTGACGACTCTCCATGGGTAGACATGCTTCTAGTGAGGTGTACGTGATGCACCTACCTACACTATGGGTTTTCCTACTGATCCCTTGCTAAGAGTTGTAGTCAGGGTGTGCTAGGCCCTTTCTACTACAACAGCTGGTTCAGTAGAACTCAGAGTATTTCTAAGCTTGTTATATGTACCTAGGTACCTTATGTGATCTTCAAATGATATTTCAAGATTATATGTGGTGAAAACAACAGCAAGCTCAAATCCCAACCGCTGCACACCAATGTGAGAAGTTGGCCTGATATATGATGCTCACTAGTTCTAGTGATCACCTTGTATCAGTCCAAACAACCCTTATGGTGATTGGTTGTAAGTCAACCTTATAGACCAGCTATCCTAATGGTAGCATGGACAAAGCAGTCTTAGGCTAAACTCTTTTGGCATGTGAAGCCAGCTGTTTTACCACAATATAACCCCTTGAATACCAGATGAAAGGACACCACACAGGTTGTTATGAAAATAAGCAGTCTATTTATTAATAACAACACCTCAGAACTCTTTATGAGGTCAGAGGGCTAAGCACATGACAATCTCTTACGAAAAATACTACAAGTCGCACAAAATTACAATGGTGCCCTAGGGGCACGACAAACCATATACTAAGTAAGTGGAATGTGAAAGTCGATAAGAGGAATGGAGCTGTCCAGAGGCTGTAGGATCGATGGGAACACGCTATACTAACTTCAGGTAAGTAATAGGAGGCCCACGGAACGCGTGTGCAGAGTGTGAACTCATACGCGAGATGCGTAACAACGTCTATGGACAGTACAGTTCAAGTTAAAGGTGAGTACGGACAATCCTGACTAGGTAGGACTAAAACGACTGTGGAACTGGACACTAGGACAGTTAAACTACCCTTGAGCACCGAAATGCTCTCGTTACCTCACCCACGGGCTGCGGGTGCATAGGTGTCAAAGTGCGTCGGGTTCTCGCGTTGAAGTCAATGGAGCCTGAAAGAAAAGATGCTACGGGCAACCAGGAGGAAGATGTCCGGTGCAATCCAAGGGTGGATTGTTGAAGAAGGAGACCTGAAAGCAGAGGGGACAATGTTCACAGTCACTAGCCAGTGACTGGGGTGGAACCAGGAAGGAACCAGATGTCGTCGTCGCGATCAGGTGAAGAGTGGACGCTTGACTCTGCAGCCACGTGGACCAGGAGGTGTCTTCGATGACCAGGATGGAGGCACGAGCTGTCCCACGCAGGCTCTCGCTGTCGGCAGTGTTGGATCCGGGATTGGAGGCAACAGGCCTTGGCAAAGGCAACCCACGCGGTGAGTGAAGAAAGCGTCTGGTGCGGACTAGGAGAGTCCGGGGTGCCCCTCTTTTGGAAGGGAGCAAGGGCCAATCTGGAGCAACCAGATCAGCAGTGAAAATTCAAAGGTTTGTCGTCTGGGAGGCCACTAGCCAGCCGGCAAAGGACCAGACAACGCGTCGAGCAGGAACCAAGCAGAAGGGCCCCACGCAGATCTCGTGGATGCTGGAGGGCTGATCTTCGGTGCAGGGGCTGCTCGGGGTTGGGGCTTCTCAGTCCCCAAAGCACTTGGTCGAGTTTACCTCGGGAGTCGTGCTGGAAGCGAAGTGCAGGCTCGTTCAAGATGGCCGGTCCCACGTGTCTCGTCGCACCCACGGGTCTCAGCTTTGCTGTAGATGCAGGTTGAGGTCGGAGAGGTCTGGGAATCCGGGTCTCGTCGGGCTCTGAAGTCTGGATCCTCGAGGGAAGATGACAAAGTGAAGCCACTGGACGCTTGATGGTGCCTGCAGTTGCAGGGTGGACACTCCTTCTTCACAAGGGAGATTCTTCAGTCTTCTGTGGAGCAGAACGTCAAAGGCCAGAGTTTCTTCTTGATGAATAGTACAGGATAATCTAATTTGGAATGGGACCAGCTCCTACCTTTATTCTCCTAAAGGGGGCTTCACTACTGACTAGGTCCCTCCCCTGGGTGGGACCAGGAAGGGGGGTGGTTACACCCCCTATCCTTTGTCCGGTTTCCCACCAGAGCTGGGGCTGGGATGCCCCAGCAACTGGTTTGAACCGGTGTATGCACAGGGCACCTTGTGTGCCCCAGGCATGTCTCATTCCTTTCAGGCCTTCCTACCTCAATACACAAAATCCTGTCTGGGGTGGTGCTAGCACCTCCCAAGGCAGGAAACCCTTTGTCCAAGCCATCCGCGCTGGAAGAACTCCCAGCAGCAGGAGGTCAGAGTTGTGTCTGTGGTGGCAGCATCCATTTTGTGATGCTGAGGCTCGAGTTAACTTTAACCGGGGTTCACAGTGACATACATGTCGTGTCCCTCTAGAAGGGTGGAATGCTACCCCCGTCGCCAGAATTGGCGAGGGGGTAGTATTCCAAACCGTATGACACCTTACTCGACATGTTTTGATAATGCTATACCAGAGTTAGCATTTAACCGCGAGGATTATAATGCACTTAAGAGTATATGGTATAGCGTTATCATGGAACAGCTATTAGGACTTGGTTCCGCAAGCTGCAAACGGGCTCAGCTCATGCCAGAGCACCATCTCACATAATTCCAAGCACTCTGCCTTCAGGATTGATAAGGCTCTCCATAGGAGTGACTGATAGGAATATATGTGTCCATTTTAGGGTTAGATATAGGTATATTATATCTACAGCAAAGGGTGTTTACACCACCTTGCCCCAGCTGTCATGCAGCCAGTTGTGTCAGATTTAGATGGCCAGCCAGGGGTGGCATAATACATGCTTCAGCCCCTGGTAGGCCCTGGGTACACCTATGCCCTGGGTACAGGGACTGATAAGGTGGCCCAGTACCAATTGGTAAATGCACCTAAAGTACATGATTGTCAATTTAGAGAGAGAACAGCTAGGCTGTGGGTCTGATTAGCAGGCCCACAGCCAGGGAAAGTCGTAAACCAGTGAAGCAAAAAGCAAAAATCTGGGGTGACCATAGGATTGCAGACCCCACTCTCCTACACTTACTGTGCTTCAGTCTTACCGTGTGGACCTCCCGAGTGCTTTACCCCACATGTAATATCAGTGTTATGTTCAGTGATAGCTCTGCTGTCTAGGGCCATGGGGTGAGATAGGTGTATATTGAGGGATAGCTCTGCTGTCTGTGCCCTGAGCCTTTAATATCTGTCCTCAGGGCGTTTCTTGTAATGTCTGTGTATGTTCAGTGATAGCTCTGCTGTCCAGTGCCACCAGGGGTGAGATAGGTGTATCTTGAGGGATAGCTCTGCTGTCTGTACCCCGAGCCTCTGATATCTGTCCTCAGGGCCCCTCTTGTAATATCTGTGTGTGTTCAGTGATAGCTCTGCTGTCTAGGGCCCCCAGGGTTGAGATAGGTGTATCTTGAGGGATAGCTCTGCTGTCTAGGGCCCCCAGGGGTGAGATAGGTGTATCTTGAGGGATAGCTCTACTGTCTGTGCCCTGAGCCTTTGATATCTGTCCTCAGGGCGTTTCTTGTAATGTCTGTGTTATGTTCAGTGATAGCTCTGCTGTCTAGGGCCCCCAGGGGTGAGAAAGGTGTATCTTGAGGGATAGCTCTGCTGTCTAGGGGCCACCAAGGAGGGGGGGGGGGTTGAGATAGGTGTATCTTGAGGGATAGCTCTGCTGTCTGTACCCCGAGCCTCTGATATCTGTCTTAAGGGCCCCTCTTGTAATGTCTGTGTATGTTCAGAGATAGCTCTGCTGTCTAGGGTCACCAGGGGGGGATAGGTGTATCTTGAGGGATAGCTCTGCTGTCTGTACCCCGAGCCTCTGATATCTGTCCTCAGGGCTCCCTTGTAATTTCTGGATGTGTTCAGTGATAGCTCTGCTGTCTAGGGGCCACCAAGGGGGGGGGGGGGTTGAGATAGGTGTATCTTGAGGGATAACTCTGCTGTCCAGGGCCACCAGGGGTGGGATAGGTGGTGGGATAGCCCTTCTGTCTGTGCTCTGAGCCTATGACAGATGTCCTCAGGGTTTACCTTCTAAGGTCGCTATAAGTTTCAGCGATAGCTCTGCCGTCTACGGCCTCAGGCAGGCAGATGGGTGTATCTTGAGGGATAGCTCTGCTGTCTAGGGGTAGGAGGGGTGAGATATGTGCATCTTGAAGGACAGCCCTGCTGTATGGACTCTGTGACATCAGCGCTCAGGAACAGCTGAAGCCACCACAGACCTCTTCTTGTGTACCTTGGACGGTAGCTCTGCTGTCTGGTTGGTATGAACATGAGGTCCTGGTTGAAAGATGCTCGTCCCGGGTGAACGCTTGTTTTTGAGGGTCCAGAAAGAGCCGTGTGCGGCCTGCAGCCATGCCCCCCCCCCCATCCCCCACCTCCATGAAGCCCTCAGCCTGCGGCCCTCACCACACCACAGATTGCACAACCCCAGCCCCGGCCTTGCACAAGGCCGCGGTCAGGCAGCTGTGGTCGCCCCGGACCCCCACGGCCCTCCCGCCCTCGTCCTCCGGCTCAAATGAGGAACCATATAGAAAGTGTGCACTCGGCAGAAAACGACGACCACAGCCGGGCATTGTCAGCCCCCAGCGGCCCTGCGTGACCTGCTGCAGGGTCACCACCCGGAGGGAGACCCCGGGGGGCCCCGACCTCACCTCACCTCTGCAGAGATACAGCAGACAGACATCACTTCACCTCTACAGAGATACAGCAGACAGACATCACCTCACGTGTGATAGAGCAGTCATACCTCACCTCACCTCACCTCTGCAGTGATACAGCACACAGACCTCACCTCACCTCTGCAGAGACACAGCAGACAGACATCACCTCACGTGTGATAGTGCAGTCATACCTCACCTCACCTCTGCAGTGATACAGCACACAGACCTCACCTCACCTCTGCAGAGATACAGCAGACAGACATCACCTCACGTGTGATAGTGCAGTCATACCTCACCTCACCTCTGCAGTGATACAGCACACAGACCTCACCTCACCTCTGCAGAGATACAGCAGACAGACATCACCTCACGTGTGATAGTGCAGTCATACCTCACCTCACTTCTGCAGTGATACAGCACACAGACCTCACCTCACCTCTGCAGAGATACAGCAGACAGACATCACCTCACGTGTGATAGTGCAGTCATACCTCACCTCACCTCTGCAGAGATACAGCAGACAGACATCACCTCACGTGTGATAGTGCAGTCATACCTCACCTCACCTGTGCAGAGATACAGCAGACAGACATCACCTCACGTGTGATAGTGCAGTCATACCTCACCTCACCTCACCTCTGCAGTGATACAGCAGCCATACATCACCTCACCTCTAAAGTGATACAGCAGTCAGACCTCACCTCACCTCTGCAGAGACACAGCAGTCAGACCTCACCTCACCTCTGCAGTGACACAGCAGCCAGACATCACCTCACCTCACCAGTGATACAGCAGTCAGACCTCACCTCACCTCTGCAGAGACACAGCAGCCAGACATCACCTCACCTCTGCAGAGATACAGCAGACCTCACCTCACCTCTGCAGTGATACAGCAGTCAGACCTCACCTCACCTCTGCAGAGACACAGCAGCCAGACATCACCTCACCTCTGCAGAGATACAGCAGTCAGACCTCACCTCACCTCTGCAGAGACACAGCAGCCAGACATCACCTCACCTCTGCAGAGACACAGCAGCCAGACATCACCTCACCTCTGCAGAGATACAGCAGTCAGACCTCACCTCACCTCTGCAGAGATACAGCAGACCTCACCTCACCTCTGCAGTGATACAGCAGTCAGACCTCACCTCACATCTATAGAGATACAGCAGTCAGACCTCACCTCACCTCACCTCACCTCTAAAGTGATACAGCAGTCAGACCTCACCAGTGATACAGCAGTCAGACATCACCTCACCTCTGCACAGATACAGCAGTCAGACCTCACCTCACCTCTGCAGAGATACAGCAGCCAGACATCACCTCACCTCTACGGAGATACAGCAGGCAGACCTCACCTCACCTCTGCAGAGATACAGCAGCCAGACATCACCTCACCTCTACGGAGATACAGCAGTCAGACCTCCCCTCACCTCTGCAGTGATACAGCAGTCAGACCTCACCTCACCTCTACGGAGATACAGCAGTCAGACCTCACCTCACCTCTAAAGTGATACAGCAGTCAGACCTCACCTCACCTCAGCAGAGATACAGCAGCCAGACATCACCTCACCTCTAAAGTGATACAGCAGTCAGACCTCAGCAGAGATACAGCAGCCAGACATCACCTCACCTCTAAAGTGATACAGCAGCCAGACATCACCTCACCTCTACGGAGATACAGCAGTCAGACCTCACCTCACCTCTAAAGTGATACAGCAGTCACACCTCACCAGTGATACAGCAGTCAGACCTCACCTCACCTCTGCAGAGATACAGCAGCCAGACATCACCTCACCTCTACGGAGATACAGCAGTCAGACCTCACCTCACCTCGGCAGAGATACAGCAGTCAGACCCCACCTCACCTCTGCAAAGATACAGCAGCCAGACATCACCTCACCTCTAAAGTGATACAGCAGTCAGACCTCACCAGTGATACAGCAGTCAGACCTCACCTCACCTCTGCAGAGACACAGCAGCCAGACATCACCTCACCTCTGCAGAGATACAGCAGACAGACATCACCTCACCTCTACAGAGATACAGCAGACCTCACCTCACCTCTGCAGAGATACAGCAGTCAGACATCACCTCACCTCTGCAGAGACACAGCAGCCAGACATCACCTCACCTCTGCAGAGATACAGCAGTCAGACCTCACCTCACCTCTGCAGAGATACAGCAGACCTCACCTCACCTCTGCAGAGATACAGCAGTCAGACCTCACCTCACCTCTGCAGAGACACAGCAGCCAGACATCACCTCACCTCAGCAGAGAGACAGCAGACCTCACCTCACCTCTGCAGAGATACAGCAGTCAGACCTCACCTCACCTCTGCAGAGACACAGCAGCCAGACATCACCTCACCTCTGCAGAGACACAGCAGCCAGACATCACCTCACCTCTGCAGAGATACAGCAGTCAGACCTCACCTCACCTCTGCAGAGATACAGCAGACCTCACCTCACCTCTGCAGTGATACAGCAGTCAGACCTCACCTCACATCTATAGAGATACAGCAGTCAGAACGCACCTCACCTCTACGGAGATACAGCAGTCAGACCTCACCTCACCTCTGCAGTGATACGGCAGACAGACCTCACCTCACCTCACCTCACCTCTAAAGTGATACAGCAGTCAGACCTCCCCTCATCTCTGCAGTGATACAGCAGTCAGACCTCACCTCACCTCTGCAGAGATACAGCAGTCAGACCCCACCTCACCTCTGCAAAGATACAGCAGCCAGACATCACCTCACCTCTACGGAGATACAGCAGTCAGACCTCACCTCACCTCTGCAGAGATACAGCAGCCAGACATCACCTCACCTCTACGGAGATACAGCAGTCAGACCTCACCTCACCTCTGCAGAGATACAGCAGTCAGACCTCCCCTCACCTCTGCAGTGATACAGCAGTCAGACCTCACCTCACCTCTACGGAGATACAGCAGTCAGACCTCACCTCACCTCTGCAGAGATACAGCAGTCAGACCTCACCTCACCTCTGCAGAGATACAGCAGCCAGACATCACCTCACCTCTACGGAGATACAGCAGTCAGACCTCCCCTCACCTCTGCAGTGATACAGCAGTCAGACCTCACCTCACCTCTACGGAGATACAGCAGTCAGACCTCACCTCACCTCTGCAGAGATACAGCAGTCAGACCTCACCTCACCTCTGCAGAGATACAGCAGCCAGACATCACCTCACCTCTACGGAGATACAGCAGTCAGACCTCACCTCACATCTATAGAGATACAGCAGTCAGACCTCACCTCACCTCTGCAGAGATACAGCAGCCAGACCTCACCTCACCTCTGCAGAGATACAGCAGACAGACATCACATTACCCCTGCAGATATACAGCAGTCAGACCCCACCTCACCTCTGCAAAGATACAGCAGCCAGACATCACCTCACCTCTACGGAGATACAGCAGTCAGACCTCACCTCACCTCTGCAGAGATACAGCAGCCAGACATCACCTCACCTCTACGGAGATACAGCAGTCAGACCTCACCTCACCTCTGCAGAGATACAGCAGTCAGACCTCCCCTCACCTCTGCAGTGATACAGCAGTCAGACCTCACCTCACCTCTACGGAGATACAGCAGTCAGACCTCACCTCACCTCTGCAGAGATACAGCAGTCAGACCTCACCTCACCTCTGCAGAGATACAGCAGCCAGACATCACCTCACCTCTACGGAGATACAGCAGTCAGACCTCCCCTCACCTCTGCAGTGATACAGCAGTCAGACCTCACCTCACCTCTACGGAGATACAGCAGTCAGACCTCACCTCACCTCTGCAGAGATACAGCAGTCAGACCTCACCTCACCTCTGCAGAGACACAGCAGCCAGACATCACCTCACCTCTGCAGAGACACAGCAGCCAGACATCACCTCACCTCTGCAGAGATACAGCAGTCAGACCTCACCTCACCTCTGCAGAGATACAGCAGACCTCACCTCACCTCTGCAGTGATACAGCAGTCAGACCTCACCTCACATCTATAGAGATACAGCAGTCAGAACGCACCTCACCTCTACGGAGATACAGCAGTCAGACCTCACCTCACCTCTGCAGTGATACGGCAGACAGACCTCACCTCACCTCACCTCACCTCTAAAGTGATACAGCAGTCAGACCTCCCCTCACCTCTGCAGTGATACAGCAGTCAGACCTCACCTCACCTCTGCAGAGATACAGCAGTCAGACCCCACCTCACCTCTGCAAAGATACAGCAGCCAGACATCACCTCACCTCTACGGAGATACAGCAGTCAGACCTCACCTCACCTCTGCAGAGATACAGCAGCCAGACATCACCTCACCTCTACGGAGATACAGCAGTCAGACCTCACCTCACCTCTGCAGAGATACAGCAGTCAGACCTCCCCTCACCTCTGCAGTGATACAGCAGTCAGACCTCACCTCACCTCTACGGAGATACAGCAGTCAGACCTCACCTCACCTCTGCAGAGATACAGCAGTCAGACCTCACCTCACCTCTGCAGAGATACAGCAGCCAGACATCACCTCACCTCTACGGAGATACAGCAGTCAGACCTCCCCTCACCTCTGCAGTGATACAGCAGTCAGACCTCACCTCACCTCTACGGAGATACAGCAGTCAGACCTCACCTCACCTCTGCAGAGATACAGCAGTCAGACCTCACCTCACCTCTGCAGAGATACAGCAGCCAGACATCACCTCACCTCTACGGAGATACAGCAGTCAGACCTCACCTCACATCTATAGAGATACAGCAGTCAGACCTCACCTCACCTCTGCAGAGATACAGCAGCCAGACCTCACCTCACCTCTGCAGAGATACAGCAGACAGACATCACATTACCCCTGCAGATATACAGCAGTCAGACCTCACCTCACCTCTACAGAGATACAGCAGAGAGACATCTCCTCACTTCTCCAGGGATACAGTAGCCAGACCTCACCTCACCTCTGCAGAGATACAGCAGACAGACATCACCTCACCTAACCTCTGCAATGATAGAGCAGTCAGTCCTCACCTCACCAGTGATACAGCAGTCAGACATCTCCTCACCTCACCTCTGCAGAGATACAACAGACATACATCACTTCACCTCCGAAGAGATACATCAGTCAGACCTCACCTCACCTCTGCAGAGATACAGCAGACATCACCTCACCTCTGCAGTGATACAACGGTCAGACATCATCTCACCTCTGCGGTGATACAGCAGACAGACCTCACCTCACCTCTGCAGAGATACAGCAGACCTCACCTCACCTCTGCAGTGATACAGCAGTCAGACCTCACCTCACATCTACAGAGATACAGCAGTCAGACCTCACCTCACCTCTGCAGAGACACAGCAGCCAGACATCACCTCACCTCTGCAGAGATACAGCCGTCAGACCTCTCCTCACCTATGCAGAGATACAGCAGACATACATCACCTCACCTCTGCAGAGATACAGCAGTCAGACATCACCTCACCTCTGCAAAGATACAGCAGCCAGACCTCTCCTCACCTATGCAGAGATACAGCAGCCACGCATAAACTCACCTCTGCAGAGATACAGCAGTCAGACATCACCTCACCTCTGCAAAGATACAGCAGCCACGCATAAACTCACCTTTGCAGAGATACAGCAGTCAGACATCACCTCACCTCTGCATAGATACAGAAGTCAGACATCACCTCTCCAGTGATACACCAGACAGACCTCACCTTACCATACCTCACCAGTGATACAGCAGCCAGACATCACCTCCTCTTATCAGTGATACAGCAGTCAGACATCACCTCATCTCTGCAGAGATACAGCAGTCAGACGTCACCTCATCTCTGCAGAGATACAGCAGTCAGACGTCACCTCACTTCCTGCGGAGATACAGCTGTCAGACCTCACCTCTGCAGTGATAAAGCAGCCAGACATCACCTCACCTCTGCAGTGATACAACAGTCAGACATCACCTCACCTCTGCAGAGATACAGCAGTCCGACATCAACTCGCCTTATCAGTGATACAGCAGTCAGACATCACCTCACCTCTGCAGAGATATAGCAGTCAGACATCAACTCACCTTATCAGTAAAACAGCAGTCAGACATCACCTCAACTCTGCAGAGAAACAGCGGTCAGACATCACCTCACCTCTGCAGTGATACAGCAGCCATACATCACCTCACCTCTGCAGTGATACACCAGACAGATACCTCCTCACCTTACCTCTGCAGTGATACAGCAGTCAGACATCACCTCACCTCTGCAGTGATACAGCAGCCAGACATCACCTCACCTCTGCAGTGATACACCAGACAGATACCTCCTCACCTTACCTCTGCAGTGATACAGCAGACAGACATCACCTCACCTCTGCAGTGATACAGCAGCCAGACATCACCTCACCTTTGCAGTGATACACCAGACAGATACCTCCTCACCTTACCTCTGCAGTGATACAGCAGCAAGACATCACCTGACCTTTGCAGTGATACACCAGACAGATATCTCCTCACCTTACCTCTGCAGTGATACAGCAGTCAGACCCAGCCTATATATGCAGCAATTCAACAGACAGGCCCCAACTCACCTCTACAGTGAGTGCCGTCAGATATCATCTTATATCACTTCTGTAGTGATAGAGTAGAAAAACCTTACCTTACCTCACCTCTTTAGTGAAAGTCAGATATACCTGTCCTTACCTCTGCAGTGATACAGTAGATAGTCCACACCTCACCTTACCTCACCTCTGTAGTGATAGAACAGTCAGACCTCATCTCACCAGTGGTACAGCTGTCAGACTTCACCACCGAAGAGATATAGCAGTCAGACCTCACCTCTGCAGCACTACAGCAGACATCACCTCACCTCTGCAGAGATACAGCAGCCAGACATCACCTCACATCTGCAGTGATACAACAGTCAGACATCAACTCACCTTATCAGTGATACAACAGTCAGACAACACCTCACCTCTGCAGAGATACAGCAGTCCGACATCAACTCACCTTATCAGTTGTACAGCAGTCAGACATCACCTCACCTCTGCAGAGATTCAGCAATCAGACATCAACTCACCTTATCAGTAAAACAGCAGACAGACATCACCTCAACTCTGCAGTGATACAGCAGTCCGACATCAACTCACCTTATCAGTTGCACAGCAGTCAGACATCACCTCACCTCTGCAGAGATACAGCAGTCCGACATCAACTCACCTTATCAGTTGCACAGCAGTCAGACATCACCTCACCTCTGCAGAGATACAGCAGTCAGACATCAACTCACCTTATCAGTAAAACAGCAGTCAGACATCACCTCACCTCTGCAGAGATACAGCAGTCAGACATCACCTCACCTCTGCAGTGATACACCAGACAAATATCTCCTCACCTTACCTCTGCAGTGATACAGCAGTCAGACCTCATCTTATATCTGCATCAATTCAACAGACAGACCCCAATTCACCTCTACAGTGAGTGCCGTCAGATATCATCTTATATCACTTCTGTAGTGATAGAGTAGAAAAACCTTACCTTACCTCTTTAGTGAAAGTCAGATATACCTGTCCTTACCTCTGCAGTGATACAGTAGATAGTCCACACCTCACCTTACCTCACCTCTGTAGTGATAGAACAGTCAGACCTCATCTCACCAGTGGTACAGCTGTCAGACTTCACCACCGAAGAGATATAGCAGTCAGACCTCACCTCTGCAGCACTACAGCAGACATCACCTCACCTCTGCAGAGATACAGCAGCCAGACATCACCTCACATCTGCAGTGATACAACAGTCAGACATCAACTCACCTTATCAGTGATACAACAGTCAGACAACACCTCACCTCTGCAGAGATACAGCAGTCCGACATCAACTCACCTTATCAGTTGTACAGCAGTCAGACATCACCTCACCTCTGCAGAGATTCAGCAATCCGACATCAACTCACCTTATCAGTAAAACAGAAGACAGACATCACCTCACCTCTGCAGTGATACAGCAGTCCGACATCAACTCACCTTATCAGTTGCACAGCAGTCAGACATCACCTCACCTCTGCAGAGATACAGCAGTCAGACATCAACTCACCTTATCAGTAAAACAGCAGTCAGACATCACCTCACCTCTGCAGAGATACAGCAGTCAGACATCACCTCACCTCTGCAGTGATACACCAGACAAATATCTCCTCACCTTACCTCTGCAGTGATACAGCAGTCAGACCTCATCTTATATCTGCATCAATTCAACAGACAGACCCCAATTCACCTCTACAGTGAGTGCCGTCAGATATCATCTTATATCACTTCTGTAGTGATAGAGTAGAAAAACCTTACCTTACCTCACCTCTGTAGTGAAAGAGCAGATATACCTGTCCTTACCTCTGCAGTGATACAGTAGATAGTCCACACCTCACCTTACCTCACCTCTGTAGTGATAGAACAGTCAGACCTCATCTCACCAGAGATACAGCTGTCAGACCTCACCTCACCTCTGCAGTGATACAGCAGACAGACATCACCTCACCTCATCTCACCAGTGATACTGCAGACAGACCTCACCTCTGCAGTGATAAAGCAGACAGACATCACCTCACCTCATCTCACCAGTGATACTGCAGCCAGACCTCTCCTCACCTCTGCGGTGATACAGCAGACAGACCTCTCCTTACCTTTGCAGTGATACAGCAGACAGACCTCTCCTTACCTCTGCACTGATACAGCAGTCAGACCTCACCTCTACAGTGATACAGCAGTCAGACCTCACCTCTGCAGTGATAGAGCAGTCATACCTCACCTCTGCAGTGAAACAGCAGTCAGACCTAACCTCTGTAGTGATACAGCAGTCAGACCTCACCTCTGCAGTGATAGAGCAGTCATACCTCACCTCTGCAGTGAAACAGCAGTCAGACCTAACCTCTGTAGTGATACAGCAGTCAGACCTCACCTCTGCAGTGAAACAGCAGTCAGACGTCACCTCTGTAGTGATACAGCAGTCAGACCTCACCTCTGTAGTGATACAGCAGTCAGACCTCACCTCTGTAGTGATACAGCAGTCAGACCTCACCTCTGTAGTGATACAGCAGACAGCCCTCTCCTCACCTCTGCAGAGATACAGCAGTCAGACCTCCCCTCACCTCTGCAGTGATACGGCAGACATACATCACCTCACCTCTGCAGTGATACAGCAGACAGACCTCATCATACCTCTGTAGTGATAAAGCCATCAGAACTCACCTTACCTCACCTCACGTGTGATAGAGCAGTCAGACCTCACCTCACCTCTGCAGTGCTACAGCAGAAAGACATCCCCTCACCTCTGCAGTGATACAGCAGGCAGACATCCCCTCACCTCTGCAGTGATACAGCAGTCAGACCTCCCCTCACCTCTGCAATGAAACAGCCGTCAGACCTCACCTCACCTCTGCAATGATACAGTAGACAGACCTTATCAAACCTCTGTAGTGATAGAGCAGAGACATAGATTTGCCTCTTTAGTGTGACAGAACACAGACGTAAACCTTACCTCTGCAGTATTATAGCACAGGGACAGACCTCTCCTTACCTTTGCAGTTTTACAGCACGGGACAGGAACAGGACTGAATACCTCTGCATATTACCGCACAGGTTCTTGGCCGTATCCTGTATTTCAGCACAGGTACGCACTACATGAGCCTTATCATTACAGAACAGGGACAAGACTGTACCACTTATGCAGTATTACAGCATAGGTGCGGACCGTATCACCTCCTGTATTACAGCACAGGGACGCACTGCATCAACCTTTGCATTACAGCACAGGGACAAGAAATACCACTTTCGATGTATTACAGCATAGGTGCGGACCTTATCACCTCTTGTATTACAGCACAGGGGCGCACTGCATAAGCCTTTGCATTACAGCACAGGGACAAGAAATACCACTTTCGATGTATTACAGCATAGGTGCGGACCGTATCACCTCCTGTATTACAGCCCAGAGACACACCGCATCAGCGTTTGTACTTCCACTGTATTCACAGCATAGGTTCGGACTGTATCACCTCCTATATTACAGCATCGGGACGCACTGCATGAGCCTTTGCCTTACACTGTTTTACCGCACAGGCTCTTGAGCTTGTCACCTCCTGTTTTACAGCGCAGGGACACACTATATTAGCCTTTATATTACAGCACAGGGACAAGACTGTTGTACTTTGTATAGGAAGACACTGGTAGCCATGTTGTAAGTTCTTAAAGTCTTCTTTATTAATCCATGTCAAGTGGTATCAAACAAGGATCAGCCATGTAACAGCTCTTAACCCAGCTCCCATATCTCCTACGCCAGCCCCACCAGGAGCAGCCTGCCTAGCTGCTCAGCCCATCTCCAACTGTCACACACTCATCCACACAGGCACCCAGGCATTCCGTCACCATCTCTCACTCGGGCTGAGCAGCTAGGAGGACCTAGGCGGATACACATATACATGTAAACCTGAGGATATAACAAAGACTGTACCACATTGGCAGTATTACAGCATAGGTGCGGACTGGATCACCTCCTGTATTACAGCAGAGGGACGCACTACATCAGCCTTTGCATTACAGCACAGGGACAAGACTGCACCACTTCTGCAGTATTACAGCATAGGTGCGGACCGTATCACCTCCTGTATTACAGCACAGGGATGCCCTGCATCAGCCTTTGCATTACAGCACAGGGACAAGACTGTATTGCTTCCACTGTAGTACAGCATAGGTGCGGACCGTATCACCTCCTGTATTACAGCACAGGGACACACTGCATCAGCCTTTGCATTACAGCACAGCGACAAGACATACCACTTTCGATGTATTACAGCATAGGTGCGGACCGTATCACCTCCTGTATTACAGCCCAGAGACACATCGCATCAGCGTTTGTACTTCCACTGTATTCACAGCATAGGTTCGGACTGTATCACCTCCTATATTACAGCATCGGGACGCACTGCATGAGCCTTTGCCTTACAGCACAGGGACAAGACTGTACTACTTCCACTGTATTAACGCACAGGCTCTTGAGCTTGTCACCTCCTGTTTTATTATTATTTATTTATTATTATTATTTTTGACATTTGTAGAGCGCGACGAATACCCGCAGGCGTCTCGGCGCTAACAATTCATCCGTTTCATATTCTTACTCAAAGTCTCATTGATTGAACAGCCATGTCTTTAAAAGTTTGCGGAACTGGTAGAGTGAGGAACTCGTCCTGATGTTTTGAGGAAGAGTGTTCCATAGTTTGGGTGCAGCCACTAGGAAGCGGCGGTCACCCCAGGACACTGTTTTTGATCGTGGGATCACTAGTTGATGTAAAGTGGAAGAGCGAAGCTGTCTGCAGGGTATGTAAGGTTTCAGTTGGTCCTTAAGAGAATGCGGTCCTTGGTTGTTGAGTGCCTTATAGACTATGCATAAGGACTTAAACTTTATTCTGTTTTGGATCGTTAGCCAGTGAAATCGCTTTATCGTCTCTGATATAGGATCAAATTTGGAAGTTCCAGAAAGCAGGCGTGCAGCCGCATTCTGTATTGACTGTAACTTTGTTGTGACCCTGACCTGAGCATTCAGAAATAGACCGTTACAGTAGTCTAGAGATGACAAAACTAGGGAACTAACCAATGTTTTAATTGATGCCTCCGGAAGAAAGGGGCGAATCTTTCTGATCATTCTCAGTTTATAGTGGGCCGTATTTGCAACTTTGTTTGCATGGTCCATAAAACTGAGACCTTCGTCAAAAATGACTCCCAGATTCCTGACTTTGGCTGTCGGAGTGGGGGGTGAACCAAAGGCTGCTGGCCACCAGCATGATGGCCATACTGGGAGAAGAGGTCCAAAGATAACTACCTCAGTTTTTTCTGAGTTGAGCTTGAGGCAGTTTGTAGCCATCCATTCCCCTATTTCAAGCAATTCGTTTTTGAAGTTTTATGCCACTTGTCCTCCATCTCCCTTGATGGCCAATACCAACTGCGTGTCGTCCGCATAGGATGTTAGGCTCATCCCATATGCTCTGAAGACGTTGGCAAGGTCCGACACATAGATATTAAATAGTGTCGGACTGAGGGATGAGCCTTGGGGAACCCCGCATGGCAGCGAGAGTTGAGCAGATTGGAAAGGTCCAAGAGTGACCGCTTGAGTTCTGTCAGCGAGAAAGGAGGCAAGCAGGTCTCTGGCAGAATGACAAATGCCCAGCTTTCCGACACGGTCAACCAGGATGTTGTGGTCGACCGTGTTGAAGGCTGCTGATAGATCCAGCAATACTAAGATTGCTGTCCCACCTTGGTCCCGGATAGCCCTGACATTGTCTGCTGCCTTAATAAGGGCAGTTTCGGTCCCATGATACCTCCGAAAGCCGAATTGTGTATCATCCAGCAATCGGTGTCTCTCAATATAGTCTGAAAGTTGGGAGTTCATGTCCTTTTCAGCCACTTTGGCTAAAAAAGGAAGACTGGCAATCGGCCTATAATTTTTCAATTTGTTTTTATCTAGGCAGGGTTTTTTTAATAAAGGTTTCAATAAGGTGTTTTTTAATGAATTCGGGTAACTCCCTGATGACAGAATGGAATTACAGACTTGTGTCAACACTGGTATGATGGACTCCATAACTGGTGGTAGGACTGAGAAAGGGCAGGGGTCAAGAGCGGAACCTGTTTTGATAGTTGAGACGATAGTCCTTATGTGGTCACCTGTAAGTGTGAGAAAACTAGTAAATGCATTTGCCGGAGGGGAGCAGGGTGGAGCCGCGTTCACCATAGGTGGTTTAGAGGTAAAGGCTTGATATATATCGTCCACCTTGGTGAAGAAAAATTTTGCCAAGGCATTACATAGTGCTTGGGGGAATAAGGTCGGGGGCGTTACCTGACAATGTTTTGGTGATTTCATACAATCGCTTGCTGGAGTTTTTAGCTTGGTCAATTTGGTTTGTGTAGAATAATTTTTTTGCTTTTATGATCATGGATTTATAAAGCGCCAATGATTCTTTATAAACTTTCTTGCTAGCCATATCATAAGTTTTTCTCCAACGCCTTTCCATATTCCTGTTACTTTGTTTTTGTAGTCTTAGATCATCAGAGGACCATGGGGCGGTAGGTTTAGATCTATTCCTGGACAAGGATTTGATGGGGACTGTATGCTTAGTTGCCTGAGCAAGCCAGGTCTGAAATTGTAACGTTGCCACGTTGGGATCGGTGGTCACCATTGGACGAGTGTTGTCCAGCTGTGATTTCAGCTCTGTCTGGTTTATGTTCTTCCAGTCTTTGAAAGAACTTTGATTGGTTAGGGTGGGTTTCTTCTTTAGGTGAGTCTTGATTGTGATTTTACCAAATATGGCGTGGTGATCGGTCCACGGCATCGGTAGGATGTCCGTTATTTGTAGACCATCTACATTTGAGAATATGGCATCTAAAGTGTGGCCTGCTGAATGCGTGGCGGAGGCGACTAATTGTCTTAACCCCAGGGCGCAGTGAGATCGTGTGAAGCCATTGAAGGGTCTAGTCTTGGGCATCTAGAGTCGTGCGGTGGCCTGAGTACTAGTAAGGTCGTACGCGAATAGGAGAGGTTGTGGATAGTCGGAGACTGACCAGGGATTATGGCCCTGGGCCCGGTCCCGGCGCGGACGGGCGCAGACGGGCTTGCCTTTGGCGCGCCTTTGGCGCGCCCGCTGCGCGGACGGGATGGTCTGATGTTTTTATACATGAGAAAGAGGGAGGAGTGTGGGAGGGGTCCAACCACTACACCGCCACCCTTACCTCGCTCAAGATGGCTGCTGAGGTGGGTCTAGTGATGTGTCAGCGCGTGGGAAACAGAAGCGCTGTGGACCTGAAGAGCCTGTGTACAGCCTCGGGGTGACGTTAATCTCGCGCCGAGGTAAGGGCTGTAATTATAAGAGCAATCTATTTAAAATATATACAGTTTAAAAAAAAAACAATAAATGCGCAGTGCAGGGACACACTATATCAGCCTTTATATTACAGCACAGGGACAAGACTGTACTACTTCCACTGTATTACAGTATAGGTTCAGACTGTATCATCTCCGGGTATTACAGCACAGGGACGCACTACATCAGCCTTTGCATTACAGCACAGGGACAATACTGTACCACTTCTGCAGTATTACAGCATAGGTGCGGACCGTTTAACCTCCTATATTACAGCCCAGAGACACACCGCATCAACCTTTGCATTACAGCACAGGGAGAAGACTGTACTACTTCCGCCGTATTACCGCACAGGCTCTTGAGCATGTCACCTCCTGTTTTACAGCACAAGGGACACACTATATCAGCCTTTATATTACAGCACAGGGACAAGACTGTACCACTTTGGCAGTATTACAGCATAGGTGCAGACTGTATCACCTCCTGTATTACAGCACAGGGACGCACTGCATCAGCCTTACAGCACAGAGACAAGACTGTACCACTTCCACTGTGTTACAGCATAGGTGCGGACTGTATCATCTCCTGTATTACACCACAGGGACGCACCGCATCAACCTTTATATTACAGCACAGGGACAAGACTGTACCACTTCCACTGTATTACAGCATAGGTGCGTACTGTATCACCTCCTGCATTACAACACAGGGACGCACCGCATCAGTGCTTGTATTACAGCACAGGGACTAGACTGTACTACTTCCACTGTATTACAGCATAGGTGCGGACTGTATCACCTCCTGTATTACAGCACAGGGACGCACTGCATCAGCCTTTGCATTACAGCACAGAGACAAGACTGTACCACTTCCACTGTGTTACAGCATAGGTGCGGACTGTATCACCTCCTGTATTACACCACAGGGACGCACCGCATCAACCTTTATATTACAGCACAGGGACAAGACTATACCACTTCCACTGTATTACAGCATAGGTGCGGACTGTATCACCTCCTGCTTTACAACACAGGGACGCACCGCATCAGTGCTTGTATTACAGCACAGGGACTAGACTGCACTACTTCCACTGTATTACAGCATAGGTGCCGACTGTATCACCTCCTGTATTACAGCACAGGGACGCACTGCATCAGCCTTTTCATTACAGCACAGAGACAAGACTGTACCACTTCCACTGTGTTACAGCATAGGTGCGGACTGTATCACCTCCTGTATTACACCACAGGGACGCACCGCATCAGCCTTTATATTACAGCACAGGGCCAAGACTGTACCACTTCCACTGTATTACAGCATAGGTGCGGACTGTATCACCTCCTGTATTACAGCACAGGGACGCACCTCATCAGCGCTTGTATTACAGCACAGGGACAAGACTGTACCACTACCGATGTATTACAGCATAGGTGAGGACTCTATCACCTCCTGTATTACACCACAGGGACACACTGCATCAACCTTTGCATTACAGCACAGGGAGAAGACTGTACTACTTCCGCTGTATTACCGCACAGGCTCTTGAGCATGTCACTTCCTGTTTTACTAATCAACAAAACAAAATGCCAGTACTGCACGATAATTTCTTACATTCGACAAAACAATGAATCAAACATTTGTCCTGTAAAGACCACTATTACAGTCCTGAATGAATCGTGCAATACTGGCATTTTGTTTTGTTGATTATTATAGCGGCGTGGCCTTGCTGCGCTTTAGCCAAACCCTTGTTGTTCCTTCACCTCCTGTTTTACAGCACAAGGGACACACTATATCAGCCTTTATATTACAGCACAGGGACAAGACTGTACCACTTTGGCAGTATTACAGCATAGGTGCAGACTGTATGACCTTCTGTATTACAGCACAGGGACGTACTGCATGAGCCTTTGCATTACAGCACAGAGACAAGACTGTACCACTTCCACTGTATTACAGCATAGGTGCGGCACGTCCTGTATTACAGCACGGGGACGCACTGCATCAGCCTTTGCATTACAGCACAGAGACAAGACGTTACCACTTCCACTGATTACAGAATAGGTGCGGACTGTATCACCTCCTATATTTACGACTCGTAAATGACCTCAGTGAATACAATAAGTCGTAAAGTTGGACTTTTGGCTCAGATTAACTTTGTAAATGGGGCTCTCCATCTTTCAAGCTTGGTGGTATGCAAGTTATTATGATTGGTTAGATCTTTTATTTCACTGATTCCTCTTGTTGTTAAGAAAGGATATGTTAGGTCTGCAATGACTGTCTTTCTTGACAACTCGGTTTTAATACATAGTTTACACTATCCTTGTATTAAAGAAGTTCCCAAACCTTCTTATACTCCTAGGGGCAGATTTACAAGCCCCTTGCACCACTTTTGCGTCACTTTTAACATGGGAAAACTGACGCAAAAGTGGTGCCAGGGGCTTGTAAATCTGCCCCTTAGTTTGAGTATTATCAGTAGCATTTATTGCATTATTATATTTGAATGTTTATTGCATACCCTTGTTTCGGTTGACAATTTCGAATTGTTTTATTGTCTATAGAATGCTGAGACATGTTTTGCATATCCTAACAGGTTATTATATTTCAGAACTTATATATCTTTCCTTCCTATTTTGTTTCTACCCTTTAATTATATTTAATTTGTCTCCTGTATTTATTATTATACAATATGTATTACATTGTCATCATTTCAAACTGATTCTATTTATTACTTTAATAAAGATGTTTTAAACTGAAATCAACACAACAGTTGCCTTAAATGGACATATGAGAAAACCGAACACCAGTGCAATAGTGTTTCAGTGGTTTGTTATGGGAGAAGGGTTTATATATTGCAGAGGGAGCATCCAGGCTCTAAGATCTACTAATACCCCTAAAAAGGAGACTGTATTGGAACTGTATATGACTATCTTGGTCCAAGTGTTTGTGCCTATTTTAAGGTATATCAGCTGTGCTAAGAAGTTATGTCTATCTCCCATGCAATGTAAAGTATGGTTGCTGTGCTGTGTAAGTAACAGTCCCATTAAAGTCCTAAATAGTGGAGGTAGCTTTTACCATTGTGCACTAAACTAGGGGTGGGCAGTGGCCGGAGTTCGCAGAGTTTTGCCTACCCCGCGTTCCGCTTGGAAAGTGGCATTCCAGACAAACTCTGCAACTGCCCTGTGGTGAAGTTTTTTCTCATGCACAGCTCACCAACGTTAAGTTGGTAAGCGAGAATTTGCAGCCCCTAGCTTGATTTTTCAGGCGCTAGAATGCCTCCTGGCGAGATTTCTCAATGTGGGCAGGTACCGACTGTGTTGAGAAAGCAGTCGTTCGAGTAGAAAATCTACTCGAGTGGCAGAAAGAAGCCACACCTTCTGGTGTACCGCATGATGCCATTCTTGCTGATTTTACAGCACGGAACAAGCTACCGGCACTAAAAGTCAGCGCAAGCAGCATGACATGCCGAATTCTGCGGAACTCAGTGGAATCTCGCAGAGTTTTTATGTAACCCCGTGGAATTCCACAGAGTGGAATTCTCTGAGCTCTGCTCACAACTACACTAAACCCGTTCAGGAGGGTACAATGCAGGTCAGACACAATTTTTCCTTTATACTCTGCACATTTGGGGCCCGATTCACAGAATGAACTTAAGATTCAATCCTAAACTTACTACTATTTTGGTATTCACAGAATGCACTTACTACTTTTGGCATTCACAGAATTAACTTACTACTTTTGGTATTCACAGAAGGTAGGATTTTGTCTTAAGTTTGTCTTAAGACAGAGTTAAGTTAAGATTTTGTCTTAAGTCTGTCTTAAGACAAAATCCTAACTTCTCCAAAAAGACTCCACTAAGAAAGGCTTCAATCTTTTGTCTACTCCTAGAGGCAACAGATCTTTACCTACAGTTGTAGCCTTTGCATCCTGCCTTTTTAGAACACCCCTGGTGGATTACTATTCTTGAAAGTGACCACCAAGTAGGTAAACTGACCCATTGACGACTTCAAGAGTTTGACTGTACACAATCCAGGCCCAATAACTTGAGCGTGTCTGGTGGCCGAATAGCATCGTCCTTTGCACATTTATCATCAGCTGCATATTTTCGAAACACTTTATAGCATAGCTAAATTATTCTATACATCTCTTGGAGTTGGCTCTCTGCAGGCCTAAAGCCAGAGGCAGGCAGTTTCTCTGTGAACTGTATAAACCCATGGGAGAGAGTCTCGCTAAACCCTGTTCCATCACTGCTTTCAGATCTTGTCCCAAAATGTCCGAGGTGAGCTGCACCCGAACACAGGTGCCTGTAAAGTGACCCTGACCACTCCCTTGTTTTTCACACCATAATCACATGGATAAGGGTCCACTGGGAGAGAATCAGGAATCCAGTGCAAGGGTATTAAGCAAAGGAAAACCTATACTTTGCGTGGTGCAGCGCTCCCCATACAACTCATACAATGTTGATTTGGGCCTTTCATCAATCAGGAATCAATCAGGATTTATAAAGGGCAGCAAATCAACCATGAGGGTCTCAAGGTGCTGGAGCTGCTAGCTGCTTTGCGGTGCTCTGTTCATTCGAACAACCATCCCTTGTATTAGTTTGGCACCCATGCGTACAGGGCAGACCAGGAACCTTAAAGAGGGCGTAACAAGCCAGCTCCTACCTTTGTCCCTCCCCACCACCACGGCAGGTGCATTCAGACCTGCTGAAGGCCCACCAGATTGGGAGGGAAGGGATTCATGGGTGGGGACAATGGCCTGGGTTAGAGGTGAGCTGATTTCTGCTCCTCTGTCCATTCATCCTTATCCATGGGGAGGAAAGCACTGAAATATGACACACCAGTAAAGTAAGTGGACTCCACCTCCATCCTGCTATGCTACACGGATACTGTCTGATATCTTCTATAGTTATAAGTTATATAATATGTAGTGTCTATGGAGTTCCTATGTTATGTCATGTTATCTAGCTAATCTCTGTTATGTTGCGCAATGTGTAGCTGTTATGTCGTGTAGCTGTTTTTTAATTTGTAGCTGCTGCCTGTTATGTTGTGCTGCTCCTATGTTGTGTTGCATATTATTATTATTATTATTATTATGCATCTTATAGAGCGCACGGCTACCCCCGACGGGAGGGTTCCGGCGCTGAACAGAAAAAAGGGAAAGTCAGCATAGTGTAACCCGGCTGAACTACAATTGGCTGAAGAGCCACGTCTTCACTAGTTTACGGAAGTTGGGTTCAGATGGGGCAAGTTTGATTTGTAGCAGCAAGGAGTTCCACAAGGAGGCTGCTTTTACTGAGAAAGACCGTCCACCCAGTCTGGTTTTTAGAAAGCCGGGGATAACAAGGAGTTCTTGGTAGTTCGACCTTAGGTTTCTTGTGTGTCTTAGTTTTTGGATGCGTTTTCTTAGATAGCACAGACCAGTGCCATTTATTGCTCTATACGTGAAAATGAGTGCTTTAAATTCTGTGCGTTTTCTTACTGGGAGCCAGTGAAGAGCACAAAGGTGTGGTGAGATGTGATGCCTTAAGGGAATGTTTTTAATGAGCCTTGCGGCTGCATTTTGTATTGTCTGCAGCTTTCTGTACAAGTAGGCTGGCAGGCCAAGATATAGACTATTAGCATAGTCCAGTTGGGATGTCACTAATGCGTGTACAATTGTTTTCCTACATTCAGCCGGAAGCAGATGAAGGAATTTACGCAAGGCTTTTAGTTTCCAAAAGCATGTGGATGAAACTTGAGCTATCTGGGCTTTGCATGACAGAGTCTCATCAATTTTAAAACCCAGATTTCTTGCTGATGGAACAGGACGGGGAGCTGGATTGAGTGCCGGGGGCCACCAAAGATTAGAACTAGGGGGTGATGGTTGATTAAAAAAAAGGACTTTGGGTTTTTCGGCGTTCAGCCACAGACAGTTTCTAGTCATCCAGGTGGATGTATCAGCCAGACATTCCCAAAATTTGGTACGGGCTGCTTCCGAATGATCCTTGAAAGAAAAAAATCAGCTGAGTGTCATCAGCGTATGAAATGACACCAACATCATGCTGTTCAATGAGTGGGGCTAGTGGCGCGAGATAAACATTGAAAAGAATTGGACTAAGGGCCGATCCCTGAGGGACTCCACAAATTAGGGGGCGAGATGATGAGACAAATGGCTGTAATCGTATCTTCTGGACCCGACCTTCAAGCAAGGATTGGAACCAGGCCAGCACAGTCCCGGACATCCCTAAATGCCTGAGCCTGTCAAGCAGAATTTTGTGCAACACCATGTCAAATGCTGCTGACAGGTCGAGCAGCACCAGCATTGTACAGCAGCCTTTGTCAAGAGATTCTCGGATAGATTCGGTGACTTCCAGTAGAGCTGTTTCAATGCTGTAGCCAGCACGAAATCCAGATTGTGTGTCATGCAATAGTTTCTTGGATTCCAGAAAGTTAGACAGCCGTTTTTGAACCTCCTTCTCAAGAACCTTAGCTGGGGCTGGTAGAAGGGAGATGGGTCTAAAAAAATTTAAATGGCTGGGTCAACATTTTCATTTTTTAGGATGGGTTGTATGAAGGCTGTTTTCCATAAAGATGGAAAAATGCCAGTCTCTAGTGAGGCATTCCAAAGTTCATTTAATAAGGGGTTAATCAAGTGTGCTAATGTGCTGAAGAATCTGGCCGGGAGGGGATCCAGGGGGGAGCCAGACTTAGTTTTTTGCAGCAGCGGTGGGTCCATTGGGGCGTAGGGGCGTAGCCCCACAAGCCCCATGGATGCTCCATTGACGCTGCTGCAGCTGCAATAAAATAAACACACACACTGTGAAAAAGTTAATCGCCGAGCGCGAGCGCCGCCGGGAATCTAGGAAGCACCCGAGTTATCCGGGAGTGCAGGGGGGGGGGGGGGGGGGGGGCTGGTCTGGACTGCTGCGCAGCTTGAGTGACAGTCCACGTGACGCACTCACTCAGCTGCAGCAGCAGCCAGCCAGCCAGCCAGCCAAGGTATCTTCTAGCGCGCAAGTGACAGGGGGGCAGAAACTACCTCGAGCATGCGCATTAGTGTTCCCCCATAGAGAGTGACCAGGGGGGTGTTTGTTTAAGCTGGCCGGCTTTTCAAAGGCGACACAGGGCGAGCAGTCAGTGAGCCCCCTAGCCAATCCTGGCGCTGCTTGCAGCGCCAGGATTGGCTGGTCCACCGTGCAACATCCATTATTGGATGCCGCGCGTGGGTGGGCGGGGGCAGAGTGGCGCGACCCCGGGCAGGAGCCAGGAGGAGAAGCAAGCAGAAGCAGTCAGCAGACCCCTACGAGAGACCCCCAGGCCCGGTGTGTGGACCCCCCCCTGTAACCCCCCAGTGCCAGTTGTCCCTGACTCTCTGGAGGGGCTGCGAGAGGAGCAGCAGGAGCCGCTGGCAGGAGTTGTCGAAAGTTTACGATGCCAAAGAAAGACGGTGAGTCCGTGAGGGCCCTCGGCCTCTGTGATTCTTTACATAAAACGCTTGTTAGAGTAACTCGGTAAGATGCTGTGTTTTCTGTGTGCTGTTTTTGTTTTGATCTCACTGTCCATTCCCAATGCATCGGAATGAATTCTAAAGCTTTTGGAATGAATAAAACAGTCAGTGGGTGAACAAATCAAATGAAAACCTATTAGATGTCATGGCTCCTCTTCCCACCGGATATCCGCCATTTTCACCTCTCTGCTCCTTTGTATATTTATTTTTCTGATTTCTGCATAAGAGGCAGGGAGAATCCGCAGTAGTTCTGTGGAGCCGGTGATCGTTGTTTCCATTGGTGTATGGAGATGTTCAGCCATAGATCTATTTATGCGACGGTAATGTTGAAGCTGCGGTATTCTGGTAAGAAGCAGGGTTGTCCTTTCTTAAATCTGTGACAATCCGCTGTCTGTATTGTATGGAGGGTGGTGCAGTGATCACTCCCATTGAAAAAAGATACTATTGTGGTAGCACTGTGTTTTGCATTCATAGCTCCAACCCAGTGAGCATGTATCACACACGTGAAATGCAGTTTGTCCTTGAGCTTATGTAGGCAGTTCCTCTAGCGGAGTGAAGGAATCTTTTGGAGGCTTGTCATAGATGTAATTTCTAGGGTGATTCCTACAGGGTGTGTGATGCCTTTGGGGGTGATTTATACCTCTAGTAGTAGTTTCTTGTATCATCCAATGCTTGTTCCTTGCTCATTCCAAGGCTCTTTTTTAATTTATTATTTTAACTCCCATCTGAATGCCTTAATCTTGAGCTAAAATTCCTTTAAATGGATACAAAGACTGCATTGCAGTTCGTAACATACTAAGTCGACTAGGTTTCATTTTTGGAGCTCCATCAAATGTCTGAGTCTGATATGCCCCGTGAAGCCAGTTCCATTTTTAAAGGCCAGGTCTGTTCAGAAAGACGGAAAGAGGCAGGACAGCAGGGTGGCTGCCAGGCTCTGCTGACATTGCAGCTATATTGGGTTTTGCACAGTGCTGCTGACTAGCGGTGCTGGCCTGGGAATGTGATCCAGAGATGACAGACTGGTCACCGGCACACCCTGGGGCTCTTAGTATGCAATACGTATCATTTCTATGAACAGTACATTGGGCTATTTGATCAGCCACCCATGGACATTGTGTGTTCGGCTAACATTGATGCGATCTTCTTGCAGTGAGACGAGGATACATTCCAATGTTGAGTGTCAGCTGGACAGGTAGTAGCTGTAAGACTTATTGGAGTGCCCATGAGACATCATTGATTGGTATGCCCATTCAACACAAAACTGAAGATTATTGTTAGTGAGGACAACTGAGTTCAAAATGGGAACCACAGACATGTGTTGGGCATACATATCAATCAGAAACTTAGCATAATAAATTCACTGATCTTTCATTCTAAACATAAAAAAAAAAGAAGAAAAAAAAAAGAAAGAGTAACTCGGTGGCGGTGCTGCATCTGCACAGAGAGCGAAGATCACACGTGTGCCATTAAGCGCCAGAAGAAAAGCCGAGCAGCCACCTGGGAGAAGCTAGGTAAATGACCGTGACGTCAATCAGGGCCTCAGGCCGCTTCTTTGAGGGAGGGGTACTGGGGGGGGGGGGGGTTGCGGAGAGTTCGTTCATCATGACTGGCATTGATATGTGTAATGAAGCCCTTTCCTTCCCTTTTTATGTCGGTATAAGAGAGATGAAAAACACACAATAGACATGCACTAAAGCTGTGTGTGACACAAATGTGAGCCGAGTAAAGGCAGTCTCTTGGGAGGGTCTACTGAGTGAGCCTGAAATAATATGGTCTCCGGCTGACAGCCAATGTCGGGCTCAAGGTGAAGTGGCGGAAATGACTCTTATTAGAAGGCAAAACACAACAAGTGATGGACTGAATGTGGATCAATGTCACACACTCCCCCAGTCAAAAGATCTGGGCCCAAATCCATCGTTTTTTTGCACTCCACACCACCCTGGGTCAGATAATGGCTTTATGCAAATCAGCTCTGACCCTGTTGCCCCATGGGCAACAGGGTTGCCCATGGGGCAACAGGGTCTTATTAGAAGGCAGCGCCAGCTTTCTTAAGAGACAGCAGCTATTTCAGCAGCATCCCTGGACTGCTACGCAAACCTAAAGTCTCACTAATAAAAGAAGTCTCCTGGCGCTTTCAACGCAGAGCCGGCGGCTATGTCAGAGAGGGGGAGGGGGTCCAGTGCAGGTCCAGGAAAGGCGTATTTGCACAGTGCACTAAAATGCCTAATTTTGCCACTTAGCCACGTTTGAAACGTAATCGAAACCTCGGTTGGCATGTGAAGTCATTTTGGTTGAAAGGTGGAGGAGGCACAAATTTATTTTTTGCTCGGGAATATGCAAGATGTGCATGAACAGTACTTTCTGTGTATGAGGAGCTATTATTAGGGGCGGACTAGTGAAATGCTAGTGTTAGAAATATTATGCATGTTTTGCAGTCAGTCGCTTGTTTGATCTTAAACTGCCAGAGAAAAAAACAGCATTGCACGAAAAATAGGAATCGCCATGACAACCAATCTTTAAAGTGACACGGTTTCTTATGCAGCAGCTAAAGTAAAGTGAGTTGGGAATTGTATTCTGTAAATTCTTGTTGGGGGAGGTCTCTAGTAAAAAACACCTTCTGGCAGTGCAAAGGGTTATGCAAATTCCCTTGTTACAGCACACCGAGGAATATTAGTCGTGTGACTGTCTTTTCTGTGCCTTTATGATTGTTTCCTCAGCCCTGAGGCAACGTTGCTGTTCCTCTAAAATCACTGCCAGTTTATTTCTCTGGGCGCCCTCTCTCCTACAGTTGTCCTATTCATCACTTAGATGTGCCAGAGATCTAAAGGCCTAAGAGTTACTTTGGAATGGCACGTTAGGACCCTGGATAAAAACTTTCAACAGAAAAAAAATATGGTTTACAAAAACAAAACTACATTTTCTGTCTATAGATTGAGATTGGCAGAGTGAAGCAGAGTATCGTGGTATGAGGCATGCGCACCCAGAGAGGGAGCATTCCTTGAATAGTCTTGACATGGCCACAGCTTCTCCACAGATGACTCCGTCACTTTTAATTCAGAAAAGAACCAGGCGCGTGGCTGCTCAATAGGAATAGGGAACTTGGTGTCTGGGGGTCTGTTGGTCTGTGTGCCTGGGGGTCTGTTGGTCTGTGTGCCTGGGGGTCTGTTGGTCTGTGTGCCTGGGGGTCTGTTGTTCTGTGTGCCTGGGGGTCTGTTGTTCTGTCGGCCTGGGGGTCTGTTGTTCTGTCGGCCCGGGGGTCTGTTGTTCTGTGTGCCTGGGGGTCTGTTGTTCTGTGTGCCTGGGGGGGTCCGTTGTTCTGTGTGCATGGGGGTCTGTTGTTCTGTGTGTGGGGGGGTCTCTTGTTCTGTTTGCCTGGGGTCTGTTGTTCTCTCGGCATGGGGGTCTGCCCGATGGTATGTATGCATGTGGTACTGTAGGTGTGTTAGTCTGAGAGTGCATGGATGTTTACATGCATGTATCATCTATGTCGAGTCAACATGTGCTTGGATGGTGTGTATCTGTATTGACTATAAAAGTCAAACACATTCGCTTTGCCAATATTTGGATTTCATCTCACTTCAAAAGCAAATTTAAAGTCTAATTTTACGCCCACTTTACCTCTCAGCCTTGGTCATGGTTCCTCTAGAGAGATAACGGATGCAGAAATCTGACATTAATAGAAACAGAGTGGCTGGCTTTTATCTGGTATAAATGCTATCCCCAAGGCCTGGAAGTATGAGTTTTTATGAAATTGCATTTCTGCATGTTGCCTAGCTGCAGGGAGGAGGTTAATATTGTTGTGTAGATATCTCAGTGCACAGGAGGCTGTGGCAAATTACTCAGGACATAAATACAGTGGGGAGTTCATTGCATTGATTGTAAATCTTTTCCCAAACAAATGTAAACTCAAACATACTCACAAATGCAAACACCCAAAAACACCAGCACATGTAAATGCAAACCTGCTCACACATGCAAACAGCCACAAACACCAGCACATGTAAACTCAACCATACTCACACATGCACACAGCCACAAACACCAGAGACCAACAAGCAGACAACCACATCCACTCACTTATTCTGATAATGGGAAGTTCCAGGCTCAAGCATGCGTACCGGAGGGCCCTAGAACAGGTGAGGTGCCAAAGATATAAAGACAACACTCCTAGCATTACAGAGTAAAGCTCATTCTCTTTCCGGTTTTTCAAAGCTGTTCCGCTTAGAAAAGGGTCAGTTCCTCTTGAGCATTCCACAACAGTGGCTCGCAGAGTAGCTACAGCAAGAGTCACGTGCTGCTTCCTGGGTGTATAGGCCTATGGGGAAGGCATATGAGTCATCAGTCATTGCTTCATAGGTTCCTCGCAGTGACAGTGTGTAGAACCTGTATAATTTGATCATTGAATAGTCATATTGTATGGCTAAGCAGTCCTTGAAGTTCAGATTTTTTCTTTTTTGAGTTTTATATAGCGCAAACTAGACCTGAGACATCAGGTATCAGAGCGCTTTACACGAGCACCAGTTTCGTTATAGATGAACACCTTAATTTTTTTATTGGTAGGCACGGTGAGATTAAGTGATTTGCCCTGAATCACAGGATGTAGAGTGTTGTTGCTGAGACTCTAACCAGGTTACCCAGCTTCGAAGCAGACCGCTCTAGCCGTAAGGCTACATCCTCTCCCCTTGATTGTTGATTGTAGTCAATTGGTCACAATTATGCAGCTCTCCTGTACATATCGCTCATAGTGTTCTATTTACTTAATAAAAAATGTTTGGGGAAAACAACAAAAATTTTGCCCATATAACGTTATTTTGTATTGCACGTTCTTTAAATGCCATTGTCGACATCCGCCATGCCGCTGTGCTTTTTCCTTGAAGCACATGTCTTTTCAATGCCATCTGAAATTCCTGTAGAGATTGGATGGGCCACATATTGGGTGATGTGGAGTTTCAGTGTAGAAGGACAGAGATGTAAAAGTCCCAGAACTAGGAGGCAAACATGGTGGCTTTGGTGTTGTTTGAAGGCTGTGATTGGTGGATCTAAGGTTCTGATCTGGTGTGTAGTTTGGTAGACCAGGTAGAGTGTCAGAGAGGGTGTTGCGAGCCGTGTCATTTGCTGATTTGATAGTTGTGATTGGTGAATCTAAAGTTCCGAGTTGGTGTGTAGCATGGTAGGGTGTCAGAGAGTAGGTTGAATGCCATGTCATTTGCTGATTTGTATGTCCATGTAAGTGGTTTGAATACGGTCCTGTTCTTGAAAGTGAGCCAGTTGGCCTGGTGACAGGATTCAGTCTGAGCATAATAGGACGGAATGTATGAAGCTCTGTGGTTATACTGAATAAGCAGCTACCTATGTTATGCCATCTATTAATGTAATAACTGCACTTTCACAATTGCTTTATTAACCTTCCTGCTTCCTCAAATTTGCATGAAAATGCACGATTTTTCTTCTTTTTTTTCAAAATTTTCGTAGGGGGGGTTATCCCCCCAAACCCCCCTTTTGGGGTTCGGGCTCGCTCGCTGCGCTCGCTCGCTACGGTGCTGTATGCAAATCACTTTGCGCCCCACCACTTTCAAATGTCACCCACCGCCCCTGGTTTTTTGCAGTAGTTTGAGCGAGTCTTCCGTACTAAAAGGGCCAAAGTCTGTCCATGTTTCTAAGATTGGGGACTTTGGTGTGACTGGGCACTCGCTCTTAGTGAATGAAGTATAAATATCTTCATTCACTGAACGTTGCATAGCGGCTGATTATATTATATCATGTAATTTGCAAGTGCTGTCTTTGTAGTGTTATGCAGCAGATGTCTGCAATGTCTGCTATGCTATGTATCTTCTGTAATGTGTTACGAGTAGATATCGTCTATGCTATGTGTTTTTACATGGTGCTTTTCATACCTTTTCCATACATTAAATAAGTTCAGTACATTTTCTTGCTGGCCCAGCTTGTTTTGGGCTCTTCCCTTTACTTCTCTGTGTGGAAAATGACTAAAATCGGTATACATAAGCGGCGTTCATTTATGTTCACCACAGCCACTGTTAAAAGTAGAGCGACAATCATGAAAACAGTAGCCACGCCATCTTCTCCCTTTTAGGCCCCATCGCGAAAGTAGGTGGCAGCCATTTTTTTGTCACGACCTCTCTGCCCACTGCCAATAGCCTGCGTGCCTCTCCCCCTCACACCCCTGCCTCGCAAGCATTCCCCCACGCCCCGACAGCCCCCGGTTTCTCCTGCTTGGACCATAAGCGCACCTCTAGCGCGACCCTGTCTCCGAGCCACATCCCGTGCTGAACCCCCTCGCTCTTTCATCTCATTCAAAGAACAGGCCCTTCTTTGATAACCTCTTCCTCCCTGCCCGATTGTCCAGCCCGATCCCAGGTCATCACCTAGCCCGGCAGATGCAGTTTATTGCCCCCTACAGTAGGGCCCGCCTCACATCAAAGGAGCGGTGGTTAATCAATACCCTCACACCTCTAGATCCGACCGATCGCCCCCTTTCCCGTTCCCAGCAGAATGTCCAGCTGCGCGACAACCACCACATGCTGAGGTCGAGGTGGGAACTCTACTGTAAATATGTGTGGGAACGGGGGTGAAGCGGGGATTCCGAGGATGTCTTTCCGTACATCAAGTATTGACAAGAATGTGTTTCATGTAATAAAGCAATAAACCTGTGTATAAGAGGCCAGGCCTCAAGGATGCGTCTAGAGCACCTCGAGAAGATACCCTGTTGTCTGATTTGACGTGTTCTGCTCCGTCGGAATAAACTCCTGTTTCCTGCCTTCTGTCTCCAGCGCCTGCCTCTTTGTTTGGTAATCTCGAATGGTATGAGGGGCGGCTAACGCCGGGCAAATACTGAAGGGTTCTTGGTCAAATTCGGCCCTACCTTTCGACATCTGACTCACCCACCTCTGCACATAAGGTCGCACACCATGTGCAGTTTAGCCACATCTAAAGAAAGATGCTGCTTTGCTACAGCACAGATGTAAAGGCTGCTCCAGGAAGGGTACTGAGAGAGTCCAGGTTTAAAGGCACCGAATTGGCTGCACAGGGCTTTGGGAGCAGCTCCCTGGCACAGTGCTGTGCCGCATTCATTCCAGGGGTGTGGCAACCTGCCCTGCACCCTCCCCTCAGGTAAACTATCGACCTGCAGAACCGGTTTACCTCCTTCCATGGTTTATGTGCTGTCCTTGCATCTGAGTAAACATCCCAGGTGAGTGTAAGTGAAACACTGGATGCATGGTGTGATAATGAGATGCCAGCAGCTGGCACATGTTCTGACACAGTAAGGGGTGGAGTGATAAAGGTAGCAACAGCTGTACTTGTAAAGCAGCAACCTGTCACCCCGAGAGGCTTCCTGGCACCGAATAGGAGACGTGTTGTGTTATCCAGCTCAGTGGTACACATTTAATAACTAACTTCAGACAGATGAAAGGCTGAGTGAGCGCACCAGAATTTCATCCTAAGGCCATAGTGTCAAACACAGAGTTCTGCACCCCACTCTCAGGGTGTACATGAGACCCCGTCTGTGGCTACAACACACGACCCTCAGGGTGAACATAAGACCCCGTCTATGGCTACAACACACGACCCTCAGGGTGTACATGAGACCCCGTCTGTGGCTACAACACACGACCCTCAGGGTGTACATGAGACCCTGTCTGTGGCTACAACGCCCCACTCTCAGGGTGTGCACTAGACCCCGTCTGTGGCTACAACACACAACCCTCAGGGTGTACATGAGACCCCGTCTGTGGCTACAACACACGACTCTCAGGGTGTAAATGTGATCCCGTCTGTGGCTACAACGCCCCACTCTCAGGGTGTACATGAGACCCCGTCTGTGGCTACAACACACGACCCTCAGGGTGTACATGAGACCCTGTCTGTGGCTACAACGCCCCACTCTCAGGGTGTACATAGGACGCCGTCTGTGGCTACAATGCCCCACTCTCAGGGTGTGCACTAGACCCCGTCTGTGGCTACAACACACAACTCTCAGGGTGTGCACTAGACCCCGTCTGTGGTTACAACACACGACTCTCAGGGTGTAAATGTGATCCCATCTGTGGCTACAAAACACGACTCTCAGGGTGAACATAAGACCCCGTCTGTGGCTACAACGCCCCACTCTCAGGGTGTACATGAGACCCCGTCTGTGGCTACAACACACGACCCTCAGGGTGTACATGAGACCCCGTCTGTGTGTTACAACACACGACCCTCAGGGTGTACATGAGACCCTGTCTGTGGCTACAACGCCCCACTCTCAGGGTGTGCACTAGACCCCGTCTGTGGCTACAACACACAACCCTCAGGGTGTACATGATACCCGGTCTGTGGCTACAACACACGACTCTCAGGGTGAACATGAGGCCCCGTCTGTGGCTACAACACACAACCCTCAGGGTGTACATGAGACCCCGTCTGTGGCTACAAAACACGACCCTCATGGTGAACATGAGGCCCCGTCTGTGGCTACAACACACAACCCTCAGGGTGTACATGAGACCCCGTCTGTGGCTACAAAACACGACTCTCAGGGTGAACATAAGACCCCGTCTGTGGCTAAAACACACGACTCTCAGGGTGTACATGAGACCCCGTCTGTGGCTACAACACACGACTCTCAGGGTGTGCACTAGACCCCGTCTGTGGCTACAACGCCCCACTCTCAGGGTGAACATGAGACCCCGTCTGTGGCTACAACACACAACTCTCAGGGTGAACATGAGACCACGTGTGTGGCTACAACACCCCACTCTCAGGGTGTACATGAGACCCCGTCTGTGGCTACAACGCCCCACTCTCAGGGTGAACATGAGACCCCGTCTGTGGCTACAACACACAACTCTCAGGGTGAACATGAGACCACGTCTGTGGCTACAACGCCCCACTCTCAGGGTGTACATAGGACGCCGTCTGTGGCTACAATGCCCCACTCTCAGGGTGTGCACTAGACCCCGTCTGTGGCTACAACACACAACCCTCAGGGTGTACATGAGACCCCGTCTGTGGCTACAGCACACGACTCTCAGGGTGTAAATGTGATCCCGTCTGTGGCTACAACGCCCCACTCTCAGGGTGTGCACTAGACCCCGTCTGTGGCTACCACGCCCCACTCTCAGGGTGTACATGAGACCCCGTCTGTAGCTACAACACCCCACTCTCAGGGTGCACATGAGACCCCGTCTGTGGCTACAACACACGACCCTCAGGGTGTACATGAGACACCATCTGTGGCTACAACGCCCCACTCTCAGGGTGTACATGAGACCCCGTCTGTGGCTACAACACACGAACCTCAGGGTGTACATGAGACCCGGTCTGTGGCTACAACGCCCCACTCTCAGGGTGAACATGAGACTCCATCTGTGGCTACAACGCCCCACTCTCAGGGTGTACATGAGACCCCGTCTGTGGCTACAACACACGACTCTCAGGGTGAACATGAGACCCCGTCTGTGGCTACCACACACGACCCTCAGGGTGTACATGAGACCCCGTCTGTGGCTACCACACACGACTCTCAGGGTGTACATGAGACCCCGTCTGTGGCTACAACACACGACTCTCAGGGTGAACATGAGACCCCGTCTGTGGCTACAACACACGACTCTCAGGGTGAACATGAGACCCTGTCTGTGGCTACAACGCCCCACTCTCAGGGTGTACATGAGACCCCGTCTGTGGCTACAACACACGACTCTCAGGGTGAACATGAGACCCTGTCTGTGGCTACAACGCCCGACTCTGTATATTTAGTGATGCCAAAAAAGCATTATTGTTTTCTATTAGTTGGTGATGAAAAGGAAGAGCAGATAGGCTTTCCTCAATGTACTCATCTAGAGGATGGACATTAGTGAGCTCACTGTCACTCTTCAATAATCTGCCTGGTTGCCTGTCCCCTGAGGAGATGCGACACCTTGAATTTGAGGAATAACCCAGCTTGCTTCCTTTAGAGAGAAAGGTCCTCACTGAATGTTTAGGTGTTAGAGTTAGTCAAAAAGAAACTACACAGACCTGTCTTACAGATGGTTATTCCTAATCAAGCTTTAAACACAGCTGCTTTGGACAGAACTGCATGGTGTTTCCCCCTACTGATTTACAACTTTTTTCATCAGTTTTGTAAAGTATCGCATAACACAAAGAGAGTCTCCGATTACTCAGGGATAGGGTCCAGGAGGAAGATGAAGGGAAGGAGTGACAACTCTGTTATAAGATCGAATGAGGCTCATTATATGAGGGTGCCCCCTTACATCACCACCAGCAGGACCAAAGTCGCTAAATGCATGAAAGCCAAGTGTCTCAAGCTCAGCACCGCGAAGACAGAAGTAGTGGTCTTCGGCAAGAACAATGGGATTCCAACTGGTGGCCAGCTGACCTCAGACCTATACCTACACCCAGCACCCACACGAGGAGACTCGGAATAAACATCGGCATAAGTCAACGCCTTCACTGCTTCCTGGGAGCACACCCTGAAGATGCTGAGGAAGATCTTCAAATGGCTTCCAGGAAACACTAGAACAAACGTTACTCACGCCTTAGTGACCAGCAAGTTGGACCACGGGAACACGCTCTACACCAGGATCAACAATCAAGTCACCAGCAGGCTGCAAACCACTCAGACTTCTGCAGCCAGACTCATCCTCAACCTCCCACTCAAAACATACATCACACCTCAGGGATCTCCAATGGCTCCTGATACACAAACGTGCTAATTCCACAGTCCTCACATGCACATTCAAGGTAACATAACATGTGTATTTGTAAAGTGCATGTTCACCCGGAGGTATCTTGGCGCTGAATAACAGATGTTTATTGTTACCCAACTCAATGGTACTCATTTTATCGACCTCAGATGAATGAAAGACAGAGTGGACTTGCAGGGATTTGAACCTGTGACCATGAGGTCGAACACAGGCCCCAGAAGTGGACGCATTAGTCCACTGAGCCACCAGACTAGGCTCTACCTGGTACTACATAACTAAGCCCCACTTACCTGAACAGTCAAATGTCTTTCCAGCAGCAACCCAGGCACCTCTGCTCTGCAGGAATCCTACTCGCACACATTCCACGCATACACAGAGCCACATCAGGAGGACGGGCGTTCTCTTACATCACTCCTAAAGCATGGGACGGCCTCCCTCTCCACATAAGAGCCTCCTCATCTCTTCTTGAATTCTGTAAGAAGCTGAAGACCTGGCTTTTCAATTAACCAACCTACCATGGGTAGGCCAATGCAGACACACCTGCTCAGCGCCAGGATATCCTCGCAGGTGATAGTGCACTTTACAGATACACATAACATAACATAGCATCAATGAATGATGTAGTATCCTGGAAATGTGCAGATCAGAAAGTCATATAAAACAAAGTGATAGCCCGCTGTTGAGAGCTACACTGTTTTTATGTTCCCTTAACTTGAGCCTCTATACTGAGGAAGAGGGCATTTAAGAACAAGTATACCCTGAGAGAGAAATGCTATAAGGCTATTAGAGCATCCACCTGCTATTGGTAGACCATCTTAAATGGGAGAAACAAAAAGACTTACATTGGAATGTTGGAGCAGAAGGCCTATGCCGCGCATTATTGGCCCGAGCCCCTCGATTTTCTCCAGTCGAGCTCTCAACATTCCAGTGTTCTAATTATTCGTGGATGTTGAGACAACCAGTCTGAGCAACTAAGTACAGCGAGCCTGTTTGTTAAGCTTATTTTTATACTTGACTGGGATTCCTGCTAATATGGCTGGATGCTTGTCATCATGTTCCTCAAAGTAGGGTCAGTCATCCCCTTTGTAGGTCTGTTTGTGTCAAGTCTCTTGTGTCACTACTTTATGGCGCAGTTGACAAAGTGTCCCTGTGCTATGGTTAGGTTGTCAGAGTTTGTGATCACTTGTTCGCCTGGTCTTGAGCCTTTCAGCCTTATATGACTCTTGTGATATTCTCCTGAATGGATGATTTGTCTTCCTGGGCTTGTGATCTTCCACCACATCCTGTTTGCATAGAAACTAGGGGTGGGCGGAATGCTTCATCGGTGGAATCTTGCTAGTTAAAGAATAACGCGGAGTTCCAGCCAATTCCATGGCCGAATTTTCCTTGAGTGAGGCTCCAGAAAATGCGAGCTGGCTATCGTGAGCAAGTTGTTGCTTTCCCCTAGCGTGATTTTCTAACGTGGGGGATCAGTATGCGGCCGTTTGAGTAAATTTGCGGCTGCTCAAGTAGATTTTCTACTTGAGCAGCAGCAAAATTAACTTGAATGGCAATGAGCTCGTGCACAACACATGGTATCATTTGTGATGCTCACGCTTCAGGCGTTATATTTCAGAACAAGTTGCATATTTTCTGCCCATTGGTGGAAATCCACGGAATCTCACAGAGTTTTTATGTAACTCTGTGGAATTCCGCAGAGTAAAACTTAGCGAGTACCTCCCATTACTAATAAAAACCTGTTCTGGCCGGAACCTATAATGAGCAGCCAGCCACAGTTAAATCCATTTCTATTGCATCAACACAAAGATTCCATACCAGCAGATTTCAGGGAATGATTGCATTAGATTGGAGCTGGAACACTGTTCAGCTCTCCCCTGAATCTAGTACTTACTGACCACTGAGTCTACTAGTTTGAAACTGTTTGCACCTTAAACAAGGCACTCAGGACTTGTGCTGGTGCACCTGTGTAAGAGAAGCCCCTTTCATTATTTATTTTATTTTATTTATTTATTTTTGACATTTGTACAGCGCTCTGTTACCCGTGGGTGTCCTGGAGCTAAGTAATACTCCTTAGGGAAAGTCGAATCAGAAGTTAGTTAGTGAATAGCCAGGTCTTTAACGCCTTTCTGAAGGCAATAAGATCAGTCATCTTTCTGAGAGGAAGGGGCAGGACATTGCAAGCCTTGGTGGCACCCATTACCTCTGATATTGTATGTAATCAGCGGCCTGTACTTTTACCAGGGAGGGGGGATGTATGACGTTAATGTGGAAATAAAATTGACAATTGTGCCCCATCATTTCCCTGTTTCTGCCTGACAGCCATTTTTCTCAGGCAAACACCCATTTTGTGTGTGACATGCTCCCAGCAACTTGTCTGAAAACTGTCCTTCACATACCCATTGAATCTTGCACAACCCCCTGCTCCTTGTGGTCGAGCCAATTCCAAGAAGCCTGTCTGTGTGCCCTCCCCCAGTTGTGCCAGAGACTCAGCCACATCCTGTCCATTGTTGGTAACTCAGCCTGTCACACCAACTGCCCTGTGACCACCCCCAACTGAAAGAGGAAGCACGAGGTTAGGCCCTGAAACCACACCAACTAATAGAGGAAGCACAAGGTTGTACACTGTGAACACACACATTTCTGTGGTTCTGCCAATTCTGGGAACCAGCAGCAGATAGTTCCTGTTCTTAACTGTAAGACACCCTGCACCTGGCATCTTAGTTCATTGACCACCCCTTCCTGTGTTTCAGCCAATTCCCAGAACCAGCAGATAGTTCCTGTTTTAAGAAATAGTTACTGCAAGCCAGAGAGCAGATGGTCTCTGTTTTACACAAGATAGTTCCTCTTTTTGACATGAAGCACGAGCACAAACCCCAAATGAGGAAGCCTCCCCCTTCCAACTGTCAGACTATTTCACATCGCAAGTCCCCTCACGAAGCCTAAGACACGCCCCCATTTCTTCACAATCTGCCCCTCTTGCTGATTTTTGTTCCTCTATCTGCCATGACCTGTTTGTTCCTCTATTTTGCCTCATGACCAAGACTGTATAAATGTCCTGCTGTTGAAAATAAAGACCCCCACTTCAAGAGAGGGACTTGAGAGATTGCTCCTGTGCCCGCTTGGCGCTGGAAGCGCTCCCCTTAACTCGAGTTATTGGTCTCCTCCTCCTTCATTTGAGCACCACGTACACCTCGCTTTGCATTGACAAGAAATTATGATTTATTAAGCATAGAAATTCAGAAATGAGGTAATAAGTAAATTTAATTTACCACATTAATTGGCGCCCGGAACAGGGACATTCCCTTTCCCCCACGCGCCGGCGATATTGGACCCGGTACTGTCCCCTCCTGACCGTTGACGGACTTCAAAAGTGCACAACGGGGGGAATTCCCGCTAACTCCCTAGAGGCGAAGGGGGGACCGACTGCGGCCCAGCATCCACACGAGGCGGTGAGGAAATAGCGGAACGTCCTGAACCAAAGCCCAACCTGCGAAGCAGACGAGTCCGAGGTTCTACAAATCCCACCTTGAAACTGCGTGCCGCGTTTTTCCAAAATCTTCAAGAGGCCTTCCAGTTATTTTTCGGTGAGTACTGCTGAAAAGTATAAAGACGAACCCACAGCTTTTGTTGGGGCGGTAAAGATACACGTTTTGTTGGTTTCTCACCTATCTTTGGTGAGGACTACTAAAACTAGTATAAAAGACGGACTCACTACCTTGTGGGCACGGTAAAGATACATGTTTTTGTGTGTTTCTCACTTATTTTGTGAGGACTACTAAACTAGTATAAAAGACGGACTCACCTCTTTCGTGGGTACGGTAAAGATATTTGTTCTGTTTGTGTTTTTCTCACTTCTAAAATCTTTGAAAGTCTTGCCATCATGCCTATTTTCTCGAAAATACGTAAGATGGCAACCAAAAGGAGTATTCTTGAGAAGGAAATTCCCCTTCCTCCTCGGGATACTCCAGGACACTTCATGTATGCAAAACATGGTGTCGGTGCACTTATTTATTGTGATTTATGGGTGGATTATACTAAAGACCTAGAACACAGATATAGATGGCCTGAAAATTGTACTTTTGACATGGAATGTATTATAAAATTAGAGGAACAGTTATGGAAGAAAAAGAGAGTCCACCAGTCACAGAGTGACTCAGTAGAGTTATGGAGAAAAGAAGCCCATAGGAGGCAACAGAAGGAATTGCATAAAGTTGAAAAGGGTAAGAGAATGTCAGAGCAGGCCAAGAAAGAACAGTTACAAGAAATAGGGAAAGAAGTAGTTAGTGAAAGGAATAAAAGGGAACAATCAGCCATTTCTACTGGTTTTTATCCTGTATTGCCATCTGCACCTGAAAACATTAACATTGCATCAGCACAGCCTACAGCCCCACTACCAGAGGATACTTTCACCAATTTCCTCTTAGATACTCCACCTCCATATGAGGTTCCAGTAATTCAACACCCTCTGCCTCCGCCACCCCTTTTACAACATAACGCACCACCTATCACTCCAGAAGGGGGTGCCGTAGGTCCAGACCCAGGTAAAACAATTCCCGACTGCCCCTATGACCCGACTCCGAGCAACACAGGGGAGGCGGGCCGAATAAGTAAAATACTACATGACTCCTGGGAAGAAATAAGACATCTACCAGCAAGTGACACGTTTCTTCAAGCGGCCTCTGAGTTTCTTCGTACTGGAGAGAACTCACGAGCCATTAACGCTATGACTACAAGAAGATCACACCCTGTACAAATGCACATGTATAGGTTCCTCCTTTGCTGCTTCATAAAACACATACAAGCAGAGGAAAGAAATGTACCAGTTTCACTTTTTGAATTATTAGATTCCGCATCCGACCACACTAGTCTAGAACTTATAAATGATGCACTAGACAGGTTCACCCGTAAGGTGACCCGTATTCTGCAAAACTTGCAAACAAATTAAGAGAATAAGAAACTTGAGGAGGAAATTACTGAACCTACTGAAAAAATCCTACCCGTTCATTCTTCCGCCCTTAATTCACGAACACCCCCGCCTACATTCCTCCAAGGTCACTCTGAACGGTCATCTCCAGATGAGTTATTTGAAAATACATCCAATGCATTAGACTACTGGTTAGACCAGGAACCTCCGCTTACACCGGAGGAGGAGGAAATAGCCAGAACTGCGACCCTATGGGTCTCTCAATATAAGATATATGACAATGATCTCATAGCCCAGCTTTTTCTAGCATTACCACGCTCACATCAAAGATTAGCAAGTCTCTACATGGTACAACATCTCATCACACTCAATGATACTCATTTTAAACATGATCCAAGACTCGAAGATTTTCTGTCTGACTGCGCTGATAACATGTTCCTCCACAATAGTTCAGTTTTTCTCAACACATTTATAGATTTTAGACAGAAATACCAGAAAAAGACTGAATATAAATCTTTCAATAATACGTGTGGATCAACTAATAGACTCCCTCAAACACGCCAGTTCCCCATGAGAGAGGTCCACCCCAGAGCTGACACAAATGGAGCGCTACAACGCGTCTTCATTTATGTACCCTTGACAAAACTTGAGTTACTAAGGATGAAAGAGATGGTTCCCTCCCACTCAAAGGATCCTGCTGGATTCTTTAAGGAATTAGGAGATGTATTAATGATGGGAACATATACTCTTTCTGATATCACAGCGATTCTGAAATTGTTGCCATCAGGTATATATGACAAACTAAGAGAAAAAGATTGGGAAGTAGCAGGTGAACACATTAGATGGACTGAACTTCAGAATGACGAAAATACTAGAGTAGCAGGTCAAGGTATAGGAGACAGACTAAAAGCACTTCCTGGCACTATTTTAAAGGTGCTACCACAGTTACTAACAGTGAAAAAGGAGGACTGGGATGCCATTTCCTCCTGCAAACAGAAACATGGTGAAGACATTGGAGATTATTACACCAGACTTGAAAAGTGTTTTGCGGTAAATAGCGGCCTTACGCCGACAAGTGAAGCTTACCCGCATCTGTTTGTTTCCAAATTAGTGGATAACGCCTTGCCAGCCATTAAGGACAGAGTACTAAAAGTAGAAAGTACCTGGCAAGCACATACACCTCCACAGGTGTTACAAATGCTACAATATCACCAGAATCGCATTAGGGATGAAGAAGAAAATGATAAGAAACGCATGAAAGACACAAAGATGAAAGCATTAGTAGCCCAAACTGCACCCCAGCGTCAACAGACACCAAGTAGCCAGACAAATATAAAAAGCACTTTTAATTATTGCAAGAAGATGGGACCCTTCGTTAAAGACTGCCCTGTCTTAAAGCACAATTTGGCTACTGGTAAGACACAGCCACGCCCATATCAGCCAAAACAGAATGGTTCCCTAGACAGTTCAACACCTTCAGTTCCACTGACAACACAAATGGCCCAAATGAATATTATAGACAGCGCCTACACTGAATATTACCCAGATTTCTCATGATGTTGCCCAGAGAGAGAAGATGACAAACTGCCCCTAATCCCCATTCCAGTAGATCAGACAGGTCCATTTATAGAGGTCCGACTTCTTGGGGAGGATAGGAAGTTTCTACTAGACACTGGGGCCAGTAAAACAACAATAAGCCATCAACAGGTCCCAGAGGCTCCTCTCTCGGGTTCAAAAAGTATTTCTCTGGGTTTCTCGGGACAACCTGTGACAAACGTCACGTCAAAGCCACTGCCCTTGCAGGTTGGTCCCCTCATGACAACTACAGATCTTATATTGACAAAATCATGTCCAGAAAACTTGCTTGGTATAAAAACATTGAAAGAATTAGGAGCTGTCATTGTTTGCTCACCTACAGATGTCAGACTATTTCTGCGAGATTTCAAGGGCCACTACACAAGTAGAGAATTAGATGAGCGTTTGAAAGATTTGCCACACACCCTGTGGGCCACTGATTCCACCACAGTAGGATGTATGGAAATAACACCTCACAAGGTTACACTGAAAGAGGGAGCCCAACTACCACGTATAAGGCAATACAAAATTCCACCTCAGGCTGAACAAGCATTAATGTTAATTATTCAGGACCTAATACAGTCAGGTGTGATTAAGGAAACAACTTCTAACATTTGCAATTCCCCTGTTTTACCAGTTCATAAAAAAGTGGAACCAGGAACACCACCTGTCTACAGACTAGTGGTGGATTTGAGAGAGCTCAATAAATGTGTCGTTCCACAACACCCTGTGGTTCCAGACATCTCCACCCTACTCACAGCCATAGATGCGGAAGCAACGCATTTTTCAGTCATTGACTTGAAAAACGCATTCTTTAGCATACCTATTCACCCAGATAGTCAATACCTTTTTGGCTTCTCCTTACAAGGACGAAGTTTCCAATTCACAAGAGCTCCTCAAGGTTTCACAGAGAGTCCAAGCGTATATAGCCAAGCATTAAAAAGACAACTATATACTGTTCAAATGCACACGGATACAGCCATACTACAATATATTGATGATATCCTCATTACGGCCAGATCTGACGCAGCATGTGCTGAAGCATCACTACTAGTACTAGAATTCCTAGCTGCAAATGGCCATAAAGTTTCCCCTGGTAAGCTCCAATTTTGTTTACAGCAAGTGGCATACTTAGGGCACTTGCTGTCAAAGGAGGGTAGGCAGCTGACACAGGAACGCATCCAGCTCATACTACAAATACCACAACCAACAACACAGAAACAAGTTCGAGCCTTTGTTGGTCTCACCTCATATTGTAGACAGTGGATCCCACAATTTCCAAACCGTTAGTGCAGCTGACAACACTCGAAGCTGGCGCTACTCCACAATTACCCTGGACAGATGAACACACGCAAGCCTTTCAGTCTCCTAAAAAAGCTATGTGTCAAGCCCCAGTGCTGGCAACACCTAATTACACCAAAGATTTTACATTATTTGTAACAGAAAACTCAAGTACAGCACTATCAGTTCTGACCCAACTTCAAGCAGACAAACATAAACCATGTGGTTATTTTTCAAGCACATTAGATCCAGTAGCACAAGCATTGCCTGCATGTCTAAAATCAGTAGCAGCTACTGCACAAGCTATTAGACAAAGCGATTCTATTGTATTGGGACATCATCTGATAGTTCAGGTCCCACACGCTGTAGAACTTCTGTTAAACAGAACACAAACACAGCATCTGACAATAGCCAGACTCACCGGATATGAGATGACACTTTTTCAGCCACACATTGAGATTAGACGCTGCAACATTTTAAACCCAGCAACACTGTTGCCACTGACCTCTCCTACTGAAGAAATTCACGATTGTATTGACATAATTGATTTAGTGACCAAACCAAGACCAGATTTACAAGATACTCCCCTTGCTAAGGCAGAAATGACACTCTTTGTTGATGGTTCATGTATGAGACTCCCCACAGGAGAATTAGCAGCAGCCTATGCCGTCACAAATGGTACAGACACTTTAGAAGCACACAAGATAGAGATACTGTCGGCACAGGCAGCAGAACTCATAGCCCTAACACAAGCATGTCACTTAGCAAAAGGAAAGTCAGTTAACATCTACACTGATTCACAATATGCCTTTGGAGTTGTACACAACTTCGGTACATTGTGGAGAGAGAGAGGATTTCTCACATCACATGGGTCCAGAATACAGCATGCTACACTCATCACTGCCCTCTTAGAGGCCAGTCAGTTACCAGAGAAAATCGCAGTGCTAAAATGTAAAGCGCACACAAAAGGAACAGATGAAATATCAAAAGGAAATGATTCTGCAGACAGTGCAGCCAAGTTAGCAGCAAACACAGAATTAAGTATACCACACCGCCAATATACAATATGAGACCCCTTTTCTGACATCCAGGATGTCCAAAGTCACGCCACACCACAGGAACTGCTAGAATGGAAGGAAAAAGGAGGGGTCCTTACAGATCAAGGCTGGATGACACCTGAAAGAGCAGTATGGTTTCTACCGGATGCCATGGTACAGGTTATGGTAAACACCATACATGGACCAGCGCATCTGGGAGAAAAAGCAATGTTAGACAGCATACAGAATATATGGCACAACAAACATTTGAGAACTGCAGCCAAACAAAAAGTTAAAACGTGCATGATTTGTAATCAGTTCAACCCAGGAAAAGGCACAAAGGTGGAACAGGGAGGATTCCAACCCCCTGACCATCCATTTGAAGTTCTCCAGATGGACTATATCCAGATGGAGAGATGTAGAGGTCACAAGTATGTACTAGTTGTAGTGTGTGCTCTGACCAGATGGACAGAAGCCTATCCCGTCCCAGATTACACTGCAAAGACAACTGCTAAACAATTAGTTAGAGAGTTTTTCCCGAGGTATGGGTTGCCCGTGTCATCTACTCAGATAACGGCCAACCTTTTTCCTCTGAACTCATGAAGCAAGTGTCTCTTCTGTTAGGGTACACTTGGAAGTTTCACTGTGTAAGACATCCTCAGGCAGCAGGTCTAGTAGAAAGACACAACCAAACTTTGAAGACAAAATTGGCCAAGATATGCACTGACAAAGGCGTGGACTGGATGGTAGCCTTACCGGTTGCCCTCTTTTACATGCGTATGGTAGCCCATTCCAGAACTGGCTTATCTCCATATGAAGTGGTCTTTGGCAGACCACCAAATATGTGGGGTACGCCAAGGCCTAAAAGAATAACTGATGTTGACAGTACTATGCTGACTGACTACCTGGCTTCCTTGATGTCTGCACTCCAATCTTGTCGTTCTCAGGTTGCTGCCACCTTCCCTGACAAAACCAACCCGGAAGAACACGCCATCCGACCCGGGGACTGGGTCCTCGTGAGGAACTTCGACCGGACCAGCCCCCTCCAGCCCAGGTGGAAGAAGCCAAGACTCGTACTACTAACAACACGGACAGCAGTGAAGGTCGAGGGCAGGAAGGGCTGGCTCCACGCAAGCCACTGCCGGAAACATTTTGGACAAAAAGACACTGTTGCTGATGGCCCTGCCAATCCCACTGACATTGTGACTGAACAATCTTTATTGCCTTTGGAACTAACCCCACAACAGGATTACAAATCAAAGTTAAGGTCTGCCATTCGGACTCTGGCTAATTAAGTCCATTGGGCGTCGGTCCAGTGGTGAAGCGGTTGGAGCATGGGAATGGATTTTAACACCTTGACTATGTGGGAGAAAGAAAAAATGAACTCTAGAAAAAGACATAATGGTCCTGCTATATGTTTGACAGTATTATTTTTCCTCATGGCAGTTATGATGTGTCTTGGTTGGATTCTCCACACTGTTTTTCCTCCAACACAACACACCTCATACACCCAACAGCACTCAGGAACACACCTATCACGACCTACCCCCTCAGGAACAAGCCCATAGACTAGCCTTGCGAAACAATACCTTCATACAGATGCTACACCACACTCAGCAGGCCAGTAATAGCACCAATTGTTGGATATGTGGCCGCATCCCACCTCATCAGAAAAAGGGAGGGATGCCTCTTTTTCCTTTCCCATTCTCTTATAATGGAACTTGTGAAGCCTGGTTCGCCCTAATAACAGCTGACAATACTACCCCCACCTCCTGCCCTGACGGAAATAATTCATGCAAGAATGGGTGGCCTTGGGGGGATTTAAACAAGGTACTCAATACTGCCTATTACCCTAATAAGGAGGGAAATCCTCAGGCGACAGGTACAGTCCTAGAAAGTGAAGAAAACAAGCAAGGGAACATGACCATGTCCTACAAGATGTTAAATACCAAACCTAAAAGGAATGCTGGTCCCCCTTCCATCTCGGTCTCACCAGTAAAAGGACACCTGTGCATCCAGAAAAATGGCTCTGTTCCATTAGGACACAGTGACTGTCATACCACTATAAGTTTTAAAGACAGAGGAAAGTCCTCATTCCTAGCATCTCGCCATACTTATTTCGTCTGTGGCCAAACGGCCTATGTGCAGCTGCCCTTGAACTGGGGGGGAACTTGCTATATAGCATTCCTGTTACCCCCTGTCTTTGTGGCCCCATCCACTTACCACCGAGACCTCCTAGTGCCCCATGTCAGATCGTCCTGGGGATGGCAACTGCTGTCAGCAGCAGGTATAATATTCTTGATAATAACTGGATGCTGCCTTTGCATCCAATGTGGCCCTGCCCTGTGCGGTCTATGCGCTGCAAACTGCATTCCTAAACCTCTTGTCCAGCAGAGAGAAAGGGAAAGAATCATGTTACAAGAATGTATAAATGATCTCATGCAAATTGAGATATAATGTAGGTACACTTTGGGGCAAGAAGGGAATGTGGAAATAAAATTGGCAATTGTGCCCCATCATTTCCCTGTTTCTGCCTGACAGCCATTTTTCTCAGACAAACACCCATTTTGTGTGTGACATGCTCTCAGCAACTTGTCTGAAAACTGTCCTTCACATACCCATTGAATCTTGCACAACCCCCTGCTCCTTGTGGTCGAGCCAATTCCAAGAAGCCTGTCTGTGTGCCCTCCCCCAGTTGTGCCAGAGACTCAGCCACATCCTGTCCATTGTTGGTAACTCAGCCTGTCACACCAACTGCCCTGTGACCACCCCCAACTGAAAGAGGAAGCACGAGGTTAGGCCCTGAAACCACACCAACTAATAGAGGAAGCACAAGGTTGTACACTGTGAACACACACATTTCTGTGGTTCTGCCAATTCTGGGAACCAGCAGCAGATAGTTCCTGTTCTTAACTGTAAGACACCCTGCACCTGGCATCTTAGTTCATTGACCACCCCTTCCTGTGTTTCAGCCAATTCCCAGAACCAGCAGATAGTTCCTGTTTTAAGAAATAGTTACTGCAAGCCAGAGAGCAGATGGTCTCTGTTTTACACAAGATAGTTCCTCTTTTTGACATGAAGCACGAGCACAAACCCCAAATGAGGAAGCCTCCCCCTTCCAACTGTCAGACTATTTCACATCGCAAGTCCCCTCACGAAGCCTAAGACACGCCCCCATTTCTTCACAATCTGCCCCTCTTGCTGATTTTTGTTCCTCTATCTGCCATGACCTGTTTGTTCCTCTATTTTGCCTCATGACCAAGACTGTATAAATGTCCTGCTGTTGAAAATATAGACCCCCACTTCAAGAGAGGGACTTGAGAGATTGCTCCTGTGCCCGCTTGGCGCTGGAAGCGCTCCCCTTAACTCGAGTTATTGGTCTCCTCCTCCTTCATTTGAGCACCACGGACTCCTCGCTTTGCATTGACAAGAAATTATGATTTATTAAGCATAGAAATTCAGAAATGAGGTAATAAGTAAATTTAATTTACCACATTACAACGCAGGCTATTACAACACCTGCCTTTACAACACGGTTTTTACATCGCAATCCATTACAACGCATAGTGCTTTTGGGTGTTGGATAGTGAATAGTTTAATTTACTATTCCAACTCCAGTCCCCGTGGACACTAGGGAAGGTGTTGGATAGTAAATTAAACGTATTCCCTATCCTAGAGCGCCCCCAGCGCAATGCGTTGTAATGGTTTGCGTTGTACTGACCACGTTGTAAAAGTTTCGTTGTAAAGGTTGCTTATCGGGAGGGGGGCAGCACAAGTACACACACTCTCTCACTCTCATGCATCCCACATGCACACGCACACACACACATATCCATCCCAACACTCACTCCCAAATATTCATCCACACATGTACCAAATATTAAAAACAAAATCATACTTACCCGCACAACTGTGCCTCAGATCCCAGGAGGGTTGGGACTGCTGCCTTCCCTCATTGGCTGACCTTAGTCCAGTGAGACTGCTGACCCCACCACACTCTGTAACGAGGTGTCAGTAATTGACACTCAGTCTTGGGCACTTCAGGGCTGAAGCGCCCAGAGGCTATCAGTGACGCTTCCTCTCATCATGATGGGGAGGGCCTCGAGGTACTTTGTCAGGCTGAATATGCCACGCCCACAGGAGCTGTGACTTCTTCAACCCAGCAAAGTTCAGCTCAGACAGCCAGGAGCCTGTACGTTCAGTGCATGCCTAGCTCCTGGCTGCCTGACCTGAAAATAAAGAGTATCTGTCAATCTGACCTTTGCTCAGCCTGAGAGACATTCTTTATCGTGCTAAAAGGTGAGGGGCGTGGCCTCTCAGCCCATTAGGGCGGGCTGCTGATGTATGTAATAATGATACGCACCTTTATTCCCTTCATTATCTCTGATACTGTCAGCAACAGCGCCTTATCGGGGCGTAGCCCCGCCTCCTGTGCAGCACCACCCCCTGCCCCTTGTCTCTGCTGCTAAGGAGTTAAAGGAACAGCCTGAATGAAAACACAGGTTCCATGTTTTCATGAACCTGACAGTGCACAGGGGAGCCCTGTGCACCAGGCTAACGATGACAGGAGAAGGAGGAGGGGGCTGAAGCATAATCCAGCTACAGAGTGTTGTGCTTCCAGTCCTATAATTAAGTTGGGAGAGGGCTTGAGGTGAGTCTTCCCCTTAAACCTGGCCTTGCTGCTCTGTGCGACTCACCGCTGGGAACCAGGGCTTTCCGGTTCTAATGTCCAGCGGCAGATTTCTGCACTGCTGCTGCTATGAAGCCTCTGAGTTGCCCTCTAAGGAAAACAGGTAAGTAAAAAAACATGTTGTTGCTCTGTGCATGTGTGTGTATGTATGAGTGTGTTTGTGAGTGATTGACAGTGACGGAGATTGAGTGAGAGTGTACTTGAATGTGGTTAAGAGTGTCAATGAGGGTGAAAGTGAATGGGAATCTAAGTTTGAGAGAGGGCATTAATAAGTGTGAGTGCATTATAAGAAGTGAGTGATTGGAGACCGTGAGAGGGTGTGGAAGAGCTTTAGGTGTATAGCTTTCAATGGTGTCGCTGGTGCAGTTGATACTGGGCCCAGAGTCATTGAGTGTGCAGCGGTGAGTGTGTGTGATTGTAAGTGAGAGTGAGAACCAGTGAGCATGAGTACGTTTGTGGGTGAATAACTGTGAGTGGGAGTGAGTCTGGGTGAGAGAGTCTGAGTTACAGTGAGAGGGGGAAGAGAGTGATTGCTAGAGGGAGTGGATTTGAGTGAGAGAGTGTGAGTAAGAGTGTGTTTGTTTGTGCGTTTATGATTGTGAGTCTGCTGCCGGCCATGGAATGCTCAATATAACTCTGGATTTATGGCGGCACCCCAGGTAACATGCTGATGTTGGCACAGTGGAGATAATTCACACCGTAAGAATGGGCACACTGGCACAATGCAGGCCCTGACGGACTGGAAGTCAAATCAAATCAAATCAAATAAACTTTATTCGGTTTCATCTTGTTAAAACCATAAAGTTACAATACATCCAAGTTACATTAAAACTTAGTTCAAAAAATAACTTTCCACAGCACAACCTCCCATGGTAATCTTTAGCAATAAAGTGCATATTCAAAATCTAACAATGTCCCCCTCAGATTAGTACAACCTCCCATAATAGCCTCTAGCAATAAAGTGCAAATAAGAGTCAGGTAGTGTTCCCGCTGGAATAGCATAACCCCTACAGAGATAACCTTACCCACATAAACAACAAATATCTCTGCGGGGGCTTTACAATCAAAGTCTCTATATATCCAAACAAGCCCTTGTCCTCACGGTGGATTTCAAGTAGCCATCAATAAAAAAAAAAAGCAATCAGCCTACAACAGTTGGAGGAACAGGAGAGCTGGACGAGCCTGATTAAAATGAATTTTCTTCATAACAGGGACAAAAAAATACCTCCGGGGTACCTCATAAAATGTACAAAAAACATAAAATGTAGCAGGTCCTGTGGAGACTCTCCGTCGCAGCCACAGGGTGCTAAGAATTGACCTCTACTGCACCCTCTCGGAATAGCAAGCAGGGGGTGAAAAAGTACCAGGCGAAACCCAGACAATAAAAATCGCTCATACGTAGATAAAACCCCCAGAAGGTATGGCTCGGCCGATGGAGTTGTCTTCTGCATTAAAAATTTGTGAACAGTAGGTTTTCGCAGTTCCCCTTTATCCCTTTCCAATTTCCTCAGAGTAGTGAAGGATTCCCTGATTATCCTCTCATCTTTTTTTACAATAGTTTCGGAGTTAAAAAATAAATCAGCATGCCCTGTCTCTTCATGGCTACTTTTCAGGTATCTAAGCCAAGGTTTTTGGGACGTATTGTCAAGGGGCATGCATTCTTTTAAAATCAAATGGCTAAGAGTTCATTTTTATTCAACCAGCAATTAAGTCAAAACACCAGGGGGCGCAATGCCAGGGTGTCACTTAAATAAGGCACCTCCAGTTCCTCGTGGACCACCAAATTAGACATACCACACGGAACACCCAACAGGCGCTTTAGAAAACTATTTTCAGCCACCTGGACTATATCCGTGTTGGTGAGCCCCCAAATTTCACTTCCGTAACAGGCTAAGGCTACACTTTTTGCTTGATATACTTTCAACATAGCTGCAATTGGTCTCTTACCAAGTTTGGAAGCGAAGTTAAAAATGGCAGCATTCGACCGGACTAAATCCCCCCTTTTCTTAAGTTTTAACAGCCCCCATTTAACTTTGGCAGGGCCTACTCTAAATTGGAAACCTTTTTTAGGGAGAGTCCCCACCTGCATTATGTAAGATTTTGAGTTGTTGACAGATAAATCTCAATCCAACATAAATTTAGTAAATGTGTCTAATAGAGATTGGAGGCCCCTAGCAGTCCTAGATAAAAGAACGGCGTCATCCGCATACAATAAAACAGGGAGACCACGTCGCCCTACATATGGATAGTCAACCCTCATCGATATTAAAGCCCTATCTAAGTCATTGATGTAGAGGTTAAACAAAATTTGGCCAAGATACAACTTTGACAGACACCCCTCTTTATAGCAAAGTCCAGGGAGACACGGAGGTCCTGGAAGAATCTGACATTGGCCTTGGCTGCCCTGTGAAGGTCCTCAAGAAAGTTAACTATATTGTTATCTATCCCCATACCCTTCATGGACTGCCACAATTTGGCCCTGTTCATGTAATCAAACGCGGAAGACAAGTCCATGAAGGCTAGGTAAATAGATCCTGAACGTGCAACAGTGTATTTGCTAAGTAACATAGTTAGGTTAAGGCATTGTGCCACGGTTGACTAACTCGGGCAGAATCCATATTGAACATCGGCAATTATCTTACAGTCCTCAGCCCAAGTGGACAATCGTTCTAATAATACGTGGCCCACAACTTTAACCAAGGAATCCAGCAGTGAGATTGGCCTCTAGCAAAATGTGCTATTCCGATCACCCTTCTTAAAAACAGGTACAATAGTTGAAGAGGCCCATGACTCCGGGCAGCCGTTCCTGGCCGCTGCGTTAAACACAGCCATAAGGACCGGCGCCCAGAAGAGTGTGTCAGACTTAAAAACATAAGGCGAGATGCCATCTGGACCCGGAGCTTTGTTGCAGGTTAACCGGGCGATACCAACCTCAATCTCCCCCTGCTAAAAAACCACTGTAGGAGGGTCCATGTCACGGCCTGAATGACTTAATTGCTCCGTTGGACTATCAAATATGGTTTTAAAGTGGGCCACCCATTCGTCCTCTGTAATATGCGAGCCTAGTTCACCCCCTACTTCTTGCTCTGGAAACAAGTGAGAGAGTGTGAGTAAGATTGGGTTTATTTGTATGTTTATGATTGTGAGTCTGCCGCCGGCCATGGCATACTCAATATAACTCTGGTTTTATGGCGGCACCCGAGGTAACGTGCTGCTGCTGGCACAGTGGAGATAATTCACACCATAAGAATGGGAACACGTTTCACAATGCGGGCCCTGACGTACTGGAAGTCATTCTTGGCATGGTTCCAGTGGAAAAATGCTGGCACTTGCATACTGGAGGAAATTCACAGCATGGGGAATCTGTGGCAAAATTCAGGACCTGGGACTATGGAGGTAATTCTTGGCATAAGGGAGGACACCCAAGGCAAAATGCAGACTCTGCAATACTGGACATAAAGCGGAACCTATGAAAAAGAGCTGGGCATGGCGTTCTGAAGTCATGTCATTGCCTTAGAGGTTAGCAAAAAACACAGTTGATGGACCGCATGTAGAACAATGTCATACATTCACCCCAGTACAAGGATCTGGGCCTAAATCCATCGTTTTTTTGCACTCCACACCACCCTGGGTTAGACACTGGCTATATGCAAATCAGCTCTGACCCTGTGCCTCATGGGAACAGTCCAGTCCGAACTACCAAGCCATGTCTTTCCCAGAACGGAATCAAGCATCCAAGGACCGGTTTCTGGCTATCAGCCTTCATTCAGCCTGGATAGCTTGACTCCAGTGGTGTGGAGAGCCTGGGCTCACGTCTGAGCATATCCAGCCCACTCGGGGTGAAAATAGCAAAAAACACAGTTGATGGACAGAATGTAGAACAATGTCATACATTCACCCCAGTACAAGGATCTGGGCCTAAAGCCATCGTTTTTTTGCATTCCACACCACCCTGGGTTAGACACTGGCTATATGCAAATCAGCTCTGACCCTGTGCCTCATGGGAACAGTCCAGTCCGAACTACCAAGCCATGTCTTTCCCAGAACGGAATCAAGCATCCAAGGAACGGTTTCTGGATATCAGCCTTCATTCAGCCTGGATAGCTTGACTCCAGTGGTGTATGCCTTAGAGGTGGCAGCCATGGCAGTGGGCAGGGTTGAAGGATGCAAACCATGATAAAATGCTAGCTCTGAATTACTGGAGGCAATTTTTGACATGCGGGCCATCCATGGTATTTGAGCAATCCCTGTGGCAAAACTCCAGTACTGGAATATTGTATGTAATTATTGCCATAGGGGGTACCCATAACAAAAGGCTGGCATTGGCACAGTGAATGTAATTCTTAATATATGGGCAACTCTCAAGGCAAATTGATGCTTCTGAAATCTAGTTGTCATTTAAAAAAAAATATCCACTTGTCCCTTGTGCTGCCATTCACAGAGGTGATAAGCTATGGCTATATTCTCATTATATACAAGCTTTGCTAATAGCGTCTCTGATTATGCCAGAGCCCATATTTTGTCAATGTTTGGATCCACAAAACCGGCCTGCAGCACTGTTGCTTTTGTTACTTGGGGCCGATATTGCAGCATCGCTGCACAACCGGCCCCCAATTGCCAAACGGCCCCCACTGTTCCAAAACTGCCCCCCCCCCACCCTTCCAGCCTCCCGGGGAAATGCCCGATGCCGGCAACGGCCAGTCTGGCCCTGGCGACAAATGTACATGTTTAAGGGGATCCACAGACTCCTCTCCAATTTCTATCCACAATGGAAAAAGTTGGAAATTTACTCCTGCCAAAGGTAGGAGTAAAACGTTTTTCATGATGAGGAAAAAGAGGGTTTAACAAAAAGTTCATTTTTCAATTGCTGAGCAGATTTCCGCATGAGGAAAAATGTATCTGTGCATATTTGCTCATAAGAAAATAAATATTACATTTACTAGAAGTACCGTTTCCAGGCCTATGTAACTTGTTAATTCCTGAAAGTCATAAATCTGAACAAATAGAAGGATGTACACCTGCGGGTGCACTTTTTAGAAAAAACTAATTGGCATACATCAAACACATTTTACTAAATGATGCCTTAGAGCAATGCTATTGAAAGTTGCACAATAGTTCAGCAAAGTTTAGTTCAAGTTGCAGTTTTTCTGCACATTTTATTTTGAAACCAATCACCAGTCTTGCTATCATTCTTCTAAATGTTTTGCATATAATCATAAGTAGCATTACTTTGTTACATTTTGAGAACGTGTAGACATTATATACTGGAACTTCTGTCAGTGATGCAAGCAGAGCTCAGAACTCACTGCATTTCCTTACAGCACTCACCAGAACAGTGAAGACATTTGTATTCATGAATCCTATATATAGGTTTGAACAACTTATACATAGGGATGCACATCTTGCCTTAGTGGCAGGCAGTCCCTTTCAGAGGTCCCAAATCCTGTGATACTGTAAACTGACAGCCAAAGAGCTTGTGTGGGACGGGGCTAGGCATAGTTGTTCACTGGTCAAAATAAACATAAAAACTGGTTGTCCTTCAACACAAACAACATGTTCTGGGTCATAGGAAATCCATATCCCCGCTTTGATATGGTAGATCCCTCTGATATTGTATGTAACACTGACACAGTCCTTTCCTTTCTTCTTAAATTCTATGCAATACTCAGATATTGTATGTAACAATGACTCTTCTTTCATTACATCCAATATTGTATGGTACACTAAGATACTCATTTCATTACCTCTGATGTTGTATTTCACACCAATTCACTTATTTAATTACCTCTGATATTGTGTGTAACACTGACACTCCTTTCCTTACCTCTGATACTCTATGTTACACTAAGATACTTATGTCATTACCTCTGATATTGAATTTTACACTAACATATTAATTTCAGTTCCTCTGATATAGTATGTTACACTAATATACTCATGCCATTACCTATGATATTGTATGTAACATTAACACTCCTTTCCAAACCTCTGATGTAGTATGTAACACTAAGATATTCATTTCATTACCTCTCATATTGTATGTAACATTAACACTCCTTTCCAAACCTCTGATATAGTATATAACACTACAATACCCATTCATTACCTCTGATATTGTATGTAACATTAACACTCCTTTCCTTACTTCTGATAATCTATGTAACACCAAGATGCTCATTTCATTACCTCTCATATTGTATGCAACACTAAGATACTAATTTCATTACCTCTGCTATTGTATGTTACACTAAGATACTCATGTCATTACCTCTGCTATAGTATGTAACACTAAGATACTCATTTAATTACCTCTGATATTGTATGTAACACTAAGATACTCATTTCATTACCTCTGATATTGTATGTAACACTAAGATACTCATTTCATTACCTCTGATATTGTATGTAACATTAACACTCCTTTCCTTTCCGCAGAAATCGTATGCAACACTCAGATATTGTATGTAACACTGACTCTTCTTTCATTACTTCTCATATTGTATATAACACTAAGATACTCATTTCACTACCTCTGATATTGTATGTAACATGTACACTCCGTTCCTTACCTCTGATACTGTATGTAACACTAAGATACTCGTTTCATTACCTCTCATATTGTATTTAACATTAACACTCCATTCCTTACCTCTGATACTGTATGTAACACAAAGGTACTCAATTCATTACCTCTCATTTTGTATCAACACTAAGATACTCATTCATTACCTCTGATACTGTATGTAACATTAAAGATACTTATTTCATTACCTCTCACATTGTACGTTGCACTAAGATACTAATTTCAATACCTCTCATATTGTATGTTGCACTTAGATACTCATTTCATTACCTCTGATATTGTATGTAACACTGACTCCTTTAATTAAGTCTGATACTGTATGTAACACTCAATACTCATTTCATTACCTCTGATGTTGTATGTGACACTGACACTCCTTTCCTTACCTCTGATAATGTATATTACACTTAGATACTCATTTCATTACCTCTGATATTGTATGTAACACTAACACTCCTTTCTGTAGCTCTGATACTGTATTTTACACTAATATACTCATTTCATTACCTCTAATATTGTATGTAACACTAAGATACTCATTTCATTACCGCTCATATTGTATGTTACACTAAGATACTCATGTCATTACCTCTCATATTGTATGGAAGACTAAGATACTCATTTCATTACCTCTGATATTGTATGTAACATTAACCCTCCTTTTCTTTCCTCTGAAATTGTATGCAACATTCAGATATTGTATGTAACACTGACTCTTCTTCCATTACTTCTCATATTGTATATAACAATAAGATACTCATTTCATTACCTCTGATATTGTATGTAACATTTACACTCCTTTTCTTACTGCTGATTCTGTATGTAACACTAAGATACTCGTTTCATTACCTCTCTTATTGTATTCAACATTAACACTCCTTTCCTTACCTCTGATACTGTATGTAACACAAAGATGCTCATTTCATTACCTCTCATTTTGTAGCAAGACTAAGATACTCATTCATTCCTCCGATACTGTGTGTAACATTAAAAGATACTTATTTCATTACCTCTCATATTGTATGTAACACTAAGATACTCATTTCATTACCTCTGATATTGTATGTAACACTAACACTCCTTTCCTTACCTCTGATATTGATAAAAGATACTCATTTCATTACCTCTGATATTGGATGTAACACTAAGATACTCATTTCATTACCTCTGATACTGCATGTGACACTGACACTCCTTTCCTTACCTCTGATACTGTTTGTTACACTAAGATACTAATTTCATTACCTCTGATATTGTATGTAACATTAACACTCCTCTCCTTTCCCCTGAAATCGTATGCAGCACTCAGATGTACTGTATGTAACACAAAGATACTCATTTTATTACCTCTCATATTGTAGCAACAGTAAGATACTCATTCATTCCTCTGATACTGTATGTAACACTAAAAAATACTTATTTCATTACCTCTCATATTGTATGTTTCACTAAGATACTCATTTAATTACCTCTCAGATTGTATGTAACACTGACTCCTTTCATTAACTCTGATACTGTATGTAACACTCAATACTCATTTCATTACCTCTGATGTCGTATGTGACACTGACACCCCTTTCCTTACCTCTGATACTGTATATTACACTAAGATACTCATTTCATTACCTCTGATATTGTATGTAACACTAACACTCCTTTCTTTACCTCTGATACTGTATGTTACACTAATATACTTATTTCATTACCTCTGATATTGTAACACTAAGATACTCATTTCATTACCTCTGATACTGTATGAGACACTGACACTCCTTTCCTTACCTCTGATACTGTATATTCCACTAAGATACTCATTTCATTACCTTTGATATTGTATATAATATTGACACTGCTTTCCTTACATCTAATACTCTATTTTACACTAAGAAACTCATTTCATTTCCTCTGGTACTGTATGTAACACTAAGATACTTATTTCATTACCTCTCGTATTGTATATTACACTAAGATATTCATTTTATTACCTGATATTGTATGTAACACTGACTCCTCTTTCATTACCTCAGATACTGTATGTAACACTCATTTCATTACCTCCCATATTGCATGTAACAATGAAACAATCATTTCATTACCTGATTACATTGTGTTAGCAACATACTAATGTAATTACCGCTGATACTGAATGTAACTACGTAACACACCACATTAAATCTAACATTCTATATGCCACTGAGACACAACTATCATTATCTTTGATATTGTTTGTAATGGAGACATTCATTTCACTATCTATGATATTGTAACACGGAGACACCCCTTTCACTCTGAAACCTTCCCTGATAGAGTCACTTAGTTAATTTCCTCTGAGATTTTATGTCACACTGAGATCATTCATTGTTGTGATGCTTAAATAGACTCACCTTTCATTACCTCTGATAATGCATGCTACAAAGGTACTCCTTTCATCGGCACTGTACCTAACGCTGAGACACTCCATCCGTTACCTCTGATACTGCATGCTACAAAGACACTCCTTTCATCCCCACGTAGACTGTATCTAATTCGAGACACTCCATTTGTTACCTCTGATTCTGTATGCTACAAAGACACTCCTTTCATCGCCACGTAGACTGTATTTGACTCTGAGACACTCCTTTCATTACCTCTGATACTATATGCTACAAAGACACTCCTTTCATCGCCACGTAGACTGTATTTGACTCTGAGACACTCCTTTCGTTACCTGTGTCGGTCTCTCTCCAGTGTCCAGGCTCCTCCTCTGGTGATCTGTTGGTCTCAGGCCCAGCGGATCTCTCCCCTTCGCCACCCCATGGCCCTTATAATGTCTGCAGCGCCTGCTCCCTGCTGGGTTAATGTGTGAGTGAATTGGCCCAGTGCACAGCAGTGAAGGGGACTGCAGTGTTAGCCGTTTTTTGTGAACTTTGCACGAAATGCCAGTTGTGGATTCTGGCCAGGACCGTGCTTGGGCAGGGGGTTTGGAGGTCATGACCTCTGTACATTGTCCATTAACTGAAGCAGATTGCGGCGCGCGGGGGGGGGGGGGGGCAGCCCGTCCCCTGCACGATCACTGGCGCGTGCACTGGTAATCACTCAGTGAACTTTAACCAGTTAACAGGGAGGCACGGAGTGTCGGCTGAGTCCGAAGGGAAAGGGAGAGACACACAAGGCAGAGGAGAGAGTACAGGCGGCAGGGACGGGGGCCATGAGAGGAGAGAGGCAGTGACAGGGTGGAGAGAGTGAGACGGAGAGGAGAGAGTGAGACGGAGAGGAGAGAGTGAGACAGGAGAGGAGAGAGTCCAGGCACACAAAGATGAAAGGGACAGGGAGCGTGAGAGGAGAGTGACTGTGACAGGGTGGAGAGACAGGAGGGCAGAGGAGAGAGTCTGTGACAGGGTGGAGAGACAGGAGGGGGGAGAAGAGAGGCTGTGACAGGGTGGAGAGACAGGAGGGGAGAGAAGAGAGGCTGTGACAGGGTGGAGAGACAGGAGGGCAGAGGAGAGAGTCTGTGACAGGGTGGAGAGACAGGAGGGGAGAGAAGAGAGGCTGTGACAGGGTGGAGAGACAGGAGGGCAGAGGAGAGAGTCTGTAACAGGGTGGAGAGACAGGAGGGCAGAGGAGAGAGTCTGTGACAGGGTGAAGAGACAGGAGGGCAGAGGAGAGAGTCTGTGACAGGGTGGAGAGACAGGAGGGGAGAGAAGAGAGGCTGTGACAGGGTGGAGAGACAGGAGGGCAGAGGAGAGAGTCTGTAACAGGGTGGAGAGACAGGAGGGCAGAGGAGAGAGTCTGTGACAGGGTGAAGAGACAGGAGGGCAGAGGAGAGAGTCTGTGACAGGGTGGAGAGACAGGAGGGCAGAGGAGAGAGTCTGTGACAGGGTGAAGAGACAGGAGGGCAGAGGAGAGAGTCTGTGACAGGGTGGAGAGACAGGAGGGGGGAGAAGAGAGGCTGTGACAGGGTGGAGAGACAGGAGGGGAGAGAAGAGAGGCTGTGACAGGGTGGAGAGACAGGAGGGCAGAGGAGAGAGTCTGTGACAGGGTGGAGAGACAGGAGGGGAGAGAAGAGAGGCTGTGACAGGGTGGAGAGACAGGAGGGCAGAGGAGAGAGTCTGTAACAGGGTGGAGAGACAGGAGGGCAGAGGAGAGAGTCTGTGACAGGGTGAAGAGACAGGAGGGCAGAGGAGAGAGTCTGTGACAGGGTGGAGAGACAGGAGGGGAGAGAAGAGAGGCTGTGACAGGGTGGAGAGACAGGAGGGCAGAGGAGAGAGTCTGTAACAGGGTGGAGAGACAGGAGGGCAGAGGAGAGAGTCTGTGACAGGGTGAAGAGACAGGAGGGCAGAGGAGAGAGTCTGTGACAGGGTGGAGAGACAGGAGGGCAGAGGAGAGAGTCTGTGACAGGGTGAAGAGACAGGAGGGCAGAGGAGAGAGTCTATGACAGGGTGGAGAGACAGGAGGGCAGAGGAGAGAGGCTGTGACAGGGTGAAGAGACAGGAGGGCAGAGGAGATAGTCTGTGACAGGGTGGAGAGACAGGAGGGCAGAGGAGAGAGGCGGTGACAGGGTGGAGAGACAGGAGGGCAGAGGAGAGAGGCTGTGACAGGGTGGAGAGACAGGAGGGCAGAGGAGAGAGTCTGTAACAGGGTGGAGAGACAGGAGGGCAGAGGAGAGGGTCTGTGACAGGGTGGAGAGACAGGAGGGCAGAGGAGACAGTCTGTAACAGGGTGGAGAGACAGGAGGGCAGAGGAGAGGGTCTGTGACAGGGTGGAGAGACAGGAGGGCAGAGGAGAGAGTCTGTGACAGGGTGAAGAGACAGGAGGGCAGAGGAGAGAGTCTGTAACAGGGTGGAGAGACAGGAGGGCAGAGGAGAGAGTCTGTAACAGGGTGGAGAGACAGGAGGGGAGAGGAGAGAGGCTGTGACAGGGTGGAGAGACAGGAGGGCAGAGGAGAGAGTCTGTAACAGGGTGGAGAGACAGGAGGGCAGAGGAGAGAGTCTGTGACAGGGTGAAGAGACAGGAGGGCAGAGGAGAGAGGCTGTGACAGGGTGGAGAGACAGGAGGGCAGAGGAGAGAGTCTGTAACAGGGTGAAGAGACAGGAGGGGAGAGAAGAGAGGCTGTGACAGGGTGGAGAGACAGGAGGACAGAGGAGAGAGGCTGTGACAGGGTGGAGAGACAGGAGGGGAGAGAAGAGAGGCTGTAACAGGGTGGAGAGACAGGAGGGCAGAGGAGATAGTCTGTGACAGGGTGGAGAGACAGGGGGCAGAGGAGTGAGGCTGTGACAGGGTGGAGAGACAGGAGGGCAGAGGAGAGAGGCTGTGACAGGGTGGAGAGACAGGAGGGCAGAGGAGAGAGGCTGTGACAGGGTGGAGAGACAGGAGGGCAGAGGAGAGAGGCTGTGACAGGGTGGAGAGACAGGAGGGCAGAGGAGAGAGGCTGTGACAGGGTGGAGAGACAGGAGGGCAGAGGAGAGAGGCTGTGACAGGGTGGAGAGACAGGAGGGCGGAGGAGAGAGGCTGTGACAGGGTGGAGAGACAGGAGGGCAGAGGAGAGAGGCTGTGACAGGGTGGAGAGACAGGAGGGCAGAGGAGAGAGGCTGTGACAGGGTGGAGAGACAGGAGGGCAGAGGAGAGAGGCTGTGACAGGGTGGAGAGACAGGAGGGCAGAGGAGAGAGTCTGTGACAGGGTGGAGAGACAGGAGGGCAGAGGAGAGAGTCTGTGACAGGGTGGAGAGACCGGAGGGCAGAGGAGAGAGGCTGTGACAGGGAGAAAAGAGAGGCTGTGACAGGGTGGAGAGACAGGAGGCCAGAGGAGAGAGGCTGTGACAGGGTGGAGAGACAGGAGGGCAGAGGAGAGAGGCTGTGACAGGGTGGAGAGACAGGAGGGCAGAGGAGAGAGTCTGTGACAGGGTGAAGAGACAGGAGGGCAGAGGAGAGAGTCTGTGACAGGGTGGAGAGACAGGAGGGCAGAGGAGAGAGGCGGTGACAGGGTGGAGAGACAGGAGGGCAGAGGAGAGAGGCTGTGACAGGGTGGAGAGACAGGAGGGCAGAGGAGAGAGTCTGTAACAGGGTGGAGAGACAGGAGGGCAGAGGAGAGGGTCTGTGACAGGGTGGAGAGACAGGAGGGCAGAGGAGACAGTCTGTAACAGGGTGGAGAGACAGGAGGGCAGAGGAGAGGGTCTGTGACAGGGTGGAGAGACAGGAGGGCAGAGGAGAGAGTCTGTGACAGGGTGAAGAGACAGGAGGGCAGAGGAGAGAGTCTGTAACAGGGTGGAGAGACAGGAGGGCAGAGGAGAGAGTCTGTAACAGGGTGGAGAGACAGGAGGGGAGAGGAGAGAGGCTGTGACAGGGTGGAGAGACAGGAGGGCAGAGGAGAGAGTCTGTAACAGGGTGGAGAGACAGGAGGGCAGAGGAGAGAGTCTGTGACAGGGTGAAGAGACAGGAGGGCAGAGGAGAGAGGCTGTGACAGGGTGGAGAGACAGGAGGGCAGAGGAGAGAGTCTGTAACAGGGTGAAGAGACAGGAGGGGAGAGAAGAGAGGCTGTGACAGGGTGGAGAGACAGGAGGACAGAGGAGAGAGGCTGTGACAGGGTGGAGAGACAGGAGGGGAGAGAAGAGAGGCTGTAACAGGGTGGAGAGACAGGAGGGCAGAGGAGATAGTCTGTGACAGGGTGGAGAGACAGGGGGCAGAGGAGTGAGGCTGTGACAGGGTGGAGAGACAGGAGGGCAGAGGAGAGAGGCTGTGACAGGGTGGAGAGACAGGAGGGCAGAGGAGAGAGGCTGTGACAGGGTGGAGAGACAGGAGGGCAGAGGAGAGAGGCTGTGACAGGGTGGAGAGACAGGAGGGCAGAGGAGAGAGGCTGTGACAGGGTGGAGAGACAGGAGGGCAGAGGAGAGAGGCTGTGACAGGGTGGAGAGACAGGAGGGCGGAGGAGAGAGGCTGTGACAGGGTGGAGAGACAGGAGGGCAGAGGAGAGAGGCTGTGACAGGGTGGAGAGACAGGAGGGCAGAGGAGAGAGGCTGTGACAGGGTGGAGAGACAGGAGGGCAGAGGAGAGAGGCTGTGACAGGGTGGAGAGACAGGAGGGCAGAGGAGAGAGTCTGTGACAGGGTGGAGAGACAGGAGGGCAGAGGAGAGAGTCTGTGACAGGGTGGAGAGACCGGAGGGCAGAGGAGAGAGGCTGTGACAGGGAGAAAAGAGAGGCTGTGACAGGGTGGAGAGACAGGAGGCCAGAGGAGAGAGGCTGTGACAGGGTGGAGAGACAGGAGGGCAGAGGAGAGAGGCTGTGACAGAGTGGAGAGACAGGAGGGCAGAGGAGAGAGTCTGTGACAGGGTGAAGAGACAGGAGGGCAGAGGAGAGAGTCTGTGACAGGGTGGAGAGACAGGAGGGCAGAGGAGAGAGTCTGTGACAGGGTGGAGAGACAGGAGGGCAGCGGAGAGAGGCTGTGACAGGGTGGAGAGACAGGAGGGCAGAGGAGAGAGTCTGTGACAGGGTGGAGAGACAGGAGGGCAGAGGAGAGGGTCTGTGACAGGGTGGACAGACAGGAGGGCAGAGGAGATAGTCTGTGACAGGGTGGAGAGACAGGAGGGCAGAGGAGAGAGGCGGTGACAGGGTGGAGAGACAGGAGGGCAGAGGAGAGAGGCTGTGACAGGGTGGAGAGACAGGAGGGCAGAGGAGAGAGTCTGTAACAGGGTGGAGAGACAGGAGGGCAGAGGAGAGGGTCTGTGACAGGGTGGAGAGACAGGAGGGCAGAGGAGACAGTCTGTAACAGGGTGGAGAGACAGGAGGGCAGAGGAGAGGGTCTGTGACAGGGTGGAGAGACAGGAGGGCAGAGGAGAGAGTCTGTGACAGGGTGAAGAGACAGGAGGGCAGAGGAGAGAGTCTGTAACAGGGTGGAGAGACAGGAGGGCAGAGGAGAGAGTCTGTAACAGGGTGGAGAGACAGGAGGGGAGAGGAGAGAGGCTGTGACAGGGTGGAGAGACAGGAGGGCAGAGGAGAGAGTCTGTAACAGGGTGGAGAGACAGGAGGGCAGAGGAGAGAGTCTGTGACAGGGTGAAGAGACAGGAGGGCAGAGGAGAGAGGCTGTGACAGGGTGGAGAGACAGGAGGGCAGAGGAGAGAGTCTGTAACAGGGTGAAGAGACAGGAGGGGAGAGAAGAGAGGCTGTGACAGGGTGGAGAGACAGGAGGACAGAGGAGAGAGGCTGTGACAGGGTGGAGAGACAGGAGGGGAGAGAAGAGAGGCTGTAACAGGGTGGAGAGACAGGAGGGCAGAGGAGATAGTCTGTGACAGGGTGGAGAGACAGGGGGCAGAGGAGTGAGGCTGTGACAGGGTGGAGAGACAGGAGGGCAGAGGAGAGAGGCTGTGACAGGGTGGAGAGACAGGAGGGCAGAGGAGAGAGGCTGTGACAGGGTGGAGAGACAGGAGGGCAGAGGAGAGAGGCTGTGACAGGGTGGAGAGACAGGAGGGCAGAGGAGAGAGGCTGTGACAGGGTGGAGAGACAGGAGGGCAGAGGAGAGAGGCTGTGACAGGGTGGAGAGACAGGAGGGCGGAGGAGAGAGGCTGTGACAGGGTGGAGAGACAGGAGGGCAGAGGAGAGAGGCTGTGACAGGGTGGAGAGACAGGAGGGCAGAGGAGAGAGGCTGTGACAGGGTGGAGAGACAGGAGGGCAGAGGAGAGAGGCTGTGACAGGGTGGAGAGACAGGAGGGCAGAGGAGAGAGTCTGTGACAGGGTGGAGAGACAGGAGGGCAGAGGAGAGAGTCTGTGACAGGGTGGAGAGACCGGAGGGCAGAGGAGAGAGGCTGTGACAGGGAGAAAAGAGAGGCTGTGACAGGGTGGAGAGACAGGAGGCCAGAGGAGAGAGGCTGTGACAGGGTGGAGAGACAGGAGGGCAGAGGAGAGAGGCTGTGACAGGGTGGAGAGACAGGAGGGCAGAGGAGAGAGTCTGTGACAGGGTGAAGAGACAGGAGGGCAGAGGAGAGAGTCTGTGACAGGGTGGAGAGACAGGAGGGCAGAGGAGAGAGGCGGTGACAGGGTGGAGAGACAGGAGGGCAGAGGAGAGAGGCTGTGACAGGGTGGAGAGACAGGAGGGCAGAGGAGAGAGTCTGTAACAGGGTGGAGAGACAGGAGGGCAGAGGAGAGGGTCTGTGACAGGGTGGAGAGACAGGAGGGCAGAGGAGACAGTCTGTAACAGGGTGGAGAGACAGGAGGGCAGAGGAGAGGGTCTGTGACAGGGTGGAGAGACAGGAGGGCAGAGGAGAGAGTCTGTGACAGGGTGAAGAGACAGGAGGGCAGAGGAGAGAGTCTGTAACAGGGTGGAGAGACAGGAGGGCAGAGGAGAGAGTCTGTAACAGGGTGGAGAGACAGGAGGGGAGAGGAGAGAGGCTGTGACAGGGTGGAGAGACAGGAGGGCAGAGGAGAGAGTCTGTAACAGGGTGGAGAGACAGGAGGGCAGAGGAGAGAGTCTGTGACAGGGTGAAGAGACAGGAGGGCAGAGGAGAGAGGCTGTGACAGGGTGGAGAGACAGGAGGGCAGAGGAGAGAGTCTGTAACAGGGTGAAGAGACAGGAGGGGAGAGAAGAGAGGCTGTGACAGGGTGGAGAGACAGGAGGACAGAGGAGAGAGGCTGTGACAGGGTGGAGAGACAGGAGGGGAGAGAAGAGAGGCTGTAACAGGGTGGAGAGACAGGAGGGCAGAGGAGATAGTCTGTGACAGGGTGGAGAGACAGGGGGCAGAGGAGTGAGGCTGTGACAGGGTGGAGAGACAGGAGGGCAGAGGAGAGAGGCTGTGACAGGGTGGAGAGACAGGAGGGCAGAGGAGAGAGGCTGTGACAGGGTGGAGAGACAGGAGGGCAGAGGAGAGAGGCTGTGACAGGGTGGAGAGACAGGAGGGCAGAGGAGAGAGGCTGTGACAGGGTGGAGAGACAGGAGGGCAGAGGAGAGAGGCTGTGACAGGGTGGAGAGACAGGAGGGCGGAGGAGAGAGGCTGTGACAGGGTGGAGAGACAGGAGGGCAGAGGAGAGAGGCTGTGACAGGGTGGAGAGACAGGAGGGCAGAGGAGAGAGGCTGTGACAGGGTGGAGAGACAGGAGGGCAGAGGAGAGAGGCTGTGACAGGGTGGAGAGACAGGAGGGCAGAGGAGAGAGTCTGTGACAGGGTGGAGAGACAGGAGGGCAGAGGAGAGAGTCTGTGACAGGGTGGAGAGACCGGAGGGCAGAGGAGAGAGGCTGTGACAGGGAGAAAAGAGAGGCTGTGACAGGGTGGAGAGACAGGAGGCCAGAGGAGAGAGGCTGTGACAGGGTGGAGAGACAGGAGGGCAGAGGAGAGAGGCTGTGACAGAGTGGAGAGACAGGAGGGCAGAGGAGAGAGTCTGTGACAGGGTGAAGAGACAGGAGGGCAGAGGAGAGAGTCTGTGACAGGGTGGAGAGACAGGAGGGCAGAGGAGAGAGTCTGTGACAGGGTGGAGAGACAGGAGGGCAGCGGAGAGAGGCTGTGACAGGGTGGAGAGACAGGAGGGCAGAGGAGAGAGTCTGTGACAGGGTGGAGAGACAGGAGGGCAGAGGAGAGGGTCTGTGACAGGGTGGACAGACAGGAGGGCAGAGGAAAGAGGCTGTGACAGGGTGGAGAGACAGGAGGGGAGAGAAGAGAGGCTGTGACAGGGTGGAGAGACAGGAGGGCAGAGGAGAGAGTCTGTAACAGGGTGGAGAGACAGGAGGGGAGAGAAGAGAGGCTGTGACAGGGTGGAGAGACAGGAGGGCAGAGGAGAGAGGCTGTGACAGGGTGGAGAGACAGGAGGGCAGAGGAGAGAGTCTGTAACAGGGTGGAGAGACAGGAGGGCAGAGGAGAGAGTCTGTAACAGGGTGGAGAGACAGGAGGGCAGAGGAGAGAGTCTGTAACAGGGTGGAGAGACAGGAGGGGAGAGGAGAGAGGCTGTGACAGGGTGGAGAGACAGGAGGGCAGAGGAGAGAGGCTGTGACAGGGTGGAGAGACAGGAGGGCAGAGGAGAGAGTCTGTGACAGGGTGGAGAGACAGGAGGGCAGAGGAGAGAGTCTGTGACAGGGTGGAGAGACAGGAGGGCAGAGGAGAGAGTCTGTGACAGGGTGAGAGACAGGAGGGCAGAGGAGAGAGTCTGTGACAGGGTGGAGAGACAGGAGGGCAGAGGAGAGAGGCTGTGACAGGGTGGAGAGACAGGAGGGCAGAGGAGAGAGGCTGTGACAGGGTGGAGAGACAGGAGGGCAGGGGAGAGAGTCTGTGACAGGGTGAAGAGACAGGAGGGCAGAGGAGAGAGTCTGTGACAGGGTGGAGAGACAGGAGGGCAGAGGAGAGAGTCTGTGACAGGGTGGAGAGACAGGAGGGCAGCGGAGAGAGGCTGTGACAGGGTGGAGAGACAGGAGGGCAGAGGAGAGAGTCTGTGACAGGGTGGAGAGACAGGAGGGCAGAGGAGAGGGTCTGTGAGAGGGTGGAGAGACAGGAGGGCAGAGGAGAGAGGCTGTGACAGGGTGGAGAGACAGGAGGGGAGAGAAGAGAGGCTGTGACAGGGTGGAGAGACAGGTGGGCAGAGGAGAGAGTCTGTAACAGGGTGGAGAGACAGGAGGGGAGAGAAGAGAGGCTGTGACAGGGTGGAGAGACAGGAGGGCAGAGGAGAGAGGCTGTGACAGGGTGGAGAGACAGGAGGGCAGAGGAGAGAGTCTGTAACAGGGTGGAGAGACAGGAGGGCAGAGGAGAGAGTCTGTAACAGGGTGGAGAGACAGGAGGGCAGAGGAGAGAGTCTGTAACAGGGTGGAGAGACAGGAGGGGAGAGAAGAGAGGCTGTGACAGGGTGGAGAGACAGGAGGGCAGAGGAGAGAGGCTGTGACAGGGTGGAGAGACAGGAGGGCAGAGGAGAGAGTCTGTGACAGGGTGGAGAGACAGGAGGGCAGAGGAGAGAGTCTGTGACAGGGTGGAGAGACAGGAGGGCAGAGGAGAGAGTCTGTGACAGGGTGAGAGACAGGAGGGCAGAGGAGAGAGTCTGTGACAGGGTGGAGAGACAGGAGGGCAGAGGAGAGAGGCTGTGACAGGGTGGAGAGACAGGAGGGCAGAGGAGAGAGGCTGTGACAGGGTGGAGAGACAGGAGGGCAGAGGAGAGAGTCTGTAACAGGGTGGAGAGACAGGAGGGGAGAGAAGAGAGGCTGTGACAGGGTGGAGAGACAGGAGGGCAGAGGAGAGAGGCTGTGACAGGGTGGAGAGACAGGAGGGCAGAGGAGAGAGGCTGTGACAGGGTGGAGAGACAGGAGGGCAGAGGAGAGAGTCTGTAACAGGGTGGAGAGACAGGAGGGGAGAAAAGAGAGGCTGTGACAGGCTGGAGAGACAGGAGGGCAGAGGAGAGAGTCTGTAACAGGGTGGAGAGACAGGAGGGGAGAGAAGGAGAGACCGGAGGGCAGAGGAGAGAGGCTGTGACAGGGTGGAGAGACAGGAGGGCAGAGGAGAGAGGCTGTGACAGGGTGGAGAGACAGGAGGGCAGAGGAGAGAGGCTGTGACAGGGTGGAGAGACAGGAGGGCAGAGGAGAGAGTCTGTGACAGGGTGAAGAGACAGGAGGGCAGAGGAGAGAGTCTGTGACAGGGTGGAGAGACAGGAGGGCAGAGGAGAGAGTCTGTGACAGGGTGGAGAGACAGGAGGGCAGAGGAGAGAGGCTGTGACAGGGTGGAGAGACAGGAGGGCAGAGGAGAGAGGCTGTGACAGGGTGGAGAGACAGGAGGGGAGAGGAGAGTGACTGTGACAGGGTGGAGAGACAGGAGGGGAGAGAAGAGAGGCTTTGACAGGGTGGAGAGACCGGAGGGGAGAGGAGAGTGACTGTGATAGGGTGGAGAGACAGGAGGGCAGAGGAGAGGGTCTATGACAGGGTTTAGAGACACGAGACAGGAGGGCAGAGGAGAGGGTCTGTGATAGGGTGGAGAGACAGGCGGGCAGAGGAGATGTTCTATAACAAGGTGGAGAGACAGGAGGGCAGAGGAGAGGGTCTGTGACAGGGTGGAGAGACGGGAGGGCAGAGGAGAGGGTCTGTAATAGGGTGGAGAGACAGGAGTGCAGAGGAGAGGGTCTGTGACAGGGTGGAGAGGCAGGAGGGCAGAGGAGAGAGGCTGTGACAGGGTGGAGAGACAGGAGAGGAGAGAGTCTGTGACAGGGTGGAGAGACAGGAGGACAGAGGAGAGGTTCGATGACAGGGTGGAGAGACAGGAGGGCAGAGGAGAGGGTCTGTGATAGGGTGGAGAGACAGGAGGGCAGAGGAGAGGGTCTGTGACAGGGTGGAGAGACAGGAGGGCAGAGGAGAGGGTCTGTGATAGGGTGGAGAGACAGGAGGGCAGAGGAGAGGGTCTGTGACAGGGTGGAGAGACAGGAGGGCAGCGGAGAGAGTCTGTGACAGGGTGGAGAGACAGGAGGGCAGAGGAGAGGGTCTGTGATAGGGTGGAGAGACAGGAGGGCAGAGGAGAGAGTCTGTGACAGGGTGGAGAGACAGGGGGACAGATGAGAGGTTCTATGACAGGGTGGAGAGACAGTAGGGCAGAGGAGAGAGTCTGTGACAGGGTGGAGAGACAGGAGGGCAGAGGAGAGGGTCTGTGATAGGGTGGAGAGACAGGAGGGCAGAGGAGAGAGTCTGTGACAGGGTGGAGAGACAGGAGGACAGATGAGAGGTTCTATGACAGGGTGGAGAGACAGGAGGACAGATGAGAGGTTCTATGACAGGGTGGAGAGACAGGAGGACAGATGAGAGGTTCTATGACTGGGCGGAGAGACAGTAGGGCAGAGGAGAGGGTCTGTGACAGGGTGGAGAGACAGGAGGGCAGAGGAGAGGGTCTGTGATAGGGTGGGGAGACAGGAGGGATGTATGTCAGTACAACGCGATCTAAAAGATCGCGGTACTTGACAACGTGGGCATTACAACGCAAGTCGTTACAACGACTTGCGTTGGAGGGCGCGTATTTTGGAATCTTATAATTTTATAATCGAACACCAGTCCACGTAACAGTAGGGAAGGTGTTGATATATAAAATTACAACATTCCTTGCCCAACAGCGCCATCCAGCGCAAGTCGTAGTAACGACTTGCGTTGTAATGGCAGCGTTGTAAAGGCACTGAGGTGTAAACACCTGGTTCTAAACGATGTTTCCCGACAGGAGGGCAGAGGAGAGGGTCTGTGATAGGGTGGGGAGACAGGAGGGCAGAGGAGAGAATCTGTGACAGGGTGGAGAGACACGAGACAGGAGGGCTGGAGGAGGAAATGTACTCAGAGCTGGAGAGAGGCAGCTATGGTGAGAGCAAGTGAGAATGTGACTGCAGAAATTGGAGGTGGAGCACGAGAGGTGAGAAGTGAGAGCAAAAAATGAACAAGGAATAGAAATAGTACGAAGAGGGAGATATAGAGTCGTGGAGTCAGGGATTATAGCAGTGCTTAACTTGTAAAGCAAGAAGTGCTGGGGCTCTCGGCAGGAGGACACGCAGCTTGCACCACACATTGCCCCAGCTATGCTGCCAATGATAGTAACAGCACAACTACTCATCATCACCCCCACAAGTGTGACGGTTAGACTATTCCAGGCCACCCAAAGCTATAAGAATGGCTTGGGCAGCAGGTAATAGTCTTTTTTAATATATATTCAATTAATAATTACCTGTTGTTGTGGTCATTTCTAAATTAGCCAACAGCGCCACCTTGTGGCACACTGTCACAGGTCCTGATGTTGACAAGTGCTGGGGCTGAGCACCGGAAACCACCGGCTCAAATTGGCACTGGCTACAGGAAGAGACAGGGACAGCAGAGCAAGAGGCCTACAGAGAGAGGTGTCACGAGCAGAGGGAGTGTCACTGCAGAAGACAGAGAGCAATTGAGACCGGAAAAGAGACAGTTGACAGGACCACGAGAGGAGACAGCAGTGTACATCGATAAGAGAGAGTAGGACTGCTGTATAATATTTAGTGCCCCGGCATAGAGTGTATTCCCCACCTCTTCGGGTATCTTGGGACCTCTGCCCTATTGGACAGCGGCGAGAACTGCCCTGTGACCATGAATACAGGAAGATACGTCACAGGCGAAACAAAACTAAAACAAGGGGCCCGCAGAGTTCTTTCCTTTCCATGAACCTGTTTAATCTATCTCACGAATAGCCAATAAGAAGGGGGACCCCTGGTAACGGATAATAGGCAGGTAAAGCAGGGGAAATCAACCAAACTATCGCTCAAGAGATCAACCGGCCTATATATAGGATATGTATAGAGCCCCAAAGGGGTCACACAGTATACGACAACTTGGGGCTTGTAGAGAGCCATCCGGGCTCTCACCTACAATGTATCCTTTTACTGCACGCACGCACACGCAACCTTGGGGCGGGCTCGCCCCTTGGTATAAATAAACAAGCGGAAGACCGCTCGGGGTCTTTCCGGCTAAGTACATTGCTGGTGTCCGTGTGCTTGCTAGCTGTGTGTCCCCACGTGGTAGGCCCCGCATCACCATTCTACATTGGCGACGAGGCCGGTGTTTCCTGGATCCACGTGTGCCTGGGGCCCCGGGTTGCCTGCCCGACGCCTGCCGCACGCTGCGGTGCATGCCGCTGTGTTGTCCCGGCCTCCCGCGCGCTTGAGACCCGCCCACGCGTCTCCCGTGAGGGTGCGCCTTCAGCTGGCGGGACTCGAGGCGGCGGGAGCCGACGTGCGGCCTGCTGCGGGTCCTGCGGGTGAGTGCTCATCTGCCCCGCTTGCGCGGCCCCTGCCTGCCACGCTCCGCTTGTCGCCGCAGGGAAGGCGCGCCTGCAGGCTGCAGGCCTGAGGAGAGGCCCAGCGCACCTCGCAAGACGGCCCGCTCTGGGCCCGCCCCCGCCCTTCGACGACGACGCGCATGAGGCGCCAGTCCTGTGGCACGCGCGGAGACACGGCGCCAGGCCCCCTGCTGTGCCCCTGCCCTCACGACGCTCGAGGGAGGGCGTCGATTTGCCTGAAACACAGGGGGTGATATTAAACAAGCATTGGCCAACACAAGGGGAAACTCATGAACAGTGGCACAATTGTGGCCGTGCCCCATTGACTCTGCCACCACGTTTGGTCCCTGTAGTCTTCATCTTCGCCACTGCTGACTCCTCCTGCGCCACGCCATACAACGCCTCAACACGCAGCGCGGCCTACGCCCCTGCCCTGCGCCTCACGCGGCCGCCACCCCGGAAAGCACCATCAAAGACAGTGTGACGCCTCGCCATGAGCCTAATTGCGCCAGGAGCGGCCCAAGACGGGGCTGGCCAGCCCCCCCAGCAAGCTGTTCAGCAGCAACCGGCTGCGCCCGCCGCCCAACCACAGGCCCTTGCCCAAGCTGGGGCGGGTGCCCCTGCAGGACCTCCCGCACCCGCGCCCCATGCGCATCTGCACGCCGGCGCAGCACCTATACCGCAGTTCAGCGAATCAGCAGACCCGGCAACGGCGGCCGTCCGCTGGAGGGCATGGGTCGGACGCCTCAATCTGTACTTCAGGGGCACGAGAGAAACCGACGGTACGGTGAAGAGGTCGCTCCTCATTCTCTATGGGGGTCAGGAGATCTATGACTTATTTGAATCGCTCCCGAACACTGGAGCCGAGGACAACTATGACGCCGCAGTCGCGGCCCTCAACGCGCACTTTGACCCTCAGTTGAACAATGATTTTGAAAAATTCAAATTCAAGCGCGCATGGCAGCTGGACTCCGAGTCAGTCGACATGTACTACGCTCGACTCCGACGGCTCGCGAGCACGTGTCCTTTCACCAACCCTCGCGACGAAATCAGGGACCAGATCATCGTCGGCTGCAAATCTAAGTTACTGAGAAAGCTGATCCTCCGACAGCCAGGGATCACCCTAGACGAGATCCTCATCCTGGCAAGGTCGCACGAGTTGTCGGATGCCCGGGCGGAAGAGATGGAGGTCGCACTGCGCACCCCGGTGATCGCCCCGTCTGGGACAAGGGCCCCGGCCATCAAAGAAGAGCGGGTGGAGGCGATCCAAAGAAGATTCCCGCCAGCAAGGCCGCGAGGTGGCCCGCCAAGGGACAGCCAGTGCGGGTACTGTGGTGTGGACCATCCTTCCACGGCCACGTGTGGTGCCAAAGGCAAGACGTGCCTCAAGTGTGGGCGCATGAATCACTTCGCTGCTGTCTGCCGGGGAGGGAAGTTCAGGGCAGCAGGCCCGCGCGCCAGAACCGTGACCCAACGGGTCCGACAACTGTCTCTCGACCAGGAGAGACCCCCTCCCGACACGGAGGCTCAAGACCGCCGGCCCAGATATGAGGACGACGAAGACGATGAGGTGTATGTCATCTCCTACGTGAGCCGGGCATCCACGAAAAGACGACCGCCTCCAATGTGTTCCGTCTCAGTGGATGGGACGAGTGTCAACGCGCTGATAGACACAGGGGCGTCCGTGAACGTCATGGACTCGGACCAGTATGAGCGCATGTCCCCAAAGCCGACGCTGGCACCGTCCGCGGCACGCATCTACACCTATGGCGGGACGGAGCCCATGCCTCTTCGTGGAGTGATTCAAACTACAGTGGTCAACGGAGAATATTCGACTGTGACCAGATTCCACATCACCGAGGGCAAGAAAGGCACCCTCCTGAGCTGCCACACAGCAGAGGATCTGGGACTGGTGTTTTTCGCCAACCAAGTACACCAGGCCCACGCTGACTTCATGTTAAAGGACTTCCCAGAACTGTTCAAAGGCCTTGGCAAGCTCAAGGGCAAAAAGTTTAAGCTACACATTGATGCGACGGTGAAGCCTGTCGCTCTCAGACACCGGCGAGTACCTTTTAACCTCAGGCCCCAAGTTGAGGAAGAGCTTCGCAAGCTTGAGGAGTTGGGAGTGATCGAGAAAGTGTCGGGCCCGACACCCTGGGTCTCGCCCCTGGTGGTTGCCCCCAAACCGAAGCAGCCGGGAGCCATACGTCTGTGCGTGGACATGAGGCTCCCCAACACCGCTGTCAAGCGCGAACGGCACATCACCCCCACTATGGACGATATTATAGCTGACCTCAACGGGGCGAAATGGTTTTCCAAACTAGACCTCAACTCCGGCTATCACCAGCTGGAGCTGGAGCCGGCTAGCAGGTACATCACCACGTTTTCGACGCACGTGGGGCTGCGTCGCTACACTCGGCTCAGTTTTGGGGTCTCGTCGGCCGCCGAGGTCTTCCAGAACGCCATTCGCGAGGTGCTCTCCGGACTAAAAGGGGTGATCAACCTGAGTGATGACATCCTAGTTTACTCAACGACCCTAGAGGAGCATCACGCCAACTTGAGGGCGACCCTGCAGAGACTCGCCGATAGCGGCCTCACCCTCCACCGCGCCAAATGTGCCTTCTATCAGGAGTCAGTGGACTTCTTTGGATATATCTTTACGAGGGAAGGCCTTAAAGTTGACCCTAAGAAGGCCGAAGCCATTAAAGCAGCCAGCACGCCTAGGTGTCAAACCGAAGTCCGCAGCTTTCTGGGCATGGCCACATACTGTGGCCGGTTCATCCCGAACCTAGCCGACCTAGCGGAGCCCCTCCGTGCCCTCACCCGTGCTGATCAGAAATGGGACTGGACTGCTGCTGCGCACAAGGCGTTCCAGGCCGTCAAGGCCAGTCTGCTTGACAACACCATCATGGCCTACTTCCAGCCACGGAGACGGACCGAATTGATAGTCGATGCCAGCCCAGTGGGATTGGGAGCCGTGCTGCTGCAGGAGTACGGGCCGGAAGAGTGGAAGCCTGTCGCCTATGCCAGCAAGGCCCTGTCCGACACGGAGACCAGGTATGCCCAAATTGAAAGAGAGGCGCTGGCCATCAAATGGGCATGCCAGCATTTTCACCTCTACCTCTGTGGGCAGGACTTCACGGTGGTCACAGACCATAAACCCCTGTTGCCCCTCTTTGCGGGAACGTCCCGGCTTGCTCCCCCACGCATCGAGCGGTGGGCTGTCCAGCTGCAGGGTTACCGGTTCAAGGTGGTGTTCAGGCCAGGAGCACACAACCCCGCCGACTACTTGTCGCGTCATCCGGATGTCACCCCCCCACCGGCCCTCGCTGCTGAAGAAGATGAAGTGGAGGGGATAGTGCACATGGTCACCCAAGCGGCGTGCCCCGAGAACATGTCGCTCCAGGAAATTAGCGACGCCACTGCGACGGACGAGACCCTGGTGAAAGTCAGAGAGGCACTCGAGGGAAATCGCTGGGCCCATTTTCTTGATGGCGCTTCGTGCCTCCGGCCGGAGGTGCGTCATGCCAGGCAGCAGCTGTGGCAAATACGGAGTGAACTTAGTGTCGGAGAGGAGGGGGTGGTGCTGCGCGGGCACCTCATCGTCATGCCCGAAAGCCTCCAGCAACGAGCCCTGAGCCTGGCCCATGTGGGACACCAAGGTATTGCAAAAACCAAGGCCCGCTTGAGGAGTAAGGTATGGTTTCCCGCGATGGACAGCCAGGTGGAAGCCATGATACAGGCCTGCCACGCATGCACGATCACGGGCGGAGACCCTGCCCCAGCGCCCGTGCTCACGGAAGAAGCACCCCAGACCCCATGGGCTCAACTCAGCATTGACTTTGGCAGCTTTCCGGACGGTCGGCACATGCTGGTGCTGGTAGATTCTTTTTCCAAATTCCCAGTTGTGGAAGTCATCGCATCCACTGCATTCCCGCAAGTAAAGAAAGTCCTAAACCGAGTGTTTGCTACGATGGGGCTCCCTGAAGAAATCAAGTCCGACAATGGGCCCCCCTTTCAAGGGAGAGAGTTTCAGGCTTACTTGGAGGCTCTCCGGATCAAACATCGGAAAATCACACCCCTGTGGCCCCAAGCCAATGGGGAAGTCGAAAGGCTGATGCGGACACTAAACAGAGCGCTCCGGATTGCGGTTGATAACGGTGAAGACCCGGAGTCCGCCCTGGACAACTTCCTTGGAGCCTATCGGCAGACACCTCACTCAACGACAAAGTGTGCTCCCTCTCATGTTCTGTTCAAGCGAGCTCCAAGGGATGGCATTCCCACTGCCAGCACGTGGGCGCCGGGAGAAAGGGACGCTGAGGCCATACAGGCCCGGCGACAGGCCACCAACATCAAAGCGAGTGCTCATAGGCATGCCAAAGAACCAGCCCTCCGGCAGGGAGACACAGTCGTTGTCAAAGATCGCCATCCGGGGTGGAAGTTTCGGACTCCCTTTGAGCCAGAAGTGTGGACAGTGGAGCGAGTGCAAGGGACTATGGTTACAGCGAGGAGGAATGGCCAAACCGTGACGAGGAATGCCTCGTGTTTCAAGAAGATACTGGACAATGTCGACGTGCGTCAAAGAACTGAGAGAACGGAACATGGAGACCAAGAAAACATGGACTTAGATAACTATCCTGGTCCAGCACCTACTCCGCCAAGAATGGCCACTCCGCCAAGGCCAGTGTCACCAGGCCCCGAGGTCGGGCGGAGTCAGCCAAGGGTCGAGGATGCGAGAGATGGTCCAAGGACAGCCCCGGCCGGGGTTGTCGAACTACCTCGGACCCAGGGTCGTCGCTACAACTTGCGGCCCAATCCAAGGCCGAGTCAACGGTTGTTGGACTTTGCCTGTTCGTCTCCATGAGCAAGAGACTACAAATGTGCCTGCTGACAGTGACTAAAATAAAGGAGGGATGTAGAGAGCCATCCGGGCTCTCACCTACAATGTATCCTTTTACTGCACGCACGCACACGCAACCTTGGGGCGGGCTCGCCCCTTGGTATAAATAAACAAGCGGAAGACCGCTCGGGGTCTTTCCGGCTAAGTACATTGCTGGTGTCCGTGTGCTTGCTAGCTGTGTGTCCCCACGTGGTAGGCCCCGCATCACCATTCTACAGGGCTAACAATCGGACATGATCATAATAATTCCACAGATAGACATTATTACACAAATTCTAGTTTATTTTATTATTGTTCTGATCATTTTTATAATCTATCAAGTTTAATCGAAATACACAAGAAAAAGCACATAAATCAATAAATCATACATGATAAACACACACACACATATATATATATATATATATATATATATATATATATATATATATATATATATATATTCTCCCAACGATGGCTCACTATCGCTTAGACTCTGGGCGCTTCTTTATCCGGTGCGTGCCCCGCGGCAGAGCACCACCGCACTTGTATTACCCACAAGATCTCCAGTTGAAGATCAGAATGAAGTCGCACTCACGGGTTTGTTAATTTCTCCGTTCTTTCAGTTTTTAATCCATTTCAACACACGAAAAAACTCCGGAGACAACCAACGCGTTTCGCTATATCAATAGCTTGATCACGGTTCGTTGTTATTACTTTCAAATTTGACCAATAAAAACATTTTCACCACATCACGTGATTACATAAACAAAACAATTTCATTTAGGATGCATTATGGGATTAGTAGTGTTTTTGATTTGTTTGATCACACCTGTTTGGGGGGTTTATGGTTTTTTCAGTATTTTATTATCAGATGTTTAGGTTATTATTCCATGTTGTTAAGCATGTTATTTAAAGGCACATTGTGATTTACAAGTTGCCTAACTCTCAAGAGTGCGAAGCCATTCATTAATATTAATGTTGGCTTCCGAGATTATTTTCATAAGCTCTTTTCAGTTGTTCTTCAACTTCTATACTTATTTATACAGTATGGCCGTTTTAGGGACAGTGCGCACTGTTGATTTGAACAGGCGAGCAATCAATTATTGAGTCGCTCCCTCCTTTTAATTAATACCAATTATTATTAGTCAACTCTCTCGGAGTTGTTCCTATATTGATTTATGTTAATTTTTGCTTGCCTTCCTATATACGTTTACATTGTTTTCGCCCTCTAGTGGACATACAACCTTTGCTATTTATTTTGATGTTTGTTTAAATGGTGCTATTAGTTCTCCTATTAGGACTGTTCCTACTATATCCTATATGTGAAATGCTCATGCTGGTAAATAACTTGTTGAATTATGTGTTTGATTAACGTACCATTATTCTCCCAATTTGAATTAATAAATCATAAAGGAAACATATCATTCCAATCATAAGTGTACATAAAGTTCCTCACTTTGGTTAAGGCCAAAAGGAGTTAGTGTCCTGAAATTGAGCATATGTCCGTCTCAATTTCTTTTCCCGGTTCCCCCCTCTTTCACTTGGGGGTACTGTTTCACGAGCCCAGAAGGAGAGCAGTTTCCAATCCCCTTCATGGTCCATCTCCATATGCTTGGCGACAGCATTGCTGCGATCTTTGTTGACTGACGCACGTACATGTTCCGAGATCCTTTTCTTCAGCTCACAGATCGTACTTCCTATATATTTCAGTGAGCATGGACATTCGATCATATAGACCACAAATTGGCTGTTACACGTGATCAGTTCCCTGATTTGCCATAATTTTTTGTTGGGTAATTCCACCTGGTTGGCATTTCTGGCAATTTGACACACTTTGCAATTTGAACACTTTCTAAATCCCTTTGTTTTTAGCCATGCTGTCCCTATCGATTTGTTGGCCATTTGGTGGTGACTATGGACCAATTTATCCCTCAGGTTTGGTGCTCTACGATATGTTACGTTGGGATGATTTCCCATTAGTTTCCCGATCGTCGGGTCCATTTGTAGTAGCTTCCAATTTTTTCTCAAAATCTGATTGATTGCCTTGGTCTCACCACAAAAATCCATTATTAGTCTCACGGGTTTAGTTGTTCCTTGGTCATTAAGTTGTGGTTTCATTTTTACTTTCAAGGTATCTGATCTCCATTTTTGGTTAGCTTTTATCCATCCTCTTTTAATGTTATGGTTTGTAGCCTCTTTGTTTAAAACGTATGGCAGTTGTGGAGGAGTGTGGCTCACTGATTAGAGCGGCAGACCCTGATGCAGAGGTCTGGCCCGGGACCAGGGTTCAATTCCCGACGCGGCAGGGTCCTGAGCCCAAAATGTCCACGGACTCGATGATTCTCGCCTCGGTGCCTATTCTAATCATGGGGTCCCACGCTGCAACTCTGGGCAATAGTTGCTTAATCTCCACTACGGCGGCCCACCTGCTGCGGGATGCCTGGCTTTCACCCTGGGGATACCCAGTAGGGGTTATCTCACAGGGAAAAGCCAGGACGGGTTCCCAAGGCAAGCGCCTTGATGCCTTCGGGTGATACGTGCGCTATATAAGTCGCAATACATTTACATTTACATTTTTACTTTTCTCTTGCCATCTGTCTCCTCTGAACAAATTCTCAGAATTCGCAAGAACTCGCCATATGGGATGTTATCAATGACAGACGATTTGTGGAAGCTAGTTGCATGGAGTGTTGCATTGGTAGATGTCGCCTTCCGATGTAGGGTAGTTTGAACTTCATTATTACAAATATAGATCTCTGTGTCCAGGAATGTCACACATTCTTTACTAATATCATACGTGAAACCACAACTGTCTGGAGGTCCTGAGAAGGATGCTATTAAACACAATCCTACCTCTTCTAAAAAGAAGTGGGAAAATAACAAACACCATTCAAAAGGAGCCCTCTGAAAGGAGGTATAACCTCAGGAATAGGGATAATTTGAGACATCCTGACAGGTATCAAGATACTGATACATGTTCCTCTCGTACCTTTCAGATATCGTCACAGACATCCAATAGAAGAGGACGGTCAGATCAAAAAGAAGAACGTGTGAAGTCCAAACACGATCAACACGTTCAGAAAAACAAACAAAAACCTAAATTCTCCACATAGGTTATAAGAAATAACACTCCGGATAGAGGAAGACATACCAAGAAAAGTGAAAGCACTCTTTTAGGAGCATCTTTCAAAGGGTTATGCTATACTTCTAACAGAAGTGGACTGGCCACCAGACTTGTCAGAGAATGCCCACATTGCTAAGATATCATTATGCCAGCCTTCTCTAATCATATTCCAGTACATTGAAAATATACTTATGCCAGGAAATGGGCTGTCGCCCAAGCACCAGCATTATACAAAAATCATGTAGGATGGGATGAGGATTCTCCTCAACATAAAATCCAGTTAAAAAACCAACCAACTACACAACGGCAGTATCCAATTAAGCAAGAAGCTAAAAAACAGGTCCGTGAGATTTTAGATCAACTTGAATACCAAGGGTTGATTGAAACATGCACCTCATCAATGAACAATCCTTTGCTTCCTGTTTCCAAACCAGACAATACATACTGTCTAGTTTTGGATTACAGACACCTAAAATCTTGTTGTAAAACATTTGCAGTGCAAAATGCACAAAGTACAGCATTAATGAATAACATTGTGCGTAAAGAATACAAAACCACATTATATATTTGTAGGAAGGTGGCTACCTGACTATGGTTACCCCAGATTTTTTGCCTGTGTTTAGCTGGTTTTTTGACTTAGTTGACCTGGTTCCCTGCTAATCAGGGCCCCAGGCCATCTGCTCTCTCTGTAAAATGGATTCCATGTACCCTAGGTACATACCACAATTGGAAATGGACTCCTTGTCAGCCCCTGTATAATGCACTAAAGGTGCCCAGGGCATAGGGGCCACCAAGGCCTACCAGGGGCTGCAGCATATCTTTTGCCACCCCTGGCTGGTTCTTAAATTGACACAACTGGCTGATCACTCAGCTGGGGTAAGGCGGTGTAATCACCCCTTACTTATATATAGTATACCTATATCTAAACCTATATCTGGACACATATTAACCTGTGAGCCACTCCTATGGAAGGCCTCATCAATCCTGGAGGCAGAGTGCGTGGTTTAATGTGAGATGGAGCTCTAGCATGAGCTGAGCCTGTCTGCAGCCGTCGGGAACAACTCCCTAAGCTGTTTCAGGATAATGCCATACCATATACTCTTAAGTGCCTTATAATCCTCGCGGTTATATAGCAACTCTGGTTTGGCTTTATCAAAACATGTCGTGTAAGGTGTCATACGATTTGGAATACTATCCCCTCGCCAGTTCTGGCGACGGGGATAGCATTCCACCCCTCTAGAGGGGTAAGACATGTTACTTTACTTAAATGCGGTTAATTTCTAAAAGGACCTTAGATCCACAAAATGGATGCCTCTGCCACAGACAGAAGTCTGACCCCCTGAAGCTGACCGAAACTCAGCCAAATGGGGCCTGGACAAAGGGTTTCCTGTCTCAGGAGGGTGTTACCACCCTCCAGACAGGAGATAGTGGATTGTAGCAGGGAGGTTTGAAAGAAACCAGACACTGCCTGGGGCGCACAAGGCTGCCCCTTGCATAATCCGGCCAAACCGGTTCTGGGGCACTCCAGCCCTCGTGCCAGGGCGGCCTGGATCAAAGGAAAGGGGTGTATCCACCCCCTTCCTGGGTCCCACCCCTAGGGGGGACCTAGCAGGTAATCCAGCCCCCAAAATTAGTATAAGACTGGGAGCAGTGCCAATGCACTTCAGATTATCCTGAAGAAACATAAGAAACAAAATTCTGGACCCTTCGACATCCTACTCGACGTAGAAGCCCGAAGAATCTCCCTTGTGGTCAAGGAGTGACCACCCTGTGCAAACAGGCACCATCCAGCCATCGATGTCTGCTTTGTCGCAGTTCCCGCCGGAACTCGAGCGACAGAGATCGACGAGATCAAGCTTGCCTGCCTTCCAACAGCCCGATCCACAGTCCTTGCAGAGCTGAGACCCGTGGAGGCGACCGGAAGCGTGGGGCACGCCATCTTGAATTGACCACGAGACGCTGACCGTGCAGCCCACGAGTGACCCTCAAAGCTGTACACCGGGGTTTGAGAAGCCCCAACCCTGAGCCACTCTTGCACCGAAGTTCAGCCCTCCACACTCGACGAGTGCTGCGTGGGGCCCTTCTGCTCCATTTGGCTCAACGCGTTGGCCCGGTCACTTGCCAGCCGGCTAGTGGCCCCTGTACTGAGGAACTTTGAAATTCGACCTGTGAATCTGGTTGCTCCAGATCTGCACCAGCTCCCCTGAAAAGGAGCCCCCACTCTGACCCTCCTGGTTCGAGTGAGAAGCAATCTCCCGATTCCGCGTGGATTGCTCTTGCCAAGTGTTGTTTGCTCCAGACTTGAAGCCGACTGCGCCGACGGTGAGAGCCCTCGTGGGACAGATTGTGACCCGCTCCTGGACGTCGCAGATGCCCCAGAGCCCACGTGACAGCGGAGAGAAGCTCCTCGACGACCACCTGATTGCGCCCGACATTGCCTGGTTCCGTCCTGGTTCCACCCTGGTCACTGCTGAGTGACCCAGACTCTGTCCCCTCTGCTTTCAGGTACTTTTCGACTCGAGTCCACCCTTGGACTCCACCGGACACTTCTCTTTCACCCCGCCTGCAGCCCTTTCAGCCTCAAGCACCAAGAGCCTGCGTGACGAACCCGACTCAACTTCGACCCTGTGCACCCGCTTCCTGTGGGTGAGGTAACTTTGCTCCGCCGGTGTTCCCACACTGGTACACATCTCTAGGGTCTGTGTCTTAAGTTTTGTTCCTCTAGGTTCAGCGGAAGTGTCCTTAAACTGTAACTTTGCAACTTTTACGCACCATTGGTTAACATTGGTGCATGCGTGCGCTTTCCGCACTGCTCCCGAATCCCGTGGGCCTCTCCCGACTTCAGCATTGCTTGTCCCGACTGCTCCCAGCGATTCCCTAGGCCCTAGGCCTAACCACTGTTCGATTGGTATCTCTTATACCACTTGTTTAGTATATGGTTTGAGTGGCCACCCGCCCTCATCCATAATTGTGCAACTTTGTATGTTGAAACTGTGCTTTTGATTTAACGCTTGTGCCCCTTTATTCATAAAGAATACTGGGGATTGTTTTTAGTAATAAATACATATATTTTTATAATATATACTTGTGTGGTGTCCTTTCATTTGATATTACAGGATTGCATGTGGTAAAACAGCTCGCTTAACACGACCTCTTAAGTTAAGCCTTTAGGCTGCTTAGTCCATGCTACCCCTAGGATAGCTTGTCTAACAAGGTTGACTTACAACCTGACACCATAAGGGATTGTTTGGTCTGATAACCGGTGGTTCCAGAATTGGAAACATCACCTATCAGGCCAACTTCTCACATTGGTGAGCAGCGGTGCGGATTTGAGCTTGCTGTTGTTTTACCATTGCAATCTTTTTATCAAATTGAAAGATCACATCAAGTACCTCTAGGTACATATAAATCAAAAGCTTAGCATATTAAGTTCTACTGAACTTAGTAGTTGTAGATTAAAGGGATTAGCACACCCTGACTACAACTCACTAGCAAGGTACAGTAGGAAAACACTTAGTGTAGGTAAGTGCACCACTTACACCTCACTAGCAGTCATGTCTGACACAGGAAAAGCCTCAGGGTCTGCTCCTGTGACAGTTGACCTTACCAAGGCAACTTCCAGCTATGACAAGTTAACCCGAAAGGACTTGATTGCCTTGTGCATATCAAGAGGGTTAAAAAGGGGCAGAAGTCCCACCTGTCCTATCCTGATAGCCATTCTAGAGCAGGATGACTTAGAGAAGGGAAATGAAGCTCCCTTAGAATCAGGAGATGGAGTGAACCCCCCTGTAACTGATACCCCTCAAGAGGAAGGAGAAGAGGAGGAAGAAGAGGAGGAGGAGGACTCAGATGTAGAGGACCCAGAAGATCAGGATCAGAGGGGTAGCCAGGATATAGTTGCCAGGCTTAGCCAGGCCAACTTAAACCTACTTGGGAATGGAGAGGGCCAGCACCTCCCCAGACCCTATAACATTCTCCCAGGCAACAGAAGAGTGAGATCTCCCTCAGGGGACTCTCATATTTCTAGTGCCTCAAGAGAATCTCAGAGAGGCATGACTGCTTCTCAAAAGCTAGAGCATAATGCCAGGATGAGAGCTGTCAAACTCCAAATAGAGAGGGAGGAGGTAGCCTTGGCTCAAGCTAGACTTGCCTTGGCAAGAGAGCAGAAATTGTGTGGCTTAGATGCCACTGGTGGCAGCAATATTCCTAAAGAGAAACCCAGGTCCTATGATAGTAGAAACCTGACAAAGATTGTGCCCCCCTACAAGGAAGGGGATGACATCCACAAGTGGATAACTGCTCTTGAGAGAGCCTGCATGGTACAGCAGGTTCCTGAGGAACAGTGGGCAGCAATCTTATGGTACTCCTTTTCAGAGAAAGGGAGAGATAAGCTCCTCACTGTCAGACATGAGGATGCAAACAATTACAAAGTCCTGAGGAGTGTCCTAATAGATGGGTTTGGCTTAACGACTGAACAGTACAGGTTGAAGTTCAGAGACACCCAGAAGACACAGACACAGGACTGGACTGATTTTGTAGATTGTGCTACTAAGGCTCTGGAGGGTTGGCTACATGGCAGCAAAGTACATGACTTTACAGGATTGTATAATTTGATTATGAGGGAGCAGATCCTAAGTAATTGTCAGAACCAGCTCTTACACCAGCACCTGGTGGACTCTGATCTGACCTCTCCCCAAGAATTGGGAAAGAAGGCAGACAAGTGGGTCAGAACCAGGATTAGGCCTAAGAATCAGGACAGTAACCAGAAGAAGGAGTCTACCAAGCCTCAAGATAAGGGTGGGGATAAAAATAAAGAAAAGACTTCCCCAGGGCCCCAAAACTCCAAGAATGGGGGTGGGTCCCAAGACACTTCTTCAACAGAGAAAAAGCCTTATTGTCATGTCTGTAAACAGGTTGGGCATTACAAAACAGACAACTGTTGTCCCAAGAATGGCAATAAAGAAAATATACCTCCAAAGCCAGCTCCAACACCTCCTGTTACTGTCAGCAGTAATCCCCCAGGAAGTGGGAGCACACCCAGGAATCTGGGTGGGTTTACGTTTGGAGCTCAGGTGGACCCTGGCCTATCCAGGTCCCCATCACCCAATGATCTTGTTTATGAGACTGGCATGGGGTTTGCCAACTTCTCTGATTGCCCAAATACCTTGAGCAAGTATAGACAAGAGCCCATCATCAATGGTTTGAAAGTTGAAGCTTTTAGAGACACAGGGGCTAGCATCACCATGGTGGCTGATGGTATAGTCCCCTCTAAGCAACTTTTACCTGGTGCCACATACCAGGTGACAAACATTGATGGCATCAAAACAAATCATCCCATGGCAGTAGTAAGTCTCAGCTGGGGAGGTGTCATTGGCCCAAAGAGAGTGGCAGTGTCATCAAACTTGCCTGTGGACTGTCTACTTGGTAATGATTTGGAAATCTCAGCCTGGGCTGAGGTTGAACAGGAAACCCATTCTAGAATGGTAAATTCCAATGGAAAGGTTAGTGGGGCTGTAATGGCTACAGCCCCAATTCAAGATGTCCTTCCTGAAAAGGTTGGTAGGGCTGAGCAACTCTCTGCCCCATCTTTAGCAAAAGCTCTTCCTGAACAGAATAGCAAAGCTGTTATGATAACAGTAGAAACCCAAACTGAGTCTCCTCCTGAAAAGGTTGGTGGGGCTGTGATGGCCACAGCCCAAACTCAAACTGATATGTGTGTTGTGAAGCCTGAAATGATGGATAACTCCACACAAACTGAGAGCACAGAGGAGGACGAGAAATCTCCCCCTCACCAGACTTTAGGAAAGGATCAGCCTCCTCAGGGAACTGATCTTACCCCTGATGAAGGAACTGCCCCAGAGGTGGTTAGGCCTAGCCTGACAGAGCCTCTGATGTCAGTGGACCCTTCTCAGGTGGGACTCAGTCTGGAGCAGGTAACCTGCCCCTCTCTACCTTGCCTTACTCAGCCCAGGGCTGCAGAGGACAAGAAGGACAGTGAGACCCAGAGGGCCCCCTGTCAAATAAAGCACCCCCATCAACAGATTAGGGGCACCAAAACTAGTAGCCCTAGTGAGGTGAAAACTTTAAAAACTCCTGAGGGAGCCCCCTTAAAAACAGTTAGGGACCTCCCACAGATGGATTCTGTTGGGCACAGCCAAACCTGGGACCCAAAGGGCCCAAACCTGAACTGTCCCTCCAGCAAGCCAAACAGAGGGACCCAGCCTCCAGCTTTAGGTAGCCAGAGGTTGACCCTGAGAGCACAGTGCAACTCAGTTAAAGAAAGAAAGGCACCCATGGTGGAAGATAATTGGAGGAAGCTGAGCCCTAAATTAGTGGAGCCTCACTTCAATGCTCCATATCCAAACCAGCCTTTAACTTTGCATAAACACACCCAAGGTAGTGATTCCCTATGGTGGAGACCCTCTAATAACCCAAGGGTGAGGGACTGCTTAGTGGACCATGAGACAGGGGGTACCCATGCTAGTGCAGGTACTTCCTTATATGGCCACTCAGGCAATATAGGCTTACCTGGCCAAGGATAGCCTTATCTCCTTTCGTTTGGGGGGGGGGTTGTGTAGGAAGGTGGCTACCTGACTATGGTTACCCCAGATTTTTTGCCTGTGTTTAGCTGGTTTTTTGACTTAGTTGACCTGGTTCCCTGCTAATCACGGCCCCAGGCCATCTGCTCTCTCTGTAAAATGGATTCCATGTACCCTAGGTACATACCGCAATTGGAAATGGACTCCTTGTCAGCCCCTGTATAATGCACTAAAGGTGCCCAGGGCATAGGGGCCACCAAGGCCTACCAGGGGCTGCAGCATATCTTTTGCCACCCCTGGCTGGTTCTTAAATTGACACAACTGGCTGATCACTCAGCTGGGGTAAGGCGGTGTAATCACCCCTTACTTAGATATAGTATACCTATATCTAAACCTATATCTGGACACATATTAACCTGTGAGCCACTCCTATGGAAGGCCTCATCAATCCTGGAGGCAGAGTGCGTGGTTTAATGTGAGATGGAGCTCTAGCATGAGCTGAGCCTGTCTGCAGCCGTCGGGAACAACTCCCTAAGCTGTTTCAGGATAATGCCATACCATATACTCTTAAGTGCCTTATAATCCTCGCGGTTATATAGCAACTCTGGTTTGGCTTTATCAAAACATGTCGTGTAAGGTGTCATACGATTTGGAATACTATCCCCTCGCCAGTTCTGGTGACGGGGATAGCATTCCACCCCTCTAGAGGGGTAAGACATGTTACTTTACTTAAATGCGGTTAATTTCTAAAAGGACCTTAGATCCACAAAATGGATGCCTCTGCCACAGACAGAAGTCTGACCCCCTGAAGCTGACCGAAACTCAGCCAAATGGGGCCTGGACAAAGGGTTTCCTGTCGCAGGGGGGTGTTACCACCCTCCAGACAGGAGATAGTGGATTGTAGCAGGGAGGTTTGAAAGAAACCAGACACTGCCTGGGGCGCACAAGGCTGCCCCTTGCATAATCCGGCCAAACCGGTTCTGGGGCACTCCAGCCCTCGTGCCAGGGCGGCCTGGATCAAAGGAAAGGGGTGTATCCCCCCCCTTCCTGGGTCCCACCCCTAGGGGGGGACCTAGCAGGTAATCCAGCCCCCAAAATTAGTATAAGACTGGGAGCAGTGCCAATGCACTTCAGATTATCCTGAAGAAACATAAGAAACAAAATTCTGGACCCTTCGACATCCTACTCGACGTAGAAGCCCGAAGAATCTCCCTTGTGGTCAAGGAGTGACCACCCTGTGCAAACAGGCACCATCCAGCCATCGACATCTGCTTTGTCGCAGTTCCCGCCGGAACTCGAGCGACAGAGATCAACGAGATCAAGCTTGCCTGCCTTCCAACAGCCCGATCCACAGTCCCTGCAGAGCTGAGACCCGTGGAGGCGACCGGAAGCGTGGGGCACGCCATCTTGAATTGACCACGAGACGCTGACCGTGCAGCCCACGAGTGACCCTCGAAGCTGTACACCGGGGTTTGAGAAGCCCCAACCCTGAGCCACTCTTGCACCGAAGTTCAGCCCTCCACACTCGACGAGTGCTGCGTGGGGCCCTTCTGCTCCATTTGGCTCAACGCGTTGGCCCGGTCACTTGCCAGCCGGCTAGTGGCCCCTGTACCGACGAACTTTGAAATTCGACCTGTGAATCTGGTTGCTCCAGATCTGCACCAGCTCCCCTGAAAAGGAGCCCCCACTCTGACCCTCCTGGTTCGAGTGAGAAGCAATCTCCTGATTCCGCGTGGATTGGTCTTGCCAAGTGTTGTTTGCTCCAGACTTGAAGCCGACTGCGCCGACGGTGAGAGCCCTCGTGGGACAGATCGTGACCCGCTCCTGGACATCGCAGATGCCCCAGAGCCCACGTAACAGCGGAGAGAAGCTCCTCGACGACCACCTGATTGCGCCCGACATTGCCTGGTTCCGTCCTGGTTCCACCCTGGTCACTGCTGAGTGACCCAGACTCTGTCCCCTCTGCTTTCAGGTACTTTTCGACTCGAGTCCACCCTTGGACTCCACCGGACACTTCTCTTTCACCCCGCCTGCAGCCCTTTCAGCCTCAAGCACCAAGAGCCTGCGTGACGAAACCCGACTCAACTTCGACCCTGTGCACCCGCTTCCTGTGGGTGAGGTAACTTTGCTCTGCCGGTGTTCCCACACTGGTACACATCTCTAGGGTCTGTGTCTTAAGTTTTGTTCCTCTAGGTTCAGCGGAAGTGTCCTTAAACTGTAACTTTGCAACTTTTACGCACCATTGGTTAACATTGGTGCATGCGTGCGCTTTCCGCACTGCTCCCGAATCCCGTGGGCCTCTCCCGACTTCAGCATTGCTTGTCCCGACTGCTCCCAGCGATTCCCTAGGCCCTAGGCCTAACCACTGTTCGATTGGTATCTCTTATACCACTTGTTTAGTATATGGTTTGAGTGGCCACCCGCCCTCATCCATAATTGTGCAACTTTGTATGTTGAAACTGTGCTTTTGATTTAACGCTTGTGCCCCTTTATTCATAAAGAATACTGGGGATTGTTTTTAGTAATAAATACATATATTTTTATAATATATACTTGTGTGGTGTCCTTTCATTTGATATTACAGGATTGTATGTGGTAAAACAGCTCGCTTAACACGACCTCTTAAGTTAAGCCTTTAGGCTGCTTAGTCCATGCTACCCCTAGGATAGCTTGTCTAACAAGGTTGACTTACAACCTGACACCATAAGGGATTGTTTGGTCTGATAACCGGTGGTTCCAGAATTGGAAACATCACCTATCAGGCCAACTTCTCACAATATTTCTAACGGTTTCTTTTGTCAAAACATAGCACCAGAAAGCAGGTATTTGACAAAAGCATCACTTTTGTCGACTCCCACAAGGGTTCAAGAACAGCCCAGGGTTATTCTCAGCAAGGGTAGCAGAGTTACTACAAATTTATGATAATGAGGCATTGTCATATGTCGATGATATCTATCTGACAGATGATGACCTGGACAGGCACTTGAACAGGGTGAACGGCATTATACTGGGCTTCGCCTCCGAGGGTTATAAATTCAATTTTAAAAAATCAAGAATTGCCCATCTCAAAGTCCTTTTCCTAGGATATGAACTATCAAGTGAAGGCAAAAGCCTGGCAGCCAACTTTTTAGAAAAGTGTGCGCTGCTCCAAACTCCAAAAACGCTGAAAAACTTAGTCGATTCTAGGTTTCCTGAATTTTGGAAGAACATACATTCTAAACTACGCAGAAAGGGTTAAACCTCTCTACGAATTAATCAAACCTGATTTTAAAATCACACATTGGACACAGGGACACACTGATATCCTGCATTCACTTCAAGCAGATATGTTAGTAACAAAACACTTACAAACACATGTAAATATATGCAACTTAGTGATCCGAATCCCTCCCGGGTCAATGCGGATTCACCTACTTAACTTTTAACGAAGGTGAAAAAATACCAATTGCATATAAATCACGTTTGTATACCCAAGCAAAAATAAAATTTTCATCAACAGAAAAAATTCTGACAGCAGTTCAAACCGCTGTAGCAAAGGAAAGAGCCCTAGCACAGGGATAACGCATTATGGTCGTAACTCCTATACCAGCCTTAGAGGCAGTTACAATTCTAGCATTCCGAATGCAAAAGCTTTACATCCAATATGGATACAATGGGCTAATTCTCTTGCTGCAACTGATGTTGAATATGCTTTTGATCCTTATTTAAAAACACAAGCCTTCCTGCAATACGAACACAAATGTCTTCTGCCTACTGAAATTCTCCCTCTTGACCGGTACGAATTTATAATTTATACTGACCGATCTGCACAACCCGCTAGGGGGGGTAAGCAAGCTTATAGTGCAGCATGCGCGATCATTAAAGGTCGTATGCACAATGGCAAATTCAGACCAATGGTCACAAAAACACAATCTCTAGGAGATTGTACAGCTCAGCGAGCTGAACGACAAGCATTCAAAATGGCACTTGACAATACGCATCGTGAATTCCCCACACTCATAGTGTGCGATTCCTTTTACTGTATTCAATCATATAATGAATATTTACAGAATTGGCTTCAAAATGGTTTTAAAGATGCAAAAGGTAGCACAATTAAGCACAAAATGCTTTGGGAACAAGTAGTTCAGTAGTGTAATGGACTACAAAACACTCACGTGATACACGTGCTGAGTCATCAACATGATGGCGTTCACGTTGAAGGGAATTAATTGGCTGATGAAGCAGCGAAGCGGGCTGTGAAAAAGACTTCGTAGCTGCAATCACTCATTTGAAAACAAAAATAGACAGTGAAATAATACTGGCTGTCAATGCTTCATGCAAAGGCAGTGGTGCAGTGTTTTCCACTCAAATACTCATATATAATTGATGCGAACAGCATTCCATTTGCTCGAATCCCTGGAGTGGGGGATAGGGTAATAACAAACATGGAATGAAAAGCAGCTTTGATTTATGAAGCACATCTGGGAAAGGGTCTGACACATCAGGGAATCTCTAAAAAAATATTAAAGGAGATGTACTGGCGGCCAGGAATGAATACACTGATTGCGGTGAAGAATGCGTGCTAGACTTCTGTCTAACACTCCCATCAGTCATGCCTACGGATATCGATACTGTGCTGGACCCGGTTACAGCCCATGCTCTGTGTTGTCCCAGCGGCTACCAATCCTGATGACGGCTACTGCTGAGGTACGAGAGGAAACAACAGGCGCACAGGTAACATCCGATACGAACATTGCTGATGCGACCAATGCTGAAGGCGATGCTTCTCATCTATGTGCGGTTAGTCTTCTAAACGAGGTAATCCAACTTTCACCTACAATGGTAGACGACTTTTTGTCTACAGGATTAGAAGATTTAATGTTTTCTCCATCTCCATACACTGGCTTTTGAATTAGCACACAGTGTACTGGGAAGACTTTGAACTTGGCCTTCATTTTTTCAAAACAAAGACTAAACTTGGAACTTTTTCCTATGATTAATTTTTTCCCCCCAAATTTGTATTTTTCTGTTTTGGCAAAGAATCTGCTTATAGTAGAACTATTCATAGAGAACCAAATTCTTTGAAACATTTTCAGAGACAATATGTCACCTTGTCAATAACGATTGTTTTATGTAACTTGACATGAAATGGTTTCAAACTTTCTCTTCTGTATTTACGAGCCATTTCATCATGTATATATATATATATGATGACGCCGAAACTGCGAGAAATAAAAGAATTGCACTTTAATTTATCTGGTCCGTGTCCGTACTTGTGGAGACAAGGAGGCAAGGAGGCGAGAAACAAGCCACTGCTCACCTGCGGAATTGTTGATATTGATATATATATATATTTTATTGAAATGCCCATCTATCTATTTCTGTGTAACTCTGTAGAAACGAAGCAGGCACGATTGACTATGTGACACTGTTATCTATTGTTTCCACGATTCTGAGACTGTTCCTGATTCTAAGGTAAACAAAGTTGTCATGTTTATGCAGTTGTCAGAAACTAAACTCTTCTTGTTTATTCGAGAAGTTTCTAGTGACCTCTGAGTTAGCTGGCACGCACAAGTAATTAAGTTTAATGTACTCAATAGAGACGTACTGACCTCAGTCCTATGTCAAAACTATAGTGTATATTATTCCAATGCGCAGAGCCTATCAGGGATATAGGAACTACACTACAGGCTGCATTTAGAGTAGTGGGATGAGATTTCCTTGCACCTGAAAGGGATTGGTCTGCTTTAGAGAATGCTGTCTCCACCTCATGCCGGGAAGCAGAGCCAGAGAGGACCGAACTGGTTTGGACTAGGTACAGACACTCTCTGCCTAAGAGAACCAAGAGATACTGAGTATAAATATTGGGGCCTAAACCCCAGAACTTTAGAAATCGGTGGAACCAAGGAACCTTCCAAGAAGAAGAGCTGGAAGAACTACCAAGAGGAGTGCTGCCCCTTTGCTGTGTTTTTGTTTTGCTGGGTTTGCTTTCAGGGGCCAGAAAGACTTCACGACCTCTGGGAACCACCTCTGGAACCATGGGTCAGTTGCCACAGATGGGAAAAAGCATCCGACTCCATCGCTGGCTCCATATCCTGAAGACACCGCAGAGGGCACCGGGGCATCTCGCACCGTAAGCCTGGTCTCACCGATGCTGCTGCCGCAGAGCCGCTGCTTGCACCGTGACCTGTGGGCACTGCACTTCGCACTGTCTCTCCTCACTTCGCCGCCCTGGTTTCAATGACGCCGTTGCTGCCTGCTGACTTCGACACTCGCGACCGCACCGTGGCTTCCGGGGCACCACTCGTAAGTCTCACGATGCACCACCTCGTCCCACACCGCAGTCTGGGCCAACTGACGCCAACTCCCACCAACCGGCTCTGTGGCTTGCACCGTGACCTGCCAGCACTGCAACGAGCACCCCCTCAATCTGCACCGCAGCCCAGGTCCCACCAACACCGCTGGATGGCTGCAACCGAGCTGCCGCCAGCACCACGCCTCTAGGGCTCCGCACGCTGCACCGCTTCACCTCACATCGCAACCGCAATGGTTGCCACGACCGCCTTGCACCAACGTGAATAGCCGCAATGAAAAGGTACTGTTTACGATTTTAAAGTCACCTCGACTGACGCTGTCGAACGGAACTATTGGTTTTTTCAGCAACGCGGTAGCACCGGACGGAGGTACCGACTTCAAGGAACTGTATTTTTACTGTTATTCTTGCAAAGTGCATATTTTTTAGTACGGTATGTTGGATTCTTATCATTTTGGTCTTGTTTTGATTATATAAAGTATTGGATATTTTTCTAAACTGGTGCCGTGTCCTTTCGTAATGTTTTCACTGTATTATTGTTGGTGATGTGCAAATGCTTATACACTGCCTCTGAGGTTAGCCTGACTGCTTGTGCCAAGCTACCAAGGGGTTGAGTAGGGGTTCTTTCAGTAGTGTACCCCCTTTTCCTGACCAGAAGGAAAGGTCCCTACTTGGACAAAGGTGCAAACCATTGCCAGCTAGAGACCCCCATTTCTAACACCTACTCTTGAACCTCTTGGCGAGACTTGGAGAGAAACTGGTCTTCTTTAGCATCAATATGAGGCTGACGCCCCGATATACTAGAAGATATTTTCCCCCGAAGACATCTGTCTTTTCACCTCCACCCTCGACAATTTAAAAAAATTGAATACCAATCTTCACTTAAACCCCAATTCAATCAGATTTGTTTACTAATCTATCCCTAACAAAAATCCAGTCTCCCAATCCAAGATTGGCTGGAATCTTTCTCTGCCCTAAACCGCGATGCAGCCATTGTGGAGAATGCCGAATCTTTGGGCTATTTCCTTGATAACTGTCTAGACCCCTGGAGGCAGATCCCAGCCATGGCCGAAAGCGCCCACCACCAGATCTGACTGCTCTGGAGAACCAGGCACTACAGACTTGAACCCTGTGCTCCAAGGACTGGCTCTTTTCAAACTAGATCATGGTAAGTCACGCATCTCGGGTCTCCCTAGTGCGCATTTAGGGGTATATTATCAAGAACGGCGATACATTATCGCCGCTTTTATCAGCAGGAAACTGCCGCTAAAGTGGCGAAAATGGGCTTGATTATACGCCCTTGTGAATTCCCATAGAAGCCAGGTTCTGGTGTGAACCTGGGCTTCTATTGGAATTCACAAGGGCATATTATCAAGCCCATTATCGCCACTTTAGCGGCAGTTTCCTGCTGATAAAAGCGGCGATAATGTATCGCCCTTTCTTGATAATATGGCCCTTAGCTCCTCTGAGAACAGTGCTCCACGCAGCTGCCCGCTTTGTGACATTCCACAGGATACACAACCACATCTCTCCTCTCGTGCGTACCCTGCAATGGCGCCCCCTTGAGGCAAGAAACCAGTTTAAGGCTCATGCATTACTCATAAAGTCCTCCACAACTTCACACTCCTTCGTACCTGGTTGGAAAACTGAAAGTCTCTGGGGCTCTTCGAGGGTCAAGAAATGTGAGTCCCTCCTGCTCGAACCTGCGACTCTGAGGCTAGAAGGCCGTACAAGACAGGCGCTCTCTGGAAGTGCCACGAGGCTTTGGACTCCTTCCCAGCAGCCCTCTGCACACCCTCTTGTCTGTTCACATTCAAAACAGAACTCAAAATTATTGGGCAGTCACTGTGGTTAAAGTGGGACTCATTGGTTCTCCTATGTTGACTTTACCTGTCTTTCCTGTTACACAAATGTTTTTTCTCTCAGCTCTCTTGGTTGCTGATTCACTGTGTTGGTTGGCAACCTCCTTCTCATCCTGTAATGTCCCTGCTGGTATGAACTGTCTGTTCCTTGTTGTAAAGCGCTCTAATGCCTTTGGGCCAAGTCCACACTGAATAAATAACACAAACAAATCCTTCAAGAAATTAAAATTAATCTATTGGCAGTGGCGCTGTAGCCCCACCCACTCATGGAGAGACAAGTCTCACCCCTGCCTAAGCAGGTAGACGCAGGCAGAAGCAGCAGCGCCTAGAAGACCTGCTGCCAGAAGTACGCCTGTCCATGTCCTGACCACAGTGGAGCCTTCCGCTAGGGTATCCATAAAGCGCTGAGCAGGTCTGGTTTTCTTGCCGACCCTTAAGCGCTGACTGCATACACTGATGGCCTCAAGGCGCAGGCTCAGAAAGACAACGGGAAAGAAGGCGCTTGAGGAAGAGCGAAAACATTTGATTGTTCAATAATAACATTTTCTTGAAGCTCGCCAGTGCCAGGTGCCCTCTATGATGTCTGATACCAGCCAGGACTCCCTGTTTAGCTTGTGTCAAGTTGCATTGTGGGAATTGTAGTTTTCTCCTTTAGTCAGTGTATGAAACAAATTAACTACAAAAAGTGAGGGTCAAGTTGTGGCAGTCAGGAGGGAGGGCCGCATAATGAGAAGCAGATTCTCAGTGAATGTATACGTGTATTTCTTTTTTAATCCTTCTCATAGAAATTGGCTGTGGACAGATATGATGGGGGTCTGTTTGGCTTACTTTGCTGATCACAAAGAGGCTGCATTTTTAGCTCACAGGTTAAGGCACGTGCTGCAGAGATCTTTGTGTGCCCAGCAAGTTCCAGGTTATAATAGTGGTGAAATAATTGAGGTGGCTAATGTGCTTGCTGGAGAGATCTGTATTCAGTCTAGTCGCAAAGTAAAATAAGATATAGGGTTAATGTGCCTGCTGCAGGTGCAGTGAGTACCGCTGCTTTGTAATTTCGTATCCCAGACAGCTCACCCGGGTACTGTTTGGTTGCAGAAAGCCTTGTGTTACCTATAGGTCACAAGGTGCAATACTTGTGATACAGCTTAGAGAGTTGTGAGCCAGCTTCAAGGAGTGGTGTGCAAATTAGAAGGCATCAGTTTACTATATTTTTATCCTCAATCCTGTGTTAGTCTATGGTTGCCAAAAAGGGTTCCTTTACGTAATAATCAACAGGTATTAGTACTTTTTAAATAATAATTACTCATATAAACAGATTAATCTGACAATCATATAGTGAATGCATATCCCCTTTATAAAGGATGTGGAACAGCTAAAAACCTGTCCCCAAATCATAGATTATCTTTTAGGCAGTTGTGTAGTGAAAAGCAAAGTGTCTATTTCCTTCAGCAGTGTCTATTTCCTTCAGCAAAGTGTCTATTTTCCTCAGCAAAGTGTCTATTTCCTTCAGCAGTGTCTATTTCCTTCAGCAGTGTCTATTTCCTTCAGCAAAGTGTCTATTTTCCTCAGCAAAGTCTCTATTTCCTTCAGCAGTGTCTATTTCCTTCAGCAACGTGTCTATTTTCCTCAGCAAAGTGTCAATTTCCTTCAGTAAGTGTTTATTTTCCTCAGCAAAGTGTCTATTTCCTTCAGCAAAGTGTCAATTTCCTTCAGTAAGTGTCTATTTCCTCAGAAAAGTGTTAATTTCGTTCAGCAAAGTGTCTAATTTTCTCAGCAAAGTGTCTATTTCCTTCAGCAATTGTCTATTTCCTTTTATTTATCTTTTTTTTTTACCATAAAGGGTAATCATGATAAAAAACCAATCGCCCAAGAGAAAAATTAACAGCATACAGTACATGTATGTAACATAAAGAAAAGGACATATTACACAGTAGGCAAAAAGAAACCCACTACATTACAAAATGAATAAGCATATGTAAGAGATAGACAAAAAATATCCTTAATACCATAATATTCAAAGCAATTACAAATCTGATTTAGGTTATTTTAAAATATCATAGGCCCCCAAATTCGATTAAACTTCCTACCAGATGGAACACCTCTACTCTTAGCTATAGCCAACTCCCTCTCAAAAATTTCTCTTAATATTGCCCACCATTCATATGCTCTAGGTGGAATTTTAAATACCCAAGCCCGGGCAATACACAGTTGTCCTGTTGCTATAATGATTGATATAAAGGATCCTATATCTGGAGCTGCATCTGACTTGTAGCCAAGCATACGTTCTTTATTCGTTAGATGTATATTAATCTTTAGACGGTCAGTTATTATACAGAATACATCTTTGCAAAAAACAGACAAGTCTGGGCAAGTGACAAACATATGTAAAATATCAGTTTGCACATTTACATTTATCGTTCAAGTTTATGGGCCCGATTCACAGAACTAACTTAAGGCAAAATCCTAAACTTACTACTTTTGTTATTCACAGAAGTTAGGATTTTGTCTTAAGTTTGTCTTAAGACAGACTTAAGACAGACTTAAGACAACATCCTAACTTAAGTCTGTTTTAAGCCTGTCTTGTCTGTCTTAAGACAAACTTAAGACAAAATCCTAACGTGAATACCAAAAGTAGTACGTTTAGGATTTTGTCTTAAGTTAGTTCTGTGAATAGGCCCCAGAGTCATTAGGAGACATCCACTTGTCTATTCGTTCTGGGGTATAATAGAGCATAAACACAGTTTTAAACTGTTGCAACTTTACATTAATAGAACATACCGCGGTATCTAAGCTCCCTAGTGATGTTTCTATTTCCCCAGGATTAACATCCTGTCCCAATAGCTCACTCCATTTAGATGCTATCCTCAAGCTATCATTCTCCCAAAACTGAGATAATAGTTGGTAAGCCTTACTAATAGTCAGTTTCATCCCTGAATGTAAATAAGTCAGTATATCTGACCCCATAGGTTGTCTTATCTCTCTCCGTCCCCACAGTCTCTAATCTGTAGGTATTTATAAAACATATTCTTGGGGATGCCAAAGTTTGTCTGAAGATCTGAGAACATGCGGAATCCAGTAGCATTATATAGATGACTGAGTTGGCTAGTACCATATTTGTCCCAAGATTTAGCTTGCACATCATGAAAGATTTCCGGGAGCATAGGATTGCCCCATAATGGCATGCTAAAATGCATCAAAGGCAAAGAACGCTTGGCTATAATCTGCACCAAATGTAAACTATATCCTTAAGAGTCTTAAACCTTACTCTTTTAAAATAATTTGGGTCATTAATCCTGTACAAGAACATAGGGGTATCATTACCAACAGCAAAACTATAACAACAATGTTGTCTGTTAGGAGCAAAAAGATCACGAAGACGACCCGGAAAGGAGGCTCAGAAATATAATTTAAAATCAGGTACTTGAAACCCTCCAAATGTATAAGGACATTTTAGGTATTTTATAGCACGTCTTGGTTGCTTGGAGCTCCATATAAAGCTACGTATAGCCCCCACGAGTTTTTTGAAAAAATAGTTCGGTACAAATAAAGAAATTTGGGCAAGACAATCATTTTAATGATATTACAGCGCCCTATAATACTAATAGGCAGTTTATGCCAATATTTTAAGAAATCATTTTCATTTGTTCACCATGCTGTTCCAGTTTGGACCCAGCCATATGCAAATCAGTCTGGACCCTGCGCCCAATGGGATCAGTTCAGCCCGAACTGCCAGGCCAGCTCCTCCCTGTACTGGAAACAAGCATCCTAGGATCAGCCAGGAGCTTGACTCCAGTGGCATGGAGAGCACGGGACCCACGTCTGGGCATACCCGTCCCACTCGGGGTGACAAATGCAAAAAGAACAGTGGATTCAAGCTAGCCTGGCTGATGAAGGGTGACATACCCTGAAATTGGTCCCAGCATGCTTGTTTCCGGTCCAGGGAGGGCATGGCTTGGCAGTTCAGTCTGGATTGTTCCCATGAGGCAGAGTGTTAAGACTGATTTGCATATGGCTGGGTCCAAACTGGGTGGTGTAGTGGGCAAAAGAACAATGGATTTACCCCAGATCTCTTGACTGGGGAGAATGTTGAATCATTCAGCATTCCGTCCATCATTTGTTGCAGGTACACTTTTCGCCCTAAGTGGGATGGGTATGCCCAGACGTGGGTCCCTTGCTCACTATGCCACTGGAATCAAGCTATCCTGGCTGGTGAAGGGTGACATTTTTAATGTCATACAAACAAGGACCCCCTGATTTGGCGTTGTCAGCTCCAACGACAGGGACAATAGATATATTGTAATTCTTTGGTCAACATTTAATGGCTACAGAGGAAATTCATGAAAAGCAAATAATAACTTTCAAGATAGGCATTAGTTAAAAAAGAATTTAAAAAAAAATTGTTTTTGTCAACAGTTCAACATTTATTAATTAAAAAATACAAACATCTAAAATCATAATAACCTGTACACAAGGACAATTAAATAAAACACTTAGCTTTCCTGTCGGGTGGATCCTTGAATTTGGATGTGCACCACTAATCCCTGAAAAACGATAGTCAAGGGCTCGGCGGGGCTGCCAGATATTCTGAGACGGCGTCTCCCGGCCGTTAAGTCTGATACTACTGCTAGTTTTCAGGGATTAGTGGTGCACATCCAAATTCAAGGATCCACCCGACAGGAAAGCTAAGTGCAAGAATCTGTGACTGCACGCTTCCGCATTTTATCACGAAGGTCCCTGACAACCATTTCAACTTTAATTGAGAACCAGAGGACGGTTTAGCAAAATTAGACATTCGGAGAGGACATTGTATCCTAAAACGTCCCTGAAACTGGCTAATCTCTAAAAATAGCGAAACAACGTTGCAGCAAACCGAATAAAATTAAAATATCTAAAGAAACCTCTGGTTATTCTACATTAATGAGAGACGAACCACAGATCCAAGGAAATCTCTCCTAATACCCTGGAACTTTTAACTTAGTGTACTTGTGTGGCTCCTGAGGAAGGCGTTTGTTGGAACGCCGAAACGCGCGTCGAGAGACTATATGATGTCATGCCACTTAGTTTGAGATGTTTAGTAACACTTAATTGTTGAGTTTTTAATATAACATGATTTAGGAAACATAACTTTTTCTTAGCTGTGTGTCTATATATATATTAAGTTTTTCTTGTGAATAGCGTTCTTTCCTATTATTGTGTATGAACTGTGTTTTATTTAATTGTCCTTGTGTACAGGTTATTATGATTTTAGATGTTTGTATTTTTTAATTAATAAATGTTGAACTGTTGACAAAAACAATTTTTTTTTTTAAATTCTTTTTTAACTAATGCCTATCTTGAAAGTTATTATTTGCTTTTCATGAATTTCCTCTGTAGCCATTAAATGTTGACCAAAGAATTACAATATATGGTGAAGGGTGACATACCGCCAAACCGGTCCCAGGATGCTTGTTTCCAGTCCAGGGAGGACCTGGCTTGGCAGTTCGGTCTGGACTGTTCCCATGAGACACAGGGTCAAGACTGGAATGGCATAGTGGGGAAAAGAACAATGGATTTAACCCGGATCTCTTGACTGGGGTAGAATGTTTTAATCATTCATCATTCTGTCCATCATTTGTTGTAATTACACGCTTCCCCCAGTGCAGTGCACACTGCCGTGGCTGGTACCCGCTGGCCACAAAGCTGCATGCACCAGGATGGTTTCTTGCTGCTTCCCCAGTGCAGTACTCGCTGCTATGGCTGTTACCCGCTGGCCACGAGGCTGCATGCGCCAGTGCAGCGAACACTCTATATGGCTGGTACCCGCTGGCCACGAAGCTGCATGCACCATGGATGGTTTCTTGCTGCTTCCCCCAGTGCAGCGCACACTGCTGTTGCAATCGTCGAGACAAGTCTATGTGTCTAGTATGGATCATAAAACTTGCGATGAGAGATATTTGTGTCCCCCTGCCTGGATAAAGCTCACTCCAGAGGCCAACCTGTGGCCAGAAAGAGGAGAACCTGAAGAAAGGACTTAGCTCAAGGTGGGGCCCCTGCTGGAAACCAACAGGAAGGAGATGGGCCCCTGCCCACCCTCCACATCCTGTGCTCTGATCTGCCTAATGTGCAGGGGCACAACAACTGCTTCTGTTTAGCCATGACCTGTCTGACTCCAGTTCTCTTAGGAAGTAGGCATTAAGGGGTCAGTGCCCTCTCCAAGGAAACCAGACTGAAGAGCACTAGGCTGGCTGAATGAGGTGGGACTGTACTACACCTGTGAGGAAGCTGCACTCTCGAATCCCTCCAAAACATTGGGCACACCATTAATATTTAGTGGCCACTCGACCTGGGCCCCAGGTGTCTGGACACCTACCTGTCCCCCCACCCTATACAGAGTGGGCAAACAAATGGCAAAGTTTTACTTTCACTTACCACCATCCAAAACGTGGCAGTAAGTCAAAGTAAAACGAGTTCATTGAACCCCACACTATGGGAGAAAACTCCCAGGGGGAGGATTCATTACTTTTTCATTTGCAAAAAGAAAACCCCGCTTTGGAAATTTCTTTTTGAAAATGAAATTAGAAATTGAAAGTGTATTGGACGGCTACGTCATGTTAATGGATTCGTACGACACACTTTCAGTGCATTGATAGCAACTGCTGTGACGGAGCAGTTGACACACTTTCAGTGCATTGACAACAACTGCTGTGACGGAGCAGTTGACACACTTTCAGTGCATTGACAACAACTGCTGTGATGGAGCTGTATGACACACTTCTAATGCACTGACAGCAACCGCTGTGACAGAGCCGTACGACACACTTTCAGTGCATTGACACTAACTGCTGTGACGGAGCCGTTGACACACTTTCAGTGCATTGACAGCAACTGATGTGACAGAGCCGTACGACACACTTTTAATGCATTGACAGCAACTGCTGTGACGGAGCCATACGACACACTTTTAATGCATTGACAGCAACTGCTGTGACGGAGCCATACGACACACTTTTAATGCATTGACAGCAACTGCTGTGACGGAGCCGTACGACACACTTTCAGTGCGTTGACAGCAACTGCTGTGACAGAGCCATACGACACGCTTTCAGTGCATTGACAGTAACTGCTGTGACGGAGCCATATGACACACTTTCGGTGCATTGACAGCACCTGCTGTGACAGAGCCACACAACATACTTTCAGTGCATTGACAGCAACCGCTGTAACTGAGCCTTACAACACACTTACAGTGAGTGCATTGACTACAACCCCTGTGACAGTGGTTCCTGCCCTTGTGGGAACCATTCACTAGGCCAGCAGACATCACTAAATTCGAGTGTGCACTCTACATCCGGCCTTATTTGTTGAATAAAAACAATATAGCACTGCTTAAACATTTAAGGTAATGTGCAATATACATGCACTGACTGAAATAAATGTTCTACCTTACACCAAACATTAAGGAGTAAGCTTAACTGATCAAACCTGCTACCCCATGAAATTCAAAGCCTGAAAACAAAGTATTTATTTATTTATAAAGTTTTATATAGCTTGAACTTGACCCAAGAGGGTAGCAGAGTGCTTTACATTTAGGATCGTTGCGTTAAAAGTTTCATCAGTTACAAGAGCATAGTAAGGTACAGTACACATAAACAATGTTGCAAGAATTCGTAGGAGGGAGGGGAGTAAGGAGTGATAGCGGGGCAGGTTAGTGTGCGTGCAGTAGGGTCTGGCTGCTGTAATAGCATTACACCCTCCAAAAGCAGTACTTGTCAGAAGGATGGCCTAGCTGCCACTGAGCATCAAGGCCCCAATAAAGTGGCCCACCAGCACGCCGGGCAATCTAACTCATTGTCTTTCAGGCTTCAGCACTTTATTACTGCAGTCGAATGCCACAAAAAATCATTAATTTTGACACTTGAATCACATAATGGCACATAAAAAAGGAGAACTGAAAACTCTAATTTGTATTTAGTAATATTTTCCTCAGCAAATATTGAAAGAACATTCTTGAAACAAAGGAAAATTAAACTAAGCTAAAAAAAAAAAGTACACACAACTCTGCAATATGGAGGCATGTAAAATTAGATTTACGAACACCGAGGTTCAGAATAGCCTGGGCAGGGGTACACACTTGCAGGCTGTACAAAAGCAGGGATCCCACCCTCTACATATGCGCGGCTGAAGGCGTACGCTATGAACGCAACCCACCCAAACATCCTGCAAAGAAAGTGTGAGCACTTAAACGTGCAAATCCGCCTCACACACAAAGTCAATAGGACAGCCGATGGGGAAAAGAAGGCAACTCTCTAGACGGCACAGTAAAGGAATGCACACAGGGAAGCAAACTCACATAGGATGTGAAGAAAAAGCCACACACCGCATTGAATAAAAACATGTCTCATGACATAAGCAGCTAGCTTCCTCCCAAGCTTTGTCGTTCAGTCTTTTCTTCCTGGCTCTATGCGCTTCTTTGCAGTGAACCTTACAGTTCGACACTTCATTGCTACCTTTAGGTTTGCCATTAAGGTGTTTCTGAGGGTTCCTATTAGTCTTTGAACATGCACTATTGGATCAAATTTCACCATGCCACTTGACTGAAAGGTTTATATGATAAATAACAAAGTATTGATAACATTGCTAATCCTATTAAAAGAATCAAGAACTGAAACACCTGAATTAGCCAAAGAAGTTAAAGAATTTAAAAATCATCCCATTTGTTAACAATAATTTTTTTTTGACATGTGGTGGATTAGCCTGTTCCCATTTAAGTCTGCGTCCGCCATTTGTAACCAGCTCCCTACGCACACGGGATGCGTCTGCACCTTAAGACCAGGTAGCCGCAGGGACCGAACTAAGGGTTATGGTCGCTATGGGGCGTAGATTTCACATGTGAGCAGACTAGTTTAGGTGCCAAGTCACTGGGGATAAAAATACATTCAATGATTGGTGGGCTCCCCCGATCAATAAAGGTTGGAAGCCGCCAGATTATGTTATCAGTCAGACATCGGAGGTCCAATAAATTCTTGTCCAATATGTAGTTAGTAAGAGCATCTCCCTGCTTGTCACAAGTGTCAGTACCAACGGGGAAGCTCTTCAAACAAAGGGGTCTATTATGATGGCATGCGGACAACGTCCGCCCGCCATTGTTTCGGCAAATGGGACCGCCTGCTATGTGTGCGGCAGTCCCGGCAAATCCTATTAGGATGCGCCTTCCACATTGGCAGGCGCATCCCGTATTTTTAACATTGCAGCGTGTGGTCTCTCAGCAGCACCCACCACAATGTCAAAAAGGCATTTGTGCATGTGCATGCACAACGTGGCAGGCACCGCGCGGTGCCTGCCACGTTGTGCATGCAAATGCAGAGAGGTACCATAGGTATCCCCCATGGGCACCCTCCACACCCCCAACACCCTGGGGGCCCGCAACAGGCAACCACATTCAGACTCCGCATGCCTTTCCATGGCTGCAACACCGCCATGGAAATGCACATCACCGCCTGCATCCTGATATGGATAGTGGTGTCTTAAGACACCGCCAATAACAATCCCCTTTCCCACCCGGTTACCTGTTTGACGGTCTTTCCGCACGCTGAGGTCCCCCTGCCATCCTAATATGGCGGGGGGGAAATGGGTGGCGGGCGGGAAATGATGACGGGCGGATCGCTATTATAATAGACCTCAAAGTGCATTTAAATCAGAATCTGAGGCACCAAATCCCTTCTGATATTAACATTGAAATCACCAGCGATTATTAATTGATTGATTGAGAGCACTAGATTGAAATCCCGATTAGTATATGCATGAACAATATTAAACAAAAAGATAAATTATCCAAATACTTTTTGCCAAAAATTTTTAAACTTTTAATATTAAAACAATGGATCCCTTTTTAAGTTAATTCCATGAACATATCTCAACTTAATAGGGAGGCAACTAACTTTACCATTCAGTGAGGTTTCAACCCAAATAATCAGGCCACCTTTCATTTCCCCTGATTTACACAGCTTGCTGGAACGAAAAAGGTGACAAATCCATCGAAGTAACCCAGAATGGTCAGCCATGTTTCCTTGACCAAGATAACATGAAGCAATTTAATAAAATCTTACCATGAAGAGTCAGTAGGCTTCGGCTGTATTCCAGCAATGTTCCATGATAGAAATGTAAGAGGGCCTAAACCAGAGACAGTAAACACATCTGTATCACTAATACACATAAGTTGGGTGGTGTTTGTAAGTCTGTTGTTCAGTTCAGAATTAGTAAGGCGATTGATATAGGGCCAAATAGGCAAATTTACACTACTAGATAAATTGTCCTGTGCAGTGAGCAATGCAGAACTATCACAACCATTAAGTCAGAATCAGAGCTTCCGGTGGGGAAAAACAGGTAAACAGCGATTGGTGATGACTGATAAGACCCAAAGGTGGCTGACCGTTGTAGTGACTGTTTTATAGACTCAGAGGGGTCGATTCCGATCCGGTAAAATCTCCGTCCGTATGATTCGTATCCGGAGCCGTTTCCGTACGACTCGTACGGACGCCGTACGACTGGACGATTCCGATCCCGATCGGCCGACCTGGACGCGATTCGTACGGTACACGTCGATTCGTACGGAAAAGCGCACGATCACCTACACACCGTACGGCGCGTACCCCCCATGATCGCAGGGTGTACGGCACGTACCCCACATGATCACAGGGGTACGGCGCGTACCCCTGCGATCATGGGGGGTACGTGCCGTACCCGGGGGGCGTTCCGTACCTGTTTCGGCGCGAACTCTGCATTTACGACTGTTTTCGGCTCCCGTAGGAAAAGGGTTGTACGGCGCGTACCCGACACGAATCGTACTTGCTGGGTCGTAAAAACCAGCCGCGAACCGTAGTGATGTCGCGTACAGCCGGTTCCGAGTGAAACTCGTACGGAGATTTGAGTCGTACGGAGTCCTGTACGACTCGTACGGAGTTTGGCACCTCGTACGGATCGTACTTCGTCGTACGTACGGGACGTCTACGGGTACGATTCGTATGGGGAAAAAACTCTCCGTACGACGATTCGGAGCGCATTTTACCGGATCGGAATCGACCCCAGAGTGTTCATTAAAAAAACCTCCAATGGAGCTGCATTTATGACGCCTTTCAATAGGCTAGCATTTTCAAAGACTTGGATCAGCCTAAATGCCACATTAGGACTATGGAAATGTATTAATACACAATCACCATTACAGGATTTAACAGATCCGCTGATCCAGTCAATCCTTCTTCCAAAGCCTATGCTTTCTGCCAGATGATGGGACACTCCTGTCTGTTTATGCAATCCTTTGAGGGACAAATTTACAACGAAGTGGCGGAGCGCGGCGTTAGCCTGTGCTTGCACGAAGGTAAGCAGCCTAGCGCTAACGCAGGTACCCTTGCACCATTGTGCAATGATATCAGTGTTCAGGGGAAGATTGTTTATGTAGAGGAAGATCCCACTTCCTGCAAATAAACAATCTTTAAATGCCGCTTTGTAACATTATGTGTGCTGCAGAATTCACCACACACAGAAGTTGCAAAACGGCATTTTTTTAAAAATGATTGTTCATGTGCCGGAAGGGGGACCTGTCTGTGCATAAGCAATCATTGGCCTTTTTGCTGTTTTCATGTGTGTTGCACAACGCAGCACACATGAAGACATCAAAACGAGGAGAAATTAAACATTTCTCCTCGTTGCACCAGGGTAAGACCAGGTTTTCCCTGGTCTTAATTCTGGTGCTGCCTCCTATTTACGCCGCCCTAGTTAATAGGAGGCTGAGTCAAAATCAATGGGTGTTACAGTGGAATGCCCACAGCAACACCCATTACCCTCCCCTTTCATGCTAAACATAGCGTGAAAGGGGCCTTATTTACAAGGCAGCGTTAAGCCACATTAAGTGGCTTAACGCTGCTTTGTAAATAAGGCGAGGCCCCTATCACCATCACAATGTTACTGAAAGTGATGTTGTGATGGTGATAGGGGCTTGTAAAGATGCCCCCAAGTGTTTTATTTTTTAGTTGGACAAACAACTCTATTTTTCCTGGCTCTAAGCAGGGGACATTGATTCAAACCATGACAAAAGAGGTTGCAGCATGAGGTAAACTCACAATACAATTTAGGGGCTCTGGGAGCTCTGCCGCCTTAGCCAATGGGTCTTACTGACTCTGTAAGACTGGGGCACCCCCAGAAGACCTTATATCTGGCCAGAGGCTCCTCAAACTTTCATCTTTGGCTTCTATATGGGCTGGCTGTTGGGAAAGACGGTCAAAGATAGACTCAAAAGCAGTTAGTACAATAGGCACCAATTTGTTGCAATACTACACTCAAGGATTACTTTGAAGACACTTGGGTTTGCAGACTGTACCCTTCTGGCCACGGACGCCAACCCAAGTTTCAGATCCTATAGAAGAACAATCCAAAACTTACAATGCAGTGGAAGGATGGCACAACACATTAAATGGCACATTATGCCAAAACCACCCCACCATAAACAAATTCCTAGAAACCCTGTAAAAAGGACAAAGATAAAAACAACTAAGAATAGAAGTCAGTAAGTCAAATCAAACCTAAAATATTTAAATAGACCACAGAGATGTGAGAAATGTTACAATTCAAAGTACAGCTCTTTGTAAATAATAAAGGGCTGCACAACTGAGAAAGAATAGCTAAAACAATACTTCAGCCAAACTCACCAACAATTGAACCCAACACAAACCAACTATCACAAAATGCAATTATTGTTACATTTTACAAAAAACTCTTTATTAATCAGTCAATAACATAAACATAAACAAAATAATATACAAGCCTGATCAATAATAATATTATAACGTAACAATTATCAAAAATATACCTCACAACGTATTACAACAAACTCATATTCAGTCACAATGCATTGAACCCCCCAATGACATAGACATAAAATAACACATTACATTTTAAATTTGATATAAATCAATAAGTACAGCAACAGACCCCAAAATATATGAACAAAAATAAAACGCATGGTTGACTACTCCAGAAAAACCGAGAAGTAAAATAAAATTTAAATATAATGTTGGTTAAAATACACATTCAAAAATATGACACCCCCCGCCTACGGCAAACAAAAAGTTAATAATAAAACAGATCACACCCACCCTCACAGAACATAGACCCCAAATAGATTGCAACATTAGATGCCATGCATTTATCAACAAAACTACAGACACTATTATAGCTACCTATTCTTCACAAACTATAATAAGGCCCACAGCATTTAACTACATTACAGCAAAATGCTAAATAACACTAAACAAAACAAATACTGCAAACTAGCACCCTCCCCTGCAATACAATCACCCACCCACACCCCTCCCACCCAAAATACCCTATAAAATAAAGTAAAAGAGTTCTTACCTTATTAGGTGAACCAAACTGCCAAACAATAATGTTAATAGCATACAAAATAAAGGTAGTGGTAAACAATTTCTGCCTAAAATAAATAAACAAAATACTATTATTAAATGTAGAAAATAAACTACACATATGTTATATTATAAAACTATAGCACCAAGATATATATATATATATACATATATAAAATACATGTAAATGCTATTCATTTGTTTTACATACAACACACTTGTGAAAAAGATGCATAAGTGAAGAAACAAGTATATAAGCATTCATACGCGGTGAGGCTGGCCCGGTGCGCGAACCACATCCAGTCACTAACGCAACTCTAAACGCGCCCCACATCGGGGCCCGACCCTTACTTCAACCCGAATACAATGTACAAATGCCCGTTTCCGCTGCGCCTCCAAAACATCCACGCGGTCCCGCACTTCTAGTTTTACCTGCGTTTGAAGTCGGATGACCGACCACTGCGTGTCTTCTCACGTGACCGACACAGTACAGTCAATTTAGTTTGGAAATGAGTGTTTTCCTGCTGTGACTTTCAGCACACGCAGTGCATCTGAACATTTAAATGTTTGAGAACCTTTGAAACTACAGTTTGCCTAAAACTGAACTATCATCTTGAACCGAACCACGTCGATATTATGCTTTTGCATTGTTTTGCTTATATTTTAGATCTCTCAGGCAGCCCCTACTCAGGGCCCGACTGGGAACCACAACCGGCCCTGGCAAAGTGATCGGCCATGCCCCCCCCCACCCACCCACATCCCCCTCCCCACTCGGGGGGGGCGGGTTGGAGGTGCCTCCGAGCTCTTTGCCGGGCCGGTTTTCGGCCGATTTCAGTACAGGACCGATTTTGCCCCACCCGTGCGGCGCACCGGGGGATTGCTGGTGCCCGCTATGGCCAGTCCGGGCCTGCCCCTACTGACTCGCACCAGCACTTTCTGCGGCACACAGGTACTGGGACTATATCACCCGGTGTCCCTAGCGCCAGGAGGAGCCAACGTGGTTCACTTTGCGTCAGCCGGGGCATAAAGGGGGTCTCGGTCCCACAGCGCAGGACGCACGCCGGCGTGCCTGGGCCAAGGGTGGGCTCGTCGGAGCCCGGTTGAGGCTGGGCTGGGTCCGGTCTTTTGGTTCCTGGATCCGGACTCCTAACTATCTTCAACAATTGTCGCACAATCAGGGGCAGCCCGTTTGAAATCTTGAACGAGTACGTTTGTTTTACATTTTGTAATATACCCCTATTACAAATGGCGGCTAAGCTAAAATCGAAGGTGGAAAAGCGATCACTCTAAAACCACCACTAAACTCTACACTTGACTGCTTCCTCCTACGAGCTGCCAAGGCCATTGACAAGGAGATTCAGGTTGCAGATTAACGTTTGTCAGTTGAAGTGGGCTCGGCTGGTCTTATTACTGGCCTTATTGCTGAGGCTACTGCACAAGATCTTCCAACAAATGATCCCAGTAAGAACATTCATGTACTCAATAGAAGTTCATCGGTCTCTTCCCCCGTACAGTGCCCTTCTTCTTTACCTACGGCAACTCCAGTGCGTGAAAGCCCAGTTAAAAGGAAAAAAAAGGTCAAACATTCGAAGCCTTTATGTGTTGCATGGACCAGGTCCAAGAAGAAGATCCAGGAGGTAGCCCCGGAAGCTACTGCTGACACATTGCAAAGACCATCTTCTACGATTGACTCGAACACCAATTCGCCTCTCCACTCTGAGGAATTACCTCCGCAAACTATTGTAACATTAATATCATGCATAGAAAAAACTATTGTCAAAAACTTTCTGCCTATTTTGGCTAGACTTGACAAATTGGAGTCAAGCGTGGAACATATTCATAAATCGGCTGCTGATATATTATCTGGGGCAGGGGTAACAACAAAAATATATGAAGGTGTGCTGTTTCTCACGGGGCTCAAATGCTGGTGAGTAGAAATGTAGATTTACCAACTTGTACCCTTAAAACAGGATCTAATAGGTATGATACTAGGGGAGTACCACAAAAAAAGTTAGGGCCTTTACGCTCTAGTCACCTGGGGTGTAAGGTTGCCTCCCAGTAACATTGGGCCTATCCCCTCAACTATGACTTCCACTGGGAACTTAATTGATTGTAGTCAACAAACACTCCCTGAAACGTTGCATCAAAATGATCTGATTGATCAAGACGATAAGGTGACACTACATCTTCCCCTAGAGTGTTGCCCTTATGTGGCAATTCTAACTAATGTCCCCCCGTTACAGGGAAATCAAAAAGAATCTTTGAACCAGTTGAAAAACAAAGTTTGCCACTGGTTAACACAGAATACAAATTTTTCGAATACTAACTATAGTGATATCCTGTTTCTAAGACGGATAAGCTGGGTCGGCCTGCTACGTAAGTCCATAGCAGGAGATTGTATCATCATAAACTGTAGATCTTCAATGCTTGCAGGACTGTTGCTTAGCTGGGGGAACAATCCATTAATCCAGAGGCCAAGATTTTGGATTGATATTGTACCACTGGGGTTCTTCTATAGGCACCTTGGATGTGTAGGCCCAAATATCCCGGTTAATAAGTCACTTATTAGGAAGCCTATTGCGAGACAGGGGTCCCCCTTTTTGGAACTGAGAAATAGATTCCAACCTTTGACTTACCTGGATTCCCAAGCCTGACTTCCCAATGTAACTACCAACTCACAAATGACATCTGAGAAACCACCTGCTACTCAGTTCGAAGTCCATTAAAATCAATAATCATAATGAACTTGCATACTGCGGTCCAATAATTAAGCACTGCCATCAGTCTCAACAACTAAATCATGAGAGAGTGAAAACCACGTTAGGGTGTAGTGCCCAGGAACCCTTGTTAGAAAATCAGGATTTGAAAATCCTATCATGGAACATTGCAGGCATAAAGTCTAAGTTAATTGACCCTGAGTGGTACAAGCTAGTGGACGATTTCTATCTTTGCTTGCTCCACGAAACCGGGACGGTTGAGCAGGCACACAGGGTGGGGTTCACTACATTCAGTATAGAAGCTAGACAATCTCCATTTGGCCGCCCAGCCGGTGGCTTAGTAATTTGGGTTAAGAATACATTAGCATGCATAATCAAGGTGCTGGAACTAGGCTCAAAGGAAATACTTGTATTGGAACTGACTTCTCTGAAAGGAAATATCCATCTCAGGCTATTTAACATCTACAATAGTTTTAGTAGTCCTCACAAGTTATCTGGCACGATAATCACATTAACAAATTATCTTGACTCAACCAAGGGGAATTATCAACTCATAGTCGCCGGCGACTTTAACACAACATTTGAGCCAGATGACTACATATAGGCGCTAATATATGATGTAGGCCAAGCCAGAGGGATTGAGAAGCTTCAGATTACACCTATTAAGAAGTGCACCAGGGTGGGGCATCAGGTTTTATCATTCACCATTACCCATGGGGTATGAGCCTGCAATGGTCGGACACGCTCAGACATAGAAGCATGCCATATGTTTAAAAGGGGGGAAGCTAAGTCCAGGATGTCCAGGATTGACTATATTCTGGTTGATCTTGATCTTTGGCCAAATGTCAAAGACATGGTCATATTCATTCGGGACAATAGCGACCACAATGCTCTGGCACTTAAGCATGTCTGGCCCAGTATTTTTATATGGACAGTCTCGGCATAAGATTGCCCCTGTAATCACCACTAACAATAATAAAAGAGTAAAATGGCCACAAATACTGGCTGATCCAATAATTCTATCAAAAATATATGTAGAGGTTGTGCAGATTTTCCCCAACATGAGTAATACTGTTGCTAGTACAGACAACATTATGGCCACATTCCAGCAATTGACCTGTATACTAAGACCATTTTTATTTACAAACAGTACAACCAAAATTCATTTTCACGGGAATTCCGCCCCGTGGTATAATGAGGCTTGCAAAAAAGCTAAGGATGATTTAATTGTGGCGGTAAAGAAAAAATCTCCCATATATATATCATAAATAGAAGGAAGTTGTATAAATCGGCACAAGACAAGGCAGAAAGGGATTAGGAGTCAGGTAATTGGCGCTTACTCGTAGAAGCATCAAGGCAGAAGGACAGCTAATTATTCTGGCATCTCCTTTCGAAAGGGTCGCCCAAACAGAAAATGGAAACATAGGCATAGATTCATCAAGGTAAAATCCGCTCGCATAGGGGCAGATTCTCAGAATCTGCCCCTTTGCGACCGGTATTTTTTCATTTGGGATGCATCATCCCAAATGCAAAAATCGCAAATTAAGAATTCGCAAAATTGCGATTCCTTGCATCTAAGGAATCTCAAATTGAGATTCCTTAAATTCAATGCATTAAAGTTTAAAAAATAGCGATTTGGCTAATAGGGCTCGCAAATTACCATGAAATTGAACTTCATGGTAATTTGCAAAAACTTTGAAAAATGCACCTTGTGTGTACGCACATATGTGCACAGATCATTTTCAGGGGTGCAACAGGGTGTCCTTTGAACACCCCTGCACCCTTGAAATCGCATTCTCAATTTGTGATTCGGTAATTGCGATTCGCAAATTGAGAATGTCTTCCCATTCATTCCTATGGGTCTCTAGGCCCATAGGAATGATTGGGGAGGTATTCCTTGATTGCGACTTGCAATTTGCGAGTCGCAATTAAGGAATTTTAAGAAATCGCTATTTTTTTAGTGATTTCTTCTTGCATTGCATTTTGCTATTCCTTAATAGCGAATCATTATTTTTCGCTATTAAGGAATAGCAAAATGGGTTCTTGATGCATCTGGGGGATATTTCCATATGCAGCCCCATGTTTGGGAGGAGTATTTTAAGCATCTGTGGAGTGGTGTGGCTCACTGGTTAGAGGTGGCAGACCTGGAAGCAGAGGACGGCCGGGACCAGGGTTCAATTCCTGACGCGGCAGGGTCGTGGACCAGGGTCAGCGGACTCGATAATTCTCGCCTCGGTGCCTACTCTAACCAGGGATCACACTCGGCAACTCTGGGCATTAGCTTGCCTCATCTGCACAACGGCCCCCCACATACGCCTGGGATGCCTGGTTTCACCTTGGAGATACCCAGTAGGGACCATCTCACAGGGAAAGCCAGGACAGGTTCCCCAGCGGTCTACAGCGCAGAGATACTCCTTCGGGAGTCGATTCTAGCGCTTTAGAAACCCACAATTAATCTCAATGCAGGCAATCGTGCTGCCTCTAACTTAGGTTTACAGTTGAATTATTCAGAACACACATTAACTGATGAGACTGCTATTACAATAGAGGAAACTATCACAGCCATTAATTCTCTACAGATTGAGAAAGCCCCGGGCTTAGATAATCTTCCAGGAGACATGTATAAAGCAGAGCCTATAATATGGGGAGGTTTTTAATGCTATCTTGTGTGGTGGTAAAGTCCCGGTGTCCAGGAGAGGTGCCGAAATTATTCCAATATACAAAAAGGGAGACAAAGGGTCTCCCGCAAATTATAGGCCCATAAGCCTAATAGAGGACTCCTAAAAAATCTTTTGTAAAATTATCTTATCCCGGATCAAATCTGCAGGCATGATTTAGGACCTCCACAAGCACTATAGATTACGTTTTTACATTTTTTTTATGATAATATGGAAGAAAGTGACCATTAGAGGAGGTCACTTGTATGTTGAGTTTGTGGATCTAAAAATGGCTTTTGACTCAATAGAACACACCTAACTCTGGCCAGCCCTAAGAGATCTAGGACTCCCCATTATATCTACTCAATATTTTGATTCGCCTGCACCATGACACTTATGCAAAGTTCAGGTGGAATCTTGATGGCAGTCTTTCAAATCATATTTTTGTTTGTAAGGGAGTACGCCAGGAATGTGTTCTCGCCCCAACATTATTTACACTGTACATAAATGGGTTAATAGGAGAGTTGTATGACTGCGAAGGTGATTCCCCAAAATTAGTGGGTAGTCCTGTGCCCTCTCTGTTTTTGCAGATGATACGTTACTCATTGATAGGACGCCAAAGGGGATTCAGAATATTTTGAACACATTTGCCAAAGCCTGCAAGGACAGGGGATTAGAAATGAATTGTTCTAAGACTAACTATATGTCAGTAAACCCCTATAATCCCCAAAAGGGTAAATTGACGCTGGACATGCAAACCCTGGAGTAGGTTAAGGCATTTGACTACCTGGGAGCACGAATTAGTGATAGGTTATCTTGGACACCCCAAATCGAAAAGAGTACTCTGACTCTCCAGTATGCCGACTGCGCAATAGCCAGGAGGGCTAGAGCATCTCATATCGACCGCTCTCCCCAATTTTGAAACTTCATATGGGCTAAAGGTCTAGGAGCAGCCCTATATGGGATGGAGCTATGGGGGTTGGAGAATCTCAAGATCCTAGTCCTTGCTGATAATAAATTTATTAGGACAATTCTCCATTTACCTGTGAACACTCCCCTCTTGCCATTAAGACTTGACCTTGGTCTTAAATCGATAAACAATTTTGCCATTCGTAAGGCTCTCTTGTTTTGGATAAGGATCTGGAACATAGGTTCCGGTGAAGGAAGCCCTGGAAGAACTATTGACCCTACAAAAACAAACAGGTCACCTAGTGTGGCTTAAAAAGATCAAGGAATGGTTTTTCAAACTAGGGCTGGGGCCACTGTGGGAGGATCAAGGGTCCATAACAAAACAAATGGTCCCTCTCCTTAAAAAAAGTTCTGGGAGTACCTGGATACACACAGTAATGATGGTATTGCACATGGCAATTTAATTACTAGTTTTATAAATATAAAAGATTGGTTTGGTTTTGAAATGTTTCTGTATGACATCAAACCTCCCCAGGCAAGAGCTCTATACATTCAATTTAGGTACGGAGTTCTTCCTCTTAATTCTAGGAGAAGCTCATGGGAAAATATATTCGTAACACATATGTGCCCGACCTGTCACTCCGTCCCAGAGTCCATTGATCATTTTTTCTTTTTTTGCCACTCTTATACTGACCTTCGGAAAAACTGGTTAATTCCTGCCTGTCGTTTATTATCTTTTACATGCCCTGTTGATGCTTAACACGTTTTTAAGACGGATACCACAAGGTGGCTAGTTTTTACAATTTGAAGATATTTGCTTTTTGCCTGGTGGAAGAGGTTAAAAATTATCAATAATGTCGCTGTGAATTTAATATGATTATGTATGCTACCAGGTTGTGGGGTCCTAAATTGGATACCGGGGAACAGACTGAATCATGGATTTTTACAAATTTAGATTTTATTGGAATATGGAAACTGTCTCTTTTTAAGTACTTTTATAAATTTAGGAAGGTCTGAAAAATACCAATATTGCTAGAGGCATGTGATAGCTCGCTTTTTAAATTGTCTTTTTAAGAGCTAATGAAATGAAATATTTTACTGTTTTTAAGGTTATGAATTTTATGATGTAAATTATCATACTTTTGATCGCATAAAATATATATAATATATGTTAAATATGTACATCTACAAAAATTGTATTAATACAAATTACACAAAAAGTGATTATTATTATTTAAAAATTTATATAAATGTGTCTAAAGGTAAAAAGGTGTTATAACATTTTGTTGAGTGTAATGTAAACTATTAAAATGTGCATGCAACTAGTATAAAAATGTGTTAATTAAATATATAATTAAAACAATTTGTAATTTTAATTACTTGCAAAACAAAAATTACACCACAATCAAATACAACTAGTACAATACAAAAGCACTTCAGGTTTCTGATACAAATGCATACATAACTCAAATATTCCAGTAAACAAAACACAAATTAACTGTAAGCATTTATATATTTACAGAAAATATTAACACAACAGTTAAATATAATACACCAATCCAACTCAAAAGTAAATTATCTTGGGGAAGATGTTGGACACTAAAGGCATATGGTGTACTAATTTCTCTTCAATCTAAACTATTTTGGGGATAACACTGGGCACTAAAGGGGTAAGGTTTACTATTGCCACCGCAAGCTAAACCATGTTGGGGGAGGTATTGGACACTCAGAGGATCAAATTTACTATTCCTACTCTAACATAAACCACCTTGGGAAAGGTGTTGGATACTTGAGGGGTAACATTTAGTATAACCACACCAATCTAGTCCATCTTGGGGGAGGCGCTAGACACTAAAGGCGTCAGATTTACCATTCTCACTCTGTTCTAAACCATGTTGGTGAAGGTGCTGTGCAGCAAAGGGATCAGATTTACTGTCCCCAATTCAATGTAAACCATGTTGGGGAAGTCGTTGGACACCAAAGGGGTAAAATGTGCAATTCTCACTTCAATGTAAACCATGTTGGGGAAGGTGCTGGACACTAAAAGGGTCAAATTTACTATTCCCACTCCAATCTAAGTCATGTTGGGGAAGGTGTTGCACAGTAAAGGGGTCAGATTTACTATTCCTGCTCTAAGCTAAACCACGTTGTGGAAGATATTGGAAACTATTCTCACTCTAAAACAAACCATTTCACACAATACATATTAGTACCACATAATTACAATATATTCTAAATTCTAGAACAACTCATAATAGTATGAACCTACAACTTAATAAGTATAAGTTACATTAAAAAATACCCCAACACAATTACACAATGCCAAATAATCTATATATATATAAAAACGAATGTATGTCTGTCTGTCTGTCTGTCCTTTATGCATTACTACACCATTCATCCGATTGCCATGAAACTTTGGGAAGTTGTTGAGTACACTCCAACGAAGGTTTCTGGCATTATTTTTTTTAAACTATTGGACCCCCAGGGCCTTCATAATCTTTCGAATACTGATGTACGTACCAGACGGAAAAACAACAAATCGTGTGTCCACAAGCACTCGAATAAATGAATAGAATTAAGACACCATTCATCCGATCGCCAAGAAACTTTGGGAAGTTGTTGGGTACACTCCCGCGAAGGTTTCTGGCATATGTTTTTTAAATATCGCCCCCCCCAGGGCCCTCATAATCTTTCGAATACTGATGTACGCACAAGACAGAAAAACAAAACATTGTGTACCCACAAGCACTCGTATAAATAAATAGAATTAAAACAGCATTCATCCGATCGCCTGGAAATTTTGGGAAGTTGTTGAGTACACTCCCGCGAAGGTTTCTGGCATAAGTTGTTTTAAATATCGGCCCCCCCAGGGCCCTCATAATCTTTCGAATACTGATGTACGCACAAGTCGGAAAAACAAAAAATTGTGTATCCACAAGCACTCGAAAAAATAAATAGAATTAAAACAGCATTCATTCGATCGCCAGGAAACTTTGGGAAGTTGTTGAGTACACTCCCGCGAAGGTTTCTGGTATACATTTTCTTTAAATATCGGCCGCCCAGGGCCCTTATAATCTTTTGAAGATGTACGCACCAGACGGAAAAACAAAAAATCATGTATCCACAAGCACTCGAATAAATAAATAGAATTAAAATAACACTTTGAAATATTTTCCATATTAAAATGAATAAGTTTCAATAAAAATGACACAATGTAAATTGAATGTTATCATAACGAGTGTCCTTGAATTTCCTTTCTTCGGAGATCGCAGCAACGCGCGATGGGTAAGATATATATATATATATATATATATATATATATATATATATATAGCTCCAAGAACACCAGCCTGCTGCACTCAAGAACGGGTGCACGTCTGACGGGGGTGTTCCTGTCTGTGTATTCCTGCTCCAAGCTCCTCCAGGTAATTGTACCTGATAAAGACGACAGCACTCACAGGGGGGTTTTCGATCAGATTTATTAAAAAAAACGGAAACTTGGGCACACCAGACGCGTTTCGGCACTCAGCCTTTGCAGCAATTGACAAAGGCTGAGTGCCGAAACGCATCTGGTGTGCCCAAGTTTCCGTCTTTTTGAATAAATCTGATCAGAAACCCCCCTGTGAGTGCTTTCTTCTTTATCAGGTACGATTACCTGGAGGAGCTTGGAGCAGGAATATATATATATATATATATATATATATATATATATATATATATATATATATATATATGTATATATATATATATATATTACCTACTGGCGATAGCCAGTAGGTATATATAGTTAGGATTGTTTTCCATAGGGAAATCGCAACATTCTATTGGGAATAACTTTGGCGCCGGTTGAGGAATCTTCCTGAAATTTTCCTTAACTTTGCCTCGCGGCGCTCCGCTCCTTCCCTGAAAGTTTGGGGGGGATTCGTCAAGCGGGGGCCAAGATAAAAGGGGGGTCCCAAAACGTGTTTTCCCCATGTTAATTTCCGTAGGGCGGTTGAACTCACTTTTAGCCCGAACGGCTGAATGGTTTTCCACCAAACTTGGCAAAATTGTAGGGACTGGTAGCCCGATGTGCCTTTGCTATGTCTCAAGATATGTGCTCCAGTGGTTTTTATGAAAATTAACTTTGAAAAAATATATATTGGGCTACATTGGGCTATATATATGTTAGAGCCCAAATGTAGCCCAATGTAGCCCAATGTAGCCCAATGTAGCCCAAAGATGGCCACCAGAGACAAAAAAAACAAATGTAGCCCAAATATCAGACAGATGTAGCCCAACTATAGCCCAATGACAGAATGCCCCAGAGTGTCCTAAAGAACAACTAGAGCGCTAACAGTCTTAATTATGACAAAAGTATGGCACACCTGAAGTCATCTTGATTGGAATAAAGTGTTAACACTTAAAACATTTAATTTGCAAAGGAACAAAATGAGGGGGCTCCTTTTGCCATAGAAATTATGATTAGTGCTGAAGAAAGAAAAATTAGGGCACATTTTGAGTGACTTCTCAAATCCTCTTATATTTCATTAAAACAATTCTGATATGCAGTCTCCCAAGATGGCCACCAGAGACAAAAGGTTGGGTCGGGTGAAATCCGTGATGGAATAATTCCCTTGTGGGTCGATACATACAGCCAGCTCTGACTGCTGTGTCTTACTGCTGTCAGCTTGAGCGCACCTCCCGTTGTGCACCGAAACCGCCATGGCTCCAGTGCGGGCCCGCTCTCCTCGCGGTGGGCGTTCTCTCGCGGCCGAGCAAAGCCGCTCAAATACCATCAAACAAAGTTAGCCCCTATGAGAGACACCAACAAGTGCGTGATTCCTCAATATTTATTGCTGGCAGCAACAACAGGCAAAGACAGCTGGTAGTAACAGCAAAATTCAATATCGCCAGACGCGTTTCGGGAACAGCGTTCCCTTCTTCAATGGCAAAGTCCTTTTCAGCCAGACTTCATTACCTGCACGAATTATATCACAAAGTCATGCCCCAGTGGGCGGGGCCAATCCCTTGGCCTTCTGGTCTTTGTAGTGCAAGGTTAGTGTTACCCAAGTTGGTTGGGTCGGGTGAAATCCGTGATGGAATAATGCCCTTGTGGGTCGATACATACAGCCAGCTCTGACTGCTGTGTCTTACTGCTGTCAGCTTGAGCGCACCTCCCGTTGTGCACCGAAACCGCCATGGCTCCAGTGCGGGCCCGCTCTCCTCGCGGTGGGCGTTCTCTCGCGGCCGAGCAAAGCCGCTCAAATACCATCAAACAAAGTTAGCCCCTATGAGAGACACCAACAAGTGCGTGATTCCTCAATATTTATTGCTGGCAGCAACAACAGGCAAAGACAGCTGGTAGTAACAGCAAAATTCAATATCGCCAGACGCGTTTCGGGAACAGCGTTCCCTTCTTCAATGGCAAAGTCCTTTTCAGCCAGACTTCATTACCTGCACGAATTATATCACAAAGTCATGCCCCAGTGGGCGGGGCCAATCCCTTGGCCTTCTGGTCTTTGTAGTGCAAGGTTAGTGTTACCCAAGTTGGTTGGGTCGGGTGAAATCCGTGATGGAATAATGCCCTTGTGGGTCGATACATACAGCCAGCTCTGACTGCTGTGTCTTACTGCTGTCAGCTTGAGCGCACCTCCCGTTGTGCACCGAAACCGCCATGGCTCCAGTGCGGGCCCGCTCTCCTCGCGGTGGGCGTTCTCTCGTCAGTGATGTCACTGACCATGTCATGAATGATGTAATATGTGACATCATCAGCAGTGGATTGCGGGTGCGCGAAATATAGTTAGTACAACTAACTATATAGGAGCAATTTCAATGGTTTTGTATGAGTGAAATGTCCAGCTAACTATAACACCCCTAAAACTTATAGTTTTTTGAGTGAATTTTAAAGGTTTTTTAAATGCTAATTCTTAACTATATAAGGCCTGAAACCTATGGTTTTTTCAGTGAATTTCAAAGGTTTTTTAAATGCTAATTCCTAACTATATAAGGCCTGAAACCTATGTTTTTTTCAGTGAATTTTAAAGTTTTTTTTAATGCTAATTCCTAACTATATAAGACCTGAAAGCCCACCAGGAATCTCCAGTATGCGCCAGGGGACTACATTGCAGAGAGGTGTAATGAAGCCACGCCCCTTTTTGCACCTCTCTGCAACGCAGCCCCCGTGCATGTTTGAAGAGGGGGAACTAATTTGCCTTGCATACTGGGGGCCCCTGGGGGCCAACTAGCCCACCTTGAACCTCCAGTATGCGCCAGGGGGCTGCATTGCAGAGGTGTAATGAGGCTATGCCCCTTGTTACACCTCTCTGCAACGCAGCCCCCTGGCACGTTTGCAGAGGGGGAACTAATTCCCCTTGCATACTGGGGGTCCCTGGGGGCCAACTAGCCCACCAGGAGCCTCCAGTATGCGCCAGGGGGCTGCATTGCAGAGAGGTGTAATGAGGCCACACCCTTTTTTACACCTCTCTGCAACGCAGCCCCCGTGCATGTTTGAAGAGGGGGAACTAATTCCGCTTGCATACTGGGGGTTCCTGGGGGGCAACTAGCCCACCTGAAACCTCCAGTATGCGCCAGGGGCTGCATTGCACAGAGGTGTAATGAGGCTATGCCTCTTTTTACACCTCTCTGCAACGCAGGCCACTGGCACGTTTGCAGAGGGGGGACTAAGTCCCCTTGCATACTGGGGGTCCCTGGGTCATATCTGCCCAAACGCCGAAATTCCGAACGATTGAAAATGACTTTTCTTGAGAAACATTTGGATTTGGATTATCATGTCCTATACTTTGGAATTTTTGAAAGACTGACTTTGAGGATGCTATAAATTACTCAAGTCTGCCCGAATTGTGTGGGTAAAATTGAATTGATACCTAGTCACTTTGAATAAGAATGTACTTACGTCTCATCTAACATTTGGAAGAAATATCTAGTTATATGACAACAGGATACTGACATAACTTGAAGGAAATAAGAACGCCCTGAACAAGTTCTGTTGTACAGAACGAAACGTGTCAGCTGGCTGTGGTACATAAACTTAAGGAAAATAAAAGCATTTGAATATACACCAAGATTCAGCGCTTCAATAAGGACTCTAAGTGATATGATTTGATTGGACTTATTGTGCAAGTGGTGCTGTGCCAAACTTTGGAATATTCTCCACTACTCTCTACTACTTACTCTCTACTACTCCACTACTCTCTAATACTCACTCTCTACTACTCATTCTCTACTACTCTCTACTACTCTCTCTCTACTACTCACTCCCTACTACTCACTATCTACTACTATCTACTACTCACTATCTACTACTCACTCTCTACTACTCTTTACTCTCTACTACTCACTCTCTACTACTCTCTCTCTACTACTCACTCTTTACTACTCACTATCTACTACTCTCTACTACTCACTCTCTACTTCTCACTCTCTACTACTCTCTACTACTCACTCTCTACTACTCTCTCTACTACTCTCTACTACTCACTCTCTACTACTCACTCTCTACTACTCTCTATCTACTACTCTCTACTACTCACTCTACACTACTCTCTACTATTCTCTCTCTCTGCTACTCAATCTCTACTACTCTCTACTACTCACTCTTTACTACTCTCTACTACTCACTCTCTACAGCTCTCTACTACTCACTCTACTACTTACTCTCTACTACTCACTCTCTACTACTCACTCTCTGCTACTCTCTCTACTGCTCTCTACTACTCTCTACTACTCACTCTCTACTCTATTACTCACTCTCTTCTCTCTACCTCTCTACCTCGCTCTACTTCTTTCTCTACTAGTCTCTACCTCTCTACCTCTACCTCTCTACCTCTACACCTCTACCTCTCTACCTCTCTCTACACGCACACATATACACATATATATATGCATATATATGCATATGCATTTATGTATGTGTATATATATATATATATATATATATATACATACATAAACATATATAACCTGCATATCTATATAAATACAAATATAAATGCATGCATACATATACATATATGCATACATATGCATGTATGTTATTTACATGAAAGTTTTAAAAACACTAATAAAAGCAAAGCTAAAAAGCCACCTCATTACAAACAGAATGGCTTTAACTTAAACGAGGGCGAGATCTATTGCATTTTCAATGCTTGTTTACTTTGGTTCCATCAAGAAGGCATTCTGATGTGTCACACATTTGCCATAAATTCTGAATGTTAGCACTCTTGTTGCTCATTAGATCACTGTAGTAAAGCTACTGCTCACCAGGGACGTCTGCTGCTAATCATAGTTTCTATGGCAAAATGAACCCCCTCATTTTGTTCCTTTTTAACACCTTGACCGCGGCGCCGTAGCCGCGCCCTGTGCTGGACATTCCAGAACAGGGCGCGGTCGTGACGGAACCGTTCCGTCATCAGCACAGCTCAGCCGTGACTGATGACGGAACGGTTCCGTCATCAGCATCGAAGGGGTTAAATTAAATGTTTTCAGACTTACCACTTCATTCCAATCAAGATGGCTTCTGGTGTGCCATACGTTTGTCATACGTAAGACTGTTAGCGCTCTAGTTGTTCTTTAGAACACTCTGGGACATTCTGTCATTGGGCTATACTTGGGCTACATCTGGCTGATATTTGGGCTACATTTGGGCTCTTTTGTCTCTGGTGGCCATCTTGGGAGACTGCATATCAGAATTTTTTTAATGAAATAGAAGAGGATTTGGGAAGTCACTCAAAATAGCCTTTTAATCAGGGTATGAGAAGGCTTCTGTTCTCTGCTTGGATAAGACAGTCAATTCCTCCACCTGACGCGTTTCGTAATTCTTACTTCCTCAGAGGCTTGTGGAGTTGAATGCGTGCATCATGGTTTCAGTCCCTTTAATGTTATTAATTACGCCCTCGGATTGGCCAGTCAAATGACTGTTGCATACTCCACGCCAACCTGTGGGCCACACACGCGGGATTGAGGGAAGTCGCTGTTAGCTGCGGCCCATCCGCGGGCTTGAAATGATGACAGAAATTAGTGCCACCATCAACGGAAGTAAACATCAGGACTTCAATCCCCACAATGCAACAGTCATTTGACTGGCCAATCCGAGGGCGTAATTAATAACATTAAAGGGACTGAAACCATGATGCACGCATTCAACTCCACAAGCCTCTGAGGAAGTAAGAATTACGAAACGCGTCAGGCGGAGGAATTGACTGTCTTATCCAAGCAGAGAACAGAAGCCTTCCCATACCCTGATTAAAAGGCTTACCACCTTTCGTGTGCGGTCGTGTGCTGACTCAACTAGTGGGAACTGGTAGTTGGCGCTCAGATGTTAAGCGGCTGCCCGGCCGCTGAGTCGCGCACTGCCCGAAGAGTGAGGGACACGTGGCCTGGAATACTCCACGCCAACCTGTGGGCCACACACGCGGGATTGAGGGAAGTCGCTGTTAGCTGCGGCCCATCCGCGGGCTTGAAATGATGACAGAAATTAGTGCCACCATCAACGGAAGTAAACATGAGGACTTCAATCCCCACAATGCAACAGTCATTTGACTGGCCAATCCGAGGGCGTAATTAATAACATTAAAGGGACTGAAACCATGATGCACGCATTCAACTCCACAAGCCTCTGAGGAAGTAAGAATTACGAAACGCGTCAGGCGGAGGAATTGACTGTCTTATCCAAGCAGAGAACAGAAGCCTTCCCATACCCTGATTAAAAGGCTTACCACCTTTCGTGTGCGGTCGTGTGCTGACTCAACTAGTGGGAACTGGTAGTTGGAGCTCAGATGTTAAGCGGCTGCCCGGCCGCTGAGTCGCGCACTGCCCGAAGAGTGAGGGACACGTGGCCTGGAATACTCCACGCCAACCTGTGGGCCACACACGCGGGATTGAGGGAAGTCGCTGTTAGCTGCGGCCCATCCGCGGGCTTGAAATGATGACAGAAATTAGTGCCACCATCAACGGAAGTAAACATCAGGACTTCAATCCCCACAATGCAACAGTCATTTGACTGGCCAATCCGAGGGCGTAATTAATAACATTAAAGGGACTGAAACCATGATGCACGCATTCAACTCCACAAGACTCTGAGGAAGTAAGAATTACGAAACGCGTCAGGCGGAGGAATTGACTGTCTTATCCAAGCAGAGAACAGAAGCCTTCCCATACCCTGATTAAAAGGCTTACCACCTTTCGTGTGCGGTCGTGTGCTGACTCAACTAGTGGGAACTGGTAGTTGGAGCTCAGATGTTAAGCGGCTGCCCCGGCCGCTGAGTCGCGCACTGCCCGAAGAGTGAGGGACACGTGGCCTGGAATACTCCACGCCAACCTGTGGGCCACACACGCGGGATTGAGGGAAGTCGCTGTTAGCTGCGGCCCATCCGCGGGCTTGAAATGATGACAGAAATTAGTGCCACCATCAACGGAAGTAAACATCAGGACTTCAATCCCCACAATGCAACAGTCATTTGACTGGCCAATCCGAGGGCGTAATTAATAACATTAAAGGGACTGAAACCATGATGCACGCATTCAACTCCACAAGCCTCTGAGGAAGTAGGAAATACGAAACGCGTCAGGCGGAGGAATTGACTGTCTTATCCAAGCAGAGAACAGAAGCCTTCCCATACCCTGATTAAAAGGCTTACCACCTTTCGTGTGCGGTCGTGTGCTGACTCAACTAGAGGGAACTGGTAGTTGGAGCTCAGATGTTAAGCGGCTGCCCGGCCGCTGAGTCGCGCACTGCCCGAAGAGTGAGGGACACGTGGCCTGGAATACTCCACGCCAACCTGTGGGCCACACACGCGGGATTGAGGGAAGTCGCTGTTAGCTGCGGCCCATCCGCGGGCTTGAAATGATGACAGAAATTAGTGCCACCATCAACGGAAGTAAACATCAGGACTTCAATCCCCACAATGCAACAGTCATTTGACTGGCCAATCCGAGGGCGTAATTAATAACATTAAAGGGACTGAAACCATGATGCACGCATTCAACTCCACAAGACTCTGAGGAAGTAAGAATTACGAAACGCGTCAGGCGGAGGAATTGACTGTCTTATCCAAGCAGAGAACAGAAGCCTTCCCATACCCTGATTAAAAGGCTTACCACCTTTCGTGTGCGGTCGTGTGCTGACTCAACTAGTGGGAACTGGTAGTTGGAGCTCAGATGTTAAGCGGCTGCCCCGGCCGCTGAGTCGCGCACTGCCCGAAGAGTGAGGGACACGTGGCCTGGAATACTCCACGCCAACCTGTGGGCCACACACGCGGGATTGAGGGAAGTCGCTGTTAGCTGCGGCCCATCCGCGGGCTTGAAATGATGACAGAAATTAGTGCCACCATCAACGGAAGTAAACATCAGGACTTCAATCCCCACAATGCAACAGTCATTTGACTGGCCAATCCGAGGGCGTAATTAATAACATTAAAGGGACTGAAACCATGATGCACGCATTCAACTCCACAAGCCTCTGAGGAAGTAAGAATTACGAAACGCGTCAGGCGGAGGAATTGACTGTCTTATCCAAGCAGAGAACAGAAGCCTTCCCATACCCTGATTAAAAGGCTTACCACCTTTCGTGTGCGGTCGTGTGCTGACTCAACTAGAGGGAACTGGTAGTTGGAGCTCAGATATATATATATATATATATATACACATTCGACAAAACGTATATCAAACACTAAATCATTAAATACAATATTATATTTAAAATGTCAATTTTTGAAAAAAATATTATTTCATAATTTAAAAAACAAATATACGTTTGTTTATAGTACTGTAGCAAAATATAAATCTAACCTAAATATTTTTAAGTTACATTAATTTGTTTACATTTGTAAATGACCTCTATGTTATAAATGTTATATTACACTTTTAAATTTAAAACATTCAAGAAACATTTTACTTTTAGCTATGAAAAAATCTGTAAAAACATTAAAAATACAATATTCACACCTGTAAAATGTGAAAATTATAAATTAAAAACAATTTACATAGATTTAAATAATATAAAAACACGTAAACAGTTTAACATTAAAACATATAAAGCAAACTAAAAAACACACTTAAAAATAACAAATATACCAATACAATGATATTACTATCAAAGATATTTTTACAACAATATATTTAACAATAATAATAAAAATATACCTAAATAACATCATTCTTAACTGGGATATTACTGTTGAGGATATTTCCTGCAACAGAATGTTCTGGCTATGATATTCTGGTGTCACAATTTTGTCCAAATGCCTACCTTTCTTCAGGGAAATATTGGCAGATGTCAATCAATTAGGACCATGATGTCTGCAGAGACATAGGATTTTCAAAAAGAGGTACTTGTGACAGAGTACTTAATGTTGATGAATGGTACAAATTCATTGTTCAGGCTAGAGGCTAGAGCCACAACTGTGCTCAGACAAGGACAAATATAAATGCTCACTTCAAATGTAAATAGTAGCAGTACAACGAGAATGGCATTTTCTCCCTGCATTTTATGGAAACCCATAACCGGACATTCAGTTGAACTGCACAAACTGTCTCCGTCGATGACACACAGTCACACACAGACAAGGAGAGATGATAAGTAAGACGATAAAAAAACAATAACACTATGTCCCACTACATAGGATTGCCTATATATTTAAATCAGAATGTTCTAAAGCAGAATGTTAAGCCTACTTAGCTACTTACTCTCACCGTATTCAGAATCGTATAATACATCTTACTTGTTTAGGTTTTTCTTAATTACGAAGGTAGCTGCTCATATGTACCATTCAGCAGAGGAAAACACAAATGAGAGGTATGTAATATAGGTAACACCTCACTTATAGCCCTTTATAGTATGTCATTCTAGCTTTATATGTTGAGCTTCTTTTTTTAATACATAACTGTTTTCTACTACCACTTGAATGATCAAACACACAGTCATATTTGTTAGTTACAAATGAGCACTTAGCTCAGCGTTAGGTTAACTTTACAATTCCAACCTCCTACAACTGGTTTCCTAACCACTGACTATGTAAAGTAGTTTTATGCACATTTATTGTATGGAATTTTATTATTTATAGTTAGCATAAAAATCTGACATTTGTCAGGGCCTCTGCTAAGACTCGGAGTACACATAATAAGGAACAGAATATCGAATAACTAGAGTGTCAATTGTAGTTGACCGCACTGACCTTTTGACCACCTCAATGAAATCGTAGGGCTGGCCACTTCTACCCACCTTTGTCCCTCAACAGTCTCCTGGTTTCAGCTGAGGGTCAACAGGGAGGGCACAGAGTGTAAATTTCCGACCACCGGCAAGCCTTGTTTTCAGTCCCGACTTTTATTTATCAAATTAGTGAATCCTAGGAGTTGTAGTCCTATTCTCTGTGATTGAAGCAATTAGGCCAGCACACCTGAAACCGATCATTGATAAAAGGAAACCACTGGATTTAAAAATCACATGCTCTGGCAAAATCTTGAGTCTTGGTTGTAGTGTCTCGTGAGTTAGAGATGGCGGGACCCTTTGGTACTTGACAGCCTCTGTAGAACAATGACGTAAGTGCATGTGTGTGGGTGATAGAGGTCATGATGTAGAATGTTCAGTTAACGATTATACAAGGAAGAAATAATGACGTGAAATACCAAGCTCCCTGTGTGGCATGATCATGTGCATGTATCCCAGTTGGGGAGGACGCTACAACTAGTGACGAATATGGGGTTATATAAACCCCACAACCCAAATAATCAAGAGTGCTCTCCTGGTGAGTTTGCAATGGTCCAGCAAACTGCTTGTACGTGCCCCGTGTGCCTAAATCGAAGTAAAAATTTCCACTTGGCCTATGTGGAGTCAAAGCGCCACTCCAACCATTGCAAGGCCGGTGAAAAAAGAGAAAGGCTTACAGAACATTTTTCTGTGACTATAAATGTGCTTGTAAAGTAAAAACAAGTGATACTGTGCCACAGCCTAACCCAGAGCCACCATTCATACAACACGACAATGCTAAAAGCAGTAACAACCAGGACAGAGAAGCACTAAAGGCAGTGACTACCGAGTGCAAGAAAGTGCTAATAGGGGAAATAATTCTGATGCAAAGAAATGCTAAAGGAAGTGAAAACCAGGTACAAGGCAAAGAGACAAGAAGGGTGAAGAACCTGTGCAAGAAACCAAATCAGTACTCACCAGCGAAGAAGAAGACATTGCCTCACAACCAGAGAGCATGCGTGATGACTCAAATGTAAGCAAGCGGTTAGCGCTTGATGAAGGTGCTGATCCAAACGGGCAGCAGAGGCTGCAGGAGCGAGATCCCCTCCAACAGCAGAAAGTTCCACAGATTATGATGTTGCGGCATTCCTAAAACCATCTCTTCCCTTCAATACAGCCAAAAAGCAGAATATGGGCGACAGATGGAGTGCCTAGATCAAAACCTTTGATGATTTCATTGAAGCGCTGGAAGAAGCAGATGAAAAAAAGATTACTAAATAACTAAAGAATTTCTCAGGTGAAGTAGTAAAAGAAGAAATATAGAAAATACCACAAGGTAATGAAGTGACTTACCGTCAAATTAGAGAGGTGTTAAACACCAAGCTCAATCCAATGCCAAATGGATGCTAGACAAATTGGTGGTTCTAAACCTGAGCCGTTAATAGCTGAACTTCCCGGTAGAATTATTGCGTACATGAAAACGATAATGCCTGAAGTACGCGTAAACTGGGACAAGCTATCTGCGTGCAAGCAGAAGAAAGATGAGAATGTGTCTGACTTTTTCACAAGATTTGAGGAGACTTTCACCGATCATAGTGGTCAGGATATGGCTACCGAGGGTGGCCAAAGATTGTTTGTAGACAAGTTCGTACATAATTTAATCCCTGAACTGTGTAATAAACTGAAAGATTCAGAGAGTGCTTGGGCTGTCTCTACGTCAGCTCAAATTTTAGCTACAGCCCAGTACTATGAAAATAGGCGCAAAGACGAGCTAGATAAAGTCGACAAAAAGGCGAAAGATTTAAAAACTAAAGTTCTTCTCCAGCAAGCCTATCCGCCTCGCACGAGTAGTCAGCCCAATTATCAACCACAACAGCAGTATTCGAGAAACGCGCAAGGAAACGAGTTTTCCCATCAGCGTATTGCTTATGGCCCGAATCAATGTGCGTATTGCAAAGAAGAGGGTCACTTTAAAGGTAATTGTCCGGCTCTTGCGCGACGTTTGAGCGGTGCTTCAGGTGTAAGGGGAAGAGGTGTTCAACATGCCCCTAGAGGTAGGGGCCGTGGAAATTTCACGCAAAATACAACTTCTTTTCCGCCTCAGAATTCGATGAACAGCTTTGACCAACAGAATAATGCGTCGTCCAGGTCAGCTCAGTACTATGCTGACGACTATTACACCGAACATGAAAATGAGGGTAACGATTGCTAGGACAGCCATGGACAAAGAGAGGGAGTTGTTTCAGTTCCAGTAGATCAGAATGGACCTTCTGTCAAGGTAATTACCTCAGGAGTGTCAGAGCCATTTCTGCTGGATACTGGTGCTACAAAAAGTTCTATCATGCACTCGAAACTTCCTGGCGCACCTTTGTCTGGCGAAATGAATGTTTCAGTAGGTTTCTCTGGCGCCCCTGTTAGAAACCCGATCTCCAGTCCTGTATCTCTTTCTATTGGCCCATGCGAATTAGAAGCACCCCTCATTCTTACAACAGGTTGCGGTGAAAATTTGTTAGGCTTGGATTTGCTAAAAAGGTTATATGCGACTTTGTACTGTTCCCCCTTGGGAGTACAACTTACTTTAGGTAAGAAAGTCATTTCTCCAATGTATTTGTCAAAGGACAATATTCCGACTGAATTGTCATCACTTCCTGATATACCTTGGGCTAATGGTTCTAATTATGTAGGTCGTTTGGAGATAGCACCATATGTCATAACATTGAAAGCCAACGTTAGGTTGCCACGTATTCCCCAATACAAAATATCTAGCGAATGTGAAAAGGCGTTATTGACGATTGTTTATGACCTGATTGATAAGGACGTCATCGAAGAAACAACAGGAAATGTTTGTAACAGTCCAGTCTTACCGGTCTTAAAGCGTACGGATCCTTCACAGCCCCCTGTGTATAGGTTTGTGATCGACCTCAGAGAAGTGAACAAGATAGTTATCCCACAGTTTCCAGTTGTCCCTGACATTACTGCTTTATTGACGATGGTTCCAGCTTCAGCAAATTGGTTCTCGGTGATTGACCTGAAGAACGCTTTCTTCAGCATCCCGATTGCTGAGGAGAGTAGAGATATTTTTGGATTCAATTTAGGAGGACGAAGCTTCCGCTTCAAGTGCGCTCCTCAAGGCTACTGTGAAAGCCCATCAATATTCAGTCAGGCCCTGAAAACACAACTAGACACGATTGTTCTACCGAGTGGTTCAACTCTGATTCAGTACGTAGACGATCTGCTGATCGCTGCAGACACTGAAGAGATTTGCAAGAAAGCAACGTTATCATTATTACGTAACTTATGTGACATGAAGCACAAAGTCTCTCTTTCCAAACTACAATTTTGCCGACAAGAAGTAACCTACTTAGGTCACATCTTGTCGAAGGAGGGAAGGAGACTGACACCAGAAAGAATACAGGCAATTGCAGAACTGACTGCCCCAAGGACACAGAGAGAGGTTCGAGCCTTCTTGGGCATTACATCGTACTGTAGACAATGGATACCGAATTTCTCACTACTAGCTAAACCCTAGCTGGCACTACTCTGCAAAGACACGCCAAATCCTATGCCTTGGTCTGAAGATTGCCAGACGAGTTTCTACGAGTTGCGTGATGCATTATGTTCGGCTCCTGTGTTGGGAAACCCCAACTACAGTAAGCCTTTTACATTATATGTCCATGAGAAGGAAGGTTGTGCATTATCAGTTTTAACACAACATTTTGGGGACAGACAGCGCCCATGCGCGTATTTTTCGGCAACTCTAGACCCTGTGGCTAAAGCCCTACCAAGTTGTCTGAGGGCTACCGCCGCAGCAGCTGTCTGCATCCGACAATCCGCTGGATTAGTCATGAATAATACTCTGATCGTTATGGTTCCGCATACAGTAGACATTTTACTAAACAGGACGAAGACACAACACCTTACTAGCGCTCGACTATCCAGTTACGAACTTACACTGCTAGCAAGTCACATCCACATAAAAAGGTGCGATACACTGAATCCCGCAACGTTATTACCCATTCCGACAGAAACAGACAAGATTGATAACCATGACTGCTGTTTTAGGACAGAAGAAGAGACAAAAGGGAGAGTAGACTTACAGGACACTCCCCTTCCTGAATGCAACGATACTTTATGGGTTGATGGTTCATGTTTCAAGCTGCCGAATGGTGATACGACTGCAGCATATGCCGTAACGACATTACACACCATTATAGAGACCGCGTGCATTTCCCATAATTCTGCACAAGCTGCAGAGCTAATTGCGCTTACCAGAGCATGTGTGTTAGCGAAAGGAAAGCGAGTGAATGTGTACACTGACAGCCAATACGCCTTTGGTGTGGCTCACAGTTTTGGGAGATTGTGGCGTGAACGTGGGTTTCTTACGTCACATGGTGCAAAGATACAACATGGTCAGCTAGTTAATGAGCTCCTCCAGTCACTGACCTTGCCACTACAAGTTGCCATTGTAAAATGCAGTGCACACAAAAAGATTCAGGATGATGTTGGCCGCGGGAATGCGTTTGCAGAAGAGGTTGCGAAAGAGACTGCAAGGAACACAATGAGTCGGATGTATGTTGTAGGTCCCGCTAGATGGTTTACTGATGTGGGAATGTGTGAGGACACCATCGAAAGCGTGAAATCTATACAAGCCGAGGCAACTGAGAAAGAGGTGAATGAATGGAGAGAAAGTAAGGGTAGGTTAGATGCGAATGGTTGTTGGGTCGAATTGTCAGAACACCAGCGATGGCTATTACCTAACGCCTATGTACTTGCAGTAGTAACAATGGCTCATGGATTTGCACACATCAGTTCGAAAGGAATCTGTAAAGTATTGGCCCCAGTATGGCAAAATAGCAATATCCCGAAATATGCAGAGAATGTGGTCAGAAACTGTATGGTGTGTTTGAAGTACAATCCCGGTCGGGGAACCCCAACTCCAGCTGGTCATTTTGCGCCGCCAACGTATCCGTTCGAGGTTTTGCAGCTCGATTTCATTCACATGGAGAGATGCAACAATCTGAAGTATGTGCTCGTGGTTGTTTGCGCTTTCTCCAGGTGGGTGGAAGCGTACCCCCTTAAGGACAATACTGCCTTGTCAACTGCCAAAGCCCTTGTCAAAGAGTTCTTCCCGAGATTTGGCATGCCTAGAATCGTCTGGAGTGATAATGGAAGTGAATTCGTAGGACGCGTGATGAAGAGAGTGTGTGAGTGTTTAGGCATACAACAAAAGTTTCACTCTGCGAATCACCCCCAATCAGCTGGATTAGTAGAGTGCTACAATGGCACTTTAAAGCTCAAATTAGCCAAGATCCAAGCCTGTACAGGTCTTAAATGGCCTGACGCCTTGCCGCTAGCACTCTTGTCAACCAGAATGACAGTCCATTCCAGGTTAGGACTTAGCCCCCATGAGATAGTGTTTGGCCGCCCAGCCAACGTCTGGGGCGTGCCAAGGCCAAACAAACTCAGCGAAATAGAACACCCCGTACTGCTTGACTATTTGTGCGAATTGACAACTAAATTGCGTGTTTTACACCAACAGGTCCACAGTTCCTCTCCGCCAGCCTCTGACGATCCAGGTCACTCCATCGCACCCGGCACATGGGTCTTGGTGCGGAATTTCCAGCGCACAAACAACGGCCAGTCGAGGTGGACCGGACCTTACCTGGTACTTCTTTCCACGAGATCAGCTGTTCGGGTGGAAGGCAAAAAGAACTGGGTGCACGGGACCCATTGTAAACGGGTCCCTCTGCCCCTTCCATACGACCGGTGGGTCAACGAAGGAATTGCCGACTCCGAGACAGAATCCATACCTCGCTTCATCCCTTTCAGCGATGCACGTTTAAAAGAAACTGGTACCGAAAAGGAGAGTGATCATATTTTACAAGGATTTGTGCCACCGTCAATGCAGTTGGACACTTCAGAACCTAAGACATTGTTTGAAGACCACACCGTACATGGGAAACAACAACAATATAATCTAAGGTCGAGACAAAGAGACTAAAAAAAAAAAAAAACTAATGTGATTTCCCTTCCCCCAAGAACTATTTTTGATTTTTCAGCTCTCTCACTCTCAGGAAACTTGCTCATTTTTGATTTTTGAACCGCCATCCGGTTCTGCTGCTAGGATCGCGGTTGAAGTCTGGGGAGTGCAGCTGGGGACGTTCAGGTCAACGGTTCTGGTTGGTCCAAGGGAGTTACCCCGGACTGAACAGAGCGCACTCCCTGGCAGAACCAACCTACCACCGCGGGCAGCAACTAGAGGATGGAGTTTCCTAGGGTAAAGAGACCTACCAGACTCTTGAATTTTGAAAGACAATTATGCACTATACTGGCCAAAAGATGGTTTTTGATAACATGTATTTTAATGTTGTGTAGCATAACGATGTTTTTGACTGGTTATACTCTATTCGTATTCCAAGTTACTTTTTCAAATGACACCCGGCCACCGCCTCCTCCTACTATCTCTCCACACTACTTTCACCCTCTACCTGAACACGAGTCTCCCAGAAGACTCGAATTTGTAAATAACTCATTCATTCAACTTCTACACCAACACCAGTCCATAATGAACACATCGAACTGTTGGATATGTGGACTCATGCCACACACGACTGATAAGGGTATCCCATACTTCATCCTGCCATTCAGTTATTATGGTTCTCTGTGGGCTTTCCAGACCATGTTCCTATTCGCCCTAGAACCATACCCGACCCGTTCTACTGAGAGTGATTCCAGTAACAAGGCACTAGTAGCAGGGATAAGAAATATGAGTAGAGAGTTCGACACATATCTAACGATTCCCAAAGATGAACTCACTCCGTACACTCGTTGGAACGTAACTAAATATGGGGTTTACCTGAGTAAGAGCCAGACAGTAAAGAAATCCCGCCCAGTTTGGATAGTACCCAACCGAGGTCACTTATGCTTACAAGGTATCGGCAGGGATCCCAAAGCACAATTAGGAAAGAGTATATGCACGGAAACCTATGTGTTCACTTCCCGAACTTCCCCTATACTATTAGCAGCCAAAGGCACGTATTTCGTCTGCCATGACCAAGCTTACACCTGGTTGCCCCCTGACTTCTCAGGTACATGCTTTATCTCGTTTCTGCTGCCTCCCACCTACACGGCCAGAGCAGATTACCATCGGACAAGGACAGCTAGAGGGGTCGTGAGTAAAGACGACACCGCGGGTCAGGAATTCGCTGACTTCGCAAAGGGTTTTCTGCCATTTTGGGGGCCTATGGTGAACAGCAGGAATATTCGCCAGTTATCGAGGATAGTTGAATCCGCCGTGATTACAACGGCCGGAGCCCTTGGCAATTTGACGACCGAACTTCAGTCGGATCGACTTATGACCCTTCAGAACCGAGTTGCCCTAGATATCATACTCGCCGATCGTGGTGGTGTGTGTAGAGTGATCAAATCCAGTTGTTGCATTTTCATCCCTGATAACTCACCGACAGTGTACCAGGCCATCTCTAAGCTACACGAGATATCTGGTTCCCTTCACGTAGAAAAAGGGGACTGGTCCTTACTAGGGTGGTTCTGGGAACTGATCGCTACCTGGGGATGGAAAACACTGATCTTCATTGGGATGATCTTAGCACTTCTGTTTATGTTCTGCCTGTGTGTACAGTGCGCTCCTGCACTATGTGGCCTCTGTGCTACCTCATGTGTACGGAAGCCTGTGTCAAGGGACGAACTGAGCAACAGAATGATGCTACAGCAGCATCTCCACGAATTCCTTCATACAGATTTAGACTCGGATTAACATGAATTATTGCCTTATATGAGGGCAAAAGGAGGGTCTGTGGTTCTGAAATTCTGGACCCTACCGTTGTCCCGGTATCAAGGTCCAATACCCGTGTCCCGAAACATCAACGTACCATGACGAATTTGGTGTCGACGAACCGATAATGATTAGGACATCATTCCTATGCATTTGCGTCATGATCGAGGCATGCTAACACCCCTGAATTGTAGTTTCCGTCCCGACCCCTCAGACTCCATTTTGTAAACGGTATCCATCTTGTGTCTTGCCCTCATGATAAGTCAATTAAAGGTCGAGCTTGATCTAAAAAGGACACGTCCACCTTCCCTGACTCCCCCCTGACCTGTCCCAACTGACTCCCTTGCCTCCAGCCAAACCTGTTTGGGCAGCTCCTCGCCCAGTGGCCAAACACGATAGCATCAATGCACAACATACCACAAACCATTCACCGCATACAGATCATGTTTTCTACACACATACACACCTGTCCACGCTCCCTGTTTATGGCCAGTTTTATGACTAGGAGGTGCCTTCTTTTATTGGGGCTTCACCGATATCTGATGGGAGTTCCGGGCCTGGCTAGGTAATCTATCACGAATTGGGCATCTAAAATACGGGCTTGCCTACATGACTTCGCTCTTTTGTATTATTGTAGAAATATGTATATAGCCATATCATAAACTCAAGAATTCTTGCTTGCAGCTATTATTTTTGTATATAAGGAGAAGGCTGGTTCTGTAAAAACGAACAGTCTCCTGAGAACACATGACCCGTGTTTGTCGTGCTTCTAGGACACCTGTTACTTGGTAGCTGCCAATAAAACTTGATCTCTGACTGCGACTAGAAGGCTCCGTGTTTCTGTGGTCCGGAACAGGGAGAACTCAGAGGTCTTCGGGTGTTATCCCCTGGCACCAAACGGGTTCCTAAAAACCCGTTACCTCACATCCAGGAAAAGATCAAAGCCCTGCTGACTACTTCACACGTGTGCCAATATAGTGTCCCAGCACTACTAGAGCAGCTGAGGCTTATGTTAACTTAATCGTGAAATCCATTACGCCTGATGCCTTATCGGTGGACTAAATCATTGCTGCCACAAGGAGCACTGATAGAGATTTGCTAATACTCAAAGACTTTATTACACATCAATGGTGGCGAAAACATACTCAACCTCTTCATGATTACCTTGAATACCAGAAATTCAAAAATGGGTAGGAAGACCTTTCAGTTACCCCAGAAGGCATCATCTTACAAAGGATGAGGATTGTCTTACCCAACAAGTTATTGAATTGGCCCATGAGGGACATTGTGGAGTTGTTGCTACTAAACAAGCTCTACCGGACTGAGAGTGGTTCCTTCGTCTTGATGAAAGACTGAAAAAGAGTTAAAGGCATGTCATTTGTGCAACTGTTTGCCATCCAAGACAACCCCACATCTGTTAAACATGTCTTATCTTCCAAAACATGCATGGGAGAAAACTGCAATTGATTCCTTTAGACACCTTGACAATAGATATCATCTACTAGTAATTGTTGATGAATACTCCCGTATTCCCCTTGCGGAAGATCTGTTGTCAGCTACTCATGACAGAGTCATCGAGAGGTTTGAAAGTATTTTTGCAACGTGGGTGTTCCTTTGATTTTGAAATCTGACAATGGTCCACCTTTCAATAGTCGAGAATTTAGAAATGTTCTTCCTCATCTAAATGTCATGCATCAGAAAAGCACGCTCCTCTGGCCACAGGTGAATGGCATTGTCGGGAGATATGAGCAACCTCAAAAAGACCTCTTAGAACTGGGGTTTCTGGCTGGCAGAGGTATGCACCCTGTACAAGCAGTAACCACCACTCTAGTCAGGGTAAGCTAGATACACACACAAAGATACCCTGTGCTCACCCTCTGGTAGCTTGGCATAAAGCAGACAGACTTATCCAAAGAGGCAATGTGTAAAGTATTTGTGCAAAACACACAGTAACACAATACAAACACCACAGACTCCAAACAGATTTTAAAAAATAGAGATTATTGTTAAGGGAAAATCAAGTCTAAAGCGTCAAACTTTTAATCAGTACAAGTCGAGATATGATATTTTAAACAGTGCTTAGAAGTCAATAGTGCTAAAACGTTTCTTGAGGTCACGAGGGGCTGGGATGAATCTAAAGTTCAGGCCGACAGCATTGAAGAGCAGGCCAGCTACGAAAATCACGCAAGTCCCACTGAAACAGTACCTTTGATGGAGCAAAGCGTCAACACTGAGGGCACGATGCGTCGATCTTTTCCACGCAGCCGGGTCGCTGTGTTGTCATTGAGCTCCGTTGAGATGCAGGAAATGCGTCACCGTCGAGCTGTGCAAACTGGCGCTGTTGGGCCACGCAGGATGTGAAACTGCTGTTGTCAAACAGCCTCTGCGTCGGCGCCAAAAGGCAATGCGTCTGTTCAGATCAGCGCAAAGCTGATAATGCATCGGTTTTGTAGCACTACAGCTGCAAAACCAACTTCTGAGGCCCAGCACTGGTGGGTCCACCTCAGGCAAGGGTAGGACTAACAGATGGCAGAACCCAGTAACACCAGCAGGATTGCAGGATATCCTTTGTGTGGCTGAGACTTCAGAAAACAGGAGACAAGCCAACAGGCCCTTGGAGTCACTCTGGGTTCAAGTTAGATGGGTCCAGTACTTGTCCTCGGCAGGGAAGAGATCAGCTGGCAGCAGGACAGCTTAGCAAAGCAAAGCAGCAGTCCCTCCGAACAGTCAGTCCAGGCAAAGTGGCAATCCGTACAGCACAGCAGTTCTTACTCTTGGCAGTTTTTTTCACAGGTCCAGTAGGGTACCGATTTGGTAGGGTGAGAGCCCCAGTATTTATGCTCAAATGTGCTTTTCAAGCAGGAGGCTGACTTTAAAGCAGCCCTTGGAAGTGGGCAGGTCCCCTATCATCCCAGCCTTGTCTGCCAGGCTATCTATAAGGAGTAATCAGCCCTTTGTGTGGGACACAGGACATGGCCTTACCAGATGTAAGTGTCAGCTCCCTATCCCCCTTCCTGCCTAGGAGGGGATCAGAATGCAGATGAGTCCCCTGTCACACCCATCCTTCCTATGTTTTTGGCTGTCTAGAGGGAATGCAGAAAGTGTAGCCGTCACCCACCCCAGACGTGTATTGTAGACAGGCTGTAGGCACAGAGAGCTAAGCTAAGAGCAGAGAAAGTGTCTAACATAGTAATGTTAAATCCAACTTTACCACTAAAGAGGATTTATTATTTCCATTCCAAAGATATGAAACATGATTTAACCACTTCTTTCTAATAAGGAATTCCCAATGCCAGCCTGTGAGAGGAGTAGGCCTCACAGTATTGAAAAACACATGTAGCTGTTTGTCACTACTAGAACATGTAAAACTTAAAACTACATGTCCTACCTTTAATTACAGAGCACCCTACCCTTAGTGCCTTCTAGAGCCTACCTTATGTGTGACTTATGTGTAATAAAAGGGGAGCTTCAGGCTTGTCAGGTGGTTTTAGATGCCAAGTCAAAGTGGCAGTAAACTGCGCACACATGTCCGAAACTCAGGCCCCAGACAGGTTTGAAAGGTACATGTGTGTGTGTGCACAATCAGTGCTGCAGGCCCACTAGTAGCCTTTAGATTACAGGCCCTGGGTATATGGTATACCAGTTTACAGGGGTCTTACAGGTAACCTAAATATGCCAATAAGGTATGCACCAATTCCACTGTGCTTAGGGAAGAGACAACACACACTTTAGCACTGGTCAGCAGTGTAAAATGCTTGTAGTCCTAAGACCAACAAAAAGCAACAAAAAGAGGAGGAGGAAAGCAAAAGGTTTGGGGTGACCCTTCAGAGAGGGCCATTTTCCAACAAGACCGTTAGACCGTTAGACCGTTAGACCATTCAACGTGCTGCGCTGGAAATGCACATCAGTTCTTCAGTCTACACTTCGTGCATACATGTCAACTCTCCGTTCTACCACAGGTGAAAAGCTCTGCCACATTAATGTTTGGGAGAGCCATTGGAACCAAGTTGCCACAATAGATCACTGAGAGATATATTGACCTTGCTAATCTTTGCACTACTGATTCGTCTCACAAACGCAAAATGAAACCCTATACGGATAGAGGCCGCTGTGCTCGGGACACTGTGTTCAAAAGAGGAGACCAAGTTATTGTCAGGCAAAAACAGAAACGCAAATCTGATTTTTCTTTTGATGCTGACCCACTGAGGGTTGTGACTAGAAAAAGACACATGATGAATGGTCACCGCCCTGGAAAGTCCATTACGCGAGATTCTTCACATTTCAAGCACCTGCCTCGACATTCGCCAACTCCAGATATCAGAAGGGACACTTCTCCACCTGAGAATCCAGAGAACCCAAAGGCTATACGGATGTCTCTGTCACCAAGGCTAGTCATTGACATTTCTCCGGTATCTTCGCAGCCTCACATGCCCAGTTCTCTGTGTTTGATTCAAGCACCAAAATGGCTTATTGTAGAGTTGTAATGTATATATGCATTATTTCTGCTTTTTATTTAACAAAGATCTGTCATGTTTTGTGAGTTAGAGATGACAGCACCCTTTTGGTTCCTGACAGACTCCGTAGAGGAATGACGTAAGTGCGTGGGTGATAGAATTCATCATGTAGAATGTTCAGCCGATGGTTACACCCTGAGGAATAAAGGCAGGTAATACCAAGCTCCATATGTGGGTTGATCGTTTGCCTGTGGTGACTTGCAATCATGTGATAATGACCAATTTACCCCTCTATGAATGAAATGAAGGGCGGCATTTCGTGTTCTTGCCGACTGGGAAACCTGGACTACAACAGCTCTCACATGACTTGTAAGAAGAGTTAAAACTGAGGGGCCGATTCACAGAACTAATCTGAGATAAAATTCTAAACTTAATACTTTTGGTATTCACAGAAGGTATTTAGTAGTAGTAAAGTTAGGATTCCTAACTTTACTACTACTAAACTGAGACAAAATCCTAACTGTACGCCTTTTGGTATTCACAAAAGGCATAAGTTAGGAGCCCTAACTTTACTACTACTAAATGCCTTCTGTGAATACCAAAAGTAGTACGTTTAGGATTTTATCTCAGATTAGTTCTGTGAATCTGCCCCAGGGTGAAAATGAGACAGGAAGTTGTAGAAGTAAAACACACTGTATGAAATTAGAAAAGAGGATAATTGGCAAGTATGTGAAGCATTTTTAAAGAACCTCTTCGACTTCAGTTAGGATTGTGTTGTTCTGTGATGTCTGTATAGTGCTTACTATCCCTATTCGGGGCGCTACATCGCATACTCACGAGGATGGTCAGGGAGGGGGGGCTATTTCTTTTGTTTCCAGTCTATATGGAAGGGTTTTCCAGTCATCCGTGATGACCACCGAGTTGTGGTAATTGTGTTCTGGGACGCAGTGCCTGGCGGTGTGATGGGTGAGGGTGTGTGCGACAGGGGCAGAGGATGCTGTGTGCCCATGAACCATGCAGGGGATAATCAGGGAAGGGCCAGTAATCTCCATAGCAACATGCAGAGATGCTGCTGAATGAGTAAGAGGGTAGCAAAGGGGCAAGGATGGCGACTGGTGACATGAGCAGGAGCCATGCGCCGTTTAATGTATGTATGTGCAGGGATACTGACTCCTGCTGAATTAAACACACCATGAATGAGGAAGCCGAGGACCAATCGAAGCCGGCAACCTGAGCAGAAACTACAGTAAGATCAAAAGGCCCAGATTGCACCTACTGCTGCCAAGCTGTAGGAAGCCAGGCTTTACAGCAAGGGATCACACCACAGGCCCCTTCTTGAGCTCTCAAAGGTGGCTGGCACCAGTCGGGTCGGGGCTCAGATCCCAGGCAGACTGGCACTCTGCTCATGGAGGTTAGAGACGAGGCGCCTGGCAGGTCTCTGCCCTGACAGTGCATGGGAACAGCCTGCCTTCCCGCATGGAGGCGGCTCCCGTGCACACAGCTGCATTCAGATACCTGTCCTATTCATTCAGTACTGCGCTCGTCTTGACTGTGGGTGACTCGCTGTCAGTAAGCGAAGAAAACGTGCAAAAAAAAAACATAGATCTCCTGCCGTGTGCTTGCACCTTGAAGATCTCACTGGATTAAAAATAGAGGGCATGGGGGGCGTGGCTTACGCGCCGGCGAGTGATGGCGCTTCCTCCTTGAGCTCCGAGGCGACGCGGGACTCTTCAACGCTTTCCCGATACTTTCCCCGGACCCGGAGACCAGCTACACGCCTCACCGCACGTCGGAACATGGTCCCCGTGTGGTGCGAGATGCAGCGGATGTTTTAACTGCCGCTTTGGTCAGTTTTTGACACTTATTCTCCACAACTGTTACGGGACGCGGGCGGCCGCCATTTTGTGCCACCGAGCTCGCGTTCCGTTCTTCTCTCGTATCTGTCTCCTCAACAGCCAGTATTTCTCCTGCTTCATTGTGTGGGCATATTTTCACAAGGTATGTCGTAGTATTACCACAGCATGCTACTCTGCTCTATATTCATGACTTTTTGCGCCACGACTATCTTCATAGCTTGTGATTTCACCATTCCTTCATAACGGCGGCCATTTTGTGGTGTTTTTCCTGCGCAATGCTCAACGTCTTTTTCTCTCATGCCTACGACCCTCTGTGAATTATCAACTGACCCTCCTGGGCCTCATATATTATGGACGCTTTGCTGTTTCCTTATTGCCCTATTACTGAATGGTTTTTGCCTGCATATTGCACTGACTTTCGCTTAATTTTGACGCCTGCCCTGTGGGTTTGAGATATTGCTTCTCCATTGCTCCTTTTTACCATATATGTTACATCTTCCTGCTATTGACCTCCTTAGTTCTACATATAGGGTCTCAGCTTTTTGGTTTTTGTGGTGTGGCTTCCATCACTGCGTCCCTTCTAGAGTGCCCCTCTGTTGGCATAATGTCTCTGGACGCGGGCCACGTGAAATCGTCCGTCACTGGTACCAAACCAAAACGCCTCAAGAACGACCCTCCGTCTCCAATTCGTTCATCCTCGAACCCTGTGTTGGATTCCATCCTAGAAGAGGTTCGTGGTTTGCAACCATTTATGTCTGCAACCAATGAGAAGCTCAAGCAGATAGAAAATAGGTGGGTTGTCATGGAAGGCAAGGTCGTGGACCTAGAGCAACGAGTCAGTGACATCCAGGATTTGTCCACCAAAATTCCCCTTCTTGAAAAGGAAATTCAGCAGTTGAAACTACACACAGAGGACCTTGAAAATCGTAACAGGAGGAATAACCTACGTATTTATGGCATTCCGGAATCCCTTGAGGGGGCTGACATGGTGTCCTTCATTCGCAAATTCCTTTATGATCTTTTGGAACTCCAACCAGACTCCAATCCTCTAAACATCCAACGTGCTCACCGTCTGGGTCGTCTCACATCCAACCCGACCAAACCTAGGGGCATTATCCTACTATTCCTTGAGTTCACTGAATTGATGACTGTTCTTAAAGCTGCAAGACTAAAACGTCGCCTTAATTGGTCGGGTCATAACATCTTCATTACCCAAGACTTATCAAACGCTACGAATGCACGACGCAAGGAGTTCCTGAATCTTCGCCCTCATATGAGGGACTTGAACATCCAATATGGAATTCTGCACCCTTGTCTCTGCAAAATAACTCACAACGGTCGTTCCCGTACATTTGATGATCCTCTGAAACTTCGAGCATATCTTCAAAGTGTCTCTGCTTCCACTATGGACACCAATGACTGAAAATGATTCTTCTTTACTCCCTGCATTTACTTATCATTTGTTCTGACGACTGTTGTGGCCTTGTCCTGGCCTCTCTTATGTAATTCTTTCCTAAGACTTTTCTTTTCTTTTTTCTCCTATTTCGTTTTTTTCCCGCGTTTGCCTCGCTCTTGCGGGTGGCGCCTTCGCCGGCATTTCCATGCTCCTGATGTCTTGGTACTCTCTTTTCTCTCAGATCTGGCTTCTGTGCCCTGATCTGTTTGTTTCTTCTCTTCTTCTCTATTTTTCTTTTCCTCTCCTTCCTTTCACAGGCCATGCGTGTTTTTTCCCTATTCCTCTGTTTTTCCTTCTCTTTCCTGTTTACCTCTTTTCCTTACTTATTGTTGCTCATCGTATTTTTCCTTGCTCCCCTTTTCTTCTTTGTATGCTCGGTATGTTCACCCATTCACTGTTTTTCTCTATTTACCTGATTTTCCCTGCTTTTGTATGTCTATTATACTCGATTTTCATTTGTAATGTATTTGTTTGCATTGTCTTCCCTCGTAGTTGTTTCCCTGCAGTGTGTTGGACCTGGATGTTATCCCCTTCTCCTGCCTTCCGTCATGTGTCATTTTGTAACATGGAATGTTCGTGGTCTCGGCAACCCTGTTAAACGTCAAAAGGTATTGTCCCATTTATCCAAGTTGAATTCTCAGATTGTTTTTCTTCAAGAGACTCATTGTACAGATGTTGAATCGTTGAAACTTAAGAGGGCCTGGGTAGGTCAAGTTGTATTTTCTCCTGCTGTTGATAAAAAGGGTGGTGTTGCTATATTGTTTCGTCAAGGTTTGAATGTTCAAATTCTTTCTTCTCAAGCTGATGATGTGGGTCGATGGGTTCTGACTAAGGTTATCGTACAAAACAAAACTATGGTGCTCCTGAATATCTATGGTCCTGTTCGTCCTGACCCCAAATTTTGGTCTGCCATCAAAATCCTCATTTCCTCCATTGATTGCCCCAACATTGTCATAGCTGGTGACCTAAACCAATGGTTAGATCCATTTTCAGATAGGTTATCATCCAGCAAATTCCAACCTGATAAGACGCACAAATGTTTTCAGTCAGCCATTGCCTCCCGTCCCCTTTTTGATGTTTGGAAAAAGCAATCCGGACTCCCTAGAATATACCTTTTATTCGAATGTTCACCACACCCGGTCCAGAATCGACTATATTCTAGTCAGCAAGTCCCTTCTTCCTGCGATTCAGAAGTCCGAAATTGGTTCTATTTTTCTTTCGGATCATGCCCCTGTCTATGCCACTTTTGACCTTGCCCAAACTTCCTCATGCTTTAGCCGATGGAAATTTAACACTTTCCTCCTCTCAGACTCTGTTTTTATGTCTGAAGTCAAGGATTTTATCTCTGAATACTTCTCCCTTAACTTACCTCATGACACATCGATTTCGAATAATTGGGATGCTTTTAAAGCACAATTCACAATTTCCTATGTATCTAAAAAGAAGAAACTCAATCGCTCTAAATATACTGCCCAACTCACCACTATCAAGACACTAGAACACTCTTACTTCTCCTCCAAAAATCCTGACGCTCTCCTCCAACTTATCAAAGCCAAATCTGAATTGAATCAAATTGCCACAGTTGAAGCCTGTAACACCCTGTTGAAGATTAAATCTAAATTTCACAGGGGTCAGAATAAAGCTGGCAAAATGTTGGCAAATTATCTCAAAATTAAGTCTGAACGAAAATCGATTGGACCCATTCTTAATGACGCAACCAACACACTCGTTACTTCAGATGAGGATATTGCAGAAGTCTTTCATAACTACTACAAACTCCTCTATACTGATGACACTCATCCTACTGATGATGACCTCTCCCATTTTTTCAAAGATCTCCCTCCGCCCCCATCTCTCCCTACTGAGTTTCACCAATTAGAAACTGATATTACACCTCAGGAAATCCTCAAGGCAATCACCTCTCTAAAAAAATCGAAAGCCCCTGGCCCAGATGGTCTCCCTATTGAATTCTATTCCGCCTTGCATTCTATTTTTATCCCCCACCTTTTACAACTTTTCAACTCCTTCATTCTGAACGCTAAGGCTTCTGGCTCATTTTTGGACGCCCTGATAATCATAATCCCCAAGCCTGACAAAGATCATTCTTTATGTAAAAACTTCCGCCCCATTTCCCTGATTAACTACGATTGTAAGATCTTTGCCAAAATTCTAGCTGCCCGTCTCGACTCCCTTATCCCTTAATTAATCAGCACGGATCAAGTCGGTTTTGTGAAGGGTAGACTTGCTGCTGATAATGCCCGTGTTTTTGCCAATGTTATTTCACACAGTAAACGCTTTAAGGCCCCCCTAGCTGCACTCTCCTTGGATGCTGAGAAAGCTTTCGATCGCATTAATTGGAACTTTATGTTTAAATCATTACAATGGTTTGGTTTTGGCCCCTCTTTTATCTCTTTAGTTAAACTCCTGTACTCAGCTCCACGTGCCAGTGTTTTTGTCAATAATCAATTTTCAAAATTTTTCCCCTTATCTAGAGGAGCGAGACAAGGATGCCCACTTTCCCCTTTATTATTTATTCTTTGCCTTGAACCTTTTCTGATTAGAATCCGCTCAAATCCACTAATTAATGGGTTCCAATTGTCGTCGATTGAAACGAAACTTTCGGCCTATGCTGATGACATCCTGGTTTATATGGCTAATCCTGTCTCTTCCCTCCCTCCCTTTTTGGAAGAAGTTCGCTTGTACTCCTCTGTATCTGGCTATAAGCTTAATCTCTCCAAAACGGAGGTTTTACCCTTAAATTCAACTTGTTACCAATATATGTTTGCATCAACTGATTTTGCCTGGTGTCCTTCCAAGATCAAATACTTGGGTATTTGGTTTTCCTCCTCGTTGGGTGAAACCCTTAAATTGACCTTTGCCTCCCTTACTCAAAAAATTCAATCCCTCCTTCAATCCTGGTCCCCCCTTTTCCTTTCCTGGTGGGGTCGATTAGATACCATTAAAATGATGATTTCCCCTCATATTTTGTACACTGTTTCAATGCTCCCCATGAAGATCCCTAATTTATATTTTAACAGGCTGAACTCCATTTGCTCCAAATTTTTGTGGAATAATAAAAGACCCCGTATTGCTTTACGTAAGCTTATACGCCCTAAATCTGAAGGTGGAGATCGCTTTCCTGATTTTAAATCATACCACTCTGCCTTTCTAATAAAGCAATCTTTTTCTTTGGCTTTTAATTTCAATGATACCCCTCTGCCCAAATGGATCGCCATTGAACGGTCCTTGTTAAAAGATTTTTCTTTCCAACAATCTCTTTTTATGTCAAATTGTTCATTTCTGACTAACCACCCTGTACTGAAATATTCACATACTCTGCTGCACACTGTATTCTCGAAAGATTTATCCCCCTTGCAATGTTTTCTCTCATCAAGTGTGTGGTACAACAAATATCTTAAGTATAAGGGTAAATCTTTTTATTTCAAGTATTGGAAAGAAAAGGACATTGTATTTGTATACCAATTTTTTTCTAATTCATCCATTATTTCATTTCCTGTAATGCAAACCATGTTTGAACTGCCTGTTCATTTTAGCAAAGAATATGACATTATCACTTCCGCTATTATATCTCATTTGTCTACCCTTCCTACTTTTGATTCCCTCCCTTCCCTCACTCCTTCCACTCCTCTATACCCTTTGTTTTCCCAACAAGTACCTAAAGCTGCTTTAGTTTACAAACTTTTGTTAGCTAATACTGCGCTTAGACCTAAAACTGTCACTGAACTTGCTTGGGAAACTGATCTATCTATCTCACTCTCCATTGATGTCTGGGATCACTTATGGTGCAAATTGTTTAAGACATCGATTTCAGCTCGCCTTACTCAGTCACTTTTTTTTATATACCATAGAGCTCTTATCTGTTAGCATCACAAAATTTTCTTCCACGTCCTCCCCCCTCTGTTGGTCCTGCTCCTCTCTCCCCGGCACGCTCAAACATCTACTGTTTGATTGCGCCTCTGTTCTTGCTTTTTGGAACTCAGTTTGGGATTTTTGCATGCGTATTTTTCATCTCCCTGTTTCATTTTCATTGCTACATGTTTTTTTAGGCTCCCAATCTGATATTTTAGACTTACATTCATATAATGCTAAACTATTTGATCTTTTCATTGCAACTGCTTTCAAGGTAATTTTGTCTTGTTGGAAGGATAATACTAAACTGTCTGTTCATACATGGTGGAATTTCATATGTGATGAGCATAGAATTGCAATTGCTTCTTCTTCCTCTGTCTCTTTAAAAATTAAATCCGATCTTACCTGGCTTCCTTTCTCTAACTTCTTATCTTCCCCCCCCTCTTCCTAGCCTTTCCTTCTTTTTCTTTCTTTCTCTCTCTTTCTCTTTCCTTTCTTCTCTCCTCCTACTTTCTTATTTCCTTCTCTTCCTTTTCTCACAGTCTCCGAACCAACTCTCCTCTTCATCGCCTTCTCCTTGTCTTTTCACATTGGTTCTGACTTTTTGTATACTGTTATTATGATGTAATCTTTCTTAAACAAAATAAAAACTTTCTTAAACTGAAAAAAAAAATAGAGGGCATGAAATTAAAAACACGCATAGGGAAAGGAGGGACTGTCCTTCCAAGCAGGCCAGACCCAAGGCAGTGTATTGTTCCTTACAACTTCTGCTGGGTATGCATACTATCTCAACTTACAAAACAGCTGGACAGCACAAAGTAAACAAAAGACAAGCCACTCACTTATCTGGATTGACCACGCAAGTTTCAAGTTTATTTATTTATGGTCTTGGAACTCCAGAGAGATCCACATAAAAATGAAATTTACAATTACAAAGCATTAAAATATGATATACAATACCCTAAGTGCTATAAAACATCAAATAAAACCAAATTTAGTCATCATAGCCTTCATATAAATGTTTTAGTACATATTTAAAAAATCTTTAAAAAGTTAAAAATCCTATGACAAAACATTTCATTTGGTGGTTCATAAATGGAATCTGTTAGTGCAGAGACTGAAAGGATAGAAATTTGTAAACAGATTGGCCTCATCCATTTACACCGATACAGTAATGGGGCGGGAAAGATAAATAGCACATGATTAACATGCTGGATAGAATTATTACACAGAATACAAACCGGAGAAAAAACCATACCATTTAGATAGCACGTTGTTTAAAGGGAGTATACCCTGCCTCAATAATAACCAAAAGAGGCGCACTCCATGGGGCAGGTTTCAAGAGATATAAGCCTGTATTTTATTTATCACACAGGAGTCAATGGCTGGGTGGGCACCTCTCTTTAAAATGTGGGCTTCCCTATCCCTGATGAAACTTAATTTCCAAGTGGCCTGCTTCAAAGTGGCTTTAATTGATATGGCGATAGGGTGAAAAGTACGGATTCATCCAGTTGTAGCAAGTCAACCGCAGTTCTTACATTTTTAACAATTAATGACTGCTAATTTAAGCTTTCTAATATTATTTCTGGATAAAAAAATCTTAGTGTACCAGGATCACCCTTTACCAGGCTTGTAACCCATCGCACTATCCCTGCGAGACCCTGTACCCAGCTACTTCTTAAACCAAATTGTAACCTTAGTGCAGCCACGGGGCAGTTAACTGAGGCTAGGCTCCATAAAATTTTGCCTTCAGTTGTATTAAAAAAGCTCCTGTATCAAGTAATTCAATACCGTACAACAGGGAAGCAGGGATTTTTGCTCGAAATACCTCTAATAAAAGTGCAAAATGTCTTTTTTTCCAGTAGATCTGTAGGGAGAGCCCAAGCTTTTCCCCTGTGTAATAGCTTAATAAATGTTATTTTCTAAATGGGCTTTATCACTTAGGATGACGCACACAGTTTCTCCCAAATTCCAGTTTTTGGCCATCCACAGACCAAACAAAATTCCCATACTTTAACTTTTTTCTTCTGTGCATGCAAATTATTTTACTTTTAGATACATTTATCTTTAAATAATGGGCCTCTGAATATTCGTGTAGCACCTGCAGTCGACTATTTAATCCCGTCAGCGTCAGATCCAATATTAATATGTCGTCAACATAAAGTAAGCAAGCAATCGGTTTTCCCCCAGTAATGGGGCGATGCCCTCACTTTGAGACAAAGCATGAGGAAGGTCAGATAAATATAGGGAGAATAGTAGAGGAACTAATAAACATCCTTGTTTTAGGTCATTTACAGTAGGCATAGTTTCGAAGAGACCTCTTTCCACTCCCATTAATACTCTACACCTAGTGTCTGTATGGAGAGCACTGACTAATTCCAAGAGGATGGCCGGCATACTCAGGTGCGCCAGTTTTCTCCACAGCAAAAGACGATCTACTTTATCAAATGCTGTGGAGAAGTCTATAAACGCTGTGTACACTCTTCCTCCTCTAACTTTACCATATTTTTCGTTTATTACTCATAGTGCCATTAGGTTATTGATAGTTCCATGCTTTGTCCTAAACCCGGTTTGTTCAAATGGTAAAATTTTACCCACATCCACCCGTCATTAATTTGGATCAAGAGGCATTTAGCATAAACTTTACCCACTGAGTCTAGTGCAATTTGACAGTAGTTGTGTGGGGCATCTCGGTCTACCTTCTTGAACAGGGGGACTAATATACTCCCCTTCCAAGAAGGGTGGACCATTTTATTTGCATAGCAATAATTAAACACCGGATAAAGGATTTTACTCCACACTGTACTATTTTGTTTTAAAACTGTAATTGGGAACTCATCCGGGCCCATTACCCCGGAGGACCGCATCCCCTTGATCGCCATTTCAATATCTTTTTCAGATGGCGAGCTATACGATGAGGGGGCCTTCCTTTAGTGCGATACAGTCAATTGCGGTTGCATTACCTGCATATAAGTCCTGAATAAAGCTAACTCATTTATGCTCCCTAATGGCAACTGGGAGTGGTCGTGATCTAGCTCCACATCCCTCCCCGATGAGAGACCAATACGTTCTTACTTGGCCTTTAAACACTGCTTCTCTCAGTTTAATCCACATGTTTTCTTCCCTCTCTTTTCTTAGCTTAACCTTTTTCTCCTTCTTCTTCAACCCTAGTCATCCTCCTCTTTAATAGTAATATTCTATGATATCTTTTCAGAGGAGTAGTTCAAGTACTGTGCTCTGATTAATTTGTTTATTTCAAGATTAAACAGCTGGGGGGATCCGGGGACTACTTTAGTACGTTTTCTTTGCTTCGACTTATTTGCAATATCTATCACCTTAATCATAAATGCATTAAAACTGGCAATTTCTGTTCCATTCCAATTAGACAAATTCTCCACAGTGACCTCTAAGACACTGTCCAGACCCAAGATAGCTTTGGTGTCCCAATGACATCTCCCTGATTTCTTAGCAAAACTAACGATGCACAGTTTAGTGCCCATGGATCGTTCAAGAGTAAATTCAGATTTACGGTAAGAGTTAGTACTTTGTGGTCACTGTAGGAAGAATTGAAAATCTTAAGATCGTTCAGTAGGAAGAAGGAGGTACTTCCCACTATCAAATAATCTAAAATAGATTACCTGCTATAAGATTTACAAGTAAAGGTAGCCGGTGTATCTGAAAGCAATCTTCCATTTACTATAATGCCATCAACCTTCATTAATTCATCAAGGAGCATTTTCCCTCTCTTATTTGTTCTAATATTTTGTGGAAAGAGCTCTTTTGGGATCTGTAGAGATTCTGACCACACTCCTCTACCATAGAAATGGACACATGCACTAGAGCAAAGGCAAAGCTCCAGAGCGCGTGACTGATGTTTACAGCCAATCACTGGCTGGTAGTTCTGAAGAATCACACAGCATCCAATGGCTGAGGGTTTGAGGCTCAATCGCACCCCCTGCAGAGTAAACAGGGCCAAGAGATGAAGATGACATCGACTTCCGGTAAAACTATATTTCCAATGTGCTCTTTCTGAGAACTGATGCCTCCTATGGTAAGGGTCAGAAAAGGGCTGCACAACACAAAGGAAACAAAAGCAGAGCTCTGCCTGCCCTGCCACAGTCCCTTCCTCAAGAGATTACATGAACCCTGACAGCAAATGATGTCTTTGCCAGCCCTAAATACCAAGAGGTTTCCCCACACAAGACTAACAATGAAATAACGAATTTAACCAATAAAAAATGAACTCCTCCTGTAATGCCATAGGCGCCATTATAAAACAAAAAATATAAGAAATTCAAACAATAAAAGAATGCTACAAGGAACAAGGTGTGATTTAGTGGCCAGAGCTGCCAGCGTTGTAATTTTTGACCAAGGTTTGAGTCCCAGCCTCTGCAACAGTCTGAAAACCAGTGTGATTCCTGGCAAATCGTTTAAATACAAATGTAATATAATTATGGAAACACAACTCTATGTGCATCATCTTGAATCATCTCCAAGAACCCGCCCCTAATAAAATGTATAGAGGGCTGCTCCGCCCCACTAGGCTTGCACTATTTAAATACCAATAAACACATGCATTGAAGGAAAGACATTGGCAGTTAGGTTTTGGCAAGATGGAAAACACTTGCCAGTTATTGGTTGCCCCAAACTGAACAAGAGAACACAAACCTACCATGTGCCATATCCAACATGCCTCCAAATCAAAACAAACAGCCATGGGTCAGATGCACTATTTACTGGTTTCAAAATACTGGTCACACTTTGCGATTTTGTGTCCAGCAACTCATTTTCTGAACCAACCTCTGTAAAAATAGGTCTGTTTGTAAAATTCACATTCTGAGCCGGTCGCGATCCAAGATACCTCATTAATATTCATGAGTTAGATCGTAAATTACGAATCAGTCAGATTGGAGGTCATCCGCGGGATAGCCTCATGCTGGTGTCCACAGACTGCCATGACTGTGATTGCTTTTCAATAAAGTAAACTTCTTGTTTTAATCTAGTCATTTCTCCTTGAAAAAAATGGGAGCGCATTTAAGAAGAAAAATGTAGGGGCATATTTGCAACAGGCAGCGATAATTATTGCTGACCTTGTATACCGCATTATTTCCTATCGCTGGAATATTTCGCCAGGCTAGCGTTGTTTTAACAACGTTTAGCGCCATGGACATGAATATTCCAGCGATAACGCCCTTTTCCATGGAACATCGCTGTTTTTTCAGCGATGTCTATGTAAAACAGCGATATGCTTGATAATACGACCCTGTGGTTGTATCACATGAATCCACCTCCCATGTTAGATATGCCTTAGTCAGGAATTTAACAGACGTTAAATTCCTGCGTTAAAGCATACTTAGCGCAATTTAAATAATCGCTTCCCCGCGTTGTAAATATCGAGAAGCTGCCTTCGCGATATTTACCCATGTTGTTTCCACAGACACGCCTCATTAGCGATGCAAAGTTAGGCGTGCTGGAAACGGGAGCCAAATCAGCAAAACACGCGATAGCATGTCTTTGCTGATAAGGCGATAAAATTATCGCCGCTTTTCGGCCAAAAACAGCCGCAAAATCGGTGATAATTTTATATCACCGCCTTGTTAATATGCCCCGTACTTTAAAAAAAAAGTTTGTTTGAGATTGGCCGTGGTCCTGGGGGCTTCTTACTGCTCTCTACTAACTTTTTTTTAACATTCACAAACAGAAAGGGGTCCCCAAGGGGCGCCTTCTATCTTGTAAATGGGTTACCACCACAACTCGGGGGTCAGTAACTTTTCAATGGTTTACAATCGCCTTTTGGGTCCTAAGCCACAGATACATGTATTTAGAAATTGCTGTTTCGAAGCTTTGCCTGCAGGGCACGAGTCGGGGTACCACGCGGGTGGACGGCATCCCCCCACTTATTTTCCAGGGTTTTCCAGGGTGGACGCCGTCCACCCTGCTCAATCAAAACGCCGTCCCGATCCAGACTTTCCTTCGTCCCCGGCCTCGCCTGCTGCCTGCCCGCCTCAGCCGGATATGTACGAAAACAGACTCTCCCAATATTGCACCTCACTGCCAGCTTTATTAGCCCATCATCCCCTAATGCTGTGGTTCCCAAAGTGTGCGCCGCGGCACCCCGGTGCGCCGTGATGAGAAGCCAGGGGTGCCGCGGCGCCGAGCAGGATGTGGGGGAGCTTGAAAGAAATGCCACCTTCTGTTGCATCGCACATGCTTCAAAACATTGGCACAGAGCGCCCTCTCTCCACCTGCCCGCCCCCATTCCTGCAATCACAGGCTGCTAGAAGCGCAAGAGCAGCCCCACCCCGCCCATTGTCACTTTGTATGGGGCTGATTGCCACATACAGAATGTCAATGGGCCAGTTTGGGGTGTTACAGCATGTGGTGAGCCGCTTCCTGCGGGTAGCGCCGCCGGCAACATTAACAGCTGGTCAAGGGCATTCCCAAAAATCTCACCAGAAGTATGCTGCTTGCCACAGGGTCAGGAGTCTCTCTCTCTCTTCTTTTGGCATATGTTGAAAGCTAACACGATGTGCAACATTTGAAAATGAACGGAGGGTGTAATGTGTTTCAAATAAAAGTTCGATTATTTTAAGACTGTTTTTTCACACATTTTTGTCTAAAATAAAAAAAAAATCTGAGCAGTGAAGGCTCTTGCAGGGCTGTTAATCGGTGAGTCGAGTTCCCAAGAGGTATGTTAGTCCCTTCTCTCCAGCCTGCTTGCTCAAATCAGAGGCGAACACCCCGCAACTGGCTGTGCATAAAAGGCAAGAACCCCCCCGCTTAATTACTGGAAAGGTGAGGAAGCATGCACCACTCCACTGTACAAGAATCCACAGACACCCCGGAAATGTTTCTTTTGTGACTGCTTTTTTAAACATGTTTGTGCACTTCGGTATATTCAACACAATATTCACCATAATATGATGCAATCGTTTTTCAGTGAACAAGTGTAAAAGTGTTGGGTACCCTAATCTCATGCTGCTGTATCAGCCTTCCATCTTCACTAGATCGATAACATTATGATAATTAATTTGTCTAACAATACATATCAGGTATGACACCTGACAAATGTACATTTCTTATTGTCTTACAGGCTGGATGGGTGAAAGGGTAAATGGATGGATGGGTGGGTGGAAGAGTGGATGGATGAGTGAAAGGATGCTTGGGTGAAATGGTACACGGTTGGATGGATGAGTGAGTGAATGGATGGATGAAGGGATGGATGACTGAAAGGATGGATGGAAAGATAGACGATGGATAGGTTTTCAAATAGTTGAAAAGGTTTGGATATGGATGGGCACACAGTTGGAAGGACAGAATGAATGGTGAAAGACTGCATGATGGATAAAAGAATTAATAGATGACAATGTACATTTGGAATGGTGGATATCAGGGGTTTGATGGAAGGATGAATGGTTAGATCATTGGACAAGAGAGCTCTTCTGGGGATGGTTGTGATCAGTGGCGTCACAAGGGGGGTGCGGGAGGTGCGGGCCGCACCGGGTGTCATCAGCAGAGGGCTGACACCAAAATGAACTCCTCGCTATTTATTTACTGTTCATGTAACACCGTCCGCATTGTCCCATGCTGTTTATAGTGCAGGGAAATGGACGGATGCCAGAATCTTCCTTTTCCCAGTTCTGCGAGCGCAGCGGCTTTGTCAGGAGGGGCTTGAGTATAAAATGAGCTCCGCCCTTGACCTTCTGCTCGCTATTCTTTTTGCTCGGAGATGCGATCTTGGTCGTGTTCATGTTCCGAGTGCATGTGGGCGTTTGGGGAACACCACATTCAGTGAACACAAAGTCAAGATTGGCCCAATCTCTAATGGTAAGAACTTTCAGAGTTTCGTAAAAAGTCACATTTGCAGTTAATTTTTGGAACCTTTTGAATCATCCGTGTATATATGTTGCGAGGCTTGTCCTGCATTACTGCAGATGTTAATATGAGAAGCACTGAAAAGACCATTTGATTTCTTTGGACAGCGCTATGATGGGCCAAACGCAGGTAGGTCACAGAGTGTGCAGGATGGCAGGAGGAACGAAAAAAGGCCTCACCCTGTTTGCCACGCCTGCCCTAGACAATGGATGTTCAGTTGAATCATACAAAAGTATTAAAAAAAGGCTCCGATACTCAGCACATCGAAGCGGGGTAGGAGCGGGGTAGGCGCAAATTTGCGTGCACAAATTCAAAGCGCATTTCATGAGTTTATTTCAGTCACTTTGAGAAGAGCCAAAAACTGTGGGAGAAACCATGGGGGGGGAGAAGGCGACGAGGAAAGGGTTAAAAGAGCAGCAGGCAGGGGAGGGAGGTGCAGGCGGAGGGGGTGGATGGTGCAAGCAGAGAAGGAGATGATGCAGGCTGAGAGGGAGACGGTGCAGCCAGAGGGAGAGATGGTGCAAGGGGATGAGATGGTGCAGGCAGGGGATGAGATGGTGCAGGCAGGGGGTGAGATGGTGCAGGCAGGGGGTGAGATGGTGCAGGCAGAGGGGAGACGGAGTAGGCAGAGGGCAGATGTTGCAGGCAGAGGGGAGATGGTGCAGGCAGAGGGGAGATGGTGCAGGCAGAGGGGAGATGGTGCAGGCAGAGGGGAGATGGTGCAGGCAGAGGGGAGATGGTGCAGGCAGAGGGAGAGATGGTGCAGACAGAGGGAGAGATGGTGCAGGCAGAGTGGAAATGGTGCAGGCAGAGGGAGAGATGGTGCAGGCAGAGGGAGAGATGGTGCAGGCAGAGGGAGAGATGGTGCAGGCATGGGATGAGATGGTGCAGGCAGGGGGTGAGACGGAACAAGCAGAGGGGAGACGGAACAGGCAGAGGGCAGATGTTGCAGGCAGAGGGGAGATGGTGCAGGCAGAGGGGAGATGGTGCAGGCAGAGGGGAGATGGTGTGGACAGAGGGAGAGATGGTGCAGACAGAGGGAGAGATGGTGCAGGCAGGGGATGAGATGTGCAGGCGGAGGGGAGACGGAGCAGGCAGAGGGCAGATGTTGCAGGCAGAGGGGAGATGGTGCAGGCAGAGGGAGAGATGGTGCAGACAGAGGGAGAGATGGTGCAGCCAGAGGGAGAGATGGTGCAGGCAGAGTGGAAATGGTGCAGGCAGAGGGAGAGCTGGTGCAGGCAGAGGGAGAGATGGTGCAGGCAGAGGGAGAGCTGGTGCAGGCGGAGTGGGAGGGGGAGATGGTGCAGGCAGAGGGAGAGATTGTGCAGGCAGAGGGAGAGATGGTGCAGGCAGAGGGAGAGATGGTGCAGGCGGAGGGAGAGATGGTGCAGGCGGAGGGAGAGATGGTGCAGGCGGAGGGAGAGATGGGAGCCATCCTATTCAACAGATCTCCCTGCCTTGCATTTGTCCTGCTCACACCTGGCATGATGTCACTTCCTGTCGTGATGTCACTTCCTGTCGTGATGTCACTTCCTGTCGTGATGTCACTTCCTGTGACCACGCCTAACTTGGAGTCCCCCCACTTCTTTTTTTAGGACTTGTGCCCTGCTGCCTACAACGCGCACCTTCAAAGCAACAATTGCTGACCCATTCATAAACTCATATTAGGAGTTGGAAGAAAGGTACAAAAATGGGTTTAGTTCATTGCAAGGATCATTTATGAGCTCGGAAACTCCGATTTGCGTGTTTGCGACCACAAACATGCTTTGTACATCCAGCCCCCGGGTCTGACTGCACAGGGATAGCTCCGTGGGTCGTGCAGTGCCTGCGGCCACCAGAAGGTGTCCCCATAAACTTAGACAGGAAGTTGCAGAGATTGTTTACCGGAGTATGAGCCAACAGGCAAAGTATTTTACAATTTGTATACTTTTACAACAAGCCGTAGATCCCCTCAACCCGACCGTCCTTCATGCAGAATAACACTCAAGCCTAGGAAAACATTTCGCAGGAAAAATCGAACACAAAAAACCATTGATAGGGAAGATTTGTAACAATAAATTCAGTTTCATGTTTATGTTGCTGTGACACACTTTCAAGTGAATTTTACTTTCACACGCTCCGAAAACAAACCCCACCTTTCTTGTTGTATCTCAATTCCTTATTTATTTTTTTTCAAAATTATATAAACAATAATCATTTATCAAACCTCTTCATATAAACAGAAAGCGCTATGGACACAGAATTGTCAATAATTATAAATGTAAGGGGGGAGGGGTGTCACTGGCAGAGTCCCACTGGTCTGAGCGTTGCTCCATACCTTCGGGTGCTCTCGGTAGGCGGGTTCAACCCTCTCTCCCGGAGAAGAAGCCGGGGGTCAGTTCATGGCCCCCAGATCCGTGCGATGCTTTGATGACGCTGAGCTCCAGTTCGCCCCCTCCCGGTGGGGTCCGCCGGCCGCTCCTGATGTCACCCTCTCCCGTCCGTGACCTCAGATATAGACCGTCACACAACAGGAATTAGAAATTGAAGGGTCTATTCATATTTTCAGAGTGGGAGTGACTGTTACACAGATGAGGGAGGGGTAGTAACGTCATAGACACTAGAAGGATGAAAGGCCAAGTTACCTTGGCGGGGATTTGAACCTGTGAACGGCAGGTCACACACTCGACCTCACACACACCCTCAGGCGCTCAACCCGCTGAGCTATCCCAGCAGCATGTACATAGAGGGGCGGCTCTCACCGCCCTGTCACCGCAGGGACGAGCAGCCCTCAGGGCGGCAGGGGGGCCTGGCAGATTGTCGGCCCCCCTGTACTCCAGTGTTCAAGTTACCACCGATCACTTTACAAATGTCACCGCCTCAGCTGCCTGACCTCTGACCCTTTGCACCCTGCTCACAACAAACGTCACGTCCAAGTTCACACCAGGCGACTGCGAGCCCAGACTCGCAAACACGTCTCGAAAGGTCCCCCTGCAGGAGTATGCGGATGGTAGGAGTAAATTTCCGGCTTTATCGGAAGCTACACAGCGGGCAAACATAGGGGCATATTATCAAGAGAATTATCGCCGCTTTAGCCGCCGTTTTCGGCCGAAAAGCGGCGCTAATTCTATCGCAGTATCAACAAGGGCACGCTAACGCGCGTTTCCTTGTTTTAGCAGCCCTTTAAACGCCACTTTGCATGTATATCGCTAATGACATGCAAAGTAGGCGTTCCCTTACATTTCTCCCTTGAAATCCGCACTGACATGGCAGCCAAGATTATCAAGCCTCAAGCAAACCCGCGATGCAACAAAACAAACTGCGCTAACCGCGGTTATCGCAGGTTTGTAACGCCTGGTCAGAAACTGACCTAGCCAAACTTTTAATGGCAGGTGGATTGTACGGCTGAGGCAACGGGCATATTATCAAGGAAACACGATAAATATCGCATTTCCCGCTTTGCGCGATTCTGTTTCAAGCCGCTATCACTGGATTTAATCGCCGTGAAGATATGCCTTGATAATAATGCGATATCTCGGCGATTACATCTGGCTATACGCGGCGTTAAACAGAATCGCGCAAAGTGGGAAATACAATAAGTTCCATTTTACACAGACACATGCCCTTAGGGCATGTGTGTGTGCAAGATGTACCCATATGCATATTTCAGAGGTGCAACTGGGGGCCTTTGGACACCCCTGAACCCTTGAAATTGCATTCTCAAATTGCGATTCGCTAATTGCGAATCGCAAATTGAGAATGTCTTCCCATTCATTCCTATGGGCCTCTAGGCCCATAGGAATGAATGGGGAGGTATTCCTTAATTGCGATTAGCACTGAACTGACTGACCAAGGACTGAATGATGGCTGGGCCCGATTTCCACATTGCTCTATGGGCCAGGCACATGGCCTTGAAGTGTATTCTGGACCGAATTGGGAGCCAGTGAAGGTCGCTCAGGGCCGGTTTTGCTGATTGTGTTCGAGGGATTTGGAGCAGTTGACGAGCCGTACAATTCTGGATAACTTAGAGTAGCTGAATTGTGGACTGAGGAGCGCCCAGATACAGCGCATTCCAATAGTCCAAGTGGAATAGTATTTGGTTTTGCACCATAATCCTCCTCGCCTGGAAAGGGAGCAGGGGGAGGATTTTTCTTAGCATTCTTATTAGGACAAAACAAGTGGCCAAGAGCTTAGTGGCTTGGTGATTGAAGCTGAGAGAGCTGTCGAGCCACATGCCTAGGCTCTTAATCTGCTGCTTTGGGGAGGGAGTGGGGCCCGAACAGGTCGGCCACATAAGTGCCGATGAGGGTGATGGAGGTTTGCCCAGAAACATCTACGTTCGATTTTGTCCACATTTAGCTTGAGGTGGGAGTGGTCCATTCATTCGGCTACCGCCTCTAGGCAGGTACCTAGGGTGCAGGATGATCCCTCAGGGTGGTTGAGAGCCACCACCAATTGGGTATCATTTGCATAGGTAATGATTTGTTTTGCGGATGGAAGGACTATCTCTGCCAGTTGGGCCATATAGGTGTTAAAAAGCGTGGGGCTCAGGGATGAACCCTGAGGGGCCACCGTTTAGATGTTGCAGCTCCCTCAAAGACTTGGAAGAACCGGTCTTTTAGAAAAGACTTGAACCAGGTCAGTGCCAGATTAGTCACTCCGAGAGTTTGTAGGCGCTCAAGCAAGATGTTATGATCAACAGTGTCGAACGCAGCACTGAGATCTAGAGGATGATTGCTGCTGAGCCGCCCTGGTCTATAAGTCTCCTTGCCTCCTCTGTTACAGCTAGAAGGGCCGTCTCCGTCCCGAGCTAGGGCGGAATCCTGTTTGGGAGACAAGAAGCAGGTTATTGGGTTCCAGATACTGTACCAGAGTGGAATTTATGTGTCTCTCAATCAGCTTGCTCAGCCAAGGAAGAAGAGAGATGGGGCAGTAGTTCGCCATGTTGGAGTGATCTAAATTCGTTTTTTTGTGGAAAAGTAAATTTTGCCATGTTCTGTGTCCCTACGTGTTCCCCATCTTATGTTATGTGTGCATGATTAATATGCATATGTATTCCCCGTGTTCGATTAAAGACGCACCTACAGTTGTGTCCATCTCTAGTATGCCAGTTTTCAGTTCTCGTGAAAGCTACGAGTATTAGGCCTATGTAAAGCTACGTTGCCACGTTTCTCAGTGTGCATGTTATTTCATTGAAAAGTCCCCGTTTCTAGGCCTCGAAAGGGCCCGGACACCAGATTCAGCTCCTGTCTCCTGAGCCCTCGCTGAGGAGCGATACAGCCCCCACCTGTATCCTCGACCCTTCACTTACTTCCTGCCTCACAGTGCCCGGCTCGGCCTGGCTCTGCCTGCTAGTCTGCCAAGAGTATGTTATGATTCTAGTTATCAGTCCAGCCCTCCTTCTCTGCATTCCTAAACTACTGAATCGCATCAATAGTTTCCGTCATCGTCTAGCCTTTACGTCTCCATGTAAGAGAAATACTGTATTTATGGTCATTTAATATTCTTCAACACGCACCACATGTAGAATAATGCATGCACCAGTCTTAGAGTCTGTTAGCCTTTACCCCGATAACTTTTGGATTCTATCAACATGTTCTCTAAACATCAGATACTAGATAGTGTTTAGGTACATGTCGCCCTGACTCTCCAGACTTCAGTCTCTGCTCCTAGCACAGAGTTCATAGCCCCCAGCTTCTCCTAGTGACACGTCATTGTCAGTTTGCGCGCACCATTAGGTTAGAGGTCCCGGCTCCTTAGGTAGCCCCCTCCATGTTTCCGCCCCATTTATGACATATTCTGTTACGTTTACATCACATGTCTATGTATACGCCTCTTGTTACACCCACTTTCACCCTTATCTTTCGCGACTGCTATTGACCACACCCACTGCTCCGCCTATTGTATGTATTGCAATTGCAACTGTTTTAGTATATATGCTTGTGTACTGTTATTAAAGTTAGCGCGCTCATCCCAGATCCAGCCCCGGCAGCTGCCGGGCTCTGCCATCCTATTCCTGTGCAGGTTGTCCTGTTCCTGTCCTTTATGCTGTATTAAACCTGCAAACTCCTACTACCTCGAATCTTGACTCTTATTTATTGAGCTATCTGTTATTGCTATGTCCAGTCAAACCTAGATCCGGTATTATTTATTTATATACCACATAATGGCGCCCGAATAGGGACTTGCCCTTTCCCCATGCGCCGGTGAAGCCACGTATGCCCCCTGACCCTCTACAGCCGTGACGGAACCATACCGGCCACGTGCAGATATTTCTGCTTCAAGTATCCCTCAGGCCCACGGAGGAGACGGAGGTTGCGGTCCAGCATCCAGACGAGGCGGTGGAGGAACGCGGCGAGTCCCGACCAGAGCCCAAGCCGAGAGTCCAAGGTCCGAGGTATCCGGAGGCCCACCCGTAACAGAAGTCCGAAGTCCGTCTGTCCGGCGTCAAAGCAGTCCAGTCCAGTCCGAGGCCTTCCGTTCTTGCTGCCCGGTGAGTACCGTTGCTGGGGTAGTATCTAGACAGGGTCAATCTAATTGTCTCTGGTCCGTGGGGTTTGGTGGTACACAGATCCCAAAACGAAGTGTCCACTTCGGTGGATGCGGGTCCTGACGTGTCTCTTTATGAGACCGGTAAGTTTCGTACTGTTTCAGCAGTGCATCTAGTTTCTGTTCTAGTCAGTTCTGTTCTCGAGCAAATTCATGTATTCTGTTTTCCGTATTCCAGGTAGTATTCTGTTCGAACTGTTATTTTAAGTGTTCTTCATGTATTTTAATGTCGTGGTATGAAAGTGGTGTACTTATCGTGTTCATTGTGTATTATATTGTGTCTAGATTACAGTTCCGTCATGCCGTTGTTCTCGAAACTACGTCAGTTAAAAACCAGAAAAGGTCTGTTAGAAGAAGCAGTTCCTGTCCCGCCTAGGGACAGTCCAGGTCATTTTATGTATTAGAAGCATGGCATAAGTGCCATATTATATCTAGATTTATGGGTAGAGTATACCAAACAGTTAGAAGAAAAGTATAGATGGCCCGTATCAGGTACGTGGGATGCCGAGTGCATCATGCGAGTAGAAGAAGCATTATGGAAAAAGAAAGCCAGACAGTCACAGAAAGATGCCATCGAGTTATGGCGCAAAGAATCTCATAAAAGAACCGAAAAAGAAATTAGAAAGTCAGAATTAAGTAAAGAATCCTTAGAACGAGCCCAAGAAAGGGAATTAATCGAGATAGGTGAACGAGTCAAAACCGAACAATCAGACAGACAGAGACATGCCCTTATTAAGGGTATGTATCCTCTTCTTGCCGAGGGCTTGCCAAAAGCGACCCCGGAGGCATCCAGTAATTTTCCGCCACCATTAGTTCCGACCAAGCTACGTCACAAACCGACCGCAGCTGATATTTTTATTTCGTCCTATTTGGACGACACAGTCCCAGAATATGCAAATCCTGTTCCGCCAGTCCCTGTAAATCATGTAATTCCTGCTCCTCCAGACACCGGAGTACCTGCTACGGTACCCCCGGTCCAGCCTACATTACAATTTCCCACTCTGCCAGCACGAAGAGTATCAGTCGACGATTCTAGTTTAGGGGCCGCAGGAGGAGGTCCTCCTGGTACCCCGCCACCACACCAACGTGTAACGTTAGTCGAGTTACATGAATGTGCGTTACAGCGTACGCCCAAATATAAGTCCGTTGCAGATATCCGACGAGCTCTTACTGAATGCCGCTATGATCCAGTCGCAGGTGATGATAGTACGGTTATATATTCCATACGTGTAAGACGGGTGACCGGGTATTTGGACACCCTACCGAATATGAAAGAAGATCTAGACAGAATATATCGTTTCATCCGTACAGGGGATGATCCAGAAAGTATTGGCGAAGCCATGTCTCAAAGGAAAGCTGAGATCCAGCTCATGCTATTAAAGTTTCTGATTAATTGTTTAATAAGAGAACAAGATTACCCGACCAAAGATCCGGCCGAAATGAGAATCCTGACAAGGTGGAGTGATAATATAGCCGAGGGTAAACACAGAACTATCAGTAGTATAGAGAGTATGTACAAGAGAATTCGTAAGGAAATAATAAAGTTACACGAACAACGTAAAGCAGCACAAGTAAGCGAGAAAGAGAATGACTCTTCTACTGAAGAGGTAGACGACGAGAATCCCGCCAGAATAGCGTATGTAGGAAAATCTAGATTTCCAGACCGCCATTTACGTCTAGAACACAAGTCAGTTTTTCATCGTCCGACACCAGAACAAGGTTCTCTAGAACAAATATTTCAAGCTACCGATCATATTCTGAAATCACGAATCGGTTATAGTAAGTTAAATACCATACATGAACAAGAACTAGCCCGATCAGCAGTCCGATGGATTACTGATTCTACCACTTTTCCAGACGAAATAGTGGCACAAATGTTTCTGAAACTGCCCCCAGCCGAGCAACGACTGGTGGGTATGTATATGATCCAGCACCTCATTACTCTGTATGAGGGTCAACATTCTGATCCAGGTCCGTTACACGATGTCCTGAACGAGTTACTCCAGTATAGATGGAAAGGTTTAGGTACCGATTTAATTAGTGTCATTCTAGAACAGCGCCACAAATATAGAACGTTCCTGAACCCGCATTTTGTTCATGTTTCACCTCCAGAAAGTAAACCGTTTTACATAGATAGACAGAATCCGTTACGAGAAGTACACCCAGTCAGGACAGCAGATGGTGAAATGCAACGAGTGTTTGTTTACACCCCGATTACAAAGATGGACCTCTTAGAAATGAAGATATGAATTCCCTGCCATGACAAAGATCCAGCAGGGTTCCACCGAGAATTAAAAGACATGCTCCGTATGGGAGAATACACGTATCCAGATATTATTAAAATGCTAAAGGTCCTGTTGCCCGCAGGGGTATACGAGAAACTCAAGGAAAAAGAATGGGAGGTGGGAGAGAAAAAGATCGATTGGGCAGTTCTAGAAGCTGAAGATAAGATACGAGTACCAGGTACTGGTCTTGGAGAGAAATGTAAAGAATTACCAGAACTGTTAATACAAGTTTTGCCCAGATTGTTAGCCACTAAAAAGGAAGACTGGGATGCAATCTCAGCCTGTAAACAGAAACAAGACGAAGACACTAGTGATTTTTATTCTAGATTTGAGAAATGCTTTATTATAAACAGTGGCTTGAAGACGAGTAGCGAGTCATACCCTCATCTTTTTGTTACTAAATTAGTCGAGAATTCAAGTCCACAAGTTAAGAATAGAGTTTTGAAAGTCGAAAGTACATGGCAAGCTAATACCCCGTCCCAAATGTTACAGATGCTTCAGTATCACCAGAATAGAATCAGAGAAGAGCAAGATCACGAAAGGAAACGTATGAAAGACACGAAAATGAAAGTACTAGTTGCACAATCTGTTCCACAAGACAGTCAGAAGAGGGGTCCGAATCAAGCCAGTCATCCTGCAGCTCCCGTTAAAGGGACATGCAATTATTGTAAACAGCCAGGTCATTTCATAAACGAGTGTGCAGTTCTGAAACACAATATAGCTACTGGTAAGACTAAAGAAAGACCACGTCCGCCTAGACAAGAACAAGTTTCACAGACTTCTCAGCCACAGAATGCACAACAGACAGTTCCAGCACCGCAGCCTATTGCTGCAACACAGCATGTTACACAGCAGATGTACCAGTATGCACAGTCTGAGTATCCAGAGTATCAGCCATATTCATGAAACAGCCTAGAGAGGGAGGTAGGCTTGCCTCTCATCGAAATTCCTGTAGATCAAGAAGGTCCCTATGTTCATAGTCAAGTACTAGGGAAAGACAGAAAGTTTCTGATTGATACAGGGGCAAGTAGGACCACCATCAGTCACGCCGAAGTTCCAGGGGCTCCGCTCTCAGGCTCTAGAAATGTTTCCCTTGGATTTTCAGGAAAGCCTATTGTAAACGAGATATCTAAGCCAGTTACTCTAGAAGTAGGTCCATTGTCCCGCACTACTGATCTGTTACTTACGAAGTCATGTCCAGAAAATTTGTTAGGTATTAAGACACTGAAAGAATTAGGTGCAGTTATTTGCTGCTCCCCGGAGGGAATACGATTGTTTCTACGTGACTTCAAGGGTCACTATGTATTACGAGATTTTGATCCAAGATTGTCTAATGTTCCGCAGCACCTATGGGCGCAAGGTCCAACTGATGTTGGCTTCATGCAAATCACACCCCATCGTGTGACTCTCAAACCAGGTGTAGTGTTACCACGAATCAGACAGTACAGATTGCCACCTGAGGCTGTAACAGCCTTATCCAAAATTATTGACGAGCTCATGGCTCAAGGAGTAGTTGTAGAAACTACCTCCAATGTATGTAATTCTCCGATCATTCCAGTCATGAAACGTACTGATCCAAATACACCCCCAGTATATCGATTAGTGATTGACCTTCGAGAACTCAATAAATGTATTATTCCCCAGTACCCAGTTGTCCCAGATATCTCTTCCCTATTGACAGCCATTGATTCCGAAGCCTCATTTTTTACAGTCATAGACCTCAAGAAGGCGTTTTTCAGTGTCCCCATTCATCCAGACAGCCAGTTTCTTTTCGGATTTTGTTTAAATGGAAGGAGCTATATGTTCACACGAGCTCCTCAAGGTTTCACGGAAAGTCCTAGCATTTACAGTCAAGCACTTAAGAGACAACTAGACAACATTCACATGCCAACAGACACTGCCCTGCTCCAGTATGTCGATGATCTACTGATCACAGCCCGTTCTGAACGTGCTTGCGAGCGAGCATCACTTACAGTCTTGTATTTCCTTGCCGAGATGGGGCACAAGGTGTCCCCTTCTAAGCTTCAATTCTGTGTCCAGCAAGTGATCTACTTAGGCCACTTGCTGTCCAAGTGGGGTAGGCAGTTGACACCAGACCGTATCCAGTTAATAGCGAGTTTTCCTCAGCCCAAGACACAGAAGGAGGTACGTGCTTTTATCGGCCTTACTTCTTACTGCAGACAATGGATTCCTCAGTATGCATTTCTAGCTAAGCCACTGATACAGTTAACGACACAGGAGGCAGCCCTATCGACTGTCCTCCCTTGGACATCTGAACATACACTTAGTTTCAATGAGTTAAAGAAAGCTCTATGCCAAGCTCCAGTTCTAGCTACACCGAACTACAGTAAGCCTTTTACACTTTTCGTCACAGAACGCGAAGGTACAGCATTATCTGTTCTCACACAAGATCAAGCAGGACAATACAAGCCCTGTGCTTATTTTTCGAGCACCTTAGATCCTGTAGCTCAGGCTCTGCCTGCGTGCCTCAAGTCAGTTGCAGCCACAGCACTAGCTATCAGACAAAGTGATTCCATAGTATTAGGACATTCCTTGACAGTACAAGTTCCACACTCCGTGGAAGTTCTTTTAAATCGAACACAGACTCAGCACTTGACAATTGCACGTTTAACAGGTTATGAACTGACACTGTTCCAGCCACACATAGAAATCAGACGCTGCAACGTTCTAAATCCTGCTACACTGTTACCGTCAGTTACTTCGAATCCTGTCACACACGACTGTGTGGAAGTAGTTAATATTATGACTAAGCCAAGACAAGATCTGACAGATATTCCATTACCAGATCCCGACCTGACACTTTATGTGGATGGTTCATGTATGAGAACAAGTACAGGAGAACTAGTAGCCGCGTATGCAGTGACTACTGACACTGAAGTTATAGAAACACACCGTATTGACACCCTGTCTGCTCAAGCAGCAGAGCTAGTTGCTCTGACACAAGCCTGCATACACGCCAAGAACCTGAAAGTTAATGTTTATACAGATTCACGCTACGCATTCGGAGTCGTACACGACTTTGGAGTGCTCTGGCAGGAGAGAGGTTTCATGACTTCTCATGGAACCAAGATTCAGCATGGTCTCCTTATTCAAGCTCTGTTAGATGCCATACATTTACCGACATCTATTGCTATCATGAAGTGCAAAGCACATACGAAAGTTACTGACATTATTTCCCAAGGTAACGATCTAGCAGATCGCACAGCCAAGCTTACAGCACAGACTCCAGACATTTCAGTTAATCCGACACAGACACATACTCCAGCTCCGACTACCTGTATGACAGTTAAGGACCCTACTCAAGATGTCATAGATATCCAGTTACATGCTACTCCCGATGAAATCAAGAAATGGTCCGAACAAGGAGGGGTCCAGACAGATCAGGGATGGGTAACGAAGGGTAGAGCCACATGGTTTCTCCCCGACTCTATGGTTCAAGTCATTATCAATACCGCACATAGTCCAGCACATTTAGGAGAAAAAGCTATGTTAGACAGTATCCAGAACATTTGGTTCAATAAGCATTTACGAGCTGCAGCCAAGCAGAAAGTCCGTACCTGTATGATATGTTGCCAGTTCAATCCAGGTAAAAGTGTCCCGGTGGAACAAGGTGGATTTCAGCCCCCTGACCACCCTTTTGAAGTCCTCCAGATGGATTATATTCAGATGGAGCGATGTCGAGGTTTCAAGTATGTCCTTGTAGTTGTATGCGCTTTGTCCAGGTGGACAGAGGCATATCCAGTCCCAGATTACACAGCCACGACCACTGCCAAGCAGTTGGTTCGTGAATTCTTCCCCCGTTACGGACTCCCTAGGGTCGTATATTCTGATAACGGCCAGCCATTCTCATCTGAGCTTATGAAACACATCTCCCTTTTGTTAGGGTACCAGTGGAAGTTCCATTGTGTACGCCATCCTGAAGCAGCCGGTCTCGTAGAGAGACATAACCAGACCCTGAAAATCCGCATTGCCAAAATATGTAAAGAGAAAGGTGTGGACTGGCTAGTAGCTCTGCCAGTCGCTCTGTTTTACATGCGCATGGTCGCACATTCCAGATCAGGTCTGTCCCCCTATGAGGTCGTTTTCGGCCGCCCCCCTAATATGTGGGGTACACCTAGACCCCGAAGTATTACCGATGTTTCAAGTAATATGCTGACAGATTACCTAGCTTCCTTGATGTCTGCCCTACACTCTTGTCGTTCACAGGTTTCTGCCGCATTTCCAGACAATACCGAGGTGGCACCGCATGACATCGTTCCCGGAAGTTTGGTTCTTGTCAGGAACTTTGATCGTTCAAGTCCGCTGGAGCCTCGCTGGAAGGAGCCAAAACAGGTCCTCCTGGCCACCCGTACTGCCGTCAAGCTGGAAGGCAGGAAGGGCTGGGTCCACCTGTCTCACGTGAAAAAGTTTTATGGATTAAAGACTGTTTCCAAGAACATTTCCGAGGATTTTAAGGATTGCCAAAGTACTATTCTTAAGGACTGTCCCGCAAAAGACAAGGATTCAAATCCCTCCCTGTTAGAGAAAACTCCGCAACAGGAGTATAAGCTAAAATTAAGGTCTAGTAAAATAAGTCAGCCAGTTTGATTGTCTAAGTCCTCCCCTAGGTGAAACGGTTAGACCGGTTTCTGACATGTATAAAATAGACCCCCATAGTGAGAGAGTTAGTCAAAACTCAATCCGATGTATCGTTTTTCTAAGTTTCATATTGTTTTTCAGCCTCATGATTGCCTGCACAGGTTATGCATTTTATTTGTGTTTTCCAGTTTCTCATGTAAAGAAGTCTTTCAATGTTACAGTAGAGCACACGTTTAGTGATCTGCCTCCTCATGAACTCTCTTATCGTCTTGCTATGCGTAATAATTCCTTTATCCGCATGTTACATTATTCACACCAGACCAGCAATGCCACTAATTGTTGGGTGTGTGGTCGACTCCCCCCTTTCCAGACACCGAAGGGAGTTCTGCCACTCTTTCCTTATCCATTCTCACATAATGGTTCGTGTGGAGCATGGTCCACGTTAACGTCATCCTCAAATGATATGTCTTTTCTTAACAGTACATGTTTTCCAGACAAGCAAGGTCTTCCCCACAGAACAGGGTTAGATCTAGAAAATGAAGTTTATAATTTAGGTAATTATTCTTCGAATTTCATGGTCCTGAATGTTCAGTCTGATACTACTCCAGACTTACCTGCTATGTCAGTATTACCAGTAAAAGGTGAATTATGTGTCCGAAAGAATGGTTCCGTACATGTAGGACATAGTGATTGTACTACTATTGTCAAGTATAGTGACAGTGGGAAATCTATTTTCAAAGCTTCACGTCATTCTTATTTTGTTTGTGGTCAGACCGCATATGTTCGTCTGCCCCTCGATTGGGAGGGAACCTGTTACATTGCCTTCCTACTGCCACCAGTTTTTCTAGCCCCACCTGACTACCATAGGAATTCCCACCTAGTACATATCAGACACAAGAGAGACCTCCCGATTGTCGATTATACTGAAACTGCTCTAGAACAATATATAGATATCAATAAAGGTGTCTTCCCTTATTTAGGTACTGTTGTGAATAGTAAATTGATACGTAGATTAACCAGAACACTTGAAGCAGTAGTGATTGAGACTACTTCTGCTCTAGGTAACTCAACCGAAGAGCAATCCTTTATGAGAATTGTCGTGCTCCAGAATCGTCTCGTCCTTGACGTCATACTGGCCGATAGGGGCGGGGCATGTAGAGTCATCGGATCCAGTTGCTGCATTTTCATTCCTAATAACGCGCCGTCTGTTTATTCAGCTATAACCAGACTCCATAAAATTGCCCATATGTTACACCAAGATCCAGGCACCTGGACATGGTCCGGTTGGTTCTGGAATATAATTTCCGCCTGGGGATGGAAAGTATTGTCCTTTCTAGGTATTGCAGTAGCGATCATATTCAGTTGCTGCCTCTGTATACAATGTGGCCCTGCGATTTGTGGCATTTGTGCTACCTCTTGTATTCCTAGTCCCAAGTCCCGTTCTAAATCCCGTTCCAAGAAAATTCGAGACGAGCAAATGATACTGTATGAAATGATAGATGGTATCATGAATATTGATGTTTCCTGATGGAAACGTAGTGACAAGGAGGGAATGTGGAAAAGTAAATTTTGCCATGTTCTGTGTCCCTACGTGTTCCCCATCTTATGTTATGTGTGCATGATTAATATGCATATGTATTCCCCGTGTTCGATTAAAGACGCACCTACAGTTGTGTCCATCTCTAGTATGCCAGTTTTCAGTTCTCGTGAAAGCTACGAGTATTAGGCCTATGTAAAGCTACGTTGCCACGTTTCTCAGTGTGCACGTTATTTCATTGAAAAGTCCCCGTTTCTAGGCCTCGAAAGGGCCCGGACACCAGATTCAGCTCCTGTCTCCTGAGCCCTCGCTGAGGAGCGATACAGCCCCCACCTGTATCCTCGACCCTTCACTTACTTCCTGCCTCACAGTGCCCGGCTCGGCCTGGCTCTGCCTGCTAGTCTGCCAAGAGTATGTTATGATTCTAGTTATCAGTCCAGCCCTCCTTCTCTGCATTCCTAAACTACTGAATCGCATCAATAGTTTCCGTCATCGTCTAGCCTTTACGTCTCCATGTAAGAGAAATACTGTATTTATGGTCATTTAATATTCTTCAACACGCACCACATGTAGAATAATGCATGCACCAGTCTTAGAGTCTGTTAGCCTTTACCCCGATAACTTTTGGATTCTATCAACATGTTCTCTAAACATCAGATACTAGATAGTGTTTAGGTACATGTCGCCCTGACTCTCCAGACTTCAGTCTCTGCTCCTAGCACAGAGTTCATAGCCCCCAGCTTCTCCTAGTGACACGTCATTGTCAGTTTGCGCGCACCATTAGGTTAGAGGTCCCGGCTCCTTAGGTAGCCCCCTCCATGTTTCCGCCCCATTTATGACATATTCTGTTACGTTTACATCACATGTCTATGTATACGCCTCTTGTTACACCCACTTTCACCCTTATCTTTCGCGACTGCTATTGACCACACCCACTGCTCCGCCTATTGTATGTATTGCAATTGCAACTGTTTTAGTATATATGCTTGTGTACTGTTATTAAAGTTAGCGCGCTCATCCCAGATCCAGCCCCGGCAGCTGCCGGGCTCTGCCATCCTATTCCTGTGCAGGTTGTCCTGTTCCTGTCCTTTATGCTGTATTAAACCTGCAAACTCCTACTACCTCGAATCTTGACTCTTATTTATTGAGCTATCTGTTATTGCTATGTCCAGTCAAACCTAGATCCGGTATTATTTATTTATATACCACATTTTTCAGGAGGGCTCTGACCTGAGCACATTTCCAGGCCAGGGGTATCATACCGGAAATAATGGATGAATTTAGAGCATCTAGAATAGCTGGGCAGAGGGCATTGGTGACTAATGTGAGGTACTGGGGGGGTGCAGGGTCCGTGGGAGACCCAGAGGTTACTCTAGAAATAAGGGCATTCAGGGCATCTGTGTCTAGCAGAGGGAACTCTGCTAGCGAACATTGTTTTTCGGAGTACATACTTCTAGTGCTGAGTGGTGGAGACTCAGTTGGGTAGGGAGAGAAAGGCAGACATAGATGAATTTTTTGATGAAAATATTTTGCCAGGTTATTACAGCGATCCAGTGCTTCCTCCGACTTTGGAGGGCTATGTGACATGGTGGAGAGAGATTTAGAAATGCGAAAGATCTCCTTGGGAGAGTTGGCAGCTTCATTGATCTTCTCCTCATAAAAGATGGTTTGGGCAGTTTTAATTTCTGCTTTGGACCTCCTAATTGCCTCGCTATACTCATTTTTCTTCTCCTCTGGAAAATTCTGCCTCCATCTTCTTTCGAGCTTCCTGCAAGCCTGTTTAAGCTCCCTTCGTTTAGAAGAAAACCAAGGTGCCGATTTTTGCTTGAATCTCTTATGAGAGGGTTTTTTAGGAAGTCTAGTGTCCAGTGAGCTTTGGATCCATAGGTTGAAATTATTATTTGCCATCTTAGGGTTGTAGTCGCTATGAGGTCTGGTGGCATCGAGAGCTGTAATCCATTGGCTGATGGAAAGATTCATCCATTTCCTTTCCAAAGTCAGGACAGCACTCTGGGGTGGGGTGGGGGCCTAAGTCTCCCAGACCAGAGGAATTAGCGAGTGATCAGTCCAAGGCAAGGGAGTGGGGGTTCCAACCGAGAGATTCTCAATATTACTGAACACAGGGTCGAGGAGATGGCCTCTGTCGTGCGTGGGGACGAAGCCTTTCTGCCTGATTTGCAGAGCCGAGAAGCTAGTAGATAGTTCATTTGCAAGATGATTGAAGGGGTCGTCCATATGGATGTTTAAATCCCCAAGTATTGTAAAGTTAGCTGGGGCTAGTGCTAAGTTGGCAACAAGTGAGGGAAGTGCACTAAGAAATTGGCCTATAGGACCAGGGGGTCGGTACAGCAGTAAACCTGAAAAGGTGCTGGTGGGTGAGAATTCTAATGAAAAGCTCATGCTTTCACAGTCTGGTGGCCCGTCCGTAGAGGACCGGCAGCTGAAGATGGCTTTAAATATTATAGCTAATCCTCCACCTCTTCCAGTCTTACCGACCACTCTGTGTATTACATTTCCAGGTGGCAGAGTTTGAATAATAACTGGGTCATCTTCGTCTTGTAACCAGGTTTCCGTCAGGAATAGGACATCTGGTTTGAGGTCATCTAATAGGAGTGCCAGTTCAACTGAGTGCCTAGGGAGGGAGCGACAGTTTAGAAGAAAGAGTTTTAAGGAAGGGCCAGGTAAAGATGCGTCTTTATTATGGGGTTGAAACTTAAAGTTACAGAGAGGGCAGCAAGGGGGACTGTTAGCAATGTCCATTGGGTGTAGGCAGTTAAAACCAGTGACCCCTCTCACCTTAGTCAAAATCTGGGCACTATAAGTGAGACTTTTATGAAAACTGCCAGGGGTTGTTGGCTCTTGTCCCGGCCGGGAGCGGACGGGCGCAGACTGGCGCAGACGGGATTGTCTTTGGCTTGCCAAAGGCGCGCCAGTACCGTGCCCACTGCGTGTCAGTGTCATGGGATCTAAATAGGCCGCTTGGGAGGAGCACTAGAGCGTCAGCCTCCTAAGATGGCCGCTCGTAAGTGTCCCATGGAAAGTGAGGAGAATTCCCTCAGGACTAAGACACCCACGTATGGCATCTAGTTTGTGTGCCATGTGGTCGAAGCCCACCCACACCTGTTCAGCCAGCTGTTCCAGGCACCCCAACACACGGTATTGCAAGGCCATGTGTTCTTCATGGGGGTCTTGGGTGGCAGCCATGGTGGTGGGTGCTGCCTGCTGTGTGGTCTGTGTAGGGGGTGGGGTCTCCTTGTAGCTGCTGGACTGCCCAACTCCTGGAAGTGGGCTGCGTAGGCTGCCCACAAGCTGTTGGAGGACGTCAGAGTCGAAGCTGTGGTGGTCCTCTTTGTCATCAGAGAAGAGAGTGTCTGGCTGCTCTGCACGAGGTGTTGATTGTCCCACTGCAATGTGAAGGGAGATGCAGTTTAACAATGTGTCCACATGTATGTTGTCGCAATGTACAAGTTTTCATACAGACAGCATGACTGGGTACTTTGTGGCTGTTTGGGAGGATCTGCCTATATAATGGGGGACAGTGGACATTTCGACAACAGACGTGTGTGTGTTTGAACTTGTGCATTATCAACTCACATTTCCCTGCAATGCCAAATGTGATTGGCCAGTATCTGCACCCAAGCGGCACCAGTTGTGTCCTGTGTTCTGTTGTAGGTGTTTTGCGGTTTGTACAACATTTTTGTCAGTGTTGGTGTGCTCTGCATGTTATGTGCGTGCGCTGCATTTTGGGGGAGTCACCTCTGCAGCTCTGATTTTGCTGACCCTTATCCCTTTCATGTGGTGTGCCTTTGACGTCTGTGCTTATACAGTGCTGAGATGTTGCATACTTGGGTACATTGCTCTCTTGGTGGGAGTTGGGGGTCTGGGACATGGTCTGTCGGCAGATGTGCTCTACTTCATTGTGCATGTGTGCCATTGTGCTCTTCTCCCCCGTCACTCCCGTCCCTGGTCATTTCTCACCCTGGTGCTGTTGTGTCCGGTCATGTTGAGAAGTGTCCAGTTCCCCAACTCCTGCCACCGTCTCCCCCCTGATGACTGTGAACACCATTTCATCCATCTCGTCGAGCTCCTCCTGTGGCGCTGGACTCCCGCCTCCAGTCTGCATTGCTGCCCTCTGGTTGTTGGCGAGTTTCTGCTTGGTTTTGCACTTGACATCATTCCAGCGCCTCTTGACCTTTTCTATTGTCCTTTTCAGCACTCCGACTCCATTCATCCTGTCCACAATGGACTGCCATAGTCCATTTTTTGTTTCCAATGACACAGTGGAGGAGACGAACAGTTGTTGTTGGTGTTCTACCAACTCCATTATAACGATCCTGTTTTCCTGCGGACTGAACCACTTCTTCCTACTACTCTATTCTCCTTGGCCTTCCCTGACTCCAAGGTACCAGGCTTGTCCTCCGGGGGACTTGTGGGGATCTGGTTCTCCGCACTTGCTCCGGCAACATCCATTATGCTTCGCTGTTGTTTGGCATTTGTTTGTATGGTTTTTTTCTACTTTTATGGTGATTATTCCCGCCTGACGCATGTGAATTGCAAGCCTGTCACTGGTTTTCACTGATTTTTGTATCGCGATTGGCCTCATCGTAGCTTTTTTTGCGTTTGTGCTTCGCATTTTTGCGGCGTGGTGTTGATTTTAATGTGGTTATTTGATGCGTTATCTGGAGACTATCGCATGATACCGCTGTGTTGTGAATACTTGGTTAACATGGCATCATTTTCCCGCGATAGACTGCAAGGTTGAGTGTTGCGTGAAGTTACTTTTGCGATGGTTATCACACATTCTTGAGAATATCCCCCTTGGCTTTTTGAATAGCTATCCTGTCTGCTCTGGGCGAGGCTACAGAGCCACCTGCTTGGTGCCAGGATGCCAGGGATTGTGTGCTCTACAAATAAACATAACATAAGATAATATAACATAATGTAACATAGCATAACAACATAACATAGCAAAGCATAACAAAATAATATAACATTGCATAAGATAACAGCATATCATAGTATAACAGCATAGCACAAGATAACATAAGATAGCATAGAATAACATAATATATTATTTATTTATTTATTTATTTACTTATAAAGCGCAACACTCATCCCAAGGGATATCAAGGCACTGGTAGCAAAAACAAGGCATGACTACTAATAGGGAGATACAAATAAGTGTTCATATTTAGGGAATAGATGAGTTTTTAGTTTTTTTCGGAACGTCAGGTCGCTAGGAATGAGCCGCAGGTCCAGGGGAAGTTCATTCCAACATTACCCCCAGGTCCCTCCGTCCTGGACACCTTCATAAACAAAGTGAGATATTCTATCTCGCTGACAGAAAAAAAGACAAAGGAATGCTGGACCTACCCTCCCCCTCCCGCTGGGAGTACATAAGCGTACAGGTCCCAGCATTCCCTCTGTTCTTTTTTTCTGTCATTCTGACAGGATGTTTGACGTGTTAGGAACGTGGGCGCTCCTGCGATGGACTTACTTCTGGAGGGCTCTGTTCCTCTCCCTCCCTGCCGGGCTTAGGGGGAGTGGCGCGGGCTGGTCTGGACGCTTCCTCATGCCGCGCATTGGTGTTTGTCCCGTGTGGGCTCAGCGGTTGCCCGATGGCCGCCCCTCCTGGTCTGCCGGGCTTACATGGGGGCGCGGCTTCCTTCGTGATTCCGGATCCGCTTGCTGCTTTGACGCCTTCCGGTTTTGACGCTGCCTGCCTTCCGTCCTGGACAGATTCAGGCGCTTCTGTCCAAGCGTTTTCTGTGCGTTTAAAACCCGGGTCAGTGGGTGAGTACCGCGTAGCGGTTTGTGCGATTTTGTTGTGCTTACTGTGTTGCTGTTGTGCTGTTGCTTTGTGTGCCTTCTTCGTGATGGGGAAAAGTTCAAGGAAGAGGCATCACAGGGAGAGGTCTTCTACCTCCTCTTCTAGTGGTACTCGTTCTCCGTCTCCTGTCCGGTCCAGGCGCCGTGGTGGGGGTCGAGGATGCATGCTTGAAGCGTTTGATAAGGAAGACCCTTACTGAGATGGGTGATGATGAGGCCCGCCGCAAAGGGCCGGCTCCAGTGTCGTCTATGTCTTGTGGCGATGAATCTGCCTGGGCTGGGGACGCTGACCTGAAGGGGAAGTATATTGATAAAGACGCTCTGCCTGGCATCTTGAAGCATGTTAAGGAGAACATGGGGTTCCCGGATGAGGCTGTTCCCAGTACCTCTAGGGGTCCTTTGTTGCGGCAATTTCAGAGTATGGCCACGGTTGATGTCCCAGTGCATCCCTTCATTAAAGATATCCTGAAGAGGGAGTGGGCTGATCCGGATCGCATTTTGGTTCCTCGGTTTATGGCTCGCCTTTATCCTCTGCAGGAGATAGCTACTGAACTCCCGGATTCGATCCCTATTGACTCCTTTGTGGCGAGTTTAGTGGGGCACACTCCGTTGGCTGAGGACGCCGTGCTGAAGGATCCAATGGATAAAAAGGCGGATGTTGCTCTCAGGAAGGTTTATTCTGGTTACCACCTGGCCTTGAGGGCCAGTGTTTATGGGACTTATGTTTCACAGTCTCTGCTGTCTGACATTAAGTCTCTCTATCAATCGATGGATGATGCCACTGACTGTTCCGGTCTTCTTGAACACATTGAGCGTCAGGTGGAGCTTCTGTCGGATGTCTCTTTTGATGTGGTGCGTGCGGCTGCACTGTCCGATGGGGCTTGTGTGGCGTCGCGTCGCAGTCTTGTCCTCAAGGACTGGAAAACTGACTCTGCTCAGAAGGCTTGTGCTTTGCGTTTGTCCTTCCAGGGTTCTATGCTGTTTGGGGGGGAGTTGGAGTCCAAATTGCATAAGCTGTTTAAGGAAAAGAAACACTCTTCTTCTTTTTAGGGTTCTTCTGCTGCTCCTGCCCCTTCTAAGCCTAAGCCTTTCTTTCGTCCTTCCTATCGTAGGCAGTTTGGCAAGGGCCAAGGGAGGTTTGCTTCTGGGCGTGGTCGGGATCGTAAGGCTAGGTCCCCTCCTACTGCTAAGCCGCGTTCCTGACTCTTAAGCTGTGGTTCCTGGGTTGTTGGTAGGAGGGCAGTTGCACTTCTTCCTGGATGCCTGGGTTCAGTCATGTTCTGACGAGTGGGTGTTGGATGTCCTTCGAGTGGGTTATGTGGTGGAGTTCTCTGTTCCCCCTCCGGATTCCGGCATGCGCTCCACTCCCTGGCCTGCTTGCCGGTCCAAAAAGGGTCATCTCTCTCAAGGGGTGGAGGCTCTTCTTCTGAAGGGTGCCATTCAGGAGGTTCCTCCTTTGGAGGTGGGGTCGGGCTTCTATTCCCTGATCTTTCTGGTGCCCAAGATTACGGGGGGGGTTCCGCCTGGTTTTGGATTTGAAGGTGATGAACCGGTGGGTGGTATGGGTGCCCTTTTGTATGGAGACTTTGCAAAGGGTGATTCCTTTGGTGCTTCCGGGTCACTGCCTTTGTACCCTGGATCTTCAGGACGCATATTACCATGTCCCGGTGCATCCTCGGTCTCGTCGCTTCCTGAGGTTTTGTGTTCAGGGGCGTCACTACCAGTTCCGGGTTTTTCCCTTCGGTCTTCGTTCTGCCCCAAGGGTCTTTACAAAGGTGGTGGCTCCCTTGGTCGCCTGGCTTCATCTTCAGGTAGTGATGGTGTATCCCTACCTAGATGACTGGTTGGTCCATTCTCCCTCTCGGGTCCTGTTGTTGGAGGCCAGGGAGTTGGTGTGTTCTGCGTTGCGTCAGCACGGTTTTCTGATCAACTTGCCAAAGTGCCAGTTGACTCTGTCTCAGGACCTGGTGTTCATTGGGGCTCGGTTTCATATGGATCTCAACCGTGTGTTCCTGCCCGATCCTTGGGTTTTGACCCTGGTGTCCCATTGCTCGGCGATTCCGGGCGGGGGGTTCCTTTGCGGTGCACCTCTGGTTGCGTCTTATGGGCCTGATGGCAGCGACTGTTTTTACTGTGGCCTGGGCTCGTTTTCACCTGCGCCCCTGTGGGGGTATCTCCTGTCCCACTGGAATCCGTTGTCCCGCGATTTGGAGTTTCTTCTGCCAGTGTCTCCTGTGGTCCTCCCGATTCTTCTTTGGTGGTCGGCGCGGTTCCATCTGTCTCAGGTTCTACCTTTGCAGCCTTCTCCTTCGCTGGTCTTGATGACGGATGCCAGCTCCTTGGGGTGGGGGGGGGGCCTTGGGGTCCCGGTCCCTTCAGGGTCGTTGGTCCGTCCTGGAGAGTCGCCGGTCTTCCAACTGGAGGGAGTTGACGGCTGTGTCCCGTGCTGTGATGGGGTTTCGGGGCCCGTTGCTTGGCAGGAACGTTCTGGTGAGGTCGGACAATATGGTGGCTGTGGCCTATCTCAATCATCAGGGAGGGGTCCGTTCGTCCTCTCTGAATGCGGTGGTCGTTCCCCTGTTCTGTTGGGCGGAGGATCATCTGCTGTCTCTGACTGCGATTCATATCAGGGGAGTGGACAACTGTGTGGCGGATGTCCTGAGTTGTTGCTTTCTGGGTTCTCTGGAGTTGTCTCTCACCCGGGTTGCGTTTCAGCTTGTGTGTGGGAGGTTTGGGCATCCCTTTCTGCTTCTGTTCCCGATTTCTGCAGAAGGGTTGTTGGGGGGTGGGTGCCCTGTCGATTCCTTGGCCATCCTGCCTGCTTTATGCCTTTCCTCCTCTGGCACTGATTCCCCGGTTTCTGTCCTGACTGTGTCTGGAAGATCAGGAGGTGGTTGTGGTCCTTCCCTTTTGGCCTCGGAGGACTTGGTTTCCAACGGTTCGTCTTTTGGCGGTGTGGGCCCTTGGTTTCTCCCACTGTCCCCGTCTCCCCTGAGGTCCTCCCCGTCCCTGTCTCTTCTCCGGTTGCGGCTGTCGGTGTGGAGGTTGAGAGGCAGGGGTGGCGGCGGCGAGGTTTCCCGTCGCATTTGGCGGTGGCCCTTCAGGGTTCACGTCGGCCTTCTACCCTCAGATGATCGGCATTGGGGTAATTTCAGTTGTTGGTGTTCGGCGTTGAGCCTTTCCCCTTTGCACTGTTCTTTGCAGGCTTTGCTTCAGTTTTTGTGGGAAGGTTTCGAGAAGGGTTGGGCTGTGTCCACTTTGCGTGCTCAGTGGGCGGCTGTTCGGGCGTTTCGTTCCCCGTGGGGTAACCTTTCTGATGGTGAGGATTTGGTTTCTCGTCTGCTCTGCAGTTTTTCTCTTTCTCGTCCCGTGTCCCGGCCTTCCTTTCCCCTGTGGGATTTGCCCTTGGTCCTTCGGGCTTTGATTGACCCTCTGTTTGAGCCTTTGTCGGAGGTGGACTTGAAGTTCGTTGCTTTCAAGGTTGTGTTTCTGATGGCCATCACCTCTGATCGTCGCCTTGGCGAGTTGGAGGTTTTGATGGCACGTGAGCCTTTCTTGTCCTTTTCGGATGGTGGGGTGGTGCTTCGCCTTGATTCTTCTTTTGTGCCGAAGGTTGCTTCTCAGTTTCACAGGTGCCAGGAGTTGGTGTTGCCTGCGTTGGGTTCTGTTCTGGATTCCCCTGGTGATCCCTGTTGGTCCTTGTTGGATGTGTGCCGTGCTTTGCACGTTTATCTTGAGCGCACGGCGGCCTTTCGTGTGACGGATTCCCTTTTTGTCTCCTTTGGGGCTGCTTCCCGTGGGCGTAGGGCTTCCTTTGTGTCTATTGGTCGTTGGCTGAAGCAGGTTATTTCCTTGGCCTACTCTCTGTCTGGGTCCCCTCCTCCTGTGGGTGTTCAGGGACGTTTTACGCGGGGGGCCTCTTGGGCTGAGGTCCGGGGTGTTCCTCTCTCTGAGATTTGTAGGGGGGCCACTTGGGTTTCTTCCAATACTTTTATCCGCCATTGCCGCCTCCTCAACTTGTTGGGTGATCAAGCTGGTTTTGCTTTGGGGGTGTTGGGTTGTGTTCGCCCATGATTCTTCTGTTTCTCAATAAACCTCTGGGTTTTTGTTTGCTGTCCTGGTAGTTGGTTGTGTTTTTTTCTGGATGAAAGAGGGGTCTGCTTTGGTATTTCTCACTTTGTTTATGAAGGTGTCGAGGACGGAGGGACCTGGGGGTAATGTCCTATCACTTACCGGTAATCTTCATTACTCCGGGTCCCGTAGTCCTCGACACCTTCATGGATTCCCTCCCTCCCTCCCGATCTGCCGGCCTTCCTCCTTGGTTTGGTATTTCAGAGGGAATGCTGGGACCTGTACGCTTATGTACTCCCGGCGGGAGGGGGAGGATAGGTCCAGCATTCCTTTGTCTTTTTTTCTGTCAGCGAGATAGAATATATCACTTTGTTTATGAAGGTGTCGAGGACTACGGGACCCGGAGTAATGAAGATTACCGGTACGTAATAGGACATTCATTATAACATAACATTAGCATACCATAGCATGACATAACCATATCATAGTATAACAGCATAGCACAAGATAACATAAGATAGCATAGAATAACATAATATATTTTAACATAACATTAGCATATCATAGCATAACATAACATAACATTACCATATCATAGTATAACAGCATAGCACAAGATAACATAGCAAAGCATAACAAAATAATATAACATAACATTAGTTATCATAGCATAACAAGGTAGCATTAGCATATCATAGTATAACATAGCATAAGATAACATAGAATAGCTAACATAACATATGATAGTATTAGCATATCATAGTAGAACATAACATGCTATAGCACAAGCTAATAACATACCAAGGTCGATGTCTTTGCTAGCAGAAGTGAAGTGTTTTTTATTCATATTTTCGAGCAGCTCTTGATCAGTAATGCATTCTCACTTCCACGTATATGCAGGCTAAATCTTCCACTTGTTTATTAATTTTGGGAGAGTTTGTGGAGTGAGCTTCTCTATGTAAAGACACATTTGAATGATGATTGGTTATTATGTATGTAACATTAGGACATGGTGCCAATTCATGTCATGTTTAGGTCCCGGATCCCTGCTGCTGAAATGCTATAAGAACTGCTGTTGTTTTGGGGTCTGCGCCAATGCTTGTTCCCTCAGCCCTAGAGACAGACTCCATGTTATAGACCAATGTCTGACTTTGGACTTTTGAATATTTTTCATGTTTCTCTCCGCCTTTGAATCCAAGCAGTCCCTCTGACAATTCCCTCTTTGACTTGTCGCATTTTGTGCAGTTTGACTTGACTTGAGCTTGCTGTACGGGTAGCTGACACGCCGAGACCGACATTTCAGGTCTCTCTTTGCCAGCCCTTATCAAGAAGGCCACGTCACCTTTGTTAGTGCCCATACTGAGTGCCGCTGATTCCGTATTCAAGAACGCACTAGTTGCATATCTATCCTACATAAACTTTGCCCTGACGAAGTTCAATTCATGAACGAAACGTGTTGGCTGATGTATTTTACTAATCACATGGATTGTCAAAAATAAAGATTGATACAACGAAGACACTGATCGAGTTTCTTTATTAACGTAATACAGTCCTGGGAGTGCACCGTTCCATTGTCCTTACAGTTCTGTTTTCCTGCTTGGCGGGTTGCATCCCACAACGGCGGGTGCAGGAGCTGATTGTGCACACCAACCACCAACTGACACTTAAAATACTACCTGGGGAACACACAGAGTAAAGTGCGGCATTTGGAGTCCGCCGTTGGTTTTTGGTTTCATTGACTTGAGTAACCATTTGCCTTTTTACCTTCTGTAGTGATTTCTAAGTTTTAAATAAATCTTTATGGTTCGTACTTGAATCGTGTCGTGTGTGGATTTCCAAGGAGGGTTCTGTGGGGCTTCTTGTAATTTCCTGTCTAGGGATCTCATCTCTGGGACTCGCACATCGCCTCTGTTCATCTGATTGGCCCTTCTGAGGACAGAAGCCCCAGCTCTTGGCTCTCTTTGTAGGTGGTTTTGTTTCACTCATCTCTGGTTTTTGCTGGCCGGTGGATCGGTTGTATGATGTTACAACGCGATCAAAATGATTGCGGTACATCACAATGCATCTTTTACAACGGAAGTCGTTACCACGACTTGCGCTGTAGGGTGCTGGACTTAGGAATAGTAAGATTTACTATTCGAACTCCAGCCTACGTACAGTAGGGAAGGTGTTGGAATAGTAAATCTACTATACCTTAGTCTAGAGCGCCCTCCAGCGCAAGTCGTGGTAACGACTTGCGTTGTAAAAGATTCGTCGTAATAGCACCGCAGTGTTTTTACCGCGTTGTGATGGATGTTTACCGGTGGATCTAGCTGGGGTTGCCAGCCGCGCTCCTGACAGTGGTACCGCGACTAGACCAGGTGAGAAAGGTCTCCCGGTTGGGTTTGGAATGGGGCCCGGAAGCTGTTAGTAAACGGATGATTTATAATCACCTCGGTAAGAACAAATTCAGAAGAATTCAGAACTCAGAAACTGTGAGTCACATTTCACCTTTCGCAAAAATCTGAAGACCTGGCTATTCAAAGTCATTGTTTTGGGACATTTGGGGGCAGATTTACAATCCCCCTTTGCCACTCGTATGTTAATTTTCCCATGTTAAAAATGATGCAAAAGTGGCGCAAGGGGCTTGTAAATAAGCCCCTTGGTCTGCGTCTGCCTTGCGCCGGGAAACCCTTTGGGGTAGCTGTGTAAGTTCTAATAATAATATATATTTTTTTTTTAAATGTAGGCGGGGTGCTTTGACAAATATAAACCTCTACTTTTCAGATCAGTAATTGCCAATGGATAGCGAAGACCCATTGACTATGTGTTGCATGATCCAAGGGGTTAGAGGGTCTCGCGGTAATGATAATAATAGTGAGAAAAGTACAGAGGCATCTGGGCTGCTGCCTGGCTTAGATTATCTAGGGGCATATGTAGGTAATTTCCCTTTTGCGATTCTCAAATAGCGATTTTTAAGGAATCGCTATTTGAGAATTGCAAAATGGAATGTACGTAATAATTCTCACTTTTTTTGCGAATCTCTAACATTCCTTAATTGCGATTAGCAAATTGTGAATCGCAATTAAGGAATGAGCGTCCCATTCATTCCTATGGGTTAAGAGACCCATAGGAATTAATGAGGATACATTCTCAAATACATTTGAGAATCGCAATTCCAAGGGTGCCAGGGTGTCCAAAGGACACCTGTTGCACCCCTGGAATGTGCCTGTAAGTACATGTCTGTGCGCCACATTGCACTTTGATTTTTTTTTTTTAAAAAGACATTTTGACAGAAAATCGCAAAATACCATCTACTTCAAGTAGGCGGTATTTTGCGATTCCTTAAGCCAAAATCGCAATTTTAAAAGCACCCCTACCTAGCATTTAAGGAATCGCAAAATTGCGATTCCTTAAATGCTTGAGAAAAATAAGGAATCGCAATTTTTGCGATTCCTTATTTTGCTAAGTGGCACCTACATATCACAACGCCGTTTGCGATTTTCAAACGCCGAAATTCGCCGAATTTCGGCGTTTGCGAATCGCTAACACCTACCTACATATGCCCTTTCTCTCTTGTCATCATCGCAATAATACCAGATTCCTAAAAGGGGCGACCTGTGTCGGGAAGCTCGTCGTTTGGACGCCAAAAGACTGAGCCTCAAGGAATGTTCTGCTCAGTACTTCCAAGTGGATGTTTCCAAGCAATGAAAGTATTTATATGTAATTTCCATAATGTTAAATTTATATCCCAATTACTTTTTATTTTTCTCTCTTGTCTCACGTTATTTATTCTAATTGCATGCTGCTATTTCAGTTTATTATTATTATTACATTTTATGTTACAGTATATGCCTTTAGATGTATATTACACTGTCATGATATCTTGATTTTCAAATACAATTTATTTACATTTTAAAACTTAATAACTTCCACGTGGATAGGCTGACTAATGCACTTGCGATTAAATATTCCCATTCGTGATTCCCAGACTCGGGAATGGCGGGATAGCACCTCGCAATGAGACAAGCGAGCAGGGACCTTGCTCCACAAAGGTGGAATCCAGCCATGAACAGATTTAGGGTGGAGGCAGGCTTGAGGGTGCTCTGGGTGGGGGCCTCTGTGAAAGCTGGTGAGCACCCATGCGTGTGCACTGTTATGTTTATTCAAAAACTATTTATGGTCGTTCCACTCCCTGGAATGCACACAAACTGTCCCCGAGACGTGCATGGGTTTGTGTTTATCCAGCCTGTCAGAAGGGGCAGGGGCAAACAAGGACATTATTTCACAAGCCCCATGCTTTAGCAGGCGCGGCAACATTTATATATAGATATTAAAAGCACAGCTGCACTAGTAATGAATGAGGAGACAGCTAATACAGCGAGTACCGCTAGGTGGCGTCAGAGCATCGTCCAGTGAATGGGCCATTTCAGTTTCTTGACCCCGCGCCCCTCATCCCCAAGAGGCAAATCAAAACCTTCTAACATGCCTGTTTGTGTTTCCATCGTTGGATCAGGAAGGCCTCGGGAATTGATCCTCTAAATAAAGTTTGAAAATATGCAGCAAAAAGGTGCATTTTATAATACGACTTTGAAAGAATTTGGCCAAAAATTAAATATCTGTCAGTATTTGCTTCTTTTTTCTTTATTTCCTTCATATTTGGGTCATTCTTTCGTTCCTTTGTTCCATCTTTTACTTTAGTCGAACGTTACTTCCTCCTTTCCATTCTTCTTTTCTTCTTGTTCTTTGCTTTCTGGTTATCATCATCTTGTCATTCCTTCACGTCTTTCCTGTGCTTCCCTTATTTTATTCGGCCTGTCTCTTTTTCCTTTTACAATCCTTGTTCCCTTCCTTGCTTTCTTCCTTCCTTTCCCTTTTAAATACATCTTTCCTTATTTATAGCATTTCATTCAGTTTACCTGCTTTCATTCTTTCTTTCTGTTTTATTTAGCTTTTATATTCCTTGGTCCTTCTTTTCTTCTATACTTACATTATTTTTTGACATCCTTCCCCTTCCATATTTATCACTCTGTCTTTCTTTCTTTCTTTCTTGCGTCCTTCCTTTTGTGTTCCTCCTTCAGCGCTCACTCACTCTATTTGCCTCCCACTTATTTCTAATTTGCCATTTTCATCATTTCTCTTTCCATGTCATGTATTTGGTCCCTTTGACACTACTTGCACCCACCCCACATTTGTATCATGGTGTCTCCTTTCTTGCAGCGTTTATTAGCTTCTGTCCCTGCCCTGTGTCCTGCCAGTCGCGTATCAGAAGTAGGAAGCGCTATGAAGAATCCTTTCCTCCGTCCCGGCGCACCCCTGCTGAAGTTGGTAAGGAGTGTGCCTCACTGCCTCCTTGCTAATACCCCTCAAAGTGGTGGACTCCAGGTTACAATTGTGCATTAGTACATTTTACGCATGGAGTACTCTAGGGAACCTTTACACCCAGATTTTTCGAATTTTTCTGGACCCAATATTTTTATTGGTTTTAAAACACCGTGTTTATCCATGCTAACCAGTAGTAAAGTGCCTGTGCTCCCCCTTTAAACCTGGTTAAATTGGCAGACTTCTAAATTGCTTATAAGTCCCTGGTATATGGCACAAAGTGTACTCAGGGCCCAGGAGTTAAATGCCACTCGCATGACTACAACAACAACAAATAATTGAGTAGGGAATTCTGCAATTCATCTCGTCCACTGCCAATCCCTCTGGGGCACATTCCAGTCCATAATTTTCACCCACCATGCCACTCCAGACAAAGTCCCCCTCCAAAGGGGTGACAGGAACCCCAGACCAGTTTCGACCCACTCTGGTCTCCTCAGTGAGGTATAGATTGAGTCCTGTGACACAGTTACCATATCTGGACATACCCGTCACACTTACAGCCGAGACTGCAACAACAACGAGGTGATGGATGGAATGCTTGAATGAATCTCATCCTCTGGCAATTTATCTGGGTTGCATTCCAGTCCATCGTTTTTTGACCGCCGTGCCACTCTAGACAAAGGCCCTCCTTATGCAAATCAGTTCCGACCTTGATTCTCATTTGAACAGTCGATCCCGAAACTGCCAGACAAGGCCCCTCCAGAAGGGACCACAACGATAGGTTGGAATGCTACCCCGACCAATTGCCAATGGTAAGTGTAATGTAGTCAATGGACAGTGCCCAGTGACCACACTGGTCAGGCACTAGGACCAGCCCGAGGGAAGGCAGAGGGCGGGAGGAAAGGGAGGAGCTGGGGGACGAAAGGGCAGTTTACTGCTGACCACCATGCCTGTAAGATATGAATAAAGAAGCTCCCTACTATACCAGTTGTCCGCGTGGTCATTGAGTCACCCACGACTCTACAACTGGCGACGAGGCTAAAGACACCCTGCGCGTGTGCATAGCCACTGCAGCGACCGGCGACCGACTGGCCTGGGCCTGGATCTCACCCCACGTCCGGAGGCTCGAGCGCGCTGCGTGTCCAGATAGGACAACGCCCACCGAGTGCCCACCTCGGCGGCGAAAGCGGATCCGACGAAAGTCGACGTAGAGCGCCCACCGAGTGCCCACCTCGGCGGCGGAAGCAGACCAGAAGAACGCCCACCGAGGGCCCACCTCGGCGGCGAAAGCGGACCAGAAGAGCACCCACCGAGTGCCCACCTCGGCGGCGGAAGCGGACCAGAAGAGCGCCCACCGAGTGCCCACCTCGGCGGCGGAAGCGTGGCAAGACCTCCACCCCCACCGAGTGCCCACCTCGGCGGCGGAAGCGGACCAGAAGAGCGCCCACCGAGTGCCCACCTCGGCGGCAGAAGCGTGGCAAGACCTCCACCCCCACCGAGTGCCCACCTCGGCGGCGAAAGCGGACCAGAAGAGCGCCCACCGAGTGCCCACCTCGGAGGCGGAAGCGTGGCAAGACCTCCACCCACCGAGTGCCCACCTCGGCGGTGGAAAAGGAAGAAGACTGCCCTGTTACCTGTGGTGTCTCCAGCGGCGGATCCCCGGCTTCGGTGAGTGAAGACGCCGACCCAGCCAGACTCCCGGTAGAAAATCGAATGAAATCGGCCGAAATCCCGCCAAAAAACGAGATTCCCGGCGGCCATCTTGAAGTCAGGCAATCTCGACCAATCCCCTGCGAGGGATTTCCGGCGGCCATTTTGAAGTCAGGCAAAGGCCCTAAAGTGACAAACAAGCACTGGCGAGTGCTGCGAAGAGAATAAACAAGCACTGGCGAGTGCAACGAAGACTACAAACGAGCACTGGCGAGTGCAACGAAGATAATAAACAAGCACTGGCGAGTGCTGCGAAGAGAATAAACAAGCACTGGCGAGTGCAACGAAGACTACAAACAAGCACTGGTGAGTGCAACGACTCCGGCCAAGAGAGTGAACACGGACTGAAGTAGACGTCAGGCACTACGAGCAAACAATGGGCGACTCTGCCCCTGAGAGCACGTCGAGAGCATCGCTCCTGCGGCGCCCCGAACCCCTCATTATCGAAGCTGGCAGTGAGTGCAACACACCTAGTAAACAAGCACTGGCGAGTGCAACGCAAACAACAAACAAGCACTGGTGAGTGCAACGACTCCGGCCAAGAGAGTGAACACGGACTGAAGTAGACGTCAGGCACTATGAGCAAACAATGGGCGACTCTGCCCCTGAGAGCACGTCGAGAGCATCGCTCCTGCGGCGCCCCAAACCCCTCATTATCGAAGCTGGCAGGAGTATGAGCCTGAGGTGGCAAGAATGGATAGAAGACTTTGACGACTTCATAAAAGCATCCAAGATAACTGACGAGGAAGGACAACTACTCTTCCTCAGGAACCTGATTGGCAGGGACGGGGGCCGGGTCCTGAAAGAACTGCCAGAAGAATCCTTGGTGTCCTACACAAAAGCACGGGAAGCCCTGGACGGTAAATTCCTGCACAAAAAGAACGTTGACTATGAGCGGTACACCCTAAACAGAGCCGTGCAAGAGAGAGGTGAACGAATGGAGGCGTTCATGACTCGTCTGAACCGCCTAGCAAAGCACTGCGAGTTTGACAAGGTTTTAAAGGAAGACGCTCTGCGACTAAGAGTCATAGAAGGATGCCTCTCCGAACCATTGAGACGTAAGTTACTGGAGAAAAGCTACACACTAGCAGAAATCGTGGACATGACGAGAGTAGAGGAGCAAGCTGACGATTACGCAAAGAGCATGGAAAGCGGAAAAAGTGAGAGACCGGAACAAGCCTTCAGGATGCAGTTTCGGCACGAACATCGGCGGTCTCCGCCACGTGATCGCTCGTCCAGGTCTAAGAAACATCACCACCAGTCCCACAGAAGGCACAAAGACACGAGATACACAAAAGGACGCTCGGACAAACACACCAAATGTTCCCGATGCGGCTACGACTATCCACATGCAGATGCATGCCCAGCACTGGGTGAGCAATGCCGGAAATGTGGGAGAGACAACCATTTAGAAAGTATGTGCGGGGCAGTGTCGAAAGGCGATCACAAGGGAAGCCACCGACGATACCCAGACAGTCGCCATCATATCAGGGCTGTCGAAGACAAACGCGACTCATCCTCTGGGTCGTCACAATCAAGCGGCCGCTCCTGCAGGACATGTCAGTCTCGGCGATCATCCTCAAGAGGATCTCAATCTCCATCACCCGTTCCCCGAAAAGAATACCTCTATCGGGTGGCAGACCTTGACCAACTAAAGGAATACCCGCGCCTGGACATTAACATTGGCTCTCACCCCACACAGTTTGTGCTCGATAGTGGGGCAACGCTAAACTATCTACCGGCCGCTGAATATCACCGGATGAATCCACCGCCCGAACTAATGGAGGCCCATGTGCAAGTGTACACGTGGATGGCTGAAGAGCCACTGACGTGCCTTGGAAAGTTCTAAACTGACCTTTCATATGAAGATCGGACAATACCAGCGTACATCCATGTTATTGAAGGGCCCGAAGCCGACTGCCTCCTGAGCCTGGCAACTGCCGAACGGCTGAAACTGGTAGATATCCTATTCAGAGTCACTGACAAACCAGCACTCATCCGAAAATTCCCAAAGCTATTCCAAGGTCTAGGAAAACTGAAGAACTGCCAAATAAAACTACATATGGATGAACAAGTCATGCCGGTGGCACAACACCACCGAAAAATTCCATTTCACCTACAAGAAGCCGTGGAGAAGGAACTCGGAGACCTGCTAGAAGCAGACATCATCGAGAGAACGGAAGGGCCGACCCCGTGGGTCTCCCCGGTCGTGGTGGTCCCAAAGAAAGGAGAAAGAGGCCGAGTTCGTCTGTGTGTAGACATGAGAGCACCCAATACGGCCATCGAAAGAGAGAGACATCCTGGCCCACACATCAGTGACCTGATCACGTCCCTCAACAGAACAAAGATATTTTCAAAACTGGACCTCAACAAAGGATATCATCAAGATACATCACAACATTCTCGACACATCTTGGACTATTCAGATATAAGAGACTAAGTTTCGGAGTGTCATCAGCGGCAGAGATATTCCAAGAGGCCATCAGGAGAACAATACACCACATCCCACAGGTTCTGAACTACAGTGATGACATCCTCGTATACGGAGCAACAGCAGCTGAACACAACAAAGCGGTGAATCAGGTCTGTCAAGCACTGATGGACGCGAACCTCACACTTAACGAAGCTAAATGTGAACTGCACAAACCAACACTAAAGTTCTTCGGACACCTATTCTCTGGAAATGGAATGAAACCAGACCCAGAAAAGGTAGCAGCGTTAAATTACACACCAAGCCCGAAGGACGTGGGCGATGTACGTTCGTTCCTAGGCATGGCCAGCTACTGCTCCAGATATATTCCCGACTATGCTACATTAAGCTACCCGTTAAGGAAGCTCACTAAACAAGGGCAATCTTTCCAGTGGTCCACCCAGTGTGAAGGAGCGTTTAGGGAAATTAAGAGAACTGTTGAATCAGCAAAGAACCTAGCATACTTCAACCCAACAATGAAGACGGAGATAACGGTGGACGCCAGTCCTGTAGGATTAGGAGCCATCCTAGCACAGTATGACAGGAACGGAGACCAAAGGCACATAGTAGCGTATGCTAGCAGAAGCCTGACGGACACAGAAAGGGCCTACTCGCAACCAGAAAAAGAAAGCCTGGCGGTTGTCTGGGCGTGTGAACACTTCCACATCTTCATCTTTGGAAAACACTTCACACTCATAACTGACCACCAGGCCCTAATCACAATCTTTGGAAACCCGAAAGCAAAAATGCCACCAAGAATAGAGCGGTGGGGCCTAAGGCTGCAAGAATACACATACACCATCATCCACAAGCCAGGCAAGGACGCAAACCCGGCCGACTACATGTCACGACACCCCATCAAAGACAACAAATCAGAACCATCAATAGCGGACGAATACATTCGCTTCATAGTGAATCAAGCGAGGCCTCCGGCTGTACCACTGGATGCCATCTGTGAAGCAACACAAACGGATGCCACCCTGCAAGAAGTGAAAAACATGATCCAAACCAACGGCTGGAGACACAAGTCAAACAATGGACAAAACGACACTGACATGGCGGCATTCAAACATGTCCATGAAGAACTGTCGATAGCCGACAATGGACTTATTTTACGAAACACGAGAATAGTAATACCACGACTACATAGACAAGGGGTTATCGACCTAGCGCATGAGGGACATCGGGGTGTGGTAGCTACAAAAAGAGCACTCCGCGAAAGGGTCTGGTTCCCAACCCTAGATCAGATGGTGGAGGCGACATTGAAGGACTATCCGCAATGTCAACTCGTAAGTCGTCCAGACCCCCCTGCACCGCTACAAATGTCCCCACTACCGGAGGGCGTCTGGCAACACATTGCCATCGATTTCTTCGGCCCAATCAAATCGGGCCAATATGTCCTGGTCATCATGGACGAATACTCCAGATTCCCCATCGCCCAGCTGTGCGCCTCCACGAAAGCATCAAGTGCCATACCCATCCTAGAAGAGGTTTTTGCAGCATGGGGAATTCCCCTAGTGGTGAAGTCGGACAATGGACCACCTTTCAATAGCCACGAATTTGCTGAGTTCGCCCAACACCTCAACTTCACACACCGCAAGATCACACCATTATGGCCACAGGCCAACGGAATGATTGAACGTTTCATGGCCACGATCAAGAGGACCCTCCAGCAAGCAGAACTCACTGGAAAGCGCCTGCAGACAGCACTTGACGAGGTGCTGCGGGCCTATCGAAACACGCCTCACTCCACCACGGGCAAATGTCCCGCTACCATCATGCTAGGACGCCCAGTGCGCACCAGAATACCAATGATGAACCTGACCGCGCCAGAACTGGATACCGACTCTGATCACGAAGAGATCGCGGCAAGAGACAAAGAAAAGAAGGAAAAGATGAAAGACTATGCTGATGAGCGACGTCATGCGGCCCCCCGCAAATAAAAGAAGGAGACTGGGTGCTGGCAAGACAAGAGCAGCACCGGAAGACGGACTGTCGATACAACGAGGTTCCTCTCAAAGTGATCCAACAAAAAGGAACAATGATCACAGCGGAGACCGAAGGGAAGAGACTCACCAGAAATGTGACATACTTCAAAAAGTGCGGACCCACTGTCACCGAGCGACTGGCTGATCCCAAACTGGAGCCAGAAGACCTCGAAACACTGACAACCAACAGATCATTACCCATGGGGATCGCTGACGAGAATGAGAGTGACAACTCTGACCATCAAGCACGCCCCAGACGTGTGATCAAGAAACCGTCGCGTCTGATTGAAGAACCTTAAAGAAACAAACTCATGACTTGACCAGGGACATGTCATTGTGTCATCATCCACCGGGGGGGGAGATGTAATGTAGTCAATGGACAGTGCCCAGTGACCACACTGGTCAGGCACTAGGACCAGCCCGCGGGAAGGCCGAGGGCGGGAGGAAAGGGAGGAGCTGGGGGACGAAAGGGCAGTTTACTGCTGACCACCATGCCTGTAAGACATGAATAAAGAAGCTCCCTACTATACCAGTTGTCCGCGTGGTCATTGAGTCACCCACGACTCTACAGTAAGATTTATTGCAAGCATTTCTCCATCACCTTTAGTGTGCTTCATGTACCTCCTTCGATGTACTTGGGTCCTGACCTCACTGTGCCATAGGAACCAAGATACACTCGACTGGTGAGCGCCAATCTGGGTGAATGCAGTCTTGGGTTGCTTCTGTTACTGTTCAAGGAGGACTTGGCCTGGCACTTTGGGCTTGACTGTTCCTATGAAAGCAGGGTCAGGACTGATTTGCATATGGCTGTGTCTAATCTGAGGTGGCATGGTAAGCAAAAGAAAAATGGTTTGGAGTGCTAAACTGAACGATTGCCAATCAGTAGATCTATTGCAAGCATTCCTCCCATCAACTTCAGTGAGTTTGATGTACTGCTATAAGTGGCAAGGGTTTCCCAGATGTGGGTTCCGCGCGCACTGTACCACTGGAACCACGCTACAGCCAACTGAAGAGCACTAATCACAGCAAAAACGGTCTTGGGTTGATTGTGTCCCAGTTCAGCAAGGACACAATCAGGGCCTGGCAGTTCATGCTGGACTGTTCTTTTAAGAGCAGGGTCAAGCCTGATTTGCATATGACTGGATCCAAACTGAGGTGGCACGGTGGGGCAAAAGAATGATGGGTTGGAAGGCTACTCTGAGTGTTTGCCACCAGTTAGACTTATTGCAAACATTCCAACTTTTGTGTGTTTCATGCAGTGCCATTAGTGGACTGCCGCACCTATTGTAGCATCCACTTCATCGGCACAGCAAACACTGCTTCAGGTCTACCATCATAGCCTGACTGTAACACTGTAAAAACTGCTATTCCACCTGTCAAAAAACTCTTCTGTCACCCCTGTGTACACCTTGTAGCCTACATGGCAGGGTGCATGTTTTTTTAAAGTAGGACATGTAGAAAGTTTGTGGCCTGATGTACGACCATTCCATTTTGCGAGTCGCAAATTGCAACGTCACAATTTGTGACTCGCAAAATGGAATGCACAACATTGTCACAGACACTGTTTGCAATTCCTGATGGGGTCACTAAAGACCTACCTCATTAATATTAATGAGGTGAGTCGCAATTTGTGACCCCTTAAGAATCTCACATATTACAGGGATGGTGGCCTGCTGGGGACAGCTAATAGGTTACCGACTCACAAAATAGGATTTGTACATACCACGACCCTTTAAGCAGTTGCAAACGGGCCGATTTTCCATTTGCGACCTCTGGCCTATCCTGGGGTGCCACTTCACCTTTCTGACCCTACCCAACCCTACTGCACAGCATATTGGTCCAATTCAAAATGGCATCACCCTGGATTCCCTAGTCATATCTCCTCTGGGGGCCTCAGCTCCTCCCCTCTATGACATCCCTGGCAGGGCCTTTCCCACCAAATCTAGGGGAGCCCCCTCCTATGATGGCTTCAGAGGTCTGGACCCCTCCTTTGTTCTATGGGTTTGGGCTGGCCCTTACTTTTGTGCCAGGGCACAGTGTGACACCTTTTTGATTGATACCAAAGTCAAAGAAGGCTTTATTCGATTGATTAAACAAACAATCATAAAAGCACAACATTTAAAAATACATTCAAACAATTCATACAGACATAACTTGCATAAAATTTACGTTGATAATTTCATACAATAGGTTAAAAATATATTAAACTTACAAAGCCTTCATACAGTGGGTTAAAAAAACTGTATTAAACTTACAGAAGCCTGTATCTCATTAAAAACATTTAAGTGCACAAGTGTTTATTTAGGCTCAAAACCTTTTTCAGGAAGATTGTTATCCTGAAAACGCTATGCTCATTATCTAGGTATTGTAGAGCCAGGAAAGCAGGACGGCATTGGCATAGCCCGCACTGATTCAAAATAGGTTCCAAGAGCAAACTCCTGGGAGCAGAATAAAACCTACAGAAAAAAGTAATGTGTATCGTGGATTGTGGGGAAGTATTATCGCAGGGGCATAGTTGGAGGTCTTGAGACCAGTGGGAAAAGTAACTAGTCAAAAAAGAACCCCAACCTAAAACGAGTTAGTAAAAATCTATCATAGGCACGAGGTACAAACGTTAAGTAGGGTTGAATATTAAAAGTAGTTAAGACCATCTGATTACGCAGGACTGTGGGTTTTAAAATCTCAGATGACATTCTAATGGAATCCAGGAGCAAGATACCCCTGGGATCACTTGAGGCCCCCCTAGGGGGGCCCGCCCCCCAGTTTGAAGACCTCTGCCCTATTGTCTTATTTCCTTCCTTGTTATTGCCCTAATGGTAGTAGGATTAGTAAAATAATCTAAATGACCAAGATCTTTTAAGAAATTATAAACATATTTTAGCCATGGAATCCTCATTGCGCCTTCCAGTTTCAGAATATCTGAAAGGCTATCTCTGTTCAATTTGGCCTCTTCTTTAGTCCAGAGCCTTTGCCATAACAGCACAGGCTCGAGCCTAATTAGATCAGAGATAAAAGGTAATCCTAACTCTGCGTGACAGATGCATGCTGAGGTACTACTCGGGACCGATAAGATATATCTTAGGAAGGAATTCTCTACTCTCTGGATTGGAAACGGATCAGCAGACCCCCAAACCCCGCCGCTGAGACACACTTGGCCTTGTAGATTTTAATAAGCTCTTCTGGGGTTTTTTTGCCTAGTTTTTTCGCAAGGGCAGTAAGAGCAGCGGTAGTGCGCAGAAGTACCAATTTTTTTGCTGCGGGTGTTTTTACCCAGGTGTTGTTGTGGGTGGAAAGAATGCCCAAATATGAAAATTTCTTTGTAACCCCAATCTTTTGTCCTGCCACATACATACCTTTGTGTTTCTTTATGCCGATACCGCAGCGCATAATAAAAGTTTTTAGAGAGTGTACCCTTAAACCTAGGTCTTTCATAAAAAGGGAAAAACTGTCCAGAACGCACTGTAGGCCTATTTGTGTACGAGACATCAACACTGCGTCTTCTGCATACAAAAGGGCTGCGATAGAGCGACCGGCTACTAGGGGATAGTCTTGGTTGTCTATAAGAAGAACCTCCCCCAACCTGTTTATTTACAGGTTAAAAAGGAGCGGGCCAGGACACAACCATGCCTAACTCCGCTCCAGATCGGAAAAGCAGCCAAGCGCTCGCCCTTCAGACCGCAGCGGACGCAAGTCTTGGCATCGCTATAAAAACGTTTAAGAAAATAATATTTACCATAGTTTAATGTGGCGCACACAGTCAAATGCGTCCGTGAGATCCAAAAATGCAAAGAAAAGATTCCCTTTTTTAGCTCTAGTGTACTTAGAGCTTAGAGATTTATGCCCTGCTCAACAGTCCCCACACCAGTCCGGAAGCCATATTATAGGTCAGACAAGACAGGATTCTCATCTGCCCAGTCATGAAGGTGTTCCAATACAATTCTGCCCACTACCTTTGTTATAACGTCCAACAGGGAGATCGGTCTGTAACATCCTGGGTCTTGTCTGTCCCCATTCTTAAAAATGGGCACGATAGTAGACTCAACCCAGGTGGGTAAAAAATCAGTACTACAACTGGTGATAAGCACCTGTACCAGTAGGGGTCCCCACCGAGAGATGTTTGATTTGAACATATCTATGGTACTCCATCTGATCCAGGCGCCTTACCACCTTGACTTGCACTTAGGGCCCACTCCACTTCTTCTAGGGTGAACATTAATTCCTTATGGTTTGAGGTATAATTTAAGCCCTGACCCCCGCAGGCTTGAATATCCACCGTGTCAGAGTTTCCCTCACCCTTATATACTTGAGCAAAATGCCCAATCCACTGTTCCTCTGTTATGGCTATCTCAATAGACGGGCCGACCTCTCTAGTAAAAAAAAAAAAAATGGTGCCCTAATTACCTTCCAGAATGCCGCACTATCTCTAGCTACTGAGGCCACATGTAATGCTTCCCCAGAGCAGTATGCCTAAAATGAGATGAACATGCTCCTTTTTCTCTTAAAACTCCGTACAGGTTATCCCCAGCGTTCTCACATAACGTACAGTTGAAATCCCCATACAATATAAGTATTGTATCTTTTATCTTGCTTTTACCCACTGATCTCAATACTTGTGACATGTTTTTACAACAGTACCAACTTTCCCAGGGGGAATATTATTATAAAAATTAACCAGAAATATGAAGGATGATTTATTGAGATCCATTCTAACTAGGTGGTAGTAATCATCACTGGCAAGCATCGTAATGTCCTTTATGTTCATTCTGCTTGATATGTACGTGCATTAGCCTCCCTTTGACCTGCCACTCTGAACATTAACTGCTGGAGTGTGGTAGGTCCTGCTCCTTTTCAGGTGAATCGCTTCCTTAGACCATGTCTCCTGAAAACACAGGACCTCAAATTGTAGAATAAATTCCCACCACAATTGGGTGTTTAACTTGGAATGAGTCCCAGCAATATTCCATGAGACGATATTGCAAGGAGGAGGTTTAACATCCACAGGGTGATTATAAGGGTGGGTTACTGTCCCTGGTAGGTCCTCATTTGCATGTGTAGATGGAGAGGAGAAAGTTAAAGTACCCTGTAAATTACTCTGAGCCACGTTCTTTGAGCCCAAAAATCCTTGTACCTCAACTCTACTGCTATCGGCCGATATGCATTTAAGTCACTGGTTGGGAGAGAGACATTTAGAATATCATGGGGGTCATCCTGAGTCTCCATATTCAAGTTCAAAGGCCCTCGAATCAGTCCTCTATAGTTTCTGACATAATATTCACATACAGTACCATCATTACTCGTTAGATTCAACCCGGAATACCCCCTGTAATCAGGTCTACATATTTTGTGATTAAGTAATACACGTTTCCAGGAGTCCAGTCAATCAATGTCTACCAGTGAGTTCAGGGGATAAAAACGATTATATACTGGGACGGGATATCTAGGCTACCTGAGTCTTAAATGGTTGTCTCCCTCAGACAAAAAACCCTGTTGTGTTGGAGAATTTGATGGTCGATACAAGTATCCCAATGGTACTATGTGAATTCCGTTAAGATTAGAAGGTCCACTATTGCCCCTCTTTAGGATTGTGTGCACCAATAAAGGTGATTTGAAGGTTAGTACAACACAATCTTGACTGAATTATTTGGCTGAGGGACCAACCCACCCGATTCTTCGTACCATTTTAAAATCTGAAAAAAGGGGCTCTTTGAAGCCAATCCTTCTAGTTAGAAAATGAAGGGACTTACTCCTTAAGGTCGACCAATGTTCAAAGGCATTATTGATTCTTGTAGATTTCTGCCTGTCTTTGTTACTTTACTTCCGCCATTCACCCCTACAGTCTGTGCTCCCGTTTCTGAGCCTACGGGGTTGCTGGGGACTATCGTTGTACATCTGTCCTTGGTAGGATGTTGGCCAGCGTGGATAGGTGGGTTCTCTATGTTGGGTGTAATCATGTTGGGATTATTATTCCTATGACATGTTTGATCAGTAGCATTGGGACTAATGAATGATCCAACACCCGTGCCTGTCCCCCTGTTAGGCGGAATGCATTCGTTTGAGTTGGTGCTATCTACCAATATTGCTGGATGTATGTATCAGGCTCTGCTTTCCGTCTTCTTCGGGGCCGTGCTGAGAGTCCAATACCCGCCCCCTCTGAACTGCCTCAGAATCTGAATGAAACGAAAACAGACAACCGAGACAGGTCCGAGGTCGCGGGAAAGGAAGGGGACAGCGGGGAGGGAGATCTGAAATGACAAATAACAGAGAATTAGATCGCCCCACCTCCCTTACTTGTAAGAGCCACCTTCTTTCTATTCCTCACAAGAAACCCCCCAAATGAGTGTAGGCTATACCTGTAAAGGAACATACAACGGACCAAATCCAATGGAGACAGTAGTTTGAGGAGGTATCAGGAACTATACCCAACTGTGAAGATAAAATAATACATATTCAAGATCTTTTGATAGGCAAATGTACTTCTCGACTATCCTGTGTAAGACTGTACTACACATACCATTTACTATGCATCAATTTCTTTGTATGGGCACTTCCTGTTCCAGTACTGCAATACCCCTCTTGTCTCCTAAATCAATGAGATAAGTAAAGAATAATGAACCCTGCATGCAGTAAGTATCCACAAAGAGAATACGGGGTGTAAGGTCCTTCGTGATAGCACCTTGATGAAACAGCACACAAAGGATTAACTTCCCCCTATGAGCTTGAACACACAATAGTCCTGTATGCCCAGGCTCCGTTTAGCAGGATAACGAGGCTCTGTGTTACTCTCACACATAAGAGTCCTATCGCTCCTTGCTCCTCCTCCTCTTTGTGAAATAATGTACCTGGTATTTACAAGTTTGGGCAAAAGCAGTAATGCAGGGGTTAGCCACAAACACAGAAGTCTCTATCCTTGTGGCCGGTATTTGCCCAAACAAACCCTTGAGTAAGTTCAATGATCTCTGTTCCTCTCAGCCGAGAGAAACCTCCAAGACATCAAAAGCAGGAAGGGTGCGCTGTTGGGATCGGTGGAACCAACGCCTCGCACCCTAATATAACAAGTTACTCACGGTGAAGTAGGACTTGGAAGAAACAAGTCGGAGTCCTACCGCTGTGTGCACCACGACCAAGAAAGCCTCCACGGGAACAAATTATCGGCGTTTCCTCGCCGTTTACAGCAGCCCTTTATTTCCCGGTCTGCGCGCGCATCCCACGTTGTTACGTGACGTATGCACGGCATGCCGGGAAATGTAGTCTTTTGCCTGGGAAAGCCCGTTTCTGCCGCAGATCCCTCGTACTGAAGCCGCAGATCGTGACAGTACATCCCCCTTCACCAGGCGGGCCGACCCCACCCGCGGTTTGTCCGGAAACAAACGATGAAACTGGGCCACCAACCGGGGTGCCCGCACAGCACCCGCAGACTCCCAGGAATCCTCCTCCGGTCCATACCCCTTCCAGGAGAGCAAATACTGTAGACGAACCCTCACCCATCGAGAGTCCAAAATCCGTCGCACCTCATACACACTATCCTGTTGCACCCAGATAGGCAAAGGAGCCCTACGGATAGGACACCTGGAGGGTTTCAAGAGGGAAACGTGGAAGCAGGGCTTTAAGTGGGCCGGGTCTGTCCGGGTCTGAGCACCGGCAGTTATTTTCAGGGGGCCTGGAACCGGGTCTCTATCGGGCTCTGTTTTCAGGCCTCCAAAGGTAGGTAGTCCGTTTTCTTTTTCTTTTTCCTTGACTGCAGTGAGAGCATGCACATGATGTGCCCATGCTCACCGACAACTTCAGAAGCACTGACTTCTTACTTTTTAACAGGCCCTCTTACAGCGCTTTCACTTTTACAGTAGCTGTCGCGCTGTCCCCGAATTCACAACACTCCCTCTCCAGTCTCCTCGTCCCCACTACTCAGCAGCAGAAGCCAGGAGTAGCACTGTCACAGGGTCACAACTCCATCTTGCAGGAAGACGAGCAGTAGGCAACTGCGTGGTAACTGGCACGGGATCATCTAAAAGCCCTTGGAATTAATTTTGTCCATGTGAAGAAGCGTTTCTTAGCCTTGCATTCCAACCTCCATAACTGATCACAAAACTACCCCAAAGGCAGTGTGTCCAAATGGAACAGCGTTTTCATTTAATTACTGTGTTTTTTGTCTCAGATCAGAAAGGCACAACAACATACCCTCAAATATTATTCAAACATACGAGTGTGCTTCCTTCGCCATATTTTTTGATATAAAGTGATGAGCATAATTTGGGCAGACACTCGAAAAACAATGTGCAGGCACATTCATACCGTCAGCCGAAAAACCAAAGTCACCCCTCCCTCTGCCCCCACCTGCTGCAACTGCTTCGCACTTCGGTACCGGCTGCAACGAAAATGAAAAGTACATTTGGGTGGTTCCTTTCACCAAGTGTATTTCTGCCTAGGTTTAGACAGTTTCACAATTATTTCGGATCTAGTCACTTAGCACCCTTCCAACTGTGCCTGCGATCCTTTCATTAACAGCGCAGAGATGGGGTAAGCCAACCTCCTCACCCCCATTTTTAAAAGGATTGACAGCGTATGAGGAAATGCAAAGATGTGCACCTCCCCGTTGGGACAGGAGTGGGGTGGTGACAGGAGTTTTGTTGTGCTAGGGGACTCCATTTGATTTCATGGAAATAGGAAAGTTCACGTACCTACTACCTACAGAACGGATGTTTGCTGCGAAGTGCTGGTACTCTAGCATAAAAAATATTGCAGCACTGCTGAGAAGTGCAGGTACTCTTTCTCTCCCCTTCAACTTACAAAAGTGTGGGCACTCTGTGCGAGAGAGCACATGCCCGTTTGAAGCACTGGATAGTAAATGAAACTTTCCCTGCCAAGGACACACAAAAAAGGCCCCCGCATCTAGGCACTCAAACAAAGCTAATGTGTGCTATATTACTTTGACATATGTCATTGGTATTTTAGGCTTAGTGCATTTGTTTCATGTACTTTGTGCAACACGTTATTGCTGAAATAAGGTGTTTAATGTAACTGCTCACTCTCAGCTTTGGTTGGCAGAGCACGGTTTGTGTTGCATGTTTAGTACAGGGCTTTAAGTGGGCCGGGTCTGTCCAGGTCTGAGCACTGGCAGTGATTTTCAGGGGGCCTCGAAACGGGTCTCTATCAGGCACTATTTTCAGTCCTCCAAAGGTAGTTTGTTTTCTTTTTTTCTTTTCCCTCGACTGCAGTGAGAGCATGCACATCGATGAGCGCATGCTCATTTTGCTCACTACTGAGCGGCGGAGGTAGTGAGCATGCCAGGTGAGCCGCGTTGTAGGAGGAAAGAGAGCCATTTTCTTTCAGGATTTCCCTTCCTGCAGCGCAGGTGCAAAGTCTTCGTGGTGCCAGCCTTCACATCATGGGGATGATTAGGAGAGACGACCACAGGCAGCCTGCTCCAGCACAACCCTGCTCTGACTTTTCACACTGAGCGTCAAGGCTGCAGTGTAATCAAGCAACAATTAAAACGCAGAGAGAGGAACTAGTCGGCGTGATCCTGCCCCAGCCCTAACGCAATGCTAGTTATCTTGATTTAGACCACGCCCCTACTTGGATTGACCACGCCCCTTTACGTGGTTTGCCCCGCCCATTTTAGAGCACCCCCAGTTTTTTTCTCCCACTTAAAGCCCTGCGTGGAAGACAGGATGTATGCGCAACTGCGCAGGTAAACGCAGCCGAACTGCCACCGGATTTACATGCCCCACCACTTGGTAAGGCCCAATAAACCGGGGATTGAACACGCTATACTTCTTGAACCTGATATGTTTGGTGGATAACCACAGCAAGTCCCCCTTTTTATAAACAGGATTGGGTCGCCTATGCTTGTCTGCCTGGAGTTTGTATCTTGCTTTGGCCTGTGTTAGATTGCTGCGTGTATCCAAAAGCACTTTGCGTACTCGCAACAATCTGTCCCTTACCTCAGGCAGCTTCACATTGTCATTTGGCAAAAGCAAAAGGGCGAATCTAGGGTGATGCCCGTAGGAACAAAAGAATGGCGAGTGTTGAGTGGATGCGTGTTGCGTGCTATTATAGGCTACTTCTGCCACCCACAACCAGTCTACCCAAGAGTCACTGCTTTCCTGCACATAACAGCGGAGATACTGTTTCAATGATTGGTTCAATCTCTCAGTTTGGCCTTCTGATTGTGGATGGAAACTGGTGGATACCGAAGACGTTATGCGCAATGCGGCACACCAAGTTTTCCAAAAACGGGCAGTAAATTGGGCCCCTCTATCAGATACAATGTCCCTGGGAAGGCCATGAAGTCGCACTATGTTCACAAGGAGTAAACGAGCCAATTGGCTCGCAGTGGGCACCTGCGTGCAAGCTATGAAATGGCCCATCTTGGTTAAGAAATCTACAACCACTATGATGGCGGTTTTGCCTTGGTCTTTCGGAAGTCCCACTATGAAGTCTACTGAAAACCTCTCCCACGGATGTTCTGGAGTGGGCAGAGGCTGCAGTAATCCCTGAGGCTTTTGTCTGTCTGGTTTCATCCGATTGCAGGTGACACATTCTGCCACCCAACGGCTTAAATCAGGTCTGATGGAAGGCCACCAGAATTATCTCTGGGTTTTCTCCAGTGTTTTGATGAAACCCATGTGTCCGGCACTCGGGACTTCGTGGCACCAGGAGAATACAGTTTTACGTAACTGAATTGAGGGTATCAGGACCTGCTTTCCTTTCATAGGTATGCCATTTTTCATCTTCCACTCCGGATGATGTCTGAGCCATGTGCGCCACACACAGGTCTGCGCTCCTCGCCTGATCTTCTCCAGAAAGTCATTGGTTTGTGTCGCTCCTATGACGTTGGCCGGTTCTATGATAGAACGGAGGGGCTTCTCTGAGTGAAGTGGTAGATTTTCCCTTCGTGTTAGTGCGTCCACCTTTCTGTTGTTGGAACCAGGCCGGAAGGTAACCACGAAGCGGAACTCCTCGAAAAACATCATCCAACGGAGTTGTCTGGGAGTTAGATGTCTGGCGGCCCGTAGAAACTGCAGATTCCGATGATCGGTGTAGACTGTTACCAAGTGCTTAGCCCCCATCAGCCAGTGTCTCCATTCCACGAATGCGTCTCGAATGGCCAACAGCTCCTTTTCTGCGATTGTATAGTTTATTTCCGCGGGACTAAGCTTGCGGGACATGTAGGCTATAGGATGGAGCATGCCTGTAGAGGCATTTTTTTGTGATAATACAGCCCCCAACGCAATTTCAGACGCATCTGCTTCAACAATGAAAGGGATGTCGGGATTGGCATGTGTCAAAACTGGTGCGGAGGAAAAAGCTCTCTTCAGCTCCTCAAAAGCAGTTTGTGCTTCCTCATCCCATACAAACCGTACGTTTTTTCTCGTGAGCCGAGTGAGTGGTGAAACCATTCCAGAGAATCCGGATATAAACCGTCTATAAAAGTTGGCAAACCCCAACAGGCTCTGGATGTCTTTAACGTTGGAAGGACGTGGCCACCTCACAATAGCCTGCACCTTTCTGTCCGCCATTACCTGTCCTGACGGAGTAAGCATTACTCCAAAGAATTCCACTGTTGTCACATGAAATTCACACTTGGTGATCTTGCACAATAAATGATGCTTCTGTAGCGCTTGCAACACTGTTTTCACATGCGTTACGTGTTCCTCGGTTGAATTTGAATATATGAGGATGTCGTCAATATAAACAACAACATGATGATCCAAGAATTCGCGAAGCACTTCATTTAAAAAGAATTGAAATGCGGCCGGGGCATTACAGAGCCCAAAGGGCATGACCAGATATTCATAAAGCCCGTACCGTGTCTTAAACGCTGTTTTCCACTCATCACCCCGTCTGATCCGAACAAGGTGATATGCGCCGCGCAAATCCAGCTTAGAGTATATGCTCGCGGCTCGGACCTGTTCCAGTAACACTGGGATCAAGGGTAGTGGATACTGATTTTTTACGGTGATGGAATTCAACGCTCTGTAGTCGATGCAGCATCTTTTCTCACCATTGGCCTTGGGTATAAAAAACAGAGGGGATGCTGCAGGGGATCGCGATGGCCTGATATATCCAAGAGCCAGGTACTTATCCAAATAGGCTCGCAATGTTTCGTTTTCGGGTATGGTAAGAGCATAGATTCTCCCGTTGGGGATTTCAGAGCCAGGCATGAGGTCGATGCGGCAGTTATACGATCGATGTGGAGGAAGAACCTCAGCCTCCTTATCACTGAATACGGTTTCATACTCAGCTTAACACTGAGGAAGAGACACTTCTTTTTCTGCAGCTGTGGCTATCGTTTGCAACGAAGACAAAGGTTGTGCCGGGCTCCAGACCCCCGAGAGACAGTGTTTCAGGCAATAGGGAGAGAGAAACCGAATCGTCTTTGTGGTCCATCGTATCTCAGGATCGTGTTTTTGCAACCACGGAAGCCCCAATATGATCCCATAATGCGGCGCTTCAATGATGTTGAACTCCAGTAGCTCATGGTGGGTGTGATCATGAGAAATCTCGTACTCCAGTGTATGGTATGTGATGGGTCCTGCTTGTAGTTCGTTCCCATCAACCGCGTAGACCGTTTCGGGTGTTTCCTTGGGGACTAGTCGTACTCCCAACCGACGGGCCTCAGCAATATCCATAAAACATCCGGTAGCCCCTGAGTCGACCATAGCTCGAATGTCCTTCCTCACCTTGTCGATCAAAATAGTCATGTCCAAAAAGAGGTGCTTCCTCTCATATTCCGTTTTCGGGGTAAGTGAAGGGATGAGTTGTGTGCTTGAGTGCCTCCCTTCATTTGCCTTCAAGCTTTGGAGTTTTCCGTCTCCGTGTCTTTGATTCCTGCCAGAGTTTGTCCTCCCCGAAACCGGTTAGCTTTGGGTTTCACCGGGCATTCACGTCGGAAATTTCCTTTTTTCCCACAGTATAAGCATAGTCCTTGTTTACGCCTATGTTCCCTTTCACTGGCGGTCAAGGAGGCTCGCACCGCTCCTATATCCATAGGTTCTGAGGAAGTAACCGTCTTGTCTCCACTACTCGCCGGTTCATGTGGCAGAATGGCTTTTTCCTTCTTCTTATGTTCCCCTTTCCTTTCCTTCATGCGATGGTCCAGGCGAAGGGCGAGTTCTATCAGGGCAGAGCATGTACGGGGTTGGGGGTCTATTTGGGCCAGAACATCTTTCATGTCTTCACTAAGACCTTGATAAAATAAGGCAGATCTTTTGGCTTCAGGCCAATCCGTTTCGGCCACTAGTCGTCTGAAATTGTTCAAATAGGTAACCAGATCAGCGTCTCCCTGTTTAAGTTTTAACAACTCCCTGTCTGCCGTGAAGGTTTCCGCTCTCCTATCAAAGGTTTTCTCAAATTCCTCCCTGAAGTTATCCCAATGATATAAGAGTGGGTCATCCCTTCTGACTATCGGAACCGCCCACTGTGCAGCTTCCCCCCCTAGATAGGAGATAAGGAAAGCAACCCTCGCTTGGTGTGTAGCAAACATCTTAGGCTTACACATGAAGTGTAACTGGACCTGCGTCATAAATACCTGTACCTTTTTGTTATCCCCATAGAATCGTTCAGGAGGAGCTAGAGGTATTTGTGCAGGCATCTCCACAACCACAGAGGTAGCAGGGGATGTACCGCTCGTTGCCCCCCCTGTGTTGCAGAAGTAGTGGGTAATCTATCAACCCTGGCACGTAATTGAGCATTCTCAGCCCTGGAGGCTGCTACCTCTCTATTGGAAGCTGCCAGCTCCACCTGAACTAAGGCCAAAGCAGCCAAAACATCCTCTAAGGTAGTCATGGCGGAATCTCAGCACTGCCAAGAAGAGGCAAAATTCTTGGGCCGATAATTCTATCAGGCTCTGCTTTCCGTCTTCTTCTGGGCCGTGCTGAGAGTCCAATACCCGCCCCCTCTGAACTGCCTCAGAGTCTGAATGAAACGAAAACAGACAACCGAGACAGGTCCGAGGTCGCGGGAAAGGAAGGGGACAGCAGGGAGGGAGATCTGAAATGACAAATAACAGAGAATTAGATCGCCCCACCTCCCTTACTTATAAGAGCCACCTTCTTTCTATTCCTCACAAGAAACCCCCCAAATGAGTGTAGGCTATACCTGTAAAGGAAAATACAACGGACCAAATCCAATGGAGACAGTAGTTTGAGGAGGTATCAGGAACTATACCCAACTGTGAAGATAAAATAATACATATTCAAGATCTTTTGATAGGCAAATGTACTTCTCGACTATCCTGTGTAAGACTGTACTACACATACCATTTACTATGCATCAATTTCTTTGTATGGGCACTTCCTGTTCCAGTACTGCAATACCCCTCTTGTCTCCTAAATCAATGAGATAAGTAAAGAATAATGAACCCTGCATGCAGTAAGTATCCACAAAGAGAATACGGGGTGTAAGGTCCTTCGTGATAGCACCTTGATGAAACAGCACACAAAGGATTAACTTCCCCCTATGAGCTTGAACACACAATAGTCCTGTATGCCCAGGCTCCATTTAGCAGGATAACGAGGCTCTGTGTTACTCTCACACATAAGAGTCCTATCGCTCCTTGCTCCTCCTCCTCTTTGTGAAATAATGTACCTGGTATTTACAAGTTTGGGCAAAAGCAGTAATGCAGGGGTTAGCCACAAACACAGAAGTCTCTATCCTTGTGGCCGGTATTTGCCCAAACAAACCCTTGAGTAAGTTCAATGATCTCTGTTCCTCTCAGCCGAGAGAAACCTCCAAGACATCAAAAGCAGGAAGGGTGCGCTGTTGGGATCGGTGGAACCAACGCCTCGCAGCCTAATATAACAAGTTACTCACGGTGAAGTAGGACTTGGAAGAAACAAGTCGGAGTCCTACCGCTGTGTGCACCACGACCAAGAAAGCCTCCACGGGAACAAATTATCGGCGTTTCCTCGCCGTTTACAGCAGCCCTTAATCTCCCGGTCTGCGCGCGCATCCCACGTTGTTACGTGACGTATGCACGGCATGCCGGGAAATGTAGTCTTTTGCCTGGGAAAGCCCGTTTCTGCAGCAGATCCCTCGTACTGAAGCCGCAGATCGTGACAGTATGCTACCAACCAACTCCTCTATTTTTGCAAGTCTGGCTTCAACGGTAGTTACCTTTAACATGATGGGTTCCAGGAGGGTTGACATCATTGTCAGAGTGATGCAAATCCTTCCTCCCCACCCCTCTCCTCCACAGGAGTTGAGTGCTGTACTGTTAATTGTGCTATTTGTCTGGAGAGGCCTTTGTTACTGCTGCTGGAGAGAAATGTAATGATTGTTGTGACTACAACCGTTCTTCTGTAAAGCGTTTTAATATCCCTTGGGATCTGGTTCACGCTATATAAAACTTTATAAAATAAATAAATAAAATAAAAACTTGGCACAGTAGGGTGACAAAAGGCCTGGGCTCTGATCCTGAGCTGAGCCAGAGAAATATGACAATACTATAAGACCCATAGGCTGTACAGATATCGCCTTGGAACGCTCATATTTCGGTTTTGCATGCAGATTCCACCACAGTTTAATATGTCACTGGCCTTTGTAGGCCAAATGGAAGCAAAATTTCACTCTAAGGCAGTCTTCCCCATAGGTGTATAATGGAGTGTCACCGCAGACAAGACAGTAAACCATACTGACTTCCCCCATGAGTGTACACTAACATTATGAGGGCTGCCCCCTGTCAATATCTGTAGGAGAGTAGGATCTGCTTCTTATAGTTACCCCCACTTTTTGCTGATGTTTCACTGTTTTTTTACTTTAGTATGGCTGGCGCCCTGCTAACCAGGACCCCAGCCTAGCTGCTTCCTCTCTAAATTGATTACCAGTACTTTAGGTACACTCCAGATTGGATTCTGGGGTACACTTATAAGTCCCTAGTATATGGTATACTATGTACACAGGGCATAGGTACCCCAGAGGCCTACCAGGGGCTGAAGCATATATTGTGCCATCCCTGGGAAGCCTTCCACAATGACACCACAGGTCTGCTACAGCATCCTGGGTAAGGTGGTGCATGCACCCCTTACTGAGATATATGTTCACTATATCGCTCCATATCACTGCACATGTAAACCTATCAGTCACCCCTATGGAAGGCCTTAACAATCCTTAAGGCAGGGTGCTGGGTTTCATGTGAGAGGGTGCCCATGCATGAGCAGAGCCCCTCTGCAGCTTTCGGAACCTTTATTCCGAGGTTGTTTGTGATGCAGCCAAACCATATACTGTTAAGTGTATTATAACCTCGCGGTAAATGCTAACTTTGGGATGGCTGCATGCAAACATGTTGTGTTTGGTGTCAAACACCTTGGAATCATACCCCCACACAAGTAACTGGTGGGGGCGTATGAACCCACCCTTCTAGAGGGAGAAACATGACAGCACTGGCATACCTGGTACCAGGTAAACAGACCCTGGCATCACAAAATGCCATATCTCTTCTGCCTTTTCCAGCCAAAATTGTAAAACGAGTGGTTAGCAGTACCCTTTTTAATCATCTGGAACAGCACAAACTGTTGGAGGAGGTTCAGTTTGGCTTTCGGCCTGCCCATGGCACTGAGACGGCCTTGGTGACCTTTATGGACGAGCTTCGGATGAGGGCAGACAGAGGTCAGCCAGCTGTTCCTATTCAGCTTGACTTGTCTGCAGCCTTCGATACGGTTAACCATGTGACTCTGCTGAGAAGGTTGAGGGAGGTGGGGGTGGTGGGTTGTGCTCTTAGGTGGATCCAGTCCTTTCTATTGGATAGAAAGCAAGCAGTGTCCCTCCCCCTTACCAATCTGCCTTTTCCAACATCTCGCATGGCGTGCCACAGGGTTCGGCAACTAGCCCCATTTTATTTAATATCTATATGAAACCCCTGATTGTAGTTATCAAAGAGCATAATGTGAACTTCGTAAATTATGCTTGAGAGACCCCGGCTGATTCTCTCCTTGGAGGGAGATCAGTTGACTTCACTGGAAGTGTTTCATGTCTGCCTGCATGACACGGCTCTTTGGCTGAAGGAAAACTCGCTGCAGTTTAATGTGGGTAAGACTGAGGTGCTCTACTGCTCAGGGGACTGGGTTCCCTCTGTACTGCCCAGTAACTTCTGGCCCATCGATACCTCGACCGCAGTTAGGCCAGTTGAAATGGTCTGTAACCTGGGCGTTATGTTTAACAACAAACTCACAATGGAGGCTCAGGTTACAAAAACGGTGGGCTGTTGTTTTGCTATTATCAGGTCTCTGCGGAATTTTTTTCCCCTGTTGCCCCCCCACGCGCATGCGTTAGTGGCATGAAAAACCATCCAACATTTCTTCTGGATAGACTTCAGAGGATTCAGTCAACGGCTGCCAAGCTAGCCCTTGGTTGCCCTAGAAGGTCCTCCTCCTCTTCGGCCTTGGCTGAGCTGCACTGGCTCCTGTTGAGACAGAGAATTCAGTTTAAGTTCCGTTGCCTAGTGTTTAAAGCCCTGCATGGGTTGGGGTCTGCTTCTATGCAGAGAAAGTTTGAGTGGTATCCTCCAGCTAGAAGCCTCCGCTCTTCATCGGCGAGACTGGTTAAGATATCGAGGTTCAGGAAAGTTAAATCGGGTGGCAGAACCATTGGTGTAGCAGCTGCAAGACTTTGGAATGAACTCCCATTGGAGCTGAGACAAGCCAGTGACCTCCTTCTTTTTAGAAGGAGACTAAAAACTTGGTTGTTCCCTAAAGCCTAGTTTGCTGTCTGCTTTTTGGGCACATTTATATACTGCACTCTGAGTTTGCTAGCGCCAGGATGCCTGTTAGGTGACAGAGCGCTCTACAAATGAATTAAATAAATAAATAATAAAATGGATGCTGCCAGCCACAGACACAAGTCTGCCCTCCTGCTGCTGGATGAAACTCTGGCAGGGGAGGCCTGGACAATAGGTTTCCTGTCACAGGGAGGTGTAACCACCTCCCAGACAGGCTTTAATGTATTGGGGCTGGGTGGGTGCACTCCAACAGTGCTTTGAAGTCTGCACTGGGGGCACATTTGGTGTCCCTGTGCATAGTCCAGCTCAAACCGGTTGCAGGGGCTACCAGCCCCTGCTACCCCTGCTCAGGCGTGAAACTGGACAAAGGAAATGGGTGTAGCCACCCCTCTTTCCTGACACTCCCATAGGTGGGTCCCTAGAGTTTGTACCACCCCTTCCTTGGGTATAGGATAGGAACCCCTAGCTACAGGACTTTAGATTTACCTGGACGAAACTCTGATATATAATCATGGAACTATGATGATCTACAAGGCGCTAGATGACTGAAGAATCTCCCTTGGACTAAAGGATTTACTCCCCTGCAAGGCAGGCACCTAAAAAGCATCTGACCGGTTTGCATCTCCGGACCTCCCGCCGGACTCTGAACATTTTTGCAACACAGGAAGTGGGTTTCTGTGGTTTCTGAGGTCAATCTGTGCACTCAGCAATTCTGAGGCCCGAATCCCTTGTGAAAGACCATGCAACCCAAAACTCTGGACACCGCGACCATTTGCAGAAGCATCAGCTTTGAGGCAACCTCTTAAGCTGAGCTTTGGGTTACTTGTAGCCCTGACCCCGAGCAGCATTTGCACCGAAGATTGCCAAACTACACTCCACGGGTGTTCCGTAAGCTGGCCCTTTGTGTTTTCTGTTGAGGTCCCTTCGCGATCCCTAGTCCTTTGACTGGTTGGTCCCTGTGAAAGCAACTTTAACTCTGATTGGGCTTATCTCGTTGCTCTAGATATGCCCTGACTCTCCATTGCTTGGGGAGTTCCTAGGACCTTGCTGGTCCGCACCGAAGCATCTTTTCTCGTCCTGCATAGGTTGCTTTTCCAAGGCTTGTTGGGCCCGATTCACAGAATGAACTTAAGACTCAATCCTAAACTTACTACTATTTTAGTATTCACAGAATGCACTTACTACTTTTGGCATTCACAGAATGAACTTACTACTTTTGGTATTCACAGAAGTTAGGATTTTGTCTTAAGTCTGTCTTAAGTCTGTCTTAAATTTGTCTTAAGACAAACTTAAGACAAAATCCTAACTTCTGTGAATACCAAAAGTAGTAAGTTCATTCTGTGAATGCCAAAAGTAGTAAGTGCATTCTGTGAATACCAAAATAGTAAGTTTAGGATCGAGTCTTAAGTTCATTCTCTGAATCGGGCCCGATAATGCAGCACTCAACATCCTTTGTGGGTTAGCTCAAATCCAGCTCCTGGTCATCGTCGAAGCCTTCTTGTCCTCATGGCTGCAGAGTCAAGCTGCACCTTTCATCCGTGAAACACCCAACATCGGTGGGCATTTGTTTATTGTGCACCTGGTCACTGGCAAGTGACCCAGACTCTGTCCCTTCTGCTTTCAGGTTCTTCATATCTTCGATCCAGGCTCGGATCATACCGAACACTTACCTTTTCCATGGCAGCAGCACTTTGCAGCAGATCACCATTGAAATCAACGACGATTCCCGACACCTTTTGACACCTATGCACCGGGCTTCCCTGGTGAGGTAACTCGAGTACTATGGTGCTCCCTTGGGTGTTGGCCCTAGAACCCCCTAAGTCTTAAGGGGTTTGCTCAAAGTCCTCTCCTAAGTGTCCTTTACCTTTAAAATTCCAACCGTGACTTTCCCCATAGAAGCTAATGGAGCTCGCGGCTGTGTTCACACACTGCACCTGTCCCCCGTGGGTCCCCTGTGTCACTACCTTGGGTGGTTCCTTGGGGTCCCGGCGATTTACAGGCTCTACGCCCTGTGTCTAGTCAAGTCGTGGTTCTTATACCACTTTCTTAATATATGGTTTGATCCCCCCCCTGAGGCCCATTGTATATTGTGCTATTTACTGTCGTTCTAGAACTGTATTATTGTGTATCTTGGGCTCTAATCCCATAAAGAGATTAGTAGTGAGTATTTAGAAATAAATACATATATTTTATATATACCTTGTGTGGTTCTCTTTTCATTTAGTGATTCATGAGGTTATAATCTGGTAAACCAAGCTGCTTTACACTCCTTCATGACCTAGCCTGAAGGCTGCTCTCCACAGCTACCACTAGGATAGCTTTCAAAAAAGGTTGTCTTTAACCTATCACCTCTACGGGGATGTTTGTACTGGTGCAAGGTGCCCACTATAACTAGTGGACAGCATGTGCCAGGCCAACTTCTCACAATATCCAATTCTGCCTCGTCCCCTCAGCCCCAGACTACCTGTGGACAGCTGCCGGGATGAGCAAGGCAGGAGTCTCACTCACACAGGTTTTACATGTGAGCATACGTGCTCACATGTAACCAACCAAGTGCCTCTTACCCTCACTGTGTTGCAGGAGCCTTATCTTTAAAGGCGGACACTGTCAGTAAATGTGCAGTCTATTTACCATTATGGGTGAGTCACCAGTTGTGTGGTCCCCCCACAGTAAACCGGCCAAAAACCAGGTGATCAAAAACTGATCCCCCATCGCCTCACAGGTTAATTTAATGACTTTGGGTTCACCATAACAACGGTTGTGATTAGTCCTTAATGTGGGAAGTCGCTCATCACAAATAATCATTATACCAAAACCTACTGGACTGCGCTCCGAGGAGAGAACAGAGAAACTTTCAACAAAAAATGTGCAAACCCTTCCCATTGGAGGCCAAGTTCCCTCATCCTTTGACACAAGGGGTGAGGCGCAAGAAGAAGTATGAATGATTTCCCAGGGAGTGAAGGGTTTGAAATTCTACCATTCCCATCCTGTGTGCAAAGTTAAGGGTCTCGGCCTCATGTGACAGCGCTCATAGACATGGCTTTGTCCATCAACTCTTCACTCAGAAAAAAACTTAAGCAAGTTTGTGCAGTGCCACAGCTCCAGTCCACTGCAAAAGGGATCCACTCCTTGGGGAAGGTCCCTCTATCGCCCTTTCAGGAATCCTGGAAACCCGATGTGTCACAGGGAGTCAGAAGCAACTAGAAAGTATTAGCATAGAATTAGCCAAACTTTGTATAGGTCACAGAGGTTGGCATAAAGTTGGCTCGCCTAAGGCAAGCCCGTCTGTGCCCGTCCGCGCCTGGCCCGCGCCCAGCGCCAGAACCCCTGGACCGCGCACCCCCCATGAAGCCCGCATCCGGTACGACGCCAACACCCTCATCGCTCTCAACCACGGACGGCCCCTCAACTGCCACAAGGCTGCCCCTAAGCGCACCCACAGCCCCTTCACCTGCCGGAACTGCAGCATCTCCTGCATCAAAGACGCCGAGATACCCGCAACAACGGAACCGAACCAGCTCCAATGTATCCTGCTCAACACCCGCTCCGCACGCAAACACGCCGTCGAGCTCTGGGACCTACTCGACACCACATCACCAGACATCGCCTTCCTGACCAAGACCTGGATGAACGAAGCCTCCTCCCCAGACATCGCAGTGGCCATCCCTGACGTATACAAGATCACCCGCAGAGAGCGTACCAACGGAGTCGGAGGAGGAATCGCCATCATCCACAAGAACACCATCATGGTCTCTACAAACACCGTCGACACCCTAAACACCGCCGAACACATGCACTTCCAGATCCATTCAGACCCCAAGACCACCATAAGAGGCACCCTCGTCTACAGACCACCCGGACCCCGTCCCCAATTCTGCAACTCTATCGCCGACTTCATCAGCACGCACGCACTGACCTCCACCGACTACATCCTCCTCGGCGGCCTGAACTACCACCTGGAAAACAACAACGACAGCAACTCCTCCACCCTGATTGACAACCTCGCCACCCTCGGACTGAAACAGATCATCACGACACCGACCCACATCGCCGGCCACATGCTCGATGCCTGTGGGAGGGCAGGTCGGATATATAAATGAGGAGGCTGAATATATTGTCTGACAGTGGCTGATTTATTAGCAGGAAGTACAGTGGTGTGAGGTGATGGGGAAAAACCAGTGTCGTCTTCTTCTGAATCCTCAGGAGTTGTCCCAGGGGTCTTGGTATCTTCCAGTATGGGGCCAGTGGCCGTGTCTTGAGACTCCTCCCTCTCCGTGATGGTGTCCGAATCCAGAGGTTCATTTAGGAGAAAAGAAAGAATGAGGGTCGTCAGTAGTATTGTGGTATGAGGCTATACTACCTTCACCAACACCCGGTGGTTTGAAAGCGGTCTTGTGGTATGAGGCTATACTACCGTCACCAACACCCGGTGATTTGAAAACGGTAGGTGATAGGGGTTTTATCTGAAAACAAACAGGAGGAGAAGGATTCCTATCGGTTGCCAAACAGGGTTCTCAGTTTGTATGGGTGTAAGAATATTGTGGTGGTATGGGAGAAGGTCAGTGTAGAAATACCCCGATAACAGAGGAAACAAACAAACAACGCTCTCCCATACTTCTGCAAACCCCTCCCTACCTCCACCCTCGAGTTCACCCTCCCCGAATGACCCTGAATCGGTATGACTCACCGACCCTGCCGTAACTCTCCAGAGTTACGGCCGCTCCTCAGCTTCCTCCGGTGGACGCCACCAATCCTCCGTCCAGTGGTCGTCTTCTCCGTCTTCGTCCGCGGCATCCTCCTCGCGTTCCCGATTCTCCGACTCCTCAGGTACTTCTGTGTTCGGCTTCTCCTCTCGGGTTCCACTTCTGCTGGATGACGCCTGCTCCTCTCTCCTCTTCCTGGTTTTCAAGGAACCGGCGCTATCTGTTCCGGGATTAACTCCGCCCTCACTGGTTTCACTGATGTCAAAAGAGTTCTGTGAAGAAAGACGAGAGGTGGGTAGTCCATCTTCCCGGCTCCCACGTGACCGGCCGCTGCCCCATGTCTGCAGAGTTCCAGGGAATTCTGGATCCTGTAGTGTTCTTGAGGTATCGGACCCTTTTTCCTCACAATGCCATCTTCTCCTCTAGCCCCCATGTTGCCTTCAGCCACACTTCCGAACTCACCTGAACCGACCACCACTGCATCCACTACACCTTCCGGAAACCCGTCACACATCACCGCACCCTACAGATCCCCCGACGTCGCTGGGGCAAAGTCACCAAGGAACTACTACAAACACACCTCGCACTCAACCCACCGACCAACCCCACCAACCCAGAGGAGGGGGCCCGCAACCTCAGACTCTGAATGGAAGACTGCGCCAACACCTTAGCCCCTATGAGACAGCACACCCACAGTGACACCAGCCAAAGAGCCAGCTGGTTCACCCCGGAACTCCTAGCCTCCAAGCGCACCTGTCAGAAACTGGAAAACATCTGGCACCACGAGAAGACGCCCGACAGCCGCGCAGCCCACAAAGACACCATCCGCAACCATCACCACCTCATCAGGACTATCAAGAAGGCCTCCTTCAAAGACCGCCTCGACAACAACGCACACAACAGCAACAAGCTTTTCAACATCGTGAAGGAACTCTCAAACCCCAGCTCCTGCACCAACAACATCCCGCCGTCACAAGCCCTGTGCGACGCCCTCGCTGCCTTCTTCCACCGCAAGATCACCGACATCCACGACAGCTTCAACCCTCGGACAAACCCTGCTGACCCCACCACATCGGACCCACCGAACCTCGCCGACCACGACCTCCTCACTACATGGACCTACGTGAACTCCGAGGACACTATCAAGACCATGAGAACCATCCACTCAGGCATCCCATCGGACCCTCTTACCCACCTGAAAAGAAGTAGAGCTCCACACAGCAAGGTAAGTTGGAGGATACTTTCTTCCAACCAGACACAGGAACTCCCCGGCAGCAACTGCCAATGTAAGAACATTCCCCACAGTATCCACGCAGGGAACGCTCAAGCACTACGGTTCCCAGATCAAATGAACCAGATCCCAACACATCTCCCCTCCTTCAATAGAAAGACGAAACAGATCAAATAAGGAAAAAGAATAAGAGAAAAAGAAAGAAGAAAGGAGAAATGCGAAACAAGATAGGCAAAGAAGAGAAATAAGAAAAAGAAGCACAACCACACACATCAGCAAGAGAAATGTAGTGTGTTTATCTAAGTACCTGAATCGATATTCCTATTCTTTGCCCTTGTCCGGTTATAAATCAATAATATCCCTACAACGGCATAGAAACCCGTTTCATAATTTAGTCATAGCGCATGCTGTCACATTAAGCAAGCCTATTCCTCCAGCCCCCTAGAAAGCACACCGAGTTCTTAAACAAATCCAAGCCTCCAGCAACCTGGGAAATCCCCGCTGCTTTGTTTTAATTTCGTCCGAGAACTCCTGTAAAGCACTGTAAGAACGACCAGTTCTTAGTGACATCTTTATTGACGTCTTATGTCCAGCCTTACGTCAAACCCGGCTCCTTTCAGGTATAAATATACCAACGTTGCCTTAAGCAAACACACGGTGGTAATCCTGGAGCAGAGCAGCTATGTACTTCCGAAGAGCCCAGCTGATGCGAGAGCTCACGGACGCTGCCCCTCCCTTTTGACGTGCTGAGAAAGACGCTGTCTTTTCTCTTGCCGAGAAATCCAGCCTCCGGCGTTTCCAGCTTAACCTTGCGGGTGACTGGGATAACGAGTCCTGAGAGAGAGATACCAGCCCTCCTGCCTTCTAATACCCAGGTACTGAACTGACTAAACCCTTACAGAGAATTCTTGAGTCAGATTCTTGGCAAAACAAACTTAACTTAAACTGCTACTTACTTACTCCCTCCCACGTATTAGGCTTAGGTCAGGTACACCGGGGTAGGCGTAGTTAGAAGCACCAGTTGAGTACGATTAGTCAATGTATATATGTATGTATCTATTTTATCCATTTTAAAGTATCATATGGCTAAGAAACCATATCAATGCTTTTACAGTATTATTTCATAACCCTGCTTTTACTGTATGCACTTTACTTAACTATATTAACAGTACCCAATTAAGCAAGAAGCTTAAAAACAGGTCAGGGAGATCTTAGATCAACTTGAATACCAGGGGGTGATTGAAACATGCACCTCACAAATGAACAATCCTTTGTTTCCTGTCTCCAAGCCAGACGATTCATATCTTCTAGTTTTGGACTACAGACACCTTAACTCATGTTGCAAAACTTTTGCAGTACAAAACTCACACAGTGCAGCACTAATGAATAATATCGTGCGCAAAAAATACAAAACAACATTAGACATCTCTAATGGATTCTTTTGTCAAAATATAGCACCTGAAAGCAGGTATTTGACCGCTTTCTCAATAATGGGCTCGCAGAAAATCTGTCGACTCCCACAGGGGTTCAAGAACAGCCCAGGATTATTCTCAGCAAGAGTAACAGAGTTACTACAAATGTATGATGAGGCATTATCTTATGTCGATGACATCTATCTAACAGATGATGACTTGGATACTCACTTGAAAAGAGTGAACACCATAATACTTGGGTTCGCAGCAGAGGGTTACAAATTCAACTTTAAAAAGTCACGAATTGCCCATCTAACTGACCTATTTTTAGGATATGAATTATCAAGTGAAGGCAAAAGCCTGGCAGACAACTTCTTAGAGAAGTGCGCTGTAATCCAAGCACCAAGAACACTGAAGAACTTACAATCAATTCTAGGTTTCCCGAATTTCGGAAGAACTTACATTCTAAATTATGCAGAGAGGGTTAAACCTCTCTATGAACTAATAAAATCTGATTTTAAAACAATCAATTGGACTCAAAAACACACAGATATTTTTGGATTATTGCAAACAGACATGTTAGCTAAAACAAAATTGCAAACACGCGATAACACACGCAACCTTGTGATCCGGGTCATCCCAGGAAGATGCGGATTCACATACCGAACGTCTAATGAGGGAGAAACGGTACCAATAGCATACAAATCACATTTGTACACAGAAGCTGAAAAAACATTCAGCATTAAGGAAAACATTGTTCATGCGGTTCAAACAGCTGTAGCAAAAGAAAGAGACCAAGCTGATGGCAGACAGATTACTGTTATAACAGCAGAATCAGCCTTTGAGGCATTAACAAGCCCATGTAATTTACCTACAGTGGCATTAAATCCAAAATGGATACAATGGGAAAATTCTCTTGCTACAGACAAAGTGAAATACTATTTTGGCCCAAACATGAAAAAATTAAAAAATCTAGAATATGAAAGAGAATATCCTCTGCCAACCGACATTCTGCCCATACAACAGTACGCCTGTGTAATATATACAGACGGAAATGCACAACCCTCGGTTTGGGGAAAACAAGCCTATAACGCCACATGCGAGATTGTTAAATACGTGTGGCGCGGAGGTAAATTGAGACCTCTGGTAACAAAATCACATTCTGTAGAAAATAATTCAGATAAACAAACTGAAGAAATGGCGTTAAAAATGGCGCTAGATAATGCAGATCGCGAATTCCCGACACTAATAGTGTGCGATTCATATTACTGCATCAAATCATACAATAACAACTTGCAGAAATGGGTTCAAAACGGTTACAAAGATGACACAGGTGCCACAATAAAGCAAAAATCGCTTTGGGAACAAGTAGTTCTTTTACAGAAAGAACTACCAAAGACTCACGTGATACATTCATTGAGTCATGAACGTGATGGCGTTCACGTTTCAGGGAATTAATTGGCTGAGACAGCCACAGCGGAAGCAACTAAGCCGGCTTCCGTAGCTACAAAAAAGCGTTCAGGAAAATACGTAGACGGGGAAACGATGCTGGCGGTAAAAACGTCATCAAAAGGCGACTGTGCAGCGCTACCCGTCAACTATCCACTCAATTATACATACGTAATCGATGCAAACTCCGTTCCTTTTGCTCAAATCCCTGGAGTGGGGGATAGGGTAATTCCAAACACGAACAGGAGAAACTTATTAATAGCAGACGCACATATGGGTGAGGGTCTAAGACACCTTAAGATTAAGGAATCTCTGAAAGAATTACAATCAATATACTGGTAGCCGGGAATGAGCCTGCAAAACTACAAATTTGCATTTTACTGTCAAAACTGCAACAGAGACCGCAGTGGCGAAATGCCCGGAGTAGTACCAATGCCCTTCTTTTAGATATCATAAGTATATCAATGAAAAATACCCAGGAAAAATGCGTCCCTTTAATAATTATTTAAGACTAGTTTCACTTAAAATGTAGACCCCAGCTCTCGGCTGAAGTCTGAACTGTTATAAAAGATTTGCGACTCTATAGCGGCATAGACGCAATTGGCATGCTACATTCTGACCAGGATCCTGCTTTTAGCTCTCGAGCTTATGAGGAGGACATGACCAGCATGGGCATTGCATTGCGGGAATCTTATTACTTCCTTCCTGAGGGAAATGGGATGGTGGAAAGAAAAAACCGAGACATAAAGCAATCTATAACGGCTAAGGTATTAGGTTCGGGTGTTGGGTGGGTCAAACGTAGTCTTAGCAATCTGCCAAGAAATTCTCTAAAAGGTTTCAGTCCGTACGAACTATTGTTCGGGACTAGAATGCATATCCAGGATCTCGATAGTCAGACTTCAGTGGTAGAAGGAAAATGCTTTGATATCAAAGATCGTTTGGCTATTTTACAGGACTTAAATGAAACAAGAAAAGACCTGAGCAACATAAAGTTGAAACAACAGCCAACAGCCACTGAAGAGAAACCACCTGTCCCAGCAAGGCCTGTCTGGATTCCAAATATTGGGGATCTGGTCAGAGAGAAAATCGCGGTGAAGAAGGAATTTGGGCCTTCTTACAGAAAAGCAGTACCTGTCTTAGCTGTCAACGGAACAAGATCAGTTGTACTACCGCCCCTTGCTGGTAAAAAGGAGAACCGAGTTGTATCCATCGACCTGGTTAAACCACAATCATGTGGCCAATAATAAGTAATAGGCCAAGTGGACTTCCAAGAAATAGCAGAACACCAAAGTTTGCTACAAATCAAGAGGTTCAAACTGAGAGACTGATCACATTTGATAAACCTACAGTGAATCAACAAGGACTATGAAACAAAGCCATGGAACTTATGCCTCTTGAAACCCAAATTGCAACAATTCGTCAAGAAACACCTGTCTACAACGATGTAGCCACAGACTATGCTAATAAAACAAAGAAAAATCCAGAAGCAATTCCAATAATTGACAGAACTGCATCAGGCTACTTCATCAATTTCGATGACTTTTCTGAGGATCCGAGCGAACCTGAGGAACAGCCAACAACAACAAAAACTTTTAAAGACAAAACTAAAGAACTCTTTCATCAACTACAAAAAACCTATCTGATTTCCCCATGGATTGAATTTTGGGTGGTGCTAGGTGTACTTTTCCTCCTGCTTTGGCTCATCATGGTGCTATGCTTGGGACACTTCATTGAGGGAAAATATGTTACAATGGACACAGCAAGCCAGAATATCAACCTGGTCCTAAAGCCACACAAGTCTTCACACATCGAGAAAAGAGAACTTTCTTCAGTAAACTTCACAGCCAATCCGATACCCGGTGGGGTAGCATGGGACAGAACAGATTACGATATATATATGGCCCGGTCGAGCTCTTGAAGTATCCTCATCAATTTAAGGTTTCATTAAGTGACTTTGTAAAACCGAGTACATTCTCTGATGATTGGGATTTTGAAAGTATTAATGATATGATGTCAGACTTAGTTATGTCAGCAAAATTTACAGAACATGATTATTTACAAGGTTCATCGAATTATGATCAGATGTACTGCTACAACCACTATGGTAACCATTATTTGCATAAATCTGCTCAACCTAGAAATGTTTTAAATTATAATCAATGGGAACATTGTGCAACTCCACCAAAAGGTAGTTCAAAGACATTCTATGAGAAATTCCCATACTTCTCAGGGTTTAACACAAGTGACGCAGAAACATTTTATTTCAAACTGTTAAATAAGACAGGAATGAAAACCATGCTGACAAATACAAAATTAATCTATTCAGAATCATTTTTTGAAAAAATGAATACATTTGGTTTTGATTTTTGGGAAAATAACATTGAAACAAAAACGATCTGGGGTACCAGAGACTGGCAAGTCCAAGGCATAGAATCATTATTCAGAGCCTGCATGATCCCAGAACAAATTATATTTTTGAATGACACAATTCAACAAACAACCTGTCTTGGCCTAGCCAAAATTAAAGACTTAAACAAACCGTCTATTCCAAAGCCAACACCTGACAGTAATAGCACTATAGATGTTGAGATAGACGTATCCCATATTTTAAACCAAAACAGAACACATCCTGATTGGAAAAAATGGTTGATCTGGCCCACAGACACAAATAACTGTCAAGATAGATTCCTGAACAAAATACAGGCGTTCAAATTGACCAGGCCAGGCCCTAGATACTCCCAGCGACAACATCCAGGGATAGTAACAACATACAGTGTAGGAAAACTCTGTCTTGAATGGCTACATACATCCACACTGGCAGAAATTAAGCAACACTTAACTTTACTAAAAGAAGGTGCTGACTTGCGTGATTTCATTATGGGACCACGCAAACAGCGTCAAAAACGTTTCATAGCGGCCTCTATATATGCAGCTTATAACGAAGTTTGGAAAGAAACTCAAATTGAAACAGCAGAGAAAATACGGGAAATTGACCGTATTAATTTGGAAAAATCACTTTCTGTTGTGGACAATGGGTTAATGACTCTGTCTTCCAGAATATATTCACTGGACAGTATTGTATCATCTGCAATCGATATAATAGAGCAGGACATGCTAATGTTACAACATGGTCAGTCCCAATTGCGTTCTATTGTACAGCTTGGCTGGATGTTACAAAATCTGCGTTCAGGCTACGTGCCTTGGCGTTTAATCAACACAACGTCACTGTTCTCTATCTTTAACCTTACTGATATACAAATCAGCTTGGCACAAAAAGGAGCAGAATATACAATTCTGAGCATTGAAAAACTTGAGAGATTACCATTGACAATGTCAGAACGACCTCTCATCGAATGGATAATACACGGAATCATAACTATTCCGATAACAACTTTCCAATTTCGATACTGCCAAAAGTATATACAGGCAGGCCAGTATGAAAGGTTGGGTAAAGGATACATCAAGTCATCATGGAAATTACCTTACACACACACATGTTATAGTGAAAACGGACAGAATGTATTTCTTAGTGGTGATAATTGTGAAAAATCACTAAGTGGTATACTTCTGTGTCAGGGTATAAATCTACATGGGGCCTGTGAGGGGACTTCAAATAACCTTTCATGTCACCAGCTTGGCATACCTACAACTCGAATAGAGCCATTCTTTAGACGGCTTTCAAACGGGAGCTACATTCTAATAGTGGATCACAGATGTTGTGGCTTGGTGCCAGGAAAAGCTTATCTGGTAAGCGTTTCGTCCAGGGTCACTTGCTGTATGCAAGTATTGTATCCGAACGACACTCCAGACAGGGAGGGAAAAATTTGGCCCAGTTTGAAAATCTCTTCTATTCGAATTGATACTTTAAGCAGAATGAAGTCTGTTCTTCTACAGACGCCTGTGCACTTGACGTCATCAAAAGAAACGTATGATCTCCAAGTTGCAAGGACAACGGCAGAGATACATAACCTTTTATCAACAAATTGCCCCTACACTTCGCAGAAATGCTAAACGAAATCTTAAACATTTCTGATACGAATGGTATCGCGAGTGTATTTAAGACAATTTTTTCGGGACTGTTGACACCTTTCAAAGCAGTCCTGGGCATCTTTCCTAATTTTGTCCATTCACTCTTTGGCGGCCTTCCACTCCTGTTGGGACTCGTAGCAGGCATTTTATTTTTGATACTCCTGCTTCGTTATGGCAAGCCATGTCACAGACAAAACTCCAGCAACAATGGAAGAAACGATCCTAGCTATACGCTATCGGGACCGCATAACTAAAGTCCTTGGATTAGCCCAGCTAAGAGATCTGAATATGACCTGGTTTCTTTCATTCAGACCCATCTGGCAGAATTGTATCTTACCTGTGTTAAGATGTATGCTGTGCGGAGAAGAATGCGTGTTAGACGTCTGTCTTACACTACAATCAGAAGTACCATTGGATACAGATACTTTGCTAAGTCCAATAAAGGCTCATGCATCGTGTTGTCCCCAGCGATTACCCATCCTGATGACGGCATTCGTTGAGACTTCACCACTGTGATTGAAGGGTAGTGAAGTGCAAGATGAGAACTTATTTACAACAAGGGGTGGTGAGGGACAGAGTCTCTGAATTAAGCAGAATACTCTCACCCAGTCAAGAGATCAGGGCTAGATCCAACACCGTTTTTTAGCTCAATGCACCATCCCAGTTTCAGAACCTGGCTGTATGCAAATTAGTCTGTTCCTGTCCCAGTGCATGATGGGAACAGGGCAAACCAAACTACAAAAGCCAATTCTTACACTGGGAAGGAAACAAGCTTCCGGGGACCGGTTTCTGGCATTACAGCCGTCTTCGGCCCGGCTTGCTTGAATCCTGATGGTGCAATGAGCAAGGGACTCATGTCTGAGTATACCCTATTGCTTAGGGAGGCCGCCGTTTCTCGATCAATGCATCCACGAGATGGAACGCTCTTCCCCGTACCCTTCGACTGGAATCTAATCACTTGATGTTCAGGAAGAAATTGAAAACGATGTTGTTCCCTAAATAAAAAAAAAAATCCCCCCCTCTGCCCTCAGGTTCGCCTTCAAGATTACAGCGCGGGGATGCCCTCGGGTCACCAGGTGCTTTACAAATCGCTAAAATAAATAAATAAATAAAAAATAGTTTAGTAATTATGGACATGAATTCGTGGAGTGGGTGTAGTGTGTTTATCTAGGTACCTGAATCGATATTCCTATTCTTTGCCCTTGTCCGGTTATACATCAATAATAGCCCTACAACGGCATAGAAACCCGTTTCATAATTTAGTCATAGCGCATGCTGTCACATTAAGCAAGCCTATTCCTCCAGCCCCCTAGAAAGCACACCGAGTTCTTAAATAAATCCAAGCCTCCAGCAACCTGGGAAATCCCCGCTGCTTTGTTTTGATTTCGTCCGAGAACTCCTGTAAAGCACTCTAAGAACGATCAGTTCTTAGTGACATCTTTATTGACGTCTTATGTCCAGCCTTACGTCAAACCCGGCACCTTTCAGGTATAAATGTACCAACGTTGCCTTAAGCAAACACACGGTGGTAATCCTGGAGCAGAGCAGCTATCTACTTCCGAAGAGCCCAGCTGATGCGAGATCTCACGGACGCTGCCCCTCCCTTTTGACGCGCTGAGAAAGACGCTGTCTTTTCTCTTGCCGAGAAATCCAGCCTCCGGCGTTTCCAGCTTACCCTTGCGGGTGACTGGGATACCGAGTCCTGAGAGAGAGATACCAGCCCTCCTGCCTTCTAATACCCAGGTACTGAACTGACTAAACCCTTACAGAGAATTCTTGAGTCAGATTCTTGGCAAAACAAACTTAACTTAAACTGCTACTTACTTACTCCCTCCCACGTATTAGGCGTAGGTCAGGTACACCGGGGTAGGCGTAGTTAGAAGCACCAGTTGAGTACGATTAGTCAATGTATATATGTATGTATCTATTTTATCCATTTTAAAGTATCATATGGCTAAGAAACCATATCAATGCTTTTACAGTATTATTTCATAACCCTGCTTTTACTGTATGCACTTTACTTAACTATAAGTATTGCAATTGTAGCAATTCATTTCTCTTGTATTAGGAAAGAGACTGCTCAATAAATAACACCTTTTATTGAAAACGCCCGTCTCTCTTTTTCTCTGCAATCTGGTGAAACTAAGTACGCACCTTTGACTGAGTGAAATAGCTGTCTTTTGTTTTCACACGACTCTAGAGATACACTCTTATTCAGGGAGAGCAAAGTTGTCATGTTTTATGGTTGTCAGAAACTAAATCCCTTCTTGTCTACCCAGGGAGGTTAAACTCCTCCTCGCTTATTCGAGAAAGTTTCTAGTGAACTCTGAGCTAGCTGGCACAAAACTTAAGTCTAATATAGTCAGTAGAGACCTAGTTGACCGACCTCAGTCCTACGTCTACACTACTGAAGATAATATTCCAATGCGCAGAGCCTATTGGGACTATAGGAACTACACTACAGAACATGACCAGAAAGAACAAATGCCATAAGAAAGACAGCAATGGCAAAACCAGACTACTGCATATTATAATCATGAAATTTGGCAGGTAAACGCTTAGTCCTGGAAGGCCTGGATGACACACAGAAAGGAGGAGCACGTCTAGAAAGAACATCATCATCCCTAACACCAACATCAGAGGACACTTCAACGGAAGGGGAATGTGTGCCCAATCTTCTGTTGACCTCGCCAACAATGGACTTAGGAACAATGGAAATGCAAGACTTAATCCACACCCTACCATCCATCATTACCACCACTCGTTCTTTTACCTCAGACACCCTTTTAGGGGACGAAAACCGAGATTCACCTTTGCGGAGAAAACCAGGTTTTCTGAATCTCACCCAATCACCCACCTTAACATCCAGGGGATAACTAGCACCAGGCCTGGTATTATACTTTACTTGTACAGCATCTCTAACATCCGTTACACCAGACAATTTGCTAGAATCAAACATTCTTCTAGACATCCACTCTTTATTTAGTTTGGAACCAGCCACTCTTCCCCGAAGCAAAGTGAACGGGGCAACACCAGTACTTATATGGGGAGTAGTTCTCACAGCCCACAACATATCGCAAAGAGCTTTACGCTGTGGTACTGAAAATTCTGGACCCGTGTCATAAACATCGTCGTATTGTCGTGTATTTCTATAGGTTCTGAATCGATCCCCCTATTCCTGACCCTATTCTGGTTAAACTACCTAGCTAGTTAACTAACAGTCAGCCCATGAGGCAAGAAATCCCCCATGATGCAGATACCGTTATCTGACGCAGTCACACTACGGCACAGGAACGTGTTATCTGATTAGGTCATAACGCTTGAGATCTAATTAGACAAGCGACATTCCTCCAGCCCCTGATAAGGCATACGACGTTCTCATAACAAATCAAACCTATGACAACCTGGAAAATCAGTGCGGCCATTGTTTTGATTTCACAGAGAACTTTTGCAAAAGAATGTGCTAACGAGCAAGTCGTATGACATCTTTATTGACGTACCTATGTCCATCCTTACGTCAATCTCGGCACCTTTAAGGTATAAATATTGCCGACCTTGCCCTATGCAAACACACGCGTGGTGACAAGACGGAGCAGCCATACTTGCCGAAGCCGAGAGCAGAAGCAGACCCCGCTGGCAGCAGCCCCGCCTTCCTGACGCGCTGAGAGACGCGCTGCTATCTCAAGCCGAGAGACCCAGCACCGGCGCTTCCGGGTAGCCCTCGCAGGCAGCCTGGAATATCGAGAGCAGAGAAAGAGATACCATTCCTCATTCATCCTAAATTCCAGGTACAGAACTGAATAACCCCTCCTAGAGAATTCTTTAGTTATTCACTTGGCAAAAACAAACTTAACTTAAAACTGTAACTTTCTATTCCCGCCCACGCATTAGACTTAGGTCAGGTACACGGGGTAGGCGTATTTAGAAACACCAGTTGAGTACGTTTAGTCAAATGTATATGTGTATGTAAATATATTTTAATCATTTTAAACATCATATGGCTCAGAAACCATATCAATGTTTTTACAGTATTATTTCATACTATTGCTTTTAATGTATGCACTTTACTTAACTATAAGTATTGCAATAATATCGATCCATTTCTCTTGTACGAGAAAAGAGACTGATCAATAAATAACATCTTTTATTTAACACGCCCGTCTCTTCCTTTTCTCTACATTCTGATGAGACTAAGAATGCACGTACTGACTGAGTAAAATAATTGCCTTGTGCTCACACGACTCTTGAGATTGACTCTTGATTAGGGGAGAGCAAAGTTGTCATGTTCTATGGTTGTCAGAAACTAAATCCCTTCTTGTCTAATCAGGGGAGGTAATTCTTTCCTGAACATTCGAGAAAGTTTCTAGCGAACTCTGAGCTTAGCTGGCAAACCCAAAAATTAAGTCTAGTATCGACAGTAGTAGACCTAGTTAACGTCTGGCCTAGGCCTCTACTGCTGTAGGTACTATTCCAATGCGCAGAGCCTATTGGGAAGATAGGAACTACACTACATGGCGCCCAACGCGTTTGGAAAGGGCGATAAAACTAACGTAAGACATTTAGAGTAACTCAGTCGTGCTTTCTCACTCAGACCCCTTTTCCCAAATACTCCAAAGACGTCTGGAGTGGGTGAAAGGTTATTATATCCTCCAAAACCTCGCAGGAGGGAACTCCTATGTATGGTTCTTGGTCTAGTCAACGTTGAAGGATAAAACAGTTCCAGAATATTGTGCATCTAATCTCTGTTTCCATAAGAAACCTGATCTGCAAACAAACATAATACCATCCTGTCTGTAAAATGGCAGAGAGTGATGATGAAAGAGAGGCAATTAGATTAGCTACTGAAATAGCAGATGCTGATGCTACCATGCAAACAGCAGACCCGGATATAATACTCATCCAGGTCGCCAAAAGGAGATCTATAACCTTAAAACTTATAGAAAATGGACTGACACCTAGAGGTGGCACAGTCATATTCGTAATTGAGGCACACGAATATCGGCAGACAGAGGTATACTATACATGGATACATTTTCCAGCAGCAAATGCTGTAACAAAGTACTTCCACTATTACAAAGTAGAGGAACCTCCTGAAACGTACACTCCTTTCGAGGAGGTGGAAGTACCACTCAAATTCCAAGAGCATTTGCTCTTATTTGATGGCGCCCTAAAACATAACAATCACATTACAAGGCTCGGTCCTTTAGGAAGACCAGGAGCAACGTGGCCGGTCCTAGCCGGATACACACCACATCCAGACATCGAAAGAATGCCTGCAGCAGAGCTGTTAATACAGCTAAAACAACTACTAAAAATTCACAGACAATTAGTTCAGTATGTAATGCGGACTTCAACAATTCAGCCAGCGATTAAACTTCCACAGCTGACCCCTCACCAGGGGAACACAAATAAAATTACACCACAGAACATCCAATCCTGCCTAGGTAAAGTTCCAGCTAAACGGGAACAGATACCATTCTGGTTGGCAGAAAATTACCCAAATAGAGGCGGTGTTTCCTGACACCACCCCATTAGAAAAACACAGGATTCTGACTATATGTCTCCCAATGGGAATCGCACCACACATTGAGGACTGTGACACTTGGGGTACAGTCTTTGCTTCCATCTACACAAAAACGCACGGTGTTCCATCCATTTCGGTAATACCAGATGTGCTAAAACAAATTCAAGATGAATACGGTCCAGAACCTGCTTTAACTCTTGGTATGAAATCACTAAAAGACTTCAAGCAGGTCTCGGCTATATTATTAGCCAACATAAAAGGTGAAGCAGCAAACGTGGCGATCCGCCAGAGGTTAAAAGAGACAGATATAGCAGACCAACCAGCTGAAATTGCCAGAATCATAGAAAAATCCTATGAAGAACTAGGCAGAGATAGTCTAGGTGGAATACCAGTAAAACCGCAACTGACTACAAGTCCAGAAAAAATGTTTTTTAATAATAATAATAATTCACCAAAAAAGAACTGGGATGGGAACAAACAATCCAATCCTAAAGAAAAGAAATTCCAGTCCAGAGGAAGGTCTCCTAGGCGAAGAGAGAAATCTCCAAACCCGAGACAAAGGTCACCCCAGAGTGACCCCTCTGGGAATAGATATAACCTTAGAAATAGGGATAATATTAAAAAACCTGATAGATATCAAGACATTGATACACGTCCCTCTCAATCTTTTCAGAATTCCTCGCAGAAATCGGAAAGAAGAGGACGATCAGAAGAGCACGCCAAGTCCAAAGACAAGGAACCTGCTCAACTGAAAAAGAAATTACAATTTCCAAAAAAGAAGGTAGCCAGTATCAAGGTAGTTAACAATGCCGAGAATACTGAGGACACAACTGAAAAACGGAGAGTGGGCTCAGACAATGCTAGACAGCGCAGCAGAGGTGAGCATAGCTCGCAAAGTCCTTATGAATCATCTGGAGACAGTGGACACGAATGAATACCTTCAAGTGGAAACTGCAGATACCAGAGTTAGCAAGCCCCACAAAATATACGAGATAACATTACGTATAGAGGGAGATAAGACTAGGAAAATAAGGGGACTATTTTGGGATAACCTCTCCAAGGGCTATGACATCCTTCTAGCTGAAAAAGACTGGCCACCAGAGTTTGTCAGGGAGTGCCCTCATGGCGAAGAAGTAATTATGCCTGCCTTCTCGAATCAAATGCCGATTCATAAAAAATATACACTTGCTAGAAAGTGGGCAGTGGCCTTAGCACCTGCTTTATATAAAAATCATGTAGGATGGGATGAGGATTCTCCTCCTCACAAAATCCAGTTAAAATCACAACCAACTGCACAAAGGCAGTACCCAATTAAGCAAGAAGCAAAAAAACAAGTAAATGAAATACTAGATCAGCTAGAATACCAGGGGGTGATTGAAACTTGCACCTCACAAATGAACAATCCTTTGTTTCCGGTCTCCAAACCAGACAATTCATATCGCCTAGTTTTGGATTACCGACACCTTAACACATGTTGCAAAACTTTTGCAGTGCAAAACTCACACAGTGCTGCACTAATGAATAACATAGTGCGCAAAAAATACAAAACTACCTTGGACATCTCCAACGGATTCTTTTGTCAAAACATAGCACCAGAGAGCAGATATTTAACAGCTTTCTCAGTAAATGGCACTCAAAAACAATTCTGTCGGTTAGCCCAGGGGTACAAGAACAGCCCGGGGGTATTCTCAGCGAGAGTAACAGAATTACTACAACTATATGATGATGAAGCATTATCTTATGTCGATGACATTTACTTAACAGATGATGACTTGGAGACTCACTTGAAAAGAGTGAACACCATAATACTTGGTTTTGCTGCAGAGGGTTACAAATTCAACTTCAAAAAGTCCAGAATTGCCCATCTGACGGTCCTATTCTTAGGATATGAGCTATCAAGTGAAGGTAAAAGCCTGGCAGACAATTTCCTAGAGAAATGTGCCGTTATCCAAGCTCCAAAAACACTAAAAAACCTACAGTCAATTTTAGGCTTGCTAAATTTCGGAAGAACATACATTGCAAATTACGCAGAAAGGGTGAAACCCCTTTACGATCTTATTAAACCAGACTTTAAAAGATCCAGTTGGACTCAAACACACACAGAAATTTTGAGATCCTTACAAACAGACATGCTAATTAAGACAAAATTAGAAACCCGTGATAATACACGCAACCTTGTGATCCGAGTCATCCCAGGGAGATGCGGATTCACATACCTGACCTCTAATGAGGGAGAAAAGGTACCAATTGCATTCAAATCACACTTGTACACAAAAGCTGAACAGAGATTCAGCAACAAAGGAAAAATTGTTCAAGCAGTTCAAACCGCAATAGCTAGAGAAAAAGACATAGCTGACGGTAGACATATCACAGTCAGAACAGCTGAATCAGCTTTTGAGGCATTAACAACACCGTGTAATTTACCATCAACAACATTGGATCCAGAATGGATACAATGGGTGAATTCAATCACAACAGACAAAGTATACTACTACTTTGATCCAGAACTAGAAGAATTAAAAAATCTAAAATATGAAAAGACGTATCCTCTGCCAATCGACATTCTGCCTCTACGACATTACGCCTGTGTAATCTATACAGACGGACATGCTCAACCCTCCGTTTGGGGAGAACATGCATACAATCCCACATGTGAGATTACAAAAGAAGTGTGGCGCGGAGGTAAACTAAAACCTCTATTAACAAAATCACACTCAGTAGAAACTAATTCAGAACTACAAACTGAAATAATAGCTTTGAAAATGGCGCTAGATAATGCGGATCGCGAATTCCCGACACTTATAGTGTCAGATTCATATTTCTGCGTCAAAGCATATAACAAGGATTTGCAGACATGGATTCAGAACGGTTACAAAGATGACACAGATGCACCAATAAAGCAGAGACTGCTCTGGGAACAAGTAGCTCTTTTGAAAAAAGAACTACCAAAGACTCACGTGACACACTCACTGAGTCACCAGCGTGATGGCGTTCACGTTGTAGGGAATTCATTGGCTGAAACAGCCGCAGCGGCAGCCAGCAAACCGGCTCCCGTAGATCGAAAAAAGCGTACATTAAAATACATTGACGGCGAAACATTGCTGGCGGTGAAAACGTCATCAAAAGGCGACTGCTCAGCGTTACCGATCAACTATCCACTCAATTATACATACATAATCGATGCAAACTCCGTCCCTTTTGCTCGAATCCCTGGAGTGGGGGATAGAGTGATTCCAAACATGGACAGGAGAAACTTGTTAATCGCAGACGCACACATGGGCGAGGGTCTCAGACACCTTAAATTAAAAGATTCTCTGGAAGAATTACAATCACGGTACTGGTGGCCAGGCATGAGCCTGCACTACACCATGTTTGTAAAAAACTGCCCAAACTGCAACAGAGATCGCAGTGGGGAGAGAAGCAGTTTAATACCTCGTCGTAGCAAGGCAGATAATATTACCAACAAAAAGAATGGCTTGCGATTAACATACACAGGCTAGTTCCACTTATCATGTAGATCCACAGCACTCGGCTGACGTCCGGACTGTTATACAAGATTTGCGAGTCTAAATGGCATATACGCTAAGAGCATGCTACGTTCGACCATTTCTTTCACTCAGGCAATCCAGCCTGGGGGGGAAACATGGCCAAATGAGCACAGCCCAGCGGGAATCTTCTCACTTCCTTCCTGAGGGTATGGGATGGTGTAAAGAAAAAACCAAGGCAGAAAGCAATCTATAATGGAAAGGACATTAGGTTCGGGAGCTGGGTGGGTCAAACATCTAATAAGTGTCCAACGTAGTCTAAATAACTTGCCAAGAAATTCTCTGAAGGGATTCAGTCCGTACGAATTATTATTCGGAACTAGGATGTTGATCTCTGACCTTGATAGTCAGACTTCAGTGGTAATAGAAAAAACCTTTGATGTCAAAGACCGTTTGGCTATTTTGCAGGACTTAAACAAAACAAGAAAAGACCTGAGCAACATACAGTTGAAACAACAGCCAACAACCACTGAAGAATCACCACCTGTCCCAGCAAGACCTGTCTGGATTCCAAAAGTCGGGGATCTAGTCAGGGAAAAGATCGCGGTAAAGAAGGAATTTGGGCCTTCTTACAGAAAAGCAGTTCCTGTCTTGTCTGTCAACGGGACGAGATCAGTTGTACTACCGCCACTTGCTGGAAAAAAGGAGAACCGAGTTGTATCCATCGACCTGGTAAAACCACAACATGTGGCCGATAACAAACAGTAGGCCAAGTGGACTCCCAATAAGTAGCAGAACACCAAGGTTTGCTACCAGTACAGAGGTCCTATCAAAGAGGCTCATCACATTCGAAACGCCTACAGAAGAACAACAAGGACTATGCAACAATGCAATAGAACTAAGACCTCTGAAAACCCAAATAAAAACATTTAGCAGAGACACACCAATCTATACTGAAGTACCAAGTGACAATGCAAAAAACAAGAATCCTGAACCAATTGGAACAATTGACAGAACTGCATCTGGTTACTTCATCAACTTCGATGATTCCTCTGAAGGTTTCAGCGAACAAAAGACACAGCCATCATCAAAATCCTTTAAAGACAAAGCTAAGGAACTTTTGAAACAACTGAAAGAAACATATCTGGTTTCTCCATGGATTGAATTTTGGGTGGGTTTTGGTGCATTTATCCTCATACTTTGGCTCATCATGGTATTTACTTTGGGACGCTTCATTGAGGGAAAATATGCTAAAATGGACACAGCAAGTCAGAACATCAACTTGGTCCTCAAACCACACACATCTTCACACGTCGAGAAAAGAGAACTCTCTTCAGAACTTTCTTCAGCCAACTTCACAGCCAATCCGATACCTGGTGGGGTAGCCTGGGACAACACTGACTATGAAATTTATGGTCCGGTCGAGATCCTGAAATATCCACACCAAATCAAGATCTCCTTAGGTGACTTTGCAAAACCAAACTCATTTGCTGATGATTGGGACTTCGAAAGCATCAACAATATGATGTCTGACTTAGTAATGTCTGCTGAATTTACAAAACATGATTATTTGCAAGGTTCTACAAATTATGATAGTATGTATTGCTATAACCATTATGGTAACCATTTTTTGCATAAATCGGCACAACCTAGAAATGTTTTAAATTATAATCAATGGGAACATTGTGCTACACCTCCAAAAGGGAGCTCTAGAACCGTTTATGACAAATATTCATATTTTTCAGGTTTTAACATAAGTAATGCTGAAACATTTTATTTTAAATTGTCAAACAAGACAGGGATGAAAACGATGATAACCAACACAAAATTGATATATTCAGATTCATTCTTCGAAAAAATGAATACTTTTGGATTTGATTATTGGGACAAAAATGTTGATTTGAAAAGTGTTTGGGGTACATAAGAATGGCAAGTACAGGGTATAGAAGCTTTGTTTAGAGCCTGCATGATCCCAGAACAAATGATATTTTTAAATGACACTGTTCAACAAACCACCTGTCTTGGCTTAGCCAAAATCAAAGATTTAAATAACCTGTCTATTCCAAAGCCAACAATGTTTAGCAATAACTCTGATACAGATGAAGGAATAGACATAAACCATATACTTAACCAAAACAGAACACATCCTGATTGGAAACAATGGTTGATCTGGCCCACAGATACAAATAACTGTCAAGATAGATTCCTGAATAAAACACAGGGTTTCAAAATGACCAGGCCAGACCCTAGATATCCCCAAAGACATCACCCAGGGATAATAACAACCTACAGTGTGGGCAAATTATGCCTTCAATGGCTACAAACTTCCACACTGCCTGAAATTAAGCAACACCTAACTTTACTTACTGATGGTGCTGACTTGCGTGATTTCATACTGGGACCACGCAAACAGCGTCAAAAGCGTTTCATAGCAGCCTCTGTATATGCAGCATACAATGAGGCCTGGAAGGTTACTCAAATTGAAACAGCAGAGAGAATACGTGAAATTGATCGTATTAATTTGGAAAAATCACTTTCTGTAGTGGACAATGGGTTAATGACTCTGTCCTCCAGAATATTTTCATTGGACAGCATTGTGTCTTCAGCAATCGATATATTATCGCAAGACTTACTGTTATTACAACATGGTCAGTCACAATTGCGCTCTATTGTACAGCTTGGCTGGACGTTACAAAATCTGCGTTCAGGCTATGTGCCTTGGCGTTTAATCAACACAACGTCACTATTCCAAATCTTTAACCTTACTGATAGACAAATCGGTATGGCGCAGAAGGGTGCTGATTATACAATCTTGAGCATTGAAAAACTAGAAAGATTACCAATGACAATGTCAGAACGACCTGTCAGTGAATGGATAATCCACGGAATCATAAATATTCCAATCTCAACCTTCAGGTTTCAATACTGCCAAAAATATATACAGGCTGGCATGTACGAGAAATTGGGAAAGGGGTACCTTAAAACAACTTGGAACCTGCCCTATTCACATGCATGTGTCAGTAACAAAGGACAGAAAGTGTTTCTTAGTGGCAACAATTGTGCTATGTCACTAAGCGGCACGCTTCTGTGTAACGGTATTAGTTTGCACGGAGCCTGTGAAGGGAATTCATACAACCTTTCATGTCACCAGCAAGGCGCACCTGCAACTGAAATAGAACCATTCTTTCAAAGACTCTATAATGGGAGTTACATTCTTATTGTAGACCGCAGATGTTGTAGTCTTATGCCCGGGACTCCTTATCTCGTCACCACGACGGCGAAGGTCAAGTGCTGTGGACGTTCTTTGTTCCCCAGCTCCTTACCAGACAGGGAGGCAAGGGCATGGCCCGGTTTGAAAATTACTTCTATTCGAATAGACACTTTAAGCAGAATGAAAACAGTGCTTCTTCAGACGCCTACAAGGCTCACGTCATCTAAAGAAACGTATGATCTACAAGTCGCAAGGACGACTGCAGAGATACATACATTATTATCAACTAATTCCCCCGTACATTTCGCGGAAATCCTGAGCGAAATCTTAAATATTTCTGATACCACTGGGGTCTCAAAGGTATTTAAGACAGTATTTTCGATGGCATTAACACCATTCAAAGCCATACTGGGTATTTTTCCAGATTTCGTCCATTCGATTTTTGGCGGACTTCCCCTGATCCTGGGACTAATTGCAGGAATCCTATTCCTAGTCCTTATTTTTCGTTATGGCAACCCATGTCACAGATCAAACTCTCGCGACAATGGAAGATACGATCCTAGCCATTGGATACCAGGACCGGATATCAAAAATCCTGGGAATCTCCCGGCTTAGAGACCTGAACATGACTTGGTTTCTATCATTTCGACCAATGTGGCAAAGATGTGTTTTACCTGTACTAAGGTGTCTGCTATGCGGAGAAGAATGCGTGTTAGACACCTGTCTGACGCTACAATCGGATGCGCCGGTGGATGCAGATACACTGTTGGTTCCTACCAAGGTTCACGCTTTGTGCTGCCCTCAAAGGCTGCCAATCCTGATGACGGCATTCCTGGAATCTTCACCACTACGATTGAAGAGTAGTGAAGTTCAAGATGAAAGCAGCATCGAACAGGTACGACCTTCTGTCAGCAATGCGAATCAGAATGTCAATGGAGACAATCATGCGCACGAATGCATGGTTACCCCTATTTCCGACTTAGTGGAACTTTCCCATGAAGCTGTTGACAGTTTTTTCGAAAGCCTGAATGATATGATGTTCTCTCCGGAACAGAAATAGAGACTTTTGAGTAAACTCGCACACGGCGTTCCCTGAATTCGGCCTTCAACTTTAAAAATAAAGTCACATGAACAATTTCACTCCAGTTCACGGACAGCAATTTTTTCAGCTTGCCCCTTAAAATATTTTTCTATATATTTTTTCCCCGGGACACTGATCTTCTGCTTAAAGTAAGAAACTATTCCTAGAGAACTAAGATTTCTATTTTAGATACTTTATATAGACTTTAGCTGCCCGCTGGTATGTTCACAAATATTTTATTATGTGATGAAATGGTCTCGACCTTCCTTTCTGTATAGCTATATTAAGAGCCATTTCATGTGTATTTCTCATATACCAAAAAGCAATAATGCATAACAATGCGTGTTTACTTTTGCATTTAATTCATAGCTTAAGTGCATACAATATATATGACTGCAATTTTTCAGTATATTTGAAAATTTCGAAATGCATTTATGTATTTTGGGGTGGTAAGGTATACACTATACTCTATAGTATGTTGTACTATGTTATACTATGCATAGATTAATAGATATGACCATAGTTAGCGTGGAGTGGGTGTCGTGTATTTCTATAGGTTCTGAATCGATCCCCCTATTCCTGACCCTATTCTGGTTAAACTACCTAGCTAGTTAACTAACAGTCAGCCCATGAGGCAAGAAATCCCCCATGATGCAGATACCGTTATCTGACGCAGTCACACTACGGCACAGGAACGTGTTATCTGATTAGGTCATAACGCTTGAGATCTAATTAGACAAGCGACATTCCTCCAGCCCCTGATAAGGCATACGACGTTCTCATAACAAATCAAACCTATGACAACCTGGAAAATCCGTGCGGCCATTGTTTTGATTTCACAGAGAACTTTTGCAAAAGAATGTGCTAACGAGCAAGTCGTATGACATCTTTATTGACGTACCTATGTCCATCCTTACGTCAATCTCGGCACCTTTAAGGTATAAATATTGCCGACCTTGCCCTATGCAAACACACGCGTGGTGACAAGACGGAGCAGCCATACTTGCCGAAGCCGAGAGCAGAAGCAGACCCCGCTGGCAGCAGCCCCGCCTTCCTGACGCGCTGAGAGACGCGCTGCTATCTCAAGCCGAGAGACCCAGCACCGGCGCTTCCGGGTAGCCCTCGCAGGCAGCCTGGAATATCGAGAGCAGAGAAAGAGATACCATTCCTCATTCATCCTAAATTCCAGGTACAGAACTGAATAACCCCTCCTAGAGAATTCTTTAGTTATTCACTTGGCAAAAACAAACTTAACTTAAAACTGTAACTTTCTATTCCCGCCCACGCATTAGACTTAGGTCAGGTACACGGGGTAGGCGTATTTAGAAACACCAGTTGAGTACGTTTAGTCAAATGTATATGTGTATGTAAATATATTTTAATCATTTTAAACATCATATGGCTCAGAAACCATATCAATGTTTTTACAGTATTATTTCATACTATTGCTTTTAATGTATGCACTTTACTTAACTATAAGTATTGCAATAATATCGATCCATTTCTCTTGTACGAGAAAAGAGACTGATCAATAAATAACATCTTTTATTTAACACGCCCGTCTCTTCCTTTTCTCTACATTCTGATGAGACTAAGAATGCACGTACTGACTGAGTAAAATAATTGCCTTGTGCTCACACGACTCTTGAGATTGACTCTTGATTAGGGGAGAGCAAAGTTGTCATGTTCTATGGTTGTCAGAAACTAAATCCCTTCTTGTCTAATCAGGGGAGGTAATTCTTTCCTGAACATTCGAGAAAGTTTCTAGCGAACTCTGAGCTTAGCTGGCAAACCCAAAAATTAAGTCTAGTATCGACAGTAGTAGACCTAGTTAACGTCTGGCCTAGGCCTCTACTGCTGTAGGTACTATTCCAATGCGCAGAGCCTATTGGGAAGATAGGAACTACACTACAGTATCATGACGAATTTGGTATCAGCAGACCGAGAATGACGAGTACACTATATACAAGCATTTTTCGGCGTATTCGAGTGGCGAGATCACCCTGAAATCAGGGATTCCGTCCTGAACCCTCGGGTTCCATTTTGTACATGGCAGCCATTTCATGGTTGCCCTCACATAGGCCGATGACTAAGGCCGAAATAAGTCTTTTGGGACACGTACACCTTTAGCTGACTCTTGTGTGACCTGGGCAAGCTGACTCCACTGCCCGAAGCCAAACCTGTTTGGACAGTTCCTTTCCCAGTGGTCGATCAAGATTAGGATCAAGGCACAGCATACCATAAACCCCTCACCGCACACAACTATGCCTAATCTTACACACACCTGTCTCTGTTTCTTGCTTTATGACCTACTTTACGATGAGGAGGTGCCCGATTTTATTAGGGGTCCCTCCGATATCTGGTGGAAAGTGTTGGGCCTTGCCGGAAAATTGATTATGGGCTGGGCAAACTGAAAAATGTGCTTGTCATCATGATTCTGCCTTTTCTTTGTTAGGAAAATATGCGAATGGTCAACTGTAAAATAAGGAATGTTTGCCTAAAGCATAATATTTTGTTTAAAAAGAGATGGCTGGCTTTGTAAGTTGAGCAGTCTCATGAGAACATACACCGTGTTGTACTTCTAGGATACCTGTTACTGGCTGCAGCCAATAAATTCGATCTTTGACTTCACCAAGAAGACTCTGTGTTTCTGTAGTCTGAGACAGGAAGGACTCGAGGTCTTAGGGTGTGTTCCCTGGCACCGCTGGGTTCTTAAAAACTCAGTACTTCAACGCCAATGCAACCCATTCACCAAGGCAAGTTGCACCTGTTCCTTGACAACCCGGTTGAAGCGTTCAACCAAACCATTACTATGTGGGTGATAAAGTGACGTACAAACATGCTTAATTCCCACATCCTTAAAAAATCCCTGCATCTTGAAAGAGGTTAACTGAGTACCGTTATCAGAGACCAGCTCTTCCGGAAAACCCTCCCTAAGAAAAACATCAAGAAAGAAACCTATGATGGATGACGAGTTGGCATTATCAACAAACCTCACCTCAGGCCATTTAGACATGTAATCAATAAGAACAAGGGCATACTTGGGAGAACAACCAATGAGACCAAAAGGACCAGCAATATCAAAAGCCAATTTTGACCAAGGTAAATTCTTTACCACAATAGGTTCAACAGGAGAAGGTCTTGTCACTTGAGACTTGTCACTGGTGACACATGTATAACAATCATGCACAAAATGTTCCACATCTTTATCCAGTGCAGGCCACCAAAAATCTTGTCTAACCCTACGCTTCATAGTACGAATGCCAGGGTGGCATTCGTGAGCCAAATCAAGAATTCTGTTCCGAATGGAAAAAGGAACCACAAGTAAACCACCTCTACGTAATATGCCATCCACAACAGACAACTCATCTTTGACCCTTTTAAAAGGAACCAATTCAGAAGGACAATCCTTATCACACGGCCACACACCAGATAAACAGTCAATTCCCTTCAAAACCACGTTATCTTCAGTTACTCCATCCAACCACTCTTGCTCAGAAAGAGCACAACCAACGGTGTCATATAAAGAACACACAGCACACACCATTTCCAAATCATCACACTCAAGAATGTCATTCTCAGAACAAAGGGGCAATCTAGACAAACAATCAGCAACATGATTTTTAACACCGGGCACGTACTCAAGACGATAGCGGAACTCTTGCAACCTAAACTGCCATTTGGCAACTCGCGGTGTAGCCCTGCCACCCCCCTTTGTAGTGAATAAGTCAACTAAAGGTTTGTGGTCGGTCCTCAAGATGAATTTATTTCCCCATAAAAAGTTTTTGAAGTGCTGCACACCCCACTACAAACCCAAAGCTTCCTTCTCAATCGTTGAATAAGTGCCTTCAGCACCCCTCAGTGTTCTAGAAGCGAAAGCGATTGTTTCTTCACGACCATCACTTCTTTTTTGAAGAAGGACCGCACCTAGACCCACATTGCTAGGATCGGTTGAAATAATGCAAAAGTCATTGGCCCCTCGCGGCGGGATGCCTGACTTTCACCTTGTGGATACCCTGCTATCTCACAGGGGAATACCAGGAAGGGTTCCCTAAGCAAGCGCCGGGAAACCCACTGCGGGTAGCTGTGCGCTATATAAGCTCAACTACATTTACATTTACATTTACATTTATATTGAACCATTTAAGTGGACTAGCTTGTACAATTTCATTCTTAATCGACACAAAATTATTCTGACAATCCTCATCCCATACAAATCTGACCTTTTTTTTAAGCAAATTGCGCATAGAAGCAGTTTTAGTGGAAAAGTTATTGACAAATTTGGAATAATATTCCACTAACCCCAGATATGACCGAAACTGATCCTTATTCGTAGGCATGGGTGCGTTTTGAATCGCATCCATAATCTTAAATTTAGGTTCGATGCCTTTGTGAGAAATGTGGTGACCTAAATAATCAACGCCATCTTGTAAAAACTTACATTTGTCAGCCCTCAATGTTAAACCACTAGACTTAATTATACTCAAAACATGTTTAACCCTCTCATCGTGCTCAAGTTCAGTTTTCCCATGCATGAGAATATCATCCTGAAAGAATACAACTCCAGGAATATCCTTAAATAAGTTTTTCATCAAACGTTGGAAAACAGCCGAAGCTGAGGCAAGGCCGAAGGGCATACGAATGTAACGGTAAGCGCCTTCAGGAGTAACAAAGGAGGTCAAATGCCTAGACTCTTTACTAAGCTCAATCTGAGGTACGCAGAAGAAATATCAAGGGAAGTAAAGAATCTAGCACTGTCTAAAGTGGTCAACAATTCATTGATATTAGGGAGGGGTTGACGGTCAAACCAGATGTTGGCGTTAAGGTCATGTAAATCAGCACACATTCTCAGACAATTGTCTCATTTGCGTGCTAAAACAATTGGTGCGAGCCACTCAGAACCCTCAATGGGCTCAATTACACCGGCCGCACACAACCGTTCCAGTTCTTTTTTGAGTTCAGGGCGAAGACTCAAAGGTACCTTGCAAACCTTATGCGCAACAGCCTTAGCATCGTTCTTGAGAATAATCTGGTGTTGGAAACCAATACGTTTTCCGAGCTTCCCGTCAGAAACTTCAGAAAACATACGTTCCCATTTGACACCAGAGAGTTGAGCAACGATATGAGAAGAAGAAACAGGAACAGAATTATAAAATTTGGTGCGAGAAATCACCATCTCAGGATGATTGGGATCCAAGACAATGTTTAAATTACCCTGATCATCCCACCCTAAAAGATTGGCACCCTCCTTGACCACAAATATAGTACCAGAAGCAAGATCAGAATGAAATTTGAGATTAGCAACAAATTTCCCTAAAACTTCAACCCGTTTCCCACCATAAGCAAAGATTTTTATACAAGATTCCCCAAGTTGCACATTACTTAACGTGTCATAATCTGCAGCATTAATTAAAGTAAAAGGAGAACCAGAATCAGCCAGAAAAGTCAGACTGGTATCATTTACAGAAATATTGCAGGAAGGTGATTTTCTTTTGTGAACACCTCCCAAAGCGGCTAATTCTACTACACCATCACCAAGAAATGAAGAGGAGGACAGCATAAGCTGTTCATAACACTCTTCGTCAGAGTCATCAGTAATGGTTTTCACAATTTGATCCTGATTCTTCTTGGTGGAGGCGACTTTGCACATTCTAGAATAATGGCCCTTTTTTCCACAGTTATAACAAGTTTGATTAAGTGCAAAACAAAACTTAGCATTGCCAAGATGCGAGGTACTACCACAACGGAAACATATTACATCCTTAGGTATAGTTTTGGCTTGGTTAGAAGTCACAACAGAGGAACGTGGAACTCCAGAAACAGGCTTAATAACTGACGGCAATTTGGTGGGTTTGAAATTAGATTTCAAAAGTGTAACCTCGCCAGAAGAGGAAGGATTGCTCATTTCTGTCACACAAAACTGAGAATGTTCAATAGATCTGGCAAGAGTGAGCGCAGTTTCTAAGTCAAGATCATCAGACGATAACAGTTTCTCCGGAATTTTTTTGTTGGAGGTCTTCTCAATCAATTGATCCCGGATGATTTCATCCCTAAATTCTCTGTAATTACAATTTACCGTGAGAATTCTGAGCGCAGCCACAAAATCATCAATCGATTCACCAGGAATTTGCGCTCGCTGAAGGAATTTGTGTCGTTCAAGAACAATGTTCCTTTTTGGACTAAAACGTTTGTCAAGGGTTTTGACGACTGTGGCATATTCATCCACCAACAAAGAATCACCACTGTCCCCACCAGTCACTAGAGTGCTTACTGTTTACATGGGAAGAGTTTTAAAAACACTCCTGCCTTCAGCCCCAAGATTGTAAATCAATAAAGCTTTCTTTTTTTTAGACGTAAAAGTCTCACCGTCAATTGCTTCCAAATAGGCTTCAAATGTGTCTTTCCAATCATCCCATTTTACAGGAGGTGTACCTGCAGATTGTAGAAAGGGTGGAGGTGCTGTAATGTGATCCATATTGGCACGTGGGTGAGTTGCTGCCCCACAAGGATACTCAATATAAGGAATAAACAGAACTGCAATGAAAACAATGCAAAAACAAAACCATAAGATGGTTGAGCCAGTTGTCATGAATTGTGCACATCAGCTACGTTATGCTAAAATGCTGTGCACGTCAGCTGTGAAAATCGCTCAATATTGATGGTGACCAAGGAGATTAAATAATATACACAAAGAGCAATTTGAACTTATAGTCAATTCCTTTGCACATTCAACATGAAACTAGAGCGTGTATGTGGACACGCTACAAAAATGCGAGATTGATCGGTGATCGCGCTGAAAACAAAGCTGTGCGCGTCAGCGAGGTAGCTATGGTGATCTAACAACCAACGCGCTGGAAACAAAGCTGAGCGCATCAGCGAGGTTGCTATGGCAATGGAGCAGCAAAATGGCCACCAGAGGCGTGCGCAGGGATCAGGCAGAACGTCTGGGACAGAGTCAGGCGCACACGCATTGACGCGAGAGCAGGATGGCTCGATCGCGAAAAACACAGAGTACCTTGAAACGCTGATCACGAAGGCTCCGAGTAGGTTAGAACATCACCAAGACTATCAGGATGACAGGAAAAGAGGCAGACATCGCCGGAGGAGGAGCAGATAAACAAGGAATCCGGCAGTTCAACGAAGGCACTCACACAAAGATAGCTGGTCACGGCAGCTGAAATAACGAAGATAGCTGGTCACAGCAGCTGAAATAACGATGGGGAGGCTGGATCTGGCATCAATCATCGCCAGTGAAAATAAGTAGAGCTCCACACAGCAAGGTAAATTGGAGGATACTTTATTCCAACCAGACACAGGAACTCCCCGGCAGCAACTGCCAATGTAAGAACATTCCCCACAGTATGTTCCACGCAGGGAACGCTCAAGCACTAAGGTTCCCAGATCAGATGAACCAGATCCCAACACCACCACATTGTCAACAAAGCCGACAGCTCCATCGCACCTCTCCTTCGAGACCGCGACCTTCCCAGAGAGCTGGAAGCACGCCGAGATCAACGCCCTACTGAAGAAACCCAAGGCAAACCTAAGCGACCTCAAGAACTTCCGGCCCATCTCCCGGCTTCCGTTACGAGCAAAAGTCATCGAGAAGATCGTCAACTCCCAACTCACCCGCCACCTAGAAGACAACAGCATCCTTGACCCCTCCCAGTGAGGCTTCCACAGGAACAACAGCACCGAGACCGCCCTCATCGCCGCCACAGATGACATCAGAATTATACTCGACAACGGCGAGACAGCAGCCCTCATCCTCCTGGACCTCTCCGCCGCCTTCGAAACCGTCTGCCACCACACACTACGCACACACCTCTATGACGCAGGCATCCGAGACAATGCCCTGGACTGGACCACCTCCTTTCTCTCTGCTAGAACCCAAAGAGTCCGCCTCCCCCCATTCCACTCCAGAATCACCAAGACTGTCTGCAGTGTCCCGCAAGGATCATCCCTGAGCCCGACGTTATTCAACGTCTACATGGCACCGCTCGCACGCATCGCCAGACTACACGACCTCAACATAATCTCCTACGCCGACGACACCCAGCTGATCCTCTCCCTCACCAAGGACCCCCTCACCGCCAAATCCAACCTCCACCGTGGTATGAAGGCCGTCGCCGACTGGATGGAAGAAATCCGGCTCAAACTGAACACCGACAAGACGAAGATCCTCATCCTCGGGCCCAACCCCTCAGCCTGGGATGACTACTGGTGGCCCGCATCACTGGGCACCCCCCTGGCACCAACCAACCATGCACGCAACCTAGGATTCATCCTCGACTCGAATGCCTCTGCACACCTGATCCTCGACGTCCCATGCCGAGATCACATCACCCCCCCTCCTGAGAAACCTGCACTGGCTCCCCGTCGACAGAAGAATCTCCTTCAAACTCCTGACCCACGCACACAAGGCACTCCACAACACCGGCCCAGCCTACCTCAACAGCTGTCTCTCATTCTATGTACCCAACAGGAAACTCCGCTCCGCCGACCTCTCACTGGCCGCCGTCCCACGCATCCACAGAACCACTTCCGGGGGCAGGTCCTTCTCCCACCGCGCCGCCAAGACTTGGAACACCCCCCCTCTTCTCCTACGACAAACCGAAGACCCACAGACCTTCAGGAGACTACTCAAGACCTGGCTCTTCAACCACTAGCAGTGCCCCCCCCCCAGCACCTTGAGACCCTCCCGGGTAAGTAGTGTGCTTTACAAATCCCTTGATTGATTGTTGATTGAGATTCGCACCTAGAAGCTGGTTCACGCTATTACACGTTCATGCACATTTTATTACTGCAAGACCATTGGAAGAAGAACATTTCCATTTTTTATTTTATTCTTGGTCATCCTTTACTACAGCCGCTCTCCAGTATTCTTCATGATGTCTTGTGCTTTTTTGCCCTGGAAAATGAAAGGGAAGGGAGAGACAGCGCACTGCCCAGGCTCGTCTTTGTCTCACCAGTGGGCCCGGAGAGCTTTGTCGTGAGTGAGGCCTGTCCACCTGGATGACCTCCCTTAGTAAAGGCCAGAAAGGGCTCCCTGACTAGGCTGAGGGTGTCCTATTTTGGTAGTGTGGGAACCTCTGTTGGGCTCTTTACATTTTATTTTCCACATGTTTACATGGCTCTGAAGAAAAGCACAATACAGCAGAGGTGGAAAGCGTGTGACCCATGTATCCAGGCCTGCCTTCCTTGCACCCCCAAGCAATGCTTTATTGCCCAAATGTCAAATAACACTTTCTAGACCCTTCCCTCTTCTATCCCTCCACTATCCTTCTCAATCCAACCAAAAGGCTCACATGTGCACTGCTCAAATAAACTCATATTTCACTATACTAATCCACCACTAATATTTCTGGGTTCCGGAGTAGCGTGCTACTCGCCAAAAAGCGCTTCAACATCTCATCAGGGGTAGTAAGTGCTATATGAATACAATTACAATTTACAAGGAACAAAAAAACAAAGATTGCGACAGGCGGCAGGCTCACCCTCTTCAGAAACTATCCCGTAAACTTCAGAGACAGGCCTGGCTTCCTTGCTCTTCCCCCTCCCCTTGGAAGACTGATCCAACAACAGGAACGAGGGGAGTTGGGGAGTTAGGGGTAGGTAATGTCTCTGCCGCCTCCTGACACATTTGCGTCATGTCTTCAGGTAGGCAACATAGAGAGATGGTGCTCTGTGGCCTTTACCTCACCCCAATACCCCTCATAACATGCTGGATGCAGAGACACGGGCCAGCCAGCATTAGAAGACTATAAAACTGAGAATCCCAACTTTACCAACAAAGAGCCTGATTCACAGAACTAACCTAAGACAAAATCCTAAACTTACTACTTTTGGTATTCACAGAAGTTAGGATTTTGTCTTAAGTTTGTCTTAAGACAGACTTAAGACAGACTTAAGTTAGGATTTTGTTTTAAGTTTGTCTTAAGACAAACTTAAGACAAAATCCTAACTTCTGTGAATACCAAAAGTAGTAAGTTTAGGATTTTTTCTTAAGTTAGTTCTGTGAATCGGCCCCAGAGTTTTTTTAGGTCTCACCTACGCAGCACGCATGCGTTGCATAGTAGACCTTTACTAATCGATTTTGTTTTGGCCCCAAAAACGTTGCATTGCTTTCAATGGCAACGCATGCACGTTTGGCGATTCCTTTGCGGTAACGAGCTTTGAGACCACCTGTTTGTAATTAACAGACGGTTCCTGCTCGCTCCCGCAAAGGAAACAGGCGCAGGCCCCCTCCTCTCTCCCCTCCCCCTGCTGCCAGCGCAAGGCATGCACGCTTGTCTTCTTTTACTTTGACTCTATCTGCGCCCTTGTGCTTAGAGTATTTACTGTGCTGTGCAAAGTGCACCTCTGTTTATCAACTCAGCTGGTAAATGGAAGGAGGAGTGCCCGGTAATATTGACTGTAAAGAAATGTTGAATGTGAGGTTACTATACTGTAAACAATAAACCACTGTAGCTTTTAATCACTTTAATTAACCAAGTGGAAATAAAATGCAGCTGTGGTGCCACGGGTACGTTTTTGGACTCTCAGACATCCCATCTTCTGATGACGCAAATGGAATGATTGTTCAGTGAGGCTGGGGACACGTTAGTTGTGTGCAAACATTCAGATTACTATATTGCTGAAAGTCAATCTTCAATATGTAGTGTGCACACATGGTATTTACTGGACCACTTGAAAATCTTCACTGCCTCAAAATAGGTATAGACATTTTTAAATACTTAGAAAAATCAGATAACATGTGCAGGAAAGAAACAAAAGACTGCTGAATAAACAGACTGTCAAATCGGATAACTGAAATGCCGCTCGATGAAATATTATAACTTGATACTTTGGAAGCCCTTGTTGTGTGTGAACACTAGGCTCCTTCCTGTATGTGTCATTTTGATTTTTTTTTAGCATAAGCAGAATGCATAGGCATTACTGTATGCAATTTCTCAAACTTTCCTTCTTGAAGACAGGACGTGTTTGGTGTGCTTGTGATGTCTTATGACTGAGCGAACTAGAAATTTTCATTCATTGGCTGCTCTGAATTTCATAGTTGAAAATCCTCTACACAAATCTGATCAACTTTCAACCTGTTACCCGCTGTTTGTACAAAAACCGTGTACTTAGCTGTGTTCAGGTTTGATTGTAACGTGGCAACTCTTCTAGCAATTTGTCAAATATGAGGGTGGTAATGTTTCTTTACTCACTCAATCAGTTCTTTACTCGGGCGGTAGCAAATGCCGCACTCCCTGCCCACTGTGGTATGAAACGAGTCGAATAGCATGGATTTATGAGACCAGTTGGTACTGGTGGGTTTCTTTATCTAGTGCTGGGCGTTCTCCGGCTGGTTCCCTAGTGATGGACCTAGCTGACCACATTGTAACTAAGAAGAACATAGTGATGTACTGAGGCTCTCCTTCGAGGATGAGAGGGTGTGTGGGGCATCTGTGGAAGTGCTTAATTTCAGCTGGAGCTTTCTGGTGCTGAGCACCGGCACTTAATTGCTTTCCGGTGCTCGGCACCCGCACCTAATTGTGAACACCCCACTTAGGGCAGTCTCCCACAAGGTGGCGCTGCTCATGTAATTTAGAGATGAGCAGTATGACAGTTGCTAAGGAATACAATATACATTAAAAAAAATTACTAATACAAGCCTCCCCAGCCATTACTTTAGCTTTGGGGACCTAGAATAATCGGAACTGTCGCATTTACATGCAAGTAGTTGTTTTGATAGGGATGACAGTGGCGATGGGTGGTGCAAGCTGCAGTGGCCTCTTGGTCAGAGCCCTGGCACTTAATATTTTACAAATTAAGCACTGCTGTGGAGCCACCTGCTGTTCAGAGAGATGCATGTGAAGGCTAGATAGGACTTAGGGTTAGGTCTGATATATCGTTTGTCCTAATGGTTAACACCCGCTATCCAGTCCCAATGATATTTTTGGGGGTGAGGAGAATAACTTCAGCTTAATGACTGTTGCAGCTTGATAGACAGCTCAAGATAGGGCCTCGGCTTCCGCAGACTGTATGAAGAAGCAGTGGAATAGATGCAAGGTGGCACTTTCAGGCCAGGGAGTTATTAGGGACGTCATTTCAAGTTCTAGGAGGTAGTGGTCAGCTCACCTTAAGGACATGGTCTTGACTTGTATAAGAACAAAAAAATACTCAAAATATGGGGGAAAAAACAGATTATTTATGGTTTATATTTCACAATGTAGGTTAGTGCCATATGGGTGAAGTTGTCACAATAGTCTGAAGGTTATACATTCCCCAAGTATTTCTAGGAATGGTTGGTTTTGTGTGTGTTTTATGCATGTGTGCTTTCGTGTACGAGTGTTTGCTTCTGGCACTGGCCATGTGCATTTGCATGTGCGTTTTATGTGTGGTTCAATGTAATCTAGTTTGACTGAGTTTGTATGTTTCTGTGTTTGTTGTTCTTCTTTGTATATGTAAGTGTAAATTGTGTGTTATTGATTGTGCTTTCCTGTAACTATGTGTGTGTGCCTAACTGTACCGGTGTGTGTTTTGTCCTTCCGTTTATCAGTGTTTATGTCTGTGCACTTCTCTGTAAATTGTGCACGGGTAGGCTTAACTGTGTCACTGCGTGTGTGCGCGTGTTTCCGTGCACCATTGTGCGTGTCTGTGTGTATATATGCTGCCTGTACTAATCCTAATGGGTTCCGAAGTGGCGTGCTACACGCCAGAAAAGCGCTTCAACATCCATCAGGGGTAACAAGTGCTATATGAATGCAAACCTTTCTTCCCCTTGTATCCCTCCGCTATCCTTCTCACTCCAAATAACTGACTAATATCCACCACTGAAATTACTTTCATATTTCACCATATTGATTCACCACTAATCCTTTATGGGCTTCCTGAATAGCATGTTCGGTGGGTCCAGGAGTAGCGTGCTAATCGCCGGAAAAGCGCTTCGACGTCTCGTCAGGGGTAGTAAGCGCTATATAAATGCAATTACAATTACCCAGGTGCGCAACGCCAATTGGACTCCAAGGGCTTCATCCGCAAACCCCCACCCACCCCCACCCCCTCCTCGTGTGTGTCAGCCTGGGATGAGACAGCTTCCCGGGCACACACAGCTGCACCCAAGCACTTTGCAGGTCTTTTAGAGACCTTTTGCTTGTTAATGAGGCTTTGATGCCCCCCCTGCATAGAACCTCTGCAGCTCCACTCTGCCTTTTGTTTGAAGAATCAGCCCCCCCGAAATTTTTTCTTAGCCCCCCCGAAATTTGACTCTAGTTGCGCCTCTGCCTGTACCCGTGTGTGTACGGACTTGCCTTTCTCAGTTTGCCAGTTCGTTGGTCCGTGTGTTTACGCTTCTGTGCATCAGTGTGTATCTCCATGTGTGGATTTGCCTGCTACCCTATAGAATTGTGCCAGAGTGCATTCCCAGCGCCCACCGCTGCTTGTCTTGCGGCGCTCTCAGCTTCTGGGCGCTGTCACTCACTTCCACCCCAGGCCAACCATTGGCATCCGCAGAAATTTTTCCAGGGGGGTAACCTGGCAAATGAAGGGGCGTGGCTAATGTTAATCAATAGGGGTGGGGCTAAAATGCCAGACAATCAGGATCGGGTAATGCTCAGGCCAAGCTGAGAAAAAAAAAGTGGTGAATTCTGCATTTGAACAATTAGAGCACACATATGAACCCTAATATTACACCCTGGCCCCTTAAAACTCATACATTCCCCAATCCCTGAAATTAGCACCCTGGCACCCCAAAACCCATAACCCATACACGCCCTGACCCCTAAAATTGTCCCCCTGGTACCCCAAAACCCATACCCGCCCTGAACCCTAAAATGTCCCCCCTTGCAACCCAAAACCCATACCCACCCTGAACCCTAAAATTACCCCCTGGTACCACAAAACCCATACCCACCCTGAACCCTAAAATTACCCATGCCCCCCCAAAACTCATACCCGCCCTGAACCCTAACATTACCCCTGGCACCCCAAAACCCATATCCACCCTGAACCCTAACATTTCCCCTAGCACCCCAAACCCCATACTCGCCCTGAACCCTCAAATTACCCCTGGCACCACAAAACTCATACCCACCTTGAACCCTAAAATTATCCCTGCCACCCCAAAACCCATACCCACCCTAAACCCTAAAATTACCCCACTGGCATGCCAAAAGCTGAATGCTATGGGGCAGATTTACAAGCCCCTGCGCCACTTTTGCATCACTATTAACATGGGAAAAGTGTCGCAAAAGTGGCCCAAGGGGCTTGTAAATCTACCCCTACAAGCTTACACTACATTCGCATATTCGGAGGGGACTGTCCTCCTTGAGGTTTCCATGCATGTAAGTCTAAAACACTGTAACCTAGATATGCAGCCAGTAGGTAATGCTGGTGATGCTGCAGAATGCATTAAAGTTACTGGAACTTACTTAAAAACTGCTGCCTGTTCTTCTGATACTATTCGGTGGAGTCGGGCTGATCAGCAGCACTGTCGTCCTGGCATCCAGCCCCTCCCGAAGGTCTCACTTTCTAGATAGGTGTCGGTCAAATGTCTCCTGGATTTCCGTGCCTGGGCCTCCTCTGCTTCTTCGTCTGTGCCCTTGGATGCAAAAAGAGACAGATCCATGGCCCTGTTCACCATTTATCTGGTGAGCAGAGCCATGGATGTGTATTCCATACAAGTGCACAGACAGTAGGGTGAAAGGGATGGCAGTGCAGGTGACGCTTTTCCTTTGTAAAGTCATTCCTGCTGGCGCCATAGCCCATGGTTTGCTGTCTGTGCACTTGTATGGATACACACCTATACAAGTGCACAGACAGCAAACCCTGGGCTATGATGCCAGCAGAAATTCCTATACACAAGAAAAGCGTCATCATCCCTTTCCCCTTGCTGTGCACATCTTCCCACTCCCATTCCATGACCAGGCAGCTAGAAGTGGTGATTTGTCATTCTGAGGGGTGTGAATGTTATAAGAATGTGTGTGCCCGGCTGAGACAGCTTCCCTGCACACCACACACACACAGCTGCACCCGAGTACTTCACACTGGTCTTTAAAAGACCATTTAATTGGTAATGAGGCTTTGTTGTGTTTTCACCCCTACTTAGAGCCCCTGCATCTCCACTCTGCACATGGCTTTGGCTGGATGAATTAGCACCCCCTCCCGAAATTTGAGGCAGAGGAGTTGACGTGAGGTTTAAAAGAGGGGTGAACAAGGGATTGAAGACACTGGGCCCGATTCACAGAACTAATTTAAGACAAAATCCTAAACTTACTACTTTTGCTATTCACAGAAGTTAGGATTTTGTCTTAAGTTTGTCTTAAGACAGACTTAAGTTAGGATTTTGTCTTAAGTCTGTCTTCAGTTTGTCTTAAGACAAACTTAAGACAAAATCCTAATTTCTGTGAATAGCAAAAGTAGTAAGTTTAGGATTTTGTCTTAAGTTAGTTCTGTGAATCGGGCTCAATGAGGGGTGACCGTGATGGGGCAGACATTTAATGCAGTTTGCTTTACAAATACGTTTATTGTACAAATCTAATTTGACATACTCGCAGACAGCAAATGCTGCTGCCTTTCCATGGCGTCTGAAAGTTTTTTTCAGGAAGTTGGGTCGACGAGCTGATCGGGTTATTTCCTTCCTTCATGTGGTGGTGATGAGTGGGTTGCAGGGCTCCTGCACTTGTCGCCTCTGTCATTGGTAGCCCCCTCCATCTGAACGCCAAGGATCCTCCGCCCCCCCAACCACCGGTACCTGGAGGGGTCGCTGTGATGCCTAGAGTGACCAACTGGCATGGGTGCAAATTCAGGAGAGTGAGTGTAAAAATTCAGGACAAAGGGTCAAAATTCAGGACAGAAATTCAAGACAGGAGGTCAAAATTCAGGACAAAAGGTAAGGTTTAAAGACACATCAGAGAAGGTTGCGCAATAGTATATAAGTAAGTAAAAAGACAACCACTAAAGTACAAGTGAAAATAAGTTTATATTAGGTTGAGACAATTGTGCACATCATGGTTTGTCAGTATACGTGCAGCTTTAAGCAAATGTGCAGGTCTTTTTATGGTAACAAAACCGCCCCCACCTTTCCAGCTCCCAGAGAAAACGCCTGATGCCTGTTCCGGCCAGTCTGGCCTTGATACCACCCTCCAATGGCGCCCCTCATCTTCACATAGACCATCTCTCATGTGTATTTAATTTCTTGTATAGTGCTCCTCATCCCAAATATGTGGGGCAGAGTTTTGGAGTGCGTTACAACACACACATATTATATAGAGACAATCACTCATATAAATGAGAAAGTCAATATATAGGAAATGTTGCTTAAAATAATGGGGCTTACAATGTGTAATCATACTTTCATCCATCATTCAGTCTTTCACAATTAATTCTGTCCTTCCATCTGTGTGCCGATCCATGTCCATATTCATCCATTTACAAACCTATCCATCATGTTTCCTTCCATCCATCTGTACACTCATCCATCCACTCATCCACACATCCATCCATTAACTCATCCATCCAGCCATTCACCTGTTCAGTCATCCATTTACACATCCCCCTTCCTCTTTCAATTCCCCTTTCACTTAGCCATCCATCCTTCCATCCACCCACCCATTTATCTACTCATCCACTCATGAATCCATCCATTGAACCTATCATTCATCTATCCTTTCTCTCATCCATCCACCCTTTCTCTGATCCATCCACCCTTTCACTCCTTCACTCATCTATCCATCCTTTTGTCCATCTACCCGCCCTTTCACTCACTCATCCAGCCTTACATCCACCTTTTCACTCATCCGTCCATCCATTCACCCTCTCACTTATCAATTCAGCCCAGACTGACCCATTGTCATTCTGTGTGGGGCAATCAGCCCCACACAGAATGATAATGGGCGGGGTGGGGCTGCTCTTGTGCTCAGAGGAGTGCGAGGCGGCCCCATCAGGGAGCTGAGGTCTTTTGCAGGGGAACAGCTCTGCTCCCTGCAATGCTTAAAAGCCCCAGCACTCCTGGATGCATTGGTACAGATAGGCTTGCGCAGGGGGGGAAGGGGGGGGGGGGCAGGGAGAGGCGCTGGGGGGGGGGGGGGGCAAGCGCCCCTCCTTGCCCCCCTGCGGACGCCCATGAGGCCAACACATGACATGTCACGCGTCATGCGTTTTATCACATGGGCCCCACACACAGTCATATGACCGCACAGGGAATGTTTCAATCCACCGCGCTCCCCTCCTCCCAGGGCACACTACACATGCAGAACCGTGAGGGCAGCAAACACTTCAGGGACCTAAGGGGACCGATCTCTACCCCAGTCCATCCAGTCCGGTGAAATAAGGGTTCGTGTATTTACCGAGCACCCACAGGACACAACGACTCTTCTAAACCCTGGTACATATATCCCGTGTGCCATGCCTCGGCAGGGTGCACTTTCAGCCCTTTCTTGGGCACAAGGGAGGGAGGGACAGCGCCTCACAGACGGCGGATTTGTTATCATTTTCAGTCCCAAAAGATACCGCTTTTGAGAGGTTGAAGGTAGCGCCTAAAGTTGTAGTAGTTGAGGAAGTTCTTCTGGCATAAAAGTTCACATGTTTCATTCGGTCGAATAACAAGAGGACAAAGGTTTATCGTGTTACTCTCACGGGTGACTCGTGATAATCTCTACCCGCACCTCTGTACAGCGCTTCGATGCATTCTACTTGGTCGGCGCTATATAATTGTATCGACATATAAATGTACACATTCGAACACGGTTCTGAAATCACCCAGTGTTCTCTGTCACTGACGCGCATGACGTTTCTGGAGGTGAATGTGATCCAGGGTGGGGTGAAAAGGCATGTGAAGCAGGGAGTGGTGCACAGGGCGTGTTACACCGGGTGTGGTGCAAAGGCCGCGGAGAGCCAGGTTATGTAACAGAATCAAACACGGAAGGTGTCAAGGGCTCGACTCTACCCAGTGCTGCACTGTGTATGGCGTATGGCACAGTGTAACTGAGTAACCGCACATATGACTGTAAGTGAATGTGCAGATTAGTGAGTAAGGGGCATATGTATCAAAATCCGTTATTGCGATTCTCAAATAGCGATTTTTGAGAATCGCAAAACGGATGTATTAAAAAATATTTTGCGATTTCTTGGTATTCCTTAATTGCGATTAGCAAATTGCAAAATAGCTATTAAGGAATATAGGAATGAATGGGAAGTCATTGTCAATTAAGGAATGCCTTAACATTCATTCCTAGGAGGCCAGGAGGCCCATAGGAATGAATGGGAAGTCATTCTCAATTTGCGATTCGCAATTTGAGAATCGCAAATTGAGAATAATTTCAAGGGTGTCATAAGGACACCCTGATACACCCCTAACATGAGCATGTGTGGGCATAAGGCGCCCATACATGCCATAAGTGCATGTATGTGCACCAAATGGCTTTGAAAAATGCCAAAAAGTGAATTTTTCAAAGAAATCGCAAATTACCACCAACTTGAAGTTGGTGGTAATTTGCGATTTTTTAAGGAGAAATCGCACAACTTGGGTGCTTGTTATATCGCATTTAAGGAATCGCAATTTGCGATTCCTGAAATGCCTACGCAAAATTGAGAATCGCAAAATTAGCGGTTCCTTAATAATGAGATGTGAAAATGTCTCATACATCGCGTTTAGCGATTTTGTATTCGCAAACGCTGTTTTTTTGCGCATCACAGCTTTTGCGACTACAAAATCATTTGATACATATGCCCCTAAGTCATTGTCTGAGTGACTGGACAAGTGTCTGACTGAGTCAGCCAAAGGAGTGACTGCTTCTTTGTATGAGTGAGTGACCACGAATGAGTGAGCGGCTGTTGCGCCTGTATGGATTGTATGTGTGAGCATGTGAGTGAGTGTGCAAGTGATTTGGTGAATAATTGTGTAGCGGAGTCAGTGAGTGTGGCTGAGCGAGTGAGTGTGAGCATGGGAATGAATCACTGTGTAAGTGAGTGAGCTGTGAGTGTACTGGGGAATGTTTGAGTGTAACCATTCAAGAGGTTGAGTGAGTGAATGCATTTGACCTTGTCCGCAGGAGCAAACTGTGGGAGGTCCTTAGGAAAATTGGGGTTCTGTGTGACTTACTGTCTTTGATTGAAGAACTTTACACAAGGAATTTTGCTAGAGTAAGATGGGACCGTGGCGGTGAAACAACCACTAATGTGGGTTCCTAGGGCATGGATATAACATAATGAGACAAGCATTGGCATAGCCAATAGGTCTCGCCTTTGGGACCTTATAAGGGTTTAGTTATCCAGCACAACATCCTTGGTGCAACAACATCCACTGTTGCATGGCTAAACACTTATAAGGTTATAACAGCGCGCGGGCTAAAAATTGTGGGCACTGCACTTCTTAGCCAATTTCACTGTAAATACATGATTCGCAAAATCGCGAACAGCTGGGTGTGGGAGGCTCAGATAAAAAAGAATCCCAAACTTGTTTCCCCCTACATGCAACAGTTATGCCCAGGCGTGGTTCCTGTAATCAAAAATCAGTAGGAGAATGGATCACTTGGAGCTACAGCACTAGGGTTTTTCGGTTCTTTGTGCCCCTCTTAAAAAACCCTCATACACGCACGTAGGTGGTGTGGCGGTATATCTTGGTTCTCCACCAATTTACATTGCGTGGGTGCATCATCATAGGGTTTTCTTTGTTGTATGCAAACCTCCACCCGGAGGTAACCACTGGATGTGTAGTAGTGTCCAGAGAAAAGTGCTCATAAAATGGTGAGTTTGTGTGATAGTGTCCAGAGAAAAGTGCTGATAAAATAGTGAGTTTTAAAAAAAAATCTTTGGATCATCACGAAAAGATATTTTATTGAAGAATGGTGATTAAAGAATTGTTAAAAATCACGTTGTGTAGATTTGGATCCACACTGCATCCTCAGTGAGCCTATCTTTCCTGATAGGGCTTACCGCGGCGCTGTCACTTTTACTTTCAGATCGGATTCGGGCCTCTCCCCTCGAACCCCGATTTCTGTCGTAATGTCCTTAGCATTGCAAATATTATTGGTGGACGTTTTTTAACTCTTTGTAACTTGTATATCACACCGCACTTCCCGCGGTTTTTCTCATAACAATGTCATCGTAACCGGGGCCATTTGTTTAGGTGCAATGTACCGCTCCAGTGCATGACATTCCCATAACAATGCACGCTGTGCACACGGGACCACTAGGCACTCACCCCAGTGGCCCATACGCATGATTCAGTGCCACGTGCACCACTATATAGAATCTGCACATAGCGCCCAGTGCCTTTACAAATACAGTCATTGTCTACCCATTCACAGGAGCACAGCTTGTAACACGTCACTCTCTGTGAGTTTTTAACCAAGCAGCATGCCTCACAGTATCTACGCATGCCGCAATCTGCATGAGCATGAGCATATTTACTAGTCACTGTATTGGCCTTCCACGAGGACAACTGAATAACTATAACATAACCATTAAGATTGCATTTTATGTTGCGAAACCCTTTGTGTTTTGTCTTGTCTTCTTATTTCCCGCAGGAATTTTCTGCTATTTTAAAGTGTCTCTGAGTATGCCGACATTTTTTACCGCACACCTTAGCGCGTGTGAAGGTACCACATTGGTTTTTCACGTGGCCACATTCACCTTTCGCCACTCACTTATCACCTTTCTGGTCCGGAAGAAAGCCCCGTTAATCACACAGCGGGGACTGAAACATGTAGACCGCCACACATATGCCAACTTACGGGTAATTAATCCTTAACAGTTGCACCAGATATATTTTAACTATATCCTGAACTGCCAACATTAAAAATAAAAGCAAGGATTCTCAGATGTATTTTTAACTGTAGAATATCACATCACATCACACTTACGCACCAATTCCAGCTCCGCTGTAATCAGGCGTCGTAGCACAACCGGGGGGCACTCGGCCACCCGGTTGGGACCCCAATGATGAAGCATGACACCAACTAGGTTGGTGTGTGAGGGGTCTTTTAACAATACCTAATGGGTCCAAGCTCATGCCACAAACAGTGACTAAAGTAATTACATACACATAGTGGGTCCGTCCACATTGTTTAAGTAGAATTTACAGATCACCCCACACTCATTCCACATGTGTGTCAGGTATGCAGACATGAAGTTGGTACCTCTGTCTGACACCACCATCTTAGTGAACCCTACCCTGGTAAAGATACGACTGAGGGCCTGGGCTACTGCAGGAGCTGTAGTAGTCCTAAAGGGGATTGTCTCAGGATACCTGGTAGCATGATCCACTACCACCAGTATGAACTTGTTTCCTGGTGCTGTGGGAGGTTCAGGTGGACCCATTATGTCCACATCTACCTTTTCAAAGGGAACCCAGCCACTGGTAGTGGAATTAAGGGGGACTTTGGTTGTCCACCTGTCTTGCCACTGGCCTGACAGGTGACACAGCAGATGCAAGACTCCTTTACTTTCTGGGACATGTGTGGCCTGTAGAAGTGGCTGACAAAACTGCTCTAACTTTTTGGCTGGCCAAAATGCCCACATAGGGGAATGTCATGGGCCAATGTGAAGAGAAATTCTCTAAACTCCTGAGGTACTACCAGTCTCCTAGTGGCACCAGGTTGCGACTCTCTGGCCAGGCGTAAAGGATTCCTGCCTCCCAATAGGTCTTGCGAGAGCCACCGACATCTCTCTTTTCCTATGCAACAGCTTGCTGTCGCAGAATTTCAAGAGTTGGACATGTCCTCTATCCAAGGCACAGCTGTTCCCTAGAGTGTCCACCTGGGCCCAAGAGCTCAAACTGTTAAGGGTCAAGGTCCCTCGGAGCAGTTCCCTCTGGTGTTGATAAGTCCTTTCCCTGAGGAGAGGGGCTCTGAGCTTTTGGCTGTACAGAAGCTGGTCCCACCTTCTTCTTACCTTTCTCATGAAAGGTTGGGACATTATTCCAGACTCAAACACTTCTTTTTCACCCTGTGTTCGGCACTGTGCCCGTGTTTTCACACACATCAACTCCGGGATTCCCAGCATGGCTGCATGGGTTTTCAGTTGTATCTCAGCCCATGCTGGGGGCACCAGATCATTCCCTAGCAGACATTCAACTGGGATCTTGGAAGAGACCACTACCTATTTAAGGCTAGTAACCCCTCCTCAATCTAATGACACCATAGCCATGGGGTGGACATTATCGGTGATTGGATAGGTTTTTCCAGTCCTATATTGCCCTGGGGAAACCATGGTAACACTGGCACCTGTACCCCTACAGGCTTCTATTCTAGTCCCATTGATCAAGGGGTACTGCTGGTACTTTTTCATATTAGGAGGCCAGACAGCAATAGTGGCTATATCTACCCCACCCTGAGGTGAAATTGAGGTACAAAAAGAGAACAATATAAAGGGGAAACATCCATTACAACGACTCCGTAACAAGCAAGCCGACAACGATTTGCACAAACAATGACTTAGCCTGAACCACACATGTGCATGTTTTAGGCTAAGATGGTCTAGTGTTCGGGATAGGCAGTCACAAGGAGCGTCGGAGGAACAGGAGAGGTAAGAGGAGTTCGGGGGTGGGGAGGGGGACTTGTATGTTAGTTTTTAGGGGGTAGGAGCTGTTCAGGATAGATTTTAAGGGGTGGGGGTATTAGAGTTAGTTTTAAGGGAGTGGTGGGGGTTTGTTTTATTATTTAGGGGTTGGGAGGCGTTTGTGTTAGTTTAATGGGGTGGGCTTTGTATTAGTTTTTTAGGGGTTGGGGGTTTGTGATTGTTGTTAGGGGGTGGGAGGGGTTGGAGTTAGTTTAAGGGGGTGGCGGGGGTTCGAATTAGTTTTAGGGGATGGGAGTTCATTATAGTTTTTAGGGGGTGGGAGGAGTTTGACTTAGGTTTTAGTGGGTGGGAGGGGTTAGTGTTATTTTTTAGGGGGAGGGGTTATTGTTAGTTATTAGGAGGTCAGGGGGTTTGTGTAAGTTTTTAGGTGGTAGAAGGAGGGGGGTATGGGGTGTATTTTAGGGAGTAGGAGGGGTTGGGAATATATTTTAGGGGGCGGTTTTACCATGCATTTCCTTATCACAAAAATTAGTGGTAAAAGAATGCATGGTTAAAAAAAAGTGTTTTTGAGACGCGGTCGTAGCACATACTGCGTTGTTTAGGGAGTCGTTGTTGAGGAACTTGTTGTTTCAACATACAACCATATAAAAGGCTCTTGGGGTTTCTATTTAAATCAGGTTATCAAAGATCTTTGTGCACAAGATATTTAGAAAGCCAGCATTGGGAAAGTGGCAATTAAAGAAGCAATTAAGCTAACCACCAAATATCTGTCCTATTCCACAGATGTGAACAGTCTATTATGAAGACGCCACGCTTGGACAGTGATTAATTCATATATTAACTTGAAGCCTCAGCAATACTTATTACCATACTTTTCAATCGCCTTAAAACATAAGTTCATGCAATTTCACTTTGGCTTGGAGGAAACTTTTTTCATATTCAACCGGAAAGATAAGTTTCAAAACCAAGAATGTCGATTGTGTAAATATAAACAAGAATCTATAGCATATATTCTCTGCGTCTCTCCAAAGTCCATGACAGAAAGGAAAAATTATTGAAAGAAATATTTATAAAAATTAACATTGGAACATGTAGAGAGGAGCGGTAACCATTTGGTTAGGCGGTTCTTTAACCCCCAAGTATGATGGGGGTAAACATTTTAAACTTGAACTTAAAAGAAATAGGACAAATCTAGCTGGAACCCTGAATATATTTTTAGGCCCTCAGTGTTAGTCTTGATCACCCTAGTCTTGAACCAGTGGTCTGCTTTCTTTCCTAATTCTTGGGGAGAAATTGGATCTAAGGGCCCGATTCACAGAATGAACTTAAGACTCAATCCTAAATTTACTACTATTTTTGTAATCACAGAATGAATTTACTACTTGTGGCATTCACAGAAGTTAGGATTTTGTCTTAAGTCTGTCTTAAGTTTGTCTTAAGACAAACTTAAGACAAAATCCTAACTTCTGTGAATACCAAAAGTGACTCAATTTGATTGGACCTTGAACATAAGCTCACGTCTATTGAACAAGACGAGTACTGGCGGGTCAGCCGCATCCGGGTGTGTCTGCACGACCCATATTAGCAAGGATTTTTAATTTTAGAGATCGAGATGTAATACTACAAACCGCCCGCTCTGCAGCTCCGCTACGAAAATGCCACAATAACTTTATTCCCGGATTTCACAGTCAAGGTTCAGAACCTAAGGCGCTCATTTATGGAGGGTAAGAAACGGCTGCACGAGAGAGACCTGAAATATGCGATGCTCTTTCCCGCCAAACTCTGAGTGGTGGCGGAAGGGAAAACGTGGTTCTTCAACTCTCCCAAGGAGGTGTGGGACTGGCTTAACAGCGGGAGGAAACCCGGAGATAACAGAAATTACTCCCGCCAATGATGAGAGAAGGAATGGCGCCAGCCGGGACGACATTTTAACGAAGAAACAGAGATAGCCGATAACAGAACTGCCGAAAACCGACACCCTCCCAATGTACAGTTGCCGCAAATGGTTAATGATGTAGATCGACACTGAAGTTCTTGTATGCATCACCGCCAAGGATAGAACATGCATAGTCTCAAAAGTGGGAAATGCGATTCTGGATTGAAGGGAAGAGAGAACCCGGAACTGTTGAAAGAGCCACGCTGGAAGCAATTTGAAGTCAAATTAAGTGTAACAATATGAAAATATTTACTATTTGTTGGGGGACAGGGAGGTTTTGACACATGGGAGGGTGACCGGCCGCACTCTCTGTTATTGAGGAATAGGGTATAGGGATTACAGGTACTCTGCAAAGTTGGGGGGTGGGCAGTTTCGAGTCCACATTGCAGGGAAGCAGGGAGGGGGTGGAGAGGGACAGTTTAGTTTTTAGGAAGATTCAGTTTAGTAATTATATTATGCAGATAGTTGAGACAATGAAATAGGCCTTACAACGCAACCACTTACGAGACATGACACAAGACACCACCTTTAATGACTTAGAAACAGACGAGCAGCCTTACACCGACCGCACCCCTCGAGTTACTAGGGAGCAGACAATCGAAGCTTATGGGGGGACAAGGCCCCGGCCGCATCGCCACATAATTTAGATGCAAAATACCGTCAGTAGAGGAATATCCCCTGGTCAGCTGACAATCCTTTCTTGGAATGTAAATAAATTGGGGGGACAAAACTAAGCGGGGAGTAGTATTGCATAATATCAAGCGACAAGCACCTGATATCATCCTGCTGCAAGAAACTCATATACAGGGTACGTCCTTTTGCACTCAACAGATGGGGTTTTAAATTGGGAGCTTACACAGGATATATCAGAGACTCCAGAGGGGTGGGCATCTTATTACGTAAGTCCCTTCCATTTACAATTCAAGCAGTGACGCATGACCAATATAGGCGTTCATGACGTTGTTGGCAAGTTGGGACGGTAGACTAGTACATATTATCTCGCTATATATCCCCCCTCTACTACACTCCACTGCGTTGGCAGATTTGGGTGCCCACCTGGTGAAGATGCCACAGGGTGAACTACTGATTTGGGGAGATTGCAACGCAGCTCTAAATGGAGAGGTAGATTGTGGGCCGGCCAAGAAAAAGATAGTGCAGGTGAAGCGCTAGCTGAGTTCCTATCAGCTATTAGACGTGTGGCACGTGTGCAATCGCTCGACCCAAAAATACACCTTCCACTTGGGAGTACATGGGAGCATGTCCTGAATAGACTATGTATTCCGACTGGCAGACCAATTGTCACAATTTTGCAAGGTAAACCTCCTCCCAAGGGGTATTTCCGATCACTCTCCAATCACCGTGACCTACGGAGGCACACCTCCAACTCGCAGACCTCATATGTCATTTAATCCATGGTTTCTCACAATTCCAAGTAGACTTATTGAAAACATCAATTGACTATTTTGAAGAAAATAAGGGTACGGTGGACTCGCATTGACATCTATGGGAGGCCAAGGCTGTAATTAGAGGGCAGGGCATCTCCCTGGTTTCGGCAGACAGAAAGGAAAAGGCTAGGCTGCTCGTAGAAATAGAAAATTAAATCACACAGATTAAAGTGGGTCTGCTGCGTTCGGACACCCCAGAAACGCAACACAAGCTACAGATTAAGCAAAAGGAATATAGAGACATAGCTTAGGATCAAGTCAAAGCGCATTTTCGGGGTACCTCTCATTGACTATATGAAGTGGGCGACAGAGCAAGTAAGTTACTCGTGTGGCTAGACAGGCGGGAGCAGGCCTCACATTGGGTCTTTGAGGTTACTTCTGATGTGGGGGAGGAGATCAGAGACAGGCAGGGAATTGCAGATACCTTAGCAACAACTATATATGTCCTCAGCTCGAACCACCCAAGTTGAGGCGCAGGAACTAGCCACACTCACTATACCCATCCTCGATAAGTCCGATAGAAACAGTTTGGAATTTTAACTAACAGAAAGTGAAGTAATACAGGCGATTCAGGCACTGAAAGCAGGGAAAGCAATTGGCCCTAAGGCCTGCCGATTGAGCTATATACAGTGACAGCTTACACAACCGCACCATATTTATTGAAAATGTTTCAGGAAAGCGTCCTAGTGGGAAAACTGCTCGAGGACCAGAGGCTTGCCAACATTGTTGTGATCCATATAGAGGGGAAGCCTCCAGATAACTGCGCGTCGTACAGACCCATCTCTCTCTGTTCAACGCGGAGGTAAAAGTTCTGGCCAAGATCCTTGCAATTCGCCTGGCCCCGTTGATGCATACATTTGTTCACTCCGACCAATCAGGATTTATGCCAGACAGAAACACGGCACTCAACCTCAGGTGATTACATGGAGTGCTGAGGAGGGATGGGAACATCAGAGAAGAGGTGGTAGTAGTCTTTGATTGAGTCTCATTAGACACCAGGAAAGCGTAGAGTGGCCCTTCCTATTTGCCGTCCTAGAGTGGATGGGCTTCGGAGGTAATTTCGTAACATGGATCAAACTTCTATACTCTGAACCACTGGCACAGGTGTCGGTGAATGGGGGAAGATCGTCAAAATTCAGGCTCCACAGGGTAAGAGGCAAGGCTGCTCCCTGTCTCCACTGATATTTGTCCTGGTACTGGAACCCTTAGCGCTGTGGATATGGGGGATCCCCTTATCAGAGGGCTTAGATGGGTGGGAGACTGGGAGGATAGAATCTCCCTCTACGCTGACGATATTCTCTTCTATTTGGCCAAGCCTTACTCCTCCCTCAATAGAGTACCACATATTTTCACTCTATATCAAAAGTACTCAGGATATACCATAAATTGGAACAAGTCGATGATATATATCCTATGGGGAGGAAAGCAGAGACTCCCTAGGGATTGTGAGGCCTGAGTGGTAACAGAAGGATTTAAATATTTAGGAATTTATGTAGTTAAGGATCCGTCAGTGTTCCATAGCCTAAATCTGGACCCCCCGTTGCGCCGTTTGCAGGAAGACGTGCGACACTGGAGGTCACTACCCTTGTAACTGTTGGATAGGGCAGCCCTCTATGAAATGATGGCGCTGCCCACCTTTGTATGTGTTTTACAGAATACGCCATATGTGGTGCCTTCTGGATATTTTAGGTTGGTGGAGACTGAACTAAGGACACTCCTCTGGGATGGAGGCACTCCGCAAATTGCGATGCACAAAGTGACCAAGAGTTAGTATGATGGGGGGATTGCACGTCCGGCGCTGCAGGCTTGCTACTGGGCGACACAGCTTGTAGTAGTTAATAGGTGGGTACACGTAGCCCATGACGATCCAGCCTACAATATGGACAGATACAATATGGGACCAGGCGGTTACCTCAGAGCCATCTACGGTGGCAAACAGGCAACACCACTCCATTCCCCAACATCATCAACAACTGAGAATTGGCTCACAACATCAAAGGCGCTGGGTTGGAAGGATAAAATAACCCTAGCTACACCAGTGTGGGAGTCTGGAGAATTTGGACTATTGGGGAATTACACCGTGCTTTGACAAATGGGATTTGATCTGCCTCTCCAGGGTGGGCTACCTTTGGTTGAAGGGGAGGGTTAGACCCGTTGCCGACCTTCAAAAAGACTACGACTTAGAGACCTTAGAGACCTTTCGATGCGTCCAAGTTAGACACGCATTAAACCAAGCTATTCCGAAAGGTACGGACCTTCCGGCCTCTTCCCCCTTGGAGGATAGGCTCTTATCCGACTATCTAAGCAAGAAAGTAATATCACTGACCTATCGGAAGATACTAAATAATTCCCCAGACACCCTCGATTAATTGAGAGCCAGATGGGAGGAGGATGCGGGCAATCTGGACGATGAGGATTGGCTGGAGGCACTGGCGTCGCCCAAAGAAGTGGCGAACCTGGTCCCGATTCAGACTGATTCAATTGAAACTATTCCATAGGGCTGTGGTTCCCAAACTGTGCGCCGCGGCACCCCGGTGCGCCGTTATGAGTAGCCAGGGGCGCTGCGGCAAGATGTGGGAAATTGCAGCCGCAGCAGAACATATGGGGAAGAAATGCCACCTGCATAATCAGGCAATATGGTTTGGCCCAAGCACTGCCGCCATACGTGCGTGCGTATGTATGCGCTTTCACAAGCCTAGTCTCTGCATTATGCATTCGCAGCAAGCACCTGGCGCAGTCCCGTTCCTCCAGGAGGGTGGTGGGATCTGTAACTTCTCTGGCAGGTCCTGTCTCCGGCTGTAATTGATGAGAGGGAAGCATCTGGCAAAGCGTTCTCACTCTGAACTTGAAGTCGGGCTGTCGATGTCCTTTTTTTGTAGCAAGGAATGTCTCTGAGAAGCAGGCAGTCTCTCTTTCTTCCTTCCCTCCACAGATACTGTTGGCTCTCCCTCTCATCTCTGTTCCTCACTCTCCATGCCTTCCTTCAGTGTCTTGGGGCTCTGGGCTACTTTCCTTTTACATCCGACTCCACTACCTCTTCCTCTTTAAATTTAAAGCCCCGGCATAATACCCCAGAAGGCGGAGAGAAAGCCTTGGCTTGGCTTTTATGATTTCTTTAATGAGCTCCGTGGAGCCTGCCTTTTTACGGTAAAAATAATGCTGGTGATAATACCATTAATCAAATGTCATGGCGCTCTTCTGCCCATCATCCGTTTTTTACTTGAATTAGATTTTGAATACTGCCAAGATGGAGTGTAAAATCTAGTTCAAGTAAAAAACGGATGTTGGGCAGAAGAGCGCCATGACATTTGATTAATGGTATTATCACCAGCATTATTTTTACAGTAAAAAGGCAGGCTCCACGGAGCTTGTTAAGGAAATCATAAGACAGCTTTACACAGCCTCTGTCAGCACCCGCAGATGCGGGGGCCGCCTGGGCCATTCGATACCTGTGAGTGGATATTTGTGCTCCTTCCTAATACCTCTGATAACTACAGGGCTCAGGGGGAGGGGACCGGCCAGGGTGAGAGAAACATGGCCCCCACCCTCCCCCAGGTTCAGGGACATGACAGAGTCTAGAGAGCCTTCTCTGGTACACCTGAGCCCCTGGACATCACACTCTTCCCTGTTTAAGAAACCACGTTATCCTGTAAGGAAGTGAAAGGAAACCAAAGTTCACCAAACCTTACCCTTGTTACGTAATAAGGCCCTAGCTTTCCTTTCCATCACTTTCGCAGCTGCCCTGCTTGCAGCTAGGGGGCAGCTTGCACTCCAGTGCTCAATTTGGAATATAATAAGTTGGGCACTCTTGGTTGTTGATATGCTCAACGCCAAGGCTGCCACAGTTTGATTTCACCTCATGTCTCTCATCCACCAGACACTATTTGCCTCTTTATCTCACTCCTTCAGGCTCTGTTTTTCATCTTGCTTTCTTCCACGCTGTTTTGTTTTTCTCTTCCTCTTGGTTTTCCCATTTAGGTTTTTTTTTCTCTCTTGCACTGGGTCATGTCTGATGAGGAAAAATAAGCCCCGCCCCCCAACATGTGTGCCTGTGTGCCCCACATACAACCACCAGCTCAAATAAGCACTAGTTTCACCTGATGTGGAAATCCGTTTTACACATAAGGCTTATCACGATCATGGTGTGTATGTGTGTGCAGTGCTGTATTTTCAGCATTTGCATGTGTTTATGTGTGAATGGTAGTGTATGTGTGTGTGCTCTCTTTGCGACATTCATTAATATCCTCCTCTTTCTGGTTCAATATGCTTAATCCCCCGGCCAAAATGATAATTCGATTACCGATTTTACCCTGTTTCCAAATTAAAAAAGTGAAACATATTAATTAGACAACAATTTGAAAAATGAAATATCAACAGGAAGTACTCCCGAGGTCGGGCTTACATTCCTGCCCACCGGTAAAAAAAATGGTGGGGAGCCACGGCCAACTGCCAATTTGGTCAAGGGAGCCCCAGGTCAAAAAAGTTTGGGAACCACTGCCACAGGGCATACTACACATGTGTTGTATTAGTTAAAATGAACAGACTTGACTCTGCACTTTCCCCAAAAAACTGTGGACAAGAGGCACCTTTTTACATCTATGGTGGGGCTGTCCCAAAATAGGAGAATACTGGAATAAAATTGGCATATGCAACACCTGTGTGGCAAGGACCTAGAGATTCTGCCACAAAAGTGTCTCATAAATGTCTGGGGAAAAAACATACCTAACAGTGGGAGAGAACCTATGGGCCACACTGGGCTTTATGATAGCTAAGCGCAACATAATGCGCAAATGGGGGGCAGAGTCCTGTCTGAAGTTTAACGACTGGGCAAATGATATGGACCGATGCATGCAAGCAGAGAAAGTGTCTACGAGAGTTGGGGGTACCCACATAAATGGACTAGGGTCTGTGGGAAATGGAATGAGCGTAGGGGATGCTCTGTCAACCAGTTCAAATTGTTGACCCGCCTGATGACACAGCAGCTGGGGCGAATCCTAGTGACTGGGAAAAAGGGATCTGTAGTTAATGTAGAAACCTTTATTTAATTTCATATCACAAGATGTAATATGATTGCTTTGTAATGTGCATCTCATGTCACTTGTAAGTTTAATTGTATCGAGATGGTTGCTTCTGTCTTAAGGTTGTATTGTTTCAAAATAAAAATATATTTTTCAAACTAAATTGTGAAAGTAAACTTCAAGACAAACAAGTTTGACACAAACTATTTCTATTTAATTCTCATATTGCAGACCTGAAAGTTATAAAATACGTGCTACATTGAGAAGAATTAAATAAGTGTAGTGCGGTAACCAAGGTGTTTTTCAAGTAAAGACAATGGTGCCAATAATAAAAGACAGAAGATTCAGTAGGTACTATGACTTAAACAATAAATACAAGAATGAAAGGAAACGTTAAAACGAGTGTGGAAGGTGATAGAAATGAATCCTATTTTTCTTTCTCACTAATTTTAAATTACAGATTGTACCCAGTCATAGCCCTGAGGAGAACCCCAAAAGTAACATTGGGGCTTGAAACACGTCTGCATTATTCACCACCTGGGGAACATATGTAGCCGATTAGAATCTACTCTAGGGGAATGGTTTGAAAATTCCTAACCCTGAAGCCTGGATAATAGTTCCCAGTGGGCAGCAGCATTAAAAAATGACTAATTGAAAACCAAATCTTGAATATTGTTGTTGCATTTTTTAAATTGATGATTGGTTCAAAACTGTAATTCATTTGTTCACCAAATTATTGTGTATATGTATTGTTTGTAACATGATTTAAACTCGAATGTATGTTTATTGTGAAAACAAACCATGTTTTCCCTGTTTCTGACCAAAAAGATAAAAAGTAAATGGTCTATAAAAAATATGAAAGATGATAAAATAAATATTACAGACCTTTGTAATCAGTGATTGGTCCGAGTCGCTTTCATAAAAGGGCACTGTAAGTGCATAAACGTTTGCACTCCTGTTTGTGGTACTTCATTATAGGGAGTCACACAGGACTTAGTGTTGCTCCCCCCTTCTCCTGCCTTTATCCTTTACAGCATAAAATCTTGATTTTCCAGGGTGTGCTGAATTCACCCAGCTAGCGGCCCATCTGGACAAGGGAGGAGGGAAGCTGATCCAGTACACTTGCTTCGATCAGTGAGGATGAGTGTAGTAAGCTGTCACTTTAATTCATGTCATGCTGTTATTGGAATGTATCTACTGGTGCTTAGTTACCTGAGAATGTCCTGTAGGCATTCTTGGGTTAATGTCTGTTAGAGCCAGTTGATTGCTATACTGGCTCTCTTTCCATGTAACTAAATAAATCTACTCAAGACATTAATATTTGTATCTTGCAAACTACTACATTTTCGTGGCGACGATCGTTACATGGAGAACCCACATGTGCAACTATTTCATCAAGAAGCGGATTCATCTTCCTTCTATCAAGTCTGGATTCCTTTGAACTGACTCTCTGTCTACATTTTCATTTTATAATTCACAGTCGACTTTCATCCATGTCATGGACTTTCATCCATTAACTGCAGCTGTTACGGTAGGGCGTCTTTATTTTTTCTTTTTCATCGCACGCTCCTGCTGCTGTATTTCTGAATTGAGGAATTAACTTTTCTACCTTGTCCGTGTACAACAATGACTCTGTTTCAGTTGGAAGATTTATTTCATCCACCAGGTGTCACTATCGCATTTTGGAATTGCCTTAATTAAGCCTTGAGAAAAACAATCGTCTCATCTAACTTGTTATCTACTCTGCACTTAAAAAGACTGTCTCCCCTTTATTATTCTTTTGCACAGTGCACTGTCGGATCTTTGATGAAAGAATCCTTTATTTTAAAACTTCCTCCAAAAGATATTAATCTGTGAAAATAACAAGTAGCGAAAAGCTTTTACTTCACTTTATGTTGCCGAGCTTATATAATATCTTTAAATAAACAGCTCTTGAAGTGTCTGCAGTGGGATAATGAATTCCTTATCTGTGTTCAGCCGAGCGTGAAGGGAACCTGTCAGCAAGTGATTTATGCTGTACTCTGCCTAAAATCTTAAAACTGTTTAAATAAAAAAACGACCGTGTGTATATGCTCAACATTGAACAGCATTGTATGACTGTACTTGCATTTTTTGAAAACGTCTGTTCTTACGTTCTGAAGTTTCCCGAGGACTGTCTTCCATCTCCATTTTCAAGCCTCGATCTCTGACGCATGACGCTCTTGAGACTGTGTCGTCATCGCGCTTCCAGGAATTCTGTTGCTTACCAACTTACACAACTTATCAGTGCGCTGATGCCCACAGCTCCATTCCTGATATTCTACGGAGGTTATCAGTGCGCTGATGCGCACAGCTTTATTTCTGTAATTCTACGGAGGTTATCAGTGTGCTGATGCACACAGCTTTATTTTTGGACAACCCACAGAGTTACTCAGTGCACTGATGTGCACAGCTTATCCAGTATTTACTTCTACTTTGGTCTGAAGAATACAACACTTGCACAGCTTGTTTTATAAATGTATTCACACAGATTAGTATTTCGTTGTTTTGTGTGCACGCAGATACACACAGCTCTTGCCTCATGCTTTGATACTCCTTATTATAAATTTTATATGTGTGTATACATTTTTTTATTTTGTGGTTATTTATTATATATTAATCTAGCCTGCATTTTTTTTCTTTATTGGGAAAATGTGTACCTTACAATCAGTCAATCCTCCTCCATCTTTCTTAGACACTCCTGGTGAGCCTGCTATTAGGTGGGAGGTGTGGCATGATGCCTTTGAAACATATTTAGGGGCTATAGGTGCATCTAGGTTTGCTGCTGAAAGAAAAAAATGCTTATTGCTACATTCTTTGGGATTTGAAGGAAGGTCAGTGTTTAAACATCTTCCTGATCTTCCTGTAGAAGATCCTCCCTTAAACGATGTTAATTTATAGACTGTACAAAAACTTAAATTGCGTTTTGACAAGCAACCTAGCCTCATGGTCCTTAGGCATAAGTTTTTTAAGAGGAAACAGTTAGATGGTGAAGATGTTGATTCCTATATATCTGCTTTGAGGAAATTAGCTGGGGATTGTAGGTTTGAAATTTTTTCTGACCAGCTTATCAGAGACCAATTTGCATGTCATTGTAGAGAGAAAAGCATCAGACAAAAGTTACTCTCTTTAGGTAACCCTTCTTTAGATGAAACTATAAAGATCGCTAAGAGCATCGAAATCTCTATGGTTTCTTTAAAGGAGTTGGAGGAAAAGATTATTGAACCAGTGAATGCCATCAATTTTAGTTCTTCTTCTAAATCATCTAAGAAATCAGTTAGGAGTGGTTATACCATTCCTGGGAAGTCGTTTAAACCTTCCAAGTCTAACACTACAGTTGCCAATACGTGTATAAGATGTGGTAATGTATCTCACCCCAAGGGTTCTCATTGTCCAGCTTCTAATGTCACTTGTAATTATTGTAAGAGGGTTGGACATTTCGCTACGGTTTGCCTCAAATTAAAGGGGCAAGGACAAAAGATTGTTTTAAAACCCACTGTTTGTGTAATTGATTCAGATTCTTCTTCTGATGCCGAAGTTGTTTCTGTTGTTATTGAAGATGTTGTTGTGGGAGACCCTAATGATTGTGTGGATCCCATAGCCGATTTTAAAATTGGTTCAAAATCTGTAAAACTTTTAGTAGACTCTGGTGCAAAAGTAACTATGATAACGCAAAAACATTTCGATGAACTTGGGAAGGTACACAACCTCTTCTTCCCCCTGACCGTGCGCCAGTGTCTTATGAAGGCCGGAAGATTGATCTTCTTGGTTATTTTGAAGATGAATTATGCTTCAAAGGAAGCAAGATAAGGGGCAAAATTTATGTAGCTGCCAAGGGTCTTGATATCTTGGGCAGGTTCCATCAGGGTTTATTTAAGATGATTTTGAGGCCTGGTGCTAAAGACCAAATTCTTGTTGTTGATTGTGCTGATGAAGTTTTGTCTCTTCAAAAAGATTTCCCATCAGCTTTTGGTGGGGAACTTGGGAAAATAATGGGATTAAAGCACAAAATAATTGTCAAAGATAGTTCTTTGCCAGTTAAACATAAACTAAGGGGTGTACCCTATAGTGTAAGGAGAGATTTAGACAAAGAATTGCGACTGCTCTGTGAAAAAGGTGTTATCGAGCCTACAGAGTCATCTCTTTGGCTTAGTCCTTTAGTCATAGCCAGAAAAAGAGATGGCCAACTTCGTGTGTGTGTAGATTTAAGGTCAGTGAATAAAGAAATTTGAGTCGAATCACATCCTTTGCCTAAGATCCAAGATCTCTTTGCTTCTACGAAGGGTGCTAAGATTTTTACTAAGCTTGATCTGGCCAGTGCCTATCACCAGATCGAGCTGCACCCAGAGTCGCGTCATCTTACAGCTTTTGTCTCTCCACTGGGAACGTTTCAATATCGACGTATGCCGTTTGGTTTGGCAGCTTATTTTTGCTAAAGATTCTTATTCACATGACGAGATTTTGCATAAGGTTTTGGGGCTTTTTCAAGAACATGGAGTTGTTCTTAAACTAGAAAAATTTAAATTTTGTTGTACAGAAGTGGAATATTTAGGGCATATTCTCACCCAAGATGGAATCAAGCCAAGACCAGGACTATTAGAGGCCATTTCTAATGCTGCTACTCCCACAGATAAGACAGGTGTGAAATCTCTCATGGGTCTCTGTGAATACTATTCGAGATTCATATCACATTATGCCACCATCGTTCATCCCATCAGCAATTTGTTAAAGAAGGGAATTAAATTTGAATGGTGTGAGGAATGTGTTTCTGCTTTTAAGAGGGTCAAAGACAGTCTGAGTGCAAGTTCTATCTTGAAGCCTTTTGATCCTAGTTTACAGTGTTGTTTGACGGTTGATGCCAGTCAGCTGGGTTTGGGTGCCACCTTGACCCAGGTAGAGAATGGTGTTGAAAGAACAATTGGATTTGCTTCCAGAGTTTTACGTGCTCCTGAACTGCAATATTCGGTCATAGAAAAAGAACTTTTAGCGTGTGCATGGGCCATTGATAAGTTTCGTTCTTATGTGTGGGGTAAGCGATTTTTATTGCAAACGGATCACAAGCCTCTTATAAACATCTTGAGTGGGACTATAACCAAGTGTTCTACCCCCAGGATTATGCGCATGGTGAGCAGGTTGTTACAATATCATGTTGATGTTAAGCATATCCCCGGTGGCAAGAACGGAAGGGCAGATTTCTTTTCACGGTTTCCTGGCCCAAACTCACTTGATGACGATGTTTCTTTTGCTGATCTTATTGATGAGGATTGTGAGGACTGTCTTGTTGCCAGTGTTGATATCCCTGAACTTAAATTTTGTTCTGAGGAGGAGTGGATGCAAGCTTTTGCTAATGACTCTGTTCTTCAAGAAGTTTGCAATTTTATTAGGTCTGGGTGGCCAAGAGAGAAAGTTTTTTTCACTTTCTCTTCAACCTTTTTCTAAGGTCGAAGACGAGTTGTCTGTGGAAGATGATATTCTTTTACGCAATGACAAATTAATTCCACCACAAGAGTTTAGAAAAGGTATTATAATCAGGGCTCATGAGGGACATTTAGGTTTAAAGTATTTTATTCATGCAGCGTGACACACCAAAACAGATACACAACAGCATAGGATCGGCAAATGAAAAGGAGCAGAAGTCTGGCATGACACAACATTTTAGTACAAACGCCCCCCCCCCACCCCAACATTCCATTACCCCACCCAACTCCCCCCCCCCACCCACCCCACCCACTGTCCAGTGCGCTACCAACAAGCAACCTATACCCCAAGGCTCTAGGTGATTGGGGAAGAGGGCATAACCCTACTCATTGATCCGACGCCAGCGGGCTCGTGAGCCGCAGGAGGCGTAGGTATCTCGGACAAGTGAGCTCCCTGAACTCTGTGAGCAGCATACAGTGAAATGGTTGCCACAGTTCATTAAATTACGTTACATCCCCAGCCACCACTAGAGACAGTTTCTCCATACCCAGCACATGCCACAGTCTGTGGAGCCAGCCCGTGACCGTGGGCGTTGTGTCTGTGCGCCAGTATATCAAGATATTCTGAACAGCAGAGCCAAGGGCGATGGCGATCTGCCTACCTCTTCTAGACCTGAGAGGATACATTAGATCATTTGGGAGTCCTAGCAGGGTATACGCCGGGAGGCGCGGGAGCTCTATGCCAAAATGCAAATCAATTTCGTCCAGCACTTCCTTCCAGTAACTAGTTAAGAGGACAGTCCCATAGAATGTGCGTGAGTGTACGCCGGTGTCCGCACCCCCGCCAGCATGTGTCGGTCTTACTATGGTCGAACTCATGGATCCGCTCAGGCGTATAGTACCAGTAAGTGGACACTTTGGTGAAGGTATCAGTGAGGCCCATGTGATAAGCAGAGTGGCGCGCCCTATAGGATATGTGGTCCCATTCCTTGGGGCTCAATGTCCTCCCAAGCTCCCGTTCCCATCTAGCCCTCCCGGGATTATGAAAGTGTGTTGAGGGTAGTTGTAAGAACTTATACAAGTCCGAGATTAGTTTCGAGTCCGATGTACGGGACAACAGCCATCTCTCGCACGGCAAAAGCATCCTATCCGCTACATCCCTCACCTGAGACTGAAGAGCCCAATGCCGGACCTGCATATAACGGTGTCTCTCCGTTTCGGGGAAAGAGAATTCCTGTCAAAATCGTGTGAACGGGATGACCCCCTCGGGGCCATACAGGTGACATAATGCTCTGCACCCTGCCTGCCGCCAATGTGTAAAGGCTCCTTTCTCCATTCCGGGAGTGAAGGCAGGGTTATCCACCAGCGGCGAGAGCGGCGATGGGAATGTGGTGAGGTCATACCGAAGGTAGGTCGCGTCCCAAACCCGCAAAGGCACCCTAGTAATAAAAGAGGCGTAGAGATTCTTAGGCCGATGGGTCCGGTGTAAGAACGGTATCTCCTGCAGAGGCCGCCCCGCCACCGCCTGGTCCTGGAAAAGCCAGTGCTTATCTGACTCCCACCGGCACCATTCGACCAAATACCTCAATTGCGCCGCTTGAAAGTATTTACGGAAGTCTGGAATGCCTAGACCTCCAGCTTCAGGAGACAAAAGGGAGAGAGTCCTGCGTAACCTAGGCTTTTTCCCCAGCCAAATGAAACGGGCCACATCCGACTGTAACTGCTGTATCCATCCCTTCGGTGGTTGAAGCGGCAGGGCCCTGAATAAGTAGAGCACCTGCGGCAAGATCGTCATCTTGACGGCAGCAATCCTACCCAACCAGGAGAGGATGCCGCGATTCCATCGGCCTAGTTCGTTCTTGATCTTGACTCCCAGGGCTAAGTAATTAGCCGAGACCATGGCTGGCAGCGTGGGGGCTATCTGAATCCCCAAATATGGTATCGCCTCTGAGGACCAAAGTAACGGGAATCTGTTCTGCAGATACGCCTTGGTATCAGGCGCCAGGGAGATATCCAAAGCCACTGACTTCCCCATATTCACCTTAAAGCCCGAGACCGCGCCGAACGCCGCCAGTTCTTCCATACAGGCCGGTAGAGCTACCCTGGGTGCAGCTAACGTAAAGATGACATCATCAGCGTAAAGACTGATTGTATGAGTAAATCCACCCATCCGTATCCCCTCCACTGCTGGTCGCGTCCGCACCCTTTGGGCGAACGGTTCCATGTATAGAGCAAAGAGCAAGGGCGAGAGTGGGCAGCCTTGCCTAGTGCCTCTCTCAATGGTGAAGGCTGCGGAGGTGTGGCCGTTCACCCGGACCACTGCTGAAGGTGCCTTATAGCAGTTGAGAATCATAGTGCGAAACCTTTCCCCAATACCCGCTTTCACCAGTACCTGCCCCAAGAAGGGCCAATGCACGCGGTCAAACGCCTTCTCCGCGTCAACCGTGAGCATCATCCTTTCACCCGGAATCCGGGAAGCCTTTTCCAGCAAATGGACCACCCGCTTTGTATTATCTACCGTCTGCCGCCCCGGAACAAAACCCGCCTGATCCGGATCGACAAGGCCGGGCAAGTGAGGTGCAAGTCGACTGGCTAAGATCCCAGTATAGAGTTTCAAATCCACATTCAAGAGGGATATCGGTCTATAAGACCCACAGTATTTAGGATCTTTCCCTGGTTTGGGGAGAACCGTGATAGAAGCCCTCAGGAGGTCCGGCGGGATGGCTCCAGGTTCCGCGAAAGAGTTGAAAAGGCGGGTGAGGACTGGGGCCAACGATCCGCAGAATGTCTTATAGAAGAGGGCAGAGTAGCCATCCGGGCCCGGCGCTTTGCCGTGTTTGAGTCTGGCAATGGCCGTCACCACTTCCTCTATGCTAATATCCCTGTTCAGGTGGTCCGCCTGCAAAGGCTCCAAGGAGGGCAGAGTGACCGAGTCCAAATAGGAGGCCATAGCAGGCACATCCGACGGGTCACCGGCGTAGAGGTTTCCATAGAACCCTCGGAAAATGGCCGAGATACGGGCGTCGTCCGTTACTGCAGTGCCCGTGGGGTCAGAGAGTTCTTTCACTAACTGACTATTGGCCAAAAGTTTGCCACAGCGATCCCCCCCAGTATAAAAGGCATGGCGCAGTCGGAGGGCCGCATATTCCGCTCGATCTACATCCAAGGCAGCAAGAAGTTTCCTTGCTTCTTTAAGCTGCCGCCAAATCCTTGGCGCCCCAGTCCTACGGTGGATCAACTCCAGCTCCCGGACTCTGTCAGTGAGCTCATCCCTCTTTATCCTGCGCTCCTTGTTTTCGGCCGCGGAAATCGACAGGAACTCCCCCCTGAGGACAGCCTTCAAAGCCGCCCATTGTGTGGCCGGGTGGTATCTGTGTTATCATTGTGAGCCAAATATTCGCAGAGCACCTGCTCAATACGATCCGTTACCGTTTTCCTATGTAGCAAAGTATCCCGGGGGCGCCAAGTCCTCGCCGGGGAGGCAGAGGGTGGCAAGCAGAAAGAGGCCTCGACCGGAGCATGATCCGACAAGGAAATTACCCCCATGTCCACGGTGGACGCCAGAGCCTGCACCGGGGAGGTGACCAGAAGATGATCAAGCCTCGCGTAGGTCTTATGCGCGTGGGAATAGTACGAGTAGTCCCTATCTACTGGATGCATGTGACGCCAGAGGTCCAGGAGGTCCATCTCCGCAAGCCTAGCCTTACAACCCGCCGAAAATTCCCCGACTTGCGGGGAGCGCTGCGCTGATCTATCTACAACCGAGTCAAAGACCATGTTAAGGTCGCCCCCGAGGATAATATCCCTGTCCGGCGAGGCAGTGATCTCTTCTATCGCAGACTGCAAGAACCGCTCCTGTTTGTCGTTGGGACTATAAAGGGAACCTACCGTGAAAGTAACGCCCCCCACCTTGAACCTATGCGCCAGCAATCTCCCTTTTATTTCTGTGAATTTGTGAATGTGTCCTCCTCTGAAGTGTCGGGCCACCAGAATCGCCACCCCCGCTGTCTTGGTGGTACCAGAGGAAAAAAACTGCGTCGGAAATTTACAAGAGCGTAACCTGTGTGTGTCCTGTGGTAACAAGTGTGTTTCCTGAAGGAGGCATATGTCCGCCTGAGCATTTTCTAACAGGGACAGCACCGCCCGCCGCTTAACGGGATTGTTCAGGCCCTGAACATTCAAGGTCACAACTTTAAAAGTGTGAGGAGGCATAATGGTAAATGTAGGTAAAGGCGTTAGCGTCCCGCGCGGTGGTCGTAGTGGGCGTGTACCCCCCCCCAACTCAAGCAACAAAGCAATCAGCCAAAAACCATAAGCGAAGACACTCCCCCCTGTGCCGCGCAACCTAGCATCAGCCAGGAGCCCTAATGTGACCGTGCCTCCTCCCCACACCAACCATCCCCCCACTCCACCGCCACACTCGCCTCCCCTCCTTCACCGAACAAAACAAGGTGGAGAGAGACAGGCAAAGCAATAAATCCTAGCACAGCGCACTGGACAACTCCTACCCCCACTCCCAACTCCCACAACCCCTCCCGGTTCCCCAACACCCCAACACAACCCCCCTTACTCCCAGAACTCCGTCCCCGTCCCCCCCGAAATGGAGTTGAAGGAACCATTGTCCAAGCCCGGCCCAAACAGGCAAGTCTATGGCAAGTCTCAAGAGTGGACGTCCAGCCACCACACAACCCCCGCTCCCCACACACCCCCCCAGGCCTCCAAACCTGCAGCTCAAAAAGAAGCGATGTCGATCTCCCCCCGGAGAATATCTAGGCGGTCAAAGCAACCTCTCCAGTCGCCGTCTCTCTAGCGACCTCTCTCACAGTATTGTCCATTTCAGCCTGGATAGTAGGTGAGTCAGGTCTCACCGAAGAGGTCGAATGCCTGCTGCCAGGGACCGATTGCCAGCCATCTCTGGTGATTCGGCGACGACGCGGCGTGGGAGCATCTTCGTCGGTCGCTGTAATGCCCAGTACAACACAGGTGTCCTGGAGGGAGCGCAGCTGATGTAATGTTCCGTTCCAGCGGAAGATAATACGAAAAGTGTGACCCCAAGAGTATTGAGTATCATGCTCCCGCAAGAAGTCAGTCACAATTTTAAAGGACTTCCGTTTCTGTAGGGTGACCACTGAGAGATCTTGAAAGAGGGCCATCCCATGACCTCTGAACTCCAAAGAAGGCTTGGTGCGAGCCACCCGTAGGATCCTTTCCTTCAGGGGAAAGTCCGGCAGGTAAGCCAGAAGGTCGGGGGGGCGCCGGGGCTCTGCGTCGTGGGCCCACCCTGTGTGCCCTGTCGATCCTGAGAGGAAAATCAGTCGGCTCATCTAGGATATCCCTGAACAAGTCCTGCAGGTAGCCCGCCGCGTCTTCCCCTTCCTCTCCGAGAGGAACACCCCAGACCCTGATGTTGTTCCTCCGGGAACGGTTCTCAAGGTCCTCCACGTGGGATTGGAGATCAATTTGTTGGTCCCGAAGCCTGATCACTTCCTGCTGAAGCTGCGTGAGTTCTTCATCTCGGGCATGGCCCGCCTCCTCCACAGATGAGACCCTCTCACCCAGGCCATCGACTTCTCTCCGGACCTCTCTTACCTCCCCCGCCACGTCCTGCTTGAGTGTCTGGAAGTCCTCTCGTAAGGAGCTGAAAAGCGACTCAGGGAATGACCTGGTGACTGGCGGCTCCCCTCCGCTCGCCCCCTGTGAGCTGCTTGACTGACCCGGGGAATTTGGACCGCGGTCCTGCCGTGCAGCGCTCCTATTCAGCATTTCCGGTAGGGTGCGGTCCCCCTTCTTGCTCCCTCTTTGGCCGGCCATGTTGGGCAGTGGATGAGGTTTCAGTCACCACCAGTGCCAGCAGCGTTCGCTCCGCCTCCGAGCCACCAGCTGGTCAGTCAGCCCCAGTGGTCCGAGCTCGCCGTCCGTTCACTCTGCCTGCTGCCAACGGAGGCCTACAAATCCAAGCGACTGCAGAGGCCCAGCCACATGTGCCGGTCCAGGCCTTCACGCAATAGGGGCAAGTCCAAACTCCCGGGGCGAGACCCCCCTTTTCTCAAAGCGCCGAACTGCTCCCACACCCCTGAATCACGTCCAGGGCTTCTCCGAGATCAGCCACGTTCGCCAGATCCTGTTAGGGCCGAGAGCCAAACCTTGTGATGCACGGCCAGACAAGTCTCCAGGGCAGACGGAGCCCGCCGCACAGTCCTCAAGAGACCAGGGATGTAACCCCAGTCGTACGGTCCCACGGGTTATCCCCCCCTTTTCCCAGTACTTGCCGAAGGGGGATTAGCAGAGGCCAACTCCACCCCCGCCGTCAGGCACCGCTGGAAATCAATAGTACTGGGTCCACCAACTGCGACCGCTATGCCCCGCCGAGCCCTCCGCCTGCAGATCACCCGGCCTTTTACCACTCAAGCAACGTTGCCCCTCACCGTTCCACAGCACAAGGTCAGGGGGATGGGATCCTGCGTCTCCGCTGCGGTGGCACCTCTCAGTCAACTTGCCCACGAGTCACCAGCCTCACCAGTCGTCGGGGAGCACGCCAGCCCCTGACCCTCACCAACTCTTACTTCTCAGGGCCAAAATGTCCGCCAACAGCTCCCTCACTCCAAGCCCCCAGCGACACCAGTCGAGGTGCGGGTTCCAGTCCCGGGGCAGCACCTCCGGTCAGGGGTGGGCCGGCGCCAACACACAGCGCAGGCAGAATCCGGACTCTCCCCACTCGGCCCCCAACCTGGAGGCCCGTGAATCAATGGGGCCGGCCGCAGCAATGGCGCCCACGTACACCGCCGGGCTCGGGCACAGCCGCCGCCCCGGGGACTCGCTGTCGCCCCCGTGGCCCGAGGAGGTGGGGCGGACCCGCTCTCCGCAGCAGTCCAGGCAGACCCCGGGCCCCCGCCGCGCCACCACAGTCCCACCTGTGTCCGCGGCTCAGCCTTCTTCCGCAGTGAGGTCCCGGCTCCCTCGCTGCTCCGTGCACTTCAGAGCCGCGCCGCCGTCCGCTATGTTTCGCCGCAGCAGCGGCCGGATCCAGTCAGGGCCCCGTCTCTCCTCCGCAGCTCCAGCGGCCTCCACACCGCGCCCCGAGCTAAAGTGACGGCACTGGGCGGGCCGAGCAGCACTTCCGGTCGGAGCCGCAGCTCATGCGGCTCCCGGTCCAGCCACCAGGGATCGCCACAAATGTCCCCCGGCTCTCTGAAATCCCATCAAACGAGGTCCGCAGGCTTCCCACCTCCTCCGCCGCCTATTGTTAGCAGCGGTGGGGGGGGATCGGCGATGTAGAAGCAGCTTAAGGGCCCGGGCCGGAGGAGGTCGCCGAAGTCGCGTCCACCTACTCCGCCATCTTGGCCACACCCCCCCATGAGGGACATTTAGGGTGTTCATTTACTAAACGTCGTATTCGTGATACCTTTTGGTGGCCAGGTATGGATGCTGAGGTCGAGGAGTTTGTTTTGGATTGTAGTATCTACAAATCTTCAGACAAATCTCTCAAAACTTGTGTTCCTCCACTTATTCCGGTGGAATGTCCAGATCATCCTTGGCAAAAGGTAGGAGTTGATGTGATGGGACTCTATATGACTCTCAGTGGTGGTGCTAGGTTTATTTTAGTGATGATTGATTATGCGTCAAAATGGCCAGAATTCAAATTAGTCAAGGATGTTGACTCGAAAGTTGTCATTGATTTCTTGAGTGATGTTTGGAGCAGAGAAGGTTTTCCGGAAATTCTTGTTTCTGATAATGGAAAACAGTTTGTTTCTAAAGAATTGGAAGATTTTTTGTCTACTTCTGGGGTCAAACATAGTAAGAGGTCCTTATATTATCCTCAAGGAAAAGGTCTTGTGGAGAGGATGAATAGGGTGGTTGGTGATTGCGCGAGATGGGCAAAGGATAGGAATTGTGATGTTGTCAAATCTCTTAGGAGCATGTTTTAGTTTTACAGAACCACTCCTCATTCCTCCACAAAGGTTTCCCCTTTTGAATTAATGAGGGGAAGGAAACCGAACACTTCTTTTCGTCCAGGTTGGATGTCAAAGTGGGTTAAAAATGAATCTGATGTGGAAAAGTTGATGTCTTTTGCAAAAGAAAGTGCAACTATTACTAAAAAAAAACAAAAATCAACCTTTGACATTAAGAAAGGGGCAAAATTGTGCACCTTAAATGTTGGGGATTGTGTCAGAATGAAGAAATCTACTCATGTTAATAAAGGGGAGTGTAAATTCGGTCCTCCTGTCAAGGTTATCAAGATAAGTGAGAATGCTGTTAAAGTTGAAGGAGGGTTTTGGTGGAACTTGAGTAAAGTTGCTAAAGTTAATTGTTCTGGCCAGGAGCAACCTGGTAAGAGTAATTATCAGTCTACTTCTAATATTGTTCTTAGGAAGAGTTTTCGTTCTATTGTTAGACCTTTTAGATATAGAGAATAAATAATGAATGTTGAGGATGTTTGGGGTGGGTCCCTTATTTGATTTGTGTTATGAACTTTTAGTTTTTTTTAAAATTTTTGTAGTTGTTTCTTTTCACGAGTTTTATTTCTCTTTTTGATTATTGAGAAACGAAGGTAATGTAGTTAGCTGTCACTTTAATTCATGTCATGCTGTTATTGGAATGTATCTACTGGTGCTTAGTTACCTGAGAATGTCCTGTAGGCATTCTTGGGTTAATGTCTGTTAGAGCCAGTTGATTGGCTCTCTTTCCATGTAACTAAATAAATCTACTCAAGACATTAATATTTGTATCCTGCAAATTACTACAATAAGTTTGGGGCCGATTCACAGAATTAACTTAAGACAAAATCCTAAACTTACTACTTTTGGTATTCACAGAAGTTAGGATTTTGTCTTAAGTTTGTCTTAAGACAGACTTAAGACAGACTTAAGACAACATCCTAACTTAAGTTTGTCTTAAGTCTGTCTTAAGTTTGTCTTAGGACAAACTTAAGACAAAATCCTAACTTCTGTGAATAGCAAAAGTAGTAAGTTTAGGATTTTGTCTTAAGTTAGTTCTGTGAATCGGGCCCTAAGTATTTAAAAAAAATCTTTTTAATAAACAACAAAAAGAGGACATTTCCATTCACAATTCGATGGGATAAATCGCATTACATGGTTATAGTCAAAATTGTCACTGTTATACAATATATTGTACGATATAGTAATGCAGCGATCTCTATGGCGTTACAGGATCTTCCAAAGAGAGAACAGCTGGAGGTTCACATATATTACCACGGTAGCTATTCCAGTTGCTCTATATGTCAATCCATTTTTTGAGGCACCCTCTAAAACATACCCAGTTTTTTCCCGTAGCATACACCAGTCCATGTCTGCTTTTCATTCCTCAACTTTGGGCGGCGTCCCAGCCCACCCCAATCTTCCTAGGTTCTTTTTAGCTACCATCAGCCCCAGCGTAACCCAAATTCGGTCCTTCCTTCCTAAATCTTTGGGCTCCCAGACATTCAAAAGACATCTCTTGAGGATGAGTAAGTATTGATCGAAAACGATTAAGACTGCAATCCTCCGGCTGTGAGTCTCTGCACCCTCCACTTTAAGCTTTGACGGACCAACAGTGTTACTTCGGGCCCTTCACACCTCCCTGATGAAGAAGACCCTGGTCATACATTTCAAGCACTCTATGTTCATACATAAGAAAATCACCAAAGAGTTGACTGAATGTGAGTGAATGAATCAATTAACATTTATTTTAGAATCAATATATATTCAATTAAAACAATACATCAATATTATTATAACAGCGTTTCCCAAACCGCAGGCCACAACCCACTGGTGGGCCGCCAGCCAATTTGGTGGGTAGCGAAAGAGTAATAAATAACAGTGCCTTTACATTTTTTATTTATCTTGTCACATTTGCTGTGCTTTAAAGGCAGAAGTCAAACATTACAATTCTTTTGACAAATTCCTGCTTATTGTGTTAACATGGGAATTGGTGTTCACTTTTCATACTCTGACTACAAAGCAATAGGAGTTTTTAAAGTGAACTATGTGGCATACGTACATGTCGTGTGAAAGGAAGGGCTGTAGGAAGTCAATTTTTGTAATACACAACATTAAATACTGGCACCTTTCTTAACTGCTGATATGTTTCAGAATATATCAACAATTAGGAAAGCAAAAATGAAACTCATTTTTTGTAATTCTGAAGTGTGATGGGAGCAAAGATTTTAAAAGGATCAAAACAAATCAAGACAGTTTAGTTGCGTGATGCACAAACGATATTCACTGAAACCTGATTTCCATTCATTTACATGCTATAGACCTTTATTAGTTAAGCTGTATGTCTGCAAATGTAGTGGTAATTTTGCAGGAAAATATGCAGTCTATAAATGACGGGGCGTTATTCTATGATGTTTTAATAATATATTAGCAACTCACGCCCCGCCATGTACAGTTCTGTTATCACTGATGTAATTTCAAATGTTGCAGTGATGTTATTAATAATGTTACAGAACAGTTACGAGTGATTTAATACGTGGAGTAATTAGCTGTGCATGGTGAGGGTGTAATTTATAGGTACTTTAGGGAACATATTATAGTTACTAGAGATAATTAACTGGTGAATTTCAGTGGTTTTTGAATTTAGATGTCATGTTGTCAGTTAAATGTTCACCTAATTATAACGTCACTTGTGTTTTTCTGTGAATTTCTAAGGATTTTTTTATGTAAAGCAAGATATAATTACAACTCATAACTATAACGTCACTTAATCCTTTGTTTTCATCAGAGGATTTCCAAGTTTGTTAACATAAAGGCTTATATTTTATTACTATATTTAAGAGCCAATCCCCGAAGCACACAGCCTTTGACCGTGCGCAGCGTGAGGTTAGCCACAGGACCTCGCCTGCTGCCAGGCCCTGCCTCCAACTACCTGAGGGCAGCTAACCCCTGCCGTGCACGTTCAATAAATTAAAGGTTTTGTGACCAGGCCCTGCATCCAACCCCTCGCACACATGCAACCCAATGCCACACATGGTCTTTGGCCATGCACGTCATGATATCGTTAGCAGGCCTCCCTCTGGACAGTCTCTGCACTAACCTCTTAACCCCTTGGGTGCTCATGACGAGCTCAGCTCATCATGAGCTACGGCGCTCCGGTGCTCATGACGAGCTGAGCTTGTCATGACCGCGCCCGCCCCGTGGAACGCTCGCACGCTGGGCTGATTCCCCTGCTGTGCTGAACGTTCCATGGGAACGGGTGTGACCATGACGAGCTCAGCTCGTCATGAGCACCGAGCGCCGTAGCTCATGACGAGCTGACCTCGTCATGAGCACCGGGGCGCTGTACGCGCACCCCCGCCCCCCAGCACAGCGGGGGAATGTGCCCTGCAGACAAGGGGTTAAGTGCAGCAAACCCCACGCCACACACAGCCTTCTGCCATGCACAGGGTGTGGCTGGTCTTGCAGGCCGCACTTAGGGAGACTAATGATTTTGTCACAGCACCAGAATATATAAAACAAGTGGACCTATTGGCTCCATTAAGGGGTGAGCATATCAATATACTTAAAGCATATAAAGCATATTATATATAAATCATCTTTCTCCAAAAATCATTAATGTTTTTAATCAAATCTATATTTCAGTAATTCCCACAATGCAATCTTTAATAACAGTGATTTTACAAAAATGTTAAAAAAGGTTTTAATAAAAACAATCATCATGTCTATGAGTCTTTTGTTTAACATCGTTTTTATTATCAAAGTAGTTTGCAGTCTGCAAAATGTTAAAAGAAAGACCCAAAGACTTTTTTATTAAACAAAACCAATATATCCCTGAGTCTTTCTTTTAACATTTTTTCAGCTCACAAAATGGTAGCAAAAAAAACACAAGAGGGCCTTGCACACAAGCTGAAGACCGTAGAGCTCCAACTGGGAGTGTTTTTGAAAAATATGGTAAGTTCTCCTTAGGTCGTGGATTGAAAGACCCTGGGGACTTACTTTTTTTATCCTGCTAGAAAGCTGCTGCAATCCATGTAGCTCCCCCCACAACATTAAACACATGCTTGGTGGTCCCCTATGACCTTCTAGGAGCGCCACCAAAGTGTACAAAAATGCTTTTAAAGCCCTCACAGGGCATTATGGGGCACTCTTTCAAGAAGCAGCGAATAATAAATGTATGGCTCCTGCCTCTCATTTATTATTCTTTTATTTTTTGTTCTTTTTATCTTGGTTGTTCCATACAGCTCTACTCCCCGAGCCTTTACAGACTCTAGGGACACCATCTCAGGAGCGTATGCATTTATTTAGGCAAGCGGGTGTGCACATCTGTGAGACCTCAACTCAGGGCTATTTTCTACTTTATAGGGAGGGAGGCTGTGTACCCCCTCCCAGAGCTTCTGAAGATTCCATAAAACTACTTCCACATTCATTGCAATGGTATAGTTTATCCCCAGTGTTTGTTTGTTGATGTCTTTGTAGGTCTGATAAGTGACTAAAGCTCTTCACTGTAATTGAATGTTTTTCCCTGCATGTTTGTTGATATCTTTGTTGGCCTGATAAGTGATTACATTTCTTCACATATTCAGTGCAATTGAATGGCTTTGCCCTCTGTGTGAGTTCCCTGATGAATCCTTAATGACGACAAGTGTCTAAAACTACGGTCACATTCATCACAGTGGTATGGCTTTTCCCCTGTGTGGGTTCTCTGATGCATCCTTAAGTTTGAGGAGTTACTAAAACTACTGCCACATTCACTGCAATTGTATGGTTTCTCCCCAGTATGTGTTTGCTGATGTCTGTGTAGGTTTGATGATCGACTAAAGCTACTTTCACATTCACTGCACCTAAATGGTTTTTCCCCTGTGTGAGTTCGCTGATGTACTTTTAGGAGTGCTTTTTGACTAAAGCTCTTCATACATTCACTGCACTTGAATGGCTTTTCCCCTGTGTGTGTGCGCTGATGTCTTTCTAAGGTTGATAAGTGACTAAAGCTCTTCACACATTCACTGCACCTAAATGGTTTTTCCCCAGTGTGTGTTCGCTGATGCTCTTTTAAGTGTGCTGATTGAATAAAGCTCTTTGTGCATTCGCTGCACCTGAATGGCTTTTCCCCAGTGTGTGTTCGCTGATGCTCTTTTAAGTGTGCTGATTGAATAAAGCTCTTTGTGCATTCTCTGCACTTGAATGGCTTTTCCCCAGTGTGAGTTCGCTGATGAATCCGTAATGCTGAAGGGTCACTAAAACTACTGCCACATTCTTTGCAATGATATGGTTTTTCCCCAGTATGAATTCGCTGATGAACCTTTAATGCTGAAGAGTCACTGAAACTACTTCCACATTCACTGCAATTATATGGCCTTTCCCCATTATGTGTTTGCTGATGTCTTTCTAAGTTTGCGATTCTACTAAATCTCTTCACACATTCACTGCACTTAAATGGCTTTTCCCCTGTGTGTGTTCGCTGATGACTTTGTAGCTGTGATAACCAACTAAAGCACTTTGCACATTCACTGCACTTGAATGGTTTTTGACCTGTGTTTGTTCGCTGATGAATCCTGAGATTTCCAAATTCATTGTAATGGTATGGTCTTTCCCTTGTGTGTGTTCGCTGATGTGTCTGTAGATTTGATAACTGACTAAAGCTCTTCATACATTCACTGCACTTGAATGGCTTTTCCCCTGTGTGTGTTCGCTGATGAATCCTTAGATTCGAGGAATCACTAAAACGACTTCCACATTTATTGCAATGGTATGGTTTTTCCCCAGTGTGTGTTCGTACATGTTTTTGTAGGTCTGATAACCGACTAAAGCTCTTCAGACATTCACTGCACTTGAATGGCTTTTCCCCTGTGTGAATTCGCTGATGAAACCTTAATCCAGAAGAATCATAAAAACCACTGCCACATTCACTGCAGTGGTATGGTTTTTCACCTGTGTGTCTTCGTTGATGACATTGTAGGGTTGATAAGTGACTAAAGCTCTTCACACATTCACTACATCTAAATGGTTTTTCCCCTGTGTGTGTTCGATGATGCTCTTTTAGGTGTGCTGATTGACCAAAGCTCTTCCCACATTCACTGCACTTGAATGTTTTTTTTCCTGTGTGAATTTGTTGATGACATTTTAATAGAGGTGAGAAATTAAAGCTCTCACTAAATGTGTATGGTTTTTCTTTCTTGGTTAGAGTCTGTGGGTCAGGTATATATCTGTCTACATCACAAGACTGTGTTTCCTGATGGGCCAGCATGGCTGATAAAGCACTTGAGTTATTCTAATGTCCTGTATGTGGTGGTATTTTGCACGTTTGATTTCTGATTTAACAATGACGTGCAATATCCATTAATCACTTGCTACACTCATAATATGTATAAGGTTTCTTTGTAGACAGTTGTGTCTATAGACTGGATAATGATTATGCACGCTTGTGGGTAAAGATTCATCTTCCTTCTGGCCAGTGCATATTTGGACAGTCTGTTGTTTTGCAGACAGCAGAACTCCTCTTTCCTTTACTCTTCAGTTGCCTGGCTCCACTCCGTTGTGCTTTTCTCTTGCTCCTGTGGTTTGGCCAGGAGGAGTTTACAATATACCTACAGCACTGAATGATGGTCTGTTCTTACTTTAAAAAACAAGGCACCGCTATAACCACATCATACCGATCCAATTAATTTTCTAGGGGTCGTTTCTTAGTTTTGTCGCACAGCTCACACTCTTACATCCACTGAAGTGCCCTTGATTGCTTCTTCCAGGCTCTGTAAGTTTATGTGCAGGTTCCTCTGTCTCCGACTGCATAGATGTTTTCCTGAATAACAGAGCTCATGGTTGGTGAGTGTTGTTTGCTGATTTGCAGTTTTAGTTTCATTATTCATGGTAATTACATGAATTCAATGCAAGTTTTCTGTTGGATGTAAAGACACATAAAATTACTAACACAAAACATAATGGAATGTGATTTCACAATGTTTAACTGTCTGTAAAAGAAATCTCTTCTTTACCATCTTTAAAACATAGCAAACAATTTTTCACCATAAACTGATATTTAACTAAAAGTTCTGTTGCTCAAGTCAGATCTTATTAACTTCTGAAAAGGAGGTGATTTACCAGTGTTTACAGAGTAACTTAGTAAAGAAAGGGCCTCACAGAGCAACCATGTAGAACAAGGTAGAACTTAAACTAGATGCACAGTGAGAACATTTAATTTAAACAACAACAGATTGTGGAAAAATTGAGGAATCAGGCTGTTATTTCAGTAACTCTTCAAGAAGTATATAACAAAGGTTACTCTTCCAGAAGGTTATAACAAAAGTAACTCCATTCACACACTTCTTCTCAATGCTTTCCTGTTCATACTTGATCAGCTCAAATGCCATCTCCTTTCCTTACCTTGCAGTTCATTAAGTCACCTTTGACACTTTCAACAGCTCCTCTGGTTCAAATATATCTGGATTCTTGTCACCTGTAGAATTTGAGCATTATTGTGGGTTGAGGTGGGTTTCCTATCGCCATAACATTTGTCCATCTCCCTATAACTGGTGCAGCTTTCAGGGCCTGGTTATGGCCCTGAAATACAACTTAAAAAAGCAAGTCTTAAGTTTTTCCTAAAGTAGATAAAGTTCTGTAAGATGCAGCTCCTTCCAGGGCTTTTTTGTAAAACAGAATGAGGGGTTCATTTTAATGCCCATCTTTTACATTATAGGCACAGATAAGGCACACATTGTTTCACATCATTAAATAGTCAATGATATCAGCCATTTAGTCCTTATAGAGAATCCATCCCAACCAATAACTTACCTCTCATATTCCCGCATCAGATGTGTGCATATTAATCTTTTTTTCCCTTTTTTCTACCTTTATATGGTATCTTACTTAACATTGTCTGATTGGGGTCCAGGATATACTTTGTGACTGAATGGGTATTTGGTAGGGCGGGAGGAGGTGTCCATTGTTCACAGGTGATGCAGAAATTCTACTTTTTCATATTTCTTATATTCAAGTTGACCTAGTTTCCTGTCCTTCAGCTCCCCTACACTGTCTGCATCCTCACTACGCAGGGTTCAGCAAAAGTTAGATAACGGCTTGATAGTCAAGAAACATCAGGTGTCAGCATGGGGATTACGAGCTTCAATTCAAAGGTTTGCCTGGGAGGCACTAACAGAGGAGGCGCACAGTTAGGTGCTCATGAGGTACAAAAAGAGGAGGTGTACAGGTAGGTGCTTATGAGGTACAAACAGAGGAGATGCATAGGTACGTGCTTGTGAGGTACAAACAGAGCAGGTCCACAGGTAGGTACTTATCAGGACTAAACAGAGGAGGGGCTTATGTAGCTGCTTATGAGGTATAAATAAAGCAGGTATACAGGAAGGTGCCTATGAGGTATAAACAGAGGAGGTGCACAGGTAGGTGCTTATGAGGTACAAAAAGAGGAGGTGTGCAGGTAGGTGATTATGAGGTACAAAAAGAGGAGGTGCACAGGGAGGTGCTTATGAGGTACAAAAAGAGAAGGTGCACATATAGGTGCTTATGAGGTACAAAAAGAGGAGGTGCACAGGGAGGTGCTTATGAGGTACAAACAGAGGAGATGCATAGGTACGTGCTTGTGAGGTACATACAAAGGAGGTGTACAGATAGGTGCTTATGAGAACTAAACAGAGGAGGGGCTTATGTAGCCGCTTATGAGGTACAAATAGAGCAGGTGCACCGGTAGGTGCCTACGAAGTATAAACAGAGGATGTGCACGGTAGATGCTTATGAGGTATAAACAGAGGAGGTTCACAGGTAGGTCCGTGTTCCTCTCTCGGTCTGCTACCATCTGTTCTAGACGGGGTATTGGTGTACACTGTATTCGATTCCTGATGCCTCACATGGGCACTTGCTGCATGGGTGTTAAACCTTAATTTGAGGTGGACAGAGCCTCAGGAAACACAACACCAGGAGGCTGCCTGCCTCAAAGGTGAGAGCCAGGTGAAGGTTCAGGTATCAGATAATATGAAGAGAAAAGCATCTGATGAAACACTCACGGACATTACAAGAAGAGATTGAAGGGTTAATTTGCTATCAATCCTCTCTCTCAAACTCAACCCCCTTTTTCCGTGACTCTTGGACTATATCTGCTTCTCGGCCCTCTTTTATTGCTGCTGGTTCTAGCTCCTTCTTCAAAACTAGTTGCAGACTTAGTGCCTGATATACACTTTCTCAGACAGGTTATTGCCTCAAAATGTGACAGATATTCCGCCCTCCTTATTACAATTGCCACAGGATTAAATGCACTTTTAATAGAGTGGATGGGATAGCAGTCACATTTGTTAGGGAATACACCATCTGCTCAAATATAAATGTTACTTCCTGTCGATGATGAATGGTACTGCTGCCCATCTGTCCCACGACTAAAATTCATAACTAAGATTGTTACTCCTGGGGTCACGCTTAGAATCTCCTCGCGCCCCAGCGTTCCAGGCGGAGACTCTTCCGGCCTTCAGATGACTGTCAACCAACCCCCCCATTCCTACCTGTCCTGAGGAAGACCCGCTGTGACCACCAAATGCGGCACCATAGGGTTGAAACATCAACACTTATGCTAGGTCCAGTACTACCGGGATTCTATACAACGCAAGATAGGAATCTCTGGAGTGAAATCAGCTTCTGGCCTACAACACACTTGTATGTATATAAATAACCATGATTTCACTGTATATTTTGTACACCACCTGTGCACAATTGTCACTTCTACTCACTTTGTATTCCTGTAAATAAGTTATCCTGACAGTCTACCTGTGTTTTGTGAATATCATCTAATAAAGTAATTCTGATATAAATAATAACCACAAACCAGTTATATCAGTTCTTGTTCATTAAGTGCTAAGTAATATAGCTCAGTTCTTATTCTTTAAGTGTTGAGTGTTTGACCATATGATGCGTGTTCCAGAGATTGCTTTCCAGATTGCATTTTGAGCATTCTCAACTAACGTTTGTTCTACCCGACAGAACCATTTCTTGTTTAAATTGAAACGTACCCAGATTCTGAGGGACACAGGGTTACCCCTTTATACTTAATCAAATATAAATCAGACCCTTGTTACACATTGGGTCTTTTGAGTGTTTTAAAAGGCTTCGTTTTATTAAAGGCAAGATATTATCTCACCACTGCTGTGACCTGCAGTCATAATGCCATTACCTAAATTGGGAGGACATATGGACTTTCATGATGGAAGTGAGCAGGTTCCAGCATCTACTTTGGTCCACACTGCTTGTGAATACTATATGGGAAATAAAAACGTCTGAACTAGCAGGGGCCTGATGATGGTATCCCAAAAATCACTACTGGACCAATTGGAGGAGATGTACCATGTGTTTTGCCTGTACCTGACTGAAAATCTTTCTCTTCTACTAGTAATGAATGAGCCTTGATGAAGTTCCAGAGTGAGAGGAAATTCTGATAGGAAAGTGGTTTATTTCATGGTGTGATTGTGCATCCTCACCATGGTATGAAGGCACAATTTTGTATTAGACCCACTCAGTTTTATTTGTAAAACCTTAGCTCAGTCCTGCGTAGCTGTAGCTTAAAGCAGTCAGGCGTTATCAAAGGAACAAGTGTAAAGCATTAAGAAGTATCAAACAGTCGAATAAAAAGGAAATACAATACAATAAAAATTTAACAGCACTTTATATACAAAGATTCTAATTTTATCTTTAAATAGACACCTCAACGACAAACATCCACTAGAGTGTTCTAGAGATATGAATTCATAAATCACTGCTTTTCACTAATGCAATAAATATTTGGTTATCTATTGTGACTCATGGTTTGGGGTTAGCCATAACAGGTAACTTGAAAGTGGGTTCAAGGGCACAATTGTGTTGTCTGACTTCATAGGGAGCCAGTCACAGGGAACAGTCAGGTCCAGTAGTTATCGCTTGGTTTAAGCTGTCTTCAGGGCCACGTCCTACAGGCGAACTGTCGTAGGAATCAATGGAGCGGTCCTGATGCAGGAGATGCAGGATGCTGAAGTTCCTATGGTTGAACTGCGATAGGAATCAATGGAGTGCTCCTGATGCACGAGATGCAGGATGCTGAAGGTCCTATGGGTGAACCATGTTAGGAATCAATGGAGTGGTCCTGATGCACGAGATGCAGGATGCTGAAGGTCCTATGGGTGAACCATGTTAGGAATCAATGGAGTGGTCCTGATGCACGAGATGCAGGATGCTTAAGGTCCTATGGGTGAACTGCCATAGGAGCCAATGGAATGGTTATGATGCAAGAGATGCAGGATGCTGAAAGTCCTATGGGGGAAGGACCGTCACCCACGCACTCATAACCAGTAGACTCGAATACGGCAACGCCCTAAACGCCGGAATCAACAGAACCCTTCTACACAAACTCCAAACCATCCAGAATGCTGCAGTCAGACTCATCTTCGGGACTCCGCGGCACGAACACATGACCCAACACCTACGAGATCTCTACTGGCTCCCCGTCGAGAAGAGGGTCACCATCAAACTCCTCACCCACACCTACAAATCCCTCAACAACATCGGACCCAAATACCTCAACGAGAGAGTATCCTTCAACGCACCCAAGAGGAACCTCCGCTCCGCCGACCTCGCCCTGGCAGAGGTCCCCCGCATACGCAGAAACAGAACAGGCAGGAGAGCCTTCTCCTACATCGCGGCCAAGACCTGGAACCATCTCCCTGTGAACATCAGACGCTACCCGACCCTGCACGCGTTCAGGAAGGACCTCAAGACCTGGCTCTTCAACTGATCGGGAGCTGCTTCCCCTCCCCCACCCCAGCATCTTGAGACCGTCATAGGTGAGTAGCGAGCTTTATAAACCCCTGATTGATTGATTGATTGATTGAACTGCCATAGGAATCAATGGAGTGGTCCTGATGCTAGAGATGCAGGATGCTGAAGATGCTCAAGGATCCTGAGGCTGCAGAGCTAGTGTCATTGGTCTTCCTGTGGCGACCCCTTGGTCTAAGAGCGCGGGGGAGTGGCTTTGGCCACAGGGGTCGATGTCCCGTAACGTCTAGTTGACTAACAGTAGAAAAACCAGTTGCCACTGGTCTACTGGTCTTCTGTTACAGCAAAACCAGCAGTTCCTAATAACTTGAAGTAAATGTTAAGTTATGTTAAGATGTTTTATAGAGAGCACAGCTGCCCCAGCAAAGGGGCGTCCCAGCGCTAATAGAAGACAGAACGGGAGGCAAGCGACAGAAGGAGGCCTAAATTGAAGGGAAGAAGTGGGTCTTATTAGCCTTACGAAAAGCCAGGTAATTATCTATGCTGCAAATGTGTATAGGAAGTGAGTTCCAGAGTTTATCTGCTAGTGTGCGGAAAGAGCGCCCATCAGCTCGAACCCTTCTTACCCGGGGAACAACCGCCAGAAGATGACCTATTGAGCTGAGTTGGCGAGCGGGGTATATGATGAGAGCAGGTGGGCCAAGATGCCAGGAGAGGAGAAATTCAAGATCTTAAACGCAATGCAGAGAGACTCAAACTACACTCATCTTGCCACTGGCAGCCAGTGAAGCTGACGAAAGGCACTGGTGGTGGAGAAAGTTCTAGGAAGATGAAGAAGAGTTCTGGCGGCTGCATTTTGGACCCTTTGCAGTCTCACAATCTCAGACTTGTTTGCATCCAGGTAGAGCGAGCTGGCGTAATCCAGTCTCAACAAAACTGAGGCCTGAACAATAACCTGCCTGATGGATGGATCGAAATAACCCAACAGCGGTTTGAACCCCCATAGTATACCAAAACACGTCCCTGCCACTTTCTTAGTTTGGACCTGGAAGCTGAGAGCCGAGTTGACCCAGACACCTAGGTTTTTCACCACCTGTTTGGGGGCGGGTGCACAACCCAGGGAAGCAGGCCACCAGCATTCACTCCACAGCTCAGGATCTTTCCTCACTAGCAAGACCTTGCTGGAATTGAGTTGGAGCCAGTTGGCAGTCATCCACCCAGCGACAGCACCAAGATCTCTCTGAAACTTATGGGCATCCTGCACACAGTTCTGTGCTAGGCTACCAAATTGCACTCTGACATCTCTTCCTGGTCCAGCAGACTCAGGCGCAACTTTTGTGGGTCAAGACGCGGTTTCTCAGGCTGCACCTTGGTGTCCAGTGACGTTCAGGCTTTTTGGCGCTGAGCTCTCAAGGCTGCAGGCTTACCAGTTTTAATGGCTTTGTACCTGTAACAGGGAGTCAGCCATCTGACTCTTGGGAGTCACCTGCTCTGGTTGGGGCTTGTAGACAACTTCTCCATTAGGGGTCAACACAGGCACAGCCCTTTCTTCGCTAGTCCAAAATTAACGCAGGCCCAGTCCAGGCGTTGGTGCAGCCTCTTTTTGCTGGGCACAGAGAACAGCAGGGCAGTCCTTCTATGGTCTTCTCTCTGGTAAAGACGTTATCTGAGGTCTGGGCGCCAGTTCTATACCCACTACTAGCTTATGGAAGATGTGGCGACTAACTAGCCAATGGGCTACAAAATCCCCTCCCAACCTGGCAGAACAATTCTCTCAGTGTGTTGGACGCCCTAGCACAGACCAGAGGTGTGGTTACATAGAGGTACACTTTGCTTCAAAAAACCATTTAATAAACTTTGCGATTGGTTTCATCTTCCCTCCTTATTATTGCTACCTCCAGGTGGATCATGGACTCCAAATATATTTAAGGTACCACCTACTCTAAAAACAATGAATGTTTGGAAAGACAAGGAAACGTTGTATATGAAAGAATACACAAATAGCAAAAGGATTAGATGTTGCTTTGTCATTGTGTATTCATGTAATTCTTTTCGTATTTTTATGTTATTGTTGTTTCTTTTTTATATTATTTGCATTGGTATTTGTTTGACAATAAAATTAAAGTATTAACAAGTTCACACAAGCAATTGAACAGAGAGAGACAGGTTGTATCAATTATGTAGTTGAATAATTTGAGATGATAAATTCATGCTAACATAATCGAATTAAGCTCGATATGTGGTCAAGTCATCTGGATATTTTCCTCACACTTTCCACATTATCTGGTTGTGCTAAAACAAAAGAGTAGCCCCTTCCATGTGGGACTATTGTTTGCAATTTAAAGGAAGCTTCCCCTTTAAAGCTTGCTATGGGCACACACCTACTCTGGCCATCCTGCCAGCTGACGTCACACCTCTTCCCTCGGCAGGTCCTTTGTTCCTCTTCCTGAGAGTCATTCTCATATCTCCCCAGGAGGGCAGAAGGATGTCTCCGGGATGCAGCTTGTTTGTAACCATAAACGGCTACAGAAAAATTTTGGGCAACAAAGTATCAACTTTTGTGCAAGAGTTACAATGATTTGTTTGATACCTTGAAGTTCCATCCTTAGTAGTCTCATTTGGAATGTCGCTGTGCTGAGTTGTCTGTGTGTAACTCCATTCTCGCCAATGGGGCTACTTGCCTTTCCAGAGTTAAAACAACATTGTGGATTTTTTACTATCAGGACATATGAAGTCAATAAAACACATGTCCTTCTTTTTAATATAATGCATCCTACCTTTAGATAAAGGAAGGTTTTGGGCTTTGCCATTGGTTTAAATGGAAAACTTGAGTTAGCAAGTTAAAAATGCTCTATCAGCCGGCAAGAGCGAACTGGGAATCATATTTTACTTGGTCTCACTTGTGGTGGCACAGGAAGTGCTGAAGTCCACGGGGGACACATAACTTACAGGCACTAGGTATGCCTGGTACCATATACTAGGGACTTATGCTAATTGTGGGTAAACCAATTAAACATATATGTTTTAAGGGTCAGAGCTCTGGCACTGAGGTCTGAATGGCAGGACTTATTGCACCTTCAGATTTTAAAAACTAGCCAATCCAAAGGTTTAGGGTCATCATGCAAGCGCATTGGCTGTGTCTTTTAAACTGGATTTACAATGAAGAAGTCTTTTTCACTAACTGGTGGACTGGCCGTGAATTCTTCTGTCCTGGAAATTTCAATGCACTGTTCACCTCTCTTGTGCGATCTGCATGTGAATAACAAACAAGGAACCCTCAGGACTTGTACTTCTCAATGTTGATGGACAAATACAAGAGACATTTGTGAGTGCTGCACTTTTAAATCTTTGTATTGATTCAATAGACAAGACAAAACAAAATGCTTTTGGCGAAGAGCCCAGCTTGTGGGCCATGCTCAATGAAACGCTACATGGTGCATTTACAATGGAAGCAACCAATGGAAAAGGAACAACCCAACACTCCCCTCGCTCTGGGCTCTCACCACACCTCCCCTCCTGAAACCTCCCCCCCACCCCTGTTACATCCGAGAAGGTGTCTAGAGCCTATAGTGGAAATGTTAGAGGCCCTACGGTTGGGTGAGATCGTATGAAAGCGAAGAAAGTCGCAAGAGGCGCATGTACCTAGGGCAGGTGACTTCGCAGAATTCAGAGCATTGGAGAGCGATGAAAGGATGCCACAGTTCCAAGAAGAAAACTCCGTCGCCTTGGAGGGAAAAGGATATGCGCTCCATCCCCAGCACATACCACAGCCTATGCAACCATCTCTATATCGAGGGTGCCCTATCTGATCCACATGCTGGCAAGATATTCTGTAGGGCAGCCCATAAAGTTAAAATACCTATCTGTTCCGTTTGCGTGATTTGAGGGGGCATGTAAGTCTATCTGAGACACCTAGTATGATATCTTCCGGGAATCGTAAAATAGTGGTTTTGAAGGGTGGTCTATGTCATCTAGGACCTGAGGCCAGTACGATTGATGCTTAGGATATTCCCATAGAATGTGCAACAAGGTGCTGGTCGCTGTGCATCCCCCCTAACATCCTGCCAGTCAGTTGGGGTATCTCTTCTGCATTCTATGTGGAGTGAGATACCATATGTCACTATCTTGGTAGCAGACTCTATGCTAGAGGTATTGGGTGCTGAGTGCCTAACCCTATAGTAGATATCGTCCCATTCTTTCTGGGTCAGTGTGCGCTTCGTTTCTGTCCCGCGGACCTACCCTCATGTTCCGGAGGGAGTAAGATATGATAGAGTTCTGTGATGAGTCCCTTAGTGGATTGTTTAGGTAATAGACAATGTTCATAGGGGGTTAGTTTTCTCTCAGCTCCCTGACGTACCTGGGGCTGCATCACCCAATGCCCTCTTTTCTGGTAATGGTACCCTTCAGTCTCTGGAATGGCAAAATCCTCTCTGAAATCTTCAAAGGACAAGGGTCCCTGCTCATTAAAAAATGTCCTATTAACCTGTGGCCGTGCTGTTCCCATTGGCGAAAAGCCATCTGATCTAGACCTGGGGTAAAATCAGGGTTGCCTGATAGGAGTGAGAGGCGAAGGGAAAGTGGTGAGGCTGTTGCGAGTGGCTATGGCATTCCAAGTATTGAGAGTGACTTGTACTACCGGGGAGTCGTAGAGAGCCGGGGCCTGGAAGCCTCACGCAGGAAGGGGATCTTCCACAGAGGCTGCCCAGCCTGCACTCTCTCCATAAAAAGACATTGATTCTCGGGCTCCGGCTGAGCCCACTTCAGCAGGCAGCGAATCTGAGAAGCCTTATAATCAATCAATCAATCAATCAATCAATCAATCAATCAATCAATCAGGGGTTTATATAACATGCTACTCACCCATGAGAGTCTCAAGGCGCTGGGGGGGGGCGGCTCATGATCAGTCGAAGAACCAGTTCTTGAGGTCCTTCCTGCGCGAGTGCAGGGTCTGGGAGCATCTGATGTTCACGGGGAGCTTGTTCCAGGTCTTTGCTACGATGTAGGAGAAGGCTCTCCCGCCAGCTCTGTTTCTGCGGATGTGGGGTACCTCTGCCAGGGCGAGGTCGGCGGAGCGGAGGTTTCTCTTTGGTACGTGGAAGGAAACTCTCTTGTTGAGGTATTTGGGTCCGATGTTGTTCAGGGCTTTGTAGGCGTGGGTGAGGAGTTTAAACGTGACCCTCTTCTCTACGGGGAGCCATTGGAGGCCTCTTAGGTGTTGGATAATCTGTTTGTGACACAGTGTCCCGAGGACAAGTCTGCCTGCGGCATTCTGGATGGTTTGGAGTTTGTGTAGAAGAGCTCTGTTGATTCCGGCGTAGAGGGCGTTTCCGTAGTCCAACCTGCTGGTTATGAGTACGTGGGTGACAGTCCTTCTGCAGTCGGCGGGGGATCCATTTGAAGGTTTTACGGAGGATGCGCAGGCAGTTGAAACTAGTGGAGGCGACGGCGATGATCTGGCTGCTCACGAAGAGGGAGGAGTCCAGGATGATACCGAGGTTTTGTGCGTGGTCTGTGGGGGTCGGTGGATTTCCGAGGGCAGAGGGCCACCAGGTGTTGTCCCAGGAAGAGGTGCAGGGTCCAAGGATGAGGACCTCGGTCTTCTCCAAGTTGAGCATGAAGCAGCTGTCTTTCATCCAGGCTGCCACATTCTTCATTCCTTCCTGTAAGCAGAGTCTGGTGTCTTCTGGATTCTCCGTAAGTGAGAGGATGGGCTGGGTGTTGTCGGCGTAGAATACAATGTTGAGCCCATGCCGTCTGATGATGGCGGTGAGGGGGGCCATGTAAATGTTGATGAGCGTAGGGCTGAGTGATGATCCTTGGGGTACTCCGCAGTTGATATCGGTGGCTTTCGAGAGGAAGGTAGGCGGATCCTCTGGGTTCTGCCGGAGAGGAAGGATTGGATCCAGTTGAGGGCGCTTTCTTGTATCCCCGCGTTGTGAATTTTGGCTGCGAGGGTGCAATGTGAGACAGTGTCAAAGGCTGTGGAGAGGTCTAGAAGGATGAGGGCAGCAGTGTGTCCCTGGTCGAGTAGCCTGCGGATGTTGTCCCTGGCGGCGAGGAGGGCGGTCTCAATGCTGTGGTTGCAGCGTAATCCAGACTGGGAGGCGTCTAGGATGGAGTTCTCTTCAATGAAGGTGGTCAGCTGAGTGTTTACGAGTCTCTCTGCGACTTTGGCCACGAAGGGGAGGAGAGAGATGTAGTTTTTAAGGTCTGTAGGATCAGCAGTAGGTTTGACCACTGCCCGCTTCTAGTTGTCTGGGCAAATGCCAGCAATGAAGGAGGAGTTGATGGTCTGTCCTAGTTCAGGTGCGATGGCGGCAGCGGCCCTGTGGAATATGTGCAGTAGGCATTGGTCCATTGGGGCCCCTGAGTGGGTTTTCTTCATGGTTGCGGTGATGTGTTCAATGGTGGCGGGATGCCAGGTTGCGATGGTTGGCTTATTGGCGGCAGTGGGGGTGGTGGTGGTTTCCTGGTGTCGGTTTGCTGAAATTGTCGTAAAGGGTCTTGATCTTCAGATGGAAGGAGCTGAGCTTGTCGCAGAGTTCCCGGGAAGGTGTGATGTCTGTGGCTTCACTGGTGGGTTTTGCAAACTGCTGTATGACGTTGAATAGTTCCTTGGAGTTGGTTGCATTGGTCTGGACCTTGACTCTTATAAAGGTCAGTTTGGTGTCTCTTATGCGCTGGTGATATTCCTTCAGTGCGCTTCTGTGGTTATTCCGTGCTAATAATAATCAAATTTGGGCATTCCCTCGGTTTGGGATCTAAAGCACTTGTTCCTGCTCATCCTCGGTTTCCTATCTGCCATACAAAGGAGAAGAACTCAGCCTGGAGTTGGTTCAGCATTCCCAGGGGCGGCTCGACAGGCAGTGTCTGAAAAAGGTAAAGGATTTTGGGGAGTGCGTTAATTTTGAGAACTGCCACCTGGCCTAGCCATGAGAGGCTGAATGGGCGCCGGTGTTGTAAGTCGCGCCGTATCTGTGCTAGCACGAGCGTGTAGCTTAAGGAGACTGTCTCCGCCGTTGAGACCGCACTCATAAATCCTAGGTGCAGGATAGTTTTGTGATCCCATCTGATGGGGCATGCCAGGGCTAGAGAAATAATGGTGGACGGCTGTACAGAAAACCCTAGTGCTTGTGATTTGGAGACATTTACACGAAAGCCCGATGAGGAGGAGAACTGTTCTAGTTCCGCAAAGAAGGGTGGGACAGATGACCCTGGGGTCTCGAACATGGCTATGATATCGTCCCCGTACAGGGTAATGGTGTGCCTTTCCCCTCCAAAAAGAACCCTATTGATTTGCTGGTTTTCCCCTTATCTTCTGGGCCAGTGGCTCCATGTAGAGGATGAACAGGAACAGGGAAAGCGGGCACCCCAGTCGCCTGCCACTGGCTAGCAGAAATGGATCAGACGTATAGCTAATCACTCGGACAGTGGCCGAGGGGTGGCTATGATGGAGCAAGGACTCGTGGAAAAGAGACTTGCTCGGAAGCAATCCACTCGTTTAACTCATTAACAAGTTATTAATACAGTTTCGTGAAAACTAATGCGCACCACATGAACACGCGGGTTAGTGAAGCTTGCGTATGTATATACTAACGCGGATAACATTGAGGAAGGACTAATACCGCTTTAAACGGGAAATCTGTTTTGCGCATGTGTCAACTACATCTACGTAGGATGATGAGCTAATGTTTGGAGGGAAATTCTTGCTCATGGAAAGAAGCTTTTAAAATGGAGGCTTGAAGGCTCACATGCATGGCACCTGCTTAGCTGAAAATGAAAACAAGCTATTTTGCTAATGCGGGGAAAAGTATTAATAAATAAAATGGGATAGAGTATAGGTGGGTGGTATACAGTGCAACCACTTTATTTGAGAAACTAATATTTGTCTTTTGACTTTTATCATTAGTGCTTATTTGGGCCTCTCTTGTATAACTGAACTGAACTGGGTGATGGATGCCTGTGCATGCTCCTTGGAAGGGAACCATGAAAATGTTGACAGTGTACTTGAATAGAAGCCAAGGACAGGAAGGTTTCCATGGAAACAGGATGGTGCAAAGTTCAACTGTGAAGAGTTGTATTCATGAATAAGTTTATATGTTTCAACGTCTATAAAATTTGTGAATTGGAATATAATTTATGGATAAACAGTAAGGGGATGGGTTTGTAAACAATGACTAGACAGAATTTAGTGCAAAAGTTATAATTAAGATAGCTTTAGTTAGTTAGATAGAGCAGAGAAGAAGAGGCGAAGCAGACGTATGAGAGAAGGGGGAAGCGAGAACAAGATGCTGAGATGCTGATGGAGAGCTGAAGAATCGCAGACCTGGGTGGAGGGAGCCGATTGCAGAACCTGAAGCAAAACTCTCTATCCTAATTGATTTGGGTTAGATCAGAAGACTGCGGAAGAATCTCCAGGAGGAAGAGAGTGTCAGAGAGGGGTGCGAAGCAACCGTTGGTATTCTAGAGAGGTCTTCCACACCATCATTGGTAACTATAATTTCTCGTTGTGAGAAGTGGCCTGATAGGTGATGTTTCCAATTCTGGAACCACCTATTATCAGACCAAACAATCCCTTATGGTGTCAGGTTGTAAGTCAACCTTATTAGACAAGCTATCCTAGGGGTAGCATGGACTAAGCAGCCTAAAGGCTTAACTTAAGAGGTCGTGTTAAGCGAGCTGTTTTACCACATACAATCCTGTAATATCAAATGAAAGGACACCACACAAGTATATATTATAAAAATATATGTATTTATTACTAAAAACAATCCCCAGTATTCTTTATGAATAAAGGGGCACAAGCGTTAAATCAAAAGCACAGTTTAAACATACAAAGTTGCACAATTATGGATGAGGGCGGGGGGCCACTCAAACCATATACTAAACAAGTGGTATAAGAGATACCAATCGAACAGTGGTTAGGCCTAGGGCCTAGGGAATCGCTGGGAGCAGTCAGGACAAGCAGTGCTGAAGTCGGGAGAGGCCCACGGGATTCGGGAGCAGTGCGGAAAGCGCACGCATGCACTAATGTTAACCAATGGTGCGTAAAAGTTGTAAAGTTAAAGTTTAAGGACACTTCCGCTGAACCTAGAGGAACAAAACTTAAGACACAGACCCTAGAGATGTGTACCAGTGTGGGAACACCGGCGGAGCAAAGTTACCTCACCCACAGGAAGCGGGTGCACAGGGTCGAAGTTGAGTCGGGTTTCGTCACGCAGGCTCTTGGTGCTTGAAGCTGAAAGGGCTGCAGGCGGGGTGAAAGAGAAGTGTCCGGTGGAGTCCAAGGGTGGACTCGAGTCGAAAAGTACCTGAAAGCAGAGGGGACAGAGTCTGGGTCACTCAGCAGTGACCAGGGTGGAACCAGGACGGAACCAGGCAATGTCGGGCGCAATCAGGTCGCTGTCGAGGAGCTTCTCTCCGCTGTCACGTGGGCTCTGGGGCATCTACGACGTCCAGGAGCAGGTCACGATCTGTCCCACGCAGGCTCTCGCCATCGGCGCTGTCGGCTTCAAGATTGGAGCAAACAACACTTGGCAAAAGCAATCCACGCGGAACCGGGAGATTGCTTCTCACTCGAACCAGGAGGGTCAGAGTGGGGGCTCCTTTTCAGGGGAGCTGGTGCAGATCTGGAGCAACCAGATTCGCAAGTCGATTTCAAGTTTTCGTCGGCACAGGGGCCACTAGCCGGCTGGCAAGTGACCGGGCCAACGCGTTGAGCCAAAAGAAGCAGAAGGGCCCCACGCAGCACTCGTCGAGTGTGGAGGGCTGAACTTCGGTGCAAGTGTGGCTCAGGGTTGGGGCTTCTCAAACCCCGGTGTACAGCTTCGAGGGTCACTCGTGGGCTGCACGGTCAGCGTCTCGTGGTCAATTCAAGATGGCGTGCCCCACGCTTCCGGTCGCCTCCACGGGTCTCAGCTCTGCAGGGACTGTGGATCGGGCTGTTGGAAAGCAGGCAAGCTTGATCTCGTCGATCTCTGTCGCTCGAGTTCCGGCGGGAACTGCAACAAAGTAGACGTCGATAGCTGGATGGTGCCTGTTTGCACAGGGTGGTCACTCCTTGACCACAAGGGAGATTCTTCGGGCTTCTACGTCGAGTAGGATGTCGAAGGGTCCAGAATTTCGTTTCTTATGTTTCTTCAGGATAATCTGAAGTGCATTGGCACTGCTCCCAGTCTTATACTAATTTTGGGGGCTGGATTACCTGCTAGGTCCCCTCCTATGGGTGGGACCCAGGAAGTGGGTGGATACACCCCCTTCCTTTGATCCAGGCCGCCCTGGCACGAGGGCTGGAGTGCCCCAGAACCGGTTTGGCCGGATTATGCAAGGGGCAGCCTTGTGCGCCCCAAGCAGTGTCTGGTTTCTTTCAAACCTCCCTGCTACAATCCACTATCTCCTGTCTGGAGGGTGGTAACACCCCCCTGCGACAGGAAACCCTTTGTCCAGGCCCCATTTGGCTGAGTTTCGGTCAGCTGCAGGGGGTCAGACTCTTGTCTGTGGCAGAGGCATCCATTTTGTGGATCTAAGGCCTTTTTAGAAATTAACCGCATTTAAGCAAAGTAACATGTCTTACCCCTCTAGAGGGGTGGAATGCTATCCCCGTCGCCAGAACTGGCGAGGGGATAGTATTCCAAATTGTATGACACCTTACACGACATGTTTTGATAAAGCCAAACCAAAGTTGCTATATAACCGCGAGGATTATAAGGCACTTAAGAGTATATGGTATGGCCTTATCCTGAAACAGCTTAGGGAGTTGTTCCCGATGGCTGCAGACAGGCTCAGCTCATGCTAGAGCTCCATCTCACATTAAACCACGCACTCTGCCTCCAGGATTGATGAGGCCTTCCATAGGAGTGGCTCACAGGTTTATGTGTCCAGATATAGGTTTAGATATAGGTATACTATATCTAAGTAAGGGGTGCTTACACCACCTTACCCCAGCTGAGTGATCAGCCAGTTGTGTCAATTTAAGAACCAGCCAGGGGTGGCAAAAGATATGCTGCAGCCCCTGGTAGGCCTTGGTGGCCCCTAGGCCCTGGGCACCTATAGTGCATTATACAGGGGCTGACAAGGAGTCCATTTCCAATTGTGGTATGTACCTAGGGTACATGGAATCCATTTTACAGAGAGAGCAGATGGCCTGGGGCCCTGATTAGCAGGGAACCAGGTCAACTAAGTCAAAAAACCAGCTAAACACAGGCAAAAAATCTGGGGTAACCATAGTCAGGTAGCCACCTTCCTACATAACCCCCCCCCCCCCAAACGAAAGGAGATAAGGCTATCCTTGGCCAGGTAAGCCTATATTGCCTGAGTGGCCATATAAGGAAGTACCTGCACTAGCATGGGTACCCCCTGTCTCATGGTCCACTAAGCAGTCCCTCACCCTTGGGGTATTAGAGGGTCTCCACCATAGGGAATCACTACCTTGGGTGTGTTTATGCAAAGTTAAAGGCTGGTTTGGACATGGAGTATTGAAGTGGGGCCCCACTAAGTTAGGGCTCAGCTTCCTCCAATTATCTTCCACCATGTGCGCCTTTCTTTAACTGAGTTGCACTGTGCTCTCAGGGTCAACCTCTGGCTACCTAAAGCTGGAGGCTGGGTCCCTCTGTTTGGCTTGCTGGAGGGACAGTTCAGGTTTGGGCCCTTTGGGTCCCAGGTTTGGCTGTGCCCAACAGAATCCATCTGTGGGAGGTCCCTAACTGTTTTTAAGGGGGCACCCTCAGGAGTTTTTAAAGTTTTCACCTTACTAGGGCTACTAGTTTTGGTGCCCCTAATCTGTTGATGGGGGTGCTTTATTTGACAGGGGGCCCTCTGGGTCTCACTGTCCTTCTTGTCCTCTGCAGCCCTGGGCTGGCTAAGGCAAGGGAGAGAGGGGCAGGTTACCTGCTCCAGACTGGGTCCCACCTGAGAAGGGTCCACTGACATCAGAGGCTCTGTCAGGCTAGGCCTAACCACCTCTGGGGCAGTTCCTTCATCAGGGGTAAGATCAGTTCCCTGAGGAGGCTGATCCTTTCCTAAAGTCTGGTGAGGGGGAGATTTCTCTTCCTCCTCCATGCTCTCAGTTTGTGTGGAGTTATCCATCATTTCAGGCTTCACAACACACATATCAGTTTGAGTTTGGGCTGTGGCCATCACAGCCCCACCAACCTTTTCAGGAGGAGACTCAGTTTGGGTTTCTGCTGTTATCATAACAGCTTTGCTATTCTGTTCAGGAAGAGCTTTTGCTAAAGATGGGGCAGAGAGTTTCTCAGCCCTACCAACCTTTTCAGGAAGGACATCTTGAATTGGGGCTGTAGACATTACAGCCCCACTAACCTTTCCATTGGAATTTACCATTCTAGAATGGATTTCTTGTTCAACCTCAGCCCAGGCTGAGATTTCCAAATCATTACCAAGTAGGCAGTCTACAGGCAAGTTTGATGACACTGCCACTCTCTTTGGGCCAATGACACCGCCCCAGCTGAGACTTACTACTGCCATGGGATGATTGGTTTTGACGCCATCAATGTTTTTTACCTGGTATGTGGCACCTGGTAAAAGTTGCTTAGAGGGGACTATACAGTCAGCCACCATGGTGATGCTAGCCCCTGTGTCTCTAAAAGCTTCAACTTTCAAACCATTGATGATGGGTTCTTGTCTATATTTGCTCAAAGTATTTGGGCAATCAGAGAAGTTGGCAAACCCCCTGCCAGTCTCATAAACAAGATCATTTGGGGATGGGGACCTGGATAGGCCAGGGTCCTCCTGGGCTCCAAAGGTAAACCCACCCAGATTCCTGGGTGTGCTCCCACTTCCTGGGGGGTTACTGCTGACAGTAACAGGAGGTGTTGAAGCTGGCTTTGGAGGTATATTTTCTTTATTGTTATTCTTGGGACAACAGTTGTCTGTTTTGTAATGCCCAACCTGTTTACAGGCATAACAATAAGGCTTTTTCTCTGTTGAAGAAGTGTCTTGGGACCCACCCCCATTCTTGGAGTTTTGGGGCCCTGGGGAAGTCTTTTCTTTATTTTTATCCCCACCCTTATCTTGAGGCTTGGTAGACTCCTTCTTCTGGTTACTGTCCTGATTCTTAGGCCTAATCCTGGTTCTGACCCACTTGTCTACCTTCTTTCCCAATTCTTGGGGAGAGGTCAGATCAGAGTCCACCAGGTGCTGGTGTAAGAGCTGGTTCTGACAATTACTTAGGATCTGCTCCCTCATAATCAAATTATACAATCCTGTAAAGTCATGTACTTTGCTGCCATGTAGCCAACCCTCCAGAGCCTTAGTTGCACAATCAACAAAATCAGTCCAGTCCTGTGTCTGTGTCTTCTGGGTGTCTCTGAACTTCAACCTGTACTGTTCAGTGGTTAAGCCAAACCCATCTATTAGGACACTCTTCAGGACTTTGTAATTGTTTGCATCCTCATGTCTAACAGTGAGGAGCTTATCTCTCCCTTTCTCTGAAAAGGAGTACCATAAGATTGCTGCCCACTGTTCCTCAGGAACCTGCTGTACCATGCAGGCTCTCTCAAGAGCAGTTATCCACTTGTGGATGTCATCCCCTTCCTTGTAGGGGGGCACAATCTTTGTCAGGTTTCTACTATCATAGGACCTGGGTTTCTCTTTAGGAATATTGCTGCCACCAGTGGCATCTAAGCCACACAATTTTTGCTCTCTTGCCAAGGCAAGTCTAGCTTGAGCCAAGGCTACCTCCTCCCTCTCTATTTGGAGTTTGACAGCCCTCATTCTGGCCCTATGCTCTATCTTCTGAGAGGCAGTCATACCTCTCTGAGATTCTCTTGAGGCACTAGAAATATGAGAGTCCCCTGAGGGAGATCTCACTCTTCTGTTGCCTGGGAGAATGATATGGTTGGATCTGGGGAGGTGTTGGCCCTCTCCATTTCCCAGTAGGTCTAAGTTGGCCTGGTTAAGCCTGGCAACTTGGACCTGGCTACCCCTCTGATCCTGATCTTCTGGGTCCTCTACATCTGAGTCCTCCTCCTCCTCTTCTTCCTCCTCTTCTCCTTCCTCTTGAGGGGTATCAGTTACAGGGGGGTTCACTCCATCTCCTGATTCTAAGGGAGCTTCATTTCCCTTCTCTAAGTCATCCTGCTCTAGAATGGCTATCAGGATAGGACAGGTGGGACTTCTGCCCCTTTTTAACCCTCTTGATATGCACAAGGCAATCAAGTCCTTTCGGGTTAATTTGTCATAGCTGGAAGTTGCCTTGGTAAGGTCAACTGTCACAGGAGCAGACCCTGAGGCTTTTCCTGTGTCAGACATGACTCTAGTGTGGTGTAAGTGATGCACCTACCTACACTAAGTGTTTCCCTACTGTACCTTGCTAGTGAGTTGTAGTCAGGGTGTGCTAATCCCTTTAATCTACAACTACTAAGTTCAGTAGAACTTAAGTATGCTAAGCTTTTGATTTTATATGTACCTAGAGGTACTTGATGTGATCTTTCAATTTGATAAAAGATTGCAATGGTAAAACAACAGCAAGCTCAAATCCGCACCGCTGCTCACCAATGTGAGAAGTTGGCCTGATAGGTGATGTTTCCAATTCTGGAACCACCTATTATCAGACCAAAAATCCCTTATGGTGTCAGGTTGTAAGTCAACCTTATTAGACAAGCTATCCTAGGGGTAGCATGGACTAAGCAGCCTAAAGGCTTAACTTAAGAGGTCGTGTTAAGCGAGCTGTTTTACCACATACAATCCTGTAATATCAAATGAAAGGACACCACACAAGTATATATTATAAAAATATATGTATTTATTACTAAAAACAATCCCCAGTATTCTTTATGAATAAAGGGGCACAAGCGTTAAATCAAAAGCACAGTTTAAACATACAAAGTTGCACAATTATGGATGAGGGCGGGGGGCCACTCAAACCATATACTAAACAAGTGGTATAAGAGATACCAATCGAACAGTGGTTAGGCCTAGGGCCTAGGGAATCGCTGGGAGCAGTCAGGACAAGCAGTGCTGAAGTCGGGAGAGGCCCACGGGATTCGGGAGCAGTGCGGAAAGCGCACGCATGCACCAATGTTAACCAATGGTGCGTAAAAGTTGTAAAGTTAAAGTTTAAGGACACTTCCGCTGAACCTAGAGGAACAAAACTTAAGACACAGACCCTAGAGATGTGTACCAGTGTGGGAACACCGGCGGAGCAAAGTTACCTCACCCACAGGAAGCGGGTGCACAGGGTCGAAGTTGAGTCGGGTTTCGTCACGCAGGCTCTTGGTGCTTGAAGCTGAAAGGGCTGCAGGCGGGGTGAAAGAGAAGTGTCCGGTGGAGTCCAAGGGTGGACTCGAGTCGAAAAGTACCTGAAAGCAGAGGGGACAGAGTCTGGGTCACTCAGCAGTGACCAGGGTGGAACCAGGACGATACCAGGCAATGTCGGGCGCAATCAGGTCGCTGTCGAGGAGCTTCTCTCCGCTGTCACGTGGGCTCTGGGGCATCTACGACGTCCAGGAGCAGGTCACGATCTGTCCCACGCAGGCTCTCGCCGTCGGCGCTGTCGGCTTCAAGATTGGAGCAAACAACACTTGGCAAAAGCAATCCACGCGGAACCGGGAGATTGCTTCTCACTCGAACCAGGAGGGTCAGAGTGGGAGCTCCTTTTCAGGGGAGCTGGTGCAGATCTGGAGCAACCAGATTCGCAAGTCGATTTCAAGTTTTCGTCGGCACAGGGGCCACTAGCCGGCTGGCAAGTGACCGGGCCAACGCGTTGAGCCAAAAGAAGCAGAAGGGCCCCACGCAGCACTCGTCGAGTGTGGAGGGCTGAACTTCGGTGCAAGTGTGGCTCAGGGTTGGGGCTTCTCAAACCCCGGTGTACAGCTTCGAGGGTCACTCCTGGGCTGCACGGTCAGCGTCTCGTGGTCAATTCAAGATGGCGTGCCCCACGCTTCCGGTCGCCTCCACGGGTCTCAGCTCTGCAGGGACTGTGGATCGGGCTGTTGGAAAGCAGGCAAGCTTGATCTCGTCGATCTCTGTCGCTCGAGTTCCGGCGGGAACTGCAACAAAGTAGACGTCGATAGCTGGATGGTGCCTGTTTGCACAGGGTGGTCACTCCTTGACCACAAGGGAGATTCTTCGGGCTTCTACGTCGAGTAGGATGTCGAAGGGTCCAGAATTTCGTTTCTTATGTTTCTTCAGGATAATCTGAAGTGCATTGGCACTGCTCCCAGTCTTATACTAATTTTGGGGGCTGGATTACCTGCTAGGTCCCCTCCTATGGGTGGGACCCAGGAAGTGGGTGGATACACCCCCTTCCTTTGATCCAGGCCGCCCTGGCACGAGGGCTGGAGTGCCCCAGAACCGGTTTGGCCGGATTATGCAAGGGGCAGCCTTGTGCGCCCCAAGCAGTGTCTGGTTTCTTTCAAACCTCCCTGCTACAATCCACTATCTCCTGTCTGGAGAGTGGTAACACCCCCCTGCGACAGGAAACCCTTTGTCCAGGCCCCATTTGGCTGAGTTTCGGTCAGCTGCAGGGGGTCAGACTCTTGTCTGTGGCAGAGGCATCCATTTTGTGGATCTAAGGCCTTTTTAGAAATTAACCGCATTTAAGCAAAGTAACATGTCTTACCCCTCTCAAGGGGTGGAATGCTATCCCCGTCGCCAGAACTGGCGAGGGGATAGTATTCCAAATTGTATGACACCTTACACGACATGTTTTGATAAAGCCAAACCAAAGTTGCTATATAACCGCGAGGATTATAAGGCACTTAAGAGTATATGGTATGGCCTTATCCTGAAACAGCTTAGGGAGTTGTTCCCGACGGCTGCAGACAGGCTCAGCTCATGCTAGAGCTCCATCTCACATTAAACCACGCACTCTGCCTCCAGGATTGATGAGGCCTTCCATAGGAGTGGCTCACAGGTTTATATGTGTCCAGATATAGGTTTAGATATAGGTATACTATATCTAAGTAAGGGGTGCTTACACCACCTTACCCCAGCTGAGTGATCAGCCAGTTGTGTCAATTTAAGAACCAGCCAGGGGTGGCAAAAGATATGCTGCAGCCCCTGGTAGGCCTTGGTGGCCCCTAGGCCCTGGGCACCTATAGTGCATTATACAGGGGCTGACAAGGAGTCCATTTCCAATTGTGGTATGTACCTAGGGTACATGGAATCCATTTTACAGAGAGAGCAGATGGCCTGGGGCCCTGATTAGCAGGGAACCAGGTCAACTAAGTCAAAAAACCAGCTAAACACAGGCAAAAAATCTGGGGTAACCATAGTCAGGTAGCCACCTTCCTACACTCGTTAATTGATGAATGTTGTTTTCTCTCTGTCCTCTACCTCTCTGAGCATTGGTTATTGTATGAGTCTGAGGCAAATGTATGGAGTTTCATTAATTGAATTTTCCTTCCATGAATGACGGTGATTGCACTGTGTATTTGAGATGGTTCACATGCACTTGAAATTTAGATAAAGATTTAAATTACAATGGAGTCTGTGGTTATTTCATCATAATTTAAAGTATAAGTAAGTTAGTTTATGTTATTCTCACCATCAACTCGTTCAACTAATGGTCCATCGACCAGAGGAAAGAATTTTTTGATCCGTGAAGGATTAGTTAAAAGCGAACAGAGGTATTAAATAACTAATCCTGAATGTTGTGAAAATCAACAAACTCGAAGCCAGCGGTTTTACGCACTGTGAGTTTATGGGCCCAGGTTACTATATGGTAGTGGAGTATCTGTTGTGTTGAACCTCTGGATCTGCTATACCCTCTGAGCACCCATTTACGGAATCGGCTGCCTATCCCAAACCACCCCAAGGGTAGCCTCCAGGACACCCTATCAAACATTTTTTCGGCATCAACAGTTAGCACCAAACGATCTACTGGTTGGCGGTGTGCCTTGTCCAGGTGGTGGAGCAGCCTCCTGGTGTTGTCGTTACATTGCCTCGTTGCCACAAATCCAGCCTGGTTGGGTTCAATTAACCCGGGCATTAGCGGGCCAAGCCTGGCTGCCAATATTCCGGTAAAGAGCTTAAGGTCGATGTTCAACAGGGAAATAGGCCTGTATGAGGCGCAGAGCTTAATATCGTTCCCGGGCTTGGGCAGAACTACCACTGATGAGATCAGCATCGTGGGGGGCATCTCAGATCGTGTTATTAAATCATGTTAGCATTGGGTCCAGGACTGAACAGAAGGTTTTATTAAAAAAATGGGGGTGAACCCGTCTGGGCCGGGTGATTTAAGAAGCTTGACCCTTGCAATGGCTGAAACTATCTCCTCAATTCGGATCGGGCTATCTAGCAAGTCGGCCTGGGGGGATGACAGACATGAGGGTGTTAAACCCTGAAAATATGCAGGAGGATTCTGCTCTGGTATCTGCGGTGCTGAGTAAGGATGGGCATAAAAATCTCGGAAGGCGCAAGAGATATCCTCCTCCCAGGAAAGTTCAGAGCCCACCTCATCTATAATCAGTGGGACAGCCGCTGCCTAGTGCTGCGTGCGGAGGTTATGCGCTAACAAGCGACTGCATTTGTCTCCACCTGTGTAAAATGTATGTTTAAGCCTGAGGCCCGCATATTCTGCTCGGTCCAAGTCTAAGCTGGTGAGTTGTTCTTGTGCATTCTTTAGTTGCCTCCATACCCTCAGGGCGCCTGTTCTCTTGTGGATCCCCGCTAGTTCAGAGACGTGCTGTGAAAACTCCTCCCGCTTCTCTTTGTGTATCCTATTGTCTGCGGCGGATGTGGCTATTAGGTCACTCCTAGCTACCAACTTAAGTGTTTCTCACAGGGACACTATGGATACTTCAGGGGTGTCATTCTCAACTAAGTAGTCCTGTATCGCCTTGTTGAGAGGGGTGATGACTTCAGGGCGGTGAAGGAGCGTATCTCTAAGCCTCCATGAGAAGGGAGGCGAGTGATAGGGGGAGACAGCAGGGTCATAGTCAGAGATGGTGGTCTGAGAGCACCTGGGGCTCAATGTCTGAGTCTGGTATGAATGAAGGAGATATGGCGACCCTAAGAAATAATCCAACCGGGCATAGGTACCTCGGGAGTGAGAGTAGAAGGTGTAGTCCCTTGACAGGGTGAAGATGACGCCACACGTTGAGCATGGTCGTGTAACCATTGACGCACATTGTTAGAGATAGCGCCAGATTGTCTCAGCCTCTGAGCCGAGCGATCCCACTGCCCATCGAACACAATATTCAAGTCGCCCCCATGAGTATTTGTCCATCGAAGGAGGATGTCAAGTCCGCCACCACCTCCCAAGAAAACGCCTCCTGGCCCTGGTTGGGGACATAGATGGTAGACGGCGTGAGATCACGCTGCCCCACCATTAGTGAGAGTGCAAGAGTCTCCCAGTGATCTCAAGCAGCTTTGAAATGAGAATGGCCACTCCGGCTTTTTAGTTGGGAGGGAGGAGAAATATTGCTGAGGAAAGGCCTTGGAGCGTAGCCGATGTGTATCGCTGCGCAATAGGTGGGTCTCCTGCAGCAGGCAGATGTGTGCCTTGGAATTCTGTAGATGAGGCAAAACGGCTCTGCGTTTAACAGGGTTATTGAGCCCCTTCCCGTTAAGGGTCAGGAATTTAATACTCATCTGGGCAGGTGGGGTAGACGCAGCCCGTGGTGAGTGCTATAAGGAGAAATGCAAAAAACAACAAGTGATGGACTGAATGTGGATCAATGTCACACACTCCCCCAGTCAAAAGATCTGGGCCCAAATCCATCGTTTTTTTGCACTCCACACCACCCTGGGTCAGATAATGGCTTTATGCAAATCAGCTCTGACCCTGTTGCCCCATGGGAACAGTCCAGTCCGAACTACAACAGCCATATCTTTCCCAGACCGGAATCAAGCATCCGAGGACCGGACCGGTTTCGAGGTAACACCTCTCTTCAGCCCGGCTAGCTTGACTCCAAGTGGTGTGGAGTGCCTGGGACCCACGTCTGGGCATCCCCAGCGCACTTAGGGCGGCAATTGCAAAAAACAACAAGTGATGGACTGAATGTGGATCAATGTCACACACTCCCCCAGTCAAAAGATCTGGGCCCAAATCCATCGTTTTTTTGCACTCCACACCACCCTGGGTCAGATAATGGCTTTATGCAAATCAGCTCTGACCCTGTTGCCCCATGGGAACAGTCCAGTCCGAACTACAACAGCCATATCTTTCCCAGACCGGAATCAAGCATCCGAGGACCGGACCGGTTTCGAGGTAACACCTCTCTTCAGCCCGGCTAGCTTGACTCCAAGTGGTGTGGAGTGCCTGGGACCCACGTCTGGGCATCCCCAGCGCACTTAGGGCGGCAATTGCAAAAAACAACAAGTGATGGACTGAATGTGGATCAATGTCACACACTCCCCCAGTCAAAAGATCTGGGCCCAAATCCATCGTTTTTTTGCACTCCACACCACCCTGGGTCAGATAATGGCTTTATGCAAATCAGCTCTGACCCTGTTGCCCCATGGGAACAGTCCAGTCCGAACTACAACAGCCATATCTTTCCCAGACCGGAATCAAGCATCCGAAGACCGGACCGGTTTCGAGGTAACACCTCTCTTCAGCCCGGCTAGCTTGACTCCAAGTGGTGTGGAGTGCCTGGGACCCACGTCTGGGCATCCCCAGCGCACTTAGGGCGGCAATTGCAAAAAACAACAAGTGATGGACTGAATGTGGATCAATGTCACACACTCCCCCAGTCAAAAGATCTGGGCCCAAATCCATCGTTTTTTTGCACTCCACACCACCCTGGGTCAGATAATGGCTTTATGCAAATCAGCTCTGACCCTGTTGCCCCATGGGAACAGTCCAGTCCGAACTACAACAGCCATATCTTTCCCAGACCGGAATCAAGCATCCGAGGACCGGACCGGTTTCGAGGTAACACCTCTCTTCAGCCCGGCTAGCTTGACTCCAAGTGGTGTGGAGTGCCTGGGACCCACGTCTGGGCATCCCCAGCGCACTTAGGGCGGCAATTGCAAAAAACAACAAGTGATGGACTGAATGTGGATCAATGTCACACACTCCCCCAGTCAAAAGATCTGGGCCCAAATCCATCGTTTTTTTGCACTCCACACCACCCTGGGTCAGATAATGGCTTTATGCAAATCAGCTCTGACCCTGTTGCCCCATGGGAACAGTCCAGTCCGAACTACAACAGCCATATCTTTCCCAGACCGGAATCAAGCATCCGAGGACCGGACCGGTTTCGAGGTAACACCTCTCTTCAGCCCGGCTAGCTTGACTCGAAGTGGTGTGGAGTGCCTGGGACCCACGTCTGGGCATCCCCAGCGCACTTAGGGCGGCAATTGCCAAAAACAACAAGTGATGGACTGAATGTGGATCAATGTCACACACTCCCCCAGTCAAAAGATCTGGGCCCAAATCCATCGTTTTTTTGCACTCCACACCACCCTGGGTCAGATAATGGCTTTATGCAAATCAGCTCTGACCCTGTTGCCCCATGGGAACAGTCCAGTCCGAACTACAACAGCCATATCTTTCCCAGACCGGAATCAAGCATCCGAGGACCGGACCGGTTTCGAGGTAACACCTCTCTTCAGCCCGGCTAGCTTGACTCCAAGTGGTGTGGAGTGCCTGGGACCCACGTCTGGGCATCCCCAGCGCACTTAGGGCGGCAATTGCAAAAAACAACAAGTGATGGACTGAATGTGGATCAATGTCACACACTCCCCCAGTCAAAAGATCTGGGCCCAAATCCATCGTTTTTTTGCACTCCACACCACCCTGGGTCAGATAATGGCTTTATGCAAATCAGCTCTGACCCTGTTGCCCCATGGGAACAGTCCAGTCCGAACTACAACAGCCATATCTTTCCCAGACCGGAATCAAGCATCCGAGGACCGGACCGGTTTCGAGGTAACACCTCTCTTCAGCCCGGCTAGCTTGACTCCAAGTGGTGTGGAGTGCCTGGGACCCACGTCTGGGCATCCCCAGCGCACTTAGGGCGGCAATTGCAAAAAACAACAAGTGATGGACTGAATGTGGATCAATGTCACACACTCCCCCAGTCAAAAGATCTGGGCCCAAATCCATCGTTTTTTTGCACTCCACACCACCCTAGGTCAGATAATGGCTTTATGCAAATCAGCTCTGACCCTGTTGCCCCATGGGAACAGTCCAGTCCGAACTACAACAGCCATATCTTTCCCAGACCGGAATCAAGCATCCGAGGACCGGACCGGTTTCGAGGTAACACCTCTCTTCAGCCCGGCTAGCTTGACTCCAAGTGGTGTGGAGTGCCTGGGACCCACGTCTGGGCATCCCCAGCGCACTTAGGGCGGCAATTGCAAAAAACAACAAGTGATGGACTGAATGTGGATCAATGTCACACACTCCCCCAGTCAAAAGATCTGGGCCCAAATCCATCGTTTTTTTGCACTCCACACCACCCTGGGTCAGATAATGGCTTTATGAAAATCAGCTCTGACCCTGTTGCCCCATGGGAACAGTCCAGTCCGAACTACAACAGCCATATCTTTCCCAGACCGGAATCAAGCATCCGAGGACCGGACCGGTTTCGAGGTAACACCTCTCTTCAGCCCGGCTAGCTTGACTCCAAGTGGTGTGGAGTGCCTGGGACCCACGTCTGGGCATCCCCAGCGCACTTAGGGCGGCAATTGCAAAAAACAACAAGTGATGGACTGAATGTGGATCAATGTCACACACTCCCCCAGTCAAAAGATCTGGGCCCAAATCCATCGTTTTTTTGCACTCCACACCACCCTGGGTCAGATAATGGCTTTATGCAAATCAGCTCTGACCCTGTTGCCCCATGGGAACAGTCCAGTCCGAACTACAACAGCCATATCTTTCCCAGACCGGAATCAAGCATCCGAGGACCGGACCGGTTTCGAGGTAACACCTCTCTTCAGCCCGGCTAGCTTGACTCCAAGTGGTGTGGAGTGCCTGGGACCCACGTCTGGGCATCCCCAGCGCACTTAGGGCGGCAATTGCAAAAAACAACAAGTGATGGACTGAATGTGGATCAATGTCACACACTCCCCCAGTCAAAAGATCTGGGCCCAAATCCATCGTTTTTTTGCACTCCACACCACCCTGGGTCAGTAGTTCGGACTGGACTGTTCCCATGGGGCAACAGGGTCAGAGCTGATTTGCATATCGCCATTGTCTAACCCAGGGTGGTGTGGAGTGCAAAAAAACGATGGATTTGGGCCCAGATCTTTTGACTGGGGGAGTGTGTGACATTGATCCACATTCAGTCCATCACTTGTTGTTTTTGCAATTGCCGCCCTAAGTGCGCTGGGGATGCCCAGACGTGGGTCCCAGGCACTCCACACCACTTGGAGTCAAGCTAGCCGGGCTGAAGAGAGGTGTTACCTCGAAACCGGTCCGGTCCTCGGATGCTTGATTCCGTTCTGGGAAGGACATGGCTTTTGTAGTTCGGACTGGACTGTTCCCATGGGGCAACAGGGTCAGAGCTGATTTGCATATCGCCATTGTCTAACCCAGGGTGGTGTGGAGTGCAAAAAAATGATGGATTTGGGCCCAGATCTTTTGACTGGGGGAGTGTGTGACATTGATCCACATTCAGTCCATCACTTGTTGTTTTTGCAATTGCCGCCCTAAGTGCGCTGGGGATGCCCAGACGTGGGTCCCAGGCACTCCACACCACTTGGAGTCAAGCTAGCCGGGCTGAAGAGAGGTGTTACCTCGAAACCGGTCCGGTCCTCGGATGCTTGATTCCGTTCTGGGAAGGACATGGCTTTTGTAGTTCGGACTGGACTGTTCCCATGGGGCAACAGGGTCAGAGCTGATTTGCATATCGCCATTGTCTAACCCAGGGTGGTGTGGAGTGCAAAAAAACGATGGATTTGGGCCCAGATCTTTTGACTGGGGGAGTGTGTGACATTGATCCACATTCAGTCCATCACTTGTTGTTTTTGCAATTGCCGCCCTAAGTGCGCTGGGGATGCCCAGACGTGGGTCCCAGGCACTCCACACCACTTGGAGTCAAGCTAGCCGGGCTGAAGAGAGGTGTTACCTCGAAACCGGTCCGGTCCTCGGATGCTTGATTCCGTTCTGGGAAGGACATGGCTTTTGTAGTTCGGACTGGACTGTTCCCATGGGGCAACAGGGTCAGAGCTGATTTGCATATCGCCATTGTCTAACCCAGGGTGGTGTGGAGTGCAAAAAAACGATGGATTTGGGCCCAGATCTTTTGACTGGGGGAGTGTGTGACATTGATCCACATTCAGTCCATCACTTGTTGTTTTTGCAATTGCCGCCCTAAGTGCGCTGGGGATGCCCAGACGTGGGTCCCAGGCACTCCACACCACTTGGAGTCAAGCTAGCCGGGCTGAAGAGAGGTGTTACCTCGAAACCGGTCCGGTCCTCGGATGCTTGATTCCGTTCTGGGAAGGACATGGCTTTTGTAGTTCGGACTGGACTGTTCCCATGGGGCAACAGGGTCAGAGCTGATTTGCATATCGCCATTGTCTAACCCAGGGTGGTGTGGAGTGCAAAAAAACGATGGATTTGGGCCCAGATCTTTTGACTGGGGGAGTGTGTGACATTGATCCACATTCAGTCCATCACTTGTTGTTTTTGCAATTGCCGCCCTAAGTGCGCTGGGGATGCCCAGACGTGGGTCCCAGGCACTCCACACCACTTGGAGTCAAGCTAGCCGGGCTGAAGAGAGGTGTTACCTCGAAACCGGTCCGGTCCTCGGATGCTTGATTCCGTTCTGGGAAGGACATGGCTTTTGTAGTTCGGACTGGACTGTTCCCATGGGGCAACAGGGTCAGAGCTGATTTGCATATCGCCATTGTCTAACCCAGGGTGGTGTGGAGTGCAAAAAAACGATGGATTTGGGCCCAGATCTTTTGACTGGGGGAGTGTGTGACATTGATCCACATTCAGTCCATCACTTGTTGTTTTTGCAATTGCCGCCCTAAGTGCGCTGGGGATGCCCAGACGTGGGTCCCAGGCACTCCACACCACTTGGAGTCAAGCTAGCCGGGCTGAAGAGAGGTGTTACCTCGAAACCGGTCCGGTCCTCGGATGCTTGATTCCGTTCTGGGAAGGACATGGCTTTTGTAGTTCGGACTGGACTGTTCCCATGGGGCAACAGGGTCAGAGCTGATTTGCATATCGCCATTGTCTAACCCAGGGTGGTGTGGAGTGCAAAAAAACGATGGATTTGGGCCCAGATCTTTTGACTGGGGGAGTGTGTGACATTGATCCACATTCAGTCCATCACTTGTTGTTTTTGCAATAAGGAGAAATGCAGCCTCTCAGGTCAGGCCCATGGGTGACAACCTCCAGGAGATCTCAACAAGACCAGTGTAGCAGGCATGCAGCTAGAGTAAAGGATGTGCATGGGGGAGGAAAGGAACACATAGTATACAATAAAAAAAATTACATGAACATTGAGGATGGTGACTTGCAAACAGTCAGTGTCCAGAGCGTACTGCTCCTGGGAGAGTAGTTTAGTGTACCTGTGGCCGACAAGAATTAGAGCTCTGAGTAGTCGGGACCAGCAGTGCGCCCAGAGTCATAAAACCAACCAAAACAGGTCGGACAAAATACAGGCGGAAGGCAAAAAGTTCAGGGATGACCCTGCAAAAAGGGCCAAGTCCAACACTGGTTCTCTCTACTACAACATTGGTTGCAGAATTGAAGATTGGTTTGGAGTTTGGCAGACTGGTTATTGCATCACAAATGTGACAGATATCCCAGTCCATCTTACTACAATTGGCACTGGATTAAATGCACTTCTAATGTGGCGGGCGGGATACTCGTCATGCTTGTGATGGAGTAACCTGTCCACCAAAATCTAAGTGAGACCCTTGGTGTACATCATATCCAGTGTCATTTAAGTGTCAGCCCAAGCCGAGACCACCATCTAACCGTCCCCATTTCAGCTGGTCACTGGTAGGTCAATTCCGAAGCCAATACCTTAGAGCAGAACCAAACTAGGCGCAGAGTCCAGCTCCGAGGTCTTGGGTAATAAACGGTTCCTATATTTCTCTGAACTGACCAAAACTTGCAGACTCCTCTCTAAACAGGTTACCCAAAGGAAGGGGGTGCGCACCTCCATGGGCCTACTCTACACCATACAGCAGACCGAGTCCTGATCCACAACTTTCATCGCCAGGGGAAAGAAAGCAAGTTTGAACGGCCCTTCAAAGTAGTCTTTTCAACTCCTACTGCTGACAAGGTCGAAGGGAAAGAGTCATGGTACCACTTGTCAGATATTTGCTTGGACTCATCACTACCACAACCATCAAAGGAGTCACCATCACAAACTTTTTCTAATATGAACTAATTACACTTTGGGGACAGAAGCGCCCGTAGGGCTACCTCCGGACTTTGCGAACACTTTGCAGAAAGGAGCGCCCCTAGGGCTACCCCCGGACATTACATTGACTCTTTCATATCCCGACTAAAAATATTCACCTGTGTATTGTCTTTTGCCCTATGTGCTTTTATGTTTCTTCAGCTATGAGTCACCGTACTGGAACAGGTGAAGTTCAGCAAAGGACACCAGGTAAAGTGGTCTAGTGAGTGTCCTGGGATCTAAACCGTTTAACATAGAACTTCACCACATACAACGATTACATAGTGCACTAATACACAGCACCTGGTCTCAACATATGATCTTAGTGGGGAGCAAAGCATCTACCCAACTCCTGCTATGATTGCTCATTCACACCCCATGCAGTGGGTTCAGACTATACCTGTCCCAGGAGGTACCGCCCAACACAGCCTCATGCTGAATAAAAGCCAAACTCCAGCCCAACACTATAGCAGCACAGGAAGTCACAGTGAACCTAACCAAGTACGTTATCAAACCTGAACTCCTTTACATCCTGACACAGCAGGATGAGATCCAATCCAATGTAGACAAACTCAATAAAAAGGGGAAGGCATGGTCTTAGAACACACACAGGGCCTAAACCCATCCCCTATAAGGGTTTCTTGGAGTTCACAAGCCCTCAGCCCTGTGCAATAACGTGTCTGCACAAGTACCAACCTATGGACCAAGGCTAGCCCATAGTGTAACTGGAGGTGTGTTTATGTACAACAAGTGGAACCCCAAGGTTCGGTTTACCTGCAGAGCCATAAATTTGGGGAACAAAAGTGACAACATGTCCTGTGGAGTCAGGATGAATGACACTTTCCTGACCTCATGCCAAGACTCCTGGAAATCAGAGGCAGGAGTTACACATGGATAGAAGGTAAGAAGAAACCCAGTGTGGTCAGGAAGCTACCAGTGTATTCCTTGTGTTTTAGGGGAAGGGGACAATACCTGTTGGGGTGAACAGCCAAATGCAAGAGTATAACCAATAATAATGATATGCAGTGGGGCACCTCCACCTTGATGGACTACTAATGGTAATGCAGCGACCACGCCTACACCCAGCTGGTCCCAGACTGGAGAAGGATCTCCAGTCACCGGCTACATACCAAAATTGGTGATACCGAGAGAAGATCTATCTGCACTGCATCACCACCCCATCAGCAAAGGCACCACGCTTCTACCCCAAGTATGCAAAAAAAGGTCAGCAGAATACTTTGGTTGGGACAGATTCAAGACATTCCTAAAGAGATCTGTCTCTTCACCGATGCGCAAATAGGTGTAGGAGGTTCAACCAGCTTCATCAATGGAAGGGTGTGTATGCGCCAAGATAGGTACAGCATGCTCTACCTTCATAACATGAAAGACCAGGACAATGGCACACTGTCAATCGTCATCCAAACACTGCACAACCTACAGCTGGTCATGATTAAAGAAGGATCACAGGTTTGTTTACCTGGGTACCAAGGTGGATCGCAGGCCAATGCAAAGCCTAGTTACCAGTGGTTGTAATCTTGCTCTTGTCTGCTGCCCCCTACAACTAATACGTGACTGTGGGGGGGCGCAAGAGAGCGCAAGGCAAGATGGCCGCTCTGTAGAGAAGCTCCACCGGCCGAGCCATCAATCCGCTTAAAATCATTGTCTTCCTGTCCTGGTTGACGCCCTACCTATAGGAACCGAGCAGCGGAGTGCTACGGGCTACTTTGCTCATGCTAATCTGGACTCTGCGTGGACAGCTGGCCGAGCGAGAGGCTGGTGATTCCCCGGACCCGCGCTGACAACATGGCGGCCCAGGAGTTGCTCTGAGCGTGAGGCTTTGGTGAGCTTCTGGTGGTGCCGGACGGGGCCTGTTGGCACTGTGGTGAAGTTGCGCTGCCCAGCTGGTGACCGGTGAGTAGTATCACTTTGATTGGGAGTGGCGGGCATCCCGGTGTAAGATATGTTAGTACCTGGGGGGCGGGCCGGCTTCTGATCCTTGCCTGCGCGGCGCACCGGTTGCGGGCTTCTGGAGGCGGTGTCGATCTTCTGCCGCACTGGGCTGTTGGCCTCGCCCGCAGCCAAGCTACCGTGGACCACTGCTGAGAGCGGCCCGGCAACCCGGATGAGTGCCTCAGTGTGCCTGCTTCTCAGCTGCAGCCTACCGCGCAGCTGTACCCTACTGGGCTTCACCCGGCTGCGCTCGAGGGGACTCCGCTGACATTCGCTTTCTGGTCTTTGTACGAGAGATCGTCCTGCGGAGGGATCGCCGCGCGCTGTGTGCACTGACGACCAGCGATGGCCTCGATCCAGGGTGAGGGATCTGCGTGGTGCACCCAGTGGGCCTACTTCTGCTGCGACCGGGGGGCCATTTGATCGTCCTTGCTGTGTGGCTGAGAGTGGCATCGCACTCAGCGAGACATTGTTGGGACTAGGGGGAGTGTGCGCTACCGCGGATAGGTGCCCACCCCCCCATTGGACACCCCTCACCACTCACCCGCTCCTCTGCTGACTGTGACCGTTCACCCCGCCATCTCTGCTTGTTCTGCCCCGAATAGAGGTGCGGTGGAGTGCAGCCCTGTCGGAGATCCAGCCCATTCTCTCTCCTCTTCCCTGTGGCGGTGCTGTCGCGTATACTCCTACGGTGACCGGTGGACCTGGCGACTCGTTTTTGGGCCTGGTCCATATTGTGCTTTGGAGCGGGGACACTGACCTTCCGCGGGCCTGCGCTCTCTCAGTGGCATTGTCCGCGCAAGTCTTGCAAGATACCAGCTGACGAACCCCTGATGCTGTGAGCTCGCACTGCGGATTGGGAGGCACTGCGGGCACCCTCCCAAGTACTGGCCCTGAACGCACCTCCACCATATCCTCACTATCTTGCCTTCCTCTTGTTGCTCGCCATCTCCATGTGCTGTGCCACGACGCTGTAACGAGGGGTGCTCCACTGGCATTCGTGCTGTGATTCGCTACTGAATTTCTGTCACTGCCCAAGATTGTTGGACACTGTGTGGCGGGCAGCCCCTAGCTGGTAATGTCCTCACCATTCTCTCATTCTTTAGTTCAGCGCTATCGCTATGGGGAAGTTTGAGCGCAGGCACCTACGCCTCACATTTGAGCCCCGCAAATCGGACAAACATCTCAACACACTGCCTCTGACTCGGAGGCTGATGTTCCCAGCAACCATTTAACGAATATTGATAAAACTCTTCATGTGGTCCAGGCCAGCTTGCAGTCCATCGATGGGAAAATTAATAATCTGAACGCATGCATCACATGTCCCCGAAGCTGGATAAACATGCGCTGCGCCTGGGGGAAGCGGAAACGCGTATTTCTGGCGCTGAAGATGGCTTGCAACAGGTGACCACCGGAGCAACATCTATGGAGAAGGTGCTGGCTGTTATACAGGCCCACAATGAGGATTTGGAAACCAGATCAAGACGTAACAACATGCAAATCACTCGCCTGCCAGAGTCTACAAACACGGGCAGTCTTGAGACCTATGTGGAGAACCTCCCATTAAGGCCAGTCTTTTGAATTATAGCGATGGGGACACTGTCCTCCGTATGGCTCGAGAGAAAGGTACCATCACTCACGAGGGGAACACTCTTGCCTTTTACCTCGACTTTACTGAAGCTGTCCAGGAGGCCTGGAGAGAATACCAACCTGTTAAGAAACTTCTCATCTCTGGGCAGATACCCTATGTTGCACATAGAAGTCAATGGAAAGCCAATTATCTTCAACAGCCAGAAATCAGCGATGGACATCCCAAGACTCTTATTCGCCATAGCCGGTCCCCCAACACTGCGGCTGGGGACGACGGTGGGGGCTCCGATGAGATGGCAATGACAAATCCAGGTCATGTGAGTTGTGGATGGTGTGCACCTCTGTTTCGCTTCACTTTTGGGGTGACCTATATCACCCTGTCCGTCTGTTATGGTGGGCTCTGGCATGCGAGCTGCAGACATTAAGCAAGCACTTGACCTGTATTGATGTTATTTACCTCATTGTTTGAACTCGCAATGATTATTAATGTGGGTACTTTCATATTGTTTTATGATATTGCGATACAGTGGCCAGGAACTGTTCTCAGACTTGCTCGGCCACCTCTCATTTCACCGGGTGGGGTACTGTGCTCCAGCGCTCCCTCATGGGTATTCCCCACAGCTGGTTATTCCCTTGGTGTTGCACTCAGGGATTGTTTTGGAGGGTTTGGATGGCTTTGGCATGTTGGGGACGCTAAAGTGGGTGGGGGGTGTTGGTGGGTGGGTTAAATTTGTAGGGTTCGTTTATGTGGCTGATCTTTTTATTGAAGCTGTGAGGATTGCATATGTACCTTCACTCACTACAGTGGAATTATGCTCAATGTATAACCCGCTAAAGTTCTGCATCTAGCTCACACTTTAATCACCTGTTTAACATTGAACATACGGGGACTTAACTCACCCAAAAACATTTGCCAGGTCTTAGCGTATCTGGATTGGCATGAGGGTAAAAGTAAAGTAAAGTCCACATTTGTAAAGCGCACAATCACCCGTAAGGGTCTCTAGGCGCTGGGGGCCGTCGAGAAGATTAAGCGAGCTATTGCCCAGAGTCACATGGTGCTGGGCTAACCTGCCGCCGGAGCCGGGGATCGAACCGTGGTCCCCAGATTCCGGCGTCGGTCGCCCTGGCCGCGGCGCCACAGGGTACAATTGTCCTTTTGCAAGAAACACACTTAACCCGCCTGTCTGAAGTTCACGTTGGGGAGCAGTGGGCTGGGTACCGTTTGGCCTCTTCCTACTCCTACTACTCCCGTGGAGTGCTCACGCTCATTAAGAAAAACCTCCCCTTCACGATGATCAAAACCTGCGTCGATGATGTAGGATGATATGCCCTGGTACAGGGGAAGTTGGCGGACAGTTTAATCACGATTGTAAACACTTATGGCCCAAAATATAGATGATCCCGCCTTCTTTGAGCGCATCATTTCCACGCTACGGGATTGGCCCGATGCGGTGATTTTGTGGGGAGGTTCCCTTAATACACACAATAGAGGGATTGCCTCGCACACTATCCCATCACAGCCCAGTCTGCCTTCGCCTACAAATTCCGTGCATTGTTCACAAATCATTCACCTGGCGCTTTCGGCATGAGGCTCTGCTGGACTCCTTTTATGTTGAAACTGTTCGCGTGGCTATAGTGCAATACTTTGATCACAACAAGGGGTCGGTTGACAGTGCTACGACCCTTTGCGAAGATTTTAAAGCCACTATTCGGGGCACTTGTATTGACACGTCAGCTGGTATCTTGCAAGACTTCCGCGGACAGCTTGCTAAGCTGGAAACAACCTTGCAGCGTCTTGAGCGTGACTATGAGAATGCACCCTGCACTCAGACACTGGCGACAATTAAAGAGTCCATTTTGGAATATAATGAGATGTGGAGAAAGAGGTTAAGTATATATCTAAGCGCCATGTAGCCCGTGCTTAAGTGGAGGGTGGATGGTCGGGACGCCATCTAGCTAACAAATTTAAAGTTCGTATTGATCGGCACACTATTACTAAGATCACCGACGCAGCAGGCCAGGATCACTACACCACTCAGGAGATTCTAGCACAGTTTAAAACCACTTATGCGGATTTATGCACCATTCAGGGGGGCGACCCACACTGAGGACCTAGATGCATACATATCAGACATAGCCCTTGCGTTGCTTTCAGATGGGCAAAGGTAGTTTCTTAGCCAACCAATTACAGAAGAAGATATTCGCGTGCCTATCATATCCTATCCAAACAAGAAAGCCCCTGGCTCTGATGGGTTTCCCAGTGAATTTTATAAACAAAACACAGAAGAATTAACCCCCCATATCTTTGCAAATTACTCCGAGGCATACGACACTGGTCAACTGCCGCCAACCCTTAGGGAAGCTCTGATTATCACATTACTCAAAAACGATAAAACGCCTTATCGTTGCGACTCTTACCGACCACAGTCGCTTATCAACACAGACGCCAAAATATTGGCCAAAATTATTGCCACCAGGCTGCAGCCACTCATGCAAGGCCTGGTCCTTCAGGACCTTGGCTCCAAGCAGCGGCTGTCATGTTACACACCACCAAGGCCTTTGAGTCCATAGAATGGGGCTACCTTTTTTATATTCTGGGCTTTCCTCCTATTTTAATCAATTGGATAGGTCTGCTGTACAATGACCCTGTGGTGTGGATCCGGGTACAGGGTAGTACTTCAGTCCCTATCTGCATAACCAGGGTGACTTGGCAGGGGTGCCCCCTTTTGCCCCTCGTTTTTGCGATCAAGCTAGAACCCCTTGCCAGTACAATTAGACAACGGCATCGAGCCTCAGGCCTCCAATTTGTCCACTGTCCCGTCAGTATCTCGCTGTACGCGGATGACATGTTGCTTTTTATACGGGAGTCACGCGATTTCATGGCACCAGTTTTAAGGGAATATATTCGCTTTGGGTTGTTCTCAGGCCTACACATTAATTGAACTAAATCAATGGTAGTGCCGCTAACAGAAAGCACCCTGACTCATGAGCTTGTGTTCCCGCTTGTGTGGTCCACGGACCCTGTTAAATATTTGGGAGTGTGGGTTCATAGAGACCCCGACACGGTTATCCGCGAGAATTATGGCACTGCATATACGAAGTTAGAACAACAGGTGGACATATGGGTGAAGCTCCCATTATTGCTGGCTGATCGCATTGAACTTATCAAGATGGTCGTACTCAATTTTTATACCTGTTCAGCAACATACCGATTCCACTCACTAAACAATTTTTTAAAACTGTGCTCCTCCGGTTGATTTGGAGTGGTAAACAGGCTCATGTCAACTGGGAGACACTTACTTTAGATTATAAAAATAGAGGCTTCAGCGTGCCTAACCTTTATTTGTACTATTTGTGTACTCGTGCACAATACTGGTTCAGGCCACACGATTTCATCCCACATGTGGCAGTGGGAGATCGAGACGCACACCCTGTTCCTTTATGCTCCATGCTGACTCACACTCATCGACAGACACCGCGCTCTGAGATCAACACTGTTGACACTACTATAGCGGCCTGGCAGGCCTTGGGCCACATGGCTGGGAAATTACCGTTATATTCCCCTCTGTTGCCGCTTGCATTCCACTCGAACTTAGCCGTGACGCATGAGGCGGGAGCTATGCACACTCTGCAGCTGGCAGGAATAGATAAACTGCTGGACCTAAACCACAATGGTGTTTTTTGACAGATGATGATCTTATTTACATGCAGAATAAAACACCATTATTTATATTCCTTTTCCACAGGTTAAAGAAAGCGGTAGAGACACATTATCTTACTTTCCCTGAAGAACCTCCCACTCTACAGACTCAACACATCATGCTTTTCAGTCAGACTCGAAGTAAAATCCTTACCAAACTTTACCACTCTGCTAGAGCAGAAAAGCCCCTGCCATACAACAAAAGTCTGGAGAAATGGAATACATATTTGACTCCGCCACCAACATTGCAAGACTGGGAGCACTGCTGCTTGCTTACTGGTACCCTAACTTCCAATGGCAATCTTCGAATAATTCATTTCAAATACATCCATCAGGCTTATCACTTTCCACATAAGTTGTTAAAATATGGGCTTAGAGACACTGATGCATGTAAGTGGATGCTGACTTCTGGCACTTAGCCTGTGTGGCCTGCAGGGTGTAGAAGTTCTGGAATGATGTGGTTCGTATACTATCTACTATGGTCAATGCCGAGCTACAATGCTCTCCGCACGTCTGTTTGCTGGGCTTGGTTCCGTCCTTGAAGGGAGCTACAGGTAAACGTGTGAGAGTAGCTTTACGCGTGGCCAAGAGACGCATGGCTATGACTTGGGAGGGCACGGCTGGGCCTTCGCCTGCACAATGGCTCAAGGATTGGGTGTACTGCCGGGACAACCTAGTGCTAGATGCTGAGGAACTCCCCACCTCCTCTCGGCCTAATGATATTTGGAAGACCCTCCTACAGTACTTATGATCTGTTGAACACGATGAGTCCCCCAGCTAATGTGGAACGCTGAGTATATTATTCCTTTGATTGCATGTACGCTACCTCACTACGATACACAGATTGTAACTCTGTCACTGCTGTTTGATATATGCATAATTGACACTGGTTGTTAAATGTGTTTTTACTTACATGTGCAGTTTGATGCTACCTTTGAAATTGCATATGTTTCAATAAAAACTTCCCAAAAAAAACTAATATGTGACTGTGCGAAGAAGGTTACCCTCAAAATAGGGGCAATACACCCGATTAGGACACCCAATGCCAAGGGAAACACTCACACCACAAGCCAGAAACAAGAACCGCCCATGCTCAAGCCACTGACACAAACAGCCAGGGTAGAAGCTGATAACTCAATTAGAGGGGGGAATGTTAGCTTCAGAGTAATTAATAGAAAGATCCTGCTCTTAGGAGTCCAGCACACCACAGAACAACTGTTGCCTGCACTACCTAAATAACCGTAAAACACTTGTTACGGTTTCAGTGGCACTTTATCAGATCAACATAACACAGCTACCCTCTGTTCACCTCTAGCACTTCATGTGATGGAGACACGAGATATGTAAAAAGCCTCAAACACACCTGGAAGTAATTCACAAATGGCCCGAGGATGTAATACCTAAAGAAACAACCCAGAAGCACACACTCAAATACAAATAAATGCACAGCAGAGAGCCTGCGTTCTGGCCAAAGATGATGCCAGCGCAGCTGGTCAGTTGCATCCATCAGATAAAGCCCACACAATGCCTAGCAGTAAACTTTCCCCTACATAACACACACAACACACTCGACCACCTGGACCAACTCCGAATGTGACCTCCAGTTGGTATTTATGGTCCTTTTTAGGTCTCGGCCTAGAGACGCGCGAAGCGCGTTCTCGGCAGAGAACTATTGTAATCATGTCAGCCGCCAAAGCCGACAAAAGGAGACAAGAGCTGGGCACGCGCCCAGCAATCCTAATGGGAGAGGGAGGGACAAGTGCTGGCCACGCGTGGATTCAGTCGCGCGCACGCTCACGGCGCCAGCGTCCCCGCCGCGCGCCGATCACTGCTCTCTTCCTGGCCGGCATCGAGAAGTTTCGCAAGGCAGTGAGGGCACTGAGAGGTAGGTGCTTGTTCAGAATGTTATGTCCTCTAATTGCATGGACTTGAGTGAGTGCAGAGTGGTGAGTGCAGAGTGGTGAGTAGTGAGTGAAGAGTAGTGAGTGCAGAGAAGTGAGTGCAGAGTAGTGAGTAGTGAGTGCAGAGTAGTGAGTAGTATGGTGAGTGCAGAGTAGTGAGTGGTGAGTAGTGAGTAGTGAGTGGTGAGTGCAGAGTGGTGAGTGCAGAGTAGTGAGTGCACAGTAGTGAGTGCAGAGTAGTGAGTAGTGAGTGCAGAGTAGTGAGTAGTGAGTGCAGAGTAGTGAGTAGTGAGTAGTGAGTGCAGAGTAGTGAGTAGTGAGTGCAGAGTAGTGAGTAGTGAGTGCAGAGTAGTGAGTGCAGAGTAGTGAGTAGTGAGTGCAGAGTAGTGAGTGCAGAGTAGTGAGTAGTGAGTGCAGAGTAGTGAGTGCAGAGTAGTGAGTAGTAAGTGCAGAGTAGTGAGTGCAGAGTAGTGAGTGCAGAGTAGTGAGTGCAGAGTAGTGAGTAGTGAGTGCAGAGTAGTGAGTAATGAGTAGTAAGTGCAGAGTAGTGAGTAATGAGTAGTGAGTGCAGAGTAGTGAGTAGTGAGTGCAGAGTAGTGAGTAGTGAGTGAGTGCAGAGTAGTGAGTAGTGAGTGCAGTGTAGTGAGTAGTGAGTAGTGAGTGCAGAGTAGTGAGTAGTGAGTAGTGAGTGCAGAGTAGTGAGTGCAAAGTAGTGAGTAGTGATTGCAGAGTAGTGAGTGCAGAGTAGTGAGTGCAGAGTAGTGAGTGGTGAGTGCAGAGTGGTGAGTGCAGAGTGGTGAGTGCAGAGTGGTGAGTAGTGAGTAGTGAGTGCAGAGTAGTGAGTAGTGAGTGCAGAGTAGTGAGTGCAGAGTAGTGAGTAGTGAGTGCAGAGTAGTGAGTAGTGAGTGCAGAGTAGTGAGTAGTGAGTGCAGAGTAGTGAGTGCAGAGTAGTGAGTAGTGAGTGCAGAGTAGTGAGTGCAGAGTAGTGAGTAGTGAGTGCAGAGTAGTGACTAGTGAGTGCAGAGTAGTGAGTGCAGAGTAGTGAGTGCAGAGTAGTGAGTAGTGAGTGCAGAATAGTGAGTAGTGAGTGCAGAGTAGTGAGTGCAGAGTAGTGAGTAGTGAGTGAGTGCAGAGTAGTGAGTAGTGAGTGCAGAGTAGTGAGTAGTAAGTGCAGAGTAGTGAGTGCAGAGTAGTGAGTAGTGAGTGCAGAGTAGTGAGTAGTGAGTGCAGAGTAGTGAGTAGTGAGTGCAGAGTAGTGAGTAGTGAGTGCAGAGTAGTGAGTAGTGAGTAGTGAGTGCAGAGTAGTGAGTAGTGAGTAGTGAGTGCAGAGTAGTGAGTGCAGAGTAGTGAGTGCAGAGTAGTGAGTAGTGAGTGCAGAGTAGTGAGTGCAGAGTAGTGAGTAGTGAGTGCAGAGTAGTGAGTAATGAGTAGTGAGTGCAGAGTAGTGAGTGCAGAGTAGTGAGTGCAGAGTAGTGAGTAGTGAGTGCAGAATAGTGAGTAGTGAGTGCAGAGTAGTGAGTGCAGAGTAGTGAGTAGTGAGTGAGTGCAGAGTAGTGAGTAGTGAGTGCAGAGTAGTGAGTAGTAAGTGCAGAGTAGTGAGTGCAGAGTAGTGAGTAGTGAGTGCAGAGTAGTGAGTGCAGAGTAGTGAGTAGTGAGTGCAGAGTAGTGAGTAGTGAGTAGTGAGTGCAGAGTAGTGAGTGCAGAGTAGTGAGTGCAGAGTAGTGAGTGCATGTGCAGAGTGCGAGTGCGAGTGCAGAGTTGTGAGTGCAGAGTGTGAAGTGTGTGAGTGTGTAGGGTGAGCAGTGTGTGAGCGTGCAGGGTTAACAGTCTGTGAGCGTGCAGGGTGAACATTGTGTGAGCGTGTAGGGTGAGCAGTGTGTGAGCGTGCAGGGTGAGCAATGTGTGAGCGTGTAGGGTGAGCAGTGTGTGAGCGTGCAGGGTTAACAGTCTGTGAGCGTGCAGGGTGAACATTGTGTGAGCGTGTAGGGTGAGCAGTTTGTGAGCGTGTAGGGTGAGCAGTGTGTGAGCGTGCAGGGTGAACAGTGTGTGAGCGTGCAGGGTGAACAGTGTGTGAGTGTGCAGGGTGAACAGTTTGTGAGTGTGCAAGGTGAACAGTTTGTGAGTGTGCAGGGTGAACAATTCCAATCCAAACCACATAATTCCATTACACACCACATGCATACACTCCATAACACATGGTTAAAAGACATTGCCATTTACAAAGCCATTAGCTTTAACTCAAATAAATCCGAGACCTATTGCATTTCCAATGCTTGTTTATAAGGGTGGAATAAAGTATCTAAACACGATATCTATGACCCACTGTACCGGTATTTCCGGGGAATTTCAGGACACAGCTGTAGGAGATGTGGCAGCTATTCCTCGCCATTATTGTTAAATTAAACTTAAATTGTTCCTGATTACTGAGTCTCGCTGTTCTCCTTTTTGATAATCAGAACCTGCTTCAACATAGCTATGGTTACAACATTCTATGTCAGTCCACGGAGGCTTCAGATTATGCTTCTATTTGCTTTACTGACATAAACAGTAACCAATAAACTTTAAAATAGCAGAACCCCGGAAGGACAACCCCCTTCATAGTATGCACCAATCACTTAATGGTCATTGGTATAAATGTCTGTGACGCAATACTTATTCCTCTTTCTTTGCTGCTGCAGCAGCGAGTTAAGTGCTTTATCTTTATAATTACTGAGTTTTAATGTTGTATAATTTGTAATTGGATTGATATTGGTAATAGTCGGGTACTGTATTCACGCTCAACCCGTGAGATCGTATGGGCGGGCAGCGTTATTATTGCTGACTATTGTGTTTAAAGTGTTATTGTGGTAATTTGACCGCATTTGATCCGTATGGTCTTAATATCATGCTGAGTTTCAAGTTATTGGCAGCGGTGGTTTGAGTGGAGCAGGAGCTAGTAATGTAATGTAATGTGTAAATGTGTTGGACTTGTAAAGCGCACAGCTGCCCGTGAGGGTCCCGGCGCTGAAGACCGCTGGGGAACCAATCCTGGCTTCCCTGTGAGATGGTCCCTTCTGGGTATCTCCAAGGTGAAACCAGGCATCCCCGGCGTCTGTGGTGGGCCGTTGTAGAGATGAGGCAAGCTTAATGCCCAGAGTTGCAGAGTGTGATCCCTGGTTAGAGTAGGCACCGAAGCTTGAATTGTCGAGTCCGCTGACCCTGGTCCATGACCCTGCCGCGTCGGGAATTGAACCCTGGTCCCGGGCCGTTCTCTGCTTCCGGGTCTGCCGCGTCTAACCAGTGAGCCACACCTCTCCGCAGGCACGCTTTGCGCACTCAGGGGCAGTCCGTTTTCTATGGCCCTTTGCCTCGCGCATAATCAGTTTCTCTTCTTGATTGGCTGAACGTGCACTCGTGAGTAAGCACTGCTCAAACCCTGGTCTCTAACGAACGCCGGACGGGGTTGAAAACGTCACAAGGCTCTGCCCTATGGGGAATGAATGGGTGGCGCCCTCCACTAAGAGAAATATTAATAAAAAGAAGATAGAATAGTTAGTTAGGGACATCAGGTAGGGGCTGCATTGGACCAGACTTTCAAAACACTGTACTCAGCAGAGTTGGGTTTGAAGCTCAGATTAAGTGACTGTTAAATTAGTCAGGGATTCAGGGTCGGTTCACCCTGGTCATTCCCCCCTAAAGTTCCTCCACATATCTCCGTATCACGATGGCGTACTACACCGAGGAGATTGATCAGTGAGCTGATTATTACGATTACACAGAGTTTGAGGTGGTGCCCTACGAGCACCAGATGGAGGAACAATTGGTGGAAGCCCTGGATACCCACGTCCAGGATTCTGTGAACAGGGCACTCGTCAAGGCGCTACAGCCATTTACGAAGCCCCTGAAAAGTTATGGAAAATGAAAGTTTAAGGCTTCCCTGGGTGAGTCTTCACAACTATCCTCAGGGGAGGGTACTTTCACAAGTAGCGTCCAGTGTCATTTAGGATCATGGGTATGGTGGCTCCATTCTTTTGGGAAATTCATTCCTGCTGATTCCAGGGGGGAGGCGGAGGAGTCTTCTCCAGCCGTCTTGGACACTTCAGACTCAGATCAGGACGCAGAGGAGCCTAAAAAGGCGACAAAGAGAAAGAGCAAAACGCATCATGTGAGCAGTGTTTCAACTAATAAGAACCTGCTTCTTGACCCCAGAAATATTGTACACCCGAGGTCTATGGAATGGGTAGCATGTGTGGAAGTGGCACACTATGTACAGGAGAACCTCCGACAGGGCTTTGAGCAGGAGCTGCGCACCACATTGAGATCTGAATGTCCTAGACCGGCCTTACTGGGCAAGGTGGCTGACACACCAGAACTGGACCTAATATCGCCACGTTCCTAAAAACGTTTTCTAAAGAACCCAAAAGGGCCTGGATTGAGCATGGAGAGGGTGCCAGGAAAAGTTAATAGATGTCTTTGGTCCTCTCATGAAGATTCTTGATGCGGCGGTACAGGACAAAGATTCCAAAACCCCCTTAGACGTGACAGATATATTAGAATGGGCACATAAGGCTCTCAGTTTCCTGGGCAAGTCAAATTGTGCACTATCGACCGAGAGGAGACGATCTTTCCTAATGAGGATTGACCCGCAACTGGCGGGCATGGCCACAACCAAAGCCAGAACCCTGGCGAACAGGTTATTGTTCGGCGACAAATTTGTAAAGGAGTTGGGGAAATATGTGGCGACATTCTCGGCACTGGACAAAGCCCAAAGTAATATTAAAAAGGTTTTCCACACTGGCCTATTTACCAGGACCGGACGCTTCAGGGGTCGAGCGACTGGCCGTGGATTTAATCAGACCTCCAGAGGTTTTGACCAGAGAGGACGTGGGGGAGCCCAGCGGTCCAATTTTTATCCCAACATAAATCGCGGTGGCAGAGGCAGACATCAAAAAGGAGATTATCGAGGACAGAGTAACAACAGAGATACCTCCTACTCAGGTAAACTTGATTCAGAGTGGGGATGTACAAGTGGGGGGTCAGATTGCTTTGTTTATACACAAGTGGGAGAACCTGACAAGCGACCCTTGGGTACATCAGACTGTAAGAGGTTTATAGACAATGAAGTGGCATCACTGATGCGCATAGGAGCAATTATAGAGACAGAACCTCACGATCACGGCTTCATCAGCACTGTGTTTCTAGTCCCAAAGAAAGACCTGGGCTTTCGGTTGGTATTAAATCTCAGAGAGTTCAACTCGTGGGTGGTGGATCGCTACTTCAAGATGGAGGGCATACATTTCCTTCGAGATTTACTTTTAGAAAGAGATTGGATTGTGCTTCTCGATTTAAAAGACGCATATCTTGTGGTACCCATTTTCCCTCCAGATGGTATGAATTCTCCGCAATGCCGTTCGGACTCTCGTCTGCCCCTTGGTGTTTCACCAAACTCCTCAAACCGGTAGTATAGTTCTTAAGAGAGAGAGGGGTCAGACTCATCGTTTACTTGGACGACATTCTTATCATGGCTCAGACTATGAATACAGTCTTTTGACATCTAGCATGGATGGCTCAACTTTTTCGGGAATTGGGGTTCGTCATCAACTCAGACAAGTCTATACTGACTCCAGCACAGTCGATGGAGTTTTTGGGGTTCCAGGTTAACTCGTTAATGGCATAGTTATTGCTCCCACTGAGGAAAAGAATTGCAATCAAGAAGGAATTGAGGAGAGCACTTGCCTCTCAGACTATATCCTTACTGACGCTGGTCAGGTTGGTAGGCCTGTTAGCGTAGTCGATTCAAGCCATCTTCCCAGGTCCCTTTCACTACAGGGCACTCCAAAGGTTAAAAATTATGCATTTACGCAAGGGCCTGGGCTACACGGAACAGATTCAGCTAAATGCAGATGCCAGGACAGAAATTTCCTGGTGGCTGGAACACATGGATGCATGGAATGGCAAGGCTATATTCGCGTCAGTCCCAGAAGTCGCGATCGAGTCCGATGCCAGCAGATGCTGCTGGGGAGCCCGCTGCGGCTTCGTGGAGAGGGGGGGGATGGTCTGCGGAGGAATTGAAACTCCACTTAAATTGTCTGTAACTTTTGGCGGGCTTATTTGCGATCAGGACGCTTTCCCCTCAGAAGGCGAGTTGTTGTACACTCCTGCGGATGGACAATACCTCAGCAGTGAGATATATCAACCGTCTGGATGGCACAAGAACTCGGCTGTTGGTGGAGATAGCCAAGGATTTCTGGCATTATTGCCTTGTGAACCACATGTCATGTGATGGCGGAGAACATTCCGGGCAACACCAATGTGGTGGCAGATTGGAACTTGCGCTTCCTTTGAGATTTCAGCGATTGGCAGCTTCACCCCACACTATTCCGACAACTGAACGACAAGTGGGGCCCTGGTTTGATAAATATGTTTGCGTCCAGGCTGAATTCACAACTGCCTCGGTTTTATAGTTGGCAACCAGATCCTCTGGCGAGCAACTCTGACGCATTTCTTAAATCATGGACGACGGTTATGCTGTATGCATTTCCTCCATTCGTCATGATTCAGAGAGTTTTGGCGCAGATCCGCAGATAGAGAGCGGAGGTGATGTTGATATCCCCGTGTTGGAGGGCACGCGCGTGGTCCCAGCAGTGCTGGCTCTGTCGTGTGCACCTCCACTACGTCTGCTAACGTTTCCAGAGATTTTGACTGACCCTCTGGATCTCCCTCATTCATTAGTACATCAGGGGCAGTTGTCCCTCATGGCATGGAGACTTTCAGGAGACGCTGGCAGATGCGGGGAGATTCTGAGGACACAATGTTTTTCTTGTCTCAATCCTGGGCCCCCCGCAACGCATAAGCAATATGAGTCAGCCTGGTGTAAGTGGGTTAGTTGGCGTGCTGAACGACAGGGGGATCCCGTGGGATCCGGAATCCATACAATAGTTAACTTCCTGTCAGATATGGCAAGTAAAGGTTCTGTATGCGCTGGAGTCTTTTCTGTAGTTTGGCAGTGGTTCCCGCGTAGAGGGTGTTCCCGTAGTCCAATCGGATGGTGACGAGTGCCTGGGTGACCGTCTTCGTAGGGGAAGAACTAGACCGATATATGATTTGCCATGGTTGGGATGTTCGTCCTATACCTGGTAGTAATTCTAATTACTTTTAGTTACATCAGTCTAATGATCGCAACACATTTGCTTCAAAATAGAGTATGATTGTTTCAATAAATGTATTGTAAACTTTGTGTATTTCTTAGGTTTACTACGGGCATGCATGAGGGAGTAAGAGAGTAATGAAAGGGGAGGATCCATTTCCACGGTTCTCTTGGGGATAGAGGGTCGTGTTTGAGATTGCTGAAATCACCTGTTACTCTGGGAAGATTAGGAGTTCAGTTGAGCACTGTGAGATATCAGGATTGGGCCGACAGGTACTGACATTGTAGAGAGACTCAGTCCCTACACTCTGACGTCCTGTCGTCCTAACAAACAGTTACAACCACAAAAGCAAAGAAACAGCTCAAGACACAAGTAGAAACAGCTGGATTCCTGATCGAGAGCACTTGCAGCAACATATGGACTTATGGGATAGACCACATCAATAGAGATAATATTCTCATGGATTAGAGTTCTCTTTAGAAGATCAACATCACTTAAGACTTTGTGGTACCCATTTCACAGAAATAGCTTTAAAAGTCAAGTATGTATGCTTAGATATGACTTTACAATATGTAGTTTGGCAGATTTCAGTTGTATTAGTAAATCCTGCTGACACTGTATCCTTTTCTCGGGTTGGAATTATGTCCCTGCAGTGACTTCGGGTCAAGAGCAGGTGTAAATAATGGCAGCAATGAAATATTTCTGTTTTTTTGTTATTTGAGGTGTTGAGACATTTGGTGAGAGTAGGAAAACTGAGACTTCTGGAAATGATCAAGATACCTGTGTGTGTGGAGAACAGGCGAACTCTGGACACCAATGGACACTTGAAAAGTATAATGGAGTCAGTGAGCCTGGAGGCTTGAAAAGTTACCAACTACAATAAAAGCTCTGGTAAGGACAGTAGAAGGAAGACTGGAAATTGGAATGAATCTAGTTCTGAGATTACCATCAACTCCAGAACTTTCATCCTCCTTTGAGACCCGAACTTTCACGTAGAGGACCGTCATGACTGAAATTCAAATACCCTCCTCAAAAGCCTTACGAACCCCAACCATACTCAGCACATCCACCACCTCTGGACAAGCCGCCTCTGCTGGAAGAACACCTCAGAGAAGGACACCTCTCAAAGCACAGCAGCAACAACCTAGTGGAAGACATCAAAAACTTCAATGAATGGATCACCACCTGCACCAACAACCTGGCTCCCTCAAGCAAAGGAAAAACAAATCAAGCTCACAAAAACAAGCCAGCTGGTATACAGAACTCTGGATTGTGATGCAGCACTGGAATCACTTGGAAAGCAAGTGGAGAATGATCCAAGACATCGCAGACAATGACGTCTTCAAATCTGCCCTGACATGCTTCCACCAGCATGTCTGAAATGCCAAGTAAACAGCCCTTACCAACTGCATTGAAGCCAGCAACAAATAAATCTTTTTCATGATCAGACAATTCATGGTGCTGCAGCCACCCCCAGCAACATCACCCCTTACAGGACCCACTGCAGCAAACTCTGTAACTTCTTTTGGCAGGCGATCACATCCACCTTTGCCAACGTCAACCTTCAACCTGACAACAGCAACCTCGCAGCCAGTCTTCCAATCTCAGCTGAAGAATGGACCTTGACCATGTAGAACGGCATCACCACAAACGAGACTGCTGCAACCATGAAGACCATCCACTCCGGAGCCCCATGAGACCCATGCCTCCACCACACTTTCAACAAAGGTCTAACCACCATCAGTGAAGTCCTCACTCCCATCCTGGATGACTCCATCAATGCGGTCCTCTTCCCAGAAACCTGGAAGCAGGCAGCAGTCATAGCCCTGCTGAGGAAACCCCCTGAGGACTTCACCAAACTCTCCAACTACTGAACAATCTCCCTCCAATCATACATGGCCAAAGTCCAAGAGAAAACCATCAAGAAGTGTCTGACCAGCTACCTCGTGAACCACTAGCTCCTCAAGGCCACCCAATCTGGACGCAGGCCCAACCAGACTATGGAAACAGCGCCCATTGAACCTACCTACGCCATTCGCATGATCCTAGACAGAGGAGAGGGTAAGGCCGTCATACTATTGAACCTCATGGCAGTGCGTCACATGGTACCACATCTCATCCTCATCAGGTGCCTTCACATGATCGAGATTCAAGAACCTGCACACAATTGATCTGCTCCTTCCAGATAAAAAGAACTCCGACAGTCAACCTGATGTCATACCCCTTGGAAACCAGAAATCTCATCTGTGGAGCACGGTTCACTCCTCAGCAGAACACTATTCAACACTTAAATAACCCCACCGACCAATGCCATCCACACCCACTACATCAATACCCTCTCCTACACTGACAATATACAACTAATACTGTCCCTCTCAGTCACAATCCACAACACAAGGAACAAGTTCACTGCCTTTATGATGGAAGCAGCCACTAGGATGAAGTTCAACCATCTCAAACTCAACACTGACAAGATTGAAGTGTTGATCTTTGGAAACATCACATGTCCATGGGACTACACCTGAATGCCATCCAACCTAGGACCTACTCCCACCTCGAGCTTGTGCACCAGCAACCTAGGGATCATCATCAACAAAAAGGTGGACAGGTTCACCAAGGTCAATGCCGTCACTGCTTCCACACCCTCAAAAACATTTTCAAATGGCTCCTGAAAATCACCATAAGACCGTCAGCCACACACTCATCTACAGTAGTTTCGACTATGGGAACTCTCTCTATGTAGGAATAATCAAACAGCTCACCATTGGGCTGCAAACACCCAAAACGCAGCAGCCAGACGTATCCTCAACCTCCCACTCAGAACACATATAACAGCTCCCTGGCTCCAGATACATAAGTGCTCACAGTTAAAACTCCTCACCCACACATTCAAGACACTACCCAACAAATCCCTGCCTACACAACTGCATCTCCTTCCAACAACCCCTTATGCACCTCCGTTCAGCCAGAATCATACTCAGACACATCTCACGCATACACAGAAACAGATCTGGAGGCCAACTCTTCTCATACATCACTCCTAAAGTGTGGAACGACTTCCCTCAACACATCAGAGCCTCCTCCTCACTTCTTAAGCTAAGCAAGAAGCTGAAGACATGGCTCTTCAAAAACATGTCTAGAGTTGGGACAGATTGAGGTGGTCTTGGATGCAAAATTGGTGCAGCTTAAATTTATTTCCCAGTTTATTTATTATTAGGAATTTGTTAGACTCAGCGGTTTCTGGCTGGGATGCATCGAAGCCAGGCAGAACCCACTCTCCTAGATACACTTGTCTGATAACGTACGCTCACCCTTGGATAGCTTGGCACAGAGCAGTCAGGCTTATCCTCAGGGTCAAAGTGTAAAGTATTGGCACAATCCTCAACCTAGCAACACCCTGTGAACGCTACAAAAAGACTCCACACGGTATGTATACAACACTGGTCTTTGTATTGCACACACATTGAAATCAAAACGACAGACACATTGTGTATATACTTTACAGTTATATAAAATGTTAAAACTTTTCCATTAGCAGCAGACCGGCATTCATATATATGTAATTGTCCTGGGTGTTCACTTGCACCATTATCCCTTCAGCCTTGTAAGCAACATATACCCATTTGTATACGTCCTCGAGGTGTTCACAGTACAAGCAGTCCCTTCCACATTAAAAGTAAAAGAAACATATATCCAGGCTGTTTAGAGGTATTCCACTTTTCCGTTAACACATTAGCATAAACCACAACATTCCCATTATCGCGTACTCCATGTGATTTTCTTATTTTTGAAAACAGATTTTATTGACTGTAGACCAAAGCACATATTATGCAAAGCTCTGCTGTCGAGAGTCAGTTGCCATCATCAATTTACCTACACCAGTTACAGTCATTTTCTACAATGGAGCATATCTACAAACAGTAAGAAACAGAGGGACGAAAGCCCCCAACATCCCCTCCCACCCCTCCATCCCTCCCACGTCCCCCTCGCGCCGCTGCCTGCTTTACATATAACATGTGGATCATATACAAGAACATGCCTAATACACCAATGCACTACCTGCAATACCATGGCATTCAACAGATCAGAGATTCAGGAGGACAATGTCTTCCGCCGGCGGGTCCAGGTCCAGTCCTCGATAATCCGCCCATCTCTTCCAGATTTTGAAGTGCTTTCGGGGGCAGCCCCTGGCAATGAATATAGGTTGTTCAAGCCCCATACAGAAGTCTAGCCCGTTCTTCCAGGCCATAAGCGATGGGGCTCTGGGTGCCTTCCATGATTGTGCAATGTCCCGTTTAGCCAGCGTTAGTCCCAGCAAGAGTAGATGACGTTTATATCTGTTGCCCCCTACCCCAGCCATAACATGTAACAGGGCCAGCTTGGGATCCCTCTGAAGCACCCAGGCCAAAACCTCATCTAGACATTGGAACACTCCTTCCCAGAATCTTCGTAGAGCCCTACAGTCCCAAACCGTGTGTAACAGTGTGCCTGCCTCCGTCCCGCACCTCAGACAGTTGGGAGACGCTACTAGGCCCGCCCTCCACAAGCGCTGTCGAGTGTAATAAGTGCGATGTAAGTATCTGAATTGGATGAGCCACAGGCGCGTAGATATTGCCGCCCCCTGGGACCCTCCAGTGCCTCCACCCAGTCCTCCTCATCTAGGTCCCCAACATCCTGTTCCCAAGTGGCTTTAAGTCGTTGCAGGTCTGAGGACCAATGCCGCACTAGCGTTTGGTAGATGCGTGACAGCTTCTTGTCTGGCAGTTCCCCCATAAAGATTTTAGCTTCCAGCGGACTGAACTTGGGGAGTTGCACCAGCCCCTCCAGATATGGTGTCAGGGCATGTCGGAACTAAAGATACCTGAAGAACTGAGTACGGGGCATCCCAAACTCGTCCCGCAAGTTTTCAAACGATTTGAGGACACACCCCGACATAACGTCCCCTAGGGTAGAAATGCCGATCGCATCCCATCCCCGGAAGCCCATCAGTGTATCCATTTGGGGTAGCCGGCCATTCCGCCACAGTGGGGTTTCTTTAATAAGAACATTCCACCAGCCCATCCTACGTAGGGACTGCCTCCACACCGAAAGACCACCTGCGTAATAGAAGGAAGGGACTTCCGAAGCGGTGCAGAATACAAGAGGATGTGAACGGACGCAGTTCCCATCATGGCCCTCTCAACCGCGTAAGCTGGATCGCTTCTGTCGCCATACCACCAGTCATTGACAACTAGGAGGTGGGACGCGTGATAGTACGAGAGTACGTCTGATGTGGCTATACCCCCAGTATAAGTCGAGAGAAAGCACGTCCGTAGAGCCACTCGCGCAGCGCCCCCCTCCCACAGGAACCCGCTCAGCGCCGAGTTAAGGCACCGGAACCAGCCGGGCGAGATTATCCATGGGTGGTTTTGCAGTTGGTACACCAGGCGCGGGAGCGCTACCATCCTAAAGATGGCAGACCTGCCGAGTATAGATAGTGGCATCTTCGACCACACCTTCAGGTCTTCACGTGTGCGATCCCAAACCGGGGCAATGTTACGCTCTCGGGCAACAGCCGCGTCTTCAGACAAGAAGACACCCAGGTATTTCACTCCTTCCGTGGCCACCTGGAGCCCCAATGCCCAGTCCCCTACAGTCTGCTGACCTCCCAATATCCAAAGCGTGGATTTCCCCGGATTCATATACAGACCAGTCGTTTAGCCAAAGATTTGCAATATACGCAAGAGTCGAGGCCTGGAGCGATTCAGATCAGTGAGAAAAAACAACACGTCATCGGCGTATAGGGCGATTTTATCCGCCAGACCTGCCGACCACCGAAATCCCTGAAGCTATGGGCGTCTATACGCACCCATGCCGCGAGGGGCTCAATGGCGAGCGCGAACAGGTATGGGGAGAGGGGGCAGCCCTGCCGCGTCCCACGCCGGATCGGGAAGGAACGGGACACTCCCCCCCACCCGCACTGAAGCCGTGAGATCCGTGTAGAGGAGCCGTGTATACGCCAGGAACCGCGGGCCGATATTAAGACGCTCCAGCAGGGCAAACAGATATGTCCAGCTCAGGGAGTCAAACGCCCTGTCCATGTCCGCAAGGAACAGCGCCGCCTGCTCCCCCAAACGCCCCCATGCTGATATCGCGACCTGGGCCCGTCTAATGTTATGGCGAGTGGCCCGCTGTGGCATAAAGCCCGCCTGGTCCGGGTGGACCAGGTCTGTAATGTACGGCTTAAGTCTATTGGCCAGGGCCTTAGCTAGGATCTTGGCCTCTGTATTGAGTAGGGAGATTGGGCGGTACGACGCGTGGCTCTCCGGGGGTCTCCCAGGCTTTAAAAACATCACCACCTCCACGTGTCGCCAGTCTAGGGGGAGTGTTCCGCTTTCGCACGCCTCTTCAATCACTGGTCGAAAATGAGGACTCAGCTGCGTCGCGAAGCGCCGGAAGAATTCCCTAGGGAACCCATTGGGTCCTGGTGCTTTGCCCGGGTTCAATTCTCCTAGTGCCGTAGCTAATTCGTCATCCGTCAGAGGGTGGTCTAAAAGGCCTCGAGCCTCGTCTGAGACAGTCTTCGGTGGGAGATCGTCAATGAACCACCGTATAACCCCAGCCTCTAGGCACTCCCGGGGCGCATATAGCTCCTCATAATAGTCCGCAAAGCTTCCAGCGAGTGCGGCAGGTTCCAAGATGGGTGTCCCTTCTGGGCTCACTATCCGGGGCAGTGGCTGGGCATGCATGATGCCCTGACACAAGCGATGTAGCATCTTGCAGGACTTGTCGCCCCACTGGTAGATCCGACTGCGCGTGGCCAGCCAGGCCTGCCGCGCCTCATCCAGCAGCACGGTAGCATATTGCTGTTGTGCCAGTGCCAGCTGCCGCCTAGCCGGTCTGCCATCCTCCTCCCGACCCCTGCGCTCCAGAGCCTCCAGTTCCGCCTCACGCCGCACCAGTTCCCTGCGCTTCTCCCTCCGCGCCGCAGCACACCATGAGATATCTACCCCTCGCAATGTGGGCTTCAACGCTTCCCAGAGCAGCGCCGGGGAGTCCACCGTCCCTACGTTGGTGGAAAGAAAAAGCTCCAGTGCCGTAGTCATATGGGCGCGGTAGGCGTCTTGCATCAGGTGCCAAGCCGACATGCGCCACCGAAACGGCTGCCTAGCATGGCCAGTGTCTAGTGTAACATATATCGGCGAGTGGTCAGAAAGTGCCCGTGGCATAATCTCCGCGGATAGCACTCTGTGTGCCAATACCCTCGGAACAAAAATATAATCCAATTTGAAAAAGGATTCCCGCGATGTGGAGAAATATGTGAAGTCCCTACTAGACCCATGCTTGTACCTCCACGTATCCTCCCAGTCGAGACCTGTGGCCAATGCCCGCAGCTTGGTAGCAGGACCCACCCCCCTCCCCAGGTCCTGGTAGTCAGCAGTACTCCGCCACCTATCACTACTTATGTCCATGACGTCGTTCCAGTCCCCCCCTACAAATGACAGGGCTGTGGGTATGTCGACCCAGAGGGACAGGAGCCTCTCCACCAGTGGCCACTGTAGTGGTGGTGGGGCGCATACGCTGCCAAGGATTACTGTGTCCCCTCCAATTTCTCCCTGCACAAATATGTATCTGCCCTGCGTGTCTGTCCAGGTGCGTTTATGTACAAAGGGAACCCTTTGATGAATGAGGACTGCCACCCCCCTGGAGTCCCTCGTAAACCCGGAGTGGTATGTGTGTACAAACCCACATCGCTGAAGGCACAATGCTTTCGTACCAAGAAGGTGTGTTTCCTGTAAGAATAGTACGTCCATCCCCGTCCTCCTAGCGCATGTAAATTCTACCCCCCTCTTCACCTTATCCAGCATTCCCCACACATTCCAGCTCAAGAGTCGTATCGCGCCAGGGCCTAACCGCCCCCCTCTCCTGCAGTAGACATTTGAACAGAACTACATGTAGTGACCTGGCATCACACCAGCACAATCGGCGATTAGCAAGGCAAGCAGCAAGTTTAGCTCGGTCCCGTCCTCCCCCCCCAAAACCAAACCTCAACTCCCCCCCTCCTTCCCCCCACCCCGCACCTCCCAAACATGGAAGCACCTGTCATGGTCGGATCGCGGCCCAGTCCCCAACGGGGAACCGAAAACCACCCCCTCCAATGGATCCCCCAGCTTCAGCCCATAAAGAACTAGGCTGTCACTCCCTCCCCCCCTCTAGGCCGGGTGTAGCTTCCAGCCTAAGCAAAAGTGCACCTGGTCATCTATTTCGGGCACATGCAGGTGATCATTGGCCAGTTCCCCCATAGTCAAGGTACATCTTCTTGCTGTTCCTGCGTGGCAGCCCCCGGGCGGGGAGCCGACCCAGAGCGCGAGCCACGGCTCGAGCGCGATCTCCGTCGGCGCCGACTCTGACTTCTGAGGCCTTCCCTGGCTGCACTGCTCGAGGAGGAGTCTGATTCCCGCCCTTTCGCTGTGTTAACCCGAACCTTTACAGTTTCATCCGTCCACTGAAAGACCTCTTCTGGAGTGTCAAAGAACAAGGTGCGGGACTGGAATACGACCCGCAACCTCGCCGGGTAGAGCAACGCATACTGAATCTTAAGGCCCCGGAGACGGGCTTTGGCTACAATGAAGGATTGGCGTTGTTGCTGTACAAGTTTTGTGTAGTCCGGGAAGATGAGGATGTTGGCGTTCTCATAGGCAAGCGTGCCTTTCAATCTCGCCTGTCGCAGGATGGTGTCTCAATAAGCATAGTTCAGGAATTTGGCGATAATTGGTCTCGGGCGTGCGCCAGCTGGGGGCTTCTGTATTAGCGCCCGATGAGCCCTCTCAACCATGAAGCAGTGGGAGAGGACGTCCGCAGGGATCCAGCCCTCCAGCCAGCATGCCAAGAAGCGCTCCGCATCACCCCCTCACAGTTCTTCGGAAAACCAACAAAGCGGAGGTTATTTCGCCGGGCTCGCCCCTCCGCTGTCTCAGCTCGTAGAACCAGGCCTTTCTGCGTTTTTTCCAGGGCTAAGACTCTCTTCTTCAGGGTAGAGACATCATCCTCCACCCCCGAGATACGCGTCTCCGCACCTGTGATGCGCTCCACTGCGTTCCGCAGATCCTGGCGGAGAAGCATAACATCGGATTCAACTGCACCTATTTTAGAATCCAGGGCTTCCCTTGATTGCGTAATTGCTGACAAATAGCGCCACGTTGTCAGGCACCTGTGACTGCGACCCCCCGGGGCCGACCGCCTCTGTGAATTTATCTATCGGCCCCTGCTTGCCCTGGCCTCCACCGGCTCCACCTCGCGTCATGATGCCTGCAGCGTGTGGGTGGATGCACTGGACGCTGTGTTGCCTCTGCCTGTCGTAAACCCGACACACAATGATGTGGCTGCCAATCGTCAAACCCCTGCTTGATTGAGGGGGGCCCCCCACTTGCCACCACCAGCACCGGGTCCCGCTATCCACGCCGTATCTCCCAGAGAAGGGCTTGTGTGATGTGGCCAGCAACCGGCACTGCCGTGCAGTCTCCAAGCGCCAGGTCAAAGGTGTCCCCACCAGACGGCCTGCACCCCAGCCCTTGCGCACCAGGGCCCGAGCTGACCCCCGAGGCCCCCGATACCAGTCGCCCTCGCCTCACTGCTTTCACTGGTCCAATTACTGCACACACTCGGTCCCGGCAGGGCAATTCCCGGAGGGCCCCAGCACTCGTCACTAACCTGGGGCTCTCGTCAGCGCAGCTCAGTCGCGCTGCCGGCAGAGGCGTCCTAAAATGGCGGTCGCTCGCCCTGGCCGCCCCGGGGTCTAGCCCCGGCCGGCAGCGTCTCTGTGTCCTCCTGCCGCTTTTCCGCAGCGTCGCTGTGTCGTCTTGCCGCCGACCAGCGCAGGACACGGTCCGCTATGCCTCCAGGCTCCCGGGCGGACAGTCGGCCCTTGCCGCTCCGGCTCTTGTCACCAGCGGCCTCCGCCAGCCAGGCCTCACCAAAATCGAGGCCCGGCTTTGTAGGCCCTGTCAGGCCGCTCCGGTCCCGCCCACCGCCGGGACGCTCCGCGATCGTCGGAGCCGATTTCCTCTCTGTTTTCGTTGTCAGGTTATGCCCCCGGGATCCAGTGGCTGCATGGGCTCACAGGTTGCCCTCTCAGATGACCAGGGCCAGGATTAATGGACAGGATGAATGCTGGCTGGTCGGAGCTCACACTCTACACGACCGCCATGATCGCCGGCTAAGCCACGCCCCCCTTTATGTGCTTTTAATGGTAAAAAAATCACAGGTTCTCTCTACACCTTGTGACTTAGCACCTCAGCCATTCAAACTACACCAGCAAGGATACACGTTGCCCCTGCTGTCGAAACTTTGATTAGATTAAGGAACCACCTAAAGCGGAAGGAAACAGTTACGTGTTTTCGTCCATCCAGATTAGGTCCTTAGGCACACAGTGGCACCTTCACGAGTGCAGGATCACTATCCTCCCCGGAGGAAAAAGACTGCAATACCAGAAACTGGCGGGCTCCCAATTTGGAGTCTGATTTAGCCTCTGACAGAGGTGGGAGCTACAGTTGCTCTAGGGAGCAAGTTGTGGGTGCACACAAGGCACAACGAAACCTCCAGTCACGCTATCCTTAACAATTTAGTACCTTGTGTTTTAGGTCCGGGGAGAAGAAGCGGTGACCTCAGACTGAGGCCGCGATGTCAGGCTCTCTCGTCCTCCCAATGTGGGCGTTGGACACAGCCTATGCTGCCAGCTTGTCTATCGCAGACTCTGCAAACTTCTTTCAACACTGCTCAGAAACCATACACTAAGGAATACTAACTAGTAGAGGTTTCGGGCTGTAAGCTCGGGCCCCTCAGACTCATCAAACTTCCCCTGCACCCTTCGAACTTGTCACGCTATAGCCTCCCCCCCTAGGTGTGCCATTGAACTTTACCAGCTCACTCGTCGGCACAGTCTAATGACTGCACGCGTCGGGAGGGTCCTGGTCTCAACCGACAATCACTAACAGATGTTTACACCTCACTCTGCGGGGTCCTTATGATCTTGTGGAATCAGGGAGATCTTTTTTGTCCCTTGGAACCCGTGAACAGGAGGCCAGCCAACCAGCCCTTGGATAGTGCTTGGGACCCGGGCCACAACAGTTGACATTTAGCTGCAGGCCAGCAACATCCAGGCAAAATCCACCAAGTGATAGTCCCCTTCCTAGAGCACAACAAGCCCAGGACACCACAAGTCAGCAGATAATCCAGTTGCAGCCCCCGCCCCAATAGTTTTTCTTGTTGATGTCGCAGCATTGAACCAGAGTAGTATGTTTCCAATCCCCACAGCTTCTCTAACCCCTATAGGCAGAGCCCCAGTGGTTATACCCACAATGACCTATGAAGATAAGATCAGCTCAAAAGGCCACCTTTGAAATGCACGGGCCCTCTTTAAATGTTGTCATGTTGGACATCCTACCCTGGGAGTCTTGATCAGTATCTTTAGTGGGGCCACAACCCTGCCCCTTGGAATGCAGGTGCCAATTCCACCCCCTCTTAACCAATACAGGAAGGCCCCTAAGAGTGAGAGGTCTACAGTATACTTTGAACCCTTAGTTTATGGATGTTTTATCAGAAATTTACGGATGTAGCCATCCCCCCAGCAGCCAGCTGTGAATTGGAGACAGGTGATAGGAATACAGAGCCATGAGTACAGACATTCTTACCTTTCCAATATCGTTTTTCCACCACCATCAAAATGTCGAATTCATTTGAACCACTGGAGCAGGTTCGCCATTACGAACTCATCGATATCAAACACTATACTGACACTCTTCAGCATACAGGAAATCCAGCTCAATAGCCTTTCCACAGATCCCTCAGGCCAGTCCAATACGAGGAGCAGGCCCTACTGTACCAAACACACTACTGTGTGCCATTCCCTACCAGTGTATGTAGCGGACACTCGCACATGCCCTACCCTTTACCGACACCGCACACTGTCCCCAGAGAGTACTCAGATATAGCAAGAGACATGCAGAACCTTGGCAAGCGTCTTCTTAAATGCCAAGCCTAGTAACAGTAACCTGCACACACAGGCCCCGTCATGGCACATCTGTGGCACATTTAAAGAACTACCTCCGTGGGTGGCACAATCACTTCTGCTGGCCCACGCAGGAGGTGTTGAGTTGCAAGCCCTGGGTATATGTCTTACCTCTAGATCAGTGTTTCCCAAACTGTGGGCCGCGGACCCCCAGGGGTCCCTGACACATTCCCAGGGGGTCCAAAGGCAGCAGTTTTAAAAGCACTGCAAAGTATCTTTTATAATTAGCAGTTTTCAAAGAACAAAAAAAGTGTCAAGATAACGCCTGTGATTAATGCCCCTGCTGGAGAGCGAGAGTTTTGTCCAATGGCAGCTTTGACTTATCTAATGTAGCACAGAGGGTTAATATGCCTACTGTAAAGAACGTGTACCATGCATTTTAAAAAAACTGTTTTTTTATATGCATAGGTCAGTGGGTTACTGCTTTTGTCACAGAGATTATTTTGCTACTGTGCATTTCATAAGTGACAATCGTAATCTAGCACAGTGACCTATAAACTGTCATCAAACAGCTGCTTGCAAACTGCATGGTACAAGTTAGTGACTTATGTTTTTCCCCAGTCTTTTATTATCCTGATACTGATAAAATGTTTTATTCCGGTGGAAATACATTTTTATTTTTAAAGTCAATACTAACCACTGTGTTCTGTTCTGAATCCTGAGTTTGTGCTTCTCCAGACCAAGCACTCTTTAAAAATGCCTACCAGTATGAATGACATGTGAATTCTACACCTTGTAGTCCCCTTTGTCTTATGTAACATTTTCTATTCACAGATTTACACGTATGATTCCACTGTATCTATATGTGTGTGTTGTAAAGTGCTCTGACATCCTACAATGGTATGAGAGATGCTATAAAAAATGAAATACACGTGACAGAGGGGCTATGGAGAGATGAGAAGCGCTGTTGGAGGGTGATAGTGGGGAAATCATTGAAGAACCCCCAGAAAGATTGTCGTATTCTGGTGCATAGCCAGGTCTTCATTTACTATTCTTTAAAAGCTAATACAATTCAATATATAATAATAAATGTGTTGTAGACTGCACCATTGTTTCCTACATTTTTTTTGGGGGGGAGCCTCCCAAAGACCCCTTTGTAGTGGTCAGGCTCACTCACTGCACTTGGTGTGCACTGAATGGGGACTGGTCTGAAACAATTTGCCAGGGCTGCTCTGGGTTTCCAGTCTGGCCCTGGCAGCGGCAGGAGCCTTGTACTGCGAAGTAAAACCAACCATTGAAAAGTTAGTCACGGAGATGCAGCACCAACCTTCCCATTACATTTTTTTCGTTTTCTTGCAAATTCTTTCAAGATAAAATACAACAGAAGTGGTGGAGAGTGTCGTTACCCTCCTTGGCTTAAATGTTAAATGTGAGCACCCTATCAATATGTCCTACGAGGAAATTTCAAACATAACGGCAAACCGTGCAGACACCTTCGGATTCGACATTGAAGAAACCAAAAGGATTTATTCACTTGTTAAGGAGGTGGACCCTACCTCATCAGGCACCTTTTCCAACCCGAGCATGTTAAAGCAACTACTATATATGTCAAAGAGAATCATTAACCAGCGTTTACACGCAGGGACATTGATCAGATACCATAAAGACCAACGCATCCCTAGAGGACTACGTATTACCCTCAAACCGACTCTCTGCAGGAACAACCCGAAGTTCTCGGAACAATGGTATGCCATTTTGAACCGTTGTTCACTTGACTTGATCCTTTTGATAGTGGAAGAATTATCAAAAGTTATCATTGATCTTGATAAAGAAATAGGCCAGATCCACTGCAACCTCGAGAAAAACATGAATAAGGATGAACTAGACAAAGCGCTCTTACTTTCCCATCCGATGGATGAAGATCTCAAGGTATTAATTTTGGAACTTATGCACTTCATGCTGTATCACAGTTACTTCAGCTGGAACAACGAATTCTTTTTGCAACTAGTTGGAACTGCAATGGGAAATTGTGCAGCTCCCAGCTATGCCAATCTTTTTATGCACCGTTTGGAAATCGACAACATACTGCAAAATACTGTATGGTGTAGTAAAATCCAGTCCTACTGGAGATACATAGATGACATTTTTCTAATTTGGGCTGGTCCACCTGAAGAGATTTTGGAGTTTCTGACCTATCTCAACCAAGTCGATGACCATATTCGATTTACCCACCACATTGACCCGAATTGTTTACCTTTCCTGGATGTTTTGGTTACCATCGATAATGGCAGATTGAAAACCTCCCTGTTTGTGAAAGAAACTGATCGCAACAATGCGTTGTTGTACACCAGCTGCCACCCAACCTCCTTGAAGAAATATCTACCCTTCTCACAGTTACTACGGGCCAAAAGGATCTGCTCTGACCAAGATGAATATTTAAGTTTTGAAGCCAACATCTTACTCAAATATAGCGACAGGAAACACCCTGAAGCCCTCTTATCTACTGCACAAGAACGCGTTAAGCAGAAAACCAGGAAAGAACTTTTGACGCCGCGTTCACGCCAGAAAAAAACTGAGAGACCCGTATTTGTGTCCAAATATTCATCAAGAAGTCCAATGATTAAAAATATCATTCTACACAACTGGTCCATGGTACAACTAGAACCAGATTTTCAGGGAATTTTCAATTGCACTCCTTTGTTCGCCTACCAAAGGGCGAAGAATCTGAAAAACATGCTAGAAGTTACACCACCATCAATCACATCTGTGTTTTCTGGCACTAAACCATGTCATAACTGCAGTCATTGCAACAATATAATCAGGGGCAACACCATTAACCATCCTCGAACTGGCAAATTGATACATCTCAAGACCAACGCAACATGCGATTCTATGAACTTGGTGTATTTACTGAAATGCCCTTGCGGCTTGCCCTATGTTGGAAAGACTGAGAGAAAATTGAAAATCCGTCTAACGGAACATAAAAGTACCATCAGAACCAAGAATTTGAAGTCTCCTTTGGCTGCCCACTTTATATCTGCTTCACACAACATCAGCCAGCTAAGGTTCCTTGCACTAGAGGTTGTCCCTATGAGACCGGGTGTTGATAACCATAAGAGATTGCTGCAACGTGAATTAGTTTGGATTAAATTGTTGGATTCCTGCCAACCTACGGGACTGAATGATCGTATCGAATATAGTTGTTTCCTGTAAATACATGTTCTTCTGTGGTTTTTTCACCACACTGAATCTATACCTTTCTTCATCCCATACGTTATATAGTGCTCCTTATTCTTTTTTAGTTCTACTGTTTTCGAGCTCCCACCTTACTGTCCGTCACCTGATGATTTTTTCTGCCTTTATAAACTTAATTCTCACCCATAACCTACTCATATATCTTTCAGTCTATTTTTCTCTCTCATCTTGGTAGCCAGTTTCCATGTTTTTCCTTTTCATTCCCTTCCCGCTATTTTTACCTGTTTATACTCATTCAGATTGTCTGAATACTTGAATGATTATATGACCTGATCGGGTTGAGCATTAGTAACTGTATTTTCATTTCCACGTTTTATTATTGTTCCCATGTCGATTGTACCTTTATTTTCTTGTACATCCACTCTTCATTTTACTGCTTGTTATTTTTTATTTATTTATTTTTTTATCATATAACACTTTTCGATCCCATGGGCTATTGTTTACTGTTTTTCGGTCATCCTATGAGTCTTTTTACCCTGTTCATCACGTTACGTGATCTTGTACCCAGTCCGTCACTTATGTCGCTCACCCGCTGTTCACAACTACTAACCTTGAATCCGGAAACGCTACTGTTTCACAGTTACGTGTGGTTTCGGGTAAGCTTTTCTTTCTCTTTTTTCGTTAATATAGTTTGATAACTAGCAGCGACAGACAGATGTAACCCGCATGCATGTCGGTCACTTATACCATCCGCTGTAACCTGCTTTTTAATCACTTTGCATGATTCTTTTGTGCCATGTTTCGGTTCCTACACGCTATCGGATATTTTATTTTTTCTGTCTTACCACGCAGTCACTTCACCATTCGGTCACTATTTTGCAATATCCGATTTATTTTTGAAAACCGACACACTGCGTCACACCGCGGTTTGGTACAGCTAATCTTACTCACCTTTTCTCATGCACTTAACGTTCACTATTTGGAGCTCTTTTCGGATCAGTTGTTCCTTTCTAATTCTTCTAATTTTACTACATTTTGAGGACGGGGCCCCCCCTAAAACGATGTTTATTTCCTCCATAGATCCCCTGAGGAAGGGACTGTTGTCCCGAAATGCATAGGGACTTGTTGCATTTCGAAACCTACATGTCGAATTTCCTAAATCATCAACGCTGGTCTATATGAATTTCAATATATGACTATGACCATATGGATTAAATTCGTCCAGAAACTTTGAATGTGTACCTGAGTAATTTTTGAAACTTTGAAGGCGAAGACCTTTAGGAGCTCCTCATGATTCCGTGTGGGGGTCTCCCCCACGCCTTCTCCATATAGTCTTCAAGTTCGTCTCTACTAGCCGGAAGAGACGCATACCTGCGGCGCCCAGAAAAATCGCACCCAACAGCGTGTTTGTAATACCTGTTTCTGAATAGACTGTTAAACTCTAGGAGTGCCACACCACCGTTCTTTTTGTATTCAATTTCTGGCTATCCAGTGTGAGCACCCTATCAATATGTCCTACGAGGAAATTTCAAACATAACGGCAAACCGTGCAGACACCTTCGGATTCGACATTGAAGAAACCAAAAGGATTTATTCACTTGTTAAGGAGGTGGACCCTACCTCATCAGGCACCTTTTCCAACCCGAGCATGTTAAAGCAACTACTATATATGTCAAAGAGAATCATTAACCAGCGTTTACACGCAGGGACATTGATCAGATACCATAAAGACCAACGCATCCCTAGAGGACTACGTATTGCCCTCAAACCGACTCTCTGCAGGAACAACCCGAAGTTCTCGGAACGATGGTATGCCATTTTGAACCGTTGTTCACTTGACTTGATCCTTTTGATAGTGGAAGAATTATCAAAAGTTATCATTGATCTTGATAAAGAAATAGGCCAGATCCACTGCAACCTCGAGAAAAACATGAATAAGGATGAACTAGACAAAGCGCTCTTACTTTCCCATCCGATGGATGAAGATCTCAAGGTATTAATTTTGGAACTTATGCACTTCATGCTGTATCACAGTTACTTCAGCTGGAACAACAAATTCTTTTTGCAACTAGTTGGAACTGCAATGGGAAATTGTGCAGCTCCCAGCTATGCCAATCTTTTTATGCACCGTTTGGAAATCGACAACATACTGCAAAATACTGTATGGTGTAGTAAAATCCAGTCCTACTGGAGATACATAGATGACATTTTTCTAATTTGGGCTGGTCCACCTGAAGAGATTTTGGAGTTTCTGACCTATCTCAACCAAGTCGATGACCATATTCGATTTACCCACCACATTGACCCGAATTGTTTACCTTTCCTGGATGTTTTGGTTACCATTGATAATGGCAGATTGAAAACCTCCCTGTTTGTGAAAGAAACTGATCGCAACAATGCGTTGTTGTACACCAGCTGCCACCCAACCTCCTTGAAGAAATATCTACCCTTCTCACAGTTACTACGGGCCAAAAGGATCTGCTCTGACCATGATGAATATTTAAGTTTTGAAGCCAACATCTTACTCAAATATAGCGACAGGAAACACCCTGAAGCCATCTTATCTACTGCACAAGAACGCGTTAAGCAGAAAACCAGGAAAGAACTTTTGACGCCGCGTTCACGCCAGAAAAAAACTGAGAGACCCGTATTTGTGTCCAAATATTCATCAAGAAGTCCAATGATTAAAAATATCATTCTACACAACTGGTCCATGGTACAACTAGAACCAGATTTTCAGGGAATTTTCAATTGCACTCCTTTGTTCGCCTACCAAAGGGCGAAGAATCTGAAAAACATGCTAGAAGTTACACCACCATCAATCACATCTGTGTTTTCTGGCACTAAACCATGTCATAACTGCAGTCATTGCAACAATATAATCAGGGGCAACACCATTAACCATCCTCGAACTGGCAAATTGATACATCTCAAGACCAACGCAACATGCGATTCTATGAACTTGGTGTATTTACTGAAATGCCCTTGCGGCTTGCCCTATGTTGGAAAGACTGAGAGAAAATTGAAAATCCGTCTAACGGAACATAAAAGTACCATCAGAACCAAGAATTTAAAGTCTCCTTTGGCTGCCCACTTTATATCTGCTTCACACAACATCAGCCAGCTAAGGTTCCTTGCACTAGAGGTTGTCCCTATGAGACCGGGTGTTGATAACCATAAGAGATTGCTGCAACGTGAATTAGTTTGGATTAAATTGTTGGATTCCTGCCAACCTACGGGACTGAATGATCGTATCGAATATAGTTGTTTCCTGTAAATACATGCTCTTCTGTGTTTTTTTCACCACACTGAATCTATACCTTTCTTCATCCCATACGTTATATAGTGCTCCTTATTCTTTTTTAGTTCTACTGTTTTCGAGCTCCCACCTTACTGTCCGTCACCTGATGATTTTTTCTGCCTTTATAAACTTAATTCTCACCCATAACTTACTCATATATCTTTCAGTCTATTTTTCTCTCTCATCTTGGTAGCCAGTTTCCATGTTTTTCCTTTTCATTCCCTTCCCGCTATTTTTACCTGTTTATACTCATTCAGATTGTCTGAATACTTGAATGATTATATGACCTGATCGGGTTGAGCATTAGTAACTGTATTTTCATTTCCACGTTTTATTATTGTTCCCATGTCGATTGTACTATTTTCTTGTACATCCACTCTTCATTTTACTGCTTGTTATTTTTTATTTATTTATTTTTTTATCATATAACACTTTTCGATCCCATGGGCTATTGTTTACTGTTTTTCGGTCATCCTATGAGTCTTTTTACCGTGTTCATCACGTTACGTGATCTTGTACCCAGTCCGTCACTTATGTCGCTCACCCGCTGTTCACAACTACTAACCTTGAATGCGGAAACGCTACTGTTTCACAGTCACGTGTGGTTTCGGGTAAGCTTTTCTTTCTCTTTTTTCATTAATATAGTTTGATAACTAGCAGCGACAGACAGATGTAACCCGCATGCATGTCGGTCACTTATACCATCCGCTGTAACCTGCTTTTTAATCACTTTGCATGATTCTTTTGTGCCATGTTTCGGTTCCTACACGCTATCGGATATTTTATTTTTTCTGTCTTACCACGCAGTCACTTCACCATTCGGTCACTATTTTGCAATATCCGATTTATTTTTGAAAACCGACACACTGCGTCACACCGCGGTTTGGTACAGCTAATCTTACTCACCTTTTCTCATGCACTTAACGTTCACTATTTGGAGCTCTTTTCGGATCAGTTGTTCCTTTCTAATTCTTCAAATTTTTCGACATTTTGAGGACGGGGCCCCCCCTAAAACGATGTTTATTTCCTCCATAGATCCCCTGATGAAGGGACTGTTGTCCCGAAATGCATAGGGACTTGTTGCATTTCGAGACCTACATGTCGAATTTCCTAAATCATCAACGCTGGTCTATATGAATTTCAATATATGACTATGACCATATGGATTAAATTCGTCCAGAAACTTTGAATGTGTACCTGAGTAATTTTTGAAACTTTGAAGGCGAAGACCTTTAGGAGCTCCTCAGGATTCCGTGTGGGGGTCTCCCCCACGCCTTCTCCATATAGTCCCTGACACATTCCCAGGGGGTCCAAAGGCAGCAGTTTTAAAAGCACTGCAAAGTATCTTTTATAATTAGCAGTTTTCAAAGAACAAAAAAAGTGTCAAGATAACGCCTGTGATTAATGCCCCTGCTGGAGAGCGAGAGTTTTGTCCAATGGCAGCTTTGACTTATCTAATGTAGCACAGAGGGTTAATATGCCTACTGTAAAGAACGTGTACCATGCATTTTAAAAAAACTGTTTTTTTATATGCATAGGTCAGTGGGTTACTGCTTTTGTCACAGAGATTATTTTGCTACTGTGCATTTCATAAGTGACAATCGTAATCTAGCACAGTGACCTATAAACTGTCATCAAACAGCTGCTTGCAAACTGCATGGTACAAGTTAGTGACTTATGTTTTTCCCCAGTCTTTTATTATCCCGATACTGATAAAATGTTTTATTCCGGTGGAAATACATTTTTATTTTTAAAGTCAATACTAACCACTGTGTTTTGTTCTGAATCCTGAGTTTGTGCTTCTCCAGACCAAGCACTCTTTAAAAATGCCTACCAGTATGAATGACATGTGAATTCTACACCTTGTAGTCCCCTTTGTCTTATGTAACATTTTCTATTCACAGATTTACACGTATGATTCCACTGTATCTATATGTGTGTGTTGTAAAGTGCTCTGACATCCTACAATGGTATGAGAGATGCTATAAAAAATGAAATACACGTGACAGAGGGCTATGGAGAGATGAGAAGCGCTGTTGGAGGGTGATAGTGGGGAAATCATTGAAGAACCCCCAGAAAGATTGTCGTATTCTGGTGCATAGCCAGGTCTTCATTTACTATTCTTTAAAAGCGAATACAATTCAATATATAATAATAAATGTGTTGTAGACTGCACCATTGTTTCCTACATTTCTTTTGGGGGGGGAGCCTCCCAAAGACCCCTTTGTAGTGGTCAGGCTCACTCACTGCACTTGGTGTGCACTGAATGGGGACTGGTCTGAAACAATTTGCCAGGGCTGCTCTGGGTTTCCAGTCTGGCCCTAGCAGCGGCAGGAGCCTTGTACTGCGAAGTAAAACCAACCATTGAAAAGTTAGTCACGGAGATGCAGCACCAACCTTCCCATTACATTTTTTTGTTTTCTTGCAAATTCTTTCAAGATAAAATACAACAGAAGTGGTGGAGAGTGTCGTTACCCTCCTTGGCTTAAATGTTAAATGTTAAATGTTGTATACTTGTAAAGCGCACAGCTGCCCCAGCAAAGGGGCGTCCCGGCGCTGTATACCGCTGGGGAACCCATCCTGGCTTTCCCTGTGAGATGGTCCCTACTGGGCATCTCCAAGGTGAAGACAAGCATCCCCGGCGCTGGTGGGGCCGTTAGTAGAGATTAAGCAAGCTATTGCCCAGAGTTGCTGAGTGGGACCCATGGTTGGAGTAGGCACCGAGGTGAGAATTATCGAGTCCGCTGACCATGGCCCAAGACCCTGCCGCATCGGGAATCGAATCCTGGTCCCAGGCTGACCTCTGCTTCCGGGTCTGCCGCCTCTAACCAGTGAGCCACACCACTCCACTACGCCACATCTGAAATGCAGGGCTGCACCATATTTACAAGAATATGGTGCAGCCCTGTATTTCCCCAGCGCTGGCGCTTCACTAAACAGCAGAAGATTGTTTATGTACAGGAAGGTCCCTCTTCCTGCACATAAACAATCTTGAAATGTCGTTTTGTCAATTTTATGAGTGCTGCTTCATGCAGCACACATGGAGGTTACAAAATGTCTTTTTTTCAAAAATATTGTTGATGTGCAGGAAGGGTCACCTTCCTAAACATAAACAATCCAAGGCGTTTTGAAAAAACGAGGAGAAATAAAGCATTTCTCCTTGTTTCGCCAAGTTAAGACCAGGTTTTCCCTGGTCTAAAATTTACGCTACCCTTGTAAATAGGGGGCAGCGTCAAAATAGATGGGAGTTGAAGGTAAAGCTCCCACTGCCCACCTCTTTCACGGTAAGCATTGAGTGAAAGGGGGTCTTATTTCCTTTTAAAAAAGTGATGTTCCCATGGTGATCCAGGATTGAAAATATGCCCCTAAAATACTTAGTAATTTGAGTATTTGTTTTGAGTGCACACGTGAGTTAATTTTTTTTCAAATTACTGTTTTAATGTTTCAAATTTAAATCCTACAAATTGCATGGGGGTCCCCGGCTTCCAGTGGTGACTCAATGGGGGTCCTCAGGAGTCAAGAGTTTGGGAACCACTGCTCTAGATAATGGACTCAATTTAGCCAATCATGTATACACTAATCACCAGTATATATATGACAAGCACAGCAGATTGGCACTCAATGGCAGTGTAAAAAGAGATCAAAGTCTTTAGGCTAGCACATAGATCAGCGGACAACCGGGAGGGAAAAAAAACAGAAAAATTGTTGAGGAAAAGCACACTAAAAAGGCACTTATTGGAATTGGTGTGTGTGCTACATAGGTAACACAGATCTGTGCCGTATGTGCATGAACCCACTTATCAAGGAGGGCGGTTGGAACCTGGGGCCTCTAAACTATCTCACTAGAGCTGAAATTGGTAACCCACAGGAAAATACATTGATCCCTCCATTTGGTTCATTTACACCGTTCAGTGATTGAGATTAAATCCCAGATCCATAGCTCTAAAGTTGGTTTAAATATTGGTACCACGAAACAGCCCATTACACCTATAACTCTTGAAGCCTCACATTGACGTCACACTTAAATCACATTTTTAGCTCAGAACATATAATTCAGCTTTTGCAATCTATAAATAATGTTCATCACATTTCTTTTCCTGGCCATCTTTTAGAACTCTCGCTCCCTCCCCAACAAATTCTTTCTTTCATATTTTGGCCGAAATCTGTTAATTACTTTACTCCACCCTTCGTGTGTTTTCTCTCTGTATCCCTCTTATTTCTCTTCTCTGGCCTCTTCTTGCTTTTTATGCTCGCTCATCCTGTTCTCCCCTTCCTGCTGATGTGACAACTAGAGCAGAATGACTTCAAGAGTCTCTTAGAATCCTTCATGTAGGTTTCATATCAGAACACAACCCCTTGTAGCATTGTCATACAAGTAGCCTTGGGTGCTTGTAATCACTCACACATGTGGAAGTTGTGCTGAAGTCTCACTCAAACCTGGCTAATTCTAACAAACTTTGGGGAAGAACTAGAACTTCACACATGAATTTGCTCAGACGTCTGCTGTGTACCTAATAGTTCCTGACTAATCTGCACAGAGCAGACCCTCTTTCAGCTTGTGATCATAAAGATTCCTGTACAGAGAGGAGAGGCCAAGAAGAGTGACTGACAGTCGCCAACATCTGTCAAGATGGACGCCCGGCATAAAGACACATAGTAGACACGCCTCATACACATACACACACACAAACACACAGCCTGCAAAGACAACTCTACCCTGTTCACATGCACACACACATGCAACCTGCAGAGGTACATCAAAAACAGAGACACGTACGTTCCACTGCTTGAAAGACTTCCTACCTGGCAGACCCAAGGTCAGTGCACACACACACAATCCCTGCAGCAGCCACACAACCTCTGCAGCAGATAATGCTATAAGCCAACCTATGCCGCTGGAAACTATTGCAATGACTGAGGTTTTACCTAGACTGAGATATGGAAACAGGGGCAAAGGGGCAGCAGGGAAGCCTTGACATTCAACTGCCTGGGTGACATGCTTCTGACATAGGGGTACAGGTGGGCAAGTCAACAAACTAACAGCGAGAGCCGAGCAAAGAGTGTGCACAGATTTCTCATGGTGCAGCAAGATGCACTGCATCGTGTACAGACTCCTCTCAGTCCAGTAAGATGCAGTGCAGTGGTACAGATTCTTCACAGTGTAGTATGATGCAGTGCAGTGCAGTGAGCACTGACTCCTCAGAGTGCAGTAAAATGCACTGCTGCATGTATAGATTTGTCACCGTCCAGTAAGATGCAGTGCACAGATTTCTCATACTGCAGTAAGATGCAGTGCAGTGTAGACTATGGAGAGTCCTATATCCGACCTTCTTTCCTTGGGAATCCGTCTAGAGAGACATACAGGAAAACCAATAGTCATGACGGTTGCATATGATAATGAAATGACTCAGTGATATTTACACACTGTTGTAACTTAGGAAATGCCTTCATGTTGCAGTTGAAATAATTCCCTAATTAGTTTTGCTTCCTCCTGTCCCTGTCGGATCCCCACTGTGTTGTTTAAATTGTATTTTTATCTTGTACTTTGAATGTCGGGTGAATGAGTGGTATCGTATGGAGTGAGTATGTTGTGATATTGTCTGAGTGTGCTAGGGTATGTTAGCTACATAGAATTGATGTGTATTAGAGTCCAATTTTGTACATCTATGTCAAAAATATTTGTGTGACTTATGAATTTAGCTCGAATTGTTGTGTGATTTTTGAAAATGAAAAATGAAAAATATATATATAAAAAATAAAGAATAATGTTTGTTTAATCAACATTATCATACCTATATGATTTCACTATAGATAGGACAACACTGTCTTTCCGTGTGGGGCATTTGTAAGCCATAGGCTTCTTTTGAAAGAAATATAGGTCAGATAGAGGACTCTCCATAGCCTTTGCCTGTTTTCTCCCCCTGCCTCTTGGACCTGAAATTAATATTATGGGGTACCTTCTTTATCTTTATTGAAAATGCAGTGCAGTGAACACAGTTTTCTCACATTGCAGTAAGATGCAGTGCATCGTGCACAGATCCCATCTTTAACACAAATGATGACCACAAACACCTTGAGGGCCGGACGGAAAGGACCCCAGAGGTCTCTGGATAGAAGAGCCTGGCTGTTGAAGATTTCCTCCAGGATTATTTAGTCTATTTCTACAAACACAGCACAAGGTGCTGACAATCTCCTACCTGAGCAGAAACCATTACAGACATTTCCAGACTCTCTCCTCCTCCTATGGCTGGGGTGGGGCAGGTGCAGATTTGGGGTCTGGAGGATGTGGGGTTCTGTGAGGGTCTGAAGATGAAGATAACTGCACAGACAGACAGGGCGTCCTTCCTCCTCTGCAGCAGGCTGGACACAGAGGGAAAGGCCGGAAGTAATGTCCTTTGCTGGTGCTGTCTCTGCCACCGCTGACCTGGAACAGGAAACCCTTTTCCCTTTCATACAATGTGCTCAGTGGATTTATCTCAGCAGGCGAGGCGCGCCCTCTGCTGGGCACTTAAAGAACCTTCCCATCCAGTCTCCAGGAGTGAATGCACACAAACAAGCATTTTGTGGCAGACATAGCTAAGTAAATAGAGAAAAATACCATACAGTTTTATTCACCAGATCATATACAGTTTGGCATAAGTCATATGTCAAAGCAAAAATTAAAAGAACAGATTTTTTTCAATCTACCTGTGTTTTAGGGTTGTTCCTTATATTTAATACCGTTTTATATCCTCGAACAACACTGAATTTAGGCCCAAATTAGGCACAGCTGCCAAGGTTTCAGATTGCTATCTGTGACATTTTAATATTTTCAGGGTAATTATGAGTGACATTTCAACGACTAGGAGTGACACTAGTTCCGTCACCACTGACCAGAGTCACCTGATCGTCACCGGCGTGGCCCAAGATACTTCTATCAATCAATCAGGGAATTTTAAAGCATGCTACCCACCCGTGAGGGTCTCAAGGCGCTGGGGGGGAGAGCTGATCCAGTCAGTCGAAGAGCCAGGTCTTGAGGGTCTTACTGAAGATGTTCAGGGTGGGGGCGCGTCTGATGTTGATCGGCAGCTCGTTCCAGGTCTTGGCCACGATGTAGGAGAAAGTTTTTCCACCCTGTTCTTGCTTTGCGGATGCGCGGGGGTTTGGTGAGGGCAAGATTGGCGGATCGGAGGTTCCTCTTGGGTACGGGGAAGGAGATATCGGGGTCCAGTGTTGTGGAGGCATTTGTAGGCGTGGGGTAGCATCTTGAATATTAATATTTTCTCGACGGGGAGCCAGTGGAGGTTACACAGGTGATGAGTGATGTGTTCATGTCGAGGGATGCCAAAGACGAGTCTGGCTGTGGTGTTCTGTATGGTCTGGACTTTGAGGAACAGAGACTTGTTGATTCCGGCATAGAGGGCATTTCCGTAGTCTAGTCTGCTGGTTATGAGTGTGTGGGTGACGATCGTCCTTGATTCGGGGGGCATCCATTCGAAGGTCTTTCGGAGGATGCAGAGGGTGTTGAAGCAGGTAGAGGAAACGGCGTTGACCTGTCAGGTAATGGAGAGGGAGGAGTCGAGTATGATGCAGAGTATTCAGACATGGTCTATGGGGTGGGGGACAACACTAGGTGTTGTCCCCATGCAGAGGGGGAGGGGACGAGGACCTCTGTCTTCTCTGAGTTGAGTTTCAGGCATCTGTTGCTCATCCAGGATGCGACATCCTTTATTCCTTCCTGGAAGTTGAGTTTGGTGGTGATTGGGTCCTTAGTGAGGGAGAGGATGAGCTGGGTGTTGTCTGATGATGGCAGCGAGAGGGGCCATGTAGATGTTGGAGAGCGTGGGGCTAAGCAACAATCCTTGGGGTACACCACAGTTGATTTCCATGGGTTCGGAGAGGAAGGGTGGAAGTCTGAATCTTTGGTTTCTGCTGGTGAGGAAGGAGGGGAGCCAGGCGAGGGCTGTTCCTTGTATGGTGGCTTTGCAGAGTCTGTCGATGAGTGTGCGGGGGGAGACGGTGCTCAAGGCTGCAGAGAGGTCAAGTAGGATCAGGGCTGCAGTGTGTCCTTGCTCAAGGAGTGTGCGGATGTCTTCTGTGGCGGCGAGTAGAGCGCTCTCAGTGCTGTGGTTGATGCGGAATCCGGATTGGGAGGGGCCTAGAATTGAGTTTTCTTCTATAAATTTCGTTAGTTGGAGGTTGATGGTCTTCTCTGAGACTGTTGCCGTGAAGGGGAGGAAGGAGGTAGATGGGTCGTAGTTCTTGAGATCGGTGGGATCTGCTGAGTGCTTCTTGAGTAGGGCTCTAACTTCTATGCGTTTCCAGTCGTCTAAAAAGAAGCCGGTGGCGTTAATTGTGAGTCGTAGTTCCGGAGCGATGGCGGTTCTGTGGAAAATGTGCGGGTGGCAGGGGTCCATGGGGGCTCCTGAGTAAAAGCTTTCATAGTCGATGCGGTGTCTTCGTGGTGACTGGGGTTCAGGAGGAGATGGTGGCATGGCTGGCGTTGCTGGAGGGGGGTAGTGGTTTCGGAGTAGGGTGTCTGGTCTCTGAAGTTGTCGTAGCCCTTGATTTTCTGATGGAAGTAGGAGCCGATCTTGTTGCAGAGGTCCTGGGAGGGGGTGGTGTCCGTGGGTTCGCTGGGGGTTTTGGTGAATTCCTGGATGATGCTGAAGAGTTCCTTGGAGCTGCTGAAGTTGGCGAGGATCTTGTTCTCGATGAAGGTCCTATTGGTGGATCTGGTGGTATTCTGTCCTGGTGTTTTTATAGGTGGTGCGGTCCTCCGTGGATTTGCTGTATCTCCAGTTCTTCTTGAGACATCAGCAGGTGTGTCTGGATTCATGGAGGTCGGCAGTGAACCATGTAGCTATTCTGGGGCGCTATTTGTTGGGGTTACATAGGGGTGCAAGCTCGTCTGTGCAGTTGGAGATCCATCTTTGGAGTTCTTTGGCGGTGAGGTTGGCATCTGTCGAGGTGGCGTGGGCATTGTGTTTGAGGGTGGAGTTAAGCTGCTCCTCAGTAATTTTGCTCCAGTTTTGGACACCGTGGGTTTGTCGACATAGAAGTGTACACAGTGGTGGTCTGTACATGGGGGTTGCATGGTGTGGCTGAAGTGGATGCTGCTACCTCCACGAAGATGGGGTCGAGGATGTGGCCTGCCTTGTGGGTGGGGGTGGTGACGAGTTGTTTCCGTCCGAGGTTGGCAAGGTTGTCCAGGAGGGTGGCCAAGTTGGGGTCGCTGATGTTGTCGAGGTGGAAGTTGAGGTCTCCGATGAGTATGTAGTCATTGGAGGCGATGGTGTGGGGTGCAATGAGGTAGGCGATGGTGGTGGTGAATGCAGTTCGAGGTCCAGGAGGTCTGTAGGCAAGGGTGCTTCTTAGGTTTGTTCTGGGGTTGGCATGGATCTGGATATATAGGTGTTAGGTGGTGGGCGGGCTGTCGCTCAAGTGCAAGGTCGTGAGTCGGAGGGAGCTCTTGTTTACGACGGCAAGGCCTCCCACTGGGTTGTTAGGGTGGTCATTCCTTTGGATCTTGTATCCATCGGGGATGGTGGAGGCGATGTCGGGGGGTCCCTGGTGCTGGTCACGGACGGGAGCACTATATCAAGACACCAGGGCACAGTAATAACAGACACAGACAAGGAAGCACAACAACAGACACGAGCAGAGAGGCAGACAGAGGCCTCAAACACCTACTGGCAGAGGTGCTGTGGGGTCAGCGATGGCGGCACAACAGCAGAGCTGCTGGGGGAGAGAGTAGGTCCCTGGCCAGGAGGTCAGGGGTCTTGCTTCTGATACAGATAGATAAAAAGTGAGCATTTGGATGTGGCATTTCTTGAGACCAGTTGTGAGTAGCCCAGTAGCTGGTCGCATTTCTCCTCAGTGAATTGTTTGCTCTAGGTTTCCTCCCATGTTCTACATTTGAATCACCTGGTATGATTCAGTTACAGCCTTACATCCAGTGACCAACCTACAGGTGGACTTACCGGTGGGCTTTTAGTAGGGTATTTGTGACACGTACAATTAAGGGATTTTTTGCTGAAAAAATCATGAGTATCCCACCAGAATCAGGTCTGTCGAAATGTAGGTTTCTGTTCATTGGTCAGTGCATTCTCCCATGTCATCCTCCGTTAAGAAACTGTTCTAATAAGGCTCTTTAATGAAACAACAGGAATCCTTGAAGGATAAATTGGTGGAAGAGGTTATCCCAGAAGGACTAAAGAAGACGAAGAAGAGGCCAAGAATCATAGAGACACCTCCTGCACCCTTATGCATGAGTAAGAGAAGAAAGCGTGGCCGTGGTTCTCATGTATAATCCATTAGCAAATTGTATTAAACGGATTATAAAAATAAACTGGAGCATTTTGGAGGTCGGTGAGAAGAAGCTATAAATGTTCCTCTCTGTTTGAACACAGGTCAGAACCTCAAGAACCCTCACAACAATGACCGACATACGTGGGGCCGTTGGTGTAAGTACATCAGACCGTCTGCCGTACTTATGGTACAGCAAAAACTACTGGGGGCTGGCTCTAATCAGTAAGGCTGAGCCGGAGAATCAACTAACAAGACAAGGGTGCCAATACTGATAATGAAAATTTCATCATCGATCAATGTACATCCTAAACAAGAACAAGAATTCAAGAAAGGGTATTTGCTACTTAATAGCTTTTTATTAGAAACATTTTCTGATAGATTTCAAAATTCAATACATAGTACAAAAAATCTACTTTTTCCAATGTACAAATGAAGCATAAAAATATTCAGCATACATTCAATCATTCATTCAAAGAAACAGGCATATCACAAATAACCAAGTAAGATTCATACACTCACATGAAGAAAGAAATTTTATGAACATATCCAATAGTACAACAGACAGAAAAAAGCCAAAGTCTACATATAATTTCCTAAGGTTATGAAAAGAACTATTTCATAAAGTACATTCCTATATATCTAACAAGCTTGTTCGAGTTCATTGTAAATTAATACCAGGAGGTAATGTACAAAAAAATGCGAGCTCCAGGTTGAACTGATTGGATACCCAGATGCTCCCGTAGACAAAATGTGGCAGGGCCTACGCGTTTCGAATCCCGCTGGAATTGTTGGGGATTCTCATCAGGGCCTATTGTAGAAATCAATATCTTTCAAAAGTCCTAGGCGTGTACTATAGGGACTAACTAGTCTTAAAGGGTCCTGTCCTATTCGTGGCTCAAAGGGAGCGTTCTAATGACGAGAAGGTCTGTATGCCGGAGTAAATGGACGTTAAAAACTCGAGTGAAAGAAGTTACTCCTAGTTATGCTTGATTGTGTATCAGGGCAGAAAGTTCACATTCACGAAGGGGATGGGCAGAGGTGTGAACGGTATGGTTGGATCGTTGAACTTGGCCCAATCTGATTGTGCGGTTTTAGTTGCCTGGATAGGAGGCGAGCGGGTGATTAACAATCGACACTGCACCCGTACTTGAAGCGGACTTCGGCGCTGTGCAATCGCGCCTAACAACGGCTTTGCAGCATTTTTGGTCCAGGGCGGCCACAAAGTTAGACGGCGTTCGACTCGACACTGATTTCTCGCGCATGCTTATGGTAGGTATTCTGACCTACTTGTTTCTCTTCAGGAACACAATGCTCCCTTGTAGAAAGCTCTCAGTGTAACAAGCACATTATTTATTGTTTTTACAAAAAGCAAACACTCACTTAGGGAGTAAAACCAAAATGTCTGTTGGGCAACTGTGTGGGAAATGGCAGCAACTCAGCAAACTTTAGTCGGTTTTAGAGGAGCTTCTGTTGCTCCTCTGAAGACACAGGGATAGCCAGGTTGGTGGAAATCACTAAATATGTTGGACGGTAGTCTAACGGGGTAGTGGAAGTTGTTACGCCTGCTCCTCTGGCAGACCGTGAACCACCTGTCAAACTATAAATGAGCGGGACAGTCTTCAAATGTAACTCAATATAGAAAAATCACTAAAGAAAGACGGGCGGGATTCAGGGCAAGCTATCAAAAATGCAACAAACCGTTATACCAGCCATACCAGCCGTCCATCCACCAGCCCGGTTTAGAGTTGGACGGATTGTCAGCCTTTCATCGGAAATCCCATTGGGTCTGTCGATGGAAAACTTCTTCCGAAGAAGAAAGGCGATCTTGAAGAAAACCCATCAGACATTATTAGATAAAGCAGCGCTATATAAGAACCTTAAAAAAAGACAATATTGTATTTGACAAATTCATATTTAAATCCCTTGTATGGCAGATTGCTTTCAAGTACTCAACATTCTGTGGTATTTTTATGGATTATTAACAACGAGTAGTGCCAGGATACAGACATATTTTTAGGTATCCTAAACAAATTGGGTATGAATTGGGTAGAAATGACTGAATTATGTTCCCAAAACAGGAGTCAAAGCCCAGATCTCAGTATTACTGGTAGCACTTCTCTCTTCATTTACACAGAAAGAGAGGTAGTACCATCTCAAGCTAAAAACCAACTTGCACTCTGATAGAAGGCATACTGGCGAGAATAGTCCCCTATGATTCCACCTGCGTCAGACTTCCTGCTGAAAACAGTCATGCTATTGAGATTTGACCACTCTATCTATATATATAAAAACTAATGTATGTCTGTCTGTCTGTCTGTCTGTTTGTCCTTTATGCATTACTACACCATTCATCCGATCGCCATGAAACTTAGGTACACTCCCACGAAGGTTTCTGCCATAAAAAAAAAAGAAAATACAAAATTTGGCGTGCCTATCATTCTTCTCCGAAACATCAATCCACCACGACTATGCAACGGTACAAGACTTTCGGTGAAAAAGATGATTAACAATGTCATCGAAGCTACAATTTTGAATGGGAAATTCAAGGGCGAAGATGTACTGTTGCCACGTATTCCAATGATCCCAACAGATATGCCATTTGAATTCAAACGTTTACAGTTTCCGGTGCGACTCGCTTTTGCAATGACCATCAACAAAGCACTAGGACAATCGCTGCAAGTGTGTGGACTAGATTTGGAGAATCCGTGCTTCTCACATGGACAACTGTATGTGGCCAGCTCAGGTGTCGGAAAACCTTCTGATTTATTCGTGTACGCACCAGACGGAAAAAAAAATATATTGTGTATCCACAAGCACTCGAATAAATAAACAGAATTAAAACGACACTTTGAAATGTTTATCATATTAAAATGAATAAGTTTCAATAAAAATGATACAATGTAAATTGAATGATATCATAACAAGTTTCCTTAAATTTCCTTTCTTCTGAGATCGTGCGACGAGTAAGCTAGTTGCCAAATAAACTAGGCTCCTTGCTGGCATCACAAATTATCTTTATAGTTTAGGGAATAAATCACATTTAAGATCTCCTATACAATTAGCAGTCAAATACCATGAATTCAAATAAATGTGTTATTTTATTACATATCTAAAAACATACATTTTGTATTAATATGTAAAATCTAGTCATCATTGTGTACATTTCATAGCCTCATGATTGTTCTTGCTGTATCATAATTTTGTTCACGTTAATGTTAAAGTAAATTGAGTTTGATCCTGGTACATACGTCTGTAGTGTGTTTTTTAAAGGCTCTTGGATGTTCATACATGGGTGGTGTTTGGATGTTTGGTTATGTATCATTAATACAGATTTCTAAAGTATTGGGTTTCAAATTTCTTATGCCACTAATGGCCCTACAAACCACTTGTTCAGTTTCGAACTTGTTGCTGATAACGTGAAAGTAAAGGGAGTTTGACCCTGGAGCAAACCCCTGTAGTGTGTTATGTATAGGATGGGTGTGCTGAAGAGTAGTCTCATTCCTGTTCTTGACTGGCTGTGTGGTGGTGTGGTGATGATGATGATGATGATGGTCGGCAGCAGGAAGAACATACTAGACTCAAGAATTTGTTAAAATGAACTCGGTGGAAAGCATTTGTTTCTACTATCTTTGGCTACTGAAGATGTATCCTTTCTTCTGATGTGCATATTATATCAGTGAACTTCTTCCTCTAGGCAATGCTGGGCTATAAGAACACTGTTTATATGACAGCTCCAGCAACACAAAAGCGCATTACAGATGATTCTGAATGATACGATCTATCTTATTTGTGGTCGGAGGACGTCCCAACTGCATCACAAAGTTTCACTGCTTGCTCACGAGGCAGCACATACTTTTTATGCCCATTCATTCTCCGGTAGTTTATAAAACAAAAGTTTCTTTTTACTTGTAAAAAACAAACCTGAATATCATTTGTGTCAAAAATCTGTATCTTTTGTGTTCTTCTACTTCTAAATCCAGATTTTTTTTCCAGTGACAAGGTTCAAGAAATGTAAAGCAGGGAGTCGATAGTTCTGGACTCTGAGAGCTGGAATTCTTTACTGCTCAAGATTCTTTACTTAACTGTCAAACTTTCAGAAACGTATTAAGAATTAAACTTTTTGTCAGCTCTCTCTGCGATCAATACTTTGCCCATCATGCACGGATTCTGTCCTTTCACCAGTTAGGAGTTGGTTGGGTGATTCTCTTTAATAAGAAAGGTCTAAAATATATTCATATAAAATTAATCTGGCCGTGAATCATTTACAGTCAGTGGTGAGCCAGCAAATTTCCCAAGGGTCCAGCTTGATATTGGACACCTCTGGGGAAGTGCTACTATGGTGGGGGCATTAATAGATGCATGTGAAGAGTGAAATGAGCAGATGCGGCTTCAGAGGTAAATGTTGTGCGCTGCAAGCATTAACTCCCAGAGTTAAAGGTCACAGTTTCCTACTTTGACTTCTTGTGCCTTTGGACGTTGTTCTCTAGCAGCTGTCATTGAACCAGTTATTGCACAAAATGACCAAACACCAAAATCAGCTAGAAATATTCTCCAGTCTGTGCTTGTTAAACTTATTCAAGTGTGTTGTGTTTATAGGTTTTATCACTAATCCCACATCACTTCCATATCCACTACAATGGTATGGTTTCTCCCCTGTTTGTGTTTGTGTAGTGCACTTGAATGCTTTTCCCCTAAGTGGGTTCGCTGGAGATTTCTTAATGTTGAAGGGGCAGTAAAACTACTTCCACATTTACTGCAGTGGTAGAGTTTTCACCTGTGTGTGAATGGTGATGGTTCCTTAATGCTGAGTAACGACTAAAACCACTTCCACATTCACTGCAGTGGTAGGGGTTTATCACATGTATGTGTTCGTTGATGTCTATGTATTTCTGATAATTGACTAAGGGCCATTTGTATGAAACTTTGGTTTTGCGATTCTCAAATACCAATTTTGAGAGAATCGCTATTTGAGAATCGCAAAATGCTATGTATGTAGGATTTGCAAATAATTTTGTGAATCCTACATATTCCTTAATTGCGAATCGCAAATTGCAATTCGCAATTAAGGAATACCTCCTCATTCATTCCTATGGGCCTAGAGGCCCATAGGAATGAACAGGAAGACATTCTCAATTTGCGATTCTCAATTAGAGAATCGCAAATTGAGAATGCAATTTCAAGGGTGCCAGTGTGTCAAAAGGACCCCTGTTGCACCCCTGAAATGTACATGTGTGCACATGTGGCACACAAACATGCCCTAAGGGCATTTATGTGTGCCACATGGCACTTTAAAAAATGCAAAAAAATGCATTTTGCCAAGAAATCGCAAATTACCACCGATTTGAAGTTGGTGGGAATTTGCGATTCCTTAAGGCCAAATTGCACTTTTTCTGGGCCTCATACCTTGCATTTAAGGATTTGCGAATAATTTTGCGATTCCTTAATATTGCGATGCGAAAATTTCTCATGCATCGCGTTTAGTGATTTTGTATTTGCAAACGCTGTTTGTTTGCGATTTACAGCATTTGCGACTTCAAAATCGTTTCATACATATGCCCCAAAGCACTTAACACACTCACTGCACTTGAAAGTTTTTTCCCCTGTGTGTGTTCGCTGATGATTCCTTAATTTTGAGGAACAACTAAAACTATTTCAACATTCATTGCAATCAGATGGTTTTCCCCCTGTGGGTTTTCGCTGATGTGTCTGCAGAATTGGTAACAGAATAATGCTCTTCATGCATTCACGGCACTGTGTGTTCGCTGATGACTTCTGAGATTTGAGGAATCACTAAAACTACTGCCACAATCATTGCAATAGTATGATTTTTCCCCAGTCTGTGTGGTCGTTCATGTTTTTGTAACGGACTGAAGCTATTCACACATTCACTGCAATGCTATGGTTTTTCTCCTGTGTGTGTTTGCTGATGTCTTCGAAGATTTGATAACACACTGAATCTCTTCACACATTTATTGCAATGATATGGTTTTTCCCCAGTGTGTGTTCGCTGATGTGTTTGGAGTTGTGATAACTGACTGAAGCTCTTCACACATTCACCGCACTGTAATGGCTTTTCACCTGTGTGTGTTCGCTGATGACTCCTGAGATTTGAGGAATCACTAAAACTACTTCCACAATCATTGCAATAGTATGGTTTTTCCCCAGTATGTGTTCGCTGATGTCCTTGCAGGTGTGATAACCGACTGAAGCTCTTCGCACATTCAGTGCAATGGTATAGTTTTACCCCTGTGTGTGTTCGTTGATGAATCCTGAGAGTTGAGGAATCAGTAAAACTACTTCCACATTCACTGCAATGGTACGGTTTTTCCCCAGTGTGTGTTCGCTGATGTCTTTGGAGTTGTGATAACTGACTGAAGCTCTTCACACATTCACTGCAATGGTATGGTTTTTCTCCTGTGTGCGTTCGCTGATGTCTTTGAAGAATTGAAGACTGACTGAATGATTTCAGACATTCAGTGCAATGGTACGGTTTTTCCCCTGTGTGTGTTCGCTGATGTATTTGGAGTTGTGATAACTGACTGAAGCTCTTCACACATTCGTTGCAATTGTATGGTTTTTCCCCCATGTGTGTTCGCTGATGATCATTTAGGAGTGCTAACTGGCTAAAGTTCTTCACACATTCATTGCAATTGCACGTTGCTTCTCCTGTGTGTGTTTGCTGATGGCTCTTTAGTACTGATGACAAACTAAAGCTCTTGCTGCTTGTGTATGATTTTTCTTTCTTGGTTAGTGTCTCTGGGTCGGGTTTATATTTGTCTGCATCCCATGACTGTGTTTCCTGAGGAGCTAACATGGTTTATAAAGCACTTGTGTTATTCTCACATTCCCTGTATGTGTGTGGTATTTTAGATGCTTGATTTCAGATTTCACAATGAAATACAAGACTCACCAACTACATATATTATAATTGTGGCAAGTAAAGCTTCAATGTAGGTGGTTATGTCTTTTGATTACATAATGGTTTGTCATTTTTCGGGTAAAGATTAGTCTTCCTTCAGGTCGAGGCAAATTGGGAGGGTCTGTTGTAGCTCAGAGACCCTCTCTTTCCATTACCCTTCAGTTGTCTGGCTCCACTCCCTTGTGCCTTTCTCTTGCTCCTTTGGTTTGGCCAGAAAGAGTTTACACTACACCTAGTGTGCTGAATTGTGGTCTGCCATCATTACAGGAAGCAGAGCAATGCTGTATTCACCTCATACCAAACACATGATCAAAGCTGGTGGTGGAGGCCCGTTTATACAGGAAGTGGTTTGTCAGTGTTGTTGCCATAATTTTCTAGAGGCCATTTCTTAGTCCTGTTGCGTTTAGGTGCACAGCTCAGACTCTTATATCCACTGAATTGCTCTGGACTCCCTCTTCCAGGATCTATCAGTTTATGTTCAGGTTCCTCAGTCTCTTACTATGCAGATCTTTTCCTGAATATTGGAGCTCAGTTTTTCCAAACACTTCTTTTCAGATTTGCACGATTACTGTCAATATTCATGATCATTTGTGCTTTCAAGGCTGGTTTCCTATTGGATGTAACAAGATTTAAAATCACTAAATGGAAAATGTAAGAGAATGTGAATACACAATATTTAACTAGTTGTAAAAGACATCTCCTCATGACCATTTATGAAAGTTACCAATAGATATTTCCCATACACAGTTATTTAACTAAATGTTCTATAGAATATGTCACATTTTACTTAATTCAGAAAATGGAGGTGATTTTTGCGGTGTTTACACGGTAACTTAGTACAGAAAGAGCACACATGGATTGCCCACTGGCTAGACAGCTTTACAAAGACGCACATGGCTAAGAATTCATTTAAACAAGAAGGGATTGTGTAACAAGAGATGGATCAGGATGTGCTGCTGTCACTTCAGTTTCAGGAAGTGTATAACAGCAGTAACCCTTTCAAGACTACATCACAAAGAAAACTATTCATGAAGTATATAATAAAGGTAACGCTCCAGGAAGTATATAATAAATGTAACGCTCCAGGAAGTATATAATAAAGGTAACGCTTCAGGAAGTATATAATAAAGGTAACGCTTCAGGAAGGATATAATAAAGGTAACGCTTCTGGAAGGATATAATAAAGGTAACGCTCCAGGAAGTATATAATAAAGGTAACGCTCCAGGAAGTATATAATATAGGTAACGCTCCAGGAAGTATATAATAATTGTAACGTTCCAGGAAGTATATAATAAAGGTAACGCTCCAGGAAGTATATAATAATGGTAACGCTCTAGGAAGTTTATAATAATGGTAACGCTCCAGGAAGTATATAATAATGGTAACGCTTCAGGAAGTACATAATAAAGGTAACGCTTCAGGAAGTATATAACAAATGCAGCTCCATTCACACTCTTCTTGACAGTACTTTCCAGTTTACACAGGAGCAGTTGAAGTTCCAACTCCTGTCTTTACTTTTCTGTTTGTTAAGTTATGTTTGCCACATTCCTAGGGATGGTTCAAGCATTTGTTGGAATATTGCAGCATTTATTATAGAGATTCCATCACAACCAGTAATATACCTGCAATATCTCTGCTACCAATACGTGTCAGCTTTTTGTCTTTTTATACCTTACCAGGGTATCTGACTTATGTCTTCCGTTTGGTGCCAGCATGATTCTCGGTCGGTGGATGGAGCATTGGAAAAGATGTCCATTGCTTTCAGGTGAGTGCAGCATTTACACAGTTGGGAATTTCCTAAAATCAGCTTTGCCTTACTCCCTGTTCATCACCTTTCATACTCCCTTACGTCTGCGTACTCGCTCAGCAGGGTTCATTGACAGCTAAAGCAGGGGAGTGACTCGATGAGCACAGCAGACATCAGGTGATGATCTGATAGACAAACGTAATGGTTGGCAGTCGAAGGATCAAAAGCGTCTTTAGATAAGCTCACCCGGGACATAAAAACAGAAGAAGTGCACAGGTAGATACTTATGAGGTACAAACAGAGGAGGCGAACATGTAGGTGCATGCTCCATTTTGGGTCTGTTTCAGGCTTTGACTGGGCTGGGAATTGGTGTGCACTGTATTTTAATCCTGCGGCTGATAACGGCACTTGCTGCAAGCGTGTTACCACTTTGACCCTTTACAAGAGGAGAGCAGAGCCTTAGAAAGCCCAACACCTGAAGGCTGCCTGCCCTGAAGGGAAGATGAGGGTCAGACAAAATCATCATGGGACATAAAAGGATCCTAAGAAACACAGAGACAGAGAGACGAAATCATCAGCCCAGATGGAGAAGAGCTGGGTCCTCCGCTGTTTCCGGAACAGTAAGTGATATTGAATCTTTCTAAGGTTAGGAGGCATAGAATACCATCAGGTCGGAGCTAACACATGGAAGGAGAAACCTCCCGTTCTGGCTCTGCTGTGACAAGGGATGTGGGCCAGGTTTAGATTGGTGGAGCGTAGTGTTCTGGAGGGCATGTAAAATTGCATCCAGGCAGCAAGGCTGGGTACTCCTTGATTCTCTGTTTTTTTAGTTGCGTTTTAAACAGTTGTCGTGTATCCATTTGTCCAACGCTGATACACAGTTTTTAGAACTGACACAAAAGCCAGTCGAATCTGCCGACAGGGAAATAATTAGCTGAGTGTGATCAGCATACCCAGGAGGTGCTATAGTGCCTCTGTCAGAAGAAAAGAGGTGCACAAAATGTCTGAAAGGACAGATTCATCCTTTGTTAGAAGACCCCTCACTCACCAACCTAGTTGGTGACATGCCTCATCATCGGGGTCCCACCCGGACAGGCGAGTGCCATCCTGGTGTGCTGCGACACCTGACTACAGCGGGTTTGTTTTTTTAAAATATTTTGTGAGAGTAAAAAAGGTAGGTGATATAAAAACTGTCCAGTAAGCTACTCACTATCAAAGCTTTATTCTGGAGCATCTGGGCAACTATAAAATTGTTATAAGCGGGACACCATGCCAGATTAGGTAGGACTTAGGAGTCAAAGCTATTGTAGTGAAAATAAAAATGGTCTACATGTTTCAACCGCTGTTATGAATATAGGGTTTTCATCAGGACCAGTGGTGGTAGCCCGGGTGGTATACACTCGCTAAGGTGTACCCTGCCTTGACTACGTGAAAAAAACCACCAAATAAAATTCAATGGGTGGTTGTAGAGTTACTTTTTCCTGGATTCCTAGAAAAAAGCACCTGCAAGGGAAGAAAAACCAAGACAAAAGACAAACAAACATTTCAGTACATTTGTTATAGGACGTGTGCGAAGTGCTCCTCAAAATACGACACCCAAAGTGATGGAGAAATACGATGGGTGTTGATGCATAGCTCATGAGTTGTCATGCATGGGTTTCATTTGGGTGTGCAACGAGCACCATTGGGCTTTAAATAAGGCCTGTGAATAAATATTACAACCCACTTAATTGCGGTGAGTCTGTGCACTCTTAACCCACTCACTAGTAGAACGTGAGTTGAGGTGAGTGCTAATTACAAGGAAATGCGATCGCTCCCTAATCTTTAATTATACATTTACCGCAAGTTCCAATTTACGTGGGTGTCCATGTGCCCGAAAACGGGCGTGATTAAAAAGTCACAAAACAGCATACCAACATCCAGTCCAACAGACGAGCAAAAAAAACAAAAGGCACGTATACATTCAGAGAGGGCAAGAAAAAACGCTTACTTGAAGCGCTATTGGAGTGTGCCTCATGGTGTTGGGTTTTCCACAGACCAGATCCTGCCACGATCTGGATTGGAGAACAGACGAAAGGGGGAGGGAGAGGAAGGCGGGGAAGAGAGGGGGTTAGAACCGGAGTCTAGATCCAAAATGGAGCCTACCCTCTACTTAGAAAAAAGCCTGGTGCCTGCCCATCCCGGTAAAGGTAACTTACTTGTGGACAGTCCTAATAGGCTGTTTCGCCTACCCTGCAAATCCCTTGGCGCCCCGTGTGTGTCAACCAGGAGCTCCAAAGCAGTGTTTAAGAAGCCGGCATTTCCTGGAGTGACTGAGGGCCTGGTCATACGCCGTGGCGTCATCGCTTGCGGAGTAGGCATGGCACGGTGAACAGTGTGCCCCTGTAGCTATGGAGACTGGGAACTCGTTGTCACGATAAAACGGGCTCAATAAATCATCACCGCATTGGGAGAAACAAAAATAAGGGATCAGCGCTATTCTACGTGGTTAAACCCAACCTTGTCCCTGTAGCAATGGAGACTGGGCGCTCGTTGTTAGAATAAAACGGGCTCACTAAAGCCTCACCGCATTGGGAGAAAAATGGGATCACCGCCGCTCTACGTGGTTAAGCCCAACCTTGATATTTTGTCCTAAATATAGTTTACAAAAATATTGTCCCATTGGGGTAGATTTGGGGTAGCACTGGTTTTGAATCAGCAGGGCACAATATTTACGTCCAAAATTACGACCACAGTTTTCTGGCACCATATCCACTCTGGAAGGAGAAGGATAAAGGAATTTACAAATAGGGTTTTTTGTTAATGACATTTTTTGAGAGTTTGTTAGTCTTCCTGCACCATGCATTTCTGCAGGATTTTGTTTTCTGTTTCCCCAAAATGTCCATACTATATTAACCCCTTCGCTACTACTACTTCTTCGCCCCCCCCCCCCCGTGCTAAGCCTTTTTTGGCTATTTGGGGTAGTGCGTGCCTAAGCTCCTGTAACTTTTTGACCACATAAGGTATCCACGCCAAATTTGCATCCTTTTCTTCCAACATCATGGGGATTCTAAAGGTTCCCAGGGTTTGTGGATTTCCCTGGAGGGGTCCCAGAAATTAGCCAAAATACAGCTAAATGTTGTTTTTTTGGGGAAAAACGGGCTGCAAATGAAAGCGTCTGGGTTTTTCCCTGCAAATGGTATCAAAAAAGGGTTTGTGGGGCTGAAATCACCATTTTCCCAGCTTTTAGGAAATGACAGACTTTTGTCAGAAAAGCTAAATTTCTACACAGTTTTGGCCTTTTTCTGGGACATAGCCTATTTTTGGTGCTTTCAACCTCATTCCAGTTAATGGTAGAAATGGGTGTGGAAACCATAATGGATCTTGGAAAACTATACCTTTTAGAAAAGTAGACAACATTCTGAATTCAGCAAGGGGTCATTTGTGTAGATCCATCAAGGTTTCTTTATGGAAAGTAACAGTTAAATATAGGAAAAATAAAAATTAGTTGAAAAAAAAACAGCATTTTGTAACTTCTTCTAATCATGACAGCTCTTTGAAAGCAATATACTGTTACATTCGCTGGACCTTACTGGTTGTGGGGATATATACGACTTGCAGGTTCACCAAGAACCCGACGAACCGAGAGTCAAAAACTGAGCAGAAATTTGCAATGGCTTTTTATTATGTACCTGGTATAAAGCAATTATTGTGGGAAAACATATACATGGAAAAATCGGTGTGAAAGACACCTGTGTATTTCTGAAATGGGAACAAATTATAGAGTTTAGAAACAGTAGATATTTGCACATTTTCGAAATTGAGAATACTCATACTAGCATGACTTCTTTTGTACACAATGTCTTTGATTTGGAAGGCAGAAATGCATCAAAAGTCAATAGGTAATAACAGTTGCTTTACAAATCTGAATTACCCTAAGTCTCCCGATAACAATGGTACCTCACCTGCGTGGGTAGGCATTATGCCCACGACAGGAAATGGCTCAAAACCAGACGTGAACACACCACATTTTCACAATGAAAAATTACCCTTTTTTTGCAAAGTGTCTAGCTGTAGTTTTTGAACCCTAGCTCTGCCGGCACCTAGGAAAACCTAGCAAACCTATGCATTTTTGAAAACTAGACACCCAGGGAAATCCAGGATGGGGTGACATGACTGCCTCCCACCAGGTCTGTTACCCAGAATCCCTTGCAAACCTAAAAAAAGTGTTAAAAAACATTTTCCCCACATTTCTGTTGAGAAAGTTCTGGAATCTGCGTGGATTCTCTAATTTCCATCCACCCCTTATTCCCTAAAGTCTTCTAAGAAAAATGGTCCCTCACTTGTGTGGGTCGGCCTAGTGCCCACGACAGGAAATGGCGCATAACGCAACGTGGTCACACCTCAATTTCGCAGTGAAAAATGACCCTTTTTTGGCAAAGTGCCTAGCTGTAGTTTTTTAACCACAGCTCTGCCGGCACCTAGGGAAACCTAGCAAACCTATACAATTTTTAAAACTAGACACCCAGAGGAATCTAGGATAGGGTGACATGACTGCCTCCCACCAGGTTCTGTTACCCAGAATCCCTTGCAAACTTAAAAAATTGTCCAAAAAAAACACATTTTCACCACATTTCTTTGGTGGAAAGTTGTGGAATCTGCGTGGATCCACAAATGTCCACCCACCCCGCGTGCCACAGTATTCCGAGAAAAATGGTACCTCACTTGTGTGGGTCGGCCTAGTGCCCGTGACAGGAAACGGCGCAAAACGCAACGTGGTCACACTTCAATTTCGCTGTGAAAAATGACCCTTTTTAGGTCTCGGTTAGGCAGCCCGCAGGGGCTGTCTCTCAGAGCCATCAAGTAATCTATATCTGGGGTGAATATCCGCCTTTTGCCGGGGAATTTCTCCCTCAGCTTGCCATTTGTAAACACTGGCATTGCTTTTGTAACAGGGATTATTATTGGCTGTAGAGGCGATGCGTCTCCTTCTGTTTAATCCGGAAGCAGCACGCCTAACTACAGTTTTCGTCTGCTTTCGTGGCCAGTTTAATTTCTACAGAGCTGCATCTGTTCATTTATGCTGCTGTACACTCACCAAATTCACCTCAAATATTACGCACCGTGGGTCAAAGTAGATATAATTCTTTCAAGTTGTATACACACTTTGCAATATGACACCTGTTTTTTTTCTGCTTTCCTCGTTGTTGTCACTACCCACCACAACCCGCCCCCCGCTCCTAGTTTACAATAGCGATCTCCCGTTCGCTTTCAGTGCACCATGTTTCTTTACCATTTGCTGTGTCTGTGTGTGCCCAATTTGTAGCTTTCAAAATCATGGTTTCTGATGACAGGATAATGCTACGGGTGTTGCTGTAAAATTGAGGGTATTGGTCGAGCTCGTGATTTTATTTGTGTTAGGCTGCTTTTGAAAGGTCGGTTGCGTTCCTTTGCTGCTGGTCCATTGCAGGGGCTGTGCGGCAGTGCAGAGGGTTTCCTCTTTGGCTGCCTTTGTGTGAGGCGGTGATTGTCTGCAGTAAACAGCTTCCTCTCTGTAGTCTAAAGCTGCCTTGTGATGAGTCAGGTGCAGGGCCGGACGGGCCGTAGCGGGCCCGGGCAATCCCCCGGTGCGCCGCACGGGTGGGGGCCGGTTTTGGGCCCCGGGGGGCCGATTTTGTTACAGGGCCTTTTTTGCACCGGCCCTGTAACAAAATCGGCCGAAAACCGGCCCTGGCAAAGAGCCAAAGAGTGGGGGGAGGGGTGGCCGAGCACTTTGCCAGGGCCGGTTTTGGTTCCCAGTCCGGCCCTGGTCAGGCGCTGCCTTTTCATGGTGGCCCGCGGGACCCCTGGTGTATTAATTTCCTGCAGTGCCTCCTGGCTCTTCACCCTGAAATATTAACCCCTCCCATGCTCGTGACGGAACCGCTCCGTCACGAGCCTCGGGTGGGCTGTGCTGGTGACGGAGCGGTTCCGTCACGAGCATGTGAGCGCCACGCGGCACCCCTCCCCCTAGCGCTGCGGCGGAATTGCCGCCGCAGCGAAGGGGTTAATGGCCACTTGTCCCTCCTGAGAGGTGCGCGTGGAAGAGGTCCCCGGGGAGAGCAGCGATCACCCTTCTGCATTTTCCTGTAATTATTTCTCTTCAAGAGCACGGCTAGTTTTGGTAATGACGCCTCAACAAGCAGCGGAAAGCGCCACACCGGGCGCCTGTCCCTTCATGTATATCTAGGTGTGTTTAAAGGAGCGTGTAGGGGGTTGTGAGCTCTTCGTTGTGTTGCCACAAGCTGTCTGTCTGTCCAGCGGTAAAACCGTGGGGTGGGGCTCCGTGCCGGCAGTCTGCTGTTGTCTTTGATGTGTGTGCAGTTTGGAGAGTGTATGTCAATGTTGTCTAGTGCTAACGTCTGCGTGTCTGTCCTGATTAACACTGCTGTTTTGTGGTTGTAGCTGTGTGCTCGTCTTACGTGTCAGTGTTTAGAAGTAGGTAAAACAACTACCTCCGCAAACACTGTTGTGGGCCGAGAAGCTATATTTGGTGGGGGGCTGGCCTGTGCATATTGATTAGTATGCTTATGTGCATTTGTGAGTCATTCCAGAGGCTTTTGCTGTCTATTTCTCTTGTATAAATTGGTCAAATGTTTAGATAACCTACTTACTCAGATGTCTGTTTTTCATAAAGATCTTTATTGGTACCAGCTAACTAAAAGGGGCGATAGAAAGACTGGATAGGTGCCAAAGACGATAGACAGGTTTGGGAAGCTCCTAGTTTATTGTATGACAAATGTGTTTACCAAGTTGTAATTCAGATTTTAAATCCCAGCACACGTGGAAATGGGAGTGACTCGTTCCTCGCTTCGGCAGCTGTGACCTAACAAGCGCTTATCCCTCCCACTAATGGCAATTTCATTCTCTTTTACTCACTATTTATTCCCTGCTGTGCAGTTAGTAAATCAGTCTTTTATTGATTCCTTCAGTGCCTGCGCCCATGCACCACCCTGAGCCATAAAGCGGCCTATTTCATTACTAGAGGTGTTCCTTTAAGTTTAAAGGGTGTTCTGCATTCACCCGAGAAATATTTCCAGGAGTGATACTAAGTGCTCGTGTAGCAGCTTCTCTAGTACTATTTCCTCCTCATACCCTCTTTCCGTGGAAAAAATGAGCCAAGACAGTCTCTCCTTCCAAGCAAGGAGTTTGAAAGGTTCTCTCGGTGTGTAGGGCCAGCATTGCTCCCGCCCTGAGGAACGAATGTCTGTCTCTCTTGTGTTAGTTTGTGGGGAGAAGAGGGTGCAGAGTCAGAAGTCAAGGCTTGAGTGCAGCCTGTCAAACTAAGCTGCTAGTTTTCAGTGGTATTTTGGGAAATGATCTTGAAGCGTTCAGAACTATTATTTTGGGTAAATAAGGAGCGTGAGTTGTTTATGTTAACTGTTAGGAGTTATACGACTAATGACATAGCAGTGTGACAAGTTTGGAAGATCTTTTTATGTTTGTATTTCTGCACCTGTAATCTACAGCATGCCAATTTATGTTATGTCATGTTATTTTATCAGCGTTTGTGTAGCGCTTTCATGTCGTATGCAAGGCCTCACACCACACTACTCAAGAAAAAGATCAGTGACGAGTTTCTTATTTCTGATGAGCTAGCTGCTTGAATGCGAATGGCAACAAATCCCTTGTTTTTTTGTTTTTGCTGTTTTACATAGTACAAACTCCGCTCAAGGGCACTGGAGCGCTTCACACGCGCATGTGTTACATCACACAAGGCTAGATTTTTTTTTTAGGCACAGGGGAGTAAGTGATTTGACCAAAATCACAGGATGTCGAGGCGACACCAGGACTCGGACTCTAGTTCCAAAGTCGGCAGTTCTAGCCATAACAGCACACGCTCTAAAGTAACAGGCATTTGCAATGCAATAGGTCTCGCATTATTGAAGTTTGAGCTATTGGTGTTGCATTATTATTAGCAAAGCCAATAGCTCAAACTTTAATAATGCGAGACTGATTGCATTGCAAATGCTTGTTTGGCAAAGTACCTAACTGAAGTTTTTTAACCCTAGCTCTGCCGGCAGCTAGGGAAACCCAGCAAACCTATACATTTTTGAAAACTTGACACCCAGGAAAATCCAGGATGGGGTGACTTGACTGCCTCCCACCAGGTTCTGTTACCCAGAATCCTTTGCAAACCTAAAAAATTGTCAAAAATTCACATTTTCCCAACATTTCTGTGGTGGAAAGTTCTGGAATCTGCGTGGATCCACAAATTTCCTCCCACCCAGCGTTCCCCCAGGTCTCTCGATAAAAATGGTACCTCACTTGCGTGGGTGGGTCAAGGACCCACAACAGACAAGGGCCCAAAACCAATTGAGGCGATATCAAAATTACCTATCACAAACCAACCTGGTTTTGCAAGGGGGGTTCCATGAGTTTTTGGCCCGGGGCTTGGAGGACATCTAGGGAAACCTACCTAAGCCACACATTTCTGGAAACTAGACAACCCGGGGAGTCCAGCGATTTATGGCTTGCGTGGGTCCCCCATCATTCTCCTACCCAGAATCCACTGTAAACCTCAAATTTCTCCGAAAAATTCACTTTTTTCTCACATTTCTGTGTGGTAAAGTTCTGGAATCTGCATGGATCAACACATTTCCTTCCACCCAGCGTTCTCCCAGGTCTCCCGATAAAAATGGTACCTCACTTGTGTGGGTAGGCATAGTCGCTGTAACAGGAAATGGCCCAAATCGTACAGTGGAGACTTCAAAATTACCTATAGCAAAAATACCTGGTTTTCGGGGGGCACCTGAGATTTTGGCCCCGGGCTCGGCGGCCATCGTGGGAAAGTACCAAACCCAAACATTTCTAAAAACGAGACACCCAGGGGAGTCCAATGAGGTGTGGCTTGCATGGATCCCCCAAAGTTTTCCTACCCAGAATGCCATGCAAACCTCAAATTTAGCTGAAAAAAACACATTTCCACATATTTGTGTGTGGAATCACCGAGCCGGCACAAATTTCTAAACCCACAGCATTCCCCTTAGTGTCCCGAGTAAAATGATACCTCACTTTTTTTGGGTGTCCAAAGCAGAACTGGCTAAAAACTTATTTTTAAAAAAATGTAGCACTTAGAATTCTCGGTCTATACTCTAAATCCCTATGTTTTGGGCTCTTCCTAGTCACAGGCCTTTGGCTCACCCACACAAGTGAGGTATCATTTGACTCGGAGGAACACGGGGAACGCTGGGTGGTAGGACATTTGAGCCGGCACGGTGATCCCATGCAAAAAATATATGGAAAAAGTGGGTTTTTTTAGCTAAATTTGAGTTTTGCAGGGAATTCTGGGTAGGAAAACATTGGGGGACCCACGCATGCCATACCTCACTGGACTCCCCTGGGTGTCTAGTTTTCAGAAATGTTTGGGTTTGGTAGTTTGGCATGACTGCATTGTCAAATTCCAGATATTCTTTGAAAAATATTGTATCACATGCATTATATGTTACACTTAATGACAAGTGTTTCCTAAAGCATGTGCAAAGTCAACTGAGAACGATTATGAGTGGATATTGAAGGTTTTAAAATCAAACTGTGTGTCGTAGAAATATCTAAACGCAACAGAATTAATAACACACACAGAAAGACTGGTGGCAAAAAAAGATGGATGCTAACCATTCTACACAGGCTGGTTTTTGATGCATGGCAATCAGGTATGGGAGTTTAGGCTATCATAAGGTATCTGGCAAAGGGTACTCCCACTATGCTCTCGATAGGATAGGTATTGTTAGGTAGGAGTAGAACAATAAAATCATATAACCACACAGTAATGTTATAATGGTTGAACCTGTTGCACAGATTGCGCTGGTAAAGCAGAACTGTGTGTTAGGATGACAGGACGTCAGAGTTTAGGGACTGAGTCTCTCTACAATGTCAGTACCTGTCGGCCCAATCCTGCTAGCTCACAGTGCGTCGCTTACCTGAACTCCTAATCTTCCCAGAGTAACAGGTGATTTCGGCAACCTCAAACACGACCCTCTATCCCCAAGGGCACTGTGGAAAAGGGTCCCCCTTTTGTTACTCACTCATGCATGCCCATTAAAACTATTGTAGTTTATTATGAAGCAAATGTGCTATGTGCTAATTATAATAAGTACCAGACTGTATATTATTATATATCTGTCTAGTATTACTCTTATTTTGTCAGGATAGGGATATATTTATGATCTCTGGGATTGGTCTAAGCCCTCAAACCTGGTGTATGTAGTAAAGTGGTCTGCATGATGAGTGTAAACTTAGTTTACGCAGGGTTGCATGTCAGGCACTGCTGTCATTCCAGAACAGTACTCTCTGACGGAATTCTCCTCTCTGCATCCAAGGGGACGGAACAACATTTGTAGGGTAAAACTATTGTGCTGGAGATGCCAACATGTTATGGCTAAATATTAAGCGCTGTTGCTAAACGAGCAAAGAAAACAGTTTACCAAGTTACGTATTCTAGACGACCTTGTACAAAATGTGTAGATGAAATCCCACAAAGAGTCCCTGAATAACAACATGGGAACTCGTGGAGTCCCAGTGGTTATACCCACAATGACCTATGAAGATGAGATCAGCTCAAAAGGCCACCTTTGAAATGCACGGGCCCTCTCTAAATGTTGTCATGGCTGACATCCTACCCTGGCAGGCTTGATCAGTATCTTTAGTGTGGCCACAACCCTGTCACTTGGAATGCAGGTGCCAATTCTACCCCCTCTTAACCAACACAAGAAGGCCACTCAGAGTGAGAGGTCTACAGTATACCTTGAGCCCCTAGTTTATAGCTGTCTTTTCAGAAAATGCACAGATTTAGCCATTAATCAATCAATCAATCAGAAAATTTGTAAAGCGCGCTACTTACCCGTGAGGGTCTCAAGGCGCTGGGGGGATGGCGGGGGAGCCGCTACTGCTCAAATAGCCAGGTCTTGAGGAGTCTTCTGTAGGTTAGCAGGTCCTGGGTCTGCCGTAGGAAGATGGGAGGGTGTTCCAAGTCTTGGCGGCGAGGTGGGAGAACGATCTGCCGCCGGAGGTCGCTCTTCGGATGTGGGGGACTGTAGCGAGGGCGAGGTCGGCGGAGCGGAGCAGGCGGTTAGGGGTGTAGAAGCTGAGTCGTCTGTTGCGGTATGCTGGTCCGGTGTTGTGGAGTGACTTGTGTGCGTGGGTGAGGAGTTTGAAGGTGATCCTTTTGTTGACGGGGAGCTAGTGCAGGTCTCTCAGGTGGGTGTAATGTGGCTGCGGCGAGGGATGTTGAGGATAAGGCATGCAGAGGCGTTCTGTATGCGTTGCAGTCGTTTCAGGAGTTTGGCCGAGGCTCCTGGGTAGAGGGCGTTTCCGTAGTCCAGTTTACTGCTGACGAGGGCCTGGGTGATCGTTCTTCTTGTTCCGGTGGGGATCCACCTGTAGATCTTGCGGAGCAAGCGGAGGGTGTTGACCTGTTTAGTCATGGAGAGAGTGGAGTTGAGGATAAACCCTAGGTTGCGTGCATGGTCGGTAGGTGTTGGAGCTGTTCCAAATGCGGTCGGCCACCAGGAGTTGTCCCAGGCCGAGGGGGTGGAGCCGAGCATGAGGACTTCCGTCTTGTGCGAGTTTAGTTTTAGTCGGCTGTTCTTCATCCATTTGGCGACATCTTTTATTCCTTTGTGGAGGTTGGTTTTGGCAGTGAGGGGGTCTTTGGTGGGGGAGAGGATCAGATGGGTGTCCGTCGGTGTATGCGATGATGTTGAGGTTATGTATACGGGCGACGTGGGCGAGCGGTGCCAGGTAGATGTTGAACAACGTCGGGCTGAGGGATGAGCCTTGGGGTACGCCGCAGATGATCTCGGTGGCTTCGGAGCGGAGAGGGGGAGGCGCACGCTCTGGGTTCTGCCGGAGAGGAAGGAGGTAGTCCAGAGCCTTGGCTCGGATTCCAGCGTCGTGGAGACTGGTGCGTAGTGTGCAGTGGCAGGCGGTGTTGAAGGCGGCCGATAGGTCCAGGAGGATGAGGGCTGCGGTTTCTCAGTTGTCTAGCAGGGCCCTGATGTCATCGGTGGCGGCGATGAGGGCAGTTTCGGTGCTGTGGTTGCTGTGGAACACGGACTGGGATGGGTCCAGTATGCTGTTCTCCTCGAGGTAATGGGTCAGTTGTTTGTTGATGGTCTTCTCGATGACCTTCGCCGGGAACGGGAGCAGGGAGATGGGCCGGAAGTTTTTGAGATCCTTGGGGTCAGCCTTGGGTTTTTTGAGTAGGGTGTTGATCTCAGCATGCTTTCAGCTCTCCAGGAAGGTTGCTGTCTCGAAGGAGATGTTGATGGCTTTCCGGAGATGGGTGTGATGGTGGTGCTGGCTTTGTTGTAGATGTGGTGTGGGCATGGGTCTGACGGAGATCCGGAGTGGATGGTGTTCATGATTTTGATGGTATCATTATGTTATGTTGGTCCAGGAGAGTAGGGGTTCGGTGCGGATGGTGGCCGTGGGGACGGAGGTTTCAGTGGTTGTCAGGGCGGTCATGACGTTGAAGCTGTCGTGGATGTCTACGATCCTGCGATGGAAGAAGGTGGCAAGGGAGTTGCACAGGTCTTGCGAAGGTGGGATGTTGTTGGTGTTGGAGCTGGGGTTGGAGAGTTCCTTCACAATGTTGTAGAGCTCTTTGCTGTTGTGTGCGTTGTTGTCTAGGTGGTCTTTGAAAGAGGCTCTTTTGGCGGATGTGATGAGTTGAAGGTGTCTGTGGGTGGCGTTCTTGTGAGCTACGTGGCTGTCCGGTGTCTGTTTGTGGTGCTATTTCTTCTCTAGCTTACGGCAGGTTTGCTTGGAGGCCTGGAGGTCTTCAGTGAAGCAGTTGGCTTTCTTGCTGGTGTGTCTGTTGGAGGGTTTCTTGATCGGGGCGAGGGTGTTGGTTCAGTCGCCGATCCATTGTCTGAGGTTGCAGGCGGTGGTGCCGGGGTCAGTGGGGTCCGCGGGTGGGCTCCGGGTGAGAGTGGTGGTTAGCTGGTCTTCGGTGACTTTGATCCAGCAGCGGAGAGGGATCTGTGGGGTGCGGTGGTGCGTGGTGGGTTTCCGTAAGGTGAAGTGGATGCAGCGATGGACGGTCCAGTGGATTTTGGTGGTGTGGTTGAAGGAGACGTGGGAGCTTGCGGAGAAGATGGAGTCAAGCGTGTGGCCGGTGGAGTGGGTGGGTGTGGTGACAAGTTGTCTGAGTCCGAGGTTGGCGAGGTTGGCGATCAGGGTGGTGGAGTTGCAGTCGCTGTTGTTCTCGAGGTGCAAGTTCAGGTCCCCAAGTAGAATGTAGTCTGTGGAGGTGAGGGTGTGTGTACTGACAAAGTTGGCAATGGAGTCGCTGAACTGCGGTCGGGGTCCGGGGGGTCTGTAGACGAGGGTTCCTCGGAGGGTGGTGTTTGAATCGGTGTGGATCTGGAAGTCCAGGTGTTCGGCGGTGCTGAGGGTGTCGTCGGGGGTTGGTCGAGACTCTGAGAGTGTTCCTATGGACGATGGCGATTCCTCCTCCTACTCCGTTGGCGCGGTCCCTGTGGGTAATTTTGTAGCCGTCCGGGATGGCAATGGTGATGTCGGGTGCCGAGGAGGGGATCAGCCAGGTCTCCGTCAGGAAGGCGATGTCTGGGGAGGTTGAGTCGAGTAGGTCCCAGAGTTCAACGGCGTGTCTGCGGGCGGAGCAGGTGTTGAGAAGAATGCATCTGAGGTGGTTGCGTTCTTTCCCGGTGGGTGGCTTGGTGGATTGGATGCGGGTGCAGCTTCAGTTCAGGGGGGCCAGGAAGCAGGTGGGAGATCGTCCGGTGTTGAGTGCGAGGAGGGTGATGGCTACGTAGCGGAGATGGGCGTCGTGGGGTTCGGGGGGGCCAGGGGTTCTGGCACTGCGCATGGTCCAGGCGTGGACGGGCGCAGACCGGCTTGCCTTAAGAAGAGGAGGTGGGAGGGAGGAGCAGCTGCGAGGAGGCAGTGGACAAATGGGCGGGCTGGGGGGTGGGGCCGCAGGGGGCACAGCGGCAGGAAAAATGGGTCAGGAACGGCGAGGGAACAGAATGCAAAGAGGGCACATAATCTAAGGGGAAAGAGAAAAAACAAACAAATTAAATGCTAAAAACAGAGGCAATACAGTACAAGCAGGGGGGATGGGGCCGCAGGGAGCACTGTGGCTGGAAAGACGAGGGCAGGAGTGACAAGGGGACGGAGGCAAAAGAGGGCACAGAATTAACAGTGCAAAACCGAAGGAGAAGAAAAACAAACAGTTTAAACAAAAACAAGCAGTACAGTGGAAAAACAAACAGTTAAACAAAAAACAAGCAATACAGTGCAAGCATACCTACGGCCAGCCACTGGTCACCAGGGATGAGGTGCAGGTGGTAGCCTGCGGGTGGAGGAGGGCCTCGAACTAGCGGCAGTGGCAGCAGCAGCGAGTAGGGAAACACAGACACTACAGGTGGTGCTGTTGCGGTATGGGGAGCAACCTGCCTGGAGCAAGGTCAAGGGTCAAGCCATCCCCCCAGCAGACAGCTGTGAATTGGAGACAGGTGGATAGGCATACAGAGCCATGAGTACAGACATTCCCACTTTCACAAAGTGGTTTTTCCACCATCATAATGTTGAATTCACCTGCACCACCGGAGCAGGTTCGCCATTATGAACTCATCGATATCAAACACTATACTGACACTCTTCTGCATGCAGTAAATCCAGCTCAACAGCCTTTCCACAGATCCCTCAGGCCAATCCAATATGAGGAGCAGCCCCTACTGTACCAAAACACTACTTGGTGCCATTTACAACCAGTGTATGTAGTGCACACACTACCTCTTCTCGATATCGCACATTGCCCCCAAGGAGTACTCAGATATAGCAAAAGACATGCAGAACATTGGCAAGTGTCTTCTTAAATGCCAAGCCTAGTAACAGTAACCTGCACACACAGGCCCACTCATGGCAAATCCGTGGCACAATTAAAGAACTACCTCCGTGGGTGGCACAACCAGTTCTGCTGCCCCAAGCAGGAGGTGCCCTAGGTATATGTCTTACCGCTAGACAAGGTACTTACAGCTAACTCAATTTAGCCAATCTTTCATACCCTAATCGCCAGTATGTATATGACAAGCACATCACTTTGGCACTGAATGGCAGTGTAAAAAGCGGTCAAAGTCCTTAGGCCAGTACATAGATCAGCAGAAAACCAGAAGGGACGAAAGCAAGAAAAAGGGAAAGCACACTAGAAATGGCCATCTCCAACAGAATTTATTAGGATTGGTATGTTTGATACAAAGGTAACACAGATCTGTGCAGTATGTGCATAAACACATTTATAAAGGAGGACTGTTTGAACCTGGGACCTCTTAACTATCTCACTAGAGCCGAAAATACATTGATCCCTCCCTTTGGTTCATTTACACCGTTCGGTGATTGGGATTAAATCCCAGATCCATAGCTCTAAAGTTGGTTCAAGTATTGGTACCACTAAACAGCACACTACACCTATAACTCTGGAAGACTCACACTCACATCACACTTAAGTCACATTTTTAGCTGCTAACATATAATTAAACTTTTAGCAAACTATAAATAATGCTCATTACATTTCTTTTCCTGGCTATCTTTTAGAACTCTTGTTTCCTCCTGTTCATTTCTTTCTTTCATATTTTGGCCGATATCTATGAATTACTTTACTCCACCCTTTATGTTTTTTCTCACTTTATCACTCTTATTGCTCTTCTCTGGCCTCTTCTTGCTTTTTCTGCTTGCTCATCTTGTTCGCCCCTTCCTGCTGAAGTGACAAGCAGAGCAGAATGACTTCAAGAGTCTCTTGGAATCCTTCATGTAGGCTTCATATCATAGCACAATCCTCATCAACACACTATTGATGAGAGAGTGCAGCAACCTATTGTAGCATTGTCATACAAGTAGCCTTGGGTTCTTTTGGGCACTCACACATTTGGAAGTCGTGCTGAAAATTCACTCAAACCTGCCTAATTCTTCTGGGGAGAGGAGTTGGCCTAACGGCTAGGGCGCTCAACCTCGGACCTGCGGATCTGGGTTCGAGTCTCGGTAACAACGCCAAAACATCCTGTGATTCTGGGCACATCATTTAATCTTCCCTTGCCTAACAAAAATGAATGTGTGTGCTCATGTAATGTAACTGGTGCTATGTAAAGTGCTCCGATACCTGATTCGGGTCAAGTTCGCTCTATATAAAACTCTGAAGAAAAAAAACTGTGGGGGAAGAACTAGAACTTTACATGTGACTCTGCTCAGACACCTGCTGTGTGCCGAGTAGTACCTGACTATTCTGCACAGAGCAGACCCTTTTACATCCGGTGATCCTAAAGGTTTCGGTACAGAGAGGAGAGGCCAATAAGAGTGACTGACAGTCGCCAACATCTGCTAAGGCAGACACACTTCAAAAGGACACACTGTTGATGCGCCTCAAACACACACACAGCCTACAAAGACAACTCTACCCTGTTCACATGCACACACACATCCAACCTGCAGAGGTACATCAATAATAGAGATATGTGGGTGCGTGGCTAAGCCGTGAAGCATGTTGGCCGCAGCTTAGTGGAGCTCGCAACTCCCTATCATCCCCCGTCTATCCGATACATTTATCAGCAGCTCAAAAGTACAGTCAGTGGATGGGAAGGTGTCCGGTGCAAGATCCTGAGGTGGCGGACCCCAAACATCGATCAGAGGCAGAGAGACAGACGTGTCTGCAGTGAGGCCTGGGCGGTACGGTGAAGCCGGGCCTCGTGTGGTGGTAAAGGTAGTGAGCGAGTTTCTTCCCTGTGGCTCTACCACAGAGTATCATTGACCGGGAGGAGTCCGGTGTACATCCCTGCAGCGACCGACCGGAACATCGATCTGAGGTCCGGAGCAGGCGCCACATAGGCTGAGGTGAACGCCGGGGCCTCGGGAGGAGGCACAGACGGTAAATAGCCCCAGATTCCCCAGTGATCAGACCCGTGACTGACACCGCGAGACTAAGGCCCCACGGACCGGAGGCTGTCCGGAGTTTCCCCCACCCCCCTTCCTCGGGGTGAAGACAGTAGCGATGTGTGCCAGGTCCAACAGGGCGATAAATCGCGACGGAGGCCTGCGGGTGAAGCGAGAGCCAGGATTACACATAGTGGCAGAGGTGTAGTGGGGGCACACTCACTCGGCCCTCAGTCTCGTGGCGGCCAGGTCGGCCATGCCGCCAGGCTGAAAGCTTTATCTACCCATAGTTATTGCCTCGTGCCAGCCCGAGGGTGCAGAGAGGCGGGGGCCCCATTTAAAGAACAGTGACTTCAACGGCACCTACTACCCCACTACAAAAAAAAAGGGCGCAATCAGGGCACTCAGCAATCGGGAGCAAGGCTACTCATCTAAGACACTCTTAAATGTGAGCCGGGTTACACGCTACTCCCACTGGTGGGTGCCTGCCAGTTTGTTTCCCCGACGCAGGGACCGGAACAGTGACTGACCTATACCCCGCCAGGGGGCACCGCCATTGCGGCCTGTCACCCGGTGTTTGCCATTGACTCTTCAAGGGGTGCAACTTAGCATAGCTTCTGTACTCTTGGCCCCCTTGAGTTGGGGCGTGGGTGAGTAGGGCCAGCAGCCAAACGGGCACAGGAGCCAGGTGCCAAAACCGCCAGCACCTACCCGATCTCCTCCTGTCTACGGGGCTGACCCCTGGGAGATCACCAACAGGCCCGGGTGGGATGGCAGGGTGGTCACCACCGGCGGGAGTAAATCAGCACTGTTATCCTTGTTGTGATCCATCGCTGTTGTCCTATTTGATGATAGGTGTTCATGGATTGCGCAAGGAGGGCGAAGAGAATTGCTATGGCTAGATCAACAGGGGTGGTTCTTGACTTTACCCAGAAGCTGGGTGCCAAGCCCATGCAGGCCTTGTTGAACATTTATAAGGCCAAAAGCATTGCTATAGTAAAGTACGGCTCTGAAATGTGGGGCTATAATAACTGCACAAAGCTTCAAATTGTTGAAAATAAGTTTCTAAGAAGCCTGCTCCCCGTCCCCCAATCCACTTCCTCGTATATAATTCATCAAGAGGTGGGTCTCGACTATGTTTCTGATCTGATTAGAATGTCTCCCATTCTCAAATGGATCTGGATCTGGTCTAATCCTGATTTGGTGTTAAATAAAGAGATCATACAAGATTGCATGGCTTTAGATAGGGCAAGTAGTATGCCATGGTTGAGACATTTGAAAAGCACGGCGGAGTGGTTAGGTCTACCAAACTTGTTGGACAGCCCAGAAAATATATGTAAAAAAGATCTTGTGTGGGCCAAGACCTCATTTCAGCACATAGCATCATCAGAAAGAGAGGCCTTGGAATTATTGAAACCCACTGTCCGTGCTCACCAGCTCCTAAAAATGTCCTATTTTATGGAGCCTTACTTGGATACTGTTACCAAGTCCCAACATCGTTTTCTTTTGACGAGATTTAGGTTTAATTATTTAAATTGTTTTCTGGCTGATCCTTTAGGCTGGGCCAAGATAGAAGACCTGGGTCCTTGCGCATGCGATTGTTTTTCGAGGCAGGATACTATGCATTTTGTCTTATTCTGTGACTTTTATTTACCTATTCGCAGGCGTTATATCCTTCCGGTTTTAAAAAAGAAAGGTTTTTTGCAGGCGAGACCAGATCTTTTATACCTGCAATTGCTGAGCAATCCTTGGGAAACTTTCAGTATTGCTAGCTTTTTAGTAGCAGCAGTTAGAGCACGGAAAAAAGGAAGTAGCAACTGAAACAAGTTTATGTGTCCGGATTCTGTTACGTATGTTTAGCCCTATTTCACATAAAATGTTTTGATATTGTCTGTATTTTAGAGTGATATTTGCATATTAGGAATTGTGGCGATGTTATATTAATGGATGATTTTATGCAATAATTCTTTTCATCTTGTAATGTCGATGAGTATTTTTAAAACACTTTTATGGTTTTTAATAATAACCGAATAAAGTAATTTTGACTGACTGACCATTGCTGTTGTCACACCCGGGACAAGGTAAAGCAGTGCAATGTTGTCAACTAGGGGCAACAAACCTGTGCAGCAGAATAGATTGGACAGATAAACATTCCCCAAAGCATTTGTGCTTGACCCCTCCCCTATGGGCAAGGGTGGGGGAGCACAAGGAGAAGTAGATCCGGAACCTACGCTCAAAGACGTCCTAGAAGCGATCGCCAGGATCAAGACCTCACTGGAACATAAGATGAACGCCATTACCGTGGAGGTCAATTTGCTCAGCACAGATATGAATAAACATACTGAACGAGTCAAAGAAGTTGCACTCACTCCCGTGAGCCTATCAGACTTAGAACGTTATACCGCTGCTGCAATCGGAGAATCGTCATTGCCATTGCTTTTACACTGTTTGCTGGAGGCTAGCTCCTTTTAAAAATATATTTCTGTTAAAATTTGTTGACGCTCGAAAAAATTGTTTTTAACTGCTTTAGAGCTCGGTTTATTGTTTAGGGACCCCACACCCCCCCATCTCTCGCATTGCCTGCACTATAATCAAATTAAAAGCATTTTTCACCACTTTGGTGAATCTTTCGCCGCCTCACGCCGGTCCGCCATCTTGGGTGTGGGCTAGAGACGCTGACACCACGCTTTGGGGGTTAGCAGGCTAGTTTTTGCAAGTGTCTCGAGCCACACACTATAAATAATCATCAGTATGCAGGCGCGCAGCGATCGCGCCGGAGGAGCGCCAGAGGAAAGCCCGTCTGTGCCCGTCCGGGCCAGGACGGGCCCAGGGGCCACAAACTCTGGTCAAATACGTACATACTCGCCTGATGTATTATGGGCACTAAAGACTGATTCTATCTGTCTAGATGAAGCTACCTTGGCCACCTTGCAAGCCGATGCCCTGGTTCAGACTACAGGTACAGGCCCCAGGATTCTCCCCACATTTACTAGCTGCCAGCCACATGGCCTAAGGTTCGCGACACTTAACACGCGCTCTTTACAAAAGCACCACTTAGAAGTCTTCTCTCTACTGCTTGAGGGAGACATTGATATCCTCGCCCTTTCTGAGACTTGGCTTGGCTCCGCCTCTACGCCCGACATCTTGGCTGCCCTACCCCCAGACTATGACGCGATCTGGCATAACCGCCCAAATTACTGTAAAGGTGGGGGTGTGGCCTTTTTGTTTAAAAAATGTCTTGTAGTGGAAGAGGTTATAGCACAAAATTGTGCCTGTGCGGAACTGTTAGGGATTAAGGTTTCGTTTAAATCCTCATGCATAGTAATACTGGTGGTTTATCGCCCGCTGCAAAGTTCTCCGGATTTCAATGACATCCTTTTTGAACTTTTGACGGACTTGGCCACCAGATACAAGTCCCTTCTGGTGGTAGGTGACTTTAATTACCACTGGGACAAAGTACCCTGAGACCCCATGGTGACTGAGTTCGAAGCTAATCTTTCGGCGCTCAACCTGCAACAGTTAGTGGTGGGTCCGACTCACGTGAAAGGGCATACACTAGACCTTGTTTGGTCCTCCCTGCCTAACACAGAAATAATGGAGGTTAGCCCATGCATTTGGTCGGACCACTTCATGATAAAGTGTTGGGTTCCAGGTGACCCAGTGAGGGATGCCCCGAATAAGTCACGGAGGAAAATTCGTCCTTGGAACAAGGTAGAAGCCGACCTTCTAATTACGACCCTGCTCTCCTCTACTCCCACTAACATGAGCGGTACAGATTTGGACCATGATGCTAGGATGCTAAAGACCTGGATGCTTACTGCTCTGGATAAACTTGTCCCTGAGCAGTTGGAGAGTATTAGAACTAAAGGGAAAGGAGCGCCATGGTTTGACGCCTCCTTGAAACAGAAGAAGCAAGCCCTCCGTAAGGCAGAGAGAAGGTGGAGACTCCACTACTGTCAAACAGAGGCTGACATTTTTAAAACTTTGCTCTCAAAATACAAGGCAGACATCCTGCAAAGAAAGGCTGCTTTTTATGAGGGAAGAATTAGGGAAGCAACAAACATACAGCGAGAGACCTTTAGGGTTAAGGGAACTCACACAACGTGAAGGGAAAATCTCGGCGTGTGACCAACCAGACTGTGACTCCTTCCAAACTTTCTTCCTTCGGAAGGTACAGGATAACATCACTGACATCAATGCACGGCCAGCTACAACCATGCTGCCTAGTCAGACTACTCAGCTGCCGTCCATGACTCTGAATAGCTTTCCTCCCATCGACGACAAGTGCCTAGTGGAACTGGTCGGACAAATCAAGTCAGGTTCAAACATAGACCCATGCCCCCCTAAAGTTTTCAAAATGGCCCTGCCAGGCATCCAGCTTCAGGTACTGAGTTTACTGAACAACTCATTGAAAACAGGTTATCTGCCAACTCGGATGAAAGAAGCCAGGGTCTCCCCACTTTTAAAGAAAGCAGGAACGGACACGAAAGCCTTAAAAAACTACAGGCCCATCTCGCAGTTACCTTTTCTAAGTAAGATCTTGGAAAAGCACGTCCTCAGCACTCTAGCCGGCCATCGGGAAGAACATCGTCTCCTTCATGCCAGGCAGGCGGGGTTCCGGCCCCAACATAGCACAGAACTAGTCATGGCCTCGGTCGCCGATGAGCTAAGAGTCAGGGTAGATAATAAACAGCCATGCGCCCTGATTCTCTTAGACTTATCGGCGGCCTTCGATACGGTCAGTCATACCATCTTACTGGACCGTATCACGATATTGGGGATCACAGGCCAGGTGCTAAAGTGGCTAGAATCCTTCCTGTCAGGTCGAACCCAGAGAGTGCAGCTAGGAGACCAACTGTCTGAGATCAGTGAAGTGACTTGGGGGGTGCCCCAGGGGTCGGCTTTATCCCCCCTGCTTTTTAACATCTACTTACAACCATTGGTGGAGGAGCTTATGCGTATGAACTGCGAATTTTTCAATTACGCAGATGATACCCAGCTATGAGTCCGGCTGGATGATACCAAAGAGGCCCAGGAATCAGTGAGGAATGTGCTCAGCTTCACAGTCAACTGGATGACTAACAATCTGTTGAAAGTGAATGCTGACAAAACGGAGGTGCTAGTGATCAGCAACAAAGAGGACCCCTGGAGTGACCTGTACTGGCCTCCTGAGTTGGGAACCACCCCGTCTCCTGGTACTGCAGTAAAAAGCTTAGGGCTAAGGATCGTCACGGATCTCTCAATGGCCCCTCAAGTCTCGGCTGTCGTCGGATCCTGCATTGGTGTGTTGAGGCAACTACGAAAGTTAGTCCCTATACTATCTGCCTCCACCCTGCAATCGATCGTATCTGCCACAGTCATTTCAAGGCTCGACTATGGCAATGCCTTATATCTTGGCCTGCCACAGAAGCTGTTGAGGAAGCTGCAGGTGGTGCAGAATGATGCAGCTAGGCTGATCCACTCCCTGCCTAGAAATTCGCATGCAACCCCCCTGCTTCAGAGGCTGCACTGGCTCCCAGTGAAATTTCGAGTCCAGTTCAAATGTCTCTGTGTGGCCCATAAGGCACTCTTTGGGAAAGCCCCAGAGTACATTAAGCAACATTTGAAGAGGTATATTCCTGGGAGACCGTTGCGCTCAGGAACAACCTCGAATCTGATTCAACCTAGGTTCAAATTAAAAACTAAAGGAGGTAGGGCCCTGTCTGTGCTTCTTCCACAACTGTGGAATGAGCTCCCGCATACCTTGAAGGAGGAATCACAGCTTCTATCCTTCAGAAAGAAACTAAAAACCCATCTTTTTAGAAAAGCTTTCATGACAGTCTAGGCGGTGGAATACCTGAGGGTTCTATGGGCACCAGTGTGTTATGTTCTTTTGTTAAGCGCTTAGAGACCGGCGGTGATAGGCGCTATATAAATATTCTTTAACATAACATAGTGGAAGATACCTTCCAACTACAATCAGATGTCAAAGACCTGCAAACGTTCTGGAAATTCGCAGAAACCAAGCTGGATGCCTGCAGCAAAACAATGTGCAAATCGTAGGTGTCCCGGAAAAATCAGAGGGGCAGCCCACCACCGATCTCTTCGTGGAATAACTCATCCTTAAACACATGTAGCCCAAGGGGCTCATAACATTTTTCATCATCGAGAGGGCCCATACAGTCCCCGGGGGCTGGCCAAAACCCGGGGCCCCCCCTCGTCCGGTCCTGGCCAGGGTCCTCAACCTCCGAAACCGAGACGTTATACTTCAGCATGCCAGGGCGAGGCCACCCTTAAAATACGAAAACGCGGACATAGCCTTCGTCCCGGACTTCACCCAGCTAGTCCAGAGGCAGAGAAGCTCCTTTCTGGGGATCAAAAAGATGGCGAGAGACAAAGGTTACAAGTACGCCATGCTGTTCCCAGCCAGGCTTCGTGTGGAGGTGGACGGCGGGGCCTGGTATTTCGAACACCTAGAATCAGCGGCGGAATGGTTGGAGAGTCACTGATTGGTGATCCAAATGATTCTGGGGTAATACAGATGGGGGGGTACGGGTGTGAATAGAGGGCGGGGGAGACGTAGATGTTGGCCTATGTGCTAATTTCATCAAGATGGAGGGTTGGAACTAGCGCAGGGGCTCACCAGCAGATATATCTGTAAGTTATGAACCTTTCTCAAGCATAACATTGAGTGACATTTTGATTCACATGTAAGGGATTACACAATTGTATTCATTGTGATGGAGGGGGCACCACATACCCCACTTTTCTACGCTTAATTACCTTGTGGGGCGACAGACACTCTGCAAGTTGGATCATGGGCAGTTTGAAGCCCAGAGTGCCGGGACACAGGGTGTGGGGCGGTTAGGGGGGAATGTTAATGTTAAGTTTTGAAACCTATGCAAGATTTTTTCGATCGACTACATCAAGTTTTAATGCAGTGTAGGAGAGATTTAATCACATAAGTTCAGATGGATGATGTGAATAATGTGAACCCACAATCAAGATGGATCACTAGATCGCGCTTACAGAATACGATTTGTTGTTATTCTAGTGAGTTTTGGTCCATGATTCTAATTATAGGTTTTGTACAAATACTTTTTTGGATAATATTGAGATATGAGGCTTAAGGTCTCCTGGGTACAGACTGTGCCAATATGGCCGTTGTATTATGTAAGCGCGATCTAGTGATCCATTCTTGATTGTGGGTTCACATTATTCATTGGCATGTTGGAGTGACGGTTTTGTCCCCTTGTTTAACTATTGGCTTTATGAAATGCAAAGAATTCCCATGTTTTGGACAGTATACACGTTCAGTTATATACTGGGCAGTCTGTCTAAAGATGGCCGCCACCCTTTACCTTGCAATGACGTCATCGTGCCCTTAGCGTTTTATTCCGGAAACAATGGCGATTACACGTGACCCTCGAACTTAGCAGTCGGGAGTCCCTGGGCTAAGCATGGCTGGTTCTCTAACATCTTTATAAGAAAGTACAAGTAGCGCTGTTTGTATTCATGGACGTTTTGATTCCATTTATGGGTTCTTAAACTGATAAACCGATGCTAACTGTGTGACACGTGTTGTTTTGCAGGCAACTTCATGGCTTACTTTTTACGTGAGTTAAATTGGAATATTTATCACTCGGGTGTATCACTATTGGTGGCTGCAGGGTAGTTATAATTAAATAATAATTGTGGACCATATGTTGTTTTTTTAGATGACCCGTCTGCCATGTTTTTCCACGTGAGTAGCCCTGTACCATTTGATAAAAAAGTTTGGACGTATGATTTTAGGGCACTCTTTAGTTTAATGTTATTGTGGTTTGCCTTTACAGATTTCACAGTGTGTGATTAGCTAGACATGTGAGTAGCGCTGGTCATTTATTGTATTTTATTTTGCACAGTTGTGGCATAGATCTTTGGCACTCAGTTTCTCTTGAGACACTTTTTTGAATTTTATAAGGGATTCAGTGTCCCTGGAGACGTTTGAGTTACCTGGTTCTGGTGTTTTGATTGAAGCTTTTCCTTTTACTTTTCATATTACCTTTCGATTCACGCTATTCACATCTGTGGTCGATGGTTTTTAGCTGGCTCAATTCTTTCTGTTTGAATTCACATTAGTGGCATTTGCGCACTTTTGTTTTCTTTGTGTGTTGAGCAGACTACATATACGTCTGTGTGTCATTGGGTGATATGTATCATTGTTGTTGTTGTTGTTTTTATGATATTAGATGTATATGTGCAACTTTTCTGTCCTGACGATGGTCCCAAGGATCTGCTAGACCAACGGGGGACCGAAACGTCAACGCCCAACACTGTTTTTGCATAATTGTTAAATATATTGGATGCTAATTTAACTATATGTTGTGTTTAACTCTCATCAATGTGGTTTTATTGATTATTCATAACTAATGCGAAAGGTGTTTATATATAGTACCGTCAAATAATATATGATTGTGTCGGTAGTATGTTCTGTTGCCAGATATCTATTTGATGATGTTACAAGTGGAATAAAAATATACAGTTTTGATATATTCAGGTATATCTGCATTCAATCCCTGTGACTTTTCAGACTAAGTGTTCATGTATATGACATTATCAGAAATGATTAATAATTCTTAAATGTTTCCTCTAAGGACAATGTGCTTTTGTTATTGAATATACCCAGTCCCGAGGGGATTATTGGGTGGCTCTTTTGGATATCTATTACTCCGTGATATTGCACTCCCCACCCTCACAGACGAGAATCATGAGTATCTGAAGTCTGCTTTCTCGGATGATGAGGTGGCTCAGGCGATACGGGCGATTCATTCGGAGAAAGCATCAGGCCCCAATGGCATACGAATCGAGTAATACAAGCTGAGACTCAATGTTCATGGATAGCAGGGAAAAGGGGACACTTCCTATAGATCAAAGGATAGCAAACATTGTGGTCATTCACAAAGAGGGTAAACCCAAAGTCTGTTCAACCTATGGACTGATATCACCACTCAGTGCAGAACCCAAGATCCTAGCAAAACTATTGGCAATACGTCTGGTAAAAGTGATTGACAGCCTAGAACACCCTTACCAATCAGGCTTCATGCCGCACCGCAACACAGCCTTAAATCTACGCAGACTGCACGGAGTGTTGGGCAGACCCATAACTATCCTAGAACCAGCATTACTAGTATCGCTAGACGCCACCATGGCGTTTGACATGGTGGAATGGCCATATCTCTTTGCCGTAATAGACAAATTGGGATTCGGACCGCAATTTGTGAGCTGGATCCGGCTATTATACTCACAGCCCATGGCTCAAGTTGTCGTGAACAATAGCAGGTCAATGACATTTCAACTAAGCCGAGGTACGCGCCAGGGGTGTCCTCTACCGCTTCTCCTTTTTGCTTTAGCCCTGGAGCCCCTGGCGGCATGGATCCACAGAGATCCAGTGATCCGCGGTATGCGCTGGTCCCTGGATTGGGATGATAAGATATCACTATATGCAGATGACATTCTGCTATGTCTGAGCTCCCCGAGAGCCTCTTTAATATGCCTGCTGGACATCCTAGCAGTGTTTGTCAGATACTCCGGGTTTAACTTAAACTGGTACAAATCCGTGGTTTATGTCTTGCAGGGAGAGCCGTCTGTCCTCCCAAGGAGCTGCCCGATCCAGATAGCGTCAGATGGCTTCCGCTACCTAGGCACATTTATTAGATTAAGCTCCACGCTCCGCTTCACCCACAACCTCCTACACCAATTCAGAGATTGAAAAGAGATATCAAAACTTGAAATCTTTGCCCCTTTCTTTGTTGGGCAAGGCTGTCCTTTTCAAAATGATGGCTCTGCCCAGTTTCCTTTACACTCTCCGGAACTCTATGGATCCAGTTCCCAAATCATATTTTAAAGCGATAGAGAATCTTCAAAGAGATCTCTTATGGGACGGTAAACCCTGGATTGCCCTAGCGTAACTCACCCTCAACTGGTACGATGGTAGCATCAGTCTCCCAGATATTAAAAAATATTATTGGGCAGCCCATCTAGCTGCTATAAATCAGGGAATGTACGGTCTTCCGGACAACCCTAGGTAGGCTATGGATAGAAGGCCCCTCCCAGGAGGGGACTATAGTAGAGCACTCAATTCCAGGCCCCGTAAATACCCCCTCACAGGTCCGACCGCACATTCAGTCCACATATAGCATGTGGTGAGCAAACATCTGGGATGGGACCGCAGATGCACACTGGCAACTGCCCTCTGGAATTCTGAAAAATTGAGCAACCTGTGGCAAACTAAAGGGGTTTGATAACAGGACCTTATTGAATTTCCCAGATTAAAGACCTCTGGGTCAAAGATGAAATCCTTCCTTTTACCTCCCTACAACAGCAATATAGTCTGACGGACACTGAGCACTACAGGTATCTCCAAGTTCGGCACGCGCCTCCATGCGCACCTCACTAGTAAGTCCCCCCTCCCAGAAGCCACCCCCTTAGAGGATAGATTACTTGATGGTCACCTTCCCAAAAAAAAACATCTCCCTGATCTACAAAAAATGAATTAACAATATGGAAGACCCCCTCCAGTCCCTCAAGGAGAAATGGATGAGGGACAGCCTAGAACTGGATGCGGAAGACTGGCGAGCGGCGGTGTGGCGGTCCAGGCAAGGTTACGTTTAGTACAACTTAAAATTTTACACAGGGTCTACATAACTCAGCCGAGGTTGGTCCATATGGACAGGACAGATAGTGGGGAGTGCAGACGTGAGTGTGGGGAGGTTGGCACCTTTATCTACATTATATTGGAATGTGAACTCAAACAAACTTACCGGCATGCCTTACATCGCACTCTTCGTGAGGTACTCATAATCAAGTTACAGCCGGATGCACGCAGGTGCCTCCTCAACATTTGGGAACCGTCAGACCTCACCTCTTACACCAAGCAATGGGCAGCTCAGGCAGTAATGATCATTAAAAGAAACATTGCAGAAAATTGGGAGGCCCACCAACCGCCCACATTAGGAAAATGGAAGGAAGATTTAGACTGGTGCAGGTTCCGGGAAAAATCAGTCTATGTAGCCAGAGGGTGTCCCAAGAAATGGAACAGAGTGTGGGGGCCTTGGAACTCATATAGAGGAAATATCCGCACCCCACCGGCACCCATGGATGAAGACGAGACTCTTGTAACCCCCTAATGGTCATATATTGTTCATTGTGACTTGATACTCTGTGACCCGAGTCGGAAACATGGAAGATGTAATGTCTCTTGCTCATGTGTCGATGTGATGTGTTGGGTCAATGATGTTTAATAAAAAGAGTTATTAATTTAAAAAAACAGAGACATGTACGTTCCACTGCTTGAAAGGCCTCCTACCTGGGAGACCCAAGGTCAGTGCACCCACAATCCCTGCAGCAGACACACAACCTTTGCAGCAGATAATGCTATAAGCCAACCTATGCAGCTGGAAACTATTGCAATGACTGAGGTTTTACCTAGACTGAGACATGAAAACAGGGGCAAAGGGGCATGGGGCAGCAGAGAAGGTTTGATGTTCAACTGCCTGAGGGACATGCTTCTGACATAGGGGTACAGGTGGGCAAGTCAACAAACTAACAGCGAGAGCCGAGAAAAGAGTGTGCACAGATTTCTCAAGGAGCGCTAAGATGCAGTGCAATGTGAACAGAATTTTCACAGTGCAGTAAGATGCAGTGCAGTGGCACAAATTTCTCAGTACAGTAAGATGCATTGTAGTGACACAGATTCCTTATAGTGCAGTAAAGTCCAGAGTGCACAGATCTGTCACAGTGCATTAAGATGTAGTGCTGCGTGCACAGATTCCTCATAGTGCAGTAAGATGCAGTGCACAGATTCCTCACAGTGCAGTAAGATGCAGTGCAAAGATTTCTCATAGTGCAGAGAAATGCAGTGCAGTTTGCACATATTTATCACAGTGCATTGAGATACAGTGCAGCGTGCACAGATTCCTCATAGTGCAGTAAGATGCAGTGCACAGATTCCTCACAGTGCAGTGAGATGCAGTGCACTGTACACATATTTCTCACAATGCATTAAGAAGCAGTGCAGTGCACAGATCCTCTCTTTAAAACAAATGATGACCACAAACACCCCCAGGGTAGGACGGAAAGGCCCCCCCCCCCCCAGGTCCCTGGATAGAAGAGCCCGGCTCCTGACAGAGATTTCCCCAGGATCATTCAGTCTATTTCTACAAACACAGCACAAGGTGCTGACAATCTCCTACCTGAGCAGAAACCTGTGCAGACATTTCCAGACGCTCTCCTCCTCCTATGGCTGGGGTGGGGCAGGTGCAGATTTGGGGTCTGGGAGAGGTGGTGGGGGGGCTTTGAGGGTCTGAAGATGAAGATAACTGCACAGACAGACAGGGCGTCCTTCCTCCTCTGCAGCAGGCTGGACACAGAGAGAGGCCGGAAATGACGTCAACATCTGCTGCTTGTACTGTCTCTGCCACTGCTGACCTAGAATAGGAAACCCTTCGCCCTTTCACAAAATGAGCTCAGTGGATTTCCTCAGCAGGCGAAGTGCGCCCTCTGCTGGCCACTTAAAGAACCATCACATCCAGTCTCGAGTGAATTCACACAAACAAGCATTTTGTGGCAGGAGATATCTGGGTTTTTAGAAGTCAAAGAAATGAATGCTTTTAAGATACATACAGTCCTCGTACAGGGTCTCACCCTTGGTTACTGCTGTAAAAAAGTATTTACAGCTTGTCTTCATATGACCATCTTCAAAACACTGATGCAGAGGACTACAGAGTATTTACAGAGATTGTCACGTGAAAGTGACAGTTTATATTTCATTGAATATATGAGAATACGTGTTAGTGGTGCAATTAAACTGATCAGCTTATTAAGTTTAACTTTTTATTTTTTGAAACTCATTATTTATCTGTTTTTTTCAAATGCACAGCATGGTACATAGCAAAGTAAATAGAGAAAAATACCATGCAATTTCATACACCAGACCAAATATAGTGTGACATAAGTCATATGTCAAAGCGAAAATTTAAATAACAGATTTTTTTCTAATCTTTCTGTGTTTTTGGGTTATTTCTTATCATAGCTGCCAAGGTTTCAGATTGCTATGAGTCACATTTCAATGACTATGAGTGACACTTTCTGGCCAGCATAATTAAGCGAAGAAGAAGAGGAAAGCATATAAATATCAGAAATTACACCCATCTGAGCAACAAGATATTAAAACGTTAAGTGCTGCAAAGCACCAGAAATGGAAGGGCACCGACCTAGTGCCCTTGTAAAGTCAGAGGCACAACACTACTGTCAAATGCTGTAATTAGTTAAAATATTTAAAAACACTCCTAAAACCATTTATAAGCAATAGCTGTTTTTTCCTTTTTTTACCGAGTTTTATTTAGCGCAAACTTGACCCGCTTTACATAGCACCAGTTGCGTTACTTGAGGACACATTCATCGTTTTGTTAGGCACGAGGAGATTAACAGCCTGATTCATCAAGCTTAATTGCGCTCGCAAAGGGCCAGATTCTGAGAATCTGGCCCTTTGCGAGTGCAATTTTAGCATTTGGGATTCATCATCCCAAATGCAAAATTCGCTATTAAAGAATTCGCATATTTGCGAGGAATTGCATTTAAGGAATCTCTATTTGAGATTCCTTAAATGCAATTCATGAACCATTTTAAAATACCGAAATCGCTATTTTGGGCCGCTATTTACCGCGCGGTCAAACCTCGTGGTAAATAGCGAAAACTCAGAAAAATGCATTTAAATTTGCATGTTACACACACACATGTCCTTTGGACATGTGTGTGCGCAACACCAATGTAGATTACATTTCAGGGGTGCTACAGGGTGTCCTTTGGACACCCCTGGCACCCTTGAAATCGCTATCTTATTTGCGATTAGCAAATTGCTATTCGCAAATAAGGAATAACTCCCCATTCATTCCTATGAGCCTTTAGGCCCATAGGAATGAATGGGGAGTTATTCCTTATTTGCGATTAGCAATTTGCTAATCGCAAATAAGGAATGTGTAGGAATCGCATTTCTTTATGCAATTTCTACATGAATCCCGTTTTGCAAGTCCTTAATAGCGATTCCTTACGAATCGCTATTAGGGGCTCGCAAAACGGGAGAATGATGAATCAGGCTGTAAGTGATTTGACCAGAATCACAGGACTTTCAGTGTCATTGCCGAGACTCGAACCCGGTTCCCCAGATTTGAGGTTGACCGCCCTAGCTATTAATTTTCGCCATGCATGCCATGCAAGCTATTTCTGTGATAATGACTGATGGAGCTAAATCTGTTTGTCTATTTCTGTATTAAACATGCAGCACAAATGGTGTAATTCATAAGTATATATGCGGAATGCTGTGATTTATGTCTCGAATCAGGAGGCATGCTGGACGAGAGAGGAGCTCTCTGAACTGGTGGATATCACCAGCTTCAAACTACTACTGTTGCCAGGCGACAGCAACAATTCCAGGGGCCCGGGCAGGCAGGAAATTGAACTAGGGACATGTTGCCACAGCTTCAGATACCTGTTGGGAGGATGGGCCGGTGTTCTAAGAGCACAAAAAGACAGGGAGCTCAGAACAACGTTACACCCGCAGAAAAGCAATTAGTCATTCCAGCTTTCACCAGCCTTAGTACACCCCCTGGGCCCTAGGCATTTTGCTGGCAATCAATCGAGGCAAAGGAGGAACTTCACTGGCCAGGCGGATTTCTCTGTCTCATGCTGGACCCGGGTCCAGTCTTGTAGAATGTGAGCGGCCCGACACAGATTTCCACTGCCTCACCCATCATAATTATAGTCAGCTAACAGAGTCTAGGTCACAGCCTGGCAGGCTGCTGTATTTCAAAACACACTCACTAGCAAAATAAAAATCTTTCATTACAGCTGCCACATGCACCGGCGCGCCACGGGGCACGACCTCAGTTTAGTTGCATGAGTATGGCCAACCCTGCCGCATACCAAGCATCAGGCGTTAGACTAATGCATTTCAGTGTGTTGGTCCGCATCACTGCACTGAAATGTGAAGTCACTCATTATAGCGCCTCCTCAGCTGCTATAATGCACCATGGCTGAGTGGCAATGCATGTTGTGCACTGTTCCCGTTAGGTTTCAGGGGCGTGCTCATGATCTGCTCCTCGCAGCTCTCTACTTTTTTACAATGCATTGGGACTGGACACACCACGGGCCAATACGATGCCCCATTACTTGGCTACTTAGATACTTAAATATTATTGTGAAGCCTGGAGACATTTTAAAAAGTGGGTGGTGGGGTTGAGTCACGGGATCAGTCCTGCAGTGCTGCCATCCCATGCAACCTGCAGTGGTGCAAGTGCGTGACATTTCAGGAATTGTTCACTGACACTTGTCAGTGTGTTGGGCAAATTAATGTTAACGCAGGACCTCTTCGCCGCTCACACCACAGCATTGTGGATGAGGATCGATTACCGGAAACAGAGTTGGCCACACCTGCCATTTTGGTGTAGCTGGTCAGAATTGCCATATGCTCACTAGCCCAGAGGTATGGATTCCGTGAGTTACCATGTCACACACAGGCTGAGCCCACCAGTTCCAGCAAAAAAGCTGATGCCAGTCCGAGTCAGCAGCCTGCCCCCTGCCAGAGTGAATACTGTCCCCGCAACACACACAAAGGAGTAGGAAAGTGGATAATAAAAGTTGGCACGCGCTCAGTGAGAAAAAAGTACCCTCACTCACAAAACTGTGACATGCCTCCTCATTGGGCTTGCTTACAAACAATCTTGCGTTCCATAATGCCCTTTTGCCTCATGAACATCTATCTGGAAATAAAACTAAATAAAATATGAGAAATACAAACAACTGAACATGCTGTGTGGCTAAAGAAAAAACTTGATGAATGAAAACATAGGAGAGACACGAGTTAATGCGAACCTTAGGTGTAAGAACACAGAAGTACCATTAGATGTCAGAAATCCAATACAAACTTTACTACACACTACCTAGAGGAACACCACACAGTAAATGACCTATCCTGGATGGTGCTGGACTAGCCCAGAATCAGACCATGTACAAGAGATAAAAAGAGATTACTTCTAATGGGGGAACAGAAGTGGGTGTACAGACTAAAAACCCACGTGTTGGGATTGACTGATGATATTCCTTGGAACACCCTGTATATATAAAGTTGACCACTTTATAGACTCCAGTTTTGATTGGTGGCTCCCTTGCCCCATGAGCATCTATCTGTGAATAAAACTAAATAAAATATGAGAAATACAAACAACTGAACATGCTAGGCGGCAATAGAAAAAACTTGATGAAGGAAAACGTGGGAGAGATACAAGTTAATGAGAGGAGTTAGGGGAGAGGAGTTGGCCCACCGGCTAGGGCGCTCGACCTCGGACCTGGGGATCTGGGTTCGAGTCTTGGTAACGACGCCAAAAACCTCCTGTGATTCTGGGCAAATTACTTAATCTCCCCGTGCCTAAAATGAATGTGTGTCCGTCCTCATGTAACGTAACTGGTGCTATGTAAAAGCGCTCTGATACCTGATTCGGTTCGGGTCTAGTTCGCACTATATAAAACTCAGCAAAAAAAATAAATAAATGAGAACCTTAGGTGTAAGAAGGTTCCCTACATTTAACATTATCTATGTATTGTATCGGTTTAAACATGTATAGGAATTATCCCCTTGTCAGTTCGACTAATAAACTCAATTACACATCAGGTACTGTTCTTATCATTTATAACGTTACGATGGGTGACCCCCAAGCCAGAAACAACATTCCTTCTGAAGGAATCTGTATATTACATTTATGCTTCCAGCCGATCATAATTCATCGGCAACAAGCTGGGGGGCATATATGTTTATACAACCATTCAACCATGAGGAATGGACAAGCTTTCAATAAAGTTATCGTCCCAATAACCTGTCAAAAAATCACAGTACAGATCTGAAGATCGGACGCATGACGCCGTAGACGTCAAGATCATGTGACTCCTACCTTCCCCACATTGCCGGAACTTTTCCCGTCTTAGGGTAGGAGGAGGACAGCAACTTGCCACCTACATGGCAAGAGTTGGAGAATGTCCAGGAAGTGTACCCACCTTGATGAAGTAAGGAGCTAAGGGTGGGTTTCCGTGGGATGGAACATCTACAAGATGTGGACATAGATTACCGTACTGGGTGTGCAGTTACACCAACAAAGTAAATACGTGATTGCTTACTTTAATTATGACTATGTGTGGTGGTATACACATGTATATCATGATCTGGAGCATTTCCACTGTAATCCAGGCATTCTTTCAGTGGTCATGACCCTTACAACTGTGTGAAAGGACACTTTGAATTGCCTCCAAATTGATTGATTTTCCACATTTATACTGGGTGGGCAGTTACACCGACAAAGTGATTGCTTACTTTAATTTTGACTATGTGTGGTGGTATACGCATTTATATTGTGAACTGGAGAATTTCCACTCTAATCAGGTATTTGTTTGGAGTCATGACACTTCGACTGTGTGAATTGCTTCCAGATTTATTGATTTTCCCCAATTATACATATCAAATAAGCATGCCTATTTATTAACCCTGGGAGTAGTTCGCGAAGTAGTGCTACGCGTAGCTATGCGAAGTGCACTTCTGCGTAGTACCCTGTTCGCACTGTGCAAGATGCCATTTTCAATGATTGCACAGTGCGGACAAGCATCCGGCACTGTGCAATAATTGAAAACGACATCTTGCACAGAGCGAGCTGTAGTTTTCTGCCGCTCGAGCTGCAGCTTTCTCAACGCGGACTGGTAGTTTCTCATCGCGAGCGGTCACGAGCATACACGACCAATCACAATGAAAAACCTGACTTCCCCGCGTTGAGAATCTCGCTGAGAGGTTTATTTTCCACGCTTGCGATCGGCAACTTGATGTTGCTGATCGCGAATGAGGAAAAAGTCTCACCAGGATGTCATTTTGCTTGCTGGTGGTCACCAACTTGATGTTGAGGACCGCGAGCAAGCAAAAAATTACCACTAAGCTACGCGTGTTTGCACTGTGCTACGTGCAGTTCGCGTAGTGCGAAGTTGCGCAAACTTCGCAAACTACACGAGCATAGCATAGTGCTTTGCCCAGGGTTACTATTTATAACACCATTATGTATATGTTTTATCTCCTTAAAGAGTTTGACTACTTAGGGTCCCTCCCAACACCTCGCTAAATCTAGCTATTCGCTTGGTGAAACTCGCTGAGTGAGATTGTTTTGAGCACCATTAATGGGCGCGTTTGATTGAAACCGATTTTGGTGATGGTAAAAGCGTTTTCCTGAGTGTTATATGGTGTGGACACTGTTCCACAATGACTGTTTAGTCCGATTTGGATGCGATGCTTGAAATGTTATACCAATAGGGTACTGTGAGCTTTGAGGTGGTGCGTGGATGTGGTGCAAAAAGGGAAGAAGCACTCAGAGGTTTGGATTTTTCACTCCCTGATACTTTGTGGAGGATCAAATGGCAATCTAGTAATAATTTTCTCCCCTCGGTGTGCTTTTCCCAACATATTATGAAGTTTGCGTGAAATGGGGAACCCCATGTTGGAAGAAATGCATTCCATAGATACCTGAGGCAGGATCAGAGGGTACTACGTCTCGGGATCCGGAGGGTCCCGATGAATGCCGAAGTGACCCGACACTGTGGGCACGATTTAAACGGCAGAAACATGTTGACCCCTTGGCAGTAAGGAGGGGTGAAGGAATCTTAATCTTCCCCTGTCACCATCATCCTTCACATATTAAAAACTAGCCAGATGACCAAGGAATAAAGTTTCGAGTGGGTACACATCCAAGCTAGTTTAACTTTCACTAGCTGCACTTTTCTTCGGTGATACCAAATTTTCATTGTTTGTATTGTTTTCCCCTCCCTTTGCTCTACCCCAGGCGTTGGTCTGCGCAGGGGTGTTAGTAAGCAAGCCCAATGATGAAGCATGTCACAATGTTGTGAATGAGGGCAGTTTTTCCTCACTGAGCATGTGCCACCTTTTATTATCCACTTTCCTACTCCTTTGTGTGTGTTGCAGTCATAAATTGGGGAGGTGTCTTGAACTTTCTGGAAGAACATCAGTTGCTTCATACATGACAAGCAGCCTTCAGGGCCCACAACAGCACTGAGCTGGTGATGCTCTCAGTGCTGGATAAATTGAGGCAAGCGGCTGACAAGAAGATTCCCTCAGCACTGATCCTACTATACCTCTCGCCGCGTTTGATACGGTGGACCAAGCACAGCTGCTGGCCTGTGTCCGGCGGCTCCGAGTCGGTGGGAGGGTGATTCAATGGATTTCTTCCTTTATGGAAAACCGGTCTCAAAGAACCCAACTTGGGGTCTGTAGGTCTAGACAGGGTGTCCTACCCTGGGGGGTCCCACAAGGCTCAGCACTATCCCCATTGCTATTTAATATTTATCCTCTGCCGCTGGTCGAATCACTGGCAAAACTAGACTGCGAGGTGTTCAACTATGCTGACGACACCCAGCTAATAGTTCGAGTCAATAACTGTCCCCAAGCTCAGCTCAATGTCCAGAACATGCTACGGTTCACCATGAATTGGATGACCTCAAACTCACTAAAAGTGAATCCTGATAAGACAGAGGTGTTGGCTTTAACCACAGAGGCCTCACCCTGGTCAAATATTTTCTGGCCCCAAGAGCTCAGTACCATCCCGACACCAGTCCCAGTTGTAAAGAGTCTTGGCAAATTAGATACCAAACTTACCCTAAACAATCAGGTGTTGGTGGGGGCGTGGCTTGGCCGGCTGCAAGATGGCCGCACCTTGAGTGGGCTCTGCCGGCCAAGCTCTTTATAATAATAATAATAATAATAATAATAAAGAGCTTATAGAGCGCACAGTAACGCCATCACGGCGTGTCCCCGCGCTAAGCTACCAGAGAGCCTGCCTAGAAGACCCAACACCTATGCAGTATATAGGTGGGTTTTGAGCAGAGCCCTAAAATGTAGTTCATTGTCCTCCAGTCGCAGCACAAGAGGTAGTTTATTCCAATTTTGCGCTGCTAGTAGCGCGAAGGAACGACCACCTATTCTCGCCTTCCTAATCCTGGGGACTGTCAGCAGACCGGTACCCTCTGAACGGAGGGTCCTGGTAGGCTCATATCGGCTGACTAGCTCCTTCAGATAAATTGGAGACTTGTCCCAGACAATACGGTGGCAAAACAGGAGGCACTTAAATAGCACACGCTTCTTCACCGGCAGCCAGTGAAGCGCATCCAGCGCCAATTTCGAGCTAGCTCTCCTGGGTCTTCTTAACACCAGTCTGGCGGAGGAATTCTGGATGACTTGTAGGCGACCTATGCTGCCCTCGGTTGCCCCCAAGAACAGAATGTTACCATAATCTAACCGCGAGGTCACCAGCGCCTGCGTTAGAGTTCTTCTGGCTGATAACGGCAGGAGGTCTAAGGTTTTGTTTAGGGTCTTTAGGACTCCAAAACATTTGCCCACAAGACGCCTTATGTGGCCTTCATATGAGAGCGAAGGATTCATCCAGATTCCCAGATTCTTAGCCTCCTGACATGGTATGGGGGTAGGGCCCAAGCAAGACGGCCACCACTCATCAGACCATTTCTCGCTTTTTCCCCCTACCACCAACACCTCTGTCTTGGAGCCATTAAGTTTTAAACACTGGGCATCCATCCACTCTGCTAGTGCCTGCATGCAGGATTTAAAATTTTTGGGGGTGTTGGAAGTACTCTGCGATAGGGAGATTAACAGCTGAGTATCGTCAGCGTACGACACTATTTCCACCCCGAAGGAGTGTACAACTTTCGCCAGGGAGGCCATGTATAAATTAAAAAGAGTGGGGCTCAAGGCAGAGCCCTGAGGCACTCCCTGGTCTAGTGACATCTCCCCTGAGCGGCATGTCCCCTGCTGAACCTGGAAACATCTGTCTGTAAGGAAGGATTGTAACCAGCCCAGCGCAGGACCGGCAACCCCAGCTTCATTCAGACACCGTAGCAAGATGGAATGCGCTACGGTGTCAAAAGCCGCGCTCAGGTCAAGCATGATCAGGGCCATTGTATGACCAGCATCTGCCCCTGCTCTTAGAGTCTCAGTGGCTCTTAGGAGGGCCGTCTCCGTAGAGTAGCCTGCCCTAAATCCCGATTGCGAGGGGTGGAGTAGGCTACATTTTTCCAAATGCTCCGTGAGCTGAGCATTGACCACCTTCTCGGCGACCTTCGCCACATACGGCAACAAGGAAATCGGTCTGAGGTTTTCTAGTACCTCCATGCTGACGTTAGGTTTTTTCCTTATAGGAAGTACTATTGCCTTCTTCCATTCTCTAGGAACTTGTTGAGTGGAAAAGGAGGTTTGAAGGACATGTCTGATGTGGGGTTCCAAAGCTATCAGACCCTCAGATAAGACCCAGGCATTATCTACTATAATCATGCAGCCTGAGACATCTTAGTGTGCTTCCCGCACTGCCTACCCGACCGGGCGGATCTCCGGTGCCGGCTGGTGTTTTTCTGGCCTCTGTGGTATATAAATAAATAATACCGGATCTAGGTTTTACTGGACATAGCAATAACAGATAGCTCAATAAATAAGAGTCAAGATTCGAGGTAGTAGGAGTTTGCAGGTTTAATACAGCATAAAGGACAGGAACAGGACAACCTGCACGGGAACAGGATGGCAGCGCTGCCGGGGGCAGGATCAGAATCGGCACAACATTTAATAACAGTGCACAAATATATATACTAAAACAGTTACATTACAATGAATTACAGTAGGCGGAGCAGTGGGTGTGGTCAATAGCAGTCGCGAAAGATAAGGGTGAAAATGGGTGTAACAGGGGCGTATACATAGACATGTGATGCAAACGTAACAGAATATGTCATAAATGGGGCGGAAACATGGAGGGGGCTACCTAAGGAGCCGGGACCTCTAACCTAATGGTGCGCGCAAACTGACAATAACGTGTTACTAGGAGAAGCTGGGGGCTATGAACTCTGTGCGGGGAGCAGAGACTGAAGTCTGGAGAGTCAGGGCGACATGTACCTAAACAGTATCTAGTATCTGATGTTTAGAGAACATGTTGATAGAATCCAAAAGTTATCGGGGTAAAGGCTAACAGACTCCAAGAATGGTGCATGCATTATTCCACATGTAGTGCGTGATGAAGAATATTAAATGACCATTAAATGCAGTATTTCTCTTACATGGAGACGTAAAGGCTAGACAATGACGGAAACTATTGATGCGATTCAGTAGCTTAGGAATGCAGAGAAGGGGGGCTGGACTGATAACTAGAATCATAACATACTCTTGGCAGACTCGTAGACAGAGCCAGGCTGAGCCGGGCACTGTGAGGCAGGAAGTAAGTGAAGGGTCGAGGATACAGGTGGGGGCTGTATCGCTCCTCAGCGAGGCTCAGGAGACAGGAGCTGAATCTGGTGTCCGGGCCCTTTTGAGGCCTAGAAACGGGGACTTTACAATGAAATAACGTGCATACTGAGAAACGTGGCAACGTAACTTTACATAGGCCTGATACTCGTAGCTTTCACGAGAACTGGAAACTGGCATACTAGAGATGGACACAACTGTAATTGCGTCTTTAATCAAACATGGGGGAATACATATGCATATTTAATCATGCACACATAACATAAGATGGAGGACACGTAGGGACACAGAACATGGCAAAATTTACTTTTCCACATTCCCTCCTTGTCACTACGTTTCCATCAGGAAACATCAATATTCATGATACCATCTATCATTTCATACAGTATCATTTGCTCGTCTCGAGTTTTCTTGGAACTGGATTTAGGACGGGACTTGGGACTAGGAACACATGATGTAGCACAAATGCCGCAAATCGCAGGGCCACATTGTAAACAGAGGCAGCAACTGAATATGATCGCTACTGCAATACCCAGAAATGACAATACTTTCCATCCCCAGGCGGAAATTATATTCCAGAACCAACCGGACCATGTCCAGGTGCCTGGATCTTGGTGTAACATATGGGCAATTTTATGGAGTCTGGTAATAGCTGAATAAACAGACGGTGCGTTATTAGGAATGAAAATGCAGCAACTAGATCCGATGACTCTACATGCCCCGCCCCTATCGGCCAGTATGACGTCAAGGACGAGACGATTCTGGAGCACGACAATTCTCATAAAGGATTGCTCCTCGGTTAAGTTACCTAGAGCAGAAGTAGTCTCAATCACTACTGCTTCAAGTGTTCTGGTTAATCTACGTATCAGTTTACTATTTACAACAGTACCTAAGTAGGGGAAGACACCTTTATTGATATCTATGTATTGTTCTAGAGCAGTTTCAGTATAATCGACAATCGGGAGATTTCTCTTGTGTCTAGTATGTACTAGGTGGGAATTCCTATGATAGTCAGGTGGGGCTAGGAAAACTGGTGGCAGTAGGAAGGCAATGTAACATGTACCCTCCCAATCGAGGGGCAGACGAACATATGCGGTCTGACCACAAACAAAATAAGAATGACGTGAAGCTTTGAAAATAGATTTCCCACTGTCACTATACTTGACAATAGTAGTACAATCACTATGGCCTACATGTACGGAACCATTATTTCGGACACATAATTCACCTTTGACTGGTAGTACTGAAATAGCAGGTAAGTCTGGAGTAGAATCAGACTGAACATTCAGGACCATGAAATTCGAAGAATAATTACCTAAATTATAAACTTCATTTTCTAGATCTAACCCTGTTCTGTGGGGAAGACCTTGCTTGTCTGGGAAACATGTACTGTTCAGAAAAGACATATCTGTTGAGGATGACGTTAACGTGGACCATGCTCCACACGAACCATTATGTGAAAATGGATAAGGAAAGAGTGGCAGAACTCCCTTCGGTGTCTGGAAAGGGGGGAGTCGACCACACACCCAACAATTTGTGGCATTGTTGGTCTGGTGTGAATAATGTAACATGCGGATAAAAGAGTTATTACGCATAGCAAGACGATAAGAAAGTTCATGAGGAGGCAGATCACTAAACGTGTGCTCTACTGTAACATTAGCAGACTTATTTACATGAGAAACTGAAAAACACAAATAAAATGCATAACTGGTGCAGGAAATTATAATACTGAAATATAGCAGAAAACATAAAATAATAGTGCAACTTCTAGAGTTCTCACTAACTCTCTCTCTGTGGGGGTCTATTATATACATGTCAGAAACCGGTCTAACCGTTTCACCTAGGGGAGGACTTAGACAATCAAACTGGCTGACTTATTTTACTAGACCTTAGTTTAAGCTTATACTCCTGTTGCGGAGTTTTCTCTAACAGGGAAGGGTTCGTAGCAATGTCTTTTGCGGGACAGTCCTTAAGAATAGTACTTTGGCAGTCTTTAAGATCCTCGGAAATGTTCTTTGAAACAGGTTTCAATCCAAAAAATCTTTTCACATGTGACAAATGGACCCAGCCCTTCCTGCCTTCCAGCTTGACGGCAGTACGGGTGGCCAGGAGGACCTGTCGGGTTCCTTCCAGCGGGGCTCCAGCGGACTTGAACGATCAAAGTTCCTGACCAAAACCATGCATCCGGGAACGATTTCATGCGGTGCCACCTCGGTATTGTCTGGAAATGCGGCAGCAACCTGTGAACGACAAGAGTTGAGGGCAGACATCAAGGAAGCTAGGTAATCTGTCAGCATATTACTTGAAACATCGGTAATACTTCGAGGTCTAGGTGTACCCCACATGTTAGGGGGGCGGCCGAATACGACCTCATAAGGGGACAGACCTGATCTGGAATGTGCGACCATGCGCATATAAAACAGAGCAACTGGCAGAGCTACTAGCCAGTCTATACCCTTCTCTTTACATACTTTGGCAATTCGGATTTTCAGGGTCTGATTATGTCTCTCTACGAGACCGGCTGCTTCTGGATGGCGTACACAATGGAACTTCCACTGGTACCCTAACAAAAGGGAAACATGTTTCATCAACTCGGATGAGAATGGCTGGCCGTTGTCAGAATATACGACTCTAGGGAGTCCGTAGCGGGGGAAGTATTCACGAACCAACTGCTTGGCAGTGGTCGCGGCTGTGTAATCTGGTACTGGATATGCTTCTGTCCACCTGGACAAAGCGCATACAACTACGAGGACATACTTGAAACCTCGACATCGCTCCATCTGAATATAATCCATCTGGAGGACTTCAAAAGGGTGGTCAGGGGGCTGGAATCCACCTTGTTCCACCGGAACACTTTTACCTGGATTAAACTGACAACATATCATACAGGTACGGACTTTCTGCTTGGCTGCAGCTCGTAAATGCTTGTTGAACCAAATGTTCTGGATACTGTCTAACATAGCTTTTTCTCCTAAATGTGCTGGACTATGTGCGGTATTGATAATGACTTGAACCATAGAATCGGGGAGAAACCATGTGGCTTTACCCTTCGTTACCCATCCCTGATCTGTCTGGACCCCTCCTTGTTCGGACCATTTCTTGATTTCCTCGGGAGTAGCATGTAACTGGATATCTATGACATCTTGAGTGGGGTCCTTAACTGTCATACAGGTAGTCGGATCTGGAGTGTATGTCGGTGTCTTATTAACTGAAATGTCTGGCGTCTGTGCTGTAAGCTTGGCTGTGCGATCTGCTAGATCATTACCTTGAGAAATAGTGTCAGTAACTTTCGTATGTGCTTTGCATTTCATGATAGCAATGGATGTCGGTAAGTGTATGGCATCTAACAGAGCTTGAATAAGGAGACCATGCTGAATCTTGGTTCCATGAGAAGTCATGAAACCTCTCTCCTGCCAGAGCACTCCGAAGTCGTGTACAACTCCAAATGCGTAACGTGAATCTGTGTAAACATTAACTTTCAGGTTTTTAGCGTGTATGCAGGCTTGAGTCAGAGCAACTAGCTCTGCTGCTTGAGCAGACAGGGTGTCAATACGGTGTGTTTCAATAACTTCAGTGTCAGTAGTCACTGCATACGCGGCTACTAGTTCTCCTGTACTTGTTCTCATACATGAACCATCCACATAAAGTGTCAGGTCGGGATCTGGTAATGGAATATCTGTCAAGTCTTGTCTTGGCTTAGTCATAATGTTAACTACTTCCACACAGTCATGTGTGGCAGGATTTGAATTAACTGACGGTAACAGTGTGGCAGGATTTGAATTAACTGACGGTAACAGTATGGCAGGATTTAGAACGTTGCAGCGTCTGATTTCTATGTGTGGCTGGAACAGTGTCAATTCATAACCTGTTAAACGTGCAATTGTCAAGTGCTGAGTCTGTGTTCGGTTTAAAAGAACTTCCACGGAGTGTGGGACTTGTACTGTCAAGGAATGTCCTAATACTATGGAATCACTTTGTCTGATAGCTAGTGCTGTGGCTGCAACTGACTTGAGGCACGCAGGCAGAGCCTGGGCTACAGGATCTAATGTGCTCGAAAAATAAGCACAGGGCTTGTATTGTCCTGCTTGATCTTGTGTGAGAACAGATAATGCTGTACCTTCGCGTTCAGTGACAAAAAGTGTAAAAGGCTTACTGTAGTTCGGTGTTGCTAGAACTGGAGCTTGGCATAGAGCTTTCTTTAACTCATTAAAACTAAATGTATGTTCAGATGTCCAAGGGAGGACAGTCGATACGGCTGCCTCCTGTGTCGTTAACTGTATCAGTGGTTTAGCTAGAAATGCATACTGAGGAATCCATTGTCTGCAGTAAGAAGTAAGGCCGATAAAAGCACGTACCTCCTTCTGGGTCTTGGGCTGAGGAAGACTCGCTATTAACTGGATACGGTCGGGTGTCAACTGCCTACCCCTCTTGGACAGTAAGTGGCCTAAATAGATCACTTGCTGGACACAGAATTGAAGCTTAGAAGGGGACACCTTGTGCCCCATCTCGGCAAGGAAATACAAGACTGTAAGGGATGCTCGCTCGCAAGCACGTTCAGAACGGGCTGTGATCAGTAGATCATCGACATACTGGAGCAGGGCAGTGTCAGTTGGCATGTGAATATTGTCTAGTTGTCTCTTAAGTGCTTGACTGTAAATACTTGGACTTTCTGTGAAACCTTGAGGAGCGCGTGTGAACATATAGCTCCTTCCATTTAAACAAAATCCGAAAAGAAACTGGCTGTCTGGATGAATGGGGACACTGAAGAATGCGTTCTTGAGGTCTATGACTGTAAAAAATGAGGCTTCAGAATCAATGGCTGTCAATAGGGAAGAGATATCTGGGACAACTGGGTACTGGGGAATAATACATTTGTTGAGCTCTCGGAGATCAATCACTAATCGATATACTGGGGGTGCATTTGGATCAGTACGTTTCATGACTGGAATGATCGGAGAATTACATACATTGGAGTCAGTTTCTACAACTACTCCTTGAGCGATGAGCTCGTCAATAATTTTGGATAAGACTGCTACAGCCTCAGGTGGCAATCTGTACTGTCTGATTCGTGGTAACACTACACCTGGCGTGAGAGTCACACGATGGGGTGTGATTTGCATATAACCAACATCAGTTGGACCTTGCGCCCATAAATGCTGCGGAACATTAGACAATCTCGGATCAAAATCTCGTAATACATAGTGACCCTTGAAGTCACGTAGGAACAGTCGTATTCCCTCTGGGGAGCAGCATATGACTGCACCTAATTCTTTCAGTGTCTTAATGCCTAACAGATTTTCTGGACATGACTTCGTAAGTAACAGATCAGTAGTGCGGGACAATGGACCTACTTCTAGAGTAACTGGCTTAGATATCTCGTTTACAATAGGCTTTCCTGAAAATCCAAGGGAAACATTTCTTGAGCCTGAGAGCGGAGCCCCTGGAACTTCGGCGTGACTGATGGTGGTCCTACTTGCCCCTGTATCAATCAAAAACTTTCTGTCTTTCCCTAATACTTGACTATGAACATAGGGACCCTCTTGATCTACAGGTATCTCGATGAGAGGCAAGCCTACCTCCCTCTCTAGGCTGTTTCATGAATATGGCTGATACTCTGGATACTCAGACTGTGCATACTGGTACATCTGCTGTGTAACATGCTGTGTTGCAGCAATAGGCTGCGGTACTGGAACTGTCTGTTGTGCATTCTGTGGCTGAGAAGTCTGTGAAACTTGTTCTTGTCTAGGCGGACGTGGTATTTCTTTAGTTTTACCGGTAGCTATATTGTGTTTCAGAACTGCACACTCGTTTATAAAATGACCTGGCTGTTTACAATAATTGCATGCCCCTTTAACGGGAACTGCAGAATGACTGGCTTGATTCGGACCCCTCTTCTGACTGTCTTGAGGAATAGATTGTGCAACTAGTACTTTCATTTTCGTGTCTTTCATACGTTTTCTTTCATGATCTTGCTCTTCTCTGATTCTATTCTGGTGGTATTGAAGCATCTGTAACATCTGGGACGGGGTATTAGCTTGCCAGGTACTTTCGACTTTCAAAACTCGATTCTTAACTTGTGGACTTGAATTCTCGACTAATTTAGTAACAAAAAGATGAGGGTATGATTCGCTACTTGTCTTGAGGCCACTGTTTATACTAAAACATTTCTCGAATCTAGAATAAAAATCACTAGTGTCTTCGTCTTGTTTCTGTTTACAGGCTGAGATTGCATCCCAGTCTTCCTTTTTAGTGGCTAATAATCTTGGCAAAACTTGTATTAACAGTTCTGGTAATTCTTTACATTTCTCTCCTAGACCGGTACCTGGTACTCGTATCTTGTCTTCGGCTTCGAGAACTGCCCAATCGATCTTTTTCTCTCCCACCTCCCATTCTTTTTCCTTGAGTTTTTCGTATACCCCTGCGGGCAACAGGACTTTTAACATTTTAATTATATCTGGATACGTGTATTCTCCCATACGGAGCATGTCTTTTAATTCTCGGTGGAACCCTGCTGGATCTTTGTCATGACAGGGAATTAACTTTTTCATCTCTAAGAGTTCCATCTTTGTAATCGGAGTGTAAACAAACACTCGTTGCATTTCACCATCTGTTGTCCTAACTGGGTGTACTTCTCGTAACGGATTCTGTCTGTCTATGTAAAACGGTTTACTTTCTGGAGGTGAGACATGAACAAAATGCGGGTTCAAAAACATACTATATTTGTGGCGCTGTTCTAGAATGACACTAATTAAATCGGTACCTAAACCTTTCCATCTATACTGGAGTAACTCGTTCAGGACATCGTGTAACGGACCTGGATCAGAATGTTGACCCTCATACAATGTAATGAGGTGCTGGATCATATACATACCCACCAGTCGCTGCTCGGCTGGGGGCAATTTCAGGAACATTTGTGCCACTATTTCGTCTGGAAAAGTGGTAGAATCAGTAATCCATCGGACTGCTGATCGGGCTAGTTCTTGTTCATGCATAGTACTTAACTCACTGTAACCGATTCGTGATTTCAGAATGTGATCGGTAGCTTGAAATACTTGTTCCAGAGAACCTTGTTCTGGTGCTGGATGATGTAAAACTGACTTGTGTTCTAGGCGCAAATGGCGATCTGGAAATCTAGATTTTCCTACATACGCTATTCTAGTGGGATTCTCGTCCTCTACCTCTTCAGTAGAGTCATTTTCTTTCTCGCTTACTTGTGCTGCTTTACGTTGTTCGTGTAACTTTAGTATTTCCTTACGAATTTTCTTGTACATACTCTCTATACTACTGATAGTCTTGTGTTTACCCTCGGCTATATTATCACTCCACCTTGTCAGGATTTTCATTTCGGCCGGATCTTTAGTCGGGTAATCTTGTTCTCTTATTAGACAATTAATCAGAAACTTTAATATCATGAGCTGGATCTCAGCTTTTCTTTGAGACATGGCTTCGCCAATACTTTCTGGATCCTCCCCTGTACGGATGAAACGATATATTCGGTCTAGATCTCCTTTCATATCTGGTAGGGTGTCCAAATACCCGGTCACCCGTCTTACACGGATGGAATATATTACTGTACTATCATCACCTGCAACTGGATCATAGCTGCATTCAGTGAGAGCTCGTCGGATTTCTGCAACGGACTTAAATTTGGGCGTACGCTGTAACGCACATTCATGTAACTCGGCCAACGTTCTACGTTGGTGCGGTGGCGGGGTACCAGGAGGACCTCCTCCTGCGGCCCCTATACTGGAATCGTCGACTGATACTCTTCGTACCAGCGCGGCGGGAAATTGTAATGTAGGCTGGACCGGGGGTACCGTAGCAGGTACTGCAAGAGGTGCCCCGGTGTCTGGGGGAGCAGGAATTGCCTGATTTACAGGGACTGGCGGAACAGGATTTGCATATTCCGGGACTGTGTCGTCCAAATAGGACGAGATGAAAATATCAGCTGCGGTCGGTTTGTGACGTAGCTTGGTCGGAACTAGTGGTGGCGGAAAGTTACTGGATGCCTCCGGGGTTGCTTTTGGCAAGCCCTCGGCAAGAAGAGGATACATACCCTTAATAAGGGCATGCCTCTGTCTGTCTGACTGTTCTGTTTTAACTCGTTCACCTATCTCGATTAGTTCCCTTTCTTGGGCTCGTTCTAAGGATTCTCTACTTAGTTCTGACTTTCTGATTTCTTTTTCGGTTCTTCTATGAGATTCTTTGCGCCATAACTCGATGGCATCCTTCTGTGACTGTCTGGCTTTCTTTTTCCATAATGCTTCTTCTACTCTCATGATGCACTCGGCATCCCACGTACCCGATACGGGCCATCTATACTTTTCCTCTAACTCTTTGGTATACTCTACCCATAAATCTAGATATAATATGGCACTTATGCCATGCTTCTGATACATAAAATGACCTGGACTGTCCCTAGGCGGGACAGGAACTGCTGCTTCTAGCAGACCTTTTCTGGTTTTTAACTGACGTAATTTAGAGAATAAGGGCATAACTGAACTGTAATCTAGACACAATACAATACACAATGAACACGATAATTACTCCACATTCATACCACGACATTAAAATACGTGCAGAACATTTAAAATAACAGTTCGAACAGAATACTACCTGGAATACTGAAAACAGAATACATGAATTTTCTCGAGACCAGAACTGACTAGAACAGAAACTAGATGCACTGCTGAAACAGTACGAAACTTACTGGTCTCATAAAGAGACACGTCAGGACCCGCATCCACCGAAGTGGACACTTCGTTTTTGGGTCTGTGTACCACCAACCCACGGACCAGAGTCAATTAGATTGACCCTGTCTAGATACTACCCCAGCAATGGTACTCACCGGGCAGCAAGAACGGAAGGCCTCGGACTGGACTGGACTGCTTCGACGCCGGACGGACGAACTTCGGACTTCTGTTACGGGTGGGCCTCCGGATACCTCGGACCTTGGACTCTCGGCTTGGGCTCTGGTCGGGACTCGCCGCGTTCCTCCACTGCCTCGTCTGGATGCTGGACCGCCACCTCCGTCTCCTCCGTGGGCCTGAGGGATACTTGAAGCAGAAATATCTGCACGTGCACGGTATGGTTCCGTCACGGCTGCAGAGGGTCAGGGGGCCGGCGTGGCTTCACCGGCGCGTGGGGAAAGGGCAAGTCCCTATTCGGGCGCCATTATGTGGTATATAAATAAATAATACCGGATCTAGGTTTTACTGGACATAGCAATAACAGATAGCTCAATAAATAAGAGTCAAGATTCGAGGTAGTAGGAGTTTGCAGGTTTAATACAGCATAAAGGACAGGAACAGGACAACCTGCACGGGAACAGGATGGCAGCGCTGCCGGGGGCAGGATCAGAATCGGCACAACATTTAATAACAGTGCACAAATATATATACTAAAACAGTTACATTACAATGAATTACAGTAGGCGGAGCAGTGGGTGTGGTCAATAGCAGTCGCGAAAGATAAGGGTGAAAATGGGTGTAACAGGGGCGTATACATAGACATGTGATGCAAACGTAACAGAATATGTCATAAATGGGGCGGAAACATGGAGGGGGCTACCTAAGGAGCCGGGACCTCTAACCTAATGGTGCGCGCAAACTGACAATAACGTGTTACTAGGAGAAGCTGGGGGCTATGAACTCTGTGCGGGGAGCAGAGACTGAAGTCTGGAGAGTCAGGGCGACATGTACCTAAACAGTATCTAGTATCTGATGTTTAGAGAACATGTTGATAGAATCCAAAAGTTATCGGGGTAAAGGCTAACAGACTCCAAGAATGGTGCATGCATTATTCCACATGTAGTGCGTGATGAAGAATATTAAATGACCATTAAATGCAGTATTTCTCTTACATGGAGACGTAAAGGCTAGACAATGACGGAAACTATTGATGCGATTCAGTAGCTTAGGAATGCAGAGAAGGGGGGCTGGACTGATAACTAGAATCATAACATACTCTTGGCAGACTCGTAGACAGAGCCAGGCTGAGCCGGGCACTGTGAGGCAGGAAGTAAGTGAAGGGTCGAGGATACAGGTGGGGGCTGTATCGCTCCTCAGCGAGGCTCAGGAGACAGGAGCTGAATCTGGTGTCCGGGCCCTTTTGAGGCCTAGAAACGGGGACTTTACAATGAAATAACGTGCATACTGAGAAACGTGGCAACGTAACTTTACATAGGCCTGATACTCGTAGCTTTCACGAGAACTGGAAACTGGCATACTAGAGATGGACACAACTGTAATTGCGTCTTTAATCAAACATGGGGGAATACATATGCATATTTAATCATGCACACATAACATAAGATGGAGGACACGTAGGGACACAGAACATGGCAAAATTTACTTTTCCACACCTCTCGCGGAGATCCTGGGGCTGAGAGTGGGGCCGCCGGGCCGGACCTTGGGCCGGGCCTCATGTCCTGCGCCGCCATTCCTGGGAGGCCTGTTCGGATGCTGCGGGGCGGAGGAGACGCCTGCGGCGGAGAACTACTTCTTCTCCGGTGAGTGGCACCCCGGGGGGGGGGATCGGCTGGAGGCAGGCAGTGGGTTGTTTGCTGCCCGCGCTGTTCCTGTGGGTCTGCGGCCTGTCTGGGGCCTGGTGCCGGCTTCTGTCCGGTAAGGCGGCCTGGTCCCGGCCTGGGCGTGGGCTCGGGCTGATTGCGGTGCTGCGGAGACTGTGGCGCCCTTCCCTGCCTTTCCCCACCTCCGTGGGGCTTCAGTCTCGGGGCCTTGCGTGCTGTGGTTGGACTGGGCTGGGGGCCCTGCCCTTGCAGGCTGTGAGTGGCTGGGGCTCCCGGCGCGTTCCCGGCCGGGGTGGCGTGGTGGCTCCGGTGGCTGTAGAGCCCCCAGGGAAGACCTCCTCGGCCGGCGCTTCGCTCAGCCTGGTCTTTCATCCTGAAGCGCGGTGCTTTGGAGCTCCGCTCGGCACCGGTTTACCAAGCCTGAAGTTGCTGCCTGGTTTGGCGCCTGTACTGGGGCCTTGTGGGTGACACTGGGCCCCGTCCACTTGTGTCTGGCTTTCTGGCTCTGCGTTCCCTTCACGCCAACCCACCCCTGCCGGGTGCCGCCTATGACTGTGTACCTCCTTGCCTGCCTCAGCCTGCTGCTGCTGCCTGACTGCCCGGTGGGCCCCCTGCGCTGTTGGGTGAGCCCCTGCCCCTGCTGGAGTGTCTGAGGGGTCTGTTCTGGTGGCTGTGCCTGGCGTCGACTTCCTGCTGTGGCCCTCCCGGGGTCTGGTGAAGATCATCCTGTGTGTTGGGCCAGCGAGGAGTGGTGTCATTGCATTCCTGGGGACCCTCCCTGCCCCCTCTTGGTCTGCCTTCGGTGCTCCTGCCTGCGCCTTCTGGGCCGGCCCGGGGGCCCCCTGCAACTGTTGGCCTCTGGGGTGTGACCTCGCCAAACTAACTCTATCACGCTTTGGCAGTGTGGTTCCGCAGTTCTGCGTGTGCTGGTGCTGGGTGGCCTAGACTGTTCCCTGGATTCCCTGGCTGTTGTTCCTCTGCGCCCCGCACCTCGCGCCCCGCCCTGGGCTCTGTTGCCTCTGCTGTCGCCCACCGGCTTTACTGTGCTTGGCCTTGCCATGGGAAGGTCGGATCCCAAACAACCCAAAATTGCCTTTGACTTGCGTAAATCTGCCCCGAGACAGCGGACTCTGGTGGAGCGTCAGATGCTCCCTTGGGTTGTGAGGACGATCTCAAGGCGATCATGCTGGAGGTGAAATCTGCAGTTACTGGCATCGCCTCTCAACTGGAGCAGCTCTCGGCTCGTCTCGTCACCGTGAAGGCCCGGGTGGACTCGCGTGACAACAGACTTCTTCACGTCGAAACTCGGGTATCGGACGCTGAGGACGCCGCCACATAGGACAAACAGAAGCTGCTCCAGATGGACAAACTCCTTGCGGTCATCTGTGAAAAGAACGAGGACCTGGAGGCTCGCTCCCGCCGGAGCAATCTACGCCTGACGGGTCTGCCGGAGTCCACAAATATCTCTAAGATGGAGGACTACATGGAGAATCTCCTTAGAGAGCTGTTTGGTGATGTCCTCTCATCCTTCTTTGTGGTGGAGTGGGTACATCGTTCACTGCGACCGCGTCCTCATCCTGGTATGCCCCCGCACCCCATCGTGGCCAAAATATTGAATTTCCGTGACCGGGATGCCATCCTCCGGGCGGCCAGGGACAGGGGCACTATTACTCACCAGGGCAACACTCTTTCGCTCTATCCGGACTACACCATGTCAGTGCAGGCTGCGAGAAGAGAATTCCTCCCGGCCAAGAAAATCCTCCAGAAGCACGAGGTGTCCTACTCGCTGGCCTATCCGGCGAAGCTGAGGGTTCGCCAGGGTACTAAGACGCTGGTCTTCCCGGACCCGAGGGAGGCTCTGGCATTCGCCAAGCGTCTGGACCGGGAATGCAGACACTCTCCTGCCGGATCTTCACGTGAGGCCACCAACCAGCTGAGTGACAATGACTGAGGTGTTGTGCAGGCTACTGTATATTTTCCATTATTGGCGTTGTCCCCTGTTCTCACTCTGCTGACCAGGGTTGGGCAGCGCTTTTCCCCCATTTCTTGCTCATTTCTGCTGCTTCAGGGGCCTTCCCCATATTGTTGCAATGTGTCTAATGCACTGGAAGATGGTTGGCCGTTGTTGAGCGCTGTCTTTTATGTTCGCTGTTTCTCCTCCTTTACAGCTAGGCGCCACTTTTAGCTATGCCTGCGGTGCCTGTGCGAAGTGGAATTACTACCATCATGTTGCTAGTTACATAGGCTGCTATTCTTCTTGAGCTTGGCCACCCTGCCTTACCACGGGGGTGTTCGCCGAGACATGCCATGCCCTACCAGGGATGATTCCCAACGCTCTGGTTTTGCTTCCCTGTCCAAGTTGGGATTCCCAGGGGCGGGGTGGGGTTGTTTCTCAACCTGATTGGGGGGTTGTAGTGGGTGGTGGGGGGAGGGGGGGAAGAGTAGTTAAGTACTGTGGGTGTTTTGTTCTTTTGTCGCTGCTGTGTCCTCTTTGCATTGTTCTTACACTGCTGCTCTGTGTTCCGGTACTGACCGTTGCTCCTGGCTTGCTCTGGTTGGGGGTGTTTCTGCTGGTTGGAGGGCAGGTTGGTGGATTTTGTCCGCTTGTTCGAGATTTGGTTTCGATGTACAGCTCAAATTTGGTGCTCTGTATTGCTGGATGTTCTCACACTCCTACCTTGTCATGTTGATGGATGTCTCCTCCTCTACTCCTCTGCGAGTGTTTTGTTGGGGGGGGGGGTGACTAGGGGTAGGGTTGTCACCTTGTGAGATGGTTGACCCGTCTGTTTGCCTCTATGATGCCTCTGTTCGGTCGTAAATGCTCCATGTCCTATATTGAGATGTGCCTGCAAGCCCGTGCTCTTTTGTTTGAGGGGTTAAACTCCCCTGATTGGTCTAGTGCCGTTTGCTGCGGCAATGCCCAGGCCCTTTTCACCCGTTTGCAGCATCTCACTGGTGCGCTTTTTCTCAACTCTATTCCGTCAACCACCGGGCGTGGGCCCCTGCGTTCCTCTGGCGTGGACGGTTTCCCACCGGGATTCTGGCTGCCGCGTTCCCTTCCCGGCTGCATCCGGTCACTTTGCGCCCCCTGGCTGTGTGGCCTGGTTGTTCCCCCTGCGGCGCCCCCCAAGCGGTGTCTCCTTTTTTACTGCCCCTTATGGCTAAGTTGAAGTGCTGGACATGGAATGTCCGCGGCTTCAATGATTATCGTAAAGCCCGCCTAACCCATGCTCATTTACAGCGCCACGGTGTGGACATATGCCTATTGCAGGAAACTCATTTACTTCCCAGCTCGGTGTCTAGGCTCCAGGCGCGCTACTGGGGGGATTCCCACTCCTCAACTTACTCTTCCTACGCCAGGGGGGGGGGTCTCTGTCTTGCTGCACAGTGGCCTACCTTGGCAGACCTCGAGGGCTTCTATTGATCTTGAGGGGAGATATGTGATCCTTCATGGCCTCCTGCTTGCGCAACCGGTTACCATCGCCGCGATCTATGGTCCGAAGTCTGATGACCCTAACTTTTTCCACCACATCTGGCATCTGATTTCTTCCTGCGGTCCTGCTGCCGTTCCCTTGCTGATAATGCGCTCTCGGATGTATGGCGCCATCTGCGCCCGGACGACAGAGAGGGTACTTGCATCACGGGGGTGCGGGGTTGCTGGTCAAGAATAGATTTCTGGGTGGCCTCGCCAGATGTACTGTCCTGGACGGTTGATGCTACTCATATGGCTCGCACCCTTTCCAATCATGCGCTGGTCCAACTCATCCTGCGACCACCCGGCTCTCGGCAACTCCCTTTCTCCTGGCGTCTTCCCCCGAATGCCCTCAGGGATGCGGTATTCTGTGATGCAATTCAGTCCTCCATTACATCTTTTTTTGAGCTTAACATGGGATCGGTTGACTCGGCCTCTACCCTGTGGGAGTGTTTTAAAGTGTTCATCTGCGGTGAATGCATTTCCAAACAATCGGGTGTCCTTCGGTCTGTTTGGTCTACGCTTGCGCACCTGGAGGGCGAGATCCGGGACTTGGACGCGGCCCTGCTCCTTCGTCCTAGCCCTGATACGCTTGCACATCTGCGTCAGACGCACACCGAATTCTCAGATGAGGCGGATCGCGAACTGTCTTTCTTGGGCAGAGAGGGCCGTGCCCGCCGTTTCAGGGAGGGGGATCGTCCTGGGCGCACTCTCGCTAATCTCTTGCGGCCCCCGCGGGCGGCGTCTTACATCACCGCCCTCAGCGACGGTGGCCCGGATCGCACCACGTCTTCGGAAGAGATTGGGACCCGGTTTGCCAAATTCTATTCCAACCTTTACTCAGCGAGTCCCTCCTCCCCCCCAGCGGACTTTGACCAATACTTCGAGTTTATAGCCTTGGTCTGGTTCGAGGACTATCATCGAAAGTTTCTTGATGAGCCCTTCTCGAGGGAGGAGATTCTGGCAGCAATTAACAGCCTCCCGAGCGACAAAGCTTCGGGCCTGGGTGGCTTGCCCGCAGCTTTTTACAAGGCGTATGCAGCTCTCTTGGTTCTGCATCTCGCCGCGATGTTCAACGAGTCATTCGAGACTGGTGTGTTCCCGCCATCTCTCCGGGAGGCCTCGTTGACCCTTCTTCTCAAGCCTGACAAACCTGCTGATAGCTGTGACTCCTACCGCCCCCTTTCCCTCATCAAATGCCAAATTGATTGCCACTCGCCTCCTATTGCTGATGCCCACCATTCTTCTGCCCGATCAATCTGGCTTCATTCCGGGCAGGGCCACCTCCCACAACTTGCGCACCATATTTTCGGTTCTGCATCAAATTAACCCCGATCTTGCAGCGGTGGCTGCGTTACTAGACGCCACAAAAGCTTTTGACACCCTGGAATGGCCTTTCCTCTTTTACGTCCTCTTCTGAATGGGATTTGGCGCCCATTGTCTACAGAATATTCGTCTGCTTTACACTGCCCCCACTGCTCGACTACGGGTAAATGGTCAGATGTCGGATCCTATCACCATCTGGCATGGTACTAGACAGGGGTGCCTGTTGTTGCCCATGCTTTTTGCTATCGCCATAGAGACACTGGCCGCCCGGTTGAGGCAACACCATACCCACAGGGGGATCGTTTTTTCATCCCGTTCCCTTCTAGTTTCGATGTATGCCGACGATGTTACTCTCTACATTCGACACCCCCAGGACAACCTTAGCCCCTTGGTGCGGGAGGTAATTCGATTCGGCGGGCTATCGGGTGTCCAGATTAATTGGAACGAATCTGTGCTATTTCCCCTGACTGACGCTACTCATCCCTTTGCGACAGACTATCCTTTTGAATGGGCATCTGGCCCTACGAGCTACTTGGGGATTTGGCTGAGCAGGGACCCGGACGAGCTTTGGCGCTCCAACTTTGGCCGGGCGGTGGATTGGCTCGAGTCTAAGGTTCCCCAGTGGAGCCGGCTGCCGCTCTCCCTGTTGGGCCGAGTGGCTATAGCTAAAATGGTGGTACTTCCCAAATTCCTATACCTGTTGTCCAACATACCTATTCCTTTCACCTCCTTTTTTTTTCACTGCCTTCAAACGCTGATTGTGTTGCGGGTCTGGGCTGGGCGACAGCCCAGGATTGCTTACAATGTCCACACTCTGCCTATGTCAGCCGGCGGGCTGGGCGCTTCGGACTTTAAATTGTACGCGCTCTGCGCGCAGGCTAGTTTCCTGCATTTTTGGCTGCATCCCACCCCCTTCCAGCCCCAAGTGGCAGTGGAGCGGGACATCGCCTCCCCCTGGCCTCTATCCACGGCACTGTTCGCCCCTATGGTCTGTTCCCTAGCGGAGGTAAATACTGTTGAGACGCTGCGCTGGGCTTGGCTCTCCCTATGCCGCCTATCGGGTCTCTCCCTTCTTTCTGCTAACGCCATGCCCATCGTCGATCACCCGACTTTTCCACCTCTGCAGGCATCCAGTATGTCTCGCCACGCGGCGTCTTGCGGTCTGAAGACCATGACTCCTTCTACACCCTCCCTGAGTCCCCCTCCCTGTTGGACACGCTTCTCTACAACCAGCTGCGTGCCACCTGTCGGAAATTGCACTCGACCTTCCTGAGCCCGCTGCCTACTTTCCCGGCTCTGGACTTTGTATACACTTCGGAGTCCCCGCGCAAGCTGGTCACTAGATTATATGCTTTCGCGCTGGAGGCTTCTCCTACCTCATCATCTCGTGCGAGGGACGCGTGGAGTGCGGACCTGGGCATGGATATCTCAGACGCTGACTGGTCGTACTGCTGCAACCAGACTACTAGGCTCTCCCCGAACTATCGGCTTCGCCTCATTCACTTCAAATTCCTGCATAGGTTCTATCGCACCCCAGTGTATCTTCATCGGAGGATTCCTGTAGGTGTTGCTCGGCGCCAGCGGCTGACTTCGCCCACTTATCCTGGCTATGCCCGAGGGTGCGGGAGTTTTGGATGGAGGTCTGTTCCACAATAACGGAAATATCTGGTACCTCCGTGGGTCCGGATCCCCTCCTCTGTCTTCTCGGATTCGTCAAGTCGTGCCCAGACTCTTCTCGTCAGCTCATTGCTATGCTCCTGCTTCTGGCGAGACGCAGGGTTGCAATGTGCTGGGGCCGCCGGCCCGCCCCCAGGGTTGCGGACTGGCTTGCTGACGCTTCCCGGTGCCAAACGCTTCTTTCTGAATTCTGGGACCGAATACCTGCTAAATCGCGTCCTGTAGATATTTGGGGACCTCTGGTCGCCTATCTCCTCTCTTGATCCTCCCCGAGTGGTGCTGTTTCCCCTGCGCTCCCCGCCGGCCCTGGGTCCGCGGCGACCGCGGGGGCGGGGGGTGATTGCTGATCCTCCCCTTTAGCCCCACCACATGCATGCGCTGCCTGCTGTCTCCCCTCCGCTGCTGTTGCTCCCGCGCTCCCTGCTGGCTCTTGGCCCGCAGTGGCCGCCGACGCTGGCCGCTGCCTGCCCTCTGCCCCTTTCCCATCTGGTTATGGCTGCACCTTAGATTCTGGAGCTCCTACAGGACTACTGGGTATGCCTGGTGTACAAGTTTGTTTGCTGACACGGGGTCATCACTTCAGGGCCTAAGCGGGCTATCGACTGACTCTTCACCCCCAATTGTTATGTATATGGCTGATTTTGTGAACGTAACTACACTCTGCGAGGTGTCTTGGTCCAGAGCTCATGTTTGCTTAAGTGATGTTGTACTGCATCAGTTTTTGTTTTCAGAAAATGACAAATAAAGTTTTTTTTTAAAAACAATCAAGTGTCGGTGGTAGTGGGGAGCTGCACAAGTCTGCCGTGGCAACTCCGAAAGCTTGGTACCCTACAGTCCTTTTCTACCATGCCTACTGTTGTAACAGCCCTAATACTGTCACGCTTGGACTATGGTAACACATTATACATAGGGCTCCCTGAAAAACTCCTGGGGAAACTGTTGCACTGGCTCCCTATTGGGCAGAGGATCAGGGTCAAGAGTCTGTGCGTTGTGCACAAAGCCAAATATGGAATGGCACCGAAATATATCACAGACCGTCTGAAGTCCTATGTGCCTATTAGGCACCTCCGGTCATCGGAGGCCAGCAAACTGCCCGCGCTTTAATAAAACCACCATGGGAGGACGGGCTTTCTCTGTCGTAATCCCCCAGGTCTGGAATAAACCTCCGGATAATATATGAATGGAAATTGTGTTACTGCCATTTAGGAAAAAACTTAAAACCATCCTGTTTACTGAGGCATTCGGCTAAATCCATTTAGTACGCTGATTACACTTGGGACCAATGGACCTCGGTCCACGCTACCAGCGCCTCGAGACTTATGGTGATTGGCGCTCGACAAATATAAACTAACAATAAAAATAACAGTATGTCACCTCTCTCCCTTCAGGTTGTGTTAAAGTGAGTATTGTCAAAATCAGTATGTGTACAGTGGCACATGACCATAATTCATGCAGGGGTGGTGTTGGTTGCACCACAGGCCCTGGAGTCCACTACGAATTGTTATGTTGTATATCGTTTTAGATTCCGAATGGATTTTCCCAACTCATGCCCCTATATAGGTACAATCCACGTTGCCCTTATATAGACATAGATATCAAGCCCTTATTTAGGCACAGCCCATGCTACCTAAATACAGGCATGGCTACTTTCATCCGTTCACCCAACGTCAACGATTTCTTGGAAAACCAGCTTAAGCCGTTAGGGACTTCCCCTTGCTTAAATGTTGATTTCCCCAAGAACTCCATTTACAATGAATAACTATTCCCCAGGGGTTCATTTATGATGTTCATATAACTGACTTTACGTCAACGATGGCATTCCTAAACGCCTTCAAGGTATAAATATACCTTCACTTGTTATAGCAAAGTACGGTGGTTCGGAGCAATTTGACGATCTACTTGCCCGACTCAGCTCGCTACAGCAAGTGCCAAAGGAAGCCGACTCTCCAGCTGATACACTGATCAGGAAGCTGCCTTTATCTGCTGAGAAATCCAGCTCGAGTGTTTCTGACTCCCCTTGCGGGGTGTTGGGAAATCGAGTCCCGGAACAGAGATACCAGACCTCCTTCATTCAAAGGTATGGAGCTCATTAGAACCTAGAGAAACCTTTGGTAGATTCTTGGCAAAAACTAAACCTATGCAGAAGACCAAACTTACTTCCTCCCTCGTACTAACTTAGGTTAGGTACATTGGGGTAGGCGTATTTTAGAAGCACCAGTTGAGTAATTTAACCTGTGTATTTATGTATGTATTTTTATATGGCTTAGAAAACATACAATGCTCTTACCGTATTATTTCATATTACTGTTTACGCTGTGACCGTTATACTTTGCAGTCTGCCTAACTCTTGTAGCAGTTCACCTCTCTTGCATGAGAAAGAAGACTGTTCAAGAAACCTTTTATTGAAAACGCCTGTCTCACTATTTCTCAGCAACTCTGTAGAAACTAAACATGCACAATTGACTGAGTGAAATACTTATCTATTGTTTCCACGACTCTGAAGATATTTGTTCCAGTCCTAGATAAACAAAGTTGTCATGTTCATGCGGTTGTCAGAAACTAATCCCTTCTTGTGAATTCGAGAAAGTTTCTAGTTACCTCTGAGCTAGCTGGCACTCACTATTAAGTTTAGTATATTCGATAGAGACTTACTGACCTAAGTCCTACATCATGTCTATAGGATATACTATTCCAATGCGCAGAGCCCATTGGGAATATAGGAACTACACTACAATTGCAGGCTGGCCATGCAGGACGTCCGCCTGTTGCAGCAGCGCCAGGGTTCCTTTGTAGAAGTAAGTACCTGAGAGTGAGCCAGCTTTCTTCCGTCTTCATGTAAACCTGTGCCATATCTGTTATTTGCTTTTAAAAGACTATCCATACACAGCTACAAAGGTTTCAGGTTACTATGTGTGACATTTTCATATTTTCAGTGTAATTATGAGTGACACTATCTCTGTCACCACTGACCAGAGTCACCCGACGTCACCGGCATGGCCAAAGACACTTCTGATGCAGACAGATAAAAAAATTAGCATTTGCACGTGGCATTTCTTGAGACCAGTTGTGAGTAGCTGTTAGATATGGGGGTCTCTAGTTGGCAATGGTATTCACCTTTGTCCAAATAGGAACCCTTACTTCTAAGTCAGGATAAGGGGATTACACTCCTTAATAACCCCTGCTCACCCCCTTGGTAGCTTGGCACAAGCAGACAGGCTTATCTCAGAGGCAGTGTGTTAAGCATTTGTGAATATACACAGTAATACATTGAAAACACTACAGATGGACACAACACAGGTTTTATAAAAATAAGTATTCTTTAAATAGACTTAAACACTTAAACACAAGACCACAAACGACAAAAATCCACAATACTACACTTAAGATTACTTAAAAGATCATTCAAGTTGCTGGTAAATGCAACAAAGTTCTCAACAAAGTACCTGGATGCGTAACGCAAAGTAAACAAAAGGCTCGCAAAAGGGGAGATGCATTGGTTCCGTGATCTGGGGGAGATGATGAGTTGCGCCTCAATGCTTGCGCAGAGTAGGGGAGGCGTCATGCTTCTTACCGGTGTGGAGGTGATGCGTAGATTCTCGGCCTGCGGGCCCGTTGCGGTGCACAAGATGGCGCCTTGATGCAATGCGATGATCTGGTTGCGATGCGGGAAGATTGTGCCCTTGATGCGGCAATGTGATGACGATGCAATGACACCCTGGCAGCCTTGCGACGACTCTGTACTTTGGAGCCGCAACAGGCCCTGCGACACGCTACTCCAGTGATGCGATGGCGACTCTCACGATGGCGTCACGCTTCTCCGGTGATGCGACAGCAGGCAGCTTCGAAGAACACACGCTTCCAGGGAGATGCGGCGAAGGCTCACTTCTCCGGCGTTGCGATGATTTCAGCTGCGGCGGCGACACGCTTCTTCTCGATGTGTCGTGCTTCCAGCGCTGAGCCGCATGCAAGTGACTGGAGTCAGAATTCCCAGCAAGGAAATTCAGGAGGGAGCTGGAGGTGAAGTCTTTTGTCCCTGAGACTTCCGCAGGAGGCAAGCACAGTTCAAGCCCTTGAAAAAAATTCTGTATATAAACATCCTTACAAAGTTCCTTCTCCTTTCCCTTTGGCAATGAAGCAACCAAAGCAGGCCAACCCAGCAAACAGCACACTGGCAGAGGGGCAGTCCAAACTACTGCAGCTTCCTTGGCTCTTCTCCTTGGCAGAAAGGTTTCTTGTCTAGAAGTGATCTAATTTCTTGGGATCAGGGTCCCAATATTTATACCCCAAAATCCTTTGTTCTATGAAGGCAGAGAGGCCTCTGCCTAGTTCAAACCAGTTCCTGAGCACTTTGTTTACATGACTCTCTTCTTCCTTTCACTGTCCAGGTAGAGACATCAGCCACCCCACAGGAGGTGGAGCCAGCACAGGGGAGGGAAGATACAGCTCTGTAGCACTCTGTTAACATGATTCCTCCTCTCCTTTCACAGTGCAGGGCAGATACATTAGACAAGCTACAGAGTCGTCGCAGGGCTGCCAGGGTGTCATTGCATCGTCATCACATTGCCGCATCAAGGGCACAATCTTCCCGCATCGCAACCAGATCATCGCATTGCATCAAGGCACCATCTTGTGCACCGCAACGGGCCCGCAGGCCGAGAATCTACGCATCACTTCCACACCGGTATGAAGCATGACGCCTCCCCTACTCTGCGCAAGCATTGAGGCGCAACTCATCATCTCCCCCAGATCACGGAACCAATGCATCTCCCCTTTTGCGAGCCTTTTGTTTACTTTGCGTTACGCATCCAGGTACTTTGTTGAGAACGTTGTTGCATTTACCAGCAACTCATCGCTGCCACCGATGACATCCGAGCCCTGATGGACAACGGAGAAACAGCGGCCCTCATCCTCCTAGACCTCTCCGCGGCATTTGACACTGTCTGCCACCGCACCCTAGTGCAGCGCCTCAGCAACGTCGGAATTCAGGAGAAGGCATTGGAATGGATCGTCTCCTTCCTCGACGGAAGAACACAGAGAGTCCGCCTACCACCGTACAAGTCAGAGGCCACCGAAGTCATCTGCGGCGTCCCTCAAGGATCCTCGCTGAGCCCCACCCTCTTCAACGTCTACATGAGCCCCCTCGCGCCCATCGCACGCCAACACAACCTGAACATCATCTCCTACGCCGATGACACCCAGCTGATCCTCTCCCTGACCAACGACCCCGCCGCTGCCAGAGCCAACCTTCACGAAGGGATGAAAGATGTAGCCGAATGGATGACGACCAGCCGCCTGAAACTGAACTCAGACAAGACGGAAGTCCTCATCCTGGGCTCCTCGCCCTCCGCCTGGGACGACTCCTGGTGGCCCCCCGCCCTGGGCACCGCACCCACACCGACAGACCACGCACGCAACCTGGGCTTCATCCTGGACTCCTCCCTCTCCATGACCAGACAAGTCAACGCCGTCTCCTCGTCATGCTTCAACATCCTGCGCATGCTACGGAAGATCTTCCGGTGGATCCCCACCGAGACCAGGAAGACGGTCACCCAGGCCCTCGTCACCAGCCGACTGGACTACGGCAACGCCCTCTACGCCGGAACCACCGCCAAGCTCCAGAAGAGACTCCAGCGGATCCAGAACGCCTCAGCCAGACTCATCCTCGATATCCCCCGACGCAGCCACATCTCCGGACATCTGAGAGACCTGCACTGGCTCCCCGTCAACAAGAGAATCACCTTCCGTCTCCTCACCCACGCACACAAAGCCCTGCACGATCAAGGCCCGAGCTACCTCAACAACCGCATCAACTTCTACGCTCCCAAACGCCACCTCCGATCAGCCAGTCACGCCCTCGCCGCCGTCCCCCGCATCCGAAGAACGACAACAGGAGGAAGGTCCTTCTCCTACCTGGCCGCCAAGACCTGGAACTCCCTCCCTACCGACCTGCGCCTGACCCAAGACCACCTCTCCTTCAGGAAGAAGCTCAAGACCTGGCTGTTCGAGCAGTAGCAGCACCCCCCCCCCCCCCCCAAGCGCCTTGAGACCCTCCGGGTGAGTAGCGCGCTCTATAAATGTCCATGATTGATTGATTGATTGATTGAGGTGGAGCCAGCACTGTAGAGGGAAGGCCCAGCCCAATTCAGGCCCCAGGTGAAACTCCTCCCTCCCATCTAGATGCAGATCTCTCTAGTCACCACTGGGCTGCCCCAGCCCTGTCACACACAAACCCAGACAAGGAATACACAACTCAGCCGAGGCAGGCTCAAATGGTTAGGCAAGCAAATACCTACTTTCTAAAAGTGGTATTTGCAAACACAGAACACTAAAATAAACTTTACTAAAAGATGTACTTTATTATTCTGAGGTCAGGAATACTAAATTTGAATTTCCACCGTGTTCCCTGAGTCAGTTAGGATTACAAGAATGTAATAATCTAACTGCCCATTCTGGCCTATGAGAACAGGTAGACCTCAATAGAGAAAACCCAAAATGGCGGTAATTCACTATTAGAATATGCTACACACATCAGAGCATGTCCTACCTTATACTTACAATGCACCCTGTCCTTGGGCCTACCATAGGGGTGTCTAATATGAAGCAAAGGGAAGGTTTAGAGACTGGTAAGTGGGTGCACTTGGCTAAGTCGCCATGGCAGTGCTAGCCTGCACACAGGCCTTGCAATGGCAGGCCTGAGACACACTTTACAAGCTGCTTCTGTGGGTGGCACAACCAGTGCTGCTAGTCCACCAGCAGCATTTGATTTACAAGCCCTGGGCACACATGGTGCACTGTACTAGGGGCTGACAGATAAATCAAATAACCCAATCATGGAATAACCAATTAGTACATTAATTTAACATAGGGAGCACTTGCACTGTGGCACTGATTAGCAGTGGCACAGTGCCCAAAGCATAAATCAAGCAAAAACATATCAAAACAGAGGAGGCAAGCCGTCAACAATGGAAGGGAGACTCACGCCAATGATGCCAGGTCTAACACTAGCCCCGTAGCTTGTCCCATTTCTCCTCAGTGAATTGTTTGCTCTATGTTTCCTCCCATGTTCTGCATTTGAATCACCTAGCATAATTCGGTCACAGCCTTACATCCAGTGACGAACCTACAGGTGGGCTTACTGGTGGGCTTTTAGTAGGGTATTTGTGACACATAAAATAAAGGCATTTTTTGCTTAAAAAATCATGAGTATCCCACCAGAATCAGGTCTGTCTATCGGTATGTTTCTGTTCATTGGTCAGCGCATTCTCCCATGTCATCCTCCGTTAATTTAACCTTCCCTGAAGCATACCATGGTACTTGTGTATCCTTCCACTGTTTGGGTTGTGGTATCTACTTTTCCCTGCTCCCTTGATGTGTGCTTACAAACCCTTTTAGCCTCACAGGCATTCTCTGTGTGAATGTATTTTGTTACCAGAGGCTTTTTTCTCTTTTTAATACTTCATTCAATAGTTTTCTTTTAATGATATTCACGTATATATTTTAAACTTGCCTAGTAACTATGCCCTTAGCAGATGCACATCCAGACCGCATACTTTAAATACTTTTCTCAACATGCTTTGTTTATTTCTTGATTTCAATCGCATGTACACTTTAAACTCTCCCTGTGACTGTAGGTCACTGACAGATGCACATCCTAGACGCATACATTTATTTCAACCATTTAAAACCAATTTCCATATTATATATTTTTACTGCCTTGAATTGCAACAGTTTTTACTTTTAAATATCTCTATTTACACAGCTAACTAGACTTATAATGCTACATCTTACCCCAACACCCGTACTACCAACCTGCCATAAGAAAATAAAGAGCTATGATGCAACCAGTGCTTGCCACATCAGAGCTCTTTTTTCCTAACTGTACTATTTGGATTAATTTTTTGTGAAATCCGTTGATGTTTGCACACATTGGAGACAACAGTGTTGTGTAATAAAAGTGGGTTTCATAAACTGATATATGGTTTCTTTGGCTGCTATACGATAACTTACGTTTGTTTGACGGACAAAATATATTTTCGAAAGCTCACAAAGTATTGCAATCTATTCTTTCACAATCTTTTCATTTCATTATTTTAACTGACCTTACTGCTGCAAAGAACCTGAAACATAAGTAAGGGCACTCGTGAGAGGCACTGCGGTGAGCGGCTGGAGCCAGCTTTATGAAACTAAACAGAACTCAACTTGTTGTGGAGACAGTCAGTGACTGCAGAGCTCTGAGCTGTGTCACTTTCACAATTGCTTTAGGGGCTCCCAGCTGTGAAGTTACTTTGTGCAGATTCTGAATACAGGGAAATGCAGAGCAGCCTCTCAGCTAAACTAACAGTTACAGGCTGAATGAAGACGTGTGTTTGGCATCCTGTGCTGCAGGAGACTGTATGGGCTACGTAGCACATTGAAGATGCAGTCTCTCCTCCTGCCCCAGCAGACAACAGGTCTCCTGGGATTTGTAGTCCCTTTACCAAGCAGCTGCAGTGGTGTGCCACCCAGCACTGCATTTGAGAGTCCGGCACTATATAGCGAGTGGAAGTTGTGTTCCCTCCTCCTCCACCAGCAGACAAACAGGTCTCCTGGGACTTATAGTCCCTTTGGCAGGCAGTACAGTTCAGTTCAGTTCAATAAAACTTTATTCGGCCACGTTCTGGCCATAAAAGTAAATTTCACCGAACAGTCCACAAACAGATAAAATTTATAACTGTGCTACGAATGTGGTTAAGAGCACAAATAAAATGCATTCATATATGTTAATGTTATTAATGGTTTTATATAGCGCTCGGCTACTCCGAGGAGTGTCCCGGCGCTTTTTAAAAAAACCCAGATGTGGCTGTTGGGAGCAGAGGAGGGCCAGGAGACTATTGAACAAAGAGCCAGGACTTTAACTCTTTCCTAAAAGTCAACAAATTAGGGACTTTCCTCAAGTGAGCTGGCAAGGAGTTCCATAGCTTGGGTACCAGAAAACGGAAAGAACGACCCCCGATCCGGATGGAACAGATGCCAAGGCAAGAGAGGCTGACCTCAGCGTTCTGGCTGGCATATAGAAAGCCAATCACTTTCTAATATATTTTGCTCCTGAATCGTGCAGTGCCTTGAAGGCGAGTGTAAGTGCCTTGAAAGCCACCCGTTTCTTAATAGGGAGCCAATTCAATTTTTCCAATAACTCCTTTGCACTGGTTCTACGATGGAGGCCATAGATGGCTCTAGCAGCCGAATTCTGAACTACCTGTATACGCAATAACAGGTAATCAGGCATGCCCAGGTAGAGGACGTTGGAATAATCCAGACGGGAGTCTATTAAGGCCTGTACAGTGACATTTCGATGCGCCAGAGAAAGCATAGGAAGAAATTTCCTAAGCATTTTCAAAATGCCAAAACACTTTCCAACAAGACCTAGGATCTGAGGTTTCAGAGAAAGACCCTCATCGATCTGCACTCCCAGATTCTTAGCCCTGGTGGAAACAGCCGATGGAGGGAACATGGCCGGAGGCCACCAAGACTGCCAACTGGGATCGGCGGGACAGCCAAAAAACAGCAGCTCGATTTATTCGAGTTGCATTTGAGGCAATGATGTTCAAACCACTCAAACACTGCCCCCAGGCAGCCTCTGATCTGCACGCTGTCAAAATCCGAGCCCTTCTTGCAGGTGAAGAGAAGCTGGGTGTCATCAGCATAAGAAACGATCTGGGCACCGAAGGACTCTGCCAAGGCCGCCAAAGGTGCCAGATAGATATTAAAGAGGGTGGGGCTCAGGACAGAGCCCTGAGGCACCCCGACCTCCAATGGCGGCATTTCAGCGGAGAAAGGGGGGACCCAGACCATTTGGCGGCGGCCAGCTAGGAAGGACTTAAACCAGCTGAACACCACTCCCCGTAGCCTGATCTCCCAGAGTCTTGAAAGAAGACCGCTATGGGGAACGGTGTCAAAGGCCGCCGACAGGTCCAGCATCACCAGCATGGCCTTTCCACCTTCATCTAACACCTCACGGATGGTATCGGTGACTTCAAGGAGAGCGGTCTCCGTACTCATGTTGGCATGGAAACCCGACTGAGTGTCATGAAGGATGTTGTTACATTCCAAGAAGTTGGAGAGAGAGATGTGAACATGCTTCTCCACCACTTTTGCCAGTGACGGGAGAAGGGAGATAGGCCTGTACTTGGCATAGGCCAAAGGATCAAGATTAGGCTTTTTTAACAACGGCAGAATCAGGGCGTGCATCCAGGCATGAGGGACCTCTCCCGTGCTCAAGGAGAGATTGAGCACCGGATTGATCAAGGGGTTGATCACTGAGGCCATTTTCCCAAGATATTTTGCCGGGCAAGGGTCATAAGGTGATCCAGATTTGAGTTTAGAAAGAAGCTCCAAAGAAGAAGAAAGAGATAGAGAGGGAAATTCCGATAGAGAGGGACCATCGCCGGAAAGGGACGTATACAGAAGAAAAAAAATTAGTGTCTGGGGGAGAAATCAGGTTAGTGGAGGGAAAATAGTCTTGAATAGTTTTCATTTTGGTGATAAAGAAATTAGCAAGATGTGACACCCACGGTTCAGAGTGAGAGTGTGTGGGCAAAACAGAGCTAGGTGAAGTGAACTCCTTTACTATAAGAAAAATTTCTTTACTAATCTCTGCGGCGGCCTCGATTCTTCTGGCATAATAGGCTTTTTTCTCGAGCATGATGTTACTATGGTAGAGTTTGATGGCTTCCCTATAAGCAGTTTTATCCGCTACCTCATAATGCCTGCGCCAGGTACGTTCCGCTTTCTTGCACCTACGCCGCTGATCGAAAAGCGAGGCCGTGAACCACGGGGCAGATGCCCGACTGTTGGCTTTGCGAGAACTGGTCTCAGGTGCTAACTCATCGAATCTGTCGACAAGCCATCTGTGCAGAAGGTCGAGATCGGCCTCAAGACTACCTGACAGCTGGCATGGATGAATGGAAAGAGCATGCAACAGCATGTCAGGGGATACACGATGGAAGGCTCTCGCCGTTTGCCGCGGGCGTTCTGAAAGCCTGAATGAAAATGTATCTGTCACTGGAATCTGAAAGTTGACTAGATGGTGATCCGACCATAGCACCGGTTCGGGAGGGAAAACAACAAGTGGAGAGGTGGAAAACACTTGGTCGAGAGTATGGCCTTTCTCATGCGTAGGGCCCGTGATAAAAGGGGAGAAACCAAGCGGAGCGGTAACATCCAGGAGCTTAATAGCATCCGTGTCGGATTTAGAGTCCAAATGAATGTTAAAGTCTCCCAGCAATAGGCAGTGGGTCGATCTCATACATAAGGCTGAAACCACCGCATAAAGGTCGTCAAAAAAAGAACCCAAGGGACCAGGAGGTCTATATATAAGAAGCCCTGCATACACTTGATGAGGTGACAGAGATAGAGAGAACCCAAAGGATTTGCAGCCCCAAATGTCATCAGTGGGGGTAATGGTGCACAAAAAGCGTTTATCAACAATCAGAGCAATGCCACCGCCCCTGCCCGAAGTCCTATCCTTCCTAATAATGACATAATTGGGAGGAATAGCTGTTGCTAAGTCCGGGCCTGCGGCTTCACCCAACCAGGTCTCAGTTAGAAAAAGACATATAGGGTTTGCCTCGGACAAGAGGTTGTAAATGTCAAGGGAGTGCCTGGTGAGGGATCTAGTGTTGAGAAGCAGACAAGGGAAAAGTTTGGGGGGATCAAGGGGAGGTGGAGCAGGCACACAAGTCAGTCGCCAGCCACAATTAGGACATTTCTTTTTCAAGGCATGCCTCCCAGGAAAGATACTACTACAATTGCCTGTATTGCCCCTCAGGGAGAGAAGCTCCAGCGGGGTGTAGGTGTGCATGCTTAATGAGGGCCCAAAGCAGATAGCCCCGCCCGGACCCGTCCGTCTCCGGAACGCTGACGAGCGCAGACGGGCTTACCTTAGGCGCTCCTTTGGCGCGGGATAGGCGCGACCACACAGCGCATCCGCTGCGCGGAGGAGAGTGCCTCTATTTTTATAAATGAGCAGGCAAAGTAAGGCAGCCCGCCCCACTGGTCCGCCGACCAGCGAGCCTGACTCCTCCAAAGATGGCCGTTCCCAGAGCAGGCAGCCTACAATTCCCGAGATACCCTGCGGCACCTCGACAGCCGTGTAGGTGTGGAGAAAGTGAAAGAGGATCCCCCGCGATGCCGTTGCCACCCAGCAAAGCGGAGAGATCGAGCGTCAGGAAGAGAAGAAGATAGTGAGAGTACACCCGGCTTTCCGCCTCAGGTGTAGAAAAAAGAAGAGAAGAGAAGGAATGCCCAGTAAGGTAGGATTACACAGCCACATAAAATGCACAAAAATGTTTGGGAGTGCTCGCACTCAGCGCGGGAGTCAGTAAAGGCAGCTCCGACTACGAAAATATAGCAGCGCTAGAAATCAGCGCAGGAGCTAGAGAAATACCGCACTAGTAGGGAGATGCCGGTAGGCGCTAGGAAGCATCTGTAATACTCTGCCCCATGGCACTAAAACAAAAACAAAATGCAGCAGCAAAGAAAGAAGTTAAAAACGCTAGTAATCAGCGCAGGATACAATATGTTTTTTAAAATAAGTTAAGAGCAGTTCGCAATAGCCACCGCACATCCGCACCCAGCCTCCGCCTCAAATCAATTGCGGAAGGGTTCCAATCAGCCAGGGGCAGACATAAGCTCAATTTTATACCTGAGCAGGCAAAGTAAGGCAGCCCGCCCCACTGGTCCGCCGACCAGCGTGCCTGACTCCTCCAAAGATGGCCGTTCCCAGAGCAGTCAGCCTACAATTCCCGAGATACCCTGCGGCACCTCGACAGCCGTGTAGGTGTGGAGAAAGTGAAAGAGGATCCCCCGCGATGCCGTTGCCACCCAGCAAAGCGGAGGGATCGAGCGTCAGGAAGAGAAGAAGATAGTGAGAGTACACCCGGCTTTCCGCCTCAGGTGTAGAAAAAAGAAGAGAAGAGAAGGAATGCCCAGTAAGGTAGGATTACACAGCCACGTAAAATGCACAAAAATGTTTGGGAGCGCTCGCACTCAGCGCGGGAGTCAGTAAAGGCAGCTCCGACTATGAAAATATAGCAGCGCTAGAAATCAGCGCAGGAGCTAGAGAAATACCGCACCAGTAGGGAGATGCCGGTAGGCGCTAGTGAGCAGCTGTAAGACACTGGCCCACGGCACTAAAACAAAAACAAAATGCAGCAGCAAAGAAAGAAGTTAAAAACGCTAGTAATCAGCGCAGGATACAATATGTTTTTTAAAATAAGTTAAGAGCAGTTCGCAATAGCCACCGCACAACCGCACCCAGCCTCCGCCTCAAATCAATTGCGGGAGGGTTCCAATATAATAAAAACATTTCCAAATAGAGCCAAGTCATTGCTATTGTCAACCCATGTTTTTTCTTTTACGTATAGTCCCTGATAAATAAACTTGTGACCTCATAAGAAATAAGTTGGGAGTACAACATTTGCAGGCAAATCAGTGCTAGTCTTACTTGTGAAAAATAGCAATTTCTTAAAAGTGGTAGAATATATTTTGCTCGCAGCTCAGTATAAAAGCAACAGAGGAACATAAAAGTGCAACAGATCTTGGTCAGAAAGTGTCACATGCACATGGCTGTAACGTTCCTGGCTTTGAGAAACCTTTAGGTACAGTAAGGAACCATAGGATACAATTAAATTTAAATTTAGATAAAAGAAAATGATGATGCAAATTATTAACAAAAGACCAAAGAGGTTCATCTAAAATCTCAGGACTTATAATCATAAAATGTCTGCATGTAGGTTTCTTAAGTTCATTTGCTTCCCTATCCAGATTTCTCCTAGTTAAGAATGTAGTTTTTATAACTTTCACCTCCATGAGGTGCAGCTTTCTTGGTTGATTAAATAGCTCTGGTTGTCCTAGTGCCCAAAGCTGCAGAGAAACATAGCTTAACCAGGGAATATCTGCGGCTCTATCTAGCTTCATGCAGTCATCTAGAATAATTTGGTTTAGGTTCGGCTCAGTTGTAGACCATAGTTTTAGCCAACATTTCAAGGCAGTCTGTTGACAGTGCGCATGGCACTTTGTTGATAATTAAAGCTTGGCACAATGGAGTGCTCTCCAGATCAGGCCGAACAGGGCTTTTTGAGTGGTCAGTCATAGCTCCGATCCTGTGCTTTCCTTTCTCCTTTGATTCCGTACTCTTGCATGGACACATACTGACTGGGTTGTTACTGCTTTGGCCTTTTACAATAGGAGAGAAGAGCAACAGAAAGCACAGTCGCTAGAGACTGCCTGTCCCTAGGGGGATAGCCAGGCTAAGGTGTCAAGCACAGGAAATACATTCCTATAAGAAACACTTTGCTTCGGGGCGCGTTCCCACAATGGGTCCAAGGGTTCATTTGGTGTCTGTCCACTCTCTCAAACTCAGATACCTTTTTCAGCACCTTTAGTACTACAGCTGCCTCCAGGCCTCCTTCCTGTCATTCTGGTTCTCACTCTTCCTACAACGTAGGATACAGAGTTGGTATACATAATACCCTACCAAGTGTCTTTTCAGACACTGAAAGCCTCAATCTTATTAAAGACAGCCTTACTCCTCCACTACTGTGACTCATAGTCATAATGTGTTTCTTGTTGTTCAGAAGTAAAGACTTGATAATAATTCTGTGTTCGTCGGAAGACTGAGGACGTTATCCTGACAATAAATGTGTACATTAAATACAGGTATACTTATCTACACTGATGGTAGGCTCAGACATAATGTAATGATTAATGATACACAATATAAGTTTAAGACTCTTTCATTGATTCAGCACAAGTATTGTCAATTCAATTAATATATGAGATATTTTGGGGATAGTGCAAAATATATTATTTTTTAAGTCAATTGCTTTATGGAAAAATATTAAATATGAATGGCTACATATTTAACAGAGTCAAACCCTGTGACATAACTTTCAGTGTCATACTAAGAAAATAATTAACCAGTTCAGTGCTGAGGACGGCCCCCTAGCTGGAAGAAAAATCTGCATTTTATTGCTTGCAGAGGACATGCTGATAATCTCCAAAACACCGGGTGGATTGCAGCATGCATTCAAGCGTTTTGAAGAGTTTAGCCATCTGAGGGGTCTCAAAATCAATACTGCGAAGACAAAGTTTATGGCATTTAACCAGCACTGTTTATTTAGAGGGAAAATGATGATGTATGGACTACCCCTGGAACAGGTTGATGCTTTTGTCTATCTGGGCATCAAACTGCAAAAGGATATGAGGTGGAAGCCACACATTGAGGTTGTGGCGCTAAAGCATCGGCAATTAGAAGGTTTTGTTAGGGAAGAATTAAAAACTTCCCTGATAAAGCCCTTATGTCCGGTACTTCAAATCTATAACATCAAAGTACTGAGCCCAGTCCTATACGGGGCTGAGATGTGGGGCCTAGATAACTTGACCCCGCTATCAACAGCCGAGAATGCATTCCTGCGTGCAATCATTAGTCTGCCTCAGAGTACACCCACCCTCCCTCTAAGTAAGGTCCTAGGCAGGAATGCCCTGGCGGATTTAGCCAGATTACAGCCAATTTTATTCTGGCGCAGAATATGGTGCACACAGGAATTGGCAGTGTACGCAGAGGGCCTAAGGGACATACTCAACTTGGATCGCTTTCACAAAATTGGCTGATTACGTGATTTGAGAAGCCTGCTCAACATAATGGGCCTATTACACCTGTGGGACTCACCTTCCACTAAATGTTTCCGACAAAAAGTAGCCTCAAAGAAATGAATTGGGACATGGTTGCACAAGATGAGTGTAGGTGCTCTGACCCAACTTCTCTCTCTGGGCCTTTCCTCCAGATTAAACAATTCCCAATACTTGAACCATACTGGGATACTATTAAAACCTTTGGATCAAAAACTTTACTTTCAATTTAGATCAGGCAATCTCCCCCTGAAGTTTTTTACATCCTAATGGTCTCCCACTGGAGACAACAAATGTCTTGCTTGCACCAAACATGCAGAGTCATTCGCGCATGTGATTTTTGCCTGTCCTGCCTCTGCCGGCCTGTGTAAAGCTTGGCTGGCCCAGCTTTGTAATAAAATGGGTATAAGGAAGTCCTGTGAATCTTCTGCACTGATCCATCTCCCAGGTATGCAATTTCGGTGGCCTAATACCTCAGGTGGATGTTGCACATACATTCCAAACAAATCAAGGCTGCATAATGTTTAAGATGTAACCTCCCACCACTGTGCAGGTGTGTGACTGCGCAAAGTAGCTCTTGGAGGGTATACCACGCTTGTCAAGTTGTTTTAGATTGCCCCTTGATTGTTGTTTTTGAATATTGTCTCTTTTAACTCTGTTTACACTATGTGTAACATAACAACGGTTTTGATTGCACTTTTGTAATAATGTCTTAACCTATTTTAACTTTTGTAAAATAGTTTTTTAAAATCTTTTAATCTGTAATGCTTTTATGACTAGCGCAGTTGAATAAAGCTTCTTTGAATTGATATTGACCCATCCTTGCAATTTGCTGGTTGGATATGTCAAATTCCAATCTTATTTGTGCAGGTGATGCATTGGTGGAGAGATGAAACAAAAATGTTCAAACTTTGGTGGTAGCATTATTTAAAAGTCTAGGGTCCTTGCCGTAGAGTGCTTCACTGCAGATGGGGAGACTGGGCAGCATTTTTGCATTTATTAATTTTACCAGTGGGCAATAACAAGACCCCCACCAAGGGACTCTGCAATGTACGAAATGCCATTATTTTTTTTTATAATTCTTTTTATTTGCAATCAGGAAAAGTAAAACAGCACAGAGCACATACATTCAGGGCATTGCAGCATTAGTGTTTTTATTGTCAGGAATACACACGACGTAAACAATGTTACAGTATATCTCAGTAAAGTAAGTCCAATTCATACAGTAGTATATCCATTAATCAATTAGCTCGTCAACATTTCTGATCGTGGGGGGTTCGCAGATAGTATCTCTATACTCATTCCATTTAGTCTATATAGCTACCCATTTCTTTGGGCACCCCTTGCCACATACACCGTCTTTTCCTGCACCATGTTCCAGTCCATGTCCTTCTGCCAGGCCTCCAGTGTAGGTGGTGTAGCTGCCCCCCATAATCTCGCGATGTTCCTCTTTGCTACAGCAAAACACCAAGGTGGCCCAAACTTTGCCTTTCGCAGGGATGTCGGAGGGCCCCCATATATTAAGGAGGCACCTTTTTGCCTCCGGCCTCAATTCCACTCCCCACACGTCTTTCATACAGGCGAGTACCCATGCCCAGTACGCCTGCACCTCCCGGCATTCCCACAGTATGTGTAAGAAGGTTCCCACCTCCCTACATCCCCTACGGCAGTGTGCGTCAGCGCCGCGCCCCATCAGGACCAGCATGGTGCCGGAAATGTGCACTCAAAGCAGCAACTTTAATTGTAACAATCGCAATATAGCAGGTATTACGATCTCTTTTGGGGACGCTAGCGCCTCGCGCAATTCCTCATCGTCTATTTCTAGGCCATCTGCCTCCCATTTGCCTCTAAGGGTTTGCAGCAGGTCAGGTGTATGGTTAACACAAGTTTTTTGTACGTGAGAGATATGGCTCTTTCAGTGAGGTGGCCGTCTAATATCCTGTCCTCTATTGGCGAGGATTCGGGGAGTTGTGTCCCAGGAGGGATGTTGGCCTGTAATGCATGTCGGAACTGTATGTAGCGAAAGTCGTACGTCTGCTGAAGAGCGTCAAATGTAATCACCCCCTCTGAGTTCCATAGGTCCTTGATCCTGGAAATACCTACCAGGTCCCAGTTCCTAAAACCATTCGTGCGACTAAGGGTACCAAGCCTCTCAGAGGCCCACAATGGGGTTGCCTGGGTCAGTCTACCCACCCAACCCAGTTTCTTATTGACTATGTGCCACAGTTTGACGGAGTGCTTAGTCGGCCCCGTCAAGCTATACCTGCCCGGTCTGGAGAAGAGAGCTGCCTCGAAGTTCCTCCCCAGCAAAAGCCATTTATCCATCTCGTAGTGTCAGGAACTGAAGAGAGCTGTTACCGTGCCTACCGAGAGTACGACGGACTACGAGATCCAGAAGTCTGTGATAAGAGGGGCGGAGACTATTTAACTTCTGACTACCCGGAAATCGGGTTGTATTGGATTTTGGTTCGCTAGTACCGCAGCGGAGCGGCTGCTCGTTTGAGTGTCTTGTTGCCCTGTGGTGCTTCGCTGGGGATCTGTAGCGAAGACACGGGCGCAGTTGGTCTGTGGAGTTCGGGACCTTTAGGAGGCGTGCATCGGCTGATGCACACAGAGCGTGCCGTGGTGCTTCGCTGAAGCGTTCGCGAAGACACGGACGCTGGCCAGAGAAGAGAAGAACCCGAGCGGAAGCGCTCTCTGATTTACGGCGGAGTGCTCTGTGGGGCTTCGCATAGCGGTCGTATATATTGACGACATCCTTATTTATTCAGTTTCCCCTGCACAACACACCAAACATGTGTGTATGATCTTGAAGCGATTGCATGAAAAAAACTTATATTGTAAACTGAATAAATGTGAGTTTGGAGTGCAACAGGTGGAATTCCTGGGTGTGATACTGAGTCCCCAGGGGTTCAGCATGGCTGAAAGGAAGGTGGCAGCAGTGCAGGATTGGCCAGTTCCCAGGAATGTACGTGAGGTTCAGTGTTTCCTTGGGTTCGCCAACTACTATAGGCGGTTTATATCACACTTTTCACAGTTGGCAACCCCTATAACTAGGTTATTGAGAAAAGGTGTTCCCTATGTGTGGACCTCTGAGGCTACTAAAGCCTTTGAACAACTCAAGGAGGCTTTTTGCTCTGCACCGATCCTACACCATCCTCAGGTGGATATCCCCGTTGTAGTGGAAGCAGACGCATCGGATACGGCCATAGGGGCAGTCCTGTCTCAAAGGGAACGGGAGACAGGACAGCTACATCCGGTGGCGTTCCTGTCTAAAAAACTGAACCAGGCTGAGACTAATTATACCGTAGCGGAGAAGGAACTCTTGGCAATAAAAAAAGCCTTCCAGGAGTGGAGACACTATTTGTGGGGGGCTCAACATCCCGTTACGGTGTACACTGATCACCGTAATCTGCAGTTTATGAAAACCGCAAGACACCTAACGCAGAGACATATGCGATGGACTTTGTTCTTCGCGGAGTATAATTTTGTGATAACTTTCCGCCCCGGTTCTGACAACAGGAAGGCGGATTGACTGTCTAGGCAGAGCGATGAAGGGATCTCGCATTTAGTCACTCCCGAAGCCATTGTCTCTCCAGAGAAGGTCGTGTGTGTTGTCACGGTGGATCGGTTCCTAGACCAGGTAAAGGACCATTGTTCTCTGGTTAAATGGCAAGAATGGGCCCAGAAGGATGCACAACGTACTCTTCAGCATGGCATTCCTTTCCAGAATAATCGCTTGTACCTGCCCCAACATGAGTTACGTCAGAAGGCGTTTAACTGGTGTCACAACGCGGTGTTGGCTGGACACCCTGGTTATCGAAAAACACTGTTGGCCTTGCAAAGGTCCTTTTGGTGGGAAAACATGGCAAAGAACGTGAATTCATGGGTTTCCCAATGTGACACTTGTGCCCGGTCTAAGGGAGAGAGCTGTCGAGCCAAAGGTGTTTTGATGCCGCTACCGACTCCATCCGGCCCATGGCAGACCATTAGCCTTGATTTCGTGGTGGGATTGCCTATGGATCAGGGATGCAATGCAATTCTAGTGGTGGTGGATAGTCTGACCAAAGCAGGACACTTTCTCCCCTGTAAGAATTTGCCCACGGCAGCCCAGACGGCCCAAATGCAGCTTCAATAAGTGGTCCGGTTGCATGGCCTTCCCAGGGTCATTATATCAGATCGGGGACCCCAGTTCGTTGCTAGATTCTGGAAGGCGTGGTGTAAAGCATTACAGGTAGAAGTGGCCTTGTCTACGAGTTTCCATCCCTAATCCGATGGTCAGACGGAACGATTAAATCAGACCCTTAAAAAGTTCCTGAGATGCTATGCCAAGGAGGCCTCGGAATCTTGGGTTTCGTTGCTATGGTTAGCAGAGCTGTCTTATAACAACTCATGGCACAGTTCCATCAAAGAAACGCCATTCCGGGCTAATACCGGGTATCTCGCCAACACCTTACCCTTGATCGTGCCCAGGGAGGTGAGGAACCATCCATCAGTGCAGGCCCAAGTTACTGACCTGTTGGAGGTGCACAAGCGGATTCAGTCGGAGTTGGTTCGGGCCAAGTTGTCCTACAAGAAATGGGCGGATGTTCATAGGCAAGCTGGGCCACAGTACGCCGTGGGAGACCGTGTGTGGTTGTCCACCAAGAACATCAGATTTCGGTACCGCAGTGTTTTCCACCCCCGTTTCATTGGTCCGTATCCTGTGGTCTGTCAGGTGAATCCGGTGGCATATAGGCTGAAACTGCCCGCTTCTCTTCGGATACATCCGGTCTTCCACTGCAGTCTTTTGAAGCCGGCAGTGGGGCGACGGCGTTTGGCAACCCCTCCGGTGATGAGGGATGGTCAGTTGGAATACGAGGTACGCAGAGTCCTGGATTCCCGGTACCGGCAGGGCCGTCTTTGGTATTTGGTATCCTGGAAGGGGTACACCTCGGAGGAGGATTCCTGGGAACCCTGCACGGGGGTGCACGCCCCGAGGGCTGTGCGTCAGTTCCATGTTCGCTGTCCGGAGAAGCCTGGTCCTAGGAGGCGCTTGGGAGGAGGACGCACTGTCAGGAACTGAAGAGAGCTGTTACCGCGCCTACCGAGAGTACGACGGACTACGAGATCCAGAAGTCCGTGGGAAGAGGGGCGGAGACTATTTAACTTCTGACTACCCGTACCACAGCGGAGCGGCTGCTCGTTTGAGTGTCTTGTTGCCCTGTGGTGCTTCGCTGGGGATCTGTAGCGAAGACACGGGCGCAGTTGGTCTGTGGAGTTCGGGACCTTTAGGAGGCGTGCGTCGGCTGATGCACACAGAGCGTGCCGTGGTGCTTCGCTGAAGCGTTCGCGAAGACACGGACGCTGGCCAGAGAAGAGAAGAACCCGAGCGGAAGCGCTCTCTGATTTACGGCGGAGTGCTCTGTGGGGCTTCGCATCGTGTTTGGGAAGAGACAGACACTCGACCGCAGGTGTGCGCAGAACTGAAGAGGTAAGGACGGCTGTCTTTCCGAAAAACATATTTGTTCTGCTCGGTGGAGAAATGATTAGTCTGGCACCTGGGAAGTCTACGGACGGCTGTCAGTAGATGTGTGTACTGATTCCTGTGACTCGGCAGTAGGTTTGCTATTAGCTGTTCTCTCATGGTGCCTACCCTGAGGATTATTCAGAAAGCCAATTAGCCTCCAGGAGCCCAATGCCTTTGTTGACTCCTTTACTGTGAGGTGGCGCCTCTTTGATTAGAGAACAATTTAGTTTTGTTTTATGTCACACATTGGAACACTCTTATTTTCTTTGGGGGCTATGATGCTGATAACTTATTGAAGCGGTCCTGTGCTTCTGTGGATGAACAGAGGCTTTCATTCTCGTGCTCGGCACGTTTGTCTCTCTATGCCTGTCTACTGAGAGGACTGACTATTTCTTTGGAGTCCCTAGTGGAGATCCTGGTATGTGCTTGCTTGGGCAGTATAGGAGGAGGGAATGAATGGAGTTATGTATGGGTGTTTAACCTGTGTTTGTGTCTTATAGGACAGAACGCTTTCAGGTCTACACTAGTGAGGCCATCCTGTGACTGCTTCCCTCAATCCATCTGGAGTTTTAGAGCAAGGTACGTGAGACTTGCTAGAGAGTCCTGTTTGGGTAGCGAAGGGTATATACCAGGGTTAACAAGCTGTTCTTATCTTTCAGGTTGCCTGAAACCCGTGCAGCATCATCCTGGCCCCTCCTTTTTTTCCCTCACCTAATCACTTCTAAGCTTTGGGTGTAGAACGGAACCGAGCTTGGGGAGATTGGGAGGTGGACCCCTCTTGAGCATCACCAGGATCCTGGAGAGCGTTGGGCCATCCTGACACGTAGCCCAGGTCAGCACCTACACTATATGTCCCCTGATTAACTGCCGCTAGATGCGCTGGCCAGTAGTATTTCCTGATATCGGGGAGTGCTATCCCCCCATCATACCAGCCCAGTGTTATCTTCTCGAGGGAGATCCGGGGCACACCATTCCAAAGAAGATCTCTCTGTGTAGCCTCAATAGCGGCAAAATATTTGTGTGGAACCAAGTCTTGGTGGTTCAGTAGGGCATAAAGAAAACGTGATAGTGCCATCATTTTAAATAGTGTGGCCCGGCCTAATAGTGATAGTCGGAGGCCCTTCCAGACCGCTGCGTCCTGTCGGAGTCGCAGGAGGTTTCGGTCGTAGCGTGTGGCACAGTCTTTCGAGATATAAATGCCTAAGTACCAAAATCCATCGCTGACTATTTGGATCGGGCAGTCGGCCGGTGTCTGAGGGGTGGGTCCATGCAGGACATAAATGAGTGATTTCCCCCAGTTAATGCTATAACCTGAGTACTGCCCGAAGCTCCGAAAAATGTCAAGTCACCTAGTAGGGACTCGCGAGGTGTCGTGAGATAGAGGAGGATGTCATCCGCGTAAAGCGAAATCCTGTCCTCCCAGCCGTCAGTCCACCGTATCCCGTGCAGGGAGGGTGTCTGCCTCACCCATGCTGCCAAGGGTTTGAGAGCCAAAGCGAATAGCAGGGGTGAGAGGGGGCAGCCCTGCCTCGTGCCCCTCTCCAGGTGGAATGTCTCCGATTGTTTATTGTTCACCACGACTTGGGCCAATGGATCTTTGTACAGGAGCCGTACACAGCTGATGAAATTAGGACCGAACCCCAGCTTTCGAAGTACTGCCATCATGTATGGCCATTCTAATGTGTCAAAAGGCATGGCTGCGTCCAGGGACACCACCACCGCATCTCTACGAATCCGATGGCATCAACCCAACACCCTGTGGAGGCGTCGTAGGTTCAACGCCGTGTTTCGGTGAGGGATAAAGCCCGATTGATCCGGATGTACCAGAGTTTGGAGGACCGGGTTGATTCTGTTGACCAAGACCTTGGCGAGAAGTTTTGGCTCAACGTTGAGCAGTGAAATGGGCCTATAGGAGGAACAGTACTCTCTAGGTTTCCCCGCCTTAGGAATAGCAACTTTCGTGGCTATCCGTTGATCACGAGGCAAACTGCCTAATTCCCTGCTCTCATCGAACATACGTTTGAGGTGCGTGCCAAGGCTATTAGGCTTGAGTTTGTAGAGTTCCACCGGTAAACCATTGGGCCCAAGGGCCTACCCAGGGCGAAGATCCTGGATGGCCTTCACGATTTCGTCTACGACCAGCGGTGCCTCCAGAGTCTCCTTTTCGTCGTCTGATAGAGAAGGAAGGAACACACCTTCCAGGAAAGCCACCGAATCGCTCTCCATCATGTGGGATCCCCGAGTATATACCTGTTGATAGTGGGACGCGAATTCCCTGACTATGTCGTGCGGCTCTGTAAGGACCATTCCCGCTCCCGTTTTTAGTTCAGCCACTACCTTTTGAGCCTGCTGCTTTTTATCTAGCCATGCTATCAGTTTGCCTGCCTTGTCTCCCTGATCGTATAACCTCCCCTCTCTCCCTCTCGCCAGTGTCCTAGCAGCGTCTGTAGCGAGGTCTCTGTATTCAGCGGTCTTCAGTTGGAGCTGGTGAATCGCATCCGGGCCCCCATCAAGTTGTGCAGTGTCCTCCAGCCTCTTCAGGTCAGACTCCAAAGTTCGCATTTGTGCCTCACGCTCTCTGCGGCGCCCTGCTATTGCCGAGAGAGTTTCACCCCTTACCACCGTCTTGAAGGCCTCCCATAGGACCACCCCTGAGTCTACGGACCCCAAATTTTCTTCAAAGTAGCGGTCAATTGTCTGACTAATTTTCTTTCTCATAACCTCACCCTTTAAATGCCATGTTGCTATGGGAGCCACACATCCAACCTCTCGGTCGCCCAGTGTGACATGCGCCCATAGTGGGGAGTGATCCGAGATGCCCCGCGGCAGGTGAGTGACCTCACGTATCGTCGCATCTTGGTGCATTGGTGCAAGGAGATAGTCTAGGCGTGAGAATGAGTGATGTGGACCCGAGAAAAAGGTATTCTGTTGTTGCGATGGGTGTAAGAGGCGCCACAGATCAACAAGACCGAACGCCTCGAGGAGGTTGGGGAGTCACCGCTGTCCAGCCCCAATATCTCTAGCCGGGTGTCTATCCACCTACCCCGAGACCACTGCGTTGAAATCGCCTCCCAACATGGGGAGCCCCTCAGGGAGGGACAATACCAGCTCCCCCAAGTCCTGATAAGATTGTGTTTGGAGACCCGGTGGGATATATATCGTCACTAAAGTGAGAGTATGACCCTCCCATTTCCCCGAAATTGCCGCAAAGCGTCCCAAAGGATCTATCTCCGTGCGGTCAATAACCATGGAAAAGGTGCAGCATATCAAAATACCCACTCTCTAGACCATGAGGTGAAACCGGCATGGGCCGCTAGCATATACCCCCATCTATTTAGTGCCTGACACGTGTTCCCTCGCAGGTGCGTTTCCTGCAGGAGGACTACGTCTGGTGAATGTTTCTTCACAAGCTGCAGCACAATGCTACGTTTAAGTTTATCCCCCAGTCCGTTGACGTTCCAGATAACAAATTTAAGACTTTTATCCCACTTTGTATCCATGGACCCTGTAGTTAACCTGCAACGCCTTGTGGCCCCTGTCGTGTTGTTCTAGAACGTGTGCCCTGACGTGAAGTGCTCTTAACAACCCCGCCCTTCCCTCCACTCTGTAACCCCCACCAACTTCCTCCCCCCGTTCCAGACCCTCCTTTCCAGCCAGTGCAACCACCCCCCCACCCTGCCTCCCTGCTCCATAGGCTCAGAACTACCCACATCCCCAATTAGCAGAGCGCCTTTCACCCAGTACCCAACCTGGAAATGGGAGAAACAAACGGAAACAACAAAGAAAACCCTTTCCTTCCCAAAGAAACCTTGTTTCAAGCAGAGCGTGCGTCAGCCCCAGCTCCAGCCGCCACCCACGCCCACCCCAACACTGTAACATAGCACCAGTAATCACTACACCCCGTGTCTTGAATAGAGACGTCCAGTTGCAACGTGCGTCATACCTAATCAGACAAGAACTCAGCCCCTTACAGGGCCGAAGGAGGTCTGGAGTCAAAGAAGGGAGGGGGGAACCAAAGGCAAAGGAACTAGGAATTATATCCTCGCCTTCCACAACAAACAATATCTACCCCCTCCCCTCCCAGACCTTCAATCCCGAAAGAAATCATTGCCCACATCCAAACAATAAGTCCCAGTGTATATTACAGTTGGCAGACGTCCGCAGCGATCGATCTTGCCCGCTCAATGTTCAGTCACCTCTCGGAGCGTCCCCCCAACGAGGACTTGTCGACCTCGACCTCCACGAACGTTGACTCTGGCCATCATTGTTCGATCTGTCAGTCGGCGATGCAGGTGACGCCGCGTGACTAGGTCTCCAGCTTCCACCACCGGACTGTTCCCGAGCTGTCGGCAACTTTTGGTCAATCCATTCCTGTATGTCCGAAGGTGAGGTAAAGAACAACGATTTACCCCCGACCAGAATCTTGAGCTTGGCAGGGTAAAACATCATGTATTTGATGCCTCTTTCTCTCAGCGTTGCCTTCACGCCCACAAAGGAGCGTCTCTCTCACTGCACCTGGAGGGTAAAGCCTGGAAAGAAACGAATTGTGGCGTTTTCATAGGATAAGTCCCCTGCTTTCCTGGCTGTCTGTAAGATTGAGTCCCTGTCCCTGTAGTTCAGGATTTTTGCAATGATGGTCCTAGGCGGCGCCCCCGTCTTGGGTTTGGGGATAGGTGCGCGGTGTGCCCTTTCGACGGTGAAAATGTTGGACAAACGCTTAGGCTTCAAGTGGTTGAGGATCGGGTCTTCCAGGAAAAGTTCGACACTTGGCCCCTCCAAATCCTCCGGCACACCCACCATGCGGATGTTGCTTCTACGGGCCCTCCCTTCCTGGTCCTCCATCCGGAGCGCCATCTGGCGATGTTGATACACAAGGTCGCTGACTCGTTGTTCCAACACCTTGGTCGACGTTTGTAGTACCTTGATGTCAGCTTCATTGGCCTTAGTTTTCTCCGAAGTTTTCCAAAGGTCTGTTCGGAGGAGATTGACCTCTATGGAGACATTGTCGATTTTCGTCTCCAGTGTGGCGCCAAGAGCGCTTGTATGGCCGCCATGATGGAAGCAAGGGAAGGTTCGCCCGAGTCGGCCTGGCCACCCGCGGCACTTTCTGCTTGCGGCGTCCCGAAATGCCATTATTAGGGAGTTACTTCTCTTTTTCAACTCTGCTTTATGTAGACAAAATTAGCCCTTATCTTCAAACAAGAACCCAGGTATTTATAGGTTTTCACTTGTTCTAATTGTCAATTTTGTAAATACCATTTATATTTATTGCATTTCAATGCCTTGTTAATAACTTCCATTACTTTCCTTTTAACTTCATTTATTACCATCCTGTTCTCCATCGAGTATTTTGATATTTTGTTATTTTGTTTATTAGACGTTGTGATCCAATTTTTGTTTGACTTAATGAAATAAAGTCATCGGCATATAATAGATTTGAAATTTGTCTATCTGGCAATTTAGGTGGATGAGCAATCTTGTTATCTAACACTTCTGTTAAATGAGATAAAAATAAATTAGATAGGGTGCAAGTACGCACCCTTGTTTTAAACCCTCAGATGTGTCAATTTTTCTAGATAATTATGTACCTTTAACCAATCAAACCCTAGTCCAGGTCTCATTATATAATAATTAAATTGCTTTTAAGAGGCCCGGGCCTATACCTTGTTTTTCTAATTTTTCCGGAGAATTAGCCAATTTACACAGTCAAAATCTGATTTAATATCCACGAAACATAAGTGTAGCGGTCGTTTCCTGAGTTGGTATTTTTCAATTAGGATTGCAAGTATTAAAATATTGGTTGTCGTACCTTGTCCTTGCATGAACCCCGGTTGATTTGGTGGCATTTTCGTTGCCCATTCTGTTAATTCTGACAGGAGGATTCCTGCACAGAGTTTGGCTTCCGTATCTTGCAACGTTATTAATCGATAGTTTGTTGGTTGTTCCCACTCTCCATTTTAATAGATAGGTGATTCCGGAATGATCGACGTTTGCAATGCTTGGTTAAAAACACTTTTTAGGTAACCTGCCCTGATAGGCACATTTTCTTTATAGAGTGCAGTTGAGATCCCATTGGGACTAGGGGCTCCATAAAATCTCTGTTAACAGATAGGCTTACATACTTGGTCTTCAGTTGTATGCAATTCATTTTCCTTATTATCCGTCACTCATATTGTTTTATCTGGACCTGGGTTGAACTCCATATCTGGATTGTAATTCAAAAGAAGTTGTAAAAGCTTAACCCAACCAGATTCAGTTAATATAGAGGATGTTGTTGTCCTATGAACTCTATTCAAGTTGTTAATCAATTTCCAAAATTCTCTTCTATTGATCTTTTCGCTAGTATATAGGGCTTTTACCCAAAGGGCCTCATTTACTTGTGATTTCTTTTCCCAAATTAGTTTTCTCACATCTGTATTACATTTTCTTTAATTAACCACCATAATCTTGTTTGTCTGGCCACTTCTTTACCATTCTCGATATTCTATTAAGCTCACTTTTTAGTAGACGGCCTTCAAAGGAACGTTTTCCAAGTACCTGCAACTTTTTATCTTGTTGATACTTGCTTTCTTTTTGAGTGTAGTTTGTCATTAATTCTTTTGTAAAAAGGGTCTATTTTCAATTGCATGGAGAGTGACATCTTCAAAACAATGTTCAACCATCTCTTATAGTTTATGTAGTGATGTCACCTTGAAGCATCACATAATTTTCATGTCGTACACTGTTTAGTTTTAGCTCAATTATATGATGACTATAATCACTCCCATTTGCTTCTGCAATCCAGTAAAATGACATCTTCTACAATAGGTTGAGGGATACTACTGAATAATCGATCCGGGATTTATTACCGAATGAATGGTAAATCCATGCAGGGGGTGACTCTTGTGGGAATCGTCCATTTAGAATCCTTAGACCCAATAATTACAGCTCTTTTAATACGTTCTTTCCAATTACCCCTTTTGGTCCCTTAGAGTCTTGAATTGGTGGATGGTTAGGGATCACCCATAGATAATCCTGTTGTTGTATTAATTTATTTCTAACATATGACCACAGCACATTCATATTGTAGTCACCTGAAATAATAATCTCAGGTTGCATATCTTTATTCAAGTGCTGTTGTAATGTAGTCATTAAATTACTAGCCATTGCTTTCCTCAAATTAGGATCATGGTGAATATATATGTTTATAAATAAAAGCGATTTTGTCCTGTTTTTAACTTTATAACGTAACTTGACTATTAGAGAGTTACAAATATTTGAACTACTAACCCACTTTCAACTTTTAATTCTATTGAAATAAAGGTTGCCATACCCCGCAGGCTCAACCATATTTATTAACTTTCTTAGAATGTTTGTAACATCCCATACAGCCTTCTAATTTAAAAGGATTGGAGGCCCAGGTCTCCTGGGGAAAATACTTTGAATTTTGCCCGATGTTGTAGTCAGATGCTCAATTTGAGACTTTGATTGTCAATCAATCAATCAATCATTTGTAAAGCGCACTACATACCCGCGAGGGTCTCAAGGCTCTGGGGGTGGGGGGGCTCTACTGATCGAACAGCCAGGTCTTGAGTATCCTCCTGAAGGTCAGCAGGTCTTGGGTCTGTCGTAGGCTCAGTGGGAGGGTGTTCCATGTCTTGGCGGCGATGTGAGAGAAGGATCTCCCACCAGTGGTTGTTCTTCAGATGCGCAGGACGGTGGCGAGTGAGAGGTCCGCAGAGTGTAGATGGCGGTTGGGGATGTAGAAGGAGAGCCGTCTGTTGAGGTAGGCTGGGCCAGTCTTGTGGTGTGCCTTTTGTGCGTGGGTGAGGAGGATATCCTCTTGTTGACGGGGAACCAGTGCAGGTTTCTCAGGTGTGGGGAGATGTGGCCGTGGAGTGGTACGTCGAGGATCAGTCGTGCCGAGGCGTTTTGGATGCGTTGTAGTCATTTGATGAGCTTGGTCGTGGCTCCCGCGTAGACAGCGTTTGCGTAGTCGAGTCTGCTGCTGACGAGGGCCTGGGTGAATGTCTTTCTTGTATCTGTCGGGATCCATCTGTAGATCTTGCAGAGCATGCGGAGGGTGTTGAAGCAGGAGGAGGAGACGGAGTTGACTTGCTTGGTCATTGAGAGCGTTGAGTCGAGGATGATTCCCAGGTTGCGTGCATGGTCGGTGGGTGTCGGGGCTGCCCCCAGTGCCGTCGGCCACCAGGAGTCGTCCCAGGCTGAAGGTTTGGAGCAGAGGACGAGGACCTCCGTCTTCTCCAAGTTCAGCTTCAGATGGCTGGTCTTCATCCAGTCGGCGACGGCCTTCATTCCTTCATGGAGGTTGGCTTTGTTGGTGATGGGGTCCTTGGTGAGGGAGAGTGTCGTCGGCATAGGAGATTATGTTGAGGTTGTGCTGTCGGGCTACGTGTGCGAGCGGGGCCATGCAAATGTTGAACAGCGTCGGGCTGAGGGAGGATCTTTGGGGTACGCCGCAGATGATCTCGGAGGCTTTGGAACGGAATGGGGGAGGTGGATGCTCTGGGTTCTGCTGGAGAGGAAGGAGGTGGTTCAATCCAGAGCCTGGTCTCGGATCCCTGTGGCGTAGAGGCATGTGCAGTGGTAGACGGTGTCGAAGGCGATAGAGAGGTCTAGGAGGATGAGTGCCGCGGTCTCGCCATTGTCCAGCAGGGTTCTGATGTCATCGGTGGTGGCAATGAGGGCAGTCTCGGTGCTGTGGTTGCTGCGGAACCCTGACTGGGAAGGGTCCAGGATTCTTTTTTCTTGGTGGTATCGGGTTAGCGTTCTGTTGATGGTTTTCTCGATGACCTTGGCCGGGAAGGGGAGCAAAGAGATGGGCCGGAAGTTCTTGAGGTCTCTTGGGTCTGCCTTAGGTTTTTTGAGTAGGACGTTGGTCTCGGCGTGTTTCCACATCTCTGGGAAGGTCGCGGTCTCGAGGGAGAGATTGATGACGCTGCGCAGGTGGGGTGCGATAGAGCTGCTCGCTCTGTTGAAGACGTGCTGCGGGAATGGGTCTGACGGAGAGCCGGAGTGGATTGAGCGCATGGTCTTGAATGTATCATCGATGCTCACGCTGGCCCAGGCTAGCAGGGGGTCGTGGTCGATGGTGTACAGAGGGTCTGTTGTGTTGCTGACTGTTGAGGCTGTCTGGGTGTTGAAGCTGTTGTGGATGTCTGCTATCTTGCGGTGGCAAAAGGTGGCGAGGGAGTCGCACAGGGCTTGCAACGGCGGGATGTCGTTGGTGCTGGAGTAGGGTTGGAGAGTCCCTTCATGATGTTGAAGAGCTCCTTGCTTTTGTGTGTGTTGTTGTGGAGGTGGTCTTTGAAGGAGGTCCTCTTGGCCGCCCTGTTGAGGTGGTGGTGGTTGGGGATGGCATCCTTGGGTGCTGCGTGGCTGTCTGGAGTTTGTTCAAAGTGCCATTTCTTCTCTAGTTTCCGGCAGGCTTGCTTGGAGGCTAGGAGTTCTGGGGTGAACCAGCTGGCCCTCTTACTGGTGTCTCTGTGGGGGGGTTTCTTCAGCGGGGCGTGGGTGTTGGCTCAGTCCTCGATCCAGCGTCTGAGGTTATCGATCAGGGTTGTGGAGTTGTTGTTGTTGTTGTTCTCAAGTTGAAAGTTCAGGTCTCCGATGAGGATGTAGTCGGTGGAGGTCAGGGCGTGCGTGCTCATCAAGTCGGCGATGGAGTTGCAGAACTGGGTGTGGGGTCCGGGGGGTCGGTAGACGAGGATGCCACTGAGGGTGGAATTAGGGTCTGTGTGGATCTGGAAATTAATGTGTTCGGCTGTGCGCGTCATCGGTGCTAGTCGAGACCCTGATGCTGTTCTTGTGGACGATGGCGATTCCTCCTCCGACTCCATTGGTGCGTCTCTGCGGGTGATATTGTAGCCGTCTGGGATGGCTATGGCGATGTCGGGTGTGAAGGAGTCGTTAAACCAGGTCTCTGTCAAGAAGGCGACGTCCGGGGATGTTGTGTCGAGCAGATCCCAGAGCTCAACGGCATGCTTGCGTGCGGAGCGGGTGTTCAGTAGTATGCATCGGAGGTGGTTGGGGTCTTTCTTGGCGCGTGGTTCTTCGGCTCTGAGGCTGGAGTAGCAGCAGTTCTGGCAGGTTAAGGGGCCGTGTGTGCGTTTCGGGGCGGCCTTGAAGCAGGTGTGGCTCTGTCCGGAGTTGAGAGTGTGCAGAGTGCTGGCGTCGTAATGGCGGCGGTCGTCGTAGCGGGTGCGGGGCCAGGGGTTCTGGCGCTGGGCGCGGTCCAGGCACGGACGGGCAAAGACGGGCTCCCCTTACATGTAAAAACAAGGGAAAAACGAGTGGCACAGAGGGCAGAAAGGCACAAAAAAACAAGTGGAACAGAGGGCAGAAAGGCACAAAAAACGAGGGAAAAATGAGTGGCACAGAAGGCAGGAGGGCGCAAAAAAATGAGTGGAACAGAGGGCAGAAAGGCACAAAAACGAGGGGAAAACGAGTGGAACAGAGGTCAGAAGGGCACAAAAACGAGGGGAAAACGAGTGGAACAGATGGCAAAAAGGCACAAAAAACAATGGAAAAACCAGTGGAACAGAGGGCAGAAAGGCACAAAAAATGAGGGAAAAACGAGTGGCACAGAGGGCTGAAGGGCACAAAAAAAACAAGAGGAACAGAGGGCAGAAATGCACAAAAAATGAGGGGAAAACGAGTGGCACCAAGGGCGGAAGGGCCCAAAAAACGAGGGAAAACGAGTGGAACAGAGGTCAGAAAGGCACAAAAAACGAGGGAAAACGAGTGGAACAGAGGGCAGAAGGGCACAAAAACATGAGTGGAACAGAGGGCAGAAGGGCACAAAAAAAGAGGGAAAAACAAGTGGAACAGAGGGCAGAAGGGCACAAAAAAACAGAAAGGAAAACCAGGCAGGGACATGGGGGAAGCGAGGGGTACAGAAGGGAAACCAGGCAGAGAGAGCACGGGGACAGCGAGGGAAGAAAAAGGGGCACAGACCACATACAGGCAGCGGGGGAAGACAGACAACAGCAGTCACAGACACAACAATGAAAATACAGGCAATACAATTAAAGCAATTAAGCGGAGGATGAACTAACCTACCTACGGCCTACCACTGGCCACCAGGGATGAGGACCAGGTGGTAGCCTGCGGGTGGTGGAGGGACTCGAACTTCCTCAGCAGCGGCAGCTGGGGCTGGGAGACACAGTTGGTGCTGTGCGGAGGGGGAGCGACCTACCTGGTGGGGTCAAGGGTTGTATACCTTTAATATTCCAATAGCTTATATCTATCCTTTCTTTTCGATTAGGTACCTCTGCCTGGACACCGTTAGATTGATTTTGGACCAATGAAAGTGCTTTGGGGTCAAGCATCCCTTGTAAGGGCCGAATGCAGCTCTGGGCAGATAAAGTAAAGTGTTTTCAAACTGACCCCTTGTTAAGCTGTGGTTGCCTCAGGGCCATCCACCAGGGCATCATCAGCTGCGTCCTCAGGGGCCATAAGTTCCAAGACTATACTCTCCCAAGCTCTCGCCCTCTCCAACGCCTTCTCACTGCCCGTTCTATATGCAATTTGTAATCGGATAATTCCCTCACACTCAGCCCACTTTTTTAATTCTGCCTTCCACTTATCCATACTAGGACCATTTTTCGCTTTCCAATGGGTGGTTATAGTTCTTTTGGCCAATAGGAACACCAAATCAAGAAATTTGCTAGTGATTTTGTTCTTTGTGGTGTGGGGAACCAATGTAGGTTACAGTGTGCCATGGAGGGTTATAAGTCCCTATCAGTTATATCCATCAGCAAGGATGTCACCTCCTCCCAAAAGAGGTCAAGAGATGGGCAGTCCCGGGGGCATGGCCAACAGCATGGCCAGCTAAGACGTGCTTCTCCAGAGCTCCCGGCGAGCTGGATCCAAATCTGACTTTCTATTCAACCCTACTCCACCAAAACCACCGGGGGGGTCGCTACAGAGACCCCAGACCCCGTAGGGACCACAACATTGAGGTTGGCGAGACGGTATTCGGCAAAACGCTGCCCTTGTAACATCGACCCGGGAGGCCCGGCGGCGACAAGATGGCGGCCGCTGTAACCGAAGATCGAAGACTGCACTGAGGTCCGGCCCTTGGGTCCTGCAGCTGTCTGCCGCAGTGGGGGTTCGTGAAAGGAGGGCATTGTGTGGAGCCCACGTTGTCGGCGGGAACCCCATTGCGGCATCCGGACCCCCCGGCGAAACTCGTGCACTACACTAAGATGGCGGCCGGAGCCGCGATGCGGAGATAGATTGAGCCCGGGGACCGTCCTGCCGCTGGCCTGTCACCTGAGAGGGGAGAGCGGGGGGGACACTCGGCGGGACCCACGTGGCCGGGCAGACCTGGGGGACGGCCCCTGCTGAGGCGTTTGGGCTCCTGGCAGGGCCCGAGCACTTTACCAATATGGTGGGCGGAGCCGCGATGCGGAGCTCGAGTGCGCTCTGGAGCGGACCCCGGCCCCGCAGCTGAGTGCTTGCTCTCTGGACCTAAAGGCTTCCCACAACCACCTGCCTGGTGTTGCTGTCTGGGCTTCCCCGGACCCTCATCGATCCTGCTCGAACCGGGGCCTCCCTGTGGTGTCCCCTCCGCTCCGCACACTGCTGAGCAGCCCTTGCGCCCCCGAGGGAGGCACCTGGTCATCTTGGAGGTCAGAGGGGGGAAGATACATCCGGCATTCACCAGACCCTGCGGCGGAGCGGCACAACCCGGACACCTGGTGGGGTATTTGGCGAGGTCTGTGACACTGGGCCAGCACAGGCGTCGGAGTACTGGCCGGGACTGGCGCACAGCCGACTACACGAACCGAGGCCCCTAGGCGACGAGCAGAGGTCGCGCTTGGACCTCCGGCGACGGCTGTGCGGAGTGGCCGGACTGCCCCCCCCTGTGGCAGACTGAGGAGCTTGCTGACCCCCGATCGTGACACGAGCGACAAAGGCGGCGTGAAAAGCAAGTTTCCCCGCGCGAACGGCTTCACTGTAATACCAGCCATGGGGAAGAAGGATACAATCCCCAAAACCTCCAAACAGGGGCCCATGGATAATTTCGCTGCGCCAAGAGAGTCAGCGGATGCCCTCTCCCTGCCCCCGGCGTGCGCTCTGATACTGACCTGCTAATGGGAGCCATTCAGGCGTCGCGGACTGACATCCAGGAGTCCCGGGCTGCCCTAGAAGTCAAAATTGGCGAGTTGGGGTCGGAGGGGACACTGCTGAGGCAAGACTTCCGGAAGTTAACAGAAAGGGTGACTACTGCTGAGACACGGATAGGCGAGGCGGAAGATTCGATCTCCACCCTGAGAAAAGACATGGCGGAACTGCAGGCATCCCATCGCCAACTGTTGTGGAAGGTGGACGATGCTGAAAATAGGGCGAGACGCAACAACCAGCGCTTCGTAGGTTTTAAAGAGGGAATTGAAGGGACAAACATGGCAGCATTCCTCCACTCCTGGCTGATCAAAACCTTTCCAGCGGTGCAGTTCTCGTCTTGCTTTATCATCGAAAGGGCGCACAGGGCCCTCTTGGCAAAGCCGCCAGAGGGTGCGAGACCTAGACCGGTCATTGCGCGCTTCCTCAACTTCGCGGACCGGGACCTGATTCTGTGAGAGGCCAGAAAGTTGGGGGAGATCCGACTGGAAAACACGAACATTATGATATTCCCGGATTACAGCCAAGAGGTGCAGAAACAACGCAGCTCCTTTGACGCGGTGAAGGCGAAACTGAGAGACTTGAATATCTCCTATATGCTCCTATTCCCAGCGAAGCTGAAGGTGATTTACAAGGAAAAGACACACTTCTTTAACCATTCGGAAGATGCCTGGCAATGGCTGGAGGAACGTCCGATATTCCATAGTAGGGAGACCGTTGGACGCGAAATGGCAGACAGGTTACTGCTTCACAGGCCCCAGTGGGTACAACCAAAGGCACAGAGACTGAAGTCCCACAGGGCAAAGAGACAAACCCCGGCGACACCTTATCAGGGACATAGCTCAGGGAGTAGATGGCATGGACGTTCGGCCTCGCCTGGAGGGAGAGACACGGCGGGATCCAGATTCAACTGTCTACGAAGGCCCGCTCGGAGGGAGAGGATGACGACGATGTTGGGAGCCGTACCTCGGGGGGTGAAGAAGAGGAGGGTGGGTCGCACCCCATTCATCCATTGGCCGAGGCGATCCGAGACCTGGAACAAGACGCATCGGGGCAGATTAGTGTCCCCCATTCAGACACTCAGGACTCTCACTCATGAACAATGGTGGGAAAGGCTATAGCGACTGCAGCTCGTCGATGGGGAGCACCCAAGTTGACACGCCGTCTTATACTTATACTTATTGTTCTTCACTGGTTTTCGTTCTCAATTGCACAACTTCCTCAATTTTGATATTAGAGCTTGTTTGGGGAAATAGTGTTGCATGCTCTTGGAGGAGTTGGTTAGAGAAGGCTGAAGGGATGCACGGGAGGGCGACAGACCTTGTCCTACTGACAGTTCTGCCTTGTGAGGGGATGGGACTGGAAGGGGAGCGAGATGGGGTGGGGGGAGGTGAAGGGGAGTTCCACGTTACCTCAAGTTTGGGAGAGGGGGGTGAGTTGGGGAGAGGGGGAAGCAGTCGGAATAATGCAGTCATGTGCCTCAGTGCTTCACACTATGCATCCACACCAGAGACCGACCACACTGAAGTCTCTACATCTCGAATGGCAAGTGAGGTAACCGCGTCACAGGAGTGCGATAGGGGGGTTAGTGTCCTGTCGAGGAATGTGAACGGGCTGGGTTCCAAAATTAAAAGAGGTCTAGTGAACTCCTACCTTAAAAGATTAGGTCCGGATATAACCCTCCTGCAGGAAACCCATCTTAAGGGAACTAACTGTGCCTTCATAGCCAGGGGTCGCCACAAAGTTCTGGCTCATGCAGGCTACACGTCTGATTCGAGAGGGGTAGCTGTCATTATAAAGAAAACTACCCCATTCTGTACTACACGCACCTGGATAGATCCTCTGGGGACTTATGTTGGAGTCCAGGGGACCTGGAATAGACGCACATACACGATCATTTCAGTATATGCACCACCCAAGTTGCAGGCAAATACGCTCAAGGCTCTCGCTCACATACTCCTGGAAACTGCTGACACCATTCAAATCTTAGGAGGAGACTTGAACGATGTAATGGACATAGGGCAGGACCGCGGCTAGGGGAGGGAGCCGGACCACCCTATCCCAACAGATTGCTAATATAGGGCTCACGGATGTCTGGAGATGGTTGCACCCTACTCAGACGGCCTACTCATACTACTCAGGAGCACATAAGGTATTCTCGAGATTAGACTATATATTTATGTCTAGACAGTACTTGACAGTGAACGACACTGCAGACTATAAAGCTTGGGGCATCTCTGACCATTCCCCGTTGTTGGTAAGGGTGGGACGAACTCAGGGTACTGGGGTCCCCACATGGCGCCTCGCAGCCTGGGATCTTCAAAATGCGACTATTCTGAGAGGCCTGAGAGCAGATATGTCTATGTTGCTGAAAACGAGGGAACAGTGGAGTCGGGGGGTCACCTTCTGGGAAGCTCTGAAGCCGGTAATGCGGGATAGAATACAAAGTGGGGGAGGAAAGAAGAAAACTCCAATCAGAGGTCACTGCACTGGAACAGACTATCCTGGGCCTAGAGAGGGAATACCAGAGTTTGAAAAATGCTGAGATTCTTCGAAGATTGATTGATGCCCAGAAACAATATAGGGAATTGGTGACTGATGAGGCTAAAATTCAATCCCTAGCCACCCTCCACCGCCTTTATGACGTGGGGGATAAGTCAGGCAAACTACTAGCGTGGCTAAGTAAAAAGGAGCGTGTGACTAGATGGGTGGATCACATTAGGAATGCAGATGGAATGATTGTTAGTTCTGATGCACAAATTGCTGAGACATTCGCTACACATTATGATATCTTCTACGCAGGCAGGGATCTGGGGACATGTGAGGAAGCACTACAATATATGGCGCAGACGGACCTGCCCCTGCTGTCTCCTGAGGCCCTTCTGGCGTTGGAGGCCGAAATCACAATAGATGACATATCGGGAGCCATAGCCAGATTGAGACCGGGTAAAACACCGGGACCGAATGGTTACCCGGCGGAGTTTTTTAAGCGTACGGCGGACCTATTGGCTCGCCACTTGAAAGGTCTCTTCGCCAGGGCCTACCAGGAGGGGGGCTCCCCCCAGACCTCTCCCTGGCGACAATCGTCCCGATACATAAAGAGGGTTAACCGCGAGACGTCTGTGCGTCCTACCGCCCCATTTCCCTCCTGAACACGGAGGTGAAACTTCTAGCGACTATCTTGGCGCTCCGCCTGAGGTCGGTGATCCCCAGACCTTGTACATCTGGACCAAACGGGTTTTCTCCCGGACAGAGCAACTGGACTGAACCTTCGACGTTCCCACAATTGGCTGCAAGAAGTGCGGAGGAAGAGAAGAACCACTCTGGTTTCTCTCTCTTGACGCTGAAAAAGCCTTCGACGCGGTTCACTGGCCGTTTCTATATGCTGTTTTGCAAAAGTTTGGTTTTGGCCCTAAGTTCCAGAGGTGGGTCAAGCTCCTTTACACTGCACCAAGAGCCAGGGGGAGGGTGAATGGGAGGCTGTCGCGTGAATTCCAGATCCAGTGAGGGACCCGTCAGGGATGCCCTCTGTCCCCCCTCCTCTTTGCACTCACTATTGAGATACTTGCAGCCAGGATCCGACAAAATGCAGGCATCTACGGCTTTAGGAGAATTGACACGGACCCCGCACAAGAAAAGATATCCCTCTATGCGGATGATATACTCTTGTATATCACAAAACCAGAGACCACTGTCCCGGAGCTATTCCAGGAATTAGAGCAATACGGTGGGCAAGTGGGATACACAATAAATTGGCAAAGATCTTGTATGACCCAGGGGGACGAGGCCGCTGGGGGAGGCTGCCAGGGCAACTGCTGACGACGGTGGAGGGCTTCCAATATCTTGATAAGACACTATCATTCCCAAAAAACTTGGAGCGGATCATAATGAATTCCACGGCGGATATGGACCGCTGGAGACAGCTCCCACTTACACTTCTAGGTCGAGCGGCCATGTATAAGATGATTATCCTACCCAAGTATCTATATGCCCTACAAAACGAATACTATCCGCTTCCGGCAACGTTGATAGCTAAAATTCACTGGGATCTGAGAGCTTTTCTCTGGCTAGGTAAGCAACCTAGAGTGGCCCTGACTACTCTCCAAAGACACCAATACAGTTGGGGGATCTCACTCCCTAGCCTGAAGGCCTACTACTGGGCAGAACACATGGCACCGATTAACGATTGGCTACATGCCCCGGCAGATCATCCCACTTATGCCCTAGAAAGGCTTAAAATGTCATCACAGAACTTATTATATTATCTTTATGGGGGCACTAGACGGGAACCGCTCCTCCCAGCGACGGTTATTACGCTACTTGCATGGACTAAGGCCACAAAACGCATGGGATGGGAGAAGAAGCCCACTCGGCAAACACCGCTATGGCACTGTCAGTGGTTAACAGAGCTAAGTAAACTATGTGGCTTCCGCAGATGGGATGACATAGGTATTTCCACCATAGGGGACGTGATTGCCACAGGGGAACTGAAATCCTTTATGGTTCTAAAGTCGAAATTTGGGCTTTATCACTCACAGCTCTTTAAATATACGCAGCTGCGACATGCTTGGAAGGCCCAGAATATCCAACTAAGCGACATCCCAGAATATGCACTTCTGGAGGGACGGCTCCTCCAAGAACGAATCCAAGGGAAGGCGGTCTCCCTCACATACAAAACCTTAACTAACAATATGCTAGGTGATCTGGCGAAGCTTAGACAGACATGGGAAACGGAGGTGGGAGGCATGGATGACCTAGACTGGGACATAGTACTAATGCATCCACGGGAGGTGGCAATTAAGTCCAGACTACGCCTTATTCAATTTAATGTGCTTCACAGAACCTATTACGATAGGGTGCGACTCCATAGAATGGGGAAAATAGAAGACACAAAATGTCTTAGATGCCGCCAAAATGATGGAGACTTTTTTCACACCATATGGACATGAGACATGATACAAGATTACTGGACGCACATCTTCACAGAACTTGGGGAGGTTTTGGGGGTCCCGCTTCAACAGGAACCCAAGCTGGCACTACTGGGTATGACCAATGACGTGGACCTACCGCGTCCACTCCTCACCTTCCTGGTACTAGCACTAGTGGTAGCGAAAAGAGATATAGCAAAGTACTGGGGGGCGTTGGAGTCGCCAGGAATAGAGGAATGGAGAAGAGGGTTGGACCTTTACAAGGCAGCCGAGAGAGTAACTTATAAAGCAAGGGGGTGCCCAAAGAAATTTCATAGGGTCTGGACCAAGTGGCGGCACTACCATGGATTGGACGGGGGGTTATGAGGGGGGGACTTAAATACCTGGCTATTCGGTCACTAGAGCACCTGCAGGAGGAATCCGGGTGGGACACAAAGAGATGATTGAACTTTGAATCTGTAGACGTTGAACCAGTGTGTTACGTTTTGTGACAGGGATTTATACCTTTGGGGTGGGTGGGCGTGGGAGTAGAGGTATATGTACTGCGGACTACATGACTGTAATGTTGAGTTATGATAAAATGCAAATAAAAATATATATAAAAAAAAAAGAGATGGGCAGTCCCAAAGCATATGTTTAAAATCCGCTTCATCTGCTACGCACCGTGGGCAGGACACTGGCTGAGTCAGGAAATATTTGTGCAAAGGGGCTGGTGTTAGATATGCTCTGTGGAGGATGTGAAAGTGCACTAATTGAAATCTCATGTTTCTCGTACTTTTCCAGGCCCTCTCTACTATCTTGCTTCATGCTCCATCTGGGATGTCCCTCCCTATGTCTGTTTCCCACTTAAGCTTCAGGGCTGTCATGGGGGACAGGGATTCTAGTGTCATGTGCCTATAGAGACATGTCACCGCTTTTATGGTGCCCGCTGCCATCACTACATATTGGCACCCCATGGAAGTAGGTGGCTCTGTGAGGCCCATATTCCAGTGTTTTCGGATGGCTGTCGTGAGGGCAGTGTATTGCAAGAAATCACCTACTGGTAGGTTGTATCGGGCCCGTAGGTCATCAAATGGGATCAAGGCTCCCTCCTCATAAAGGTCCCCCATTGTCGTTAATCCCTGTTGTTCCCAGGTCTCCAATCTCTGCCAATTGCCCCCATGTGGTAGAACCCTGCACATCCTCAGTGGAATTTCAGATGCATAGGGGGTCCCTATAGTCATTCTTCTCAGGTACCTGTTGCAGCATTTGCGGGCTGTGGCAAACTCCAGGGTGAGGGGTGTGGTCCCAAGCGGGAGCCGTAGCACTATGGGGAGAGGGGACACCCCTGCCGTGTGCCTCTCCCTACCTTGCATGCCTCCATGATCACCCCTCCCGTCTTGACCCTGGCGGTCGAGTTTGCATTAAGATGGCCGTCCAACTCACGAAGTCAGGGCCAAGGCCCTTTTTCGCATAACATGGAACAGGTACTCCCACTCTAAGCCGTCGAAGCCTTTCTATATGTCAATTGCAAAAATCGCGGCGGAGTCCACATTGTAGGAAACCACCTCCAATATATATAAAAGCCTTCGTATATTAAGCGCTGTGTTTTGAGCGGGGATGAACCCGGATTGGTCGGCATGTATGAGGGTGGGCATGTGGTGGAGCAGTCGAGTGGCCAGTATCCTGCTCAGAATTTTCTAATCACGGTTGAGCATGGATAGAGGCCGATATGTCGTTCTATCCCAAGGTTGTTTGCCTGGTTTCAATAAGGGAATAATGATCGCCTCCCTAGTGGAGTCAGGCAACCTGCCTAGTCTCTTAGCCTCGTTATATAGGCGTGTGAGATGGGGGGCAAGCAGGTCAGTGTGAGTGAGGTAAAATTCTACTGGTAAGCCATCCGTGCCTGGGGTTTTGTTACGGGCCATACTTTTGAGGGCTACTCGTACCTCTCTTACTTCGATCTCTCGCCCCAAAAATGTTGCCACCTCTTCGTCTAGCAGCGGCAGGTCAGCTTCCTGTGTGAACTCTTGTAGCTCCTCCTCAGAGGTGACTACCCGCCTGCTCTAAAGCTCAAGTAATAATCAAAGAATAGCTTCCTTGCTGATCAAATCGGGCTACCCCCAGCCGATCTCACAGCTCCAGTATGACTGAACCTCGACGGGCCGGATTTGCCAACCAAGCAAGGAGGGCGCCCGACTAATCCCTTTCAGAATGCGCTCGTGTGGCGTATGTTTTGTAGTCAAAGCAGCGCAGGCACTCCACATTGACAATTACTGCTTCCCTAGCTTCCAGTAGTTCTCTATTTTTGGCCGGAATTTCAGGCCGTTCCTTCACCAGGGTACGCAAGCGCTCGTCGTCTCTTTGGATGTCCTGAAGGACCAGCCATAACAGATATGCATCTCCCCCTAATGACTGTTTTACAGGTGTCCCATTCCACGTTCACTCTCGTAGCTGTTCCCTCATTAATCTGGAAGTAGTCTGTGATAGCTGTTGCAATAGTGGTGCGAAAAACTTGATCATCTAGTGCCTCCGGCCGCAATCTCCAGGTGGGAATCTTGGGGCGTACTTGCGCCCATTTCAGCTGAGCTAGGACTGTATTGTGGTCAGAGATCGTCCTGGTGAGGTATTTGCTGCTACTGATCTCCCCATGGACGCCCAGTGAACATAAAAAGGCATCGAGGCAGACATGTAACTCATGGAGGGTAGAGAAAAAGGAGTAATCTCGGGCCAATGGGTGTTGGGCCCGCCAGGTGTCAATTAATCCCCATTTTTGTTGCCAATTACGACGTGCTTCTGCTAGTTTGTGCGCCGGCGCACTTGGGAGGGGTGGTGGTTTGCGATCCAGGGTGAGATCCGCAATACAATTAAAATCGCCCCCCAGTAATAGTGACCCTGTGAGGGCAGTCACTAGTTTGCGTGATAATAGGGAGAAGAAGGCCGGTTGATCAGCATTAGGCCCATATACACATCCCAGTGTGAGGTCCCTACCTTCTAACTTCCCCTGTACTACCACATATCTGCCCTCAGGTTCAATCATTTGTGTTATGCATTGGAATAGGACACCAGCTCTTATCCATATCAGGACCCCTCTCGCGTATGCAGAGTATGCGGTGTAGAAAACCTGACCCCTCCAGCGGCGCAGTAGTGCTTTCCCCTCCTTTGCCATGAGGTGGGTTTCCTGAAGGAGTGCAATTTAAATGACCCTACTGATCAGATAGGAATATATCATGTGGTGCCTGACCATAGAATGCATGCCTCGTACATTCCACAAAAGACATGTATAACCTAATGGTGGTCCCATTGCATGTAGTGACATTGAAGATGTTTAAAAATACCCTTCCCCGCGACGCGCCTAAGTCTCCTTAAAAAAAACAACAAGTATATCACACCCAACTCCCCCTCCCCAGGACAGGCACCCAACAAGGTGACCCCATCCAAGCTATGATAATTCCAACCAGGGTCAAGTAACCAATAAGGGAGCCGACACCCGCTATCTACCTCATGGAAGCCTCCCAGTATGCTGCCTCCCCAACAATTGGTCCAGATCAAATGAACCCCCCTCCGGTTTCGGTTGCCTGTTACCTAAATGTCCATGTGGGCGTCTGTCAGTCCCGGATGGTCAGACCCTTGAAGCAGGAACGCCAGGCCCCGAACTGGCCCACACAGCGCACAGCAGGCCGCTCATCTCAGTCCAGGTCGTCAGCCGATCAGAGCGTGATCCTTGGCATGTCCACCCCCAGGCTCTCACCGTCACTGCGGTCCAGGGAGGTGTTCAACCCGCTGCCATGATGTGTGGTCCCACCCGGTGAGGAGCCCGGGCTAGCCCGACTGTGCGACACCACGGCCTGCAATGCCTTGCACTGCTCGAGGCTAAGTTCCTTGGGTGAAGGAGCTTTGGCGCTTGCCCCCAGCCCCCGCGGGCTTTGTTGCTGGGATATTGAAGCTGGGACTGATCTATTTAGTGGGCCACGGATTTCCAGCCAGTCCCATACCTCCTGCGGTGAGTTGAAGAATCGTGTTCCCACTGGGTCCGCTACCCTGAGTCGAGTAGGAAACAGCATTGCGTATGCTAGGTTCAGTTAACATAGTTTAGTCTTGACAGCAGAGTATGAGGCCCTATTTCGTTGGACCTCTCTCGTGAAGTCAGGGAAGATCATGAAATTACTGTTCTCAATTTGGAGAGTTCGTTTTTGACGGGCACAATGTAGGATGTGATCTCTGTCCCGGAAGAGCAACAATCTAGCAAACACAAGCTAGGGGGGAGCTCCTGGTTTCGGCGGTCTCGCTGGCACTCTATGAGCGCGCTACAGTGCATAGAAGGGAGACAGACCGTCCGGGGCCACCTCGTCTTGGAGCCAACTTTCAAGGTAGGTGACCATGTCTGCCCCTTCCAACTTTTCTGGTAATCCGACAACGCAGATGTTGTTACGTCGCGATCTCCCTTCTCTATCTTCTGCAAGCATTTCCAGGGTTTTCACCTTAGCTTCCAAGGTGGTTACGGATCAACGTATCTCTTGCACTTCGGTTGCCAATCCACATAACTCTTTTCCAGCGGATATCACCTTGTCTTTGAGCTTTCTATGATCATCTTTTAGTAAGCTCAGGTCAGTGCTAACGGTGTTGAACTTCCCCTCCAGTGCCTCTCTGGAGGCCGTTATGGCTTGCATTATGTCAGTTACTGTAGGTTTCCTGGTAGTCGGCTCCCCCGGCGCATCAGAGGCCTTATCATCATCTGTGTGCGGGTCAGGAGCATCCATTCTAAGAGCCGTAAATCCCCACTTCTTCGGTGTCCTCCCCATCTTGGGTCTCCCCGCGCAAGCCGGGAGTCCGGCCGGGTACCTCAGCCCCTGGGCGATGTGCGTTCCAGGACCCCCAACTGCAGTGGGTGACCTCCCTGGGGCCTTGCTTCTACAACACCCAGTGTGATCGGCATCCTCCCGGCAGGCACCTTCTCCTTCCTTTAATCATGCAGGCCGATGGGGCCCACCGAATCGTCGCCTCACTCAGCTGCCCAGTTCTCCCCCAAGCAGATTAGTATACCACAGTAGTACACAGTTCCTCTGTGTGGTGACTGGAATCTGACCAACCAATTAGTGTTGATATGCCCCTCTCCGGGATTGCTACCTGCCCTGCTCGCCCCTCCGCTGCACCTCCTCCGGGGCCAGTGAGTCATCTCCCGGGCCCAGCCCTGCCCTCACTTGTGCTGCAGAATCTTCAATTCAGGGCTCTCTCTCAGGTCCATACCATCACTGGACCCTGCTAGTTCCCATGGAAAAGTCCAAAGCCGGAAGCGTACCAGGTTCCCAGACCTCTCTGGTTCTCACAGCCCACCAGCGCTGGCAAAATAAATGGCAGTTACAGAGGCACATGGTCCCCCCACTCAGGCATCAATCCACGTCTATCTCACAGGTCTCAATGTAGAGCCGGGCAGCCCAGGCCCCTTTTGCACAATGTGGAACACGGGGCATTTAGGGATATTCAGCACCACTCTGCAGCTAGCGCTCCAGGATCAGCACGCCCAGCCATTATCCAGTGGGCAAGCCGTTCACCTCTGCTGCGCTACGTCCTCCGTGAGGCTCGAGATAACACTCAGCTGTGGGCCAGCAGTGGACTCAGAGCGATCATGGGAGTTTCAGCGCTCACACTGCCTGGCAGCCATCTTGTGCTGTAAAAAGTTCAATCGGGTCGGGGACAATCGATATTTGCCCGGCGGTATTGCCTCTGTGACCCTCTAGTTATTAAATCAAATGAAGAGGCAGGCGCTGGAGACTGGAAAGCAGGAAACAAGGTTTTTTTATTCTCTCCGGAGGAGAACACAACGAAACGGACAGAAGGTATCGTTCTGAGGTGCTCTAACTGTATTCCTGAGGCCTGGCCTCTTATACACACATTTATGACTTTATTGTAGATTACACATACATGTTAAAGCTTTGATGTACGGAAAAGACATTCTCGGAACTCCCCTTGGGGCCCGTTCCCATACACATTTACAGTTGAAGTCCCCACCCTAGTCACAACAGGTGATGAGCATCGCGCAGCTGGATAATCCGCCGATTCACGGAATGTGGGGGGTTTGATCGGGTCTCATGGGGTGGGGGCTTTGATCAACCCGGGGATTCTTTGATGGGGGAAGCTTTCTATTGTACGGGGAGGGGCAAGGATGGTATCGGCAGAGCTGGGTGTCGGCTTGGGAACGGGGAGGACAAAACAGGCACACGGGGGAAAAAGGGGGTTTGCATCTAAGGGCCGGAGATCATGAAAGGAAAGCAGGGAGGTGTCGCGCTGGGAACAGGATGAGGGCCTGGGGCAGAGCAGCGCCGAAGAGGGGTTTATGACTCAAGGCAGGTGCAAGCAGGGGGTGGTCAGCGTGCAGGCTTAGCGAAGGCAAAGGGCTATGTCAGGGGCCAGCGGCATGCAAAAGGGTTTGTTCTGATCGGGGCATCTTAAAATGGCGGGCGCGCACGACAAAAGTGTGGCATCAGGGGAAGAGGCAAGATGGCGCAGATAATGTTCACCAAAACGTACTAATTTTCAACAGTCCTCCCTTTAACATATTCAAGACATCTTGCTGGTTCATTTTCTACTCGGGTCTATTGTGGTGGGCATGAGAAGGAAAACGGTAGGAACCCTAGATGAAAAAAATTGTAAACAATACATTTTGAGATTTCTAGTTTTTAGGGGGTGGGCCTATTTGATAAACTTTGATAAACTTGTTCAGCAGGAAAGTCATAGGAATGTAATACAAAAACGGTTCTGTAGCGAGCAGCAAGTACATATCATAACGTGAACTGGCAGGTTATTACATATTTCAGATTCGGATTGGAGCAGGATCAATACAATGGCGGCTGGGAGAGAAATGAGGCATAGCAAAAACGGTGATTGTGGATGTCAAATGTTCGAAGTTTTACGCGTTCTCATTGTTCTTTGTGGTCTTTCGTTGGCGCTGTTGAGCACCGGCGGTGGAGCTACGAGTCCAGCTCTGTTCTAAGTTCTGCGTTGCAGGGCACGACCCTTTCCTCGCGTTTTTGGTCGGTAAGGTCCTTTTCGCCTTGTGTCCTTTGAGGTGATTGTCAGAAAGTTCCGATGGAAGAAGAGCGTCCAAAACAGTCCATAGGGTAGGTCAGAGGAAAAAGGGGGATGGAGCAAGGCCAAATTGGGAACAAACTAGGGGAACGAGAGACTTCAAATAGGCGGGCGTGTGACAGAATTCAGAGAGCGGGGACTTGTCGACAGGCACTGGACGTCGAGCAGGGGCATCAGGTCGACCCTTTCTTTTCATGCTGTCGAAAACAGTGCCTCGTCCTGCAGCTCTTTTCTGTCGTGGTCTCGCCTTGGCTAATGTCGCAGGTGTTCCTTAGTCTGCAGTCAGGCCTCGTGCTCCCACATCCGGTCCTTCTCTCCTCCAACAGCAGTACCCTTAAACAAGTTTGAAAAGACAGTCTTTAGAAAATTTGCAGATGGAGATAATCAAAAAGTCTATTTCTCTCCCAGTTCCAGGCAAAGAATGAAAATGCTCGTTCTCACAACTGGCATATGAAATGACCGGTGACGGGCCTGTTGGATTTACTTATGACTTTCCTTCATAATTAGTTCACGACAGTTCATCTGATGGTGACCCACCTTCGTGAGACGAACCTGGCGAAGATATGCTGTTCTCTAGAGTTTTACATTTACAAAGGGTACTGTGAGTCATCAACATGGTACTACACAGGTATTTTGCTGAGAGGTGAACATGACTAAAACATCTCCTTTCTATAGATGCATCCTGCTTTTAAACTACTACGGGGTTCATTTCGGTTATTTCTTTACCTTGGGCTAATCTGTTAACCTTGTAAAACATCATTCTGGATCCTACGTAACCTTTTACCGCCCGATTACTTAATCAGGAAGGACAGGGGTTTTATGGGAAACAACCAGGGACATATACAGGGGAGGTAACGGGGGTGATCATTTTTTTTTGGCTTGGGTATTGCGACAATTCGGGGAGGGGAGGGTCGCGTATTCTGAGGTCCTTGTTTTATACTATAGGAGCCGTTGACATGTAGTTCCCTTATTTCGGGTCAGATTAGGGAACCTCTGTCGTCTTACCTGTCCTTTCCCTTACGGCCCCACCTGGGTTCATTGACTTCTAGCGGAAAAGGAGAGGTAACGACGCGGTCTCAGGGTGATTGTATTAAAGACAAGTTTTTTGTGCAAATACTGACGGTATTTGAAGCCAATTAGGTGGGGTGCTAGGGGCGGCAGTCTGCCAATTTCGGGGCTAACCACTCGGAAGAGTGGGAGTGCAGAAATAGAGAGAGAGAGAGAGAGAGAGAGAGAGAGAGAGAGAGAGAGAGAGAGAGAGAGAGAGAGAGAGAGAGAGAGAGAGAGAGAGAGAGAGAGAGAGAGAGAGAGAGAGAGTGAGAGTGCAACGGCAGGCTAAATAGTACACGTGCAACAGAGAGGGTGGCAGTGTATTCAAGAAAGGCTATTTAGTGCATTACACAGTAAAGGGCATTCGCGGGTCTGCGTTAGGATCTTGTAATCATGCAGTTTGAGCATTAGACAGGGTAGAGGGGACGCCTTGAGAAGAAGGAAAGAAGAAAGGAGGTACCATTTTGTCGCACTTCTCGCATTCTCGGTCCTTCGACCAGTTGGGTCGACGCCTCAGTCACACACACACATTCCCTCATAGTTTCGCATCATACGTGACATGGGTTCATTCGTCCGGTCTGGTTTAAGGGTGATCACTTTGTATCAGGGTTGTGCTAATTTTTCGGGTTTGTTCGGTACGTGAGTAGTTTGCAGGCGTGCTTAGACACCACCTCGCGGCGCTAGTCCGTTTCGTGTATTAGACATGGCAAGGTTTCAGATCTTCGCCACACCTCGGCTGTAATCTCTGACGTAACCTGCAGAGGGAGGAAAAAAGGGAGGGGTGGAGGAGACAGCATTCGCGCGCATTCAAATACATGGATTCATAAGTCCTTTACTTACCTCTTACTCGTCTTTCCTCCTTGGGGCAGGGTCCCCGGGGATATGGTTTCTGGAGTCGAGGGGGGGTAGTGTGTTCATATAGGTCGTGTGCGGGGAAACGTAAAAAGGAAACCAGAGGTGCCTAGTGCGAGGTATCTAGTCAAAAGGATGTATCTCACTATCGGGGTCCTTAAACCTCTTTCAACGCTGTGGCGTTCTAAGGTTCTTCGGTTCTTGGGCCCCTGATACTTTGGAACGTGGTACTTTATAATATTTACATTATTTTATTTCTCCCTCCTTTTACATTCCCTCATTTACACCGTTCGTTTTACCCATCCTTGGAAGTCAAGGTCTTCCTCTACGCGAGAGTTCATGGGTCAGTTGCGTACTTTGAAGGCGGAGTGTCGTGTTGTTGATCCGATCCGTCCTCCAGGGCTGGGTAACCATCTTCCTTTAACCTTAAAGAGAGAGCAGAGTAGGGTGCACAGAAAAAAACTTTCCCACCGATCCCACATTTTTTAAAAAATAAAGCATGCAATACCCGTCCATAGTTTCAAAGACTTTATTTTGCAAAATCATTTCAGCATATGGATTATGAGGGTGCGGTCGTATTTGGACGGTCGTGGCAATGGCTAAAGTGCATACAGTGGGGGGTTTCGCTTGCAGCAATAAAAACATCGGAAAGTTTTACTCGTTCATTTGTAAGTAACTAAAACGTCTATTAATTGGTTGGGGGTTCGGGGCATTTATTTTCCTATATGCATACCGTACGTGAGCGTCGTAAATGAGGTTTACATCAGTTATAAAAATATAATACATTGTACATTTGTAATCAACATTTGTAACGGGGATCCTTTCATACTGTTCGTCGTGTGAGTTCTCCTTGTCTTTTCTAGCCAAGTGTACAAAGGATCATATAAAATCTCAGAACATCAAGTTTATATTAGTGCGAAGGAACACCACGAGGTGTTCGTAAGTTCCGATTGATACCAGCGCCATTTTGGGCGGGGCCGGCACAGTCCGGAAGCAGCATCAGGGGGAAATGTTTCCATTACTGGCAGTTTGGACCAGAGTCCTTTTCGGCAGTTCTAGAATTCACGCTAACAGAAGGTGTGGCAATGTCATGTTTGTTTCGTTGGCGATCAAGGCAGCCGTCCCTTACCGGAAACCTGCAAAGGCCGAAGGTTCCGCCGGGGACCTTTGTATGATCTTCAAGGCTGCGGAGATGCTGTCGGAGATGGGGGCTCGTGCTCCATGGGACAAATGTTCGAGTTATATGGCTGGCCAAAGTTACTCTAGTGGCCGGGGCCCGCCTTCCAGCGGATCCAGACGCCATTTTGAGGCCCTACAGGGGCCACTCTCGTCGAGTTTGCAAGAATGGAAGAGATCCTTCGGAGTGAAAGGAAGAGGTCCCTGTTTTGTGTAAGCGGGACGTTCAGCTGGGGTGCAGCTGTGATGCCCCCACCTGGGGGGGCGAGGGAGACTCGTTCACATCGTCTCCTTCTCCCGGTGCACTCCATGCCGCTCCTTTTCATCGCCCCGCATGAAGGTCTCTCCACATCCGGTGTTCCCCAAGTGCCACCATTGTACGTTCGGTGCTGCGCAAGTACTGGGGTGCCACCATTGTACGTTCGGTGCTGTGGAAGTATTGGCACCATCGCCTGACTGGGGGTGTTCGGCGTCGGGCCGGGGGCTGGGAAACCTCCTATCGGTGGAGGTGGGAGAGGCTCGTCCGCGTCGCCTCTCCCTCCCAGCCCAACTTGGACAAATTGTTGTGGAGGTACGTGCAGGACATCCCGCCGTCCAGGACTGCTGCGGCTGTGACGGAAGAGAAAAGGAAGAGGTGCCTCGTTCTCCTCTGGACATGTGGCGGGACTACCTTAGTCTTTCCAGGCCCGTTGCGGCCGGCCAAGGAGACATGTGGCGGGACTACCTGCAAATGCCCAGGCTGCGGGCTCCTGCCTCTCCTCCGGCTCCCCCATACGTTAAGATTTCCTGACCAAGAGTTGGCGGCTGGACTCGCCTTATATGGGTTGCCGTTGGTTGGGCGTAGCCGTAACCCTGCCCTACTTTGGAAGGTTCCAGAATGGGGGGGGGGGCGAATGTTCTGTTTGACTTTCATTTTCTACAGTTTATCGTTATTATTCCTTGTTTGTTGTGTTAAATTAAAAGTTCAAGTTCATTAATGGTCTACGGATTTTGTTTTACCATTTCTTTCTTTCCAGGTTGCTTTTATGCTAAGTTTCTGCTAACAGAGGTCGAGTAACACGGAAACACGTGTAGAGGGATGACGCAGATTTGTACATTACATACACACAAACTCAGACGGGGGACAGTACAAGTACGACATACAAAGACCCAAGACAAATATAAAAACAGTTATTGGTCATAATTATCTCTTTCCGTCTGTGAATTTTAAACGAGGCTGGGTTCCCGTCTTGACATTGCCCGACCTAGGAGAACTTGAGCATGCCGCTGAGATTTTCCTGGCGAAATCTGTGCCATCGGGCATAATCAAACGTGGTAGTTCTGTCTGGTCTGTCTATGTAAGTCGGGTTCTTCTTTGTCTCGCGCCTTTTCTCGTACTGTCGGTCTGTCGTTCTTGTCGGCCCTTTGCCTTTACTCACGCTCAGTAGAGTCGGGCATTGGGCTTTCCAGTGTCCGACATACCTACAAAAAGCGCATTGGTCTGACCCTAAGTCTGGTCGTCCTTTGCATAGTGTCGGGGGATAAGTTGTGGGTAGCGGTGTCCTGGGGTTGTCCTGTCGGTATATTTCTCTACTTGGTTTGTCCTCGTCTTTTCTCTGTCGTTTCGTAGCCTCTCTGCGCCACATACCGAGACTGTCGAGCATAATTGGCGTTGTCTTATTATTTCGAAGGGCTATTTCTAACGTTTCTATTTTATCAAGGTCAAAGGATCCTGCCAGTGGCCACTGTTTGTCTTGACTCTCTTCGGTATACCTGTGCCATAATTTATTATAAGCTATGGTGACTAACCCATAGTTTATGAACATGTCCTTATTAGGGGTGCCTTCTAGTGGAGCTATATGGTCCACCTCTAACACCCGGTCCGGGCTAAACAGGCTATTTATCAGTGGGGAGAAGACAGACATGACGGCTCGTAACGAGGGACTAAAAAAGTCAGCACTGCCTATCTTATCACTAGGTGCAAAGACTAGACAGAATATTTCTATTCTACGTTGTTTGCAGGCAGTGAATACCTCATGGACCAAAAAACCAAAAGACCAATAAATAACAATGGGGAGAATGAGTAGGTCCGCAAAGATCTGCGTTACCTACCCTTTTCACTATCTGCAAAAAGGGTGGTCACTTCCCTGTTTGCAGACAGGGAATCTCCAGGAAACAATATTTTTGAGAACAACAGTTCAGTTTCAAGCAATTATTAAGTGGGGGAGAAAGAAAACAAGCACGGCTGCTACCCTACCTATCCTCCACTGCTTGCAAAGAGAGAGAGCCTGTTGTTTCTCCGTTTGCAGACAGTGAATCTCCAAAATAAAAAAAATAAAAATAAAACGAGCAATACTAGTATTTTTGAACAATCAAGCAATCAAACAAATTTTTTCGCAACTTGTCGTGGCAACACGACCTTACCCGGACCATGTGGACAGTTTCTTGTCTTCCGAATCCAGCGCCCGATCGTCCTCTTTTTCTCGTATTTCTCACGGCACTCCTGATGGTTCCCAGTCAGGACCGTAGATCACTCGAGAGAGGTCTGTTCGGAACTAGTGAAGTTCGGATGATCGGCTGCCAGACGAGGGTCTATTGGGCAAGAGCTCTCCCGATCGTTGCAGTCGTTCACTCTGTCGTCGGGACCTCTCCCACTGGATCCACGAGTCGCTGATGGGCCCCACGCTTGGGACGCCAATTGTAAAAAGTTCAATCGGGTCGGGGACAATCGATATTTGCCCGGCGGTATTGCCTCTGTGACCCTCTAGTTATTAAATCAAATGAAGAGGCAGGCGCTGGAGACTGGAAAGCAGGAAACAAGGTTTTTTTATTCTCTCCGGAGGAGAACACAACGAAACGGACAGAAGGTATCGTTCTGAGGTGCTCTAACTGTATTCCTGAGGCCTGGCCTCTTATACACACATTTATGACTTTATTGTAGATTACACATACATGTTAAAGCTTTGATGTACGGAAAAGACATTCTCGGAACTCCCCTTGGGGCCCGTTCCCATACACATTTACAGTTGAAGTCCCCACCCTAGTCACAACAGGTGATGAGCATCGCGCAGCTGGATAATCCGCCGATTCACGGAATGTGGGGGGTTTGATCGGGTCTCATGGGGTGGGGGCTTTGATCAACCCGGGGATTCTTTGATGGGGGAAGCTTTCTATTGTACGGGGAGGGGCAAGGATGGTATCGGCAGAGCTGGGTGTCGGCTTGGGAACGGGGAGGACAAAACAGGCACACGGGGGAAAAAGGGGGTTTGCATCTAAGGGCCGGAGATCATGAAAGGAAAGCAGGGAGGTGTCGCGCTGGGAACAGGATGAGGGCCTGGGGCAGAGCAGCGCCGAAGAGGGGTTTATGACTCAAGGCAGGTGCAAGCAGGGGGTGGTCAGCGTGCAGGCTTAGCGAAGGCAAAGGGCTATGTCAGGGGCCAGCGGCATGCAAAAGGGTTTGTTCTGATCGGGGCATCTTAAAATGGCGGGCGCGCACGACAAAAGTGTGGCATCAGGGGAAGAGGCAAGATGGCGCAGATAATGTTCACCAAAACGTACTAATTTTCAACAGTGCCAGGCACCACAGCAACGTGGGAAAACACTTGTGCGGCGCCTGAGGACAACCGAGCCCACCGCAACTCAGCTATATGCCAGGCAGTCCCGGTGATCTCCTCCGCAAACCAGACGGGTCCCTCAGCAGTGTCGCTTTCTTCCTGCAGACCCCCAATAGCGCGTCCCCCCTGGGCGGTCAGCACGACGTAGTTATCTCCGTTTCACTGCTCAGGCGCTGTGTTGCGAGTACGCAGCGACCGTTGTCAACATTTCGGCACCATTTTAAGGTCAGGCCTACTGAGGAATCCGCCAGCCATGCAGCCCCGGGGGTGCCGTTAATTTCGTTAACTCTGACTCCCGACTCCGGCCCCCGCTTCTCGAAGGCATGCAGCTCCGATCTCAGCCCCCAACGGTATCTCATGGGATCAGGATGGCTTAGGTTGGTCTCCATCAGCTGCTGGCCATGCCCCTATTATCTTGATTTCCATTACCCTGCTTAGGACTCTCCAGTCTCCTTTTTTGTTTCATATCGTTCAAAATTATATTAGTATTTATTTGAAGAGATTGTGATAAGTTATTGGATCCAATTGTTTTATGCGGATCAACTCCTATAATGGGCCTACTTTGATATACCTGGTTTGTTTGAGTTAAGGGCATAGGTTCCACTCTAGAGTTTAAATTTTTAATTTTTACTGATACTTCAACTGAAAGTGGTGCACCCAATGACAATAACTGTTGAGCAACTCCGGACAATAATTCAGATGAACTTAGGTCCCCAGGTTGAAAATGTGAGGTTAAGGGGACAGTTAACATTTCCAAATCAGTTATTTGCCCCCATTGATTGGCCGATTCTTCCTTTATTTTAGGTATTTGATCCCCTTCATATTGGTCAGGCGCACCTAATCCTTTATTTGATCTTGCTATTCTTGCTTCACTCAGCAGTTTAATTGTAGTTTGTAGTTTACATGAATCTGGTTGCATAGTTAACATGGCTCCCATTGGGTCCTTCATGAAATCAAACTTATTTGGGGTATTCTTTGGTTTTCCAAATATACGTATCATTGGGGATATTAACAGCTGGTTTTTCCCTGCTAGTTTTACTTCCATTTTATATAGAGATGTGGAGGGTTGGAGTTGTTTTTTTCCCTCTTAATGGGGGGAAAAGGTGGCCTCTCCTTGCCTGATCGCATAGTTCCCCCCAACCTCAACCTCTTACATGGGACAAAACTCCTTCTCCCACCTCGCCGCCAAGATATGAAACACCCTCCCACTGAGCCTACGACTGACCCAAGACCTGCTGACCTTCAGGAGGATACTCAAGACCTGGCTGTTTGATCAGTAGCGGCCCCCGCCCCAGCGCCTTGAGACCCTCGCAGGTATGTAGTGCGCTTGACAAATGATTGATTGATTGATTTCAAATACCTTAGGTATGGGCACATTTTAGAAGGGCGCGTGCACCTCAATGGGCTCTTAATTTCCCTCCTGTAATCCAGATCAATCCACAAGAGCTCCTCAGGAAGTCTGCACCAAATCCACGGCAATGAGTTATCCTGACCGGATGAGACGGTCTCACCAGATAAGATCACAGACTGCACCCGAACCTAGTCGGGCCAACTCCACGGTCCACAAGCACTCTTGCTCAGAAGCCACCAACTATCGGCGGCCACTCTCTTCCTTGCTTCCTATGATCCCCACAAATCAGCTCCAAGTGCCAGACCCAGGCTCTAGACCAAAATCCAAACAAGCACAGGTGAGGGCAGTCAAAGAAATGGCAAGGTGCGAGCGTCGGCGGTAGGTGGAAGATTTACTCAAGAAAATGAAACAACTAAAACTAATTCCTCACTGCCGTTTGCTCGCTCGTGTTGCTCACTCGAGTTACTCCTGCAAACAAGTCCGACTCTTTCTTATCTTTCCGTGGTTCCGGAGGCCGAAGACAGCAGGCTCTAGTTAGAATGGGTGCAATGCGGAACCGGCATCGTCAATTAATGAACGGCAGCGGCGGCTGCGGAGAGCAGCAAGGACAGGAATGGCTATTCTGAGAACTCCGAGAAATATCTGCCTTGGAGCTCCAACGTGCCACCGCACTACACTCCCCACTGCTTGCCGCTGCCTGCTGCTCTACCTGCCCCTCTCTTCACCGCTTCGCTGCCTCTCTTTCTTTCTTGGTCTCCGCCATGCTCCGGCTGCTCTTTACCGAGTCAGAGAACCGCAGACTCGTCGAATGGAACTGGAACTAAGTGCAAGCAGTACAAGCTTTCCTCCCTTGTCTAATGCTATATAATAAAATATTGAAAAAGGTTCAACATTTTCAGTTTTGCGTCTTCATTCGAGCATACTTTATTAATTTTTTATTTATAAATTTTAAAAATATTTAATTTTGTAAAAACGATTGCAGACCCCCTGAGTTGGCCTCGCAGACCCCCTAGGGTCCTCAGACCACATTTTAAGAACCACTGCATCCGAGAACTAATTAGGGAGGGAAAATATATATAAAAAAAAGAGTCAAACCACTATTCACAAAATTAAAGATAGTCATAAGTGTATTTAATGAAATTAGGACTTTCCATCATTGACACTGAGAACACCTGGATTTTCTTGCAAGACTGGAGACTTCCATTGTGCTATTTTAAGGCTGCTTAATCACAGAAGAAGCATGAACAATTGGTTTGCAATGGAAAGTTTTGAAAGTGGAAGCTGAAACCAATTAGCAGCTCTCAGAATGTTCTTTTGTTGCAAACGTTTAGGAAGCCACGGAACCCCCTAGAGGAATGACCCCATGAAACAGGTTCTATCAATTTAAGATTGTTTCATGTGTCGTGTAGTACCTAGGAATCCCAAGGACCTGTGCGTTTTGGATGACCAAAACTGAGGGCTTGGTGTCCCAACTGCTTTCGAACACCCCCACAGGATATGTCAGCGGTTAGACAAGCTAGCTGTACAGTGCCACTAACAATCCACTGTATTCCACAGTGGTGCATAGTAGTCGCTGGCAACCACTGAACAGGACAACCCTGATTCCTCAGGGATTATGGTAAGCAGTACAATACATTTCGCTCAGACACTCATGCTTGCTTTCTCTCAGAAAATACACAGGATGGCGATTACGACTTTTCAATAAGAATTTATTGGTCCAGCCTTGTTTAAAACATATGAGCTACAACAATCAGGAGACAGAAGCATGCGAAAGAGATTGCTAGTGCCAATATAGTAAATAGTACATACATTTTTACCGTAGTGCTAATAAGTATGTATCTGAAGACAAGGGCCACCCCACTCACATGGAACCAGGGTGTCTATTATATTACAAGGAACAGCGGTTCCTGTGGACAATGCAGATAATATATAACAGTAATTAGCACAATGGCCATTGTGCTAACTACTATCAGATATTATACACATTGTCCACAGGGACCACTGTTCCACGTTTAATAATAAGATGAACATAAGCAGTTCGGATAAAAAGAGTACCACTAGCATAGTCCCAAAATGCGCGTCCTAAGTGTGCCTAGCCTATCCTGGATGTGCATATGTATATGCGTATCTGTAGCCAAGAAACCCCTACGGATGAACCAGCCCCCTCACCTGATGGCTGAGAATGAAGCATCCTGTCTCTGTTCTGAGGATGACAGCCAGCAAGGGATGTCAGACTTATGCGTGTCGAAGATTCAGCCTGCAGGGCCCTGTGTCAGTTTGCAAGGAATTTTCCTCTGATTTGTAGGGGGAGTGAGGGTCTTTTATACTAAAGTGGGCACTTCAGGGTTTTTTCTAGAATCAATCTGTTTTTAAAACAATCATGGGTGTTTTGAAAGCAATTATAAATGTTTTGAAAACAATCACCAATGCTTTTGTAAACAAGTGCGATCATGCACAACTGGCTGTTGGCTAAGGATGAAAATCAAGTGGTGACTCTTATATAGTTTAAATCTGCCGTGCCTGGGGATATGTGTAATTACGTCAGGTACAGGTTTTCTGATAGAAGACTAAGAGACTGGTGTCGAAGAGACAGAAGCAGGTTATTAGGTAAAAGGTCACCTGTTTAGAATCGTTATAATCATGTGGATGGGATAATGGACCAGATATATCCAGCAAAATTGAGATCGCAAACGGGGAAATTCATAGAATTTCACCGTTTGCAATCGCAAAATTGTAGTATGCAATGTAGGGTAGAAAAAACCCACTTGCAAAATAAGTAATCACAAAATTTGCTATTCCCTATTTTGCGCACGCATTTAGAGGATCGCAATTTGCGATTCCCTAAATGCTATTCTAGTAGCCATTGCATATTGCGATATTGCTTTAAGGAATTGCAAATTAACACCAACTTCAAATTGGTGGTAATTTGCGATTTTTCAGAAAAATGCCCTTTTTAGCATTTTCCAAAGTGTCATGTAGCTCACAGACATGCCCCTTATTTGGTACTCGCAAACTGCGCATGCAATTCCCATTCATACCCATGGGCCTCTTGGCCCGTAGAAATGAGTGGGAAGTAATTCCTTTTTCGCGAGTCGCAAATAAGGAATGCTTAGGAATCACAAAATATTAGCAGATTCCTACATACATTGCATTTTGCGAGTCTATAATAGCAAATCAATAAAATTAGCTATTATAGACTCGCACAATGTAAGGTTGATACATCTGGCCCAATGTATGTAAAATGGGGTATACGTAATGGGACTATCCTAAAAGACATGACACCCACTCCTCATCAAAAGGTTAACAAGGTAAGTCAGGTAATGATGAAGCTAATGCTATTAAAAAACATAAAATCATTTATAATAAAACATACTAAAAAGCACTTTAAAAGCCTGAAAACTGTCCATAAAAGAAATCATTTTTCCCTAAAAAAGCACTCAAAAGGTTGTGGTAAATAAATAATTAATTACCGGTACTATTTTTCTATGCATAAAATAAAACAGATAGCTCAATAAATAAGAGGCAGGATCCGGGGTATCTGAGTCGAACAGGCTTTAATCAGGCATAAGGGAAGGGACAGGATCGGAACAGCCTGAAATAGAATGGCATGGAATGGCAGCTACAACGTCTCATTAACAGTACATGATATATATAGTAAAACAGTACAATTACATTGAATACAGTAGGCGTAACAAGTGACAAACGTAAGATAAGAACAAATGGGCGTACAAAGAAGGCGTGCACAGGGCGTGCACGTAGACATGTGATGAGAACGTCACAGAAGTGTCATAAATGGTTGGATACATGGAGGGGGCTACCTGGGCAGCTGGAACTTTTAACCTAGCGGTGCGCGCAAACGGGCCATGACGTGTAACTAGGGAGAGCTGGGGGCTCTGACTTCTGCACTAAAAGAGGAGACTAAAGTCTGCGATGTCAGGACGACATGTACCTATAGCATATCTGGTATCTGGTGTTTGGAGAACATGTTGATAGAATCTAAAAGTTATCAGGGCAAAGGCTACTTGACACTAAGGCTGGTACATGCATATATTCTACGTGTATTGCGTGTGCTATGAATCCTCTATGGATATTAATACAGTAATTCTCTTGCATGGAGACAGAAAGACTAGACTATAGCTGGAGATATTTATGCAGTTCGTTAGCTTAGGAATGTGAAGACGGAGAGCTGAACTGATAACTAGAGGCATAACATATTCTTGGCAGACAGGCAGGCAGAGCCAGGCCGGGCACCGCGCTGCGCGGCAAGAAGTAAGCGAAGGGTCAGGGATGCGGGAGGGGCTGCATCGCTCCTCGGAGTGGGTTCAGGAGACTGGAGCTTGAATCTGATGTTCAGGCCCTGTAAGGCCTAGTAACGGGGAATTAACGTGGCATAATATAAAACGTTGGCAACATAGGCATAATACTCGTTGCTTTCACGAGAACTGGAAACTGGCATACTAAAGTTGGACACAACTATAATTGCGTCTTTAATCGATCATAGGGGGACATATATGCATATCGATCATGCACATATAACATAGGATGGGGAACACGTAGGCACACATGACAAGGCAAAATTCAATTTTCCTCATTCCCTCCTTGTGCCCTATGTTTCCATCAGGAAACATCAATATTCATGATACCATCTATCTGTTCATAGAGCATCATTTGCTCGTCTCGAATCTTCTTGGAACGGGACTTAGGACTAGGAATACAAGATGTAGCGCACAAGCCGCAAATCGCAGGGCCACATTGTAAACAAAGACAGCAACTGAATATGGTCATTACTGCTATACCCAGGAATGACAATATTTTCCATCCCCAGGCAGATATTATACTCCAGAGCCAACCGGACCATGTCCAGGTGCCTGGATTCTGGTGTAACTGATGGGCTATTTTATGAAGTCTGGTTATAGCTGAATATACAGACGGTGCGTTATTAGGAATGAAAATGCAGCAACTAGATCCGATGACTCTACAAGCTCCGCCCCTATCGGCCAGTATGACGTCAAGGACGAGACGATTTTGGAGCACGACAAATCTCATAGCAGATTGTTCTTCAGTTAAGTTACCTAGAGCGGAAGTAGTCTCATTCACTACTGCTTCAAGGGTTCTGGTTAGCCTACGTATTAGCTTACTATTCTGGACAGGACCTATGAAGAAAAAGAAACCTTTATTGAAGTCTTGATACTGTTCTAAGGCAGTTTCAGTTTGATCGACAATTGGGGACTCGATCTCCCTTCTATGTCTGACGTGTACTAGATGTGTATTTCTGTGATAATCGGATGGGGCTAGGAAAACTGGTGGCAGTAGGAAGGCAATGTAACATGTTCCATCCCAATCCAGGGGTAGACGAACATATGCGGTCTGACCACATACAAAATACGAATGACGTGAGGCTTTGAAAGTAGATTTCCCACTGTCACTATACTCGACCACAGTAGTACAATCACTATGTCCTAGATGTACTGAACCATTCTTTCTAACACATAATTCGCCTTTCACTGGTAGAACTGTAATAGCAGGCAAATCTGGAGTAGTTTCGGACTGAACATTCAAAACCATGAAATTTGAGGAATAATTACCTAGATCATATACTTCATTTTCTAGATCTAACCCTGTTCTATGGGAAAGTCCTTCCTTGTCTGGGAAACATGTTCTATTCAAAAGGGACATATCGTTTGAGGATGACGTTAACGTGGACCATGCTCCACATGAACCACTGTGTGAAAACGGATAGGGAAAGAGTGGCAGAACTCCCTTCGGTGTCTGGAAAGGGGGGAGTCGACCACACACCCAACAATTAGTGGCATTGCTAGTCTGGTGTGAATAGTGTAACATTCGGATGAAGGTATTATTGCGCATAGCAAGACGATAGGATAACTCGTGAGGAGGCAGTTCACTAAATGTGTGCTCTACTGTAACATTAGAAGACAAATGTACATGTGAAACGATAGGAAAACATAGATGTAAGGCATAACTTATGCAGGAAACCATAAGACTCAGAAATAACATGAATAATAGAGTAACAATGCATCGACTTCGAAGATTCTTACAATAACGTATTCTCTTAGAGTTTTCACTAACTCTCTCACTGTGGGGGTCTATCTCATACATGTCAGGAACATGTCTAACCGTTTCACCCGAGAGGGACTTAGACAATTAAACTGGCTGACTTACTAGACCGTAATTTTTCTTTATACTCCTGCTGCGGAGTTTTCTCTAACAGGGGAAGTTTAGAGTCAGTATCTGGGCAGTCCTTGAGAACTGGGCAGTCTTTGAAAAAAGTTTTTGGAGGGAGTCCATGAAATCGCTTCACGTGACTGGAATGCAACCAGCCTTTGCGACCCTCGACCTTGATCGCCGTTCTTGTTGTCATCAGGACGAGTTTTGGTTCTTTCCAGCGGGGCTCCAGCGGACTTGAACGATCAAAATTACGAATCAGAACGAGGTCGCCTGGTATGACCTCGTGCGGTTTCACTTGAGTGTTGTCTGGAAAAACAGCGGCAACCTGTGAACGACAAGAGAGTAGTGCAGACATCAAGGAAGCCAGGTAATCTGTCAGCATATTACTGTCAACATCAGTAATTGTACGTGGTCTAGGTGTACCCCACATGTTTGGGGGACGACCGAAAACTACCTCGAAAGGTGAGAGACCTGAACGGGAGTGTGCGACCATTCTCATGTAAAAAAGGGCGACTGGCAGTGCTACTATCCAATCTACGCCTTTCTCTGCGCATACCTTGGCAATGCGGATTTTCAGGGTCTGATTATGTCTCTCGACGAGGCCAGCTGCCTCGGGATGTCGTACACAGTGGAACTTCCACTGGTACCCTAACAGAAGGGATACTTGTTTCATGAGTTCGGATGAGAATGGCTGGCCGTTGTCTGAATACACGACCCTCGGTAATCCATAGCGAGGGAAATACTCACGAACCAACTGCCTAGCAGTGGTCGCGGCAGTGTAATCTGGGACTGGATATGCTTCTGTCCATCTGGACAAAGCGCATACAACTACGAGGACATACTTGAAACCTCGGCATCGATCCATCTGAATATAATCCATCTGGAGGACTTCAAAAGGGTGGTCAGGAGGATGGAATCCACCTTGTTCCACCGGAACACCTTTACCTGGATTGAACTGACAACATATCATGCAGGTACGCACTTTCTGTTTGGCTGCTGCTCGTAAATGCTTGTTAAACCAGAGGTTCTGAATGCTGTCTAACATGGCTTTTTCTCCTAAATGTGCTGGACTATGTGCGGTGTTAATAATGACTTGAACCATAGAGTCGGGGAGAAACCATGTGGCTTTTCCCTTCGTCAACCATCCTTGATCTGTCTGGACCCCTCCTTGTTCAGACCATTTCTTGATTTCGTCTGGGGTAGCATGTGACTGTATATCTAGTACGTCTTGTGTGGGGTCCTTAACTGTCATACAAGTCGTCTGAACTGGAACGTCTGTCTGAGTCGTGTTAACTGGAATGTCTGGAGTCTGGGCTGTAAGCTTGGCTGTTCGATCTGCCAGGTCGTTACCCTGGGAAATTATGTCAGTGACTTTCGTATGTGCTTTGCACTTCATGATAGCGATAGCTGTCGGTAAATGTATTGCGTCTAACAGAGCTTGAATGAGGGGGCCATGCTGAATCTTGGTTCCATGAGAAGTCATGAAACCTCTTTCTTGCCAGAGTACTCCAAAGTCGTGAACGACTCCGAATGCATAACGTGAATCTGTGTATATGTTTACTTTCAGGTTCTTGGCTCGTATGCAGGCTTCAGTCAGAGCGATGAGCTCTGCTGCTTGAGCAGACAGGGTGTCAATACGATGTGTTTCTATAACTTCAGTTTCTGTAGTCACTGCATACGCGGCTACTAACTCTCCTGTACTTGTCCTCATACATGAACCATCCACATAAAGTGTCAGGTCGGGGTCAGGTAATGCAATGTCTGTCAAGTCTTGTCTTGGCTTTGTCATGGTGTTAACAACTTCCACACAGTCATGTGTGGCAGGATTTGAAGTAACTGAGGGTAATAGTGTAGCGGGATTTAAAATGTTGCAGCGTCTGATTTCTATGTGTGGCTGAAACAATGTCAGTTCATAACCTGTTAAACGTGCAATTGTCAAGTGCTGAGTCTGTGTTCGGTTCAAAAGAACTTCCACGGAGTGTGGGACTTGTACTGTCAGGGAGTGTCCTAACACTATGGAATCACTCTGTCTGATAGCTAGAGCTGTGGCTGCAACTGACTTGAGGCACGCAGGTAAAGCCTGGGCCACTGGATCTAATGTGCTAGAAAAATAAGCACAGGGCTTGTATTGTCCTGCTTGATCTTGTGTAAGAACAGATAATGCTGTACCATCACGTTCAGTGACAAAAAGTGTAAAAGGCTTACTGTAGTTTGGTGTCGCTAGAACAGGTGCTTGGCATAAAGCTTTCTTTAACTCATTGAAAACAAGTGTATGTTCTTGGGTCCAAGGGAGGACAGTCAATGTGGCTGCCTCCTGTGTCGTTAACTGTATCAGTGGCTTGGCTAGATATGCGTACTGAGGAATCCATTGTCTGCAGTAAGAAGTGAGGCCGATAAAAGCTCGTACCTCCTTCTGAGTCTTGGGCTGTGGAAGATGTGCTATTAACTGGATACGGTCAGGTGTCAACTGCCTACCCCTCTTGGACAGTAAGTGTCCTAGGTAGACCACTTGCTGGACACAGAATTGCAATTTGGAAGGGGACACCTTGTGCCCCATCTCGGCCAGAAAATACAAGACTGTAAGTGACGCACGTTCGCAGTCACGTTCAGAACGGGCTGTGATCAATAGATCATCAACATACTGGAGCAGGGCAGTGTCAGTTGGCATGTGAATATTGTCTAGTTGTCTTTTAAGTGCTTGACTGTAAATGCTAGGACTTTCTGTGAAACCTTGAGGAGCTCGTGTAAATTTATAGCTCCTTCCACTAAAACAGAATCCGAAAAGAAACTGGCCGTCTGGATGAATGGGGACACTAAAGAATGCGTTCTTGAGATCAATAACAGTAAAGAACGTAGCTTCGGAATCAATGGCAGTCAATAGGGAAGAAATATCTGGAACCACTGGGTACTGGGGTATGATACATTTATTAAGTTCTCGAAGGTCAATCACTAATCGATAAACTGGAGGTGCATTGGGATCAGTACGTTTCAGAATCGGAATGATAGGAGAATTACATACATTGGAGTCAGTTTCTACAACTACTCCTTGAGCAATGAGCTCGTCAATAATTTTGGATAAGGCTGCTACAGCCTCAGGTGGCAATTTGTACTGTCGGATTCGTGGTAATACAACACCTTGCTTCAGAGTGACACGATAGGGTGTAATGTGCATACAACCTACATCTGTTGGACCTTGCGCCCATAAATGCTGTGGTACATTCAATAATCTTGGATCAAAATTACGTAATACATAATGACCTTTAAAATCGCGCAAAAACAATCTCACTCCTTCTGGGGAACAGCATATAACTGCTCCTAATTCTTTCAATGTCTTGATGCCTAGTAAATTTTCTGGACATGATTTCGTAAGTAACAAGTCTGTAGTTCGGGACAATGGACCAACTTCTAGGGAAACTGGTTTCGATATTTCATTAACAATAGGCTTTCCTGAAAATCCAAGGGAAACATTTCTAGAGCCTGAGAGTGGAGCCCCTGGAACCTCGTCATGACTGATGGTAGTCCTACTTGCCCCTGTATCAATCAGAAACTTTCTGTCTTTCCCCAATACTTGACTGTGTACATAGGGACCCTCTTGATCTACAGGAATCTCGATGAGAGGCAAGCCAACCTCCCTCTCTAGGCTGTTTCATGAATACTGCTGATAATCTGGATATTCTGACTGTGCGTACTGGTACATCTGTTGTGTAACGTGTTGTGTGGCAGCTATAGGCTGCGGTACGGTAACTGTCTGTTGTGCGTTCTGTGGTGTCTGGGCATTCTGCGGAACTTGTTCTTGTCTAGGAGGACGTGGTCTCTCTTTCGTTTTACCAGTAGCTATATTGTGTTTCAGAACTGTACATTCGTTTATATAATGACCTGGCTGTTTACAGTAATTGCATGTCCCCTTAACGGGAGCTGTAGAATGACTAGTTTGATTCGGACCCCTCTTCTGACTGTCTTGTGGAACAGACTGTGCAACTAGTACTTTCATTTTCGTGTCTTTCATACGTCTCCTTTCGTGTTCTTGCTCCTCCCTAATTCTGTTCTGGTGATACTGGAGCATCTGAAGCATTTGTGACGGAGTATTTGCTTGCCAGGTACTTTCGACTTTCAATACTCTATTTTTAACTTGCGGTACAGAATTCTCAACTAGTTTGGTAACAAAAAGATGTGGATACGATTCACTACTTGTTTTCAGACCACTATTAATAATGAAACATTTCTCAAATCTAGAATAAAAATCACTAGTGTCTTCGTCCTGTTTCTGTTTACAGGCTGAGATGGCATCCCAATCTTCCTTTTTCGTGGCTAGTAATCTTGGCAAGACTTGTATCAGTAACTCGGGCAATGCTTTAGCTTTATCCCCAAGACCGGTACCTGGAACTCGTGTGTTATCTTCAGTTTCTAATGCGGTCCAATCTATCTTTTTCTCTCCCACCTCCCATTCTTTTTCTTTTAGTTTTTCATATATGCCCACAGGCAACAGGACCTTTAACATTTTGATGATATCAGGATACGTGTATTCTCCCATACGGAGCATGTCCTTTAATTCACGGTGGAACCCTGCTGGATCTTTATCGTGACATGGTATTAACTTTTTCATTTCTAGAAGTTCTATTTTCGTGATAGGGGTGTAAACAAATACTCGTTCTAGATCACCCCCCTCTCCCTTAACTGGATGTACTTCTCGCAACGGATTCTGTCTGTCTATGTAGAATGATTTCCTTACTGGGGGTGGAACAGGAACAAAATGTGGATTCAGGAACGTTCTGTATTTGTGGCGCTGTTCTAGAATGACACTAATTAGATCGGTACCTAGACCTTTCCATCGGTTTAGGAGTAACTCGTTCAATACATCATGTAAAGGACCTGGATCAGAATACTGATCCTCATACAGTGTAATGAGGTGCTGGATCATGTACATACCCACCAGTCGCTGCTCGGCTGGCGGTAGTTTCAGAAACATTTGGGCCACTACTTCGTCTGGAAACGTGGCAGAATCGCTAACCCATCGGACTGCTGATCTGGCTAGTTCTTGTTCATGCATGGTACTAAGCTCACTATAACCTATTCGTAATTTCAGAATTGTATCGGTGGCCTGGAATACTTGTTCAAGAGAACACTGTTCTGGTACGGGAGGAGGAAAAACTTTCTTGTAATCTAGACGTGAATGTCTGTCGGAAAATCTAGTTCTACCTACATACGCTATTCTAGCGGGATTCTCGCTGTCTACCTCTTCACTTGAAGAGTCATTCTCTTTCTCGGTTGCTCTTTTTGCTTCCTCCTTCTGGTGTATACTTATAATTTCCTTACGAATTTTCCTGTACATACTTTCTATACTACCTTGTGACTTGTGTTTTCCCTCGGCTATATTGTCACTCCACCTAGTCAGGCCTTTCATCTCGTCTTTATCTTTATCAGGATAATCTTGCTCTCTTATTAAACAGTTAATCAAGAACTGTAAAATCATATTTTGAATCTCGGCTTTCCTGTGTGCCATAGCTTCATGAATAATTCCTGGATTCTCTCCTGTACGGACAAAATGATATATTCTGTCTAGATGTTCTTTCATGTCGGGCAGGGTGGCCAAAAAGTTGGCAACTCGCCTTAAACGTACTGAATATAATATCATGTGATCTTCGCCTGGAACTGAATCGTATATGCAGTCAGTAAGATGTCGCTTGAGGTCTGCGTATGTAGCCACTTTTGGCGTACGCTGTAACGCCGCTTCTCTCGGCGTCAGTCGTCTTACTTGAGGCGGGGTGATAGGAGCACCTCCCCCCGCTCCTCCTGAACTGGAATCGTCAGTTAATACTGAACGTGCTGGTAAAGTGACTGGCAAAACGGGCACACTTAATGTGGGCTGGTCCGGGGGTACTGGCACATTAACGTGGTCCCCGGGACCAGTGACTGGAGGAACAGGAATTACATTATTAACAGGGTGCTGCGGGTGAGCAGGCGGAATAGGATTTGCATATTCTGGGACTGTATCGTCCAAGTAGGACGAAAGAAAAATTTCAGCTGCAGTCGGTTTATGACGTAGCTTAATCGGGACCAATGGTGGCGGTAAATTACAGGGTGCTTCCGGGGTTGCCTTCGGCAAGCCCTCGGCAAGAAGAGGATACATACCTTTAATTAGGGCATTTCTCTGTCTGTCTGATTGTTCTGTTCTAACTCGTTCACCTTCTTCTAGAAGTTCCCTTTCTTGGGCTTTTTCTGAGGATTCTCTACTTAATTCTGCTTTTCTGAATTCTTTTTCGGTTCTTCTATGAGATTCTTTGCGCCATAACTCGATGGCATCTTTCTGAGACTGTCTAGCTTTCTTGTTCCATAATGCTTCTTCTACTCGCATGATGCACTCGGCATCCCATGTACCTGATACAGGCCATCTGTATTTCTCTTCAAGATTCTTTGTATAATCTACCCATAAGTCTAGATATAATATGGCATCTAAGCCATGCTTGTGATACATAAAATGTCCAGGACTGTCCCTAGGAGGGACAGGAACTGCTTCTTCGAGTAACCCTTTTCTGGTTTTGATCTGGCGTAATTTCGAAAACAGAGGCATAATCGAGTCTTACTTGAACTAAACACAATACACAATAATCACAGTAATGAAATGGCAAACAAATCACTCATACCACGACATAAAAAAAATACATTAATAACAGTTCGAACAGAATACTACCTGATACATTGAAAACATAATACTTGAATTTCTCGAGAAACGGACTTACTAGAATTACTGGATGCACTGCTAAAACAGTACAGAACATACCGGTCTCATAAAGAGACACGTCATACCGTATCCACCTAGATGGACACGTCGGACTGGATCTGTGTACCCAAACCCATCGGACCAGGGACAAACTAATGAACCTGTCTAGATACTTCCCCCGCAACGGTACTCACCGGGAAGCAGAACTTGAAGGCCTCGGACTGGACTGGACTGCTACGACGTCTGGTTACTACGCATGCGCTTCGGACTTCGGGCTTTGGTTACAGGTGGGCCTCCGGATACCTCGGACCTTGCTCTCTCGGCTTGGGCTCTGGTCGGGACGAACCGCATTCCTCACCGCCTCGTCTGGATGCCGGACCGCAGTCTCCGTCTCCTCCGTGGGCCTGAGGGAGACTTGAGCAGAAAATATCTGCCGGTGCGCAGTAGAGGTTCCGTCACGGCTGTAGAAGGGTCAGGGGGCCTGCGTTACATCGCCGGCGCGTGGGGAAGGGGCTCGTCCCTATTCGGGCGCCATTATGTGGTAAATAAATAATTAATTACCGGTACTATTTTTCTATGCATAAAATAAAACAGATAGCTCAATAAATAAGAGGCAGGATCCGGGGTATCTGAGTCGAACAGGCTTTAATCAGGCATAAGGGAAGGGACAGGATCGGAACAGCCTGAAATAGAATGGCATGGAATGGCAGCTGCAACGTCTCATTAACAGTACATGATATATATAGTAAAACAGTACAATTACATTGAATACAGTAGGCGTAACAAGTGACAAACGTAAGATAAGAACAAATGGGCGTACAAAGAAGGCGTGCACAGGGCGTGCACGTAGACATGTGATGAGAACGTCACAGAAGTGTCATAAATGGGTGGATACATGGAGGGGGCTACCTGGGCAGCTGGAACTTTTAACCTAGCGGTGCGCGCAAACGGGCCATGACGTGTAACTAGGGAGAGCTGGGGGCTCTGACTTCTGCACTAAAAGAGGAGACTAAAGTCTGCGATGTCAGGACGACATGTACCTATAGCATATCTGGTATCTGGTGTTTGGAGAACATGTTGATAGAATCTAAAAGTTATCAGGGCAAAGGCTACTTGACACTAAGGCTGGTACATGCATATATTCTACGTGTATTGCGTGTGCTATGAATCCTCTATGGATATTAATACAGTAATTCTCTTGCATGGAGACAGAAAGACTAGACTATAGCTGGAGATGTTTATGCAGTTCGTTAGCTTAGGAATGTGAAGACGGAGAGCTGAACTGATAACTAGAGGCATAACATATTCTTGGCAGACAGGCAGGCAGAGCCAGGCCGGGCACCGCGCTGCGCGGCAAGAAGTAAGCGAAGGGTCAGGGATGCGGGAGGGGCTGCATCGCTCCTCGGAGTGGGTTCAGGAGACTGGAGCTTGAATCTGATGTTCAGGCCCTGTAAGGCCTAGTAACGGGGAATTAACGTGGCATAATATAAAACGTTGGCAACATAGGCATAATACTCGTTGCTTTCACGAGAACTGGAAACTGGCATACTAAAGTTGGACACAACTATAATTGCGTCTTTAATCGATCATAGGGGGACATATATGCATATCGATCATGCACATATAACATAGGATGGGGAACACGTAGGCACACATGACAAGGCAAAATTCAATTTTCCTCAAAGTCCTCTAAACTTGCGTATGTTGTGATTATTGTACTGAGAACCTTGAAAGCCGTGAAGCTCAGTTGGAGGTGAGAAGAAAAACAAAACAAAGTCACACTCAACCCTCAATTTGGTAAATGTATAAAAGTTGCCAAACAGTTCCCAGCAGAAGAGAAGATAGATTATTTTACGAATCCTGCACTGAAGACTCAACCTCGCTGAACATCGTATCCGCTGGAGGCAGTCCCTCCAGTAATTTCAGTATCATGTAGAGTGAGCAAAGATTTTCATCTCCGGTTGCCACGGCAGCCGCCAGGGTAGAATTAGATGCCTGCACGCGTGATATTGTTGCCTGTACCTCTGGGGCAGAGCCTATATCCCTTTAGACAGGAGAAGAAGCTTCCCTTGGAGGCTTTATAAATGCTCTAATCAAAACTGGAATATTCGGGCGGAGGAAACGATATATAAATCCAGAGGTTGTATTAAGAAATGGAGGAGGGTGTGGGGGCCTTGGCGCAGGTATCGGGACATGCAGGGTGGGGTGGGATAGGGGGATTGTTGTTGCTACCAGCCCTTGTAACTACAGATTCTGTTCTCAAATGTACAATGTAATGCGGTTATCCTGTAAGCCATTGGATCAGTGCAGTGTTTTGTATGAGACCTTGAGCAATGTTAAGAAAAAGATGTTTTAAAAAAAAAACCTGGAATACTCTGGGGACAATTGCACGTGAGGGCCTGCAAAGGTGCCAGTATCGCTTCTATGTCCGGCGGTGCAACCAATGGAAGTGTCAGACACAGGTTCAACATACAGCCGAATCTGCAGAAGAAGCAATGGAACACAGGCAGGACACAGTCTAGCCAGACCGGTCTGAAAGACAGGAACCAAGGCTCACTCAACTCTCGCATCCAAGGCGTAGTCAGGTATACCCCATACTATCACAACAAAGTCGTTCCAGCTGTGTTCTCCCCATGTCTTGAGGAATTGAGATGTCCATTGCGAAGCAATAGGATTAAAATCAGGATGCCCTCTACCGAAAGCAGGACCCAAGGAAGCCCTGCAAAAATGCTTCCAAGTACGGAGTGTATAAAGGCAGGAATTTCTCCAAAGATGATCTGAACGGGTGGTTAAGAGACCGGATCCAAGTCGCTTAAATAAGTATACGTTCCCAGTCATATGGGACACGTTAAAGATACAATGAACCATTTCTCTGAAATGGATAGGAAGTTCGTATGGACCATGGCCTATATCTCTGCTGGAGACCTTGCAGCCTGGAGATCAAATGTCTTTTGGGCTAAAGTTAAGGCCACATTTTGTTGAAACAACATGGCTTTCAGTCTGCTCAGTGAATCAAACCGTATACTGGAAACTTTCAATGAAGGCCACAGTGGTGCCTCCTTAACTGTGCCAGCCGGAGGAAACAATACTTGCTTTCAGCAAACAACCCTAAAGTTTACTGTGACTAGATATGCGATGTCTGGTGCCATTCCACAACAGCCTTGATCATTCATCACTAAATAACTTCCATTCGAAAGTAATTTAAAAAAAAGGATGAATACGGCAGCTGGGGAGCCCTTAAAGTAGCAAGATAAGTTTGCTTTTGACGCATTACACGTTCCATGAAGTGACACTTTTTTTCACACTACAGACCCACTTAAAGCCTTCCTGCATTCAGTACCACTTAAGAAAACTTCAGTGTCCTTATTTCTGCGCCTATATCTATACGGTAACTCTCCGGTTTCCTGTATGTACCCTTTACCTAACGCTTCATACCTGCCTGCTTGGATGTATCTAGGGCAGTACTGGAACTGATATGTCGTGATTGGCAGTGTGATATAGCCATGAATTAACCATTCAGTAGACGGTGACTCAGCTACTGTGAAAGGTAACTTCTCAAATTTTTGAATGAGCAACATGGTGTACTTTGTATCTCTGCATACTATAGTCAACTGTCTGTCGGTCAGATTGTAAACCGAGAATAAACTTGTGCTGTTAATGTATCTCCATGGCATGTGGCTTGAACGCAATGATTGCAGTGTTTAGCTTAAAAGCACAATGGAGCGCAATTGAGATTGCCTATGTTGTAGAATAGACAAATCTTGTTCTATTATGTTAACTGCTGAGGGCACAATGTTGCCCAGTAGAAAAATAAGTGAAGAAAGTGTGGTCATATCATTGTCTACTCAGCCAGGGTCTTTTTAGGTGAATCCTATCAATTTCACATAATCTCTCAGGAGAATTCTGTTTGGAGACTTTTCACAGTTCATTGTAGATGGCATACAAGAAGCGTTTCTTACGTGGTTTCCTAACAAGAAATCCCTAAGATCCATGTTTTCAGCTAGAAGTGCTGTTTCACACATTGTAGTGTTGAAGTTTTTAGCCATTCTAGGCACAACTTTCCAACACTATAAGAAGCCACTACCCTGGGGTCGTCTGTGTGTACACATTGTGGGTCGGGCCTGTGGATACGAAACCCTCTGGTGGCACCCTTCAATCTTGCTTGACACCTATCTGTGTTGATAGGCCAGACCAACAATCCCTTTCAATTGGAAGCTGAAGAATTATAGGTACCATTCTGCATCACTGTACTCAGTACCTCCACACTAACCAGTGTCTCATTTTATATACCTTCAATAGGTATGGGAAAGAGATGCATGGTGTTTTCAGGTCTTTATTTTTTGCAAAGCCATAGCAGTAAGTTTGTTGCACTGTTCTGTTTAGGAATATTATCTGTAATGGTATGAGGCAAGCTCTAAATAAAGCCTCTGTTCCCTGAACCTGCCAATCTTTCGTCCCCCTGATGCATGTTGTGTATATTGTTTCCCTCCAATAGTCAAAACCTTGGATAGACATAGGGAGATGAAAGGTGCTGAATATATGAGCTTGGTATTTGTCAGCATGATTTTCTTCGCAGTGGCATTCGTCTGTACTAACTTATAGTAGTATTAGAGAGACAGATGTATTGAACCCTGAGAAGTATGCACATTTCTGTGCAAATGTGGCAGAACTACCTTTTGGTGATGTTGGATAATGTTCCCATTGATGGCAAGTGTTTACAGTGCGTGGAACACTGGTTGTGTGCAAAAAGTGATGACCATAGAGCTGGTAACAATACATACTATCGAAGTAAGGTGTATCTTCGTACAACTTCCTGTAAAAAAATGCAGCATATTTTTCTAAATCTGAAAGCATAGTATTTACAGTCTCAATGTCCCAATCATCAGAGAGTGTACTCGAGGTAATGCAATCATTCATTGAAATTCTAAACATGTATGACATTTTCAAATGTTCAGTTGGACCAAATACATCATATAAAACTCAATCCTAAAGTATACCCTCCGGTACTGGAACTGCTGAAATGTTCACTAGGCCAAAGTCTCTCTGCTGACGGTGTGATGACGTATGTGGTTTCAGAATCAAGTTCACAGGTTGTACTGCAGAGCGTTGTGAGAGGTAATGTCAAATTCAGTAGTAAGAAACAGACAGTTACTATACCAGTCCTAATTAACAGGAAAAGGATCCCTAATGCAAACCAAAGATACAACCAAGTGGACACTAAGTAAGTCTTTTTCAGCCAGAGATAGAATTGTTTCTTTTTTTTTAAATGGGTGGCGTTTGCTCAGGTTCTATTGGATCTAAGGAAAAATTCATCAAATTTGATGAAGTAGCCAGATGCAGTTCGATCATTCTTTGGGAGCTCAGCAGTGTTTGTAGAACTGGCAGTTGCTTCTTGGGAAGGCACGTTGATGTGAAACTCATTATTGGGTCGAATTGTAACTTGAGTTTCAGTTGTATTGTGTATTTGTTAAATTTCAACTGGTGGGATTCGTACTCCGTTATTTGATACTCCAGCATCTTTCGCAGAGGAGCCTTGAAATTTTATTAGTCTTTCCATCTGAACTTCCTTTATAGGAGATCTGTGAGAGGAGATCTGCGGTTACTCAGGACTCCAAGTGGCCTGCTGTTGAGAATCAACCACATAGTGTGGTTTGATCAGATCAATGGAGACAAGTATTTTTTCTTTTTTACCGGCAAGGGGCGGGAGAAGTACTGTTCTTGTTCCTTGAACCGCCAGGACAGGTACAGGTTTCTGTAAAATGGCGGAACTCCTTTTTGTCCAAAATCTTTTCTCTGACCAGGTGCCCAACCATTGGGATGCAGACAGGTCTTGCTGGTACTGGTGTTACTTCCCCAGTGGTAGTGAGCTTTATTTGGACATTGCTTTGTATGGTCTGGAATTTATTGAGTTCCTGTAAAACAGCCAAACGATCATTCAATTCAAATGGTTTTACATCTACCACTGTGCTGGTGCTATCAAGGTCAGGTACCCACATTCCTGTCCCAAACAGGATCTCATAGGGGATATGTCCTCCCAAGGATTTTCTTAGCATATTATTTAGTGCCCTCTGGACCCATATAGGTGATTGACCCAACTACCGCCCGCACCTAATACCCTTGCTGTTAAGGATTGCTTTAGGTCCCGGTTATTCCTCTTCACCACCGGATTTCCCTCGGAATGGTAGGCGGAGGATTATTGCAAGGCCACACCCACACTTTCCATGGCTTCCTTGTAAGCCCGAGAGATAAATATAGGGCCACGGTCGGAATGTAACCTACTAATTGCATATGTCCGATAAAGACCCGCAAATCCTTTATAACAATTCGATCATCAGCCAAGTGCTGAGGCCAAACCCACAGAAATCTAGAGCATGAATCTACTGCCACCAAGATGTAATTGTAAGACCCATCTGAATTTAAGGTGCCGCAGTGATCCAAATAGACACATGCGAGAGATCTGTCTGAAATTATAAATGATGTTAGTGGTGGTAGTGCTACAGTGGAACCCTTCATCTGCTGTCAGATGTCGCACTTCAAGACATAAACCTTTCTTTGTTTAGACAAACTTGCCCACAAGTATCTATGCTTCAATAATGAGATTGTAGCAGTGACCCCTGTGTGTGCAGAGCAAAGACCCTTGTGTGCAGCTAGAATTAAACCTAATCTGTTTTTGGTATAACTCTATGCCCCTATGAGAAGTTGGCCTGGTGTATGCTGTCCACTATTTAAAGTGGGCACCGTACATCAATCCAAACAACACTTATGGTGATTTAAGAGGTCAAAGATAACCTTTGAGAGCTATCCAAGTGGTAGCTGTAGAGAACAGCCTTTAGGCTTAGTCTTGAAGGAATGTAAAGCAGCTTGTTTTACCAAAATGCAATCTTATAGTATTGACTAAATGAAAGGAGAACCACACAGTAGGTATACAAATATGTATTTATTAATATAACACTATCTACTATGACACAGTATCTACTACATGGAGATAATCACAAAGCACACAATACTTAAGCAAAGAAATTACAGTAAATACCACTAATACACAGTAGGCCCGGGGGGGGGGGGGGTCAAACCATATACTAAGTAAGTGGTATAAGAACCAAGAATTGAACCAAGACAGTATCAAGAGGATATAGTTTTCCTGGGACTCCAAGGAACCACCCAAGGTGAGTTGATAGGGACCCCATGGAGTGCGTGTACAGTGTGGAAACACAACCGGATGCTCTGTACAAGTCTATGGGGGAGTCGTGGTTGAAATTTTAGAGTTTAAGGACCCCTCCCAGTGGACTTTGAAAAAACCCTGTGGAAGACATAAGGCTGGAGAGCCACCCCACCTGTGGATACCAAAGTACCCAAGTTATCTATCCTAAGGAAGCCAGGTGGCGTCGGAAACCGCCGTTGAAACCTATGGGAGAAAGGTTTCCATTGCAATCCAAAGGTGGATTCTTGTTGAGGAGTACCTGAAAGCAGTGGGGACAGAGTCTGGGTCACTGGTGAGTGACCAGGGGCTCGGTAAACGTAGGCCCACCGATGTCGGGCGCTTCAGGTTGGTTGATGGAGTCCTTGACTCTGCAGCTGTGGGGACCAGCAGACATCGAGGACGACCACGAGCCGTATGCGAGCTGTACCACAAAGGATGTTGAGTGCTGAGGGGTCAGTGTCCGACTGGAGCACCAACAAGCCTTGGCAACAGCAACCCACACAGAAGGTCATGGAAGGGAACGATTTGGACCAGCAAGGCCCAGGAGACTCACCACACACAGGGTAGTCAGGGTGAGCCTGGAGCAACCAAGGTCCAACTGACGCTCAATTGGACCCATAGACCAGAGGCACAGGAGTCGCGAGAGGACCTTGAGCGTTTTCACCAAACAACAGCTCACTTAGCACTCAGTGCGAAGAGGTCAAAGTTCTTGGTAGAAAATGGTGCTAGAGGTTGGGGCTACTCAGAGTCCAATTCACTTGTTTGGGAAATGCAAACAAAAATATTTACTTGCAAATACATGCAGTGCACAGGGGTTCAGGTATTGCAGCCCCCACGTGGGATATTGGCCTCAAACTAGGTAAGAGGGCAGCTCGGGCCTCGAGGGACATAGAAACTCAACTTCTGTGTTACTGGACCCATCGGAGTCCGTATGAACTTAGAATCAGCAAACCATTCAGCAGTGCGGAGGTGCCAGCGAATGTAGGGGTGTGACTCCTTCACTCCCAGGGAGATGATCTTCGGTTGTCCTCGATGCTCCACAGGTCCTACCTGGATCCTGTGTGGTGCACAGGTACAGACACTGCTCAGACTGAATGGGAGACAAAATCGTGCCCAAACGAAGTCTGGAGTGTACGGAAGGTCAAAGTGCAGTGGGTTCTTTTTCAGAATCTTGTCCATGATGAATCCAAGGTCCTACAGCCAGGTAAACCCTTATGTACCTAAGGAAGAGGGTTGGCAATATTTAGGGGCTCCTCCCAAGGGAGGGTCTGGACAGTGGGGAGGTTACTCCCATGTTCTTTGTCCAGTCATGTGCCAAAGCAGGAGCCAGTGTCTCCCAGGAGTGGTTTGTACTAGACTATGGACAGGGACACCAAATGTGCCCCTCATGCAGACTTTCAGTTGCTGGCAAACACACATACCCAGTCCTAATACACTAAATCCTGTCTGGGAGGCGGTCACACCTCCCTGTGACAAGATGCCAATTATTCTGCCTTCCCCTACTCAAGCTTGGCTCAGCAGGAGGGCAGAAATGTGTCACTGATAGGCAGCAACCATTTTGTGCTGTCCGGGACAAGTTGACTGGTACCTGGAACTCTAGGGACATCACGATGCTTGCTTCTGAAGGTGGAATCATACATCCTACACCGGTTACCGGTGTGGGGCTAGGATTCCAACATGTTTGACACCAAACACGATAGGGTTTGCTTCAGCCGTTTTAGAGTTGTTCATCACGCAGTTGCAAAATGCCCCTCTATATGTCGAATATGGCTGTCTCACTGACAACCCGGGAAAATAGACTCCGTAGGCTGCAGGGTTGTTCTGATCATGCAGTGGCACCCTCTCACTTAGAACCAAGCACCCTGCCTTCAGGATTCTAAAGGTTTGCTATAAGGGTGACTGATAACTTTTTAGTGCAGTGACCCTTAGCTATAGTAACCCTATAACTTTAGTAAGTGGTGTATGCACCAATGTTCACAGGCTGCAAAGGCAGGCCTGTAGTTCCATTTTGCATGGCCTCTCATGGGTGGCATAATATATGCTTTAGCCCATGGGAGGACTCTGGGGTAACTATGTCCTGGGTACATGGTTACCATATACTAGAGGCTGACCAGGGTACCACAGTATCCAATCTGGAGTGTACCTAAGTATAGAACATAACCGCTTAAGGAGAAAGCAGATAGACTGGGGTCTGGATTAGCAGGATCCCAGTCAGACTAGTCAAAATCAGCATTACATTTAGCAAAAAGTAGGGATAACCATAAGAAGCAGATCCTACTTTCCTACACCCCTACCCCTGGAATTTGAGTATACGGTATGTTTTGACAATGTAACTTATAGGAATATTTAATTTGGAAGCCTTTCAAACATCAGAGCCGTTCCTTGAGGCATTTAAAGCTATCAGTATGTCCTCGTGTTAGAACGAGTGATTGCAGCAACAGCAGCAGTTCGCACTGTTGCCTTAGCTGCTTCATCTACCAGTGAATTTCCTTCAACGTGTACGCCAACACACTGATTACTCAATGTGTGAATAACTTGAGCCACTGGCAGGCATGCTTTCAGCTTTTTCATTTGTTCCCATAACAATTTATGTTTAATTGTGCAACTCTTGGAATCTCTATACCCATTCTGGGCCCCAGTAATGAAGATATTCATCATATGACTACACACAGTGAAACGAATCTCACACTATCAGTGTCTTATTGCTTTGATGAAATTTACCATCCTGCATATGCCCTTTCACAATAGCACATGCTTCAAAATACTGCTGTTTACTTCCTATGGCAGGCTGAGCAGATCCATCAGCGTAAATGAGGCAAGATTTTATTCGGGAGAGGATATTCTTGTTTGTACTGCAGGATTGCTTGTATTTTTAATGTAGAATCGTATATGTAATCTACATCTGTTGCAGTGAGAGAATTAGCCCATTGTACCCATCGCAGATGTAGTGCTTTATCATTAGGAATGCTTGCTTTGGTAACAGCTTCTAAAGTTGGTACCGGAGTTACAGCAATAATGTGTTTCCCCATGTTCCCCTGTGCTAGTGCTATTTCTCTCACTACAGCAGTCTGTACTGTTGCCAGTATTTTTTCAGTTGCTGCAAATCGAATTTCAGCATTTGTGTACAAATGTGATTTGTATGCAATTGGAACTGTCTCACCTTCATTGAAAGTGATGTAAGTATATCCTGATAAACCGTGGACGATCACCAAGTTTGTAGAATTTGCACGTGTGTGCAAGTGTTTAGATGCTATCATGTCAGCCAGAACTGAAAGTAAAGTATCTTTGTGTTGCTGTGTCTACTGATGTGGTGTGAAATCAGGTCTGATTAAGTCATAGAAAGGTGTTACTCTTTCTACATAATCTAAAATGTATGTTCTACAAAAAATTTGAAATCCTAATACAGATTGCAAACCTTTGAGATTCTTTGGAGGTTGGAGCAGCGCACACTTTTCTAAAAAAAAATGGCTGCCAGGCTCTTGCCTTCACTTGAGAGCTCATATCCCAAAAACAGGACACTGAGATAGGATATTTTAGCTTTCTTCAAATTAAATTTGTAGCCCACATTGTCGAATCCCACAATTATGTTGTACATCCTGTTTAAGTGTTCAAGTAATTCATCGTCCGTCAGATATATGTCATCTGCATAGGACACAACCTCCTCATCGCATATTTCTGACACTCTTGTTGAGAAAAACCCCGGGCTTTTCTTTTACCCTTGAAGTAAACGACAGAAGTGGTGCTGAATGCCGAGGGCAGAAAATGCTGTCAAATATCTTCTGTCTGGAACTATATTTTGGCAGAAGAATCCATTCAAGATATCTAATGTCGTTTGGTATTTTTTTCGCATGTTATTCATTAGTGTGTCACTATGTGCATTACAAACTGCAAATGTTCGCGCGCATCTGTTTAAATGTCGGTAATATAAAACTAGACGATATGAATTGTCATGTTTCATTACTGGAAACAAAGCATTATTCATCGGGGAGTCTCAATCATACCTTGATATTCAAGTTGGGCTACAATTTCTTTAACTTGTATTTTTGCATCCTTTTTAATAGGGGACTGCCTCTGTGGATTTGGAGTTGATTTTAATGGGATTTTGTGGTGAGTAGACTCCACGATCAACCCTAAATGGTTGTGGTATAATGCTGGAGCTAGCGCTGGTGTCCATTCCTGTGCGTATGAATGTTTTAGAGATTCTGGAATGAGGTCGAAGAAAGCAGGCAAAATGACGCTTCCCCCTCCTGGACACTCCATCACAAATTCTGGTGGCCAGCTAGCAGTATGTCATATCCAAATGTTAAGTTCTCCCAAAAGAAACCTTTTACTTTTCCTGAGATGTCCCCCTCTATTTGTAGCATAATTTTGTGTAATCGATGTGGGACACTTACTACTTGTATCAGTAGTTTCCACCGTGATGTATTAATTCAATACTGCTGTCACCAGAAAATCCTACATCTTCCGGCGAGCTATTGTTACTTCTGCCGCGCTGTCTATCATCGTCAGAGCCCATTGCCTGTTCAGAAGCTGAGTCTTCAGTAACCTGGGCATGTCTAATTTTTAAGCCAGCTACTTTCTTCTTTGCTTTAGGTTGCTCTTCCCGTTTGATAATGTAAACTGAAGTGGCATGTTTTTCCCTTTTAGTTTTTGGTTGATCCTCTTGCTTTTGTTCTGATCGCCCGTCCCTCTCAGAGTTTTTAGATGAACCCTGAAAGGAACATGTAACAGTGTCCTGATACCTATCAGGTTTCCTAATGTTATTACAATTCGTAAGGTTGTACCTCTTTTTAAAGTATTCCCGTTGGGGAGACCCATCTCATGAGCATGAATTATTTTTTTTATTTTTGTTTTACCATGTCTTTTTAGAAGAAACGGGTGCTCTCTTGTAGTTGCTTGTAGTTGTCGTTGTGGGGACAACCAACATTTGTGGCTTCCTGGCTTTGGTTCCAAAATTATCTCTACCTAATGCAGCATAAGTTTCTTCGATAATTTTTAGTAATGCTCGCTCCCTATTGATAGGAGCTGTTTCTGTGCATGGATCTAGCGAGATTTTTAATACGGTCAAATCTTTCACTGATCCTCAGGCTCTCAATCGCCGACTTCCAGTGTCTTAGACCCTATGCACCCAGCTCTCCGATTACTTTGAAGATAAAATAGCCTTGATCCATGATTCCTTTCCCACTACCGATATTCATGACACTAGAGATATGTCACCAGCTCCCTCTGTCCCTACCCTACTCTTCATAGAATTTCAGGAGATTACCGAAGATCGCTCCCTTCTAGAACTTTTCAAATGTAAGTCAGGGTCACCTAATGACCCGTGGCCGGCTAAGCAATATAAAGCCCTTGCAACATTTCTTAACCCCCACCTGAATAGCATCTGGAATGCCTCTCTGTGCACCGCCATATATCCGGATTCATGGAAACATGCCCTCCTGGTTCCCATCCTGAAGAAGATCAATGTTGATCCTGACAACCCTGCGAACTACCGGCCTATTTCCTTACTTCCAGCCCCGGCCAAGATTCTTGAGAAACTGGCACATCAACAGCTCGCCGGCTTAATTGAATCTAATGGCCTACTTCATAACTCCCAACACGGGTAACGATCCGGCTATAGCACTGGGTCGGCCCTGATTGAGATGGCCGACTCCGTGCGGTGGGCGCTGGATAGGGGCTCTAGGGCGGTGTTGGTGCTGCTGGATCTTTCCGCAGCATTCAACACCGTCTCTCACCCAATTCTGCGCAATCGTCTCCGAGCCTTGGGTTTTCAGGGCACAGTACTCAATTGGATTGCTTCTTTCCTGTCCAATCATACACAACAAGTGCATACCCCGCCTTATACCTCTATCAGCCGCCCACTTAAATGGGGAGTGCCGCAGGGCTCCTCACTGAGTCCCCTTCTTTTTAATGTTTATTTTTCCCCTTTGGCTGCGTTAATCTCCCAGACCGGAATTAAGATGACATCTTACGCAGATGACATCCAACTCCTCTTCTCCTATGATGACTCCAACCCGACTACCTTTGACGCCCTGAAAAAACTGTCTCCGAGACATTGCTAGTTGGATGGACGACAACTTTCTTAGACTGAATGCCGGAAAGACCGAGGATATTCTTTTAATCAACCCTCTCCTTTGGATTCAAACCTCTGGTGGCCGGTGGATTTAAGCCCCACTCCTCTTCCCAAGGAATCAGTAAGAAATCTGGCCGTCAGATGGGACACGTGTCTTTCTCTCCACAGCCAAGTCCACTCAGTCTCTGCAGCCTGTTTCTCAAAAATCAGGATGATAAACCAAAAGCGCTTGAAACTTTTCTTTTTGGCTAATCGCCCCCTCTGACAAGATCCAGTATCCTGAGCATTAGCGCCGGGACACCCCGTTGGGGTAGCTGCGCGCTTTACAAAATACACAAATAAATAAATAAATTTAGTTTACCTGTCAGTCCCTAGTATAAGTGCACTGTGTGTGCCCAAGGCGGGTAGACCAAATACTGCTGGTGGGCCTGCAGCGCTGATTTGCGCTACCCACAGAAGCAGCTTTTAAAGTATGTTTCAGACCTGCCATTGCAGAGTCTATAGGCAGTCCAGAACTGCCTTTGTAACTGTGAGGTGAACCCACTTCCCAGTCCTTGCACCTTCCCTTCGCACAATGCAAAAACACCCCTATGGCAGGGTTCGTTGTCTGTGACAGGAAGAACATGCCTAGGTCTATGTAGCATGTTCTAATGGCGAGTTACCCTCCATTTCACGGTTTACTATTGTGAGGCTGTCCGCTCTCATAGGCCAGAATGGGCAGGCTGAGTCTTACATTCCATAATCCTACTTGACCCCAGGAACCCGATAGGAAATTCGAATTTGATATGTTTAAGCTAAGGACATTGAGATAAATCTTTTAGGAAAGATCATTTGTATATCCCATGTTCGAAAATGCCTCTTCTAGAAACAAGTTATTTTCTTGCCTAAGCTTTCCTGTAGGTTTATGTGTATTGGCCGTCTGGTTTTGGAGCAGCAGTGCCAGCTGGGTCAGACCTGGCTGGAGAGAGAAATCATCATTCAGAGCATGTGGAGGGATGACTCTTTGATCTGAGCAGGGCTGTGCCTCCCATTGGGCGTCCGATAGCAGACCCCCTCATTCTCAAAGGGTAGGATGTCGCCTCGTAAACCAAGTGCTCCCCGACCCCACCAAACTGGTTCTGGCTGGATTCAGTGATTTGTGACTTTAGCGAACAAAGACTTTTTAGGTATAAAACGCTGCACTGAAAACTTTTTCAAGTGTGTTCACAGAGGAAAAGACTTTGAAACTTTCACCAGCTTGCCAAAGAAACTACCTGAGGGCCTGAATTGAGAGCGCCTCCTGCTGAAGTCTCAGGGACATTAGACTTTACCCCGTCAGCCGCCTGAATTCCTGTGCAAGGAATTCTACTTGCAGGTGAAGCCTCAGTCGAGTAATCCGGAGCCTCTAGTTCTACTGTGAGAAACGCGGACTGGTAGCCCTTGTTAACTGCGAGTGGGCCGCTGCAGCTAAGAGAGAGCTGCCGCCGCTGAGAACCCGCCTTAACTTGAACCTTCGGAACCTTTGCGGAATCTGTGTGGGCCACTGCAGTTAAGAGAGATCTGTAGCTGCTGAGTGCCCGCCGTTGTGCCAGCCTGGTCGAGATCATCGTTTGTCCTGTGGGCCTCCGCAGCTAAGAGAGAGCTGCTGCCGCTGAGTGCCAGCACCTTTGCCAAATTTGCATCATTGTGATTTATCCTGTGGGCAGCCGCAGCTAAGAGAGAGCAGCTGCCACTGAGTGCCCGCACCTTTACCAACGCTGCATCATCGAGATTTGTCTTGTGGGCCACCGCAGCTAAGAGACAGCTGCCACCGCTGTGTGCCCGCATCTTGTTCACCATTGTCAAAGATTGTCGCCATCGTCTTGTGGGTGGCCGCAGCTAAGAGAGAGCTGCTGCCGCTGTGAGCCCACCACGGAGCTGCACGACGAGAGTCATCGCCACCACCAGCCTGGGCCGCGGCAGCCGCGTGCTGCTGCCGCTGAGAGACCACCTGTCCCCAAGTGCCCGAATCATTGGGAGTGCAAGCTGCGGACCACTGCAGCCAAGAGCTGTAGTTGCTGGGAGTCCGCCTGTCACTGCCTCCGCTTCTTCGAGAAGCTGCGTGCTGTGTCCCTTTTCAACGGCAGGTATCTGGTGCGCAAGGGTCTCGTAGACCCAGGCCTTGAACTAAGTCAGTGCCATGTTCTAGTGAAGACGTTATTGCATTTTTAAGTCCATACTAATTTATGTGCATTGTGGCTTGTTAAAACGCTTTTTGAGAGTCTTGTGTTAAACCTTAGATAACCTCAGATAAAGATACTATTTTTCTATACCTACGTGAGTTGTGTCCTTATTGTGCATGGCCATAAAACGCTTCACACACTGCCTCTGAGATAGGCCTAACTGCTCGTGCTACGTTACCACAAGGTTGAGCAGGGGTTATCAAAGGGATTATTAGCCCACCTGGCCTGACTTAGGACGAAGGGTCCCTATTTGGACATTGGCGCAAGACATGGCCAACTAGAGACCCCTAACACTCCCCCACAGGTTTCCCATCAACAAAGTGTGGTGTATACAATGGTCGTTCTACATGTGTTCACCATTCTGTAAGACTTACATGAAGACGCTAGGTAGCTATTAAGGAAAAGAACAGTCTTCAAATGTAACTCAAAATAGAAAAATCACTAAGGAAAGACGGGCTGGATTCGGGGTATGGTGGACAGGGCACTCTAACAAAAATGCAAATAACATTATACATGCCACACCAACGGTCCTCCCACCGGTCCTGTTTATAGTTGGACAGATTGTCAGCCTTTCATAGGAATTCCCACGGGGTCTGTTGATGGAAAACTTCTTCGAAGGAGAAAGGGCTCTCGAAGAAAACCCATCAGACATTATTAGATATAGCAGGGCTATATAAAAACCTTTAAAAAAGTACAGTATTTGACAAATTCATGTTTCAATCCCTGGTGTTGCACACGGCTTTCAAGTGCTCAACCTTCTGTGGTATTTTCATGGATTATTAAGAAGAGTAGTGCCAGGATGCAGACATGTTTTTAGCTTTCCTAAACAAATCAGGTATGGATTGGGTAGAACTGAATTATGTTCACAAAACAGGAGTGAAGCCCAGATCTCAGTATTACAGGTATCACGTCTCTCTTCATTAACACAGAAGGAGAGGTTGTACCATCTCAAGCAAAGAACTGCCTCTTGCTCTGAGAGAAGGCACACTGGCGAGAAAAGTCCACTCTAATTCCACCTGCGCCAGAATCCCAGCTGAAAGCAGTCACGCTATTGAGATTTGACCCCTCTATTGCCAAATAAACTAGGCTCCTTGCTGACATCACAAATTATCTTTAAAACATAGGGAATAAATCACATTTAAGATCTCCTATACAATCAGCAGTCAAATACCATGAATTCAAATACATTTGTTGTTTTATTACATATCTAAAACATACATTTCATATTAATATGTAAAATCTAGTCATCATTGTGTACATTTCATAGCCTCATGATTGTTTCTGCTGTATCATAATTTAGTTCATGTAATTGTTAAAGTAAATTGAGTTTGATCCTGGTACACACCTCTGTAGTGTGGGTTTTAAAGGCTCTTGGATGTCCATACATGGGTGATGTTTGGTTATGTATCATTCATACAGATTTATAAAGTATTGGGTTTCAAATGTATTATGCCACTAATGGCCGTACAATCCACTTGTTCCTAAATATAATTTGTTCAGTTTAAAGGAAAGTGAGTTTGACCCTGAAGCAAACCCCTGTAGTGTGTTGTGTATAGGGATGGGTGTGCTGAAGAGCAGTCTCGTTCCTGTTCCTGACTGGCTGTGTGGTAGTGTGGTGATGATGATGATGATGATGATGGTCGGCAGCAGGAAGAACTTCCCGGACTCAGCACTTTGTTAAAATGAACTCGGTGGAAAGCATTCGTTTCTACTATCTTTGGCTACTGAAGATGTAGCATTTCTTCTGATGTACATATTATATCGAATAACTCCTTCCTTTAGGCAAGGCTGGGCTATGAGAACACTGTATTTGGCAGCTCCAGCAACACAAAAGCACCTTACAGATGATTCAGAATGCTACGATCTAGTGTGTGTTCACTGATGTCTCTGCAGAATTGATAATATAGTAAAGCTCTTCATACATTCCTGGCACTGTAATGGCGTTTTCCCTATGTGTGTTCGCTGATGATTTCTGAGATTTGAGGAATCACTAAAACTGCTTCCACATTCATTCCAATGGTATGGTTTTTCCCCAGTGTGTGTTCGAATATGTTTTTGTATGTCTGATGACCCACTAAAGCGCTTCACACATTCACTGCAATGCTATGGTTTTTCTCCTGTGTGTGTTTGCTGATGTTTTCGAAGATTTGATAACACACTGAATCTCTTCACACATTTATTGCAATGGTATGGTTTTTCCCCAGTATGTGTCCGCTGATGGTCTTGTAGGTGTGATAACCAACTGAAGCTCTTCACACATTCACTGCAATGGTATGGTTTTTCTCCTGTGTGTCTTCGCTGATGATTCCTGAGAGTTGAGGAATCACTAAAAATACTTCCACATTCATTGCAATGGTATGGTTTTTCCCCAGTGTGTGTTCGCAGATGTATTTTGAGGTGTGATAACCGACTGAAGCTCTTCACACATTCACTGCAATGGTATGGTTTTTCTCCTGTGTGTGTTCGCTGATGAATCCTGAGAGTGGAGGAATCACTAAAAATACTTCCACATTCATTGCAATGGTATGGTTTTTCCCCAGTGTGTGTTCGCTGATGTATTTTGAGGTGTGATAACCGACTGAAGCTCTTCACACATTCACTGCAATGGTACGGTTTTTCCCCTGTGTGTGTTCGCTGATGTCTTTTAAGAATTGATAACTGACTGAATGCCTTCATACATTCATTGCAATGGTAGGGTTTTTCCCCAGTGTGTGTTCGCTGATGTATTTTGAAGTGTGATAACTGACTGTAGCTCTTCACACATTCAGTGCAATGGTACGGTTTTTCCCCTGTGTGTGTTCGCTGATGTATTTTGAGGTTTGATAACTGACTGAAGCTCTTCACACATTCAGTGCAATGGTATGGTTTTTCCCCTGTGTGTGTTCGCTGATGTATCTGGAGTAGTGATAACCGACTGAAGCTCTTCACACATTCAGTGCAATGGTATAGTTTTTCCCCCATGTGTGTTCGCTGATGATCTTTTAGAAGTGCTAACTGACTAAAGTACTTCACACATTCATTGCAATTGCATGTTGCTTCTCCTGTGTGTGTTTGCTGATGGCTCTTTAGTAGTGATGATAAACTAAAGCTCTTGCTGCTTGTATATGATTTTTCTTTCTTGGTTAGTGTCTCTGGGTCAGGTTTATAATTATCTGCATCCCGTGACTGGGTTTCCTGAGGAGCTAACATGGTTGATAAAGCACTTGTGTTATTCTCACATTCCTTGTATGTGTGTCTTATTTTGGATGGTTGATTTCAGATTTCACAATGAAATACAAGACTCACCAACTACACATATTATAATTGTGGCTAGAAAAGCTTCTTTGTAGGTGGTTATGTCTTTAGATTGAGGAATGGTTTTGCATGTTTATGAGTGAAGATTAGTCTTCCTTCTGGTCGTAGCAAATTGGGACAGTCTGTTGTAGATCAGAGACCCTCTCTTTCCTTTGCCCTTAGTTGTCTGGCTCCACTCCCTTGGGCTTTTCTCTTGCTCCTGTGGTTTGGCCAGAAAGAGTTTACAATACACCTAGCATGCTCAATGGTGGTCTGTCATCATCACAGGAAGAAGAGCAATACTGTATCCACCTCATACCAAACACATTAACAAAGCTGGTGGTGGAGGCCTGTTAATACAGGAAGTGGTTTGTCAGTGTTGTTGAATTAATTTTCTAAAGGTCATTTCTTAGTTCTGTTGCGTGGAGGTGCACAGCTCAGACTCTTACAGCCACTGAATTGCTCTTGACTGCCTCTTCGAGGATCTATCAGTTTATGTTCAGGTTTCTCAGTCTCGGACTGTGCAGATTTTTTCCTGAATATTGGAGCTCATTTTTTTACCACTTTTTTTAGATTTGCACGATTACTGTCGTTACTCACGATCGTTTGTACATTCAAGGCTGGTTTCCTATTGGATGTAAAGAAATTTAAAATCACTAAATGGAAATGTAAGAGTATGTGAATACACAATATTTAACTAGTTGTAAAAGACCATTTATGAAAGTTACCAAGAGGTATTTCCCCATACACAGATATTTAACTAAATGTTCCATTGAACATGTACATCTTACTTAATTCAGAAAAGGAGATGATTTTTCAGTGTTCACAGAGTAACTTAGTACAGAAAGAGCACACATGGAGCGCCCACTTGCTAGAAGTACAGCTTTACGAAGACGCACATGGCTAAGATTTCATTTAAACAAGAAGGGATTGTGTAAAAAGAGATGGATCAGGATGTGCTGATGTCACTTCAGTTTCAGTACGAAGTATATACATTACTCAAAAGTTACACGGGTTGATAACCAGCAAACTGTTTTCACTTTTGTATAGACGCTGTAATTACTTGCATGCAGCACATATCTCTGAGCATGCCAATACCCTCTGTCTGAGTATGGAGAGTTGAAAGGAGAGTTGACATTGCCATTAATAGTAGCCGCTCTATGAAGTATTGCAATTTTTTAGTTGTTGTAAGATTCTATCAATTGATAGATATAATAAGCAGTTTTCTGCTTGGTGTGTATCCCTGTGTAAACCCCCCCCCCTGTTTGTTGAACGACATTCGTGTTTTATTTCTCCTTACAGGCACAGTGTGACCTCATTAGGAACAAGATACAGGTTAATATACCTTTTCTTAATCACACCTTTTTAGAGCACTTAGTTCGCACCCCCTTACCTCACGTAATTCACATAACGGTCCTGATGAAAGCCAATAAGTCCTATTAAGGCATAAAAGGCAGAAACATGTCGACCAATTTTTAACTATCCTCCTCCCCCCACAACATCCTGATCATACTCTGAGTGCATCCACTGCTCATAACAAGTATTTATAGATGCACTATTAACCAGAGCTTCCCAGACCCGAACCCTGACCTATTAAAGTTGTTCTCTGGTTTTCTGGGCCTTTTTTAATCTATTCCCCATCACTGGCTCACTACTGCGTCAACCTTGGGTCAATGCCTCCTGGTGGAGGTTGCATAACTTGAACGACCCAATGATTATGCACACACGTGATCTAAAAGTGGAGAATCAAGATACACCGCTATAACATCGATATACCCATCACGTGCATGAGGGTTTTTATCTTTGGGACGCACCCCTCCGCTCCTGCAAAATACCTAAGGTTGTGCAGGACAAGTGATCCTTTCTCATATTGATTATTGTATTTTAAGATGTCATCATGAATGGCTTGTGAGAGACCTATTAGGGAGTTTACGGGTTGCCCCTTCACTCCATTCTAAGATGTATGCAGTCTTGTTGGGCTTTTTCTATATCTCGCACCAGTACGTAGTTCCACCGTATTCACTCAGGGCCCTTCTTTAGTGAGAACTGGTCATAAGCCTGTGCAGGTGGCTTTTGATGCCCTTGTCCTATCACATAGGTACTCATTGTTGGAAGATATGGAGGCATGTGAATGACTGATCTCTCTACTAAATAATTTGCCTCCGCAGTCTGTTCTTTTTAACGATTATCAAACGGTTTCTGGTTTGGTACCTGTGGAGAGGGTTCAGTTGATCATTTTAGGTTCACTAAGCAGTATTACATCCTTAGCAATTGACCCTACATCATCCTTCTCACCAGTACTGACAGCGATTCGGTCGCAGGAGTCCCCAAGTGATATAAAGTTTCTCTCTAGGAATATAGCGGGTTATGAATACAAAAAGGATAATCAAAATTAGCATAAAGTGCTTACGAATTCTGATATTATCTGCTTTCAGGAAAATTGGGCAGAGCAGTCTGTCTAGGTAAATAGCTACAGCTCCTTTGTTACGCCAGCAGTTCCATCAGCAGCAGGTAGATCTAAGGGAGGCTTACTCAGAATTATAGCAAACACGATCACCCTAGGTAAGGTGACCTTTATCAATAACTTGCCTCATTTTCATGTTATCTTGGCTGAAGCTTCTGGGAAAATTGATTTGTTACGGATTAATTATTATTATTATAATTTTTTTTTTTATTGAGCATCAAACAAAGGATAACAGAGAGGATGGTGACCACAAGGGTACCAGAGGGCGTGCAGTTTCCGGGGTTGCATTACAAACAGCTATGGTGGGTTCAGCTTCACATAATCCCCAGGCCTGCTACATCCCTGCACAAAGTGAATGATGCTAGTTTAAAGAACATATAACACCCCTCCCCCAACACAAACAAAGTCCTCCCACCCCCCACACCCGGTGGTAAATAAATTATAATGGAAACGATAAGAAAATAATACAGAGGAGGAAAATTTGGACATTGGCATATTGACTAGTGTTGAGATTCAGGCAAACCTAAAATATAGCTTAGGGGCCCCCTTGGGGGCAACGAGTCAGAGAAGGAAAACCTATAGTTGGAAACGGTGTATGGCCCGCACCGTCGGAGGACAAACTGCAGAAGGCAGACCCTGAGACAGAAAGGTCACCAGAGGGCCCCAGCGGAGCACAAAATCTTCGTAATCGTTCCGGAAAATGTCCGCAAGATGCTCCATGGAAAGTATCCTCCACAGTCGGGCATATCGCCGGGGCATCTGTCTTCTTCCGTACAGCTGCTAAAGTGAGCTTGGCTGCCCCCAGACACGTCCACATAATCGCTTTATCAGTCTTAGTTTGCCTGATCAGGGTGGGGTCTCTAAGTCCAAGGAGAGCAAAGTCAATGGAAACTGGAATTGGGTAACCCAATATGTCTTTGATAAGAGATAAAATCTCTTCCCAAAAGGACAAATCTTAGGACAATCCCACCATATATGCCTGAAATCCCTCGGTAGCCCACATCCCCGCCAGCAGAGATCTGAGGTGTCTGGAAAAATGCGTTGAAGCTTAGTAGGGTATAGGTACCAATCATATAAAGGTTTATAGTGAGCTTCTCGGAGAGCCATGGACTTGTTGTGCTTGGAGATGTCCCCCATATATGTGCCCATTCCCCGTCTGAAATGTCCCTACCTAAAACTTGCTCCCAAAAAGTCATGTAACGTGCCCGTGGAGAATGTGTAGTGTGGAGCAACATGTCATAGAGAGCTGAAATAGCACCTTTCATGGAGCCCGCCTTATGGGCCACAAACTTCTCCATTTCCGTAAGCTCCCTGGTAGCAGCCTCTCTAATGGGAGGTGTCGAGACCCAATGTTTGAGCTGAAGATAGTGGTGATGTTCCATCTGCGGAAGCGCAAATTCTTTCCTACATTCAGAAAACGTCAAGACCTCCCCATAGCGGAACAGATCTGATATTTTGAGGCAATCCCCCTTCCTCCAGCTGTCAAAGGGCCCCTCATGTAACGCATGGGGGAAATCTGGATTAAAATGAATGGGTGTGTACAGGGAAGGGAATGAAGTCTCGCCCTCCCTATTTGTAACCTTGTCCCAAATGATCAGAGTCGTGCGGGTGGGGGTGCTAAGATAGGCATTAGGAGGACGATCTCTCCTGGCTTTCCACAGCACATCCCATATACATCGCCCCACAACGGCACGGTCCATGTGGAGCCAATGCTTGTCGGTTTCCCTGGCAGACCACTCAGCTAATACCCGTAACTGAGCAGCAGGGTAATATAAAGTAAAATCAGGTAGGGCTAATCTACCTTTAGCACGAGGACGTCTGAGCACATGGTGGGGCACAGCGGGGATCCGAAACCTCGTAGCCTTCTCGATCAGATGGACTGTACGCCTGATGTTGTCTTGCGTTTGCCTACCTTTTATAAAGCCAGATTGGCCGGGATGGATTAACTGCAGTATCAGATTCTCTAAACTGAATCGTGGAATAAAGCTTGGCATCCAGATTGAGAAGTGCGATCGGTCTGTAGGAGCCCCAGAGTTGCGGATCCTTACCAGGTTTGGGTATTACCGTAATTACAGCCTCAGCCATAGAGCTGGAGACCTGCGCATCGGAGGTGATGGCCGGAAATAAAGCCGTAAGATGAGGAATGAGCTCTGTCGAAAAACACCTGTAAAAATGAGCTGTAAGGCCGTCGGGTCCCGGGGCTATGTGCAATTTGAGTCTCGAGATAGCCTCCCTAACCTCCTCCTGTGTGATGGGGGAATCTAACTCTGCAGCTGACGCCCTTGATAACTGCAGGAGGGCAAGATTATCTAAAAATTGTTGTTGCCATGCCGTGTCTGGAATAGTGCCCTGGGAGAGTTGACCATAGAACTCCCCGAATATGTTTGCTTTAGTGGTGTCGGAGTGTGTGAGGTGTCCCTCACGGGCTAAAATCCCCCCAATGAAGTCCCTTTCCCTTTGAACCCTAAGCTGGCGTGCTAAGTGCGAGCCCACTTTATTGCCCTGTGCGAAGGAAGACTGACGAATCTTTAGCAGAGTGAATTCCGGCGAATTAGAATATATAGATCGTAATTTGCCCCTGAGAGCGGTGAGTTGTCTCTGAAGAACTCGGGTTGGGTTGGCTTTGTGTGCTTGTTCGTATTCTCCAATTCTTTCTCCAGAGCCTCCCTTTCCCTCGTCCTTTGTTTGTTTAGGGTCGCATTACGTTGGATGCATTTCCCTCTAATCACATCCTTAAAGGCATCCTAGGTGTTCTGAGGGGTTGTGTCCTGCGGATCATTATGTACAAAAAAGTCAGCAATGGCCGCTCTTATGTCCTCTCTGGCCACCGGATCTCGGGTGAGAGCTAATGGGAAAACTACAGAGGAAACCTTGGAGAGGTCCCATTCCAGCGGAGGCCCAGGGTGATCAAGCTGTGGTCTGAAACTGCTATCGGAAGTATCTGGGCAGCCTGAAGAGCCCCTAATAGGGATTGGCTAATAAAAATATAGTCAATTCTGGAGTACGTCCTATGGACATGGGAGAAATACGGATTAATTTTTATAATAAAAATTTGAAGAATCCTACACAGGTGACAGATGAGTTGGTTGGAATATTGGAATCTCTGTTAACATACTGCACCGGTTCAATTTGTTTATTTGAGCTAGGGATTTTCATGTGTCCTGTAGCCCCAATTAGGACCAACATATTTGTGGCGTAACTGACACTAATGATTAGTTGGTAGTCCATTTTATGCATCATAACTACGGAAACATTTCAAACAGTTTTTCATTAACTTGGGACCTAGTTATAATAAACCTGTGTCACCCCAAGACTGGACAATCCCTCCCAGTCTTTCAGCGTACTGGAGTTACCTCGACATCTGATTTTACAATTATTCAGACTAATTTTAAGAGATGTATTATGTCCTCCATAGTCAGGTTGACAGAGTTCAGTGATCATGCTTTCCTTCTTTTTTTTTTGTTTGGCCTCTTTCTGCTAAGTCAAGCTCTATATTTGCCCCAAAACCGATTCGGAGTAGGAAAAATGGATCTACTCTTAAATGGGAGAAAATTAACCCTATTTCCTATCTCCCAAAGGTTGTAAAGGAGGTGTTACCAGACATTGAATCCTGCTTAAACATCAACACTGATAGTCATCAAGTAATAATAGCATTTAGTAAAATTTTAACATCTATAAATTCTAATCTTTTACATCTAGCTACAAGAAACACTCCATCGACGATAAGAGGGTTTGAGACAAATTGCTCAAAGGCCTCCAAAAATGTTCGCACTGCTCTTAAAACAAGTCCCAGAAACAAAGATTTGAAGCTACGAGCGGACTATAAGACAGCTAGGGCAGTGAGAAACAAGCATTAGGAATGCATTAGGGCTCGGGTTTGTTTTAAGTTAGAGATAATGGCATTGTAAATGGCAATGTGTTTTAGGCACTCTGCACTACCACTCTGCACTACCAATCTGCACTCTGCACTCTCAATCTGCACTCTGCACTACCAATCTGCACTCTGCACTACCAATCTGCACTCTGCACTACCAATCTGCACTCTGCACTACCAATCTGCACTCTGCACTACCACTCTGCACTACCACTCTGCACTACCACTCTGCACTCTGCACTACCACTCTGCACTACCACTCTGCACTCTGCACTACCACTCTGCACTCTGCACTCTCACTCTGCACTACGCACTACCACTCTGCACTACGCACTACCACTCTGCACTACGCACTACCACTCTGCACTACGCACTACCACTCTGCACTACCACTCTGCACTACGCACTACCACTCTGCACTACGCACTACCACTCTGCACTACGCACTACCACTCTGCACTCTGCACTACCACTCTGCACTACGCGCTACCACTCTGCACTACGCGCTACCACTCTGCACTACGCGCTACCACTCTGCACTACGCGCTACCACTCTGCACTACGCGCTACCACTCTGCACTACGCGCAACCACTCTGCACTACGCACTCTGCACTACGCGCAACCACTCTGCACTACGCACTCTGCACTACGCGCAACCACTCTGCACTACGCACTCTGCACTACGCGCAACCACTCTGCACTACCACTCTGCACTACCACTCTGCACTACGCACTACCACTCTGCACTACGCACTACCACTCTGCACTACGCACTACCACTCTGCACTACGCACTACCACTCTGCACTACGCGCTACCACTCTGCACTACGCGCTACCACTCTGCACTACGCGCTACCACTCTGCACTACGCGCAACCACTCTGCACTACGCACTCTGCACTACGCGCAACCACTCTGCACTACGCACTCTGCACTACGCGCAACCACTCTGCACTACGCACTCTGCACTACGCGCAACCACTCTGCACTACGCACTCTGCACTACGCGCAACCACTCTGCACTACCACTCTGCACTACCACTCTGCACTACGCACTACCACTCTGCACTACGCACTACCACTCTGCACTACGCACTACCACTCTGCACTACGCACTACCACTCTGCACTACCACTCTGCACTACCACTCTGCACTACCACTCTGCACTACCACTCTGCACTACCACTCTGCACTACCACTCTGCACTACCACTCTGCACTACCACTCTGCACTACCACTCTGCACTACCACTCTGCACTACGCACTACCACTCTGCACTACGCACTACCACCCTGCACTACGCATTACCACTCTGCACTACCACTCTGCACTACCACTCTGCACTACGCACTACCACTCTGCACTCTGCACTACGCACTACCACTCTGCACTACGCACTACCACTCTGCACTGCGCACTACCACTCTGCACTACGCACTACCACTCTGCACTCTGCACTACCACTCTGCAATACCACTCTGCACTACGCACTACCACTCTGCACTACCACTCTGCACTATGCACTACCACTCTGCACTACGCACTACCACTCTGCACTACGCACTACCACTCTGCACTACGCACTACCACTCTGCACTACGCACTACCACTCTGCACTACGCACTACCACTCTGCACTACGCACTACCACTCTGCACTACGCACTACCATTACGCACTACCACTCTGCACTACGCACTACCACTCTGCACTACGCACTACCACTCTGCACTCTGCACTACCACTCTGCACTACCACTCTGCACTACGCACTACCACTCTGCACTACGCACTACCACTCTGCACTCTGCACTACCACTCTGCACTACCACTCTGCACTCTGCACTACGCACTACCACTCTGCACTACGCACTACCACTCTGCACTACGCACTACCACTCTGCTCTACGCACTACCACTCTGCTCTACGCACTACCACTCTGCACTACGCACTACCACTCTGCACTACCACTCTGCACTACGCACTACCACTCTGCACTACGCACTACCACTCTGCACTACGCACTACCACTCTGCACTACGCACTACCACTCTGCACTCTGCATTACCACTCTGCACTACGCACTACCACTCTGCACTACCACTCTGCACTACCACTCTGCACTACGCACTACCACTCTGCACTACCACTCTGCACTACGCACTACCACTCTGCACTACGCACTACCACTCTGCACTACGACTCTGCACTACGCACTACCACTCTGCACTACGCACTACCACTCTGCACTACGCACTACCACTCTGCACTACGCACTACCACTCTGCACTACCACTCTGCACTACCACTCTGCACTCTGCACTACCACTCTGCACTACCACTCTGCACTACGCACTACCACTCTGCACTACCACTCTGCACTACCACTCTGCACTATGCACTACCACTCTGCACTATGCACTACCACTCTGCACTCTGCACTACGCACTACCACTCTGCACTACGCACTACCACTCTGCACTCTGCACTACCACTCTGCACTACCACTCTGCACTACGCACTACCACTCTGCACTACGCACTACCACTCTGCACTATGCACTACCACTCTGCACTACGCACTACCACTCTGCACTACGCACTACCACTCTGCACTACCACTCTGCACTACGCACTACCACTCTGCACTCTGCACTACCACTCTGCACTCTGCACTACCACTCTGCACTACGCACTACCACTCTGCACTACGCACTACCACTCTGCACTACGCACTACCACTACGCACTACCACTCTGCACTACGCACTACCACTCTGCACTACGCACTACCACTACGCACTACCACTCTGCACTATGCACTACCACTCTGCACTACGCACTACCACTCTGCACTACGCACTACCACTCTGCACTACGCACTACCACTCTGCACTACCACTCTGCACTCTGCACTACCACTCTGCACTCTGCACTACGCACTACCACTCTGCACTACGCACTACCACTCTGCACTACGCACTACCACTCTGCACTACGCACTACCACTCTGCACTACGCACTACCACTCTGCACTACGCACTACCACTCTGCACTACGCACTACCACTCTGCACTCTGCACTACCACTCTGCACTACGCACTACCACTCTGCACTACGCACTACCACTCTGCACTACGCACTACCACTACGCACTACCACTCTGCACTACGCACTACCACTCTGCACTACGCACTACCACTCTGCACTACGCACTACCACTCTGCACTACGCACTACCACTATGCACTACCACTCTGCACTACGCACTACCACTCTGCACTACGCACTACCACTCTGCACTACGCACTACCACTCTGCACTACCACTCTGCACTCTGCACTACCACTCTGCACTACGCACTACCACTCTGCACTACCACTCTGCACTACGCACTACCACTCTGCACTCTGCATTACCACTCTGCACTACGCACTACCACTCTGCACTACCACTCTGCACTACCACTCTGCACTACGCACTACCACTCTGCACTACGCACTACCACTCTGCACTACCACTCTGCACTACGCACTACCACTCTGCACTACGCACTACCACTCTGCACTACGCACTACCACTCTGCACTACGCACTACCACTCTGCACTACGCACTACCACTCTGCACTACGCACTACCACTCTGCACTACGCACTACCACTCTGCACTACCACTCTGCACTCTGCACTACGCACTACCACTCTGCACTCTGCACTACCACTCTGCACTACGCACTACCACTCTGCACTACGCACTACCACTCTGCACTCTGCACTACCACTCTGCACTACCACTCTGCACTACCACTCTGCACTACCACTCTGCACAACCACTCTGCACTACGCACTACCACTCTGCACTACGCACTACCACTCTGCACTACGCACTACCACTCTGCACTACGCACTACCACTCTGCACTCCCACTCTGCACTACCACTCTGCACTCTGCACTACCACTCTGCACTCTGCACTACGCACTACCACCCTGCACTACGCACTACCACTCTGCACTACGCACTACCACTCTGCACTACTCCCTACCACTCTGCACTACTCCCTACCACTCTGCACTACACACTACGACTCTGCACTACGCACTACCACTCTGCACTACGCACTACCACTCTGCACTACGCACTACCACTCTGCACTACGCACTACCACTCTGCACTCTGCACTACCACTCTGCACTACGCACTACCACTCTGCACTCTGCACTACCACTCTGCACTACGCACTACCACTCTGCACTACGCACTACCACTCTGCACTACGCACTACCACTCTGCACTACGCACTACCACTCTGCACTACGCACTACCACTCTGCACTACGCACTACCACTCTGCACTACCACTCTGCACTACGCACTACCACTCTGCACTACGCACTACCACTCTGCACTATGCACTACCACTCTGCACTACGCACTACCACTTTGCACTACGCACTACGCACTACCACTCTGCACTACGCACTACCACTCTGCACTACGCACTACCACTCTGCACTACGCACTACCACTCTGCACTCTGCACTACGCACTTCCACTCTGCACTACGCACTACCACTCTGCACTACGCACTACCACTCTGCACTACGCACTACCACTCTGCACTACGCACTACCACTCTGCACTACTCACTACTCTGCACTCACTTTTTAAGATACCTCGCATACAAGCACCCTTGCCTCGCCAATCCACGTGTCTTCTAAAATAAAAGTGCGCAGTCTTTCAAGATTTCTGAAAAGATATTTCTGTTGTTGCACGAACATTTGCCTCTTCTCTGCGCTCGCACCATCTGGATTGCATTACACGGGCACTCCGACAGCTCCTAATTAAGATTAATAAGTCTGCCGTGCGCGAAACCGCCGAAAATATGCCAAATCGGGCACGCGTAAATTACATATAGCCTATCACGTCAACGCTACTAAATAGACAGCACAGCGAAGACGTATCACTAGGCAGATGCCATAAAAAACTAAGGAATGTGCCAGCCGGACCCCTTTCTGAATTCTTTTTTTTTTTTAACGCATAAGAGCTCGGAAGCTCCGCCCCCCACTTCGTGGTGGCGTAGGCCCGAGCCCTAAAAAGGAGTTACGGGATGAAACATGGGTAAATTGTGTGAGGCTTCGAGGAGTAAACATAGCAAAGCATTTTGGAGGGTGGTAAATGCCCCTTTTCTGCAGGATCAGGGCAGCCCCTCTCTTGATATTCATATAGATCAATCCACTTGGCTGTCTCACTTCCAGAGCATTTTTAATGTAGAGATGGATAGCGCTACAAAAAAACCTTAGGACTTGATGACTGCCCATCTGGCGATGGAATTCTCATTAGAGGAAATTGAGCATGCACTCTCTCAATCGCCTGCCCTAAAGGCAGCAGGGTCAGATGGAGTTTCTCTGGATATTTTCATTATACATAAAAATGTATGGGCTCCACTCTTGACCCAAGTTTTATTACTGTTTCCATAGTGGGAGCCCCGGTATCTTGGAAACAATCAGTGATTATCCCCATATATAAGAAGGGGGATCCATCGAATCCGGCAAAGTACAGCCCAATCTCCCTGCTGGATAATGCTGCCAAACTAATGGGGAGATTGCTCCTAAATAGACTGGAGGAGTGTGCGTTTGTTCATAATGTTTTAGCTGAGACACAATACGGGTTTATAAAGGGGAGGGGTACGATCGACCACGACTAAAATTCACCCTTACTTGCAGCAAAATATGTTTGTGCAAAAAAGGGCCTGTTTTATATGGCTTTTGTGGACTTGTCCGCGGCATTCAACTGTGTAAACCACTCAAAATTGTGGGTTCTTTTGGAGTCTATGGATGTGGACATCTCCCTAATTCTTTTTATTAGGGAGATGTATAGAAAGGCAGGGGCAGTAGTCAGGTTTGGTAAACAGGGGGAATGTTCGGAAATATTTAAAATTGAAAAGGGGGTGTCGACAGGGATGTGTCCCTGCCCTCTTTCTTTTTTCCTTGTACACCAATAAATGTAATGAAGTTTTGACCGCGCAGTGCGGTGATGTTCCATCAGCAGGCGGCTTATCGCTGCTTGCTCTCTTCTATGCAGATGATGCGGTTTTGATGGCCAGGACACCCCTGGCCCTACAGCGCTTGATTGGCTCTTATTCAACTTTCAAGGATGAACTGCTAACGAATCAAAAACCTTTGTTATGATAGTGGGACTAGGAAGGAAAAAGTATTTTTCATTCCATCTAGATGGGTGTTCTCTGGAGCGGATATAGGGGCACATGCATCATTGGAAATTGCATTCGCAAATGGTGCGAATCGCAAAATGTGTCCGTTTGCGAATGCAATTCCCATTTTTGAGATGCATTATCATTTTTGTTATTTTCGTAATTTAAGAAATGGCAAAATTGCGATTTCTTAAATTGCGATTGCATTTAAAGAATCTCAAATTGAGATTCCTTAAATACAATGCATCACACTTTTAAAATTTGCGAATTCGCAAATAAGGAGAGCAAATTACCATGAAGTTGACCTTCATGGTAATTTGCAAAAACTTTGAAAAATGCAGTAAAGTGCATTTTTCAAAGTTCCATTTTACACACACACATGCCCTTGGAGCATGCGAGTGTGCAAAATGTACTTCTAAGCAGATTTCAGGGGCGCAACAGGGTGTCCTTTGGACACCCCTGCACCCTTGAAATTGCATTCTTATTTTGCGAATTTCTAATGGTGAATTGCAAATCAAGAAAGTCTTTCCATTCATTCCTATGGGCCTCTAGGCCCATAGGAATGGATGGGGAGGTATTCCTTATTTGCGATTCTCAATCAGAGAATCGCAATTAAGGAATTTTAAGAAATCGCTATTTTTTTTGCAATTTCTTGACGCATTGCAGTTTGCGATTCCTTATTCTTCGCAATTAAGGAATCGCAAAATGCAATATTGATGCATGTGCCAGATAGTCCTTTATTAGGTCGCGCCTGAGCCAGTGTGCAGGAACTGCTCTGCAGAGATCTGTGGTAGTTCCATATGGTTTGGAGAGAAGCTTCGCTCACTCCCCCGCCCTTATTTTTGATTGACTTGTGTCTTTGTACTTCGTAAATGCTGGCATCTGCTTCATTATGAGGCTTATTAGTCCCTCGTTAGTTTGGGCATGTGGCGTTTGTATCCTCTCATGGCTACTAGCACCTTTACTTGGCTGTTACATGGTGCGTGCTCTATTTTCTGTAATGAGTTTTTCCAACTGCAGGCACAACAACGTGCCCACCTGGGACAATGGCGCAGCCGATTTTCCAAGCGCTGCACTTTAATTTTATTGGCAGCTTCAAAGCTGCATCGCCCCCCCCCCCTCCAGCCCCACCCATATCTTCATCAGCTGCAAAAGCCTCTTCCGGCTATAGTGATCAGACGCTGAGCTGGAATCCGACCCGCCCGCCTCCCTACTTCCATGCAACAGCTGACCAGCAGCCCATGTGGCTACCACGAACCCGATGCATGCGAGTACTGATTTTGTTAAATTTAAAATATCTGCTTACTTACTTGCATAGACTCGCAAATGGTACACGTATACCGTCTATACTGCGTTTACACGTTAGTTCTCCGAAATGCACCCTACTGCTGAAAGTGTTACCATGGATCAGAGGATTAGGACATAAGATTTTTTCTTTACTCAAACGCTTCCAAGTTGGACATAAAAGCCTAATGAGAAAGCTACAATTTTCAATAAAGGTTGTTGAAAACAATGGGCAAGAGCTCTCCTGCAAACAACCTTGTTAATCTCCCCCACCTCTGAAGCTATTTTGGCCAATCAGCAAAGAGATTGTTGTCCTGCAACCAACAAGCATGGTGCTCGTTCCCCATATGCAGGTCATGTTAGAAAGGCAAAGGTAATGGCTGCCTCCTATTGCTCCAACACATAACTGCAACATCTCTGGACCCCGTGGCTCGCGGATTCCGGGGAGCCGGTCGCTTTGCAATCTGGCCTCCCTCTCTCCCGTACTGTTCCAAAGAGCAGTCACCATTTATTTATTTATTTATTTTAAAGGTTTTATATAGCGCTGGCTAGACCCGGAGGTATCAGAGCGCTTTACATGAGCATCAGATCATAGTTACAGGTTACATCGTTACAAAGGTTACACAGTTATTACAGCATGGCAACATAGTTACTTGTAAGGTCAAGATAAACAATAAGCACAAATACGAAAGGGGAAAAGCAAGCAAGGGGAAAGGTTCAGGGGAGGGGGGCAGGAGCTGGGGAAGTAGACATGTAATGAAGGCGGGAAAGAGGAGGGGAGGGTGAAGGACATCGCATGGAAAGAGGATGGGAAGGGGGGACGGGGACACAAACCGGTAGACGAGTCAAAGCAACATCCAAAGTCCAATTAGTAGTGATCCCAGGGTAAGTGGTATCACTTCCCTATCTACGTTGGGGGAGGCTCCCTTTACGCAGTTGACTCTCTCAGAGGGGTCTCTGAGACTCCAAGGCCTACATACTGGATCCTTCCCCAAAAAGGGGAGAGGGAGTGCTTTGGCAAGGGGTGCCATATCATACCTCAGCTGTGAGTGGCTCCCTTGGTGCAGTGGACTCTCTCAGCGGGTACGCTGAGACTCCAAAGTATAAATATTGGATCTTTCCCCAACAAGGGGAGAAGGAGTGCTTAGTCAAAGGGCACAAAGGACAGGGGGCTAGGCAGACTAGCAGGTAAGGTGAGAGATTCAGGGGAGAGTGGCCATTCAGTGAATTATGTTACACTGGATATCCACACCCCAACTGATTTCATCGAATAAAGGAACATTCTGGAAGGCCTATAGATAAAGATGCAGAATTGGCCAAAGTGAACCTGTTTTTCATCTCTACACTGGATGGCCTCTTTAAATACATTTCGAGTGAAGGCTCGAAGCTGGGTTTGAGTCTCAGCAGGGTTGCTCAGCATCCTGTGATTCTGGGCAAATCACTTCATCTCCCCCTGCATAACAAAAAAAATGAATGTGTCTGTCTGTACGCAACTGGTGCTCATGTAAAGGGCTATGATAGGTCTCATGTCTAGTTTGAGCTATATTACACTCCCCAAAAAAGTAATCAGGCATATTTTTGAGAACCAGCAACTACCTGTTCTAGAAATTGGATATTTTAGGTGGGCTACAGACTTGCAAAAACAACTTTCTTCTTGAAATATTAGAAGAAAGAAATTTAAGAAGAAAACACTCTTAATTCTTTTCAATCTTGGTGGTGTGTTATATAAAACTGAAAATAATATAATTACAAGTTCGTACACACCACTCTGGGCTCTATGTCTAAATATTGCAATCTGAAATTATGTCTGACAAACATTTTGTCAAAAATATAGTTTACAAAAATATTGTCCCATTGGGGTAGATTTGGGGAAGCTATGGTTTTGAATCAACAGGGCACAATATTTACGTCCAATATTACAAACACAGTACCTACTCTGGAAGGATAGAGGAAGGAGTTCACAAATAGGGTTTTTTCTTAATTTAATTGTTTGAGAGTTTGTTAGCCGTCCTGCACCTTGCATTTCGGCTGGATTTTGTTTTCTGTTTCCTCAAAATGTCCACGCTATTTTAAGAATAGTAGTATGTATCAAAATGCTTAGCAAACACACATGGCTTGCCTTGTGGAATATGCTGATTTCATTTCCTGTTGTGGTTGCTATCCAAAAACCCAGCATTGAATGACTGTATAACGTTTGGGGTTAGAATCTGCTTTTTGCTTTAGAAAATTGTTGAAAACAAGTAAGCAATTCAAAAACAATAGGTATGTGTGGATGAAGACCATGAAAAATGAGTAACGTGCTAAGCAAGTGTCAGAGTAACTACTTTTGCTTATTGCTGGTGATATGTTGACATCTTTATTAATGTCTTTGTATCTAGTTGTTGAACCCTGTGCCAAGAGACACAGATATTTCTAAAAAAAAAACCAGTATTTCTGAACACAGTGCATAGCTGAGGAGTGCTGCTGCCTGTGGACAGTTAAGTCAGAATTTCAACTAGAAAAGGAACAGCTGTTGGATCATTGAGTGTTGAGTGATTGGGTGAGATGCCCATGGGTTTGAAGTGTGATTGTGCGATTGTATATTCATTGTGTACACCTTTTTTTATTATCAGCAGCGAAGACCCACATATATTTTCATTACACTGCTTTATGTTGTTTGAATTATTTTAGTGTTTGTTTTCGGATTGTGCTAGAGGTGAGTGACGTTGAAGGGGCTTTATATCTGCAACACTGTAAAGTTTTTACAAACTTTGAAACTTTGCATTCTTTGTAAACCTCATCAGTTCCGCACAGCGTTTTTTTTTAACGGTTTAATAACGCTTTAACTCACTGTATATTTTCAGGAGAAAGGCACTAAAAATCACTACTTTTTGCGAAAATAATCAGATTAAAAAATATATGATTACATTTGCATTCAGTTGGGAACGTTGGTGACTTTCAAAGTGATTGGTTTGGATGTAAACTCAGTACTAGGCCTGGACATGCATTAAGCCCATACATAAGCATAGACTACTCTCCTGCATTAGGTTCAACGTTAGGATAGAAATGTGCTATTGACCTAAAATAATATGGAGTCCGTAGTGCCTTTCCCAGTAAGTCCAAGAGCTGATCCAGTAATGTAACAATATACTTTTTCTGTTTCTTAACCGTGAAAAAATGCCCCACCCTCCTTATTGAATGCGGGAAACTGACAACAGCACATCTGTGTTACATGTCATCTATATTAAAGCCACCTGACCGGTTGTTTTCAAAAGCCTGTTTTATTAACAACACTACTACCACCACCAATAATACCACTACCAGTACCAATACCACCACTTTAGCGCCTCTCGCCAACTAGTAATAGCAGGGGCACTGCACGAGGCCGGAGCTGCAGCCAAGACCATCCCACCATCCCTCCCACCATCCCTCCCTGCCTACCATAAAACACAGCCCACCCTGCACCAGAAGGCGAAGCAAGGGCCCTACGACAGCTGGAGTGTTTTTTATTAGGCCAAAGACAGCAATGACAATACGCAATACCACACTGCACACTCAAATCACCGGGAGGGCAGGAAATAGCCCCCCTACTTATCCTCCTGAACCACGACAGAGTAATCACTGAGCGAAAAGTGTTGGAGCACTTTGTTAGTGTTTATACCTCGGATCATATGTAACTCTTACTTCACACTTTGGGGGACATTAGGATGACGGGCGGACTTTGTCCGCCCGCCATCCTATCGGACAACAGGATTGCCCGCCATAAGGGCGGGGGTCCCGTGGGGGGAATTAAGATGAGCCCGCCACAGTGGCGGGCACATCCTTCATTTTTAACATTGTGGTGCCTGTCATGTTGTACACCACGTGGTGCCTGTCATGCTGTACATTGAAATGCAGGGGGGTACCATAGGTACCCCCCATGTGCAACCCCCACCCTCCTGGAGTCCCTGGGGGCCCGCAACGGGCCCCAGCAGGGAGACTCCGCTTGCCTTTCCGTGGCAGGCATTGTTTATAGCCCATTGTAATATGGCTGGCTGTGTCTGATAGACACCGCCACTATATACAACCCTTTTCTGCCCTGGTCTTAAGGTGACCAGGGCGGAAAAGCAGCGGGCGGTCTTTCGGTCCACCGCGGACCCCCCAGCCATCTTAATATGGCGGGGGGGTCTTTGCAGCATGGATGGCGGGCGGATAGCCGCCGCTAGGCTGGCGGTGGCGATCCGGCCGCCATCCTAATGGTCCCCTTTGTGTCTGTGTAATTTACAACACATGCACATTTTCTTCACTGCACTATTTGTCACTACTTTGTAGACATTGCAGGCCTATCTCATCTTCAGTTTTTACAATCTAACAAGCGGTCGAAAAGACCCTTTATTGCAATGCAATAGGTCTCGCATTTGCTAGAGCTTAAGCTAATAGTATTGTAAATGATAATGCCTTTTATTTAGGTTTTAAAACTAAAAACATAAATAAAAGACATTGTTATTTACAGTGCCAATAGCTCAAACTTGTGTGAATGCAAAACCTTTTGCATTGCAAATGCTTGTGTTTCTAGTACTCTTCTTCGATTCCAAACTTAGCTGGTCTGCTATGGTAGAAAACAGAATTAATGTGTTGCAAAGAAGCATAGCTGCTCTGTGGAAATGTGCCTCTAAACTGGGAAAAAAATCAATTAGAGAAATGGTAGAAGTTTATTTGGCAAAATCCATAGCAGAAATATGGCATACAGCCGAAGTGGGTGCTCTGCAGAAAGTGGAGGATACGTTTGTTAAAAAGCTGCTTTCAGTTGCTCTGGCCTTGCTCGAATCGGATTGCCCACAAATAACTCGACCTCCCTTTTATTACTGACTTGGTTAAACCGGCCTCGCTCCACTCATGGTTGCGTATCTGGAAACTCGGTTACGTTGAATCAAGCTGTAATGAAAGATATAATCAACCTTGACCGAGCCATTAGTATTCCTTGGCTAGCATAGGTCAAGAAGTCTTGCACAGATATGCGCCTAGCTTTATTGTACACATCACCCTTTAAATGCTTATTATTCTCCAAAACTGAGTTAAGAGAGGCTCTTGTTAATAAATGTCAGTTAGAAAGATGGCAATGTAACCAAAGTAAAGTAACGGTTATATTCTACCAGGCACTGCCAAGAGTGCCCACAGGACATGATTCATATACCTCCTTTGTCTCCAACAACATGCATCGATATCTTTTAACAAGGATGAGATTGAATTTTTTCACCTGATGGTAGGATACCTAGCTTAAGAACATTCACTAAATATTGTATTGCTATGACCTTGTGATGGCTTGTCTACTCAAACAATTTCTCATATTTTATTCTTCTATTGGTTTTATAAAATGGAAAGAAAAAAGTCATTCTCCCAATGTTAACGAAACTGAGTCTAATGTTTTACTCTGCAGCCCATACAGTAATTAATTCCCTGGAAACCCCATTCATCTGTTTTATGACTGCAAATTTGTTATACTCAGTCATTTGGACTAGGAAAAGTTAATTAGAGAGGGGGTTTGTTGTATTTGATCATTTTCATTAGCCTGTTGTTAATTGCCCAATTACTGATAATAAATTGTTGTAAGGCCTCGTTACCAGTGGTTGCAATCTTGCTCTTGCTGTGCCGCACCCTGCAACTAATATAGGCCTGCGTAAAGAAAGATACCCTGAAAATAGGGGGAATACACCTAATAAGGACACACAATGCCAAGGGAAACACTCACACCACAAGCCAGAAACAGGAACTGTCCATGCTCAAGACACGGACACAAACAGCCAGGGTAGTAGATAACTCAATTAAGGAGGGGCAATGTTAGATTCGGGTTAATTTATAGAAAGGGCCCGCTCTTAGGAGTCCAGCACACCCGTGAATAACTGTTGCCTGCAGTAGATAAATCACCATAAAACACTTGTTACGGTTCCAGAGTGACCCTTTATCAAATCAACACAGTTCATCCCTAGCGTTTACCGTGATGGAAACACCAGACATGGAACAAGCCTCAAGCACACCAGGAAGATTGCAACAGAAAAATCACATGTGGCAATCACATGAAACAAGTCAGATGCACACACTGAAACACAAATAAATGCACTGCTGAGAGCATGCACTCCAGCCAAGGATGATGCCAGAGCAGCCAGTCAGTTGCACTCATCAGATAAAGTCCAAACAATGCATAGCAGTAAGCGTTACCCGAGATAACACACACAACACACCTGGACCACCTCAGAATTTGACATCATTTAGTATTTATGGTGCCTTCTATAAGAGTGGGATAAAGTATCTAAACACAATATTTATGACCCACTGTACCAGAATTTCCTGCCCAAAGGGGGACAAGCTTCACTTTATTGCACCGGGTTTACAGAATAAAGCATGCCATGTACCTAATGCAAAGTGAATTCCAGCACAAAGCTGTAGGAGATGTGGCTGCAATTCCAGGCCAATATTGTTTAATTCATTTAAACTGTTCCTGATTGCCAAGCCTCGCTGTTCTACTTTTTGATAACCACGTCTGCTTCGACACAGCAATGGTTACAACATTCCACATTATCTGCAGTTAAGGAACATCTATATTTCCTTTCTGATGAAATGGATTTACAAGATTTCTTCTTTGGTCCTAGGTCATGTAGATTCATATATGCCACTCACAATGAACTGTGGAAAACTTCTCAGCAGGACGCTGCTGAAAGCTTAAGGCAAATTGACAGGATTAATTTGGAAAATATATTGGGTGTTGTGGACAATGGTATGACTGCATTGTCAAATCACAGATATTCTTTGAAAAATATTGTATCATATGCATTCTATGTTACACTTAATGACAAGAGTCTCTTAAAGCATGCGCAACGTCAACTGAGAACGATCATGCAATTGAGTGGAAAGTTCAGGTTTTAAAATCAAACCGTGTGTTGTGGAAATATCTAAATGCAACAGAATTGTTTTTGTCTTATAATTTAAAACACACACAAAGACTGATGTCAAAAAAGATGGATGCTAACCATTCTACACAGGCTGGCTTTGTGATACATGACAGTCAGGTATGGGGGTTTATGCTATCCCAAGGTATCTGGCAAAGGGTTCTCCCACTATGCTCTCAATAGGATAGGTAGTGTTCGGTAGGAGTAGAATAATATAATCATATAACCACAAAGTAATGTTATAATGGTTGAACCTGTTACACGGATTGCGCAAATAAAGCAGAACTGTGTGTTAGGATCACAGGACGTCAGAGTGTAGGGACTGAGTCTCTTTACAATGTTGGCCCAATCCTGCTAGCTCACAGTGCCTCACCTGAACTCCTAATCTTCCCAGAGTAACAGGTGATTTCGGCAACCTCAAACATGACCCTCTATCCCCAAGGGCACTGTGGAAACGGATCCTCCCCTTTTGTTACTCACTCACTCATGCATGCCCATAGTGAACAAAAGAAAGACACAAAGAAAGTTTACAAGACATTTATTAAAACTATCGTAGTCTATTATGAAGCAAATGTGCTGCGATCATTAGGCAGATGCAACTAAACAAAGTAATTTGAATAACTACCTGACTGCATAGGAAAAACATCCCAACCATTGCAAATTATATATCCGAGCACAGGGATATATTTGCGATCTCTGCGATTGGTCTAAACCCCCAAACCTGATGTATGTAGTAAAGTGGTCTGCATGATGAGTGTAAACTTAGTTTACACAGGGCTGCATGTCAGGCACTGCTGTCATTCCAGAAGAGTCCTCTCTGCATCCAAGGGGACAGAACATCATTTATAGGATAAAGCTATTGTGATGGAGATGCCACCATGTTATGGCTAAATATTAGGAGCTGTTGCTAAACAAGCAAAGAAAACAGTTGACCAAGTTATGTATTCTAGACGACCTTGTACAAAATGTGTAGATGAAAACCCATGAAGGGTCTCTGAATAACAAACATGGAAACTCGTTGACAGGAGGCCAGTCAACCAGCCCTTGGAGAGTGCTTTGGGACCTGGGCCATGACAATTGGCAATTAGCTGCAGGCCGGCACCATCCAGGCAAAAGCCACTAAGTGATAATCCCCTTCCTAGAGCACAACAAGCCCCAGGCCACCACAAGTCAGCAGATAATCCAGTTTAAGCCCCCCGCCCCAATAGTTCTTCTTGTTGATGTCCCAACATCGAACTAGCGTAGTATATTTCCAATCACCAAAGCGTCTTTAACTCCTAAAGGCAGAGCCCCAGTGGTTATACCCACAATGACCTATGAAGATGAGATCAGCTCAATAGGCCACCTTTGAAATGCACGGGCCCTCTCTAAATGTTGTCATGTCTGACATCTTACCCTGGCAGGCTTGATCAGTATCTTTAGTGTGGCCACAACTCTGCTACTTGGAATGCAGGTGCCAATTCCACCCCCTCTTAACCAACATAGGAAGGCCCCTCAGAGTGAGAAGTCTACAGTATGCCTTGAGCCCCTAGTTTATAGCTGTCTTATCAGAAAATGCACAGATGTAGCCATCCCCCCAGCAACCAGCTGCGAATTGGAGACAGGTGGATAGGCATACAGAGCCATGATTACAGACATTCCCACTTTCCCAAAGTGGTATTTCCACCGTCATAATGCTGAATTCACTTGCACCACCGGAGCAGGTTCGCCAGTACGAACTCATCGATATTAAACACTATACTGACACTCTTATGCATGTAGGCAGTCCAGCTCAATAGCCTTTCCACAGATCCCTCAAGCCAATCCGATACGAGGAGCAGGCCCTACTGTACCAAACACACTACTCTGTGCCATTCACTACCAGTATATGTAGCGCACACACATGCCCTACCTCTTCCGGACACCGCACACTGTCCCCAGGGAGTACTCATAGATAGCAAAATACATGCAGAACCTTGGCAAGTGTCTTCTTAAATGCCAAGCCTAGTAACAGTAACCTGCACACACATGCCCCGTCATGGCAAATCTGTGGCACATTTAAAGAACAACCAGTTCTGCAGGCCCACACAGAAGGTGCCCTAGGTGTTCTTACCTCTAGACAAGGTACTCACAGCTAACTCAATTTAGCCAATCATGCATACACTAATCACCAGTATGTATATGACAAGCACATCACTTTGGCACTGAATGGCAGTGTAAAAAGCAATCAAAGTCCTTAGGCTAGTACATAGATTAGTGGAAAACCAGAAGGGACAAAAGCAAAACAAGCATTTACAATGCAACGGTTTCGCCTTTGCAAAAGTTAGAGCTATTGGCATTGTAAATGACAATTTTTTTATTTATGTGTTGGTTTTGAAAACAGATAAATAAATGGCATTGTCATTTACAATGCCAATAGCTTAATCTCTCGCAAATGCGAGACCTATTGCATTTGCACCCACACGCACACACACAGAGAGCCACCCACACACACACACACAGAGCCACCCACACACAGAGCCACCCGCACACAGAGCCACCTACAAAAAAAAGCTAGCCACACAGACAGAGCCCCAACACACACAGAGCCCCAACACACACAGTACAGAAAATAAGTTGAGGACTGTGCACCAACGCTCTGTAATGAGTACACATTTGCAGGCAGCTGCACACTGTAAAGAATGCATGCTTATTTTGTACATAGATATTCAACCTAGCTCGTTCACATATTGTAAGCACTCTGCTATGTGACCTATACTGAGCAGACCTATGTCACCAAAATACACTGCAAGCACCCACCTATGTAGCCTATGATGTGCAGTTCAACGACCATACCCTACGCATGAAGCTTTATACCAAAACACACTGCATGCCCAGGCCCGTCACCCACGATACACAGTGGAAAATCAGTTCCACCAGCTGGAAAACAAAAACCTAGCTACCAACCACAATACTTTTCTGATCACGCTGACATCTGTGTCATACTGAGCACTCAGCTTACAGCCACGGGTCATTACGCACATCAACCTAGAGTACAAAACAGAATGCAATCACATACAGTAAACTGCTCGCTATCTGTCGCAAACTGTCCAAATCAAATTGTCATACATAATACACGCAAATCCAGGTGTGACTTACAGCAAACTACAGCCGGCTCTTGCTAACTTTTCTACGCAGTGCACAACCAGTTGTTACTATTTTTGCACAGGAATCTGCTATGCACTGTACAATGCAAGCAGTTGTTACTTTACTTTATGTACATCCATGTGTCACCCATATCATTGTATGCACAGCTGGATGACAACCACTATGCAGACAGATGTCACTAATGGTGCACAATCAGCTGTCACTCCTAGTACACTGCACAGCCAGCTGTCACCTGTAAAATATACGACTAGGAGTTGCCTACAGTAACTGTTCCCAACCAGCTTCCAACAGTGCACAATCAATCGTCATAAGCAGCACACTTACCCGCCGTCCACAGTTCAGCTGTCACCTATAGTCCAATTACACAGCCAGCTGTCACCCACCATACACAGTCATCACTACAGTACACTGGGCCAGGCAAGTGCTGTGAACTGCAATCCACTGCACATCCTGGAGACACGGACAGCGGGAGGGGGGCGGGAGGGGGCACACGGACAGCGGGAGGGGGGCGGGGAAGTATGCTTTCAGCAGCATGGACAACTTGAGTGTATGAGGGAGGGAAGCAGCAGCATGAACAACTGGAGGGTATGAGGGAGGAAAGCAGCATAGACAACTGAAGGGAGGGAAGCAGCAGCAAGGAAAACTCGAGGGACAGAAGCAGCATGGACAACAGGAGGGTGGGAGGAAAGCAGCAGCATGGACAACAGGCAGGTTGGAGGGAGGGAAGCAGCAGTATAGACAACAGGAGGGTGGAGAGATTTAAGCAGCAGAATGGACAACTGGAATGTGGGAGGGAAGCAGCAGCATAGACAACGGGAGGATGGGGGGATTTAAGCAGCAGCATGGACTACACTAGGGTGTAAGGGAGGGAAGCATCAGCATGGACAACGGAAGGGTGGGAGGGACGCTAAGCAGTAGCATGGACAACGGGGGGTGGGAGGAGGGAAGCTGCAACATGGACAACAGGGTGGTGGGAGGGGGAAGCTGCAACATGGCCAACGGAAGGGTGGGAGGTGGGAAGCTGCAGCATGGACAACGGGAGGGTGGGAGGGAGGGAAAGAAGGAATGAGGGAAGCAGCAGCATGGACCACGGGAGGGTGGGAGGGAAGCAGCAGTACAGACAACAGGAGGGAGCAACACTGACAATGAGCAGCACAACGACGGAAAGAAAAACATCAACATAGCGCTCGATTTCTTGCAGTGTCTAAAATGTGGCCACATTGTGGGACACCCCCGCGCCGCACGGCCACCAGCTGCTGTGTGTGCCCCTGCTCGCCCTCTGCCTCGCGACTGCCTCGTTTTGCCGGCTGCCGGCTGCCCCCGCAGTAGGGTTGTTTTGTCTAACATTTGTGCCTGTTTTTCTCTCCCTAAACTCCGTGCATCTCCTTTTGTTTTTTCTCCACATTTGCCTGTTTTGTCCAACAGTTGTGCTTGTATAGTTTTCTCCGTGTTCCTGGTATCTTTCCCCCTCATACCCCTTGTTTTGTTGCTGATTTGTGCCTGTTTTGTTATTCCTTCGTGTTTTCCGCCGCCCTCCACCCTCCCTTCCCGCCACCGCCGCTTGGCCCCGCCCCTTTCTTCTCTTCTGTATCCCTCCCCGCTCCCGCCTCCCAGCTGCCCCGCCCACCCGCGCACTTGGCCTTAAATGGCGACCATGCGACGCAGGTGAGTGTGACCCACTTGTGGGACACCCCCGCGCCGCACGGCCACCAGCTGCTGTGTGTGCCCCTGCTCGCCCTCTGCCTCGCGACTGCCTCGTTTTGCCGGCTGCCGGCTGCCCCCGCAGTAGGGTTGTTTTGTCTAACATTTGTGCCTGTTTTTCTCTCCCTAAACTCCGTGCATCTCCTTTTGTTTTTTCTCCACATTTGCCTGTTTTGTCCAACAGTTGTGCTTGTATAGTTTTCTCCGTGTTCCTGGTATCTTTCCCCCTCATACCCCTTGTTTTGTTGCTGATTTGTGCCTGTTTTGTTATTCCTTCGTGTTTTCCGCCGCCCTCCACCCTCCCTTCCCGCCACCGCCGCTTGGCCCCGCCCCTTTCTTCTCTTCTGTATCCCTCCCCGCTCCCGCCTCCCAGCTGCCCCGCCCACCCGCGCACTTGGCCTTAAATGGCGACCGTGCGACGCAGGTGAGTGTGACCCACTTGTGGGACACCCCCGCGCCGCACGGCCACCAGCTGCTGTGTGTGCCCCTGCTCGCCCTCTGCCTCGCGACTGCCTCGTTTTGCCGGCTGCCGGCTGCCCCCGCAGTAGGGTTGTTTTGTCTAACATTTGTGCCTGTTTTTCTCTCCCTAAACTCCGTGCATCTCCTTTTGTTTTTTCTCCACATTTGCCTGTTTTGTCCAACAGTTGTGCTTGTATAGTTTTCTCCGTGTTCCTGGTATCTTTCCCCCTCATACCCCTTGTTTTGTTGCTAATTTGTGCCTGTTTTGTTATTCCTTCGTGTTTTCCGCCGCCCTCCACCCTCCCTTCCCGCCACCGCCGCTTGGCCCCGCCCCTTTCTTCTCTTCTGTATCCCTCCCCGCTCCCGCCTCCCAGCTGCCCCGCCCACCCGCGCACTTGGCCTTAAATGGCGACCGTGCGACGCAGGTGAGTGTGACCCACTTGTGGGACACCCCCGCGCCGCACGGCCACCAGCTGCTGTGTGTGCCCCTGCTCGCCCTCTGCCTCGCGACTGCCTCGTTTTGCCGGCTGCCGGCTGCCCCCGCAGTAGGGTTGTTTTGTCTAACATTTGTGCCTGTTTTTCTCTCCCTAAACTCCGTGCATCTCCTTTTGTTTTTTCTCCACATTTGCCTGTTTTGTCCAACAGTTGTGCTTGTATAGTTTTCTCCGTGTTCCTGGTATCTTTCCCCCTCATACCCCTTGTTTTGTTGCTAATTTGTGCCTGTTTTGTTATTCCTTCGTGTTTTCCGCCGCCCTCCACCCTCCCTTCCCGCCACCGCCGCTTGGCCCCGCCCCTTTCTTCTCTTCTGTATCCCTCCCCGCTCCCGCCTCCCAGCTGCCCCGCCCACCCGCGCACTTCGCCTTAAATGGCGACCGTGCGAACGCGCAGCGTTGACGCGCAGCGGGCGCGCCGATTGTGCGCCGAAGGCGCGCCAAAGGTAAGCCCGTCTGCGCCCGTCCGCGACCGGATCGCGACCAGCGCCAGGACCCCTGGCCCCCACCGACGGAAGACGACCCGACGAACCTACAGCGCCGCCGACCTCAACGCACTCAACACCGGCCGCATCCCAGGATGTCACCGAGCCGCCCCGAAGCACACCCACGGTCCCTTCAGCTGCCACGCCTGCAAGTTCACCTGCATCCGGACCTTCCCTGCACCCGCCAAGCCGAACTCCAGCAGCACCCACCTCAAGTGTATCCTGCTCAACACCCGCTCCGTCCACAGACACGCCGTAGAACTCTGGAACCTGCTCGACACCACCGTCCCCGACGTTGCCTTCATCACCGAGACCTGGATGAACGCCTCCTCAGCCCCAGACATCGCCATCGCCATCCCAGAGGGCTACAAGATCACCCGGAGGGACCGCGACAACCAGACCGGAGGAGGCATCGCCATCATCCACAGAGACACCATCCGCATCACTACCAACACCGATGACACCCTCACCACCGCTGAACACCTGCACTTCCAGATCCACACCAACCCGACCACCACCCTCAGAGGCACCCTGATCTACCGACCCCCGGGACCACGCACACGATTCAGCGAGGACATCGCCGACTTCGTCAGCCCGCACGCTCTCCCCTCCGCCGACTACATCCTCCTGGGGGACCTCAACTTCCACCTGGAGAACAACAACGACCGCAACACCATCAGCCTGCTCGACAACCTCGACAACCTCGGACTCAAGCAACTGGTGACCACCCCCACCCACCTCGCCGGACACACACTCGACGCCGTCTTCTCATCCAGCAAAGACGTCACCTTCAGCCACGCCACAGAACTCCACTGGACGGACCACAGCTGCGTCCACTTCACCTTCAGAAGAACGACGATCCACCACCACCAGCAACAGGTTGCTCGAAGATGCTGGAACAAGATCACAGCCGACCAGCTCACCGCTTCCCTGGGCCAGCACCCTCCCGCCAACTCAGCGAACCCCAGCCAGGCCGCCGACAACCTCACGAAATGGATCAACGACTGCGCGGACGAACTCGCCCCTCTGAGAACCCCACCCAGCAGATCCTGCAGCAGAAAAACACCATGGTTCACCGACGAACTCAAGAGCTCCAAGAAGAACTGTCGAGCCCTCGAGAAAGCCTGGAGAAGGGAACCAACGACGGACAACATGACCACCCTCAAGCTCGCCACCCGGAAGCACCACCAACTGATCCGCGCCACCAAGAAAAATGCATACAAGGACCGGCTGGACAACAACGCACACAACTGCAAGGAACTCTTCAACATCGTGAAAGAGCTATCCAACCCCAACGCCGGAAACAATGACATCACCCCGTCGCAAGAACTCTGCAACTCCCTCGCGTCCTACTTCCACAACAAGATCACGGACATACACAACAGCTTCAACAACCAACCAACGCAAGCCACAACCGCAACGACGCCACCCACCACCACCCTCCGCACCTGGACCCCGATCAGCACCGAAGACACCATCCGCACCATGAACTCCATCCATTCCGGATCTCCGACTGACCCCTGCCCTCACCACGTCTTCAACAAAGCCGACGCTGTCCTCGCACCCCACCTACGGGACATCATCAACACCTCCTTCGACTCCGCCACCTTCCCTGAGAGCTGGAAGCACGCCGAACTCAGCGCTCTCCTCAAGAAACCCACAGCAGACCCCACCGACCTCAAGAACTACCGCCCCATCTCGCTCCTCCCGTTCCCGGCCAAAGTCATCGAGAAGACCGTCAACAAACAGCTGGCCGCCTTCCTCGAGACGAATGGATCCCTCGACCCCTCACAGTCCGGCTTCCGAGCGAACCACAGCACCGAGACCGCCCTCATCGCCGCCACCGACGACCTTCGAACTCTGATGGACAACGGAGAAACAGCGGCCCTCATCCTCCTGGACCTCTCCGCGGCTTTCGACACTGTCTGCCACCGCACCCTAGTACAGCGCCTCAGCAACATCGGAATCCAGGAGAAGGCACTGGAATGGATCACCTCCTTCCTCGACGGAAGAACACAAAGAGTCCGCCTACCACCGTACAAGTCAGAGGCCACCAAAGTCATCTGCGGCGTCCCTCAAGGATCCTCACTGAGCCCCACCCTCTTCAACGTCTACATGAGCCCCCTCGCGGCCATCGCACGCCAACACAACCTCAACATAATCTCCTACGCCGACGACACCCAGCTGATCCTCTCCCTGACCAACGACCCCGCCACCGCCAGAGCCAACCTGCACGAAGGGATGAGAGACGTAGCCGAATGGATGACGACCAGCCGCCTGAAACTGAACTCAGACAAGACGGAGGTCCTCATCCTGGGCTCCACGCCCTCCGCCTGGGACGACTCCTGGTGGCCCCCCGCCCTGGGCACCGCGCCCAAACCGACGGACCACGCACGCAACCTGGGCTTCATCCTGGACTCCTCCCTCTCCATGACCAGACAAGTCAACGCCGTCTCCTCGTCATGCTTCAACATCCTGCGCATGCTACGTAAGATCTTCCGGTGGATCCCCACCGAGACGAGGAAGACGGTCACCCAAGCCCTCGTCACCAGCCGACTGGACTACGGCAACGCCCTCTACGCCGGAACCACGGCCAAACTCCAGAAGAGACTCCAGCGGATCCAGAACGCCTCGGCGAGACTCATCCTCGACATCCCCCGACGCAGCCACATCTCCGGACACCTGAGAGATCTGCACTGGCTCCCGGTCAACAAGAGAATCACCTTCCGTCTCCTCACCCACGCGCACAAAGCCCTACACGACCAAGGCCCGAGCTACCTCAACAACCGGATCAACTTCTACACTCCCAAGCGCCTCCTCAGATCAACCAACCACGCCCTCGCCGCCGTCCCCCGCATCCGAAGAGAGACAACAGGAGGAAGGTCCTTCTCCTACCTGGCCGCCAAGACCTGGAACTCACTTCCCACCAATCTGCGCCTGACCCAAGACCACCTCTCCTTCAGGAAGAAGCTCAAGACCTGGCTGTTCGAGCAGTAGCGGCACCCCCCCCTCCCAGCGCCTTGAGACCCTACGGGTGAGTAGTGCGCTCTACAAATGACCTGATTGATTGATTGATTGATTGACATCTTGACTGCATCCAGTGACATACAACTTTTCTCCGTTTAGTGACATCTCTTCCTCCCCAAGTTAAAGTTTTACTTTTGTCCTTTAGATATCTCATTCCACATAGACCTTGCTTCGAAAAGTAATAATAAATAAATGATACATCTACGCCTACCTCCCTCTCTCTAGGTCGGTACTTCCACTAATCAAAGTAGCCTCGGGCCATAGTTTACGTCTATGGCAGTGATCAAAGAAGTCAACGGAAGCCTGTGAATACAGAACAGTCCTTGACAAATGTACCCAATCACGGGGGTAAAAACAATCCCCTCGCTTACACACCCCCAAAGTACTGTTGACCACCCCGAGTACGCACTGAGCTAACGAACACGTACTCTGTGCGCGCTGAAACAAATCAGCCGGCAATTCCTCACTGGCTCCACGTCACGCCGTCCGATCGTGTCCAACAGTTACTGAGCGCACGCACGTGGATAAATACGTGGGGCGGCTCTCTACTCACATCAAATCGGAACGCCCTGCAAAAGCAGGGACAAAGAAAGAGGACTGAATCCTGCAGCGGCCGAACCAACTAAAAATAGTTAAAATAAAATAACAAGCATTTACAAGTGGGACACGGACAGCGGGAGGGGGCGAGAACGGGCACAAGGACAGGGGGAGGGAGGGGCGGGTAGGCAAGAAAAACAAAGCACTCACCTGTACTTCCTCCTTCCTCCGGCGGCCGTGGTTGGCATGGAATGGCCACTCACCAGGAATTGGAAGTTTTCTTTGTGCACTGAGCGTGCTGGGACCTCGTTGCTGCCTTTGTGTCAGAGACCTTGTTGTTGCCTGCTCGCTGCGCTGTCAAGTGAGAGAGATTGACCAGCAGAGCTTCGAACTGCCGCCTCCCCGGGGACTCGCTGGTGTGAGCGAGAGCTGCTGTCGGCAAGCTCTGTTCTACGCTCCCAGCTTGAGTCCACAGGGTTGAGGCTAGGGCGGGAAAAGCAACATCTTCAGCCCGGGGGACTGCGAGGACCAGCAACCCCTGTCGGGATCAGCTGATTCCTCTTCCCCCAGGCGACACGCCCACGGACACGCCCACCGGCGAATTTGGATTTAATTTCGTGACACCCGCTTCGCGGGCGCCACTCACCAGGAATTGGAAGTTTTCTTTGTGCACTGAGCGTGCTGGTACCTCGTTGCTGCCTTTGTGTCAGAGACCTTGTTGTTGCCTGCTCGCTGCGCTGTCAAGTGAGAGTGATTGACCAGCAGAGCTTCGAACTGCCGCCTCCCCGGGGACTCGCTGGTGTGAGCGAGAGCTGCTGTCGGCAAGCTCTGTTCTACGCTCCCAGCTTGAGTCCACAGGGTTGAGGCTAGGGCGGGAAAAGCAACATCTTCAGCCCGGGGGACTGCGAGGACCAGCAACCCCTGTCGGGATCAGCTGGTTCCTCTTCCCCCAGGCGACACGCCCACGGACACGCCCACCGGCGAAACGTTTAAAATTACATCTAGTCCCCCGCGACGCGGGACGCGCGCGGTAGCAAGCGCAGAGCTAAGCCCGGGCAAAGGGCGGGCCGTCTGTGGCCGTCCGGGGACGACCAAGGACGGGACGGGGCCACCCCACTAACACCTAATCTAGGAGAATAGGTCTATCTGATTACTTGGAATTTAATACTTCCTCATGATGGCCTTAAAAAAACTGCGTTCGAGAACAATCTATATGAAACGCATGGGTACCGACGCAGCTATCAGAAAATCTGTTGATAAATCAATGAAACCAGGTCAAATTTCCAACACACCGGCAATAACTAAATACTTTTCTACTCTCTCCGTGAAAAATCACTCATTTCTTCTTACGTCAGAAGAAGAAAAACAGCAAAATATCTCAATCAATAATTCGGAACATCAGTTACTATTACACTCTGATCTAAGCAATCATAACCAAGGACCGTCAAACACAGAGATTAATCTGGCTAAGATCTCCCTCTTGGAAGAGTATCATCAATCAATCTTAGAGATGTCTCAAATAACACCTATTAAACACCAGGACAATGAACTAGCCATGGAGGTCTCTGCAAGTAATATAACGAAGATCGAAGAACAAAAATCAGTAACTCCACTAAGACTAAACCAGCCACTTACCAGTTCCCCAGAAAAATCACCCAAATTGTACACTAATCAAACTAATCTCACTGATCTCTATTTTTCTAATTTAACTCAGGCAGCTACCGATCCACCCCTATCAAAAGCACTTTTCTCCCTACAGGACATTTTGGAATCAGTTCTCACCCACCTTGGTCAAATTTTATCTAACTCAGATGACACCCTGGATGTCCAAATAGGTATCCTTAAGTTCTTGGTGGAAGAAAAAAAGAAAAAAGAACTACCTAATGACTTACCTGACAAACCTGTAACGGTTAACCGAATACCATCTGAAGATGGCTGCAAAAAAGGAACAAGGCCTCTAACAATGCAAGATGCAAGTACACAAACATCAGATGTGATAATAATTGAGACTAAAATCAAGGAAATAAGAAAAAAGAAAAAAACTCCCATAACCTATTCTCTTAAGAAACTCTTCAGAGAAGAAAAGGAAAACATCATCGAAAATAACATCAAACACTATCCCATTTTTTCCAACAAAGAAATTGAGAAAAGTCCAGGTCTGTCAGCTCTTGACAATAAAATACATTCAACAAAGGTTATCCATGTACAGGAAATAAAACAGTCGGGAAAGACCATAAAAAACAAAGACCTGAAGGAAAAAATGGGAAAGAAAAAGCGAAGAAGACCTCTGAGAAGAATTGAAAAGAAAAAAGGGAACAAACTTAAATTTCAAAGATACACCTTTGCTAACTCGGTGAACTCCTCAGTGACTCAAATACCACCACTGGTGAAACCTCTGAACCCAAAAGCAGAAGAATACTGCCCGACCTCAGAAAAAAAACTAACAGAGCAAAAAATTAATGATACAAAAAATCCACAAGATTACAAAATATGGCAGTGGGATGGAAATCAATCAAAACATTTAACAATAGAAGAACTTTTTCCCACTGACAATGCGCCGCTCAATCGTGGAAGAATAATTAATTTATTACAAGAAATACCTTCCCTGAACTCTCTGACAAGTAAAGAAATTGACCTAGTACTCTTTCCGAAAAAAGAAAATGATAAATTTGTACAAGTGTCATTCTTTTCTCCAGTTCTCCCTGGAATAATTATAAGAGAGAAGGAAATCCTACAAAAGAATGGCTATGATGTAATCTCAATACCAGAAATTAAAACCAATTTACAAAATATAGCGGCAACTAGACAATCTCATACTAATAATAACCCCAGCTCAGAAAGGAGAGATCATGTATCAACCAATATGGGAAAAGATATATTAAAAATACAAGTAATGCACGGCGAAAGGTTGGTTTGGTCCCGGGATACTAACCCAAAAGATAAAGAGAATAACCAACAATCTTGGGCATGGTTATCAGAAGCATTAAACAGCAAAAAAATGGATAATCCACAACAACATCAGGTTTAGCAAAGGTCTGAAGCTTTTGTCATGGAATCTGGCCGGGAAAACCACCAAGAAAATAAAAGATGCAACGAAAGATTACCCAGATATCCTTGCTCTGCAGGAAACATGGTCCACTACTCCCTTCACACAAAAAGGATATTATGTCTATGAAATCTCCGCAAAAAAATCTAAAAGGGGTCATGCGAAGGGAGGTATGGCAATCCTGCTGAAAGAAGATTATTCTTGGTCACAAGAAATAATTGATACATATTCACATAACCTACAATGTATCAAAGTTCAATTTAAATTACAATCATCTGATATCCATAAGAAAATACTACTTTTCAATATCTACGCTCCACCAAGTAAAAAATATGACCCTTTATTCGATCATCTACTAGAGACCATAACTAACATCCTCGAAGATCAACATCATCTATCATATATCATTATGGGCGACTTAAACGCTAAAATATCGAATAGTGAAATAAAGAAATGGTCTATATTATTTAAGGAGGAATCACTGGAAATATCACTCCCGCAATTTCCAAAAGGAGTAAAGTCGGATAAAAGAGGAAGCTCATTATTATCATTCCTTCCAAGCATAAATGGGACAATATTAAATGGAAACATCAATGGAGATAAGCCAGCTTCATTCACTAGGCAAGGAAATGGAGTCCCTTCTATTCTTGATTACTTCATATGCGGGAATGAAGTAAAAGAACAAATTACTCAACTGTCTGTTAAATTCAATGAGGAAAGTGATCATGCACTCCTACGTTTAACAACACTCTGGACGCCACAAACTACTTTCCAGAATGAACCCATATTCTATAAATCCAAAATGGAAGTAAACACAGTCCAGCGCCGGATCTATTGGGGTGCGGAAAATTTGGATTATCTGAATGTACTAATAACACAAACTCAACTATTAACTGCCATTTACTCTGATGACCCTATAAAGAACTATGAAATCGTATTGAACGAACTTAAACACGCCATACAAAGTAAATCAAAACAGGACAGACCAACACAAAGAAAATGTGCCAGCAAGAGCAAAAATTGCAATCAGCCAACTATAAAAAAACTCAATAGGTTGATTCGAGCTCAGTACTTGAGTTACTCGTCAGTAAATAAAGTTGAAATAAACAGACTAAAGAATCAAATTCGAAGACAAAGGGCTAAACAGGAAAAGTTGAAACAGGACCGTAATTGGATTGATATCCAACTAGCGGCAAAGCAATGTAATCAACGAAAATATTGGTCTTTGATAGCGAAGATGACGGGAACTACAAAGAAGCTAGAAGCAATCCCTGTCTCTGAAGATGACTGGGGTATATTCCTAAATGATCTATACAAACCCAACCTGAATTTAATGGTGAGAAAGGACATTGAACAAGAAATGGTAACCAATGATATAAAACTCACCAAGACCTCGGCAGTGTCTATTGCTCTGAATATCAAAAAGGCAAGAAGTACGGGCGCATCCGGCCCTGATCAGATTCCTATCAAGGTTTATCAAGCTGACCAAAAAGCATGGGGCCAGATGCTCGCGCCATTATTCAATTATATATTTGACTCCGGGAACATTCCAAACTCGTGGAAAGGAAGCACAATAATTCCAATATATAAAAAAGGAAAAAGGAGTATAGCTGGAAATTATAGACAAATCGCTCTAATGGATGCTGGCGGTAAGATCTTTGCTGCAGAAATACTTGACCGGCTGAAAACTTGGGCATTTTCGAAGGGACTAATTCCCATGTTTCAGGCTGGGTTCCGACCGAACCATTCAGTTACGGACAATATAGCTACCCTTCAATTTTTATTAGACAAATACGTAACCGGAAAATCTCAGCCAATATATGCAGCCTTTATAGACTACTCTACTGCCTTTGACAGGGTGGATAGGCCGACACTATGGACAAAATTGAGAAAAATGGGTATCCCTGAACCACTATTACAATTAATTGTGAACCTGCATAGTAATACCTGGTGCCGAGTTCAAATGGGGGGTGACAGGGGCCTGTCAAAGAAAATACTAACATCTAATGGCCTAAAGCAAGGGTGTCTTTTGGCCCCGATTCTATTTTCCCTATATCTGAGTGACCTACCATTACATTTACAACAAGGGCTATGCACTCCACCGAAAATGGCCGCTCAGCGCATACATGCTCTGCTGTATGCGGACGATATAGTCTTGTTCGACCTGACACCTTTTGGACTCCAAAGTCTTCTAGATATCTTATACAACTACTCGAAAGAACACTTCTTAATTCCAAATATAAGTAAAACTAAAGTAGTTGCATTTTCAAACAAGAAAAAAGATGTGAAGTACCAATGGAAACTGGGAGGAGAGACTTTGGAACAGACAAAGGAATATACCTATCTTGGTAGAATCTTTTCGCATAATATGAATAACAGCAAACAAATTAACCATTTAAAAAGGAAAAGTGATCTACATGCCGGGGCGATGTCACGCCTGTACACGACTACTGGAAGCAGGCATTTTTCAGCATTAATAAAAATTTATAGAGCCAAAATCATCCCGGTTCTATCTTACGCCTCTGAACATATTCCCCTAAAACAATGGAGTTATATGGACTTAAATGAAGGCAAAATATTAAAAAAGTTACTGAAAGTTTCCAATTCGACACCAGTACAGGCACTAAGATTGGAATGTACGATCACAAGCGCATATGCGACATCAGTAGCAAGCCTCATTAGGTGGGCCTATAACCTTCTCCATTCCAAAGAGGGTACCCTACGACATTTGTTAAAAATCGAGACTTTTAGTAAGGATACCATTAACTCTACATTTCTTAAAAACTTGGGAGAGGCTCTTTGTCTAGCAAAAATTAGTGCAGAAATGTTATCATCTTGGACACCCGCACAACTCAAACTATTTTTAAAAAAAAATTCTCCCAAATTGAGTTACGAGCTAGATCACTCCCACTGCACTAAATTATCTATGTACAAGACTTATGCTGACTCCCAAGAATATAAGCAAAAACCGCTATATCTGGAATACACTCTTACTCATGGTGCAAGGCACGCGATCATGTTGTTACGTTTGGGTATACTCCCCTTATTATCCTTTACCTCTTCCTGGAAACAAAACAGCACCTCGCAATGTAATCTGTGTCAGGGGGGCAAACAGAATTTAGAGCATCTGTTCTTTATATGTCCAAATAAAAATGTTGTTATTGCTAGGTTATCATGCTTAGAGCCCATATATCGGTCTTGCAGGATCGTTACCGCAAGGGATTTTATTTCAGTATGCGTTAAGCCACCAAATGAATATGTTTGTTATAAGATTTTTAAATTTTTGAAAATTTCATTGAAAATGTATTAAGTTGTAGGTAAAATCAAATGTATTTTCTTTTAAATAATTTTGTGGTCCTCGAAAGAGTACCGAAACAAAATAAAAACTTTTGACTTTGACTTTGACTTTGACAAAAACAAACCCATAAAAAAAAAAACGAAACTCCGCCCACCGCGATGACGACATCGCAGATGCGGAGAGGGAAAAAATCTCGGGAACGCCTACGAATCTGGTCCGGCCATGACGGACAGATCTCTGTTCCAATGGCTAGCCTCCATTTATGGAGCTAGCCAATGGAACAGAGGGCGTAATCCCAAGCACACTCTGTTGTAACATAAGATTTCGCCTGCGCAGAGCGCAGCCTTCGGCCAGGCGAAACCTAAAAAAGGGCAGCACCCTAGAAATGGCCATCTCCAAAGGAATTTATTAGGATTGGTATGTTTGATACAAAGGTAATACAAATCTGTGCAGTATGTGCATAAACACATTTAAAAAGGAAGACGGTTGGGACCTCTTAACTATCTAAGTAGAGCTGAGATTGGTAACCCGAAAATACATTGATCCCTCCCTTTGTTTCATTTACACCGCTCGGTGATTGGGGTTAAATCCCAGATCCGTAGCTATAAAGTTGGTTCAAGTATTGGTACCACTAAACAGCACATTACACCTATAACTCTTGAAGACTCACATTCACGTCAAACTTAAATCACATTTTTAGCTCCTAACATAGAACTCAACTTTTGTCAATCTATTAATAATGTTCATTGCATTTCCTTTCCTGGCCATTTTTAGAACTCCTATTCTGGCCGATTTCAATTATTTACTTTACTCCACCCTTCGTATTTATTCTCTCTGTATCACTCTTGTTTCTCTTCTCTGACCTCTTCTTTGTTTTTCCTGCTCGCTCATCTTGTTCTCCCCTTCTTGCTGAAGTGACAACTAGAGTAGAATGACTTCAAGAGTCTCTTGGAATCCTTCATGTAGGCTTCACATCATAGCACAATGATCATCAACACATCGTTGATGAGAGAGTGCAGCAACCTCCTGTAGCAATGTCATACAAGTAGCCCTGGGTGCTTGTGGGCACTCACACATTTGGAAGTCGTGCTGAAGTCTCACTCACACCTGCCTAATTCTTCCAAACTGTGGGGAAGAACTAGAACTTCACATGTGACTTTGCTCAGACATCTGCCGTGTGCCGAGTAGTACCTGACTATTCTGCACAGAGCAGACCCTCTTACAGCAAGTGATCCTAAATATTTCTGTACAGAGTGGAGAAGCCAAAAAGAGTGACTGACAGTCCCGCCAACATCTGCTAAGACAGACACACTTCAAAAAGACACACTGTAGATGCGCCTCAAACACACACACAGCCTGCAAAGACAACTCTACCTTGTTCACATGCACACACATCCAACCTGCAGATGTACATCAAAAACAGAGACATGTACATTCCATTGCTTGAAAGGCATCCTACCTGGCAGACCCAAGGTCAATGCACACACACACAATCCCTGCAGCAGACATACAACCTCTGCAGCAGATAATGCTATGAGCCAACCTATACCACTGGAAACTATTGCAATGACTGAGGTTTTACCTAGACTGAGATATGAAAACAGTGGAAAAGGGGCACGGGGCAGCAGGGGAGCCTTGATGTTCAGCTGCCTGGAGGACATGTTTCTGACACAGGGGTACAGGTGGGCAAGTCAACAAACTGACAGGGAGAGCCGAGCAAAGAGTGTGCACAGATGTGAACAGAATTTTCACAGTGCAGTAATATGCCGGTGCAGTGGCACAAACTACTCAGTACAGTAAGATGCATTGTAGTGGCAAAGATTCCTCATAGTGCAGTAAAGTGCAGTATGCACACATCTGTCACAGTGCATTAAGATGCAGTGCAGCGTGCACAGATTCCTCATAGTGTAGTAAGATGCAGTGCAGCGTGCACATATTTCTCACAGTGCATTAAGATGCAGTGCAGTGCACAGATCCTCTCTTTAAAACAAATGATGACCACAAACACCCCCAGGGCCGACGGAAAGACCCCCAGAGGTTCCTGGATAGAAGAGCCTGGCTACTGAAGATTTCCTCCAGGATTATTCAGACTATTTCTACTAACCCAGCACAAGGTGCTGACAATCTCCTACCTGAGCAAACCCTGTGCAGACTTTTCCAGGCTCTCTCCTCCTATGGCTGGGGTGGGGCAGGTGCACATTTAAGGTCTGGGAGAGGTGGTGGGGGGGCTGTGAGGGTCTGACGATGAAGATAACTGCACAGACAGACAGGGCGTCCTTCCTCCTCTGCAGCATGCTGGACACAGAGGGAGAGGCTGGAAATGACATCAACATCGGCTGCTTGTACTGTCTCTGCCACTGCTGACCTGGAACAGGAAACCCTTTTTCCTTTCATACAATGTGCTCAGTGTATTCATCTCAGCTGGCGAGGCGCGCCCTCTGCTGGCCGCTTAAAGAACCATCACATCCAGTCTCGAGTGAATTCACACAAACAAGCATTTTGTGGCAGGAAATATCTGGGTGTTTAGAAGTTACAGAAATGAATGTTTTTAAGATACACACAGGCCTCGTACAGGGTCTCACCCATGGTTGCTGCTGTAAAAAAGTATTTACAGCTTGTCTTCACATGGGCATCTTCAAAACACTGATGCAGAGGACTAAAGAGTATTCACACAGATTGTCAAGTGGAAGTGACAGTTTATATTTCATTAAATATATATGAATACGTGTTGGTGGTGCAATTAAACTGGGCAGCCTAATAATTTTTTCATTTTATTTTTTGAAACACTTTATTTACCAGGTTTTTCAAATGCACATCATTGTACATAGCAAAGTAAATAGTCAAGTCAAGTCAGAATTTATATAGCGCACTACATACCCATAGGGTCCCAAGGCGCTTGAGGAAGGGGGGGAGGTTTACTTATCGAATATCCATGTTTTAAGTTGTTTTCTGAAGGCTAGGTGGTTTTGAGTAAGGCGGAGGTGGATGGGAAGGGAATTCCAGGTCTTGGCCGCTAAGTAGGAGAAGGATCTTCCTCCCATGGTGGCTTTGTGGATGCGCGGAACAGCGGCGAGGGCTTGGTTGGACGAGCGCAGCTGGCGGGTGGGGGTGTAAAAGGAAAGGCGCTTGTTGAGACAATCAGGTCCAAGTTCGTATAGGGCTTTGTGTGCGTGGGTGAGGAGACGGAACGTTATTCTCTTGTTGACGGGGAGCCAGTGAAGGTCTTTCAGGTGAGCGGAAATGTGGTCTGTGCGGGGGATGTCTAGTAGGAGTCTAGCTGAGGCATTTTGGATGCGTTGGAGTTTTTTCTGTAGTTTCTCGGTGGAACCGGCGTAAAGGGTGTTTCCGTAGTCCAGACGGCTTGTAACCAGTGCGTGGGTGACCGTTTTTCTTGTTTCGGTGGGGATCCAGTGAAAAGTTTTTTTGAGCATGCGTAGGATGTTGAAGCATGAAGATGAGACGGCGTTGACTTGTCTGGTCATCGAGAGTGAGGAGTCCAGGATGATGCCCAGGTTCCGTGCGTGGTCCGTTGGTATGGGGGCTTTTCCTAGGGCCGTTGGCCACCAAGAGTCGTCCCAGGCGGAAGGGGATGAGCCTAAGATGAGGACTTCCGTTTTGTCCGAGTTCAGTTTCAGACGGCTGTGCTTCATCCACTCGGCTACTTCTTTCATCCCTTCGTGTAGGTTGGTTTTGGCGGTGGTTGGGTCTTTGGTGAGTGAGAGGATCAGCTGAGTGTCATCAGCGTAGGAGATGATGTTGAGGTTGTGTTGACGTGCGATGGTTGCGAGGGGGCTCATGTAGACGTTGAAGAGGGTGGGGCTGAGTGAAGATCCTTGCGGGACGCCGCAGATGACTTCGGTGGCCTCTGACTTAAAAGGGGGGAGGCGGACTCTTTGAGTTCTTCCAGCGAGGACCGAAATGATCCAGTCCAATGCTTTTCCTTGAATTCCGATGTTTCTGAGGCGATGTATCAGGGTGCTATGGCAGACTGTGTCGAAGGCTGCGGAGAGGTCAAGGAGGATAAGGGCGACTGTGTCTCCGTTGTCCAGTAGTGTTCGAATGTCGTCTGTTGCTGCGATGAGGGCGGTCTCGGTGCTGTGTTTGGCTCGGAAGCCAGACTGTGAGGAGTCGAGTGATTTGTTGGTTTCGAGGAAGGTGGCGAGCTGATTGTTAATGGCTTTCTCAATGACTTTGGCAGGGAATGGGAGGAGCGAGATGGGGCGGTAGTTTTTGAGTTCGGTGGGGTCAGCTGTGGGTTTCTTCAGAAGGGCGTTGAGTTCGGCGTGTTTCCAGCTTTCTGGGAATGTGGTAGAGTTAAGGGAGTAGTTGATGACATCTCGGAGATGGGGTGCGATAATGGAGTCTGCTTTGTTGAAGATGTGATGGGGACATGGGTCTGTGGGGGATCCTGAGTGGATGGAGTTCATCAGGCGAATGGTCTCTTCTGTGGTGATTGGGTTCCATTCGAAAAGGATATTCGGAGGAGGTAGCGGTTCGGAGGTGAGTGGGGTAGACTGGTTTACAGGTTGGTTGTCAAAGCTGTTATGGATGTCGGCAATTTTGTCATGAAAGAATGAGGCAAGGGAGTCGCAGAGGACTTGAGAGGGGGTGATGTCGTTAGAGCTGGCGGTAGGGTTGGTGAATTCTTTGATGATGTTGAAAAGTTCCTTGCTGTTGTGGGCGTTGTTGTCTAGTCGGTCTTTGAGTGCTGATTTCTTGGCTGTCCGGATTAGTTGGTGGTGTTTGCGGGTGGCGTTTTTGAAGGCGGCTTGGGTGATAGTGTTTGGGTCTGTTTTCCAAGTTTTCTCAAGGGAACGACAGAGTTTCTTGGATTTCTTAAGGTCATCATTGAACCAGGGGGCGTTCTTGCTTCCTTGCTTGATTTGATGTTTTTTCAAGGGTGCTAATTTGTCGGCGGTTTGGGTTAACCATTGTGTGAGGTTGATGGCGGCTTGGTTAGGGTTCGTTGAATAGGCAGGGGGTTTTTGGAAAAGCGATGTTAAGATCTGGTCGATGGTGATTTTGTTCCAATTTCTTCGCAGAGTTGGTTGAGGGTGGTTGTGGATCGAGGTCTTATTGTAAATAAAGTGGATGCAGCTGTGGTCCGTCCAGTGGAGGGGTGTGGTATGAGTGAAGGAGATATGCTTGCTGGAAGTGAAGATAGGGTTGAGTGTGTGTCCTGCATAGTGTGTGGGGGTGTTGACAAGTTGTTTGAGTCCGAGATTGGCGAGATTGTCCAGAAGGGTGGTGGTGTTATTGTCGTTGCTCTTTTCCAGATGGAAATTGAGGTCTCCCAGTAGAATGTATTCTTCCGAAGGGAGGGCGTGTGGGGTGATAAAGTCAGTGATGTCTTCGTTGAATTTAGTACGGGGTCCTGGTGGCCTGTAGAGGAGGGTGCCCCTAAGTGTTGTCTTATATAGATAGAAATAGAGAAAAATACCATGCAATTTTATACACCAGACCAAATATAGTGTAGTAGAAGTCATATGTCAAAGCGAAAATTAAAAGAAGAGATTTTTTCTAATCTTTCTCTGTTTTTGGGTTATTTCTTATCATAGCTGCCAAGGTTTTATATTGCTATGAGTGACATTTCAATGACTATGAGTGACACTTTCTGGCCAGCATAATTAAGCGAAGAAGAAGAGGAAAGAATATAAATATCAGAAATTACACCCATCTGAGCAACAAGAAATTAAAACGGTAATTGCTGCATAGCACCAGAAATGGAAGGGCACTAACCTAGTGCCCTTGTAAAGTCAGAGGCACAACACTACTGTTAACTGCTGCAACCAGTTAAAATAGCTAAAACACTCCTAAAACCATTTATAAGCAATAGCTGTTTTCTTTTTTTTTTTACTGAGTTTTATATTGCGCGAACTTGACCCAGTATTGGGTAGCAGAGTGCCTTACATAGCACCAGTTGAATTACATGAGGACACATTCATCATTTTTGTTAGGCACGGGGAGATTAAGTAATTTGCCCAGAATCAAAGGATGTTCAGCGTCATTGCCGAGACTCAAACCCAGTTTACAAGATTCAAGGTCGACCGCCCTAGCCGTTAGGCCAACTATGGTTTCACCTTTAATTTTCGCCATGCATGTCATGTTGTAAAGCGGTTTCTGTGATATCGACTGATGGAGCTAAATATGTTTGTCTATTTCTGTATTACACAAGCAGCACAAATGGTGTAATTCATAAGGATATATGTGGACTGCTGTGATTTCTGTCTCGAATCAGGAGGCAAGCTGGACGTGAGAGGAGCTCTCTGACCTGGTGGATGTCACCAGCTTAAAAGTACTAGTGTTGCCAGGAGACAGCAACAATTACGGGGCGCTGGGCAGATAGGAAATTGAACTAGGGACATGTTGCCACAGCCTCGGATACTCGTTGGAGGTCAGGCCGGTGTTCTATGGGCACAAAAAGACAGGGAGCTCAAAACAACGTTACACCCGCAGAAAAGAAATTAGTAATTCCAGCTTTCAAAAGCCTTAGTACACCCACTGGGTTCTAGGCTTTTTGCTGGCAATAAATCGAGGCAAAGGAGGAACATCACTGGCCAGGCGGATCTCTCTGTCCAACGCAAGACCCGTGTCCAGTCTTGTAGGATGTCACGCATTATAGAGCCTCCTCTGCTGCTATAATGCACCATGACTGCGAGGCAATGTGTGTTGTGCGCTGTTCCAGTTAGGTTTCAGGGGCGTGCTCATGATCTGCTCCTCGCAGCTCTCTTCTTTGTTACAATGTATTGGGACTGGACATACCCCAGGCCGATACCACGCCGCATTACTGAGGAGTCACTACCCAATGGCTTGGCAATAAATCGAGGCAAAGGAGGAACATCACTGGCCAGGCGGATCTCTCTGTCCAACGCAAGACCCGTGTCCAGTCTTGTAGGATGTGAGAGGCCCGACACAGATTTCTGCTGCCCCACCCTTCATAATTATAGTTGGCTAACAGTAGTCTAGGTCACAGCCTGGCAGGCTGCTGAATTTCAAAACCCACTCACTGACAACTCCCAGAACCAAAATAAAAATCATTCATTATAGCTGAAATTCGGACTGCCATATGAGCCGGCGTGCCACGTGCCCACAACCTCAGTTTAGTTGCATCAGTATGGCCAATCATGACACGTATCATGCATCAGGCGTTACACGAACGCATTTCAGTGTGGTGGTCCGCATCACCTCACTGAAATGCGAAGTCACGCATTATAGAGCCTCCTCTGCTGCTATAATGCACCATGACTGAGAGGCAATGTGTGTTGTGCGCTGTTCCAGTTAGGTTTCAGGGGCGTGCTCATGATCTGCTCCTCGCAGCTCTCTTCTTTGTTACAATGTATTGGGACTGGACATACCCCAGGCCGATACCACGCCGCATTACTGAGGAGTCACTACCCAATGGCTTGGCTACTTAGACACTTAAAATATAATTGTGAAGCCATTTTAATAAGCTGGATGAGTCACGAGGTCAGTCCTGCAGTGCTGCTGGTCCGCGCTACCCGCATCGGTGCGAGTGCGTGGCATTTCAGGAAGGGTTCGGTGACACTTGTCAGTGTGTTGGGCAAATTAATGGTAGCTCAAGTCCTCTTCGCCGCTCGCACCACAGCATTGTGGATGAGGATCGATTCCCAGACCCAGAGTTGGCCACGCCTGACTTGCCATCTTGGTGAAGCTGGTCAGCACTGCCATATGCTCCCCAGCCCAGCGGTATGGATTCCGTGAGTTACCATGTCACACACAGGCTGAGCCCACCAGCACCAGCAATAGAGCTGATGCCAGTCCAAGCAGCCTGCCTCCCTGCCAGAGTGAGAACTGTCACTGCAACACACACAAAGAAAAAATTGCCCTCACTCACAAAATTGTGACATGCTTCATCACTGGGCTTGCTCACTAACAACCGTGTGTTTCATCATGCCCCCTTGCCCCGTGAGCATCTACTCTGTGAATAAAACTAAATAAAATATGAGAAATACAAACAACTGAACATGCTGTGTGGCTATAGAGAAAAACTTGATGAATAAAATTGTAGGAGAGACACAAGTTAATGCGAATCTAGAGGAACACCGCACAGCAAATGACCTATCCAGGATGGTGCTGGACTAAACCAGAATCAGACCAACTACAGGAGATAAAAAGAGATTACTCCTGATGAGGGAACAGAAGTGGGTGTACAGATTAAAAAGCCATGTGTTGGGATTGAATGATGATAAAGTTGACCACTATATAGACTCCAGTTTTGATTAGTGTCCCCCTTGCCCCATGAGCATCTATCTGTGAATAAAATCAAATAAAATATGAGGAATACAAACAACTGAACATGCTAGGCGGCCATAGAAAAAACCTGATGAAGGAAAACGTAAGAGAGATACGAGTTAATGCGAACCTTAGGTGTAAGAAGGTTCCCTACATTTACCATTATCTCTATATTGTATCGATTTAAACATGTATAGGACTTATCCCCTTGTCAGCTCGACTAATAGAAGTAATTACACATCAGGTACAGTTCTTAGAATTTATAACACTACGATGGGTGGCCTCCACCCAGAAACAACATTCCTCACAAAGGGAATCTGTATATTACATTCACGCTTCCAGCCAATCATAATTTATCGGCAATGAGCTGGGGGTGTTATATGTTTATATCGCCATGCAACCTTGAGGAATAGACAAGCCTTCAACAAAGTTATCTTTCCAATAACTTGTAAAAAAATCACAGTATAGATCTGAAGATAGGACGCATGACGTCGTAAACTTCGAGATCATGTGATGCCTACGTCCCCCACGTGACCGGAACTTCTTCCGTCTTAGGGTAGGAGGACAGCAACTCGCTAGCTACACGGCAAGAGTTGGAGAATATCCAGGAAGTGAACCCACATTGACAAAGTAAGGAACTAGGGGTAATGTTCAGTGGGACGGAAAATCTACAAGATGTGGACACAGATTACGGTACTGGGTGAGCAGTTACACCAACAAAGTAAATATGTGATCGCTTACTTTAATTATGACTATGAGTGGTGGTATACGCAGGTGTATCGTGAACTAGAGCATTTCCACTGTAATCCAGGCATTCTTTCAGCGGTCATGACCCTTCCGACTGTGTGAAATGACACTATGAGTTGCTTCCGAATTGATTTATTTTCCACCTTTATACCGGGTGGACAGTTACACCGACAAAGTATACTAGTGATCGCTTACTCTAATTTTGTGAACTGGAGCATTTCCACTGTAATGCAGGCATTTTTTCAGCGTCATGACCCTTCCGACTGTCAAATGGCACTATGAGTTGCTTCCAGATTTATTGATTTTCCCCATTTATACATATCAAATAATCAGGCCTATTTATAACACCATTATTTATAGGTTTTATCTCCTTATAGAGTTTGACTACAGAGGGTCCCTCTCAACCCCTCGCTAATTCTAGCAATTCGCTTGGTGAAACTCGGTGAGTGAGATTTTCTTGCGCAGCATTAGTGGGCGCATTTGATTGAAACGGATTTCGTTGATGGTAAAAGCGTTTTGCTGAGTGTAATGTGGCAAGGACACTGTTCAACGATAAAGGTTTAGTCCAATTTGGACACAATGCTTGAAATATTATACCAATAGGGTACTGTGAGCTTTGAGGTGGTGCATGGATGTGGTGCATGGATGTGGTGCAAAGAGGGAAGAAGCACCCAGGGGTTTGGATTTTCTACTCCCTGATACTTTGCAGAGGATCAAAAGGCAATCTAGTAATAATTCTCTCCCCTCTGTGTGCGTTTCCCACAGATTACGAAGTGTGCGTGAAATAGGGAACCCCATGTTGGAAGGAATGCATTCAATAGAAACCTAAGGCAGGATCAGAGGGTACTACGTTTTGGGTTCCGGAGGGTCCTGATGAATGCCGGAGTGACCCGACACTGTGGGCACGATTTAAACAGCAGAAACATTTTGACACCTTGGCAGTAAGGAGGGGTGAAAATCTTCTCCTGTCACCATCATCCTTCACGTTTTAAAAAACTAGCCAGATGACCCAGGAATAAAGTTTTGAGTGGGTACACATCCAAGCTAGTTTTAACTTTCATTAGCTGCACTTTTCTTCGGTGATCACAAATTTTCATTGTTTTTTTCTTCTTCTTTAGAGTTTTACATAGCGCGAACTAGACCAGAGGAATCAGGTATCAGAGCACTTTACATAAGCACCAGTTTCGTTACAGAAGAAAACATTAATTTTATTTTTGTTAGGCATGGGGAGATTAAGTGATTTGCCCAGAATCACAGGATGTTGAGTGTCAGTTGCCGAGACTCGAAGCCGGTTCCCCAGGTCCGAGGTCGACCGCTCTACCCTTAAATCTACATCCTCCCCTCCCCGTTGCTCCACCCCAGGCGTTGGTCTGCGCAGGGGTGTTAGTAAGCAAGCCCAATGATGAAGTACGTCACACTTTTGTGAGTGAGGATAGTTTTTTCTCACTAAGCACGTGCCACCTTTTATTATCCAGTTTCCTTCCTTTGTGTGTGTTGCAGTCATAAATTGCGGAGGTCAGAGTAGAGATGTCACCTCTCCCCCCTTCAGGTTGTGTTAAAGTGAGTACTGTCACCACCAGTGTATATACAGTGGCTCAGGACTATGAATCATGCATGGGTGGTGTTGGGTGCACTACAGGCCCGGGAGTCCACAAGGAGTTGTTGCAGGCTGGCCATGCAGGGGGTCCGCCTGTTGCAGCAGCAACAATGTTCCGTTGTAGAAGTTAGTAGCTGAGAGCGAGCCAGCATTCATCCATCTTCATGTGAACTTGTGCCATATCTGTTATTTGCTTTTAAAAGACTATCCATACATAGCTACCAAGGTTTCAGATTGCTATGTGTGTCATTTTCCTATTTTCAGTGTAATTATGTGTGACATGTCAATGACTATGAGTGACACTATCTCTGTCACGCAGGTAGGTCGCCCCCCAGCCGCCGCACGGTCCTCCTGTGGCGCTAGTAAGTCCTTTGTGCTCCTGATCTCGTTTTGCCTCGTTGTGTGCCCTGTGCCCCTCTCTCCCCGTTTTCCTCTGTGCCCTGATCTTGTTTTTGCTTCGTTTTCTGTGCCCTGTGCCACTCTCTCCCCGTTTTTCCTCTGTGCCCTGATCTTGTTTTTGCTTCGTTTTCTGTGCCCTGTGCCCCTCTCTCCGTTTTTCCTCTGTGCCCTGATCTTATTTTTGCTTCGTTTTCTGTGCCCTGTGCCCCTCTCTCCCCGGTTTTCCTCTGTGCCCTGATCTTGTTTTTGCTTCATTTTCTGTGCCCTGTGCCCCGCTCCCCGTTTTTCCTCTGTGCCCAGATCTTGTTTTTGCTTCGTTTTCTGTGCCATGTGCCCCCATCCCCCGCCACCCTCCGCACCGCCTTCTCCCGCCGCTGCTTCCCTGCGGCCCGCCCCCCGCTGTCCCCATTCGCCACCCCGCTCCCGCCTCCCAGCTGCACCTCCCTCCCACAGTCCTTCTGATGGAGGCCGCACAGCGCTGAAGGGAGCGACCTCTGACCCTGCCAGCAGGTAGGTCGCCCCCCAGCCGCCGCACGGTCCTCCTGTGGCGCTAGTAAGTCCTTTGGGACACCATTTTTACTCCACTGAAGCGCATAGTTGGGTCGCGCTTACCTGGACACTGCGTGGACTGCACGGGCTTCACTCACGCCTCGCCGCACCCGCTTCGCGGGTGCCGCTTCGCGGGTGCCGCTTCGCGGGTGCCGCTTCGTTAGCCCACTGAGGAGGAGCAGTTTGGGAGACCGTCGGCGGAGGGCTGCAGGGCAGCAGGGCTGCGAGCGTGACAGGGACTCCAATTCCCAGGAGTCCCTGACAGACCGTCGACGACATCCGGTCCGCTCTCCCTGCCGGCCCGCCCCCGCCCACTGGAGTGCATCTTAAAACCCCTTGTTGCCTAGCCCTCACCGGGACACCATTTTTACTCCACTGAAGCGCATAGTTGGGTCGCGCTTACCTGGACACTGCGTGGACTGCACGGGCTTCACTCACGCCTCGCCGCACCCGCTTCGCGGGTGCCGCTTCGTTAGCCCACTGAGGAGGAGCAGTTTGGGAGACCGTCGGCGGTGGGCTGCAGGGCAGCAGGGCTGCGAGCTTGACAGGGACTCCAATTCCCAGGAGTCCCTGACAGACCGTCGACGACATCCGGTCCGCTCTCCCTGCCTGCCCGCCCCCGCCCACTGGAGTGCATCTTAAAACCCCTTGTTGCCTAGCCCTCACCGGGACACCATTTTTACTCCACTGAAGCGCATAGTTGGGTCGCGCTTACCTGGACACTGCGTGGACTGCACGGGCTTCACTCACGCCTCGCCGCACCCGCTTCGTTAGCCCACTGAGGAGGAGCAGTTTGGGAGACCGTCGGCGGAGGGCTGCAGGGCAGCAGGGCTGCGAGCGTGACAGGGACTCCAATTCCCAGGAGTCCCTGACAGACCGTCGACGACATCCGGTCCGCTCTCCCTGCCGGCCCGCCCCCGCCCACTGGAGTGCATCTTAAAACCCCTTGTTGCCTAGCCCTCACCGGGACACCATTTTTACTCCACTGAAGCGCATAGTTGGGTCGCGCTTACCTGGACACTGCGTGGACTGCACGGGCTTCACTCACGCCTCGCCGCACCTGCTTCGCGGGTGCCGCTTCGTTAGCCCACTGAGGAGGAGCAGTTTGGGAGACCGTCGGCGGAGGGCTGCAGGGCAGCAGGGCTGCGAGCGTGACAGGGACTCCAATTCCCAGGAGTCCCTGACAGACCGTCGACGACATCCGGTCCGCTCTCCCTGCCGGCCCGCCCACCGCCCTCTAACCTTCCTATAACTGGGGGCACTTCTCCCGCAGCGCGGGACGCAGCCCGGGAGAAGACCGGGCCGTTTGAGGCCGTTCGAGGACGGCAGAGGACGGCCACGGCCCTTAATCCCTATATTGGTTTTCTGCCACACCCAAGGTAGGCGGAACAATTAACCGCTATTCACTTATTTTAAATACCCCAAGCGCTTGGACTGAAGAAACATTGTATTGCCCGTGAGGACTTTTATGTTAGCATAACCATCCTGTGTAAATAGCGTGTCTAGTTGCCATCTCTTTTACCTGTGCCACTTATTAAACATGTCATTACGTTCAGGCAAAACACGAATAGTCCAAGTTCAGACTCCCAAAGGTGTGGTTTCGGGACCATTGGATGCCTTTATTTCTCGTGCCACAGGAATACTTGAAAAAGAAATTGCCATGGTAGAAAAACGACTCTCACTTGACTTACTTAGTGGAAAACGCTCTTCATTGGGTAGGCTGGCCACGATCCCTAGCCCCGTGGCACCTGCCCATGCAGCTTTTAACTGTATTCACTCAGTTACCACCGAGGCTTTAGTGCATATAGATAGTGAGGGGGTTGATTCTTCTGCACATACACCAGTCAAAGTCGAATATCACCAGGATGATCTTGAGGCAAGTAGAGAAACCGCATCTCAGGTTAGCTTTGAGTCAGATTACACCTCAGAAACGCCCCACTCATCTTCCGAGTCCTCAAAAATGTTCCCCACCAGAGCGATACAAATGGACTCAGTAGGTGCCGATACGGTAACAAGGAAGAGAAAGCACGACACGAGCTATCTTGGGGGGAGAGAACGCAAAATGCCCAAATTAAAAGTAAAAGATACCACCGGCAATCCCCACGGCAATCCCACATCACTAGTTATGGGTAATCTTAATGATAAAAAACAATGTCCCAGTACTTTTCCTAATGTTCTATGTCCCTCCCTTAACTCGCTAGGATGCTCTGACCCATGCCCTACCTGTCAAAATAGCGATGAATCACTGTTGGTTAAAATTGAGGCCCTAATGAAAAATCTTTTATTGCCTGTTCTAGAGCGGACCAGGTTAATGACCTTAAAAATAGACTCGCTGGAGGCAGTAGTAAATACTAACTCAGCCCTACTAGTATCCCTAACCGGCTCGAGCCAAGGGGGGGCTAATCCAACACAATCAGCCCCTAAGCAAATAAATACTTCTACCTCTATTAATAATAAACTCTCTGGGGCAGTAACTAACAGATCAACGAGGGGAGGAAATCTTAAGGTAGCATCAAACAACACACCTGTGGCCTCATCCCAACCCACGCACAAGAAGCAGCCTGCGGCCAAACCTGATAGCCTAAACCCCGCTAGACCCCACTCAACCAGACCACCTTCCCTGGCTCAACGCAGTTTGAATACTTCTCGGCCTCCCCCCCAAGGGCCTTTAGCTAATCAAAACTGTAACACCTTAAATCCTTTGGTAGAAAAACATTGTAGACATACCAAGCCGCGGGCCGACCTCCCTACCGAGGCTGCACTATACACAATAGTTTTGACCGGTGTAGCCCCTCTTCCACCTGGTAAGAGGGAGACTTTTGGCGACCTGCGCAATAAGGTGACCTATTGGCTAAACAAAAACCGACCGTTACCCCCCTCTCAGCCAACTGAAATCTTGTTTGTGAGAAGGGTGGACTGGGTAGGTCATGGCATAAAAGATCTGGAGGGTGACTGCATCTTAATCTCGTTTAAGGATCCCTGGGTGGTGGAAATGATTAGTAGAAAAGCGAGGTTTGCCAGACAGGGGGATGTTCAGACTCTGAGCCTATCATATTTTTATCCACATAGGCAGAGTAGTATCCTAATGGGATCCAGATATGGCCAACCTAACATCAGGAGCTACCCCACCATGAGGACTCCCCAACCCTCGCACTACCCATTTCTTTTCAACCAATTTGGCCCATTATCTGATCTTGAGGCCAATGATTGACTCCAATCTCGGCCCTGCGTAAATGACCACATAGTAAATTCTGGGTCTCTGTCAGCTAGGCCGAGCAACAAGCCCCCACAGCTTGCAATTGTAGAGGAAGAGCGAATGGGGGCCTCAATAATAGCAAGAACTCCCATATTACCTTTAAGGGAAGTAGAAGTCTCCCTGAAGACAGGGAAATATCAGAGCACCTTTGGGCGCACCAAAAATGGGTTGGAAGCTGAGAACAGTCAGGGTACTTTAGTAGTTCAGGACTCGGTGGTACCCCCTGTGGCCCATGCCCCAGAATTACTCACCTTTGTGTCTTGGAATGTTGCGGGGGTTAAAAGTCGTATCCATTCTGACGACTGGCTGGAGTTTATGGATAAATACGATATTATCCTACTCCAGGAAACCTGGGCAACCGAACCAACATTTAGGCAGGGATATATAAACTTTTTTAAACCTGCAATTAGAAGTCCCAAAGGGAGAGCTTCAGGGGGCTTACTGATTTGGGTGAAACAATCCCTGGGATTCTATTCCACAGAAATGACAGTACACGACCCTGACCTCCTTATCATTAAGCTGAGTAAGACTGGTTGTCGGGATATGATCTTGATTAACATATATGCCCGAGGCTTGCCAGGAGGCCGTTCCACCCCCCTGATGGAAACATTGGATTCCATCCTAGTTGATCTAGATAGTGATCATGTCACCCTCCTAGCTGGAGACCTAAACTGCACCTTCGAGCCATTGCTTGACTCAGGGGACAGTTGGGCCTACGCGGAGGATGCAGTATGGGGTATTCCTGAACTGATGCCCATCAAACTAGTAACTGCAACTGAGGCAGCAGTGAATTGGACGGCCCTATGCCTCAATAGGGGCTTTCGGGCTGTAAATGGCCGTGCAAAATCAGACCAGGAAGCGAGCGCTACATTCGATAATGGGTTAAGAAAAAGCCGTATCGATTATATCCTGTTAAAATTAGGAGACTGGCCCCTGCTGGTGGACATGGTAGTTCTCCCCCGCCCAGAAAGTGACCATAACCCCCTGTCCTTAAAACTAAAGATACCAGGCTTAGTGAGATTCGAGAAGTCTGGTACCTCACAGATTGGGGATGCCTTCCTAACCAATGATAGGAAGAGACTAAAATGGTCCAAAATTGTGGAGGATATTACATTAAGGGATAAGGTAAATGTAAAGGTCAGCAACACATATAGTGAGATGTTGGCATTAGAACATCTGGGGGACAATCCAAAAATGGCCAACAACATTATAAACCTCCACAACTGTTGTTTTGCTGACCTCAAATCATTGCTCTCAAAACCACGGCCCCAGACAAACCCTAAAATACCGATCTGTCCCAAGAAATGGTATAACAACAAATGTAGGGAAGCTCATACCCAACTTATTAGGGCAGTTAAGTCCAAAGTTATGATTTCAGTGAAAGAGGCTAGAGTAAACTACAAGAAAACGCAGTGGGAAGCTAAGCGGGAGTGGGAGGACAAGCATTGGTCGGATTTACTGGAGGCTACCACTTCAAATAACCCCATCAAGTTCTGGGAAATAGTTAAGTGGGGGAAGGATCCGGATGCACGCATCCCTGTAAACCATGTGTCCCCTATGGAATGGGTAACATTTTATTCGACCCAGTTTTGTGCCGAGAACCCCAACCCCCCCAGCATCCCGGCGACGGTACCACAGCCACCCCTGCAAACCAAGATCATTACTTTCTCGGAAAAAGAGGTCGAGCTGGCTATAAGTCTTACCATGCGAGGGAAAGCACCGGGCATGGATCTTATACCAGCTGACCTGTTCAAAACCAAGCCCGCTTTGTGGACACCCTACCTCACTAAAGTGGCCAATTCCATAGCCGCTGGTGCAAGTATACCCAAATCTTGGAAGGGGGCTGAGATATTACCTATCTACAAAAAGGGCAGTAGGTCAATTCCTGGTAACTATCGCCCGATTAGCCTCATCGACACAACTCAGAAACTCATTGCACGTATGATCCTAGGTAGGGTCCAGGGATGGATCGAACTAGAGGACATACTATCTCCAATGCAGGCGGGCTTCAGATCGGGAACGAGCACCATTGACCAGGTGTTCAGATTTTGTCTGATCTACTGGAAGGTGGTCCAGCTTGGCGGTGGCACCATCTACGCAGCGTTTCTCGATCTGAAGTGCGCGTTCGATCTAGTCCCGAGGGACAAATTGTGGGGAGTCTTGAGGAGCTTGGGAATGCCCGAGGAGTTACTAGTCTTAATAATTAAATTGCATGAGGACAATTTTGCGAGGATGAGATGGGGAGGCCAGGGGCAAGTGACAGAACACTTTCCAGTAACCCGAGGTGCCCGCCAGGGGTGTGTTCTTGCACCTACCCTTTTTTTACTGTTTATTGACCAAGTGGTCAAATTTTTTAAGGATACCCCAACTGACGCCCCGATGCTAGCAGGACAGCGATTCCCGATGCTCATCTTCGCTGATGACACCCTTCTCCTTTCCCGGACACGCTGCGGCTTACAGCGGGCGTTGGACCGCTTTGAGGAGTTCTGTGTCATCAGCGACCTCAAGGTGAACGTTGGGAAAACCAAGCTTATGGTACTAACAAAGAACCGATCTAATTTCCAAAACACTGGACAGGAAACTCTACCATCAGTTTCGGGTGGGTGCTTTGCCACTGAATGTATTTACGAAAAGCTGGATAACGAGTACTACGGATTATTGTAGATGGTGCCCTGGCCACAAAGAAACAGTAGGACACTTCTTGTTTGCTTGCCCTAGATATTTGGCACCTAGAGCCAAATGGTTAAAGCCACTGTTCCAGCGCCTGCCCATAAGAAAATCTGAAGAGGCCATTTGTGTATTAACAACTAACACCTCTGAGCTTATTTCAGTGTGTCTGGCTAAATACCTGGGGTGGGCCTGGATAATAAGGTCAAAACCTTAGTTTAACCGCTGTATTGACCATGTAAATGCTCCTCCATGATGTATCTCGCACCACAAAAATAGGCTGTCTATCTCTGCTTATGCTATTGAAAACTGTTTGGAATTTAACTGTAAACTCTTAGGTTTTTTATTGTTGTGTTTAATCTTAGTAATCTTTTCTCAGGTTTGTCTTCTATGTTATTTAATACTAGTTCTATGAATCTAAAGATTATGTATTTTTAATTAAGCAATGTTTGTCAATATTTGTCTTTTATGATTTTTTATGAATCGAAATAAAGACTTTAAAACCTGAAGTCCTTTGTGCTCCTGATCTCGTTTTGTGCCCTGTGCCCCTCTCTCCCCGTTTTCCTCTGTGGCCTGATCTTGTTTTTGCTTCGTTTTCTGTGCCCTGTGTCCCCCTCTCCTGCCTCCCTCTGCACCACCTTCTCCCGCCGCTGCTTCCCTGCAGCCCTGCCCCCCGCTGTCCCCATTCGCCACCACGCTCCCGCCTCCCAGCTGCTCCTCCCTCCCACAACCCTTTTTATGGAGGCCGCCGAAGGCGTGCCTAAGGCAAGCCCGTCTGCGCCCGTCCGCGCCTGGACCGCGCCCAGCGCCAGAACCCCTGGCCCCCGCCGCACCCAGAGCCCCCGACTGAGATACGACTCTGCTGCCCTCACCGCACTCAACACCGGACGAACACCCGCCTGCTACCGAGCCACCCCGAAGCGAACCCACGGACCCTTCACCTGCAAGCCTGCAAATACACCTGCCTCCGAACTTGCAGACCGCCCACCGGACCTCGCAACAACAACAACCACCTCAAATGCATCCTCCTCAACACACGCTCCATCCACAAGCACGCCGTCGAACTCTGGGACCTTCTCGACACAACAGCACCAGACGTCGCCTTCCTCACGGAAATCTGGATGAACACCTCCTCGGCCCCCGACATCGCCATAGCCATCCCGGACGGCTACTAAATCACCCGAAAGGACCGCGTCAACCAAACCGGGGGAGGAATCGCCATTGTCTACTGGAACACCATCAATATCACAACCATCACCGAAGACTCACTCTCTGCCGCCGAACACTACACTTCCAGATTCACACCGACCCTTAGAGGAACACTCATCTACAGACCCCCGGGCCCACGCACGCAATTCAGTGAAACCATCGGCGACTTCATCAGCCCGCACGCCCTAGCCTCACCAGAATACATACTCCTAGGAGACCTTAACTTCCACCTGGAGAAAAACAGCGACAACAACACCACCACCCTACTCAACAACCTCAGACTCAAACAACTGGTGAACACCCCAACCCACATCGCTGGCCACACGCTCGACCCCATCTTCTCCGCCAGCAACCACGTCTCCTTCAGCCACTCCTCCGGACTACACTGGACCAACCACGGATGCATCCACTTCACCTTCAAAAAGAATACATCCCACCACCGCACGCAACAAATCCCCCGCAGACACTGGAGCAAAATCACCACAGACCAGCTCCTCTTATCACTGAGCCAGAACCCCCCAACAAACACCGCTGAAACCAACGACACGGCCCACAACCTCGCACAGTGGATCACCAACTTTGCCGACGACCTCGCACCTCTGAAGAGCCCCCAGGCATGACCGGCTACAGGAAAACTCCATGGTTCACAGACGCCCTCAAAGAGTCAAAGAAGTACTGCCGAATCCTCGAAAAAACCTGGCGCCACGAACAAACTACAGAAAACATGACAGCCCTCAAGACCGCCACCCGCAAACACCACCAGCTGATCCGCACCACCAAAAGGACATCATTCAAAGAGCGACTAGACAAAAACATCCACAACAGCAAGGAACTCTTCACCATCGTCAAAGAACTCTCCAACCCCAGCGCCAGCAACAACGACTTCACACCATCGCAAGAACTCTGCAACTCCCTCGCCACGTTCCTCCACCGAAAGATCGCAGATATACACGACGGCTTCGGACCCCAGACTCCGCCTCCAGTCACCGAACCAATGACCCCCACCACCCTCAGTGCCTGGACCCCCATCAGCACTGAAGAAACCATCAACGTCATGAACTCCAGCCACTGCGGCTTCCCCTCGGACCCATGCCCCATCGTATCTTCAACAAAGCCGACACCATCATCGCACCCCATCTCAGGAACGTCATAAACATCTCGTTCGCGTCAGCCACCTTCCCCGAGAGCTGGAAGCACGCAGAAATCAACGCCCTTCTGAAGAAACCCACAGCAGACCCCAAAGACCTCAAGAACTTCCGCCCCATCTCTTCTTCCCTTTCCAGCCAAGGTCATCGACAAGACCGTCAATAAACAGCTGACTGCTTTTTTCGACACAAACAACTCGCTCGACCCTTCCCAGGCCAGTTTTCGAGCCAACCACAGCACCGAGACCGCCCTCATCACAGCCACCGACGACATCAGGACCCTGATAGACAACGGAGAAACAACCGCACTCATCCTCATGGACCTCTCGGCAGCCTTCGACACCGTATGCCATCACACCCTAATAACACGCCTCTTCAACACTGGGATCCAAGGAAAGGCCCTGGACTGGATCACGTTGTTCCTCTCCGACAGAACCCAGAGAGTCCGCCTCCCTCCCTTCCGCTCAGAAGCCACCACAATCATCTGCGGCGTACCCCAAAGATCCTCGCTCAGCCAAACGCTCTTCAATAACTACATGAGCCCCCTCGCCGCCATCGCATGCAAACACAACATCAACATCATCTCCTACGCCGACGACACCCAGCTGATACTCTCCCTCACCAAAGACCAAGCCATCGCCAAAACCAACCTACAGGAAGGAATGAAAGACGTCGCAGAATGGATGCAGCTCAGCCACCTGAAGCTGAACTCAGACAAGACGGAGGTCCTCATCCTCGGACAATCCCCCTCCGCCTGGGATGACTCCTGGTGGCCCTCAGCACTGGGCTCCACACCAATACCTTCGGACCACGCACGCAACCTGGGATTCATCCTGGACTCCACCCTCACGATGACCAAGCAAGTCAACGCCGTCTCGTCATCACGCTTCAACACCCTGCGCATGCTCCGAAAAATATTCCGGTGGATCCCCACCGAAACCAGAAAGACGGTCACCCAGGCCCTCGTCACTAGCCGACTGGACTACGGAAACGCCCTGTATGCAGGTACCACCGCAAAAAAAATACAGAAACGACTACAACGCATACAGAACGCCCCGCATGACTCATCCTCGACATCCCACGTCATAGCCACATATCTGCCCACCTGAGAGACCTGCAGTGGCTCCCCGTCAACAAGAGAATCACATTCAGGCTCCTCACCCACGCACACAAAGCTCTCCACGACATGGGCCCCGAAAACCTCAACAACCGCCTCACATTCTACACTCCTACCCGCTGGCTCCACCAGCCTCGCCCTCGCCATCATCCCACGGATCCGCAGAGCCACAGCCGGAGGAAGATCGTTCTCCTACCTGGCCGCCAAGACATGGAACTCCCTCCCCGCACACCTACGACTGATCCAGGACCATCTCACCTTCAGGAGGCACCTCAGAATCAGGTCTGACGATATGTATGTTTCTGTTCATTGGTCAGCGCATTCTGCCATGTTGTCTGTTAATTTCGACCTTCTCTGAAGCATGCTATAAAACTTGTGCGTCCTTCCACTGTTTGGGTTGTAGGATCTACTTATCCCTGCTCCCTTGATGTCTGCTTACACTTTTAGCCTCACAGGCATACTCTATGTGAACGTATGTCGTTACCGGAGGCTTTTTTTTCTCTTTTTAATACTTCACTCAATATTTTTTTTTAATGATATTTACGTATTTATTTTAAACTTGCCTTGTAACTATGCCCTTAGCAGAGGCACATCCAGACCGCATACTTTAAATACTTTGCTCAACATTCTTTGCTTATTTCTAAATTTCAATTGCACGTACACTTTAAACTCTCCCTGTGAATGTCATTGACTGATGCACATCCTGGACACATACTTTTCTTTCAACCATTTAAATCCAATTTCCATATTATATATTTTTGCCGCCTTGAATGGCAACAGATTTTTACTTTTAAATATCTCTATTTACATAGCTAACTAGACTTATAATGCTACATCTTACCCCAACACCTGTACTACCAACCTGCCATAAGAAAATAAAGAGCTATGACACAGCCAGTGCTTGCCACGTCAGAGCACTTTTTTCCTAACTGTACTATTTAGTTTCATTTTTCGAGAAATCGGTTGATGTTTGCACACATTCGAGACAACAGTGTTGAGGAACAAAAGTGGGTTTCATAAACGGATATGTGGTTTCTTTGGCTGCTATACGCTAACTCACATTTATTTGACAAACTAAATATATTTTCAAAAGCTCACAAAGTATTGCAATATGTGCTCTCACAATCTTTTCATTTCATTATCTTAACTGATCTTACTGCTGCAAAGAACCAGAAATATAAGTAAGGGCATTTGTGAGAGGCCCCTGCGGTGAGCAGACCTGAGCCAGTTTTATGAAACTGAACAGAACTCAACTTGTTGTGGAGACAGTCAGTGACTGCAGAGCTCTGAGCTGTGTCACTTTCACAATTGCTTTAGGGGCTCCGAGCTCTGAAGTTACTTTGTGCAGCTGCCTGCATACAGGGAAATGCAGAGCAGCCTCTCAGCTAAACTAACAGTTACAGGCTTAATGAAGACGTGCGCTTGGCGTCCTGTGCTGCAGGAGACAGTACGGGCTACAAAGCAGGTTGAAGATGTGATCCTTCCTCCTGCCCCAGCAGACAAAAGGTCTCCTGAGACTTCTAGTCCCTTTAACAGGCAGTTCAGTTCAGTTCGATAAAAACTTTATTTGGCTACGTTTTGGCCATAAAAGTACATTTCACCGTAAAGGACACAAACAGATAAAATGTATAACTGCGGTACGAATGTGGTTAAGAGCACAAATAAAATTCATCCATATAATAAAAACATTTCCAAACAGAGCAAAGTCATTGGTATTGTCAACCCATGTTTTTTCTTTTACGTATAGCCCCTGATAAAAAACTTGTGACCCCTTTACAAATAAGTGGGGAGTAGAACACTTGCAGGTAAATCAGTGCTGGTCTTACTTGTGCAAAATAGCAATTTTTTTTTTTTTTAACTTTATTTTTTCAGCAAGATAAACAACATAGTCCCCCCCAGAATTGGCATCAGTAGAGATAAATACAGGTGTACACAGTTCACAGTCCTAGTATGGCTCCAACAGTTGCAGATATAACAGGAGATACAAGAGTCAATTCCTCAGGAAAAATAGCAATTTCTTAAAAGTGGTAGAATATATTTTGCTCGCAGCTCAGTACAAAAGCAACAGAAGAACATAAAGTGCAACAGATCTTGGTCAGAAAGTGTCACATGCACATGGCTGTAAGGTTCCTTGCTTTGAGAAACCTTTAGGTACAGTAAGGAACCAATGGATACAATTAAATCTAAATCTAGATAAAAGAAAACGATGATGCAAATTATTAACAAAATACCAAAAAAGTTCATCTAAAATCCCAGGACTTATAATCATAAAATGTCTGCATGTAGGTTTCTTAAGTTCATTTACTTTCCTATCCAGATTTATCCTAGTTAAGAATTGCGTTTTCTGTTAATTCTGACAGGAGGATACCTGCAAAGATTTTGGCTTTCCATATCTTGCAACATTATTAATCGATAGTTTGTTGTTCCCACTCTTCGCTTGCAATGCTTGGTTAAAAACACTTGTTGGGTAATCTGCCCAGATAGGCACATTTTCTTTATAGAGTGCGGCTGAGATCCCATTGGGACCAGGGGCTCCATCAAATCTCTGTTAACACATAAGCTTATGCTTGGTCTTCAGTTGTATGCAATTCATTTTCCTTATTATCCGTCACTAATATTGTATTATCTGGACCTGGGTTGAACTCCATATCTGGATTGTAATTCAAATGAAGTTGTAAGAACTTAATCCAACCAGATTCAGTTAATATAGAGGATGTTGTTGTCCTACTAACTCTATTCAAGTTGTTAATCATTTTTGAAAATTCTCTTCTATTGTTCTTTTTGCTAATATATAGGGCTTTTGCTCAAAGAGCCTCATTTGCTTATGATTTCTTTTCCCAAATTAGTTTTCTCACATCTGTACTACATTTTCTTTAATTATCCACTATAATCTTGATTGTCTGGCCACTTCTTTACCATTCTTGATATTCTATTATGCTCACTTTTTAGTAGACAACCTTGAAAGGAAAGTTATAAGAGTACCTGTGACATTTTATCTTGTTTTTTTCTTTTTGAGTGTAGTTTGTCATTAATTATTTGTAAAAAGGGTCCACTTTTCAATTGCACGGAGAGTGACATCTTCAAAACAATGTTCAACCATCTCTTCTAGTTTATTGTAGTTATGTCACCTTGAATAATCACATAATTTTCATGTTGTAAACAGTTTAGTTTTAGCTCAATTATATGTTGACTATGGTCACTCCCATTTGCTTCTGCAATCCGGAAAGATTACATCTTCTAAAATAGATTGAGGGATACTACTGAATAATCGATCCCTGATTTATTACCAAATGAATGGTAAGGCCACGCAGGGGGTGAATCTTGTGGGAATCGTCCATTTAGAATCCTTAGACCCAATAATTACAGATCTTTTAATAAGTTCTCTACAATTACCCCTTTTGGTCCCTTAGAGTCTTGAATTGGTGGATGGTTAGGGATCACCCGTAGATAATCTTGTTGTTGTATTAATTCAACTCAAATATATGACCACAGCAAATTCATATTGTAGACACCTGAAATAATAATCTCAGGTTGCATATCTTTATTCAATTGCTGTTGTAATATAGCCATTAAATTACTAGCCAATGTTTTCCTCAAATTAGGATCAGGGTGAATATATATGTTTATTAATAAAAGCAATTTTGCCCTGTTTTTAACTTGACTATTAGACAGTTACAAATATTTAGAACTACTAACTCACTTTCAACTTTTAATTCTACTGAAATAAAGGTTGCCATACCCCGCAGGCCGTACCATATTTATTTACTTTCTTAGCAGGTTTATAATATCCCATAAAGCCTTCTTATTTAAAAGGATAGGAGGCCCAGGTCTCCTGGAGAAGAAGAATTTTAAAATTGCACGATGTTGTAGTCAGATGCTCATTTTGAGACTCTGATTGTGTACCTTTTATATTCCAATTGCATATATTTTGCCTTTCTCTTCAATTAGATACCTCTTCCTGGACACCGTTAGATTGATTTTGTAAATCTTGGTTTGCTCCATGTAGGTCTGCTGTCCCACCCAAATTGTAGTTCCTCCACTACTTCTCTTTTATTTTCCGTAGTGAATATAGAACCTTAGCCAATAGTTTTACCAATAGGATTTTTCAGTACTCAATATACCTGCTTGTTGTCTGACGCTTTACATTGACCCACTAATTTTTGGGGGGAAATAAATGGGCTTCGATAGGAGGGTTGAAGTGGCCATGTGATTTTTATTCCCCAGGTAAGAAAGACAATATATTGTAGGATTAGGTCTACTAAGCCAGTAGAATTCCAGGATACCAATGTCAGCTCTTGGTTATCGACTTCATTGGGTAAAAATTCAATTGCTTCTATATCTTAACTTCTAATTCGTTCAAATGAGGGAATTACCTTACAAAGTTTAAGGATATTAACCCTGTTCAAGACATCATGCTTGCTCCTGGACTGGTATTTTGGTTTAAAAATTAATTGTATCCCTCCTTTATGTATCTCGTTTTTACTTTCGAGTTCTTGATTTGTACCAAATTTGTTTTGCAGATTAGGAAAATGAGTCAATACCAGGTCTTGGGATTTTCCGGTTTGGTTTTCTAACATTTGGTCCCAAGTCCTTAGTATGGTTGGTTGTTGACTCTTAATTAAACTTTCCAACGTCTAATGATTCTTGCTTCCATCAATAACCTGCTTCTGCGGTACCTCGATTTTCCACTTATTTTCCGGTGCGCCCAAATGATCTTGATCAGTCATAGTACCCTTAATATTTGCTCTATTCTTTCCTTTTTGCAATAATTCCAGTTTTGCCATCATTTTATTTCCCTCAACTTCTAACTTGACAATTTGGTATTGTTCTTCAATTTTTTTTTTATTTTATGTCGGTCTATTAGATCATTAATGGCGTTACTTCCCTCTACGATGTTATCTTCAGGCTTTTTTTATTGAACAAAGGGAAAAGTGGTTTCTTACTTCTGTAACTTTATCAGGCTGGTTCTGAGTTGCTTTAATATCTTTGTTTAAATTCTGTAATCTATTTCCTATTACTGCTTTTACAGGAGATAAAGAAATTATACTGGTTTTAACCTTATTCCTCGCTCTCCGTTGTTTTTTTCTCTGTCTTTTTGACATTTGGGACACTGGGGATGTTACGAGAGATGCTGATTTCTCTACTTCCAGCTCCTCCTTCTTTTTGTCCATTAAAACCATGTTATTTTGAGGGATTAAATTGTTTTTTTTCCTGCTACATCCTCAATCGAATAATCTTTATTTCCATTAATTTGTAAATGTCCTCTTGAATCTTGGATTATTGTATTTAATACTTTTGGAATTGTAGCCCATTTATTAATCAACAGTGCACAATTACAATCTGGATATGGTGCTAATGGTTGTGCCTGAGCCCATATTAGTAGGTTCTTTAATCTGGCTAGCTTCTGGTGAATTCCCGCTACTAAAGATGCCGTGACATTGAGAAGATCTATTTCCACCTCCATTTCATTCGATTGGTACTTTAGTGCCTCTAATGTCAGTTGCAAAGTTTTAAAAAGAAGGTCCCAGATTGCCCCGGAGTCCCAATTTCCAGAGGGTAGTGTTCCTGGGACTTGTCTGCTTTCCATAGGGTGCTGTTTAATATTCTCACAAAAGGGGCTTAGTTGTTCTTCCTCTTTTCTATTTAATTGTGCATGTTGCGACCTGCTGTTATGATCATTATTTTGGTAGGGTGTTCTCCAACACTGCAGATTGTCTGATTTCAAAATATAATTGTGCCTATTATCTTGATTTCCATTACCCTGCTTAAGACTCTCCGGTCTCCTTTTTTATTTCATATTGTTCAAAATTATATTAGTATTTATTTGAAGAGATTGTGATAAGGTATTGGTTCCAATTGTTTTATGCGGATCAACTCCTATAACGGGGCTACATTGATATACCTGGTTTGTTTGAGTTAAGGGCATAGGTTCCACTCCAGAGTTTAACATTTTTTATTTTTACTGATGCTTCAATTGGAAGTGGTGCTCCCGATGACAATAACTGTTGAGCAACTCCAGACAATAATTCAGATGAACTTAAGTCCCCAGGCTGCAAATGTGAGGTTAAGGGGACAGTTAACAGTTCCAAATCAGTTATTTGCCCCATTGATTAGCCGATTCTTCCTTTATTGTAGGTATTTGATCCACTTCATATTGGTCAGGCGCACCTAATACTCGATTTGATCTTGTTATTCTTGCCTCATTCAGCGGTTTCATTGGAGTTTGCAGTTTACATACATCTGGTTGTATAGTTAACATGGCTCCCATTAGGTCCTTCATGAAGTCAAACTTATTTGGAGTTTCTTTGGTTTCCCAAATATACGTACCATTGGAGATATTAACAGCTGATTTTCCCCTGCTAGTTTTACTTCCATTTTATTTAGAGATGTTGAGGGTTGGAGTCGTTACTTATCCTTATTCCATTTTTAATAGTCAAATTACGGGATGCTCCCCACAGGTTTCCCATCAACAAAGTGTGGTGTATACAATAGTCAATCTACGTGTGTTCACCATTCTTTAAGACTTACATGAAGACGCTTGGTGGTTTAATATTAGCTACAATATTGACAGCCGCCAGCTGATAATAGATAGGATCTGCAGTCGGCAATAAACAGATAGGATCTCAGGTATGTCACCTAGTTCGTTCCCCTTCACACCGGAGGGGAACCAACCAGGTGACATACCACGCAGAGAACTCCCGCCAAAATAAGGAACACGAGAACCCTCACCCCCCCCAAGACCATGGGGCACAATTTTGCTACCTTATTAATACTACATGACAATGCTTGATCATATGTATTAACGCATGCTTATTAGTTGCAGCGCACTTTCATTTTTCATTTCCTTTGATTACCTGAACGTAGGTCATTTAGGAGTGGCGTACACAGGGCTGGTCCCTGTGTAGTCCTGACGAAGAGCTATGGGGAATACTCGAAACATGTTGACGTATACTAGGGATTCCTAACCCATTATAGCTAGGTTTTTCCAGTATCTTACCCCGTTTTTAAACATACCAACTAGGAGCAAGAATAAAATGATTTCGCCCACTAGCCAGGTATTTTTAACTCACCTCTGTCCACTCCACTACATTTTGCACCACACATAGTCTTCACTAAAGTGCTCCTACGTAATTCTGCAAGACGCACCACGCCTCAGTTCGTAGAGGACTGAGATAGCCCCTATGATGAGGCATGTCACCAAGGGAAAACCCTGGTGAGTGAGGGGAATCAAGAAAGAAAGTTTTTTTTCCTGCTGATTTTCTGACTCGCATTGAGTGAGAATCTCTTCCACCTTTGGCTAGGTTCTTCACCCGGTATCTCGGGTTTTCAGGTTTACCATTGCATTAGGAGGGTGGACCTAGCATATACCTCTACCTCCCCTTTATTTTTCTGATTCAAAGTAGAGAAGAGCCTGCCGTGGGTGTAAAACTGTCAGTAGACTGCAGTGATAGGGGAATTGAGATTGAGAGAGGCTGTTGCACAAAGAAAAGGAGACAGCAACAGAAGAAAAAGTGCCAGGAAAGTAGCAGTGAAACAGAGGAAACAAGAGCTGAGATAGCTGTAATTATGGGACACAGTTGTGCAAAGAAGAAAACGCTGCTCAGAGTTGGTGACCAGGAAAGACAGCAGTAGATAGAAAAATAACTGTATTGAAACTGTATTTATTGAAAGAGACTGCTGTACAGACGAATAATAATAGTATCTTCCCAGCTTAGCAGTTTAAAAATTTCCCCACAACAGTTGTAATGCCTTTGTGATTACAATTCATGCACTGCTTGAAAGATTGCTTGAATTCATTCAAAGAGAGCAGGCAAAGCAGTGAGCCTCGGTTTGTTAACACTGGCGTTCCTTATCTTTTTAAAAACAAAAATAATTCTAAATTGTACTGTAAAGAAATAGGTGCTTTGAATTACTAATGTGGCTTCTCGGAGTAGTGTTGCAGATTTGGCTAACATTTGTTTTGGTATAAAACAATTTAGGACTCCTTCTAGGACCTCCTTTCTGGCAACCCTCTGAATTTGTCAAGCTGAAGCTAGCCCATCCTCTTCTCATTTTTTGACATAATTGGAAATGTACCCCCTTACATCATGACTTATGCACATCGTCACTTTAGTCCAGTGCAGAATCCCATTCCTAGACAAACTTAGCTCTGCAACCCAGATGCCCTAGGGCATAATGTGGTGCTGTCTGCATCAAGCATGGTATTCTCCGTTAAGTGGGAGAAGCAGAGAAATGAGAACAAAGAAGGAATGGGCAGAATGCAGATTCCAAGCATATCAGTTTGTATGTCAATGTTGGGAGAAAATGTGTACCATATAGGGAATCATACATGTATTTGTGAAACACACACTCATCCAAGGGTTTTTGGGCGCTGTATTACAAATGCACAGTACCCAACTCAGTGGTACACATACTCTGGTTACTTTAATTTCCTTAGGGGTCTTATTTTTAATAACAGCTTAGATTTACTTCTGCTCCCATTCAGAAATCCTGGTATTGCTAACTTTCTTTTGAGTATTCGGTTTATGTGATTGGTGTTTACGAAGTGCTGGTAGTAACTACTGCTGCATGCCTGCCAGATAGGAACTGTAATTATTAAGAGCAATTTGGAGAAATCACATATGTGTGTAAAAGAACAGGAGATCAGCTTTCAAAAGTGCACACAAAGAAGAATGCAATATCTTAAATTTTTCAACAAATTCGGTTTATTCAATTTAATTTAACAATGTGGCGTGGCCAGGCGCCTGCGAAGATGGTCGCCTGACTAAGGAGCTCCGCGGAGCCGAGTCCTTACCCCACGCAATCCAGCTGAAATCAGTGTGTGCCTGCACTCCTCATGCAGCGCTGAACCGGCGCTGAGTAGGGGAGCCAATAGACCCGACTCCGGTGCCTCTACCTGTCTCCTGTGTCTGGCTACAATCCTGCCAACTGGGCCCGGGCGCCAGCTGGGAGCACTGGAGCGCAGCGAACGGGCCGGAACATCACGGGAGGCCCCGGCTTGACGGCCTAGATGGGAAGGAGCGGCGCGCATCTGGGCCTACATCGGAGCCCACGCCCCGCCTCTCGGGCGGAAAAGGTAGAGCGCTGGCCTAGGGGGACCGCAGAAACAGCCCAGTACTGACGCTGGCTCCCAGCACCAACGGAGGGTGCTAGCAAGTGGACCGGCGCGGTGTGCACTGGGGGGCACGGTCCGGAGCGTGTGTGGCCCGGCGGTGGGCCTGGGAGTTTGGCGGCGACCTCGGCCAGGGACGAGGTTGGGGAGAGAGTGAAGGGGCCAAGCAGGAGGCGACACCTACGTGCCTGGAGGGGGCCCAATACAGCGCAGGAGCCATTAGGGCGAAAGCAGGGGTGCTTAAGGTGATGAGGCGGGCACAGTGACAACCATGCATAGCAGCTTCTGCAGCCTCTCAGGGCACATGTGGGCCTCTTAGCTGCATGACCTGGTGACATTGGCAGCAGTCAGACATAGTGGCAGGGACCTCGGGGGAGCCCAAAAAGGGTAGGAGGTCGGCTGGGGAGTATTGCTGCAAGTGGACCGCGCATCTCCTAAGGGACTGCTGCCTGGAGGACGGTGCCACGGTCAGAAGCTGAGCGCGACATCAGCCCTGACACAGCGGAGGGCGTCTTGGGTGGAAGACAATCGCCTAGGGCCCAGACCGGTGGTGCGGTGCCCTGCCTGGAAGTCAAGTGGCCTGCATAACAGCACGGGGGGAGAGTGTGAGACCCCTGCAGTGTGCCACGTGCCCAATGGTGGAAATAGAAGGATCTCCCAGACGGGCCTATACGCGCTACGTGACTATGGCGGACTGCGTGAGAGCGTAGACACCATGAGGCCCAAGCAAAATACAACCACACAGTCTAACAAACTGGATAAATATACGGTCCAGATGGGGACACCCCAAGCGGAGGGTGCAACAGGTGACCAGTCCGCCCCGAAAGAACCGTAGCTGGCTTCCATCATGGCGGCCATACAGACACTTGGCACTAACTTAGAGACGAAAATCGACAAGGTCTCCATCGAGGTCAATCTTCTCCGCACTGACCTCAGTAAAACCTCAGAAAAGGCCAAGGTTAATGAAGCTGATATCCGGGAGCTCTAGACATTTGATATTTGATATTTATGGGTATTTGTAGAGCGCAGACTTACGCTCCGGAAGGAGCATCTTGGCGCTGAGTTAGCATGCAGCGAGTACATAAGAGATGGTACATAGTGAGGAGACTAACACTAGATAGCTGCCAATACTGAGATATCTGATTGTTGGTAGACCCATGTCTTTAGGAGTTTTCTGAAAGTGCTCTCCTTGTCAGTTAATCTAAGAGTGACAGGTAGATTGTTCCATGCCCTAGCTGCCAGGACGGTGAAGGTTTTCCCACCCCTGGTTTTGTACTTAAATCTTTGAATGGTAATAAGATTTGTGCCAGAGGATCTCAGACATCGCGAGGGGTTGTAGCGTATGAAGCGCTTTGCAAAGTAATGGGGTCCTGAGTTTTTCATAGTTTTGAAAACAGTGAGGAGAAGTTTAAAAAGAATCCTTTTGTGTAACGGTAGCCAATGGAGAATGTTCAACGCCGTTGAAGCTGATGACCTTCTAGGAAGTCCCAACACCAATCTGGCAGCTGCATGTTGTATGCTCTGCAGCTTTTTAAGGGTGGACTTTTTCACTCCCGCCATTAAACCATTACAGTAATCAAGTCGGGAGAGTATTAAAGCTACCGCGACTGATTTTCGGGCTGCAATGGGGAGGAAGTCAAAGAATTTTTTCAAAGACTTAATGAGTCCGAAACAACGTCCAGCAGTGATCCTGACGTGGTCATCGAAAGAGAGGGATGAATCGAATTGCACGCCCAGGTTCCGTGCTGAATGTACAGCGCTGGGTGGAGCCTCAGATCCTGTGGGCCACCAGTCCTTTGGGCAGAAGGATAGATCTTTACTCAGCGGTATGATTTCGGTCTTGGCACTATTGCATCTTAAATGATTATTGTTAAGCCACTGGAAGACATCGGAAAGACAATTTTGGAAACGCAGATCTGCGCTCGTACACTTTTTGTCGATCATAACGACAAGTTGTGTGTCGTCAGCGTATGACGTGACGAGGATCCCATGGGATTCTATCACAGCAAGGAGGGGGGCCATATAGATGTTAAAAAAGAGAGGACTTAATATGGACCCCTGGGGCACTCCTGATGTTATAGGTTTTTCGCTGGATAGGTAGGGACCCAAGGACACAGTTTGGGACCTATTAGATAGGAAAGATTTAACCCACGCCAAAACTGTGTCTGTCACGCCGATCTCTCGCAGTCGGTTGATCAGGATGACATGCGAGATAGTGTCGAACGCTGCTGTTAGGTCAAGCAGGATGAGGACGGCCTGCCTGCCCTCATCCTGCAGGAACTTGATAGAATCAGCTAGTTCGATCAAAGCTGTTTCTGTGGAGTGACCAGAACGAAATCCCGACTGCTGCGGATGTAGGATGTTACCAGTCTCTACAAAGGATTTCAGCTCTTCATATACAAGCTGTTCCGTGATTTTACCAAGGACAGGTAGTAATGAGATGGGACGCATATTGGTAAGATCAGTAGGGGATTTGTTTCTTCATCAGAGGCTTCACAATAGCTTTCTTCCAGTCATTAGGCACCATCCCGGACTCGAGAGATTCATTGATGATGGTGTTAATATAGGGATTCACTGTATCAATCAAATGGTGCAGGATGCTAGGTGGACAGGAGTCGGTGGGGGCTCCTGATTTACATGCCAGAATTGCCTTACGTGTTTGTTGGATGGAAACAGGTTTGAAACTGGAGAGCAGAAAGTGGTTATCTGCAGCCTTGTAAGAGGTGGTCAAGGGAGGAGGGAAGTCTTTCTGAATATTAACAATTTTGACCACAAAAAAATCAGCGATTTGATTGCACAAGGTTGCAGATGGTGGAATTTCCGGCACACGAGTTTTGGGATGGGTGAAGGACTTAACTATAGTGAAAATAGTTTTTTGTTTTTGATGGGCATCGTTTATGGCTTTAGTGAAATATTCCTTTTTTGCCTTTTTTATGTTGGAGAGGTATAATTTCCTTTGTTGGACATAAAGCGTCCTTGCAGCCTCATCATATGTTTTTCTCCATTTTCTTTCTAGTCTACGACAGAGAAGATGGCTATCGGATAGGGCCTGGGTGAACCAAGGTGCGTTAGATTTTCTTTTATGTTGATTCCCATGTTGATTTTTAGGTGCGGAGTTCTCCAAAACAATTTGGTCAATCCAAGCCTGGAAATTATGGGAGTCGGCAGTTGCGTCTCCAGTTGGTTTCGGGGGTTTAGGTGGAGGTTGAGAGGCCAATTTAATATGTTCCAACACTTTCCTCCAATTAACTGTGAAGGAGGGGCGGGGTGTTTCTTGTTGAGCAAGGTGGAGGCTTGTGTCTTGATGTTAAAAGGAATAAAAGAATGGTCCGTCCAGATTTGAGGTATCGGGAGGGACGTGGTCAGAGTAGTAAGATTAGAACAAATACCGTCAAGGGTATGACCCGCGATATGAGTGGCCGCAGTAACAAGTTGGGACAATCCAAAGATATTTAATGAATGTTGGAAAGAGATGGCATGGGGGTCTACACAAGACTCCAAATGCAAGTTCATGTCTCCTAATAAGGTAAAATTGGGATAGTCCAGTGTAAGTGCTCCCAAGACCTCATCTAGTGACTCAAGAAAAGGGGTGGCATTCCCAGGAGGGCGATATATGAGTCCCCCCGAAAAGGAGGTAGCAGCATTAATTTTAATTGAAAAGCCTATGCCCTCACTTTCTTTGAGGTGGCCTAGATCAAATGTATGGCAGGGGAAGGTTTTTTTAATAGCTAAAGCTACCCCTCCGCCACGCCCACGAGGTCTGTCCCGCCTAAAAATAGTGAAATCAGGGGGAAGGGCAGTAGCCAGGTCGGGATTTGACGAATCGTTGAGCCAAGTTTCGGTAATAAAAAGAGCGTCTAAATCGTGGCCTGATATTAAATCAAGTATGTCTTGGCTATGACAGTTTAGGGATCTAGCATTAATGAGACCTCCCTTAAAATAAGTGGGATTTGTCTTTAAAGGGGAAGGTGAGTCAAGTACTTCAGAGGTTAAAACGGGGGGTACCCAATTGCAGTGTGAACATAGGAAGGGGCTGGAAAGGGGATCAATGGGGGGGCAATCAGCGCAGTGATTGACTGTTTTAGAACGTAGGGCGAGTAAGTTTCTGCTGTCGTACCTGATTATAGGGGCTAGTTGGGCAGCATGCCCTGCGCCCGGCAGCCAGGACATCAACTAGGGGACTGGAACAACACGTCAACGACCTGGTGCACCAACATCGTCAAGTGGCCCTAAGACTGGAGGACCTAGAAGGGAGAGCCCGCAGGAGTAATATCCGCGTGGTAGGCGTACCGGAGGATTCGGAGGGGCCTAGCATGGAACTTTTTCAGGAGGTCCTGATCCTCAACCACCTCAAGCCTAAATGCCTGTCCAACATCTTCACCATAGAACGTGCCCATCGTGCACCTATCCCTAAGCCCAAGCCAGGGGCGCCGCCCAGGAAGCACCCAAGTGAAACATGGCAGCCACTCAGCAAACTTTAGGTGCTTTTAGAGGAGCTCCTGTTGCTCCTCTGAAGTCACAGGGATAGCCAGGTTGGTGGAGGGCACTAAATACGGTGGACGGTAGTCCAACAGGGTAGTGGAAGTTGTTACGCCTGCTCCTCTGGCAGACCGGGACCACCTGTCAAATTATAAAGGTAATGGGAAGTCTTCTAATGTAACCCAAAATAGAAAAATCACTAAAGAAAAACGTGCGGGATTCAGGGTGTGGCAGAAAGAGCACTCTATCAAAAATGCAACACTGCGTTATACCAGTCAAACCAACGGTCTACCCACCAGCCCTGTTACCAAGAATACCAAGCTGCCTGTGCTGATCTCCGCCGGTACAATTTTAGGACGTATGCAACCCAGATGCATAGGGATAAAATGGGCACACTACTGGCATGGTTAGCCAAACAGGACACAGACGTGAAACCCATAACGGAAGTAATTGACCCCCACGGTAATCTAGTACGATCCCAGGACGAGATCCTCCTAGCGTTCCACCGCTACTATGCAGAGGTTTACAGTAGCACAGCTCCGACCAAACAGGCCATACTCGACCGTTTCCTCGACCCCTTGACAATCCCCAAAGTTACGAAGGCAGATAGGACGGCACTAGATACTGATATATAATCCACCAACATCACCCAAGCCCTGCATGCCCTAGCTCGCAACAAGGCACCGGGACTAGACGGGCTCCACCTGGAGTATTACACAAGCAACTCCCCCTAAGGGTCCCTCGACTAGTAGCGATGTTTGCGACGGCACTAGAACAGGGAGAGTTGCAGAGATCCCTCCGGGAATCTATAATCGTGACCTTCCTAAAGCCAAATCGCGACCCGAAACAGATGGCCTCCAATCACCCCATCACGCTCCTCTCCACCGAAAAATATTAGCGGACAGATACACACAAATTATACGACCCCATGTCCACTCAGATCAATGTGGTTTCGTCCCAGGTAGAAACACGTCCCAGAATATACGCCAAATATTCCACGTCCAAGACCCGGTGAGAGACGCACATCCCCGGTCAGCCTGTCTTATCCTAGACCTCGAGAAGGCCTTTGATACCCTCACTTAGCAGTACTTCTTCTCAGTCCTGCAATGAGCAGGACCCGGTCCCATCCTCTTAGCGTACACACAACTCTTATACACCAAACTCACCTTGCCTGTCCGCATAGGGCGGTACATCTCGCTGGAGTTTGCAGTACAGAGAGGCACGAGGCAAGGCTGCCCACTATCGCCTCTACTCTTTGCCTTCGCGGTGGAACCCCTAGCTATACGGTTGCGACAAAGAGGAAAACACTGGGGCATTCCCATAGCAGACACCATACAAAGCGTTTCCATGTATGCCGATGACCTTTTACTATACATACAAGACATCACCGAAGATCTAACACCCATTTGGGTAACACTAACAGAATTCTCAGAAGCCTCCCGGCTAAAGGTGAATTGGAACAAATCCACAGAGTACCCACTGCATCCGAACCCCCCCCCCCCGGACATATGGTTAGGCAACCAGAAGGTCGCCTGGAACGCAGAAGCCCCCCCGCTACCTCGGGATCCGTCTCTACCATTCCCAGACCGATATATTTGAGGGTAATCACAGGAGGCACTAGCCAGCATCAGATCGGCACTCGGATTCTGGAGGAGCCTCTCATTAGCCCCGATCGGCCGGGTGGCTTCAGCTAAAATAATGGTTCTGCGGTTGCTATACCACTTCACGAACTTACCAGTAATCCCACCCAGAATCTTCTTTCGTGACTTAGACTCACTTCTCAGTGCGCTAATCTGGGTATCTAACAGACATAGAATAGCACTGAAGAAACTACAATTACCCACCACACAGGGAGGACTGGGTGCTCCATGCTTTGAATCCTATTTCCTAGCGGCACAACTACAGTGGTTATCCTACTGGACGGCAGGCAGGCACACAGACGAGACGCACACCATGACTGATCGGGTGCCCATTCCGGAACACCACCACCTATTTCTACCTTGCACTAAACCAAGACGTACGCAACCCTTACAAGTAGCAGTGGCACGCAAATGTATGCAAAGAATACACAGCATGTCTCCGGGGACACCCCCATACGGCCCTTTGATCCCGCTAGTCGGGTGGTCCAAACACAAAAACAATTACACAACTAACATGCTTACCACATGGACGGACTGTGGCATTACCGAGATGGAGCCCCTATTGAGGACGTACAGTTCAGACCGTTCCAACGCCTTATGGACGACTACGGTCTCCCCACTGGCCAGTTCCTACTTCACCGCCAACTCCTCGAGAAACCGACCATAGCATGACCTCTCGACAGGAGAAGCAAACACACACCCGGTCATCCACACAGTCGTACATAAGGGAGTATGCCGACACTTAACCACATGGCTCTAAAAAGCCATACGAGAACTCACGAACAAACCCTTAGTGACCTTGCGAACCACTTGGGAGGAAGAAAGTGGACATCCACTACATGAGAAAGAATGGGAGAGAGCTCTGAACTACCCCAAGAAGGTGTCTGGAAATGCACGCTTTAAAAATATACAATTGTACATCATCTATAGAGGGTATCTGACGCCGGCATGCCTTCAAAAATATTATCCAGACACACAGTTCCTTTACCCTAGATGCCAATCACAGCAGATTTTCCTCATATGTTCTGGAGTTGCCCCACAATTCGATCCTATTGGCAAAACATTCATGACTCCCTTAGAGACCTCACAGGGCTTACATACTTGAACACCTGGGAAGCCAGCGCGCTAGGTATTTTACAGAAACTAAAAAGAATACGAAGTGTATCTTCGATTTATTTCACTAGCCGTTTTACTAGCTAAGCAGAGTGTAGCCATGCATTGGCAATCCCCCACAGGTCCCCCGCTTGCGGCATGGGTGGGAGCAATACACAAATGGGCTGTAGTGGGCCCTATTACTACACCACTTTAAGCAATCATCACCTGGTGAGGATCCAGGTGGCAGCACACCCACAGCGACGGACCCACAATCACAAGTTCAAACCACAAATGCACACACCGGATCTCCCCCGGTAGCACAATCATAATGCGGACTGTCAATAGCACACCACGTCACTCTGGACGGCCAGATGCTGGAGCCAGACTGACCTCAATCTCCCCCACATCTCCAACAGCACACAGATGCATCGATTAGTGAGACACATTACGCCCTGATACCACACCTGATGTCTGTACGCAGAAATTCCATGAACCATTCCCCAGTTTCTATATCCGTGTTCTATATGGCAACAACTTAGACATCTTGTCAACATTGGGATCTGGGCTATCGACAAAACTAATTTATAGATAGCGCTATACTATGATATAAGAGACTAACGTGCAGTGCAACTGAATGTATCCTTTTGCTATTTGTCATTGTAAACTATAAATGCCAATAAAAATGTTTTTTTTAAAAAGTACTCAGCATTCTGTAGCCTTTTATGGATTATTAACAAGGAGTGCCACAATACACGCATATTTTTTGTTTTCCAAAATAAATCTGGTATTTATTGGGTAAAAACGACTGACTTAAATTCCCAACACAGGAGTGAAGCCCAGATCTCAGTATTACAGGTAGCACTTCTCTCTCCATTAACGCAGATGCAGAGGTGGTAATATCGCAAGCAAAGAACCGCCTCCCACTCGGAGAGAAGGCACACTGGGGAGAATAGTCCCCTCTGATACCACCTACAACAGACTCCCTGCTGAAAGCAGTCATGCTATCGAGATTTGACCCCTCCATTGTCAAATGAACTAGGCTCCTTGCACAAATTATCTTTATAGTTTAGGGAAGAAATCACATTTAACATCTCTTTCCATACAATCAGCAGTCAAATACCATGAATGCAAATACAATTTTTTATTACGTATTAAAAAACATACATTTGTTAGTAATATGTCAAATCTAGTCATCATTGTGTAGATTTCATAGCATCAGGACTGTTCTTGCTGTTTTATAATTTAGTTCATGTTAACGTTAAAGTAAATTGAATTTGATCCTGGTATACACCTCTGTATTGTGGTTTTTAAAGGCTCTTGGATGTCCATACATAGGTGGTGTTTGGATGTTTGGTTATGTATCATTAATACAGATTTATAAAGTTTGGGGTCTCAAATGTATTATGCCACTAATGTCCGTACAAACCACTTCTTCCTAAATATAATTTGTTCAGATTAGAACTTGTTGCTGTTAACTTTAAAGTAAAGTGATTTGACCCTGGAGCAAATCCCTGTAGTGTGTTATGTATAAGGATGGGTGTGCTGAAAAGCAATCTCGTTGCTGTTCCTCACTGGCTGTGTGGTAGTGGTGATGATGGTTGGGAGCAGGAAGAACTTCCCGGACTCAGCACTTGACCTCGGTGGAAGGCAGTATTATCTTTTGTGATCCTTTACTTCTGAATCCAGATTTATTTTCCAGTGCCATGGTACAAGAAATGTAAAGCAGGGAGTCGATAGTTCTGGACTCTAAGAGCTGGAATTTTTTACTGCTCAAGATTCAATCTTTACCTAACCCTTAAGCTTTCAGAAACCTATTCAGAACTAAACTTGTCAACAGCTCTCTCCGATCAATAATCTTGCCATCATGAACGGATTCTGTCCTTTCACCAATTAGGAGTTGGTTGGGTGATTCTCTGTAAATAAGAAACATCCAAAATATATTCATATACAATTAATCTCACCATAAATCATTTACATAGTCAGTGGTGAGCCAGCAAAATTCCCATGGGTCCAGCTTGATATTGGACACCTCTGGGGATGTGCCGCTATGGTGGGTGCTTTTACATATGCATGATGATGATTCAAATGAGCATCATTTTTTCCCGCATCAGGGCATTGAAGATAAATATTATGCACTGCAAGCATTAACTCTAAGAGTTATAGGTCACATTTTCCTACTTTGTCTTCTTGTGCCTTTGGACATTGTTCTCTAGCAGCTGTCATTGAACCAGTTGTACAAAATGGCCGGACACCAAAACCAGCTACAAATATTCTCCAGTCTGTGCTTGTTAAACTTATTCAAGTGTGTTGTGTTTATAGGTTTAATCACTAATCCCTGTAGTTAGCTGAAAACCCTTTCCACAACTACTTCAAAATCCACTGCAATGGTATGGTTTCTATCCTGTATGTTTTTGCTGATGTCTTCGTAGAATTGATAATAGACTAAAGCTCTTTGCACATTCAGTGCACTTGAATGGCTTTTCCCCTAAATGTGTTTTCTGATGATTTCTTAATGTTGAAGGGTCACTAAAACTACTTCCACATTTAGTGCAGTGGTAGGGTTTTTCACCTGTGTGTGTTTGTTGATGTCTTTGTAGGTCTGATAATTGACTAAAGCACTTCACACACTCACTGCACTTGAATGGCTTTTCTCCAGTGTGTATTCGCTGATGATTCCTAAATTTTGAAGATTCCTTAAAACTACATTCACATTCGCTACAATGGAATGGTTTCTCCCCTGTGTGTGATCGCTGATGTATTTTGAGCTGTGATAAAAGACTGAAGTTCTTCACACATTCACTGGTTTCTCTACTGTGTGTGTTCGCTGATGTCTTTGTAGGTTTGATAATTGACTGAAGCTCTTGACACATTCACTGCAATGGTATGGTTTTTCCCCAGTATGTGCTTTCTGGTGTATTTTGAGGTGTGATAATTGACTGAATCTCTTGACACATTCATTGCAATGGTATGGTTGTTCCCCAGTGTGTGTTCGCTGATGTCTTTTGAGGTGTGATAAATGACTGAAGCTCTTGACACATTCACTGCAATGGTATGGTTTTTCCCCAGTATGTGTTCGCTGATGTAGTTGGAGGTATGATAACCGACAGAAGCTCTTCACACATTCAGTGCAATGGTATGGTTTTTCCCCTGTGTGTGTTCGCTGATGTTTTTGGAGACACGATAACTGACTGAATCTCATCACACATTCACTGCATTGGAATGGCTTTTCTCCTGTGTGTGTTCGGTGATGAATCCTGAGAGATGAAGAATCACTAAAACTACTTCCACATTCATTGCAATGGTATGGTTTTTCCCCAGTGTGTGTTCGCAAATGTTTTTGTAGATTTGATAAGAGACTGAATTTCTTCAAACATTCACTGCAATTGTATGGTTTGTCCCCAGTATGTGTTCGCAAATGTGTTTGTAGATTTGATAACTGACTGAATTTCTTCACACATTCATTGCAATGGTAAGGTTTTTCCCCTGTGTGTGTTCGCTGATGAACTTGGAGTTGTGATAAATGACTGAAGCTCTTTACACATTCAGTGCAATGGTATGGTTTTTCCGCCATGTGTGTCCGCTGATGACCTTTTAGGAGTGCTAATTGACAAAAGTTCTTCACACATTCATTGCAATTGCACGTTGCTTCTCCTGTGTGTGTTTGCTGATGGCTCTTTAGTAGTGATGACAAACTAAAGCTCTTGCTCCTTGTGTATGATTTTTCTTTCTTGGTTAGTGTCTCTGGGTCGAGTTTATATTTGTCTGCATTCCATGACTGTTTCCTGAAGAGCTAACATGGTTGATAAATCACTTGTGTTATTCTCACATTCCCTGTATGTGGGTGGTATTTTGGATGCTTGATTTCACAACGAAATACAAGACACACCTACTACACATTTCATAATTGTGGCAAGTAAAGCTTCTTTGTATGTGGTTATTTCTTTAGATTGCGGAATGGTTTTGCATATTTACAAGTGAATATTAGTCTTCCTTCAGGTCGATGCAAATTGGGACAGTCTTGTAGCTCATAGACCCTCTTTTTCCTTTACCCTGCAGTTGTCTGGCTCCACTCCATTGTGCTTTTCTATTGCTCCTGTGGTTTAGCCAGTAATAGTATACAATATACCTAGCGCACTGAATGGTGGTCTGCCATCGTCACAGGAAACAGAGCAATGATGTATCCACCTCAAACCGATTGAATGATCAAAGCTTGGAGACTTGTTTATACAGGCAGTGGTTAGTTATTGTTGTTGCGTTAATTTTCTAGAGGTCATTTCTTCGTCTTGTGGTGAGGAGGTGCACAGCTGAGACTCTTACATCCACTGAATTGCTCTGGACTGCTTCTTGCAGGATCTATCACTTTATGTTCAGGTTTCTCAGTCTCGGACTGTTTACATATGCATGATGATGATTCAAATGAGCATCATTTTTTCCCGCATCAGGGCATTGAAGATAAATATTATGCACTGCAAGCATTAACTCTAAGAGTTATAGGTCACATTTTCCTACTTTGTCTTCTTGTGCCTTTGGACATTGTTCTCTAGCAGCTGTCATTGAACCAGTTGTACAAAATGGCCGGACACCAAAACCAGCTACAAATATTCTCCAGTCTGTGCTTGTTAAACTTATTCAAGTGTGTTGTGTTTATAGGTTTAATCACTAATCCCTGTAGTTAGCTGAAAACCCTTTCCACAACTACTTCAAAATCCACTGCAATGGTATGGTTTCTATCCTGTATGTTTTTGCTGATGTCTTCGAAGAATTGATAATCGACTAAAGCTCTTTGCACATTCAGTGCACTTGAATGGCTTTTCCCCTAAATGTGTTTTCTGATGATTTCTTAATGTTGAAGGGTCACTAAAACTACTTCCACATTTAGTGCAGTGGTAGGGTTTTTCACCTGTGTGTGTTTGTTGATGTCTTTGTAGGTCTGATAATTGACTAAAGCACTTCACACACTCACTGCACTTGAATGGCTTTTCCCCTAAATGTGTTTTCTGATGATTTCTTAATGTTGAAGGGTCACTAAAACTACTTCCACATTTAGTGCAGTGGTAGGGTTTTTCACCTGTGTGTGTTTGTTGATGTCTTTGTAGGTCTGATAATTGACTAAAGCACTTCACACACTCACTGCACTTGAATGGCTTTTCTCCAGTGTGTATTCGCTGATGATTCCTAAATTTTGAAGATTCCTTAAAACTACATTCACATTCGCTACAATGGAATGGTTTCTCCCCTGTGTGTGATCGCTGATGTATTTTGAGCTGTGATAAAAGACTGAAGTTCTTCACACATTCACTGGTTTCTCTACTGTGTGTGTTCGCTGATGTCTTTGTAGGTTTGATAATTGACTGAAGCTCTTGACACATTCACTGCAATGGTATGGTTTTTCCCCAGTATGTGCTTTCTGGTGTATTTTGAGGTGTGATAATTGACTGAATCTCTTGACACATTCATTGCAATGGTATGGTTGTTCCCCAGTGTGTGTTCGCTGATGTCTTTTGAGGTGTGATAAATGACTGAAGCTCTTGACACATTCACTGCAATGGTATGGTTTTTCCCCAGTATGTGTTCGCTGATGTAGTTGGAGGTATGATAACCGACAGAAGCTCTTCACACATTCAGTGCAATGGTATGGTTTTTCCCCTGTGTGTGTTCGCTGATGTTTTTGGAGACACGATAACTGACTGAATCTCATCACACATTCACTGCATTGGAATGGCTTTTCTCCTGTGTGTGTTCGGTGATGAATCCTGAGAGATGAAGAATCACTAAAACTACTTCCACATTCATTGCAATGGTATGGTTTTTCCCCAGTGTGTGTTCGCAAATGTTTTTGTAGATTTGATAAGAGACTGAATTTCTTCAAACATTCACTGCAATTGTATGGTTTGTCCCCAGTATGTGTTCGCAAATGTGTTTGTAGATTTGATAACTGACTGAATTTCTTCACACATTCATTGCAATGGTAAGGTTTTTCCCCTGTGTGTGTTCGCTGATGAACTTGGAGTTGTGATAAATGACTGAAGCTCTTTACACATTCAGTGCAATGGTATGGTTTTTCCGCCATGTGTGTCCGCTGATGACCTTTTAGGAGTGCTAATTGACAAAAGTTCTTCACACATTCATTGCAATTGCACGTTGCTTCTCCTGTGTGTGTTTGCTGATGGCTCTTTAGTAGTGATGACAAACTAAAGCTCTTGCTCCTTGTGTATGATTTTTCTTTCTTGGTTAGTGTCTCTGGGTCGAGTTTATATTTGTCTGCATTCCATGACTGTTTCCTGAAGAGCTAACATGGTTGATAAATCACTTGTGTTATTCTCACATTCCCTGTATGTGGGTGGTATTTTGGATGCTTGATTTCACAACGAAATACAAGACACACCTACTACACATTTCATAATTGTGGCAAGTAAAGCTTCTTTGTATGTGGTTATTTCTTTAGATTGCGGAATGGTTTTGCATATTTACAAGTGAATATTAGTCTTCCTTCAGGTCGATGCAAATTGGGACAGTCTTGTAGCTCATAGACCCTCTTTTTCCTTTACCCTGCAGTTGTCTGGCTCCACTCCATTGTGCTTTTCTATTGCTCCTGTGGTTTAGCCAGTAATAGTATACAATATACCTAGCGCACTGAATGGTGGTCTGCCATCGTCACAGGAAACAGAGCAATGATGTATCCACCTCAAACCGATTGAATGATCAAAGCTTGGAGACTTGTTTATACAGGCAGTGGTTAGTTATTGTTGTTGCGTTAATTTTCTAGAGGTCATTTCTTCGTCTTGTGGTGAGGAGGTGCACAGCTGAGACTCTTACATCCACTGAATTGCTCTGGACTGCTTCTTGCAGGATCTATCACTTTATGTTCAGGTTTCTCAGTCTCGGACTGTTCAGCTCTTTACCCGAATATTGGAGCTCATTTTTTCCTGATTTTTTTTTTGCAGATTTACACGATTATGGTCATTATTCATAATCATTTGTGCATTCAAGGCTGGATCCTGTTAGATGTAAAGAGATTTATCACTAAACAGAAATGTAAGAGAATGTAAATACACAATATTTAACTATTTGTAAAAGACATCTCTTCTTTACCATTTTTTAAAGTATCCAGAGATATTTCACCATACACAGATATGTAACTAAATGTTCCATTGAACATGCCTCATCTTAATTCAGAAAGGAGGTGATAACTTAGTTAAGAAAGTGCACTCACGGGGCACCCATTTGCTAGAGGTATAGATTTAGGAAGACGAACATTGTCAAGATTTCATTTAAACATGAAAACATTGTGGAAAAAGAGATGGATCAGGATATGCTACAGTCACTTCAGTTTTACGAAGGGTAACTCTTCAGGAAGTATATAACAAAGGAAACTCTTCAAGATGTATGTAATAAAGGTAACACTTCAGGAAGTATATAACAAATGCAACTCCATTCACACTCTTCTTGACAATACTTTCCTGTTCACACTGGATCAGCTAAAGTTCTAACTCCTGTCTTTACTTTGCTGTTTGTTAAGTTATCTTTGCCGCATTCCTAGGGATGGTTCAAGCATTTGTTGGAAGATTGCTGCATTTATAATAGTGATTTCATCACAGCCAGTGATATACCTTCGATATCCCTGCTGCCAAGAAGTGTGTGCATTTTGTCTTTTTCTACCTTACCATGGTACCTGACTTAATGTCTTACGTTTGCTTTAACTCCGCTAAGAAGCTGTCAGACGGACGTGCTGCTCCCGGAAGACATACGACTATTTTGTCATCACTGAATATTTAGTGAAGGCTCCCAACACGTGACTCCAACCGGCTGGTGGATGTCAATCGAGCCCATAGATGAGACTTGTTAGAAATGGGATTTCTGGTTAGCTAGGGCTTGAGCCTTATCTAGGAAATAACTACCACTCTAGTCAGGGCAAGGGAGTTACACGCCAAAGATAACCCCTGCTGGTAGCTTGGAAAGAGCAGTCAGGCTTATTCCGGAGGCCATGTGTAAAGCATTTGCGCAACCCACACAGCAACAACATACTACGCACTACGCACATCACAAAAGGATCTCCACACAAGGTGATATCAAAAATAGCCTTTGTATTATCATAATACACATTAGAATAGTAATCATACAATATACACTGTGCCAATTGGCACTGGGCAATATTTACAGGAGATTATATACACATGACAGGGCCACCTGGACCACTGTCAGAACCATCACTTAGTATAGATAGTAAATGGAGAACATATAATAAGCATAGAACACAACCAGCAATTACTGGCAAACACTGGACTCAGCATCATCCTGCAACATAAATCTTATTATGCACAGAATCACATTAGACGTGAAATATATTCTGCGCCAACCTCATTAGCCTAAACATATTAGACCATAACCTTCTAAGCATAACTCACCTTAGGAAAAAAATATCACAAGCATAAACCACAGTAGAGGAGAACTCAAACATAAATACAGTATGCAAAACCTCATAATCATAAACCACATTTAGAGGCTTAAAAGAGGGTGCATAAATCATACTACATAAATCACATTTCCTAGCACCACATGTATCACATTAGGGCCTGGCGCCCTACAAACCTAACCGTGCCCCTGGCCAACCGGCCTTCTCAAAGGGGCTCAAAATGCCCTATGTCCAAAGTGTCAGGGTGGCTGCCAATGCAGCAGAATCCATGTGAACAATTGCCCAGACCTAAACGTTGCAGCTGTCACTAAGTGCTGCACAGCTGTGAAAGTACGTGGCTTAAAGGCGGGCACTCAGCGGCACAGCTCCTCAGCTGCAGCGGCCCACAACAGCGATAGCAAGGATTTTTGTAGTACTGCAAATGCAGGCAATCAGGGGCACAGCTCCTCAGCTGCAGCTGCCCACAATAGTGGTAGCGATGGTTCTCGTAGGATGGGAAATGCAGGCACTCAGCGGCACAGCACCTCGGCAAGCGGCCCACAATAGCGATAGCAATGATTCTTGTAGGATGGCAAAGGCGGGCACACAGGGGCCACAGCTCCTCAGCTGCAGTGGCCCACAATAGCAATAGCGATGATTCTCGTAGGATGGCAAAGGCGGGCACTCAGCGCCACAGCTCCCTATCTACGGCGGCCCACAATAGCGATAGCGATGACTTTGGTAACACAGGCAAATGCGGGCTCTCAGAGGCAACTGCTCCTCAGCTGCGGCAGCCCAAAATAGCGATAACGATGACTTTGGTAACACAGGCAAAAGCGGGCTCTCAGCCGCCAACAGCTCCCCAGCTGCGGCAGCCCACAATAGCGATAACGATTACTTTCAGTCCGCGTTCACCGCAGTAGAACCAGAGGATCTGGAATTCTCAACAGAGGCCTCACCTGAGAGGAGAATTCCCCTAATGTAGGAATCAGGACGGCTGATGGGTGAAGTCTAATGTCCCTGAGACTTCAGCAGGAGGTAAGCTCAATTCAGGCCCTTGGGTAGTTGCTTCAGCAAGATGGATGAAAGTTTCAAAGTCCTTTCCCTCTAGTTACACGAAGAGAGGTTCGTCTTCGCATCCAGAAGTAACAACCTTCTTCATCCAGAAAAGAAATAAAATATAGCGCTCACAGAGCGCAGGGAGCCATAGCTCCAAAAGCAAAAGTCCTCAGCAATCAAGGGGTAATGCAGGGCCCAGGGAGGCAAGCCCTCATGGCAGTTTCTCCTGGGCAGCAGCTTGCCCCAGCAGGATCAGGAACAGCACATCATTAGAAGAGCACCATGGAACTGAAAAATGTCATGGTGTCACAGCCCCTTTACTTATACCACCAAAAGACTTTGTTTTCAAAAGTCACAAGTCACTGAACCCAGCCAGAACCAGTTTTGTGTGGTCCTGGAGCACTTTGTTTACAAGGCTGCATCCTGCCTTTGAGGAAGAGGGGGTCTGCCATCAGCCGGACAATGGGAGGTGGAGCCATCATTCACCTTGCCAGGCACAGCCCTGCTCAGATCAAAGGGTCATCCCTCCCCATACTCCAACTGCAGATCTCTCTTTTCAACCCCCGTCAGGCTCAGCCTGCTCTGTCCCACCAAAACCAGACATGCAATTCACATCAGGCAGGAAGACACATAGCACAAATAAATGCCAACTTCTAAAAGTGGAATTTTTCACATAGTCCTAATAAATCTGCGCACACCATTGCGCAGCATTTATTCTCACAATTTCATACATACCATGCTTGACCATACTGCTACTCTCATAACAGGAATTACCACGGACACACACTGAGCAGGGAATCCCCCATGCATTTCTATGGGAGGGCAGGCCACTCTCACTCCCACTAAATGTAACAGAGAGTGCACACATTTTACACTGGACCACAGGGCTAAGGTGCCCAGCGGCCTAAAACCACACAGAGAAAAAGTCTGGGAGAAAAGCAAAAAGTTTTGGGGTGGTCCAACACAACCTCCTTCCAGCCAAAACGCAGGGTAGACCAATCACTATCTTGATGGGCTTCCCTGCTTCGCGTGATAGAACACCGACGCAGGCCAGGAATGCAGGGATACCCTCCAGTTCTACGCCACTCTGAACCCACGTAGTTCCCTTTGAAAAAAACACTCTCAGGCCCTACTAGACTACCCCACTGGTACTCCCTAGTTGTCCAGGACCAGACCCTAGGCCATCATGATGTCATTGGTCCTTGCCAAAGCACAGAGGGGGGGGGCAGTACCCCTGGCACATGATAGCCATTCTCCACTCTCCCTATCAGTGTAGTTCTAAACTACCACCGATCTTTCAACCTAGGGTCCGCTCCCTCAGGCTGACCAGAGGTCACAGGCGAAGAGTTTCCTCACCCTACCTCTACTTCTGGGGTTCCGCACTCTCCCAGGAGAAGCACCCACCAGAACACAACTCTCCCACCAGTTCAGGACCTCTCTCCATCAAACGGTCTACCACCTAGGATCCACATTTACCGGCTGCACCGGGATCAGAGGCTTGGACTCCCTCCCTCTGTACCCCCTTCCAGAGCCCTATACCCTCCATTCTGAAGAGCAGGGTCCCTTCACTTAAGATGTGCCCACCTATTCTCAGAGTAGTACTACCACACTCAGCCAGGGACCCTAAAGATCCCGACTAGGCCTGCACCACCCCTCTGGAGTGATACCCCTAGAAGGCAAACCGGACAGGACACTGATTACAGTTGCCCTGCCGTCCAGGTCAGAAAACACCTGCTCCTGGCTCCTCAACCCAGGGATGGTACCCTTTGGTCAGATGCCCGGTGAACCAGGAGTTCATAGGGAGTACACCTACCCCTCCCCCCCAAGGGTGACACATACCTAATATGTCGTGTGACAGTCTGCTTGGTGCAGAGCTCACGACCTCCTGTCCCTCCGACAGTGCGCGAAGATGCCCCAGGACAGAAGGGGCGTCACCATGGCCAATCCTTGGTGACTCAGCCCTACTGGCTGGCCCCTGACCCAATGGTTCTTCCACTGCGGACTCTTTCCCCATAAACCCATCAATCTGGACTTCCGCACCCTCCACTTAGGAGTGGCACTGCCAGACACCAGAACTGATGGAGGCCTGATTACAGACACTCCCAGCTTACCCAACACAGGGAGATCCCCCTCGAAGAACAGTCCGACAGGACAGACTAGGCTCCCTACCTGGTGTTCCCTCTATGAACCATCCAGTACTGGAGACTGAGGTTGAGGCTCGGAATACAGCCCAGTCTCACACCTTCCCCTGCGGGACACGATGTGAGGCCTTGCAACCTCCTCACGTACAAGGTCACCTAGCTGGGCTACTCTGAACCACTTCCACCACTCTGGGTTGGAAGACACTTGCACCATTGTTCTAGTATCCCTCCCCAATATAAACTCCCTATAACCACAGAACTTTCACACTCCGGAGTGTTGGTGCGACTCCGGAAAACAATTACGGGGCCTGTTCGGTCTGACAAAACATTTTGAACAGCTCTTTAACACCATTTACCGTGCTAACCAATCACTCAAACGTCCAGTGCATCACAACATTCATCTACACTCCCCTCCTAAGACTGCTGAGACAGCATCTTACTGCCACTGAATTTCAACATGTCCCCTTCTTAACCGAGAACCAGGTACCATACTCTGGGAACTGGGAATGGGACTTCCTGCTGTGGAAAATTGGCAGAGACTACTGTTAGCATGAGCTGAAACCATTTTGTTTTTAGCATCCATTTTAGTTAAGCCATGTGTTTGACATGTGATTCCCAGTCTTTGCTGTTGCCCGCTCCTCTATTTCGCCTGAGTCATCATCTATAATTAGCTCCTGCAGCACTGAGACTGAGTACTGCACATGCGCAGAGAGGCCTTAGCTGTTAGGATGCATCTGTCATTATTTAAATGTCAGGCTATTTTAACTGATGTCCGCAGCATTGTAGCTGCTCCCTTTCTGTTGATTAAGCAATTCTGATGTATCCTTGTATGTAACCGACTATTTGTGTGTACACTTGTACCGCCTCTTTTTGAGCCGCCATTCTTACTCTGCAGTAAAAGGTGTATATATAAGGCCCATGGTTTTTGTACTCCATGTGCTGCCTCATATTGCCTGAGGGTTCTGTATCGATGTAGTTCCACTCATGAGTCCTAATAAAATACTTTCTTGTAATTACAGCTTCCATGCCAATCTCTACTTTGACAGTGTAAAGACCAGTGCGCAAAAGGGAGAACCCCTGCACCAGGTGGGCTCCTGAAAAGGCTCACCCCCACAAATTGGCGCCCGTTACCTGGGGCTCAATTGGCGACTCGGATGCCAGGCGGAGTGGTCTTGATGGAGGTTAGGAATCTCGCTAAGGATGTACACTGCATGAGGAGGCCCTTGTCTTTGCAGGCTGAAGTGCTTTTCCGATTTTCCCGATTCTACCCTCCAGGTGGTGCCAGTCTTCGACTGGGATCCCTTTTGGCGTTCGTCTTACAGTGACCATTTGGTCGATTAAGAGTTTGGCAATTGGAGGCTGGAAACTTTTGCCTGGTAAAATCACTAAATGTGACGCTTTTTGTTTGGATTTGCCTGGCCAAGATTCTGGTTTGGTTTGTGTATATATAAATTGCAATTTATGTAGGCAAGTAATGTAGAGATTTTTCTCAAATCTTTTGAATTCTTGAACAGTACAATATTCGTGTTAAGTACCACTTCATCATAATATTATATATACTATAATATTTTTGGCATGCCTGTTTCAAGCACGCTTCGAAGGATGTGTTGCTTTCTTGGAGGTACCAATATGGATTTAGAACAAAATCAGCCGGCTCCCCCCGAGGGGACACCAAATAGGGATATGTACATTAAAAATGGTATTTCTTCCACAATGTATATAGTGCACTATGTAATAAATATACTAAGCAGGATCCGGATTTATGATGGCCAATACATGGGTCATTCAATATTAGAAAAATTCAGTATGTGGAATATGGATGAAGGAAGCGCACGAGAGAGTGAGGCAAAAGCAAGTTTTAGCAGACAAATAACAGCGCAAAAACATCTATCTGAAAGCGCAGCAAAGTAAAAATAAAGAAACTAGGGCAATAAAAGAAAAAGAGGATAGGGAGCACAATTTACAGGTAAATAGCCAATACCCTGTTGGGCGTCCTCTCTATCCTCTACTTAATAAACCACAGGATGATTCAATTTTGTTTGATCGATCTCTGCCACCATATACTTTTCCTTCTGCCCCCGAAGATGGTTCTGATGATGAAAATTCTTTCCCAGATCACACAGAGACAGAGTTAGACCCTAAATGACAGGCTCGTTTTTTTTTTACTGCTGACTGTGCAGCCACTCTCAGATCTGCTGCTCGTAAGGCAGCTCGTGGTGATGCCTCTGCTCCAGACATTGTAGCAGATATGCAACAATGGACGAACTCAGAGCAGGTATATTTTACAGAGTCGTTTACTGGAGATGTAATTGCAAATTTTTATTAAACATTCCACAGACTTAGAGCCTGTTGATATAAAACGTCATCATAAACAATTGAGAGATGGTCTTTTTCTCCCTTCCCATGTGGCCGATTTAATTAGACGTGTGGTTAAACTACGAACTGATGCGTTCCGTTTGCGAGAGGAGAAAAAAGGTAGCTGCTGCAGCTGAAAAAACAGCTCAGACACCCATGCCGCAGGAGGAAGTTCCAGGAACAGATAAGGATACTGTATTTCAGGGGAAACCAATGTTTGAAGTTTCGCCTTAATATGTCCCTCCTAGGTGTGCAGGTACAAGTGATAATAAAGATGCAGCAGATGAAACATGATATTTTGTTTACAATTGGGTTTATACTCCTTGGAGTAGAGCGGATGTCATGACGCTTAAAGCTGCCTTGTGCAAAAACAACAGTTGATGGGACAGAATGCTGAACAATGTCATACATTCACCCCAGTACGGAGATCTGGGCCTAAATCCATCATTTATTTGCTCACTATGCCATTCCAGTTTGAACCCAGCCCTTTGCAAATCAGTCTTGACCCGATGCCTCATGGAAACAGTCCAGCCCGAACTGCCAAGCCAGGTCCTCCCTGGACTGGAAACAAGCATTCTAGGACCGGTTTTGAGGTTTCACCCCTCTTCAACCAGGATATCTTGATTCCAGTGGCATGGAGAGCACGGGACCCACGTCTGGGCATAGCTGTACCACTCGGGGTGACAAATGCAAAAACAACAGCTGATGGACAGAATGCAGGAAAATGTCATACATTCACCCCAGTACAGAGATCTGGGCCTGCAGGACACCACCGAAGATGCCCTCAACGGAAAGAAAAAATGCGCACCATCAGCCTCCTGGTGATGCAGCACTGGTATTTGTTGGACTTAATGAGCACAATGGAAGGGTGTGTATGCGCCAAGACAGGTACAGCGTGCTGTACTTTCATCCCCATTAAAGACCTATACAATGGCACACTGTCAATCGCCAGCCAAACACTGCACAACCTACAGCAGGTCATGATTAAAGAAGGAGGTGCCCCAAACATAGAATTGTTCACAGGTTTGTTTACCTGGGCACCAAGGTGGATTGCAGACTTATGCAAAGCCTTGTTACCAGTGGTTGTAATCCTGCTCTTGCTGGGATGCAACCTTCAACTAATATGTGCATGTGTGAAGAAGGCTACCCAGAAAACAGGGGGAATACACCCGATTAGGACAGCCAATGCCAGGGGAAACGCTTGTACCACAAGCCAGACAGAGCAACCGTCCATGCTCAAGACACTCAATTAGATGGGGGAATGTTAGCTTTGGATTAATTTATAGAAAGATCCCGCTCTTAGGAGTCCAGCACACCACAGAGCAACTGTTGCCTGTGGTACCTAAATTCACCATAAACACTTGTTACGGTTTCAGAGTGACACTTTATTCGATCAACATAAAACAGTGGCCCTCTGATCACCCCTAGCACTTCATGTGATGGAGACACAAGGGGCCAGATGTATGACCATGACAATTTGTGACTCGTGAATTGCTCTTGATTGCGAATTGCAATTTGAGAGTTGGAAAATGCCATGTACAACAGTGTCTGAGACACTGTTAGCGATTCCCAATGGGGCCGCAAATTGCATGCCTCATGAATATTAAAGGCACTCACAATTTGCAAACCCATTGGGAATGGCTGGCCCTCCCAGGGATGGTGGCCTGCTGGATTCAGCAGACCTCCATGTCTGGTACTGCTTTTAAATAAAGCAGTTTTTTTTTAAGCAGCCTGTTTTCCTTAAAGGAAAAGGGAATGCATTTCAGAAAAAGAAAAATGAAACGTTTGTGTTTCTTTTTTAAGGGCAGGTGGTGTTCCCTGGGACCCCTAAAAATATTTACCCCTGCATTTGCCAACGGGACCCCTTCCCTTCATTTTTTAAAGGCAGGGAGTGGCCCCTGACACCCTTAAAAAGTATTTTCCCCTGCATTTGCAATGGGGAACCCGTTTGCGAATGGGTTACCACCCTCGTGACGAGGGTGGTACATTACAAGTGTTTTGCGAAAGCAATTGTGGATGCAATACATTCTTACATAGGATAACGAGTAGCTATTAGGAAGGGACGCCCTTGGGTCAGCCCTTCCTAATAGCGAGTTGCAAATCCTATCTAGCGAGTCGCAAAAAAATTACGACTTGCTACATAGGGTTTGTACATGGCCCTATAGTATTTTGCATGCGGAGAACGGGTCGCGTTTGCGCATGCAAAATAGGGACGCCCATCTGGCCCCAGATATGGAACAAGTCTCAACACACCTGGAAGATTGCAGCAGTAAATCTCATATGGCCCCAGGAAGTAATACCTAAAGGTACAAGTCTGATGCACACACTCATAAACAAAATTAAATGCACAGCAGAGAGCCTTCATTCTCACTAAAGACGATGCCAGAGCAGCCGGTCAGTTGCACTCATCAGATTAAGCCCAAACAATGCCTAGCAATAAGCGAGATAATACACACAACACACCCAGCCACCTGGACCACCTCAGAATGTGACTTTCAGTTGCTATTCATGGTCCCTTCTATCAGAGGGGGATCAAACATGTAAAGACAATTTATGACCCACTGTGCCAGTATTTCCTGCCCAAAGGTGGACAAGCTTCACTTTATTGCACCGGGTGCACAGTATAAAGCATGCCATGTACCTAATGCAAAGGGAATTTCAGCACGCAGAGATGTGGCTGCTGTCCATGACCATTATTGTTTAATTAAATTTAAACTGTTCCTGATTACCAAGCCTTGCTGTTCCCCTTTTTGATAATGTGAAACTGCTTCAACACAGCAATGGTTACAATATTCCACATTATCTGCAGTTAAGGAACATCTATATTTCCTTTCTGATGACATGGATTTACAAGATTTCTTGTTGGGTCCTAGGTCACCACATTCTAAAAGATTCATATACACTACTTACAATGAACTGTGGAAGCTGCTGAACGCTTAAGATAAATTGACAGGATTATTTTGGAAAATTCATTGGCTGTTGTGGACAATGGCATGACAGCATGGCCAAATCATATATAATCTTTAAATAATATTCTATCTTATGCATTCTATGTTACACTGAATGACACATCTCTCTTACAGGATGGACAAAGTCAACTGAGAACGATTATGGAATTGAGTGGAAATTGCAGGTTTTAAAATCAAACCGTGTGCCTTAGAAATGTCTAAACACAACAGAATTGTTTTTGTCTTAAAATTTAACACACACACAAAGACTGATGCAAAAAAAACAAGCATTTGCAATGCAATAGGGCTCGCATTAGTAAAGTTAGAGGTATTAGTATTGTAAATAACACATTTTTTATTTATGTTTTTGTTTTGAAAATAGCGAAATTAATAACTTTGTCATTTACAATGCCAATATTGTTAACTTTTGCAAACGTGACACCTATAGCATTTGTAATGCAATATGTGTTGTATTTACATGACTTAGATGTATTAATATTACAAGTACTCTCCACTAAAGTAAGGCAGTCTAGCGCCAAGTGTTGGTATTTTGTGGATGAACATTCAGCAGGCACGCTGAGAAGTGCTGGTAATGTCCCATTTAAGGTATGTAGGAGAGTAGGGTCTGCTATCCTATGGTCACCCCAAATTTTTGCTTTTTGCTTCACTGGTTTTCGACTACTGAGGCTGTGGGCCTGCTGATCAGACCCCCAGCCTGCTGTTCTCTCACTAAATTAATGATACATGTGCTATAGGCACATACCACAATTGGAAATGGACTCCTTGTCAGCCCCTGTATAATGCACTATAGGTGCCCAGGGCATAGGGGCCACCAAGGCCTACCAGGGGCTGCAGCATATCTTTTGCCACCCCTGGCTGGTTCTTAAATTGACACAACTGGCTGATCACTCAGCTGGGGTAAGGTGGTGTAATCACCCCTTACTTAGATATAGTATACCTATATCTAAACCTATATCTGGACACATATAAACCTGTGAGCCACTCCTATGGAAGGCCTCATCAATCCTGGAGGCAGAGTGCGTGGTTTAATGTGAGATGGAGCTCTAGCATGAGCTGAGCCTGTCTGCAGCTGTCGGGAACAACTCCCTAAGCTGTTTCAGGATAATGCCATACCATATACTCTTAAGTGCCTTATAATCCTCGCGGTTATATAGCAACTCTGGTTTGGCTTTATCAAAACATGTCGTGTAAGGTGTCATACGATTTGGAATACTATCCCCTCGCCAGTTCTGGCGACGGGGATAGCATTCCACCCCTCTAGAGGGGTAAGACATGTTCCTTTACTTTAATGCGGTTAATTTCTAAAAGGGCCTTAGATCCACAAATGGATGCCTCTGCCACAGACAAGAGTCTGGACCCCTGCAGCTGACCGAAACTCAGCCAAATGGGGCCTGGACAAAGGGTTTCCTGCCACAGGAGGGTGTCACCACCCTCCAGACAGGAGATAGTGGATTGTAGCAGGGAGGTCTGAAAGAAACCAGACACTGCCTGGGGCGCACAAGGCTGCCCCTTGCATAATCCAGCCAAACCGGTTCTGGGGCACTCCAGCCCTCGTGCCAGGGCGGCCTGGATCAAAGGAAAGGGGTGTATCCACCCCCTTCCTGGGTCCCACCCATAGGGGGGGACCTAGCAGGTAATCACGCCCCCCAGATTCGAATAAGAGTGGGAGCAGTGCCAATGCACTTCAGATTTCCTGGAAGAAACATAAGAAACGAAATTCTGGACCCTTCGACATCCTACTCAACGTGGAAGCCCGAAGAATCTCCCTTGTGGTCAAGGAGTGACCACCCTGCACCAGCAGGCACCATCCAGCCCTCGACGTCTACTTTGTTGCAGTTCCCGCCGGAACTCGAGCAACAGAGATCGACGAGATCAAGCTTGCCTGCCTTCCAACAGCCCGATCCACAGTCCCTGCAGAGCTGAGACCCGTGGAGGCGACCGGAAGTGTGGGGCACGCCATCTTGAATTGACCACGAGACGCTGACCGTGCAGCCCACGAGTGACCCTAGAAGCTGTGCACCGGGGTTTGAGAAGCCCCAACCCTGAGCCACTCTTGCACCGAAGCTCACCCCTCTACACTCATCGAGTGCTGCGTGGGGCCCTTCTGCTACTTTTGGCTCAACGCGTTGGCCCGGTCACTTGCCAGCCGGCTAGTGGCCCCTGTGCCGACGAAAACTTGAAACCGACTTGTGAATCTGGTTGCTCCAGATCTGCACCAGCTCCCCTGAAAAGGAGCCCCCACTCTGACCTTCCTGGTTCGAGTGAGAAGCAATCTCCCGGTTCCGCGTGGATTGCTTTTGCCAAGTGTTGTTTGCTCCAATCTTGAAGCCGACAGCGCCGACGGCGAGAGCCTGCGTGGGACAGATCGTGACCTGCTCCTGGACGTCGTAGATGCCCCAGAGCCCACGTGACAGCGGAGAGAAGCACCTCGACAGCGACCTGATTGCGCCCGACATTGCCTGGTTCCGTCCTGGTTCCACCCTGGTCACTGCTGAGTGACCCAGACTCTGTCCCCTCTGCTTTCAGGTACTTTTCGACTCGAGTCCACCCTTGGACTCCACCGGACACTTTTCTTTCACCCCGCCTGCAGCCCTTTCAGCTTCAAGCACCAAGAGCCTGCGTGACGAAACCCGACTCAACTTCGACCCTGTGCACCCGCTTCCTGTGGGTGAGGTAACTTTGCTCCGCCGGTGTTCCCACACTGGTACACATCTCTAGGGTCTGTGTCTTAAGTTTTGTTCCTCTAGGTTCAGCGGAAGTGTCCTTAAACTTTAACTTTGTAACTTTTACGCACCATTGGTTAACATTGGTGCATGCGTGCGCTTTCCGCACTGCTCCCGAATCCCGTGGGCCTCTACCGACTTCAGCACTGCTTGTCCTGACTGCTCCCAGCGATTCCCTAGGCCCTAGGCCTAACCACTGTTCGATTGGTATCTCTTATACCACTTGTTTAGTATATGGTTTGAGTGGCCACCCGCCCTCATCCATAATTGTGCAACTTTGTATGTTTAAACTGTGCTTTTGATTTAACGCTTGTGCCCCTTTGTTCATAAAGAATACTGGGGATTGTTTTTAGTAATAAACACATATATTTTTATAATATATACTTGTGTGGTGTCCTTTCATTTGATATTACAGGATTGTATGTGGTAAAACAGCTCGCTTAACACGACCTCTTAAGTTAAGCCTTTAGGCTGCTTAGTCCATGCTATCCCTAGGATAGCTTGTCTAACAAGGTTGACTTACAACCTGACACCATAAGGGATTGTTTGGTCTGATAATAGGTGGTTCCAGAATTGGAAACATCACCTATCAGGCCAACTTCTCACATTGGTGAGCAGCGGTGCGGATTTGAGCTTGCTGTTGTTTTACCATTGCAATCTTTTTATCAAATTGAAAGATCACATCAAGTACCTCTAGGTACATATAAATCAAAAGCTTAGCATATTAAGTTCTACTGAACTTAGTAGTTGTAGATTAAAGGGATTAGCACACCCTGACTACAACTCACTAGTAAGGTACAGTAGGAAAACACTTAGTGTAGGTAGGTGCATCACTTACACCACACTAGAGTCATGTCTGACACAGGAAAAGCCTCAGGGTCTACTCCTGTGACAGTTGACCTTACCCAGGCAACTTCCAGCTATGACAAACTAACCCGAAAGGACTTGATTGCCTTGTGCAAATCAAGGGGGTTAAAAAGGGGCAGAAGCCCCACCTGTCCAATCCTGATAGCCATTCTAGAACAGGATGACTTAGAAAGGGCGAAGGGAATTCCCCTAGGGTCAGGAAATGGAGAGAACCCACCTGTAACTGGTACCCCTCAGGAGGAAGAAGGAGAAGAGGGGGATGAGGACTCAGAGGTTGAGGACACAGAAGACCAGGATCAGGAGGGTAGCCAGGTTGGAGTTGCCAGGCTTAGCCAGGCCAACTTAAACCTACTGGGGAATGGAGAGGGCCAGCACCTCCCCAGACCCTATAGCATTCTCCCAGGCAACAGAAGAGTGAGATCCCCCTCAGGGGACTCCCATATTTCTAGTGCCTCCAGAGAATCACAGAGAGGCATGACTGCTTCTCAAAAGCTAGAGCATAGGGCCAGAATGAGGGCTGTCAAACTCCAGATAGAGAGGGAGGAGGTAGCCTTGGCTCAAGCTAGACTTGCCTTGGCAAGAGAGCAGAAATTGAGTGGCTTAGATGCCACTGGTGGCAGCAATATTCCTAAAGAAAAAGACAGGGGCTATGATAATAGAAACCTGACAAAAATTGTGCCCCCCTACAAGGAAGGGGATGACATCCACAAATGGATGACTGCTCTGGAGAGAGCCTGCATGGTACAGCAGGTTCCTCAGGATCAGTGGGCTGCAATTTTATGGTACTCCTTTTCTGAGAAAGGGAGGGACAGGCTCCTCACAGTTAGACCTGAGGATGCCAAAAACTACACTGTCTTGAAGAGTGCTCTTATTGAAGGGTTTGGCCTAACCACTGAGCAATACAGGTTGTTGTTCAGAGACACCCAAAAAGCACAGACTCAAGACTGGACTGATTTCGTTGAGTGTGCCACTAAGGCTTTGGAGGGTTGGTTGCAGGGAAGTAAAGTTTCAGACTATACAGGATTGTACAATCTTATAATGAGAGAACAGATCCTTAATAACTGTACAAACCAGCTGTTGCATCAATACCTTATTGACTCTGATCTGACCTCTCCCCAAGAATTGGGAAAGAAGGCAGACAAATGGGTCAGAACAAGGATTAAGCAGAAACCCCAGAACCAAGGTGGTGACCAGAAGAAAACAGACCAGAAGGGTGGAAATCAGAAAGATAAAGATAAAGAAAAAGACCAGAAGTCTTCAGGCCCCCAAACTAATAGTAAGGAGGGTGGTTCCCAAAATGGAAACAAGAAGAAGAATAATAAAGGTCCAAAGACACCTTGGTGTAATACCTGCAAATCAGTTTCACACTGGGGCAGTGAATGCACTAAGGCAAATCCAGTCTCCACCACTCCAGCTCCTAAAGCAACTGCAACCCCTAGTACAGTAAGCAGTGGTGGAACACAGTCCAAGGGTGTAGCTGGGTTGACCCTGGGTATTGAAGTAGGATCTGGCCTAGTCAGAATCCCTACACAGGCAGTTCTCTTATATGATGTGGACATAGATTTGCCCACTGCAGTAAGTCCCAGTAACCTGGGCAAATATAGGCAGACTCCCTTAATTAATGAGAAACTGGCTCAAGCCTACAGGGACACATGTGCCAGTGTCACAATGGTGACACCTGACTTTGTGGACCCTGGACAGATTGTACTAGGTGAGAGTTACCTAGTGACCAATGCAAGCAACTCCACTACTTCCCATAGTGTGGCAGTTGTGAACTTCTCCTGGGGAGGGGTAGATGGCCTAAAGAAAGTTGTTGTGAGTGCAGACCTACCAGTAGACTGTCTGTTAGGCAATGATCTTGAAAGCTCAGCTTGGTCAGAAGTAGAGTACAGGACTCATGCAGAAATGCTAGGGATTTCAGAGCATGTCCTTGCCATGACAAGGGCTCAGGCTAAGAAGTGCCTTCCTGAACCAGTGGTGGATCTTGGAACAATAGACCAACCACAACCCAAGAGAAGGAGCAAGAGAGGAAAGGCTGAGCCTTCCACCTTGCCCCAGGTTGAGGATCAAGTTTCAGAGGAAACTGATTCTGCAGTCCAAGAGGAGACTGTCTCTGAGGAACTTGAACCTGACCAGGTTGAGTTTCTGGGGACAGGGGGACCCTCAAGGGCAGACCTGAGGCAGGCTCAATTAGATTGCCCTTCCCTTGAACCCCTCAGACAGCAGGCTGCTGCTGAGGCTGCTGGGGATGCCCAAGGTACCCATACTGTGTATTGGGATGATGGACTCCTTTACTCAGAGGCTAGAGACCCCAAGCCTGGCATGACTAGGAGGTTGGTTATACCTCTGCAATTTAGGGGGTTCCTCCTTACCTTGGCCCATGATATTCCCCTTGCAGGACACTTAGGCCAGAACAAGACGTGGGACAGGCTTGTTTCACACTTTCACTGGCCTCATATGTCAGAAAATGTCAAGGAGTTTTGTCGCTCCTGTGTCACTTGCCAAGCCAGTGGTAAGTCAGGTGGCACAACAAAGGCCCCCCTAATACCACTACCTGTGGTGGGGGTCCCCTTTGAAAGAGTTGGAATTGATATTGTGGGTCCCATGGACCCCCAAACAGCATCTGGGAACAGATTTATACTGGTGGTAGTGGATCATGCCACCAGGTATCCAGAGGCTATTCCCCTGAGGACCACCACAGCACCTGTGGTGGCAAAAGCCCTCATTGCAGTTTTCTCAAGAGTGGGCTTCCCAAAGGAGGTGTTATCAGATAGGGGCACCAATTTTATGTCCAGCTATCTGAAAGCAATGTGGAAGGAGTGTGGGGTAAACTACAAGTTTACCACCCCCTACCATCCCCAGTGCAATGGGCTTGTGGAGAGATTTAACAAGACCCTTAAAGGCATGATAAAAGGATTACCAGAGAAGCTCAGGCGGAAATGGGACATTCTTTTACCTTGCCTGCTCTTTGCTTACAGAGAGGTCCCACAGAAGGGGGTTGGCTACAGCCCTTTTGAACTTTTGTTTGGCCACCCTGTGAGGGGTCCATTGTGTTTGGTGAAGGAAGGATGGGAGTTACCTCTCAAAAAGCCTAAGCTAGACATAGTGGACTATGTACTTGGTCTCCGCTCCAGGATGGCTGAATACATGGAAAGAGCATCCAAAAACCTGGAGGCCAGCCAAGAATTACAAAAAGCTTGGCATGACCAAAAGGCTGTACTGGTAGAGTTCCAACCAGGACAGAAGGTGTGGGTACTGGAGCCAGTGGCCCCAGCAGCACTCCAGGACAAATGGAGTGGACCCTATCCTATCATTGAGAAGAAGGGAGAAGTCACTTACTTGGTTGACTTTGGAACACCCAGGAGCCCTCACAGGGTAATCCATGTGAATCGTTTGAAAGCATTTGTGGACAGGGAGGACATGAGCTTGCTCATGGCCACAGATGGGGATCAGGAGGAAGAGAGTGACCCTCTCCCAGACCTGCTTTCTCAGAACCCTGATGATGGGTCAGTTGATGGAGTAGCCTTGGCAGGCAGCCTCACTGACCAGCAACAGGTGGACTGCAGACAAGTTTTGCAGGCCCACAGGCATTTGTTTTCACTCACACCCAGGCAGACTGACTGGTGTACCCATGTGGTGGACACTGGTGACAGTCTGCCTGTGAAGAATAAGATCTACAGGCAACCTGACCATGTCAGGGATTGCATCAAGGCTGAGGTGCAAAAGATGTTAGAGCTTGGAGTGATTGAGCAATCAGAGAGCCCATGGGCCAGCCCAGTAGTCCTTGTGCCAAAACCTCATACCCAAGATGGAAAGAGAGAAATGAGATTTTGTGTGGACTACAGGGGTCTCAATGCTGTCACTAGGACAGATGCTCACCCCATTCCAAGAGCAGATGAGCTCATTGACAGATTGGCTTCTGCCAAGTTTCTGAGCACATTTGATCTGACAGCTGGCTACTGGCAAATCAGACTAGCTGAGGAGTCAAAAGCCAAAACAGCATTCTCTACCCCTAGTGGACATTATCAGTTTGTGGTAATGCCCTTTGGTTTGAAGAATGCACCTGCCACTTTTCAAAGGTTGGTGAACCAAGTCCTTACTGGGTTGGATGACTTTTGTGCAGCATATATAGATGATATTGCTGTCTTTAGCTCCACCTGGGAGGATCACCTGATCCACCTGAAAAAAGTTCTGGAGGCCCTGCAAAAGGCAGGCCTGACTATCAAGGCCACCAAGTGCCAGATAGGGCAGAGTAAGGTTGTATACCTGGGCCACCTAGTAGGTGGAGGTCAGGTTCAGCCACTGGAGAGCAAAATCCAGGCCATACAGGACTGGGCTCCTCCAGTTACCCAGACACAAGTCAGAGCCTTCTTGGGCCTGACTGGGTATTACAGAAAGTTTGTGAAAAACTATGGGTCTATAGTGACACCATTAAATGACTTGACATCCAAGAAGATGCCAAAAAAGGTTCAGTGGACAGTTAGCTGTCAAAAGGCATTTGATGACCTGAAGAAGGCCATGTGCTCTGCACCTATCCTGAAGAGTCCTGACTACTCCAAACAGTTCATTGTACAGACAGATGCTTCTGAGTTGGGGGTGGGAGCTGTGCTCTCACAACTTAATCAAGATGGTCAAGACCAGCCCATTGCTTTCATTAGCAGAAGGCTGACCCCTAGAGAGAAACGTTGGTCAGCCATTGAGAGGGAGGTCTTTGCTGTGGTTTGGGCCGTGAAGAGGTTGAGGTCCTACTTGTTTGGAACTCACTTCCTAGTTCAGACAGACCATAAGCCCCTCTTATGGCTCAATCAGATGAAGGGTGAAAATCCCAAACTGCTCAGGTGGTCCATTTCCCTACAGGGGATGGACTTTACAGTGGAGCACCGCCCAGGGACTGACCATGGTAATGCAGATGGTCTCTCCAGGTACTTCCACTTAGAACATGAAGACTTATCTGGTCAAGGTTAGTTTAATGTCCCTGCGTTTGGGGGGGGGGGGGGTTGTGTAGGAGAGTAGGGTCTGCTATCCTATGGTCACCCCAAATTTTTGCTTTTTGCTTCACTGGTTTTCGACTACTGAGGCTGTGGGCCTGCTGATCAGACCCCCAGCCTGCTGTTCTCTCACTAAATTAATGATACATGTGCTATAGGCACATACCACAATTGGAAATGGACTCCTTGTCAGCCGCTGTATAATGCACTATAGGTGCCCAGGGCATAGGGGCCACCAAGGCCTACCAGGGGCTGCAGCATATCTTTTGCCACCCCTGGCTGGTTCTTAAATTGACACAACTGGCTGATCACTCAGCTGGGGTAAGGTGGTGTAATCACCCCTTACTTAGATATAGTATACCTATATCTAAACCTATATCTGGACACATATAAACCTGTGAGCCACTCCTATGGAAGGCCTCATCAATCCTGGAGGCAGAGTGCGTGGTTTAATGTGAGATGGAGCTCTAGCATGAGCTGAGCCTGTCTGCAGCTGTCGGGAACAACTCCCTAAGCTGTTTCAGGATAATGCCATACCATATACTCGTAAGTGCCTTATAATCCTCGCGGTTATACAGCAACTCTGGTTTGGCTTTATCAAAACATGTCGTGTAAGGTGTCATACGATTTGGAATACTATCCCCTCGCCAGTTCTGGCGACGGGGATAGCATTCCACCCCTCTAGAGGGGTAAGACATGTTCCTTTACTTCAATGCGGTTAATTTCTAAAAGGGCCTTAGATCCACAAATGGATGCCTCTGCCACAGACAAGAGTCTGGACCCCTGCAGCTGACCGAAACTCAGCCAAATGGGGCCTGGACAAAGGGTTTCCTGCCACAGGAGGGTGTCACCACCCTCCAGACAGGAGATAGTGGATTGTAGCAGGGAGGTCTGAAAGAAACCAGACACTGCCTGGGGCGCACAAGGCTGCCCCTTGCATAATCCGGCCAAACCGGTTCTGGGGCACTCCAGCCCTCGTGCCAGGGCGGCCTGGATCAAAGGAAAGGGGTGTATCCACCCCCTTCCTGGGTCCCACCCATAGGGGGGGACCTAGCAGGTAATCACGCCCCCCAGATTCGAATAAGAGTGGGAGCAGTGCCAATGCACTTCAGATTTCCTGGAAGAAACATAAGAAACGAAATTCTGGACCCTTCGACATCCTACTCAACGTGGAAGCCCGAAGAATCTCCCTTGTGGTCAAGGAGTGACCACCCTGCACCAGCAGGCACCATCCAGCCCTCGACGTCTACTTTGTTGCAGTTCCCGCCGGAACTCGAGCAACAGAGATCGACGAGATCAAGCTTGCCTGCCTTCCAACAGCCCGATCCACAGTCCCTGCAGAGCTGAGACCCGTGGAGGCGACCGGAAGTGTGGGGCACGCCATCTTGAATTGACCACGAGACGCTGACCGTGCAGCCCACGAGTGACCCTCGAAGCTGTGCACCGGGGTTTGAGAAGCCCCAACCCTGAGCCACTCTTGCACCGAAGCTCACCCCTCTACACTCATCGAGTGCTGCGTGGGGCCCTTCTGCTACTTTTGGCTCAACGCGTTGGCCCGGTCACTTGCCAGCCGGCTAGTGGCCCCTGTGCCGACGAAAACTTGAAACCGACTTGTGAATCTGGTTGCTCCATATCTGCACCAGCTCCCCTGAAAAGGAGCCCCCACTCTGACCTTCCTGGTTCGAGTGAGAAGCAATCTCCCGGTTCCGCGTGGATTGCTTTTGCCAAGTGTTGTTTGCTCCAATCTTGAAGCCGACAGCGCCGACGGCGAGAGCCTGCGTGGGACAGATCGTGACCTGCTCCTGGACGTCGTAGATGCCCCAGAGCCCACGTGACAGCGGAGAGAAGCACCTCGACAGCGACCTGATTGCGCCCGACATTGCCTGGTTCCGTCCTGGTTCCACCCTGGTCACTGCTGAGTGACCCAGACTCTGTCCCCTCTGCTTTCAGGTACTTTTCGACTCGAGTCCACCCTTGGACTCCACCGGACACTTTTCTTTCACCCCGCCTGCAGCCCTTTCAGCTTCAAGCACCAAGAGCCTGCGTGACGAAACCCGACTCAACTTCGACCCTGTGCACCCGCTTCCTGTGGGTGAGGTAACTTTGCTCCGCCGGTGTTCCCACACTGGTACACATCTCTAGGGTCTGTGTCTTAAGTTTTGTTCCTCTAGGTTCAGCGGAAGTGTCCTTAAACTTTAACTTTGTAACTTTTACGCACCATTGGTTAACATTGGTGCATGCGTGCGCTTTCCGCACTGCTCCCGAATCCCGTGGGCCTCTCCCGACTTCAGCACTGCTTGTCCTGACTGCTCCCAGCGATTCCCTAGGCCCTAGGCCTAACCACTGTTCGATTGGTATCTCTTATACCACTTGTTTAGTATATGGTTTGAGTGGCCACCCGCCCTCATCCATAATTGTGCAACTTTGTATGTTTAAACTGTGCTTTTGATTTAACGCTTGTGCCCCTTTGTTCATAAAGAATACTGGGGATTGTTTTTAGTAATAAACACATATATTTTTATAATATATACTTGTGTGGTGTCCTTTCATTTGATATTACAGGATTGTATGTGGTAAAACAGCTCGCTTAACACGACCTCTTAAGTTAAGCCTTTAGGCTGCTTAGTCCATGCTACCCCTAGGATAGCTTGTCTAACAAGGTTGACTTACAACCTGACACCATAAGGGATTGTTTGGTCTGATAATAGGTGGTTCCAGAATTGGAAACATCACCTATCAGGCCAACTTCTCACAAGGTAGATTGGGCATATTGTACTAAAAATAATTTTCTTTTAAAGGTTGAGCAAACTTGCTTTGAAGTACTCCTAAAACCACATCACATGTGTATGTGGCACTACTCGAGCCTGGTCTGTGGTGTTGAAAGAGAGAAAGAAAGTGAAAGAAAAAAAGAGAGAAAGAAAGAGAGAAAGAGAAAGCAAGAGAACGCAGGGGAAAGCGAGAGAAAGAAAGAAAGTGACAGAAAGAAAGAGAAAGGAGAAAGAAAGAAAAAGAAAGAAAGGAGAAAGAAAGAGAAAAGGAAAGAGAAAGAAAGAAAGAAAGAAAGAGAAAGCAAGAGAGAGAACGAAAAAAGAGAGAAAGAAACAGAGAAAGAGAGAAAGAAAGAGAAAGAGAGGAAGGAAGAAAAAAGGAAGGAAGGAAGGAAGACAGACATTGGTGTGGTAGCTAGTATGTGCTGAGTGATTGAGAACTGAGCTGGTGTCTGGTAAGATGGACACCCACGTGGGCTGCTGGGCCAACTTGTTGTTACAGGCTCAGAGGGACAGCCTCAGCAGACTCCAGGTTTCACTGTGGGCATTTCGAAGTGCCAGGCTGCATTTTAACTCGGGCTAACGTCATTTCAATTGAAAGGCAGACATTCAGGAAGCAGCTCATCTCCTCGCTCTACAAATTACTAAATGACTCTACCAACAAGTCAAAAAAACATTATCGAAGTAAGCGCCGTAAAAGAACAAAATAGAAGTCGACCTGCCCTGGAATTTGAAGCCCTGTTGATGAATTAAAATTCCAACCGCTTCGCTCGAGGCTTAGTTAAAACCGACAATATTTGTAGGTGACCCCCGTTAGCTATCACCAACAAGCTCTCGGCATTGCTGTCAGAGACGCGCGTGCGCTGGGGAGGGCTATTAAATGAAGTGGACGGAGAGGAGCTGAAGCAAAAAAGCCAGATGCCAGCTCGCGGCTCCTTTGATGTTGTCAGTGGCCGCACGGCTCACTGAGAACATCAAAGGAGCCGCGAAAGTGTGGCAAATGGTGTGCGATGTGCCCGTGATGTGCCCCAAATTATGCCCAGAACTTTAAGTTTAATTCACAGATAAGGCACGTATAAGGCACAACTGCCCATCAAATCTGGCACAAGGTTAGCCAACTCACCCCCACACACACACACAAAGCTTCTCTGCAAAGCCCATGAGCAATGGTAGTGCTATGCTACTCAGCCACCAAAAGTTCAAGAGCTCTACTGAGAGGTAAAAGTACTCTCCACTAAAGTAAGGCAGTCTAGCGCAAAGTGTTGGTATTTTGTGGATGAACATTCAGCAGGCACGCTGAGAAGTGCTGGTAATGTCCCATTAAACGTAGATTGGGTATATTGTACTAAAAATAATTTTCTTTTAAAGGTTGAGCAAACTTGCTTTGAAGTACTCCTAAAACCACATCACATGTGTATGTGGCACTACTCGAGCCTGGTCTGTGGTGTTGAAAGAGAGAAAGAAAGTGAAAGAAAGAAAGAGAAAAAAGAAAGAAAGAGAGAAAGGGAAAGAAAGAAAGAGAAAGCAAGAGAACGCAGGGGAAAGCGAGAGAAAGAAAGAAAGTGAAAGAAAGAGAAAGAGAGAGAGAAAGAAAAAGAAAGAAAGAGAAAAGGAAAGAGACAGAGAGAAAGAAAGAGAAAGCAAGAGAGAGAACGAAAAAAGAGAGCAAGAAACAAAGAGAAAGAGAGAAAGAAAGAGAAAGAGAGGAAGGAAGAAAAAAAGGAAGGAAGGAAGAAAGAAAGACATTGGTGTGGTAGCTAGTATGTGCTGAGTGATTGAAAACTGAGCTGGTGTCTGGTAAGACGGACACCCACGTGGGCTGCTGGGCCAACTTGTTGTTACAGGCTCAGAGGGACAGCCTCAGCAGACTCCAGGTTTCACTGTGGGCATTTCGAAGTGCCAGGCTGCATTTTAACTCGGGCTAACGTCATTTCAATTGAAAGGCAGACATTCAGGAAGCAGCTCATCTCCTCGCTCTACAAATTATTAAATGACTCTACCAACAAGTCAAAAAAACATTATCGAAGTAAGCGCCGTAAAAGAACAAAATAGAAGTAGACCTGCCCTGGAATTTGAAGCCCTGTTGATGAATTAAAATTCCAACCGCTTCGCTCGAGGCTTAGTTAGTGAGTGGTAGAACAAGCCACAAACAAGCTCCTGGCATTGCTGTGGGGAGGGGGGGAAGAGAAATGCACGGCCGTGAAAGTGGCTCTCGGGGCGCATTCCTTTGAAGTGTCGGGTCTGATGCAATTATGCGAGGCAGGCTGGTTAGGAAGCAAATGGCAAGGGAGGGAGGCTGAGGCTTTGATGTGGGGAGTCACAAGTGAAGTGAATAATTAGGGGAGGAGAACTGGCAGGCTGATAGGCAGAAGGCTCAGGCAAGCTCGTGCACGAGGCGGCGTGCACTTCCCAAAATCCTCTGAGAGCCCTTGGCCTTAAGAAATGGTTTGACTGCATAAGGGCTCTTTTCCTATTCCTGCGGAATAGGAAAGGACGAGCCCTAAAAAGATGGAGGCTAACCATTCTACATAAGGTGGCTTTGTGATACATCTTAGTCAGGTATGGCAGTGTAGGCTAACCCAAGGTATCTGGCAAAGGGTACTCCCACTATGCTAGCAATCGTATAGATCGTGTTAGGTAGGAGTGGAATAATTTAATCATATAACCACACAGTAATGTTATAATGGTGAACTTGTTGCACTGATTCCGTTGGTAAAGCAGAACTGTTTGTTAGGACGACAGGACATCGGAGTTTAGGGACTGAGTCTCTCTACAACGTCAGTACTTGTCGGCCCAATCCTGGGAGCTCACAGTGCCTCACCTGATGCCTAATCTTTCCAGAGTAACAGGTGATTTCAGCAAGCCCAAAGGCACTGTGGGAACAGATCCTCCCCTTTTATTACTCACTTACTCACTCATGCATGACCATTCTAAACAGAAGAAAGACACAAAGAATGTTTACAATACATTTATTGAAACTATCATATTCTATTATTAAGCAAATGTGCTGCGATAATTAGACAGATGCAACTAAAAGTTATTACATTTACTAACTGATTGTATAGGACCAACATCCCAAGCATGGCAAATTACATATGTATCTAGTTCTACCCTTACAATGTGAGCATAGGGATACATTTGCGATCTCTGGGATTGGCCTAAGACCCCATACCTAGTGTAAGTAGTAAGATGGTCCGCATCATGAGTGTAAACTTAGTTTATGCAGGGCTGCATGTCGGGCACTGCTGTCATTCTAGAACAGTCCCCTCTGCCAGAATTCTCCTCTTTGCCCCCAAGGGGACGGAACACCATTTATATCATAAACCTATTGTGCTGGAGTTGCAGTTGTGCGACTGTGTGATGTCTAAATGTAAGGAGCTGTTGCTGGACGAGCAAAGAAAATAGTACACTATGTTATCTATCCCAAGCACCTTGTGTGAAATGTGTAGATGAAATCCCAAGAATAGTCTTTGAATAACAAACACATACAGCGTATTCTCAAAATAATATCACACACACAAATGTCTTATATGTGGTTATGCAGAGTGAGCTGAGACAGCCTAAAATGCAAAACTAAGGGAGAACCAAAGTGGACCCAAAAGGGAAAGCATTACATCTTTGTCTTTTATACCATTCTTTTAATGCTGGTTACACTGCTTTGTTTGTTTTGCCTGATAATTGCAGCACAACCTAACAGAAGACATCAAGAACTTCAACAACTGGATCACCACCTGTACCAACACCCTGCCCACCCTCAAGCATACCAGCAACCTAACGGAAGACATCAAGAGCTTCAATGAATGGATCACCACCTGCATCAAGAACATGGCCCCTCTCAAGCATACCAGCAGCCTAACGGATTACATCAAGAACTTCAATGAATGGATCACGGCCTGCACCAACACCCTGGACCCCTCAAGCATATCAGCAGCAATCTAACAGAAGACATCAAGAACTTCAATGAATGGATCACCACCTCCACCAACAACCTCGTCCCTGTCAAGCATACTAGCAACCTAATGGAAGATATCAAGAACATCAATGACTGGATCACCACCTGCACCAACACCCTGGCCCCCTTCAAGCATACCAGCAACTTAACAGAAGACCTCAAGAACTTCAACGAATGGATCACCACCAACACCCTGGACCTCCTCAAGCATACCAGCAACCGAACAGAAGACATCAAGAACTTCAATGAATGGATCACTACCTGCACCCTCTCAAGTATAGCAACAACAACAAAAAATCAAGATCACAAAAGCGAGCCAGCTGGTACACAGAAGAACTCAGGGTGGTGATGCAGCACTATTAGCAACTCTAAAGCAAGTTGAGAATGAGCAAAGACACTGCAGACAACAACGTCTTCAAATGTGCCCTAACATGTGTCCACCAGCATGTCTGAAATGCCAAGTGAACAGCCAATACCAACCGCATCGAAGCCAGCAACATTGGCACCAAATAAATCTTCTCCATAATCTGAGAATTTACAGTGCTGTAGCCACCACCAGCAACACCCCCCCTTACAAAACCCATTGAAACAATCACTAACTTCTTTTGAAGGAAGATCGCATTCACATACTGCAATGCAACTTCAACCTTCAACCTGGCTCCAGCAACCTCGCAACCTTCAACCTGGCTCCAGCAACCTCGCACCCAGTCTTCAAATCACAGCTGAAGAATGGACCTTGACCATGTAGAACGGCATCACCACAAACGAGACTGCCGCAACCATGAAGACCATCCACTGTGGGGCCCCATGAGACTCATGCCCCCACCATACTTTCAACAAAGGTCTAACCACCATCAGTGAAGTCCTCACTCCCATCCTGAATGACTCCATCAATGCGGAGTCCCAGAAACCTGGAGGCAGGCAGCTGTCACAGCCCTGCAGAGGAAACCCTCTGAGGATCTCACCAAACTCTCCAACTACTGAACAATCTCCCTCCAATCATACATGGCCAAAGTCCTAGAGAAAACCATCAAGAAGTGTCTGACCAGCTACCTCATCAACCACCAGTTCCTCAAGGGCACCCTATCTCGATGCAGGCCCAACCAGAGGAAGGAAACAGAGCTCATTGAACCTACCTACGCCATTTGCATGATCCTAAACAGAGGAGAGAGTAAGGCGGTCATCCTATTGAACCTCATGTCAGTGTGTCACATGGTACCACATCCCATCCTCATCAGGGGCCTTCACAAGATCGAGATTCAAGAACCTGCACTTAATTGATCTACTACTTCCAGATTAATAGAACTCTGACAGTCAACCGGAAGTCATACTCCTTGAAAACCAAACATTTCATCTGCGGAGCACCTCAAGGTTCACTTCTCAGCAGAACACTATTTAACACTTAATAACCCCACTGGCTAACGTCATCCATAGCCACTACATCAACATCCTTTCCTACAGTGAGAACACACAACTAATAGTGTCACTCTTGGGCAAAATCTACAACACAAGAAACAAGTTCACTACCTGCAAGACGGAAGTAGCAACCAACACTGACAAGACAGAAGTGTTGATCTTTGGAAACAACACCTGCCCATGGGACTCCTCCTGACTGCCATCCAACCTAGGACGTACTTCCACCCCCAACTCCCAGCCAGCAGCCTAGGGATCATCATCTACAAAAAGCTTAACTTGTTCGCCCAGGTCCATGACGTCACTGCTTCCACACCCTGTAGAAAAATGTATAATGGCTCACGAGAATCTTCAGAAGACCGCCAGCCACGCACACTCACCAGTAGTTTCAACTACGTGAACACTCTCCATGTAGGAACTATCAAACAGCTCACCAGACAGCTGCAAACCACCCAAAATGCAGCAACCAGACGTATCCTCAACCTCCCACTCAGAACACATATCAGAGCTGCTTAGCTCCAGATGTGTAAGCGCCCACATTTCAAGGCACTAACCAACAAATCCCTGCTCACATTAACAACTGCATCTCCTTCCATCAACCCCCTATGCACCTATGGTCAGTCGGACTCATACTCAGACACAACCCACGCATACACAGAAACGGATCCGGAGGCCAACTCTTCTCATACATCACTCCTAAAGCGTAGAACGACTTCCCTCAACACATCAGAGCCCTCCTCACTCCTTCCTCACTTCTTGAGCTAACCAAGAAGCTGACGCCCTGGCTCTTTGAATGACTCCTCCTTCTAGGCTAAACTTCCACACCTGCACAGCACCAGGATACCTTCTTGGTGATAATGTGTTCTACAAATACACTTAACAAAATGATTTTGCATATCCTAACTTATTTTCCCCAGTCAAGGTAAAAAGCAGTTCCAGGTGCACAGATTAAGTCTTCAGTGAAGGTCTCTCCAAAGTGAAGTGCAGTATATTGGTTTCCTCTTCTGTTAGCACTGCATACAGCGTGAGTACAATGCAGTGCAATGGTCACAGACACCCGCATTTATTTAAACCCCCTCAGAGTGCCAGACATAAAAGATACAGTGTGTGAAAGTTTCCACAAAAAGTAAACACCTCTCAGTGTGGGCAATAATTAGTACACAGCACACATATTTCTTAAACTCTAAACACCCTCTTACTGCGAGTGATAATCAGTGTACCTTACAGATTTGTACATACCCCTTACAGGGGTGTGGAATTATTTTAAAAATCTGCTTGTCCAAAGGGCAGATTGAAACATGAATCACCTTGCCCTTTAGAGAAATCCGCTTGTCCAACTTACTACCAAAATATTAGTTGTTCCATAACAGACACCTTCATAGCTCCTCCTTTTTAACAGCAAAAACATGTCTAGAGTTGTGGTAGCTTGAGATGATCTTGGGTGCAAAATCCGTGCAATTTAGGAGTACGTTTCCATTTACTTTTAGGTCGAGCTTGGGCAGTGCATGCGCTGCCCTGCGAGGCACGCAGTAATGTACACTGTGGCTTGAAGACCCTCCTCTTTTTTTTCCATTCGTTCCCATTTGTGCCTTTTATAAATGCATGTTTCTGTTTGGTCAGGATGTCTAATTACTCTCACCTTTTGTTATTTTAGATCCTCCCTGCGTACTGCCCCTGCTACGTGTGGTCTTGCACTTTTTAGGTCTCGCAGCGAGACCTATTGTTACCGTCTTGCCTGCCAAGTGATACAGACCGGGGCACACGCCGATTGGGGTCTGTGTACGCACCCGTGAACACGCGCAAGCTCCACTTTCGTTTTTGTAATGCGCAACAGGCTCTGTCTTGTTTCATCACCAAGCTTTACTTGTTACACCGGATCTCCCCTCTTTCTGGGCCTCATAGTAACCCTCCTTTTTGGGTGAGCTCCCTCCTTCTCCGCCCCTAATCTCCTCCATTCTGTGCCCCTAATGTACCCTCCTTCGCTTTGCCCCTGATCTATCTTTATTTTCTTTGCCCCAGCTCTACCCGCCTTCTTTGGCAGAGCTTCATTCTTGGCTCCTGGTCACTTCCCAATTTACTCTCCCCTACCTCGCGCCTGCATCGCTCCTCAGAATTCTCTCCTCCTCCCGTCAAGATTTCCCCCTGAGCGCTTTCCTCGATCTCCCCCTTTGATCTCTCATGATTCCCAGTCAATTATTGACAGTGAAATGCCCAGTCTCCCCATCCCATGCCGCGGCTTCGCACTCACCAGGCTGCAGTCAGGGGGCCCCCGGGGGCACCCCGGGCTGGCTGCATGGCCCCCTTCCAGCTGCTCCTACTCTGGCCGCGCGTAGCTCCTTCTGCAGTTCCAGGGGCCGGAGACACGCCACCACCAGTGTGCACGCCTACCGTGGGGCGGGAGCGGCCGCCTGAGGACCACGCCCCTCGCGTTGAAGCCCCGCCTACAACCGAAGCTCTGAAAGCGACAGCAACCTGTGTTGCCTAACAGAAATCACAGATCAGAGGTTGTCACAGGAAGCACAAAACTCATACCCATGTCATAAACTAACCAGCGCTCTTGAGTTTCCCAGATCCATGCGTGATCAGCGAATCCGGTCAAGATTTTTTCTTTCCATTCAGGGATTTTGTAGTCTTGTTGCTATAATGGCATGACTAACTGTATTGAACAAGCATTTGCAATGCAATAGGTCTCGCATTTACGCGATTTTGAGATTTTGGCATTGTAAATGACAATGCTTTTTATTTATGTTTTGGGTTTTAAAACATAAATAAAAGGCAATGCCAAAAGTTTAAACTCGCGTAAATGCGAGACCTATTGCATTGGAAATGCTTGTGTTTCTCTGCTATGTAATGTAATGTAATGTATTGCGACTTATAAAGCGCACGTATCACCCGAAGGCATCAAGGCGCTTGCCTTGGGAACCCGTCCTGGTTTTTCCCTGTGAGATAACCCCTACTGGGTATCCCCAGGGTGAAAGCCAGGCATCCCGCAGCGGGTGGGCCGCCGTAGTGGAGATTAAGCAACTATTGCCCAGAGTTGCAGCGTGGGACCCCATGATTAGAATAGGCACGAGGCGAGAATTATCGAGTCCGTGGACATTTTTGGGGTCAAGACCCTGCCGCGTCGGGAATTGAACCCTGGTCCCGGGCCAGACCTCTGAATCAGGGTCTGCCGCTCTAATCAGTGAGCCACCTCCTCCACTGCTATCTGTGGTGGCTTTGAAAAACTGTTCCAAATTAGTTTTTTTGGTCCGACTATCAAAAGCCAGTATCTTCCCCCATGGTGTTTGTGACGAAAAGATCCCATCTGTAGCAGGTAATCTGGTAGGAGGAGACTAGAATCATTCTTCTGTTGCTTCAGGGACACCACAGGGCAACGGATCTCTGAGGGTTTAGTCTTAGCTAGAGATATGCTGATGCATAGGTTTTCAATTGCAGCAATTCAGGCTCAGGCTTTCATCCTTCCAAGGTTCAGAAACCTGGCTCTTCGAATGACCCCAGCACTTAGACTGATCTGCTCCCCTCCTCCCCCCAGCACCATGGGACCCTCATGGGTGAGTAGTTGCGCTTTACTAACCCTTGATTGATCAATAAACTTACGGCCATTGCAGGACTTTGGTTATTTAAGGGCTACGGACATTTACCATTTTCAAGGATTGGTATACCTATGGTACTACATTCACACAAGTGAAAGTGTCACACAAGTGACAGTACTCTAATGACAAAAGTCATCAACAAAGCAGCTAATTTTTTTTATCATCTTAGGAGGGATTCAAGGCAGAGCGATCAGACTGAAGTCGAACAAGCATCTCACAGGTTCAACACAGATCTCTGCAGCAGGTGCATCTACTCACCAAACACCATGTACTAGCTTCCTTTTTAGGTCGAGCTTGCTCGACATTTTGTACAGGGGCTTTTCAAAGAGCTACCCCTGTTTTCCCTGGCAGCAAACTTGCGTGCATGTGCGCGTGAACGTGCACAGCGCAAGCTTGCTCCATGTCACCGTGTTGCGCCCCTTACCCCAAGCATTCCCAGCCCTTTGATACTTCCGCAGCACTCCAATTGCTCACCTTCTGCTGTGGCGTTTGTAATCCTGCCCCCTCACCTTCTAACTGTGCTCGCGTCTTTGTTTGACTAATAAACGCCAATGCTTGTTGTTCTTCGCCACATTGGCGGTTGATTATAACTTGCTTTTAAGATAGTGCCAAATGCCATAGTTTGATTTTTCTCAGCGCTAACCAGTAAGTAACTTGATTTGCTTTGTCAAAATTCACCCGTGCTCAGTTTGTTGTCATTTGTAAGACGTGAAAAGCTGAGGTGCCATTCTTTGTCTTACCCACATCGACTCTTTGTGCACTCGTGGCAAAGTCGTCAGGGCGGGAGGCATGAATGTGTTCACAATCATGTAAATAAAAATCACTTTAAAAAAATGCCCAAAACACTGCAAAGATTTACAACTGTTGTACCAGGGTGAACATCTGCATTTAAACCTCTCTTCACCTCTCTCCCTCTACCTCTCTCCCTCTACCTCTCCCTCTCTCACTACCTCCCTCTCTCTCTACCCCTCTCTACCTCTACCCCTCTCTACCTCTACCCCTCTCTACCTCTACCCCTCTCTACCTCTACCCCTCTCTACCTCTACCCCTCTCTACCTCTACCCCTCTCTACCTCTACCCCTCTCTACCTCTACCTACCTCTACCTCTCTCTCTACACCTCTCTCTCTACCTCTGCACAACTTACACTGCTGCACGCCTCAGTGCTGCACACCTCACACTGCTGCACGCCTCACACTGCTGCACGCCTCACACTGCTGCACAGTGCTGCACGCCTCACACTGCTGCACGCCTCACACTGCTGCACGCTGCTGCATTACTCACAGTGCTGCATGCTGCACACTGCTGCACGCCTCACACTGCTGCACACTGCTGCATTACTCACACAGCTGCACACCTCACACAGCTGCCCGCCTCACACTGCTGCCCGCCTCACACTGCTGCCCGCCTCACACTGCTGCACGCCTCACACTGCTGCACGCCTCACACTGCTGCACGCCTCACACTGCTGCACGCCTCACACTGCTGCACGCCTCACACTGCTGCACGCCTCACACTGCTGCACGCCTCACACTGCTGCACGCCTCACACTGCTGCACGCCTCACACTGCTGCACGCCTCACACTGCTGCACACTGCTGCATTACTCACAGTGCTGCATGCTGCACACTGCTGCACGCCTCACACTGCTGCACACTGCTGCATTACTCATACAGCTGTACGCCGCACACTGCTGCATGCCACACACTGCTGCATGCCACACTGCTGCCCGCCACACACTGCTGCCCGCCACACACTGCTGCCCGCCACACACTGCTACCCGCCACTGCTGTCCGCCACACGCTGCTGCCCGCCACACGCTGCTGCACGCCTCCCGCTGCTGCACGCCTCACGCTGCTGCACGTCTCACGCTGCTGCATGCCTCACGCTGCTGCACGCCTCACGCTGCTGCACGCTGCTGCATTACTCACACTGCTGCACGACACACTGCTGCACGCCACACACTGCTGCACGCCACACTGCTGCACGCCTCACACTGCTGCACGCCTCACACTGCTGCACGCCTCACACTGCTGCACGCCTCACACTGCTGCACGCCTCACACTGCTGCACGCCTCACACTGCTGCACGCCTCACACTGCTGCACGCCTCACACTGCTGCACGCCTCACACTGCTGCATGCCTCACACTGCTGCATGCCTCACACTGCTGCACGACTCTGCTGCATGATGCACACGCGGACCCGACGAGTGAGCGCGCCAGGAGGTGCATAAAGCTGCGACAGGTCCCTCGTCCCGCGAGGACGCGCGCGGGACACGCCGGGCTAAGGCCTGGCAAAGGGCAGACCCTCAGCGGCCCTAAGAGGCTGAGCTGGGCATACCCTTTCATCTCCCATCTTTTAAAATACAGGTCATACGGGACTCTACATGTTAAGGTATTTGACCTGTAGATCACTTAATTGACTGACCCTTTGTTACATCACTAAAGGTCTGGTTCCACTACCATCTACCATCGACCATACCTTTGCTGATATAGTGAACGAGCGTAAAGGTACTAGTGATTATGCCTACAAGAGGGACTAAGGGAAGAAAATCCCTAGTGGGTGGCTCGGTAAGGGGGACCCTTGATCAGTTCATTACGAGGGCGACCTCAGTGCTGGAACACGAAATAGCCATCACTGACGCCACCTTTCTACTGAACTTCAGAACAGACGCTCTTCGTTGGGACCCCTTCAATTAGTGACCAGTCCGATTTCAAATCTAGGGAAGGAAAAATCTCTACATGATGACATTAGCATTCCCTCTCTACTCCGAGACAATACAACATCATTTGAGCCCAGTAGGTCTTCTAGTAACAAGGAACTAAGTATAGATTCAGTTCTAGAAATAATATCAGAGGAATCCTTGCTACCTAATCCCGAAAAGTCTAATCTGAGAAATACAGCTCAAACACAATCTAAAGGGCATACAACTAAAGAGAAAGAGGTGGGGGAAGTAGACAGAAGGGTAGGCAGGCGAAATTACTCAAAACATCTAGACACCCTCCAACTAACTGCACTACAGATACTGATATAGCTCCAGTTCACATACCAATTCCCTTGTCCCTAAATGAAGAGTTAATGGGGAAAATCGAAGTTTTGGTGAAGTCTTTACTACTTCCTTTGCTGGAAAGAGTTAAAAGGTTAGCTAATCATTTGGTGGTAGTTGAAACAGCGATTACCTAAAATACAGCCCTATTAAAGGATCTAATAAACAGGAAAACAACCCAGATAGTGAAATCAGGGATGTGTGATCCAAGTAAGGCGGAAAAAATTCTAGAAACCCCAAATTCACTGCCCGATAAAACAACAGCTTTAAAGAAGAATAGCAGTGAGTTAAAAACATCTAAGACAAGAGGGTCGGTTGTCAAAGCAAATAAGCTAGTGGATAACAATGCAAACAGTGCTAGAGAGAAGTTAAACCCCAGGAATTCCAAGGGCCCCAACTTACAAATAGATTTGCCGCCAGAAGGTGCTCCCTATGTTGCGGTATTGTCGGGAGTTCCAGAATTTATGTCAGGGAAAATCGAAGGATATGCCGAACTTAAAAATAAAGCCATTTATTGGCTAAGGAATAACAGGCCACTACCCCCCCAATATAAACGGGGGAATACTCCATGTGAGAAGGCTTAGTTGGGTAGGACAGAGACCTAAAGACATTCAGGGTGACGTCATAATCATTAATTTTAGGGACCGCAGAGTTATCCCATATCTCAATGACTGGTACCATGAGGGTGGAGGGGTGGGAATCAGGGTACATGATTTGAGCTACTTTCATCCTAGGTCTGTATTACTCCAGCAACCAAGACCACTGTACCCACATCAGAACAGTCTGAGGGGCTCAAACTTCAACATCCATACCTCAAATAGATTTGCAGCATTCACGGGTTTGGATGGGGTAGATTGACTCAACAACATATTGCCCACTGACCCATGTGTACCCAACCCTGTAGTCTCATCAGGTGTCATTAAAGGCCCTTCACCTTGTATGCATACCCTAACGAGCCTGAGACCTATGGGAGATACGGTAGCAGTACTCGAGAAGAGAGACATTGAACAGTCTTACTCACCTGTAACGCCTCAGACAGTATATTCTCCGCTAAATTCTAATCCCCTTTTGGGAACAGTTCAAAATAAATTAATGTTAGACATTATTTTTTGGAATGTGGGGGGTTTACGGAATAAATTTACAAATACTAATTGGAGAGCACAAGTAACATCACACAATATTATTGGACTACAGGAAACTTGGCTATGTACCCCATTACATCTGTTGGGATACAAAACGTATTTCACGGAAGCCGTTCCATCCCCCTATGGGAGAGCAAAGGGGGGTTTGATAACATATATATCTAATGCCATGCCTGTTGACAAAATAGAAGTCATAAGGCTAGAAACAAACTTTCAGGCCCTAATGATAGTCCATAATATGGCGACTCTTTCGATTATTATACATTTTTATAATAATTTGAATACATCGGATTTAACTGATGTTTTAAATAAAGTTTCTATTTTAATTCAGGATCTGTCTCAAAAATACAATAAAGTCTGTGACATTAGTATGGGGCGGTGATTGTAATTTGACATTGTGTAAAGAAAGCGGCACTAAAAATTGTGGATGTGAGGATGAGGGCGGAAACAATTTGACTCACTTTTCACACACGATCAATGGAGACCACATGAATGAAATAATGGCCGCCACGAATTTAGGTTTTGCTAATGAAATAGTTTGTCCCCCCGCCCCCTTTTCTACAACCTTTAATGGGAGAGGTTTTAATACAATAATTGATTTTGTTCTCACCTTAAATAGTAGTGCACTAAGAGTGGGCAATTTTGAGACAGTTGTGAACGTAGTCACGTAGTGACCACTTTTCGAATAGAGTTCTAATAAGTATCCCCTCTGTTATCACCAAGAAAAATTATTGGAGCATTTTAGATCAGCAATCTCTAACCTTAGGTAGACTTAATGGTGTTTCTTTAAAAAGGGGTAAGGTAGACAAAGAATTGTTACAGAGGAATATACTAAAGAAAGCCTTGCCCTCTGTGTTTTCCTGTTTAGATCTGTCTGCCACCCCTGAGATGATTCTATCTAGTTTTGATATTATCACAAAAACCATTAGAGATGAACTATTATGCAAGAAGAAAACAAAAGGAGCTGCTACGAGGGGTTGGTTTAACACAGCGTGCACAAAAGCCTACAAACAATTAAAGGTAGCCTTAACTAAGGAAAATAGGGACAGAGTTCAAATAGCGGATTTAAGGAAAACCTATAAGTTAGCACAAAAAAACTGTAAAAACCAGATAAAGGATACTTTATGGAAACAGCTACATGAGAGCTGCACCATAAAAGATGACATTACCTTCTGGAGGATAGTTAAATATCCTTTCCTCTGTGACGGTAACGACCATCCGATGTTGGAGGTGGCGGTAGATCCGGCTGCCTGGATTGAACATTTCTCAAACATCTTTAGAAAATATGATGATAGTTTATGTAGCTCATTAGGGCCCATTGGAGCCTTTGAAGCAAACTAACTATCCTACATGGTTAAAATTCACACACCAGGAAGTCATCACTGCCCTTAAAAAGACGAAATCTGGTAAAGCGCCAGGCCCTGATGGGGTCCCAGTAGACCTTTTTAAATTTAATTTAGATTTGTGGTCCCCTATTTTATTGAGAGTGCTGGAAGCAGCTAGTAGCATAGGTTTAGTTGAGTCATGGTCCATGTCAATTCTGGTACCAATTTTTAAAAAAGGCGATCATCATAGTCCGGCCTGCTATCTGCCCATATCGCTTTTGGATTCCCTTGGTAAAACTGCTGGACGTATATTGTTAGACCGTCTCCAGGTCTGGGCCTCTGATAATAGACTATACAAACTTCATTTTCAATCCAGCCATATTTGAAATATAGCCCGAGTCACTTTGAGAAAGTTGTACTTATTCGACTGAGATTTAACACCTTCTATAGGCTGATTACGTTTCCAAAACAGAATGACTGGACTAAGAACCTATCACCATGCTCGTGTGACTGTAATTCTCCGCAATCCACGTCTTACTGTTCTGCAAGTTCTATGAGGCTCCACGTAGACGATGGATCGTTCCAATATTGAGACAAATGGGTCTTCGAACTTGCCGTCCAGCTTTCCTAGCACTACAGATGTTAGAAAATGAATTATATACAAAATCTATTGTCTGTTTTTTAAAATTTTGTGTAAACCACCGCCCAAATCTTAATTAATCAATATTTTACTTTCTAGTCAAAATCATGTATTTTCTTTTTTTTTTAAACTGTAAATATGTAAAATTTGTACTTTTATGGTTTTCCTCGAATAATGAGAATCGAATAAAGATTTTGACTGACTGGCACGATGCACACTGCTGCACGCCTCACACTGCTGCACGCCTCACACTGCTGCACGCCTCACACTGCTGCACGCCTCACACTGCTGCACGCCTCACACTGCTGCACGCCTCACACTGCTGCACGCCACACACTGCTGCACGCCACACACTGCTGCACGCCACACACTGCTGCACGCCACACACTGCTGCACGCCACACACTGCTGCACGCCACACACTGCTGCACGCCACACACTGCTGCACGCCTCAAAACACCGCCACATCACTCCAGGACACCACCACATCACTCTAGGACACCACCACATCACTCAGGGGCACCACCACATCACCCAGGGGCACCACCACACCACTCAGGGGCACCACCACATCACTCAGGGGCACCACCACATCACTCAGGGGCACCACCACATCACTCAGGGGCACCACCACATCACTCAGGGGCACCACTCTGGGGCACTACCCCATCACTCAGGGGCACCACCACATCACTTTGGGACACCACCACATCACTCGGGGACACCACCACTTCACTCGGAGACACCACCACTTTACTCGGGGACACCACCACTTCACTCGGGGACACCACCACATCACACGGGGACACCACCACTTCACAAGCATTGCCATAGCCAATAGGACTAGCATTAGGAAAGTGTAAGCTATTGACTTTGTGAATAACAATGCTATTAATTTATGTATTTTCAAAGCTAACACATATTAAAAAAAAATTAATTTACAATACCAATAGCTCACACTTTCCTAATGCGAGACCTATTGCATTGCAAATGCTTGTTTTAATTTGCATTCCTTGGTAGACTACTTTTCATTTGGGTGTGCCTCGGGGGTTCTATATCAGCACATGCAAAAATAGCAATTGATGGACAGAATGCAGAACAATGTCATACATTCACCCCAGTACAGAGATCTGGTCTTAGAAACCATCTTTTTTTTGCTAACCATGCCATTCCAGTTTGAACCCAGCCATATGCAAATCAGTCTTGACCCTGTGCCCAATGGGAACAGTCCAGAATGAACTGCCAGGCCAGGTCATCTCTGGACAGTAAACCAGCATCCTAGGACCTGTTTTGGGGTTTCACCCCTCATCAGCCAGGATAGCATGACTCCAGTGGTATGGAGAGCATGGGACCCACGTCTAGGCATACTCTACCCACTCGGGGTGACAAATGCAAAAACAACAAGGGTCAAGACTGATTTGCATACAGCTGGATCTGAACTGAGGTGGCGAAGTGAGCTAAAGAATAATGATGGATTCAACCCAGATCTGTGACTGAGTGAGCGTCTGAAAAGTTGCAGCGCTCTGTCCATCATCTCCATGTGTTTGCTTTGTTCGCCCTAAGTTGGCAGGATATGCCAAGACGTGGGTCCCTTGCTCACTTTGCCACTAGATTTAAGCTAGGTTGGCTGATGAAGGGTGTTACCCAGAAACCGGTCCCAGGATGCTTGTTTCCGGTTCAGGGAAGACCTGGCTTGGCAGTTCGGGCTGAACTGTTCCCATGAGACCCATGGTCAAGACTGTTTGCATATAGCTGGGTCTGAGGTGGCAAAGTGAGCTAAAGAATGATGATGGATTACACCCAGATCTGTGACTGGGGGTGAGTGCCTGAAAAGTTTCAGCGCTCCGTCCATCATCTCCTTGTGTTTGCTTAGTTCGTCCTCTCTATCAGCACGGAGCCTGCTTCACAGAAGCCGCACATGCATTTTCAAAGGAGTATATTTTTATTATAAGCAGCATGAAGGCCTCAGCGCGGGGTCATGTTTGTATTCTGTTGGCCATGAGCTCCCTGATCGTGCTTTCCCGTTCATGTCGGCCCTCCCTCCCCCACCTCCCGTACGTCTGTCTATTTCAGCCTTCTTTCTGATTTTCGAATAGCATGCGAATGTCGGCCGAGACAGGTGCACAGCGGAACGGAAGTTCTTCAAGGTGGTGTGGGCGTCTGCGCTCAGCTGCTGGCACTGGCTTAAGCCTGGCTTTTCAAAAGCCCTCTCACACTGGGACTGCAAATTTGAAGCTTTCAGTATGGGCTGTTGCTCTGTCTGGCTTACAAGGAGTGGCACCGGAGAGCTGGGGCTGCATGCCCCCTCTGCCTCACAGAGCACCTGTCGGTGATGGGCGTTTTGTTTATTTTGCACGCTCAAATCAGTGCTTAGGTGCGGTTCATGCTCGTCTCTTGAAAATATATACCTTTACCCACATTCAAATTTCTTTTGCGGGTGATGCGTGTGTATTTGATTGTGTGCTGGTGTATATTTCAAGTAATAAAGGTATTGCCTCTTGTTACTGATTCAGCCCTGTTCACACTGGGACTCTATCTGAAGCTATCTGGCTAGCCCTCCGGTCACAGCAGAGTCAATTGGCGCTGCAGTTCATTATATTCAGGGAGGGGGAGGGGAAGCTTAACAGGCGTGTACTGCAGAAGCCATGCACAATCGTCAGTAGCCCAGCAACTTTCCCAGCAGGCTTCCACAACCGAAAGAAGTATTCTTTTTTTTGCCATAATGTGGCTTTGCCAGCCAGCGGCCTTTCACTCTCATTAGGTTTTTATTTTGCTTAGAAACCCATGCCTCCGCCATCAAATATACATGGTAGGGACACATACTAACAACTTCAGAGCTTGACTAAAAGGTTTATTATCCCTATTGTAGACTTCCGGAGCCCTTAACCCCTTCCATGCTCATGATGAGCTCAGATCGTCATGAGGCACAGTAGAGCTGTGCTCATGACGAGTCCAGCTCGTCATAACTGCTGCGGCCCTCCAAAGCGCGGCTAATTCCCGGCCTGTGCGGGTGTTCGAAAGGAGTGGGCGGAGATGTGACGAGCCTCGTCATGACCACAGACCCACTGTGCAGCATGATGAGCTGGGCTCGTCACGAGCACCGTGGTACTGCACGTGGCACCTTCTCCCCCCGCAACTCAAGACAGAGCCAGGTTAGACTAATTAGGGCCTAAACTGGTCTGGTACCTGCAAGGTATTCAATTTGAGATAAAGGCAGTGCTGATTCCATGCCCTCTATGGAGTCTACTGGAATCGGATTCTGCTGCTGTGCCTTGAAAGCTTCCAGTTGCAGTCACTGTTTTTAGTGGTGTTGGAAGTTTAAGGACTGAGTTCAGTCTCTAAACAGCTTCAGAGACTGTCAAACACTTGCTTTTGGTTGAATATCCCTCGATGGAAGGCACTGCAGGCAGACTTTCCAATCATTCTGCTCCCATCACACATTCCTCTTCCGCTCAGCAACATAATTAAGCAACTCAAGGGCTATGCTACCTCACCCTTTCTCTTTAATCTGTTTGTGGCAACACTGAGGGGATAGTCCACTCCCTTGGTTTAAAAGTGTAAGCCTATGCCGATGACACACAGCTCTTCCTTACACTGAACTAGGATTCTGACAATTCCATCCGTCACCTGGGGTCTGCTTGACAGTCATTCATGTCCTTAGGACTACTAAATGTATTCAGATGAACAGAGATAAAACAGAAGTTCTTGTCGTTGGTGGAACGACCTCAGCTGGGATGTTGGACCACTCTCCCATGCCAGATGTAGCTGAAAAGATTAAGAACCTGGTCACCATATTTAACTTTCCATCCTTAAAATCAAATGTTTTGCTTTTCTTGCATTTTACAACAGTGGATCATTATATGATATTGCCATTGCACCACTGCCCTAAACAACTGGAGAGGGTAAGATCCTATATTTTCTACCTCGGCTTGCTGGAAACTGCGTTGGGAAGACTACAATGTAGTCACAATATACCAATAATGCTAGAGTTAGGGATGCAGAAATGTCATCAAGTTCTTTCAATGGTTTTCAGACAAAAAACTGATCCACTTTCAAATTCTCTGTCTTACTCATCAGGTCTTTTACAGAGTGCAAAAGCAGCCCAACCTCATTGGCTGAAGTGTTGGTTTCCCACACTCCTATGTCGCTTCTACAATCCAGCGCCCAGGCGCTACATCATATTATTTCCTTCCAGCGGGCTAGATTTGAGCGGAGACCTTTGGTTAACTTAGGCACGTATACAAATTGAGCTATCTTTGACCCCTCAACTCATTCCTTCCCATTGTAAAGTCATAATTGTTTCAGGAGAGCCTGGACTACCATGCAGTCCTGATGGCTTGTGCTTTGTCTGTTTCAGATCTATCAGTCTATTCTTGGATAACGAGTGTCAGGACACCTGTGGTCACAGAAAGACCAACAGAAAATTAGTTCCTACCGCACCATTGCCCTGGATGATGCTTGTTGTTGCTCTGAGGCCAGCCGGGCTGGAATGAGCCTGTGGTTTGTAGGAGGTTCACCGGTTTGCAGCCACCTTCAGGCAGGAGGTGCATCGTGCAGATCTTCCAGAGCTTTCTTCCATTCAAGTGTTGTTCCTTTCCGGGCTGAGCAGTTCAAAGGTCAGTTAAGTCAGAACTGCTCTAGGTCACCTTCTTCTTAACTGGTGTTTGACTGATAAAGTCACAGAGCTCAAATTGTAAGAAAATGGAGCAAGCTGGATGTCACTGAGCTCAGAGGAAAACAGCTCTTACAATGGCTCTTGCATATGGCTCCCTCCCGTCCTGTCAGAGCAGATCCCCAAAACTGCCAACTCTCAACACTTGAATTCTTTGTCCGGTTGAGATACTGGTGTGTAGTGGATGAGCAACTTCATCATCCTTTGTAGACCAACCTCTACCTCATATTCTGTCTCTCTCTCTCTACCGAGTACCATCCTAAGGATTTAGTTACCCCATCCAAAATTGATATGGACATCATTCAATATATTTTGTAATCTTGCTGGCTTGAATGAGCAGAAAATGGGTAATGGAATTCAAAGTTATTCTAAAAAGGGAGCACCAAACTATTTACCCGCATCACATTTTTTTTAATTTATTTTTTATAAATCTTTTTATTGAATGCAAATAACAAAAAACATAGAAAAGAAAACAGAAAACAAGGCAATACATTACAGTCGTGTCATTTCGACGCTGGGGGGGGTACATAATCAAATCAGATGTCAGAAGTATGCTATGAGATTGGGGAGGGGGGAGGAGACCAGGAAGAAGCAAGATATCTACATTCCCGTGGAGGAAACATCAGGTTGGGAGAATGACAGGTCAGTATCCAATGCTGAATGGGGGGGGGGGGGGGGGGGGGGGTGTACAGATGTCACCACGGTATGCATTCCATTGATTCCAAATCTTCCCCCATTTGCGGGGCGTGCCACGGGAAACATATACTGTCTTTTCCCTAAACATGCACCAGTCCATGTTTTGTTGCCACACCAGAACTGTCGGCGGCCTCTGGGCACCCCACAACTGAGCAATGTCCCTCTTAGCGATCATATTACCCAAGGTCACCCATCGAAGCTGGGCCAGGTCATAATCATTCGGCTCCCAGACATTCAACAGACACCACCTCGCCTCAGGCATTGATTGCACACCCGTGACCTCACTCATAACTTCATGCACGCGAGTCCAATAGCGCATCACAGCAGGACATTCCCAAATGATATGGAGAAACGTACCCACCAGACCACAACCACGCTTGCACAGTCCATCCACAGAGAATCCCATTCGCACCAAACGGGGACCGGTCACGTAGACCCTATGAAGAATTTTAAGCTGGACAAACCGGAGGCGCGCCGGGATAGCCACTTCCTTCGGGGAAGAGATCGCAGCCTGCCAGTCCTCGTTATCAAGCTCCAGACCGTCACTAGTCCATGCCTCTCGAAGGGTACTCAGTAGGTCGGTTCTGGCATTGATCAACTTTTTATAGATGAGTGAGATCGTGCTATCAGGGATATGCCCGTCCAGTACCCGATCTTCGAGCGGGGACGCCTCCGGAATATCCGAGCCCAGGGGAAATACAGACAAAACCGCGTGTCGGATTTGCATATATCGAAAGGATTCTCTATCATTCAAGTCATACTCAACTTTCAGCTCCTCAAACGTCTTGACTCTACCCTTGATCCACACATCATTCACCCTGCTGATACCGATCACATCCCACTTATCGAATCCCTTCGACTTCCAGAGGGAGCCAAGTTTTTCCGATGCATAAAGCGGGGTAGCACGGGTCGGCTTGTCAGCCCAGCCCAGGGCCGCTGTGGCGCGATACCACACCTGCACCGCCGTTCTAGTGGGGCCCGTGAGAGACCTGCCAACAGATTTCGCATACAGAGCCCTGTTGTAGTCTCCACCAGGCAGTAGCCATCTATCCATCTCAAACGCCGGGCTCGGCAAAGGACCGTAAGTGCAGTGGTTGATGGCCCCCAGCTGAGAGGCCCAATAATAGCGGCGGATGTCCGGGAGCGCGATACCCCCGTCGTACCACGGGAGCGTCAGCTTCGCAAGAGCAATACGAGGACGGCCCCCCCATACCAATTGTCTCTGTAGACTATCAATCTCCCGGAAGTAGCGGGCAGGCACAACATCAAGTGTATTTTGCAGCGCATAAAGGAACCGAGGGAGCGACATCATCTTAAACAACGCCGCCCGTCCCAGAGGAGAGAGAGGGAGTCTGCCCCACGCAGTCACATCGGCAAGGAGGCGCTGGAGAGGGGGCAACAAATTGCATTCATAACGAAGCACAGGGTCCAAGGTGATAAAAATCCCCAAGTACTTGAATCCCTCCCGCACCACCGAGATAGGACATCCACGAGGCAGGAGAGGAGCCTCGCCGGAAAGAACATAGATGCAAGACTTCGACCAGTTGATGACCAGACCGGAGTTTCTACGGAAAGAAGTCAAAAAGGACAATCAACGATTTCCGAGGCGACGTAAGATATAGGAGTATATCGTCCGCATATAAGGATATTCGGTCTTCAAACTCCGGAGTCCATCTAATGCCCTTCAAGGACGGTTCCCATCTCAGCCATGCCACCAGTGGCTCCAAAGCAAGGGCAAACAAAAGAGGGGACAGAGGACAGCCCTGGCGCGTTCCCCTACCGAGAGCAAAGGAGGCCGAGACACGACCGTTTACCACCACTTGAGCTAAGGGGTCGGTGTAGAGCAGTTTCACCCAGTCAATGAAGGTAGGGCCAAAGCCAAATTTAGAGAGAACCGCCCAAAGATATGGCCACTCCAGCGTATCAAACGCCATGGTGGCGTCCAAAGACGCCAAGATGGCCGGTTCACGCAGTCTCCGCTCGCGCGAGGACTCCATGCAGGCGCCGGAGATTGAGTGCCGTGTTACGATGGGGTATGAATCCGGATTGGTCCGGGTGAACCAGATGGCCTATGACAGTGACCAAGCGGTTGGCAAGCACTTTGGCCAGAATCTTCGGTTCGGCGTTAATCAATGATATAGGCCTAAAGGAGGCGCAGCGGTCACGTGGCTTGCCATCCTTGTGGATCACCACTATGGAAGCCGATCTTTGGTCAGGAGGGAGGGAGCCTGCCTCCAACGATTCCAAGAACATCGACCGCAGATACGGTGCTAACACATCCGGACGGAGCTTGTAAAGCTCTACAGGGAGCCCATTAGGGCCCGAGGCCTTCCCCGAGCGAACCGAGCGGATGGCAGTTCCAACCTCATCAACCGTAGGCGGAGCCTCTAGAAGATCCCTTTCAGGGTCGGACAAACGTGGCAGCGAGATATCGCGCAGGAGCAAGTGAGAGTCCCGTTCAGGTCTATCAGAGACGGGGGAGTACACTTCCCGGAAGTAGTCAGCGAAACATTCAACAATATCAGCAGGGTCGGTGATACTCACGTCATTCACATCCACAATCACAGGGACCACTCGACTCGCACGTTCCCTCTTATCCAGCCAAGCAAGCAATTTCCCCGCCTTATCCCCCACATCATACAGACGTCCCTGCTGTTCCCTGCTCATCTCCTTTGCTGCATCATTCACCAACGCCCTATACTCGAGTTGTTTTAGACCCAAAAGGTGCAGCCTCTCCGGGGTGACCTCGGATTCCAACTCCCCCTCAAGAACAGTGATGTCATTTTCAACACGGACAACCTCCTCCCGCCTACGTCTCTTGACATTGCCAATCAAGGAGAGGGCGTGGCCCCGAATAACAGTTTTGTACGCTTCCCACAACGTGACAGAGGAGGACACGGAACCCACATTTTCAGCAAAGTATTGGTCAATCGTTTTAATTAGTTCCGCCCTAACTTTGGGACCGCGAAGATACCAGGGGTTTATCGGGGCCACTCTACCCTCCGGCCCCAAGTGAGCGTCCACTACCAACCACAGTGGGGAATGATCCGAGATACCCCTAGCTAGATTTTTCACCTCCCTTATGGAGGAGGCCTGGGAGGAGGGCATCAGCACATAATCAAGTCTCAAAAGACTGCCGTGGGCACCAGAGTGGAAAGTATATTGCAATTGCCCAGGATGAAGCAGGCGCCAGCAGTCGGTGAGCCCTAGAGCCTCCAAGAAGTCCCCCAACCAGGATTGTGACTTCGCGATTTCTCGGGGAGGGTAGCGATCACACAACCCCGACACTACAGAGTTGAAATCTCCACCCACTACAAGCAGACCCTCGGGGACTCCCAAGATCACTCTTCCCAGGTCCGCATAAGTGGTAGTTTGGAGACCCGGTGGCACGTAGACGGAGAGCAGGGTAACAACCCGTCCCTCCCAGTGCCCCACTATGGCAGCGTACCGTCCCCTGTCATCAAGGATGGTTTCGTCAACGGCAAGAGGGAGGGAGTTCCGAACCAGAATGCCCACCCCCCTAGAGCCAGAAGTGAAACCTGAGTGCGCGACGAGACGATAGCCACGCCTATTCATTGCATGGCACATATTGCCACGCAAATGCGTCTCCTGAAGCAAAACCACATCAGGGGACAACCGTCTCAACAGCTGCAACACCAAGCCCCGCTTGATCCTATCCCCCAACCCATTAACGTTCCAACACAGTACCTTGAGTCCCCTACCCCCCATCCCAGAGATCAACCCCATCCCCACCCCTCACCGGATGCGACACTGTACAAAAGGAGATCATCAATAATATGCCTTGAAGAAAACAATGAAACAGGAACCGTAACCCCCCAACCCCCCAAACAACCCTGTACATCATACCCCCCACCCCGCACCCCTGCGTAAGACTCAAAAGCCACCCCAACTTGCAGTGTGCCTGTCGCCCCAACATACAACTATTCTACGAAAAGTACCCCAGAGGAGGAAGACTCAAACACCCCCCCGCCCACACCCCAATAAGACAGTATAGTAGCAAGCAATAGTGGCATAGCACCAAACCACAGCCGAAAGTCAATACGATGAACCGGGAGCTGATTCCGCCCCCTATTCCTGCTCCACCGGGCCTCCCTCCGCACCACCGGAGTGTCTAGAGTGTCCAGAACGATCAGGCCCCGGAGGCAGCGTGTCGAGCCAATCACTCGCCGCCCCTGGATGATCAAAGAAAAATGTTCGGTCATTGTACACCACACGTAACCGGGCCGGGAAAAGCATGGCGTATTTCATGTCTCTAGTCCTCAGTCTCTTTTTCACCCCCTGGAAAACAAGTCGCTGTTTCTGAACCTGCTGGGTAAAGTCCGGGTAAAAGCTGACTGCAGTGTTCTCATAAGCCGTTGGACCAGATAGGCGTGACGCTTGCAGGATCGCATCCCTGTCCCGAAAGTTAAAGATCCGAGCAATGATGGGACGCAGAGTGGCTCCCTGCTTAGGCGGGCCACCCGGGATCCTGTGTGCACGTTCAACAGCAAAAAACTTGCTGAGGCCCTTGGGTGCTAGATAATTCAGGAGCAGGTCTTCCACCAGCAGGTCCACCGAGGATGCTTCCGAAGTTTCTGGGACACCAACCAGACGGACGTTGTTTCGTCTTGCACGGCCCTCAAAATCGTCCAGGCGTCGAGTGAGATAGTCACGGGCAGCTCGCAAGTTACCGACCTCTGCCTGTAAATCGGAGACGTCAGTAACAAGACTAGATGTCTGTAGATCGAGGGATTTGACCTTTTCATTGGTTTTCGGAAGGTCAGCCCTGATCAAGGTAACATCGATAGCGACCGTATCCAACTTGTGGGCTAAGGCCTCATACTGTTGACCCAACGTGGCCTTCATCCCGGCAATGGCGCCCATGACGTCCCTCAACGACAGGTCTTCATCCGTCGGGGATTCTTCTCCCACCGTGGCCGGAGATTTAGTCGATCCGCCCGGAGAGCCCTTGGCAAGGGTGTATCTGTCCATGACATTTGATTGCACGGAGCCCCCTCGTGTTGCCGGTCTGGTCTTGCGTTTCTCTACCTCAGGCTTGGTGGCCATCTTAGTTCGTGCGCCCCGAAGGGTAGTCTGAGACCTAGTAAAAATGGCTAAACTCGATGCGCCCGCAACAATGTAGAAACGAAGATGAGACCCAACCACCAGGTGATAAATAGCAGGAGGCCGGGTCGCCAGTTGGTGAATCGTGGTTAGGTTGAAAGCAGCAAGCCAGGGCGATCGAGACAAAGTCAAGTAGGTCTAAGAGCGAGAAACGAAACTGAAAGTAGACAACCAGGCAAAGGAGGCTTGCGTGATCTGTTGTTGTTCAATTACTGTCCGGCTGGCAGAGAAACCGAGCCCGGGGGCAGTACCATGGAGCAGGCCGGAAAAGTGCCAAAGTCCATATCTTCGGCTCCCGATGTCCAAATCGAAGTCCGAAAACGGATAAACGATCAGCAGGGCCGTGCCAGTAATAACCCGTCGTCCAAGTCAGGATAGGGTTCAGGATAGTCGGTGGAGGTGGCGAAGGTCCGGGAGCCCTAAGCTCACGCGACCATCTTGGGTGCGAGCTAAGCTCCTCCTCCCACATCACATTTTTTTTAGCTAACACTGGTCACCCGAAGTGCTCCCACCCCAAACTTCTCAACAATGATTGCCCCAATCTTTTGAAGTGATTCTGTTGCGGGTCAACTGAGACTTCTCAAGGCACGTGCTTGGCAGGAGTCCCCGTGTGTTCCTGTGGACCCATCAGTCTCTTCCTGCCAAGCCAAGAAGCTGTCTTACAGCATCCTTTCCTAGCGCTCCGCACACAGTACTGTAGTATCGATGTCAGTCCAATCCAGTAATCAAACAGCAGAGTTAGTATCACACACCCAGCACACTGGGGATCCACTTACGACAGGAGGAGAGTCTATTATTCACTCCTCGAAGGCAGCGGGACGCCTGCCAACTCTGCAATGCTAAATTGTAATTATCCGTGGCTTGTCAATGTGTATGTGAAGCTTGGCCATAGCAGTAGTTCATTTGTAAAGAAAAAATAAGCGCAGGGCTCTCGTCAGGAGGGAGCTTGCACCAGCCCATTTCTCCTGTTAGTGTCGCCAAAAACAGAACCAACTACTAACCATGAAAGCTAGGAGAGGATGTGGTGTAATAGCCGGAGCTACCGACTTCAGAGCTGGGGAACCAAGTTTGAGTCTGTGTGTCGGCTGTGATTCTGGGCAAATCACTTAATCTCCCAGTGCCTACCATGAATGTGTCCTCAACTGGTGCTCACACATTAGAAGTAGCCATGGTTCTTCCCCAAAGAGCTGGCTCCTCAGGGTGGAATTTGAAGATAGAGGCTGTGATGAAAGGCTGGTGGTTGAGGAGGGCTCAAAATGCACCAAGTAGGAAGAATGAAGACATCTGAAACAGACTTGGGTCTCTGGTATTTATTATGTCTAGAGTTCTTCTCTTCCCCCTGTGGCAGAAGCAATTGGAGGCTGGGGTTAGGACTGCAGCTGAGCCAGCACCCACTCCCTCCTCCTTGTGGTAGACCCAGTACAGTTACCACCTGTCCCCTAGCAGCAGTGCAGCTGGCAGGCCTCTTTCCCCTCTCGGATGTGGCAAGGATAGCATGAGGGTAGCGGGACAAATGCCTCCACAATCCATTGCGACTCCACAAGCCAGGAGCAGTGACAGGGCAGAAAAGTCACATGAAGACTGCTTCCAAGTCTCCTTCATGAACGCCTTAATGAACGTGGCTACCCTAAACGTTTGACCAAGAAGGCTAGGAAAAGAGCGTGGTTCAATCCCAGAGAAATATTGCTACAACCCAATGAACGAACTAAGAGTGAAGAACAACGCCTAATTTGTGTAACTACTTTCTCTTTAAAAAGAAATGCTATTAAGAAAGCTATAAATAAGCATTGGACTATGATCTCGGAGGACCTCAAAAGCAATAGCCTACCATTGCATTCTTTCAAGAAGGCCAAAAATATCCGTGACCATGTAGTGTGTTCATTCCTGGACAGCATGTCAGCACCAACGATCACTTCATTATGGAATTTTCCGCCTATTGTGGGCCATTTTAAGTGTGGCAATTGTAAGGCCTGTCCATCGACAATTCAAACCAAAGAATTTCTTCACAAGCAGCAACGCATCAAACTTAAATCACATACGAATTGCAACACCACAAATGTGATATACTGTATAACCTGCCCCTGCGATCTAATTTATGTTGGACAAACGAAACAACGTGTAAAAATGCGTTTTTTGCAACATTGCAGTCGTGTCAGATGTAAAGTAAATGGGGCCCCTTTGGTTGAGCACTGTATCAAAGAGGACCACTCACCAGAAACCCTCAAGTGGATTGTACTAGAACAAGTGCAACTTGGCCCTAGAGGTGGTAACATAGCTCCCATTCTCAGTGTTAGGGAACTCAAATGGATTGACTTTTTTGACTCTGCACGAAATGGCTTAAATGAATCAGAGAACAGTTTTGCACAATTGGCTTTTCTCTAAATCCTTTAATCTGTCTAATACATGGCCTGTGCCAATTCTAATTCTACGACTGTCTGTGAAAGAGCTATGTTGGGGAGGTACTTGCACGCATTCTGATTTAAACATCTGTCACTGTTATTCAAAAAATCCAACTCTTCATTGTCATGCGTTTGACCACCTTGCCAGGTAGGTTCACGCAAATGTAGTGGTGTGTTTTGATCTACTCGATCACCATTTAATTAATTCTGAATATCGTGCGTACACACCACGCATCCTGACCTACATGCATGTCACTGTTTTCCAAAAATCCAATTTCCATTGTCATGCGTTTAACCACCTTGTTAGGTAGGTTCACGCAATTGTGTTTTGACCCACTCATTCACCTTTAATAATTAATTTTCAGTATCGTGCTTTTACATTTGTTTTGAATAGTAAATATATGCACATGTGTTTATTATGGTGCGCACAATGTAAGTCATTATCGAGCTGTCCTGCACATTTTCTTGGGGTCTGATGGCACACGTTACCTAGCAACCTCCAGCGTCAGGTAGTAGTCCTTTCTCACTCCTTATTAGAAACGTAACCACGCCCCTTTTCTTGCGATACTTCCTGGTTGTGGGAGACCCGAACGCTCAGTTTCTCGAGACGACGCTAATGCCTCAGAGTTTCTGAAAAGCGGGTAAGCTACTTCCATGAAGCCCCCCCCTCTGGTATATCTGGGTAAGATAGGACTCGATAACCCATGACTTAATATAGTACTCATTAGTCCTTCTAATCATTCCCTTCTAGATACGGGCGCTGCAAGTACTTACTAATTAAAGCATCGAAACGACCTCAATGCCTACAAACCTTTTCTGAAAGGGTAAGCTCCCTCCTGTTTGGAATATTCTTTATAAGAAAGGACTCACTAACCCACGAATTAACCCGATAATCATCAGCCCCTCCATTCATTTTTTCTAGATACGGGCACTGAATTAACTTACCAATTTGGATTTTGAACATTGGAAACAAGGTAAATCGCTGCAAACCCCACTTGGTGGTGTTGGCTTTAATCTCTTTTTAGCGATGAACTTACCCCTAATAGAGTTTTTTCGCATCTCTAGATCCTTTACGAAGTGACTGGAAGTACACCTCACGCCACCCTACTTGCCGGTCTGGCAAGGTAACTATTCAATTATTTAACTGTTTTTCTTGTAAATAAGCACAGGTAGCCCTTCTGGCTCCTTTTTCCTGTAGTCCTCTCAGTGTATGTATTTTAATAATTTTGCCGAGTGGGTTCTCCACTATGGCTTAATAGGGAATCTCTTTAGATCCTTGAGCCTAAATAGTTTTTCCTATTCTTCTTTACCCTAGGAGGCAAGCCCACCGCCCCCCAATGTCCTGATGAAGACCCGTGTTGTAAGGGCGATTAATCCTACATGTCCTAAGGGTCGAAACGTAGACTACTCTCGCCTACCCTATCAACTCCTTTCCCTAGCAAGATATGTACAGCTATCTAGGAGTCTGATTGTAAAAAATGTATTGACATATGCATTGTGTTTTGTGTAGCTCTGATATATGGGGACCACTCCAGAAATATATACATGAATATTGACTTTGGCTGTATATTGTTGATTTTTGGTTCTATTACCTCATTTTCTCACCAATTCCTACACAGCACTCCCCTTCCCTTCTTCCCATGTGGGCGTGTAATATTGTGATAAAATACAAAAATTGTCGTGATAAATTCTTTTTAACCATAAATAAGCTTCAGTGCTTTGTGAATAAAAACATCGCATGTTTGGATTCGTTCTCTCTCTTCTTTATCTATATTGAGTATCTATATTGTATATAATTTGCTCTTTCAAGTCTGGGACCCCTCTGTCCATAACAACACTCCTTCATGAGATGGCAACAGAGCCAGGAGGCGAGCAAGCCTCTGCTGTATACCACCCTGCCTCTTTCCCGTACCAGCGGTGCCACAGTGGTAGACTCCTGTGCAGCTTGCAGGCCTCCCTATAGTAGGAGAAGTGCTTGGGTGACAAAGCCAGGGCAGCGAGCACCCGTCCATCATCCTTGGTACAGGAGTCGTACTGAAAAAATCTTCCCTTCCCTCTGAAGAAAAAAAAGTGCCAGCATCGCAGCGCCTGTGGTGCCAGTAACCAATTCTCGCCCTCTTTCGTGTAGCAGGAGCAGTGCCAGGGCCAAGGGGCCTTTGCAGTTAGCACTCATCCCTTCTCCTCGTTGCAGAACCTGCCCAGCCCCGTCCCTCTAGCAGGAGCAATGCCAGGGTGGCACAGCCTATACAGTTAGCACCCCCCCTCTTTCCTATAGTAGGAAAGCTTAGCGCCAGAGTAACATATACTGAGCACGCATCTCTGCTCTCCGTAGCAAAGGGAGTGTAGGAATGGCACTAGTCCCCATCCTTCCTCCGTGTAGCCCGAGCAGTGCCAGGGCGGCAGTCTGCCCAGCCTGCACCCACCCTTCTCTCACCTCCCTGTGGCTGGAGCAGTGACAAGTAGGAACGAATGAATTGAACACTTACTAAGAGCATCCTGGCGATCTAGGTAGGCAGAGCCTGTGCGTCCCTCACCACCACCCATTACTTCGCCCATCTCCATGTAGCGGTGGCAGTGCCAGCGTTTGGGGGGCTTGTGCTGATAGCGACCACCCCTTTCCCTTTAATAGGACCAGTGCCAGGGCGGCACAGCCTGTGCAGCGACCACCATCGCTCCTCCTCTTAACGGACGTGAGGGGTGAGATGCGTAGCTAACACCTCTAGCTACTCACTGTGGTACGAACACTGCCAGGGAGGCAGGGGAGCATGTGCACCCTACGCCCACCCACCTCCCCTTCCTGTGGCAAGAGCGTGGTGATGGCAGCAGAGCCGGCGCTACCCCTGCCTCGTGTAGCAAGAGCAGTGCCGGGGTGGGGAGGCCCAGAGGGAGCAGTGCAGGGTAGAGAGGCCCACAAGGACCTGTGCCGGGGTAGAGAGGCCCAGAGGGAGCAGTGCCAGGGTAGAGAGGCCCAGAGGGAGCAGTGCCAGGGTAGAGAGGCCCAGAGGGAGCAGTGCCCGGGTAGAGAGGCCCAGAGGGAGCAGTGCCCAGGTAGAGAGGCCCAGAGGGAGCAGTGCCCGGGTAGAGAGGCCCAGAGGGAGCAGTGCCCGGGTAGAGAGGCCCAGAGGGAGCAGTGCCCGGGTAGAGCGGCCCAGAGGGAGCAGTGCCAGGGTAGAGCGGCCCAGAGGGAGCAGTGCCAGGGTAGAGCGGCCCAGAGGGAGCAGTGCCAGGGTAGAGCGGCCCAGAGGGAGCAGTGCCAGGGTAGAGCGGCCCAGAGGGAGCAGTGCCAGGGTAGAGCGGCCCAGAGGGAGCAGTGCCAGGGTAGAGCGGCCCAGAGGGAGTAGTGCCAGGGTAGAGCGGCCCAGAGGGAGCAGTGCCAAGGTACAGAGGCCCAGAGGGAGCAGTGCCAAGGTACAGAGGCCCAGAGGGAGCAGTGCCAGGGCAGAGAGGCCCAGAGGGAGCATTGCCAGGGTAGAGAAGCCCAGAGGGAGCAGTGCCAGGGTAGAGAAGCCCAGAGGGAGGAGTGCCAGAGTAGAGAGGCCCAGAGGGAGCAGTGCCAGAGTAGAGAGGCCCAGAGGGAGCAGTGCCAGAGTAGAGAGGCCCAGAGGGAGCAGTGCCAGGATAGAGAGACCCAGAGGGAGCAGTGCCAGGGTAGAGAGGCCCAGAGGGAGCAGTGCCAGAATAGAGAGGCCCAGGAGCAATGCCAGGGTAGAGAGGCTCTGAGGGTAAGGTAAATTTATTATGTATAGTTAATTAAAACCAGTACAAAACATTTGCATTTAAAAAGATGTCTTAAAATGTAATAAAGATATGTATAGTCATTATGATCGTCATTATTGCAGTAAAAGACCAAATTTAGTTATCTGGCCGTCTTTCCCAGAGCCAGGGCGGCGTAGGCACTTGGGGCCCAATGGCCGTCTGCTAGGTGCCTGAGTCAATGGTCGCCAATGATTGTAGGTTTGGCAGTCCTTGCTCTATTATTGCCAAGAACTTGACGTATCTGCAGTTTAATTTGGTGTTAGCAGGGTTCAAGCAGGCAAGCACCGCTTGCCTTCGCAAATGGACCCTATTTGCTTGAACTGATCGTGTAAGAGCTGTCGGCGAGCTTGTCGAAGTTCTTCACAGAGACAGGTCATGTGGAGTATGTCTCCCTTTGCTAGATTGCAGAGTGGACAGGCTTCGTGACTGTTGCTCCTGAGCCATGGTGGTAGGTGCTCTCTGCTGGGCAGGATCCCTAATCTATATTTCAAGAACTTCAATTTTATAGTTTTTGAGTAGCCCTGATCGAAGTAAGCTTGTGATTTCAGGGATTTGTACGTGTTTAATGTCAGGCATGCACGATTTCTTTTTGCAAAGGTGGCCTTGTCCTCTGGTAGGGAAAGGGATTTGACATTTTTCCAAACTGCTTTTTTGAACGGGTTATTCCCCAGTTGCATGTCCCAGAGAGCTGATACTTTGATGGCCCCCAATGCTGCCTTCAGGTAGCAGCGTGCCTGGGATGCATCCCTGCTATGTATGTCTTGCCACAGCATCGAATTTAAAGTGTCGTTAGAGGCAGAACGGAGTTTGTGGCAGCAAATTATGTAAGCTCCCTGTCTGGCACGGTTTTGTTTTTGCAAACCAAACTCCAGCCTTATTTGTGCGGGCGAGGTGTGAGGCGGAAGTGAAAACAGAGTTCTGTATGCTTTTACCTGGGTGGTTTCTAGGTTCCTGGAGTCTCTTCCTCGTAGTGCCTCGCTGCCGTAGGAGATTGAGGGGAGCATCTTGGCCTGAATAACTTTCAGATATGGTGACAGAGTTGGCCCCGACTATTGATTGGCTAGGTTTTTCAATGCAATGGCGATCAAAGCCCCTTTTCTTTTTGTATCCTGCATCTGCTGGACAAATAAACCATCGCTGTCAAAAATGACCCCCAGGTATTTGTATTCGCGTGATGACTATTTTTTGGCCACCCAGAGTCCAGGACTTCTGTTGTTTGTTCCTGGCGTTGATTGTCATCGTGCGTGTTTTGCTCAGATTGATTTTTAAGTTGTTTTCCGTTGCATAGCTGTGCATTTCAATCAGCAGTTTCTGGAGGCCAGTATGTGTATGACTAAGAAGTACAACATCATCCGCGTAAAGTAAGTTACTTCGCTTTTTTTCCTCCCAGCCTCGGGGAATGGGAGTTGCATGTGTTGAGACGCACGCACCCTTGTTTTAGCCCTTTAGTGGTGCGGACTTTGGAAGACAGATGGGTGCCGCTTCCCAGCTTCACCTGCACTCATGTGTCGGAGTGGAGTAGCATCAGCATATTTAAAATCGGTTGCGGTATGCCCCATTGTGCTAGTTTCCACCAAAGCCTGCCTCTCTCGATATTGTCAAATGCTGCACTGAAATCGATGTAACACAGGTGCAGTGGCAGTTTTTTTGTTTTTGCTGCATCAATAATCAGAGCAATAGCCAGGATGTAGGTTGCTGTTCCAGAATTGTTTCGGAAACCAGTCTGGTTCAATGGTATAATGTGTTTTGAATCCGCCCATGACACAGTCTCCTCTAAAATGGTTCCCGTGAAGTATTTAGCCTCGTTGTCGAGGAGGGCTACTAGGCGATAGTTATTGGGGACCATTTTATCGCCTTTTTTGTGTATGGGGACAATTGTTGACCCTCTCCAAGAATCTGGGATTCTGTTTAGGAGTCTTATTTCCGTGAATAGAGGTTGCATTATGGTCACCCATTCTGTATTTTTTTCCTTGAACAGGGCTGGCGGGATGCCATTAGGACCTGGATCTCCTTCTTTCCTGCCCTTGCAGATCTGCTTTGTAATTAGGGCTATTTGCTGGGCCGCTGATGGTGCTGAAATTTCTTTGGGTTGGAGTTGTTCTCCCATGATGGGTAACGCTGGCCTAGTCATTGCGGGTGCTTGCTCTGAGGTGATGCTTCTTTGTGCTCCTGCCTGTCCCAGGGGATCATTAAAATGGCTGCTGAGATAGTTGATCCATTGATCTTCCCCAATGTGAGATCCTAGGTCCTTGTGCTCTGGGCGTAGGATCTTGTTCACTGTTTGCCAAAATCGTGAGCTGTTATTGCTTTTAGAGTCATATAATAGTTTCGCCCAAGCCTCGTTTTCTGTGTCTTTTTTATTTTCCATTTTGTGGGTTGAGTTCAGCCCTCTGATTTTTCAGTGTGGCTCGTAGTTGTTCGTTTTGGAGCGCTGATCTTAGCCTCCGTAGGGTCTGGTTTACAACTCTTTTTTGTGACCGTAGTTGTGTTCTTTGTCCTTTCTTTAGGCTGGGTCTGCTGTTCTCTATGCAGTGGTTGCCTTTAGGGGCGGTCTTGGTTGCCAGTTTGTTTAGCAGTGATTCTGTGTATTGCTCCCAGTGAAGGATGTGCCCAGCTGCATCTGGTTTTTGTGTGTTATATATTTGGGGGGCAGTTTCGGCCAAGGTGGTTGAATTGAGTGGCTAACATTTAATTCTTCTTTGATTGATTGAATAAATCCCTCCCAGTGTTTTGTCTGGCCTGATTGTTGTTGGCATCATTGCTGTCATATGGCATTCCTGAGGGCGATGGTCGCTTTCCCCATTCTGAACCCCTGGATGTGTGGAAATAGTGCCAAACTGGCAAAAGTATAGTCCAGGATGGAGCTAGCTGTTCGTGAGTAGAATGTATCTACTGGAGGGGAGTCAGTCAAAAATCTGCCGTTTAATGCCTGGAGATTTTGATGTTTTACGTCTTGGAGGAAAGCTTTGTGTTGAGGCTTTCGCCTGTTTGGAGGGAAACTTTGTGCTGGTATGCTGTAGATTTTGTTAAGAGCCAGTGTCTCTTTTTGTGATGATGAGCCGAGTAAGTTTTGATTGAAGTCCCCTGACAAGATAAGGAGTGGGTTCTCAATTTGAGTGACGTGCTCCGCCAGTTGGTTTATGATGTTCTTCGAGTCTTTGACTCTGTGTTTGGGGTGAACATATGCGTTGACAAAGCATACTTCTTCTTTAATACCCAGCTGTAGTTTGATCTTTACTGAAAAGGTTGAAGATGTGGATGAGTCCATTAGGACCGCCGAGAATATTGTTGTAGTAGATACATATGTTGCTAAACCTCCTGATTGATGTCCAAATCTGTTGGTTCTGACCGCTGCTGTTGAGAAGCAGGTGAAGCCCGGGATGTGTTTTATACCTGAGAGCCAGGTTTCTTGTAACATTACAATATCAAATAGGGAAATATACTTTAGAAAATCCGGGTCGTCCATTTTTTGAGTTTAGGCCATTTATATTCCAAAAGCAAATGGCTAGTGCCCTTCCTCTGATGTTTTCTCCACTTTGTTGATGGCGTCATACCTCTTCGGGGCATGTAAAGATCGTTCGGGACACGGTTTCTCTTGTTAGTGCATGGTTTAAGTGAGATGCCTCCCTTGCGCTGGATTCTATCCGATCCCCAATACTGCGTGTGTTCTTGTTTGGCGGGCTACCTCGCAGGGACTTAGTGATGGAGAATGTGCGGATCTGGAGATCCTTTGAGGATGGGTTGCGCCTGCCTATTGTGGGCACTGGCTCGGAGCCAGTTGTCAACAGAGGTCTGTCCATTGGTCGCTGCCACGGGCTGTTCTCCCTTTTTTTCGGTGAGCTTCCCAGGGCACCCCTGAGAACACTGGAGGTGTTAGTCTGTTGCATCTCTGATTCTGGACTGACTCTCCTCAGGAGTGGAGAGGGATAGGCTGGTCTTTGTAAAGGGACCAGCTTAATGCCCCAGGTCTTAAATTGCTCTGCTTCTGATGAAATTAGATCTGCAATGCTGCTGGAGGACCAAGTCGTCCTAGTCGCCTCCTGGCTTTTTGGAATTGAAGCGGGCAAGAATTCAACAGAAATTAAATCCTTGGAGCTTATGCCCTCCAGGATTGGGATGCATTTAATCAGTTTAAGAATGTTTCCTCGATTCAGTACGTCCTGCCGCCCTTGTGATCTGTATTCCGGGTAGAAAACCAGGCTCTCTGTTGGTTGTTTTTGGCTTCCTTTTGCTTGTTGTTTTGTAGATGTATGGTGAGCATGAACTCCTGAGCCAAGGTCAGGCAGAGCTATGTGTGATGCTGAGTTTCTGCCGACACTTGGCGTGTTAGAGCTGTGGATTATTGCTTTAGTTGCTGTTGGATGCTTGAGTATTGTTTGCGTCTCTCGTGGCCAATTTGCCTTTGGGTGCTCTGTTTGGCTAGGGGCAGAATGAATAGTCGTGGTCGTAGTCAGTGTGACTCTAGTTTGTGCATCATGAGATTGGCTTGACGTTAGGCCGGTGGTTCTTGCCCTGGCCTCCTGCTTGGCATTTGGCGCGGATGGTTTCTTATTTGCGGCTATTTTTAGAGCATCTTGGTTGATGGACTCGGCGGAAATGTCCCTTTGATGGGGGGGCCTCCCTGTTTGGCGATGTTAGGACTGCCATTTGGCATTCGGGGGCCAGCTCTTGGTGTGCTAAGGTCCTGGTGGGTTGTGTGTGCTGGCTGGTATTTATCGCCGCTATTCTGTGTACGTCTGATTGACCGATTAAATCATCGGCCGATAGAATTTGGGGCCCGTGACCTTCTCGAAACGTCGGGCTGCCGTTTGGCTTTTGCTGCTGGATTTGGCTGGTGGAAGCTAGAATTTCACCTTCTGTGGGATGGGCGTTGTTTGTGCTCTCCATGCGTATTCTGGTAGTGCCAGAAAAAATGGGAAAGAAATTTGCTGTAGTTGTAAGAGATTTTTGCTTACGTCCTTTTCTTTTTTGTTGACGCCGTTGTTTTGCGTTGAGTTTTTTTGGCGACTCCAATCCCTTCTGGATAGCTTCCTCGTTTGCGTGGGCATTCTGGACAGTTGAATTTGTGGCAGGTGGTTTACTGGTGATGTTTTCTTCTTCAAGTGTAATAGGGCCCATTTCTTTAATTTCTTTACCTCTGTGTAGGGTCTTTATGTCACCTATTAGATCGGTTAGCATTGAAGGCAGTGTAGCTAATTTGTCTACTGCCTGGCTGCAATTGCAACTTAGGTAAGTATTTGTTTGTGCTCTTAGTATCAGGTTATTTAGATTGCCCAGCTTGTCGTCAATGCCCGCTGTGAAGACTGCCAGTGTGTTAAGGAGGTTGAGTTGAATCTCCATTTTGTCTGATTGATATTGCAGAGCATCTACTGCTAGCTGGATTGTGTTTAGAAGTGAGCTCCAAGTTCCGGTATTGTGGTCTTTTCCCCGCTCTTTCTCGTTGGCGATGTGAAGGATTGAGGTATGGACAGTGTTGTTGTTGACTGCCAAAGGTGAGTTAGGGGAAAGCGGATCTGTGTAATCTGGTTTGTCGGTAGCTAGCCTGTATTCCCATTCTTGTTTATTGGGGTGAGGCAGTGTAGCCCTGCCTTCGGTTTCCCGGCTGGGGTTGTGTCGGCTGGATACCACCCTGCACGAGGAGCTTGGAGTTGAGCCGCGGTTTCCCAGATCTATAAGTGGTAAGGCGCCTGTGCCTGCCGAATGAGAATTGATTGGAGGACTGTGATTAAGACTCCTTGAGTGTATGCCCTGCACCAGTTGTGTTTCCTTGGGAGTAGCCGATGAGGTTATCTTTATCGATCTCGGTGTCTGTGGGCCAGCTCTGGATTCCCCTGTATTTAGACGGGTATCTAGGGGATCCAGTTTGTCTAGTTTGTCTGGTTTGTCTACTACTTTCGCTTCTGGAGAAGATTTTGGGTTGGCTATAATCTCGATCGGTGAGGGCCATGGGATGCAGCCGGCTGAATGAGCGGGTGATGACTGCTGTGTGGAGGTTGAGTCGAAGGGTTTTCCTATTGCAGGTGAGGTCTCCAGGGACTCGAAAGATGCACTTACGCTTGTGGTCCTGTGCTTTAAGGTGCCACGTTGGTGAAGGTCGGCCATGACAGTAGCCGTGGAGGCTCCTGGGGCCAGGGTACTTGTATTCGTTTCGCGCAGAGGTGGACATGTTGGCCCCAATGGCGAGGGGAGCACTGGGGATTGCAGCCCTTGGAGATGTTTGTTGCTCGAGCATATGGCTGAACCTGCATCCTTTAGGAATTCGAACTTTGTGTAAATTTTGGGTTGATGAATCTTTTTTACAGTATGCAGCTTGTTGGCCGGTGTCCCTCGGAGCAATGCCATTGGTGATCCCTGCTTTTTTTTGGTGTTGATCGGCCCCGATGCTGTCTCGGTTACGGAGAGAGTCGGCTCCATACCGGTAGAGGAAATGGAATTGTCTATGTCCGTTTTCTCGTTTCCCTTTTTTGTCTTTGTTTTTTGCCCTGGCTTGTGCTCCGGTGACCCCCTAGTCCTTCCAGACCTCATTCCATATGTGGGCCCCAAGTCTCTGGATGGGCTCAGTATTTCTTCTGCGTCTTCTTCGTGTAGAGTTCTTGTTCTTCTTCCGCACTCCAGCGCTACCCTGTTGCTCGGTTCTCTTGATCTCCTCCGCAGCTCCCCACTGTTGGTCTGTTAGTAAAGTGGTGGTTGAAGCAATTGGGGAGTAATCGGGTACCTTTACCCTATTCCTTGCTCCCCCTTGTGCTACTATTGCTGCCGGTGGTAAGAAAGAGATAGAAGGGGTGGAGGGGGGGTCGCAAAGGGGGAGCTGGCTGGTTAATTGTGAGCGGAGCACGCCGGGGGGGCGCGCTGGTCAGCCGAACCTAGTCGGACTGCCTGTCGGTCAAACCCCCGGGGCTCTTACTTTGCGGCAGCCTCTAGCGGCTGCCGCGCTCGCGTCTCGCTCTCGCCCTCCCCCCGAAGCCTTGATTCTTGTGAGAGTCCTGTGAGAGCACGTTGTTGGATCTCACCGCCTCACCTTTCCTCTTCCTCCTCCTTTCTGCCAGGTAGGCGGGGCAGAGCGTGTTTCGGCGGCGTGTTTTCGGCAGTGGCGGCGTCTGTAGCTAGGGTCCCAAATTGCAGGTTACAGGTCGCAGAGAGGGAGCTTAGTGATCCGCCAGTGGGCTCTCGACCCCCGGTAGTCTCCCAGTGGCGGGCGTCAGCGTCAGCTTTCCGCCGCGGCTCCCCCCGCTTCACCTTCACCTTGCCCAGCACTCGCCACCACGCCTGCTCGCTCCTTGCTCGTTGCTCGCTCCTCGCCGGTTGCTCCTTGCTCCTCCCACAGGAAAGTGAGATAGAGACTGGAGAGGCTCTGAGGGAGCTGTGCCAGGGTAGAGACCCCCAGAAGGAGCAGTGCCAGGGTAGAGAGGCCCAGAGGTAGCAGTGCCAGGGTAGAGAGGTCCAGAAGGAGCTGTGCCAGGGAAGAGAGACCCAGAAGAAGAAGGGCCAGGGTAGAGAGGCCATGAGCTGCTCGCGTCTCTCCCTCCGCCCCGTAGAAGGAGAAGTGCCAGGGTCGGACAGCCACTACAGCTAGAGCAAAGCCCTCCCTTCTTTAGCTGGAACAGTGTCAGCTAGCATATAAAGCTAGTAGGTGCCATCACTCCTCCTTTAAGGATATGGGGGATGGAAGAAAGGGCAGCAGACAAACCAACCTACTCCCGGTGGCAGGAGCACTGCCAGGGCAGCTGAGCCTGTGAAATTAGCGCCCACCCTCCTCCCTGTGTGAGCATGGCAGCGTCAGTGCAGCCAGGCCCCATTCCTCGCCCATGTGGCGCAGGCAGTGCCAGGATTGTGGGTCTTAAGCCGCTAGTGTGATCAGTGCACGTCCAGGGTGGCAGATCATGCACAGCTCCCTCCCTGAGAAGAGAGACAGTGCCAAGGTGGCAGTGCGTACATCACTAGCACCCAACCCTCCTCGCAGTAGCAGGAACAGTGCCAGGGCAGAGGTTCATGGGACTGATGTCACCAGTTCCGGGAGTCTCTCCCACCACAGATGGCCCAGACCCCGGCACAGCAGCAGCTGCTCGAGCCAGCCTTGGCAGAGGAAGAGCTAGAAGAGGAGGCTATTGGGAGGGGGGAGAGCGGGTGAGATCTGTGAAAACAGGGCACAGACCAGAGTCCCCTCAACGCACGTGCTCATCACAAGGCACAAACAAGGCAGACATGGGGACGGGCGGGGCAACCCTCCAGGTATTATTGTTATTGCCCACCTCCGCCACAAGGGGCGCAAAAGAAAGCGATAAACAAGAGCTCCCTTTAAATGACAACACCCAAGCGAAGCAGCCAATGAACAGGGAGCAGATCAGCACCTGGAAGAGCAGTTCAACAGCAGGAAACACTTTGGGCCTGTAGTGCCTGGGAAAGTCAACAGTAGTTTGCTGCTTTCTCAGGGGGGAGATATGGTTGAGTAGCTACATTTTAAGTTGTCAGAACAAGTTGTGATAACAGCTGTCTCAAATTGTGTGATCTTGGACAAAGCAATGTTGGCTTCATCACCCAAAATATATATATATTTTGTTTTGCAGTTTTATATAGTGCGAACTTGACCTGCACCAAATCAGGTATCAGAGCGCTTTACATAGCACTAGTTACGTTACACGAGGACACACATTCATTTTTGTTAGGCATGGGGAGATTAAGTGATTTGCCCAGAATCACAGGATGTTTGGCTTGAACCCAGGTCCGAGGTCGAGCGCCCTAGCCGTTAGGCCAATTCCTCTCCTCTTTTAAACACGCAATACTGCGAAGTTTTAACAATCTTTGGATGTATACCTGCGGGGTGCATCCAGCTCCCCAGGGGCGCGCTTCAGGTCTGCGTCCCTCTGCTTCTTTGGCAGGCCTCACATGCCGCGAACCTCGCAGGCCAGGGCCGGGCGCAGGGTTTCCTTGGGGAGAGTCATCAAGGTAGGCTGCCGAGAGTGAGCATGAGGAGCGCACATGTGAGGAAGGGGTCTGCCTCCTGACTTTCACCCTAGCAGATCTCCTCTGGGAGGAGTGGCGCCCTCCAGCCCTTTCTCCGTCCGAGACATCACAAGTTATGAAAAGCTTAACAAATCCTTTGTTTGGGCTCATTAAAGATGGATTTTAGCAGGGTCAAGCAATGTAACGCATGCACTTCTTTGCTGCAAAAGCTCTGCCGGTGGAATTAGGTCTCCTCCTGTGTAGCGCATGCGCGTTGCATAGGACGAGACCTAACAAGCATTGGAATAGCCAATAGGTCTCACCTTTGGGACTTTATAAGTGTTTAGCCATACAACGGTTGATGTTGTTCCACCAAGGATATTGTGTTGCATAACTAAATACTTATAAGGTTCCAAAAGCGAGAGAGAAGGGCTGGGGCAAGAGAGAAAGAAAGAGGAAGAAAGAGAAAGAAAGAGAAAGAAAGAGAAAGAAAGAGAAAGAAAGAGAAAGAAAGAGAAAGAAAGAGAAAGAAAGAGAAAGAAAGAGAAAGAAAGAGAAAGAAAGAGAAAGAAAGAGAAAGAAAGAGAAAGAAAGAGAAAGAAAGAGAAAGAAAGAGAAGGGCTGAGGCAGGGAAGGGACAGATAGGAAAGGGGGCTGAAGTAGTGGAAGGAGAAGAGTAATGAGGCAGAGAAAGGAGGGAAGGAGAGAGAAGGGCTGAGGCAGGTAAGAGAGAGAGAGAGAGAGAGAGAGAGAGAGAGAGAAGCACTGGGGAAGAGAGAGAGAAGGGCTGAGGCAGGGAAGAGAGAGACAGAAGGGCTCAAGTAGGGAAGAGAGAAGGGCTGAGGCAGGGCAGAGAGCGAGAGAAGGGCTGCAACAGGCAAACAAACCACCACAATGGTAGCAGTGAACACAAAATACCCGCAATATCTCCAAATGAAGATGGTCAGTATTGGAATAAGGTGAGGTCCGGACTGATGGTGCAACAGAGGACACTCCTGCAACCATAAAGTGTCTACAGGGGGAATTGAGAAAACAATCCCCAATATAAAATATCACACATGTTTGGAGCATGCAGCAATGTTGTACAGACAGTATATCACATCATGTGGTAAAAAAAAAGTTATAAAATATATTCACAAAACTAAAATGTACAGTAAACCACAGCAATGTATGTACGAATCTCATATATGAAAATACAGCTATCCCATCCCCTTTCAAGTTCTGGCCAGATAACTTGAAGTCATTAAAAAAAAAGAGTATTTGTAAAGCACATACTACTCACCCAGGGGTCTCAAGGCGCTGGGGGCTGTTTTGGAAATTAAGTGAACTATTGCTCAGAGTCACATTGTGCTGAGCTGAGCTACCACCGAAGCCGGGGATCTAACCGGGAGCCCTGTGCTCTGAAGTCAGCTGCCCTGGCTGCTACACCACATCTCTCAAAGGGTTCTGTTGTTTTCATTGCACGAATACAGTCAGGGAGACAGGATGATTATCATCTTGCGCAGTGTGATAATGATGGACACAACTGCTGGTGAGTGTGGCATTACCACCTTCCAACACAAACTTACAGAACTCGTCGCTCTTTACACATTCATGTAACCTACAGGACACCTGTCCGCCACATGCCCTTTCCCAACTCTACCATTGCCCATCACCAACACATTCAGTTGACCAACAGGCATCTGGGAGGGTTGAATCTAACAGGTGAAGTAGAAGCGACAAACAGCACCGAGGCAGACTAGAGGCGAGTGAACACAGGAAGTACAACAAGCCCACAGACCAAAATCATGGATCAGACAACGCAGGCATGGCAGGTGCGTTGTTTAAGTCTGGGACAAGACTCATTGTAAACACGAGGGCAAGGGTCCACTATCCATTAACTTAATCTCGCCATCGCCAGACTAAAGTCCCATTTGTCTGGGGCCTCTGCACTGCAGGTGTTCACATACCTCGTTATTAACATCACCAATGATGTGTTACTGGGGCTGTTTATAGAGAACACCTTCTCCTTCCTAAGTGCTGCCACATCGAGGATCGCGGGCACCTTTGCAATGCAAGAGTGCATGCGGCGCTCAAGGCTTACCAGTCCCCCCCCAGCGGCAGCCTTGATCTAGGATGGCGACTGCCACAGAGGATTTACCTTGGGTAGGACGGGGGATTGATGCACTCGTTAGCATGTCAGATGGTGTCTGTCAGTGTATAAGCATATTTTCCGAAACCGAGACTCCAAATTTTCCGATGAAAAGCACAAAAAAAAATGAAAACTTCACTTCGAAACTCAAACGGACCCGTTCCTCTCGGCAGACATTTTAAATAATATACGCGCCCCGCTCTCTGATAACGTAGTAGTCTGACAAAAATAAAAAAAATAAACTCAATGTATGGCCTGTTTTTCCCTCAGTCAGGTAGATGGCTGTAAACATCGTGAGATGGTCGAAACCGCATTTCATGGTAATCGTGGAACCACTATTTTGTGTCATCATAAACTGACAACTTGGGCTGCAGTAGGTACTGCAGTGTAATATGAGAACGCGGTAGTCGATCACGCTGTGAATAATGCACTCAGTGACATACTAACACGGGTATCCTAACAGGAAGCGCGTCACTTGAGCGGGTCCGACACTGGGTGTCCTCCTAGCGAATTGTTATAGCGCCTGGAAGGAGAGAGGACGCAAGGCCGCAAAAGCACTGGCGACAGCTGCATGAGGAGGGGGAAGGAGCACCAGAGGGAGTCGATAAATTAAATGGGACTGAGCAGCTGCAGAGGATTACGGGGAGGCAGGGTCGGAGAGGTCCAGTGAAATAGGCGTGCTCAAGCTATTTAATTTCCCACCAGGTGGTCTTTTCCCTCCAGATGTCCGCCGGTGACCAGACTGAACGCCCATAGGCTTCGCTGAACACCTGGCATCCCCACTTTTCTCGTCACACACAGAAGTATCTCACCTCACAACAGCCCCCTCCCTTGTTTCACCAGCCGCCCACACCTCGGCTAATAATGACCTTTCTCTCCTTTACATGATCGATTCATATCCCTCCATCCCTCTCACCTCTGGCTCAAGCTCTCCGTCTTTCCTCCCTGTGTCCCCTCCATCCCTCTCACCTCCGGATTCCAGCTCTCCGTCTTTCCTCCCTGTGTGTAGACTCCGCAGCCCGCTCTGTTGTTTCTCCGTCCCTTCCAGGCAGTTCGTGCGTTTCACGCCTCTCCTTTCTCCCGCCTGGAAATCCGTTTTGCGTGCCAGGCCTGGCTCTCGTCATGCATTGCTGTTTTAGGTGGCGTGCGTGGCATGTTTAGATTTATTTTTGCGTGCCAGGCCTCTGTTTCGGGTTAGATGTGCGTACCAGGCCTCGCTCTCGCTGTCCACTGCTCTGCTCAGTGGAGTGTGCGCCATGTCGCCATCTTTAGGGTTAGTGATTCTAATTGACAATAATCGAGGCGAACAAAGGAATTGGATTTTCTCTAAAATGTTGTATTGGTGCCGAAACGATAACGTGTGATGATGTAAACACTGAGTCTTGTGTGGGAGTTCCTTTGTTCGCCTCGATTATTTGTCAATTAAGTTCACTAACCCTAAACATGCCACACACGCCACCTAGAACAGCAATGCATAGCGAGAGCGAGGCCTGGCACGCAAAACGGATTTCCGGGCGGGCGAAAGGAGAGGCGTGAAACGCACGAACTGTCTGGAAGGGACGGAGAAACAAACAACAGAGCGGGCTGAGGAGTCTGGATACATACAGGGAGGAAAGACGAGAGCTTGAGCCGGAGGTGAGAGGGATGGAGGGATGGAGGGATATGAATAGATCATGTAAAGGAAATAAAGGTCATGATTAGCCGAGGTGTGGGCGGCTGGTGAAACAAGGGAGGTTGAAGTGTGTGACGACGAGAAAGTGGGGCTGGAGGAGAGAATGGAGCCTGAAGGGGTTTGGGACACAGGCATTAAAATGCACAGTGAGCGAGGTGGTGCTTTTCAGCGACGAAGCGGCCGAGAGCTTAGGAAGGTTTGGAGTTGCAGGTATAACAATATATATATATGTATATATTTTTCACATTTGTAAAGTGCAAACAATCACCCGTAAGGGTCTCCATAGCTGCCAAGGTTGTGGATCTCTATGTGTGACATTTTCATAATTTCAGTGTAATTAAGAGTGACATTTCAGTGACAATGAGTGACACTTTCTCGCAAGCAAAGTCAAGCAATGAAGACAAGGGAAACATATAAATATCAGAAATGATACCCATTTGAGCAACAAGAAACTCCAAGATCTTAAAACTGCTCCAAAGCACCAGACATGGAGGTAGTAATCTAGTGCCCTTGTAACCTAAGAGGCGACCACCCAACATCATCATCCATGAACAGTGAGTTACATCATAAATGCTGGTCTCCTTAGTGAGCACCCACTCTGAAATGCAGCTGCCTAATCGCGCCACTCTGCCATTAATGCGTCTGACACACATTCAGGGTGGCTGCTACTTACTTGTTCAACACTTTGCAGCAGGCGCCGTGACTGTGTCTGCAACTGCCTTCCTAATATTACCAAATGTTTGTCCCCGATGTAGCTCGATTGGTCAGTGTGTATTATTTACGTATGGAACAATGTAAGTCTATCAGCCAGGAATTTCACATATATATTTTGATGTCAAGGTATAATAATGTTATTTGTCTGTTAGATCATCTTTTCACAGGAAATCTCTATCTGGTTTAGGCAGGACTGTAATATCTGGACCATACATGGTTTGAGTCACTATTCCCATATTGGCATGTTTTAAAAAACCTGTGAGTGGTAATGTATAAAATGATTCGGCATGGTGTCAAAGTCGATGGCTCTCGATATGGCAACACACTGTGCACATAAACGTATGTGAGAAGAATGAGTTAAAATTTAAAATAATAGTAACATTACTTTGGCTAGGGCAAAACTGCATTCTTAAAAAAGAAATCTATCGTAGCAGTTCGTGAAACAAAAAACAATGAACTGTTTCATGCATTTTTTCCTAGGAAGCACGGCTCCATAAAATATACAGGATCTAAGTTTTTCATACCATAAAACTTGTAAAACTTGTCAAAATTCGATTCCGAATACCTTAACCAGGTGCTCCAGTTCCCCAAATCAGTTCTCCGTTTCTTGCAGCCTGCACACATTTTACTTACAAAGTGTACTCTTGTTACTTACCATGTCAGGCTTGGTTTCCTTTTCAAGAAATAACCATTCAAGGCAGGAGCCAGACTCCTCAGGCCCCGAGCAACTGACTCCCACGGGCAACAAACATTTCTGTTTGGCGCCCTCCTCCTCGGTCCACTGCAGGATAGTCCGCTCTCGGTTGGCGGCCTGGTCAGTGTGACAAGTCTGTCCAGTGCTGGCAGCCCCTGGCTGCTGCACAGCTGGGTGACGCTCAGGCACAGAGTGCGCTAGAGAGGGAGACTTGGACCCCAGGCTCGGCAATTTCGGATTTGCAGCAGGTGACGGCCATATGACGGGGCCACAGTGCGGGCGGCCAGGTTGATGCAAGCAGCAGCAGCGTTGCTTAAAGAGAACCATGATTATGATTGTGGTCTGGTCTGTGCACAAACCCAGCAGCTCAAAATCTCCTCGGCAACAGGACATGACGTCACCCCGCAGCGACACGGCCGGGCGGCCAGATTAATTACAACCTGACTGGCAGAGTGGCGCCGGGGATTAATATACATTGTAGCAGAACAGTGAGCTGCCTGCCAGCGTCCCGTAGTTTAACTGCGGGCACACCAAGCCAGCACAAGCTGTGTGTGCAGGCCAGGGGCGACGTGCTGATAGCTGCCACACACTTCAGTTTAAGGCAGCACTTCAGCAGACACATAATGTGGAATGCATCGTATGCGTGACAACGCATTTCAGTGCGGTGATGCGGACCACCACACTGAAATGCGTTGGTGTCACACCTGTTGCGTGATACTTGGCAGGACTGGGTCTCCAAGCGCTGGGGGCCGTCAGGAAGATTAAGCAAGCTATTGCCCAGAGTCACATGGTGCTGGGCTAATCTGGCGCCGGGGATCGAACCGTGATCCCCAGATTCCAGCGTCAGTCGCAAAGGCACACACGTGCGCGCCCCTGCTCGCTCCATCGTGCGCGCCCCTGCGTCGCTGCTCGTGCCCGAGCCAATACTCCACAAAGTAATACAACAGATCGCCTACAGCGCAAGCGCTGTTTAGGCTTGACCTAAAAATTAAAGAGCAGAAAAGTGATGTTACAAATCTATCTATACGATTTTGTTTAAAGTCTTCACTGTGGCGCGAATTCCGCCGCCGTGCTGGACATACCAGTCGCGGTCGTTGCTCGGACGGCCAGCGGGCGTCGTGCGCACACGCCCACCGTGACTCCAGCCGTCACGAGCATGGAATAGGTTAAAGCAACAACTGGTCGGTATTTTTAGGTCTCGCCGCACTTTGCGAGGCATGCAATATACAGTATAGTGGGGGAAGCTCTGCCCACATTGGGGCAATCATTGTTGAGAAGTTTTGGGTGGGGAACACTTCAGGTGACCAGTGTTAGCGAAAAAAAATGGATTTGGGTAAATAGTTTGGTGCTCCCTTTTCAGAATAGCTTTGAATTTTATTACCCATTTTCTGCTCATTCAAGCCAGCAAGATTACAAAATATATTTAATGATGTCAATATCAATTTTGGATGGGGTAACAAAATCCTTAGGATGGTACTCGGTAGAGAAAGAGAGGCAGAATCTGAGGTAGAGGTTGGTCTACAAAGGATGATGAAGTAGCTCATCCACTACACACCAGTTTCTCAACCGGACGAAGAATTCAAGTGTTGAGAGTTGGCAGTCTTGGGGATCTGCTCTGACAGCACGGGAGGGAGCCATATGCAAGGAGTACCAGTAATTGGGGCTGGGTGAGCTATAAGATAGGAAAAAGAGTTTGAGTAGGATGTAAGGCAGAACAGAGGTTTAAAAACATGTTGAACTATTTAAGATATTTATACAAGAACGTTATGCCAGGTGGCAGATTGTGCCCACCTCCACAATTTCTCCAGTATATTTCATATTTGTCCACAACCCACATTCTACACCAGCAAGCAAAGGGGCATTCCACAGTGCCTGTTAATTATTGTTGCAGATGCATGGTTTTGTGAAGATTAATGTATTTCTTCTTATTGTAATTCTCCTTGAAAAGGATCGTGTTACCCGAATAACTTGATAAGCATGATCTTTTTCATCATAAATCTGACCTAGACTTACTTAGGTTGCAATCCAAACTACCACATATAACACTTTTAGGTACATTTTTTTTTTTACAGAAAACACATCCGCTACAATACTCTACAACATAGCACCAACTTCTAAATAAACACTTACTGTCCTAAAAAGGAGAGCTATTGGCTATGCCAATGCTTGTTTTTTTGTTTGTTGTGCTTGCAGGGGGCCAGGATGTTGGTGCAGGTGGTGACCCATTCATTGAAGTTTTTGATGTCTTCCACTAGGATGTTGGTGTGCTTGGGGAAGCGTTTGGAGAGTGCAGCAGCCCAGTCCTTCTCTGAGATGTTCTTCCAGCAGCAGCGGCCTTTCCAGAGGTGGTGGACCTCAAAAGGGTGCTGTCTGTTCAGGAGATAGGGTTTGGTCCCTCTGAAGATCACCTTCTTCAGATAGCAACCGTTGTATCCCCTCCGGTTAATTACTTGATGTCTGGAATACTACGTGTAATACACATCCAGTCTCCTGTGATCCCATACGCTTTACCAAGAGACTCAAAAAGGCCAAAGTGTACTCAAATCACACAGAGAGTGGATAGTTCCAATGCTTTGATGTGACTGGCTGTGATGGCAGCAGATTATTCTTCTGGATACCACTGTGTTCACTTGCACCCCTAAGGGGAGTGCTGCTGGATGAGGGTGAGGAGGACCTGTGTGTCTGTCTGTTTGTTTGCTGTTACCTGCTGGCTGTCCTGGGTCCCTGGTGTACCTGACAACATGACCATTTCTATTGCTTTGCTCCCCTACCTGATACTGGAAGAAGGTGGTGGAGGTGGCGGTTGGGGAGGGGGTGGGTCTTGGCATCACTTCCATTGTAAGAGCTGTTTTCCTCTGAGTTCAGTGACATCCAGCTTGCTCCATTTTCTTACAATTTGAGCTCTGTGACTTTATCAGTCAAACGCCAGTTGAGAAGAAGGTGACCTAGAGCAGTTCTGACTTAACTGACCTTTGAACTGCTCAGCCCGGAAAGGAGCAACACTTGAATGGAAGAAAGCTCTGGAAGATCTGCACGATGCACCTCCTGCCTGAAGGTGGCTGCAAACCGGTGAACCTCCAACAAACCACAGGCTCCTTCCAACCCAGCTGGCCTCAGTGCAACAACAAGCATCATCCAGGGCAGTGGTGCTGTAGGAACACATTTTCTGTTTGTGTTTCTGTGACCACAGGTGTCCTGACACTCGTGATCCAAGAATAGACTGATAGATCTGAAACAGACAAAGCACAAGCCATCAGGACTGCATGGTAGTCCAGGCTGTCCTGAAACAATTATGACTTTACAATGGGAAGGAATGAGTTGAGGGGCCAAAGATAGCTCAATTTGTATACGCTGCCTAAGTTAACAAAAGGCCCCCCGCTCACATCTAGCCCGCTGGAAGGAAATAATATGATGCAGGGCCTGGGCGCTGGATTGCGGAAGCGACATAGGAGTGTGGGGCACCAACACGTCAGCCAATGAGGTTGGGCTGCCTTTGCACTCTGTAATAGACCTGATGAGTAAGACAGAGAATTTGAAAGTGGATCCGTTTTTTGTCTGGAAACCATTGAAGGAACTTGACATTTCTGCATCCCTAACTCTAGCATTATTGGTATATTGTGACTACATTGTAGTCTTCCCAATGCAGTTTCCAGCAAGCCGAGGTAGAAAATAAAGGCTCTTACCCTCTCCAGTTGTTTAGGGCAGTGGTGCAATGGCAATATCATATCATGATCCACTGTTGTAAAATGCAAGAAGAGCAAACCTTTTGATTTTAAGGATGGAAAGTTAAATGTGGTGACCAGGTTCTTAATCTTTTCAGCTACATCTGGCATGGGACAGTGGTCCAACATCCCAGCTGAGGTAGTTCCACCAACGACAAGAACTTCTGTTTTATCTCTGTTCATCTGAATACATTTAGTAGTCCTCAGGACATGAATGACTGTCAAGCAGACCCCAGGTGACGGATGGAATTGTCAGAATCCTGGTCCAGTGTAAGGAAGAGCTGTGTGTCATCGGCATAGGCTTACACTTTTAAACCAAAGGAGTGGACTAACCACTCAGTGCTACTACAAACAGATGAAAAAGAGAGGGTGAGGTAGCATAGCCCCTGAGTTGCTTAATTATATTGCTGAGCGGAAGAGGAATGTTCTAAGAACCCCTACACTGATAGGAGCAGAATGATTGGAAAGTCTGCCTGCAGTGCCTTCCATTGAGGGCTATTAAACCAAAAGCAAGTGTTTGACAGTCTCTGAAGCAGTTTAGAGACTGAACTCCGTCCTTAAACTACCTACACCACTTAAAACAGTGACTGCAACTGGAAGCTTTCAAGGCACAGCAGCAGAATCTGATTCCAGTGGACTCCGTAGAGTGCACATACTCAGCACTGCCTTTATCTCAAATTGAGTACCTTGCAGGTACCAGAGCAGTTGAGGCCCTAATTAGTCTAACCTGGCTCTGTCTTGAGTTAATATCAAGCACTAGGCCTTGATAAACTGCAAACAGCAGAACAGAGGGCAGAGGCTAATAGAATCCGCACCCAACACATGAATATTGTCCCCTTATTTGGTTATAAGTGCACAAAACCAGGGAGCACTTCCCTCTATGCTCCCCACAATATTGGAACTAGTCCTACACACTTAACACTGCAACAACGGTTTCAGCACTCTATGCAAAAATTAGGTGTTTCTTGTCACAATCCACAGTCAATGAGTATCACTAATATTTGCACATAAGGAAAAAAGGAACAGCTTCTTCTTTCACAAACTGATTCATCATAGCCAACGCATTTCGTCTCTTTGAGAGACTTCACGGCTCTCAGTATATGGCATATGGTATATTCTTCAAGCAAAACACAGTATTTCAAAGGCAGTGTGAATAAAGCACTCTGTACAGTGTTCTAACAATCTTCAAACTGCCTAATAACCGCACGCAGTCTGGTCAGTATATCAGAATCTGGTTGAAAAATAAAGAGAACATTGGAATAAGAAAAACATCTATTGAATTTGGCTACTGTTTTTCTTATGTGCCAATATTAGTGATACTCATTGACTGTGGATTGTGACAAGAAACACTGTTAATTTTTGCGTAGAGTGCTGAAACCGTTGTTGAAGCCTTTATAAACTGAATACAGAGTGCCCAATCTGTAACAAAAACAACAAGCATTTACAATGCAATGGTTTTGCCTTTGTTAAAGTTAGAGCTATTGGCATTGCTCTTGACATTATTTTTATTTATGTTTTTTTAACATAAATAAATGGCATTGTCATTTACAATGCCAATAGCTTAATCTCTCGCAAATGACAAACACCCACACAGAGCCCCCCCACACACACCCACACAGAGCCCCCCACACACACACCCACACAGAGCCCCCCACACACACAGCCACACAGAGCCCCCCACACACTGCGAGCCCCCCCACACACACTGCGAGCCCCCACACACACTGCGAGCCCCCACACATTGCAGGCAACAGAGGCACGTAAACATCTCTTAGGCGTAAGGCATTCTGAATCATAATTTGAGTAAGCTGAGGTGGGTTGCTTTTGGAGAATTGTATGCTAGGAATGTCATTCTATTGTAGAAGACCAAGGCAAAAAAAAGTAGAAATAATATTTCAACAACAATAGAAAATGTAAGGGAAATATATTTGGAGTTTCAAGATCATAGTTCTGACCTATAGAGAGAATATTTCAACTAGGAAGTTAAGCTACTTTGTTTAAGGATATCCAATTCCCTAAATTAACACTTTAGAAAATACTGGAATAAATAAAGGAAAATCTGCAGAGCCAGTTGGTTTTCCGGAAAAGATATGCTAGTTATTAGAGGAATAATGAGTTACTGTAGTTCAAAAATTATAAACACAATTTGTCTCTCTCTATGTGTATCTATCTATATATATTTTTTTTTTGAGAGAGATATATATATTTTGTATTACTAGCATCATAAAAGTATGTTTGGCATTGACTTACTAAAATGTGGAGAAGCGTACAGTCAAGTACACAAAATCGTAGGTTTACACTGATACAAATGACACAAGTCGAGTTGTGCACGTGAAGTGCAGTGTTTTCAAAAGTGTGCTTTGCGACATTCCTAACAAAAAGATAAAGATCTGCCTCAGCAAGAGGGTGGGTGTTGCCCAGGATCCTACATAGAGGTGCCTGTTGCCTACAAAGCCTGGATCATTTCTTGCCTCCTACATGCATTATTTTTATGATTTTTCAGTGATTCCAAGTTTTCCATACATGCTATGAAGCATAGACTGCATAAAATGCGGAACATGGAATTGTTTAGGAAAGGGGTAGAGGATCAAACAATGGAATGGAATTCCTATAAACGACCCTTCGCTTGGGTAAGTAATGCCATAGGCTGGCAGATAAAGTCTCTGTAAATTTTAACCTTTATGAATGTGCAATCCTACAAGTTTAGAAAGTGCACACGTTCTATTGGCTAAAATATGTAATTTGTGAACAAGTAATAATCTCAGCTTTGACATAATTCATGTGAAGTGTGGGTCAGGAAACCAGTGCCATTTGCCCAATATATAGGTCGTAGCTATTGCTTTGCCGAGTTTTCCCTTGTAATCTGCGCTTCGAAATAGTGACTCAGAGAAAGTGAAAGTCAGCTGCCATATTAAACTTGTACATCTCAAAATAGCACTACAGAATACTCACCGGTCTGAGGACTCGCACCACCTCCTTGAGGACCCCCTCCACGTTCCGCACCGAACACCGCACCAGCGTGCAGACCACAGCATCCGCGGAGCCGCTGGCCACCGCCGACATGTCTTCCCCAGACGCCACGAGGAAGCGCGTGAACCGGACGTGGTCATTTTCTGCAACGCTCTTGCCCAGGAAGCGCTCGAAGTCTGGGTTCGGATCCGTGCACGTGACTCGGCATCCTGGCGGGAAAAACTGGAAATTTGTTCCCGTTCCGCTTCCGACCTCCAAAATGTTGAGCTTCCCCCCGGGGCCGGCGAAGTCTAGCATATTGGTGAAAAGAGTCTTCTTGAAGGAATGCATCTTCCGGTTCTAGACGTGGCTAAATGTGGCCAACACGTACGGAAACATCTTATTGGCTAGTGGCTGCCATACTCCTAAGAGAGCCAAGAGGTGCACTGGCAGGGTCAGCAGCATGATGCCCCCCTGAAGGGTGGCTATGAGAAGGCCCATGTTCGGAGGCGAGGGCGCCGCCGCCTCTGAGGTCTGCGCTCTCGAGCTGATGCGTGTCTGAGCTGCGCTGGATTTACTTTGTAGGAATAATGCACACCATATGCACAGATGAGTCCACATTCAGGTTACCGGTATGTTTTTTCGTTACAAACAAGGGTGTTCCATAGCACACAAAGCTGGAATTAATAGTATATATTTTGTACACGATAAATAGATTGCCAGTCATGTCCAGAATTATTCCTTTATGCAAGGAAATGTAATTAATTAATTTGTTTTTTTATAAAGAAGTAACGAATAAATAAATATTTGCTACAAGTCGATGCTCTAGAGTTTGTACAAGTTTCGCCTGGTGTGCTCGAAAATTAATCTAAAACGAATTCTTTCAAAGGCTGTGTCCTGAATGGATACACTTGCAATAATGTTTAGATCTACATAAGTAATTCTTCATTTTGCACAGTGACGCGTTTGTTTTTTCTGAGAGTGGAAATATTCAGAGTAACAGCTAAACCTCCTGGATTTTGTATAGTACTGACCTGTAAGGATGTGAGTTTGGAAGCTGAGCTGTCACGTACGGTCACTTTACCCCTGAAAAAGGGCAACTGCTCATCAAATAGGGTAGTCTGGGGCTCCAAGAATGGCCACTTTCAAAGTCAAGAATCACAAAGGATTAGCCGGGACAAAGGGAACACGTGGATGCTTTATTCAGCCTGGTTCAGGGGGTGACAGGTCTCAAAGAGAAGCAAAACAGGAACCGGGCTCGGAAGGGCACAACATTCCAAGACGACATTTCAAACACTCTTGAAGGAAGCATGGGGTGCAAAGGGTGGGGCTCCAGCAGACAGATGCAGCGTTCACCGGGCTGTCCCTATACTGCATTATCTTTTGGCATTGTTAAAGGGCTGAAACTTTGCAGCCAGGATTAGATTTCTCCCGGGTTGACCGTATAAATACATTGCCACTTTTGGGCTTATGATGGTTTCGGATGGGGGAGGGGCGTTGCAGCCAGGCCCCATATAATACACTAGTACGTTTTTGGGGCGGTTTAAAGGGTTGGATGATTCAACAGGATGTGCCGAGAATTCACTGGGCTCTAATGTTTGGGGTTTCTGCACTGAGATAACAGCCATGCCTCGGGTGACTTTAGAACATACTATTTTTTACCTTAAACACAAAGGCCCAAGAAACACACTGATGCAAACCCACACCAAGCGTCCTTACCACGGTATATCTTTCTGATAAGCCCATGTTACCCAATGTCCACCTTCTAGAAACTACAGACTTGCAAAAGTGCAAAGATAATTTCATTTTTATGAGAAAGTGTAGCACTCGAGGCATGTTCTGTGGAAGAAAATGTGTATTTAAATGTAAGTTTCCAGATCCTAATACAAGAAATGAACTAGATGTTGCCCTAAAGTAAAATGAAAACTCTGCGAATTAGAAAAAAGTTTGTTCTAGCCAATGTTCTTCTTATCCCTGTGACCATCTGCCCTTAACAACCTCATGCAAATTACGTGCTGGCTGACACCACTGAGGCTCCTGGGTGAGCTGCTGCCATTTCAAAGGGTTCAGGGTTTGACACATTTACAATGACCTCCGGTAGTGCCCGAGTGCCTTTGATATGACAACTCCGCCCTCCTTCGATAAGCATCAACACCGACAACTACCCCATTGTCTGTTAGGGGGGTGCGCTCTTCCAGTCCACCAAGAAAGTCTCCCTTCTGTGCCTCACAGGAAAACATGCGTTAAAACAGTACATTCAATCTCTTCTGCATGCAGTATTGTACAACATGAAAAGTATTTCCACAGGTTTGAATAGTATGCCCCTATATTGTACCCCATGTGGCCTATGTCCAGATGATTATATAGGAGAAGCCCGTCCCCCCTTAAGTTGTTCTGTGTGACCCTCAAGTGCGTAGACCTGTGCAGGGGCCTTCGCGCGCACTCCTTGTCACTGTATAATCCTCCCGGGCATGCTGGTACAGTGTGAGCTGCTTCTGGCTTGCAGGATTCTACGGAGCTGGCCTCGTTTTCTCATGACTGTGCCAGGGGAGCCTCACGTCACTAGATTGGTACAGTATGAACCTCACAGTCCTGGAATCTCACAGCGTGAGCCTTCTCCGCGGGACTGGACAGAGTGTACAATGTGAGTGCCTAGACATAAAACGTGTACTGTGTGAGCCCGCTGTCCTTACCATCGTCCGGCAAGAGGCCCACGTCTTTAAGAATGGACGTTAAGAGCGAGTAGCGAGGCCGTGTCTAAGGGTGTTCCGTACGAGCCTCACATCCACGGGTGGGTGCACTAAGGTGTGTCCAGGGTGCCAGAAAAAGGAATCCGCTTAATATCGTGCACTGTAGTACATTTACTTTTCGAGGTGAGATGACAACTAGATGTTGTTTAGCTGCGTCTGCAGGAGGGTCCCCGTCCCTCTGCAGGCCTCGGAGGAAGGAAGGGTCACTGGGAGTTCATAGCAGACAAAAGAGCGGCCGGATCACAGCGCGTCCCCACATTAGCATTCTGGCCTTTGATTCCAACTGGCCCAACAAGCGCCCGTACAAAACACCAAAGCCTCAGTGAGCGCTCAGCCCCCGGATTAAGATGTCGCGATGTGTGCCTGGCATGAAGATGCATGTCAAACAAGGAACAATGGCTGACCTGTGCCTACAGTACCGTGCCCGCCCTGCCCACGTCAGGTCTGCAGCAGGTTTGCGCTCTCAGGGGGAGTGTCAGACAGACTCTTAGTGATTTGCGCCCACAAACCGAAAGCACTAATGACGTCATTTCTGCTCCTGCTAATATTGGAAACCAATACCAAGATATTAACTTATTGTTATATCTTGGAGAGCGCTCCGTACCTGGCCAGCAGAACGGTTCCAATCCAAAGCACTCAAACCTCATTGAAACAGTACGTTCCCAGAGACGGCATTTTAGGTCAAACTAGAGATAACTCCCAGTTTTATCATCCTCATAAAAACGTGGTTAGGGCTAAAGGTATTTAAAAGCACTGGGCTGCGTGTGGCCATGGCAGAGCTGTAAAGCTTGGTGGTGGTGGTGTGGAGTTAGCAAAGATGCAAAAAAGCCATCGGAGTAAGAAATAAGCCTTTCCCTTCGGGGGAAAGATGTTCGGAAAGTTTTGTTTCCGTGTATACGGAGCACAACCCCAGGACCATTATTTTCCTTCACTATAGCTATGTGTGGTCCTGGGCACCCCATACATTGCGCTGGTGCCCCTGTTTACTGCGATGGTCGTGCCTACTGAGAACCGCCGTGACGAGTGTCTATAGAGGAGTCCTGGACTACAGTGTTCCGCTTGTTGTAAGGCTGGCGATGCGAGCAAGCGTGCTGTATTGTTGTGGTATCACCCTGCGCCGGCAGCAGCAGGGCCGGGTTTTCAGGTCATTGTTTTCTCGTCTCGCCCTCTGTGCCGCTCGCATTAGCAGCATAGAGTGCTGCACGGTGACAGCAGAGGCGGCAGCGCCAGTACTAGACGGCTATTTAAACCCTGCTAGGCGAGCACTCTCCCATCACATGACCCGCCGTTGGCTGTTTGGACCTCCACTGCAAACCGGAGCAGTCAGCAGCGCCCGAAGCACCGCGAGTACACAGGGCACCTGGGCAGGGGGCGGGGTGGCTGCTGGAAAGCTCGCAGCGCTGCTGCTGGCTGCCTAGCGACGCCGAAGGTGAGCCGCTGTGCAGTGGCCGCTTCATGGTGTTAACAGGAGGCGGCCGCTTCTCACTGTCCCTGCCAGGGCAGAGCGATCTCAGGCTGAGCCCCTGAGCTCTGCGGCAGGGGAAAGGACGCCTCTAACCATTAGTACCTGTGCATCAGGGAGAGAGCAGCGCCACTTGGAATACCCTCGCGGCGCTACGTCTAAGGATGTCAGCCAGGCTCTTGTTTCTGAACGCGGACGGAGCTCCCACCCACCGCGTTTTTCGCCAGGAGTGGAATGGTGTATATTATCATGCCAGTCGTTCTTAGGTGGCTTGCTTTCTGCATCTTCGGCCGGTGCCGCCACTGCTGAAACAAGCGGGAGGGGGCGGGAAAGGGGGAGGAGAGACGCTGACGACGGCCGGAGCAGGAAGGCGGGTGCCGGCTCAATGCCGGACCAGATTCGGGGGCGTTCTCGGCTTTTGGCTGACGTAGCGTGACGTCGCCAAAAGCCAAAAATTCTCGGGAACGCCCCCGAATCTGGTCCGAGATTGACGGACGGAGCCCTCTCCCAATGGCTAGCCTCCATTTATGGAGCTAGCCAATGGGAGGAGGGGAATGGAGGGGGCGTAGACCCGACCCCACACACAAAACATAACGTTTTTTGGCGCATGCGCAAAGCGCATGGCCAGTCAAAACCTAAAAAGTGAAAACGCCTATAGTGGAAATGTATCACATTTTGGTGACATGCCATTTTCCCAGAGCAAATTGGCATTTCCTCCGTTTCCCTTTGAGACATCCTTGTACACACCACAGTGTTCGGTAGGTGATCCATTTGCCTTCCACCATGGAAGGAGAGTTACCCCAGCATTCTGCTGAAGTAAAATCTAACATTTTCCAGGTTGTGAAAAGTTCAAATTGAAGTACTACACAAGCAAACTGACAAAGCTAACCATGCATGTGTAATTATGTGCATATATGACTGGAAATTATACGGTGTCAAAAAATGTACAACTGGCAGGTATTCTTATGTGGGTCGCTGTTGGGCATCAGTAGATCCATCAATGACTTTCTGACTGGACACTGGGATGCTTGGTGCCATAAAACTAACTTTGATTGGTCCTTTTGTGTCTTAAATGTTTTTGTGGAGAAGGAGGGATTTTTTGAATTTTTATAGCTTAAAACACAGTAGCAAGGACTCAGGCTCAATGAGTTGTCCAGTTTCTATTTGGCATCAATTTCCAAGTGGCAAGTTTTGTTTACAAATGTAGGAAGAGCCACTGAGTCCTGAAGACTTCTGAGAACATCCAAGCGCTATCCCCGAGGTTAATATTGGATATGGGACTCTGTTATTTGAGATCCCAATTTGTGCTCCTAAACTCAGTACATGTTTTTGACTTTTTATCTCCCCAAGAGGGTCCCAGCACCTTCTGTATATTTTTAGCTGCTCCTTTTGGTACCTCTTGGTGACAGTCAAATTCTTCTTTCACTTTGTAGCTGGTGTTGGACATTTGCCTTATTGTGTGTGGTTTACTATGTTGTGCTGTGTCTGATTTGTAGCCTGTGCCAGAGCATGCCTTGACTGCTTGACCGTACTACTACGAGAGTCATTTACTCAAAGAAAGTAACCTAGTTATTTAGTTGAAGTGCTGTAGCTTTGGTGTCCCTGAAAACACAGTGCCTGCCTGCAATACTGCCATGTCACCACAGACTTATCACAAGACCCCAGGAAATGCTTCTCCAACTCCTGCACATGACAGCTCCTGCCTGAGCGTACCCAGGTGGAGTGTTCTGCTGGGTGTGATCAGCTGTTCTGGTCAGGACGTCTTCCTGCTCAGGATTTCTTCCCGCTTCTGTTTCTTTGCACTGCACTTGGTTCCTTTGCAGGTTTATTTTCACAAAGATGACCTCTCTGATTCCAGCAGGTCACAGGACCGGCCTTTCTTACCATGCTGTAGTCTCATCTCGCACTTCTTCTACTGTCCTTACCAGAGCTTTTATTGTAGTTTGTAACTTTTCAAGCCTCCAGGCTCACTGGCTCCTTTATACTTTTTATGTGCCCATTGGTGTCCAGAATTCAACTGCTCTCCACACACACAGGTTTCTTGATCATTTCCAGAAGTCTAAGTATTTCAACTCTCACCAAATGTCTCAACACCTCAAATGACACTATTATGGAAATATTTCGTAGCTGGCCATTATTTCCTCCAGCTCTTGATCTGAAGTCACTGCAGGGACATTATTCCAACTCTAGAAAGGGTCACGGTGTCAGCAGGATAACTACTAAGAATGAAATCTGTCATACTATATATTGTAAAGTCATATCTAACCTACACACTTGGCATTTATAGCTATTGCTGTGAAATGGATACCACAAAGTCTTAAGCGGGGTTGATCTTCTTAAGAGAACTCTAATCCATGAGAATAATATCCCTATTGATGTGGTCTATCTCAGAAGTGCATATGTTGCTGCATGTGCTCTCTATCAGTAATCCAGATATTCCTCCTCGTGTCTTGAGCTGTTTCTTTGCTTTTGTGGTTGTCGATCTCCTTTTTGGAGTCAGACTAGTGGGTGGAAGGTTTATCTTACAGTGCACTTGTGAGGCTGCAGGACTCATACTTCAACATTATGGACATTTGTAGAGATTCTATCATAAAAACAATCTCAGTCTAATTTAATGACAGAAACATGAAGCTTGATCTGTCTGTCCAAGCAACAGTAGATGTATTCATGAGAAGTCTTCTGGTCATGGTACTTAACCAGGGTCAATCACACCATTACACCTTGTTTCTCGCTCAACCCTTCATTGGCCGTGGTAGATTTGCCATTAATTTCTACCTCCTCTCGGGCAACGGGCACTTCATGTCATCCCCACCGCATAGCCAGCCTGTGCCAAACGGCACCAGGGAGATTCTCCCCATGCTTGGTATACTCCCTCCCAATCAATTGTCCTGTCAGCACCTGCATTCTTCAGGGTAATGAGCTTCTTCCCTTGGAGGATAACTAACAACACAGACCCCATGATATTTGGATAGATGCACCTAGGGACATCTGTGTCCCCTTCCAAAATAGTGATTGCTGCTAGATTGTGTCCAACAGGGGCTCATTACCCAAGTCAACACACTCATTATAAGGGGTGCTGCGTCTTGCGTGCTATGTCTTTCATCTGGCAGTTCTTTACTGAATGCCCCCTCAGTGTGACCCCTGTAGCAAGCTCTCCCTTTGAGCTTGAAAGAATGTTCTTTTTATTTTGTACTGACTTGAAACCCAATTCCTTTTTTGTCTGCGTCCTACCCATGGGAAATGTTCCACTGTTCTTACGAATTAAGTAGGACTGTGTATTCTGTACTGCATAAACGTCAAAATATGGGAACTTGGTTCACACGTATCATCAGGAATTGTTGGCCTAGTTCCTAACTAGCTCACAGTGCCCCATCTGAACCCCCTAAACTTACTAGGATACCAGATGGTATCAGCAACCACGAACAGGACCCCTCTTTTACTCCACAAGGGAAACATAGAGACAGAACTGCCCCTTTGTTGTTTACTTTTGTGTGCCCAAGGTAAAACCTAGAAAGACACGAATTGACTTTCAAGCATTTATTGAAACAATCTATTTCTTTATTGAAATAATCTTGTATACGAGTGCAATTAGGCAAAGAAAAACAAAGCAGTGTAACCAGCATTACAAGAATGGTGATAACGATAAACAGTTTCTAGTGCTGTCCCTTTTATGCCCACGTTGGTTCTCCCTTAGTTTTGCGTTTTAGAGGTTTTAGGCTGCCCCTGTGTTTGCGATAATATTTTGAGAATACTCTGTACATGTTGTCTGTTATTCACAGACTCTTCTTGGGACTTTGTCTACAAATTTTATACAAGGTTGTTTGTAATACATAACAACATGGTTTACTGTTTTCTTTGCTTGTCCAGCAACAGCTCCTTACATTTAGACATAACACACATGCACAGCTGCATCTTCCGCACAATAGTTTTACGATATCAATGGTGTTCTTTCCCCTTGGCGGCAGAGAGGAGAATACCAACAGAGAGGACTTTTCTGGAATTACTGCAGTGCCTGACATGCAACCCTGCGTAAACAAAGTGTACACTCATGATGCGGACCACCTAAATACATACACAAGGAATGGGGTCTTGGGCCAATCCCAGAGATTGCAAATTCCCTGTGCTTATTTTTGCCATAGTTGGGATGTTTGTCCCATACAGTCTGGTATTTATTCTAATTACTTTGTTTAGTTGCATCTGCCTAATGATCGCAGCATATTTGCTTCATAATAGACTACGATAGCTTTAATACATGTATTGTAAACTTTCTGTGTGTCTTTCTTTTGTTTAGAATGGGCATGCATGAGTGAGCAAGTGAGTAACAAAGTGGAGGATCTGTTTCCACAGTGCCCTTGGGGATAGAGGGTCGTGTTTGAGGTTGCCGAAATCACTTGTTACTCTGGGAAGATTAGGAGTTCAGGTGAGGCACTGTGAGCTAGCAGGATTGAGCCGACTGGTGAGGTTCCGAGATTCTGAACCCGTTCAATAAAGGTTGTCGTATCGTGACGAATCTGGTGTCAGCAGACCGAGAATGGTGAGTATATTATGTACAAGTGTTTTCGTCATGTTCGAGTGATGGATTCGTTACGAAATAAGGGATTCCGTTCTGAACCCTTGGGTTCCATTTTGTGTACGGCAGCCATTTTGTGGTTGCCCTCACATAGGCCGATGACTACGGCCGAACGAGTTCTTGCGACACGTACACCTTTAGCTGACTCTTGTGTGACCTGGGCAAGCTGATTTCGTTGCCCGAAGCCAAACTTGTTAGGCCAGTTCTTTTCCCAGCAGCTGATCAAGATTAGCGATCAAGGCACAGGACATTGTTAACTTTTATTACACACAACTATGTCTTATCTTACTTACACCTGTCTCTGCTCCTTTCTTCATGGCCCGTTTACGATGGGGGAGGTGACCGATTTTATGATGGGTTTCGATCGACTTGTCTGATGAAGAATGTTGGGTTCGACCAATAATTGATGGTGGGCTGGACAATGAAATGTGGGTTTGTCACACAATGCTTTTTTGTCGTATACACATGGGATTGGTTGATTGTAAATAAGGAATGTTTGCCTGAAGCACAATATTTTGTAATAAAAGGGTTGACTGGCTTTGTAAAGTTGAGCAGTCTCCTACGAATATACGTCATTGTACTTCGTGGACTTCTGTTACTGGTTGCAGCCAATAAATTTGATGTTTGACGCCACCTAGAAGAGTCCCGTATCTCTGTATGCCGAGACAGGGGAATCCGAAGACTTCGGGCGTTATCCCTGGCGCCGCTGGGTTCTAAAAACCCCGTTCTTCACTTGGCGCCCAACGTGGGGCGACTTCAGTGGTACCGGTCCAAGCCTGAAGATCGTGAGGAGCTTCGTGTGAAAATTCTGGAGGAAGGCCAACCACTTCATCGACCCCTGCATGTCGTCGTAGTCTGAAAGTCTTTGCTGCGAGGTTCCCGGCTTTCCGACTGCTGCCCTGACTGTCGCCCTGTCTTGAGCCCTTAGACGATTTGTAGAGCGAGATGATAGACGGGTCTTCTGGTGACGTCATCGGTACCTCAGTTAAGTATGAGTGGAGTGTCTCCCAGTCCTTAGTTTTGGGTATCCCCTTGGGATCTTTGATTTGGAACTTGCAAGTACCAAAGCCGAGGGACTTGTGTATTCACGAGACCATCGTATTCGATAATCCTTTGAAGTTTGAAGCTAGACTAGTGAGTGAAGATGCCTGGTCTTAGCAGACTTGGACATTTGTTTTGTTGTGGTCGAAATAGGGACTCCCGATTGGAAGATTCGTGTCCGGTTCCTCCAATCGGAACTCCAACATATGAGCTTTACGTAAAACATGGCGTGGGTCCTATCACGTATAATGAAGTATGGATCCGCTACACTAGGAAGGACGGTGTCTTAAAGTGGCCCCAATATGGTAGCTACGACACCGAGATTTTAGATAATGTAGAAGTTAGACTCTTCAGGAAGAAAGCCCGGCCGGCGATGTTTGACTCTTTCCGCCTATGGCGAAAGGAAGCCAAACAGAGAGAAATTAAATTAGCGAAGATGAATAAAAGAGAAAAAGGTGTTTCGATAATGCAGGCTGCTATACAATTTAAAGATAACGAAGAGGAACAAGCGAGTGAGCAGTTGCACAGGCAACGTAAACTGGTGATTGATAAGTGTTATCCAGCTTTGCCGCTTCTTCAGCAAGATGCAGCGAAGGAACTTGAGAAAGATCCTTTAATGTCACAGTTGTTGAGTTCGCCACCCCCTTATATGCAGAGTGCTACAGCACCTCCGCAACATTTAGTTGCGCAACCTCCGGTTGTTTTGCCCCCTGTTATTCCACAGCCGCCAGCTCCTCTTCAGTTGTCTCCTACTCCTCTGGTGCAGCCTCCTCAAGGCCTGCCACCGACTTTGATACCTGCTCCGCCTATACTTCCTACGACTTTTTCGCCTGTTCTCGCTGCCTCCTCTGTTTCTGCTCCTACATTAACCTTTTCTCAGTGCGCTTTATCTCCTGTCCTGTCGACTTCTCCTTCTGTTCGACGGAGAATGACTGATACTGTAACCAGTCTTTTATCTCCTTTCTTTGGGTCATTAAGTATGACCCCTGTTTCAGAGCGTAAACAGTTGCGTAGTCAACTGCCTGATTCTAGAGAGCGGGAAGTATTGGGTCATTTGGCACGTAAATGGGTTACTCGCCCTTTAAGATATGATGTAGATTCTGTCATGGATGTCTTCCGTCAATGGGAAGCACCGAAGCAGAGATATGTTTTTGATAAGATATGTACTTTCCTTCGTGAGGAATGGGAAGATGGTGATTTGGGACAGACTCCGTCTGAGTTGTCCCGTGTACAATCCGAGTTTGCGAAGGGAACTATAGTGGGTTCCGATGTTGAGAGAGCGGTTGCGACATTGTTGTCGTTTAGAAGTGAGGATCCTTCTCAGTCGTTGTTTGAGCCTGATCCTTCTGTTAGGAGAAAGGTGCGACAATATCCAATGAGAGAGGTTCCTCCAGTATGGAAGGAAGCAGTTCAGGCTGATGTAGGTCGTAATATTGATGCCGTACCGGCTCATTTTCAGCGTGTTTGGGTACATGTTCCACGGAAGCGAGCTGAAGTTCTGGCTCTTAAACAGACCTTACCTGACCCCCGTAAAAATCCTGCAGGGTATTATAAGGAATTATCACAGACTGCAGACTCCTGTATTATGAATTTAGCTGATATAGACATGTTGTTTGGGAATGTTGTCCCACAGCCTTTATGGCGATTGATTCGTCATACGGATCATGCACAAGAGCTAGGTGATACTTGGGTTAATCTTGCTGCTGCGGACGCGCGACAAGTTGGTGGTGCTAAACCTGAGCCTTTAGTAGCATAACTCCCTGGTAAGATTGTTACTTATATGAAGACTTTAATGCCGGCTATGCGAGTAAACTGGGATAAATTGTCTGCGTGTAAGCAGAAAAAGGACGAAAATGTGTCTGATTTCTTTACCAGGTTTGAAGAGACATTTATTGACCATAGTGGTCAAGATATGAGTACTGAAGGTGGCCAACTGTTATTTGTTGATACATTTGTGCATAATTTGCTTCCCGAGTTGTGTAAGAAGTTGAAGGATTCAGAGAGTTCTTGGGCCGTTTCCTCATCAGCACAGATCTTGGCTACTGCACAATATTATGAAAATAGAGATAAGGATGAGAAGGATAGAGAAGAAGACTAAAGAGTTGAAGACGAAGGTGCTTTTACAGCAGGCGTATCCGCCTCGCAGTGGCCAGCGTGATTATCAGCAACCTCAGCAGTTTCAGAGGAACTCGCAAAGGTTCGAGTCTCCTCAATCGCGTTTCCCTGTAGGACCTAATTAGTGTGCATATTGTAAGGAAGAGGGTCATTTTAAAAGTAGTTGCCCGGTTTTGTTACAGCGCGGGAATGGTGTTTTTGGTGTGAGAGGTCGAGGTGTTCAGCAAGCTCCTAGAGGTAGGGGACGTGGAGGTTTCCCCCAGAATGCACGTTCCTTTCCTCAACAGAATAAGATGAATTGCTTTGATCAGCAGAATGGTGCGGCTGGTAGGACGACTCAGTACTATGCTGACGACTACTACGTCGAAGGTGAGAATGTGGACGACAATGATTGCTAGGACAGCCATAGACAAAGAGAGGGAGTTGTTTCAGTTCCAGTAGATCAGAGTGGACCTTATGTTGAGGTGATAACATCAAGTGTGTCAGAGCCTTTTCTGTTGGATACTGGTGCTACGAAGAGTTCTATTATGCACTCTAAACTCCCTGGTGCACCTTTGTCTGGCAAAATGAATGTTTCAGTAGGTTTTTCTGGCGCCCCGGTAAGGAATCCGATTTCTAGTCCTTTGTCTCTTTCTGTTGGACCTTGTGAATTGGAAGCACCCCTCATTTTGACGACAGGTTGTGGTGAGAATTTGTTGGGATTGGATTTGTTAAAGAGATTGTATGCAACGCTACAGTGTTCTCCTTCGGGAGTACAACTTACATTAGGTAAGAGAGTGATCTCTCCGATATATTTGTCGAGAGACCGACTCCCAGTTGAATTGTCCTCCCTGCCTAATATTCTTTGGGCTACTGGTCCTAATGATGTGGGTCTCCTGGAGATTCCGCCATATGTTGTGACGCTGAAAGCGAATGTTAGACTGCCACGTATTCCACAGTACAGGATTTCTAGTGATGGTGAAAGAGCGTTGCTAGCGATCATTTATGATCTGATTGAGAAAGATGTGATTGAGGAAACGAGAGGTAATGTGTGCAATAGTCCGGTTTTGCCCGTCTTGAAACGCACTGACTGTTCTCAGCCACCTGTATATAGGTTTGTGATTGATCTTCGAGAGGTGAACAAGATTGTAGTGCCACAATTTCCTGTTGTTCCGGATATTACTACTTTACTGACAATGATTCCAGCTTCGGCTGCCTGGTTTTCGGTGATTGATTTGAAGAATGCTTTCTTCAGCATCCCGATTGCCGAGGAGAGTATGGATATTTTCGGCTTCTCTTTAGGAGGTGGAAGCTTCTGGTTTAAGAGAGCTCCTCAAGGCTATTGTGAAAGCCCATCGATCTATAGTCAGGCTTTGAAAACACAACTTGATTCGATTGTCTTACCTGATGGTGCTGCTCTTGTTCAGTACGTCGATGATTTGTTAGTGGCTACGGATACTGAGGAGATTTGTAAAGAAGCTACTTTGTCGTTGTTGCGTCATTTGTCTGATTTCCATCATAAAGTGTCCCTTTCGAAGTTGCAATATTGTCGACAAGAAGTGACCTACTTAAGTCATCTCTTATCGAAGAAGGGAAGAAGATTGACCCCAGAGCGAATCCAAGCGATTGCGAGAATGAGTGTGCCAACCACACAGAGAGAAGTGCGTGCTTTCTTGGGTATTACGTCATACTGTAGACAGTGGATCCCGAATTTTTCGCTTCTTGCGAAACCTTTGATAGCTCTTACTGTTAAGGATACCCCGAATCCTATTCCTTGGACTGATGAATGCCAAAAGAGCTTTTCTGAATTGCGTGATGCATTGTGTTCGGCTCCTGTGTTGGGTACCCCCGACTACAGCAAGCCTTTTACACTCTATGTCCACGAGAGAGAGGGATGTGATGTCAGTATTGACACAGTCTTTTGGGGACAAGCAACGTCCATGTGCGTATTTCTCGTCGACTTTGGATCCGGTAGCTAGAGCGTTGCCGAGTTGTTTGAGCGCAACAGCGGCAGCGGCTGTTTCCATTCGACAGTCTGCTGGTTTGGTGATGGATAATACATTGATTGTGATGGTTCCACATGCAGTGGATACGTTGTTAAATAGAACCAAGACACAGCATTTAACTAGTGCTCGATTGTCAGGTTATGAGTTGACACTCTTAGCGAATCATGTGCATATAAAGAGATGCAACACGTTGAATCCAGCTACGTTGTTGCCGACTTCAGTGGAGACAGATGTTTCTGAGCAGCATGATTTGCTTTCTGAGGACAGAGGAAGAAACGAAAGGGAGAATAGACCTTAGGGATACTCCTCTTGTGGAATGTGATAGTACCTTATGGGTGGATGGTTCGTGTTTCAAGCTTCCGAATGGTGATACGACTGCGGCATCTGCTGTTACGACTTTGCATACGATTGTTGAAGCTGCACGTATCCCACATAATTCAGCCCAAGCAGCGGAGTTGATTGCTTTAACGAGAGCGTGTGTGTTGTCAAAAGGGAAGCGAGTGACTGTATATACTGACAGCCAGTATGCATTTGGTGTGGTTCACAGTTTTGGACGATTGTGGAAGGAACGTGGGTTCCTCACGTCTCATGAAACTAAGATACAGCATGGCCAGTTGGTGAATGAGCTTCTTGAGTCACTGACCCTGCCGTTGCAAGTTGCGGTTGTGAAGTGCAGTGCACATAAGAAGGTTACTGATGATGTTGGTCGTGGTAATGCGTTTGCGGATGAAGTTGCGAAAGAAACGGCGAAAGATGTGATGGGTCGAATGTATGTTATGGGTCCGGCGAGATGGGTTTCGGATAGAGGAATGTTTGAAGATACAATAGAGAGTGTGAAGTCAATTCAAGCTGAAGCTGAAGCTACAGAGAAAGAGTTGAGCGTATGGAGAGAGAGAGTACGGGTAGATTGGATTCGAATGGTTGTTGGGTTGAGTTGTCAGAGCATCAGCGAGGGTTGTTACCCGATGCGTACGTGCTTGCAGTGGTTACGATGGCGCATGGGATGGCTCATATCTGTGTGAAAGGGATTTGTAAGTTGTTGGCTCCAGTATGGCAAAACGCTGGAATTCCTAAGTGTGCAGAGAATGTGGTCAAGAATTGTATGGTTTGTTTGAAATACAATCCTGGTAAGGGAACTTAACTCCAGCTGGTCATTTTGCTCCTCCGACGTATCCGTTTGAGGTTTTGCAGCTAGATTTCATCCACATGGAGAGATGCAACAACCTGAAATATGTGCTCGTGGTTGTTTGTGCCTTTTCGAGATGGGTTGAAGCATATCCCCTGAAAGATAATACTGCCTTGTCCACAGCTAAAAGACTAGTCAAAGAATTTTTCCCTAGGTTTGGTTTGCCGAGAATGGTCTGGAGTGATAATGGGAGTGAATTTGTGGGTCAAGTGATGAAGAGAGTGTGTGAAGGGTTAGGAATCCCCCAGAAGTTCCATGCTGCAAATCATCCCCAATCAGCTGGACTAGTAGAATGCTATAATGGCACTCTTAAGTTAAAACTTGCCAAGATACAGGCGAGCTCTGGTCTTAAATGGCCTGATGCTTTGCCATTAGCACTTTTGTCAACTAGGATTCACGAGTGGGACTTAGTCCCTACGAAATAGTTTTCGGTCGCCCGGCAAACATATGGGGAGTGCAGAGGCCGACAAAATTTAGCGAGATTGAACATCCTATACTGCTTGACTATCTGTATGATTTGACTGCTAAATTGCGTGTCTTACACCAACAGGTTCACGATACTCTGCCTCAGGTTTCTGAAGATCCAGGACATGTCATCGATCCTGGCTCATGGGTGTTAATCAAGAATTTCCAGTGAACCAAGAACGATCAGCCCCGCTGGATTGGCCCATTCTTGGTCCTGTTATCGACACGATCTGCAGTACGAGTGCAAGGAAAGAAACACTGGATCCACAGCGTACACTGTAAGAGGGTGCCTTTGCCTCTGCCGTACGACCGGTGGGTCCAGGAGGGTATTCCTGATTCGGAAACTGAGACTGTGCCTCGTTTTCTGCCTTTTAGCGATGCACGTTTAATGGGGACAAGTTCTGAGCGTGAAAGTGACGATCTTCTGCAAGGAGCTGTGCCATCGTCGGTTCGATTGGACACTACTGAGCCTGACCTTTTGTTTCGTGATGAGACATTGCCTGAGAAAAGTCGTTATAATTTGAGATCGAGAACTATGGACAAATAAAAGTGAACATTCTTTTCTTTGATATTTTTGAAAGTTCAGCTCTCCCATCTGAGAAACTGTTTTGACCGATTTTTGTTTTTCGAGCCGCCATCCGGCTTCAGCTGTTGGGTCGCGGTGTCAAGTCTTTGGAGTGCAAGCCGAAGACACAAGGTCGACGGTTCTGGTTGGTCCTTGGGCGTTTCCCTGGACTGACAGGCGCATTCCTTAGCACGGAACACCCTAACTCCGCGAGCAGCAAGGTTAGAGGATGGAGTTTTTCGAGATGGAGAGACCTGTTGAAGAAGAAAGTTTCAAAAGCAGAATGTGTAAAATAATGAGCAGAAAATGTTTTTTAATATTGTGTCTTTTCATGATGCTTAGCCTAATGATGGTTTTAATGGGATATGTTATATTCTCTTTTCAAGTGACGTTTGCACCCACCACACAACCCATGCCTCCTTCTACTGTTTCTTCGCATTCTTTTCACCCTCTGCCTGAACATGAGTCCATTAGGAGATTAGAGTTCGTTAATAACTCTTTTGTTCAGCTTTTACACCAGCACCAATTAGTAGTGAACACGACTAACTGTTGGGTATGTGATCTTATGCCCCATACTGCTGATAAAGGTATTCCTTACCTGGTCTTGCCGTTTAGCTATAATGGTTCTGTGTGGGCATACAGAACGATGTTTATTTACGCCTGTGAAGCCTACCCCCTACGTTCTGTGAAGGACAATCCGAAGAATAGTGCTCTAGTTAAGGGAATAGTGGATATGATTAGAGGAATAGATTCCTATGAGACTATCCCGAAAGATGAGACACTAGCATACATTGGATGGAACGTGGCTGGATATGGAGCGAGTCTGAGTGAGAAACAGCAAGCTAAAAGATCTTCTCCGATTTGGATTGTACCCCATCAGGGTCATCTATGTCTGCAAGGTAATGGCAAGAATCCGAGAGCTCATTTGGGGAAGAGTATCTGCACTGAGACGTATGTCTTTGCGTCCCAGACTTCCCCATTGTTTCTAGCAGCTAGGGGTACCTACTTCGTCTGTCACGATAGAGCGTACACATGGTTGCCCCCTGATTTTTCGGGCACATGTTTTGTCTCGTTCCTGTTGCCTCCTACCTATACAGCTGCGGCAGATTACCACAAGACGAGAGTTGTTAGAGGTGTCTTCAGTAAGGAAGATACTGCAGGACAAGAATTAGGTGATTTCCTGAAGGGTTTTCTGCCGTTCTGGGGACCGATGGTTAACAGCAGGAACATACGGAAATTGACGAGGGTGGTTGAGTCCACCATAGTAGAAACTGCCGGTGCCCTTAGTAACTTGACTGCTGAGCTCTAGTCGGATCGCCTTATGACTCTGCAGAACAGAGTTGCGTTAGATGTCATACTCGCAGATAGAGGAGGGGTATGTAAATTGATCCAATCGAGTTGCTGTGTTTTCATTCCAGACAATGCTCCGACAGTGTACCAAGCCATTTCAAAGCTACACAAGATCTCTGAGTCTATACATGTGGACGAAGGAGATTGGTCGCTAATGGGATGGTTTTAGGGATTGTTATCCAGATGGGGATGGAAGATTCTGATGCTCATTGGGATGATCTTAGCCATCCTTTTCCTGTTCTGTCTGTGTGTACAGTGTGCTCCTGCTATATGTGGCCTCTGTGCTACTTCGTGTGCAAGGAGCCCTGTATCAAAAGACGTGCTAAGTAATAGGATGATGCTACAGCAACATCTTGATGATCTGATGAGTATAGACCTGGATTCAGACTAACGTGAGTTTAGGTGATTGCCTATGTAAGGGCAAAAGGAGGGGCTGAGGTTCCGAGATTCTGAACCCGTTCAATAAAGTTTGTCGTATCGTGACGAATCTGGTGTCAGCAGACCGAGAATGGCGAGTATATTATGTACGAGTGTTTTCGTCATGTTCGAGTGATGGATACGCTACGAAATAAGGGATTCTGTTCTGAACCCTTGGGTTCCATTTTGTGTACGGCAGCCATTTTGTGGTTGCCCTCACATAGGCCGATGACTACGGCCGAACGAGTTCTTGAGACACGTACACCTTTAGCTGACTCTTGTGTGACCTGGGCAAGCTGATTTCGTTGCCCGAAGCCAAACTTGTTAGGCCAGTTCCCTTCCCAGCAGCTGATCAAGATTAGCGATCAAGGCACAGGACATTGTTAACTTTTATTACACACAACTATATCTTATCTTACTTACACCTGTCTCTACTCCTTTCTTCATGGCCTGTTTACGATGGGGAGGTGACCGATTTTATGATGGGTTTCGATCGACCCTTTCTGAAGGTGCTAGAGGGCGCCAGAGAGTAGAGCAAAGAGGTACTCAACGTTGCAGGAGAAGGAGCAGGAGCTGGAAAGCAGCGCGGCGTGGTTGCCGCCTTAGCCGCCCAGCCAGCCGCATCTCCGAAAAAAAGACGCGGCATTCCACCGCAGAGACCCCGCAGAGACCCGCAGTAAACAGAGCCCGTGCCCCGCAGCAGTAGTGGGGCTGCGGCACCAAAGCAGTATTCTCCGCCTAAGAAGCGCCGCGGCAGCCAGCGGTTAGCCAGCGGCTGGCACGCCTGCAAGGGAAGCGAGGGAGCACCAATACCGGCGGGGGAGAGAACAAGCTGCTACACGCTTCCTGCCGCTGAGAATCCCGCAGTGTCTCCCGCAGCGAATCCCCCATCCCAGCCTGGGGTGGGGAGGAGAGGAGAGATCAACTGCCACCGCAGTGTTTCGCACAAGGAACAGGGAGCCACAAGGAGCCACAGGTGGGCGCCGAGATACCAAATTTAGCCCCCGTTGCTGATGCGCTGTAGGCAGGTGTGAGCGCTGACTCTCTAGCGCTGCGATAACAACACCGCCACAGAGGAGGGGGAGCCTGCTTTGTTGTCTGGCTTTGCTTTGCTCCTTTTGGCTTGGCTTTGTTCTACCTTAGAGCGGCTCGGTCACTAACAAACTGAGCCAGAAGCCAAAGCTGAGAAACTGAGGAAGGGTCCCTGGGAGAGTGAGAGAGAGAATTGGTGGTGGCGCTGGAGCAGGAGCCGGAGGACAAGAGGACTCGTCCAGTTGTCCACCGGTGAGTCAAAACCAAGGCAGCCAGACAGTAAGCACCAGCTGGGGGCTGTGGGGGGAGCACATGCAGAGCACACAGAGTGAGATTAAGAGCAAAGCAGCAACTCCCCACACACTGCTGTGCTGACCCGTACTGACCCTTATTGGACCACGCCTAGACGCCGAGCCCAAAGTACCCCTCACTAAGGAACAGGGGTGCAGGGGGGCAAGGAGCAGAAGGAAGAGGGCCTCGAGCCCTAACCGGGGAAAAATGAGATCAGGGAGAACGCGACACCCGGTGGAAAACAAAAAGCCCCCAAAAATCTCAAAGAAGCCAAATGCAGTAGACAAACGGGGCTCCTAAAATTCTTCTATCTAAAGGACCCTATTGCTGCAATTTATGCGCCAACAACTGAGGCCAGCAATTTGCCAAACCCGATTTCCCCAATTAACATTCTTTCCACCCCGGATAAAAACCCGCCTAACACGATCGATGATCAACAAGGGCCAAATCCCTATCCACAATCCAAGGGCTCTACATCCAAGGGAAACTCAGTGACCGTTACTGCACAAGTACATCACCCAAACCCCTACTTAGGGGAAAAAAATCATGCAGAAACCCCAAAGTACACCATGGCTGATGCCATCAAAAAGGACTGCAGTCGGAACATAAATAACAGCATAACACTCACCGATCTGGTCGAAGTAATGGACCCCAATGGCCCGATAAGGCCTAACGAGGGACCGGCAAGACACAGCAATTCACATTCAGTATCCCCATGTGATGGAGATCCATGGCAAAAACCGCTGTTTCTATCGAATGACTCTGATTTGGATGAACTGACGGAAAGAATATCGACGTACTTAGATACTCAATGCAGAGCACTACGAACCGAGCCAAGTCCGAAAAATCAGTACCCGAGTCCAGGTCTGGCGATGTCCACCTCACGAGGCCCAGCGGAAATAAGAAATCACCGCAACCTCACCATAAATGACAGTAATATCATGCCAATAAATGACCTTTACTCAAACCAAACTGCACCAATAACTATTTCGTCGGGCAGCTCGATGGGCACAGACTCCAATGATCCAAACAAGAATCAAGGAGATCAGTCGTCTACATGGATCAGGACCTTATTAAGCTCCTTAGATCAACCCATAAAAGTCCTGAACTATCAATCAAATATCAATCAAATAAAATGGAGGTGCAGATCGACCTCATCACCTTAGTGGCGGGTCACATCGCGGGCATAAACTCAAAGATGGATGCACTTTCTTCACTATTAACAAACCAGGGGAAATTTGATGCTCCAACAGGCCCCGACAAACAACACTCGTGTTGCGGTGGCGGTCTTATAATTGAAAAATTAGCAAGTTTGCCGGCCATCCTGATGGACATTTTAGGGGTGAAGTACTGGGTTTTTAAGAACCCAGTGGTGCCAGGGAACACACCCTTAGACTTCGGGTCCTTCCTGTTTCAGACTACAGAAACACAGAGTCTTCTAGGTGAAGTCAAAAATCGAGTTTATTGGCTGCAGCCGTAACAGGTGTCCTAGAAGTACAACACGGTGTATATTCTCAGGAGACTGCTCAACCTTACAAAGCCAGTCTTCTCTTTTTATACAAAATATTATGCTTCAGGCAAACATTCCTTATTTTACAGTTGACCATTCACATATTTTCACTACAAAAAGAAAGCAGAATCATGATGACAAGCTTATTTTCAGTTTGTCCAACCCAAAAATAAATCACCCGGCAAGGCCCAATATTTCCATCAGATATCGACGGACCCCTAATAAATCGGGCACCTCCTCCTCATAAAGCAGGTCATAAAGTAAGGAACAGAGACAGGTGTGTGTAAGATTAGGAGTGGTTTGTGTGTGATGAAAGGTTTATGGCATGTTGTGCCTTGATACTATCTCGATCGGCCACTGGGAGAGGAACTGACCGAACAGGTTTGGCCTTGGGCAGTGGAGTCAGCTTGCCCAGGTCGTGCAGGAGTCAGCAAAGGTGTACGTGTCCTTCAGACTCGTTTTTGGCTTTAGTCACCGGCCTATGTGAGGGCAATCACAAAAGGGCTGTCGTTCACAAAATGGAACCCGAGGGTTCAGGACGGAACCTCTGGTTTCAGGGTGAAGTCGTCACTCGAATATGACGAAAATGCTTGTGCATAGTATACTAGCCATTCTCGGTCTGCTGATATCAAAATCGTCATGATACAACGATGTTTATAACACGGGTCCAGAATTTTCAGTACCACAGACCCTCCTTTTGCCCTTACATAGGCAATAACCTATACTCACGCTAATCTGAGTCCAGGTCTATATTCATAAAGTCATTGAGATGTTGCTGTAGCATCATCCTATTACTTAGCTCGTCCCTCGATACAGGTTTCCTTACACACGATGTAGCACAGAGGCCACATATAGCAGGAGCACACTGTACGCACAGACAGAACAGGAAAAGAATGGCTAAGTTCATCCAAATGACCATCAGAATCTTCCATCCCCAGGCGGATAACAGTTCCCAGAACCATCCCATCAACGACCAATCTCCTTTGTCCACATGAATAGATTCGGAAATCTTAAGCAGTTTGGAAATGGCCTGGCACACTGTTGGAGCGTTATCTGGAATGAAAACACAGCAACTCGATTGGATCATTCTACATACCCCACCTCGATCTGCAAGGATGACGTCTAACGCGACCCTGTTCTGAAGGGTCATAAGACGATCCGACTGGAGCTCAGCAGTCAAGTTACTAAGGGCACCGGCAGTTTCATCTACGGTGGATTAAACCACCCTCGTCAATTGCCTTATGTTCCTGCTGTTAACCATGGGTCCCCAAAACTGCAGAAAACCCTTCACGTAGTCTCCAAATTCTTGTCCTGCAGTGTCTTCTTTACTGAAGACACCTCTAACTATCCTTGTCTTGTGGTAATCTGCCGCAGCTGTGTAGGTGGGAGGCAACAGGAACGAAACAAAACATGTGCCCGAAAAGTCAGGGGGCAACCATGTATAGGCTCTATCATGGCAGATGAAATAGGTACCCTTAGCTGCTAAGAACGAAGGTGAAGTTTGGGACGCAAAAACATATGTCTCAGTGCAGATGCTCTTCCCTAACTGAGCTCTGGGATTCTTGCCAGTACCTTGCAGACATAGGTGACCCTGATGGGGTACAATCCAAATCGGGGAGGATCTCTTAGCTCGCTGTTTTTCACTCAGAGTAACTCCTTATCCGGTCACGTTCCATCCAATGTATGCTAGTGTCTCATCTCTCTGGATAGTCTCATAGGAAGTATCTTCCCTAATCATATCTACTATACCCTTAACTAGAGCACTATTCTTAGGATTATCTTTCACAGAACGTAGGGGGTAGATTTCATGTGCGTAGATGAACATTGTTCTGTATGCCCACACAGAACCAATATGGCTGAAAGGCAGGACCAGATAAGGGATACCTTTATCCGTTGTGTGAGGCATAAGACCACACACCCAACAGTTAGTCGTGTTCATTACTAATTGGTGTTGGTGCAAAAGCTGAATGAAGGAGTTATTAATAAACTCTAATCTCCTGACGGACTCATGTTCAGGGAAAGGGTGGAAAGAATGCAAGGAAACAGTAGGAGGAGGTATGGGCTGTATAGTGGGTGCAAATGTCACTCGAAAAGAGAACAAAACATATCCTATTAAAAACATCATTGCACTGAACAACATGAAAATGCATAATATCAAAAAACGTTTCTTGGTCATCATTCTACAAATTTCAGCTTTAAAGTTCATCTCTTTGGCAGGTCTCTCCATCTCGAAAAACTCCATCCTCTCTAATTGCTGCTCGCGATGGTAGGGTGTTCTATGCTAAGGAATGCTTCTGTCAGTCCAGGGCAACTCCCTTAGACCGACCAGAACCGTTGACCTAACGTCTTCGGCTGCACTCCAAAGACTTCGGCAACCGCGACCCTACAGCTGAACCCGGATGGTGGTTCGAAAAACAAAAATAAAAAAGTTTCTCAGATGAGAGCTGCACTTTCAAAAATAGCAAAGGAAAGAAAAAAATCTTTATTAGTCCATAGTTCTCGGCCTCAGGTTATAGCGTCTTTTTCCAGGTAATGTCTGGTCTTGGAACAAGGGTTCAGGCTCTGTAGTGTCCAAGCGGATTGACGGTGGCACAGCCTCTTGCAAAATATTGTCACTTTCACTTTCAGAAATTGTTCCTTTTACACGTGCATCGCTGAAAGGCAGAAAACGAGGCACAGTCTCAGTCTCAGAGTCAGCAATACCCTCCTGGACCCACCGGTCGTACGGCAGAGGCAAAGGGACCCTCTTGCAGTGTACGCCGTGGATCCAGTTTTTCTTTCCTTCCACTCGAACGGCTGATCTCGTGAGAGAAGAACTAGGTGGGGGCCGGTCCAACGGGGCTGGTCATTCTTTGTTTGCTGAAAATTCTTGACCAGCACCCAGGATCCAGGAGTAATAGGATGTCCTGGAGCTTCAGAGACCTGAGGCAGAGTATCGTGAACCTGTTGGTGTAAAACACGCAATTTAGCCGTCAATTCATACAAATAATCAAGCAGTACAGGGTGTTCGATCTCACTGAATTTTGTCGGCCTAGGCACTCCCCATATGTTGGCCAGACGGCCGAACACAATTTCATAGGGACTAAGTCCCACTCGCGAATGCACAGTCATTCTGGTTGATAGGAGTGCCAAAGGCAGAGCGTCAGGCCATTTAAGGCCAGAGCTCGCTTGGATTTTGGCCAATTTTAGTTTTAGCGTGCCATTATAGCACTCTACCAGTCCAACTGATTGGGGGTGATTTGCAGCGTGGAATTTTTGCTGGATACCTAGCCCTTCACATACTTTCTTCATCACTCGACCCACAAATTCACTTCCATTGTCACTCCAGACCATTCTCTGCATTCCAAACCTAGGGAAGAACTCTTTGACAAGGGCTTTAGCTGTGGACATGGCAGTGTTGTCCTTCAGGGGATATGCTTCTACCCATCTTGAAAAGGCACAAACAACAACGAGTACGTATTTCAAATTGTTGCACCTTTCCATGTGGATGAAATCTAGCTGCAAAGCCTCGAACGGATACGTTGGAGGCGCAAAATGACCAGCTGGAGTTGGGGTTCCCCTACCAGGATTGTATTTCAGACACACCATACAATTCTTGACCACATTCTCTGCACACTTGGGAATTCCAGCATTTTGCCATACTGGAGCCAGTAACTTACAAATCCCTTTCACACTGATATGAGCCATTCCATGGGCCATTGTAACCACTGCAAGCACGTACACATCGGGTAACAACCATCGCTGATGCTCTGACAATTCAACCCAACAACGATTTGTATCCAATTTATCCGTACTCTCTCTCCACACACTCAATTCTTTCTCTGTAGCTTCAGCTTGAATAGACTTCACACTCTCTATCGTGTCTTCACACATTCCCACGTCACCAATCCATCTTGCAGGGCCTGCAACATACATTCGACTCATCACATCCCTTGCTGTTTCTTTTGCAATTTCATCAGCAAATGCATTGCCACGACCAACATCATCAGTAACCTTCTTGTGTGCACTGCATTTCACAATCGCAACTTGCAACGGCAAAGTAAGTGACTCGAGAAGTTCATTCACCAACTGACCATGCTGTATCTTAGCTCCATGCGAAGTCAGAAATCCACGTTCTTTCCACAATCGTCCAAAACTGTGGGCCACACCAAATGCATACTGGCTGTCAGTATATATAGTCACTTTCATTCCTTTTGACAACACACACGCTCTTGTAAGTGCAATCAATTCTGCTGCTTGGGCTGAATTATGTGGGATACGTGCAGCTTCAACAATCGTATGCAAAGTCGTAACAGCATATGCTGCAGTCGTATCGCCATTCGGAAGCTTGAAGCATGAACCATCCACCCATAAGGTACCATCACACTTCACAAGAGGAGTGTCCTGAAGATCTATTCTCCCTTTCTTCTTCTTCTGTTCTGAGAAAACAATCATGTTGTTCAGAAGCATCTGCCTCTACTACAATCAGCAACAACGTAGCTGGATTCAACGTGTTGCATCTCTTTATGTGTACATGACTCGCTAAAAGTGTCAACTCATAACCCGACAATCGAGCACTAGTTAAGTGCTGTGTCTTGGTCCTGTTTAACAAAATGTCCACTGCATGTGGAACCATTACAATCAACGTATTATTCATCACTAAACCAGCAGACTGCCGAATAGAAACAGCTGCTGCCGCTGTGGCTCTCAAGCAACTCGGCAACGCTTTAGCTACCGGGTCCAAAGTCGACGAAATATACACGCATGGACGCTGCTTGTTTCCGAACAACTGTGTCAACACTGACAATGCACAACCCTCTTTCTCATGGACATACAATGTAAAAGGCTTACTGTAGTCGGGGGTACCCAACACAGGAGCCGAACACAATGCATCACGCAATTTGCAAAAACTTTTCTGACAATCTTCAGACCATGGAAGGGGATTCGGTGTATCTTTACAAGTCAATGCTACCAAATGTTTGGCCAGCAGAGAAAAATTTGGTATCCATTGTCTGCAATAGGATGTAATGCCCAAGAAAGCGACAACTTCTCTCTGTGTCCTTGGCACACTTAATTTTGCAATTGCCTGAATTCTTTCTGGGGTCAGTTTCCTTCCCTCCTTCGATAAGAGATGACCTAAGTAGGTCACTTCTTGTCGACAATATTGCAATTTTGAAAGGGACACTTTGTGGTGTAACTCAGACAAATGACGCAACACCGACAATGTGGCTTCTTTGCAGATTTCCTCAGTATCTGCAGCAACAAGCAAATCATCAACATACTGATGTGTAGCGCCATCAGGTAAAACAATCATATCAAGCTGTGTTTTTAAAGCGTGACTATATATTGATGGGCTTTCACAGTAGCCCTGGGGAGTGCGTTTGAAGCGGAAGCTTCGACCTCCTAAACTGAAGCCGAAAATATCCCTACTCTCTTCGGCAATCGGGATGCTGAAGAAGGCATTCTTCAAGTCAATCATCGAGAACCAAGTCGCGGAAGCTGGAATCATAGTCAATAGGGCACTGATATCAGGAACAACTGGAAATTGTGGCACAACGATTTTGTTCACTTCTCTAAGATCAATCACAAATCTGTAAACGGGTGGCTGAGAAGGGTCAGTACGCTTCAAAACAGGCAAAACAGGACTATTGCAAACGTTGCCTCTTGTCTATTCAATTACATCTTTTTCAGTCAAATCACAAATGATCGCTAGCAGCGCTTTTTCACCTTCACCTTTCACCTTCACTAGAGATCTTGTATTGGGGAATGCGTGGCATTTTCACATTGGCTTTCAATGTCACAACATATGGCGGTATTTCCAAAAGACCCACATCATTAGGACCAGTAGCCCAAACAATATCAGGAAGAAACGACAATTCTGTTGGAATTTTATCCCTCGACAAATACATTGGGGAGACTACTTTCCTACCTAGTGTAAGCTGCACTCCTGAAGGAGAACAATACAAAGTCGCATACAATCTTTTCAACAGATCTAATCCCAACAAGTTCTCGCCACAACCTGTTGTCAGAATAAGGGGTGCTTCGAATTCATAAGGTCCAACAGAAAAGGACATAGGACTAGAAATCGGGTTCCTAACCGGGGCGCCAGAAAAACCTACTGAAACATTCATTTCGCCAGACAAAGGTGCGCCAGGGAGTTTAGAGTGTATAATAGAACTCTTTGTAGCACCAGTATCCAACAGAAAAGGCTCTGACACACCTGATGTAATCACCTCAACATAAGGTCCACTCTGATCTACTGGAACTGAAACAACTCCCTCTCTTTGTCTATGGCTGTCCTAGCAATCATTACCTTCCATATTCTCATCTTCCGCATAGTAGTCATCAGCAAAGTACTGAGGCGTCCTACCTGACGCGTTATTCTGCTGATCAAAACTATTCATTGAATTCTGAGGTGGAAAGGAACGCGCGTTCTGGGGGAAATTTCCACGTCCTTTACCTCTAGGCGCTTGTGGAGTACATTCATACGCTGTAGCAGAGCAGGGCAACTACTTTTAAAATGGCCCTCCTCTTTACAATATGCACACTGATTAGGGCCTACAGGAAAGCGTTGTTGAGGATATTCGGTCCTTTGCATGTTTCTCTGAAACTGCTGAGGCTGCTGATAGTTCCTCTGACCACCACGAGGCGGGTACGCCTGCTGTAAAAGAACCTTTGTTTTTAACTCTTTCGTTTTCTTGTCTGCTCTATCTTTCTCATCTTTATCTCGATTTTCGCAATACTGGGCAGTAGCCAATATCTGTGCTGAAGAGGAAACGGCCCAAGAACTTTCTGAATCCTTTAATTTCTTACATAACTCAGGTAACAAATTATGCACAAACTTGTCAACGAACAACCGTTGACCACCTTCTGTACTCATATCTTGACCACTGTGGTCGATAAACGTCTCCTCAAACCTAGTGAAGAAATCAGACACGGTTTCCTCTTTCTTCTGCTTACATGCAGACAATTTGTCCCAATTTACTCGCATAGCAGGCATTAAAGTCTTCATGTAGGTAACGATTGTACCAGGGAGTTCTGCAACTACAGGCTCAGGTTTAGCACCACCAACTTGTCGGCCATCTGCAGCAGAAATATTAGCCCAGGTGTCACCTAACTCCTGCGCATGATCTGTGTGACGAATCAAACCCCATAAAGGCTGTGGAACAACATTTTCAAACAACATGTCGATATCTGCCAAATTCATAACGCATGAATCTGCAGTCTGTGATAATTCCTTGTAATATCCTGCAGGGTTTTACGGGGGTCAGGTAAAGTCTGTTTAAGGGCCAATGCTTCCATGGAACATGTACAAAAACACGCTGAAAATGTGCTGGCACAGCTGGGGGGTTATTATTTGGACCAGCAGGTACTTCTTCCTTCCATACCGGAGGAACCTCTCTCATGGGGTACTGTCTCGCTTTCCTCCTAACAGAGGGATCATGCTCAAACAATGACCGATAAACACCCTCACTCCTAAACGATAACAATGTCGCAACTGCTTTTTCAACATCGGAACCCACAATTGTGCCCTTTGCAAACTCGAACCGTATACGACATAACTCAGGCGGATTGGGCTCCAAATCATTTTCCTCTAAATCCTCACAAAGAAAAGTACACATTTTCTCAAAAACGTATCTCTGCTTTGGTGCTTCCCACTGATGGAAGACATCCATAACAGAATCTAGCTCATATCTTGTGGGGTCTGTAACCCATTTGTGTGCCAAATAATTCAATGTTTCCCGCTCTCTAGAGTCGGGCATTTGACTACGCACCTGTTTGTGTGTTGAAGCAGTGGTCATACCTGCTGCCCCAAAAAGAGGATACAGAAGACTAGCAACTGTATCAGTCATTCTCTGCCGAACAGAAGGAGAAGTCGACGAAAGAACAGGAGTAAAAGCAGAGTGAGGCAAGGCAGATGCAGATGCAGACGCAGTAACAGTAGGAATATCAGAAGAGGTAGTTGATGCAGTAGGCAAAGTCGTAAGAAGTACAGGGGGAGCAGGTAGCAAAGTCAGCGGCCCTTGAGGAGGCTGAGCCGTAGCAGTAGGGGCCAACTGAAGAAGAGCTGGCGGTTGTGGAAGAACTTGGGGCACAACAATTGGGGGTTGCACAACTAAAGGTTGCGGAGGTGCAGTAGCACTTTGCGCATAGGGGGGTGGTGAGCTTAATAAGTGAGACATTAAAGGATCTTTCTCAAATTCTTTTGCTGCATCTTGCTGAAGAGGCGGCAAAACTGGATAGCATTTATCGATAACCATTTTACGTTGCCTGTGCAACTGGTCACTCGCTTGCTCTTCTTCGTTATCTTTATTTTGCATAGCAGCTTGCATTATCGAAATACCCTTTTCTCTTTTATCCTTTTTAGCTAATTTAATTTCTTTCTGTTTGGCTTCCTTTCGCCATAGGCGGAAAGAGTCAAACATCGCCGGCCGGGCTTTCTTCTTCAAGAGTCTAATATCTAGATATCTCTGTGTCAAAACTACCATATTGGGGCCATTTTAAAACACCATCCTTTCTGGTGTATCGGATCCATACGTCATTATACGTGATGGGGCCCACGCCGTGTTTCACGTAGAGCTCATAGGTTGGAGTTCCAATCGGAGGAACCGGACACGAGTCCTCTAATCGGGAATCCCTATTACAACCAAGACAAAACAAATTTCCAAGTCTGCTAAGACCAGGCATCTTCGCTCTCTAGTCTAGCTTCAAACTTCAAAGGATTATCGAATACGATAGCCTCGTGTATACACGAGTCCCTCGGCTTTGGTACTTGCAAGTTCCAAATCAAAGATCCCAAGGGGATACCCAAACTAAGAACCAAACTAAGGACTGGGAGACGCTCCACTTATACTTAACTGAGGTATCGATGACGTCACCAGAAGACCTGTCTATCGTCTCGCTCTACAAATCGTCTAAGGGCTCAAAACAGGGCGACAGTCAGGGCAGCAGTCCTTCGTAGCCGTCGGGAAGCGGGGAACCTCGCAGCAAAGACTTTCGGGCCACGACGACATACAGGGGTCGATGAAGTGGCGGCCTTCCTCCAGAATTTTCACACGAAGCTCCTCACGAACCTCTGGCTTGGACCGGTACCGCTAATATCGCCTTACGTTGGGCGCCAACTGAAGTACAGGGTTTTTAAGAACCCAGTGGTGCCAGGGAACACACCTTTAGACTTCGGGTCCTTCCTGTTTCAGACTACAGAAACACAGAGTCTTCTAGGTGAAGTCAAAGATCGAGTTTATTGGCTGCAGCCGTAACAGGTGTCCTAGAAGTACAACACGGTGTATATTCTCAGGAGACTGCTCAACCTTACAAAGCCAGTCTTCTCTTTTTATACAAAATATTATGCTTCAGGCAAACATTCCTTATTTTACAGTTGACCATTCACATATTTTCACTACAAAGAGAAAGCAGAATCATGATGACAAGCTTATTTTCAGTTTGTCCAACCCAAAAATAAATCACCCGGCAAGGCCCAACATTTCCATCAGAAAAATCACGTGGATGCTTCCAGCTGATACCCTGAGGACCGTGGTCCAGGCCCTGGTCACCTCACGTATGGACTACGGGAACATTCTACTTCTGGGCGCCTGTAAGGAAGTAATAAAGAAACTTCAGGTGGTTCAGAACATGGCAGTTCGTCTTATTTGTAACTTACCTGCCAGGTCCTCGGCCGCCATCCATCTGCGTAAGCTACATTGGCTGCGAATTGAGAGCTGAATAAAATTTAAAGCCCTCTGCATAATGCACCACATCAAAACGGGCAAAGCTCCGAAATATTTGTCCTCTTTGGTGCAGCAATATGTCCCCTCCCGTAGGCTGAGATCTTCCACACAAAATAGGTTTCAGATCCCCGCGTTAACGGAGCCAAAATGGGCGGTCGCTCGTTTGCTTTACTGGCACCCTCCCTATGGAACTCTATGCCTCAATCCTTGCGATCTGAAATTTGTTACCTGACATTCCGTAAAGGAATTAAGACCTGGCTTTTCAATACTTAACATGCATGCTCATATCCTCTTAAACTTTGCTCACCTTCTATTTGCTCTAGCGCCGGGAAACCTCGAGGTAGCTGCGCGCTCAATAAATGCAATTATAATAATAATAATAATAATATCGACGGACCCCTAATAAAATCGGGCACCTCCTCCTCATAAAGCATGTCATAAAGTAAGGAACAGAGACAGGTGTGTGTAAGATTAGGAGTGGTTTGTGTGTGATGAAAGGTTTATGGCATGTTGTGCCTTGAAACTATCTCGATCGGCCACTGGGAGAGGAACTGACCAAACAGGTTTGGCCTTGGGCAGTGGAGTCAGCTTGCCCAGGTCGTGCAGGAGTCAGCAAAGGTGTACGTGTCCTTCAGACTCGTTTTTGGCTTTAGTCACCGGCCTATGTGAGGGCAATCACAAAATGGCTGTCGTTCACAAAATGGAACACGAGGGTTCAGGACGGAACCTCTGGTTTCAGGGTGAAGTCGTCACTCGAATATGACAAAAATGCTTGTGCATAGTATATTAGCCATTCTCGGTCTGCTGATATCAAAATCGTCATGATACAACGATGTTTATAACACGGGTCCAGAATTTTCAGTACCACAGGGGAGGTAAGACACCCCCATAATCCGGCCGAAAAAAACTTAAGTCTTACTCAGGAAAGATCACACTCCCCCTACAGGTCAAGCACAAAGGAGCACTCAAGCAGCAACCAAAAAATGGACTCAAAATACCACCAGAGGGAAGCGGGGCCAGAAAGATCAGCACAAGATCAGGAAGTAACACTGCGCTCTCAAAAATCCTCTAAAGAGGAAAAAACAGCAACCAAGAGACAAAAGAAAAAGGTCAGGAAAGCCAGACTAAAGTATAAACAGCAACAAAACACAGAACTGGGCAACTTGTTTCCGATCTTTAAAGCAAATTCCCCCCAGGATTCCAAGTCCTCTACATCAACAACTCCGCAAGACGCCAAGGAGGGACCAAATCAGTCGTCTGAAAATGCTAGACATCCTAATCCCCTTGAAGGAAGGAGAATTAAGGCAGAGAGTGACAACAATACCCGTTAACCAACCTTGCTCAACGAATTTCGCACCAGTTACAGCCCACAATGGTCACAGAGAAACAAGTTCAGCCCCAACGAAAGACCACAACCCAAGGCAAGGATCTACCGAGCCTACACATATTTTTGATAACGGAGGCCCAGAGCAAAGAAAGCCCAGACAAGCCACGGGAGAAAACCCTGGCACACAACGTGCCAACAATCACGGTCTGTCTTCCACTAGAACACATCTCAGCCCTTTGAAACTGGTAACATCTTCAATCGAAAATCCAGGAGAAACTCCAGGTCTAAAGTTAAATACAGTACTTGCCCGCATGTGCGTTACCGTTTCGGAAAATAAGCGTACCTGCGCCCTACTCCAACCGCGGCAAAACCCTTTTCCAATCGAGCAGCACAATCCAGGACAAAATCAAAGCACAACAAACTTGAGGAAGTCAGCGATTACGGATCAGAAACAAGAACCCCCTCTAAAAAAAGCAATTTTAACGAATCCACGGAGCCTCAACTGACTAAAACAGGCTTCCCGCAAGTCTACAACGAACTCCTTCGTCACCCTGAATCTCCACACCATAAGCTAATTTTTTCCCCAGAATATCCATCAGAGGGGTCTCAGGATATCCTAAACCGAGGCAATTTGCTAAAACTGTTCCGCGAAACTGAAGCACTAAGTGAGATAACATCACAGGACCTTCTGGTAGTCGAATTTAAAAGAACCCCATATAACACAGACTCCGAAGCCACCGTCACAACATCTACTAACTGAAATGCAAAACTACGCAAAAGAAAACAACTTAAAATTAAACTTGTCCAAAACAAAGACAATGTCAATTAACAGCAAAAAGAGCTCACAGAAACACTGGTTCCTTGGTGGCATCAAAATCGAACACGTAAGCGTGTACAAGTACTTAGGGGTTGTATTCGACAAAGAAGGCTCATTCTGGCGCCAAAAAGAGGAAATAAAAAGGAAAGGTCTGCTAACGGCCTTAACGATGAAAAAACTGGCAAACAAACTAATGGGACCGACATTGACCCCACTATTGAAGGCAGTTGAGGCTAAACTTCTTCCCTCGCTAACTTATGGTAGTGAGGCAATGAGGGGTAGAGATGCTAAAGAGCTGGATAGGACATTGGTCAAAGCCTATCGAACTATGTTTTGTCTTCCGTCTTATACGTCAGCAGCACAAATAAGGCTGGAGTTTGGCCTCCAACAACAAGTCTTGGCTAAATACGGAGCTTACATCATATGCTGGCATAAGATAAGCAAGGCCAATCCAGACACGTGGAACTATCTGCTTTGGCAAGACTTACAACATAGGGAGTTTTCCCAAGCAAGAAACTACCTTAAATCAGCCTTAGATTCCACCAAATTGTCTGGATTATGGGAGGCGCAACTCGGCCAACTTAATTTAAAAAAATTGGTCTGGAAAAACATAAAACTATCCTCCTTACTTAACGACAAGGCAGCCTTCTCGAAAAGATCCCACGCCTGGATGACCCTCAGCTCGTACAAATCGCTCACCCCACAACCATATTTCAATCAACCTTACTCGAGGGTGACAAAAATGAATTTCCTAAGGTACAGACTAGGGATGCTTCCATGTACTCAACATTTACCACCATGGTTGAGGACCAAAGGCCAAGCTGCCTGCAGACTGTGTAACAACAAGAATGGTGACATTCTGCACGTAATTGCCTATGTGAAGAACTGCGTCAAGTACGGTCTGAATTTCTAAAAGATTCATTCAACCAGAAAGGGATCCGCACCAGAAGGCAAGCAGTGCTGGCCTGCTTTAACCCAGCGAACATCCAATTAAATTGCAGACTGGTAAAATATCTAAGGATGGCCGAACAAAAAAACGGGGCTAAAGTCTCTTCTCTGACTGCGTGTGAAACAGCTACCGGAGGTGGACAAGGAGCTATGGCGGGAACTTAACCGAAACAAGCAGAGACAATCTCGCCATGATATCCAAGCACGCGTGACCCATTGACTGCTCCAAATACCGTAATTTTACCATGTATTATCACAATGCAGTATTTTATTCTAATTCTTAAAATGTTTTTAACCGTGGATTATGAATTTTATAGTGTAACCTTTTGCAATGGTTTTAATTAACTATGCCAATAAACTTACTCTCCCGTCACAACTTGGGCCTCAAAGGCCATCGCTGATAAGATATTCTCCACAAAAGACCAGTTTCAAACATGGGGAATATAGATTGTACGAAATACACGCCCAAGATATACATTTCCGTTACAAAAAAAGCACCTGCAACGAAACAATGGCCAACGGAAAAAAAACGCTCCACGTTCTCCTGCCTACAAGGAGCACGTGCCATCTCACCAGCTGTAGTAAGTTCAACGGAGGGGGCAACCTTGAATCTAACCAAGCAACCAATTTATCAGCCCGGGCGGGACAAAATGGATTGGTCCTGGGTCCCCACGGTTCTGAGTAATAAGGGTCCCTAACACGGAGAAATACTTTTTAATGACTCCATGTTGGAGGGAGGAAACACAGAGTGTTAAAAAATCAACAAATCTCTCAGTTTGCTCATGGAACGTACATGGCTTCCAAGAAATGGAGCTGGACTACGACACACAAGTCTTTTTTTCCCAACAAGACGTAATCCTGATCCAGGAGTCATGGAAACTATCACCCACAGAAATACCAGGTTTCAAGGCTCACCACACCCTGGCAGAAAGACACTCAAACTTTGGGCATCCCCGGGGAGGTCTATCAACACACATAACCCAAAAATATAACTGGATATCGGAAGCACTGGACGTAGGTCTAAATTGGGTGCAAGTGACCAGAATCACAGAATCTCTGACAGCTGGGCCCAAACAGTGGCAAATCATAATATTCAACGTTTATATCCACCCGGAACGGAAGTCACACCAAGAAAAACAAACAAGCCTAACGTCACTGATAAAACTGATGCAAAAAACCCATTCAGGATGTTCATTACTAATATCTGGGGATTTTAACTGTGACCTAATCGGCAAAAATAGGGCAAAAGGAACCAAGCCACCACCCAAAGGAGGTCTTAGGCTAGCCTCCGACCTAAGAGACTTAGGTCTGACGATTCTGAACGGCAACATGAGGGGGGACAGGCCGGCAGGTACTACGTACCTGAGTGGAAGGGTCCACTCAAAAATAGACTATACAATGGTAAGCGACGACCTAGTTCCAGGCATTGAGACTTTCCAAATTGTCCAACGGCCAGAAAGTGACCATTTCCCCCAAATAACTTCCTTAAATACTGCACCCACCCTAGCACCGAAAATGTCATGTCTACTTCATCAAGCATCCAAATTCAACCTAAAAAAATTAAAATGGCGAGGAGAAGGGCTGGAAAAAATTCAGACCGCCGTCACAGCTCGTAAACTCGAGTTAGGGTTACAAAAAGAGGAAGATCTTGTAAAAAATTGGGAGCAACTGGTCACGGACCTTCTCCATAAATTTCCAGCAACTTCAGGAATACAGAGCAAGTCTACCCTCAAAAAGGAGCCCTGGTTTGACAACGATCTAAGAACAGAAAAAAGAAGGATAGCTAAAGAGGTCCGAGTCCTAGCATGGCAAAAAAGACTGGGGCTACAAATAAATAAGGGAGATCTGATTGAAGCCAGAAGCGCTTATAGGAAGTCACTAAACACCGCAAAATTTGCCTTTAAGGAAAAGCTATGGAATAAACTTCTAAGTGCAGGAAAGCACCCTAACATCGAGACTTTTGGGGTATCATAAATGATCTAAATAAAGGATAAAATCTCCACCAGGAAGCAGGAGTAGGAGCCGACTCCTGGTCCCAACATGTACAATCCCTTTACTGCACAACAACAGCAGGTCCCTCGAACAATATACGGTTAACAAACTTAATCGAGGAGGACCAGATGGGAATTAACTTCATAGGTACAGTAGGACCAGGGATGAAGGAGGGTTCAAAAGAGGAGACGGTTTTCCCGGAATTAACCACTAGAGGGGAACTCTGTAAAATAATTACAAGACTAAAGGCAGAGGGAGCAGCAGGCCCGAACGGGCTGCCCAAGACCATCTTTAAACATGACCCGGAATTCTGGGCAGAAACCCTAACGCCACTTTTCAATCAATACGCCCAGATACCCACATCTTGGAAGGGTAATGTCATTCACCCAATATTTAAACATGGCGACCACCGTAACCCAACTAACTATAGGCTTATATCTTTGATAGATGTAGAAGCAAAGCTTTACGCCTCCTGCATCCTCTTAAAGCTGCAAGACTGGATCGAAGAATCAAACAGAATCCCTTGGTTCCAGACAGGCTTTAGGCGGAAAATGGGAACAATCACCAACCTAACTTGCCTGTCACTACTAGCGGACAGAATTGCAGCAAAGGGTGCACGGTTGTATGCCTGCTTCGTCGATATTAAATCGGCCTTTGACAGAGCTAACCAAGAGCGTTTATGGGGTAAACTACAGTACTGGGGGATGCCAATTAAACTATTAAAGGCAATAAAAGCTCTATACCAAGACACTTGGGCAAAGGTGAAATTGGGAAACGGAGCTCACACCACGAGGAACATACCAACGTACCAGGGCTTGAAACAAGGTTGCGTTTTAGCACCCACCCTTTTTAACCTTTTCCTTTCCGATCTGGCAACAGTGCTGGAGACGGATGAAGTTCACCCACCATCTTTGGCAAGTCATCGAATTTCTTGCCTGCAATATGCAGACGACATAGTACTGCTGAGTAAAACCCCAGTTGGTCTACAAAGAGCTTTAAATATACTGGCAGCGTACTTAAAACAAGAGGGTCTGGACCTAAACAAAGAAAAAACTAAAGTGGTCCGTTTAGTAGACCCTAAAAAACTAAGATACACATGGACGGTGAACGGGACAAAGGTGAACGAACAAGGGTCGTACAAATACCTCGGAGTTACAATATCCCAGGGCGCAAAACAAACGGACCACATAACTGCAATTCGCGCAAAAGCCCAAAGCCTAATTTTCGCTTACCGTCTTTTAAAAACAAAAATGGACTGTCGTAATTACAAACATCTTTTGAAGGTCATGTCGGCACAAATTTTACCATCTCTGTCTTACGGTCTTGTTACCTGCCGTGGCAAGTAAATAGATCTATTAAATGATCTCCAAACAAAAATTTATAAAGCAGTTTTTAACCTTCCAAAGTGCGCCTCAGCCTCGCAAGTTAGGCTGGAATTTGGTCTGCAAAACCAGAAATACAGGAGCATGAGCGGCTTCGTAAAACTGTGTTACAAACTTAGATCTGCAGACCCGGATTCAGTGGATTGGTTAAACTGGGAAGACATAAAAAATCAAGGAGAGAAGGGAACCCCGTGCACTTGGGGAAACTACCTGAAAACCTGCGTAAAAGAGCTGGAGTTGGAAGCCGCATGGGGATCCTCGATGGACAAAGTATGCATAAGTAGATTGGCCAATAAGGCAGCAAGGATGAAATCTTTCCAAGAAGACAAAGGGTCACTTTTAAAACAGCGACACGGCTGGACCATAATCAACTCCTTCAAAGCGGGACTACCACACGCTTACTTATCCGCTCACTTTAACGAACACATAAAAAGAGCCTTTAGAGACTACAGGATGGGTATGCACATCTCAAAGGATTTATTACCATCCTGGAAAGGCACTTATCAGACCGAGAGATGCAGACTATGTGACTACAAAACGGAATCACTAGCTCATTTTTTTTGTGTCTGTCCGGCTCTTCTTGAACCACGGCAATGATTACTAAAACATATTTGCAATGAGCTAAATATCCGCACCTGCAGACAAGCAGTAACTTGTTGGCTGGGAGGGAGTTCAATCATTATGGCCTGTCGGGGAACAACATTCTTGGCAGAAGTGAACAAACGTTTGGGTCAAGTAGAACAAGGACAGGGTTAAGAAGCAGGACACCAATGCTGCCTTGATTCTAATGAGAAGAAAAGCCCGCACAAACACGCAAAAACACTAAGATATTCCAAGACAGCGGGAGTATCCCCCGAGGAAATTTTTAATACACTGTTCTACACTATTTTAACAAAGGAGGAGACTTAACTTTTAGTAAACATATTTACATTTTGTACTATAAAAATATCATGTGGAAATTGTAATGATTTTAATTAATTATGCAATAAACCTTTTTGACCTTTGACCAATAATTGATGGTGGGCTGGACAATGAAATGTGGGTTTGTCACGCAATGCTTTTTTGTCGTATACACTAGGCCTGGGGGGAGCTCACGGAGTTCCACTCCGAGGAATTCCACGGAGCTACCCAAAAAACCTCAGTGGGATTCGGCGGAGTTCCGCAGGCAGGCGGAGTATACTAGAGTCATGAAGGTCTTTGTGCCGAATTATTCTAATCAACTTTAAATGCCGCAGAAAACAAAGTGAACTAGTTGCAGCATGTATATCTGCAATGAGTCCCTGAAGGCAAATGTGTCTGTTTTCTCCGAGTTCTGACTCGAGTAACTTGGCTTCGCATTTCCTATTTACAGTGACGTGTTTTAACTTTTTAAATGTCTTTAGGTGGAGGCTGGCAAAAGTTTCTTATTTTGCGGTGTAATTATGACAAAGAAAAAGCTCCCTTTTCATCTGCATAACGAATGCTGTGGTCTTTGTTGAATGCACTTTCAATACTTACACAAACGTGGTGTTCAGTTCAGCAACCCTTTTTACATGCAATATAATAGGCGTTAAAGTGGATCACCCCAGCAGCTCCAGCTCCCCGGCCCGGTCACCGATACGACAACGCACTCCACAGTGCATAAGCAGAGGTTCATGCCCTGCAAGGTAAAAGTGGGCAGCCCAGGAGGACCCGCTGTGACATGGGGGGCCACGGTGTTGACCGCACAGCATGGGCCAGAGAAGGACAAAGCCCCAAGAACTGCAGCCTCTTCTTTCACGTACATGTAAATGTGTGGCTAATCGCAGTGGGTGTGCTGTCCTTTACCAGACACTTTCAGAGCTGAGATGAGGCTCCAAAAAGCATGCTCAGTGGAACACTAATCCAACTGAGGCATGCCTAATGGGAATATGCCACTTCATTCTTACTGATGAGAAGTAGGTGTTCCCGTTTATTTCTGAGACAGCACTAGCACTGCATAAGGTGGGTGGCAAACTCTAACTGCGTGTGCTCCGCGGAGTTATAATTTTTTCAGAACTCCGCGATCCAAGCAGAGCACGGAGTAGCAAAAGCTCAGTGAATTCCGCAGACGGAGCGGAGTTCATCAACCACGCCTAGTATACACATGGGATTGGTTGGTTGTAAATAAGGAATGTTTGCCTGAAGCACAATATTTTGTATAAAAAGGGTTGACTGGCTTTGTAAAGTTGAGCAGTCTCCTACGAATATACGTCATTGTACTTCGTGGACTTCTGTTACTGGTTGCAGCCAATACATTTGATATTTGACGCCACCTAGAAGAGTCCCGTATCTCTGTATGCCGAGACAGGGGAATCCGAAGACTTCGGGCGTTATCCCTGGCGCCACTGGGTTCTAAAAACCCGGTTCTTCACAGGTACTGACGTTGTGGAGAGACTCAGTCCCTACACTCTGACATCCTGTCGTCCTAACGCACAGTACTGCTTTACCAGCGCAATCCGTGCAACAGGTGCAACCATTATAACATTACCATGTAAAAATCACAAGAAGGTGGATTTGCTATTTCAGATCTGCACATCAAAACATGTCCCCTTCTTATACAAATAATTTATCTATATGTGAAATTCAAATGTTGAGTATTGAGTGCAGCCTTGGTGTTAAATGCTTATCCACCACAAGCATTTGAAAAGGACTATCTGCCCACCGAGAGCGTTGCAGAATGCCACATCAACAGGGAACAAAAACACCAGCGCACATCACATAAAGTCACTTTTATCCTTCTGCAGTCAGCACTTTTCTCCAATTCGTATTCTCGCAGAGACACTCCTTTTCAATCCAAGAGAGTTGCGTTGTGTAGAAAATGCAGTTTTTATTTCTTAAAACAAAGTGCTTCACAGCCGACGCGCGTTTCGCCCTTTGCGGGCTTCCTCAAGGCTAATTCACAACTTATTCAGCACTTTAGTAGTTAAAGTAAAGGATTGCCACTTTTTGTGATTCTTGGTACAAGAATCACCAAGACTATAATCCAATCTGTCCGAGCACGTAAAATGTTAATGGTAATCTTCGTTGTTTTATAGTCGTGGAGCAATGATAAGTTCCATCACGAACAATATGAGCTTCATCTCATCTTCGTATCCGACTGAGATACACTGTGATTCAAGTGTCTCTGCGAGAATACGAATTGGAGAAAAGTGCTGACTGCAGAAGGATAAAAGTGACTTTGTGATGTGCGCTGGTGTTTTTGTTCACTGATAACATTACTATGTGGTTATACGATTATATTATTATACTCCTACCTAATAGTACCTATACTTCTGAGAGCATAGTGGGAGTACCCTTTGCCAGATACCTTGGGATACCCTAAACGTCCATACCTAACTGTGATGTGTGACTGAGCCAGCCTGTGTAGAACAGGTTATTGTCAATCTTTTTTTTGCAATCATTCTTTGTGTGTGTGTCAAATTATATGGCAAAAACCATTCTGTTTCTTCTAGCTATTTCCAAGACACACAGTTTTATTTTAAAACCTGCAATTTCCACTCAATTACATGGTATGCTCTACACTGTACAACGGGTGCAATAAAGTGAAGCTTGTCCCCCTTTGGGCATGAAATACTGGTGCAGTGGGTCATAAATTGTGTGTTTACATGCTTGATCCCACTCTGAATCCAAATTGAGCACTTTAATGCCCTCTTTGTCCAGGTTACTGACAGTGCACTTGCTCCCTTCAATTCTAAATGTGCTTACATCTAATATTCAAAAATAGTGACCTGTGTTTTAAACATTGTAACACAGGAGCAGGTCAATAATATTACTGAAAATAACCTCTGTGACCCCTTCACATTTCTTATATGTCATTTCCTGATTTTTTTAATCAGAGTGAAAAAAAAGTATGCTTGTTGCATGAAACAGTCACAAAATCTTGAAAATGCCTACAATAGCATCTCACACATCATCCACATTAAAAAATAAATGAATGGTAAAACGGTATTTGAAACCTTTTTAAGAATTATTCAAGCTCTTGATTCAGTGTGATTAAGTCAGCACATGCTCTGTAGAGTTGCGATATCATGTAAGTATTCAAAGAATGAGCTGGGAGTGCTAAATTATCTCAGAAAAGTCCAGTTATTTAATCATAATTGATATACAAATGAATCAATAATCAAGCAATATTCATACAAATAAAACAATATTCAAGCAATGTTTCAATCACAAAAGCAATGTAATTCTTGTGTTTCAAATATTTTTCTTTATATTGACCGCAGCCGACGCGTTTCGTCCTAAAGGCAGGACGTCATCAGGGTTGCAAATACAAACACAAAATTCAAATGCGTAAGTCACATGATCAGTCTTGATTATTCTTGCTGTAAAAAAGACCAAGTGATTAGTTTACATTTTATTACACACAGCCCATTACACCTGGTGCTAATTAAGTAAAGTTTATAGATAGACTACCTTCTTATAGTATTTGCTTGTGATAATCTAAAAACTCGCGGGACCTATTTACACATATATGAAAAACATCAGTTCAAACTCTTTTAATTTACATGAAAATTGAACATCCTGGGATAAAGAAGGCAAACCGTTCACAATATAACACTGTAAGGAAAATCCATAATCATGCTCACCTTGCATATTATATTACAACTCTTCCATATCTGCAATATTTCTGAACCTTTAATCAAGGATGCTCACAGCATGAGGCCCTATTCTTCAATGATCTACTGATATGATATCATACTAGGATTAAGGTAAACAAGGGGAGACCGGTCAGTCAATGATCTATAATGTATCCCTAATTTCCATATTTGCTATAGTGCATCGAACCCAACTGTTATATTCTAATTGTTTCTAACATCACAGTCGCCAAATGTTAAAGCCACAACAATAAAAAATCATACCTTGTGACCACTAAGCCAATAGAAACCCCCACTCGCTCTGACTCTTATTTCTAGTTCATGAATCTTCAAATTACCTTTTCAAAAAAAATGTCACACCTAAAAATGAATAAACAATACTTCAAACTCATCGTGCATGAAAGGTATTGCATTAGACAATCTCCAGTCATATGGAATAACTATAACCTTGAAAATCACTCACCCAAAATCGATTTTCTAGAAAAAGTATAATTATATTCTCCTTAAATCCGATCTCATCTCTTCGTTTCAACCAAACAATATCTACAAAGGTGAAGGAAACAGACAAATACATCGCACTGTCAGTGCCATCTCAAAAGGCTATCTAATTTACAAGATTCCTCCTATTTTCCTCTACTTACCAGCACTCACGGAGCCTCATGTTACTCTGCCGCCGCCCGCGTACGATAAATCCCGATAGCAGGCATCAGAAAACTCCCATTTACTATAAGGAGCCCTGTATCCAATCAAAATCCGCTAAATTTCCCGGGTGAAATGTAATTCAAAACACCTGTCTAATACTATCAGTACTATATACAAACCGGATGTTATTCGCAGGGCGAGTCCGGATTGGAAGTTGTCATAATATCACCAACCGGGTGGTGCGCAGGAACGGAAATGACCTGGAATAGACCGGATATAATAGATGTAGCGAACCGTGGTGGACACTGATAGTATTACACAGGTGTTTTGAAACCGGTCCTCGGAAGCTTGTTTCCGGTCCAGGGAAGACATGGCTTGGCAGTTCGGGCTGGACTGTTCCCATGAGGCACAGGGTCAGACTGATTTGCATATAGCCATGTCTGAACTGGGGTGGCAGAGTGGGCTAAAGAACGGTGATGGATTAAACCCAAATCTTTTGACTGGGTGTGAGTGTTTGATTGATTCAGATTCTCCGTCCATCACCACCCCCTTTTGTACAGGCACGTAATAGTGTCCTCAACCCCTTCCATGCGGGGCTAATTCCCCCGCGGTGCAGGGGGAGAAGGGGCCGCGTGTGGTACCACGGTGCTCGTGATTAGCCCAGCTCATCATGCTGCACAGTAGGTCTGTGGTCATGACGAGGCTCGTCACATCTCCGCCCACTCCTTTAGGACGCCCGCACAGGCGGGGTATTAGCCGCGCTTTGGAAGGCCGCAGCAGTTATGACGAGCTGGACTCCTCATGAGGACAGCTCTACTGTGCCTCATGACGAGCTGAGCTTATCATAAGCATGGAAGCGGTTAAGGGCTCCGGAAGTCCACAATAGGGATAATAAACCTTTTAGTCAATCTCTGAAGTTGTTAGTATGTGTCCCTACCATGGATATTTGATGGCGGAGGCAAGGGTTTCTAAGCAAAATAAAAACCTAATGAGAGTGAAAGGCCGCTGGCTGGCAAAGCCACAATATGGCAAGAAAAATAATACTTCTTTGGGTTGTGGAAGCCTGCTGGGAAAGTTGCTGGGCTACTGACGATTGTGCATGGCTTCTGCAGTACACGCCTGTTAAGCTTCCCCTCCCCCTCCCTGAATATAATGAACTGCAGCACCAATTGACTCTGCTGTGACGGGAGGGCTAGTCAGAAAGCTTCAGAATAGGAGTCCCAGTGTGAACAGGGCTGAATCAGCAACAAGAGGCAATACCTTTATTACTTGAAATATACACCCGCATCACAATCGAATACATACGCATCACCCGCAAAAGAAATTTGAATGTGGGTAAAGGTATATATTTTCAAGAGACGAGCATTAACAGCACTTAAGCACTGATTTGAGCATGCAAAATACAACAAAAACGCCCATCACCGACAGGTGCTCTGTGAGGCAAAGGGGGCATGCAGCCCCAGCTCTCCGGTGCCACTCCTTGTAAGCCAGACAGAGCAACAGCCCATACTGAAAGCTTCAAATTTGCAGTCCCAGTGTGAGAGGTCTTTTGAAAAGCCAGGGCTTAAGCCAGTGCCAGCAGCTGAGCGCAGCAGCCCACACCACCCTGAAGAACTTCCGTTCCGCTGTGCACCTGTCTCCACCGACATTCGCATGCTATTCGAAAATCATAATGAAGGCTAGACAGACGTACGGGAGGTGGGGGAGGGCCGACATGAACGGGAAAGCAGCGATCAGGGAGCTCATGGCCAACAGAATACAAACATGACTCCGCGCTGAGGCCTTTGTGCTGCTTATAATAAAAATATACTCCTTGGAAATTGAAAGTGCGGCGTTTGTGAAGCAGGCGCCCACAAAATACAAACATGACTCTGCTCTGAGGCCTTCGTGCTGCTTAAAATAAAAATATACTCCTTGGAAAATGCATGTGAGGTGTCTGTGAAGCAGGCGCCGTGCTGATAGAGAGGACGAACTAAGCAAACACAAGGAGATGATGGACGGAGCGCTGAAACTTTTCAGACACTCACCCCCAGTCACAGATCTGGGTGGAATCCATCATCATTCTTTAGCTCACTTTGCCACCTCAGATCAGACCCAGCTATATGCAAACAGTCTTGACCATGGGTCTCATGGGAACAGTCCAGCCCGAACTGCCAAGCCAGGTCTTCCCTGAACCAGAAACAAGCATACTGGGACCAGTTTCTGGGTAACACCCTTCATCAGCCAGGCTAGCTTGAATCCAGTGGCAAAGCGAGCAATGGACCTACGTCTTGGCATACCCTGCCAACTTAGGGTGGACAAAGCAAACACAATGATATGATGGACAGAGCACTGCAACTTTTCAGACACTCTCCCCCAGTCACAGATCTGGGTTGAATCCATCATCATTCTTTAGCTCACTTCGCCACCTCAGTTCAGACCCAGCTATATGCAAATCAGTCTTAACCCTGTGCCTCATAGAAACAGTCCAGCCTGAACTGCCAAGCCAGGTCTTCCCTGAACCGGAAACCAGCATCCTGGGACCGGTTTCTGGGTAACACCCTTAATCAGCCAACCTAGCTTGAATCTAGTGGCAAAGTGTGCAAGGGACCCACGTCTTGGCATACCCTGCCAACTTAGGGCGAACAAAGCAAACACAAGGAGATGACGGACAGAGCACTGCAACTTTTCAGACACTCACCCCCAGTCACAGATCTGGGTTGAATCCATCATCATTCTTTAGCTCACTTCGCCACCTCAGTTCAGATCCAGCTATATGCGAATCAGTCTTGACCCTTGTTGTTTTTGCATTTGGCACCCGAGTGGGTAGGGTATGCCCAGACGTGGGTCCCATGCTCTCCATGCCACTGGAGTCATGCTATCCTGGCTGATGAGGGGTGTAACCCCGAAAGAGGTCCTAGGATGCTGGTTTACAAACCAGGGATGACCTGGCCTGGCAGTTCAGTCTGGACTGTTCCCATTGGGCACAGGGTTGAGACTGATTTGCATATGGCTGGGTTCAAACTGGAATGGCATGGTTAGCAAAAAAAAGATGGATTTAGTACCAGTTCTCTGTACTGGGGTGAATGTATGACATTGTTCTGCATTCTGTCCATCAATTGCTGTTTTTGCATGTACTGATACAGAACCCCCGAGGCACACCCAAATGAAAAGTAGTCTACCAAGGAATGTAAATTAAAAAAAATGCAAGACCACACGTAGCCGGGGCAGTACGCAGGGAGGATCTAAAATAACAAAAGGTGGCAGTAATTAGACATGCTGACCAAACAGAAACATGCATTTATAAAAGGCACAAATGGGAACGAATGGAAAAAAAGGAGGGTCTTCAAGCCACAGTGTACATTACAGCGTGCCTCGCAGGGCAGCGCATGCACTGCCCAAGCTCGACCTAAAAGTAAATGGAAACGTACTCCTAAATTGCACGGATTTTGCACCCAAGATCACCTCAAGCTACCACAACTCTAGACATGTTTTTGCTGTTAAAAAGGAGGAGCTATGAAGGTGTCTGTTATGGAACAACTAATATTTTGGTAGTAAGTTGGACAAGCGGATTTCTCTAAAGGGCAAGGTGATTCATGTTTCAATCTGCCCTTTGGACAAGCAGATTTTTAAAATAATTCCACACCCCTGTAAGGGGTATGTACAAATCTGTAAGGTACACTGATTATCACTCGCAGTAAGAGGGTGTTTGGAGTTTAAGAAATATGTGTGCTCTGCACTGATTGCCAACACTGAGAGGTATTTACTTTTTGTGGAAACTTTCACACACTGTGGGCCAGATGTAGGTCGGTCGGTAACGGCCGAAAATCGGTATTTTCAGCCGTTATCGACCGGTATTTCAGAAATGGTATGTAGGGCACTCAATTTCACAGAATCGGTAAATTTACTGATCGGTAAATTTACTGATTCTGTAAAATTCTGAATCGGTATTTTTACCGATTCGGTAAATTTGATATGTAGGTGGGACTCTTCTGAGTCCCACAAGCCTTACTGAATCGGTATTTTACCATCAAATCCAATTTGATGGTAAAATACCGATTCCGGTGTGCATGCACATGTGTGCATGCACACCTATGCCATATGACAGGCAGACCTGCCCTTAGGGCAGGTATGCCTGCCACATGGCACCCGAGCCTCTTTTGGGGGGGCCAGAGGGTGTCAAAGTGACACCCCCTGCACCCTTGTGAAATTCGGTATTTACCGATTCGGTAAATACCGAATCGGTAATGCCCATTCATTCCTATGGGCTTCAAAGCCCATAGGAATGAATGGGCATTACCGATCGGTATTTACCAAATCGGTAAATACCGATTTTCTCCGATTCGGTATTCCAGCACATCTGGAATACCTACATACCCACCCCTCTGATTTACCGATTCATAATTACCGAATCGGTAAAATTCGGTAATTATGAATCGGTAAATCAATCCTACCTACATCTGGCCCTGTATCTTTTATGACTTGCCCTCTGAGGGGGTTTAAATAAATGTGGGTGTCTGTGCCCATTGCACTGCATTGTACTCACACTGTGTGCAGTGCTAACAGAAGAGGAAACCACGACACTGCTCTTCACTTTGGAGAGTCCTTCACTGAAGACTTAATCTGTGCACCTGGAACTGCTTTTTACCTTCACAGGGGAAAATAAGTTAGGATATGCATAATCATTTGTTAAGTGTATTTGTAGAACGCATTATCACAGAGAAGGTATCCTGGTGCTGTGCAGGTGTGGAAGTCTAGCCTAGAGGGAGGAGTCATTCAAAGAGCCAGGGCGTCCGCTTCTTGGTTAGCTCAAGAAGTGAGGAGGAGGCTCTGATGTGTTGAGGGAAGTCGTTCTATGCTTTAGGAGTAATGTATGAGAAGAGTTGGGCTCCGGATCCGTTTCTGTGTATGCGTGGGATGTATCTGAGTATGAGTCCGGCTGAACATAGGTGCCTAGGGGGTTGATGGAAGGAGATGCAGTTGTTAATGTGGGCAGGGATTTGTTGGTTAGTGCCTTGAAATGTGGTCGCTTTTACATCTGGAGATAAACAGCTCTGATATGTGTTCTGAGTGGGAGGTTGAGGATACGTCTGGTTGCTGCATTTTGGGTGGTTTGCAGCTGTCTGGTGAGCTGTTTGATGATTCCTACACCGAGAGTGTTCACGTAGTTGAAACTACTGGGGATGTGTTGAAAAGACCTCACAGTACCCTTACTTGGGCATCATGATTGATGAAAGCCTAAATTGGAAGGCTGCTGTTGAGGCCAGGAGACATTTGTTTAAAAGAGCAATCCTAGCACTGATGAACTTTTCAAAAAGACTTGGAAATAGACCATCAGTAGAATTGTTAAAGATTTATGCTGCAAAATGTCAGGCCATCGCTCTCTATGGGGCAGGGATTTGGGGACACACAGCCACTGGTTCATTGCAAAAAGAGGAAAATATCTTCATGAGATTCCTTTTGTCCACGCCAAAAGGCTCTTCCATCTATGCCTCTCATATGGAGTTGGGAATCCCATATATTGAAGACTTAATAAAAATCCAGCCACTTTTACTTTGGAGGCGCGTCTGGTTGTCAGACAAAAATCTGTTGACCAAAAACATCTTAAAGGATTCCATGGAATTGGATCATGTACATAAAATAGCATGGCTCTCCTATATTAGACACTTCTTTTCGGACCTGGGTCTACAAAAGTATTATTTCACTCCAGAAAAATTAAATGAAATATCTAAGAAAGACCTGTAACAAATTGCGCTGAGCCATCTAGAGTCCTTGAGACTGACTTTGCTGTCAACCAAAAAATCTGTGACCCATGCGAATATGATACAGCATAGCCCGAAAATCCAACTCTATCTGACTCTAGAATTTACAACATACGACAAGATGCTCCTAACAAGGTTCAGACTGAATCTTTTTTATAGACTAGTGACTTTTCCAGAAAAAAATAATTGGGACTTAAAATTGGCCCCCTGTCCATGTGATGATTTGTCTCAACAGTCAACCATTCATACAATTTTGTTTTGCAAATTTTTTTACACCCATAGAAAAATCTGGCTAATCCCTTTATTAAAAAATTGGGGCTATAGACAGTGTCGCCCAGCCATGTTAGCACTACAGATGTTGGAGTCTGAACGTACTTGTTACCACGTACTTAATTTTTTAAAGTGCATTTTGAGACATAGGAATAATCTTTGAAAAAGAGAAGAAGAAACTTAGAAGGTTTCTATTGTCTTATTTTTTACTTAATTTTGCACGGAACCTGGTCATATTTTTTATTGTGTGTAATAACTGTTTTTATATAAATACTCATGTATTTTGTATGTTGCGATAACTTTTATGGTTTTGCACTGCTAAAAACCGAATAAAGATTTATTATTATTATTATTATTACTGGGGATGTGTGCGTGGATGGCGGTCTTCTGGTGATTCTCGTGAGCCATTATACATTTTTCTGCAGGGTGTGGTAGCAGTGACGTCATGGACCTGGGCGAACATGTTAAGCTTTTTGTAGATGAGGATCCCTAGGCTGCTGGCAGGCGAGTTGGGGGTGGAAGTAGGTCCTAGGTTGGATGGCCGTCAGGTGGAGTCCCATGGGCAGGTGTTGTTTCCAAAGATCAACACTTCCGTCTTGTCAGTGTTGGTTGCTACTTCCGTCATGCAAGTAGTGAACTTGTTTCTTGCGTTGTAGATTTTGCCCAAGAGTAACACTATTAGTTGTGTGTTGTCACTGTAGGAAAGATTGTTGATGTAGTGGGTATGGATGACCATAACCAGTGGGGTTATTTAAGTGTTGAATAGTGTTCTGCTGAGGAGTGAACCTTGAGGTGCCCCGCAGATGAGATTTCTGGTTTCCAAGGAGTATGACGTCAGGTTGACTGTCAGAGTTCTATTAATCTAGAAGGTGCAGATCAATTGTGTGCAGGTTCTTGAATCTCGATCTTGTGAAGGCCCCTGATGAGGATGGGATGTGGTACCATGTGACACACTGCCATGAGGGTCAATAGGATGACCGCCTTACCCTCTCCTCTGTCTAGGATCATGCAAATGGCGTAGGTAGGTTCAATGAGCTCTGTTTCCTTCCTCTGGTTGGGCCTGCATCGAGATAGGGTGGCCTTGAGGAACTGGTGGTTGATGAGGTAGCTGGTCAGACACTTCTTGATGGTTTTCTCTAGGACTTTGGCCATGTATGATTGGAGGGAGATTGTTCAGTAGTTGGAGAGTTTGGTGAGATCCTCAGAAGGTTTCCTCTGCAGGGCTGTGACAGCTGCCTGTCTCCAGGTTTCTGGGAAGAGGACCGCATTGATGGAGTCATTCAGGATGGGAGTGAGGACTTCACTGATGGTGGTTAGATCTTTGTTGAAAGTATGGTGGGGGCATGAGTCTCAAGGGGCCCCACAGTGGATGGTCTTCATGGTTGCGGCAGTCTCGTTTGTGGTGAGGCCGTTCTACATGGTCAAGGTCCATTCTTCAGCTGTGATTGGAAGACTGTCTGCGAGGTTTCTGGTGCCAGGTTGAAGGTTGAAGTTGCAGTATGTGAATGCGATCATCCTCCAAAAGAAGTTGGTGATTGTTGCAATGGGTTTTGTAAGGGGGGTGTTGCTGGTGGTGGCTACAGCACTGTAAATTCTCAGATTATGGAGAAGATTTATTTGGTGCTGGTGTTGCTGGCTTCGATGCGGTTGGTATTGGCTGTTCACTTGGCATTTCAGACATGCTGGTGGGCACATGTTAGGGCAGATTTGAAGACGTTGTCTGCAGTGTCTTTGCTCATTCTCAACTTGCTTTAGAGTTGCTAATAGTGCTGCATCACCACCCTGAGTTCTTCTGTGTACCAGCTGGCTTGCTTTTGTGATCTTGATTTTTTGTTGTTGTTTCTACACTTGAGAGGGTGCTTCGTTGAAGCTCTTGATGTCTTCTGTCAGGTTGCTGCTGATATGCTTGAGGGGGTCCAGGGTGTTGGTGTGGGTGGTGATCCATTCATTGAAGTTCTTGAGGTCTTCTGTTAAGTTGCTGGTATGCTTGAAGGGGTGCAGGGTGTTGGTGCAGGTGGTGATCCAGTCATTGATGTTCTTGATATCTTCCATTAGGTTGCTAGTATGCTTGAGGGGACTAGGTTGTTGGTGGAGGTGGTGATCCATTCATTGAAGTTCTTGATGTCTTCTGCTAGATTGCTGCTGATATACTTGTGGGGGTCCAGGGTGTTGGTGCAGGTGGTGATCCATCCATTGAAGTTCTTTATGTATTCCGTTAGGCTGCTGGTATGCTTGTGGTGTGCCAGGTTGTTGGTGGAGGTGGTGATCCATTCATTGAAGTTCTTGATGTATTCCGTTAGGCTGCTGGTATGCTTGTGGTGTGCCAGGTTGTTGGTGCAGGTGGTGATCCATCCATTGAAGTTCTTGATGTCTTCCGTTAGGCTGCTGGTATGCTTAAGGGGAGCCATGTTGTTGATGCAGGTGGTGATCCATTCATTGAAGCTTTTGATGTCTTCCGTTAAGTTGCTGGTATGCTTGAGGGAGGCAGGTTGTTGGTGCTGGTGGTGATCCAGTTGTTGAAGTTCTTGATGTCTTCTGTTAGGTTGCTGCTGATATACTTGAGGGGGCCCAGGGTGTTGGTGCAGTTGGTGATCCATTAATTGAAGTTCTTGATGTCTTCTGTTAGGTTGCTGCTGATATGCTTGAGGGGGTCCAGGGTGTTGGTGCAGGTCGTTATCCATTCATTAAAGTTCTTGATGTCTTCCGTTAGGCTGCTGGTATGCATAATGGGTGCCAGGTTGTTGGTGCAGCTGGTGATCTATTCATTGAAGTTCTTGATGTCTTCCGTTAGGCTGCTGGTATGATTGAGGGGGGCCAGGTTGTTGATGCAGGTGGTGATCCATTCATTGAAGCTTTTGATGTCTTCCGTTAGGTTGCTGATATGCTTGAGCGGGGGCAGGTTGTTGGTGCAGGTGGTGATCCAGTTGTTCAAGTTCTTGATGCCTTCTGTTAAGTTGCTGGTATGCTTGAAGGGGGCCAGGGTGTTGGTGCAGGTGGTGATCCAGTCATTGAAGTTCTTGATATCTTCCATTAGGTTGCCGGTATGCTTGAGGTGACTTGTGTTGGGGGCAGAAGCCCAGTCCTTCTCTGAGATGTTCTTCCAGCAGCGGCCGCCTGTCCAGAGGTGGTGGTTCTCCTGTGATTCAGGGTGGTGAGCTGGAAACTCAAAAGGGTGTTGTCAGTTCATGTGATAGGCGTTGATTTGTAGATTGATGCTGTTTAGTGTGGAGAAGAGAGAGTCCAGGAAGTGTTCAGCTGTGTGGGTGGGTCTGGTGATGTGCTGAGTAAGGTCGAGGTTCCCAAGGCATTTGAGGAGGGTATTTGAATTGGAATCATTACGGCCATCTAGATGAAAGTGCAGGACTCCATGGAGGTTGAAAGTGCTGGAGTAAATGATAATCTCAAGTCTAGATTCGTTCTGATGTCCATTTTTGTTCGGTTACACAGACCTATATCTCTATATTATCAAAGTCAATAGAAGCCTTTTGCAATCTTTCTTCTGCATTTTTCTTTGGGACTACTGGCTTCTGATAATTCACTTTGTCATTAACATGAAAAGACATAGGTTGGCTAGTTCACTTTAATGCTTCCAAATATTTTGAGGACAACCTGTGCTGAATGCTTCAATCTCTGACCCAAATAGAACCTCATTTGGTTTGTGAACACCTGAGGAGAAAAATAAATTGTTTTTTTTCCCCACACGGGACTCGTTCCTTGTGAAGGTCACCTTCTTCAAATAGGAACCTGTTGTATCCTCTCTTGTTGTTTACTTGATGTCTGGAATACTACGTGGAATACACATCCAAGCTCCTGTGATCCCATACTCTTTACCAAGAGACTAAAAACAGCCAAAGTTTACCCCAGTCAGACTCAGGACTAGGGAGCTGAAGGTTTATCTTCCAGTGCACGAGTAAAAGAATTTAACAAGGTGTGATTGCAGGACTTGTACTTCAAGATTTGGACATTTGAAGAGATTTTGTCACAAAGACAATCTGAGTCTAATTTAATCACAAATCCATCAAGCTTGATCTGACTGTCCAAGCAACCGTAGATGTATCCATGAGAAGGCTTCTCGTCATGGTACTTAACCAGGGTCAATCACATCATTACACTTTGCTTCTCGCTCAACCCTTCATTGGCCATGGTAGACGTGACATTAATTTCTACCACCTCTCGGGCAATGAGCACTCCATGTCATCCCCACTGGGTAGCCAGCCTGTGCCATCCGGCGCTAGAGAGAATCTCCCCATGCTCAGGATACTTCCTCTCAACTGTAGTCCTGTCAGCACCTGCATCTGTCATGGTAATGACCTTCCTCGCTTTGAGGCTAGCTCACAACAAGTAACCCATGATATTTGGATGGATGCAGCTAGGAACATCTGTGTCCCCTTCCAAAATAGTGATTGCTACTATAATGAGTCCAACAGGGACCCATTACCCAAGTTAACAACTCACTATAATGGGTGCTGCTGAGACACGTCTGTCACCTGACAGTTCTTTAGTGAATGACCCCTCAGAGTGACCCCTGTAGCAAGTTATCTCTTTGAGCTTGAAAGGATGTTCTTTTCCTTTTGTACTGACTTGAAACCCAATTCCTTTTTGCCTGCGTCCTACCCATGGGAATGCTATACGGTTCCTACAAAATGAAGTAGGACTGTGTATTCTGGATAACATAAACGTCAAATTGTGGGAGCCTGGTTCACGAGTATCATCAGGAATTGTTGGCCTGGTTCCTAACTAGCTCACAGTGCCACATCTGAACCCCCTAAACTCACTAGGATACCAGATGGTATCAGTAACCACGAACATGACCACTTTTGTACTCCCAAGGGAAACCTGGAAACAGACCTACCCTTTTGTTGTTTTTGTGTAAACACAAAAAAGATACGAATTGGCTTTTCAAACATTTATTGACACAATCGTATTCTTGTGTAAAAAGAGTGTGTTGCAATTATCAGGCAAAACAAACAAAGCAGTGTAACCAGCATTAAAAGAATGGTATAAAAGACAAAGATGTAATGCTTTCCCTTTTGGGTCCACTTTGGTTCTCCCTTAGTTTTGCATTTTATGCTGTCTCTGCTCACTCTGCATAGCCACATATAAGACATTTGTGTTTGTGATATTATTTTGAGAATACGCTGTACGTGTTTGTTATTCAAGGACTATTCTTTGAATTTCGTCTACACATTTCACACAAGGTGCTTGGGATACATAACAACATAGTGTACTATTTTCATTGCTCGTCCAGCAACAGCTCCTTACATTTAGACATAACACAGTCGCACAACTGCAACTCCAGCACAATAGGTTTATGATATAAATGGTGTTCCGTCCCCTTGGGGGCATAGAGGAGATTGTGGCAGAGAGGACTGTTCTAGAATGACAGCAGTGCCCGACATGCAGTCCTGCGTAAACTAAGTTTATACTCATGATGCGGACCATCTTACTACTTACACTAGAGATCAGAAATGTATCCCTATGCTCACATTGTAAGGGTAGAACTAGACACATATGTAATTTGCCATGGTTGGGATGTTGGTCCTATACAATCAGTTAGTAAATGTAATAACTTTTAGTTGCATCTGTCTAATTATCGCAGCACATTTGCTTCATAATAGACTATGATAGTTTCAATAAATGTATTGTAAGCATTCTTTGTGTCTTTCTTTTGTTTAGAATGGTCATGCATGAGTGAGTAAGTGAGTAATAAAAGGGGAGGATCTGTTTCCACAGTGCCTTTGGGCTTGCTGAAATCACCTGTTACTCTGGAAAGATTAGGCATCAGGTGAGGCACTGTGAGCTCCCAGGATTGGGCTGACAAGTACAGACGTTGTAGAGAGACTCAGTCCCTAAACTCTGACATCCTGTCGTCCTAACAAACAGTTCTGCTTTACCAACAGAATCAGTGCAACAAGTTCACCATTATAACATTACTGTGTGGTTATATGATTATATTATTCTATTTCTACCTAACACTATCTATACAATTGCTAGCAAAGTGGGAGTACCCTTTGTCAGATACCTTGGGTTGGCCTAAACTGCCATACCTGACTAAGATGTATCACAAAGCCACCTTATGTAGAATGGTTAGCCTCCATCTTTTTTTTTCTGCATCAGTCTTTGTGTGTGTTTTAAATTTTAAGACAAAAACAATTCTGTTGTGTTTAGACATTTCTAAGGCATACGGTTTGATTTTAAAACCTGCAATTTCCACTCCATTCCATAATGGTTGACTTTGTCCATCCTGTAAGAGAGATGTGTAATTCAGTGTAACATAGAATGCATAAGATACAATATTATTTAAAGATTATATATGATTTGGACATGCTGTCATGCCATTGTCCACAACAGCCAATGCATTTTCCAAAATAATCCTGTCAATTTATCTTAAGCTTTCAGCGGCTTCCACAGTTCATTGTAAGTAGTTTATATGAATATTTTAGAATGTGGTGACCGAGGACCCAACAAGAACTCTTGTTAATCCATGTAATCAGAAAGCAAATATAGATGTTCCTTAACTGAAGATAATGTGGAATATTGTAACCATTGCTGTGTTGAAGCAGGTTCTGATTATCAAAAAGGGGAACAGCGAGGCTTGGTAATTGGGAACTGTTTAAATTTAATTAAACAATAATGGTCATGGACAGCAGCCACAACTCTGCGTGCTGAAATTCCCTTTGCATTAGGTACATGGCATGCTTTATACTGTGCACCCAGTGCAATAAAGTGAAGCTTGTCCAACTTTGGGCAGGAAATACTGGTACAGTGGGTCATACATTGTGTCTTTACATGTTTGATCCCACTCTGATAGAAAGGACCATGAATATCAACTGAAAGTCACATTCTGAGGTGGTCCAGGTGGCTGGGTGTGTTGTGTGTATTATCTTGCTTACTGCTAGGCATTGTTTGGGCTTAATCTGATGAGTGCAACTGACCGGCTGCTCTGGCATTGTCTTTAGCGGGAATGCAGGCTCTCTGCTGTGCCTTTATTTGTGTTTGAGTGTGTGCATCTGACTTGTTCCTTTAGGTATTACTTCCTGGGTCCATATGAGATTTACTGCTGCAATCTTCCAGGTGTGTTGAGACTTGTTCCATATCTGGGGCCAGATGGGCGACCCTATTTTGCATGCGCAAACGGATTTGCGACCTGTTTGCGCGTGCAAAATACAATAGGGCCACGTACAAACCCTAAGTAGCAAGTCGTAATTTTTTTGCGACTCGCTAAATAGGATTTGCAACTCACTATTAGGAAGGGCTGTCCCAAGGGCATCCCTTCCTAATAGCTACTCATTATCCTATGTAAGAATGTTTTGCGACCACAATTGCGGTCGTAAAACACTTGTAATATACCACCCTCTGCAAGAGGGTGTTAACCTATTCGCAAACAGGAAGGGGTCCCATTTGCAAATGCAGGGGAAAATACTTTTTAAGGGTCCCAGGGGCCACTCCCTACATTTAAAAAATATGGGGAAGGGGTCCCGTTTGCAAATGCAGGGGTAAATATTTTTAGGGGTCCCAGGGAACACCACCTGCCCTTAAAAAAAGAAACAAAAAAGTTTCATTTTTCTTTTTCTGAAATGCATTCCCTTTTCCTGTAAGGAAAACAGGCTGCTTTAAAAAAAAATGGCTTTATTTAAAAGCAGTCCCTGACATGGAGGTCTGCGGAACCCAGCAGGCCACCATCCCTGGGAGGGCCAGCCATTCCCAATTGGGTTGCAAATTGTGAATGCCTCATGAATTTTCATGAGGCATGCAATTTGCGACCCCATTGGGAATCGCTAACAGTGTCTCAGACACTGTTGTACATGGCATTTTCCAACTCTCAAATTGCAATTCGCAATCAAGCGCAATTAGTGAGTCACAAATTGTCATGGTCATACATCTGGCCCCTTGTGTCTCCATCACATGAAGTGCTAGGGGTGATCAGAGGGCTGCTGTGCTATGTTGATCAAATAAAGTGTCTCTCTAAAATCGTAACAAGTGATTTATGGTGAATTTAGGTAGCACAGGCAACAGTTGTTCTGTGGTGTGCTGGACTCCTAAGAGCGGGATCTTTCTATAAATTAATCCAAATCGAACATTCCCCCATCTAATTGAGTGTCTTGAGCATGGATGGTTCCCCTTTCTGGCTTGTGGTACGAGCGTTTCCCCTGATATTGGCTGTCCTAATCAGGTGTATTCTCCCTGTTTTCTGGGTAGCCTTCTTCACACAGGCACATATTAGTTGAAGGTTGCATCACAGCAAGCGCAAGTTTACAACCACTGGTAACAAGGCTTTGCATACGTCTGCAATCCACCTTGGGTACCCAGGTAAACAAACCTGTGAGCAATTCTATGTTTGGGGCACCTCCTTCTTTAATCATGACCTGCTGTAGGTTGTGCAGTGTTTGGATGGCGATTGACAGTGTGCCATTGTATAGGTCTTTCATGGGGATGAAGGTACAGCACGCTGTACCTATCTTGGCGCATACACACCCTTCCATTGTGCTCATTAAGGCCAACACATACCAGTGCTGCATCACCAGGAGGCCGATGGTGCACATTTTTTCTTTCCGTTGAGGCCATCTTCGGTGGTTTCCTGCAGGCCCAGATCTCTGTACTGGGGTGTATGTATGACATTGTTCTGCATTCTGTCCATCAGCTGTTGTTTTTGCATTTGTCACCCCGAGTGGTACGGCTATGCCCAGACGTGGGTCCCGTGCTCTCCATGCCACTGGAATCAAGCTATCCTGGTTGAAGAGGCGTGAAACCCCAAAACCGGTCCTAGGATGCTTGTTTCCAGTCCAGGGAGGACCTGGCTTGGCAGTTCGGGCTGGACTGTTTCCATGAGGCACAGGGTCAAGACTGATTTGCAAATGGCTGGGTTCAAACTGGAATGGCATAGTGAGCAAAAAAAGGATGGATTTAGGCCCAGATCTCTGTACTGGGCTGAATGTTTGACATTGTTCTGCCTTCTGTCCATCAACTGTTGTTTTTGCATTTGTCACCCCGAGTGGTACGGGTATGCCCAGACGTGGTTCCCGTGATCTCCATGCCACTGGAATCAAGCTATCCTACCTGAAGAGAGGTGAAACCCCGAAACCGGTCTTAGGATGCTTGTTTCCAGTCCAGGGAGGACCTGGCTTGGCAGTTTGGGCTGGACTGTTCCCACGAGGCACAGTGTCAAGACTGATTTGCATATGGCTGGGTTCAAACTGGAATGTCATGTTAAGCAAAAAAACAATGGATTTAGGCCCAGATCTCTGTACTGGGGTGAATGTATGACATTGTTCTGCATTCTGTCCATCAACTGTTGTTTTTGCATTTGTCACCCTGAGTGGTACGGGTATGCCCAGACGTGGGTGCTGTGCTCTCCATGACATTGGAATCAAGCTATCCTGGCTGAAGAGGGGTGAAACCCCGAAACCTGTCCTAGGATGATTGTTTCCAGTCTAGGGAGGACCTGGCTTAGCAGTTCGTGCTGGACTGTTCCCATGAGGCACAGGGTCATGACTGATTTGCATATGGCTGGGTTCAAACTGGAATGGCATAGTGAGCAAAAAAAGGATGGATTTAGGCCCAGATCTCTGTACTGGGCTGAATGTTTGACATTGTTCTGCCTTCTGTCCATCAACTGTTGTTTTTGCATTTGTCACCCCGAGTGGTACGGGTATGCCCAGACGTGGTTCCCGTGATCTCCATGCCACTGGAATCAAGCTATCCTACCTGAAGAGAGGTGAAACCCCGAAACCGGTCTTAGGATGCTTGTTTCCAGTCCAGGGAGGACCTGGCTTGGCAGTTTGGGCTGGACTGTTCCCACGAGGCACAGTGTCAACACTGATTTGCATATGGCTGGGTTCAAACTGGAATGGCATGTTAAGCAAAAAAACAATGGATTTAGGCCCAGATCTCTGTACTGGGGTGAATGTATGACATTGTTCTGCATTCTGTCCATCAACTGTTGTTTTTGCACAAGGCAGCTTTAAGCGCCATGACATCCACTCTACTCCAAGGAGTATAAACCCAATTGTAAACAAAATATCCCGTTTCATCTGCTGAATCTTTATTATCACTTGTACCTGCACCCCTAGGAGGGACATATAAAGGCGCAACTTCAAACATTGGTGTCCCATGAAATACAGTATCCTTATCTGTCCTTAGAACTTCCTCCTGCGGCATGTGTGTCTGAGCTGTTTTTTCGGCTGCAGCAGCTGCCTTTTTCTCCTCTCGCAAACGGAACGCATCAGTTTGTAGTTTAACCACACGTCTAATTAAATCGGCCACATGGGAAGGGAGAAAAAGACCATCACTCAATTGTTTATGATTACATTTTATATCAACAGGTTCTAAGTCGGTGGAATGTTTCCTAAAATTTGCAATTACTTCTCCAGTAAACGACTCTGTAAAATATACCTGCTCTGAGTCCAGCCATTGTTGAACATCTGCTACAATGTCTGGAGCAGAGGCATCACCACGAGCTGCCTTACGAGCAGCAGATCTGAGAGTGGCTGCACGGTCAGCAGTCCAAACAGAGCGAGTCTGTCATTTAGGGTCTAACTCTGTCTCTGTGTGATCTGTGAAAGATTTTTCATCATCAGAATCATCTTCTGGGGCAGAAGGAAAAGTATGTGGTGGCAGAGATCGATCTAACAAAATTGAATCATCCTGTGGTTTATTAAGTAGAGGATAGAGAGGACGCCCGACAGGGTATTGGCCATTTACCTGTAAATTGTGCTCCCTATCCTCTTTTTCTTTTATTTCCCTAATTTCTTTATTTTTCATTTCCTGCACTTTCAGAAAGATGTGTTTGCGCTGTTATTTGTCTGCTAAAACTTGCTTTTTCCTCACTCTCTCATGCGCTTCTTTCACCCACATTCCACATACTGAATTTTTCTAATATTGAATGACCCATGTATTGGCCATCATAAATCAGGATCCTTCTTAGTATATTTATTACATAGTGCACTGTACATTGTGGAAGAAATACCATTTTTAATGTACATATCCCTATTTGATGTCCCCTCAGGGGGAGCGGGCTGATTTTGTTCTAAATTCATATTGGTACCTCCAAGAAAGCAACACATCCTTCGAAGCGTGCTTGAAACAGGCATGCCAAAAATATTATAGTATATATAATATTATGATGAAGTGGTACTTAACACGAATATTGCACCGTTCAAGAATTCAAAAAATTTGAGAAAAATCTCTACATTACTTGCTTATATAAATTGCAATTTATAAATCCCAACAAAAAGCGTCACATTTAGTGATCTTACCAAGCAAAAGACTCCAGCCTCCAATTGCCAAACTCTGAATCGACCAAATGGTCACTGTAAGACGAACGCCAAAAGGGATCTCAGTCGAAGACTGGCACCACCTGGAGGGTTGAATAGGGAAAATCGGAAAAGCACTTCAGCCTGCAAAGACAAGGGCCTCCTCATGCAGTGTACATCTGTAGCCGGGGCAGGGGGGCTAGGAATACTCACAGTGGTAACAACAGGCTCAACAGACACTTGACCAGTATACCGTTTTAAACTGGGTTTTATTTTTAAAGTTCTCTTTGTGCGAAACGTAAGTCTCTCCCTCGCAAACTCAATATTATCCGTGGTGGTGATCTTCGGGACACGCAGTTTTACAGCATGGAGTTTCCAGGGCACGCAAGATGGTTCAGCGTCGGGACCACTCCAGGTTGATTACGGGCTGTAAGTTGGGTCTCGTTTCTCGGTCCGGTAACATGGAAGAGAATGGACAGAGGGAGGCCGTTAGTCGCTATATCTGATAAGTGTTTGCACCCAAAGGATTCCCGTGGTTGTGAGGGACACCGGTGTATTTACAAACACTTCTTGTGCGAATACGTGATAACACTTAGGGTAGGAGTGCGGTAAGGAAGAAGGTATGGTAAGAGTAGTGGGGAGACGGAAGAGAAGGTAGGAAGGATACACAGGGAGCAGAACGTACAAGGGCTTTTTACACTATTCACTCGGGGCGCTCTTTCTCCCCACCCAGGCTGCCCAACGCCGCCGTACCTGGTTAAGCCATACTCCTCCCCCGGGAGTATGGCACGGCGACTCGCAGGAACGTTGGCCTCCTGGCTTTCCGTCTGCTTCTCGTCCTCGGCTTTCTCCCAGCTTTCCGTCTGCTTCTCGTCCTCGGTTTTCTCCTACGTCTTCTTCCTTCCGTCGGTGTGCTTCGCGTCCTCCGTCCGTTGGCTCTCCGATGACGTCACACGCTGCGTACAGGGCTTCCCCTGTTTTCAACCATTCCGGACTGTCGACGTCAGCAGAAGGCGGTCCTTCTTGGTAGTCGTCGCCCTCCCACTTAAAGGGACTTGAGTACGCTTCTTCAGGCTGCTCTACCTCCCAATCGTTCTTCAGAGTCGCAGTCTGTAGATTAGAAGAGTCACAGTCATAGACACAGTCAGGGTTCCACCATTCCTTCCTATCACGCAGCCCGACCCTGTTACAACATCCTTAGCGAGATTCCTAACCTCTGTCAAGACCACTCCGTCTGACATCCGAGTCTCCGATTGAGCCCCAGGTAACGGGCACCAATTTGTGGGGGTGAGCCTTTTCAGGAGCCCACCTGGTGCAGGGGTTCGCCCTTTTGCGCACTGGTCTTTACACTGTCAAAGTAGAAATTGGCGTGGAAGCTGTAATTACAAGAAAGTATTTTATTAGGACTCATGAGTGGAACTACATCGATACAGAACCCTCAGGCAATGTATGAGGCAGCACATGGATTACAGAAACCATGGGCCTTATATACACCTTTTACTGCAGAGAAAGCATGGAGGCACAAAAAGAGGCGGTACAAGTGTACACACAAATAGTCGGTTACGTACAAGGATACATCAGAATTGCTTAGTCAACAGAATGGGAGCAGCTACAATGCTGCTGACATCAGTTAAAATAGCCTGACCGTTAAAAACAGGACAGGTGCATCCTAACAGCTAAGGCCTCTCAGAGCATGTGCAGTACTCAGGCTCATTGCTGCAGGAGCTAATTATAGATGATGATTCAGGCGAAATAGAGAAGCAGGCAACAGCAAAGACGGGAAAGCACATGGCAAACACATGGCATAACTAAAATGGATGCTAAAAACAAAATGGTTTTAGCTCATGCTAACAGTAGTCGCTGTCAATTTTCCACAGCAGGAAGTCCCATGTCCCATTCCCAGTTCCCAGAGTATGGTACCTGGTTCCCGGTTAAGAAGGGGACACGTTGAGATTCTGGGGCAGTAAGATGCTGTCTCACCAGTCTTGGGAGGGGAGTGTGGATGAATGTTGTGATGCACTGGACCTTTGAGTAATTGGTTAGCACGGTAAATGGTGTTAAAGGGCTGTTCAAAATGATTTGTCAGACCGAACAGGCCCCGTAATTGTTTTCTGGAGTCGCACCAACACCTGTTGGAGTGTGCAAGTTCTGTTGTTATAGTGAGTTTATATTGGGGAGGGATACTAGAACAATGGTGCAAGTGTCTTCCAACCCAGAGTGGTGGAAAATGGTTCAGAGTAGCCCAGGTAAGTGACCTTGTAAGTGAGGAGGTTGCAAGGCCTCACATCCTGTCCCGCAGGGGAAGGTGGGAGACTGGGCCAAATTCCGAGCCTCAACCTCAGTCTCCAGTACTGGATGGTTCTTAGAGGAAACACCAGGTAGGGAGCCTAGTCTGTCCTGTCGGACTGTTCTTCGAGGGGGATCTCCCTGTGTTAGGTAAGCTGGGAGTGTCTGTAATCAGGCCTCCATCAGTTCTGGTGTCTGGCAGTGCCACTCCTAAGTGGAGGGTGTGGAAGTCCAGATTGAGGGGTTTCAGGGGAAAGAGTCCCCAGTGGAAGAACTATTGGGTCAGGGGCCAGGCAGTAGGGCTGAGTCACCAATGATTGGCCATGGTGACGCCACTTCTGACCTGGGGCATCTTTGCGCACTGTCGGAGGGATAGGAGGTCGCGAGCTCTGCACCAGACAGACTGTCACACGACACATTAGGTATGTGTCACCCTTGGGGGAAAGGGTAGGTGTACTCTCAATAAACTCCTGGTTCACCGGGCATCTGACCAAAGGGTACCATCACTGGGTTGGGGAGCCAGAAGCAGGTGTTTTCTGACCTGGACGGCAGGGCAACTGTAATCAGTGTCCTGACCGGTTTGCCTTCTAGGGGTACCACTTCAGAGGGGTGGTGCAGGCCTAGTCGAGATCTTTAGGGTCCCTGGCTGAGTGTGGTAGTACTACTCTGAGAATAGGTGGGCCCATCTTAAGTGAAGGGATCCTGCTCTTCTGAATGGAGGGTATAGGGCTCTGGAATGAAGCCTCTGATCCCGGTGCAGCCGGTAAATGTGGATCCCAGGTGGTAGACCATTTGATGGAGAGAGGTCCTGAACTGGTGGGAGAGTTGTGTTCTGGTGGGTGCTTCTCCTGGGAGAGTGCGGAACCCCAGAAGTAGAGGTAGGGTGAGGAGACTCTTCGCCCGTGACCTCTGGTCAGCCTGAGGGAGTGGACCCTAGGTTGAAAGATCGGTGGTAGTTTAGAACTACACTGAGAGGGAGAGTGGAGAATGGCTATTATGTGCCAGGGGTTACTGCCCCCCACTCTGTGCTTTGGCAAGGACCAATGACATCATGATGCCCTAGGGTCTGGTCCTGGCCGTGGACAACAAGGGAGTACCAGTGGGGTATTCTAGTTGGGCCTGAGAGGTTTTTTTCAGAGGGAACTACGTGGGTTCAGAGTGGCGTAGAACTGGAGGGTGTCCCTGCAGTGCAGGCCTGCGTCCGTGTTCTATCGCCCGAAGCAGGGAAGCCTATCAAGGTAGTGATTGGTCTACCCTGCGTTTTGGCTGGAAGGGGGTTGTTTTGGACTTGGCCCTTTTTGCAGGTTCACCCCTAAACTTTTTGCTTTTCTCCCAGACTTTTTCTCTCTGTAGTGTTAGTGGTTTTAGGCGGCTGGGCACCTTAGCCCTGTGGTCCAGTGTAAAATGTGTGCACTCTGTTACATTTAGTGGGAGTGAGAGTGGCCTGCCCTCCCATAGGAATGCATGGGGGATTAGCTGCTCAGTGTGTGTCAGTGGTAATTCCTGTTATGAGAGTAGCAGTATGGTCAAGCATGGTATGTATGAAATTGTGAGAATAAATGCTGCGTAATGGTGTGCGCAGATTTATTATGACTATGTGAAAAATTCCACTTTTACAAGTTGGCATTTCTTTGTGCTATGTGTCCTCCTGCCTGATGTGAATTGCATGTCTAGTTTTGGTGGGAAAGGGCAGGCTGAGCCTGACGTGGGTTTAAAAGAGAGATCTGCAGTTGGAGTATGGGGAGGGGTGACCCTTTGATCTGAGCAGGGCTGTGCCTTGCAAGGTGAATGATGGCTCCACCTCCCACTGTGCGGCTGATGGCAGACCCCCTCTTCCTCAAAGGCAGGATGCAGCCTTCTAAACAGTGTTCCAGGACCACACCAAACTGGTTCTGGCTGGGTTCAGTGACTTGTGACTTTTGAGAACAAAGTCTTTTGGTGGTATAAGTAAAGGGGTTGTGACCCCATGAAATTTTTCAGTTCCATGGTGCTCTTCTAGGATGATGTGCTGTTCCTGATCCTGCTGGGGCATGCTGCTGCCCAGTAGGAACTGCCTTGAGGGCTTGCCTCCCTGGGCCCTGCATTACCCCCTTGATTGCTGAGGACTTTTGCTTTTGGAGCTATGGCTCCCTGCGCTCTGTGAGGGCTACATTTTAATTCTTTCCTGGAGGAAGAACGTGTTACTTCTGGATGCGAAGACGAACCTCTGTCCATGTAACTAGAGGGAGCTTGACTCCTACTGAAGTCTCAGGGACATTAGACTTCACCCATCAGCCGTCCTGATTCCTACATTAGGGGAATTCTCCTCTCAGGTGAGGCCTCTGTTGAGAATTCCAGATCCTATGGTTCTACTGCGGGGAACGCGGACTGAAAGTCATCGTTATCGCTATTGTGGGACGCCGCAGCTGAGGAGCTGTTGCCGCTGAGAGCCTGCATTTGCCTGTGTTACCAAAGTCATCATTTTCGCTATTGTGGGCCGCCACAGCTGAGGAGCTGTTGCCTCTGAGAGCCCGCATTTGCCTGTATTACCAAAGTCATTGTTATCGCTATTGTGGACCGCCGCAGCTGAGGAGCTGTTGCTTCTGAGAGCCCGCATTTGCCTGTGTTACCAAAGTCATCGTTAACGCTATTTTGGGCCGCCGCAGCTGAGGAGCTGTTGCCGCTGAGAGCCCGCATTTGCCTGTATTACCAAAGTCATCGTTATTCCTATTGTGGGCCGCCGCAGCTGAGGAGCTGTTTATGCACCCTGTTTTATGCCTCTAAATGTGGTTTATGATTAGGAGGTTTTGCATACTGTATTTATGTTTGAGTTATCCTTTACTGTGGTTTATGCTTGTGAGATTTTTTCCTAAGGTGAGTTATGCTTAGAAGGTTATGGTCTAATATGTTTAGGCTAATGAGGTTTGCGCAGGATATATTTCACGCCTAATGTGATTCTGTGCATAATATGATTTATGTTGCAGGATGATGCTGAGTCCAGTGTTTGCCAGTAATTGCTGGTTGTGTTCTATGCTTATTATATGTTCTCCATTTACTATCTATACTAAGTGATGGTTCTGACAGTGGTCCAGGTGGCCCTGTCATGTGTATATAATCTCCTGTAAATATTGCCCAGTGCCAGTTGGCACAGTGTATATTGTATGATTACTATTCTAATGTGTTTTATGATAATACAAAGGCTATTTTTGATATAACCTTGTGTGGAGATGCTTTTGTGATGTGCGTAGTATGTTGTTGCTGTGTGGGTTGCGCAAATGCTTTACACATGGCCTCCGGGATAAGCCTGTCTGCTCTTTCCAAGCTACCAAGGGGATGAGCAGGGGTTATCTTTGGCGTGTAACTCCCTTGCCCTGACTAGAGTAATGTAATGTAAATTGATACTTGTATAGCGCACTACTCACCCGCAAGGGTCTCAAGGTGCTTGTACGAATACCGCTGTGGAACCCATCCTGGCTTTCCCTGTGAGGTGTCCACTCCTGGGCACCCCCAAGGTGGAGGCCAGGCATCCTTAGCGTTGTGGGGGCCGTTGTGGAGATTAAGCAAGCTATTGCCCAGAGTTGCAGAGTGGGACTCCATGCTTGGAATAGGCACCGAGGCGAGAATTATCAGGTCCGTGGAATTTTTGAGTCGAGACCCGCCGAGGCGGGGAATTGAACCCTGGTCCCGGGCTAGACCTCTGCATTAGGGTCTGCCGCTCTAACCATTGAGCCACACTTCTCCGGTGGTAGTGGTAGTGATGAGTTCAGACCTCAGCAAGGCCCAAAGGTACCGAAACGGTTCGCCCTTCTGTGTACAAAGTCCTTAGACTTACAAATGAAGTTGGCAAGGAAACTGGAAATACAAAAGCATAGTTTAATAAACCTTTAAAGGTGGTGATACAACCTCCACAACACTTCTACAGCATTGTACAGAGTAGCACACTGAATACAAGCACATGGCCCCTTTTATACACAGTAGAAGGGGTTCAGTTTACAGTTTAGACAGAGGTTACAACCACGTAAGGACATTTCTAAACATATCAGTGGGTGGAGCTAACAGTATTTCTAGAACATGGGAGGGCTATGCTAATAAGGAACAGCTGTTACTTCTGCTGAGCATGCGCTACACTCTCAAGAAGGACTAATAATAACTGTTGCTAGGTAGAATCCACAGTGTAACTGGCAGAGAGGTAGGACAATCAGAACATTGAGCACATGGCAATGCAGGACATGAAAAATGGCAGACTCGAAATACAAAATGGAATCTGTATACTAGATATTTGGACTAATGCATTATGGCTTCGGGTAATGCTTAATAATACCGCTGTTTTATTTACGATAGACGACCCTTTCAGCATTAGCTGAAGCCATTCCATTTCATAGGGTAGTCATCATACTCATCTTGAATGTCAATGCTCATAATGTTAGAAATTTCTTTAGTTAAACTTTTTTGATAAGCAGCTTCGGAAACAGCTTTCTTATTGGGTATACAAGAGGTAATACAAAGAGAACATATCATAGGACCACATTGAATACACATACAGCAAGTGAAGAGAATTGCTACTATTATACAAAGGCCAGTGAGAATCTTCCAACCCCATGTAGTAAATAAGGTCCAAAACCAACTAGAGAAGGTCCATGTACCATTATCTACATGTATGTCGGCAGCTATTTTATGCAGTTTATTTATGGCATTATAAACAGAAGGCGAGTGGTCTGGGATAAAGACACAACAGCTACTTCCAATAATTCTACAAGCTCCTCCCTTTTCTGCTAATATGACATCTAACACCATTCTGTTCTGCAGGGCAACAATTCTAGTAATTTGCAACTCTTCAGTTAGGTTACCTAGTGCCGCAGCAGTTTGGTTGGTCACTGCCTCTACAACTCTAGTTAATCTTCTTATCTTTCTACTGTTTAGGGCAGCTCCAACAAAGAAGAATAAAACCTAGGTTAAAATCTACATATTTCTGCAAACTAGTGTCGGTCTGGTCCACATCATCGATAGATAAAGTACGTTTGTATCTATTCACAGTGGCATTATTCAACAATCTCAAGTCTTTATGATATGTGGCAGGTGCTAAAAACACTGGTGGTAATAAAAACGATACATAACATACTCCTGACCAGCCAGCTGGCAATCGATAATATCCTCTATTACCGCATACAAAATATGTATTATGGGATGCTAAAAATGTGCTATTATTCAGGCCATCTATATTTAAGACTTTAATACAATCACTAACACCTACAGGGATGTACCCAACACTTTGCACACATAAGTCCGCTTGTGCTTGTGCAACTGAGATCACAAATTTTTCACTTTCGACAGTGCCTCTAGTGTTCTTAAAAATGTAGGGAGTAGACTCATTGTCCGGTCGATATTCTTCCCACTCCCATATGGTTCCATTGGCTTGTGGATAGCCTTCTTTATTCTGGTGACATTCTTTGTTTAGTCTAAAAAGTAACCTTCCAACAGCAGGCTTTCTTGTGGCAAATAGAAGAGTATACCAGGCACGACAAGAACCATTATGAGAGAAAGGGAGAGGTATGAACGGTGTTCCCCCCCTTCTTCTGGTGCGCTGGCATCATACCACATATCCAGCAATTTGTTTCATTTGTAGCAGTGTGGGTATGATGTAGCATTTGAATGAAGGTGTTATTTACAAAGGACAAGCGGTGTTTTGATTCCTGATAGGGGAGCGTATAAAAGAAATGCTCCTCTGGCACCGGTGTAGAAACCACATATAGATCACTGGCAGGAATTACATCCTCAACAAACCACGTGATAATGGCAACAACTGCCACAATAGCAATGAATCCAAAAGCGCAGATCACTATCTTTCTCTCTATGTTGAACAAATGTCTCGCAAATCTTCCTGAAACTAAAAAAAAAAGGTTGTCAGAACTCTTCCCCCAAGGCGGCCGTTGTTTTTTTCACCAGCGGGCCAAGACGGGTGTCACTACTCTAATGCAAGGTTGATCCCCCCCCCTTGCCTCATCGGCTCTCCGTTGCACCAACCGAGGGGCTGATCTGACAACAGTCTAAACAGCAGCAAACTTCTTCCTGGGTCGAAGGTTGTATTTTCTTACTCCAGAGGTCGTCGGGTCCGGGAAGAACTCCTCTTGCTCATCAGGTACCACAGCAGGGCCTTTCTCTGTAGTCAGGATTTCTCGATGGTCAGTCAACACGGCAGGCTCCACCAATCGGGGTTGCACTCTGCGAGAAGTGGAGAAGTGTGGCTCACTGGTTAGAGGAGGCAGACCCGGACGGTGAGCTCAGACCTGGGACCAGGGTTCAATTCCCGACGTGGCAGGGTCTTGAACCCAAAATGTCCACGGACTCGATAATTCTCGCTTCGGTGCCTACTCGAGTCACAGGTTCACACTCTGCAACTCTGGGCAATAGCTTGCTTAATCTCCACTACGGCCCCCCCGTGGCGGGATGCCTGGCTTTCACCTTGGGGATACCCAGTAGGGGCTATCTCACAGGGAAAAACCAGGACGGGTTCCCAATGCAAAGCGCTTTGAGACCTGGCGGTGATATTGCGCTATATAAAAACCCATCCATCCATCCATCCACTCTGCGACAGTGAAGGGAGTGAATCCAGTTTTTCCGGTTGGTCACTCGGACAGCCGTTCTTGTTGCGAGCAGAACTTGCTCGGGACCGCACCATCGGGGCTCCAGGCCACTCGTCCTCTCGAACGCCTTGATGAGGACGAAGACACCGGGTCGGAGACTATGACCCTCGCCTGTGGACCGGTCAGGGAGTGCTTCTCGAACCTGTTGATGAATAGAAACCAAGTTATCAGTTAATTGTGCCAGATAGTCATTCATCAATACACAAGGTACATCATATACGGAACTTGGTTTGGGCACTCCCCAAATATTCATGGGACGACCAAACACCACTTCATACGGTGTAAGGCCGGTCCGGGAGTGTGGTACTGATCTTATTGACAACAATGCCAAAGGCAAAGCGTCTGGCCAAGTCAGAGAAGTGGAAGCCTGGATCTTTGCTAGTTTAAGCTTCAGTGTTCCATTGTACCGTTCCACCAAGCCAGCCGACTGTGGATGGAACACTGCATGGAACTTCTGCTTTATCCCCAGACCTTTCAGAACATACTTGATAACGTCTGCTATAAAATGAGGCCCGTTATCACTCCATAGCAGTCTACAAACACCATACCTAGGGAAGAACTCCTTCAGTAGCACCTTTGCTGTAGTCATTGCAGTATTGTCCTTAGTAGGGTAGGCTTCAATCCATTTACTGAAAGCACACACCACCACCAAGACATACTTTAAATTATTACAGCGTTCGAGTTGGATATAGTCCATTTGCAGGACTTCAAAAGGTGCAGTTTGTATTTCAAATCCTCCTGCTGGAGTCCGTGTTCCTTTCCCTGGGTTGTATTTAAGACGGATCATATAGGTCTGTACCACTCTCTTGGCCGTGCTAGCAATCTCTGGATGCTCCCAAACGTGCGCAAGCAATTTCACAATCGCTGAAGCTCCAACATGTGCTAGCCCATGTGCCATTTGAACCATAGGTTGGACAAAAGCTGTGGGCAACTTCCACCTATCCATTTGTTTGTTGCGCCAACAACCTTCATCATCCAGTTCTCCATTTTCAGACCATTGCTCTCGTTCTTCATCAGAAGCAACTCTCTGTATTTCCATCACTTCTTTCCTAGCATCATGCCATCGTTCTGCTTGTGACTTCACAACATACATTGAAGTGGAGTCAGGTCTCATTGCAGTTTCTCGTTCTACTTGGTCAACAAAAGCATTTCCTTGCCCTACTTTGTCGGTAACCTTCTTATGTGCACTGCATTTCACTATAGCTATCTTTTTAGGAAGTGTCAAGGCAGTCAAAAGATTGTGCACCAATTCTCCATACATAATTTGTGCTCCGTGTGATGTCAGAAAACCTCTTTCTTTCCAGAGCAGGCCAAAGTCGTGCGCTACTCCGAAAGCATAGCGGCTATCTGTATAAATATTCACACACAACTCTGTACTAAGTTCACATGCTCGTGTCAATGCTATCAGCTCCGCTGCCTGGGCTGATTTCTGTGGTATGCGTGCTGTTTCCACGATAGTATACAAAGTAGTGATGGCATATGCTGCCGAAGTCGTACCATCCGGTAGCTTCAGGCAGGAGCCATCCACCCATAATTCTCCGTCTACATCTGAGAAAGTCGTATCCTGGAGATCGATACGACTCTTTGTCTGTTTCTCAGTCACAAAAATACAATCATGTGCTTCCTGTGCCTCAGGCTGAGTCGTCGGGAATGGTAACAATGTTGCTGGATTTAACATAGCACATCTCCTCAATGTGATATGGGGAGCCAGCAACGTTAGTTCATATCCGGTCAGACGGGCACTTGTTAAATGCTGCGTCTTTGTTTGATTCAAAAGGGCGTCAACAGCTTGGGGAACCAACACTAACAGCTTGTGAGATAACACTATTCCCTCACTCTGACGTATTGACACAGCTGTCGCTGCGACCGAACGAAAACACCCCGGCAATGCCCGAGCAACAGGATCGAGCAATGCCGAGAAGTATGCACACGGACGCTGCCTGTCCCCGTGCATCTGTACTAACACAGATGACGCACATCCATCTCTCTCGTGTACATATAATGTGAAAAGTTTCGTGTAATCAGGAGTGCCCAACACTGGTGCTGAACAAAGGGCCTGACGTAACTGCTGGAAAGCATTTTCACATTCATCTGTCCAAGGAAGGGGAATTGGAGTGTCTTTTGTCAATAGCGCTAACAGTGGTTTGACTATGTGTGAAAACCCCAGTATCCACTGCCTACAAAAGGACGTAAGACCCAAAAATGCTCGAACATCTTTCTGTGTAGAAGGTGTTGGTGTGTCCAGGATGGCTTGGATACGATCTGATGTAAGTGCACGCCCCTCCTTAGACAAAAGGTGGCCTAGGTAGGTCACCTTAGGTCTACAGAATTGCAATTTCTTCTTAGATACCTTATGATTGTGGGAAGCCAAAAAGGAAAGCAAGGACAACGTACAAGTCTCACATTGCTCAGGGGTGTCAGCAGCCAACAAAATGTCATCGACATATTGAATAAGCACTACCCCCTCAAGCAAGACAAAGGAATCCAACTGTCTTTTCAATGCCTGACTGTAGATACTAGGGCTCTCAGTATAGCCCTGTGGAATTCTACAAAATCTATACGATCGATTATTCAAAGTGAAGCCGAAAAGATAACGGCTATCAGGGTGAATAGGGATCGAAAAGAAGGCGTTCTTCAGGTCGACAACCGAGAATGTTGTCGCTGTTGGTGGGACCAAAGTAAGGAGTGTCGTAATGTCAGAAACAACAGGATATTGGGGCACCACTATCTTATTCACCTCCCTCAAATCAATAATGAATCGATATACCCTAGTATCAGTGTCTTTCTTCAAGATTGGTAGAATAGGACTGTTACAAACATTGTATGGGACTTCTTCCACCACCCCCACTTGGATGAGATCCTGCACAATCTGTATGAGTGCCTCCTCACCCTCCTGTGAAATCCTATATTGAGGCAGGCGTGGCAACACAGCTCCCTCCTTCACACTAATGTGAACTGGAGGAATGACCATCTGTCCCACATCAGTGTCTGAAGTAGCCCACAACGTGTGAGGTATAGAGGCTAATGCAGTACTTTCAGCGACCATACACACTCTCTCTTTTGCAGGGTAATTGTCATTTAAAATCACGCGTACTCCTTCAGGGGAGCAGCGGATTGTGGCTCGAAAATGTTTCAACATATCTAGACCCACAATGTTGTCAGGCGTATTTGAGGAAAGCAAGAATGGACATGGTGCTGTAAATTTATCAACATGAAATGCAAGGGGTTGGGATAATGGGCTAAGAGAAGGTGTTCCATCGAACCCTACAGATGTGATCGTTAAGCCAGACAGGGGAGCCCTCGGAACCAATTGTTTAGACAAAGCGCTACGAGTAGCCCCTGTATCAACCAGAAACTGATCAGTAGAACCCAAAACATGTGCTGTAACATAAGGACCCCTCTGATCTACTGGCACTTCAACTGATTCCTCCCCCCATCCTACACAATCCTATGCATATTGGGAATCATGACTTTCGGGGTGCACATAGTCAGACATCTGGTACTGATTTCGTCTATCAAAGGTATTAGACCCTCCTTGTTGTTGCTCCTTGGATTCAAATCTAGCCCTGTCATTTAGGTTACCTCGTGGTCCAGAGAAACCCCCACGATTTCTCCCAAAACCTCTACCCCGTCCCATAGCCCTGTGTTCTCGCGCTAAAGGACACTCATTGGCCCAGTGGCCTCGTTGCTTACAATATGCACATTGATCTTTAGCCAAATCTGTGCGGTTATATGTAGAATCATAAAAACCCCGACCCCCTCTATCATTTCCTCTCTGGGGTGGTCCATACACTTGTGCTAGCATAACTTTTGTTTTCAAATCCTTAGATTTCTTATCTTCATTACTTTTTGCTTCTAATTCCTGACGCTCGTAATACTGAGCCATTGTCAGGAGAGATGCCGGAGTCGAAGTCGTCCAGGAGCTTTCACTCGCTTTCAACCGAGCTGCTATTCTCGGTAATAAATTCGAGACATATTTGTCTACAAACAGATGTCGACCCGTGTCATCCGTCAGGGACTGACCACTAAAATCATGAAAAGTTTCTTCAAATCGCGTAAAGAAGTCAGAAACTGATTCATCTGTCTTTTGCTTGCAAGATGCTAACATAGTCCAATCAATCTTTTTAGGGGGGATAATCGTCTTCAATTTAGTCAAAATCGCAGCAGGGAGGCCTAGAATGAGCTGGGGTGGTTTCTGCGCAGGTTTCCTAGCTCTGTCCTCCTCCTCAATGTCTTCCCATTTAGCTTTAAACGTCACTAAATCGTCAATTTTCCGTACTGATCTCCACATGTCAGGGGGTAATATAAGACCAAAGAATAAATCAATGTCAGCTAATGTCATAGTACAAGAATTCAAAGCCCCCTCAACTTCCTCATAAAAGGCAGCAGGATTTTTCCGTGGGTCAGGTAACGCTTTCTTTAAGGCCATAACATCCGCTCTATTCCAAGGAGTATATACCCAATTATAGATAAAATACCCTCGGGCATCAGCTGAATTTTTATCTGAACTAGTACCCGCTCCTTTAGGAGGAACATACAAAGGCGCTGCTTCTCGCATAGGTTTAACATGCACAATCTCGACCTTATCTGAAGAAGAGATAGGTGATTGTTTCCCGTCGCCACTCAAACCCGTCTCTTTGTCGTCCGCCGTCTCTTGTCGTTTTTCTTCTCGTAACCGAGACGTCTCATCCCGCAATGCGAATAACCGTCGAACTGCATCAGCTGCCTGAGAAGGAGAAAAGAGACCTTTACGCAATTCTTTCTTATCTTGTACTATGTCATCAGGTTCAAGAACAGGAGAATATTTTCGAAAAGCCCAGACTACTTCATCAGAAAAGGTTTCAAGAAAATAAACTTTTTCCCTGTCCGGCCATTGTTCAAGAGACAACAATATTTCAGCAAGAGGAGTTTTACCCTTAAGAATACGATAAGAAATTTGTCGGAGCTCCGCCATACGATCAGATGTTAACTTAGACCGCGTGTCTACCTTATCTTTAAGTGATCCAGAATCCTCATCTTCCCCTTTTGGAGCAGACGGGCCAGCATACGGAGGAGGAGAACGATCTAGTAATGAAAAGTCATCATCAGAATTATTAAGGACAGGATAAAGAGGCCGTCGAATAGGATATTGGCCAGATATCTGCAATCTACGTTCTTTTTCCCGTTTCTCTTCCGCTTCTTTTTGTTCACGTTGTCTCGTTTCTTGTGCCTTCTCACGCACATTCTTCCTCTGCTTTTTCTCAATCAGCGCATATTCACGTTTCTCACGCTCACGTACTTCTTTCACCCACATTCGCACACTCTCAAACATGTCTTGTCTTGCTCGGCGCTTACACAGGCATTGTTCCACATACTCAATTTTGCGCAAATCAAACGAACCATACAAAGGCCATCTCAACTCAGGATCCTTCTTGGTATACTTCCTCCATAATGTGCTGTACATTATAGGAGAAAGACCAAACTTAATGTACATATCCCTATTCGGCGTCCCTTCTGGGGGAGCCGGCTGCGATTCTTCAAGACTTAACCGGTCTCCACAGCAGCACCACTTACGTAGTGCGCTAAAAGTAGGCATGCTAGAAATAGTGCGAAAAACGCAATATTATACAGAAAAAAAAATAGCGCTTAATCGCTGCGCCGCTCACAACCATATGTTGGAGAAAAATCTCCACATTACCTACCTATATGTGTTGCAACGCATATATATCCATTTTCATAATCATAATATGATCGATCATCCAAACATCCCCATATCCATATCCATATCCATAAGCCACAGCAAGCGTACCCTAAAACTGCCTTGCTAATCACTGGCTACCATAAACACTCACAGTAATTACCATACAATGGTCCTTACCAAGCACGAGCGTCCAGATTCCACCTGCCAAGTTCCACAATTCGCTCAAACAGCTTATCCACAGCAAACCGACAGAAGAGGTCTCAGTCGAGGACCGGCGCCACCCAGATGGTCAGATCGGAAGGAAGGAAGAAATACCTCAGGATGCCAGGACTAAAAATGCCGCTGGCAGTGATCACTTCCCCAGCAGAGTTCCATTCCTTCGTCACGACCAGTCCTTCGAGCCTCCGAGTCGCCGATGAGCCCCACGTGACGGGCGCCAATTGATGAGTTCAGACCTCAGCAAGGCCCAAAGGTACCTAAACGGTTCGCCCTTCTGTGTACAAAGTCCTTAGACTTACAAATGAAGTTGGCAAGGAAACTGGAAATACAAAAGCATAGTTTAATAAACCTTTGAAGGTGGTGATACAACCTCCACAACACTTCTACAGCATTGTACAGAGTAGCACACTGAATACAAGCACATGGCCCCTTTTATACACAGTAGAAAGGGTTCAGTTTACAGTTTAGACAGAGGTTACAACCACGTAAGGACATTTCTAAACATATCAGTGGGTGGAGCTAACAGTATTTCTAGAACATGGGAGGGCTATGCTAATAAGGAACAGCTGTTACTTCTGCTGAGCATGCGCTACACTCTCAAGAAGGACTAATAATAACTGTTGCTAGGTAGAATCCACAGTGTAACTGGCAGAGAGGTAGGACAATCAGAACATTGAGCACATGGCAATGCAGGACATGAAAAATGGCAGACTCGAAATACAAAATGGAATCCGTATACTAGATATTTGGACTAATGCATTATGGCTTCGGCTAATGCTTAATAATACCGCTGTTTTATTTACGACAGTAGGTTCTTCCTAGATAAGGCTCAAGCCCTAGCCAACTAGAAATCCCATTTCTAACAAGTCTCATCTATGGGCTCGATTGACATCCACCAGCCGGTTGGAGTCACCTGTTGGGAACCTTCACTAAATATTCAGTGATGACAAAATAGTCGTATGTCTTCCGGGAGCAGCACACTGTCTGTCTGACAGCTTCTTAGCTGAGTTAAAGCAAACGTAAGACATTAAGTCAGATACCATGGAAAGGTAGAAATAGACAAAATGCACACACTTCTTGGCAGCAGAGATATCAAAGGTATATCACTAGCTGTGATGAAATCTCTATTATAAATGCGGCAATCTTCCAACAAATGTTTGAACCATCCCTAGGAATGCGGCAAAGCTAACTTAACAAACAGCAAAGTAAAGACAGGAGTTAGAACTTCAGCTTATCCAGTGTGAACAGGAAAGTATTGTCAAGAAGAGTGTGAATGGAGTTGCATTTGTTATATACTTCCTGAAGTGTTACCTTTATTACATACATCTTGAAGAGTTTCCTTTGTTATATACTTCCTGAAGAGTTACCGTTGTTATACACTTCGTAAAACTGAAGTGACTGTAGCATATCCTGATCCATCTCTTTTTCCACAATGTCTTCTTGTTTAAATAAAATCTTGACTATGTGCGTCTTCCTAAAGCTATACCTCTAGCGAATGGGTGCTCCGTGAGTGCCCTTTCTTAACTAAGTTATCACCTCCTTTTCTGAATTAAGATGTGGCATGTTCAATGGAACATTTAGTTACATATCTGTGTATGGTGAAATATCTCTGGTTACTTTAAAAAATGGTAAAGAAGAGATGTCTTTTACAAATAGTTAAATATTGTGTATTTACATTCTCTTACATTTCTGTTTAGTGATAAATCTCTTTACATCCAACAGGATCCAGCCTTGAATGCACAAATGATTATGAATAATGACAATAATCGTGTAAATCTGCAAAACGAAAATCAGGAAAAAATGAGCTCCAATATTCAGGTAAAGAGCTGCACAGTCCGAGACTGAGAAACCTGAACATAAAGTGATAGATCCTGGAAAAAGCAATTCAGTGGATGTAAGAGTCTCAGCTGTGCACCTCCTCACCACAAGACGGAGAAATGACCTCTAGAAAATTAACGCAACAACAATAACTAACCGCTGCCTGCATAAACAAGTCTCCAAGCTTTGATCATTCAATCGGTGTGAGGTGGATACAGCATTGCTCTGTTTCCTGTAATGATGGCAGACCACCATTCAGTGCGCTAGGTATATTGTAAACTATTTCTGGCTAAACCACAGGAGCAATAGAAAAGTACAATGGAGTGGAGCCAGACAACTGTAGGGTAAAGGAAAAAGAGGGTCTATGATCTACAAGACTGTCCCAATTTGCATCGACCTGAAGGAAGACTAATATTCACTTGTAAATATGCAAAACGATTCTGCTATCTAAAGAAATAACCACATACAAAGAAGCTTTACTTGCCACAATTATAATATATGTAGTTGGTGAGTCTTGTATTTTGTTGTGAAATCTGAAATCAAGCATCCAAAATACCACACACATACAAGGAATGTAAGAATAACACGAGTGATTTATCAACCATGTTAGCTCTTCAGGAAACAGTCATGGAATGCGACAAATATAAACTCGACCCAGAGACACTAACCATGAAAGAAAAATCATACACAATAGCTTTAGTTTGTCATCACTACTAAAGAGCCATCAGCAAACACACACAGGAGAAGCAACGTGCAATTGAAATGAATGTGTGAAGAACTTTAGTCAATTCGCACTCCTAGATCATCAGAGAACACACATGGGAGGAAAACCATACCATTGCACTGAATGTGTAAAGAGCTTCAGTCATTTATCACAACTCCAAGTTCATCAGCGAACACACACACGGGGGAAAAACCATACCATTGCAATGAATGTGTGAAGAAATTCAGTCAGTTATCAAATCTACAAACACATTTGCGAACACACACTGGGGAAAAACCATACAATTGCAGTGAATGTTTGAAGAAATTCAGTCTCTTATCAAATCTACAAACACATTTGCGAACACACACTGGGGAAAAACCATACCAATGCAATGAATGTGGAGTGGAGGAGCCAAGCCGGCAACCGCAATGGCTGCTTAGTCCCTCGGCTCCGATCACCATCTCATCCTGAGACCACATCCTGTATGCACTACCGCAGCAAGACGGTGTGCGCGGGGACATGAAAGCGTCCGCTTCCCGAGGGTGAAGCCCCGAGGTCCGTGCCTGCTTCTGGAGGCGAGTTAGGATCGGCGAAGTTTGCGGCCCGCGACGGCCCTGAGACCGGGGCCTCGGCTGGACTGAAGCGGGTCCCTGAGTGCACAACAGCGGCCGCCGGTGACCTGGAGGGACCGGTCAGCTCCGTGGTGGTGTGTAGCGGCAGTTTTTCTGGCGGGCCCATATTGGCGGACTGTGCGCAAGTGTGAGGACCGTGCATATCATTCTGCCTCCATGTGGACGGATGGTGCGACACGGTCTTCGATAGTTCTCCGCCGAGAAGTGTTTTGTCCCGCTCATGGCGGGAGGCTCCCGAATTTCCAACGAGCCGCCGCTCAGCTGAACTAACCCCGGCGGTGCCTTTTAATTGCTCTTGGTTACACCGCTTGCCGCCTTGCTGCCTGTGCCGCGGCCCCGCTCCGGCCCTGCTCGGCCCCGTGCAACTATGGAGAAGGGGTACATGATACACGGGGGGCACGGACCGGATCTACATCTTGGCGATTTGATGGCTTCCCTAGCTTCCCTCCGGACACCTTGGTTCAGGGCGCCCGATTACTGGGGGGCAAGTTGGATGGGGTGGCCCTCGCGGTGGAACGAATGAGATCGGCTGACCCGTCAGCACATGGCGAGACGCCGTCTTCGGCACCCAGAAGCTTCAAGATGGCGCCCATTACTGCAGCTGGAGGATCAGAACCACCGTGCCTCGTAACATTCCATGATCGTGCCCTTGGATGCACTGGACAGTTCAGCGGCGCTGGACTGCATTTGACTTATGGACCCTTTTCCTGCGACCTGCTGCCGGAGATCCTGGTGCTGCTCCTGTCGTTTTCGGACATTGCCATGTTGTTCTCCTGTGTTACCTCATTGCATGATGTGTGGGAGGTCTGTTTTCAAGCTGGGTCTTGCCCGTCGCACTTGCTGGAGTTTGGTAATGTTGCTGGATCTGGTGATATACGTAAGACTGGACAGGGATGACTAACTCTCCTTCGGGTCCTCGTCTTTTGGGCTGGGAGCTGTGAGGGTTACGCGACACGTTGCCTTCCTTAATGCTGCGCTGGGTTGATTTTGTCCCTTGCGACTAGTATACTCTGATCTGACTTTTGCTGCTTTGGTTCCCATCCTGTGTGACTATAATGATTATGTGAGAAGAGGCCGAGGGTCTGCTGTAACTTTGCTTTTTATTTTTGTTTTTGGTTTATGCTGCATGGGGTACTGTTTTCATAACGTGGTTGTTATAGTGGATGTTGCTGATATGGGGGGCGGAATGTGCTGTTTTTTAGCCAATCCTGTACCATGCTTATTACTGCTTCCGCTCCGCTCGCAATAGTCCAGTCTGTCTACATTTTGCTCAATGATGACCCCTTGTACGTTTAGGTTTTGATTGCCGGCTGGGGGCGCTGAATGCCCGGGAGCGAGTCTGTCTCTCTCCTCCTCCACTCTTTATATTTTTCCCTACTGTGGGGCAGTTCCGGGGCGACAGGCACACTGTTAGTGGGTTTGGCCATAGCCATTACAGGGGTGCGGGGTGGAGGGTGCGGGGGGGGTTGTTATTTTAGTTTGTTTTGTTCTATGGTCTCTATCGCTCTTTTCCGGCTTTGGGAGGGTTCTTTCCTTTTTATTAGGGTTGGCTGTCTCTGGGTCGCACACCTTCTTCTTTTCTGTGTCTTCACAAGCTTTTCTTTCCTGTTCTTGGGGGTGGGCTCTCTGGGTTTACACCCAGAAATGTTGATTCTGTAAAACTGCTTGTTGTCCAGTCTTACCGCTGCGGCTGCTCAAATTCTATACTTGCCGAACTCATAGCCTATCTCTGATGGTAAATGGGGTGGTTCCCCCTTGTTTCTACTGTATCTCCTTATGTATGGTGTGTAGTCCTTGTTGTTGCAGCCCCCTCTCTTCTTCTAAATTTAAAATGAAACCCTCATATCCTGTGTAGCGCACCCCGCAATCACGTCTGGTGTATTTTGTACTATCCTGAGTGTAGATTCATCTACGGTTATCCTGTTTTTATTGACTGTCTTTGTGGCCGGCCACGATGGTTGTAGGCTTACGCATGTATCTCCTACTTTTCACAATAAAGGTTTAAAAAAAAAAAAAAAAAGAATGTGGAAGTAGGTTTAGGGATTCCTCATCTCTCAGGATTCATCATCGAACACACACAGGAGAAAAGCCATTCCAATGCAGTGAATGTGTGATGAGATTCAGTCAGTTATCGTGTCTCCAAAAACATCAGCGAACACACACAGGGGAAAAACCATACCATTGCACTGAATGTGTGAAGAGCTTCTGTCGGTTATCACACCTCCAACTACATCAGCGAACACATACTGGGGAAAAACCATACCATTGCAATGAATGTGTCAAGAAATTCAGTCAATTATCAGTCCTACGAAGACATCAGTGAACACACACAGTGGAGAAACCAGTGAATGTGTGAAGAACTTCATTCTTTTATTACATCTCAAAATACATCAGCGATCGCACACAGGGGAGAAACCATTCCGTTGTATCGGATGTGGAAGTAGTTGTAAGGAATCTTCAAAATTAAGGAATCATCAGCGAATACACACTGGAGAAAAGCCATTCAAGTGCAGTGAGTGTGTGAAGTGCTTTAGTCAATTATCAGGACCGCCATTGCCGAGCGCGAGCCGACGCGATGACAGATTAACTCTGCCTACGACGGTTACTTTTTTGACATCTGCTACCACGAACCTGAGTCGACGCTTAGGGAGACACAGTCCACCTCTGACGTTGCATGCCGACGTCGTGTTAATTTTGCCACAAATGGAGATTCTATTCACAATCAACATCTACCCGAGGGCCATCTCACATCACCAATTATGACCTGAAGCAAGTCTCCCCATTAAAGTACTCTTCAGTCCAACTTGAAACGTTGAGACGAGCAACCAACGGTTGTCTGCCCCGTCCCCGTCCTGATGAAGACCCCGACGCAAGGTTGTAATTAACCCCTGCAATTACTAGAGGGTCGAAACGTCGACAGCTTTTTGTTGTGTATCAGCTTCACCCCATCATTCAGTCATTTAATGTGATATGTGGAGTATGATCTTTGTTTAATGATGTATTGAACCTATGGTCTTTCCCCTTTTTTTGTCTATGTTTGAAATCGATACATAGCATAGTGTGGCTATTGGGCTGGTTTTACTGTCACTATCCTATACCCACATCACCTCGCACTTTTGCACCACCCTCCCTTCCCGGGGCACTATGCATTTTGTGAATGTTTATCGAAACTAAGTATGACTAATGCATACCTACATTGTGAATAAATAACAGTGTAGGCTAATTAAGTGTTTCTTTATTCATTGATATTCAACGTTTAACATTTTTTTTTGTGTTTATTGCTGGGACCCCCCTTTCTCAGTACTGTTACTACCCAGGTCCCAGTGACTTCAATTGGGTGAACCCTTTATTATATCTTAGTCAATTATCAGACCTACAAAGACATCAACGAACACACACAGGTGAAAAACCCTACCACTGCAGTAAATGTGGAAGTAGTTTTAGTGACCCTTCAACATTAGGAAATCATCAGCAAACACATTTAGGGGTAAAGCCATTCAAGTGCACTGAATGTGCAAAGAGCTTTAGTCGATTATCAATTCTACTAAGACATCAGCAAAAACATACAGGGGAGAAACCATACCATTGCAGTGGATTTGGAAGTAGTTGCGGAAAGGATTTTCAGCTTACTACAGGGATTAGTGATTAAACCTATAAACACAACACACTTAAATAAGTTTAACAAGCACAGACTGGATAATATTTTTTAGCTGGTTTTGGTGTCCGGCCATTTTGTACAACAACTGGTTCAATGACAGCTGCTAGAGAACAATGTCCAAAGGCACAGGAAGACAAAGTAGGAAAATGTGACCTGTAACTCTGAGAATTAATGCTTGCAGTGCACAACATTTATCTCCAGTGCCCTGACGCGGGGAAAAATGATGCTCATTTCGATCATCACATGCATATGTAAAAGCACCCACCATAGCGGCACATCCCCAGAGGTGTCCAATATCAAGCTGGACCCATGGGAAATTTGCTGGCGCACCACTGACTATGTAAATGAATACTGGTGAGATTAATTGTATATGAATATATTTTAGATGATTCTTATTTACAGAGAATCACCCAACAAACTCCTAATTGGTGAAAGGACAGAATCCGTGCATGATGGAAAAATTATTGATCAGAGAGAGTATGGTTCTGAATAGGTTTCTGAAAGCTTGAGGGTTAGGTAAAGATTGAATCTTGAGCAGTAAAAAATTCCAGCTCTTAGCGTCCAGAACTATCGACTCCCTGCTTTACATTTCTTGTACCATGGCACTGGAAAATAAATCTGGATTCAGAAGTAAAGGAACACAAAAGATAATATTGCCTTCCACTGAGGTCATTTTAACAAAGTGCTGAGTCCGGGAAGTTCTTCCTGCTGCCAACCATCATCACCACCATCACACAGCCAGTGAGGAACAGCAACGAGACTGCTCTTCAGCACACCCATCCTTATACATAACACCCTACAGGGATTTGCTGCAGGGTCAAACTCACTTCACTTTCACGTTAACAGCAACAAGTTCTAACCTGAACAAATTATATTTAGGAAGAAGTGGTTTGTACGGCCATTAGTGGTATAATACATTTGAAACCCAATACTTTATAAATCTGATACATAACCAAACATCCAAACACCACCTATGTATGGACATCCAAGAGCCTTTAAAAACCACACTACAGAGGTTTGTACCAGGATCAAATTCAATTTACTTTAACGTTAACATGAACTAAATTATGATACAGCAAGAACAGTCATGATGCTATGAATTGTACACAATAATGACTTTACATATTACTAACAAATGTATGTTTTTTGATATGTAATAAAAAAAATTATTTGCATTCATGGTATTTGACTGCTGATTGTATGGAAAGAGATGTTAAATGTGATTTCTTCTCTAAACTATAAAGATAATTTGTGATGTCAGATGTCAGCAAGGAGCCTAGTTAATATGGCAATAGAGGGGTCAGATCTCGATAGCATGACTGCTTTCAGCAGGGAGTCTGTCGCAGGTGGTATCAGAGGGGACTATTCTCACCAGTGTGCCTTCTCTCAGAGTTAGAGGCAGTTCTTTGCTTGAGATGGTACTACCTCTCCTTCTGTGTTAATGAAGAGAGAAGTGCTACCTGTAATACTGAGATCTGGGCTTCACTCCTGTGTTGGGAAATTAAGTCAGTCCTTTTTACCCAATAAATACCAGATTTTTTTGGGAGAACAAAAAATATGTGTGTATTGTGGCACTCCTCTTGTTAATAATCCATAAAAATGCTACAGAATGCGGAGTATTTTTTTTTTAAAACATATTTTTATTTGCATTTATAGTTTACAATGACAAATAGCAAAGGGATACATTCAGTTGGACTGCATGTTTCGTCTAATATCATAGTATAGCGCTATCTATAAATGAGTTTTGTCGATAGACATCTTGTCAACAATGGGATCTGTGCTAAGTGGTTGCCATATAGAACACGGATATAGAAACTGGGGAATGGTTCATGGAATTTCTGGGTACAGATATCAGGTGTGGTGTCAGGGCGTTGTGTCTCACTAATCGATGATTCTGTGTGCTGTTGGTGATGTGGGGGAGATTGAGGTCGGTCTGGCTCCAACATCTGGCCGTCCAGTGTGACGTGGTGTGTGGTGCTATTGACAGTAAACATTATGATTGTGCTACCGGGGGAGATCCGGTGTGTGCATTTGTGGTCTGAACTTGTGATTGTGGGTCGTTCGGTGTGTGTGCCGCCACCCGGATCCTCACCGGGTGATGATTGCTTGAAGCGGTGTAGTAATAGGGCCCGCTGCAGCCCATTTGTGTATTGCTCCCACCCATGCCGCGAGCGATCACCAATGCATGGCTACACTCTGCTTAGCTAGTAAAACGGCTAGTGAAATAAATCGAAGATACACTTTGTATTGTTTCAGTTTCTGGAAAATACCTAGCGCGCTGGCTTCCCAGGTGTTCAAGTATGTAAGCCCTGTGAGGTCTCTAAGGGAGTCATGAATGTTTTGCCAATAGGATCAAATTGTGGAGCAACTCCAGAACATATGAGGAAAATCTGCTTCCGGTGATTGGCATCTAGGGGCAAAGGAACTGTGTGTCTGGATAATATTTTTGAAGGCGTGCCGGCATCAGATACCCTCTATGAAGGATGTAGAAAGGTATATTTTGAAAGCGTGCGTTTCTAGACACCTTCTTGGGGTATTCCAGAGCCCTCTTCCATTCTTTCTCATGTAGTGGACGTCCACTTTCTTCCTCCCAAGTGGTTCACAAGGTCACTAAGGGTTTGTTTGTGAGTTCTCGTATGGCTTTATAGAGCCATGTGGTTAAGTGTCGGCCTACTCCCATATGTACGACTGTGTGGATGACCGGGTGTGTGTTTGGTTCTCCTGTCGACAGGTCATGCTATGGTCGGTAACTCTCGAGGAGTTGGCGGTGAAGTAGGAATAGGCCGGGGGGGGCCGTAGTTGTCCAAAATGCATTGGAACGGTCTAAACTGTACGTCCTCGAATAGGGACTCCATCTCGGTAATGCCACAGTCCGTCCATGTGTTAAGCATGTTAGTTGTGTAATAGTTTTCGTGTTTGGACCACCCGACCACCGGGAACAAAGGGGCGTATGAGCGTGTCCCCGGTGACATGCTGTGTACTCTTTGCATACGTGCCACTGCTACTTGTAAGGGATACGTACGTCTTGGTTTAGTGCCAGGTAGTAATAGGTGGTGGTGTTCCGGAATGGGCACCCGATCAGTCATGGTGTGTCTCGTCTGTGTACCTGCCTGCCATCCAGTAGGATAACCACTGTAGTTGTGCCGCTAGGAAATAGGTTTCAAAGGATGGAGCACCCAGTCCTCCCTGTGTGATGTGTAATTGTAGTTTCTTCAGTGCTATTCTATGTCTTTTAGATCCCCAGATTAGCGCACTGAGAATCGAGTCTAAGTCACGAAAGAAGATTCTGGGTGGGATTACTGGTAAGTTCGTGAAGTGGTATAGCAACCGCAGAACCATTATTTTAGCTAAAGCCACCCGGCCGATCAGGGCTCGTGCCTCTCTGTACTGCAAAATCCAGCGAGATGTACCGCCCTATGCAGACACGCGAGGTGAGTTTGGTGTATAAGAGTTGTGTGTACGCTAAGAGGATGGGACCGAGTCCTGCTCATTGCAGGACCGAGAAATACTTCCAAGCGAGGGTATCAACGGCCTTCTCGCGGTATAGGATAAGACAGGCTGACCGGGGATGTGTGTCTCTCACCTGGTCTTGGACGTGGAATATTTGGCGTATATTCTGGGACGTGTTTCTACCTGGGACATAACCACATTGATCTGAGTGGACCAGGGGTCGTATAATTTGTGTGTATCTGTCTGCTAATATCTTCCCAATGAGTTTACAGTTGGTGGAAAGTAGCGTGATGGGGCGATAGGAGGCCATCTGTTTCGGGTCGCGATTTGGCTTTAGGAAGGTCACGATTATAGATTCCCGGAGGGATCTCAGCAACTCTCCCTGTTCTAGTGCGGTCGCAAACATCGGTACTAGTCGAGGGACACTTAGGGGGGAGCTGCTTGTGTAATACTCCAGGGGGAGCCTGTCTAGTCCCGGTGCCTTGTTGCGAGCTAGGGCATGCAGGGCTTGGGTGATGTTGGTGGATTATATCTCAGTATCTAGTGCCTTCCTATCTGCCTTCGTAACTTTAGGGATCATCAAGGGGTCAATGAAACGATCGAGTATGGCCTGTTTGGGCAGAGCTGTGCTACTGTAAACCTCTGCATTGTAGCGGTGGAACGCTAGGAGGATCTCGTCCTGGGATCGTACTAGATTACCTTGGGGGTCAATTACTTCCTTTTCCGTTATGGGTTTCACGTCTGTGTCCTGTTTGGCTAACCATGCCAGTAGTGTGCCCGTTTTATTGCCTTTCTTTATGCATCCGGGTTGTATACCGGCGGAGATCAGCACAGGCAGCTTGGTATTCTGTTTTGGCTTTGGCCACTAGTGTCTCCCACAGAATGCTGAGTACTTGAAAGCATTCTGCCATACGAGGGGTTTAAATATGCATTTGTCAAGTACAAAATTGACTTACATTCTTATTTTAAGGTTCTTATACAGCCCTTCTTTATCTAATAATGCCTGATGGGTTTTCTCCGAGAGCCCTTTCTCCTTCGGAAGAAGTTTTTCATTGACGGACCCAAGGTGATCTCCAATGGAAAGATGACAGTCTCTCCAACTCTAAACAGGGCTGGTGGGTAGACCGTTGGTTTGCCTGGTATAACGCAGTGTTGCATTTTTGATTGAGTGCTCTTTCTGCCACACCCTGAATCCCGCCCGTGTTTCTGCAAGCATTGCAGATGTCGAGACATATTGGGGCTTATTCAGTGCTTAACCAAACGGGCGATTTGATGCTGTGCCCGTGAAAAAAGCGTGTGCACGCATCAAAGCCACCAGCCTCCCTCCACAAGCTTACCCCAGCGTGCGCTCTGGCATTTCTCCTCCCCTAATTATTCACTGCCCACGGCCGGCTGGCACATCAAAGGCTGCTGCTCCCCGTGCGTTCGTCACCCTTACTCTCCCCTATTCTTCCCTTCTTGCCTCTCCCCGCCCCCGCCTCCCCACCACAGCAATGCCGAGGGCTTGTCTGCCTTCTCCCAGACTCGTTTTGTATTTTGATGTTTTGGAAGAAGAACAAATTGCAGCTGCCAGGCTACTAGTTTGCTCTTAAACAATGCCTGGCTATTTGGAAGCCCCGTGTCCTCTCCTTGGCTGAGGCGCAGATCCCAGATGCCTTTCGATCCATAGTTCATGGGCTAGCATGTCAGCAACTCCGATTCGAGCAGTTAAATATTGGCCTCCGTGGTTTCACGCTATTAACCTGTGGTCGCTCATGAAGAAATATTATGAGCAAAGCGACTGCCAAGATAAATGATGTAACTTATCCTGTTTTGTAGCTTTGTTGGAGGCCTTAAGGAACAACCACTGTCGACCCATTTTTATATTGAACCAGATGTTATCCTAAACTCCAGGGTTTGTGATTTAATTTTTTTTTTATGTGCAGCCACATTTTGCTAATGCAAGATTTCTTATGTAACAGAATCTGGTGCATTTACTCTTGTGACTGACCTTTCAAAATCTCAGTGGCCATCTTTTTTCCCCTTTTTAGGGCTCGACCTCTGCCAATGCGCCTGCCAACCCACCATACAGCTCCACCGATGCACCCACCACACAGCTCCGCCGAGGCACCCACCACACAGCTCCACCGATGCACCCACCACACAGCTCCACCGATGCTCCAACTAAGCTCCACCAATGCACCCACCACACAGCTCCACCAATGCACCCACTAAGCTCCACCGATGCACCCACCACACAGCTTCACCGATGCACCCACCACAGAGCTCCACCGAGGCACCCACCACACAGCTCCACCGATGCACCCACCACACAGCTCCACCAATGCACCCATCACACAGCTCCACCGATGCACCCACCACACAGCTCCACCTACACCGCTCCACCGATGTACCCACCACACAGCTCCACCGATGCACCCACTACACAGCTCCACCGAGGCACCCACCACACAGCTCCACTGATGCACCCACCACACAGCCCGACCGATGCTCCCACCACACAGCTCCACCTATGCAGCCACCACACAGCTCCACCGACACAGCTCCACCGATGCACCCACCACCCAGCTCCACCGATGCACCCACCACACAGCTCCACCGACACAGCTCCACCGATGCACCCACCACACAGCTCCACTGATGCACCCACCACACAGCTCCACCGAGGCACCCACCATACAGCTCCACCAAGGCACCCACCACACAGCTCCACCGATGCACCCACCACACAGCTCTACCGAGGCACCCACCACACAGCTCCACAGATGCACCCACCACACAGCTCCACCGAAGCACCCACCACACAGCTCCACCGATGCACCCACCACACAGCTCCGCCGAGGCACCCACCACACAGCTCCACCGATGCACCCACCATACAGCTCCACCGATGCTCCAACTAAGCTCCACCAATGCACCTACCACACAGCTCCACCAATGCACCCACTAAGCTCCACCGATGCACACACCACTCAGCGCAACCACAGCATCACTCAGCGCAACCACAGCATCACTCAGCACCACCACAGCATCACTCAGCGCAACCACAGCATCACTCAGCGCAACCACAGCATCACTGGTTCAAATATGTTCTTTCAATGTTTCAAGCTGTTTTCAAGCTTTCACGCTTTATTACAAATCACAAAAAGATGTTAATATTTCACTTCTGTTCTTGGATTTTCGTCACAATAAAAAACACTGAACATAATCTTCACAAAAGTTATTTACAAAAGTTTAAGCTATTGCCATTACAAATTAAATAAATTATTTAATTATAAATTATTTAAAAAAATTAAAAGCCATTGTTATTTGTAATATTAATACATCTAAGTCACGTAAATACAAAACATGTTGCATTACAAATGCTATAGATGTCACATTTGCGAAAGTTATAACTATTGGCATTGTCAATGACAAAGCTATTAATTTAGCTATTTTAAAAAATAACGCATAAATAAAAAAAAATTCATTTATAAGACCAAATTCATTTATAAGACCAATAGCTCAAACTTTCCTAATGCGAGCCCTATTTCATTTCCAATGCTTGTTCTATTTTGGGTTACACTTGAAGACTGTCCCTTATCTTTATATTTTAACAGGTGGTCCACGGTCTGCCAGAGGAGCAGGCGTAACAACTTCCACTACCCTGTTGGGCTACCGTCTACCGTATTTAGCGACCTCCACCAACCTGGCTATCCCTGTGACTTCAGAGGAGCAACAGGAGCTCCTCTAAAAGCACCTAAAGTTTGCTGAGTGGCTGCCATGTTTCACATGGGTGCCCAGAAGACTGTGATAGATTCTTCTTAACAACCTCAAAAATTCTCCAATTTATTTTTATAATCTGTTTAATACAATTTGATACGGGATTACACATGAGAACCAAGGCCATGGGTTCTTCTCGTAGTCATGCATTGGCGATCAGGAGGCTGTCTGTATGATTCTTGGCCTCTTCTTCGTCTGCTTCAGTACTTCTGTGATAACCTCTTCCACCAATTTATCCTTCAAGGATTCCTGTTGTTTTTTAAAGAGCCTTTTTTCGAACAGTTTCTCCTAATCTGTAAAACTGTTGAAAGTGGAGATTCTTCCTTAGAGACCTTGGTTGGAAGTTTGCAACATTGTGTTAGGCGTTGTGTAAACAAAGCAATCACACAAAGGGGCTTTCAGGAGATTTCAGGACCTGTGTGGGCCAACTCCCTACTAATTATTCATATTACAAAAAAGGCCACGGGTCCGAAATCAACAGGAGGTCATACAAATTACTGGGTGTACTATGCCACTAAGAGGTGGATTTCCTTTTTAAGGAAGTGTTAGATTTGGGGGTCTCTAGTTGGCACAGGTAGGTAGGTACTTGTGACAAATAGGGACCCTCTCCTCTAGTCAGGGTAAGGGGATTAGACTCCTAAAATACCCCTGCTCTCCCTCTAGGTAACGTGGTGCGAGCAGTCAAGGCTTATTTTAGAGGCGTTGTAAGTTAAGCAGTTGTGGCCACATACATAACCCAGTGACAGCACTACAAATGGACACCACACAGGTTTTATATTAAAAATAAGTAGACTTTATATAGACTTACCACAAGACCATAAACGACAAAAATACACACTGATTAATTTAAGGAAGATTTAAGCTTAGTTCAGTTTAGTTCTTAGATGCAACACTTTGCGTCAATGTACCTTAGGTTGCATTGCGCTTCCACGAAAAGCAATGTCACAGCTATGGGAAATGCGGCAAAGTGCAGCTACAAAGAAATAAAGACGTGAAGATCTTCCAGATGTGGCATGCTTCTTGGGGAGGCAAGAAGTTCTCGGTTCGATGCGTGGACTGCAGCGGCGACATCCTTGTTCCCGAGATGAGATGGCAGCAGCTCCAGCAGCTACACTCTGTTCCCAAGATGCGTGAAGATTCCGCACGATGCGACAACTACAGCGGCGACATCCAAGATGTCGTTAGCAGCTCCGACGGCGGCGTGCTTCTCGGGGATGTGAGGTGCTCTTGATCGATGCGGTGCAGTGCGACAGTTCCAGCGGCGACACCCTCCTTTGGAGTTGTGACGACAGGCACATCGCTGGCGATACGCTCCGACCTTGTTGCGAGATTCTTCTCCTGATGCGGTGCAGTGCGACAACTACAGAGGTGACACCCTCCTTCGTAGTTGCGACGGCAGCGACGGTGACACGCTTCCTCTTTGTTGCGGCAAGCTTCTCTGATGCGGTGCAGTGCAACATTTCCAGCGGAGACACCCTCCTTCGGAGTTGCAACGGCAGGCACAGTGACGGCGACACGCTTTTTCTCGTTGAATTGCGCTTTCAGCTCCTTGTGACACTCAGTTCCTCAGAAGGCTTAAAACAGTAGCAGGCACTTCCAAAAGAACTCTGGTGAGCTGGGGTTTGAAGTCTGTTGTCCCTGAGACTTCAGCAGGAGGCAAGCTCTTTTCCAAACCCTTGGAGATCCTTCGCAAGTTGAAAGCAAAGTACACAAAGTTCCTTTCTCCTTCCTTTGGCAGTAAGGCAACCACTGCAGGTCAATCCCCCAAGCAGCACTTCTGCTTGGGAATAGTCTCTCTTCAGTTTCTTCAGGTTCCTCTCCTCCGTAAAGGTTTCTTCTTGTTATCCAAAGTGATCTAATTTCATGGGATCAGGGTCCCAATATTTCTACCCCCAGAATCCTTTGTTCTCTGAGGGGAGAGGCGCCTTTGCCGAGTCCAAACCAGTTTTGAAGCATTCTGTTTTCCAGACTTCTCCTTTCCTTTCACAGTGCAGGGCAGGCACATCGGACTCTCCCGAGGGGGTGGAGCCAGCATTGTTGAAGGCAGGCACAGCCCTATTCAAGGTTCAGGTGCAACTCCTCCCTCCCATCTAGATGCAGATCTCTCTATTCACCACTGGGTGACTCAGCCTGTCTCTTGGAATCCCCCAGCCCTGTCACTCACAAAACCAGAAAAAGGAATACACAACCTAGCAGAGGCAGGTTTGAATAGTTAGACAAGCAAATACCTACTTTCTAAAATTGGTATTTGTAAACACAGAATATTAAAATAAACTTTACTAAAAGATGAATTTTATTATTCTGAGTTCAGGCATACTAAACTCGAATTTCTACCATGTTCTCTGAGCCTGTTAGGATTATAAGATGTAACATTCTGGCCTATGGGGAACAGGTAGCCTTGCAATAGTGAAAACAAAAATGGCGGTAATTCACTATTAGGACATGCCACACACACCAGGGCTTGTCCTACCTTATACTTGCAATGCACCCCGCCCTTGGGCCTACCATAGGGGTGACTTATATGAAAAAAGGGGAGGTTTAGGGACTAGGAAGTGGGTGCACTTGCCCAGTCAGCATGACCGTACCAGACTGCACGCAGGCTCTGCAATGGCAGACCTTAGACACATTTTTCAAGGCTGCTTCTGTGGGTGGCACAACCAGTGCTGCAGGCCCACCAGCAGCATTTGGATTTACACTCCCTGGGCACACTCAGTGCACTAGACTATGATCTGACTAGTAAACCAAATAGCCAAACATGGAACCACTGATTAGTACATCAATTTACAATAGGGAGCACTTGCACTGTGGCAGTGGATAGCAGTGGCATAGTGCCCAAAGCATCTAACACCAGCAAAAACACATGAGGCAACAGCAAAAATGGAAGGGAGACCCACGCCAATGGTGCCAGGTCTAACAGGACGGTTCCCCTCACACACCTGAGGTGTCATGCTTCATCATGAAGGGGCACCATCTTTCTGCGTGGCATACTAGACCCAGTAATTTGTATGAGGTGTTGTGTAAAACCAGTGTGCCGTTCTCCAAGGCTGTGCTGTTGCATCAAATGTTGTGTAAAAGCAGTGTACCTCCCTCTGAGGCTTTGCTGTTGTATCAGATTATGTGTAAAAGTAGTGTGCAACCTTCTTCCGCTGCATAAAGACTTATGTAAAACACTTGCTGCCGACTGATGCGTCATAGTCTCCACCTTCTACCTGGGATCCAATCTGTTTGTCGCCATCATTATGAGACACTGGTGCTGCAGAAAGAAGGGCATGAGCATTCACTAATAATGTCTTGTTATTAAAATGTTACAGATAATAATGGCAAGTTACAATTCAGTCAAACTGACACGCTCAGTTAAATGCTGTGGCACTGTCACTATTGTAGCAAATTAATTAATTAAGCTACCTAGCGTCTTCATGTAAGTCTTACAGAATGGTGAACCCATGTAGAACGACCATTGTATACACCACACTTTGTTGATGGGAAACCTGTGGGGGAGTGTTAGAAATAGGGGTCTCTAGTTGGCCATGTCTGCCGCCAATGTTCAAATAGGGACCCTTCTTCCTAAGTCAGGGCAAGTGGGCTAATAATCCCTTTGATAACCCCTGCTCAACCTTGTGGTAACGTAGCACAAGCAGTTAGGCCTATCTCAGAGGCAGTGTGTGACGCATTTATGACCATGCACAATAAGGACACCACTCACGTAGGTATAGAAAAATAGTATATTTATCTAAGGTTTAACACAAGACTCTCAAAAAGTGTTTTAACAAACCACAATGCACATAAATTAGAATGGACTTAAAATGCAATAACGTCTTCACTAGAACATGGCACTGACTTAGTTCAAGGCCTGGGTCTATGAGACCCGTTGCGCACCAGATACCTGCCGTTGAAAGGGGACACAGCTGGCAGCTTCTCGAAGAAGCTGAGGCAGTGACAGGCGGACTCCCAGCAACTACAGCTCTTGGCTGCAGTGGTCCGCAGCGTGCACTCCCAATGATTCGGGCACTCGGGGACTGGTGGGCTCTCAGCGGCAGCAGCACGCGGCTGAGGCGGCCCAGGCTGGTGGTGGCGTGCAGCTCCGTGGTGGGCTCACAGCGGCAGCAGCTCTCTTAGCTGCGGCCACCCACAAGACGATGGCGACAATCTTTGACAATGGTGAACAAGATGCGGGCACACAGCAGTGGCAGCTATCTCTTAGCTGTAGTGGCCCACAAGACAAATCTTGATGATGCAGCGTTGGTAAAGGTGCGGGCACTCAGCGGCAGCTGCTCTCTCTTAGCTGCGGCGGCCCACAGGACAAATCACGATGATGCAAATTTGGCATAGGTGCCAGCACTCAGCGGCAGCAGCTCTCTCTTAGCTGCGGCGGCCAAAGGACAAATCACGATGCTGCAAAGTTAGGAAAGGTGCGGGCACTAAGCGGCAGCAGCTCTCTCTTAGCTGCGGAGGCCCACAGGACAAAGGATGATCTCGACCAGGCTGGCACAACAGCAGGTACTCAGCAGCTACAGATCTCTCTTAACTGTGGCGGCCCACACAGATTCAGCGAAGGTTCCGAAGGTTCAAGTTAAGGTGGGCTCTCAGCGGCGGCAGCTCTCTCTTAGCTGCAGCGGCCCACTCAAAGTTAACAATGGCTACCAGTCCGCGTTTCTCACAGTAGAACTAGAGGCTCCGGATTACTCGACTGAGGCCTCACCTGCAAGTAGAATTCCTTGCACAGGAATTCAGACGGCTGACGGGGTGAAGTCTAATGTCCCTGAGACTTCAGCAGGAGGCGCTCTCAATTCAGGCCCTCGGGTAGTTTCTTCAGCAAGCTGGTGAAAGTTTCAAAGTCTTTTCCCCTGTTCACTCGGACAGAGTTTCGTCTTAACATCCAGAAGGAACACACTTGAAAAAGTTTTCAGTGCAGCGTTTTATACCTAAAAAGTGTTTGTTCTCTAAAGTCACAAATCACTGAATCCAGCCAGACCCAGTTTGGTGGGGTCGGGGAGCACTTGGTTTACGAGGCGACATCCTACCCTTTGAGAATGAGGGGGTCTGCTATCGGACGCCCAGTGGGAGGCACAGCCCTGCTCAGATCAAAGAGTCACCCCTCCACATGCTCTGAATGCTGATTTCTCTCTCCAGCCAGGTCTGACCCAGCTGGCCCTGCTGCTCCAAAACCAGACGGCCAATACACATAAGCCTACAACTTGTTTCTAGAAGAGGCACTTTCGAACATGAGATATACAAATGATCTTTCCTAAAAGATGTATCTCAATGTCCTTAGCTTAAACATATCATATTCGAATTTCCTATCGGGTTCCTGGGGTCAAGTAGGATTATGGTATGTAAGTCTCAGCCTGCCCATTCTGGCCTTTGAGAGCGGCCAGCCTCACAATAGTAAACCGTGAAATGGAGGGTAACTCGTCATTAGAACATGCTACATAGACCTAGGCATGTTCTTCCTGTCACAGACAACGCACCCTGCCATAGGGGTGTCTTTCATGGTGCGAAGGGAAGGTGCAGGGACTGGGAAGTGGGTGCACCTCACAGTTACAAAGGCAGTTCTGGACTGCCTATAGACTCTGCAATGGCAGGTCTGAAACATACTTTAAAAGCTGCTTCTGTGGGTAGCGCAAATCATCGCTGCAGGCCCACCAGCAGTATTTGGTCTACCCGCCTTGGGCACACACAGTGCACTTATACTAGGGACTGACAGGTAAACCAAATGAGCCAATTATGGTTATCCAAATTCATACAGTCATCTTTACACAGGGAGCATTAACGCTGTGGGACTGATTAGCAGTGGCACAGCACCCAGAGCATCTAAATGCAGCCAACATAAAAGATAGGAAGCGAAAACAGGAAGGGAGGCCCACGCCAATGGTGCTGGGTCTAACAGGGAGCATCCAGTAATTTGGCTATTAAAAAGGGAATAAGGATAAGTAGACCTCCTTTGCCGAAATATCAAATGTTATGATATGGTAACGTAGTCTTTATTGTATTAAATGCCTGGCCTTAGAATCCCAATCTCTCTCTGATAGGTCTATCAGCAAAATTGATCGTAATTTTGCGTTTCAGACAGCAATCCTATGGATGTTTCGGCTAGGCAGTGTTCTCCTGAAATTCTGTTCTCAATTTCCAGCTCTACAGCTCTACAAAACATTTTCAACACCAGTGGATTATCCTGTGTTTCCTGATCAGCCAAATATCTGTGTAGCTAGATGTCTTACAGAATAGTAATCTTGAACATCTGTCTCAGAACGCTTGATCCTCAAATCCTTATTTACTTTAGGAAACTTAATTGCCCTGTATCCTCTTCTACTCTTTCCAGATGGGTTAAGTGGTCCATGTGTCATGTCTTTTAGGGTAGTCCAATTATGTATATCCCATTTTACATACATTAGGGGGCGTGGCTAAGCTGGCCAAGATGGCGGACGGACTCCCCTAGAGCTCCGGTCAGCCACTCGCCACGCCGATGATGACAGCGGCCACCACATACCTGTGCCACTACCAGCTGCTGTAGGAAACTACAGAAACTGCCTGGGGAGCCTCGTAGAGGGACGGCGGGTCCGAGGAATGCCCGCATTGGCCCCGGACGTCCTCGTCCGAACCTTCCCCAAAATGGCGGCGCCCAGGCATTGACGGGGTAGGTCCCGGGTGTCCGGCGCGGCCCCTTTCATTACCGGGACCCGGAACGCACCACACACTTCGCCGGCCATCTACCGCACCCGGAGAGAGCTGTCACACGTTGGACGCGGCGTCGTCGGGAGAAGAGCCGCGATACCCGGCCCCGCCGAGAGGACCTGGCGGACTGAAGACGGAGCGGGACCTCGCCGTCGCGGGAGGCTTGGACGGAGGCAGCCCCTGGGGCCCATCGCAACAGGAGACCGCGGAGACCGGTGAGGACCCAGCCGTTCCACACTGGAAACCGGAGACGCCGCCCGCAGATGACCCTGGGACTCTCCCAATCCAAGATAGCGCCGTCAAAGTGAGCCCGAGAGGGAAGAGTGCAGAACGACTACAGTGATTGGCGGGGAGACTGGCGCCCAAGAGTGAACTCCATAGGCACCACGCGACAGAGGGGGCCAGGGAGCAACACCACATGAGTCCCCGAGGTGAGCTTTGATTTCCAGCTCGAGCCCCCTGACCCAAGACCCCCTGGGGAGCACCGCCCAGCAGTGCCTGTACTTAGCAGAGGAACCGGGAGTGGCGGGCGGCAGTGAGGGAGTGCCCAGACCACCCAGGTGACACGACAGTGGATCGGACAGAGCGGGGTGCGGCCACACGGGGATCCTCCCGCCTCACATATCGAGAGCAAACCACAAGCCCCCCCGGCCAGGAGATAGGGGACTCACCTGGAAAAGCCACAATAGACGGAGGGGACCTCGGAAGCCCGATCTGTTCGGCGCCACCACAAACAGGGGTTTAAATCACTTCGGACCGATAGGTCACCCACACCACCCATGGGCCGAACACAGCGAGCAGTGACCGTGACACCGGCACCGGCACAGAGAAGATCACCCTCCCCGGGCCCCTCACGTGGATCAAAAACCGGAGGCCCTATACAGGAATCGGACATGTCCACGAAGCTGGACAAAGTCCTGGCGGCCATCGAGCACTCACGAGTCTCCATGGAAACCAAATTCGGGGAACTGGCCTCGGAGATCACCCTATTACGCGACGACCATAGAAAGCTGGCAGATAAAGTGAAGCAGGAGAGCCACACGCTCCATGAACTAAAACCTCCGGTCCAGCTCAACCAAAAAGCCATCAAGGACCTGCAGGAGAAGGTCAACTTCCTGGAACACAAGGCGGACGATTTAGAGGGACGCTCCCGTCGGAGCAACATACGTCTGATCAACCTGCCAGAAGGTGTGGAGAAAGAAGACCCTATTCGATACATCGAGACTTGGATAAAAACGTTCACCCGGGCCCAAGACCTGACACCGTTCTTCTCCGTAGAAAGGGCACACAGGGTCCCAACTGGACAACCTCGAGCTGGCCTCCCACCCAGACCATTTCTTCTGAAACTTCTGCATTATCAGGACAGGGACATGATCCTACGGGCGGCCAGGCAAGCGAAAGTCCTCAGAGTGGAAGACAAAAATGTGATGGTGTTCCCGGACTATTCTCAAGCAGTACAGCGCCAACGCACCACATTCCTGACAGTGAAGCAAGCCCTGCGCCAACTTAAGATACCATATGCCCTCCTGTTTCTGGCCCGCCTCAAGATCATTTATGAAGATACCACACACTTCTTCACGGACCCCGCGGAGGCGAGACACTGGTTGGATCACCGTAGTCAGCCTCGATCAGACCGCGAGGACACGCCGTCAAGCTCAGCATCCAGCAGACGGCGGCGACTCCGCGCCAAAAAGGTCACTCTCACACAGATGAACCGACCACCGTCGCCCAGCGTCAAACGCGTCCCGGACTTGGAACAAATCATAGCTGACCGACGGAAAGCCATACAAGCAGCGGCAGAGGTCGGGCAACTAGACGCCGAGCAGGAGATGGATCGAGGCCCCCACATCTTTACATCCGAAGATGAAGGTCAGAGTGACGTCCGCACCTCCAGAGATGGCTCCGCCTCCCCGCCACTGGTGACCCCACAGACGGCGGATACACTCATCTGATGACACCTGACACGCCAAGCGGTAAGACCGCGATGGCGAAGCATCCAACCGACGGCGGACGCCGAGAAGACAAACCTAAGGTATGGATGGTAGCATACACACACACAGAGACACAATACGGCGGGTGGCCTTGACCCGAGATCGGGGTTCTGCCGCCTTACCACCCCCTCACACCGAACGAACTAGAGACAGTACGAGATGTACAGTTTGGGCTCATCGTGCCTTGCAATGGGCCCCTTCAGTTGGGACTGTTTCCCATATGTTGTTAACATGTTAAGCCCCTTCCCTTTTAACCCTGATACCTACACGGGAGATGGTGAATTGGTCGCAGTGGAATCAAGTATGGAGGGAGGTGATACGAGCGAGAGTGACTCTGGATGCAGCCGGGGGATGGAGGGGGCGCCGACCAATACGACAGACGCACTCACATGACAAAACCCCCTAGCACAGACTTTACCTTTATCACACTAAACGTCAGGGGGTTGCACACGGTAAGCAAACGGTATGCAGTCTATGCCTATCTAAAGAGACAACAGGCACATATAGCTCTCTTACAAGAGACTCACCTGACGACAGCGGAAGTCGGCAAGTTGCAGAGGAAGTGGAGGGGTGTGATCTGTGCCACGGGGTACTCTGCATTTGCCAGAGGCACATTAATCTGGATCAGACCGGGAGTCCCCTTCCATGAACAATCCAGGACGGTAGATAAGGAGAGGCGATATGTATTACTGGAAGGACAACTGGATGGGCAATCTATCCTGATAGGCAGCATCTATGCCCCCAATGTAGAGCAGAACGTCTTTTGGTCCCGCCTCACGCACACGCTGGCACATTACACCAACACCCCTTGGCTCCTAGGAGGGGACACCTGGCGGGCCCAACACCCATTGGCTCGAGATTACTCCTTTTTCTCTGCCCTCCATGAGTTACATGTCTGCCTCGATGCCTTTTTATGTTCACCGGACGTCCGTGGGGAGATCAGCTGCAGTGAATACCTCATCAGGATGATCTCTGACCACAATCCAGTCTTAGCTCAGCTGAAATGGGCGCGAGTACGCCCCAAGACTCCCACCTGGAGATTGCGGCCAGAGTCACTAGATGATCAAGTCTTTCGCACCACTATTGCAACAGCTATCACAGACTACTTCCAGATTAATGAGGGAACAGCTACGAGAGTGAACGTGGAATGGGACACCTGTAAAACAGTGATTATGGGGAGATGCATATCTGCTATGGCTGGGGTTAGAAAGGTCCTCCTTCAGGACATCCAACGAGACGACGAGCGCTTCGGTAGCCTGGAGAAGGAACGGCCTGAAATTCCGGCCAAAAATAGGGAACTACTAGAAGCTAGGGAAGCAGTAGATGTCAATGTGGAACGCCTGTGCTGCTTTGACTAAGAAACATACGCCACACGAGCGCATTCTATAAGGGATAAGTCGGGCGCCCTCCTCGCTTGGTTGGCAAATCCGGCCTGTCGCGGTTCAGTCATACTGGAGCTGCGAGATGGGCTGGGGTAGCCCGATTTGATCAGCAAGGGATTGAAAGAGATCACAGTATCGAAAGCCTTTTCAAGGTCGAGGATGATGCAGGCCGCACGGGGAAAGGTGTCTCCTATCTGGTCCTGGACATGGAACAACCGCCTGATGTTCTGGGACATACTCCTACCGGGGATAATACCACATTGGTCTGGATGAACCAACAGGCGCAATATTTGCTCATATCGGGTCGCTAGTATTTTTCCCAAGACCTTGCAGTCGGCGAATAGCAGCGTAATGGGGCGTTCTCTCCTTTCGAACGCGTCCTCGAACAGGGAGGTTAGCCGGGGGACCAAGAGGGCCGAGAAGGTACCATAGTACTCCAGAGGCAGTCCATCAAGGCCCAATGCCTTATTCCATGCTAGCGCGCGTATCGCACAGGAGATGTCTGTCACTGAAATTTTAATATCCAGCGCGGCCTTTATTGCGTCTGTGGTATGTGGGATCGGTAGCGGGTCAAGGAAATGGCCTATCGCTTCCTGCCGAGAATTTGTCGGGGTGCTGTATACCGTGGCATAATGCCGCTGGAACGCATCTAAAATGTCTAAATCAAAATTTCTCGCTGAGCACTCAAATAGAGTTATCCTTATTTCAGAGTTCAATCCACTGTATTTATAATTTCAAGTCCATTTTCAGTCCATTTCCAAGTGAGACACCAGAATTCTTAAGTAAACGTGATGTTGATACTCTTTAATTAAAGGCTCCGAATTTTCATAATTCATAACACACTCTGCAGCCAACACGTGTTTCGTTGGGCATCAATCATATGCCTAATCAACTTCCTCAGGGCTGCAAGCCAAGAAAATAATAGGAACATAGTATAATACACTTTCTGAGGTAAATTATTGAAAGTATATATTATCAAGAAATTAATTATGTATTTTAATATAAAATCACCACCTAAGTGAAAAAGACATAGTTCCCTTAAAAAGTGACGTATAGGTCCAACTATTTATCAATATTGTGGCTCCCAGTGTCTCTTTATAAGTTGCAAAACATTCAGGTTTTGGTCAAATTAACTATTCATGAATATACAAAATATGATTTACCTATAGATAGTAATTCTTCATTTCTATTTTGTCTCTTAATGATAGGAATTCATAGGGGTTGAGTCTGTATCTGGAATGATATAAGGGTACCTTTAGCCCTGACCCAACAGCTCGCGCGAGCTGTTGGGTCAGGGCTAAAGGTACCCTAATATCATTCCAGATACAGACTCAACCCCTATGAATTTTGGGGAGTGAGGTGACCTTCCCTACCTTGCTTTTGAGCACCTGTTGTGATTTGTATCATTTAACTTAAGCCAAAAATATTTTTTTTGCAGTGCGCCCTCTACCCTGTTACCTCAATTTCTTTGTACTTAATTTAGGTTGGGCTGCCGCATTAGGCTTTCAGATAACATTTGTGACAATGAATCGTGAACAAGAAGCTTTAGATTTGTTTAAGAATTTAAATACTGGCTCCTCTATTAATGTAGCGGTAGCCTCAAATACACAAACAAAACAGGAGGGTTTTAGAGCCAAATTCGTCAGACTTGAGAAACTTAAAAAAGCAGAACTTAACAAGTGGTGGGATGCAGTAACGCTTAAACAATATTTAACTTTGAACCGTATTCCAAGAGGTTTAAGATCTACGATTATTCCGACCTATGAAGACCTGGAACCGGATTTGTTGGATAAATGGGAGCGTGAGTTAAGGACTAGTTCAAGCAACCTGATGAGAATACTAATTGATAACGCAGAGCGTAAGATAGCTAAGTTATTGGTAGAAATTCAGGCTTATGAAGATGAAATTAAGCAACTTAATTTACCAGAAGCCACTATAAAAAATTACAACATGTTGGATGAGATACTGATAAACTTACAAGCTGATATTAAAAGGAGAAAGGCGCGTAAACTCAAGAGGGATGAACAGGATTATACAGCAGGCAGGGTATTTACTTTTGCTCGTAAATTTGATTATCTTTTCACTAAGGGACAAGGAAATAAGAAAGCTTTGACACCTATGAGTTCAGTAGTAAATACATCGACCAGTAGCCTATCTACTAATGAAGATAACACTGAAGCTCTTAATGCTCCCACAGGTGATAATACTAATTTTTTAGAAGAGGTCCAAAGAATCAGGAAAGGGAATCGAGATACAGGAGGGAGATATGGGAATACCCTAACAGGAAGACAAGGAGAGGGAGTCGTGGCAGACGCAGGAGAAGCAGTCCCAGGGATGAGAGAGAGATTGCGGTCTTGGAGGAAGCGAATATGGGTATTAATGAAATTGAAGTGATTAACCTTTCATCTATCGAATTGTCTGAAAGCATGAACAGTGTATTAAAGAAGGGTCTTGGATATTGTCCAACAAAGAGTATAGATTGGTATCTCACTAAAATTGATTTGTACAAATTTGTCCGATTGTTGAAACTGAAAAAAAAATGTGTTAGACAAGATACTGTCATAGTGAGACCTACCAATAAACCTGTACTGAGCAACATAACTATTCAAGAACTTCATGATACTAAATTACTACTGTCATTGACCGAATCTGAAGAAGATCCGGTTACTATGACTTCACTTATGATGGATTTAGAGATTAATCCGGGATTAGCACATCAAAGTGGATTGAAAGAGAAATCTAGATGGACACCTCAGCTATCAGCTGGTAATGTAGTAGATGCTTTTTACAAATCTGTGACCATGGAAATAGATAATATAATCAGAAAAGAAAAACTTCAAATGAGAGTAGTATCAGATAACTTAAAGACAGATGAAAGGGAGGCACTACGAAAATTGACTGATCACCCAGACCTTATTATACGCAGTGCAGATAAGGGTGGCAACATTGTTGTTATGAATCGTAAAGATTATAATGATGAAATATTGTCTCAATTAGGAGACAGTAGATACTAGGAGAAGATAAGTACTAACCCTTTGGAAATGGTTAAGAATAAGATCAATATGAGACTTAAGGACTGGTATGATAATTGTTTACTGGACCAGGATGAGTACTTATACCTCAAAATAGAATCACCGAGGGCCCCTTGCATGTACTGTTTACCTAAAGTACACAAAAATCGACAAAAACCCCCTGGTAGACCGATAATATCGGGCATTGGAGGGCCAACTGAGAGACTATCACAATTTGTGGACTTATATCTAAGACCATATGTTCAAAATTTACCTTCCCACATTGAGGACACCAAACATGTGTTGAACATTACGAATGACATAGTCTGGGATGGTGACATGATTATGGCTACTCTAGATGTGGTATCCCTTTACTCTAATATTGATCATGAATTGGGAATTCAGGCTATTGAGAGCTTTTTAAACAAGAGACCAGCGGAGTATTTGGATCACACATCTATGTTACTAGAAATGACAAGGTTGATATTGGAAAACAACTACTTTTTATTTGAGTCTACCTGGTATAAACAAAGTCTTGGTACAGCGATGGGTTCCAAATTTGCTCCGTCCTTCGCGAACCTCTTTATGGGGAGACTGGAGGCGGAGTGGATTTGGGGCCCTAAAGGACAACAGTGGATAGATCATATCTATTACTGGGGTAGATTTATTGATGATTGTTTATTATTTTGGAGAGGTACTTCTGAAGAGTTGGAGTCTTTTTTTATGTTTCTCAATAATAATAACTTGAATATGACCTTTACTACTCACTATGACAAAAATAATTTGACTTTTTTGGATATTCAACTTTTTGTGGAAGATAACAGACTATACAGTCGAATGTTCCCCAAAGAAACTAGCTGTAATGCGTTACTACGAGCAGATAGCTGCCACCCTACAAGTCAAATTAATTCTATCCCCTATGGGGAAATGATAAGAGCAAGAAGGAATTGCTCTAAGGAAGTGGATTTTAATGACAATATACAGGACATGGTAAATAGATTTAAAAACAGAGGATACTCGAATGATGTAATTAAAAAAGCTGTGAACAGAGTTTCAAAATTGCAAAGAGATGTTACATTGAAACCTAATATTAGGATGATGTACCAAAGAAAAATCAGAAAGTTAGAATGATTACTAGTTTTGGCAAAGGGAGCCATAGACTCTACAACATTATGCGGAAACACTGGCACATGTTGTGCTCTGATAGAGATCTGAAACCATTGTGGTAACTGCAGTTCCTGTTGGTGGGCAATGAAAAAAGTACAAAAATTTGAATACAATGATACAGGTATTTTTTTATATTGATACGTTCATAAATTGTGAAACAACATTTGTTATTTATGTAATTGCCTGCTCATGTGGAAAAATTTATGTTGGCAGTACAGTTAGAAGACTTAAAGTGAGTGGGCAGTGGGCAGTGGCAGGGCTCACAGCTGCTTGCGTGGCACCAGCGTGCAGATAATTTTAACTGCTGTTTGTGTGCAAACGTGCATTTTTAAAAGCCTGATACCAGCGTATCTATTTTATTTGATTTCTCTGCAGGGCACCCGTTTGAACACTCTGGTGGGGCCATACCCTCGCGGTTGAGGCTTCTACCCCCCCCGTACTTTCCAGACTCACCAGACGCAGTTAGGGGCGGCTGCCTTGTCCATCCTTCCTCCACGCCTCGTTCCGACAGGGTGACTAGCACCGTTGAGCGGAGGGCGTGGAGGTGAGAGGCAGTCACTTCCGCTGCGCGAGGGGCCGGTTAGCGGTCTAGTGGCTGGGAGGCAGACGGGCTGAGGGATACAAAAGGCACAGGAGGAGCGGCTCGCGTGGCGGTGAGTGGGCAGTGGCAGGGCTCACAGCTGCTTGCGTGGCGCCAGCGTGCAGATAATTTTAACTGCTGTTTGTGTGCAAACGTGCATTTTTAAAAGCCGGATACCAGCGTATCTATTTTATTTTATTTCTCTGCAGGGCACCCGTTTGAACACTCTGGTTGGGCCATACCCTCGCGGTTGAGGCTTCTACCATACCCCCGTACTTTCCAGACTCACCAGACGCAGTTAGGGGCGGCTGCCTTGTCCATCCTTCCTCCACGCCTCGTTCCGACAGGGTGACTAGCACCGTTGAGCGGAGGGCGTGGAGGTGAGAGGCAGTCACTTCCGCTGCGCGAGGGGCCGGTTAGCGGTCTAGTGGCTGGGAGGCAGACGGGCTGAGGGATACAAAAGGCACAGGAGGAGCGGCTCGCGTGGCGGTGAGTGGGCAGTGGCAGGGCTCACAGCTGCTTGCGTGGCGCCAGCGTGCAGATAATTTTAACTGCTGTTTGTGTGCAAACGTGCATTTTTAAAAGCCGGATACCAGCGTATCTATTTTATTTTATTTCTCTGCAGGGCACCCGTTTGAACACTCTGGTGGGGCCATACCCTCGCGGTTGAGGCCTCTACCCCCCCGTACTTTCCAGACTCACCAGACGCAGTTAGGGGCGGCTGCCTTGTCCATCCTTCCTCCACGCCTCGTTCCGACAGGGTGACTAGCACCGTTGAGCGGAGGGCGTGGAGGTGAGAGGCAGTCACTTCCGCTGCGCGAGGGGCCGGTTAGCGGTCTAGTGGCTGGGAGGCAGACGGGCTGAGGGATACAAAAGGCACAGGAGGAGCGGCTCGCGTGGCGGTGAGTGGGCAGTGGCAGGGCTCACAGCTGCTTGCGTGGCGCCAGCGTGCAGATAATTTTAACTGCTGTTTGTGTGCAAACGTGCATTTTTAAAAGCCGGATACCAGCGTATCTATTTTATTTTATTTCTCTGCAGGGCACCCGTTTGAACACTCTGGTGGGGCCATACCCTCGCGGTTGAGGCTTCTACCCCCCCCGTACTTTCCAGACTCACCAGACGCAGTTAGGGGCGGCTGCCTTGTCCATCCTTCCTCCACGCCTCGTTCCGACAGGGTGACTAGCACCGTTGAGCGGAGGGCGTGGAGGTGAGAGGCAGTCACTTCCGCTGCACGAGGGGCCGGTTAGCGGTCTAGTGGCTGGGAGGCAGACGGGCTGAGGGATACAAAAGGCGGATGTTCTCCCGGAAGCGCAGCGGACGGGCGCAGCGGGCGCGACGAAGGCGCGCCGAAGTGTCGCCAAAGTCGAGCCCGTCTGCGCCCGACCGCGGGCTATGGCGACAACCCCTGGTCCTGGGAGTAAGATCTACTGGGACAGGGAGCAGCTCCTTAGCCTACGTCCGGAGATCATCTGCTCCAGCAAGCACTGTATGTCAAGTGAGGACGAGGAATGCGGCCAATGTCGGTATCGCTTCACCACTTCGCTGATAACAACTAGGGAGCATGCCGCGCTATTATGCGGTCTTCTTAACGTGAGATCACTGCGGAAGCATAGACTCGACATATTCTAGCTGCTCACGGAGAGAAAATTCGATCTGTTATTCCTCACGGAAACGTGGCTAGACCAGTTTTCCGACTCAGAGGCTATTGAGGCCATGCCTGAGAATTACTCCATAGTCAGGCAGGATAGACCTGTGGGGAAGGGAGGGGGAATAGCAATCCTTTTTAAGAAGAGTCTTGAATGCTCATTGGAGTCTACCCCGGTCGCGGAGAGCGAAGCGGGAGCATTTACCATACAAATAAATGGGGGGATGGCTATTAAAGGCTTGCTTATATACAGACCACCTGGGTCCTGTACTAAGTTCAGAGAGAGTCTGCTAGAAAGTGTCACTGAGGCAGCGCTTCGCAGAGACAAATTTCTCCTACTGGGAGATTTGAATTTGCACCTGAATAGTCCAGAGGATAAAGGAGCGGAGGAGTTCTGCAGGGACATTCAAGCCCTTCAGCTTGAACTCAAGCTCTCAATTCCCACGCACAGTCAAGGTCATCTGCTGGACCCGGTATTTGCAAACTGGGGAGGGGTTCAGGTCTCCACAGTCGAGCCGATCCCCTGGACAGATCACTTTTTGGTGGTATTTGCTATCAATAGCATCAAACCTATAAAACATAGTCAGGCACCCCTGAACTATTTAAGAAGGAAGTGGGCAAAATTCTCCCTGGAGGCTTTCAATGAAGCACTGATAAGGGAAGGCCAGCCTGGAGGTGAGGACGTTGAATCTGCGGTTTTCAACCTGAACAGGCGCATTATAGAGGCGCTAGATCAGACAGCACCACTCTGCCCTACATCTGCGGGCGGCCGGAAGGAAAGATCTGCTCCATGGTTCAATGGAGAGCTGCGGCGGACTAAGGCAGAATGTAAGCACGGAGAACGAGCCTGGAGAGTATCCTATGACACTCAGGCCAGGGAAAGGTTTTTAGAGAAAAGGCGACTGCATCACAGATTGATTAAAAAGTCGAAGGCGGCCTTTTATGAAGGGCAAATTCTAGGGGCTAAAAACTCTGCTAAGGAGCTCTTCTGTATCTATAAGTCACTGACTACTATTGACTCATCTGTAGACCCGAAGAGTTGTTCGATCGAAACATGTGATCGCATCGCCAATTATTTCTCCACCAAAGTCGAGAAAATCTACTCGACCTTCCCCAACCCTTTTCCCACGGGGACTGAGCTTGAAGTAACATCAGGTGGCATGGAGATCCCGGGGCTCCTCACAAATCTCACCACTCCTCCTCCTGAGGAGCTAGTCAGGATATGTCTTTCAGTAAAATCTGGCTCCCCTTTGGACCCGGTGTCTCCTAAGCGGCTGGGGGACAGCCTGGGAGTCCTGGAGCCTTACATAAGGCATGTCTTGGACATTTCCTTCGAGTCAGTTATACTACCTGAGGGGTGGAAACAGGCGGTCGTGCTCCCCCTCCGAAAGAAAGCTCACATCGGTTTTGAGGTGTTGGAAAATCTGAGGCCTATCTCACTACTACCTTTCCTGTCCAAAGTGGCTGAGAAGGTGGTAAACACCCAAATTATGAATCATATAGAGGAGGTGGGTTTGCTACACGATAGGCAGTTCGGTTTTAGACCGCGTCACTCCACTGAGTCCGCCCTTCTCATGGCAACTGAACATCTGAGACAGGGTGTAGACGAGGGGCATACCATGGCCTTAATCCTGCTCGACCTCAGCGCGGCGTTCGACACTGTAGCACATTCCACCTTGCTGCAGTGTCTGAGCAAAGGTGGCATCGCTGGCACCGCGCTGAGGTGGATTCAGGCCTTCCTAATGGGTAGGAGCTTCCAAGTGAGGCAGGGTGATTGTTACTCCAGTGGGGTACCTTTGGGCCAGGGCGTGCCTCAGGGCTCGTCCCTGAGCCCGACCCTGTTTAACTTGTATGTGGCGCCTGTTGCATCTATTGTGGAGAGTTATGGCCTCCAACTGGTATCATACGCTGATGATACGCAACTGGTCATCTCCCTGTCGCACGCGCCCTGTCTTGCTGCGGATGGCTTCCGATCGTGCATGAAAGATCTGGCCGATTGGATGGCCATGAATTGTTTAAAGCTTAACGGCAGCAAGACAGAGGTGCTGGTGGTAGGGAGAGCCCAGTTGGCCTGGTCATCAGCCTGGTGGCCATCCTGTCTCGGGCCGGCACCCACCCCCTGTCAGGAGGCAAAAAACCTTGGCGTATGGTTCGACGCGGGTCTTACCTTCGGGCCCCAGATCAATCGTGTGGTCGGCGTATGTTTTGGGATCTTGAAAAGACTGAGGAAAGTCCTTGACTTACTGCCACTGGAAGCTCGCCAAACCCTGGTACATGCTTTGGTGACCGCAAGGTTGGACTATGCGAACCTGCTGTATCTGGGGGCACCGAGTAAAAGTGTTGGACGCCTTCAAGTGCTGCAGAATGCTGCAGCACGCTTGATCCTTAGGTTGCCCAAAAGGGCGTCCTCGAAGCAGGCCTTGCAAAAACTACACTGGCTGCCTGTGAGGAGCAGAGTCGAGTATAAAGCTCTCTGCACCTGCCATCGGATTTTGAATGGCAGGGCACCCCGACCTCTGCAGAGTTTGATTGAAGCTTATGAACCTGCCAGAGCGCTTAGATCTGCGGGCGGGGGACTGTTGAGGATCCCCAAGGTGAAGAAGGCTCGCTTGGGAGGCAGATCCTTCAGGCACCTAGCACCAAACCACTGGAACAAACTTCCAGTAGATCTTCGCTTGGAACCAGCAGAAACGAGGTTCCGAGCTAAATTAAAAACCCACCTCTATGTTAGATAAGTTGGTCCGCTTAGCAGCCTTTTTTCTCTGTTTTATGCCCTCTCATCGTCAGCGCGGGGACACGCCGGTGCGCGTAACTCAGCGCTCTACAAATGCCCCTATTATTATTATTATTATTATTATTATTATTATTAAAGACCGAATGGTTGAACATTATCGAGCTTTGAAAAATGGAGACACCAGGTACCCGATTGCCTCACATGCTATCCAAAACAGGAATGACTCTGCCAATCATAAATTTCTTTATCATGGTATTGAACATGTTACTTTGGATAGATGGGGAGGCAACAGGTTGTTAAAATTAAGGCGGAGAGAGGCAAAATGGATTTTGGTCCTCCGAGCTGTAGAGGAAGGACTTAATATTGATACAGAACTACAATACTTTTTAGGAGATCAGTAATACCTTGGACTATATAGTGAATTTCGATCATTGACTGAATGCTAACTGTGAAATACTACAAATCAGTGTCCCCTGTTTTAAGTTTACTCAATAATCTTCAGAAGCTTGCAGCAGAACGTTTATAGAAATATGGGCGCTTCAAATGCTTATGCTATGTTCCCACCTGACTCTATGAGATATTATTTGTTAAATTGTTTTCATTCTATATGATAATATGGAGTGGTATGGGGTGCTCGCCGCCCTGGCACTGTTGCTCGTGTCCAATACGTCACAATGGTTGCAGTGCACACCTCAGTTCTCTAGTTTTTAACATCATATTCTGATCATCAAATATTATCCATTTTGCTTGCTGCCCGGGTTGCGTGATCCACCCTGTTTTCACGCTTAATAGTTAACATGTGCCAATGGAGCGTCATTACACTCCAAACCCAGTGCACAGCTTAGGAAAAGGTAGTTGTCCCAATCTTTTGCATTTCTGTGAATTCTTAACGATGGTTCATCAAAAATACTCCAACGTTTTAGTGAAACTTCATTTATTTCATCAATTTCTTTTACACGTGAGATGCAAATTAGTTTTTCAGCTTCTCATGCCGCGGATATGCCCATCCGGGCCTTTTTCCGGACACGCAAAAACATATAAACATCCTCAGTAGCTACTCAATGATATACCCAATGCATTTCGGGCTGTTTAGAAAGCCCTTCGTCAGGGGTTCACTACAATAGAAAGAAATCACAATTAACATACGGTTTTATCCCCTTTCATTCACTCGAAAATGCATGTTAATAAGTCCATACCATATATTCAAATATTCGAAAATCCCTTTTAAACAACGCTTTCCCTCTAAAATGCAGTGTTGACATGCTGCCGTAAATTTTACCTTGAGCACGCTGTTGCTTATTCCTTATTCAACTAAACTTTCCTCTTTCTCATCTTTGATACTACATTTATCCAGACACCACCTTTCTCTCCCTCCCTCTTTACAATTCCTTCCTTATAGCCATAGATTCATACCTTCACTGCTTCTTTCACATGTATCCTAGAGCGAGTTCCCTTTATCAGCAACTGTTAACGAATCTAGGTTTCCTCTGTTTTAAAGCCGTGTGACATCATCCCGCCTCTGTGATTAGTCCTATCAGCGATTAGCATTAATCCCTGTGTGAACGTAAATGACTCCATAACCCATAATGCACCCCTTTCTAAATCACCATGAACAGAGTGTCGTCTTTCAATCTATTTCTGGATCTTTCTCTCAATTATACTTATCATTTACAGCGCTCTGTGTTACCTCAGGCATTTTAATACTATACCCCGCCCACCCATATGATGATAAACATAGCGTTGTCATTTAGATCTTTACATTGCAGTTTAAATGAGAGTAATGCTTATGCGCCATCTCGTGATTTTAAACACATATTACACAAATGTTCGAACATGGTTGAATTCGTGGCATTTCTTTAACAGCTGCTTTTCAAGTCCATCAGCTAAATAGAACCGACTGTAAAGTTCGCAAAGTTCCTACTATTTCTAGGATGTGCATATCACGTGTGGTGATTCATTTCCGTTAAAGTTTTGTTTGCTGTGCTTTTTTCTCTTTATGGGTGCATCTTGCAAGTAGGGTAGATTATTAGTATCCAATACGTCACAATGGTTGCAGTGCACACCTCAGTTCTCTAGTTTTTAACATCATATTCTGATCATCAAATATTATCCATTTTGCGTGCTGCCCGGGTTGCGTGATCCACCCTGTTTTCACGCTTAATAGTTAACATGTGCCAATGGAGCGTCATTACACTCCAAACCCAGTGCACAGCTTAGGAAAAGGTAGTTGTCCCAATCTTTTGCATTTCTTTGTTGCTCGTGTCCCAAGTAGTGAGAAAGAACGCAGGATAATAAACATTAAGAATAGAAGAGGATTTGTAAATATTAGAAAGGAAATTCGAGTGCCGTTCAAACAGATTATTAAGGTTTATGTGGTTTGAATAGACAATTTCTGTATTCTTTGCCCATTCCAAGATGGCGGGGACAAACACGCGAAAAACCCCGTATATTTTAATAATGTATGGGAGGATTAATAACTGGCATATAAATGCTTATTATAATAATAACTTATAAGTGTTCTAAATAATTAGTAATCATTAATTTACAGATTTGGTACAAAATGATTTTAGTGTAACACGAAATTGACCTTACTATTATTTTATGGTATATATTGAATTGAATTGAAGAGGCTCTTATATAGCGCATGGCTACTCGAAAGCATCCCAGCGCTTGATGTTGAACAGAAGAAATAGACAAGATCTGGGCAGTGTAGGCTAACTCATCTATGCCTTGGGAAACAGTGCTGTTTTAAGTTGTTTTCGGAATACCAGCAAGTTGGGTTCTAGACGAAGTGAGAGCGGGAGGGCATTCCACAGCTTTGCTGCATTTCGCGAGAAAAGGCGGTCCCCAGATCGAGCTCTGTTGGTTCTGGGTATTATAGGAAGGTTTTGCTGTTTAGAACGAAGGTCCCTAGATGGAGTATATGGTCTAATCATATCATTCAGGACGGGGGGGGCCATTCCCATGGAGAGTTTTATGGACCAGACAGAGGGTTTTGAAATGGACCCGCTCCTTTATTGGGAGCCAATGCAGGGTCCTTAGTGAGGGCACTGCTGAGGTACGATGGCTAGTACCAGTGAGTAGCCTCGCTGCGGAGTTTTGGGCCGTCTGAAGTCGACGGATAACTGAGGTGGGGGCTCCTAAGTAGAGTGCATTCCCATAGTCCAGCCTTGATAGAATGAGGGACTGGGCTATGGTTTTCTTAGCGGTTTCGGGTAGCTGGGGGAAGATTTTGCGGATGGTTTTCGTTAGACCGAAGCAAGTAGCCACTGTTTTTCTTGCCTGGATTTTGAAGGATAATTCCGTGTTGAGCCAGAACCCAAGGCTTTTTATCTCAGTTTTTGGGGTAGGTCCGGGTCCCATGCAAGTAGGCCACATAGCAGAGGTGGCTTTTCTTCCGAGCATCATCAGCTCGGTTTTACCTCCGTTCAGTTTCAGATGGGATGCATCCATCCACTCTGCGACCGCTCCCAGGCAGCTGCAAAGATTGTTCGGGGGGGAGTCTGCCTGGGTGATGGAGACTACTAGCTGGGTATCATCAGCGTAGCTTACCAGTTGGATTCCGAAGGGGGCCACTACCTCTGCCAAAGGTGCCATGTACACATTGAACAGTGTGGGGCTGAGGGAGGAGCCTTGTGGTACCCCACACTGTAATGGCACTGGAAGGGAGCAGTTGGTGTCTGAGAAGACCTTAAAGAATCTATCACTAAGGAAGGACTCAAGCCACGCAAGGGCTTTACCTGTGACTCCAATTCTCTCTAGACGAGCTAAGAGGACACGGTGGTTGACCGTGTCAAAGGCGGCACTGAGGTCCAGGAGGATAATGGCCGCGCTGCCACCTGCGTCCAGAATCCTCCTGGATACCTCGACCACCCTTAACAAAGCTGTTTCGGTTCCCTGTCCCTTTTGGAAGCCTGTTTGTGTGGGGTGTAGCAGGTTATGGGACTCCAGATAGGATGCCAGTTGTTTATTCACCCATTTTTCAGTAAGCTTACTGATACCAGGGAGGAGGGAGATGGGACGGTAGTTGGAAAAATCATCAGGGTTGAGATTTGGCTTTTTCAACAGAGCCCTTACCATGGCTAATTTCCAGTCTTGAGGCACTGTGCCAGACTCCAGAGAAGTATTGACCAGGTCAATGATGTTTCTGCTAACATGAGGGAGGACTAATTTCAAGATAGACATAGGGGCGGGATCAAGGGGAGAACCGCTCTTTATGGAATTAAAAAGGGAAGGGAAAAGATCGTCACTGAGCGGATGAAAGGAAGCAAGATGGGGTATGGTAGAGTCGATATCATCCCTCGGAGAAGGGTTGGATTCAACTGCTGGAAGTGGAGGGAGAGAGAGAAGAATTTTTTCGATTTTCGTGGCAAAAAAGTTTGCTAGTTCATTGCAGCGGGCACCAGATTCTTCAGATGAAAGTACGGATGTAGGGGGATCAGGGGCCCTTGTCAAAGTTTTTACTATTCTAAACATTTCTCTGGGAGCGTTAGTGGATTTTTCGATTTTTCAGCATAAAAAGTGGATTTGACTATGTTAAGTGCAGTTTTATATTTCTTAATTGTAAGTTTGTATTTAGTTTTTTTCTCTTCGTCGAAGTGTTTTCGCCATTGTCTTTCCTCTCGTTTGCATTCCTGTTTAAGAGATCTTAGGTCCGAATTGAACCATGGCTGTTTATTCTGACCTTTTTTCTTTGAAATGCATTTTTTAGGGAGCACACTATTTAGTGATTGTTCTATCCATTGATTGAAGTCTGTATTGGCCCTATCAATATTCTGATTGGTCATAGGTTCGTTCTGCTTCAGAGATTCTATCCAGTCGCTGGGTTCTAGCTTTGTCCAGTGCCTACCTAAGGTTTTATGGGAGGGTTGATTGGTGCACGGTCTGTTAATTTTCCATGAAAATGGTATTACCATATGGTCTGACCAAGGAATGGAGTATGGTACAGATGTAGACAATTCTGCAACATTGGTGAATATTGGATCTAAGAGATTCCCTTTAGAGTGAGTAGGGTGTTGAACGATCAAATTAAGTTGACATGCAGCCAAGTCTTTGGTTAGTTCCGTAGCAATGGTGTCCAAAGGATTGTTAAAGTGAAGGTTCAAGTCTCCTAGCACCATGAAGTTAGAAACCATGGTGGCTGATTCAAGAATTGTTTCAGATAGCCCTTCTATAAATTGACCAATCTTGCCGGGAGGACGGTAGATTAAGAGACCGGAGATTGAGAGTTCTGGGGAGTAGGAGATGGAGAATTGTGTACTCTCACAGTCTGGGATAGTGCTGTTGTTTAAGCGACAAACTAAGTGTTCCCTATATAAAATGGCAATCCCTCCGCCAACTTTAAGTTCTCGGTCTCTGTGTTGGATCAGATATCCAGCAGGTAGGGCCCGGACAATGTCGGGGCCGGAGGACGAGCCGAGCCACGTTTCTGTTAAAAACAGAATGTCCACATTTAAGTCTTCGATCAGTAGTGCGATTTCCGTGGAGTGCTTTGGTAAAGATCGGCAGTTGACCAGTGCCATCTTTAGAGCAGTATCTACTAATCTATTTTTAGGGGCTAATGAGGTTTTGGTAGTGGCCTCTGTAGCCCTAAAAGAGCAGTTGCTACAAGAGAAGCAGTCGAGGGCAAGGTCCATCGAATGACTGCATAATGATGGAAGTATCCTGTTGAGCGAAAGGAGTGACAAGCGAGAGTATGTTAAAGGGCATGGGGGTAGTATACCAGGGGTCTTAGGCCTTAGGCCCGACAGTGCGCGAACGGGCGCAAACGGGCATGACTCTGGCACGACTCCGGCGCAGGTCCGGCGCGTCCGCTGTACGCGTCCGCTGCGCGGAGTCATGACCGTTCTTTTATAGCGCTGCTAGAGCGCGCGATTCGCCTGGCCCACACCCAATATGGCCGCCAAGTTCGAATCCCTGCCCTCGGCGTCGATACTCAGCCGAGGGCGGTCCGGGTAGGGGAGGGGCACAGAGCGCTTAGGAGCGCTGAGGAGTCTCTGTTCTGTAGCGCTTTTTAATCAAGCGCTAAAGAAACACTCTAGGGGAATGCACGTTTTTAAAAAGTGCTTTTTAATCAAGCACGAGCAAACAAAGTTAAAAATACAATTCCTAGGGTGTCAAGGCAAAAAGTGAAAGAAAGAGACCTCCCGGCTTCCGCCTCGGGAGGGAAAAGGGTTCTTCTGATGGATATATCATGAGCGACTTGAAATGTTTCTTGAACTGATTTTTCAACATATATAATCCGTCAATTTTGAAAAATAGCGAAAATTACTTCTCGATGTTATTACGAATAAAGTATACTTAAGCAAGATGGCGGCTAACATAGACGCCAGCGACTCGAATACGGAAGGACTGTGCCGAAATACTGGGCAAGCTGTAATTTGGTTGAATTCAAGATTGGGCAAAGTATTATTTGTGGCACCGACTTATTGAGATGTTTTCTTGATAGATACTGGTAGTGCTGATACTAGAAGTACGAGTACACTGAGAAGTGAGATTGGAGGTTGACAATCACGGGAAGTTGATAACTTGGGTAGGTAACTTCTACTCTTGAGCGAGATGATACTATGTGTTTAAAAGATAGAGTAATTGTTCTGTTTGTGATACTATGTCAAATAGTAGAATCTGTTTGATTATTGAATAGGTTATTTTCTAATGATAAAGTTGTAACATTGTGTTCGTATTTTTATACCGTACAGGCACATGTAGGAACTAGTTGGCCTATTAATATGAGAAATTTACGAAAATCGTGTTGACCACATTTGATAATGAAATTACATATAGCTATTTACTATTAGTAAGTATAGTAACTTAGTGACCTTTTTCACTGTTGGGCGCGAGCTGTTGGGTCAGGGCTAAAGGTACCCTTATATCATTCCAGATACAGACTCAACCCCTATGAATTCCTATCATTAAGAGACAAAATAGAAATGAAGAATTACTGTCTATAGGTAAATCATATTTTGTATATTCATGAATAGTTAATTTGACCAAAACCTGAATGTTTTGCAACTTATAAAGAGACACTGGGAGCCACAATATTGATAAATAGTTGGACCTATACGTCACTTTTTAAGGGAACTATGTCTTTTTCACTTAGGTGGTGATTTTATATTAAAATACATAATTCATTTCTTGATAATATATACTTTCAATAATTTACCTCAGAAAGTGTATTATACTATGTTCCTATTATTTTCTTGGCTTGCAGCCCTGAGGAAGTTGATTAGGCATATGATTGATGCCCAACGAAATATGTGTTGGCTGCAGAGTGTGTTATGAATTATGAAAATTCGGAGCCTGTAATTAAAGAGGATCAACATCACGTTTACTTAAGAATTCTGGTGTCTCACTTGGAAATGGACTGAAAATGGACTTGAAATTATAAATACAGTGGATTGAACTCTGAAATAAGGATAACTCTATTTGAGTGCTCAGCGAGAAATTTTGATTTTCAATACCAAGAGCTTTGCTCTTGGGAATTTGGGGGAGTGAGGTGACCTTCCCTACCTTGCTTTTGAGCACCTGTTGTGATTTGTAACATTTAACTTAAGCCAAAAATATTTTTTTGCAGTGCGCCCTCTACCCTGTTACCTCAATTTCTTTGTATCTAAAATTTCTAACTGGGAGCGTACTAAGATGCCCGCGGGGGTTAAAATCTCGGTGATTGGCTTGGTATCCACGTCTTGCTTCGCCAACCACGCCAGAAGCGTGCCTGTTTTGTCCTGCTCCTTGTGGACCTGGGCAGCATAAGCTCGATATATCGGAGGTCCGCTAGGGCGGTTGTGTAGTGCAGTTTGGCCTCCGCCACCCGGGCTACCGTCGCGGCCCCGGCATCCTCCTCCTTGGTAAGTGTCGCCAGTTTGCGTTCTGTGTGTAGTAGTGTTTGCTCTAGTGTGCGGCGAGCCCCTACCACCTGCTTGATACTAGTCCCCCGGGTCACTACTTTGAAAGCATCCCATTCTACTAGTCTGGAGGTGGCGGACCCTGCATTGCATGTGAAATAGTTCTGGATACTCTGCGCGTGCTTGTGCCGGAATACTTGGTCAGTGAGACAGTCCCGTGGGAGGCGCCAGGTGGGTACCGGGGGGCGGGGGTAGTGCCATTGGATGCGTAATATGTGTGCATCATGGTCTGAGGCTACCCGGCCCAGATAATCAGTATGTTGGACCTTAGGGATTAAGGATGGGGTGCACAAGAATCTATCCAGTCAAGTCCGCAAGTTGTGAGGAATGGAATGAAACGAGTAGAGCTTTGTGTGGGGATGGTGAGCTCTCCATGCGTCCACTAGCGCCCAGTGATTGACCCAACGGTGGAAGTGTGCTGACCGTGCTAGGGCAGTGGAGTGTGGCGGTGGTGAGTGAGATCTGTTGATTGTAACATCGAGTTCACAATTAAAGTCGCCCCCTAAAATCCATGGGAGAGATGTAAATTGGGCCAACATGCCCGTAAGGGAGTCCCAAAAACGATCCTGTTCAGTGTTGGGTGCGTAGATGCAGCCTAGTAAAACTGGTTGTCCGTCAAGTATTCCTTCTAGTAAGGCATATCTACCCTCCTTGTCCACCACCCTACGTGTTTCCTCGAAGAGAGTGCCCGGGCGGATCCAGACTAGTGCGCCTCGCGCGAATGCCGAGTATGACGTGCCGCATAATGTGCCCCTCTATCGAGACTGTAACTTGTCTGTCTCCGGTGCTGTGAGATGCGTTTCTTGAAGGAAGGCAATGTGCGCCCGTTGGTGCTTAACGTAAGCGTACGTTGCGTATCTCTTGCGCGGTGTGTGGAGACCCCGTGTTTTCAGGGTGAGAATACTGATATCTGCACACTGCATTGGGGAGCCGGACAAACTCTACCTGCACCGTGTTGCGCGATCCGAACCGCTGGGTGCGTGGACAAGGGGAGTGACCTGGACGCGCTGTCGTCATGAATAGCCCTCACAAGCCCCCCTCCCGACGTGCTGGTGACCCAGGCGCTCATGTCTCCTGTGGGGTGAAAGGGACCAGATAAAAGGGGGAATAAAACATAGAACTTGGTGGGAAAACAGTCCCAATACTTGGGGCATATTGGCAAGCTCGATACGTTCAAACTTATGCTCATGAAACAAAGAGCAAACTGTCAATACGTTGGGGTGGTAGGTCGCGGCTGCGAGGTGGGATTCCGCTAGGGAGTTGGAAGGAGTAATGCTCGTCGTTGAAGAGTATAATGTCACGATTGTGTAGTAACATATTATGCGGGTAACGTCCCTTCTGGGATTTCTGCTTCACAAGAGGCTGTTGGTGGTGGCATACTTCTGGATGACGTCTTCCGGTATGTTCAGTGCAGGGCATCGTCAAGCAGTGCGGTGGCCGGGGGCAGTGTAATAGAGTCCCCTGTGGGATGTGCCCCATTGCTGTCCCCCTCACTGCTCGAGGAGAATAGGTGGGGAATCCCCTCGATGTATTCCTCGGAGGGGGGAGCCCCCAGGTCCATGACAGCTTGGAGGGCTTTGCGACGCTCCCGCATGATCTGCTCTAGGTCCGGTGAGTCGATCTCATGTCTTCTCGTAGGTTCTCTCCAGTTCTGTTGCCCCTGTGTTTGCGTTGGTTGTAAAGCGCGTCTCCTGTTGCGCGGTGCTCTTTGGCTACGTTTTGGCGGTATGACCGCGATCGGTCCTTTTGTACAGTGGCGGTCTGCCCATTCGCAGGCATCTGCTGCAGTGGAGAAGAAGTGTGTGGTGCCGGCGTGAAGGACTTTCAGGCAGGCCGGGAACAGCAGAGAGTACTGTATGTCATTTGCCCGCAGGTGCCGCTTCACCTCCAGGAAGGGCGCTCTGAGCTTCTGCACCGCTTTGACGTAGTCAGGAAAGACCATGACTTGTTGGTTTTCGACTTGTAGTGGACCTGCACGTCTGGCGGCTCGCAATACCGCATCCCGATCTTAAAAATGCAGTAATTTCGCAAGCAGTGGGCGAGGTGCGTTACCGGGTGGTGGTCTACGAGCTGGGACTCGGTGGGCTCGTTCTATCGAGAAAAACGCTGTGCGGTCTTTAGTTAGAGTAAAGGATTTGACCCAGGCCTCCACGTACTCAATGGGATGAGTCCCCTCCACTCCCTCCAGTAGACCCAGGATGCGTATATTACAGCGTCGAGAGCGCCCTTCCAAATCATCCAAGCGTTCTTCCACGTTCGTCAGACGACCCATGGCTTTTTGGAGTGTCCGCTGTTGGGTAGTCAGGGTGGGCTGTATATCAGCGAGGGATCTCTCTCCTTCCCTCACCTTTTCCGCTAGTTTCCGATGATCGTCACGGATTAGATTGATATCCGTGGTGAGCGCGCCCAGGTGCTCTTCCATTGAGGCCTTGGAGAGTTCAATGGCCGCCAGAACCCGATCCAGTTTGTCTGAGATGGTGGGGTCTGGCTGGGTCGCTGGTGTGTCAGAGAGAGTGTTGGCGCGGGGCTGATCTTCTGCCGCCGTTTCAGGGACTGACTTCAGTTGGGTGGCCCTCGGCTTTCCCATGCTGCTGGTCGTGGATGTCCTTCCTTGTTACAGTGTAGTCAATCGTGGGGACGGAGCTGTGGCAGTGCGCCCCAGGGGATCAATTGTTCTGCTTGTGGCCCTTTTGTTATAAAGGGCGTAATGCGCCTGTATGTCTCCAGCACCCCAGAGGGGCCCGCTCCCCCGTACCGCCAGTCGTGCCACTCGGTGGGGGGGGGGGTGCCCGCTCCCTGCCCAGCACATTGGAGGGCCCCTCAGAACACACAGTTATATTTAATCGGGCACTCGTTGAGCAAGGCAGCAGCGGGGCACAGTCACGGTCTAATGGTACTGGTCATGTCTGAGATGGGACCCACACACTGCATCGGAGGGTTTGGAGTTCCTCAGTGCCAGTTTATTCACCGCGTCTTGGCCGCCATGTTAAGGTCAGGCAATGGCGGGTCGCAGTCCGGTCCTCCGGTCGAGGAGACCTGTCGGGTGGGAGTGGAACTGTAGACGCCTCAGGGGTAATGTTGCGCGCCTGCTCACCTCTGTATTCGCCGCAATCCCAGGCTTCAAGGACTGTGGGTAGTCGATTACGGGCCTTGCTTTCCCGCGAGAGCCATGATAGGGTCAGGCAGTCTCTGGCGCGAAAGTACGAGCTGTGAGGAAGGCCTGTCAGAGCAGGGTCTCTAGGTAGTCAGCCCCGGGGTCGGTCACCCGCTGGCCGCCGGATGAGGTCCCCGACCTATCCGTCAAAGGTGCACTGCTGTTCGGTGACGTCACCGCCGACCGATCGTCGCCGCTGGCCTCTGACCCTGCGCGGCTCTCTGCTCACCCGGGGCTGAGGACAATCCGAGGAGGTCGGAGTCGCGGGGGGCCTCACCAGGCTTAGTTCATGCCCCAAGCGCTCCTTCTGTGCCCTTGCCACCGAGGATCGTTCGGCTCGGCTGCGTCCTACAGGTCAGTCCGGGCTAGGGACAGGTGGCCGCCATGTTGGATTCGGGCCCGGGGACAGGACAGGAGTCATCGGCTGCATTGGATGTTGCTGCAGTTAACGCCACTATTTTCGGGCACTCCCTGGTATCGCTGGGATTCCGCTGTCCAGGGGGGCATTTGTTTCCCCCCGGTCGACGATTTATGAGGATCTTCTGGGCCCCCCGGTTGCGTCCGCCATCGTGGCTTGCTTAGCCACGCCCCCTTCTAGATGACTACTATAAATAACAAGGGTCCTAGTAGTAAGGCATATTTTTATAGACTGGAGTCAGTACTATAAATTTAGTTCACTCTGTGTACCTGGCCGGGCCACAGGTGTTTATTTTACAAAAGATAAAGTCATAAAAGTTCGACATACAAACAAGTGATAGGGCACAGTCCTGTACCTATCATTCAAAGCACAGAAATACAAAAACGAAGGAAATAACAGGCAAAAAGAAGTGGAGCCAATTTTGTGACTTGTAAACCATTACTTATCATAACAAGCTCATAATTACAGTTACTACACGCATTTATACACAATGGTCATATATGTAGTACTGTATAAAAAGGTCTAGATGACTGCATGAAGCTAGATAGAGCCGCAGATATTCCCTGTTTAAGCTATGTTTCTTTGCAGCTTTCAGCACTAGGACAACGAGAGCTATTTAATCAACCAAGAAAGCGGCACCTCATGGAGGTAAAAGTTATAAAAAACTCAATTCTTAACTAGGAGAAATCTGGATAGGGAAGCAAATGAACTTAAGAAACCTACATGGAGATTTTTTTTTTTTTTTTAATGTTTGAAAGCTTTATTGAAAATAAATACTCAATACAACAAGGTGACATCAGCATAATAAGGTAAGAGGAGGGGATATGAGGAGATAATCAGAAGAAAGCTAATGCCACAAGTAAGGAACAAAGCATTTTACATTTTTGTTGAGGACGGGAAGGGGGGGGGGGGGAAGAAAAAACCATTAAATAAGGCAAAAATGCAAATTTGCAATAATGTTAAATAGTAAGCACAAAACAGTACAATAAAAGCACCAAGAACTGCAAATATTTGTCCTAAAGGCAGTTAAAAAGGTAAGCAGAAAGCTAATAAAACCTTATAAGTGAAACATTGAGGAATGTATCGGTAAGCAGGAGTACAAGTATTCAAGGGGGTTTAAAATTGGCAGATGAGAACGTAGAGGGTTTCTTCTTGGCAGCTTGATCCAAATGGAGAGTGAGAGGTAACCAGTATAAATCAACGTTACGAAAGGGTTTACATGAGGCAGCAAAAGCAACGTCGAGTCTATGTGAGTGACAAAGCAAGTTCCACCAACAGATTATGGATAATTTGTTCAGGGACTTCCAATTAGAAGAAATGTGTTGAAGGGCAAGGGCAAGCATGAGATCAAAGAGACCTCTTGAGTGCGAAGGGAGATCAAAAGTGTCAGACAGACTCCCTAGAAATACAACAGAGGCGGAGAAAGGAACAGACAGATGAAAGACTTGAGAAATACGAGTCCACACCTGTAACCAGAAAAGGCGAACGGAAGGACAGAGAAAGAAAAGATGAAATGAGTCTGCATTGGTAGCAGTGCAGGACCAGCAATTAGCAGTAGAAGAAGATACAAAGCGAGATAGGGAGAGTGGAGAAAGATAGAGTCTATGATAGAAGAAAAAGAGCGATTGAGTTAGAGAGGCATTGCGGGAAGTCTTCAGAGATTTAGCCCAGATTTTATCCCAAAGACAAATTGGCCACGTGGTATTGAGATCTTTTTCCCATGAGAGTTCCAACTTGGATTTGGGGCGAGCAGGATCAGGAGCAGAGAAATATCTATAGATAAGAGAAGCTTTAGGAACCTTGGATAGAAGTGGGAGTAGAGAGGAGGACGACGAGGGAGGGATAGCTGAATCCAGAGAATAGTACCGGTCAAGAACCGTTTCCATTAGAAGGAAATATTTCTTTGCAAAGAAGGCAGGGCAGTGGAAGAAGGCTTGAAATTGAGGAAAGGAGCGAGGAGATAAACCATCGAATAAATGATGGACCCAGATTATACCCTTCGACCTCCAGGTAGACCAGGCAATAGGTCTGTTGCGTATGAGAACGAGGGAGTTATACCATAAGGGCAATAACAAAAAGGATTCACGAGAGATAGGGGCAATGGAAATCAATGGTCGCAAAAGGGAGGAAGTGTGACTAAATAGAGGAGGGGTAAGGCACGGAGCTTTAGCGGTGAAGTGGAGAACTTCCTGGAACGAGTACGGGAGTAAGAGGTCGCGTTCAACAGATAACCAAAGAGGTGAAAAAGGGGTAATGTCTTGTGACAACCAGCGAGAAGCTTGGCGAAGAGAGAAGGATTTATGGTAGAGACGGAAGTCCGGAAAATTAACGCCACCATTAAATTTGTGTTTACGAAGGAAGGAGAGTGATAATCGTGCCTTTTTCCGTTTCCAGAGGAATTTGGACAAGATGGAGTCAATACGACGAAAATACAGAGCCGGAATACGGACCGGAAGCATGGAGAGTAAATAAATTAAAATAGGGGCAACCATCATTTTTATGGAGTCAAGACGTCCCCACCACGAGAGGAAAAGGGGATTCCAAGAGGAAAGTAGGGCGTCTATCCTGGATATAACTGCATTCATATTAAGCCGAACTGAAGACGAAATGGAATTGGAAAAGAGAACACCAAGATATTTGATGTGCTTACTATTCCAAGCGAAACCAGTGGAAGAAAAGAAATGTGGGAGGCAGAATTTATTTAAGGGAAGAATCTCCGTCTTATCCGAATTTATTTTATATCCAGAGACCAAAGAGAAGGACTCAAATTCGGTTAGTAAAGAGGGAACGGAGGTAGTAGGGTCGGAAATAAATAAAAGGATGTCATCCGCATATGCAGATAGTTTAAGTTGGTGGGGCCCATACGGAAATCCAGAAATAGAAGGGTTATTGCGAATGGAGGTCAAAAAGGGTTCAAGAGCTAGGATGAACAAAAGGGGGGAAAGAGGACAACCTTGGCGGACACCGCGTTGAAGTACAAAAGGGGGAGTAAGTTGGCCATTGACTAAAACAGATGCTTTGGGCATAGAGTAGATTAAAGAGACATAGGAAATAAATTTTGAGCCAAAACCATGCCACTTCAACGAAGCAATCAAGAAAGACCAATCAACTCGGTCGAAAGCCTTTTCAGCATCAACTGAGACGGCCGCCAAAGGAATAGATAGGGAGGAAGCTTTATTAAGGACATTGAGGAGAAGTCTGGAGTTGTCCGAAGTGAGACGACCTTTAACAAAGCCACATTGCTCTTTCCCTATGAGGTGTGGTAGAAGGGGATCAAGACGGAGAGCGAGAAGTTTAGCAAACAGTTTATAGTCTACATTGACTAAAGAAATTGGTCGGTAGTTTTTGCAAAATTTGGGATCACGACCATCCTTAGGGATGAGACAGATAGTAGCGTCCTGGAAGGAGCCTTGAGCCAGGCCGGTGGAACAAAAAGAGTGAAAGAGAAGGAGGAGGTGAGGTAAAAGAATGTCGGAAAAATGGAGATAAAATTCAACCGGGAAACCATCGGGGCCTGGGGTCTTACCTTTGGTGAGAGATAGCAACGCAGTGGATAACTCAGAGAGGCTAAGTTCAGAATCAAGAGCAGAGAAGTCAAGCTGGGAAGTATCAGGAGTAGGTAAACGGTCAAAATAAGACTGGAGAAGATCCGGAGTCGGAGGATGTTCAGGCGTATACAAAGATTTGTAAAAAGAATGAAATTGCTCCAAAATGTCTTCATCATTGTGTAAAAGAGTGTTAGAAGGCGAATAAATAGAGTCAATAAGAGTGCGCTCTTTTCGTGATTTGAGATAGTTAGCAAGGAGTTTACCTGATTTGTTACGTCCACCATAGTAACGAGCACTACTTCGGAGAAGATAGGAAGAGGCTGAATCTGTAGTGAGTTTATTAAAGGCGATTTTAGAACGAAGAAGTTCAGGAGACATCTGATGTGAAGAGGAGGTATAAAATTGATGCTCCAGTGACTTTATGTGTGTTAGGGCGACCTCGCGTTTGTGAAGAAATGCTTTCTTTTTTTTGGAGACAAAGTCTATAATGAAACCACGGGCCGTGGCCTTAAAAGAATCCCAAAGGAGATGCAGAGGAATGTCAGGGGTAGAGTTGAGTTGAAAAAATTCTGAAGTGAAAGAACGAAAGGAGGAAGAAAAAAGAGGGTCAGTGAGAAGAGAGGGGTTAAAACGCCAACGAGAAGATTTAGGAGCAGGAGGAAGAAGATCAAAGACAGTAATAATAGGAGCATGATCAGAAATAACAATAGGCTCAATAGAAGAGGAAAGAAGGTTGCGAGACAAGGAGGAAGAGAGGAAAATATAGTCTAGGCGGGAGAATGAAGCATGTGGAGGAGAGAAAAATGAAAAATCTAAGGAGTCAGGATGTGTGAGTCTCCAGGAATCTATGAGGTGAACTTGAGAAATGGTATCAAGGAACTGCTTGTGGGGTGTGTGAGGAGTGAAACGTACAGAGGACTTGCGGTCTAAAAAGGGGTCAATAATCTGGTTACAATCTCCACCCAATACAAAGGAATCATCCTTATATTGAATACATTTTGCAGTAACCGAGGGCCAAAAGGAAGAATCAAAGCAAGTAGGACCATAAACATTCAATAAAGTGATCGGGATAGAATTTATAAGCAATTTAACCAAAACCCAGCGCCCCTCGTCATCTCTCTCCTCAAGGAGTACTTTACATTTAAGACGTTTGTGAACTAGGATAGCCACACCATTTTTTTTCTGAGAAGCAGGTGAAAAGAAAACATTTCCTACCCAAAGTCTTTTAAGTTTCACAGATTCAGCGTCAGAAAGGTGAGTTTCTTGAATAAGGACAATATCAGGATTATAAGAGGAGAGGTGGGAAAGTACTCTCTGCCGCTTAATAGGATGATTAAATCCTTTCACATTCCATGAAACAACTTTAAATATGAAAACTCAAAAAACTGTTCAAAAACAACAGGTGCATAAATATACTGTACATGTAATAAGGTAAAACAGAAAAGGTAAAAACTATTTGAACTAGTAAAGGAGTAGAGTGAAAAATAGGTGGTAGGATGAGAGAAGGGGAAAAGGGGGGGAATAAGAGGAGATAGGAAGAAGAGTTAGAGGAAAGAGATGAAAAGAGAAAAGAGAGAATGCATAGAAGACAGAACAAATCCAAAAGGATGTCTGCGGAAAACATACCTGAAGGGGGAGACACAGAAAGGGAGGTGGGGAAGTGGTGCTGCGTAACAAGACAGGGAGACCAGGAACAGAGGCATGACCGCACCGGAACGTCACGACAAAACAAGGGTGGAGATCACAGTGAAGGGGATATCCGAGACATTTCTGTAAGAAAGGAGACAAGGAGAACAAAAAGTTACATGGGTTAAACATCAGAGGAGCAGTGAAAAATATGGTCAACAACGAAAAGGGAGCACAGAAGACAAAAGGAAGTTGAATCAAGAGCGAGAAGCTGCAATAAGAAAAAGCAGTTAAAGACATTACGACTGCAGAACCATGACAGGTAACCAAAAACCAAAAACACTATAATCAGCCACTGGCGGAGGGTGAGGATTCCATTCCATCATTGTTATGTAGAAGAAGGAAATTACGTAGTTCTCCAGGATCCTGAAAAGACCAGGATTTGTTTTGGTGGGTTACTTTGAAGGTACAAGGATGGAACAAGCCATAACGAGCACCAATAGCTCGCAATGAAGGCCGAAGAGCAAGGAATTCTTTACGCCGAGAAGCAGTGACATTAGAAACATCTTGAGAAATGAAGACACGTTGACCCTGCCATGATAATTGACGTTTGGCTCTGGCTGCAGAGAGGATGGATAACAAGTCAGTGTACTTCAAAAAGAGGATGATGACTCCACGTGGCTTCGTAGATGTGGAGGAATGGGGGCCCAGTCTATGAGCCCTCTGAATACTGATTGACGTGGAAGGAGGTAAATCCACTAATTTCGGGAGAAAAGAGGTGAAGAAAGTAACTGGGTCATCACCCTCAAGAGTTTCCTGTAGACCATAAAGACGAAGGTTGTTTCTCCTATTTCGGTTTTCCAAATCCTCTGTGTGGCGTTGTAGAGATAAAACAGTCTTTTCCAGAGAGTCTATGCGCTGTGAATTGGAGTGAACCTCCGGGATTTGTTGCTCTATAGAAGAGATACGAGTGTCCATAATCTCCCACTTGTCCTTCAGATGTTGCATGTCTCTGCTCATGTCTTCCATAAATGGGCGCAGCGCACGAATCTCCTCTAGAATTAATGCCATGGAAGGTGAAGGAGGCGAATCTGGTGGAGGAGAGTTCTGTTTCAGTCTTTTACTGGATGATTCAGAAGGCGGTGTTCTGGATGATGATGAATGAGCAGAAGAAGAGCGTTGGGAGGAAGGTGTCGTCATTTTGACAAGGTGTGAGGAGGCAGCCGAGGACGAAGATGTAATAGGAGTCTTAGATGGACGGAATACAAACTTAGGCTTGCGCAGGTTCACCATAGGAGACGAAAATGATAAAAGGAGAACTGGCAAGGGTATACAAAAAGACTCCCGTGGTGAATAGGAGGCAGGGTGAAGGAAATACAATGTTATTGTCTAGTTAGAACCAATGGGTCGTTGGGATTGGTACCACTGGAGCGTGAAGGAAGCCCACCAGAGACTAGCTGGAAAAGAAGCACATTGCTGTAGAGAATCAGAAGAGGACGGGTGCCACTTTGTACACTGAAGCTGAAGAAAATGTAGGTGCAACCGGTTCCTCCAATAAAGATGACAGAAATATCCTCAAAATGATAAAACAGTACAGAATATGACGTGGAAAAACAGCACAGGAGCGTGGAAAGTCATTTCGTGAATGCTGAGTGCATATGCCAGGAAGAGGTCCTCCAGGACAAATGTTTAGGTGATAACGTGCAGCAGATAAAAAAATAGCGAACCCCCTACACAGGATACAAACATTATAAGTGGAAGGGTTTGTGTTCCATCATAGTTGTGAGGGAGAACACGAAGGTCCGCTGCTGCGCATCCAAAATGGCGGCTCCCGGAGTAAGCAACCAGTCATGAGGGGAAAAAAAGATTAAAATGACAGGAAAAAATAATTAGCGTTGAAGCAACATTAGCCTGGGCTCAGTAAATGACGTGACAGCCAAAATGCAGCGACTCGCTAAGACCGAGTCTTGTCAGGCGAGTAATGCGCAAGGCACGTCAGTGAGGCAGAGGCTGTGAAATGGCGGCCGTGAAGAGCGCGATGTAAACATCGCAATTTGCGGAGGAAAGACGGCACCGTCCAAATGACAGAAAGGACCCGGGTGCTCACCGATAGATCCGGTGTCTGGAACCGCTACTCCGTGATGGAAAAAGTCCCCGACACATCAGGAGAACTGCATGGAAGCGTTCCAGTGCGGCGGAGCTCCGCGACTAGCCGGCCATCTTGCGCGGCAGCCAAGCCACGCCCCCCTACATGGAGATTTTTAATGATTATAAGTTCTGAGATTTTAGATGAACCTCTTTGGTCTTTTGTTAATAATTAGCATCATCGTTTTCTTTTATCTAGATTTAAATTTAATTGTATCCGTTGGATCCTTACTGTACCTAAAGGTTTCTCAAAGCCAAGAACCTTACAGCCATGTGCATGTGACACTTTTTCTGACCAAGATCTGTTGCACTTTATGTTCTTCTGTTGCTTTTATACTGAGCTGCGAGCAAAATATATTCTACCACTTTTAAGAAATTGCTATTTTTCACAAGTAAGACTAGCACTGATTTACCTGCAAATGTTCTACTCCCAACTTATTTCTTATGAGGTCACAAATGTTTTATCAGGGGCTATACGTAAAAGAAAAACATGGGTTGACAATAGCAATGACTTGGCTCTATTTGGAAATGTTTTTATTATATGGATGCATATTATTTGTGCTCTTAACCACATTCGTAGCACAGTTAAAAATGTTATCTGTTTGTGGCCTGTAAGGTGAAATTTACTTTTATGGGCAGAACGTGGCCGAATAAAGTTTTACTGAACTGTACTGCCTGCTAAAGGGACTATAAGTCCCAGGAGACCTGTTTGTCTGCTGGTGGAGGAGGAGGGAACACAACTTTCACTCGCTATATAGTGCCAGACTCTCAAATGCGGTGCTGGGTGGCACAACTCTGCAGCTGCTTGGTAAAGGGACTACAAATCCCAGGAGACCTGTTGTCTGCTGGGGCAGAAGGAGGGACTGCATCTTCAATGTGCTACGTAGCCCGTACTGTCTCCTGCAGCACAGGATGCCAAACACACGTCTTCATTCAGCCTGTAACTATTGGTTTAGCTGAGAGGCTGCTCTGCATTTCCTTGTATGCAGGCAGCTGCACAAAGTAACTTTACAGCTGGGAGCCCCTAAAGCAATTGTGAAAGTGACACAGCTCGGAGCTCTGCAGTCACTGACTGTCTGCACAACAAGTTGAGTTCTGTTCAGTTTCATAAAGCTGGCTCCAGCCGCTCACCGCAGTGCCTCTCACGAGTGCCCTTACTTATGTTTCAGGTTCTTTGCAGCAGTAAGGTCAGTTTAAATAATGAAATGAAAAGATTGTGAAAGAACAGATTGCAATACTGTGTGAGCTTTTGAAAATATATTGAGTCCGTCAAACAAACGTAAGCCAAAGAAACCATATATCAGTTCATGAAACCCACTTTTATTATGCAACACTGTTGTCTCCAATGTGTGCAAACATCAACCGATTTCACAAAAAATTCATCCAAATAGTATAGTTAGGAAAAAAACGCTCTGACGTGGCAAGCACTGGATGCGTCATAGCTCTTTATTTTCTTACGGCAGGTTGGTAGTATGGGTGTTGGGGTAAGATGTAGCATTATAAGTCTAGTTAGCTGTGCAAGTATACATATTTAAAAGTAAAAATCTGTTGTAATTCAAGTCTGTAAAAATATATAATATGGAAATTTGTTTTAAATGGTTGAAATAAATGTATGTGTCTAGGATGTGCATCTGTCAGTGACCTACAGTCACAGGGAGAGTTTAAAGTGTACATGCGATTGAAATCAAGAAATAAACAAAGCATGTTGAGAAAAGTATTTAAAGTATGCGGTCTGGATGTGCATCTGCTAAGGGCATAGTTACTAGGCAAGTTTAAAATATATACGTGAATATCATTAAAAGAAAACTATTAAATGAAGTTTTAAAAAGAGAAAAAAAGCCTCTGGTAACAAAATACATTCACACAGAGTATGCCTGCAAGGCTAAAAGGGTTTGTAAGCAGACATCAAGGGAGCAGGGAAAAGTAGATCCCACAACCCAAACAGTGGAAGGATACACAAGTACCATGGTATGCTTCAGGGAAGGTTGCAATTAACAGAGGATGACATGGGAGAATGCGCTGACCAATGAACAGAAACATACCGATAGACAGACCTGATTCTGGTGGGATACTCATGATTTTTAAAGCAAAAAATGCCTTTATTTTATGTGTCACAAATACCCTACTAAAAGCCCACCAGTAAGCCCACCTGTAGGTTCGTCACTGGATGTAAGGCTGTGACCGAATTATGCTAGGTGATTCAAATGCAGAACATGGGAGGAAACATAGAGCAAACAATTCACTGAGGAGAAATGGGACAAGCTACGGGGCTAGTGTTAGACCTGGCATCATTGGCGTGAGTCTCCCTTCCATTGTTGACGGCTTGCCTCCTCTGTTTTGATATGTTTTTGCTTGATTTATGCTTTGGGCACTGTGCCACTGCTAATCAGTGCCACAGTGCAAGTGCTCCCTATGTTAAATTAATGTACTAATTGGTTATTCCATGATTGGGTTATTTGATTTATCTGTCAGCTCCTAGTACAGTGCACCATGTGTGCCCAGGGCTTGTAAATCAAATGCTGCTGGTGGGCTAGCAGCACTGGTTGTGCCACCCACAGAAGCAGCTTGTAAAGTGTGTCTCAGGCCTGCCATTGCAAGGCCTGTGTGCAGGCTAGCACTGCCATGGCGACTTAGCCAAGTGCACCCACTTACCAGTCTCTAAACCTTCCCTTTGCTTCATATTAGACACCCCTATGGTAGGCCCAAGGACAGGGTGCATTGTAAGTATAAGGTAGGACATGCGCTGATGTGTGTAGCATGTTCTAATAGTGAATTACAGACATTTTTGTTTTTCTCTATTGAGGTCTACCTGTTCTCATAGGCCAGAATGGGCAGTTAGATTATTACATTCTTATAATCCTAACTGACTCAGGGAACACGGTAGAAATTCGAATTTAGTATTCCTGACCTCAGAATAATAAAGTACATCTTTTAATAAAGTTTTTTTAGTATTCTGTGTTTGCAAATACCACTTTTAGAAAGTAGGTATTTGCTTGCCTAACCATTTGAGCCTGCCTCGGCTGAGTTGTGTATTCCTTGTCTGGGTTTGTGTGTGATAGGGCCCAGTGATGCATAGAGAGATCTGCATCTGGATGGGGGGGGGGAGGAGTTGCACCTGGGGCCTGAATAGGGCTAGGCCTTCCCTCTACAATGCTGGTTCCACCTCCTGTGGCTTGTCTAATGTATCTGCCCTGTGAAAGGAGAGGATGAATCATGTTAACAGAGTGCTCCAGAGCTGTATCTTCCCTCCCCTGTGCTGGCTCCACCTCCTGTGGGGCAGCTGATGTCTCTGACCTGCACAGTGAAATGAAGAAGAGAGTCATGTAAACAAAGTGCTCAGGAACTGGTTTGAACTAGGCAGAGGCCTCTCTACCTTCATAGAACAAAGGATTTTGGGGTATAAATATTGGGACCCTTATCCCAAGAAATTAGATCACTTCTGGACAGGAAACCTTTTTGCCAAGGAGAAGAGCCAAGGAAGCTGCAGGAGTTTGGACTTGCCCCTCTGCCAGTGTGCTGTTTGCTGGGTTGGCCTGCTTTGGTTGCTTCATTGCCAAAGGGAAAGGAGAAGGAACTTTGTAAGGACTTTCATATACAGAATATTCTTCAAGGGCTTGAACTGTGCTTGCCCCCTGCTGAAGTCTCAGGGACAAAAGACTTCACCTCCAGCTCCCTCCTGAATTTCCTTGCTGGGAATTCTGACTCCAATCACTTGCATGCCGCTGGGAGCAGGAAGCGCGACGCATTGAGAAGAAGCGTGTCGCCGCCGCAGCTGAAATCATTGCAACGCCGGAGAAGTGAGCCTTCGCCGCTTCTCCCTGGAAGCGTGTGTTCTTCGAAGCTGCCTGCTGTCGCATCACCGGAGAAGCGTGACGCCATCGCGAGAGTCGCCATCGCATCACCAGAGAAGCGAGTCGCAGGGCCTGTTGCGGCTCCAAAGTACACAGTTGTCCCAAGGCTGCCAAGGCGTCATCGCATCGTCATCGCATTGCCGCATCAAGGGCACCATCTTCCCGCATTGCAACCGGATCATCGCATCGCATCAAGGCGCCATCTTGCGCACCGCAACGGGCCCGCAAGCCGAGAATCTATGCATCACATCCGCACCGGTAAGAAGCACGACGCATCACCTACTCTGCGCAAGCATTGAAGCACAACGCATCATCTCCCCCAGATCACGGAACCAACGCATCTCCCCTTTTGCAAGCCTTTTGTTTACTTTGCGTTACGCATCCAGGTACTTTGTTGAGAACTTTGTCGCATTTACCAGCAACTTGAACTAAGCAACTTGAATCATCTTTTAAGTAATCTTAAGTGTATTATTGTGGATTTTTGTCATTTGTGCTTAAGTGTTTAAGTCTATATAAAGAATACTTATTTTTATAAAACCTGTGTTGTGTCCATCTGTAGTGTTTTCACTGTATTACTGTGTATATTCACAAATGCTTAACACACTGCCCCTGAGATAAGCCTGTATGCTTGTGCCAAGCTATCAAGGGGGTGAGCCGGGGTTATTGAGGAGTGTAATCCCCTTATCCTGACTTAGAAGTAAGGGTCCCTATTTGGACAAAGGTGAATACCATTGCCAACTAGAGACTCCTAGATCTAACAGCTACTCACAACTGGTCTCAAGAAATGCCACGTGCAAATGCTCATTTTTTTATCTGTCTGCATCAGAAGTGTCTTTGGCCATGCCGGTGACGTCGGGTGACTCTGGTCAGTGGTGACAGAGATAGTGTCACTCATAATTACACTGAAAATATGAAAATGTCACACATAGTAACCTGAAACCTTTGTAGCTGTGTATGGATAGTCTTTTAAAAGCAAAAAACAGATATGGCACTTGTTTACATGAAGACGGAAGAAAGCCGGCTTGCTCTCAGGTACTTACTTCTACATAGGAGCACTGGCGCTGCTGCAACAGGCGGACGCCCTGCATGGCCAGCCTGCAACTGTAGTGTAGTTCCTATATTCCCAATGGGCTCTGCGCATTGGAATTGTATATCCTATAGGTGTGACGTAGGGCTTAGGTCAGTAAGTCTCTATCGAATATACTAAACTTAATAGTGAGTGCCAGCTAGCTCAGAGGTCACTAGAAACTTTCTCGAATTCACAAGAAGGGATTAGTTTCTGACAACCGCATAAACATGACAACTTTGTTTCTCTAGTACTAGAACAAATATCTTCAGAGTTGTGGAAACAGTAGATAAGTATTTCACTCAGTCAATTGTGCATGTTTAGTTTCTACAGAGTTGCAGAGAAATAGTGAGACAGGCGTTTTCAATAAAAGGTTTCTTGAACAGTCTTCTTTCTCATGCAAGAGAGGTGAACTGCTACAATAGTTAGGCAGACTGCAAAGTATAATTGTCACAGCGTAAACAGTAATATGAAATAATACTGTAAGAGCATTGTATGTTTTCTAAGCCATATAAAAATACATACATCCGACAGCTCCGGCACTTCCTGAACGTTCTTAGACGCTAACGCAAGGACAGGCCTGGGAGGCTCACGGCAGTCCTCAGCTCGCAGCGGAGGCAGTGGTTCAGTGGTTCTGTAGCCCAGCTCATCGGCGGTGCATCGGCCACGGCTTGCTGTACCCGCTCCTCGTCCCCCTGCCTCCACTCTCACCCAGCCCGCAATTATTAGGAGACCCGTCGAGAATGGCCCGTAGGGGCCCGCAACGAGCACCAGCACAAAGCGAGCACCGACCCTCTCTGAATCTGCCCGCCTGCCTGCCTGCCTAAAGAAGCCTGTATCTCTTGCACCCAAAAGGACACCAAAAGGACACCAGTGTCGACCCCTACCCATGGAGAGATGAGCAAACCGGCAGGGGGCCTTTGCAGCACAGAGGGTGACCAGCGGGGGGCGAGGAGGGTGCAGCTCATAAGGGATCCAACAAGTGGGCCACCAATTCACAAGAGCAGCAAAAGCAGTGATGGGGGGGGGGCCAGGAGCATCGTGTGAAGGTCCTCAGCCCTTGCCCTCCCAAACCCTCATATCAAATACAAATAAAAATTAAAAAGGATTACTACAGGACGCTACTAAGACCCCCAGTTTAACCAGGAAATACACTGTTCACGGGGGGCCTCCGGACTATTTAAGAGACAACCAGGAATACTTATTCAACAACCAAGGACAGTCAAGAGCCTCTCCTTAACAAACAGACCATGAGATCAGGGAAGCTTTGAGGCACTGAAGAAAAACCCCAGGGGAGGATAAAAAAAGGGAGAGGGAGCCCACCGAGCATAAACAAAGATGTAGATGAAGGAATGGTCACGGGTAGGGGCATGGGCAGGGGCCTCCAAAGGTCAACATCTCTGAAAGAGTCAGACAACGGGCTAGACAATGGGCTAGACCTACACACAGATCTTTCAACGCCCTTTGACGGTTTAAAACAAGGGTCACGGAGCCCCGCTCCAGCCCCCATTGTTGCAAAGGATACCTACAGGGACAACGTAGAAAGCAGACCAGGAGATCTTAACAAAGGAGGAACAGACAATGACACAATAGCCTCCATGACCCACAATGCGCCAGGCCCAGGCTTTAAAGACAGCAAACGGGTGCTAATCTCTGACTTTGTTAAAGTATGCCATAGACTTTCTACAGATAGCAGCAAGGAGGACACAGAAAACGACAGGTCCAATGCTATTGTTGAAAAACATAAGGTTTCAAAGGATACCATGTATAACAGCAACAAATCAACACCCTTATATAAATTAAGGAGTAAAAGCGACCCTAGTAGCGCCCTCAAAATAAAAACAATTGGGAACCCAGTGGGTGTGGTTTCCGGCCTTCCTGGGTCAGATGACCAAAGCAGGTCACAACCAGTCAAAGGATTAGACTCACCCTTAGCCCAACTACCTTCTCAGGCTCAACAAGGAATTCATCACAAAATGGTTTGTGCCCTCGTCCACCAGGATCCCGACATAAGCAGCGATCTTGTTCTCTCGCAGCATAGCCACTGGACAGCCCAGAAAAAGACAACTAATGAAGCAGAAGGATGCATTCTGCACAATCAAAGCCTCCATCAAGAACCAAGCGCATTTACAATGGTTCATTTCCCCAGTCTAATGAGAGGACAACTTTCACCGGAACGAGACAACATGGCGGAAAACCATAGCACTCTTCTTTTAGGGTTAGAAATCGATGACATCAAAAGTTCAAAGTCACAAGAAGGAAAAGGAACAGTAGACCTCAAACAAAGCAGGAGCCAACCTCTACAAATAAATGAGCTAAGTTCAGGAAAGGAAGAAACAAAACACAAAACACAACACCCCAGAGGAGCGAACAACTGCATGAGCACAATACCTACACAGAACTCCCTAAGCATCTTGAATACTCACCCCTTCTAACCCAAATACAGGGGGAAACACCGAAAAGTACACCTACGGCCACTATATGGCCGCAACTATTAAACACCATGGAAACCAAGGCAGAGCAATGTCCTACCATGCCGACAAAATAGACACGCAAGTCGATCTGCTTAACATTTTGGCTATTCACGTGCAGGGGATAGAAGCAAACTTACAGGACCTCAACACCATGATAAAAAAAGGTGCAACTCGACAAGGACAATATTTTCCACACTTGCCATTGTCCCCAAATAATTGACAAATTGGCAACTGTACCTATGTTGATGTCACAGATATTGGGGGTTGTTAAGGAATTGCCTAAAGAGATCAGCACAACCACGAGCCTGGAAAGAGTTGAACACGACGGCCAGGAGGGAAGTGGCAGGGAAAACGGTGGAAGGAGCAATAATGAGAGCCTAGAAGTGCTAGAACAGCTAAGCTCTCCCACTCCAGACGACACCAAGACGTCAGCAATCTTAGACGAACAAGCTCAGTCTGACGCTGGAGAGGATGCACCATATAACCTGGATACACTAACAAAAGGTCAAACAAGCCCTAAACAAATGAAGCTTGCAACCTCCCTTACAAAGAGAGAAAGGAAGCGCTTGAGAAAAGCAAGAAAAACCAAACCAAACATTTGAGGGCCGCCGGAAATACATCCTCAGAAAGCCAACTTTGATTCTAATGACATCAACGAAAAGACGCGGACTGAGGGAGACCCCTCTAAAAAGCCGGCGCTTGAGTCAATTCCAATTGTCAACTCCTTACTAAAGGAGCCCACTACTCCACTCGGCCCAACCGAACGATCTAGCCAAAGTCAGCAAGCAAGGAAAGTTTTCAGTATATTTAATATCCGGGTAGGGAAAGAAGAATCTAAACCATCGAGCCCAGGAATTCCAAAACACACAGACACAGTGCATGACAATAAAGCAAATATTAGTTTTTCTACCACACAAGCGACCTCCAACAGCAGCCAAGATGATTCAGACAAACATATGAAGCCCAACGGAAGAAAGAATCGGGCACCGCCGTCGGGAGAAACACAAGTTCTACCAGCCGCGAACGCCACCATTCTTGAAAGAAATTGTTCTCAACATCAACTCAAATCTGCCCCACTTCACCCGGATGTTAGTCGGGCAGACACAGCCACTTCAGGTAACGGAGGAAACAAAAGATACACAGACCCAATCCGATTCATACCTAGTAATAAAGTTGAACTAATTCCGCAATACAGCTCGAGAGGGCCACATGACATCTTGAACAGAAGGTCCATTTTAAAACTTTTAGAAGAATTACCAGGCCTGCGTCATATAAAATCAGTCGATCTGGAATTAATTAAATTTAAACCAAATCCTCACCAACCAGGCCTAGAATCCACGATTATAACATGGACTGAAAACAGCTTCACAGAACAAACTCTGCAGTAGGGAGGAATTCTCCCTATGGGGTATAGAGTTAATAAAGGTGGAGCCTGCCCGATATCCTAGTCTGCTCCAGAAACAAAGCCCGAAACGGAGTCTTCTAAAAAGTGCGAAAGGCCCAGACCAAAGAAGCACCATGGCAGAAGAAGGTCATCTATCTAGGCAAATTACAATCACAGTTGCTCGCCATGAAGAAGTCACACTTGAGAGGCTCCGACAAGCTCCCCTGGTTCTAAAACAGAGGAGCGTAGAATGAACTAACCGAAGACAAACTGCAGAAAAAGAGCAGGGTTGCAAGATCTGCTCTTGGAACACCAATGGATTAAGTTCAAAGCTGGAGGAAGATGATTTCCTTGAGTTCATCACCCAATTTGACATACTTCAGCTTCAGGAAACCGGGCAGACAATTAACTCGCCACTCGTGGGATACAAAGAACACTTCATACCAGCACAAAAGGAGGCACGGCATGGTAGGGCAAAAGGAGGGCTTTCCATTTTCATATCTACTGATTTCCCTTGGAGAGATGCCAGTATTGATCTAGACTCAACATGGATGCAATGCATTAAAATCGAAACCTCTCCCACCATGGACTTACTAATTCTAAATGTATACATGCACCCAGGTGGAAAACACAAAGGGAAAAGAATTGAGCAACTAATAGCTGCAATCAACACACTGAAAACCACCTACCCAAGTGACAACATGATAATAAGGGGTGACTTCAATATGAACCTAATCCAAGGACAGGAGGTAAACTTCGCGACATTCATACAGCCACGACAGGGCAATCAAAGTAGACAAGATGCAATGGGGAAGAAATGTGCAGCAGAATTGGAAGCCCTCTTTCTCCACACGCTAAATGGAAGGGGCCCCTTGGATAGACCAGCAGCCCTAACGAGGGTCACTAGGAATACAGGCTCTACAATAGATTACACATTAGTAGACCCTGATCTATTCTCCTATATTAATGATTTCCATATCCTGGAACGGGTTGAAAGCGACCACTATCCCCAGGTCTTCCCATTATCGATTAATCTAAAAGGGTCGGAGCAGGCGCACCCTCTAACATTGAACACTCAAATTTTTAATTTACAGAGATTAAACTGGAATGAAGACAACATTTCTAATTTAATGGAGACATGTTGGTCATTGCTATCACCATCAGCGGAAGCTCAAGACCCAGCAAAGGCCTGGGAGTCCTTCGTAGCTAACATCAACAAAAAACACCAAAACAAATGCAGAGGACACAAAACAACAAGAAAGTGAGGAGCGAAGTGGTACACGTCAAAAATGCGCTCAATAAAAAAGCGGCTGAATAGATATCTAAAGTCTATTTGAAAAAAGGACCCCCACTTATCGCAACAAACTCTCAAATCAATAGGAAATCTAAAAAAGGAGCTAAAACGTGAAACTATGGCGGCCAAGCAAAAGTATAAGGAATACTTGGAGTCTACCATACTCCATGCCAGCAAGCAGCGGAACTCCAAACAGTTCTGGGCTAAAATAAACCTCATGCTTAATGGCAAACAGCGGCAGTTTAACTCGGACTTGACAGATCAAATATGGTGCGCACACATTGATTCAACATATAATGTCACATTGGACACGCGCATAGATAACACAACTGCGAACCCAATAGAGCTCAATTCAACCCCCAGCTCGAAAACAACCCCAGAAGCTTGGAACCCCAACTTGCAAAAAGATTCATCTCGCACCCACAGTGTGGTACGGGTGGTAGCTCCAGGCCCGGACCCAACACAGTTATTTCAAGTTAAAGAAAGCTGTAAGTGTTCCATTCTGGAGCATACAGGAGAAAAAGGGCAGATTACCCCAAAGCATGTTCTGAGGACTATAAATCACCTGAGAGCGGATGAGGCCCCCGGACCAAATGGCCTACCCAATGCTCTATTTAGGCAAGATCCTACATTTTGGTCCAGGCACTTATCCCCCTTGTTCAGTAACAGCTTAAGCACCGGGAATATTCCTAACTCTTGGAGGGGCAGCATTATACAACCGATTTACAAATCGGGGACTTGCTCAGACCCTAACAACTACAGGTTAATAGCCCTAATGAACGTTGAGGCCAAGATCTACGCATCCAACTTATTGGCAGATCTGGAGATCTGGGTCAGAAGTAAAAACTTGATCCCAATGACGCAAACAGGATTCCGGGCCGGCATGGGTACCCTAACAAATTTATCAGCATTAACTCTTCTAGCTAAGAAAGCAATCGACAAATCTAAGATTCTATACACATGCTTTCTCGACCTCAAAGCCGCCTTTGATAAAGTGCCAAGACCTAAATTATGGGCAAAAATTAAAGCCTGGGGTGTCCCTCCCAAATTATTGGGAGCAATCATCAATTTTATATTCCCATACTGGGGTCCAAATAAAACAAGCATTGGCATTGCCAATAGGTCTCGCTTTTGGGCCCTTATAAGTAGTTATGCAGCATAATTTCCTTGTTGCAACAACATAAAATGTCGCATGCATAAACACTTAGATGGTCCCAAAAGCGAGCCCTATTGGCTATTTGCAATGCAATAAGTCTTGCATTTAGGCAACTTTAAGCTGTTGGCATAGTAAATGACAATGCCTTTTCAATTTATTGTAAAAGTAAAATTTTTTGAAAGTTATTGTCATTTACAATGCCATTATGTTCAATTTAAGTAAATGGGAGACCTATAGCATTGCAAATGATTGTTATTTATGATGTGTAGCCTGGCGTTGCGTGTGTGAGTGGCGATGCGTGTGTGAATGGCGTTGCGTGTGTGAGTGGCGTTGCGTGTGTGAGTGGCGTTGCGTGTGAGTGGCGTTGCGTGTGTGAGTGGTGTTGCGTGTGTGAGTGGCGTTGCGTGTGTGAGTGGCGTTGCATGTGTGAGTGGCGTTGCGTGTGTGAGTGGCGTTGCGTGTGTGAGTGGCATTGCGTGTGTGAGTGGCGTTGCGTGTCTGAGTGGCGTTGCGTGTGTGAGTGGCATTGCGTGTGAGTGGCGTTGCGTGTGTGGCGTTGCGTGTGTGGCATTGCGTGTGTGAGTGGCGTTGCGTGTGTGAGTGGCGTTGCGTGTGTGAGTGGCGTTGCGTGTGTGAGTGGCGTTGCGTGTGTGAGTGGCGTTGCGTGTGTGAGTGGCGTTGCGTGTGTGGCGTTGCGTGAGTGGCGTTGCGTGTGTGAGTGGCATTGCGTGTGTGAGTGGCATTGCGTGTGTGAGTGGCGTTGCGTGTGTGAGTGGCGTTGCGTGTGTGAGTGGCGTTGCGTGTGTGAGTGGCGTTGCGTGTGTGGCGTTGCGTGAGTGGCGTTGCGTGTGTGAGTGGCATTGCGTGTGTGAGTGGCATTGCGTGTGTGAGTGGCGTTGCGTGTGTGAGTGGCGTTGCGTGTGTGAGTGGCGTTGTGTGTGTGAGTGGCGTTGCGTGTGTGAGTGGCGTTGCGTGTGTGAGTGGCGTTGCGTGTGTGAGTGGCGTTGCGTGGATGAGTGGCGTTGCGTGGGTGAGTTGTGTTGCGTGTGTGAGTGGCGTTGCGTGTGTGAGTGGCGTTGCGTGGATGAGTGGGGTTGGGTGGATGAGTGGGGTTGCGTGGATGAGTGGGGTTGTGTGGATGAGTTGCGTTGCGTGTGTGAGTGGTGTTGCTTGGGTGAGTGGCGTTGCGTGGGTGAGTGTGGTGTTGCGTGGATGATAGTGGGCTTGCGTGGGTGTGAGTGGCGTTGCGTGTCTGTAAGTGTTGCTGTGTGGGTGAAAGTGGCACAGAGCCTTTGATGTGGCCTGGCGCAGGAGAAATGCTGCTGCTGCTAATTAAATACAAGAGCGGCCGGGAAGCGGCCGGGAAACACAAGTACGGCCGGCCACATAATTAGGGGAGGAGAAGCCGCACAGCACACGCTGGGAGAAGCCCTTTGATGTGCTGTGCGGCCGCGATGCGCGCTCTGTGCTGGGGGAGGGGGGAGGGCCATTAGCCTGAACTCGCGGCAAGATCAAACGAAGGGTGGGAGGGACATTGAGGAACAGATGGCCATGAAAGTGTATGGGCCAAAAGCGCGTGCCTGTGGCCACGTGCACTCGAAGAAAACGCCACGAAAAAATGCGGTGGTTTGACAATCAGTTCGAGCACTTGAATTCTCGCCATTTCCCATTCCTTCGGAATGGTAAAGGCGAGACCTAAAAAGGGGACGGTCGGGTGCCTAACAAAGAAATTTCCAACATTTAACGGGCTAAGCAAGGATGTGTGTTGGCTCCCAGCCTATTTAACATCTACACGGCCGACCTAGAGCTCGAACTACGCACAGTCCAGGGCGATCCACCGAAACTGGGACAAACACCCATAGCGAGTCTGCATTACGCGGACGATATTGTGCTTCTTTCACAAACCCCACTCAGTCTACAACGGCTAATCTTTCAACTGGTGTTGTACATCTCTAATGCACAATTAATAATAAATGTTAAAAAATCTAATGTCCTATGTTTCTCCAGCTCGCGCAAAAAACGACCAAAATTTGTTTGGAGGATAAATTCTTGCATTCTAACCCAGGTGGATGAATACAAATATTTGGGCATCCTATTAGACCGCCAATTAAAGTACAAACACCATTTAGACCATGGGAACTCAAAAGCAAAACAACTTCAATTTGCCTTCAGAACTATACAAAAAAAACTGAGCGGAAGCTCAACTGGTTATTTGCTAAAGGTCATAGCAGCAAAATTCTTGCCTTCAATCACGTATGGCTCTGAAATGATGGCCACCAAGGACTCTACTTTGCTAAACCTTGCCCAATCAAGATTGTTTAAAACACTTTTTTCAATTCCGCAACATATTTCCCAAGCACAAATACGCCTGGAATATGGTTTAACAAATCGTATTCCGGCTAGACAAGGGGTCTTGGCCAAATATTACTGGTGCATGAGGGATGCTGAAGAGAACATGCTTGCCCATCTCTGTTGGGAAGAGGTCGAAAAACAGGCGAGGCAGACCAATTCCACGTGCAAGTCTCTTAGGCAAGCGCTTCTATCGCTAAATCTGGAAGACGCTTGGCATTCACCAATGACATATACTGCTTTTAAACGAATCTCACAAAGTCGTCAAACAAACATCGCTGCAAATAGACAAAGGATTAGTGGCTGGCAAAAGCCATGCCTGGTTCGTGATGCCAACTTACAACCAACTGAAACAAACCTATTTACAAGAATGTTTCAGGGACCACTACAAGAGGAAACTAAGTCTATTGAGGTCGGGGTGGTTCCCGAGCAAGACCTTACCCCCACTTGGCTACGGACCTGGCCAACTTTGGATTGTCAGCTCTGTAACAAGGGAGCAGAGTCATTACTGCATCTAATATGTATTTGCCCGGCCTTACAAAATCCAAGAAAGATCCTCCTGAAGCCACTCTTAAGAGAATTACAAGTCAGGACCTGCAGGACGGTTGTGATAAAATGCCTCAGCAGGACCTCAATACAACTTTCCTGTAAAACCGTAAAATTCCAGGCATTTGCTGCTCAAGAGATTGAAAAAAAGATGGCAGCAAAAGAGGAACTGGGACTTATGGACTCCCCGTAGCTGGACACAGATCCTCCCTTATTCTCCTTACAGTCACTTTTCTCCCCCTCAACTTTTCTGTTATTTTTATATACGGCAAACATTTTTTAGATAAGAGGGGACAGTTACATCTAATCAAATATAAGCCCCTATTTGTGCAGCACCCCGTGTTATAACAGTCACTTGTAGGCCCCTACACCTCAACGAGAGGGCGACTGCCTTACAAAAGTCCTACCCCTGTTTCTTTTTACTTTTGAACATGTAAAAACTCTCTCCCCGTTTTTACATATTGTTATATTTGTGCAAAATCGCTCAGGACATGGGGGCTAGTGCTGTTTTATGTTGTTCTATGCTGATTTAAAGATGCTGTTTTATGTTGTTTTATTCTGATTCAAAGATGCTAATGTATTATATGGTGGTAAGTCCCACCCTTTTATGATTTTAACAAATCAAATAAAGTATTCTACTCATACATAAATACACAGGCTAAATTACTCAACTGGTGCTTCTAAAATACGCCTACCCCAATGTACCTAACCTAAGTTAGTACGAGGGAGGAAGTAAGTTTGGTCTTCTGCATAGGTTTAGTTTTTGCCAAGAATCTACCAAAGGTTTCTCTAGGTTCTAATCAGCTCCATACCTTTGAATGAAGGCGGCCTGGTATCTCTGTTCCGGGACTCGATTTCTCAACACTCCGCAAGGAACACTGGAGCAGGATTTCTCAGCAGAGGAAGGCAGCTTCCTGATCAGTGCGTCAGCTGGAGAGTCGGCTTACTTTGGGACTTGCTGTAGCGAGCTGCGTCAGGCAAGTAGGTCATCAAACTGCTCAGAACCACCGTACTTTGCTATAACAAGTGAAGGTATATTTATACCTTGAAGGTGTTCAGGAATGCCATCGTTGACGTAAAGTCAGGTATATGAACATCATAAATGAACCCCTGGGGAATAGTTGTTCATTGTAAAACGGAGTTCTTGGAGAAATCAACATTTAAGCAAGGGGAAGTCCCTAACGGCTTAAGCTGGTATTCCAAGAAATCGTTGATGTTGGGTGAACGGATGGAAGTAGCCATGCCTGTATTTGGGTAGCATGGGCTATGCCTAAATAAGTGCTTGATATCTATGCCTATATAAGGGCAATGTGGATTGTACCTATATAAGGGCATGAGTTGGGAAAATCCATTCGGAATCTAAAACGATATACAACACAACAACTCGTCGTGGACTCCCAGGCCTGTGGTGCAACCAACATCACCCCTGCATGAATTATGGTCATGTGCCACTGTACACATACTGATTGTGACAATACTCACTTTAACACAACCTGAAGGGGGAGAGGTGGCATACTGTTATTTTTATTGTTAGTTTATATTTGTCAAGCGCTAATCACCATAAGTCTCGAAGCGCTGGTAGCGTGGACCGAGGTCCATTGGTCCCAAGTGTAATCAGCGCACTAAATGGATTTAGCCGAATACCTCAGTAAACAGGATGGTTTTAAGTTTTTTTCTAAATGGCAGTAACACAATTTCCATTCATATATTATCTGGAGGTCTATTCCAGACCTGGGAAATTACGAGAAAGCCCGTCCTCCCATGGTGGTTTTATTAAAGCGCGGGCAGGCCAGCAAGCTGGCTTCCGATGACCGGAGGTGCCTAATAGGCACATAGGTCTTCAGGCAGTCTGTGATATATTTCGGTGCCATTCCATATTTGGCTTTGTGCACAGTGCATAGACTCTTGACCCTGATCCTCTGCCCAATAGGGAGCCAGTGCAACTGTTTCAGCAGGGGGGTGGCATGTGTTCTTCTTGGAGAATTAAAAATCAGCCTTGCTGTATCATTTGAAACTACCTGGAGTTTCCCCAGGAGTTTTTCAGGGAGCCCTATGTATAATGCGTTACCATAGTCCAAGAGTGACAGTATTAGGGCTGTCACAACGGTAGGCATGGTAGAAAATGACTGCAGGGTACCAAGCTTTCAGAGTTGCCAGAGCAGACTTGTGCAGCTCCCCACTACCACCGACACCTGATTGTTTAGGGTAAGTTTGGTATCTAATTTGACCAGGGTGAGGCCTCTGTGGTTAAAGCCAACACCTCTGTCTTATCAGGATTCACATTTAGTGAGTTTGAGGTCATCCAATTCATGGTGAACCGTAGTATGTTCTGGACATTGAGCTGAGCTTGGGGACAGTTATTGACTAGAACTATTAGCTGGGTGTCGTCAGCATAGTTGAACATCTTGCAGTCTAGTTTTGCCAGTGATTCGACCAGCGGCAGAGGATAAATATTAAATAGCAGGGGGGATAGCGCTGAGCCTTGTGGACCCCCCAGGGTAGGACACCCTGCCTAGACCTACAGTCCCCAAGTTGGGATATTTGAGACCGGTTTTCCATAAAGAAAGTAATCCATTGAAGCACCCTCCCACCGACTCCGAGCCGCCGGACACAGGCCAGCAGCTGTGCATGGTCCACCGTGTCAGACGCGGCGAGAGGTATAGTAGGATCAGTGCTGAGGGAATCTTCTTGTCAGCTGCTTGCCTCAATTTATCCAGCACTGAGAGCATCACCAGCTCAGTGCTGTTGTGGGCCCTGAAGGCTGCTTGTCGTGTATGTAGCAACTGATGTTCTTCCAGAAAGTTCAAGACACCTCCCCACAATTTATGAATGCAACACACACAAAGGAGTGGGAAAGTGGAGAATAAAAGGTGGCCCATGCTCAGTGAGGAAAAACTGCCCTCACTCACAAAATTGTGACATGCTTCATCATTGGGCTTGCTTACTAACACCCCTGCACAGACCAATGCCTGGGGTAGAGCAAAGGGGATGGGAAAACAATACAAACAATGAAAATTTGGAATCACCGAAGAAAGGTGCAGCTAGTGAAAGTTAAAACTGGCTTGGATGTGTACCCACTCAAAACTTTATTCCTTGGTCATCTGGCTAGATTTTAATATGTGAAGGATGATGGTGACAGGAGAAGATTAAGATTCCTTCACCCCTCCTTACTGCCAAGGCGTCAACATGTTTCTGCCGTTTAAATCGTGCCCACAGTGTCGGGTCACTTCGGAATTCATCAGGACCCTCCGGATCCCGAGACGTAGTACCCTCTGATCCTGCCTCAGGTATCTATGGAATGCATTTCTTCCAACATGGGGTTCCCCATTTCACGCATACTTCATAATCTGTTGGGAATAGCACACGGAGGGGAGAAAATTGTTACTAGATTGCCATTTGATCCTCCACAAAGTATCAGGGAGTGGAAAATCCAAACCTCTGGGTGCTTCTTCCCTTTTTGCACCACGTAGCACAGTGCAAACACGCGCAGCTTAGTGGTCATTTTTTGCTTACTCGCGGTCCTCAACATCAAGTTGGCGATCGCGAGCAACAAAATGACATCCTGGCGAGACTTTTTCCTCGTTTGCAATCAGCAACATCAAGTTGACGATCGCAAGCGTGGAAAATAAACCTCTCGGCGAGATTCTCAATGCGGGGAAGTCAGGTTTCTCATTGTGAGTGGTCGTGTATGCTCGCGACCGCTCGCGATGAGAAACTACCAGTCCGCGTTGAGAAAGCTGCAGCTCGAGCGGCAGAAAACTACAGCTCGCTCTGTGCAAGATGCGGTTTTCAATTACTGCACAGTGCCAGATGCTTGTCCGCACTGTGCAATCATTGAAAATGGCATATTGCACAGTGCGAACAGGGTACTACGCAGCTCGCGCAGTGCAAAGTGCACTTTGCGTAGCTACGCATAGCGCTACTTCGCGAACTACGCCCAGGGTTAATAAATAGGCATGCTTATTTGATATCTATAATTGGGCAAAATCAATAAATCTGGAAGCAACTCATAGTGCCATTTCACACAGTCGATGTGTCATGACGCTAAACAAATACCTGGATTCGAGTGGAAATGCTCCAGTTCACAATATAAATGCTTATACCACCACACATAATAAAAATTAAAGTAAGCAATCACTTTGTCGGTGTAACTGCCCACCCAGTATAAATCAGGAAAATCAATCAATTCGGAGGCAACTCAAAGTGACATTTCACACAGTTGTAAGAGTCATGACCACTGAAAGAATGCCTGGATTACAGTGAAAATGCTCCAGTTCATGATATACATGTGTATACCACCACACATAGTCATAATTAAAGTAAGCGATCACGTATTTACTTTGTTGGTATAACTGCACACCCAGTACCGTAATCTATGTCCACATCTTGTAGATGTTCCGTCCCACGGAACCCACCCATAGCTCCTTACTTCGTCAAGGTGAGTACACTTCCTGGACAGTCTCCAACTCTTGCCATGTAGGCGGCAAGTTGCTGTCCTCCTCCTACCCTAAGGTGGGAAAAGTTCCGGCAATGTGGGGAATGTAGGAGTCGCATGATCTTGACGTTTACGGTGTCATGCGTCCGATCTTCAGATCTGTACTGTGATTTTTTGATAGGTTATTGGGAAGATAACTTTATTGAAAGCTTGTCCATATATATATGCCCCTCAGCTTGTTGCCGATGAATTATGATCGGCTGGAAGCGTAAATGTAATATACAGATTCCCTTCGGAAGGAATGTTGTTTCTGGCTTGGGGTCACCCATCGTAATGTTGTAAATTATAAGAACAGTACCTGATGTGTAATTGAGTTTATTAGTTGAACTGACAAGGGGATAATTCCTATACATGTTGAAACCGATACAATACACAGATAATGTTAAATGTAGGGAACCTTCTTACACCTAAGGTTCTCATTAACTTGTATCTCTTCTACGTTTTCCTTCATCAAGTTTTTTCTATGGCCACCTAGCATGTTCAGTTGTTTGTATTTCTCATATTTTATTTAGTTTTATTCACACATAGATGCTCATGGGGCAAGGGGGCCACTAATCAAAACTGGAGTCTATATAGTGGTCAACTTTATATATTCAGGGTGTTCCAAGGAATATCATCAGTCAATCCCAACACGTGGCTTTTTAGTCTGTACACCCACTTCTGTTCCCCCATTAGGAGTCATCTCTTTTTATCTCTTGTACATGGTCTGATTCTGGGCTAGTCCAGCACCAATCAGGATAGGTCATTTACTGTGTGGTGTTCCTCTAGGTAGTGTGTAGTAAAGTTTGTATTGGATTTCTGGCATCTAATGGTACTTCTGTGTTCTTACACCTAAGGTTCGCATTAACTCGTGTCTCTCCTACGTTTTCATTCATCAAGTTTTTTCTTTAGCCACACAGCATGTTCAGTTGTTTGTATTTCTCATATTTGATTTAGTTTTATTTCCAGATAGATGCTCATGGGGCAAAGGGGCATCATGGAACACAAGAGTGTTTGTAAGCAAGCCCAATGAGGAGGCATGTCACTGTTTTGTGAGTGAGGGCACTTTTTTCTCACTGAGCGCGTGCCAACTTTTATTATCCACTTTCCTACTCCTTTGTGTGTGTTGCGGGAACAGTATTCACTCTGGCAGGGGGGCAGGCTACTGACTCAGACTGGCATCAACTTTTTTGCTGGCGCTGTTGGGCTTCAGCCTGTGTGTGACATGGTAACTCACGGAATCCATACCTCTGGGCTAGTGAGCATATGGCAATTCTGACCAGCTTCACCAAAATGGCAAGTCAGGCGTGGCCAACTCTGTTTCCGGGAATCGAACCTCATCCACAATGCTGTGGTGTGAGCGGCGAAGAGGACCTGCACTAACATTAATTAGCCCAATGCACTGACAAGTGTCAGTGAACAATTCCTGAAATGCCACACACTTGCACCACTGCGGTTAGAGGGGGACGGCAGCACTGCAGGACTGATCCCGTGACTCACCCCCACCACCCACTTTTTAAAATGTCTCAAGGCTTCACAATGATATTTTAGGTATCTAAGTAGCCAGGTGATGGGGCATCGTATTGGCCTGTGGTTTGTCCAGTCCAATACATAGTAGAGAGCTGCGAGGAGCAGATCATGAGGACGCCCCTGAAACCTAACGGGAACAGCGCGCAACATGCATTGCCACTCAGCCATGGTGCATTATAGCAGCTGAGGAGGCGCTATAATGAGTTACTTCACATTTCAGTGTGGTGATGCGGACCAACACACTAAAATGCATTAGTCTAACGCCTGATGCTTGGTATGCGGCTGGGCTGGCCATACTCATCCAACTAAACTGAGGTCGTGCCCCGTGGCGCGCCGGCTCATGTGGCAGTCAGAATCACAGCTGTAATGAAAGATTTTTATTTTGCTAGTGAGTGTGTTTTGAAATACACTGCCTGCCAGGCTTTGACCTAGAATCTGTTAGCTGACTATAATTATGAAGGGTGAGGCAGCGGAAATCTGTGTCGGGCCGCTCACATTCTACAAGACTGGACCCGGGTCCAGCGTGAGACAGAGAAATCCGCCTGGCCAGTGATGTTCCTCCTTTGCCTCGATTGATTGCCAGCAAAAAGCCTAGGGCCCAGTGGGTGTCCTAAGGCTGGTGAAAGCTGGAATTACTAATTGCTTTTCTGCGGGTGTAACATTGTTCTGAGCTCCCTGTCTTTTTGTGCCCGTAGAACACCGGCCCGTCCTCCCAACAGATATCTGAAGCTGTGCCAACATGTCCCTAGTTCAATTTCCTGCCTGCCCGAGCCCCTGGAATTGTTGCTTTCGCCTTGCTCCCGCCTTCCCGCGTTCGTGTGCAATCCTGACGGACCGCCGTATAGCTGTCATTCCGTTTCTTCTCCCCCGCCCCTCTGGTCATCCGGAACAGCCATCTTTCAGCCTTATCTTCTACGCAGAGGGAGGCAGCTGGATACAGTTTTTGTTTACTCACGAAAATAAGTATCCTTAAAGAGTACTAACTCTTCGATCGTGGGAGTCTCCCTAAACCAGCGGGAAAGCTACCTAGCCTGTTCTGGCATATTTAGCCTCCACTTCAGGGACTTGGCTGTGTGATTCTAGAAACTGACGCTTTCTGCCACTAAAACAAGGTATCGCTCCCTCCATTATCCCAGGAAGGGTTCATTCTTGTTTTCTCCCGTCGAGTTCGATCTGCACACTTATGTCAGGATTCACGTGATACCTTACCCATAGTGTGCCCTGATGTAGGTGTGGCTTAAACATTGTCCTAACACTGAAACGCGCGTTGGCGCTTGATTGTCCCACCTTTGCTACCTTTGGTCTCTACTGTGTATGAGACCCTGTGGGACCCAAGCCATCAACATCAGCTGGCAAATTGTCTTCGTGCTGTTGGATATATGTATGAACGAACGTGACGTATGGATGTGCGGATGTGAATGTTTGAAGGGCTGTGTGGGACCAGTTTTGAATGAGTTGCTTATTTATTATGTTAGTCCATAAGATGTGTCTGTTTGCGATTTTTCTATTGATTGATTCCTAAAGAACTATATATATATATACAATAAAAATGAAACTATTTTTCTAATTATGTTTGTTTGATATTATGTTGCTTATTGGTTGGGTGGGCTTTTGACTGATTCCTCAAGCAGGGACTCTTTATGAGCCCATATATGTATCATACATAGGCAGAAACCCTGTGTTTTTGGTTGGCTATCGCCTGGCAACACTAGTACTTTGAAGCTGGTGACATCCACCAGTTCAGAGAGCTCCTCTCTCGTCCAGCGTGCCTCCTGATTCGAGACATAAATCACAGCGTTCCGCATATATCCTTATGAATTACACCATTTGTGCTGCATGTTTAATTCAGAAATAGACAAACACATTTAGCTCCATCAGTCGATATCACAGAAATAGCTTTACACCATGGCATGCATGGTGAAAATTAATGGTGAAACCATAGTTGGCCTAACGGCTAGGGCGGTCAACCTCAAATCTGGGGAACCGGGTTCTGGTCTCGGCAATGACACTGAAAGTCCTGTGATTCTGGGCAAATCACTTAATCTCCCCGTGCCTAACAAAATGATGAATGTGTCCTCATGTAACGCAACTGGTGCTATGTAAAGCGCTCTGATACCCGATACCGGGTCAAGTTTGCGCTATATAAAACTCAGTAAAAAAAGGAAAAACCGCTATTGCTTATAAATGGTTTCAGGAGTGTTTTAAATATTTTAACTGGTTGCAGCAGTTAACAGTAGTGTTGTGCCTCTGACTTTACGAGGGCACTAGGTTGGTGCTATTCCATATCTGGTGCTTTGCAGCACTTAACGTTTCAATTTCTTGTTGTTCAGATTGGTGTAGTTTCTGATATTTATATGCTTTCCTCTTCTTCTTTGCTTAATTATGCTGGCCAGAAAGTGTCACTCATAGTCATTGAAATGTGACTCATAGCAATCTGAAACCTTGGCAGCTATGATAAGAAATAACCCAAAAACACAGAAAGCTTAGAAAAAAATCTGTTATTTAAATTTTCACTTTGGCATATGACTTATGCCACACTATATTTGGTCTGGTGTATGAAATCCATGGTATTTTTCTCTATTTACTTTGCTATGTACCATGCTGTTCATTTGAAAAAAAAACAGATAAATAATAAGTTTCAAAAAAATAAAAAGTAAAACTTAATAAGCTGACCAGTTTAATTGCATCACTAACGCGTATTCTCATATATTCAATGAAATATAAACTGTCACTTCCACTTGACAATTTCTGTAAATAGTCTTTAGTACTCTGCATCAGTGTTTTGTAGATGGTCATATGAAGACAAGTTGTAATTACTTTTTTACAGCAGCAACCAAGGGTGAGACCCTGTACGAGCACTCTGTGTATCTTAAAAGCATTCAATTCTGTAACTTCTAAAAACCCAGATATTTCCTGCCACATAACTCGTTTGTGTAAATTCACTCGGGACTGGATGTGATGGTTCTTTAAGTGCCCAGCAGAGGGCGCGCCTCGCCTGCTGATGAAATCCCCTGAGCACATTGTATGAAAGGGAGAAGGGTTTCCTGTTCCAGGTCAGCAGTGGCAGAGACAGTACAAGCAGCAGATGTTGACGTCATTTCCTGCCTCTCCCTCTGTGTCCAGCCTGCTGCAGAGGAGGAAGGACGCCCTGTCTGTCTGTGCAGTTATCTTCATCTTCAGACCCTCACAGCCCCCCCCCCACCACCTCTACCAGACCCCAAATCTGCACCTGCCCCACCCCAGCCATAGGAGGAGGAGAGAGCATGGAAATGTCTGCACAGGTTTCTGCTCAGGTAGGAGATTGACAGCAACTTCTGCTGTGTTTGTAGAAATGGACTGAATGATCCTGAAAGAACTCTCTGCCAGGAGCCAGGTTTTTCTCTCCAGGGACCTCTGGGGGCCTTTCCGTCCGGCCCTGGGTGTGTTGGTGGTCATCATTTGTTTTAAAGAAAGGATCTGTGCACTGCATTGCCATAGCTGCCAAGGATTCAGATGACTATGTGTGACATTTTCATAATCACAGTGTAATTATGAGTGACATTTCAATGACTATGAGTGACACTTTCTCATGAGCAAATTAAACATATAGGAAAACATATAAATAATAGAATTTACTTCCATTTTAGCAGCAAGAAACTCTAAGAATTCATTGAAGACACAACATTCATCTCAAATTATTTCATACATTCATTCACTCTTTGTAGATGGAACAAGTTAACCTACACCACTGCACGCATTACTTTTTTGTGCGTTTCAAATGAGTGAAATATAAATTAGGAAAACTATGCCTCGGACTCATTTTGGTGTAAACTAATTGGAATTGCGGCCTTCTACTATTAAAACATATGCCAGCGGCGGTTAGAGTGAACTTCAGTACAGAGTCAGAGACTTGGGGCCCGATGTAGGTAATCCCAGATTACCGATTCTGAAATACCGAATCATACTGATTCGGTATTTCAGAACTGGCAATTGGGATGTAGGTAATTTTACAGAATTAATTACTGAATCGTTATGATTCGGTAATTAATGAATCGGTATTTACAGATTCTGTAATTGGCATTGATTCCTATGGGCCTTAAGGCCCATAGGAATCAATGTCTATTACTGAATCGGTAAATACCGATTCGGTACCGAATTTGCAAGGGGGACAGGGTTTCCCTTTGACACCCTGTTGCACCCCTGATTCTGGCTTGTGTGCCACATGGGACAGGTGTACATGCACAGATGTGCATGTACACAGGAATTCGTTATTTACCATGACATAGTATGTCATGGTAAATAATGAATTCTTAAGGGCCGGTGGCACTGTTTTCAGTGCCACCTACAACACAAATGTGAGATTCGGTATATTTACCGATTCGGTAATTTACAGAATCTGTAAATTTACCGATTCTGTTCATTTACCGAATCGGTAAATTTAAGGCCCCCTACATCTCAATCACCAAATACCGGTCGGTAACGGCCGAAATCGGCCGTTACCGACCGGTATTTGGTGACCTACATCTGGCCCTTAGTGCGCGACTCCCCAGGCTGCCAGTTCACAAGTGCCTGTGGAGTGTGTCTGCCCATCGGAGCGCTTCACTTGTGGAGTTGCAGTGGCGCTTGTGTTGAGGCCCCAGCTCAGGGCTGCTGTAAGTCCACCTGCATGAGAGTCTGCTGGCTGCAGACATGAAGTTATCCAAGTTGTCACTCTGATATCTGGCGCTAGGAGCAGAAGACCGACTGCTCTCTTGACCTGACCATGGCAGGATCGAGCACATCAGTAAAGAGTACATTCACTGCTGCTGCCTGCTGTGAAGCTAGTGGGCTTTTGGTGAGGGTCTGGAATGTCTGCCTCGTGGCAATCCTAAATAATCGCGCAGCATAGTCACAGGACAGGCACGCCTTGCCAGAACATATCAACAGGCAGGCCTGATTTTGGGTGAGCAAGTGAAGAAAGGAAGTGAGCTCCCTGTGGGTGTGCCCTTGCACCCCCCATTAATGGGTTAAAAACAGAGTGAATGAGTTCTTGCAGAGAGACTGAAAGTGGTGCCGCATTTTAACTAGCCATGTTGGTAGTGACCGCCCCATAAAGTGTTCTGGCAGCAGTAGTTGAATTGCGTAAAACTAATTTCCATTTCAGTTTTAGTTTGGAGCAACAATAGCTAATTTTCATATAAATCTATTCTTACCTGATATGATACCGGCCACCAGGATAAAGTTGAGTACTTGGCAATTAGTTGTAACCAGAAAATGGTCATAATAACAGCCTTTTATTTAGTGCTGAAATACCATACATTTTCATTTCTAAACGGTATTCTTCTACTCAATGGATTAACCTTGAAAGGATGAAAGGCTGAGTAGGCCCTACCGAAGTTTACACCCGTAGTCCACAGATGGTACACTCACCCCAGCAGAAAAAGTGTACTTGTCTGAGCCTCTTTGACAGCATCTGGCCATGAAACTATTCATTAAACTATGTAACCTCCAGGACTAGGCAGCAAAGGGAGTGGGCAATCACCAGAAGTGGTTGGTTACTGTGGGCCTTCAGGAGTTCTTACGGCTGCTGCGCGCAACCAGCTTTTCACCACTGTTATCGAGTCTGTATAATAAAATCTATGACAACAAGCAGCCTGCCAAACGTCTGGTCCGGCTCCACTATGTCCAGCTACACATCATCAGCAACGGCCCCAGGTCTCTCACTGACACTCTCAGCAGACTGGCCAGGCATTGCAGGGGGACAGGGAAAGAATGCACCTCTAAGTTGTCAGGCAATGGCTGGAATGTTGCGAGGGGGAAGGATATGTAGACATATTGTGTGTGCTGTTGTTTTGAAATCAGAACAGTATTTAACTCGGACGCGCATAAAAAGACAGCCTCCCCCACACGACACACACTTCACAGATTCAGTCAGGTGCGACATACCATTTCAAGGCAGCGCACGATGGAACAGACTACACTTAACACATAGATACAGATATATTCCGAGAAGATGTGTTTTTTTATTTTAGGACGTAGTACCCAGCCCAAGAAATGAGGGCGGAGGTGAGGGGTCCCCATTAAACCTAATTGTGGAACTGTGGGCACGGCAGACCTTTATCACGCTTTGACACGGTGCCCATATTTCTACCTAAAATGTGATAACTTTCAAAATTGGCAACCTCTAGTTAATTTTGCAAATGTGCAAGCTGAACATTTGCACCTACACAACTGTCTCAAAAATACTCGGCAATAAAAATCGACATTTACCCACCTATCTGCGGGCAGGCACCTTGGGAAGTTGGGGTCAGCACACGACGGCGGTTGGGCCCTGGCAGGGGTGAGCAGCAGGCAGCGCTTCAAGCTCCATAATTGCTGCGGCGCCTGCCAATCCAGCCCGAGCCGCGGCCCGCTTCCTCTGAAAAAAAACCTCCCCGCCTTTAGTGGCAGGACGTGATCCAACCCCCACCCCCACGGCACCAGACGTCGAATTACACTGGGCACTACCGTGACGTCTGGCTGTAAGACCCGTGCCATGGGAAATATTGAAAATAAAACATTGTTGCACATCAGACAGTGAGCCAGCAGCCTTAACTGCAAGACTCAAGCTTGCATGGAAACCGCGCGTCTGCTACCGGCGGCGCTCTGCCAGCTGCCAAGTCACTACGTGATATAGTTTAGGTAGAGCTTCAGTGAGGCTGCTAAAGCACTATGCAAATGCGTGACAATGCATTTCAGTGCGGTGATGCGGATCACCACACTGCAATGCGTTAAAGTCACGTCTGATGCGTGATACTTGACTGGACTGCACTGCATCTTAATGCACTGTGAGAAATATGTGCACACTGCACTGAATTTCACTGCACTATGAGACATCTGTGCACGCTGCACTGCATCTTACTGCACTGTGAGGAATCTGTGCACTGCATCTTACTGCACTACGAGGAATCTGTGCACGCTGCACTGCATCCTAATGCACTGTGACAGATGTGTGCACACTGCACTTTACAGCACTATTAGGAATCTGTGTCACTACAATGGATCTAACTGTACTGAGAAATGTTTGCCACTGCACTGCATCTTACTGCACTGTGAAAAATGTGTTCACATTGCACTGCATCTTAGCGCTCGATGAGAAATCTGTGCACACTCTGTTGTATAGCTCCTATATATCCTTATATCGTGTTAAGTTAGCATAGGTACATTTCAGATTTAAACGCCATTTTTCCTTTCTCGCAACTTCTGCACACGACCCTTAATTGTTGACTTAGCTTTCAACCTAGTAGTTTGCCGTGGTGAATGTGAGAATAATATGTTATTGCTCTGATATCTGCTTTGTTTAATAAAACATGTCTGCACGGAGAGTGCTGAAGTTTCAGGAGCAACACGATATGGAATTGTTATGAGGTCTGATCTCCACGCCTCCATAGTCATAACACAAGTGCAGCCTTTGCCAACTTAGGCTTGAGGCGGGATTGATATTGCTTTGCACGAGAATTGTTAACACACTTGACGCGGTGCACATGCAGAGAGAGCTGGTGTATGCTGATGTGCTTAGTTGCAGCAGTTACTAGGTCTAAAACCAAGATTGATAGCGACATCTTGGCAGCGGTTGCTGCCTCTGAAAAGGGAAGTAAACATCCTTCGGGATTCCCTTCGAAGTATAAATACCACTTAAGTCCCGAAAAGGTTCCTTTTGTGACAATTCCTGATGTTGGGGAACGGCTGATTCCCAACTCGGATCGCAAAACAGACTTGATTACAGCGGCTCATGAAGGTGTGGCGTCTGCGCATGCGGGCGTCTCAGCCACTGTAACGCAACTACAACAACGTTTCTGGTGGCGGGGACTGTACAAACAGACGCGTGATTATGTCCTTCTTTGTGACATATGCCAGCAGATTAAACCTTCAACTGCTACGCGTCCGCCTCAGACTCAGTTGTACATTTCTAATAAACCACTAGGCTGTGTTTATTTAGATCACTGCGGTCCATTTTCATCTGATACTGCGTATAAATACATCTTAGTAGCAGTTGACTCATGCACACGCTTTGTGTGGTTATGGCCACATCGCAGCGCTGATTCCCGGACTGTCATCAGAGATTTGCGTATCTTTATAGGGATTTTTGCCTGTGGTACCTTCCATTCGGATCAGGGTCCGGCTTTCGCCTCTAAGGCGTATAAGGATGCCATGACTTCGATGGGGGTCCAAGTCAAGTTTTCGTCACCCTACAGACCCGAGGGTAATAGTGTAGTTGAACGAATGAACCGTGATTTAAAGCAATCTTTGACAGCCCGAGTTATAGGCACTGGCAGAAACTGGCTGGCCCACCTCTATGGCGTGCAGCGTGCTCTTAATAATCTCCCTAGAAGGTCTCTGGGTGGGCGGACCCCATACGAAATGCTCTTTGGCATCAAGATGTTCGTCCCTGACCTTGACGGTCTAGACTCGGTGGTTCGCGCCACTTCCTTTGACGCAGATGAACATTGCAATGTTTTACAGAATCTACAAAAGACGAGAGACACTCTTGCAAAAGAACATTTGCCCTCCACATCGGATGATGCGTTGCAGATCCCGGTAGTTGGCTGGCTACCCCAAGTTGGAGAACTGGTTCGAGAGAAGATCGACAACAAGAAAGAGTTTGGTCCCTCCTATCGAGCTCCGGTCCCAGTGCTTGGAGTGAAGGGCACAAGAACAGTCATTTTACCACCACTTCCAGGTCGTAAGGAAAACAGGTTTATTTCTATTGACAATGTCAAGATACACAGAGTGGCCGATTCTTCTTAGCATGACACCGGCTGTTTCCTGTCCTTCCATTGTGAGAAATTCAATTATGCCCACTGCTTCTAATAATGAGCCTGAGGTGGCCATCGAATTACCTGCTGTTTCCAGTCCATTATTGAATAATTTACCAGGAACTAACCTTGATGAGACAGACTATACATACCCGACTGATTTGTCCATGCCTGACCTACAAGCTCGTTTAGCCACGGAATCCAGATTTTCATTTGACTCTGCTTCCCTTGCCTCGAAAAAACCCTCTAAAATTGCAGTATATGCCAGCCTGTTTAAAAAACATTTTTTGATACCTCCTTGGATATACATTTGGCTGGTCCTTTTTTCGGTTTACCTTTTTATGTCAATTGGTTTTGTGTTTTATTTTTTTCGGATTATGAATGGACACTATGTCGAGGAGAGAACTTGCATTACTCATTTAAATGGAACATTGGCCCCACTTTCCTCTTCACATTCTACACACAGATTAAAAAGAGACTTGACTTTGGTTAACATCACAGCATGGCCTGTTCTGGATGGAATCGCGTGGGATGCAGTTTGTTTTCAGATTCATGGTCCAACGGAAGTCGTTAATGTCCCTAATGTACTAAGAGTTAATATGGGGGATGTGGTGAAACAAAACATTCGTTCTGATGATTGGGATGTTAATGCTGTAGAGAGTTTGTTTTCTGATTTGAAATATTATGCTGCTTTTGATGCTGAGGATTTATATTTAGAATCTGCTAATTATGGTGAATTGTTCTGTTACCAACATTATGGCAATCACTTCTTACACAAAACATCTTCCCGAAGGGATGCGGTTAATTTTACTCAGTGGGAACATTGCCCAGCACCAACACAAGGGAGTTCAGAAACGTTTCTTAAAAAGTATACTTATTTCACTGACTTTAATCAGTCCAATCCCGAGTCCTTTTATTTTAAATTTCAAAAACAGCCACTGTCCAAGGTTCGACTTACAAATACAAAATTGTTATATTCAAAGGCCTTCCTGGATCAATTAGTTACTGGAGGGTATGAGTTATGGAAAGATACCATAGACCTTAAATCAGTTTGGGGCTCAAGGGCCTGGCAGGTACAAGGCACTGAGGCTTTGCACCGTGCATGTCTCATCCCAAATCATATGTGGTTTTTAAATGAAACCATTTCCCAGACCACGTGCTTTGGATTGGCTACATCAAAAAGGTTAAACACCCCGTCTTTCCCGGAGTTGGAGGACTATGAGAATTGGAGTAATTTTACTAAATTGTCCATTAGAGAAATACAGGCTCTGCTTCTGAATTCCTCCTTTAACATTTCCAGTATGAATCCCAAGGGTTGGCTGCTTTGGCACCGTAGTGCTGATTCTTGCCAAAAAAGATTTTTAAATATAACTGACGGGTTTAAGACTGTTAGATCTGATCCCCGTTTTGATTTGAGTCATACTGTCACCTCTTACTCTGTGGGCAAGTTGTGTCAAGCTTGGCTGAAACATTCAACTTTACCTGCGGTTAAGTATCACCTTTCCAAACTGAATGCAGACGTGGATTTGAATGATTTCATCAAGGGCCCAGCTAGTGGCAGGTCGAAAAGGTGGTTATATGGTGTTTACAATGAAATTTGGAAACTCTCACAGATTGAGGCTGCTTCACGCCTTAGGGCTATTGATCAGGCGAATCTTGAGAAAGTGCTTGCAGTTGTTGACAATAGCATTAACGTGCTTTCCTCTAGAATTTACACATTAGATAATATTGTGTCGTCTGTTGTTGATATTGTACATGATGAAGTATCTGTATTATACCATGGTCAAAATCAATTACGTTCAATCATGCAGTTTGCATGGACACTACAGACTCTAAAAATGGGTAAAGTTCCCTGGGGATATATGAACGTTTCATCTTTATTTGCACCGTTTAATTTGACAGACAAACAACGCTTGCTTTCAATGCGTGATGCTTCTTTTTCTATGCTACATATTGAAAGGTTGGAATCTTTACCTTTTTCTGTGGCAGAATCCACTGCTGCTACGTGGCTTATCCACGGTTTAATAACGCTGCCTTTTGCTTTATATAAGTTTTCAAATTGTATGAAATATGTGCCAATAGGTCGTTTTGAACCCTTAGGTAGCGGTTTTCTTCATGAGGTCTGGTCACTCCCATACACATACAGATGTTTCAAGGATGACCAAGAGGTTTATCTAACAGGGGATGAGTGCACTGAGACGCCAGATCATTCTTTAATGTGCAGACACATACAGTTACACGGTTCATGTAACAAGGACCGCCCAAATATGGCTTGCGTTTTACAGGGCACGCCAGTTCCTGCTATCATCCCCACGTTTAAATTGTTAGAGAATGGTAGTTATTTAATGCTCAATAATGAAAACTGTTGTGGTTTAATTAAAGGTATAGCTTTCATAGTAACAGTTAGTGAGCGAGTTATTTGCTGCAGAAATGTTCTTTATCCTCCCACACGTGAACATAGGGAGTCTTCCATTTGGCCACAGATACCGACCTTGGGAGCAGAATTCAGCGGCATGGCTAGAATAAGAGCTCTATTGTCCCAGAAAGAGGTGGCCTTGAGCTCGGCCCGTGAAACTTTCGTGCTTCACATTGCTAACACCCGCACGGAGGTTCAGGCTCTTTTAAACACTGATTTGCCCTTGCATTTCGGAGCCATGGTCCGTTCTATCTTTAACGCATCCTCCACAACGGGCCTAGCACATTTTTTTAAAGTTGTTAGCGGTGGTCTCGTGACTTCCTTTGAGAAGATTTTTGGAGTCATCCCTGCTTTCTTCCATTCTATTTTTTCATCCTTATTTGGAGGGTTCCCGTTTTTACTTGCTTTAGCGGCTGGCGCATTGGTGGTTTTCTGCCTTTTTAAATATGGATGCCCTTCCTGTGCAAGTCCACGCACAGCTACTACTGACGCGGTTTCGCAACCGCATGATTGATTATTATGGCACACTGCCGTTGGCGACTCTAAGCACGGCTTTTGGATTATCTTTTCGGTTCTCCTATTTCACCTGTGTCCAGCCTGTATTTCGCTGCCTGACCTGTGATTTCCTTTGGGCCATTGATTTGTGTCTCTGCGGACCAATATCTGCTGACGTCGATTTTGATCAACTGATGAGTCCTATCATTGCTCACGAGTTGGTTTGTTCTGACGAAAGGATTATGGCCTTGGCGGTGGCACATGGACTAATGGGTCCCTGGGATGTGTTGTCGGCAGCGCAAAGTTTCTTGGAACGAAGTTTTCTTGAAAACCCACCGAGCTGTCCTCTGATGGTTATAGAGGATCCGGTGCTGGAAGATCACGTATGTTCCTTTCATCTTTTAAATTGGATGGCTGAACTGTTTTCGGATGAGGACAGTGACTTCCTCCTGGAGGCTGTTGCAGCTTACTTTTCATATACAGTCTTATCATAGACACTGCCTCAAATTGGCATGCTGATTGATAGCATTTCCTTGATTTTATTGACTTTTGGTCAAGACATTTTTTTTTGCGTGCCTATTGGCTTGAGCCACATTATATTTGTGGGCTATTTTTTAGCATTAGTTTTTATTATTGAATTTTTATTCATGCTCGTTTATAAATGGATTCTGCTCTCATGTGATGGCACTTCTGTTACCTTATTTAGTCCGTTCTCGGATCATGGGGGGGTGTTGTATAGCTCCTATATATCCTTATATCGTGTTAAGTTAGCATAGGTACATTTCAGATTTAAACGCCATTTTTCCTTTCTCGCAACTTCTGCACACGACCCTTAATTGTTGACTTAGCTTTCAACCTAGTAGTTTGCCGTGGTGAATGTGAGAATAATATGTTATTGCTCTGATATCTGCTTTGTTTAATAAAACATGTCTGCACGGAGAGTGCTGAAGTTTCAGGAGCAACACGATATGGAATTGTTATGAGGTCTGATCTCCACGCCTTCATAGTCATAACACAAGTGCAGCCTTTGCCAACTTAGGCTTGAGGCGGGATTGATATTGCTTTGCACGAGAATTGTTAACACACTTGATGCGGTGCACATGCAGAGAGAGCTGGTGTATGCTGATGTGATTCCTTCATGCTAGGACACTAAGGTATGGGCCCGCCCTAAAACAACCCAAAGAGACCTTCTTAGATAATAATATAATATATGTGTTAGGGAGGGTGAGATATAAGTGTTGTTAACTCTTATTCATTACAGCATGTTAACATGCTGTCACCATTCGCTTTTTATGTCTTAGTAACTATGCTGATAATTTTGCTACTGATAATAAGTATACTTGTATTATCAAAGATACTGCGCCTGAGAAGACGGCATTAGTAAATAAACATTTCAAATGCACATGTGTCTTCTTTACTCCATGTTCTGGTTTGTAATGATAATATAACGAAAGAGTGTTCATGAGTCCCACGTACCCTGAGGTACTGTAAGTTCATGTTCTGGTTTGTCTAAACATTGGGTGTTTTGATATGTCCAATGAGACACTGTAGCTAGCTCGGTAAGGGGTGAGTTGGTTGCTAAGGTAAGTTTTGGGACATCCTAATTTGCCGAGGTTCCACTCCTCTGTGCACAGTTCTGTGTGAGTACAGAAACCCTGCAACAACTCTTTGCTCGGCTCTCTCTGTTCGTTTGTTGACTTGCCCACCTGTACCCCTGTGTCAGAAGCATGTCCACCAGGCAGCTGAACGTCAAGCGGCATGGGTTGGCTTATAGCATTATCTGCTGCAGAGGTTGTGTGTCTGCTGCAGGGATTATGGTGTGTTCACTGACCTTGGGTCTGCCAGGTACGAGGCCTTTCAAGCAGTGGAACGTACAGGTCTGTGTTTTTAATGTACCTCTGCAGATTGGATGTGTGTGCCTCTGAACAGGGTAGAGTTGTTTTTGCAGGCTGTGTGTGTGTGTGTGTGTGTGTGTGTGTGTGTGTGTGTGTATGAGGCGCATCTACATTGTGTCTTTTTCAAGTGTGTCTGTCTTAGCAGATGTTGGCGGGACTGTTAGTCACTCTTCTTGGCCTCTCCTGTCTGTACCAAAATATTTATGATCACTTGCTGTAAGAGGGTCTGCTCTGTGCAGAATAGTCAGGTACTACTCGGCACACGGCAGACGTCTGAGCAAATTCACATGTGAAGTTCTAGTTCTTCCCCATAGTTTGGAAGAATTATGCAGCTTTGAGTGAGACTTCAGCCCGACTTTCAAATATGTGACTGCCTACAAGCACCCAGGGCTACTTGTATGACAATGCTACAAGGGGTTGCTTCAGTCTCTCATCAACAGTGTGTTGATGAGGATTTTGCTAGAATAAGAAGCCTACATGTAGGATTCCCAGAGACGCTTGAAGTCATTCTAGTTGTCACTTCAGCATAAAGCGGAGAAAAAGGTGAGTGAGCAGAAAAAGCAAGAAGAGGCCAGAGAAGAGAAGTAAGAAGAATACAGACAGAAAACACATGAAGGGTGGAGAAAAGTAAGTAATAGATATCGGCCAAAATGTGAAAGGAAAAAATTTGTATGGGAGGGAACGAGAGTCCCAAAGATGGCCAGGAAAAAATCTAATGAACATTATTTATAAATTACCAAAAGTTGAATTATATTTTAGGAGCTAACAATGTAATTTAAGAGTGATGTGAATGTGAGTCTTCAAGTATTTTAGGTGTAATGTGCTGTTTAGTGGTACCAATACTTGAACCAACTTTATAGCTTTGGATCTGGGATTTAATCCCAATCACCGAATGGTGTAAATGAAACAAAGGGAGGGATCAATGTATTTTCGGGTTACCAATCTCAGCTCAAGTGAGATAGTTAAGAGGTCTCAGGTTCCAACCGTCCTCCTTTATAAATGTGTTTAAGCACATAGAGGACAGATCTGTGATACCTTTGTATCAAACATACCAATCTTGATAAATTCTGTTGGCGGTGGCCCTTTCTAGGGTGCTTTCCCTCACCTTTTTTTTGCTTTTGTCCATCCTGGTTTTCCGCTGATCTATGTAACAGCCTAAGGACTTTGATCGCATTTTACACTTCCATTCAGTGCCAAAGTGATATGCTTGTCATATACATACTGGTGATTAGTGTATACATGATTGGATACATTGAGTTTGTTGTTAGTCCATTGTCTAGAGGTGAGACATATACCTAGGTCATGTAACTCAACACCTTCTCGGTGGGCCTGCAAAACTGGTTATGCCACACACGGAGGTAGTTCTTCAAATGTGCCACAGATTTGCCATGATGGGGCCTGTGTATGTAGGTTACTGTTACTAGGCTTGGCTTTTAATAAGACACTTTCCAAGGTTCTGCATGTCTCTTGCTATATCTGAGTACTCCCTGGGGACAGGGTGTGGTGTCGGTGAGTGTATCTGCTACATACACTGGTCGTCAATGGCACACAGTAATGTGTTTGGAACAGTAGGGCCTGCTCCACGTATTGGATTGGCCTGAGGAATCTGTGGAAAGGCTGGAAAAACTGTATCTGAGCTGGATTTCCTTCATGCAGAAGAGTGTCAGTATAGTGTTTGATATCGATGAGTTCGTAATGTGAACCTGCTCCGGTGGTGCGAGTGAATTCAACATTATGCCGGTGGAAATACCACTTTGGGAAAGTGGGAATGTCTGTACTCATGGCTCTGTATGCCTATCCACCTGTCTCCAATTCACAACTGGCTGCGTGGGGGATGGCTATTTCTGTGCATTTCTGATAAGACAGCCATAAACTAAGGGCTCACAGTATACTGTAGACCTCTCACTCTGAGGGGCCTTCCTGTGTTGGTTAAGAGGGGGTGGAATTGGCATCTGCATTCCAAGTGGCAGGGTTGTGGCCCCACTAAAGATACTGATCAAGCCTCCCAGGGTAGGATGTCAGACATGACAATATTTAGAGAGGGCCCGTGCATTTCAAAGGTGGCCTTTTGAGCTGATCTAATTTTCATAGGTCATTGTGGGTATAACCACTCGGCCTTTATGAGTTAGAGACGCTTTGGGAATTGGAAACATACTACACTGGTTCGACGCTGGGACATCAACACAAACTATTGGGGTAAAGGGACTGCAACTGGAATATCTGCAGACTAGTTATCCTCTAGGAAGGGACTATCACTTGGTGGATTTTGCCTGGATGTTGCTGGCCTGCGGCTAATTGGCAACTGTTGTAGCCCAGGTCCCCAAGCACTCTCCAAGGGCTGGTTGACTGGCCTCCTGTCCATGAGTTCCCAGGGACAGAAAAGATCTCCCCGTTTTCACAAGATCATAAGGACCGCGCAGTGTGAGGCGTAAACATGATCGTCGGTTGGGACAAGGACCCTCCCGACGTGTGCAGTCATCAGACTGTGCTGAAGAGTGAGCTGGTAAAGTTCAGTGGCACACCTGGGGTGGCTATAGCGTGACAAGTTTGACGAGTGCAAGGGACGTTTAATGAGGCCGAGAGGCTCGAGCTTACAGCCGGAAACCTCTGCTAGTTAGTATTCCTTAGCGTATGGTTTCTGAGCAGTGTTGAGAGAAGTTTGCAGAGCCTGCGATAGCCAAGCTGGCAGCATAAACTGTATCTGACCTCCAGATTGGGAGGACGACAGTGCCTGACATCACGCCACAAGGGATGTATGACGTTACAACGCATACTTTTACAACGCATACCTTTACAACGCATTTTACAACGCAACACCCATTACAACGCATTCCATTACAACGAGTTTTTAAATACTACCTTTACAACGCATTCCATTACAACGCATACTACCTTTACAACGCATACCATTACAATCCATAACATTACATTGCATGTATGGTAAGTATTGGATAGTGTAGGGGTACAAATTACTATTCTAACTCCAGGGGGCTCAACAGTAGGGTAAGTGTTGGATAGTGTAGGGGTAAAAATTACTATTCTAACTCCAGGGGGGTGCAACAGTAGGGTAAGTGTTGGATAATGTAGGGGTAAAAATTACTATTCTAACTACAGGGGGTGCGATCGTCGGTTGGGACAAGGACCCTCCCGACGTGTGCAGTCATCAGACTGTGCTGAAGAGTGAGCTGGTAAAGTTCAGTGGCACACCTGGGGTGGCTATAGCGTGACAAGTTTGACGAGTGCAAGGGACGTTTAATGAGGCCGAGAGGCTCGAGCTTACAGCCGGAAACCTCTGCTAGTTAGTATTCCTTAGCGTATGGTTTCTGAGCAGTGTTGAGAGAAGTTTGCAGAGCCTGCGATAGCCAAGCGGGCAGCATAAACTGTATCTGACCTCCAGATTGGGAGGACGACAGTGCCTGACATCACGCCACAAGGGATGTATGACGTTACAACGCATACTTTTACAACGCATACCTTTACAACGCATTTTTACAACGCAACACCCATTACAACGCATTCCATTACAACGAGTTTTTAAATACTACCTTTACAACGCATTCCATTACAACGCATACTACCTTTACAACGCATACCATTACAATCCATAACATTACATTGCATGTATGGTAAGTATTGGATAGTGTAGGGTTACAAATTACTATTCTAACTCCAGGGGGCTCAACAGTAGGGTAAGTGTTGGATAGTGTAGGGGTAAAAATTACTATTCTAACTCCAGGGGGGTGCAACAGTAGGGTAAGTGTTGGATAATGTAGGGGTAAAAATTACTATTCTAACTACAGGGGGTGCAACAGTAGGGTAAGTGCTGGATAGTGTAGGGGAAAAAATTACTATTCTAACTCCAGGGGGGTGCAACAGTAGGGTAAATGTTGGATAGTGTAGGGGTAAAAATTACTATTCTAACTCCTGGGGGTGCAACAGTAGGGTAAGTGTTGGATAGTGTAAGGGTACTATGCGTTGTAATGTTATGCGTTGTAATGGTATGCGTTGTAATGACATCCGTTGTAGTGGTATGCGGTGTAGTGTCATGCGTTGTAATGGTTGCGTTGTAATGGTAGTGCGTTGTAAAAGTTGCGTTGTAAAGGTTGTTTCCCCGCCACAAGGTAGTACGTTGTTAAGGATAGCGTGACTGAAAGGTCTCGTTGTGCCTTGTGTGCACCCACGACTTGCTCCCTGGAGTAACTGTAGCTCCCACCTCTGCCAGAGGCGAAATCATTATCCAAATTGGGAGCCCGCCAGCTTCTGGTGTTGCAAATTTTTTCCTGTGGGGACGATAGTGATCCTGCACTCGTGAAGGTGACACTGGGTGCCTGAGGACCTAATCTGGATGGATGAAAATACGTAACTGTTTCCTTCCGCTTTAGGTGGTCCCTTAATGTAATCAAAATGTCGACAGTAGGGGCAATGTGTATCGTTGGCTGGTGTAGTTTGAGTGGCTGAGCGGCTAAGACACAAGGTGTAGAGAGAACCTGTGATTTCTTGACCATTACAAGTATACGGAGTACGCAATAATGGGAATGTTGTTTGTTATGCAAATGTGTTAGCGGAAAAGTGGAATACCTCTTAACAGCCTGGATATATGTTTCTGTTGCTTTTGATGTGGAAGGGATTGCTTGTATTTTGTGTATGTTGCTTACAAGGCTGAAGGGATAATGGTGCAAGTGAACACCCAGGACAATTATATATAGGTTAAGGCCGTTCTGCTGCTAATGGAAGAGTTTGAACTGTAAAGTATATACGCTATGTGTATGTCGTTTTGATTTCAGTGTCTGTGCAATACAAAGACCAGTGTTGTATACATACCGTGTGGAGTCTTTTTGTAGCGTCCACAGGGTGTTGCTAGGTTGAGGGTTGTGCCAACACTTTACACTTTGACCCTGACGATAAGCCTGACTGCTCTGAGCCAAGCTATCCAATGATGAGTGTAGGTTATCAGACAAGTGTATCGTACTCATCCTATCTACGACAGTGGATTCTGACTGGCTTCGATGCATCCCAGCCAGAAACCGCTGGGTCTAACAAATTCCTAATAATAAATACATTGAAAAAAAATGTAAGCTGCACCAATTTGGCACCCAAGACCACCTCAATCTGTCCCAACTCTAGACATGTTTTTGAAGAGCCATGTCTTCAGCTTCTTGCTTAGCTCAAGTAGTAAGGAGAAGGCTCTGATGTGTTGAGAGAACTCGTTCCACACCTTAGGAGTGATGTATGAGAAGAGTTGGCCTCTGGGTCTGTTTCTGTGTATGCATGAGATGTGTCTGAGTATGAGTCTGGCTGAACGGAGGTGCATAGGTGGTTGATGGAAGGAGATGCAGTTGTTAATGTTTGGGTAGTGTCTTGAATGTGTGGGTGAGGAGTTGTAACTGTGAGCACTTATGTATCTGGAGCCAGGGAGCTGTTATATGTGTTCTGAGTGGGAGGTTGAGGATACGTCTGGCTGCTGTGTTTTGGATGGTTGCTGCCTTCTGGTGAGCTGTTTGATGATTCCTGCATAGAGAGAGTTCCCGTAGTCTAAACTACTGGTGATGAGTGTGTGGATGACTGTCTTATGGTGATTCTCAGGAGCCATTTGTTCTTTAGGGTGTGGAAGCAGTGACGGCATTAACATGGGCAAACATGTCCACCTTTTAGTTGATGATGATCCCTAGGTCACTGGTGCGCAAGCTGGAGGTGAGAGTAGGTCGTAGGTTGGATGGTGGAGTCCCATGGACAGGGGATGTTTCCAAAGATCAACACTTCAGTCATGTCAGTGTTGCGTCTGAGACAGTTAAACTTCATCCTCATGGCTACTTCCATCATGCAGGCATTGAACTTGTTCCTTGTGTTCTGGATTTTGTCCAAGAGGGACAGTATTAGTTGTGTGTTGTCAGTGTAGGAGAGGATATTGATGTAGTGGGTGTGGATGGCTTTGGCCGGTGGGGTTATTTAAGTGTTGAATAGTGTTCTGCTGAGGAGTGAACCTTGAGGTGTTCCGCAGATGAGATTTCTGGTTTCCAAGGAGTATGACGTCAGGTTGACTGTCTGAGTTCTTTTTATCTGGAAGGAGCAGATCAGTCGCATGCAGGGCCTTGATTCTCGAACTTGTGAAGGAGCCTGATCAGGATGGAATGTGGTACCATGTTACACGCTGCCAAGAGGTTCAATAGGATGATGGCCTTACTCTCTCCTCTGACTAAGTTCATGCAAATGGCGTAGGTAGGTTTAATGAGCGCTGTTTCCGTGCTCTGGTTGGGCCTGCATCCAGACTGGGTGGCCTTGAGGAGCTGGTGGTTCACGAGGTAGCTGGTCAGACACTTCTTGATGGTTTTCTCTAAGACTTTGGCCGTGTATGATAGGAGGGTGATTAGTCAGTAGTTGGGAGAGTTTGGTGAGGTCCTCAGAGGCTGACTGCTTCCAGGTTTCTGGGAAGAGGACTGCATTGATGGAGTCATCCAGGATGGGAGTGAGGACTTCACTGATGGTGGTTAGACCTTTATTGAAAGTGTGGTGGGGGCATGTGTCTAATGGGCCCCAGAGTGGATGTTCTTCATGGTTGCGTCAGTCTCATTTGTGGTGATGGGGTTCTACATGGTCAAGGTCCATTCTTTAGGTGAGATTGGAAGACTCTCTGTGAGGTTGCTGAAGTCAGGTTGAATTTGCTGTATGTGGATGTGATCGCCTTCCAAAATAAGTTAGAGATTGTTGCAATGGGTCCTGTAAGGGGAGATGGTGCTGCTGGTGGCTGTAGCCCTGTGAATTTTCTGAATATGGAGAAGATTTATTTGGTGCTGTTGTTGCTGGCTTCGATGCGTTGGGTGTGGGCTGTTCACTTGGCATTTCAGACATGCTGGTGGACGCATGTCAGGGCAGATTAGAAGGCGTCATTTTCTGCGGTATCTTGGATCATTCTCCAGTTGCTTTCCAGTTGCTTACAGTACTGCATCACCATCCTGAGTTCTTCTCTGTACCAGCTGGCTTGCTTTTGTGATCTTGATTTTTTTTCTGTGCTTGGGGGGGGGGGGGGGGGGGGGGGGGGGGGAGTCGGTCAGGGTGTTGGTGCAGGTGGTGATCCATTCATTGATGTTTTTGATGTCTTCCACTAGGTTCCTGGTATACTTTGAGAGGCGTATGGAGAGTGCAGAAACCCAGTCGTTCTCTGAGATGTTCTTCCTGCATCAGCAATCCTGTCCAGAGGTGGTGGTTCTCCTGTGATCCAGGTTGGTGAGCTGGTAACTCAAAAGGGTGCTGTCAGTTCGGGTGATAGGCCTTTGTTTGTAGACTCTGATGTTGTTTAGTGTGGAGAAGAGAGGGGCCAGGAAGTTTTTGACGGTGTGGGTGGGTCTAGTGATGTGCTGAGTAAGGTTGGGGTTCGTAAGGCTTTTGAGGAGGGTATTTGAATTTCAGTCATTACGGTCCTCTAGGTGAAAGTTCGGGGCTCAAAGAAGGATGAAAGTTCTGGAGTTGATGGTAATCTCAGAACTAGATAAAACACACACGATGGACTAGATTCATTGCAATTTCCAGTCTTTCTTTTACACAGAACTATATCTGTATTTTACTTTGGGACTGTGAAGTACCATCAATAAATAACCTATGGAGCTATACTTACCACTAGCCCCCAATACCAATTACCAAATAATCAGTCAGTTGGCAGTGAAGAAAGTTCAATCATTTATTAAACAAAAATACTCTGTAGAGGAGCCTCTCTGACCCTCACACCTCGGGTGCGCAGAGAAGCCTGCTGGCTTATAGTCAAAACAGAACATATATACTTTCAGATCAACTCATAAAGTCACTGTACATGGAAAAGTACAAGCTGGCCCAGGGGGCCTCAAGGAAGGACCATATATGGCATACAGGATTGCTTCAGAATACCTCTATTCAATATAGTAAGGTCAGAGGGGTGACTCTCTTTCGTCCTGGTGCCCGGGAGTGCAGGCACGGAGCCTTTCGGAATGCTCTTATCGCATTCAAAGCCAGATGTAACCTTGAGTCCTTGGGGAAGGGAAAAGACAGTCTACCTTTCAGCTGCTCTCTGTAACTCAAATAATGGGATCCTGTCAGCAGAATAGAAATAACACGTGACTACAGCTTAGGATAGGACATGGCCAACAAAATGGCGTCTGCATGGTTTTCGGCCTAACTCTCTAATACAAAGGGAAAACAGTACGATGCTTCTAATTTTACTAAAGAAAATACACGAGTAAATATACATTATATAAAATATGAAAGGATATATAGGTGCATCATGCTAACAATATATAATTGTATCTAATGCTACTGAAAGGGAGGGAAATCAGATTTTTCATCCCTCACCTGCTGACTTTTGATAATTCACTCTGTTGTTAACCTAGAAAGACATAAGCCGGCTACTTCACTTTAATTCTTCCAAACAGTTTGACGACGCTGAATTCTTCAATGTCTGACCCAATGAGAACCTCATTTAGTTTGTGAACATATGAGGCAAAAAAAGAAAATTGGGGTTTTCCCCACACGGGGTTCGGTCCGTGTGAAGGTCACCTTCTTCAGATAGCAACTGTTGTATCCTCTCTGGTTACTTATTTGATGTCTCGAATACTACGTGGAATACCCATCCAGTCTCCTGTGATCCATACTCTTTACCAAGAGACTAAAAACGGCCAAAGTGTACCCCAATCACATTGAGAGTGGATAGTTCCCCTTCTAACAATGCTATGATGTGACTGGTTGTGATGGCAGTAGATTATTCATCAGTGTTCACTTGCACCACTAAGGGGAATACTGCTGGCTGAGGGTGGGGAGGACAGGTATGTGTCTGTCTATCTGGCTGTTTGTTGTTACTTGCTGGTTGTCCTGTGTCCCTGATGTGCCTCACAACCTGACCATTTCTATTGCGTTGGCTCCCCTACCTGATACTGGAATTAGGTGGGGAAGGTGGGGATCTTGAAATCCCTTTCATTGTGGGAGCAGTTATCCTCTGAGCTCAGTGAAATCCTGATTCTTTTTTTTCAGTCAATTTGAGCTCTGTGACTTTATCACTCAAATGCCAATTAGGAAGAAGTTGACGTAGAGCAGCTCTGAGTCACCTGATCTTTGAACTGTTCAGCCAGGAAAGGAGCAACATCTGACTGGAAGAAAGCTCTGGAACTTCTTCTTGAGGCACCTCCTTCCTGGAGGTGGCTTCAAACCAGTGAGCCACCACAAACCACAGGCCACTTCCAGCCCAGCTGGCCTCAGAGCAACAACAAGCATCATCCAGGGCAATGGTGCTGTAGAAACACACTTTCTGTTGGTCGTTCTGTGACCACAGGTGTCATGGCACCTACCGTCGCGGAAAATGACGACCCCAATGCCGCAGCCGGAACCCTGCACAGATGGATCACTGACAGCGCCAACACCTTAGCCCCCCTCAAGAAAAACAACAACACCCACGCCAAGAAAGCTAGATGGTTTATCACCGAACTTCAAGAGTGCAGACGCACCTGCTGCCAGCTTGAAAAGGACTGGAGGAACACCAAATCCACAGAAGCACCCAACAACTTCAGAGCCGCCACCAAAGTCCACCACCAACTCATCAGAAAAACGAGGAAAAAAGCGCTCGAAGACAGAATCTCCACCCACGCCCCCAACAGCAAAGCATTCTTCAACATCAATAAAGTGTAAGCTTGATCTGTCTGTCCAAGCAACTGTAGATGTATCCATGAGAAGGCTTCTTGTCCTGGTACTTAACCAGGGTCAATCACATCATTGGTAGACGTGCCATTAATTTCTACCTCATCTCGGGCAATTGGGCACTTCATATCATCCCCACTGGATAGCCAGCCTGTGCCAACCGGCACTAGAGAGAATCTCCTCATGCTCAGGATACTTCCTCCCAACTATAGTCCTGTCAGCACCTGTCTCAGGGTAATGACCTTCCTCCCTTGGAGGTTAGCTAAGAACAGAGACCCAATGTTATTTGAACGGATGCACCTAGGAACGTCTGTGTCCCCTTTGAAAATGGTGATTGCTGCTAGATTGAATCCAACAGGGAGCGATTACTCAAGTCAACACGCTCGGTATAATGGGTGCTGCTGAGACACGTCTGTCATCTGATAGTTCTTTACTGAATGGCCACTCACTGTGACCCCTGTAGCAAGTTATCCCTTTTGGCTTGAATGAATGTTCTTTAATTTTTGTACTGACTTGAAATCCAATTCCTTCTTTGTCATACCCCTGGCAATGTTATACTGTTCTTACGAATAATGTAGGACTGGGTATTCTGGGCAACATAAATTTCAGAATATGGTCATTCGGTTCACACGTGTCATCAGGAATTTTGGGCCTGCTTCCTAACTAGCTCACACTGCCCCATCTGAACCCCCTAAACTTACTAGGATACCAGATGGTTAAGATGGTACATAACATACCTGACTGTCATGAATCACAAAGCCAGCCTGTGTAGAATGGTTAGCATCCATCTTTTTGAGACACTTTTCATGAAACGTAACATAGAATGCATATGATACAATATTTTTTCAAAGAATATATGTGATTTGACAATGCAGTCATGCCATTGTCCACAACAACCAATGCATTTTGCAAATTAATCCCGTCAATTTGTCTTAAGTGTTCAGCAGGGTCCTGCTGAGAAGTTTTCCACAGTTCATTATAAGTGGAGTGTATGAATCTGTAAGAATGTGGTGACCTAAGACCCAAGAAGAAATCTTGTAAATCCATGTCATCAGAAAGGAAGTATAGATGTTCCTTAACTACAGATAATGTTGAATGTTGTAACCATTGCTGTGTGGAAGCAGGTTCGGGTTATCAAAAAGTAGAACAGCGAGGCTTGGCAGTCAGGAACAGTTTAAATTAATTAAACAATAATGGCCAGGAATAGCTGGCACATCTCCGACAGCTTCGTGCTGGAATTCACTTTGCATTAGGTCCATGGCATGCTTTATTCTGTATGCCCGGTGCAATAAAGTGAAACTTGCCCCCCTTTGGGCAGGAAATTCTGGTACAGTGGGTCATAAATATTGTGTTTAGATTATTCCACTCTTATAGAAGGGACCATTAATACCAACTGGATGTCACATTCTGAGGTGGTCCAGGTGTGTTGTGTATGTTATCTAGGGTAAAGCTTACTGCAAATACATTGTTTGGGCTTTATCTGATGAGTGCAACTGACCGGCTGCTCTGACATACTCCTTGGCCGGAGTGCATGCTCTCAGCTGTGCATTTATTTGTGTTTGAGTGTGTGCATCTGACTTGTTGCTTTAAGGATTAGATCCTGGGATCACATGTGATTTTTCTGTTGCAATCTTCCTGGTGTGTTTGAGGCTAGTTCCATGTCTGATGTTTCCATCACGGTAAGTTCTAGGAATGAACAGAGGACAACTGTGTTATGTTGGGTCACTCTGGAACTGTAACAAGTGTTTTATGGTGATTTAGGTAGTGCAGGCAACAGTTATTCTCTAGTGTGCTAGACTCCTAAGAGCGGGCCCTTTTTATAAATCGACCCAAATCTAATATTGCCCGTCCTTAATTGAGTTCTCTACTACCCTGGCTGTTTGTGTCCGTATCTTGAGCATGGACAGTTCCGGTTTGTGACTTGTGGTGTGAGTGTTTCCCTTGGCATTGTGTGTCCTAATCAGGTGTATTCCCCCTATTTTCAGGGAAGCCTTCTTCACGCAGGCCCATATTAGTTGCAGGGTGCGGCACAGCAAGAGCAAAATTGAAACCACTGGTAACGATGCCTTACATCAATTCATTATCAGTAATTGGGCAATTAACGACAGGCTAATGAAAATGATCAAATAAAACAACTCCACTCTCTAACAAACTTTTCCTAGTCCAAATGACTGAGTATAACACATTTGCAGTCATAAAAGATATGAATGGGGTTTCCAGGGAATTAATTACTGTAAGGGCTAAAGAGTAAGAAAATAGACTCAGTTTTGTTAACATTAGGAGAATGAATTTCTTTTTTAACATTTTATAAAAACAACAGAAGAATAAAATATGAGACATTGTTTGAGTGGACAAGCCATCACAAGGACATAGCAATAGATTATTTAGTTCATGTTCTTAAAATTAAATCTCATCCTTGTTAAATGATATTGATGCATGTTATAAGAGATAAAGGAGAGATATGAATCATGTCCTGTGGGCACCCTAGAAAGTGTCTGGTAGAATATAGCTGTGACTTTACTTTGATTACATTGCCATCTTTCTAACTCACATTTATTAACAAAAGCCTCTCTTAACTCAGTTTTGGAGAAAGATAAGCATTTAGATGGTGATGTGTACAGAAAAGCTAAGCCCAAATCTGTGAAAGACTTCTTGATATATGCCAGCCAAGGAATACTAATGGCTTGGTCAAGGTTGATTATATCTTTTATTACAGCTTGAGTCAACATAACCGAGTCCCTTTTCCAGATACTCTACCATAAGAGGAGCGGGGCCAGTTTGATTGTGTCAGTAATACAAGTGAGGTCGAGTTCTTTGTGGCCAATCAGGTTCGAGCAAGCAAGAGTAACTGGAAGCAGCATTTTAACGAACTTATCATCCACTTTCTGCAGAGCACCCACTTCAGCTGTGCCCCATATTTCTGCTCCGTAAGGGGCTATGGCTATGGATTTTGACAAATAAACTTCAACTGTACACTTTTAACACTTGTATTATACTTGTACTTGCACGTGTATTTTCATACTAATATTTTAGAGGTCCGTTTATTGTATATGTCCGTTTTGACAGTTCGAGATTGAGCTACTTTCCACATTCCAAGATGTCCGCCATCTTCACATACATAACTAGACCATTCTTCGCTGTTCACTTTTTTAAAATCACGTGACACCGCTTGTAGAGCACTAACGATCGCACACCGGCAGATGAACACACACAGCGTCCGGACACCGGGAGGGACTGAGACCATACCGGAGGAGTCACGGAGTCGTTAATTAAAGTAGGCGACTCACGCACCGTTTGATAGTCTAAGCGCTCTTTAAAATAGAGCGAGAGAGAAAGTTTTAACGTGTTTAGCGCCATCAGCACGGCATAGCGTTTTTTTCATCTAACTTTATAGACAGATGTGAAATCTCATAGCAGACTTGGGGCAATTGACAATTGGTAGTTTAAAGATGCATAATAGAGGACATCAGACCCACGCTTACCAGTGACACTTTTTTTTACAAAATCTAGTTGCAAAGCATCAGCCTTTCGACATTAACCTAGTGAGTATATGCACGTATTTACACCTCGGACTCACACTGATTATTTTCACTGATTATTTTCACCATTAACTTTGTCCATCACATCAGTTCACGCTACTGCACGTTTTTTGTCATTACAAACAAGATAACACTTAATCACCAACCACTAAAAGCTTGATATGGTTTTTACCATTGGTCTTCTGAGTATCAGTAAGCACATATCGTTTGAATTCCAGGAAGTTCTCCCTGATGAAGAGCAGGAGATGGGACTGATGAATATATAATTTAATGTCTGCAACTACAATGAATACATAAGAAAGCAAAGGATATAGTGCTTAACATGAATGAATAAATTCAGTACTTTTTATCAATGGAACTTTTGTATTGAAATTTAATCAGAACTATGCTAAAGAGTGCCCCAAAGGGGGATGCGACCAGGTTCTATGGAAGCACAAAAGAGAGTTGAATTTAAGACGTTCCAGGACGGAAACGTCACCCCAGGGTGCACCCACGTCAAAAGAAGAATATTTTCAGTTAACTTTTCTTACTCTACATACAAAGTGAACGGTTGTGCGCACCATCCACTTTCTAAATATCTTTTGGAATTTCTCACTAGTGTTGTAAGCTGATAACACTCAGCTAATTATTTCCCTGTCAGCAGTCGACTGGCTTTTGTGCCAAATCTAAAAACCTTGATGGCCAGACGGATGCATGAAAACTGTTTAAAACTTAACTCCAAAAAACAGAGATCCAGGGAGTACCCAGCCTAGCTGCCTAGATGCAGTTTTACATGCCCTCCAGAACACAGAACTTCGCCAATCTAAACCTGGCCCACTGCCCTCATCATAGCAGAGCCAGAATGAGAGGTTGCTCCTTCCATGTCTTAGCTCTGACCCGATGGAAATCTATGCCTCCTAACCTTAGAAAGATTCAATATCACTTGCTGACCCGGAAACAGTGGAAGACCCGGCTCTTCTCCATCTGGGCTGACAGTTTTGCCACTCGACTGCTGTGTTTCTTAGGATCCTTTTATGTCCCTTGCTGATATTGTCTGACACCTAGACCCTCTCCTTCCCCTCAGGGCAGGAGGTCTCCCGGTGTTGTGCATTCTAAGGCTCTGCTCCCCTCTTGCAAAGTGGTAACACCCCTGCAGCAAGTGCCTCTATCAGCAGCAGAAATAAGGGACAGTGCACACCAATACCCAGCCCAGTAAAGCCCTGAAACAGACCCAAATAAAGGAGCATGTACCTACATGTTCGCCTCCCCTGTTTTTACCTCATAAGTATCTACCTGTGCACTTCCTCCGTTTGTATGGTCTGGGCGAGCTTCTCTAAAGATGCTTAAAATCCTTGTACTGCAAACCATGGCGTTTGACTATCAGACCATTACCTTATGCCTGCTGTGTGCATCGAGTCACTCCCCTGCTTTAGCTGTCAATGAACCCTGCTGAGCGAGTACACAGACATAAGGGATTATGGTAGATGATGAACAGGGATAAGGTAAAGCTGAATGTAAGAAATGTGCAGCGGTGCAAATGCTGCACTCACCCTCAAGCAACGGACATCTTGTCTGACTCTACCAATGCTCCATACACCGACAGAGAAGCATGCTGGCACCAAACTTAAAACATTGTCAGATACCCTGGTAAGGTAGAAAAAGACAAAACGCAGACCTGTATTGGCAGCAGAGATATCGCAGGTATATTACTGACTGTGATGGAATCTCTATAATAAATGCTGCAATCTTCCAACAAATGCTTGAACCATGCCTGGGAAAGTGGCAAAGATAACTTAACAAGCAGAAAAGTAAAGACATGCGTTGGAACTTCAGCTGCTCCAGTGTGAACTGGAAAGTATTGTTAAGAAGAGTGTGAATCGAGCTACATTTGTAATACACCCCCTCCTGAAGCATTACCTTTATTATATACTACCTGGAGCGTTACCTTTATTATATACTTCATGAAGAGTTATCTTTGTCATATATTTCTTGAAAGGGTTACTATTGTTATACCCTTCCTGAAACTGAAGTGACAGCAGCACATCCTGATCCATCTCTTTTTCCACAATCCCTTCTTGTTTAAATGGAATCTTGGCCATGTGCATCTTTCTAAAGCTCTAGCTAGAGTGCGCTCAGTGAGTGCTCTTTCTGTACTAAGTTACTCTGTGAACACTGGAAAATCACCTCCTTTTCTGAAGTAGAAATGTTCAAAGGAAGATTTAGTTAAATATCTGTGTATGGTGAAATAGCCCTTTCAAAAATGATAAAGAAGAGATGTATTTTACAACTAGTTAAATATTGTATATTCACATTCTCTTACATTTCCATTTAGTGATTTTAAATCTCTTTACATCCTATAGGAAACCGGCCTTGAATGCACAAATGATCGTGAATAATGACAGTAATCGTGCAAATCTGAAAAAAAGCGGTTAGAAAAAATGAGCGCCAATTCTCAGGAAAAGATCTGCACAGTCAGAGACTGAGGAACCTGAACATACACTGATAGATCCTGGAAGAAGCAGTCCAGAGTAATTCAGTGGATCTAAGAGTCTGAGCTGTGCACGTAACAGGACTAAGAAATGACCTCTAGAAAATTAAGGCAACAACACCGACAAACTACCTCCTGAATAAACAGGCCTCCACCACCAGCTTTGATTATGTGTTCGCTATGAGGTGGATACAGCATTGCTCTGCTTCCTGTAATAATGGAAGACTACCATTCAGTGTGCTAGGTGTATTGTAATCTCTTTCTGGCCAAACCATAGAGAGAATCACAATGGAGTGGAGCCAGACAACTGAGGAGTAAAGGAAAGAGAGGGTCTCTGATCTACAACAGACTGAAGACTAATCTTTACCCGGAAACATGTAAAATCACCTAAAATAAGCTTTACTTGCCACAGTTATAATAAATGTACTTGGTGAGTTTTGAATTTCATTGTGAAATCTCAAATCAAGCATCCAAAATACCACACACATTCAGGGTATGTGCGAATAACACAAGGGCTTTATCAGCCATGTTAGCTCCTCAGGACACGCAGTCATGGGATGCAGGCAAATATAAACCCGACCCAGAGACACTAACCGAGAAAGAAGAATCATACATATGCAGCAAGAGCTGTGGTTTGTCATCACTACTAAAGAGCCATCAGCAGACACACACAGGAGAAGCAACATGCAATTGCAATGAATGTGTGAAGAACTTTAGTCAGTTAGCACTCCTAAAAGATCATCAGCGAACTCACACAGGAGAAAAACCATACCATTGCATTGAATGTGTGAAGAGCTTCAGTCGGTTATCACAACTCCAAAGACATCAGCGAACACACACTAGGGAAAAAGCATACCGTTGCAGTGAATGTGGAAGTAGTTTTAGTGACTCCTCAAATCTCAGGATTCATCAGCGAACACACACAGGGGAAAAGCCATTCCAGTGCAGTGAATGTGTGAAGAGCTTCAGTCGGTTATCACATCTTCAATCACATCAGCGAACACATACTGGGGAAAAACCATACCATTACAGTGAATGTGGAAGTAGTTTTAGTTATTCCTCAAATCTCAGGAGTCATCAGCGAACACACATGGTGGAAAAACCATTCCAGTGCAGTGAATGTAAACCATTCCAGTGCAGTGAATGTGTGAAGAGCTTCAGTCGGTTATTAGACCTACAAAAACATAATCGAACACACACTGGGGAAAAAACCATACCATTGCAACGAATGTGTGAAGAAATTCAGTCAGTTATCAACCCTCCGGAGCCATCAGCGAACACACACAGGGGAAAAACCATACCATTGCACTGAATGTGTGAAGAAATTCAGTCATTTATCAACTCTCCGGAGCCACCAGCGAACACACACTGGGGAAAAACCATACAAGTGCAGTGAATGTGGAAATAGTTTTACTGATTCCTCACATCTCAAGAGACATCAGCGAATGCACACAGGGGAAAAACCGTTCAAGTGCAGTGAATGTGTGAAGAGCTTCAGTCAGTTATCACATCTCCAAACACATCAGCGAACTCACACTGGATAAAAGCCATTCAAATGTAGTGAATGTGTGAAGAGCTTTAGTCGATTAGAAAACCTACAAAGACATCAGCAAACACATATTGGGGAAAGCTCATATAATTGACATTAAAAAATCCCCAGCGAACACAACTCGGGGAAAAGCTATTCAATTGCACTAAATGTGTGAATAGCTTTAGACGATTCAGCATACACACACAGGTGAAAAACCCTACCACTGCAGTGAATGTGGAAGTAGTTTTGGTGACTCTTCAACATTAAGAAATCCTCAGCGAACACAATTAGGGGAAAAGCCATTCCAGTGCACTGAAAGCACGAAGAGCTTTAGTCGATTATCAATTCTACGAAGACATCAGCAAACGCATACAGGAGAGAAACCATACCATTGCAGTGGATTTGGAAGTAGTTGTGGGAAGGATTTTCAGCAAACTACAGGGATTAGTGATACAACCTATAAACACAACACACTTGAATAAGTTTAACAAGCACAGACTGGGGAATATTTCTAGCTGATTTTGGTGTTTGGTCCTTTTGTGCAACAACCGGTTCAATGACAGCTGCTAGAGAACAACGTTCAAAGGCAGAAAAACTAAAAGTAGGAAATTGTGACCTGTAACTGTGAGAGAAAATGCTTGCAGTGCACAACATTCACATCGAAAGCCCTGACGCGGGCAAATGATGCTCATTTCAATCACATGCATCTGTAAATGCACCCACCCTAGTGGCACTTCCCAAGAGGTGTCCCATATCAAGCTGGAGCCTTGGTAAATTTGCTGGCTCACCGCTGACTGTAAATGATGCATGGCCAGATTAATTGTATATGAATATATTTTATACCTTTCTTATTTACAGAGAATCACCCAACCCACTCATAACTGGTGAAAGGACAAAATCCATGCATGATGCCAAGTTTATTGATCAGAGAGAAAGCTGTTGAAAAGTTTAGTTCTTAATAGGTTTCTCAAAGCTTGACGATTAGGTAAAGATTGAATCTTGAGCAGTAAAGAATTCAGCTCTTGGAATTCAGAAATATCGACTCATTGCTTTACATTTCTTGATCCTTGGCACTGGAAAAGAAATCTGGATTCATAAGTAAAGGAACACAAAAGCTACTGAGTTTTGACACAAATGATATTCAGGTTTGCATTTACTAGCTTTAAGCCCAACCCTTTTTAACAACTATATCCATCCTCTGGGAGCAGGGGCCAGGAGCAGAAGATTAGCTGTGGTATTTTACACGGATGATACACAGCTGGTGGTGGCATTATCTGACGACTCTGGGCAGGGTGCACTTAGGTTTCAGGGAGATTTAACAGATATTGATAGTGGAGAAATGCATCCGAGGCTCTCTGTATTGCCCACAGAATATGATTCTCCAATCTCCTGCTATTCTGGCTAGCCTTATGGTGTCCTATAGACCTACCCGTCAGCTGCGCTCCAAGGATCAGCATCTAGCGGTCGTTCCTCGGTTAAGCTTTGGAGCTACCTCCCTGCACATATTAGAAACATTAAAAAACATTCTCTCTTCCGTAAAGCCGTCAAAACTCTCCTCTTTCCTGCATAATTGCCTCCTGGGTGTTCTTGTACTGCTTATGGCAGTGACATTTTAGCGCTGGTACGCCCGTTGTTGGAGCAGCTGCGCGCTTTATAAAACCCTTTAACATAACTTAACAAGCAGAAAGAAACCCTTGTTTTATAAATTGCCAGTGAATGAATGGACATACAAAGTATGTGCTGCCTCATGAGCCAACAGAGAAACTTTGTGATGCAGTTGGGACATCCTCAGACCACAAATAAGATAGATCGTAGCATTCTTAATCATCTGTAATGTGCTTTTGTGTTTCTGGAGCTGCCAAATACACAGTGTTCTCATAGCCCAGCCTTGCTTAGAGGAATGTGTTCACCGATATAATATGCATATCAGAAGAAAGGATACATCTTCAGTAGCCAAAGATAGCAGAAACAAATGCTTTACACCGAGTTAATTTTAACAAAGTGCTGAGTCCAGGAAGTTCTTCCTGCTGCCGACCATCATCATCAATTCCGCCACCACCCAACCAGTGACGAACAGCAAGAAGACGGCTCTTCAGCAGACCCATCCTTATAAATAACACACTACAGGGGTTTGCTCTAGGGTCAAACTCACTTTAGTTTAACGTTAACAGCAACAAGTTCTAACCTGGATAATTTATATTTAGTAACAAGTGGTTTGTACAGCAATTAGTGGCATAATGCATTTGAAACCCAATACTTTATGAATCTGTATTAATGATACATAACCAAACATCCAAACACCACCCACGTATGGACATCCAAGAACCTTTAAAAACCATACTACAGAGGTGTGTACCAGGATTTACTTTCACATTAACATGAACGAAATTATGATACAGCAAGAACAATCATGCTGTTATGAAATGTACACAATGATGACTAGATTTTACTTATTAATAAGAAATGTATGTTTTTTGATATGTAATAAAACAACACATCTATTTGAATTCATGGTATTTGGCTGCTGATTGTATAGGAGATCTTAAATGTGAGTTATTTCCTAAACTATTAAGATAATTTGTGATGTCAGCAAGGAGCCTAGTTTATTTGGCAATAGAGGGGTCAAATGATCTCGATAGCATGACTGCTTTCAGCAGGATTCTGCCGCAGGTGGCTTTAGAGGGGCCTAGTATCAATAGCATGACTGCTTTCAGCAGGAGTCTGCCGCAGGTGGCATTAGAGGGGCTAGTCTCAATAGCATGACTGCTTTCAGCAGGAGTCTGCCGCAGGTGGCATTAGAGGGGCCTAGTCTCAATAGCATGACTGCTTTCAGCAGGAGTCTGCCGCAGGTGGCATTAGAGGGGCCTAGTCTCAATACCATGACTGCTTTCAGCAGGAGTCTGCCGCAGGTGGCATTGGAGGGGACTATTCTCGCCAGTGTGCCTTCTCTCAGAGTGAGAGGTGCTGAAAATATGTCTGTATCCTGGCACTTCTCTTGTTAATAATCCATAAAAATACCACAGAATGTTGAGTACTTGAAAGCAGTCTGCCATACAAGGGATTTAAACATGAATTTGTCAAATAGAAAATTGACATTTTTATTTTAAGGTTCTTATATAGCACTGCTTTATCTAATGTCTGGTGAGTTTTCTTCAAAAGCCCTTTCTCCTTCGGAAGAAGTTTTCCATCGACAGACCGAGTGGGATTTCCGATGAAAGGCTGACAATCCATCCACCTCTAAACATGGCTGGTGGGTGGACCGTTGGTTTGGCTGGTATAATGCTTAGTTGCATTTTTGATAGAGTGCCCTGTCCACCACACCCTGAATCCAGCCCATCTTTCTTTAGTGATTTTTCTATTTTGGGTTACATTTGAAGACTCTCCCTTACCTTTATGGTTTGACAGGTGGTTCACAGTCTGCCAGAGGAGCAGGCATAACAACTTCCGGTACCCCGGTGGACTACCGTCCACCATATTTAGCGATCTCCACCAACCTGGCTATCCCTCTGTCTTCAGAGGAGCAACAGGAGCTCCTCTAAAAGCACCTAAAGTTTACTGAATGGCTGCCCTGTTTCCCATGGGTGCCCAACAGACTTTTTCGTTTACCTTCTTGTTGTAAAACAAGGCATTAGTTGTGAGGCCTGCACAAATAATGGGTCTACATTTGTCCTTCACTGGGAACCAAACACCCCAATGTAGCGCTTGACTCTAGGAGGGTAGCGTTGCAGAGCAGTCTAAAGCTTACTCTAGGGCCGTAGTGTGGGCTAGAAATCGCCATTTACAGGTACGCAGAAATAACACTCTGTACTTTTCTTTATAAAAAGGAAGAGTCCATTTATTACACTCACACTACTCAATACTATGCATCAATTCACAAATATACATAAGTTGATGGAAATACTTGTTGACATTGCGTAAACACTCCCACCCCTCCCGCTGGGGAGGTCTAGTACCGCTAGTACCGCTACTAACTATGTGAACATCATCAGCCCCCAAATGCATCCGGTTGACCATAACCTGTATTGGTGGCCAACCCATTATTTCAACAAGCACTTATAATGGGAACATCTGCCATAGTGACATAAAACCCTGACTGAGAGCATCTCATACTGACCATACAGTATACATATTGAAATCACAGTGGCTGACAGTCTGGTTGTTCAACTAACGCATTAGCAAGAATACATGCCTAAGCATCACATGGAATGGCAGGTACTTATCATATTTGGTAACATGATCAATGCAAGTCAATCCCAGCCCCTAAAAGGCATCGTATTCATTATCACTTGATTACGAAATTACAACCAGGCACCATGGCAAGAACGCCTAGCAACATATTTCCAATTTACTTATCATTCCGCATATTGCATGTGACTTCCCATCCCTAAGGGAAACAACATTATGTAAATGCACCACATGTGCAACTGCACCTTTACACCTCTAGGGGATGTCTCCACAAAGACAATCCATGTTCAGCCTTTCACAGCTCTGCACAGTCAGAAGCATCAGCTCCCAGCTGAAGAACAAACACCAGCATTAGGTAGTCTTGATTAAACATGAATAACCCTTGAGGGGTTTGAGAAGTTGGCCTGGTATATGATGTCCACTATCCTAGTGGGCACCTTGCACCCGTCTAAACGACCCTTATTGATGGTGGTTGTAAAGTCAACCTTATAGACAAGCTATCCTAGTGGTAGCATGGACCAGCAATCTTAGGCTAAAACTTCAGAGAGCATGTGAAGCCAGTTGTTTTACCATATATAATCCCTTGAATACCAAATGAAAGGACCCCACACAAGGTATATATCAAATATAGATATATTTATTACTAACACAACCCCTCTGAACTCTTTATGAGGTCAGAGATCAAAGTACATTACAAGTTCCTCAATCAGCATACTTTAAGTTGCACAAATACAATTCTGCTCTAGGGGCTTCACGAACCATATACTAAGTAAGTGGTATAAGAACCACTGCACGAACAGTGAATAGGCCTAGGGCCTAGGGAATCGCTGGGGCTACACTACAGTACTAAAGGTTAGGAAGTAGGAGACCCACTGACGGCGCCTGCAGTGTCTAAACACAGGTGCAGGTTCTCATTGACTTCAATGAAGCACGAAGGAATCACAAAGTTACTGAATTAGGGCACTTCCGAGTGGACTACGATAAAACCCCTTTAAACTATGACACTTGGATAGTCAATACCCACGGGAGCACTGGAGTACTCAAGTTACCTCACCCAGGGAAGCCAGGTGCATAGGTGTCTTTTTGTGTCGGGTTTCGTCGATGCTTTCAATGGAGACCTGCAAAAGAAGTGCTGCAGGCGGCTGAAGGAAGAGTGTCCGGGTGGATCCAAGGGTGGATCGAAGCAGTGAAGAACCTGAAAGCAGAGGGGACAGAGTCTGGGTCACTAGCCAGTGACCTGGATGGAACCAGGTGATGTCACGATGCAAACAGGTGAAGAGGTGAAGCTTGTCTTTGCAGCCACGAGGACCAGGAGGTGTTGACGATGACCAGGAGATGGATTCAAGCTGTCCTACAAAGGATCTAGTTGACTGCGGTGTCGGTATCCGGATTGGACGCAACAAGCCTTGGCAACCGCAACCCACACAGGAAGTGAAGATTGGCTTCAGGTCAGACCAGCAAGGTCTGAGGTGCTTCTCTTTTGGAGGGAAGCTGGAGCAAGCCCAGAGCAACCAGGCAAGCATTGGAAAATCAAAGGATCATCTTCGGAGGGCTCATTAGCCAACGGGCTAGCAACCGTGAAGACGCGTCAAGCTGAAATGCAGGAGGGGGCCCACTTGGCACTCGTGGAGTGAGGATGGCTGAGCTCTGGTGCAAATGATGCTCGGGTCTGGGGCTTCTCTTACTCCAATGCACAACTGCGAGGGTGCCTCGGTCGTTGTACAATTAGCAAAGTGCAGGTAGTCCAGGATAACTGGTCCCACGTCTCTCGTGTCCGCCACGGGTCTCAGCTTTGCTGTGGATGTGGATCGAAGTCGGAGAAGTCTGGAAGTCCAGTTTCTGAGTCGCTGAGTTGTCGGGTTCCCGTTGGAGCACTGACAAAGCAAACTGGCAAGTTACTGGTGGTGCCTGTTTGAACAGGGTGGTCACTCCTTGACCACAAGGGAGATCTTCTTCAGTCTTCTAGTCAGCATAGAATGTCGAAGTCCAAGAGTTCTGCATCATAGATTCTTTCCAGGGTAATCTAATGTCTCTAGGCACTGCTCCTAACTTTATACCAAACTAAGGGGCTGGATTACCTGCTAGGACCCTCCTATGGGTGGTCCTGAGAAGGGGGTGGTTACACCCCTTTCTCTTTGTCCAGCTTAGCGCCAGAGCTGGGGCTGGAGTGCCCCAGCAACTGGTTTGAACCGGGCTATGCATGGAGCACCTTGTGTGCCTCAGGCAGTGTCTGGAAAAGCATCTTTCCATTGAACCCACCCTGCCCCAATACACTACTGGCTGTCTGCGGAGGTGCTAGCACCTCCCTCGACAGGAAACCTATTGTCCAGGCCTCCCTTGCTGGAGTTTCCCCCAGCTGCAGGAGGTCAGACTCGTGTCTGTGGCAGCAGCAACCATTTTGTGATGCTGAGGCTCTGTTTAACTTTAACCGGGTAAAGCAGTAACATACATCTCTTTTCCCTCTAGAAGGGTGGAATGCTACCCCCGCCGCCAGAATTGGCGGGGGGGGGAGTATTCCAAAGCCTTTTGACACCTTACACGACATGTTTTGATAAAGCCAAACCAAAGTTAGCATTTAACCGCACAGATTATAATGCACTTAAAGAGTATTTGGTATGGCTATATCACAGAACAGCTATAAGGACATGGTTCCGAAAGCTCCAGAGGGGCTCAGCTCATTCCAGAGCACCCTCTCACATAAAACCAAGCATATGAGTGACTTATAAGTGCATATGTGTCTATATATAAGGTTAGATGTAGGAATACTATATCTATGTAAGGGGTGTTTACACCACCTTACCCAAGCTGAGTGATCAGCCTGTGGTGTCAGTTTGGATGGCCAGCCAGGGGTGGCATAATACATACTGCAGCCCCTGGTAGGCCTTGGATGCACCTATGCCCTGGGTACTTATGGTACACTATACAGGGGCTCACAGAGGTGACCTAATCAGGTATGTACCTAAAGTACATGGTATCAATTTAGAGAGAGAACAGCTGTGCTGTGGTTCTGATTAGCAGGCCCACAGCCACACTAAAGTCGAAAAACCAGTAAATCACAGCAAAAAGTGGGGGTGACCATAGGAAGCAGACCCTACTCTCCTACACAACCCTCCACCCCCCAAACGTAGGGACATTAAACTAACCTTGACCAGTTGAGTCTTCAGGTTCTAAGTGGAAATATCTAGAGAGTCCATCTTCATTGGCATGGTCAGTCCCAGGTCTATGTTCCACTGTAAAGTCCATCCCCTGTCGGAAAATGGACCACCTAAGCAGTTTGGGATTTTCACCCTTCATCTGATTTAGCCACAAGAGGGGCTTATGGTCTGTCTGAATTTTGAAGTGAGTACCAAACAAGTATAACCTCAGATTCTTCAGGGCCCAAACCAGAGCAAAGGCCTCCCTCTCAATAGCTGACCAACGTTTCTCTCTAGGGGTCAGCCTTCTGCTAATAAAAGCAATGGGCTGGTCTTGACCATCTTTATTCAATTGTGAAAGAACAGCTCCCACACCCAACTCAGAAGCATCTGTTTGGACAATGAATTCTTTGGATAATATGGACTTTGTAGAATAGGTGCAGTGCACATGGCCTGCTTCAGGTCATCAAATGCCTTTTGACAGCTGACTGTCCACTGAACTTTCTTTGGCATTTTCTTTGAGGTGAGGTCATTAAGAGGAGTCACAATGAACCCATAGTTCTTAACAAACTTCCTGTAGGAACCAGACAGCCCAAGAAAGCTCTGAACTGTGTCTGGGTGGTTGGAGGAGTCCAGTCCTTTATGGTCTGGATCTTGCGCTCCAGTGGTTGAACCTGACCTCCACCTACTAGGTCACCCAGGTATATAACCTTGCTCTGCCCTATCTGGCACTTGGTAGCCTTGATAGTAAGGCCTGCCTTCTGCAGGGCCTCCAAAACATTCTTCAGGTATATCAGGTTATCTTCCCATGTGGAGCTAAAGACAGCAATATCATCAAGATAAGCTGCACAGTAGTCATCCAGACCTGAGAGGACTTGGTTCACCAACCTTTGGAATGTGGCAGGTGCATTCTTCAGACCAAAGGGCATTACCACAAATTGATAATGACCTCCTGGGGTTGAGAATGCTGTCTTCGCTTTTGCATCCTCAGCTAGTCTGATTTGCCAGTAGCCAGCTGTCAAGTCAAATGCCCTCAAAAACTTGGCAGAAGCCAATCTGTCAATGAGCTCATCTGCCCTTGGTATTGGATGGGCATCTGTCCTAGTGACAGCATTGAGCCCTCTGTAGTCCATGCAAAACCTCATCTCTCTCTCACCATCTTGGGTGTGAGGTTTAGGCACAAGGACTACAGGACTGGCTCAAGGGCTCTCTGAGGGCTCAATAACTCCCAACTCCAATATCTTTTGGATCTCTGCCCTGATACAGTTTCTGACATGGTCAGGTTGCCTGTAGATTTTACTCTTGACAGGCAGACTGTCACTAGTGTCCACCTCATGGGTGCACCAGCTTGTCTGACTTGTAGTCAGAGAAAACATATGTCTGTAGGACTGTAGAACTTGTCTGCAGTCCTGCTGCTGTTGGTCAGTGAGGCTGCTTGCCAAGGCCACTACATCGACTGAACCATTTATTTATTTTATTTAATGAATTTGTATAGCGCATCAGCTACCCTAAGGTTTCCCGGCGCCCTGGACATGCACTCACCTAGAAGGGAACAAAGAGGTTTATTGATTGAACAACCATGTCTTAATGCTTTTACGGAATTTTGCCTAACTCTGTTCCAGTCGTAGTTGAAGTGGAAGTGAATTCCACAGGACAGGAGCCAGTTGCGCAAACCCCCATCCGCACTCCTTTGAATCTAGAGACTACACATTTTGCCTGATTCGATGAACGAAGGTGACGAGATGGAATATATTTTTGGACCAGCTTACATAAGTAGCTGGGAGCCATTCCTGTGCTGATTCTGAACATAAAGCTTTAAATTTGGAGTGATTGCCGATCTTAAGCCAAAGAAGATCGCGTAGATAGTCAGAGATGTGGGTTCTTCTAGGGAGGCGAAACAGTAGTCTGGCTGCCAAATTTTGGATAACTTGTAGCCGACGAGTGACTTCTTTATTGGAGCCCAGGTATAAGATGTTCCCATAGTCCAGTCTAGAAACAATGAGAGCCTGGACTACTGTTTTTTGGGCCCCTTTAGGAAGCTGCCAGAGGATTTTCCTCAGCCATTTTAAAATGGCAAAACATATGGAGGCAGTTTTCGTTACTTGTTGTCGCATAGACAATTTACCATCGATCATAATGCCCAAATTGAGCACAAATGGCACAGGTTGAGGGGTAGGACCCATTTCGTTTGGCCAATGCAAAGAACCCCAGAGCTCTTTTTGTTCACCGAGGATAAGCAGCTCTGTTTTACCCCCATTGAGCTTCAATTTATTGGAGTGCATCCAAGCCGCAATCTTTTCAAGTCCAATGCGAAGAGGAGACACCTCAGCCTTGTCAGCTACCGATAGGGAGAAGACAAGCTGTGTGTCATCTGCGTATGAGAATATCGTAAGGCCGTCTTCTTCTGCTATTGACGCCAAAGGACTTATATATATATATATATATTGAAGAGCAACGGACTTAAGATAGAACCCTGAGGCACTCCATACTGGGCGATCATCGTCCTAGACTTATTATTTTAAAAAACCTGAAACGATCGATTAGTAAGAAAACTCACAAGCCATTGCAGGGCAGAGCTCCTAACACCCTTTATTTCCAGAGTCAGGTCAAGGGTTTCATGGGAGATGGTATCCAAGGCAGCGCTCAAATCCAATAATATGAGTGCCACCGTGCCACCCCCGTCCAGTCTTTGGCGGATTGTTTCAGTCACTCCCAGCAGAGTAGATTCAGTTGAGTAGTCTGCTCTGAACCAGGATTGTGACGGGTGCAGAAGATTGTTGGTATTTACAAATTCCGCCAATTGGTTATTCACATGCTTTTCCAGGATTTTGGAGAAAGCCGGTAAGAGTGAGACAGGGCGAAAGTTAGAGAAAACCTCTGGGTCCCCGTTGGCTTTCTTAGGTAAAGGTAAGACCTTGGCATGTTTCCATGTGTCCGGCATCACTGCTTCCCCCAATGAAGCATTAAGAAGTCCCCTAATTTCGTTTAGGATATGTGGGTCCAGTTGTTTTAGAATGTGAACCGGTATAGGGTCATTCGGGGAACCCGACTTAATTCTTTTTAAAATTTCCATAAAGGAAGTAGGGTCTAACAGTTGCCAGCTAGTAAGTAGATTCCTAGGAGGTCCAACCAGCTCGTTGGTACAGCTGGGGGCTGGGCTCTGCTCTTTATTTGTTCTGAAGTCGGTGTAAATTTCAGAGATTTTATCCTTGAAATACTCCGCCAATTGGTTACATTTCATAACCGTTAGTTTAGGGGGATCAGGTTGTTGTGCTGCGCCCGACAAATCTTGTACCATCTTAAACAGGAGTTTAGAAATATTTTGTGCAACCCTGATGTTATTTTTCATACATTCTGAAATTTGGTAGGACTGATAGCTTGTTTATATTCCGATTTTTTTATTGGATCATAATGTTTCCTCCACTGCCTCTCAAGCATCTTGCATCTACTTTTTTCAGTTTTAAGCGATTCTGAGAACCATGGAGCAGGAGGGCGGCTAGATCTGGGTTTATTCTTAGTAAGTGGAATGATAATATCTGCTGCCTCAGTTAGCCATTTATTAATTATGGTAATGTCTGCAATTGTAGCCTCTTTTATATCTGGCATTGAGTTGAGTAATTGAGCATTTAAGCCATCAATAATAAGCTTTTTCCAGTTCCTGGACCAAATGGCATCAGCCGATTCTGTTTTCTGTGACATTGCCAGCATGATTTTAAAACTAACCAAATAATGGTCTGACCATAGAAGAGGTATAGTAGGCTCACATGTTAAGTTGATGAGACTAGAAAAGACGGGGTCTAACAAGTGTCCTGCTTTGTGTGTGGGGCCGGAATTACGTAGCGACAAATTAAGAGCTTCAGGATCAGAGATAAGATTCGAGCTAGTGGAGCAGTTGTGATCCTCAAGATGTAAATTAAAGTCTCCTAAAATTGAGAAATTAGTGGCTTCCTGTAAATATGGGGAAATAAAGTCTGGTAATGCAGCCCCCCTGCTGCTCCTGGCGGTGGGTAAATCGACATACCTGAGAGCGTAAACTGGGGTGTAAGGGTTAATTTAAATAATCCAGCTACACAATAGTTTAGTGGTAAATCTTCCCATTTACAGATAAATTATTTTCTAAAAATAATGCCTATACCTCCACCCACTCTGTTCTAGCGATCCATCCTAACAATCGTATAATTAAGCGGGACTGCCGTGGCTATATCCGGTCCAGGGCTATCATTAAGCCAAGTTTCCGTCAGCAAAATGGCGTCAGGCTGGAGATCATTTATTAAATCATAAATATCTTCTTTATGTTTTGGCAACGATCTACAATTTATACTAAAAAATCGTAAATCTCTAGTCGTACTAACCTCTTTATGCTTTCTATAGGGATTATGTTTGTTGTACACCCGAGTATCCCCTAACACATTTTGCAAGCTCAGGGAAAAGGAGAAGTAACAGCCCTGGCAAGAAGATGAAGGATGTTATAGGTTTAGTAGTAGTACAATTCTGGTGGCAGGCAGAACATAGTTTATTAAGCTCACCATATGAATATTCAAGTTGGATCGTATTACGAGCAGGGGGGTGGCCCCTGGTCCCAGTTGGTTGCGGACGGGCGCAGACGGGCTTGGCTTTGGCGCACCACCTGCGCTCCCGCTGCGCGCTTTCGCTGCGCATCGTGCTCATGGGCCTTCTAAATACTGAACCAGGAGTAGTCCCGCCCTCTGTCCTCTTACCCGGAACGCGTCTGTACTGCCTTCACTCCCTCTACAACAACCGGGAAAAACCTGTGGTGGACCAGGGAGTTGGCGGACTGAAGTGCGGGTGTCAGAAAACAGGAAGCAGCCCTGATGATGAACCATCATCAGGGTTCTGAGTGAGCAGGTCTGGGAGAGAGTCACTCTCCTCCTCCTGTCCCTCAGCAAGCCCATGTCTGTCCTGTCAACATATGCCTTGAATCTGTTGACATGAAGCACCCTGTGGGTGCTCCCTGAAGTTCCAAGGTCAACTAGGTAGGTTACCTCTCGCTTTTGCTCAACAGTAGTGTGGGGTCCAGACCATTTGTCTTGGAGTGCTGCTGGGGCCACTGGCTCCAACACCCACACTTTCTGTCCTGGTTGATAAACAATGAATTGAACGATGGTCATGACAATAATCAAAGTATACATTGTTTGTATGAAGCTTGAATACAACCTATGAACTTTAAAAAGCACACAGATGTTCTAATGAAATACAAACCATATTTGAATTGAGATGATTGATATTTCATGGATATTGTCGACTCAAAATAAATACAACAATTAAACAAATCTCGAAATTTTGGAATAATTGGAAAATGATCAAATGAATATATAGAAAAGGAGGAAATACTACCAATATAGCTGTGCGCCAGGTAGGGTCGTGATCGTGCTATCACGTACCATTTTTCAAAATAATTCTTGCACTAAGGGATTGGCAGCCCTTAATTACCGAGCAGTACGCCAAAGGAGGACTCACATTTATAAAGACTTTACAAACAAGCAAATATTGAACAAAAGGAGTGCCAACGGCCTACCCCCATTTCATTACACTAAAAACAGTCAGCACAGCCTTTTGGTCATGCCAGGCTTTTTGGAGTTCCTGGCTAATCTCAAGGTTTTTAGATACCTTTTTTCATATACTCGGCCATCCCGGAGCGGAGACCAAGTACATAATCCACTATGTCTTGTTTAGGCTTTTAGAGAGGTAACGCAATTCTTCTTTCACCAGACACAGGGGTCCTCTTACAGGGTGCCCAAATCGAAGTTCAAAAGGGCTGTTAGCCAACCCCCTTCTGTGGGACCTCTCTGTAAGCAAACAAAAGGCAGGGCAGCAAGATAGCCCATCTTCTCCTAAGCTTTTCAGGGAGTCCCTTGATCATGCCCTATAAGGTCTTGTTGAATCTCTCCACCAGACCATTGCACTGTGGATGGCAGGGTGTGGTGAACTTATAGTTCACTCCACACTCTTTCTACATAGCAGTCAAATATCCAGACATAAAGTTTGCACCTCTGTCTAAGATAACCTCTTTCGGAAAGCCCACTCTTGAGAAAACTCCCAGGAGGGCTCTTGCCACAACAGGGGCTGTTGTGGTCCTTAAGGGAATAGCTTCTGGGTACCTGGTGGCATGCTCCACTACCAGAATAAATCTGTGCCCAGATGCTGTTTGGGGATCCATTGGTCCAACAATGTCTATCCCAACTCTTTCAAAGGGTACCCCCACCACAGGTAGTGGTATTAGGGGGGCCTTTGTGGTGCCACCTGATTTGCCACTGGCTTGGCAGGTGTCACAGGAGCGACAAAACTCCTTGGTATCCTCTGACATGTGTGGACCGTGAAAGTGAGGGACAAGTCTGTCCCAAGTCTTGTTCTGGCCAAGATGTCCCGCTAAGGGAATATCATGGACTAAGGTAAGAAGGAAGCCCCTGAATGCCAGAGGTATGACCAACCTCCTGGAAGCATCAGGCTTGGGGTCTCTAGCCTCTGAATAAAGGAGTCCTTCATCCCAATACACTCTATGGGTACCTGTAGCATTCCCAGTAGCCTCAGCAGCAGCTTGCTGTCTGAGGGGTTCAAGAGAGGGGTAGTCTAACTGCGCCTGCCTCAGATCTGCCCTTGAAGGTCCCCCTGTCCCAAGAAACTCAACCTGATCAGGCTCAAGCTCTTCTAGGACAGTTCTTTCTTGGGTCTCACTATCAGCTTCCTCAGAAGGCTGATCCTCACTCTGAGGCAGGGGGAAGGCACTCCTTAACCCTACTGCTCTTTCGCTTGGAAGGCAACTGGTCCATAGTTTCAGGATCCAGGGCCTGTTCAGTTTTGCACTTTTTGGCCTGTGACCTAGTCACAGCAAGGACATGTGCTGATATACCTAACATCTCTGCATGAGTCCTATACTCCACTTCAGACCAGACTGAAGATTAAAGATCATTGCCAAGCAGACATTCTACAGGGAGGTCTGAACTAACAACAAGTCATTTGAGGCCAGTTACCCCTCTCCAGGAGAAATTAACAATTGCCATACTATGGGTGGTAGTGACATTGCTTGTATTGGTCACTAGGTAATTGTCTCCTAGTATTATCTGACCAAGGTCCACATAGTTAAGTGTCACCATGGTGACACTGGCACATGTGTCCCTGTAGGCCTGAGCCACTTTGTTATTGATTAAAGGTGTTTGCCTGTACTTGCCCAAGTTATTGAGACTCACAGTAGAGGACATAGCCATGTCCACATCACAGACAATGTTAGACCTGGCACCTTGGCGTGAGTTTCCCTTCCACTTTTTGCTGATGTGCCTCAGATGTTTTTGCTGGTGTCCGCTGCTCAGGGCACTGCGCCACGGCCAACCCGTGCCACAGTGCAAGTGCTCCCCATGTAAAGTGTAACTGTGATTGATGTTCCTGATTAGGTCATTGGATTTACTGTCAGTCCCCAGTAAAGTGCACCAGGAGTGCCAGGGCTTGTAAATGCCAATGCTGCTAGTGTGCCTGCAGCGCTGGTTGCGCCACCCACAGAAGCAGCCTTTTAAAATGTGTCTAGGGTCTGCCACTGCAGAACCTGCATGCAGTCTGGTACTGTCATGCTGGCTGGGCAAGTGCACACACTTGCCAGCCCCTAAAACCTTCCCTTAACTTCATATTAGTCACCCCTATGGTAGACCAAAGGGCAGGGTGCATTGTAAGTGTAAGGTAGGACATGCTCTGATGTGTGTGGCATGTCCTAATAGTGAATTACAGCCAAATTCGTTTTTCACTATTGTAAGGCTACCTGTTCTCTTAGGCCAAGATGGGCTGCTGGAATTATTACACTCTATAATCCCAGCAGGCTCAGGGAACATGGTAGAAAATAAAGTTTAGTATGCCTGAACTCAGAATAATAAAATACTTCTTTTAGTAAAGTTTATTTTAATATCCTGTGTTTGCAGATGCTACTTTTAGAAAGTTAGCATTTGCTTGCCTAACCTTTTCAGCCCGCCTCTGCTTGGATGTGTATCTGACTGTCTGGGTTATGTGAGTGACAGGGCTGAGTGAAGACAGGTGGTGAATGCAAGGATTACACCTTGGTGGGAGGTGGGAGTGCCCCTGGACTCTGAATAGGGCTGTGCTCTGCCACCACAATGCTGCCTCCGCCCCCTGGGGAGCGACTGATGACTGCCCCTGTCCACACAATGCTGGCTCCACCTCCTGTGGAGCGTCTGATGTGCCTGCCCCTCACACTGAAAGCAGAAACAAGAGTACACCCAACAAGTGCTCAGAGACTGAATGAAGTTATGCAGAGGTCCCCCTGGCCTGTGAGAACAAAGAAAATGCTGTATAAAAGTAGGAGCCCTGCTCCTTGTAAATCAGAATCCTGTTTCCCACAAAGAACCTCTGCCCAACTAGAAGGAGAAGAAGATGCTGGAAGGACTGGCCTGCTGCTTGCCTTGCTGAGGAAGGAGAGGAAAAGACTTGCTGAAAAGACTTTGCTGAAAAGACTTTGCTGATTTGTGCTAGAAACTTTCTCCAAGGGCTTGTCTGAGCTTGCCCCCTGACCTGAGCCACAGGACCATCTGGCTCAACCTGCTCTCTGCCCGTCTGCCGGTAATTACGAAGACTTCTGCCCCGCCGGAGCCGTGACCCTGGTGCCCCTCAGCCCCTCCCTGAGGCCGTGACCAACTGTGTTTCCCTGTCCCCGCCGAGGAAGAGCCCCGCTCCATCGAGCCGCTCTCCCCCCGCAGAGGGAAATCGTCGTGTCACCCCGCCTTGGGAGGCTCGCTGCTGTGACCTTTTGGGTGCCCCCCAGCCCCTCCTCGAGGCCGTGATCGAACTGTGCTTCCTCGCCCCCGCTGAGGGAGAGCCCCGCTCCACTGAGCCGCTCTTCCCCTCGCTGAGGGAAGTCGCTGCATCACCGCCGTCGGAGGCCCGCTGGTGCACCCCCCACGCTACCGCCTGAAGTCCTCACCGGACCCCACAGACCCAGAGGACAGACCGCCAAATCCCGGACGCCTCGGGCGCCAGCCTCGCTCTGATCGAGAGCCGCTGGGCGCCTCGCATCTGCCTTCGTGGAAGACCGCCACCGAAACATCGTCACCGGGCTCGGGGCCCGCCACGTTCTTATCTCCCCGCCTTCTACAAGGATCTCTAAGGCACTGTAAACCCAACCGCGGTACAAGCCGCCCTTCCACCGAGGCTCGCATCGCTCCTTGTCACCTAGGCCCCTGGTAGCTCCGTAGCTTACGCTCCCTCCCGTGCAAGTCGCACACAGCGTTATGACTCGTACTCTCTGCCAGACCCGGCCGTGCCATACGCGTGAAGCGTGAGCTTTGGCAGGTCGGGCCCGTATCTCGAGCCGGGAGCGGACTGGAGCGCTAGGAAGCGCATAGACAGATGAGAACTGGGTGAAGGTGCCCAAAAGGGTGCATTTAGAGAACTGTGGCCTCTACAAAGGAACTGAACTATATTTGAATTGCAGCAGAGAACTCTTGCCTTTTTTTCAACCTTGTGGCTAAGAAAAGCGTTACTTATGGTCTTGTGATAAATACTTGCCTGCCTACATATTTTTACATAAAGAAGACGTATTTTTATATAACCACAGCCTGGTGTCCATTTGTGGGGGGATTGGTATTTTTACTGTGTGTGTTATTATAAATGCTTAACTCAGAAACGCCTGAAGAATAGCCTTGGCTGCTCACGCCACGCACCTAGAGGGTGAGCAAGGGTAATTCTAAGGGGTCATCCTTTGCCCTGACTTAGAGGAGAGGGTCCCTGCTTGTCACAAGTGAATACTTGCGCCAACCAGAGACCCCCAATTCTAACATTGGCAGCAGCGGAAGGATTTGCGAATTTGCATTTGTAGTTGACATACAGTGAATTGCTGATCACCACATAGTGAGAGCAGACCTATAACGCAGCCACAGATTTCCATTTTTTTAATTTTGTTGAGACATCTGCCATTACTGAAGCCATGCCTGGCTCACTCCCTGTTGGAAGAGCACTCTCTGTCTTCTCTGGAGAAGATGACATAGATTGGAGAGTGGAAGCCCTAAAGGGCTTAACAAATGAGCGGCTGAAAGAACTCTGCGGAAAGTGCAGAATTTCCAAACATGGATTGAACAACAAGGTCCAACTCGTAACGGCGCTGAGAGCCTGGAAGGAGTCAAGGGAACCACAGAGTGCGGTGGATATCATACCACCAGATGGCGTTGTAGATCCTAGCAGAGGCCTGTCGCCAGAGGAGCTGGCAGACAAGGCAGCAGACAGGGCACATGCAATGGAGTTGGCAAAATTAGCTGGGCAACTAGAAATGGAGAAGCAAAAATTAGAAATGGACAAGCAAACATTGGCCATGGAGGCGCAGCAATGCCAGCTGGACCATGACCTAAGATTGAAGGAGTTGGAGCTGAGAGGTTTGGGAACAACTCCTTCTGGTGGCAGCACAACGCCGGTGCAGGTAGAGTCCAGGGTGTACATATCCAAAGATGTAGTTAAGGAGTTCTTTAAGGGGGATGACATAGGACAGTGGTTTAGGGCATATGAGGTAGCCATGTCCTCCCACCGGGTCCCTGACAAGGATTGGGGAGCGGGGTTGTGGGGGAGGTTCCTTAGCGAAGGGCGGGACACCCTACTAGATTTGCCCACTGAAGAACAAAGTTCCTACCCCCGCATGAAAGAGGCCTTAATGACCAGGTATGGGCTAACCCCTGAAATGTACAGACAGAAGTTCAGGGGGAGTGACAAGCGTCCTGGGAATACGTATGTGGAGTATGTGACCGGTTTTTGCAGAGCACTGGATGGATGGGTAAAGGGTAGTAAGGTAAATGATTTTCAGGGGCTTCTTGATTTAATTGCATGGGAGCACTTGTCTGATCACTGTTTTCCTGAGCTACGCCAGCACCTGATTGATAGCAAGCTGTCCAACCCGAGGAAGCTTGCTGAAGAGGCGGACCGCTGGCTCAGCACCAGGGTCCACAAGGGTCCAGTGGGAGACTCAGCCAAGGGTGGGCAGGGTCCTCAGCAGAAGAGTGGGGGGGGGACAGGGGTAAACAAAGAGGGTTCCAGCGAGGCCCCCAAAGTAATCCCCAAGGGAACCAGCAGAGAGGTTCTCAGCCTCCCCCCTCCCCCACCCCCAAAGCCGACCGGGGCACCTACAGGTAGGCCTGCTCCAAAGGGGCCCTTCAATTGTTTCAGGTGTGGTGACCCGGGTCACATTGCCAGTGACCCCAAGTGTCGCCTGTTTGGTAAAGCCGCCCCCAAAGGTGCTCCACCCCGCCAAGTAGCTAGTGTTAATTTGGGGGAAGAAGTAGTAGTCCCCGGGGGTGGAGATCCTGTCCAGATGACCCTAGTCTCTTTAGGAGACAGTGAGATGGGCCCTAAAAACGATCTGCCCTCTAACACTAAGAAATATGGGCAGGTGGTTACCATCAATGGTAAGAAAGCTGAGGCTCTTAGAGATACAGGAGCCAGTGTGACTGCAGTGAGGCAGCACCTGGTGTCTCAAGAGCAGGTTGTACCCAATGCCTACTGTAGGGTTATCAATGCTGATAATTCATAGAGTCAGTGTCCGATGGCTCAAGTTCCCTTCGAGTGGGGGGGGTCTCTGGTACTCTGCAGGTCTGTGTGAGGAAAGCCATGCCTGTGGACTATTTGCTAGGGGAAGACTCCCCTTGGGAAAAGGTGGAGAAGACGACTCACCTGAGGATGGTGGGTCTGCCTGACTGGGCGTGCGTGACCACCCGGTCAATGGCAGCCAGTAGGGGTGCATTGCAAAAGTGACTGAGCTGTTCCTAAAGGAAAGAAAGGGAGGAGAAAACGGTCACGGGAGTGATAAGGCTAGTGCTCGGTGGAGGACTACCCTGGGTATCCACTTTGTTGGAAAAGGTGGAGAAGACGACTCACCTGAGGATGGTGGGTCTGCCTGACTGGGCGTGCGTGACCACCCGGTCAATGGCAGCCAGTAGGGGTGCTCAAGAGATCCTGGGGCCTGAGGGAGAGGCCCAGGAACCGGCCTTAGGGAGAAGGCGCAGGGGGCGCAGGGGGCACGGGAAACCGGCCCCTGAAGTTCCCACGGTCCAGGAGGAAGCAGACCTTGAGGGGGATGCCCTGGAGCCTACAGGGGAACAGATTGCTGAACTGGGGGACCTGCCTGAGCTGACCCATTGGCAGCAAGAAGGAGGCCCCTCCAGGGAGGAATTCTGCAGGGAGCAGAAGGAATGCCCTTCTCTCGTGGGTATGCGGCAGCAGGCTTCAGACCAGGCCATTGGTGTTCAGGCCAAGACACATTATGTGTACTGGGAGAATGACCTCCTGTATTCAGAGCCTAAGGCTGCTGAACCTGGGTCAGCCCGTGTGCTGGTGATACCCCAGAAGTTCAGAGCCTTCCTACTGGGACTGGCTCATGATGTGCCATTAGCAGGACATTTGGGGATGGAAAAGACCTATGACAGGCTTGTCACCCACTTCTATTGGCCCCAAATGCACAAGAGCTCAGATGCTCATTGTAGATCTTGTCAGACTTGCCAGGCAAGTGGTAAGAACGGAGGGAGGCACAAGGCTCCTCTGCAACCCTTCCCCGTGGTCGGTACGCCATTCCAGCGAGTGGGTATTGACATTGTTGGGCCTCTGGATCCCAAGACAGCCATGGGCAACAGGTTCATCCTGGTCTTGGTGGACCATGCCACCCGGTACCCTGAAGCCATCCCTCTGAGGACAGTGACGGCCCCCATGGTGGGACGGGCACTGATGGGAATTATCTCACGAGTGGGATTCCCTCTAGAGGTGGTGAGTGACAGGGGGACCAATTTCATATCCAAGTATATGAAATCCTTTTGGCAAGAGTGTGGTGTAACCTACAAGTTCACCACCCCTTACCATCCCCAAGGAAATGGGTTGCTTGAGAGATTCAACCGAACCCTAAAAGGCATGATCATGGGCCTGGAAGGTCCAATGAGGCGTAAGTGGGACGTCCTCTTACCATGCCTTCTCTTTGCATACCGTGAGGTGCCACAGAAGTCCCTAGGGTTCAGCCCCTTTGAACTGCTGTATGGTCACCGAGTGAGAGGACCTCTGAGTTTGGTAAAAGAAGGCTGGGAGCAATCTCCCAGGAAACCTCCCCAGAATGTATACAGTTACATGCTGGCCTTCAGAAACCAGACCAGGCGATTCAGGCAACTTGCTGAGGCAAATCTGGAAGCCAGCCAGGAAGAGATGAAGCGGTGGTACGACCAGAATGCCACTCTGGTAGAGCTTCAACCTGGGCAAAAGGTGTGGGTCTTTGCCCCAGTGGAGCGTTGTGCACTTCAGGATAAGTGGACAGGTCCATTTGAGGTTGTGGAGCGCAAGAGTCCTGTAACCTACTTGGTGGACATGCAGTCTCCCAGGAACCCTTTGAGGGTCCTACATGTTACCCGCCTTAAGCCCCACTTGGAGAGGTCCGAAGTGGGCATGTTGTTGGCAACTGATGATGGAATGGAGGAGGAGTCTGAGCCTCTTCCTGACCTCTTGGTAGCCTCTGAGAAAGATGGGTCAGTGGATGGAGTTAACCTCTCACCCACCCTGACGCCTGAGCAACAGGAAGACTGCCGCCAATTGCTGGGGCAGTTTCCAGATCTGTTCTCCCTGGTTCCTGGTGTCACAGATTGGTGCGTCCATGACGTGGACACAGGAGACAGCTTACCTGTGAGGCATAAGGCCTACAGAAAAACTGACAGGGTCAGAGCCTGCATCAAGGAGGAGGTCTCCAAAATGCTTGCTCTTAGGGTGATTGAGTCCTCCAGCAGTCCTTGGTCCAGCCCCGTGGTCTTGGTCCCAAAGGCTGCTGCGCCGGGAGCCACACCTGAACTCCGGTTCTGTGTGGACTACAGAGGGCTCAATTCAGTCACGAAGACTGACGCGCACCCTATCCCCAGAGCTGATGAGCTCATTGATCGGCTAGTGGCTGCCCGGTTCCTCAGCACGTTTGATTTAACGTCTGGGTACTGGCAGATCGCCTTGACCGATGGGGCCAAAGAGAGGTCAGCATTCTCTACACCAGATGGGCATTTCCAGTTCCGGGTTATGCCATTTGGAATGAAGAATGCCCCTACCACCTTTCAGAGGTTGGTCAACCAGGTGTTGGTTGGGCTGGATGAGTTCAGTGGCGCCTACCTGGATGACATCGCAGTGAGTGAGTGAGTGTAGTGAGGGCACCTGGCCACAACACCTGCTGCACCTCTGGGAAGTGTTGATGGCGCTGCGCAAAGCAGGCCTCACAATCAAGCAAGCAAGTGCCAGATTGGGCAGGGTTCAGTGGTGTACTTGGGACACCAAGTGGGGAGTGTCAAGGTGGCACCCTTGCAACCCAAAATTGAGACCATCCTGGCTTGGGAACCCCCCAAGACCCAGACGGCAGTGAGAGCCTTCCTGGGGCTCACTGGGTACTACAGGAGGTTTGTCAAGGGCTATGGCACTATTGTGACCCCCTTGACAGAGCTGACTTCCAAAAAGCAGCCCAAGAATGTGATCTGGACTGACACCTGTCAGAAGGCTTTTGACACCCTGAAAACTGCCATGTGCACGGCGCCTGTGCTCTAGGCTCCTGATTTCTCCAAGGAATTTCTAGTGCAAACATATGCTTCAGAGCATGGTGTAGGGGCTGTTTTCTCACAGATGACTGAGGAGGGCTGGGACCAACCTGTAGCCTTCATCAGTAGGAGGTTACTTCCCCGGGAACGTAGGTGGAGTGCAATAGAGCGAGAAGCATTTGCTGTGGTCTGGGCGCTGAAGAAGCTAAGACCCTACTTGTTTGGGTCTCACTTCCGGGTTCAGACAGACCACAGGCCCCTCAGATGGTTGATGCAAATGAGGGGTGAGAACCCAAAACTGTTGAGGTGGTCCATCTCCCTACAGGGTATGGACTTCACGGTGGAACATCGCCCTGGTACAGATCACGCCAATGCTAACGGTCTGTCCAGGTTTTTCCGCCTTAGTGATGAGGAACTCCCTGGAGAAGGGTAGTTCTCCCCACATTTCAGCTGGAGGGGACACGTGTTAGACCTGGCACCTTGGCGTGAGTTTCCCTTCCACTTTTTGCTGATGTGCCTCAGATGTTTTTGCTGGTGTCCCCTGCTCAGGGCACTGCGCCACGGCCAACCCGTGCCGCAGTGCAAGTGCTCCCTATGTAAAGTGTAACTGTGATTGATGTTCCTGATTGGGTTATTGGATTTACTGTCAGTCCCCCGTAAAGTGCACCAGGAGTGCCAGGGCTTGTAAATGCCAATGCTGCTAGTGGGCCTGCAGCGCTGGTTGCGCCACCCACAGAAGCAGCCTTTTAAAATGTGTCTAGGGTCTGCCACTGCAGGACCTGCGTGCAGTCTGGTACTGTCATGCTGGCTGGGCAAGTGCACACACTTGCCAGCCCCTAAAACCTTACCTTAACTTCATATTAGTCACCCCTATGGTAGGCCCAAGGGCAGGGTGCATTGTAAGTGTAAGGTAGGACATGCTCTGATGTGTGTGGCATGTCCTAATAGTGAATTACAGCCAAATTCGTTTTTCACTATTGTAAGGCTACCTGTTCTCTTAGGCCAAGATGGGCTGCTGGAATTATTACACTCTATAATCCCAGCAGGCTCAGGGAACATGGTAGAAAATAAAGTTTAGTATGCCCGAACTCAGAATAATAAAATAATTCTTTTAGTAAAGTTTATTTTAATATCCTGTGTTTGCAAATGCTACTTTTAGAAAGTTAGCATTTGCTTGCCTAACCATTTCAGCCCACCTCTGCTCGGATGTGTATCTGACTGTCTGGGTTATGTGAGTGACAGGGGTGGTGAATGCAAGGATTACACCTTGGTGGGAGGTGGGAGTGACCCTGGACTCTGAATAGGACTATGCTCTGCCACCACAATGCTGGCTCCGCCCCCTGGGGAGCGACTGATAACTCAGCCGACACCTGGCCGAGGATAGGCGAAGCACTGTCAACAAGGTACTCCTGGCTGCCCCTGTCCACACAATGCTGGCTCCACCTCCTGTGGAGCGTCTGATGTGCCTGCCCCTCACACTGAAAGCAGAAACCAGAGTACACCCAACAAGTGCTCAGAGACTGAATGAAGTTATGCAGAGGCCCACCTGGCCTGTGAGAACAAAGAAAATGCTGTATAAAAGTAGGAGCCCTGCTCCTTGTAAATCAGAATCCTGTTTCCCACAAAGAACCTCTGCCCAACTAGAAGGAGAAGAAGACGCTGGAAGGACTGGCCTGCTGCTTGCCTTGCTGAGGAAGGAGAGGAAAAGACTTGCTGAACAGACTTTGCTGATTTGTGCTAGAAACTTTCTCCAAGGGCTTGTCTGAGCTTGCCCCCTGACCTGAGCCACAGGACCATCTGGCTCAACCTGCTCTCTGCCCGTCTGCCGGTAATTACGAAGACTTCTGCCCCGCCGAAGCCGTGACTCTGGTGCCCCTCAGCCCCTCCCTGAGGCCGCGACTAACTGTGTTTCCCCGTCTCCGCCGAGGAAGAGCCCCGCTCCGTCGAGCCGCTCTCCCCCCGCTGAGGGAAATCGCCGTGTCACCCCGCCTTGGGAGGCTCGCTGCCGTGACCTTTAGGGTGCCCCCCAGCCCCTCCTCGAGGCCGTGATCGAACTATGCTTCCTCGCCCCCGCCGAGGGAGAGCCCCGCTCCGCCGAGCCGCTCTCCACCCGCTGAGGGAAGTCGCTGCATCACCGCCGTCGGTGGCCCGCTGGTGCACCCCCCACGCTCCCGCCTGAAGTCCTCACCGGACCCCACAGACCCAGAGGACATACCGCCGAAGCCCGGACGCCTCGGGCGCCAGTCTCGCTCTGATCGAGAGCCGCTGGGCGCCTCGCATTTGCCTTCGTGGAAGACCGCCACCGAGACATCGTCACCGGGCTCAGGGCCCGCCACGTTCTTATTTCCCCGCCTTCACCAAGGATCTCTAAGGTACTGTAAACCCAACCGCGGTACAAGCCGCCCTTCCTGCGAGGCTCGCACCGCTCTGTGTCCAGCTGCAGCTCCCCCCGTGAGCCCCGCAGCGTGTGCCTCTTGCCACGGTACGAGCCACCCTTCCACCGAGGCTCGCACCGCTCCTTGTCACCTGGGCCCCTGGTAGCTCCGTAGCTTACGCTCCCTCCCGTGTGAGTCGCACACAGCGGTACGACTCGTACTCTCTGCCAGACCCGGCCGTGCCATACGCGTGAAGCGTGAGCTTTGGCAGGTCGGGCCCGTATCTCGAGCCGGGAGCGGACAGGAGCGCTGGGAAGCACATAGACAGATGAGAACTGGGTGAAGGTGTCCAAAAGGGTGCATTTAGAGAACTGTGGCCTCTACAAAGGAACTGAACTATATTTGAATTGCAACAAAGAGAACTCTTGCTTTTTTTTCAACCTTGTGGCTAAGAAAAGCGTTACTTATGGTCTTGTGATAAATACTTGCCGGCCTACATATTTTTACATAAAGAAGACGTATTTTGGATTGGGTATTTTTACTGTGTGTGTTATTACAAATGCTTAACTCAAACGCCTGAAGAATAGCCTTGGCTGCTCACGCCACACACCTAGAGGGTGAGCAAGGGTAATTCTAAGGGGTCATCCTTTGCCCTGACTTAGAGGAGAGGGTCCCTGCTTGTCACAAGTGAATACTTGCGCCAACCAGAGACCCCCAATTCTAACAGACAAGAACAGCTTGAGTTGGTATTCTGACTAGGCCAGAATCCATCTCAGTACCCAGGGTTAACCCCACTATAGCCTTGGGTTGAGAACCACCACTGTTAACTGTACTAGGGGGTGCCGGTGCCTTAGGGGCAACAATGGTTGGAGCTGTCTCCTTCTTGGTGCAATCACTAGTCCAGTGAGAATTAACCTTACAAGTTTTGCACCAGGGTTTCTTTGGGCCTTCCTTTTTCGTAGATTGCTGAGAACCCCCACCATTAGAAGCTTTTTGGGGACCTTGCGAAGACTTCTGGTCTTTTGCTTTCTCCCCACCCTTTTGGTCTTGCTTCTTCTGATCACCACCTTGGTCTGGACCTTCTGCTTCACCCTGGTTCTGACCCATTTGTCTGCCTTCTTTCCCAATTCTTGGGGAGAGGTCAGATCAGAGTCAATCAGGTGTTGATGCAATAACTGGTTCTGACTATTATTTAATCAAATTATACAATCCTGTATAGTTTTTAACCTTACTGCCCAGTAACCAGCCTTCCAGAGCCTTAGTGGCACAATCTTTAAAGTCAGTCCAGTCCTGAGTCTGTGTCTTCTGGGTATCCCTGAACATCAACCTATACTGCTCAGTGGTTAAGCCAAGCCCATCTATTAGAGCACTCTTCAGGACGTTGTAGTTGTCAGAATCCTCATCACTAACTGTGAGTAGCTTGTCTCTACCTTTTTCTGAAAAGGAGAGCCATAAAATTGCTGCCCACTTGTTAGAAATGGGGTTGCCAATTCTACAGGGGGTAGCATGGAGCAGAGCGGGCAGGCCAAACTCCTGAGGACATGTGTGAAGCATCCACGCAGTACCCACAGACGACACACCAGGCACACTACAAAAGAGACACGACACTGGGTTGGAAGTAAAAGAATAACTCATGTATTGTCTCCAACCTGCAAAAGTAAACACAATAATGCACCGTAATCACAATAGGGCGCCAACTGGCACCAGGGCAATGGATACCAGGGGGATTATTTACAGGCAAAATGGATAAAGCAAGAAAAAGGGTAAGTCCATCAGTTTCCAGGCTGAAATAAAAAGAACGTTAGCAATTGACATGAACCATCAGCAATATCAATGTGAGGGCAAGAACTTCTAGGCATCTACCTTTGGGGCAGGTCAACATGAAATAAAACATTAGCGCCTCCTGCAAAAAGGAACAATAGGCATGCAATCTTAATACCAGGTCTAGGCAGGCATAATCGCATTCACCGAGGGTACTATCAGATAGGCAGAACACAGGAGCCTAATACACCATCTGGAAACTGGTCATTGATGGAGGATAAGTAAACCACTCCTGTATGGCACAGGTAACATTGCAGGGGTCAGACATAGCATAAACCACTAAGTGTAAAAGCGTTATTGTTGTAGGTTGTGCTATGCAAATGAAGCTCGGTAACACTAATATATTATGTTTAAGAGTTTAATACTCAGAGCAACGAGCCACCGCACCAGAGACTGGCACAGAGAGACATCAACTGACAAATAGTAGAATTGGAACCATGGCAAAGGTACCATGGTAACTTAGTATGTTCTAATGAAGATACATAAAGCATAAGCAAATACAACATTATCTCTTTTTTTTCAAAAAAGAAAGAAAATTAAAGCACAGAGTGGAAATAAAAGAAATAAAGAAAAAGGGAGAAAGAAATAAGAAAATTTACAAAGTGAAGCAACAGCATACAGCGTATCTTAAATTTCACAGCATTACAAATAGGAACTTGAAACCAAGGAACTTCAACCAATTAACGAAGCTTCCAAGGAGGACGGGTTACACGTGTAGACCTCCTCACAGACGGTCCCCCCATGTTGGGAACATGCGCATTGAGACTAACAGGAGGCGGAGCAGGTTTCCATTGAGAACAATTAGCTTCAGATTGAGTGGTCTGGACATCATCACGTCTATCCAACTTAACTACTTTACACAGATTCCACCAATGACCCCCCTCCACCATAACAGCATTACCACACACCTTTTCGACACGAACAGGTTCACCAAAAGAGTCTGAACCTTTCTTGACTGTTTTGTAATTTTTTACACGCACCATATCCCCAGGGCAAACATGGATGTTTTTGGTAGCTTTCTTTTCATTAAACCTGGAAACCATTTTGTCTTGAGCATTCCTAACTCGCAACTGCAACTCATCATCAACAGCAGGCTGTGCAGGAAGCTTATGAGCCACAGTTTTCAACAGCCACGCCGGATAAAGAGTTGACGTGGGCATCCTACCCCTAAGAGATACAAAAGGAGCGACTTTGGTCACAGAATGAGGAGTGGTGCGGTAGAACCAAATCATGGACCTCACAGAACTCTCCACATCGAAATTATTTCCTTTGGCCCATTTGATGCATTCCACGAGCACACGATTCATTCTCTCAACTTGACCGTTGGTTTGAGGATGTCCCACTGAACTCCTCAAATGCTTAATCCCAGATTCTGATAAAAATTCGTGCATTTCAGCATTAACAAACTGAACACCATTGTCAGATACGGGCGACTCAGGGAAACCTTCTCTCATAAAAATGTCCCTAAGGAAAAGTATGGCAAAACCGGCAGAGGGATTAGAACAGAATTTCACCTCTGGCCACTTACTGTGAAAATCCATAAGCACAAAGGCAAATCTAAGGTGAGAGGGAAGAAAGTTGAAAGGACCAACTAAATCAATACCTAGTTTTAACCAAGGTTTGGGAGGAAAAGGAATGGGTTGCAAAGGTGGAACAGAAACTTTCAAACCTTTCTCAGACGTCATACATACTATACAATGCCTAACTTTCTCATCCACTTCACTATCCATAGAAGGCCACCAATAGTGTAGCCTTAAACGTCTCTTGGTCATTGTGACTCCAAGGTGTCCTTCATGAGCACTGTCAATCAATTTAACACGTAAATTCAGAGGAGGAACACATCTGTCATCCCTCATGATAACCCCATCTTCAATAGTGAGTTCCTCAGATACTTTCCAAAAAGGTTGGATGTGTATGGGAAGACTTCTTTCTCTTGGCCAACCTGCCACAATGTAGTCCTTGACACTTGCCAAAGTGGCATCAGAGGACATAGCATCATGCCATTCTCTTTCAGAACATCCACCACACTCCACAGCATCCACAGTGGCTATGAAACAATCTTCTTTATCCTCATCCAAGTCTACAGAATCAGACTCTTTTAAAGGCACCCTTGAAAGAAAATCAGCTTTACAATTTTCCTTCCCAGGAATGTGTCTAATAGAAAATTGATACTGCAACAATTTTGTAGTGAGACGAGCTATGCGGGGTGTAGCATATTTTATGCGATCACCAGACAAAATGAAAACCAACGGCTTATGGTCGGTCTGAATCATGAACTTCCTTCCCCAAATATACGTGCAAAACTTCTCACATGCCCAATAGCAAGCAAGCAACTCCTTTTCGATCACTGAATAATTTATTTCAGGATCTCTTAACACCCTCGAGGCATAACTAATAGTTACCTCCTTCCCATCAATGACTTGAGTGAGCACTGCACCTAATCCATAACTGCTAGCATCAACTGTGATGATACAACTAACACCGGGGTCATAGGCCTTCAAGGCCTTTGCATTCAATAACTCAGATTTAACCAAACTAAATGTTGACTGACACACTTCATCCCACAGAAACGGAACACTAGATCTGAGCATATTAGACAAAGATTTCATCTTACTTGCATAATCAGGAATGAAGCGTGAATAAAACTCACATAGGCCTAAAAAGGACCTCAACTCATCTTTATTCTTAGGCACCGGACACTCCACTACAGCTTTTACTAACCCTGGCCTAGGAGAAATACCTAAACCCGACACTAAATGGCCCAGAAATTCAACCTCCCTTTTCCAGAATTCACATTTGCTTTTCTTCACCACAACACCCTTAGAGTCGAACCTTTTTAGCACAGATTTAAGAATGACATCATGTTGATCCAAAAATTTGTTAAAAATCAAAACATCATCTTGAAAAATCACAACTCCTACGACATTTTTCAAGATATTCTGCATGATCCTCTGAAAAACGGAGGCAGCAGAAGCTAACCCGAATGGCATTCTGCAAAACTGAAAAGTGCCAAAGGGAGAATTGAACGCAGTGTAATGTCTTGAATCTTCCTCCAGAACAATTTGATGATACGCAGAAGCTAAATCAATTTTGGAAAACCACTGTGCACCTCTCAACTCCTCTAATAAATCACCAATTTTGGGAAGGGGATGTGCATCAACCCAAATTTCTTTATTAAGGCTCCTGAGATCACAACATAGGCGAATTTCATTATTTTTCTTACGTGCAACCACTAAGGGACTGAGCCATAAACTAGATTCAATGGGTTCTATGATACCGTTTTTCTCTAGTCTCTCTAGTTCAATTTTAAGATCAGCTCTTAAGCTAAACGGCACAGATCTAACCTTATGTTTCACAGGGATGGCATCACTCTTAACTTTAATGCGATGTTTGAATCCTACAATTTCACCAAGGGTATCTGAAAACACTTTAGGAAACTCCTTCTCTAATGATGATGTATCAGGCATATCTAACACTACAAGTACCTGTTCTTTTGCTCCTGGTCGTAATAACATGCCAAAGAGACCCTGGTGGTACCACCCCAAAATGTTTAAACCACGCACGGCCACATAGATCTTGCCCTGTATCCTCCTATCCTTGAATTGTAAGATGTCTTCAAAAAAACCATCTAATACTATTTTGCGGCCCTCATATGAGACTGGTGCTCTGTCTGGAGGAAATAACTCCCTATTAGACCACGACTGCTTAAACAATTCCTGAGAAATCATAGTTATCCTGGCACCAGAATCTACTAGAAGTTTTAAACAAACTTCTCCTACAAAAATGTCTACATAAGGATCTACGCATTCCTCTGGATTACCCGTGACTATGCCCTCGTCCGTGACAGTGACAATCATGTCCTTAAACTCATTCACTAATTCACTCTCTGAATCACGCTCATTTTCCAACACACAACTGACCTTCTCAGGTTTACTCAAGTTGGCTTGACAAATTTTGGCCAGGTGACCAAACTTCCCACATTTGTAACACTTAGCGTTTTTTCCAGGACAATAACTATTTTCTTTAGAGTGCGTGGGATAACCGCACCTGTAACACATGTTTTTCTTGGAAACATTCCGCTCATTAAACTTTTCTTTTTTTTGAAAATTGAATCTAGAAGTGGGAGACACAACAGCATTTACATTCTCCTTGTGTACATCAGTTTTCCCTAGCTCCTTAATTGACGTTTGAGCTAACTCAAGACTCTTTGCCACCTTGATAATTTCCTCTAATGAGGGATTGCCCATGGTGAGTAATTTTTGTTGAATGTGCTTATCACTACAGTGAGCAATAAATTGATCCCTCACTAATTGATCTTTAAAATCACCAAACTGGCATTCTGCACAGAGCTTACGTAAAGCACTCAGATAAGAATCGACATCTTCACTTAGTAATTGCGCTCTTTTAAAAAACTTGTGCCTTAGTACAACTAAACTTGGTTGGACATCAAATTTGATGACAAGTTTCTTAATGGTTACTTGATATTCATCCATAACTTCACCTTCCGTAAGTATCAAATCAGGCAAATGTTTGTATACTTCCCTCCCCTCAAATCCCAAACAATTTAAGAGTAAGAATTTTTTTCTTTCCGGTCTGTATCTAAAAGCACCAATGGCACCAATATAAGTCTCAAACCCATCAAACCATTGTCTCCACTGAATTTGAGGGGTACCTGGATTTTCTAGAAAAGGAGGAGGTTGGTTAACTGTTTGCATTTTTACACACAAGTGGTGAATCAGTAATAAAACTTAAAATCCGTTTTCTCACTATAAACTAATAAGCACTTAAATCAGATTGAACTAGTTACTGGTGTCAATTAGGCTGTTAGTGTCAAACATTTACTGTTGTTAAATAAAGAATAAGTCCAAGCGATTTCGTTTTGCTAATAAACAAAATGTTAAAACAGAAATAAGTGTGACACTCCCCCTTGTTTTGTAACCCTCTCACTTCTTCACCGACGATGTTGCAGATTGAAATGTTTTTGTTCGCAATGTGGATTTCTAATAAAGCGCTCGACAGAGATATGGGCCACGTTGATATCTGTCACAACAAATCCTGAAATTACTGGAAAGACACTTCACAAGAAGTTTCGTGATGCGTGAGGCAGAGGACGCGTCGAATCAGCCAATCCGAACGTGCCTTCAGTTTCAGTGACGCGTTGTCAGATCGCCAATACTTGCAGCGCGTTCCAACACGTCATCATTTGTTGGGGAGAGACAGGAGAAGATGATCTCTCCGTAACGAAATCGGAGTAACTGCCACTCCTGTCGAGGTAAGCTGGTGAAAGTGTATGAGTTGAAAACTCTTCACTTTAGCGGAATTTCACTTTAAAGATATTATTACGGTGGCATACGCTGTGAATTATAGTCAAGTGCCACGAGTGTTTTGTGTAGAAAATTCAAAGTTATAATGACAGGAGCATTGACCCGCACCTTGACCTCCTCACCTTTATAAATGTAGAATAAATCTGCCGCTGGGGAAAGTTAATTCCCTTCGAAGGTTACAGCCGCCGGAGGAGGGAGTAGGGTGAATAATTAGAAACGCTGTCAATTCTTTTTTTCTTCAAGTCGATTTTCGTGAATAAATGAAACTCGAAGCAGTGGCTCGCTTTCTTCCTCAAGTATCACTGGTCCTCGTCGCCAAAATTATGTTGTAGGTTGTGCTATGCAAATGAAGCTCAGTAACACTAATATATTATGTTTAGGAGTTTAATACTCAGAGCAACGAGCCACCGCACCAGAGACTGGCACAGAGAGACATCAACTGACAAATAGTAGAATTGGAACCATGGCAAAGGTACCATGGTAACTTAGTATGTTCTAATGAAGATACATAAAGCATAAGCAAATACAACAGTTATCCACACCCATAACCATGGGGCCATCCCATTAGCCTCAACACCTCTAACATGGGGCATATACCATCAACTCAGACCCATTGGAAGACTGGGCATGGCCCTTCAATCATTGCCCCTGCCCCCTGTTCAGCAAAAGCAGTCCGGGGCCTGGGGGGGCCATAGGCATGTAACCCTACAACAAAACCCTGGTCCCGGGGGCAAAAGTCAGGGCCCTACGTTGCAGGTGCCCGCTGACAGGCGGGGCACCTGGAGAACAACACTGTTCCTGGGGGTGGAAGTTCACCACGGAATGCTGGCACCGGGGGTTGGGCACCAACAGTATGCCCCGAAATACCCCCAAACACAGTCTGTTTGAGCCCCCCACCGGGCTCCTTGTGATGTCCTTCTGGCTCCGGGCTCTCACCGGCGCTAATGCAGCAGGCGTTTTCTGGGCTGTTCCCTTCCGTGGCAGGCGCGGGGCTTCCCTTTCCGACCGGGAGCCCCGCGGGTCACATGCAGCACCTTCTCCTGCCTCCCCAGTCTTCCCCGGGCGGATCCTCAGGCACCGATCCTGTGCCTCGAGCGGACCGGCCTCTGGGGCTTAGCTCGTCCTCCTGGTAGGTCTGGGGAGGAAGGGGGCTCTCCCTCTCCTGGGGGCCCCCTTCGCTGGTGTTCCGGGCGGTCGCGGGCCTTCAAGCAGAGGGGGGGACTCGCGCTCTCCTGCGAGCTCCCCTTCCTGACGGGTGCCGGTTCGCGGTCTTCCGGGGCTTCTCCCGGGGACAGGCCCAATCGGAGGCCTCCCCTGGAGGGGTGTGTTGCCGGCCGCCAATCCCAGCGCGGCCGGCAAGGAGGTGTGGCAGAGCCAACCAGTGGCGGGACCGCAAGGGCGGGGGCGCGGCCGATGACGTGGCTGGGCGCCCCCGTCACGTGAGGGCAGTCGCGGCTTCAGGGCCTAGCGCGGCCCTCAACGATATCATGGCGGCCCTCCCTCGCTTCAGGGGCCGTGGCAAGGAGCCTTGAGCAACCGATGACTTGTCTTCTGCGGCGCCGGGGCCGCGGCAGTGATCGCGGCTAGGTTGCTCCCTCTTCCAGGTCCTGGGCCGTGCGGTGAGTTTCAGGTGGCAATTCTGCGGGGTGGGCACCCGCTCCTAATTTATTCAAGATGCGGGGTAGGCACGCGTGACAGTAGGACTTAGTCCAAGAGCGCCAAGACCCGAGTAGGCCCCCGCGGCGCTTTACAGCAGAACCATTCCTTTTTGGGCCACACAGCGCTTAGGTGAAGCAGCGCTTCGGGGGCATAACTTTGCCGCTGTAGCGCTTAGAGGCACAGCGCAGGCCCTATATGCAGTGCTTTGTAGGCAGACAGCTCCTGAGCAACACAGCGCTCCCAACAACAGTTATCTGGGGCTCCCACAGCGCTTCCAGGCAGCACAGCTCCTTGAGGGCACAATCTTCCTAGCCCAGCGCTGTAGGATCATTCAACACAGCGCTTAGCAGGTACAGCACTCCCAGATTATAGCGCTTAGCAGGCAATAAGCAGGGCACTCTTGGTCACAGTGCTCTGGGGACACAAGCAGTCTCCTGCAAGCCAGCGCTTCCAGGCACATGGCGCAAAGGGGCGGACAGTCCCAGCAGCAAGCCCCAGGGTAACTCTTCTCACCTCCTGGGTGGTGGGTCCAAGCTGCTCCTTCCATTCTAGGCGCTTCAGGGACCTAGGGGGGCCCTCCTTCGTCAGGTGCCCGGGGGACAGAGCATCAGGCACTACTGGGCCAGGTCAGCAGTTAGTGGGGGCGTCATCAAAACAGGGCGGTAGGCTTTCACCATACCCACTGTAGCTTGGCCCTCCTCCTACACAGCAGCCTGAACTCCTGAAGTGGGGCTCCACTAGCCCTGGGGACAGTAGGGGGATTCTAGGTGGGTGCAGGGTCCAGCACACAGGCCCAAGTGGCAGTATCCCCCAGCAGCAGGTCCCCTCACATTCCTGTCCCAGCTCTGTCTCTGCACATGGTGGCACATCCCCCTTATTTATACCCTCCTCACCCCACCTCACAGACAGTGCCAGCAGCTTCTGGAATTCTCTGGAAAACTAGTTTAAACTTGCTCTTGGATAGGAGTAGAGCACCCTGGGTGCCAGGTTTTCCCTCCAAAAGCAGGGGTGGCTGGGTACCTAACAACTAGACAGCTAACCTCCTGCATTCAGGTGGCACAACATACAGCCATGGCATCCGTTTTAAAAATTGCAGTTCACCAGGGTACATTTACACACTGGGGGGAATTGACAAGTGCTCACACCTTTGCATGACATTACACATTAACATGGTGTCTCACACCACACATGTCCTATACAGTAACCTTTACCATGGGGGAGACATCCTACATTAGGGGGGTGAAAGGCAAAACATTTTGGGGGAAAAGGGTCAAGTCCAACACCACTGACTTTGGGGTACCTGCTGTACTTTGCAAGCCCTCTCCAAAGCAGTTATCCACTTGTGGATGTCATCCTCACTCTGGTAGGGAGGGACAATCTTACTTAGGTTTCTATGGCCATTTGACCTTTCCCTACCTCTAGGGATGTCGCTGCCACCAGTGGAATCTAATCCACTCAACTTTTGCTCTCTAGCAAGAGCCAGGGTCTCTTTGGCAAGGGCAATTTCTTGCCTCTTGATCCTAAGCTTGACTTCCCTCATCCTAGCCTTGTGCTCCCTTCTCTGAGGTGAAGTCATCCTCATCACTGCTGAGGTATTTGACCCTATTAAGTCATCAGAGTGGTGGGAGTCACTGGGAAGTGACCTCCTCCTTCTGTGCTCAGTTTTAGGCCTACTTGGGGGCCTGGATAGGATTCTCTCCTGTCCAGCCCCATAGTCCTAGGTTGACCTGGTTCAGTTCTTTAACTTGGACCTGATCATCATCCTCATCGTCAGACCCCCCTGGATTGTCATCCTGGGAATCCTCTGTTGATGGATGCCCCCCGCCTTCCACTACCAGTCTGAACTGGGGATGCTGCCTTCTCTGCATCATACTCCACTAATAGATCTATATGGTGTCTTAGGGTTGGACTCTGTCCTTGTCTCAGTCTCCTGAGTGAACACAAACTTCTAATTTCATTAAAAGTAAATGTGTCATAGTGAGAAGGGACCCTGGGAGGGTCCACTTCCTCTGGAAGAGACACACTAGGCTCTCCTCTCAAGGACATTCTCTAGTGAGGTGTGGTGTGTGCACCTACCTACACTAAGTGTTACCTACTAGATCCTCTCTAGGAGTTGTAGTCAGGGTGTGCTAGGCCCTTTCCTCTACAACAACTAAGTTCAGTAGAACTTAAGTATTATAAGACTTGATTTATATGTACCTCTAGGTACCTTAATGTGATCTTTCAAATGCTATCTCAAGATTATATGGTAAAACAATAGCAAGATCTTATCCCATCCGCTGCACACCAATGTGAGTAGTTAGCCTGGTATATGATGTCCTCTATTCTAGTGGGCACCTTGCACCAGTCTAAACGACCCTTATGGTGATGGTTGTAAAGTCAACCTTATAGACAAGCTATCCTAGTGGTAGCATGGACCAGCAGTCTTAGGCTAAAACTTCAAAGAGCATGTGAAACCAGCTGTTTTACCATATATAATCCCTTGAATACCAAATGAAAGGACACCGCACAAGGTATATATCAAATATATATGTATTTATTACTAACACAACCCCTCTGAACTCTTTATGAGGTCAGAGATCGAAATACATTACAAGTTACTCATTTAGCATACTTTAAGTTGCACAAATACAATTCTGCCCTAGGGGCCTCACGAACCATATACTAAGTAAGTGGTATAAGAACCACTGCACGAACAGTGAATAGGCCTAGGGCCTAGGGAATCGCTGGGGCTACACTACAGTACCAAAGGTTAGGAAGTAGGAGACCCACGGGCGGCACCTGCAGTGTCTAAACATAGGCGCAGGTTCTCATTGACTTCAATGGAGAACGAAGGAATCACAAAGTTACTGATTAAGGGCACTTTCGAGTGGACTACGATAAAACCTCTTTAATCTAGGACACTTGGATAGTCAATACCCACGGGAGCACCGGAGTACTCGAGTTACCTCACCCAGGGAAGCCGGGTGCATAGGTTTTGAAGAACCGGGTTTTTAGAACCCAGCGGCGCCAGGGGAAATGCCCTAGTCTCCGGGTCCACCTGTCTTAGAGTACAGAGACACGGGGTACTTCTTGGTGACGTCAATGATCAAATTTATTGGCTGCAACCAGTAACAGAGGTCCACGAAGTACAATGATGTATATTCGTAGGAGACTGCTCAACTTTAAAAAACCCTTTTTATACCAAATATTATGCTTCAGGCAAACAGTCCTTATTTACAGTAGACCACTCACATATTTTCACGACAAAGAAACAGTAGGAGCATGATGACAAGCCCATTTTTCAGTTTGTCCAGCCCATAATCAATTATTGGTCAAACCCAACATTCTTCATCAGTCAGGTCGATCGAACCCATAATAAAAACGGGCACATCCCCATCGTAAACGGACCATAAAGAAAGGAGCAGAGACAGGTGTGAGCAAGATCAGACATAGTTGTGTTCAATGAAAAGGTTTATGGTGCCCTGTGCCTTGCTTCGTAATCTTGATCAGCTACTGGTGAAGGAACTGGCCTAACAAGTTTTTGGCTTTGGGCAAGAGGGTCGCTCGCTCAGGTTATTCAGAAGTCAGCTAAAGTGTACGTGTTGTTGAAGACTCGTTCGGCCACTGTCAACGGCCTATGTGAGGGCAACCACAAAATGGCTGCCGTACACAAAATGGAACCCAAGGGTTCAGAACGGAATCCCTGATTTCATGGTGATCTCGTCACTCGAACATGACGAAAATACTCGTACATCTTACTCTCGCCATTTTCGGTCTGCTGTTACCAAAATCGTCATGATACGACGATTTTTATGAGACGGGTTCAGAATCTCAGTACCTCAGTTTCTTTTCGTGTCGGGTTTCGTCGATGCTTTCAATGGAGACCTGCAAAAGAAGTGCTGCAGGTGGCTGAAGGAAGAGTGTCCGGGTGGATCCAAGGGTGGATCGAAGCAGTGAAGAACCTGAAAGTAGAGGGGACAGAGTCTGGGTCACTAGCCAGTGACCAGGATGGAACCAAGTTGGAACCAGGTGATTTCGCGATGCAAACAGTGGAAGAGGTAAATCTTGTCTCTGCAGCCACGAGGACCAGGAGGTGTCGATGATGACCAGGAGCTGGATTCGAGCTGTCCCACAAAAGATCTAGTTGACTGCGGTGTCGGTATACGGATTGGACGAAACAAGCCTTGGCAACCGCAACCCACGCAGGAAGTGAGATTGCCTTCAGGTCAGACCAGTAAGCTCTGAGGTGCTTCTCTTTTGTAGGGAAGCTGGAGCAAGCCCAGAGCAACCAGGCAAGGTTTGGAAAATCAAGGGATCGTCTTTTGAGGGCTCACTAGCCAACGGGCTAGCAACAGTGAAGATGCATCAAGCTGAAATGCAGGAGGGGGGACCATGTGGCACTCGTGGAGTGAGGAGGGCTGAGCTCTAGTGCAAATGATGCTCAGGTCTGGGGCTTCTCTTACCCCAATGCACAACTGCGAGGGTGCCTCGGTCGTTGCACAATTAGCAAAGTGCAGGTAGTCCAGGATAACCGGTCCTACGTCTCTCGTGTCCGCCACGGGTCTCAGCTTTGCTGTGGATGTGGATCGAAGTCAGAGAAGTCTGGAAGTCCAGTTTCTGAGTCGCTGAGTCATCGGGTTCCCGCTGGAGGGTTGACAAAGCAAACTGGCAAGTTACTGGTGGTGCCTGTTTGAACAGGGTGGTAACTCCTTGACCACAAGGGAGATCTTCTTCAGTCTTCTAGTCAGCATGGAATGTCGAAGTCCAAGAGTTCTGTATCATAGTTTCTTTCCAGGGTAATCTGATGTCTCTAGACACAGCTCCTAACTTTATACCAAACTAAGGGGCTGGATTACCTACCAGGTCCCTCCTATGGGTGGACCTGAGAAGGGGTGGTTACACCCCTTTTTCTTTGTCCAGTTTCGTGCCAGAGCTGGGGCTGGAGTGCCCCAGCAACTGGTTTGAACCGGGCTATGCATGGAGCACCTTGTGTTCCCCAGGCAGTGTCTGGAAAAGCATCTTTCCATTCAACCCACCCTGCCCCAATACACTACTGGCTGTCTGAGGAGGTGCTAGCACCTCCCTCGACAGGAAACCTATTGTCAATGCCTCCCTTGCTGGAGTTTCCCCCAGCTGCAGGAGGTCAGACTCGTGTCTGTGGCAGCAGCATCCATTTTGTGATGCTGAGGCTCTGTTTAACTTTAACCGGGTAAAGCAGTAACATACATGTCTTTTCCCTCTAGAAGGGTGGCATGCTACCCACGCCGCCAGAATTGGCGGGTGGGGGGGGGGGGTGGAGGTAGTATTCCAAAGCATTTGACACCTTACACAACATGTTTTAATAAAGCCAAACCAAAGTTAGCATTTAACCGCGAGGATTATAATGCTCTTAAGAGTATATGGTATGGCTATATCATAGAACAGCTATAAGGACCTGGTTCTGAAAGCTGCAGAAGGGCTCAGCTCATGCCCGAGCACCCTCTAACATACAACCAAGCACTCTGCCTCCAGGATTGTCGAGGCCTGCCATAGGAGTGACTTATAGGTGCCTATGTGTCTTTATATAAGGTTAGATATAGGAATACTATATCTAAGTAAGGGGTGATTACACCACCTTACCCAAGCTGAGTGATCAGCCTCTGGTGTCAGTTTGGATGGCCAACCAGGGGTGGCATAATACATGCTGCAGCCCCTGGTAGGCCTTGGATGTACCTATGCCCTGGAGGTGACCCAATTCCCAATCAGGTATGTACCTAAAGTACATGGAGTCCATTTTACAGGGAGAACAGAGCCTGGGGCCCTGAATAGCAGGATCCCAGGCCAACTAAGTCAAAAACCAGCTAAACACTAGGCAAAAAGTTGGGGGTAACCGTAGTCAGATATCCTCCTTCCTGCAGTGCTTTTGAGCCGTCGGGAGCTCAATGTTATTCAATGGAGATCTTGAAAAGGGAACAAAGGCTGCAGATTCGGGGACGGAGGATCTTCTGGAGCAACCAACACTTCGAGTTGTAAGTTGGGATCTTGGAGGATAGGTAGGCACCCCGGAGTTGGGCACAGGAGGCCGGGGGCGCCGGGTGCAGGGGTGTCTTTGGACGTCAGGAAATCTTACCCTATGCTGGGTGCAGTTGGGGGGGTCCCTGGTCCTGAATCTGCAGGCGTAGTCTGGGTCATCGAGGAGGGTCCTTGGACACTGGATTCCAGGTCAGAATAGCCGGGGGACGTCCTCAGGGTCTTTGTCCACTCGGAACAGGCCGGACTCGGTGGGTGCAGAATCAGCTGGATTCGCGGTTCCTGGCTGGCACCAGGGGTATTGCTGTCAGGGACGGCTCGTCCATGGGGGCATTAGGGCGCTGCCCCACTGCTTTCTCACGGTGCGAGAAGGCAGAAACAAATGGTAGTTATTACCGTAATAACTACAATTTGTTTTGCTGGAGAAAGAAGTCTGGCCATTAGACAGGAAAGAACTCTACAAATTTGAAAACGTGTTCATGGCTGAGGAAACATTTGGAGGTTTGCAAGCTCTGAAAGTCCACTTAAGACTTTGATGAGGGATGGCTGTGACTGTGAGAGAGAGGCCAGTCTGAATGCAGCAGCAGCTTGAATATTACACTGGGGCACACGTCCCTATTGTAACCTTATTGAGAGCAATAATGTGCATGACAATGTAAAATCCTGGTTCTTCTATAGTAATGTTACTCAAGAACTTAACTTAAGGATGTATGTATAAATTGTTGCTATCAAATAAAATGTTTAGTCTGCCATAGACAGCTGAAACATTTTTTTCTGTGACTAAAACTGGTGAGATTTGCATAGGTTATGCATAGATTGTGTGGGTCATTATATTTTATTGCAGTTAGGATGCATTTATATTGCCCTTCATATCTCTGACAAAGTGCTAAAGTTCATTAGTAGATGGGTATTGCACTGCATGGTTGGTTGGTCGTGGATACAAGGATGCTGGTTACAGTGAGGAATGTGTGTATAGAGGACAATAGAGTGGTCAGTTCAAACCGTGGACACAATACAAAATTGGTGACACTCATCCTGAACTTTTACGCCACATTACTTTTAAATGTCACCAGCCGCCACTGATTGCTGTTCAAGCAGAGCCACTGCTCGTGGGAATCCCAGTCTCTAAGGGGGTCAAGGCAGGCCGGTCCTCCGGGGTGCTTGAGATTGCTGTCTGCAGGAGATGCCGGGATTTAGCAGGAGCAGGTTCAAGAGTCGACAGGCCGGTAGGGCTGGGGCCAAGTCAGTAAGTGTTGTCCTCTTGTTAGCAGCTGCACAGCAGCTCTTCTTCTTCTTGGTCTTCTTTCTTGTTTTGAATTCGGGATCTGAGGAAGGAAGGTTCAGGGTGCCGCTAAATACTAATTTTTGGGGTATTACAGGTAGGGGAAGGGCAGGGACCAATAGGTCCCTCTCCTGGGGTGAGTACACCCCCTATCCTGCTCCTCTCCTGTGGGAGGGGGCAGGAGCCTATCTCTGATTGAGCAGAGCTCCCCATCTTCAAGATGGCCGGGGCCTCGAGTTGTGCTTCACTTGCCTCTCTCACCTGAGGGGTGGGGTTGGCACAGGCTCTCACCACCCACCCCCCTTCCTGATGTAGGATTTCCCACCAGTCTTCCCGCCAGAGTGGGGGGTCAGAACTAGTGGGGGCCAGTTGCTGAGTACAGCAAGTGGCCTGGAGAAGCTCAAAAAGGCGGCATGCCTTTGAAGCTTCCACCTGCCCATTCTGGAGGTAGAGACCTAGCACCTCGCCCAGGATGTGAATTGTTGCAGGCCCAGGAGAGCGGGGGCTCTCCACCCAGGGGTCCAGCAACATGTCTGCTGTGTGGCAACCTAGGCAACCTCTCAGACCAGACATGGATTGTTGGTTAGGTTTCAGGGGGCATCTTTAAGATGCCCTCTGTAGTGCATTTTACATTAAATCCCACACTGGCATCAGTGTGGGTTTAATGTGCTGATAAGTTTGATATCAAACTTTTCAGTCTTCAGTGTAGCCAATATGGTGCTTTGGAGTTTGTAATGACAACCTCCCAGCACCATACGCTCTTAATGGCATCACTGCACTTACAGTGCCCAGGAATGGCCCTCGGTATTGTAGGGGCAGAGGGCTTGTGCACTTGTACCCACACCACTGGCATAGGGCACCCAGCTAGAGGGGTGACTGATATATGCCAGGGCAGTGGGTTTGTGGGCATGGCACACAGGGATATGTGCCATGTTGACTCTTAGTTTAGTTCTGCACCAGGACGCTCAGTCTGCAAAGGCAATGTGTGGGTGTCACGGTGCAGGGCCCCTAAGGGTGGCACAATAAGTGCTGAAGCTCTTAGGGGTCTTCTCTGGTCACAATGCCCTGGGTACCTAGGATAGCATTTACCAGGGGCTGTCATGTGGCCAGAGATGCCAATTGAGTTTGAGTTTCAATGCAGTTTTAAGGAAGGAACACAGGCCCTGGGCACCTGATTGGCAGGAGCCCAGGGCACACTCAGTCAAAGCACATCAGCAATTCAGCAAAAAGTGGGGGCATACCATGCAAGAAAGATGGTACTTTCTAACAGTGTGTAGTAAACTTTGTATTGGATTTCTGGCATCTAATGATACTTCTGTGTTCTTACACCTAAGGTTCGCATTAGCTTGTGTTTCTCCTACATTTTCGTTCATCAAGTTTTATCTATAGCCACACAGCATGTTCAGTTGTTTGTATTTATCATATTTTATTTAGTTTTGTTCACAGACAGATTCTCATGGGACAAGGGGGCATCAAGTAAGCAAGCCCAATGATGAAGCATGTCACAATTTTGTAAGTGAGGGCAGTTTTTTCTCACTGAGCATGTGCCAACTTTTATCATCCACTTTCCTACTTCTTTCTGTGTTGCACTGACAGTGCTCACACTGTCAGGGGGGCAGGCTGCTGACTCGGACTGGCATCAGCTCTATTGCTGGTGGGCTCAGCCTGTGTGTGACATGGTAACTCACTGAATCCATACTGCTGGACTGGTGAGTATATGGAATTTCTGACCAGCTTCACCAAAATGGCAAGTCAGGCACGGCCAACTTTGCATCTGGGAATCGATCCTCATCCACAGTGCCATGATGCGAGCAGCGAAGAGGACCTAAGCTACCATTAATTTGCCCAACACACTGACAAGTGTCAGTGAACACTTCCTGAAATGCCACTCACTCGCAATGCTCCAGTTAGCTTGAGTCGGCAGAACTGCAGGGTTACCCCGTGACTCAGCCCCCCCCACATGTCTCGAAGCTTCACAATTATATTTTAAGTATCTAATTAGCCAAGCCATTGGGTAGTAACTCCTCAGTGATGCCGCGTTGTACCGGCCCGTGGTGTGTCCAGTCCCAATACATTGTAAGAAAGTAGAGAGCTGCGTGGAGCAGATCATGAGCACGCCCCTGAAACCTAACTGGAAAAGCGCGCAACATGCATTGCCACTCAGTCATGGTGCATTATAGCAGCTGAGGAGGCGCTATAATGTGTGACTTCGGATTTCAGTGCGGTGATGCAGACCACCACACTGAAATGCGCTAGTCTAACGCCTGATGCATGGTACATGGCAGGGCTGGCCATACTGATGCAACTAAACTGAGGTCGTAGGCATGTGGCGTGTCGGCTCATATGGCAATCAGAATCTCAGCTATAATGAATGCTTTTTATTTTGATTCTGTGAGTTATCAGTGAGTGTGTTTTGAAATACAGCAGCCTGCCAGGCTGTGACCTAGACTACTGCTAGCTGACTATAATTATGAAGGGTGAGGCAGCGGAAATCTGTGTCGGGCCTCTCACATCCTACAAGACTAGACCCCGGTCCCGCGTGGGACAGAAAGATCCACCTGGCCAGTGATGTTCCTCCTTTGCCTCAATTGCCAGCAAAAAGCCTAGGGCCCAGTGGGTGTACTAAGGCTGGTGAAAGCTGGAATGACTAATTGCTTTTCTGCGGGTGTAATGTTGTTTTGAGCTCCCCGTCTTTTTTTGCCCATAGAACACTGGCCCTCAACAGGTATCCGAGGCAACATGTCCCTAGTTCAATTTCCTACCTGCCTGGGCCCCTGGAACTGTTGCTGTCACCTGGTAACACTAGTACTTTGAAGCTGGTGACATCCACCAGGTTAAAGAGCTCCTCTCACGTCCAGCGTGCCTCCTGATTCGACTGAGAAATCACAGCAGTCAGCATGAATCCTTATGAATTACACCATTTGTTCTGCATGTGTAATACAGAAATAGACAAACAGATTTAGCTTCAACAGTCGATATCACAGAAACAGCTTTACACCATGGCAACCATGGCGAAAATTAATGGTGAAACCATAGGTGACACAGCTATTGCTTATGAATTGCTTCAGGAGTGTTTTAGATATTTTAAATAGTTGCAGCAGTTAACAGTAGTGTTGTGCCTCTGACTGCACAAGGGCACTAGGTTAGTGCCCTTCCATTTCTGGTGCTTTGCAGCACTTAACGTTTTAGTTTCTTATTGCTCAGATGGGTGTAATTTCTGATATTTATATGCTCTCCTCTTCTTCTTCGCTTAATTATGCTGGCCAGAAAGTGTCACTCATCGTCATTGAAATGTCACTCATAGCAATCTGAAACCATGGCAATTATGATAAGGAATAACCCAAAAACACAGTGAGATTAGAAAAAATCAGTTCTTTAAATTTTCGCTTTGACATATGACTTAAGGCCACACTGTATTTGGTCTTGTGTATGAAATTGCATGGTATATTTCTCTATTTACTTTGCTATGTACCATGATGTGCATCTGAAAAACCTGATAAATAAAGCGTTAAAAAAATAAAATGAAAAATTAATAAGCTGTCCAGATTAATTGCACCACTATCACATATTCTCATATATTTAATGACCTATAAACTGTCACTTATAGTTGAAAACTTTCTATAAATACTCTTTAGACCTCTGCATCAGTGTTTTGAAGATGCTCATGTGAAGTGAAACTGTAAATACTTTCTTTTTTTTTTTATTTCTGAAATTCTTTATTGTATATAGAAAAATATAATTTTACATACATGGAAGAGGCTTATACATGAGTGGAAAGAAGAAAAGAGAGAAAAGAAGAGAGAGAGGAGGGGGGGGGGGCATTCCATACTCTTGAGATCATTCGCCAGTTCGTAGTCTCATAGTCCCAAAGTCTCATAGTCCGGTAGTCCATATTGCGCCCATTGATGTTCCTTGGCGTTTGTGACCAGGCGGCTTGCTCCCCGCGCCACCCCGGGGGACAGTGGAGAGAAGTCTAGGTTATAGGTTGTAGGTTGAATAGGAGATGTGCTCGGTGCTCTGTTGGCACTAGCCTATTTCGGCCCGTGACCCCAGATGTTCATGGCGGCTTGTGTGATGACAGGTAGTGATCTAAGGATCCCCACATGGTCGACTGCTTGTGCGTCTTCGGTGTGTGTTTTGCTGTTATGTTGTCCGCCCCCCTCAGGAACGTGACCCAGTTGAGCCACGCCTGTGGAGCCGCCTTTGATGTGTCCTTCCAGTTAGTTAGGACTACTTTGACTGCGGCTGTCAGCATGAGATCTATGAGGTCTCGGTCCTCCGTCTTAGTGATTGCCTGGGACGTGAACCCTAGGGCTAGGCCTGTGAGGTCTGTTTGTATGTCTGTGCCTGTGATCTCGTGGATAAGTGTTCTGGTCTTCCCCCAGAAGTCCTTGATTTTTGGGCATTTTAGTAGAAGGTGTTCTAAGTCTCCCCTTTCTTTATCACAGTTCCAGCACACGTCGCTGTCTCTAATGCCTACGGTGGCTAATCGGGCTGGTGTCCAGTATGCCTTGTGTATCAGCCAGAATTTTGTCTGGTTCAGCGTGGCCGTCACTTTTTTCCGACTAGTGGACCTCCATAGCTCTGCTCTAGCTTCCTCACTGAGTGCTTGACCTGCTGCCTCCCCCCAGAAGTTTATGACCTTGTCATTGAGTTTGGTGTGTTTGGGGCTTAGGATCTTGTAAAGGTGTGCTACCTGGTGTCCCAGCGTGTTCAGGCTGTTATCCAGCTGTATTATCGAGGGTGTCTGGGTGTTGAGGTTTGCCTTCCTTATTGCGACCTTTATCTTCAGGAAGTTGTATAGTTCTACGCTGTCTAGGTTGTACTCTCCTTTCAGGGTGTCGAACGTTACGTCGGCGCCCTTTTTCTTAAGGTCACTGGCTGTGGATATCCCTTGACTGTACCAGTCATGCATGTCTAGGACCTTACCCCTGTATTTTAGGGATGGGTTATGCCAGATTGATTCAAAAGGCCCTCTTTTGATGCTCGTGTTTAGCAGTTTGTCAATCTTAAGCAGAGCTCGTTTTGTGTTTCTGAGTATCGGGTTGTCTTTTATTGCCGGGTGTTTGGTGGCCGTAAGGAGGGTGATGGGTTTCATACCTTTTAGCAACCCCTGTTCTAATGTTAACCATGCCGGGGTGTAGTCCTGTCTTGGGTCTAGCCAGTGCAGTCCCTGTCTAGCTAGACACGCCTCGTGGAAGCGCTTGAAGTTTGTTATGTTTAGCCCCCCCTGTTCTTTTGATAATCTGAGTTTTTGCATGCTTATTCTGGCCCTCTTCCCTCTCCATAGGAAATCGTTCAGTATCTTGTCTATCTTTTTGTGGAAGTCCTCTGTGTTGGTGAGGGGTAGCATGGCTAGCATATAGTTGACCATTGGTGTGATCATCATTTTTATTGTCTCCACCCTCCCCCACCATGTTGTGAACTTGGGCGACCACCCGTCTACCTTGGCCTTGATTTTCTGGATTATAACCTGTTCATTATGTTCTAGTGTCGTGCGCAAGTTCCTCTCGAAGAGGATGCCCAGATACTTGATAGGTTTATTTTGCCACGCTAGACCTGACGTGCCGAGTACTGTCCTTGTTGTGTGGATGTTCAGGGGCTTGCATTCTGATTTGTCCTTGTTGAGTTTGTACCCTGAGACCTGGGCGTACCTCTCAATTGTGTCTGTCAGTGCCTTGATGGATCTCTCGGGGTCTTCTGTCATTATTAACACATCATCTGCGTACGCCGCCAGTTTAAAATTTTCTCCTCCTATTGGCACCCCCGCTATATCTTCGTTAGTTCGTATCATTGTTAGGAGCGGTTCTATTGCTAATAGGAAGAGGCCGGGTGAGAGAGGGCAGCCCTGTCATGTGCCTCTGCCTAAGTTTAGTATGTTTGAGGTGCCTCCGTTCACAACCACTCGCGCCTTGGGGCTGTTGTAAAGCGCCATCACCATTCTCCTGTAGTTGGGTCCTAGCCCGAACTTCCCCATGCAGTGATCCAGGTAGGGCCATGAGACTCTGTCGAACGCTTTTTCGGCGTCTAGGGCTATCATGACGGCCGCTTTGCTGCTCTGGGCCGAGTGGTTGATTATATGGCATAGTAGTCTGGTGTTGTCATGGGACATGCGGTTTTTGAGGTACCCTACCTGGGAGTTGTGTATGAGTTTAGGTAGGTAGGCGTTAAGTCTATTGGCTAGTATCTTCGCGTATATCTTGCAGTCTACATTTATGAGTGAGATCGGCCTGAAGTTCTTCGCCTCTGTCATGTCTTTCCCTTCCTTTGGTATGACTATTATATTTGCCTCAGCCATTGATGGGGTCATGCGTCCTTTGAGGACGCACTCCTCGAATACCTGTTTCAGAGTGGGCTGGAGTGTTGTCAGGTGTTGTTTATAGAACCCAGCTGTGAATCCGTCCGGCCCTGGAGCCTTGTTCTCTTTGAGGCCGACCGTGGCCTTCTTTATCTCATCCTCTGTGACCGTGAGCTCTAGGACATCTCGTTCTCTGTCTGTTAGTGTGGGTGTAGCTATGCTTTTGAGCAGTTCCTCGCCCCCATCCTCCTTTAGCGTGTCATCTTTTGTGTATAGACCCTCATAGAAGTCCCTGAATACCTCGAGGATGTCCTTATTGGCAGTCTGGGCCTTGTTGTGCTTGTCCTTGATTGCCCCAATTGTGTGCTGTTTTTGTTTCCCTTTCAGGTAGGTTGCTAGGTTTTTCCCCGCTTTGTTGGCGGTGCAAAGGTTGATTGATTTGTATTTGTTGATCCAGGTCCCTGCTCTTTCGCTCAGTATCCTGTTGAGCTCATACTTCCGTTTGGTTAGCTCTGTGAGTGTGTTATTGTCTTCCAGGCTGGCTATGTGGCTGTTCTCTAGTGTTTTGATCTCTTTCTCTAGGTCTGCGATCCTTTTGTTCCTTGCTTTGTTCATTTTCCCTTTTATTGTCATTACTACCCCCCGTATGGTCGCTTTAAGAGCATCCCATAGTACCTCTCTAGGCGTCTCTGGTGTGTCGTTGATTGTCAGGTATCCTCGAATTGCTGTGTCTATCTCTGCCTTCGCCCCTGTGTGTTGGAGGAGGCCGTCATCAAAACGCCACCTGCGTGTTGGCTTCTCGTTGTGTCTGCCTGATAGGGATAGGCTTATATGTGCGTGATCTGATATCGTTCTGGGTCCTATCTCTGTGTGGTCTATAAGGTGCGTGTGTGTTCCTGACATCAGTATGTAGTCTATCCGACTGTAGGAGTTGTGGGGGTTGGAGTAGAATGTGTATTCCCTGGCGTCCGGGTTGCTTAGGCGCCACGGGTCCTTCAGGCTCAGTTTCGTGCACAGGTTCCTGAGAATGTTAGGGCTAGTGGTTGTGTGGCGTCTACAGGGGTGCTTGTCTATAGCTGGGTCCAGGACTTGGTTGAAATCTCCGGCAACGATCAATAGATCTTCCATTGGTAGGTTGTGTAGCTGGGCACCTATCCCCTCCCAAAACTGTTTGTCTTCACTGTTAGGGCCGTAAATGTTTGCGACGTGGTAGGTCTCTCCTGCTCGCTTGAGGCTGGTCACTAGTGTTCTGCCCTGGGTGTCAGCTTGGTAGCTTGTGAGGGACAGGTTCGAATTCTTGCTGATTAGTGTTATTACCCCATTCTTCTTGTTCTGGGCTGGCGATCCCACCACCTCCCCTATCCAGTTAGCTCTTAATCGCAAGATGTCTGCCTCTTCTAGTCTGGTCTCTTGTAGCACATAAATGTCGCTTTTAAGTTTCCTTAGGTGGTCGAGCACCTTCCTTCTTTTAACAGGGCTATTTAGCCCTTTGACATTTAGGGAGACTATTTTGATATCTGACCCTATGCTATTCTGCCCGTTACGTGTCATTAATGCTGCTTTGTGTTCGCTGTGCTGGTGGGCTTCCCTTAGGCTCGTTTGCTTCTCTAGCCATGTGCCTATTTATGTGTTCCTGTTTCCTTTTGCTCCTACTTGGTGCAAGTGTGAAAGAGAAATAAAAGATGCAAGAGATGCAGAGAAAGAAAAGATAGTCAGTAAGCCCATGTACAAACCCCCCCCCCATTTCCCCTCCTCCCCCCTCCCCCACTCTCGCCTTCCCACCCCCCGCCCTCCCTTACTTGCAAAAAGGGTGTGCGACGACAAAGTTCCTCTGCCCGCATCATCCCTGAGGTAGAGTTGGTTATATCTTCAGCAGTTGTGTTCTTCCATGTTCGGGTCTCTTTTATGTCCTTCAGCCCTTCAGTCTCTCAGTCTCTCTCTGTAGCCTGGGCCTTTCCTACATTTCCATTTGCTGTATATACGCTGTTCTGTGCATCTTGTCGGTCCTCACTGTTCGCCTCTTTACTCTGATTGTTCGTTTAGCGGCGACGCGCTCCTCTTTGCTGCCCCTGGGCTTTTGTTCTCTTCCATGTCCTCCACTGCTGGACCTTGCAGATATCGTTTTAGGGCCTCTGGGCATTCAAAAAACATCGTCTTCCATTTGTCTATCACCTTGAATTTCGTCGGGCTAACAAAGCTGAACGTGGCTCCTCTTCTTCGCAGGGTGTCTCTTTGCGCCAGGAAGCCTTTCCTTAGTTCCACTGTCGGTTTCGAATAGTCTTGGGTCAGTACTATCTTGCTGCCGGCCCATGTTAGATTCTGATTTTTCCTGGCGAAGGCAAAAATGGCCTCTGTCTGATTTAGTCTCAGAGGGTTGCAAATTATCGCTCTTGGGCCTCTACCTGTGGCTGGTTTCCCTGCTGGTATTCTGTAGGCCTTTTGTACCTCGAAGCCTCTTTGGAAAGTGATACCTGTGAGTTTTGGGATCATCTCCTCCAGCATGGTGGCACAGGAGCCTGCCTTATCTTCAGCTCCCTCTGGCACTCCCAGTATTCTTATATTGCCCCTTCTAGCCCTGTCGTCCTTCTCCGCTAGCTGTTTTTGTACAGCCTGTGTGGCTGTTCTCAGCTCTGCTATAGCCTTGGTGTTTCTGCTCGTTTCATCTTCTACCAGGCTTACTCGGCTTTCTGCAGCTTCTATTCTTGTGTTTGTTTTGTGAAGGTCCGCTCTGATGGCCGCCATCTCCAGTTGCATGTTCTCCAGCTTGAGTTTTGTCTCTCTTCCCACCTCATTGCCCTCGTTTACCTTCCGCAGGATGGTTTCCAGCGTGACCGGCTCGCCTCTTGCTTTGGTCGGGGATCCTTGGTTGTCAAATTTTGGTTTCTTCTGCTGATCACCTGCCAGCTTCCCGTCGCTGCCTGCCATTGTTCGGATGCCCCTCCTTGACAGGATGTTGATCAGCCTCCCTCCTGCTTGCACCACCTTGGGTGTACTCGTTGTTTTTACTTTTGCAGCAGTGGGTTGGACAGCTTGTCTGTATCTGCTTGGCTCTCTGATGTGTCTTGTTCTTGTTTTTGCCTTTGGTCCAGCCAGCGTGCTGGCTGCCTGGTTTGTGGCTTGCACGGCCACTGGTTCACTGGTTCCTTTTTTAGCTATCTCGGCTTCCTTTGAGGGGGTTTTGCTGGGGTGCCTGGGCACCTCTGTGTTGTCGGGCTAGGTGTTTCGCATCCCACTGCGGCTCAGCGGGCTTGTGGACTTCGATGTATGTTGTCTCTGTCTCTGTGTTGCTCGTGGGACCGGATTTATGGGCTTCTCAGGCTTAGGGTGCTCGCTTCTGTCTTCTGCCCCCGCTGCCCGTTGTCTCACCGAGGCGGTGTATCCCGCCTCACCTCAATCGCGGCTTTGGCATGTCACAGGGCTCTATATCGCGCTGTTTCTTGTGTTGCGCGGATCGCCCTTTGTCCGCCCTTTGTGCGGCCCCCCTTTCTTGATGTTGCCCCCGCACTCGGCTTGCGTCGGTATCAGTGCTTGTTTGGCCCCTTCCCTCTTCGTTCTTGCGGCCTCCGGTGTACTCTTCTGTTGTGGCTGACCGTTTGTCTTGCCTTTTGTGTCACTCGTTATGCCCTCGGCTTCAGCGTTGCAGTGATCTCGCTGCTCCTGGCGTGTTAAACATTCCGCCCCCAGCACTCACCTTCGGTGCTCTTGCTGCCGCCCTTCACCTCTCCCTTGAGCTTCGCTGGGTTCCGCTGGCGCTCTCTGGCATTCGCCCCCTCAGTCTCACCGTCTCTCTGCTTGGCCGCTATTGCTTCCGGTTGACTGGCTCCTCACTTCCGCTTCCGGGTCGCTTGGCAGCCTACCTCTCACCTTCCGCTTTAGATCGGGGAAGACTTCCGGTAATGGCGCCTCACCTCCACTCACTTCCGGTTACCTGGCGTCGACCCTCCGGGCTTGGCTTTTGGGGACGTTCCGCTTGCAAGGTATGGGGCACTTGTTCTCCGCTCCTTCCCTCCGCACTGCAGTTTGGCTTCTTCTCTGTGTTGTCGTCCCTTTGGGCGGTTCCCGCTGCTAGCCTGCTGGCCTTGCCCGCTCCAGTTGCGGGTGTGTTTGGGATTGCTCAGGTCACTCAGGTCAGCCTCGGAGGTGCCGCGGTCGCGTCTCCGACGCGGAGGCTCCTTTGTCTCGCTCCGTGTTCTCCGCTGTCCTTCACTTCTCGCCTCACACCGCCATCTTGCGTCACGCTGTTGTTGCCTGCCCGGTATGTTCAGGGGCTGATTCCTTCGCCGTTGTTGCACTTCCCGCTCTTCTTGCACGTCGGTTAGTTGCGCGAAACCTTCCTACACCTTGTGCATTCTCTTTTGTTCCGGGATTGTCGGTATTGTCTTGTTTGGCTGGTGGTTTTCCCCTCAGGGATGCGGAGCTGCCGGACCTAGACGACCGTCTCCATTGCCGTCCAAGCCACGCCCCAACTGTAAATACTTTCTGAGACATCTAAAAACCCAGGCATTTCCTGCCACAAAATGCTTGTTTGTGTATATTCTCTCCTGGAGACTGGATGTGTTGATTCTTTGAGTGGCCAGCAGAGGGCGCGCCTCGCCTGCTGAGCTGTATTCACTGAGCTCATTGTATGAAAGGGAGAAGGTATTTCTGTTCCAGGTCAGTAGTGGCAGAGCCAGTACAAGCAGCAGATGTTAACATCATTTCCTGCCTCTCCCTCTGTGTCCAGCCTGCTGCAGAGGATGAAGGACGCTCTGTCTGTCTGTGCAGTTATCTACATCTTCAGACCCTCATAGACCCCCCTCCTACCCCAGACGCCAAACCTGCACCTGCCCCACCCCAGTCATAGGAGGAGGAGAGACCCTGGAAATGTCTGCACCGGTTTCTGCTCAGGTAGGAGATTGTCAGCACCTTGTGCTGTGTTTATAGAAATAGACTGAATAATCCTGGAGGAAATCTCCTTCAGGAACCAGGCTCTTCTATCCAGGGACCTGGGGGGGGGGGGGGGGGGGGGTGGCTTTCCGTCCGGCCCTGGGGGTGTTTGTGGTCATCATTTGTGTAAAAGAGGGGATCTGTGCACTGCACTGCATCTGAATGCACTGTGAGAAATATGTTCACACTGCACTGCATCTTACTGCACTATGAGGAATCTGTACACTGCATCTTACTGCACTATGAGGAATCTGTGTACGCTGCACTGCATCTTAATGGACTGTGACAGATCTATGCACACTGCACTTTACAGCACTATAAGGAATCTATTTCACTACAATGCATCTTACTGTACTAAGGAATTTGTGGCACTCTACTGCATCTTACTGCACTGTGAAAAAATGTGTTCAAATTGCACTGCATCTTAGCGCTATATGATAAATCTGTGCACACTCTTTGCTCGGCTCTCGCTGTTAGATTGTTGACTTGCCCTCCTGTACCCCTGTGTCAGAAGCATGTCCACCTGGCAGCTGAACGTCAAGGCTCCCCTGCTGCCCCGTGCCCCTATGCCCCTGTTTTCATATCTCAGTCTAGGTAAAACCTTAGTCATTGCAATAGTTTCCAGAGGCATAGGTTGGCTTATGCAGATGTTGGCGAGTTGTCAGTCACTCTTCTTGGCCTCTCCTCTCTGTAACCGAAATCTTTATGATCACTTGCTGTAAGATTGTCTGCTCTGTGCAGAATAGTCAGTAACTACTCAGCACACTGTAGATGTCTGAGCAAAGTCACATGTGAAGTTCTAGTTCTTCCCCATAGAATTTGGCAGCTTTGAGTGAGACTTCAGCCCGACTTTCAAATATGTGACTGCCCACAAGCAACCAGGGCTACTTGTATGACAATGCTACAGGGGGTTGCTGCACTCTCTCAACGGTGTGTTGATGAGGATTGTGCTATGATATGAAGCCTACATGAAGGATTCCAAGAGACTCTTGAAGTCATTCTGCTCTAGTTGTCACTTCAGCAGGAAGGGGAGAACAAGATGAGCAAGCAGAAAAAGCAAGAAGAAGCCAGAGAAGAGAAATAAGAGGTATACAGAGAGAAAACACACGAAGGGTGGAAAAAAGAAATGAATTCATATTGGCCAAAATGTGAAAGAAAGAAATTTGCATGGGAGCGAACGAGAGTTCTAAAAGATGGCCAGGAAAAAAAATCTAATGAAAAATATTCATAAATTCATAAATTCAATAAATTCATAAATTGCCAAAAGTTGAATTATATTATAGGAGCTAAAAATGTGATTTAAGTGTGACGTGAATGTGAGTCTTCAAGTGTTATAGGTGTAATGTGCTGTTTAGTGGTACCAATACTTGAACCAACTTTATAGCTTTAGATCTGGGATTTAATCCCAAGCACCGAACGGTGTAAATGAACCAAAGGGAGGGATCAATGTATTTTCAGGTTACCAATCTCAGTTCAAGTGAGATAGTTAAGAGGTCCCAGGTTCCAACCGTCCTCCTTTATAAATGTGTTTATGCACATACTGCACAGATCTGTGTTAGCTTTGTATCAAACATACCAATCCTAATAAATTTTGTTGGAGGTGGCCCTTTCTAGGGTGCTTTCCCTCAATTTTTTTTTTTTGCTTTTGTCCCTCCTGGTTTTCCGCTGATCTATGTAATAGCCTAAGGACTTTGGTCGCTTTTTACACTGCCATTTAGTGCCAAAGTGATATGCTTGTCATATACATACTGGTGATTAGTGTATACATGATTGGCTAAATTGAGTTTGTTGTTAGTCCATTGTCTAGAGGTAAGACATATACCTAGGGCATGTAACTCAACACCTTCTCCGTGGGCCTGCAGAACTGGTCCTGCCACACACTGAGGTAGTTCTTCAAATGTGCCGCAGATTTGCAATGATGGGCCTGTGTGCGTAGGTTACTGTTACTAGGCTTGGCATTTAGGAAGACGCTTGCCAAGGTTCTTCATGTCTCTTGCTGTATCTGAGTACTCCCTGGGTACAGGGTGCTGTGTCGGTAAAGGGTAGGGAAGGTGTGTGTGTTTGCTGCATACACTGGTAGTGAATGGCACTGAGTAGTGTGTTTGGCACAGTAGGGCCTGCTCCTCATATTGGATTGGCCTGAGGGATCTGTGGAAAGGCTATTGCATACATGCCAACATTTAAGAAGAGCAAAGAGGGAGATTTAAAATAAATAAAGCGGGAGAATGGGGCCTTGAATCGGGTTACTGTAATGTATGGGCTTTGGAAGTGTGCTGCTGCAAGTCTGCAAGATCGGACATTTGAAACGCAAATGCACGTTTTTTTCTCACCTTTCAGAAGTGTGGAGCGTAATGGCAGGCAGAGAGTGGGTGGTGCAAGAGTTGAACACTGGCCTCCCCCCCCCCGCCCCTGAAACAGACGCGCCCCCCAGTACTTCACAGGTCTTTAAAAGACCATTCGATTGTTAATGAGGCTTTGTTGGTTTACCACCCCTTCTAGAGCCCCTGCATCGCCACTCTGAATATTGTTGGATGAATTAGCACCTTACACAATACCAAGCCCTGTCAGCTGAAACCCCCGAGGAATGGGTTTTTGCTTGCAGGAATCGTTAGGCGGGAGACTAGCCCTGAAATCGGTAGTCTCACGCCTGAATCGGGAGGGTTGGCATGTCTGCTATTGAGCTGGATTTCCTGCATGCAGAAGAGTGTCAGTATAGTGTTTGATATCGATGAGTTCGTAATGGCAAACCTGCTCCGGTGGTGTGAGTGAATTCGACATTATGACAGTGGAAATACCACTTTGGGAAAGTGGGAATGTCTGTACTCATGGCTCTGTATGCCTATCCACCTGTCTCCAATTCACAGATGGATGCTGGGGGGATGGCTACATCTGTGCATTTCTGATAAGAAAGCCATACACTAAGGGCTCAAGCTATACTGTAGACCTCTCACTCTGAGGGGCCTTCCTGTGTTGGTTAAGAGGGGGTGAAATTGGCACCAGCATTCCAGGTGGCAGGGTTGTAGCCCCACTAAAGATACTGATCAAGCCTCCCAGGGTACGATGTCCGACATGACAACATTTAGAGAGGACCCGTGCGTTTCAAAGGTGGCCTTTTGAGCAGATCTCATCTCCATAGGTCATTGTGGGTATAACCACTGGGGCTCTGCCTTTAGGGGTTAGAGAAGCTTTGGGGATTGGAAACATACTGCGCTGGTTCAATGCTGGGACATCAAGAAGAAGAACTATTAGGGCTGGGGGGCTGCAACTGGATAATCTGCAGACTTGTGGTGGCCTCGGCTTGTTGTGCTCTAGGAAGGGGACTGTCACTTGGTGGATTTTGCCTGGATGTTGCTGGCCTGCAGCTAATTGCCAACTGTCGTTGCCTGGGTCCCCAAGCACTCTCCAAGGGCTGGTTGACTGGCCTCCTGTTCACAAGTTCCCACTGACAAAAAAGATCTCCCTGTTTCCACAAGATCATAAGAACCGCGCAGGATGAGGTGTAAACATGTGAAAGTGATCGTCGGTTGAGTCAAGGACCCTCCCGACGTGTGCAGTCATCAGACTGTGCCGACGAGTGAGCCGGTACAGTTCAGTGGCACACCTGGGGGGGACTATACCGTGACAAGTTCGACGGGTGCAAGGGACGTTTGATGAGTCCGAGAGGCCCGAGCTTATAGCCTGAAACCTCTGCTAGTTAGTATTCCTTAGCGTATGTTTTCTGAGCGGTGTTGAGAGAAGTTTGCAGAGTCTGCGATAGCCAAGCTGGCAGCATAGACTGTGTTCGACCTCCAGATTGTGAGGACAACAGTGCCTGAAAATGCGGCCTCAGTCTGAGGTCACCGGCTCTTTCTTCCCGGACCCACGTCACAAGGTACTACGTTGTTAAGGATAGCGTGACTGGAGGTCTAGTCATGCCTTGAGTGCACCCATGACTTGCTCCCTGGAGCAACAGTAGCTCCTACCTCTGCCAGAGGCGAAATCATTCTCCAAATTGGGAGCACGCCAGCTTCTGGTGTTGCAATCTTTTTCCTCCGGGGAGGATAGTGATCCTGCACTTGTGAAGGTGCCACTGTGTGCCTAAGGACCTAATCTGGATGGACGAAAACACGTAACTGTTTCCTTCAGCTTTAGGTGGTTCCTTAATCTAATCAAAGTTTTGACAGCATCCTTGGCTGGTGTAGTTTGAGTGGCTGAGGGGCTAAGTCATAAGGTGTAGAGAGAACCTGGGATATTTGTTGACCATTAAAAGTAAATAGAGTACACGATAATGGGGATGTTGTGGTTTATGCTAATGTGTTAGAGGAAAAGTGGAATACCTCTGAACAACCTGGATATATGTTTCTGCTGCTTTTAATGTGGAAGGGATTGCTTGTATATTGCTTACAAGGCTGAAGGGCTAATGGGGCAAGTGAACACCCAAGACAATTACATATATGTGAATGCCGTTCTGCTGCAAATGGAAGAGTTTGAAAATGTCATATAACTGTAAAGTATATAAGCAATGTGTATGTCGTTTTGATGTCAATGTGTGTGCAATACAAAGACGAGTGTTGTATACATATACGTGTGGAGTTTTTTGTAGCGTCCACAGGGTGTTGCTAGGTTGAGGGTTGTGCCAATACTTTACACTTTGACCCTGAGGATAAGCCTGACTACTCTGTGCCAAGCTATCCAAGGTTGAGCGTAGGTTATCAGAAAAGTGTATCGTACTCATCCTTTCTACGACAGTGGATTCTGCCTGGCTTCGATGCATCCCAGCCAGAAACCGCTGAGTGTAACAAATTCCTATTAATAAATTAATTGAAAAAAGTTAATCTGCACCAATTTTGCACCCAAGATCACCTCAATCAGTCCCAACTCTAGACATGTTTTTGAAGAACCATGTCTTCAGCTTCTTGCTTAGCTCAAGAAGTGAGGAGGAGGCTCTGATGTGTTGAGGGAAGTCGTTCCACACTTAGGAGTTATGTATGAGAAGGGTTAGCCTCCGGATCTGTTTCTGTGTATGCATGAGATGTGTCTGAGTACGAGTCTGGCTGAACAGAGTTGCATAGGGGGTTGATGGAAGGAGATGCAGTTGTTAATGTAGGCAGGAACTTGTTGGGTAGTGCCTTGAATGTGTGGGTGAGGAGTTTTAACTGTGGGCGCTTATGTATCTGGAGCCAGGGAGCTGTTATATGTGTTCTGAGTGGGAAGTTGAGGATACGTCTGGCTGCTTCAATTTGGGTGGTTTTCAGCCTTCTGGTGAGCTGTTTGATGATTCCTTCATAGAGGGTGTCCCTGTAGTCCAAACTACTGTAGATGAGTGCGTGGATGACAGTCTTTTGGTGATTCTTGAGAGCCATTCGAAAATTTTCTTTAGGGTGTGGAAGCAGTGACGGCATTCACCTGGATGAACCTGCCCACCTTTTTGTTGATGATGATTCCTAGGTTGCTGGCACGCAAGCTGGAGGTGGGAGTAGGTCCTAGGTTGAATGGCCATCAGGTGCATTCCCATGGACAGATGTTGTTTCCAAAGATCAACACTTCGATCTTGTCAGTGTTGAATTTGAGACAGTTGAACTTTATCCTAGTGGTTACTACCATCATGAAGGCAGTGAGCTTGTTCTTTGTGTTGTGGATTTTGTCCGAGAGTGACAGTATTTGTTGTGTGTCGTCAGTGTAGGAGAGGATATTGATGTAGTGGGTATGGATGGCGTTGGCCGGTCGGGTTATTTAAGTGTTGAATGGTGTTCTGCTGAGGAGTGAACCTTGGGGTTCCAGTTTCCAAGGAGTAATACGTCAGGTTGACTGTGGAAGTTGTTTTTAGGTCTCGGTGAGCCAACGTGCATGCGTTGTTCAGCGAGAGTATAGTGAGGGACTTTCAAAAATGCTCCTAAAGCAGGCGGATCGGGTACAGTGCATGTGCGCCGGGTGCGCGCACCATTTGTCCGCTTGCTCATCAGCCCCTCCCCGCCGCATCTCGAGTCAATTCGGCTTACAAGCACTTTCACTTTTGCCGTCTTGTATCTTACAAGGTTTTCACTTTTGCCGTCTTGTATCTAACAAGGCTTTCACTTTTGCCATCTTGTATCTAACAAGGCTTTCACTTTTGCCGTCTTGTATCTTACAAGTCTTTCACTTTTGCAGTCTTGTATCTAACAAGGCTTTGACTTTTCACTTCTGGTGAGCTGTTTGATGATTCCTACATGGAGGGTGTTCTTGTAGTCCAAACTATTGTAGATGAGTGCGTGGATGACGGTCTTTTGGTGATTCTTGAGAGCCATTCGAAAATGTTCTTTAGGGTGTAGAAGCAGTGACGGCACTCACCTGGATGAACCTGTCCACCTTTTTGTTGATGATTCCTAGGTTGCTGGCGCGCAAGCTGGAGGTGGGAGTAGGTCCTAGGTTGGATGGCCATCAGGTGGAGTCCCATGGACAGGTGTTGTTTCCAAAGATCCACACTTCAATCTTGTCAGTGTTGAGTTTGAGACAGTTGAACTTTATCCTAGTGGTTATTACCATCATGCAGGCAGTGAGCTTGTTCTTTGTGTTGTGGATTTTGTCCGAGAGTGACAGTATTTGTTGTGTGTCGTCAGTGTAGGAGAGGATATTGATGTAGTGGGTATGGATGGCGTTGGCCGGTGGGGTTATTTAAGTGTTGAATGGTGTTCTGCTGAGGAGTGAACCCTCAAGGTAAGTAAGTAAGTAACTTTTTATTGTTTAGGTTAATTAAAACCATTACAAAAAATACATTAAAACAATCTCCACAAGTAGAATTAAAAGAGAAAATAAAATGTAAAAGCAAGAAATTTTAGTTAAAAAGTAACATTACTAAAATCAATAAACGTGAGTGGAAAATTGTTCATAGCAGCAGGTCACAGCCCGAAATTTCCTCTTTAGCCGACTGCCTGGCATGGATGTTTCCGTTCTGCTAGTATCAGAACCTTAAGGTGCTCTGCAGATGATATTTCCAGTTTCCCAGGAGTATGACGTCCGGTTGACTGTGAGAGTTGTTTTAAGGTCTCGGTGAGCCCACCTGCATGCGTTGTTCAGCGAGAGTATAATAAGGGACTTTCAAAAATGCTCCTAAAGCAGGCGGATCAGGTACAGTCCATGTGCGCCGGGCTCGTGTATCATTTGTCCGCCTGCTCATTAGCCCCTCCCCCGCCGCATCTCGAGTCAATTTGGCTTACAAGCACTTCCACTTTTGCCGTCTTGTATCTTACAAGGCTTTCACTTTTGCCGTCTTGTATCTAACAAGGCTTTCACTTTTGCCGTCTTGTATCTAACAAGGCTTTCATTTTTGCCGTCTTGTATCTTACAAGTCTTTCACTTTTGCAGTCTTGTATCTAACAAGGCTTTCACTTTTGCCATCTTGTATCTAACAAGGCTTTCACTTTTGCCGTCTTGTATCTAACAAGGCTTTCACTTTTGCCGTCTTGTATCTTACACGGCTTTCACTTTTGCCGTCTTGTATCTAACAAGGCTTTCACTTTTGCCGTCGTCTTGTATCCTACAAGGCTTTCACTTTTGCCGTCTTGTATCTTACAAGGTTTTCACTTTTGCCGTCTTACACACAACCACACCCAACCACAACCACACCGACAACCACACACATAACCACACCCACACACATCCAAACACATAACCACACACAGCACTGCACCCAACCACACCCAACCACACACACACAACCACACCCACGGCCACACACACTAAACCACACACACAACCACACAAACACAACACACACACACAACCACACACACAACTTCAACCACACACACACAACTTCAACCACACACAACCACACATGCAACTACACCCACACACCACACACACAGAACCACACACAGCACCACACACAACCACACACACACACACAACCACACACAACCACATCCACACACCCAACCACACAACCAACCACACACCCAACCACACACCCAACCACACACAATCACACACACAACCACAAACACATACACAACCACACACACAACCACACACACAACCACACACACAACTACACACACAACTACAACCACAGTCACAACCATACACACAACCACACCCACAACCATACACACAATCACATTCACACACAATCACACAAACACAACCATACACACAACCACACACAACCAAACACACAACCACACACACGACCTCAGCCGCACCCACAACAACACCCACAACAACACCCACAAACACAATCACAACCACACACACACAACCACAATGACACACAACCACACACACAACCACACACACACAACCACACGCACAACCATAACCACATGTACAACCACAACCACACACACAACCACACACACACAGCCACACACACACACAACCAACCACACACACAACCTCAACCACACACACACACAACCAACCACACACATACAACTATACACACAACCACACACATAACCACACACACACAACCACACACACACAGCCACACACACACAGCCACACACACAACCACACACACACACAACCAGACAAAACCACACACTCAACCACACACAAACACACAACCGCACACACAACCGCTCACACAACCGCACACATAACCACACACACACAACCACACACACACACAACCACACACACAACCACACACACACACAACCACACACACACACAACCAGACAAAACCACACACTCAACCACACACAAACACACAACCACACACACAACCACACACAACCACACACACAACCATGCTCACAACCACAAACAAAGACACAACCACAACCACACACACACAACCACACACACAAACACACACAACCACACCCACCACCACCATCATGTCCACCACCACTACCACCACATCCACCTTGTCCACCACATCCACCACCACCATATCCACCACCACCATGTCCACCACCACCACCATGTTCACCACCACCAACACGGCCAGCACGACGTCCACCACCACTACACCTACCACCAACACGTCCACCACCGCCACGTCCACCACCACCGCCACGTCTACCACCACCATGTCCACCACCACCATCACGTCCACCACCATCACGTCCACCACCACCGCGTCCACCACCACCACGTCCACCACCACCACCATGTCCACCACAACCACGTCCACCACCACGTCATCACCATCACCATCACCACCAGTTCTAAACCACAGGGTCCACCACCACCACATCCACCACCACCACGTTTAACACCACCACCATGTCCACCACCACAACGTCCTCCACCCCACCACCATGTCCACCACCACCACGCCCACCAAATCCACCACCAGTACCACCAGCACCACTACCACCACCACCACTACATCCACCATGTCCACCACCACCATGTCCATCACCACCACCACAGCCATCAACACTTCGATCTTGTCAGTGTTGAATTTGAGACAGTTGAACTTTATCCTAGTGGTTACTACCATCATGCAGGCAGTGAGCTTGTTCTTTGTGTTGTGGATTTTGTCCGAGAGTGACAGTATTTGTTGTGTGTCGTCAGTGTAGGAGAGGATATTGATGTAGTGGGTATGGATGGCGTTGGCCGGTCGGGTTATTTAAGTGTTGAATGGTGTTCTGCTGAGGAGTGAACCTTGGGGTTCCAGTTTCCAAGGAGTAATACGTCAGGTTGACTGTGGAAGTTGTTTTTAGGTCTCGGTGAGCCAACGTGCATGCGTTGTTCAGCGAGAGTATAGTGAGGGACTTTCAAAAATGCTCCTAAAGCAGGCGGATCGGGTACAGTGCATGTGCGCCGGGTGCGCGCACCATTTGTCCGCTTGCTCATCAGCCCCTCCCCGCCGCATCTCGAGTCAATTCGGCTTACAAGCACTTTCACTTTTGCCGTCTTGTATCTTACAAGGTTTTCACTTTTGCCGTCTTGTATCTAACAAGGCTTTCACTTTTGCCATCTTGTATCTAACAAGGCTTTCACTTTTGCCGTCTTGTATCTTACAAGTCTTTCACTTTTGCAGTCTTGTATCTAACAAGGCTTTGACTTTTCACTTCTGGTGAGCTGTTTGATGATTCCTACATGGAGGGTGTTCTTGTAGTCCAAACTATTGTAGATGAGTGCGTGGATGACGGTCTTTTGGTGATTCTTGAGAGCCATTCGAAAATGTTCTTTAGGGTGTAGAAGCAGTGACGGCACTCACCTGGATGAACCTGTCCACCTTTTTGTTGATGATTCCTAGGTTGCTGGCGCGCAAGCTGGAGGTGGGAGTAGGTCCTAGGTTGGATGGCCATCAGGTGGAGTCCCATGGACAGGTGTTGTTTCCAAAGATCCACACTTCAATCTTGTCAGTGTTGAGTTTGAGACAGTTGAACTTTATCCTAGTGGTTATTACCATCATGCAGGCAGTGAGCTTGTTCTTTGTGTTGTGGATTTTGTCCGAGAGTGACAGTATTTGTTGTGTGTCGTCAGTGTAGGAGAGGATATTGATGTAGTGGGTATGGATGGCGTTGGCCGGTGGGGTTATTTAAGTGTTGAATGGTGTTCTGCTGAGGAGTGAACCCTCAAGGTAAGTAAGTAAGTAACTTTTTATTGTTTAGGTTAATTAAAACCATTACAAAAAATACATTAAAACAATCTCCACAAGTAGAATTAAAAGAGAAAATAAAATGTAAAAGCAAGAAATTTTAGTTAAAAAGTAACATTACTAAAATCAATAAACGTGAGTGGAAAATTGTTCATAGCAGCAGGTCACAGCCCGAAATTTCCTCTTTAGCCGACTGCCTGGCATGGATGTTTCCGTTCTGCTAGTATCAGAACCTTAAGGTGCTCTGCAGATGATATTTCCAGTTTCCCAGGAGTATGACGTCCGGTTGACTGTGAGAGTTGTTTTAAGGTCTCGGTGAGCCCACCTGCATGCGTTGTTCAGCGAGAGTATAATAAGGGACTTTCAAAAATGCTCCTAAAGCAGGCGGATCAGGTACAGTCCATGTGCGCCGGGCTCGTGTATCATTTGTCCGCCTGCTCATTAGCCCCTCCCCCGCCGCATCTCGAGTCAATTTGGCTTACAAGCACTTCCACTTTTGCCGTCTTGTATCTTACAAGGCTTTCACTTTTGCCGTCTTGTATCTAACAAGGCTTTCACTTTTGCCGTCTTGTATCTAACAAGGCTTTCATTTTTGCCGTCTTGTATCTTACAAGTCTTTCACTTTTGCAGTCTTGTATCTAACAAGGCTTTCACTTTTGCCATCTTGTATCTAACAAGGCTTTCACTTTTGCCGTCTTGTATCTAACAAGGCTTTCACTTTTGCCGTCTTGTATCTTACACGGCTTTCACTTTTGCCGTCTTGTATCTAACAAGGCTTTCACTTTTGCCGTCGTCTTGTATCCTACAAGGCTTTCACTTTTGCCGTCTTGTATCTTACAAGGTTTTCACTTTTGCCGTCTTACACACAACCACACCCAACCACAACCACACCGACAACCACACACATAACCACACCCACACACATCCAAACACATAACCACACACAGCACTGCACCCAACCACACCCAACCACACACACATAACCACACCCACGGCCACACACACTAAACCACACACACAACCACACAAACACAACACACACACACAACCACACACACAACTTCAACCACACACACACAACTTCAACCACACACAACCACACATGCAACTACACCCACACACCACACACACAGAACCACACACAGCACCACACACAACCACACACACACACACAACCACACACAACCACATCCACACACCCAACCACACAACCAACCACACACCCAACCACACACCCAACCACACACAATCACACACACAACCACAAACACATACACAACCACACACACAACCACACACACAACCACACACACAACTACACACACAACTACAACCACAGTCACAACCATACACACAACCACACCCACAACCATACACACAATCACATTCACACACAATCACACAAACACAACCATACACACAACCACACACAACCAAACACACAACCACACACACGACCTCAGCCGCACCCACAACAACACCCACAACAACACCCACAAACACAATCACAACCACACACACACAACCACAATGACACACAACCACACACACAACCACACACACACAACCACACGCACAACCATAACCACATGTACAACCACAACCACACACACAACCACACACACACACAGCCACACACACACACAACCAACCACACACACAACCTCAACCACACACACACACAACCAACCACACACATACAACTATACACACAACCACACACATAACCACACACACACAACCACACACACACAGCCACACACACACAGCCACACACACAACCACACACACACAACCAGACAAAACCACACACTCAACCACACACAAACACACAACCGCACACACAACCGCTCACACAACCGCACACATAACCACACACACACAACCACACACACACACAACCACACACACAACCACACACACACACAACCACACACACACACAACCAGACAAAACCACACACTCAACCACACACAAACACACAACCACACACACAACCACACACAACCACACACAACCACACACACAACCATGCTCACAACCACAAACAAAGACACAACCACAACCACACACACACAACCACACACACAAACACACACAACCACACCCACCACCACCATCATGTCCACCACCACTACCACCACATCCACCTTGTCCACCACATCCACCACCACCATATCCACCACCACCATGTCCACCACCACCACCATGTTCACCACCACCAACACGGCCAGCACGACGTCCACCACCACTACACCTACCACCAACACGTCCACCACCGCCACGTCCACCACCACCGCCACGTCTACCACCACCATGTCCACCACCACCATCACGTCCACCACCATCACGTCCACCACCACCGCGTCCACCACCACCACGTCCACCACCACCACCATGTCCACCACAACCACGTCCACCACCACGTCATCACCATCACCATCACCACCAGTTCTAAACCACAGGGTCCACCACCACCACATCCACCACCACCACGTTTAACACCACCACCATGTCCACCACCACAACGTCCTCCACCCCACCACCATGTCCACCACCACCACGCCCACCAAATCCACCACCAGTACCACCAGCACCACTACCACCACCACCACTACATCCACCATGTCCACCACCACCATGTCCATCACCACCACCACAGCCACCACCACGGCCACCACCACCACGTCTACCACCACCACGTCCACCACTACCACGTCTACCCCCACCACCACCACGTCCACCACTGTCACGTCCACCACCACCACCACCACGTCCACCACCACCAGGTCCACCACCACCACCATGTCCACCACCACCACGTCCACCACCGCATCCACCATCACCATGTCCACCACCACCACATCCACCACCATCACCACATCCACCACCACCAAATCCACCACCCGCCCCGTCCACCACCACCACGTTCACCACGACCACGTCCACAACCATCACATCCACCACCACCACATCCACAACCACGTCCACCACCATGTCATCACCATCATCACCACATCCACAACCACCACGTCCACCACGTCCACCACCACCACGTCCACCACCACCAAGTCCACCACCACGGCATGTTCACCACCACCCAGTCCACCACCACAACGTCCACCACCTCCACCACCATGTCTACCACTACCATGTCCTCCACCACCACGTCAACCACCACCACTTCCATCACCGCCACCACTTCCATCACCGCCACCACGTCCATCACCACGTCCACCACCATGTCCACCACCACCACGTCCACCACCACCGTGTCCACCACCACCACGTCCATCACCACGTCCACCACCATGTCCACCACCACCGCATCTACCACCACCGTGTCCACCACATCCACCACCATGTCCATGTCCACTACCACCACCATTTCCACCACTATCACCACACCCACCACGTCCACCACCACATCCACCACCACCACATCCATCACCATCACGTCCATCACCACCATGTCCACCATCACCACGTCCACCACCACCACTTTCACAACATCCACCACCACCACGTCCACCAACACCATGTCCACCAACACCATGTCCACCACACCCGCCACCACCACATCCACCACCACCACATCCACCACCACCACATCCACCCAACCTACGTCCACCACCACTACGTCCACCACATCCACCACCACTATATCTACCACATACATGTCCACCACCACCACGTCCACCACCATCACCACATCCACAACGTCCACCACCACCACCACGTCCACCCCCACATCCATCAGCACCACATCCATCAGCACCACGTCCATCACCACCACGTCCACCACCAACACGTCCACCACCACCACGTCCACCACCACCAAGTCCACCACCACGACCTTGTTCACTACCACCCAGTCCACCACCAGAACCTCCACCACCTCCACCACCATGTCCACCACTACCACGTCCACCTCCACGTCAACCACCACCACTTCCATCACCGCCACCACGTCCATCACCACGTCCACCACCATGTCCACCACCATCGCGTCTACCACCACCGCATCCACCACCACCACCATGTCCACCACCACATCCACCACCACCATGTCTACCACATCCACCACATCTACCACATCCACCACCACGTCCATGTCCACCACCATCACCACGTCCATCACCACATCGACCACGTCCACCACCACCACCACGTCCACCACTACATCCACCACCACCACGTCCATCACCACCACGTCCATCACCACCACGCCCATCACCAACACATCCACCACCCCCACGTCCACCACCACCACGTCCACCACCACCACGTCCAAAACATCCATCACCACAATGTCCACCACCACTATGTCCACCACCACTACGTCCACCACCACAATGTCCACCACCACCACAGCCACCTCCACCACCACCACATCCACCACCAACACGCCCACCACCACTACCACCACCACATCCAATACGTCCACCACGTCCACCACCACCTTGTCCACCATGTCCATGTCCGCCACCACCACCACATCCACCACCATCACCACATCCACCACGTCCACCACCACCACCACATCCACCACCACCACGTCCACCACCACCACGTCCACCACCACCACGTCCATCAACACTACATCCACCACACCACGCCCACCACCACCACATCCACCACCACCACGTCCACAACATCCACCACCACCACGTCCACCAACACCATGTCCACCAACACCATGTCCACCACATCTGCCACCACCACATCCACCACCATCACGTCCACCACCACGTCCACCACCACTACGTCCACCACCACTATATTCACCACCACCACGTCCACCACCACCACACCCACCTCCACCACATCCACCACCACCACATCCACCACCACTACCATCACCACATCCACTATGTCCACCATGTCCACCACCACTATGTCCACCACCACCATGTCCACCACCACTACCATGGCCACCACACCATATGGCCACCACCACATCTACCACCACCACGTACACATCCACCACCACATACACATCCACCACCACATCCACCACCACACCACACCACCATGTCCACTACCACTACCACCACCACCACATCCACCATGTCCACCACCACCATGTCCACCACCACCACCACGTCCACCACCACAAGGCCACCACCACGCCCTCCGCCACCACATCTACCACCACCATGTCAACCACCACCATGTCCACCACCACCACGTCCACCACCACGTCCACCCCACCACATCCACCCTCACCATGTCCCCCATCACCACGTCCACCACCACCACCATGTCCACTACCACCACCATAACCACCACCACCATGACCACCATGTCCACCACCACCATGTCCACATCCACCACGTCCACCACCACCACCCAGTCTACCACCACTACGTCCACCACCACCATGTCCACCACCACATCTACCACCACCACTTCCACCACCACCACCTCTACCACATCCACAACCTCTACATTCACCACCACTACGTCCCCCACCACTACATCCATCACCACCATGTCCACCACCACCTTGTCCACCACCACCACGTCCACCACTCACACCACCACACCCACCTCTACCACCACCATGTCCACCACCACCTCAACACCTACCACCACATCCACCACCACTACCACCACCACCACCACGTCCACCACCACTACCACCACCACCACCACATCCACCATGTCCACCACATCCACCACCACAAGGCCACCACCACGTCCACCACCACCATGTGTACCAACACCACCACGTCTACCACCACGTCCACCACCACCATGTCCACCACCACATCCACCACCACCACGTCCACCACCACCACCACTTCCACCACCACTTCCACCACCACCAAGTACACCACCACCACATCCACCACCACCACGTCCACCTCCACTACGTCCACCACCACCATGTCCACCACCACCATGTCCACCAGCACCACGTCCACCACCAGCACCACCACGTTCACCACCACTTCCACCACCACCACGTCCACCACCACCACGTCCACCACCACCACGTCCACCACCACTATGTCCACCACCACCATGTCCACCACCACCATGTCCACCACCACCACATCCACACCACCACACCCACCTACACCACCACACCCACCTACACTACCACCATGTCCACCACCACCACCAAATCCACACCACCACCACGGCCAACACCACATGGCCACCACCACGTCCACCACCACTACCACCACCACCACCACATCCACCATGTCCACCACATCCACCACCACAAGGCCACCACCACGTCCACCACCACCATGTGTACCAACACCACCACGTCTACCACCACCACATCCACCACCACCATGTCCACCATGTCCACCACCACATCCACCACCACCAAGTCCACCACCACCACCACGTCCACCACCACTTCCACCACCACCAAGTACACCACCACCACATCCACCACCACCACGTCCACCTCCACTACGTCCACCACCACCATGTCCACCACCACCATGTCCACCAGCACCACATCCACCACCAGCACCACCACGTCCACCACCACTTCCACCACCACCACTTCCACCACCACCACGTCCACCACCACCACGTCCACCACCACTATGTCCACCACCACCATGTCCACCACCACCATGTCCACCACCACCACATCCACACCACCACACCCACCTACACCACCACACCCACCTACACTACCACCATGTCCACCACCACCACCACACCACCACCACATCCACCACCACCACGTCCACCACCACATCCACCACCACCATGTCCACCACCACCACGTCCACCACCATGTCCACCACACCCACCACCACCACGTCCACCACCAGTACCACCAGCATCACTACCACCACCACCACATCCACCATGTCCACAACCACCATATCCACCACCACCATGTCCACCACCACCACCATGTCCACCACCACTACACCTACCACCAACACGTCCACCACCGCCACGTCCACCACCACCACCACGTCTACCACCACCATGTCCACCACCACCATCACGTCCACCACCATCACGTCCACCACCACCGCGTCCACCACCACCACGTCCACCACCACCACCATGTCCACCACAACCACGTCCACCACCACGTCATCACCATCACCACGTCATCACCATCACCATCACCACCAGTTCTAAACCACAGGGTCCACCACCACCACATCCACCACCACCACGTTTAACACCACCACCATGTCCACCACCACAACGTCCTCCACCCCACCACCATGTCCACCAACACCACACCCACCACATCCACCACCAGTACCACCAGCACCACTACCACCACCACCACTACATCCACCATGTCCACCACCACCATGTCCATCACCACCACCACAGCCACCACCACGGCCACCACCACCACGTCTACCACCACCACGTCCACCACTACCACGTCTATCCCCACCACCACCACGTCCACCACCGTCACGTCCACCACCACCACCACGTCCACCACCACCAGGTCCACCACCATGTCCACCACCACCACGTCCACCATCACCATGTCCACCACCACCACATCCACCACCATCACCACATCCACCACCACCAAATCCACCACCCGCCCCGTCCACCACCACCACGTTCACCACCACCACATCCACAACCATCACATCCACCACCACCACATCCACAACCACGTCCACCACCATGTCATCACCATCATCACCACGTCCACAACCACCACGTCCACCATGTCCACCACCACCACGTCCACCACCACCAAGTCCACCACCACGGCCATGTTCACCACCACCCAGTCCACCACCACAACGTCCACCACCTCCACCACCATGTCTACCACTACCATGTCCTCCACCACCACCACGTCAACCACCACCACTTCCATCACCGCCACCACGTCCATCACCACGTCCACCACCATGTCCACCACATCTACCACCACCGTGTCCACCACCACCACGTCCATCACCACGTCCACCACCATGTCCACCACCACCGCATCTACCACCACCGTGTCCACCACATCCACCACCATATCCATGTCCACTACCACCACCATTTCCACCACTATCACCACATCCACCACCACATCCACCACCACCACATCCATCACCACCACGTCCATCACCACCACGTCCACCACGTCCACCACCACCACTTTCACAACATCCACCACCACCACGTCCACCAACACCATGTCCACCAACACCATGTCCACCACACCTGCCACCACCACATCCACCACCACCACATCCACCACCACCACGTCCACCACCACTACGTCCACCACATCCACCACCACCACCACGTCCACCCCCACGTCCATTACCACCACGTCCATCACCACCACGTCCACCACCAACACGTCCACCACCACCACGTCCCCCACCACCAAGTCCACCACCACGACCTTGTTCACTACCACCCAGTCCACCACCAGAACGTCCACCACCTCCACCACCATGTCCACCACTACCACCTCCACGTCAACCACCACCACTTCCATCACCAAGTCCATCACCACGTCCACCACCATGTCCACCACCATCGCGTCTACCACCACCGCATCCACCACCACCACCATGTCCACCACCACATCCACCACCACCATGTCCACCACATCCACCACGTCTACCACATCCACCACCACGTCCATGTCCACCACCATCACCACGTCCACCACCATCACCACATCGACCACGTCCACCACCACCACGTCCACCACTACATCCACCACCACCACGTCCATCACCACCACGCCCATCACAAACACATCCACCACCCCCACGTCCACCACCACCATATCCACCACCACCACGTCCAAAACATCCATCACCACCACGTCCACCACCACTATGTCCACCACCACTACGTCCACCACCACAATGTCCACCACCACCACAGCCACCTCCAACACGCCCACCACCACTACCACCACCACATCCAATACGTCCACCACGTCCACCACCACCTTGTCCACCATGTCCATGTCCGCCACCACCACCACATCCACCACCATCACCACATCCACCACGTCCACCACCACCACCACGTCCACCACCACCACGTCCACAACATCCACCACCACCACGTCCACCAACACCATGTCCACCAACACCATGTCCACCACATCCGCCACCACCACATCCACCACCATCACGTCCACCACCACGTCCACCACCACTACGTCCACCACCACTATATTCACCACCACCACATCCACCACCACCACATCCACCACCACTACCATCACCACATCCACTACGTCCACCACGTCCACCACCACTATGTCCACCACCACCATGTCCACCACCACTACCATGGCCACCACACCATGAGGCCACCACCACATACACATCCACCACCACATCCACCACCACACCACCATGTCCACTACCACCACCACTACCACCACCACCACATCCACCATGTCCACCACCACCATGTCCACCACCACCACCACGTCCACCACCACAAGGCCACCACCACACCCTCCGCCACCACATCTACCACCACCATGTCAACCACCACCATGTCCACCACCACCACGTCCACCACCACGTCCACCCCACCACATCCACCCTCACCATGTCCCCCATCACCACGTCCACCACCACCACCATGTCCACTACCACCACCATAACCACCACCACCACCATAACCACCACCACCATGTCCACCACCACCATGTCCACCACCACAACATCCTCCACCCCACCACCATGTCCACCACCACCACACCCACCACATCCACCACCAGTACCACCAGCACCACTACCACCACCACCACTACATCCACCATGTCCACCACCACCATGTCCATCACCACCACCACAGCCACCACCACGGCCACCACCAACACGTCTACCACCACCACGTCCACCACTACCACGTCTACCCCCACCACCACGTCCACCACCACCACGTCCACCACCACCAGGTCCACCACCATGTCCACCACCACCACGTCCACCACCGCATCCCCCATCACCATGTCCACCACCACCACATCCACCACCATCACCACATCCACCATCACCAAATCCACCACCCGCCCCGTCCACCACCACCACGTTCACGTCCACCACCATGTCATCACCATCATCACCACGTCCACAACCACCACGTCCACCACGTCCACCACCACCACGTCCACCACCACCAAGTCCACCACCACGGCCATGTTCACCACCACCCAGTCCACCACCACAACGTCCACCACCTCCACCACCATGTCTACCACTACCATGTCCTCCACCACCACCACGTCAACCACCACCACTTCCATCACCGCCACCACGTTCATCACCACGTCCACCACCATGTCCACCACCACCACGTCTACCACCACCGTGTCCACCACCACCACGTCCATCACCACGTCCACCACCATGTCCACCACCACCACATCTACCACCACCGTGTCCACCACATCCACCACCATGTCCATGTCCACTACCACCACCATTTCCACCACTATCACCACATCCACCACATCCACCACCACATCCACCACCACCACATCCATCACCACCACCACATCCATCAGCACCACGTCCATCACCACCATGTCCACCACGTCCACCACCACCACTTTCACAACATCCACCACCACCACGTCCACCAACACCATGTCCACCAACACCATGTCCACCACACCCGCCACCACCACATCCACCACCACCACATCCACCACCACCACATCCACCACCACTACGTCCACCACATCCACCACCACCATATCTACCACGTACATGTCCACCACCACCACGTCCACCACCATCACCACATCCACAACGTCCACCACCACCACCATGTCCACCCCCACATCCATCAGCACCACGTCCATCACCACCACGTCCACCACCACGTCCACCACCAACACGTCCACCACCACCACGTCCACCACCACCAAGTCCACCACCACGACCTTGTTCACTACCACCCAGTCCACCACCAGAACGTCCACCACCTCCACCACCATGTCCACCACTACCACGTCCACCTCCACGTCAACCACCACCACTTCCATCACCGCCACCAAGTCCATCACCACGTCCACCACCATGTCCACCACCATTGCGTCTACCACCACCGCATCCACCACCACCACCATGTCCACCACAACATCCACCACCACCATGTCCACCACATCCACCATGTCTACCACATCCACCACCACGTCCATGTCCACCACCATCACCACGTCCACCACCATCACCACATCGACCACGTCCACCACCACCACGTCCACCACTACATCTACCACCACCACGTCCATCACCACCACGCCCATCACCAACACATCCACCACCCCCACGTCCACCACCACCACGTCCACCACCACCATATCCACCACCACCACGTCCAAAACATCCATCACCACCACTATGTCCACCACCACTATGTCCACCACCACTATGTCCACCACCACTACATCCACCACCACAATGTCCACCACCACCACAGCCACCTCCACCACCACCACATCCACCACCAACACGCCCACCACCACTACCACCACCACATCCAATACGTCCACCACGTCCACCACCACCTTGTCCACCATGTCCATGTCCGCCACCACATCCACCACCATCACCACATCCACCACGTCCACCACCACCACCACGTCCACCACCACCACGTCCACCACCACCACGTCCACCACCACCACGTCCATCAACACTACATCCACCACACCACGCCCACCACCACCACGTCCACCACCACCACGTCCACAACATCCACCACCACCACGTCCACCAACACCATGTCCACCAACACCATGTCCACCACATCCGCCACCACCACATCCACCACCATCACGTCCACCACCACGTCCACCACCACTACGTCCACCACCACTATATTCACCACCACCACGTCCACCACCACCACACCCACCTCCACCACATCCACCACCACCACATCCACCACCACTACCATCACCACATCCACTACGTCCACCACGTCCACCACCACTATGTCCACCACCACCATGTCCACCACCACTACCATGGCCACCACACCATGAGGCCACCACCACATCTACCACCACCACGTACACATCCACCACCACATACACATCCACCACCACATACACATCCACCACCACACCACCATGTCCACTACCACCACCACTACCACCACCACCACATCCACCATGTCCACCACCACCATGTCCACCACCACCACCACGTCCACCACCACAAGGCCACCACCACGCCCTCCGCCACCACATCTACCACCACCATGTCAACCACCACCATGTCCACCACCACCACGTCCACCACCACGTCCACCCCACCACATCCACCCTCACCATGTCCCCCATCACCACATCCACCACCACCACCATGTCCACTACCACCACCATAACCACCACCACCATGACCACCATGTCCACCACCACCATGTCCACCACCACAACGTCCTCCACCCCACCACCATGTCCACCACCACCACACCCACCACATCCACCACCAGTAGCACCACTGCCACCACCACCACTACATCCACCATGTCCACCACCACCATGTCCATCACCACCACCACAGCCACCACCACGGCCACCACCACCACGTCTACCACCACCACGTCCACCACTACCACGTCTACCCCCACCACCACCACGTCCACCACCGTCACGTCCACCACCACCACCACGTCCACCACCACCAGGTCCACCACCATGTCCACCACCACCACGTCCACCACCGCATCCCCCATCACCATGTCCACCACCACCACATCCACCACCATCACCACATCCACCACCACCAAATCCACCACCCACCCCGTCCACCACCACCACGTTCACCACCACCACATCCACAACCATCACATCCACCACCACCACATCCACAACCACGTCCACCACCATGTCATCACCATCATCACCACGTCCACAACCACCACGTCCACCACGTCCACCACCACCACCATGTCCACCACCACCAAGTCCACCACCACGGCCATGTTCACCACCACCCAGTCCACCACCACAACGTCCACCACCTCCACCACCATGTCTACCACTACCATGTCCTCCACCACCACCACGTCAACCACCACCACTTCCATCACCGCCACCACGTCCATCACCACGTCCACCACCATGTCCACCACCACCACGTCTACCACCACCGTGTCCACCACCACCACGTCCATCACCACGTCCACCACCATGTCCACCACCACCGCATCTACCACCACCGTGTCCACCACATCCATCACCATGTCCACTACCACCACCATTTCCACCACTATCACCACATCCACCACATCCACCACCACATCCACCACCATCACATCCATCACCACCACCACATCCATCACCACCACGTCCATCACCACCACGTCCACCACCACCACGTCCACCACCACCACTTTCACAACATCCACCACCACCACGTCCACCAACACCATGTCCACCAACACCATGTCCACCACACCCGCCACCACCACATCCACCACCACCACATCCACCACCACCACGTCCACCACCACTACGTCCACCACATCCACCACCACCATATCTACCACGTACATGTCCACCACCACCACGTCCACCACCATCACCACATCCACAACGTCCACCACCACCACCACGTCCACCCCCACATCCATCAGCACCACGTCCATCACCACCACGTCCACCACCAACACGTCCACCACCACCACGTCCACCACCACCAAGTCCACCACCACGACCTTGTTCACTACCACCCAGTCCACCACCAGAACGTCCACCACCTCCACCACCATGTCCACCACTACCACCTCCACGTCAACCACCACCACTTCCATCACCGCCACCAAGTCCATCACCACGTCCACCACCATGTCCACCACCATCGCGTCTACCACCACCACCACCATGTCCACCACCACATCCACCACCACCATGTCCACCACATCCACCACGTCTACCACATCCACCACCACGTCCATGTCCACCACCATCACCACGTCCACCACCATCACCACGTCCACCACCATCACCACATCGACCACGTCCACCACCACCACGTCCACCACTACATCCACCACCACCACGTCCATCACCACCACGCCCATCACCAACACATCCACCACCCCCACGTCCACCACCACCAAGTCCACCACCACCATATCCACCACCACCACGTCCAAAACATCCATCACCACCATGTCCAAAACATCCATCACCACCACTATGTCCACCACCACTATGTCCACCACCACTACGTCCACCACCACAATGTCCACCACCACCACAGCCACCTCCACCACCACCACATCCACCACCAACACGCCCACCACCACTACCACCACCACATCCAATACGTCCACCACGTCCACCACCACCTTGTCCACCATGTCCATGTCCGCCACCACCACCACATCCACCACCATCACCACCACCACCACGTCCACCACCACCACGTCCACCACCACCACGTCCACCACCACCACGTCCACCACCACCACGTCCATCAACACTACATCCACCACACTGTGGAAAAGTAAATTTTGCCATGTTCTGTGTCCCTACGCCTCATCCATCATATGTTATGTGTGCATGACCAATATGCATATGTTATTCCCCATTTCTGATTAAAGACGCAATTATAGTTGTGTCCACCTCTGGTATGTTAGTTTCCAGTCCTCGTGAATACTACGAATATCAGGCCTATGTAAGTAATGTTGCCACGTTTCTCAGTGTGCACGTTATTCAATTATAAAGTCCCCGTTTCCAGGCCTCAAAAGGGCCCGGACCACAGATTCAGCTCCTGTCTCCTGAAAGCCTCGCTGAGGAGCGATACAGCCCCCACCTGTATCCTCGACCCTTCACTCACTTCCTGCCTCGCAGTGCCCGGTGCACCCCGGCTCTGCCTCTGAGTCTGCCAAAAGTATGTTATAGTTCCTGCTATCAGTTCAGTCCTCCTCCTCTGCATTCCTAAGCTACTGAACTGCATCAATAGTTTCCGTCATTGTCTAGCCTTCTCGTCTCCATGTTGGAGAAATACTGTATTTAATGGTCATTTAGTATTCTTCATCACGCACTACATGTAGAATAATGCATGGTCCAGTCTTAGAATCAAGTTAGCCTTTCCCCTCATGACTTCTAGTTTATATCAACATGTTCCCTAAACATTAGATACCAGATAGGGTTTAGGTACATGTCGCTCCGACCCTCCAGACTCTAGTCTCTGCTCCTAGCACAGAGTTCGTAGCCCCCAGCTTCTCCTAGTAACACGTCATTGCTAGTTTTCGCGCACCATTAGGTTAGAGGTCCCGGCTCCTTAGGTAGCCCCCTCCAAAGTTTCCGCCCATTCATGACATATTCTGTTACGTTTTGCACCACATGTCTATGTATACACCCAGTTACACCTCTTTTTACTGTTATCTCTCGCGACTGCTACGCGTCACGCCTTCTGCTCCACCCACTGCTACGCCTACTGCAATGTAATGCTATGTGTTTGCGCTATGTATATATGCCTGTGTTTTGTTATTGAATGTTAGCGCGCTCATCCCAGACCTAGCCCCAGCAGCTGCTGGGCCTCTTTTCCCCTGCTGGGCCCCAGTTGTCCTGCTGGGCCCTGTCATTCTGTTCCTATGCAGGTTGTCCTGATCCTGTCCTTATGCTGTAATAAACCTGCAGAAACTCCTACTACCTCGAATCTTGACTCTTATTTATTGAGCTATCTGTTATGCTATAAGTCTAGTCAAAAATAGGGTATTATTTATTTATTTACCACATAATGGCGCCCGAACAGGGACTTGCCCTTTCCCCACGCGTCGGTGAAGCCACGCCGACCCCCTGACCCTCTGCAGTCGTGACGGAACCATACTGGCCAAGTGCAGATATTTCTGCTTCAAAGTATCCCTCAGGCCCACGGAGGAGACGGAGGAGGCGGTCCAGCATCCGAACGAGACGGTGGAGGAACGTGGCGAGTCCCGACCAGAGCCCAAGCCGAGAGTCCAAGGTCCGAGGTATCCGGAGGCCCACCCGTAACTGATGTCCGAAGTCCGAAGTTCGTCGTCATAGTCCAGTCCCGTCCGAGGCCTTCCGTTCCGTGCTGCCCGGTGAGTACCATTGCTGGGGTAGTGTCTAGACAGGGTCAGTCTAAATTGACTCCTGGTCCGTGGGTTGGTGGTACCCAAGCCCACAAACGAAGTGTTCACCTAGGTGGATACGGGTCTTGATGCGTTCCTTTATGGGACCGGTATGTTCCGTACTGTTACAGCAGTGCATCCAGTAACTCTAGTCTGTCCCGTTCTCGAGAATTCTGTTCTGTTTCTGTTTTCAGTATTTTCAGGTAGTATTCTGTTCGAACTGTTATGTTATGATATTGTTTAATGTATTTCCAATGTCGTGGTATGCCTGAATTGTTTTCCCAATTGTTATTGTTTTTCGTGTATTGTATTGTGTTCCGATTCAAGTTTAGAATGCCGCTCTTTTCCAAGTTACGTCAGTTAAAAACTAGAAAGGGTCTGCTGGAAGCAGCAGTTCCTGTTCCACCTAGGGACAGTCCAGGTCACTTTATGTATCAGAAACATGGCATAAGCGCCATATTGTATCTAGATTTATGGGTAGAGTATACCAAACAGTTAGAAGAAAAGTATAGATGGCCCGTATCGGGTACATGGGATGCCGAATGTATCATGCGAGTAGAAGAAGCATTATGGAAAAAGAAAGCCAGACAGTCACAGAAAGATGCCATCGAGTTATGGCGTAAGGAAGCGCATAGAAGAACGGAAAAGGAAGTCAGAAAGTCAGAGTTAAGTAGAGAATCCCAAGAACGAGCCCAAGAAAGAGAATTAATCGAGATAGGTGAACAAGTCAAAGTCGAACAGTCAGACAGACAGAGGCATGCCCTTATTAAGGGTATGTACCCTCTCCTTGCCGAAGGCTTGCCAAAAGCGACCCCAAAGGCACCCAGTAATTTCCCACCACCATTAGTTCCGACCAAGCTACGTCACAAACCGACCGCAGCTGATATTTTTATTTCGTCCTATTTGGACGACACAGTTCCAGAATATGCCAATCCAGTTCGCGCTCCACCTGTCCCTGTAAATCAGGCACTTCCCGTTCCTCCAGACACCGGAGTACCTGTTACGGTACCCCCGGGTCAGCCTGCCATACAAGTTCAGCCCACGTTACAATTACCGACCCTGCAAGCACGAAGAATGTCAGTCGAAGATTCTAGTCTAGGGGCCGTAGGAGGAGGTCCTCCTCAAACCCCACCGCCACACAAGCGTCTATCAGCACTCGAATTACATGCTCAAGCATCACAGCGTACTCCTAAAAGTAATAAGTCTGTTACAGAAATCAGACAAGCCCTCGCCGAATGTGTCTATGACACAGTCCCAGGCGAGTATAATATGGTTTTATATTCCGTACGCGTAAGAAGGGTGACCGAGTATCTAGTCACCTTACCAAATATGAAAGAAGATCTAGACAGAATATATCGTTTCATCCGTACAGGGGATGATCCAGAAAGTATTGGCGAGATTATGTCTCAAAGAAAAGCCGAGATTCAGCTCATGGTATTAAAGTTCCTGATCAATTGTCTAATAAGAGAACAAGATTATCCGTCTAAAGATCCCGCCGAAATGAGAATCTTAACAAGGTGGAGTGATAATATAGCCGAGGGTAAGCACAAGACCATTAGTGCCATGGAAAGTATGTACAAGAAAATTCGTAAAGAAATAATAAGGTTACACGAGCAGCGTAAAGCAGCACAAGTAAGCGAGAAAGAAAGTATCTCTGATCCTGAAGAGGAAGACGAGAATCCCGCCAGAATAGCGTATGTAGGAAAATCCAGATTTCCAGATCGCCATTTACGTCCAGAACCTAAGTCTATTTTTCATCATCCAGCACCAGAACAAGGCTCCCTAGAACAAGTATTTCAAGCTACCGATCACATTCTGAAATCACGAGTCGGATATAGCGAATTAAGTACCATGCACGAACAAGAACTAGCCCGATCAGCAGTCCGATGGATTACTGATTCTACCACTTTTCCAGACGAAATAGTGGCACAAATGTTTCTGAAACTGCCCCCAGCCGAGCAACGACTGGTGGGTATGTATATGATCCAGCACCTCATTACCCTGTATGAGGGTCAACATTCTGATCCAGGCCCGTTACATGATATCCTGAACGAGTTACTCCAGTACAGATGGAGAGGTCTAGGTACCGATTTAATTAGTGTCATTCTAGAACAGCGCCACAAGTATAGAACGTTCCTGAACCCGCATTTTGTTCATGTCTCACCCCCAGAAAGTAAACCATTCTACATAGACAGACAGAATCCGCTACGAGAAGTCCACCCAGTCCAAGGGGCGGGTGGCGTAATGCAACGAGTGTTTGTATACACTCCGATATCAAAGATGGAACTTCTTGAAATGAAGAAATTAATCCCCTGTCATGACAAAGATCCAGCAGGGTTCCATAGAGAATTAAAAGACATGCTCCGTATGGGAGAATACACGTACCCAGATATAATTAAAATGTTAAAAGTCCTGTTACCCGCAGGGGTGTATGAAAAGTTAAAGGAAAAAGAATGGGAGGTGGGAGAGAAAAAGATCGATTGGACAGCTCTAGAAGCTGAAGACAAGGCACGAGTACCAGGTACCGGTCTTGGAGATAAATGTAAAGAATTACCAGAATTATTGATTCAAGTTTTACCCAGATTACTGACAACTAGAAAAGAAGACTGGGATGCAATCTCAGCCTGTAAACAGAAACAAGATGAGGATATTAGTGATTTTTATTCTAGATTTGAGAAATGTTTCAGTATTAACAGTGGTCTCAAGACAAGTAGTGAGTCATACCCTCACCTTTTCGTTACCAAATTAGTCGAGAATTCAAGTCCACAAATTAAAAACCGAGTTTTGAAAGTCGAAAGCACCTGGCAAGCAAATACTCCGTCCCAGATGCTCCAGATGCTCCAGTACCACCAGAATAGAATCAGAGAAGAGCAAGAACACGAAAGAAAACGTATGAAAGACACGAAAATGAAAGTGCTAGTTGCACAATCTATTCCTCAAGACAGTCAGAAGAGAGGTCCGAATCAAGCCAGTCATCCTGCGGCTCCCGTTAAAGGGAACTGCAATTATTGTAAACAGCCAGGTCATTTTATAAACGAGTGTGCAGTTCTGAAACACAACATAGCTACTGGTAAGACTAAAGAAAGACCACGTCCGCCGAGACAAGAACAAGTTTCACAGACTCCCCAGCTACAGAATGCACTACAGACAGTTACAGTACCGCAGCCTATTGCTGCAACACAGCACGTTACATCGCAGATGTACCAGTATGCACAGTCTGAGTATCCAGAGTACCAGTCATATTCATGAAACAGCCTAGAGAGGGAGGTAGGCTTGCCTCTCATCGAGATTCCTGTAGATCAAGAGGGTCCCTATGTTCATAGTCAAGTATTAGGGAAAGACAGAAAGTTTTTGATCGATACAGGGGCAAGTAGGACCACAATTAGTCACGCCGAAGTTCCAGGGGCTCCGCTCTCAGGCTCAAGAAATGTTTCCCTTGGATTTTCAGGAAAACCCATAGTTAATGAAATATCTAAGCCAGTTACTCTAGAAGTAGGTCCATTGTCCCGTACTACTGATCTGTTACTTACTAAGTCATGTCCAGAAAATCTATTAGGTATTAAGACACTGAAAGAATTAGGTGCAGTTATTTGCTGTTCCCCAGAGGGAATACGTCTGTTCCTACGTGACTTCAAGGGTCACTATGTATTACGAGATTTTGATTCAAGATTGTCTAATGTTCCGCAGCATTTATGGGCGCAAGGTCCAACTGATGTAGGTTACATGCAAATCACACCCCATCGTGTGACTCTCAAACCAGGTGTAGTGTTACCGCGAATCAGGCAGTACAGATTGCCACCTGAGGCTGTAGCAGCCTTATCCAAAATTATTGACGAGCTCATGGCTCAAGGAGTAGTTGTAGAAACTGACTCCAATGTATGCAATTCTCCGATCATTCCAGTCATGAAACGTACTGATCCAAATGCACCCCCAGTATATCGATTAGTGATTGATTTGCGAGAGCTTAATAAATGTATTATTCCTCAGTACCCAGTTGTCCCAGATATTTCTTCCCTGTTAACAGCCATTGATTCCGAAGCCATGTTTTTCACTGTTATTGACCTCAAGAATGCATTTTTTAGTGTTCCAATTCATCCAGACAGCCAGTTTCTTTTCGGATTCTGTTTAAATGGAAGGAGCTATATGTTTACACGCGCTCCTCAAGGTTTCACAGAAAGCCCTAGTATTTACAGTCAAGCACTCAAGAGACAACTAGACAATATTCACATGCCAACTGACACTGCCCTACTCCAGTATGTCGATGATCTACTGATCACAGCCCGTTCTGAACGTGCTTGCGAGCGAGCATCACTTACAGTTCTGTATTTTCTAGCCGAGATGGGGCACAAGGTGTCACCTTCGAAGCTTCAATTCTGTGTCCAGCAAGTGGTATACTTAGGACACTTGCTGTCCAAGAGGGGTAGGCAGTTGACACCCGACCGTATCCAGTTAATAGCGAGTCTTCCCCAGCCCAGAACCCAGAAGGAGGTACGTGCCTTTATCGGCCTTACTTCTTATTGTAGACAATGGATTCCCCAGTATGCATTTCTAGCCAAGCCACTGATACAGTTAACGACACAGGAGGCAGCCGTATCGACTGTCCTCCCTTGGACATCTGACCATACACTTAGTTTCAACGAGTTAAAGAAAGCCCTATGTCAAGCTCCAGTTCTAGCTACACCGAACTACAGTAAGCCTTTTACACTTTTCGTTACTGAACGCGAAGGTACAGCATTATCTGTTCTCACACAAGATCAAGCAGGACAATACAAGCCCTGTGCTTATTTTTCGAGCACATTAGATCCAGTCGCCCAGGCGTTGCCTGCGTGCCTCAAGTCAGTTGCAGCCACAGCACTAGCTATCAGACAAAGTGATTCTATAGTTTTAGGACATTCCCTGACAGTACAAGTTCCACATTCAGTAGAAGTTCTTTTAAACCGAACACAAACACAGCACTTGACAATTGCACGTTTAACAGGTTATGAATTGACACTGTTCCAGCCACACATAGAAATTAGACGCTGCAACGTCCTGAATCCTGCTACACTGTTACCATCAGTTAGTTCAAATCCAGACACACATGATTGTGTGGAAGTAGTTAACATTACGACAAAGCCAAGACAAGACCTGACAGACATTCCGTTACCAGATCCTGACCTGACACTTTATGTGGATGGTTCATGTATGAGAACTAGTACAGGAGAACTAGTCGCCGCATATGCAGTGACTACTGACACTGAAGTTATTGAAACACACCGTATTGATACCCTGTCCGCTCAAGCAGCAGAGCTAGTTGCTCTGACACAAGCCTGTATACATGCCAAGAACCTGAAGGTTAATGTTTACACAGATTCACGTTACGCATTCGGAGTTGTACACGACTTCGGAGTGCTCTGGCAGGAGAGAGGTTTTATGACTTCTCATGGAACCAAGATTCAGCATGGTCTCCTTATTCAAGCCCTGTTAGATGCCATACATTTACCGACATCTATTGCTATCATGAAGTGCAAAGCACATACGAAAGTCACTGACATTATTTCCCAAGGTAATGATTTAGCAGACCGCACAGCCAAGCTTACAGCACAGACTCCAGACATTCCAGTTAATCAGAATCAGACACATATTCCAGATCTGACTACATGCATGACAGTTAAGGACCCTACTCAAGATGTCATAGATATCCAGTCACATGCTACTCCCGAGGAAATCAAGAAATGGTCTGTACAAGGAGGGGTCCAGACAGATCAAGGATGGTTAACGAAGGGTAGAGCCACATGGTTTCTCCCCGATTCTATGGTTCAAGTCATTATCAATACCGCACATAGTCCAGCACATTTAGGAGAAAAAGCTATGTTAGACAGTATCCAGAACATTTGGTTCAACAAGCATTTACGAGCTGCAGCCAAGCAGAAAGTCCGTACCTGTATGATATGTTGTCAGTTTAATCCAGGTAAAAGTGTCCCGGTGGAACAAGGTGGTTTCCAGCCCCCTGACCACCCTTTTGAGGTTCTCCAGATGGATTATATTCAGATGGAGCGATGTCGAGGTTTCAAGTATGTCCTTGTAGTTGTATGCGCCTTGTCCAGATGGACAGAAGCATATCCAGTCCCAGATTACACAGCCGCGACCACTGCCAAGCAGTTGGTTCGTGAATTCTTCCCTAGATATGGACTCCCTAGAGTCGTATATTCTGATAACGGCCAGCCATTCTCATCTGAACTCATGAAACACGTTTCCCTGTTGTTAGGGTACCAGTGGAAGTTCCATTGTGTACGCCATCCAGAAGCAGCTGGACTAGTCGAAAGGCATAATCAGACTCTGAAAATCCGTATAGCAAAAGTCTGTAAAGACAAGGGTGTGGACTGGTTAGTAGCTTTGCCAGTCGCTCTGTTTTACATGCGTATGGTCGCACATTCCAGATCAGGTCTGTCCCCGTATGAGGTCGTTTTCGGCCGCCCCCCCAATATGTGGGGTACTCCTAGACCCCGAAGTATTACCGATGTTTCATGTAATATGCTGACAGATTACCTAGCTTCCTTGATGTCTGCCCTCAACTCATGTCGTTCACAGGTTGCCGCCGCATTTCCAGACAATACCGAGGTGGCACCGCACGAGATCGTTCCAGGCTCCCTAGTGATGATCAGAAATTTTGACAGATCAAGTCCGCTGGAACCACGTTGGAAGGAGCCACGTCAGGTCCTCTTGACCACCCGAACTGCCGTCAAGTTGGAAGGCAGGAAGGGGTGGGTCCACCTTTCTCATGTAAAACTTTTTAAAGGACCGAAACCAGTCTTCAAAAGCATTTCCGAGAACATTTCCCAGGATTCGAAGGATTGCCAGAACATTGTTTTAAAGGACTGTCCCGCACAAGACATTGTTACATTCCCTCCCTTGTTAGAGAAAACTCCGCAACAGGAGTATAAGTTAAAGCTCAGGTCTAATAAGTCAGCCAGTTTGATTGTATAAGTCCTCCCCTAGGTGAAACGGTTAGACTGTTTCTGACATGTATAAAATAGACCCCCATAGTGAGAGAGTCAGTCAAAGCTCAATCAAATGTATCGTTTTTCTGAGTTTCATATTATTTCTCAGCATAATGATTTCCTGCACCAGCTACGCACTTTTCCTGTGTTTTCCAGTTCCTCATGTAAATATGTCTGCTCATGCTACAGTAGAGCACACGTTTAGTGATCTGCCTCCTCACGAATATTCATACCGCCTCGCTATGCGTAATAACACATTTATCCGTATGTTACATTATTCACACCAGACCAGCAATGCCACTAATTGTTGGGTGTGTGGTCGACTCCCCCCTTTTCAGACACCGAAGGGAGTTCTGCCACTCTTTCCTTATCCATTCTCACACAATGGTTCGTGTGGAGCATGGTCCACGTTAACGTCATCCTCAACAGATATGTCTTTTCTTAACAGTACATGTTTTCCAGACAAGCAAGGTCTTCCCCACAGAACAGGTTTAGATTTAGAAAATGAAGTATATAATTTAGGAAATTATTCGTCGAATTTCATGGTTCTGAATGTTCAGTCTGATACTACTCCAGACTCACCCGCTATTTCAGTACTACCAGTTAAAGGCGAATTATGTGTCCGTAGTTATGGTTCTGTACATATAGGTCATAGTGAATGTACTACTGTTATCCAGTATAGTGACAGTGGGAAATCTATTTTCAAAGCTTCACGTCATTCTTATTTTATTTGTGGTCAAACTGCATATGTCCGTCTGCCCCTCGATTGGGAGGGAACCTGTTACATTGCTTTCCTACTGCCACCTGTTTTTCTAGCCCCACCTGACTATCATAGGAATTCTTTCTTAGTACACACTAGACACAAGAGAAATCTCCCGATTGTCGATTATACTGAAACTGCCGCAGAGCAATTCATTGATATAGATAAAGGTGTTTTCCCTTATTTAGGCACAGTTGTAAATAGTAAGCTTATTCGTAGGTTAACAAGAACCCTTGAAGCAGTAGTAGATGAGACTGCCTCCGCTCTAGGTAACTTAACTGAAGAACAATCCTTTATGAGAATTGTCGTTTTACAGAATCGTCTCGTCCTTGACGTCATACTGGCCGATAGGGGCGGGGCCTGTAGAATTCTCGGATCCAGTTGTTGTATTTTCATTCCAAATAACGCGCCGTCTGTTTATTCAGCTATAACCAGACTCCATAAATTGCCCATCTGTTACACCAAGATCCAGGCACCTGGACATGGTCCGGTTGGTTCTGGAATATAATTTCCGCATGGGGATGGAAAGTCCTGTCCTTTCTAGGTATTGCAGTAGCGATCATATTTAGCTGCTGCCTCTGTATACAATGTGGCCCTGCGATTTGCAGCATGTGTGCTACCTCTTGTATTCCCAGTCCCAAGCCCTGTTCTAAATCTCGTTCCAAGGCAATTCGAGACGAGCAAATGGTACTGTATGAAATGATAGACGGTATCATGAATATTGATGTTTCCTGATGGAAACGTAGTGACAAGGAGGGAATGTGGAAAAGTAAATTTTGCCATGTTCTGTGTCCCTACGCCTCATCCATCATATGTTATGTGTGCATGACCAATATGCATATGTTATTCCCCATTTCTGATTAAAGACGCAATTATAGTTGTGTCCACCTCTGGTATGTTAGTTTCCAGTCCTCGTGAATACTACGAATATCAGGCCTATGTAAGTAATGTTGCCACGTTTCTCAGTGTGCACGTTATTCAATTATAAAGTCCCCGTTTCCAGGCCTCAAAAGGGCCCGGACCACAGATTCAGCTCCTGTCTCCTGAAAGCCTCGCTGAGGAGCGATACAGCCCCCACCTGTATCCTCGACCCTTCACTCACTTCCTGCCTCGCAGTGCCCGGTGCACCCCGGCTCTGCCTCTGAGTCTGCCAAAAGTATGTTATAGTTCCTGCTATCAGTTCAGTCCTCCTCCTCTGCATTCCTAAGCTACTGAACTGCATCAATAGTTTCCGTCATTGTCTAGCCTTCTCGTCTCCATGTTGGAGAAATACTGTATTTAATGGTCATTTAGTATTCTTCATCACGCACTACATGTAGAATAATGCATGGTCCAGTCTTAGAATCAAGTTAGCCTTTCCCCTCATGACTTCTAGTTTATATCAACATGTTCCCTAAACATTAGATACCAGATAGGGTTTAGGTACATGTCGCTCCGACCCTCCAGACTCTAGTCTCTGCTCCTAGCACAGAGTTCGTAGCCCCCAGCTTCTCCTAGTAACACGTCATTGCTAGTTTTCGCGCACCATTAGGTTAGAGGTCCCGGCTCCTTAGGTAGCCCCCTCCAAAGTTTCCGCCCATTCATGACATATTCTGTTACGTTTTGCACCACATGTCTATGTATACACCCAGTTACACCTCTTTTTACTGTTATCTCTCGCGACTGCTACGCGTCACGCCTTCTGCTCCACCCACTGCTACGCCTACTGCAATGTAATGCTATGTGTTTGCGCTATGTATATATGCCTGTGTTTTGTTATTGAATGTTAGCGCGCTCATCCCAGACCTAGCCCCAGCAGCTGCTGGGCCTCTTTTCCCCTGCTGGGCCCCAGTTGTCCTGCTGGGCCCTGTCATTCTGTTCCTATGCAGGTTGTCCTGATCCTGTCCTTATGCTGTAATAAACCTGCAGAAACTCCTACTACCTCGAATCTTGACTCTTATTTATTGAGCTATCTGTTATGCTATAAGTCTAGTCAAAAATAGGGTATTATTTATTTATTTACCACAACACCACGCCCACCACCACCACGTCCACTTCCACCACGTCCACAACATCCACCACCACCACGTCCACCAACACCATGTCCACCAACACCATGTCCACCACATCCACCACCACCACATCCACCACCATCACGTCCACCACCACGTCCACCACCACTACGTCCACCACCACTATATTCACCACCACCACGTCCACCACCACCACACCCACCTCCACCACATCCACCACCATCACATCCACCACCACTACCATCACCACATCCACTACGTCCACCACGTCCACCACCACTATGTCCACCACCACCATGTCCACCACCACTACCATGGCCACCACACCATGAGGCCACCACCACATCTACCACCACCACGTACACATCCACCACCACATACACATCCACCACCACATCCACCACCACACCACACCACCATGTCCACTACCACCACCACTACCACCACCACCACATCCACCATGTCCACCACCACCACCACGTCCACCACCACAAGGCCACCACCACGCCCTCCGCCACCACATCTACCACCACCATGTCAACCACCACCATGTCCACCACCACCACGTCCACCACCACGTCCACCCCACCACATCCACCCTCACCATGTCCCCCATCACCACGTCCACCACCACCACCATGTCCACTACCACCACCATAACCACCACCACCATGACCACCATGTCCACCACCACCATGTCCACATCCACCACGTCCACCACCACCACCCAGTCTACCACCACTACGTCCACCACCACCATGTCCACCACCATATCTACCACCACCACTTCCACCACCACCACCTCTACCACATCCACAACCTCTACATTCACCACCACTACGTCCCCCACCACTACATCCATCACCACCATGTCCACCACCACCTTGTCCACCACCACCACGTCCACCACTCACACCACCACACCCACCTCTACCACCACCATGTCCACCACCACCTCAACACCTACCACCACATCCACCACCACTACCACCACCACCACATCCACCACGTCCACCACCATTACCACCACCACATCCACCATGTCCACCACATCCACCACCACAAGGCCACCACCACGTCCACCACCACCATGTGTACCAACACCACCACCACCACGTCCACCACCCCCATGTCCACCATGTCCACCACCACATCCACCACCACCATGTCCACCACCACCACCATGTCCACCACCACTTCCACCACCACCAAGTACACCACCACCACATCCACCACCACCACGTCCACCTCCACTACGTCCACCACCACCATGTCCACCACCACCATGTCCACCAGCACCACGTCCACCACCAGCACCACCACGTCCACCACCACTTCCACCACGTCCACCACCACCACGTCCACCACCACCACGTCCACCACCACTATGTCCACCACCACTATGTCCACCACCACCATGTCCACCACCACCACATCCACACCACCACACCCACCTACACCACCACACCCACCTACACTACCACCATGTCCACCACCACATCCACACCACAACCACGGCCAACACCACATGGCCACCACCATGTCCACCACCACATCCACCACCACCATGTCCACCACATCCACCACGTCTACCACATCCACCACCACGTCCATGTCCACCACCATCACCACATCCACCACCATCACCACATCGACCACGTCCACCACCACCACGTCCACCACTACATCCACCACCACCACGTCCATCACCACCACGCCCATCACCAACACATCCACCACCCCCACGTCCACCACCACCACGTCCACCACCACCATATCCACCACGTCCAAAACATCCATCACCACCATGTCCAAAACATCCATCACCACCACGTGCACCACCACTATGTCCACCACCACTACGTCCACCACCACAATGTCCACCACCACCACAGCCACCTCCACCACCACCACATCCACCACCAACACGCCCACCACCACTACCACCACCACATCCAATACGTCCACCACGTCCACCACCACCTTGTCCACCATGTCCATGTCCGCCACCACCACCACATCAACCACCATCACCACCACCACCACGTCCACCACCACCACGTCCACCACCACCACGTCCATCAACACTACATCCACCACACCACGCCCACCACCACCACGTCCACCACCACCACGTCCACAACATCCACCACCACCACGTCCACCAACACCATGTCCACCAACACCATGTCCACCACATCCGCCACCACCACATCCACCACCATCACGTCCACCACCACGTCCACCACCACTACGTCCACCACCACTATATTCACCACCACCACGTCCACCACCACCACACCCACCTCCACCACATCCACCACCACCACATCCACCACCACTACCATCACCACATCCACTACGTCCACCACGTCCACCACCACTATGTCCACCACCACCATGTCCACCACCACTACCATGGCCACCACACCATGAGGCCACCACCACATCTACCACCACCACGTACACATCCACCACCACATACACATCCACCACCACATCCACCACCACACCACACCACCATGTCCACTACCACCACCACTACCACCACCACCACATCCACCATGTCCACCACCACCACCACGTCCACCACCACAAGGCCACCACCACGCCCTCCGCCACCACATCTACCACCACCATGTCAACCACCACCATGTCCACCACCACCACGTCCACCACCACGTCAACCCCACCACATCCACCCTCACCATGTCCCCCGTCACCACGTCCACCACCACCACCATGTCCACTACCACCACCATAACCACCACCACCATGACCACCATGTCCACCACCACCATGTCCACATCCACCACGTCCACCACCACCACCCAGTCTACCACCACTACGTCCACCACCACCATGTCCACCACCACATCTACCACCACCACTTCCACCACCACCACCTCTACCACATCCACAACCTCTACATTCACCACCACTACGTCCCCCACCACTACATCCATCACCACCATGTCCACCACCACCTTGTCCACCACCACCACGTCCACCACTCACACCACCACACCCACCTCTACCACCACCATGTCCACCACCACCTCAACACCTACCACCACATCCACCACGTCCACCACCATTACCACCACCACATCCACCATGTCCACCACATCCACCACCACAAGGCCACCACCACGTCCACCACCACCATGTGTACCAACACCACCACGTCTACCACCACCACCACCACGTCCACCACCCCCATGTCCACCACCACATCCACCACCACCACATCCACCACCACCATGTCCACCACCACCACCATGTCCACCACCACTTCCACCACCACCAAGTACACCACCACCACATCCACCACCACCACGTCCACCTCCACTACGTCCACCACCACCATGTCCACCACCACCATGTCCACCAGCACCACGTCCACCACCAGCACCACCACGTCCACCACCACTTCCACCACGTCCACCACCACCACGTCCACCACCACCACGTCCACCACCACTATGTCCACCACCACCATGTCCACCACCACCATGTCCACCACCACCACATCCACACCACCACACCCACCTACACCACCACACCCACCTACACTACCACCATGTCCACCACCACATCCACACCACCACCACGGCCAACACCACATGGCCACCACCATGTCCACCACAGCACGTCCACATCCACCACCACATCGACCACCACATTCACCACCACCACATTCACCACCACCACATCCACCACGTCCACCACCACATCCACCATCACCATGTCCACCACCACCACGTCCACCACCACGTCCACCCCACCACATCCACCCTCACCATGTCCCCCATCACCATGTCCACCACCACCACCAGTACCACCAGCATCACTACAACCACCACCACATCCACCATGTCCACCACCACCATGTCCACCACCACCATGCACACCATCACCACGGCCACCACCACGGCCACCACCACCACATCTACCACCACCATGTCCACCATCACCATGTCCACCACCACCACGTCCACCACCACCACGTCCACTATCGTCACGTCCACCACCACTGCCACCTCCACCACCACCACGTCGACCACCATCACCATGTCTTCCACCACCACATCCACCACCACCGCGTCCAACACCACATCCACCACCACCACATCCACCACCACCACCACATCCACCACCACCACGTCCACAACCATCACATCCACCGCCACCACATCCACCACCACCACCATGTCCACCACCACCACCATGACCACCATGTCCACCACCACCAAGTGCACATCCACCACGTCCACCACCACCAAGTCCACCACCATGTTCACCACCACCCAGTCCACCACCACCACATACACCACCACCATGTCCACCACCACATCCACCACCACGACCTCCACCACAACCACCTCCACCAAATCCACAACCTCTACATCCACCACCACTATGTCCCCTACCACTACGTCCACCACCACCATATCCACCACCACCATAATAATCCACATTTGTAAAGCGCACAATCACCCGTAAGGGTCTCTAGGCGCTGGGGGCCGTCGGGAAGATTAAGCAAGCTATTGCCCAGAGTCACAAGGTGCTGGGCTAACCTGCCGCCGGTGCCGGGGATCGAACAGTGATCCCCAGATTCCAGCGTCGGTCACCCTGGCCGCGGCGCCACACCTCTTACCATGTCCACCACCACCACGTCCACCACCACCACGTCCACCACCACTTCCACCACCACGTCCACCACCACCACGTCCACCACCACTACATCCACCACCACCATGTCCACCACCACCACCACGTCCACACCACCACACCCACCTACACCACCACACCCACCTACACCACCACCATGTCCACCACCACCACGGCCACCACCATGTCCACCACACCCACCACCACCACGTCCACCACCCGTACCACCAGCACCACTACCACCACCACCACATCCACCATGTCCACCACCACCATGTCCACCACCACCATGTACACCATCACCACGGCCACCACCACGGCCACCACCACCATGTCCACCACCACCACGTCAAACCCCACCACCACCACGTCCACTATCGTCACGTCCACCACCACCGCCACATCCACCACCACCACCGCCACATCCACCACCACCACTTCCACCACCACCACCACCATGTCTACCACCACTATGTCCACCACCACCGCGCCCTCCATCACCATGTCCACCACCACATCCACCACCACCACCACATCCACCACCACCACATCCACCGCAACCCTGTCCACCACCACCACATCCACCACCACCACATCCACCACCACCACATCCACAACCATTACGTCCACTGCCTCCACATCCACCACCACCATGTCCACCACCTTCACGTCCACCACCACCAGGTCCACCACCACCATCATGTCCACCACCACCACATCTACCACCACCACGTCCCCTACCGCCACATCCACCACCATGTCCACCACCACATCCACCACCACCACCACCATGTCCACCACCAGCACGTCCACCACCACCATGTCCACCACACATCCACCACCACATCCACTGCCACCACATCCACCACCACCACCACATCCACAACCACCATGTCCACAACCATCACGTCTACATCCACCACGTCCATAACCACAATGTCCACCACCACCATGTCCACCACTACCACGTCCACCACCACCACACCCACCTCCACCACCGCCATGTCCACCACCACCACGTCCACCACCACTACCACCACATCCACCATGTCCACCATATCACCACCATATCCTCCACCACCATGTCCACCACCACCACGTCCACCACCAGGAGGCCACCACCACAACCACCACCACCACCAGGTCCACCACCAAATCCACCACCACTTCCACCACCACCACAGCCACCACCACAAGGCCACCATCAAGTCTACCACCTCCACGTACACAACCACCACATCCACCACTGTTGGACTTGGCCCTTTCTGCAGGGTCATCCCTAAACTTTTTGCCTTCCTCCAATATTCTCTCTGACCTGTTTTTGTTGGTTTAATGACTCTGGGCACTTTACCACTGCTGACCAGTGCTAAAGTGCATATGCTCTCCCTATGAAAAATGTATATATTAAATGGTTTCCATGATTGGCTTATTTGGTTTACTGTCAGTCCTCAGTAAAGTGCACCAGGAGTGCCAGGGCTTGTAAATACAAATGCCTGCAGCACTGGTTGTGCCACCCACAGAAGCGGCCTAGTAAAATGCGTCTAAGGTCTGCCATTGCAGAACCTGCATGCAGTCTGGTACTGTCATGCTGACTGCACAAGTGCACCCACTTGCCAGTCCCTAAACCTTCCCTTAACTTCCTATTAGTCACCCCTATGGTAGGCCCAAGGGCAGGGTGCATTGTAAGCATAAGGTAGAACAAACCCTGATGTGTGTGGCATGTCCTAATAGTGAATTACATCCATTTTCGTTTTTCACTATTGTAAGGCTACCTGTTCTCATAGGCCAGAATGGGCTGCTGGAATTATTACACCCTATAATCCCTGCAGACTCAGGGAACATGGTAGAAAGTCAAGTTTAGTATACCTGAACTCAGAATAATAAAATACATCTTTTAGACCTGGAGGGAGGGACATCTGTAATCAGTGTCCCTACCAGTCTTTCTTTTTGGTATACCACTCCAGTTGGGGGTGTGCAGTGCTCTGGAAGAGGGTGCAGAGGGAGGGAGTCCTCGCCTCTGACCCTGATGCAGCTTGAGGGTTTAGACCCTAGGTTAGAGGGCCAGGTGCAGGGTGTCCCCCCTGACTTGGTACCCCAGTTGCAGGATAGCACCCCTGAACTGGTGGGCGAATTGTGTAGATCACCTACCACAGGTGTCCTGACAATTCTGGAAGGGGGTACCACTCCAAGTGGGAGGGTACAGAGCCCCAAGGAAGAGGACCGGTTGTGGGGGAAGAGCCCACCCCAGTCTTTGGTCCAGCCGCCGGGTACAGGCCTGGGGCTGGTGGGTCAGTGCCAGGATGACATACCTGACCTGACAGAAGGGAGAGTGGACAAAGGGTGGCAGTATTTGCTTGCCTAACCATTTCAGCCCGCCTCTGCTAGGATGTGTATCTGCTGTCTGGTTTCTGTGAGTGACAGTGCTTGGGGTTGACAGGTGGTGAATAGAGGGATTACCCCCAGGATAGGTGGGAGGAGTGCCCCTTGACTCTGAATAGGGCTGTGCTCTGCCACCACAATGCTGGCTCCACCTCCTGCGGAGCGTCTGATGTCCCTGCCCTGCATCCTGAAAGAAGAAGGCAGCTTCCTGTAAACAAAGTGCTCCAAAACTGGGTTGAACCAGGCTCAAGCCCCCCGACCTGGAGGACTGGCCTGCAGTTGGTGCCTTGCTGAGAAAGGAGAGGAAAAGACCAGAAAGGACTTTGCAACATTTGTGCCTAAAACAATCTCCAAGGGCTTGAAATTGAGCTTGCCCCCTGACCAGAGTCCCGGGATCATTGGACTCTCACCGCCTCTCCTGACGACGTTCCTGGCTGTGTGTTGACCTGCCTCTGTGCCGCCGGCAGCTTTCACCCCCCTTTGCGCCTCATTTTCCCCGAGTGAGCAGCTCGTGCCTGGCTGCCCCTACACGGTTGACTCCGCTCTGTTGAGCCGTGTCGATCCCGTCCCACCTGGGCCGCCCGCATCCTGCCCCTCCTTCCTGACAAGGCGTACTGGTCACTAATCGCCCCTGCCGCCAGCGACAACAGGCCCAAACGCAGCGCGAGTCCCAGTACGGTCCGTATGCCCGGACCGCACTAGCTCTTTATGCCACTTGGGTCCGCGCCGCACATCGAGCCTGCCTGTACGCCTGTACCGGCCGCTCCGTGCCGCCCGAACCCCCCCAACCGACCCACAGCGTTGTTCGAGGGGATCGGCTCCGACGCCGCACCGTGTGAGTACCCCAAAGCAGCGTGAGCCCCGAACTGTCCGCCACGCCTCCCAGAGCCCCGCTCCTAAACCTCGGTCTCTGAGGTCGGTATGAGCCGTGCTCAGCAGGGAAGCCGCGAACCCGTCCCAGGCCGCCTTCACTGGTCCGCAACGTTGGAATCATTAATTGCTTTTTGAATCACAACACGAAGACAGGGTCGCACTGCAACACTCCGACCCGTAAGGTAACCACAGCCCTATGCGTATTGTGCTGTGCGTGGCCCCCCGGACTGAAGGGTCCGCGAGGTGCGCCTCTTGTTCAGAGCCTTTGTTCGTTCACGGAGTACGAGTCGCCCAGGAGTGCTACGACTCGTACCCCAGGGTAAAACCGGCCGCGCCGTACACATCGTACCGCGAGACGCCTGAGCATCGGAAGGGTCCTTTCTCTTCTAGCCGAACAGTGCTACGAAGCGCACAGCAGCGAGAAGTATTGCCTTAAAGATTGTGGAACCTTTTCAAAAGCCAATTGAACTATGTTTAAGAACTAAGTAAACTTTTGAATGAAGCCTTTCTAAAGAACTTGAAAGAAACCACTTTGATACCAAAGTACTGTGAGCCCTCTGAAGAAAAACGTTATTATGGTCTTGTGATAAAACTGCATAGCAACATATTTTTTTACATAAAGTCTACGTATTTTGGATACAAAACTTACGCCTGGTGTCCATTTGTGGTGGGTCTGTGATTTTACTGTATGTGGTCATAAATGCTTAACTGACTTAGCGCCCTAAGGATTAGCCTTGACTGCTTGCTCCACGCAACCTAAAAGGTGAGCCGGGGTTATTCTTAAGGGATAGTTCCCTTTCCCTGACTGGAGGAGAGTGTCCATGCTTGTCACAAGTGCCTACCTGTGCCAAACAGAGACCCTCAAATCTAACAACCACCATATCCACCAGCACCACCACATCCACCACCACTATGTCCACTACCACCATGTCCACCGCCACCACGTCCACCACCATGTGCACCGCCACCACACCCACCACCACCATGTCCACCACCACTACCACAACCACCACTACCACCACCACCACCACATCCACCATGTCCACCACCACGACGTCCACCACCACCATGTCCACCTCCACCATATCCACCCCACCACGTCCACCACCAACACCACCATGTCCACCACCATGTCCCCCACCACCATCATGACCACCACCACCACGTCTACCACCACCACCACCACCACGTCGTCCACCACCACCACGTCTACCACCGCCATGTCCACCACCACCATGTCCACCACCAACACCATGTCCACCACCACCACCACCACGTCCCCCACCACCACGTCCACAACCACTGCATCCACCACCACCATGCCCACCACCACAGCCACCACCACATCCACCACCACGTATTAACATCCACAACTACTACGCCCACCACCACTACGTCCACCACCACTACGTCCACCACCATGTCCACCACCACCATGTCCACCACTACCACATTCACCACCACCATGACACCCACCTCCACCACCACCATGTCCACCACCACCACCACCACGTCCACCACCTCTACCACCACCACCGCATCCACCATGTCCATCACATCCACCACCACATCCACCACCACCACCGCCACATCCACTACCACCACATCCACCACCACCACATCCACCACCACCACATCCACGCCCACCACCACATCCACCACGTCCACCACCACATCCACAACCACCACATCCACCACATCCACCTCAAAAACGTTCACCACCCGTACCACTACCACGTCTGCCACCACCGCATCCACCACCATGTCCACCACCACATCCACCACCACCATGTCCACCACCACGTCTACCACCATGTCCACCACCACCATGTCCACCACCACCATGTCCACCACCAACACCATGTCCACCACCACCACCACGTCCACCACCACCACGTCCACCACCACTGCATCCACCACCACCATGCCCACCACCACATCCACCACCACATCCACCACCACGTATTAACATCCACAACTACTACGTCCACCACCACTGCGTCCACCACCATGTCCACCACCACCATGTCCACCACTACCACATTCACCACCACCATGACACCCACCTCCACCACCACCATGTTCACCACCACCACCACACCCACCACCACCACGTCCACCATCTCTACCACCACCACCGCATCCATGTCCACCACATCCACCACCACATCCACCACCACCACCGCCATGTCCACTACCACCACATCCACATCCACCACCACCACCTCCACGTCCACCACCACATCCACGTCCACCACCACATCCACCACGTCCACCACCACGTCCACAACCACCACATCCACCACATCCACCTCAAAAACGTCCACCACCCGTACCACCACCACGTCTGCCACCACCGCATCCACCACCATGTCCACCATCACATCCACCACCACCATGTCCACCACCACGTCCACCACCACCGTGTCCAACACCACCGTGTCCAACACCACCACGTCCACCACCACCACGTCCACCACCATGTCCACCCCCATGTCCACCCCCACGTCCACCACCACGTCCACCACCACCACCACCACGTCCACCCCCACGTACACCCCCATGTCCACCACTACCACCATGTCCACCACCACATCCACCACCACGTTCACCACCAACACCACATCCACCACCGCCATGTCCACCACCACAACCATGTTCCCCACCACCACCACTACCACCACCCGTGATGGGTAAACTGTCACTAGTGGGCAGGGGTAATAGGTGTGTCAACCCTGGCTGTACATGGGACATTTAAGGATGAATTGGGTGCGAGAAGACGGGAATAGGGGCTAGAAGTATTACACCAGACCCAAGATACAATTTGAAGAGGCGCAATGTCACAGGGGCTCCTGTAAAAGCACTTGCAGCACCTCTACTCCACAGTGACATACCTGCACAAGCCACTCACTCAAAACAAGCATTGGCATAGCCAATAGGTCTAGCCTTTGGGACCTTATAAGTGTTTAGCCATGCAACACTTGATGTTGTTGCACCAAGGATATTGTGCTGGATATCTAAACAGTTACAAGGTCCCAAAGGCGAGACCTATTGGCTATGCCAATGCTTGTTATCTGGAGAAATAGATCAATTGCATGCAGGTTCGTGAATCTCGATCATGTGAAGGCGCCTAATGAGGATGGGATGTGGTACCATGTGACACGCCGCCAAGAAGTTCAATAGGATGATGGCCTTACTCTCTCCTCTGTCTAGGATTATGCAAATGGCATAGGAAGGTTTAATGAGCCCTGTTTCCGTGCTCTAGTTGGCCCTGCATCCGAGCTGGTGGTTCACATGGTAGCTGGTTAGGCACTTCTTGATGGTTTTCTCTAGGACTTTGGCCATGTATGATAGGGGCGTGATTAGTCAGTAGTTGGAGAGTTTGGTGAGGTCCTCAGAGGGTTTCCTTAGCAGGGCTCTGACAGCTGCCCGCTTCGAGGTTTTTTAGGAAGAGGGCCACATTGATGGAGTCATCCAGGATGGGTGTGAGGACTTCACTGATGGTGGTTAGACCTTTGTTGAACTTGTGGTGGGAGCATGGGTCTAATGGGGCCCCACAGTGGATGGTTTTCATGGTTGCAGCAGTCTCTTTTGTGGAGATGGTATTCTACATAGTCATGGTCCATTCTACACCTGAGATTGGAAGACTGGCTGCGAGGTTGCTGGGGTCAGGTTGAAAGTTGAAGTTGGCGTATGTGGATGTGATCTCCTTCCAAAAGAAGCTACAGAGATTGTTGCAGTGGGTCCTGTAAGGGGTGATGTTGCTGGTGGTGGCTGCAGCACCGTGAATTTTCTGATCATGAAGAAGATTTATTTGTTGCTGTTGTTGCTGGCTTCGATGCGTTGGGTGAGGGCTGTTTACTGTTTATTTCAGACATGCTGGTGGAAGCATGTCAGGGCAGATTAGAAGACGTCATTTTCTGCTGTATCTTGGATCATTCTCCACTTGCTTTACAGGTGCCTACAGTGCTGCATCACAATCCAGAGTTCTTCTGTGTACCAGCTGGCTTGCTTTTGTGATCTTAATTTTTTTTTCTGTGCTTGAGGGGGCCAGGTTGTTGGTGCAGGTGATGATCCATTCATTGAAGTTTTGTATGTCTTCCACTAGGTTGCTGGTGTGCTTTGAGAGGCGTATGGAGAGGGCAGAAGCCCAGTCGTTCTCTGAGATGTTCTTCCAGTAGCGGCTGCCTGTCCAGAGTTGGTGGAGCTCCTGTGATCCAGGTTGGTGAGCTTGAAACTCAAAAGGGTGTTGTCAGTTCAGGTGATAGGCTTTTGTTTGTAGACTCTGATGTTGTTTAGAGTGGAGAAGAGAGGGGTCAGGAAGTGTTTGGCGGTATGGGTGGGTCTGGTGATGTGCTGAGTAAGGTTGGGGTTCGAAAGGCTTTTGAGGAGGGTTTTAGAATTTTAGTCATTACGGTCCTCTAAGTGAAAGTTCGGGTCTCAAAGGAGGATGACATTTTTGGAGTTGATGGTAATCTCAGAACTAGATTCATTCCAAGTTCCGGTCTTTCTGTTACACAGAACTATATCTCTATAGTATGAAAGTCAAGACAAGCCTTTTCCCATTTTTCGTCTATATTGTACTTTGGGACTGCTGACTTTTGATAATTCACATTGTTGTTAACCTAGAAAGAATAAGTCGGCACGTTCACTTTAATTTTTCCTCACAGTTTGAAGATGCTGAATGCTTCAATCTCTGATCCAATGAGAACCTCATTTACTTTGCGAACATCTGAGGGAAAAAAAGAAAATTGGGGTTTTTCCCACTTGGGGTTTGGTCTGTGTGAAGGTCACCTTCTTCAGATAGCAACCGTTGTATCCTCTCTGGTTAATTACTTGATGTCTTGAATACTACGTGGAATACACATCCAGTCTCCAGTGATCCCATACTCTTTACCAAGAGACTAAAAACGGCCAAAGTGTACCCCAATCACCCTGAGAGTGGATAGTTCCCCTTCTAACAATGCTATGATGTGACTGGCTGTGATGGGAGCAGATTATTTGTCAGGGTACCACAGTGTTCACTTGCATCCCTAAGGGGAATACTGCTGGCTGAGGGTGGGGAGGCAGGTATATGCCTGTCTGTCTGGCTGGCTGTTTGCTGTTACATGCTGGCTGTCCTGGGTCCCTGATATGCCTGACAACCTGACCATTTCTATTGCTTTGGCTCACCTACCTGATACTGGAAGTAGGATTGTAGGAGCAGTTTTCCTCTGAGCTCAGTGAAATCCAGCTTCCTTTTTTCCAGACAATTTGAGCTCTGTGACTTTATCAGTCAAACACAAATTAAGAAGAAAGTGACCTAGAGCACCTCTGACTCCCCTGATCTTTGAACTGCTCAGCTAGGAAAGGAGCAACATCTGACTGGAAGAAAGCTCTGGAACATCTACATGAGGTACGTCCTGCCTGGAGGTTGCTTTAAACCGGTGAGCCATCAAAACCACAGGCTCCTTCCAGACCAGCTGGCCTCAGAGCAACAACAAGCATCATCCAGGACTATGGTGCTGTAGAAACACATTTTCTGCCAGGGGCCGCATATAGATGTTAAACATTGTGGGGCTTAAAGAGGAGCCCTGGGAGACACCATACTGCAGGGGGGTCTGTTGTGACAGAGCCTCCTCTTTGAAGACCATAAAAGATCTATCGGTAAGAAAAGACTGTAGCCACCTGAGAGCAGTCCCCGTCACTCCCACATCCTGCAGTCTTTGGATTAGAATGCGGTGGTTTACCGTATCGAAGGCTGAGCTGAGATCTAATAAAATAATAGCAGCGCAGCCTCCGGCATCTACAATTTTCCTCGTCTTTTTCATCACAGCAATGAGGGCGATCTCTGTGCCCAGCTTACTACGGAATCCTGTCTGAGTGGGATGTAGAGCGTTAATATCCTCAACATATGCAGCCAGTTGAGCATTTACATGCTATTCAGCCAGTTTGCTGATGCCTGGCAATAGAGAGATTGGGCAGTAATTGGCCCAATCCCCCGGATCTAATTTTGGTTTTTTCAAAAGAGCCTTAATTCTTACTTCTTTCCACAGTGGAGGAACCACTCCAGCCGCAAGCAAAGAATTGATGACATCCAGGATGACTAGGGAGACAGTCTCTGAAACGGAATTAAGGATCAAAGGGGGTGCAACATCGGACGGGGAGCCCGATTTAAGATTTCCTAGAAGACGCATAGAGAAAGAGGGGTAAACGTCTCCATCTTCGCATATAGAAGGGGGGGTAGAGCTTCGGGCTCCGATTGTGGAAATAGCGAATAAATATTAGCGACCTTAGTGGCAAAAACAATTTGCAATCTCGTCACACCGCTTTTGCGTATTCGTTGGGTCAGGAAGGGAGCTAGGAGGGGTAATAAGGGATTTAAAAATTTTAAAGATTTCCCTAGGAGAATTAGAGGCCAACTCAATCTTTTCCTGGTAGTAACGGGATTGCGCCGCTTTGATTTTGTTCTTATACAGCCTAAGTGCAGCTCTATAGTCCGCCTTACTGGAGGCGGAGAAATCCTTCCTCCACTTCCGTTCGGACTGCTTACAGGATTGCTTGAGTCCTCTAAGCTCAAGTGTATACCAGGTTTTCCTATGGTGTCCGGCCCGTTGGGAGAATTCTTTCTTAGGAAGAATAGGGTCCAAAGATGATTCCAACCAGCTATTAAAGTCATTGTAGGCTTTGATGGGATTGGGACAGGGTAAGGGATTAAAATTATTAAGATTGTTTACCCATTCGTCCACTAGAAGCTTGGACCAGGTCCGACCCAATTTTTTAGATTTCAAAGAGAGTTGTGGCAGATCGAGGGGGGACCAGACAAAAGATAGTAGCGAGTGGTCTGACCAGGGGACTGGAATGGTTTCCTTCAGAAAAAAATTGTCCAGGTTCGTAAAAAAAGGATCAAGTGGGTGTCCACATTTATGGGTAGAACCAGTTACAATTTGTCTAAATTGGAAGGCTTCAAGGTCTACTACGAAATCTTGCACATGGGTGGAATCTAAGTCGTCCAGGTGCATGTTAAAGTCACCAATGATAGAAAAATTGGGGGCCGAACTAGCCAGATTTATACCTGGTAGATCATCACAAAAATTGACATGGCCTCCTGGGGGGCGGTATAAGAGGATTCCCGAAAAAGTACAAGTGGGAGAGAAGCCAATTGCAAAGGATAGGCTCTCACAATCCAATACAGAGCACTTGGCCAATCTGCAACTATAAATCGTTTTGAGAATGATAGCAATTCCCCCTCCGCGGCCGACCTCCCGATCCTGCCTGACCATAGTATAGTTAGCAGGGAGGGCTTGGACAGTATCAGGATCCGAAACCATGTTAGTCCAGGTCTCCCTAAGAAAGAGAGCATCAGGACACCTCTCTTCTAGCAGTAGATGGATTTCACTCGCATGTTAGGACAGAGACCTACAATTGAGGTGTAAAAGGTAGAAGGTTTTAACATCACCAATGCTTGGAAGAGAGGGCTCTGGAGGCAAGAGTGAGAAAGTACAGTGCGGACAATGATTAGTTTCAGCCTCAGATAGCATGACATGCTTACAACTATCCCCCATAATATCTCTAAGCCTTAGTAGCATGTCCCTGCTATAATAGATGTTACACGGGTTAAATTGTACAGAGATTCCTGCCCCTAGCCCCGTCCTGGCGCAGACGGGTTTGCCTCCGGCGCGCCCGCTGCGCGCGCGCGCTGCGCACTTGCATGTCCCCAGTTAAGTACCCTGGGCAGAAAGCCCTGACCCAGCCACTAGAGCACGTTCCAAAATGGCGCTGACTAGTGGGCGAGTGCCTGACCTTTCCTCCCCAAAGATGCCGATGGCAGAGTGTGGGCTAAGATTAAGCCCGCTCGAACAGCGGGTGAAAATGTACAATTTTTACAGTGCGGGTGAGTGGAAGTGATTTCGTCTCGTAGTCAGACGAATAGAACAAGTTTTAAAAGAGCAGACCGCTCAAACATACATTTTTAAAAAGAGCACTACACACGCTGCAGTCTTTCAATTCACTCCACGAGAACGCGGTAAGTTCAAGGTCCGGCACTGCAGTGAGAAGTATATACTGTCTGGCTACCAAGTAGCTGCCTTCAAGGCTCTTAATTCCGTCTTTTGAGCACGGTTTAAAATAGGCTCCCCTGTTTTAACTCATTACACCCTGATTGAAGTTCATTCAGTTCCTTGACCGTCGCACCCCACGTTTCTCACCTCACAATTTCTGGCGTGCTTGAACACTTGATAAAGGATCCTCCCATTTGAATATTGAGTCAAGTGGTAGGAAGAGGGGGAGGAAGGATTTTGCAGGCATTAATTGACCACATCACACAGCAACCTTTTTATGTTTTCTGGTTGCTATTACACCCTAGACTTGGCCCAACAGCAAATGATAGGCCACTCACGCAAAAGAAAAAATGACATCATAATTTGAGGTCAAGGACTGCCATCCCTTACCGCCCAGAGCCCAAAGGTAGAAGATGTAATACAGGGTAAAATGGAGCTATGCCCTTTGATATTTTTGGATCCTCATTCTATTCAACATGCCCCACAACATCTAGATTATTGACAACAATAGTGCCTTGCTGGTAACATACAAATATCTCCTTTCTTATTGAAAATACATCTTTATAAACTAATGTTCTATGGCCTACAATGTTAAAAGACTGAAAATACCATCAATATAAGTTATATAGTTTCCTGGCAGAAAAGAAAATACTTTCAGTTTCAAATGCATATGAATAGCTCTCTATTTAGATGACCAATTATAATTCATAAAATAATTTTTCATTTTAGACCTGATGAATATCTATAGGAGTCCATATTTCAATGTACAAAATGCAAAGCCCTACCTGGTCAGATAGATTAACAATAGTAAGATTACACAAAATACTGCAGCCCCAAGATACTAAGTACAGACTAATTTACTCCTACCTGCGTCTGAATTCAGCAGCAGCAGCCGAGGCCGGCCCAAGCAATAGCCTGAATGCAAGCACCATAGCACACACAGTTGATGTTTGCTATTACAATATGAGGTTTTGAAATTGTGGACGGTGTTTACACAACGTGCATGACATACAGAGAACGTGAGCCTGTGTTTGACTTGATAGTCACAGGTTCATATGCAACTAGGTTCACTGAGCTATCCGAGGTGGATGAAAGGAGTACCATTGAGTTGAAGGAACAATAAGGATCTGGTATCTAGAGCCAAATTACCATTCTTAGTGAAAGTGTGCTTTACAAAAAAGACATGTGATATTAAATATTCTGGTCAGCATAGCGTACAATTAAACACAACACGTTTTTAGATGTTACGAGTTAAAAAAAGAGTTAATAGGCTTTCTCTTGGGCTGCCTTTGGAAGTAGCAGTCTTGGCCGACCATAGATTCTGGGCATTGAGCCAGGCAGGAAAGACACTTCCTGTGGTTGGCAGCAAACATGAGATTGAGAAAGAAAGAAAAATATGTATTTGTAGAAATATGTTTGTTTCTGTGGAAGTGAACAAGAGAACTAAGTTGCCTAGGATCACACAATTTGGTAACGGGTGAAGCAGAGATTGAATACAGTGTTTCAGGTTTCATATACATACATACATACATACATACATACATACATATATATATATCCACAAAACCCTCCAACAGCGTTAAAGGAAGGAGCCACGAGCAGGGACTTCGGGTGCGGTTTCTTTATTGGAAATCTTTACAGCTGAGGCATAATGCATTTTGGATTTACTCCTTCTTCAGACGCCCTCTGCTGCTGCGCCTAATGTCCGTAGGGCCCAGATTGAATGTCAGCAACCTTTGTAGAGTTCACTGCTAACGCCGCCGCAACCATGTGACCATCCGCTATGTTGCAGCCAGTAGGGAACTCCAACTCCCAGAATGCTGTTGACCTGGTGTAGCGTGATGTGGGAAAACCAAAGTTCAATCTTAGAATTTGCGAGCGTTAGTAGAACTGGGCACAGGGTAGTGAAGTCACTGCTATGTCATCCTGACCCCTCGGGTCCCCGCATACCGTTTCACCTGCAGGGCGTAGGTCCGCTGGATTGTGGGTTGGCTATATTGCACCAACACCTCTGTGCAGTCACGGTCTGCTATCTAGCAGATTGTCCATCGCATTCCAACGCTCAGTAGGTGGGCTGCCTGTAGCCAATACCTTGGCGACAACAAAGACTGCTTACACAGGAACCAGTAAAGCAGGCAACCACTTGTCGAAACGGGGGCTCCTGAATGTGTCTCTGGCTGACACGAAAATATCCACAAAACCCTCCAACAGCGTTAAAGGAAGGAGCCACGAGCAGGGACTTCGGGTGGGGTTTCTTTATTGGAAATCTTTACAGCTGAGGCATTATGCATTTCGGATTTACTCCTTCTTCAGACGCCCCCTGCTGCTGCGCCTCATGTCCCTAGCGCCCAGATTGAATGTCAGCAACCTTTGTAGAGTTCACTGCGAACGCCGCCCCAACCATGTGACCATCCGCTATGTTACAGCCAGTAGGGAACTCCAACTCCCAGAATGCTGTTGACCTGGTGTAGCGTGATGTGGGAAAACCAAAGTTCAATCTTAGAATTTGCGAGCGTTAGTAGAACTGGGCACACGTAGTGAAGTCACTGTTCTGTCATCCTGACCCCTCGGGTCCCCGCATACCATTTCACCTGCAGGGCGTAGGTCCGCTGGATTGTGGGTTGGCTATATTGCACCAACACCTCCGTGCAGTCACGGTCTGCTATCTAGCAGATTGTCCATCGCATTCCAACGCTCAGTAGGTGGGCTGCCTGTAGCCAATACAAAACAAAACCCTTTCAGGCATAGAGTGACGCATTAATTATGCAAAAAAGAAGGAGTGAACTCTGGGTATTTCTCAAGTCTAGGTGGAAAGCAGCTCCTGTCAGAGCACTCTCAACACCAGCGACACTCTAGATCTGCTCACCTCAAATGTCTGTTTTTCTATCAAAGTCTTTAAGCATAGGATTAGCACAGTGCCATCCACGCCGAGATAGAAAAGGACAAAGTCTTTTGCCATTTCTACAGCAAAGTCTTTAAGCATAGGACTGTCACAGTGCTGTCCTTGCCGAGCTGCAAAATGACAAAAGCCATCCATCACTCCAGGCACAGTATTACAGCTTTGAATTGGTAAAATACCAACTCAAGCCAACCTGAAATGAGTAAAAGCAACCCCTGACACAGTATTTCGCTCTAATTAGAGCTCTTCAGAGATATATAGCTTTGTCCAGACACAAGGGAGCACCCAGTACAAGTCAAAACAAAACCCTTTCAGGCATAAAAAAAAATAAAGGTGTGACGCGTAACGGTTGATTAAACTCCTGGTTTAATTCTTTGACCCCCGAGTGTGCGTGATTATTGACATTTGGATCATTATCGAATACGTGCCGTTCAGGGTTTCCGGCACTTCCACGCGCCAACTGGCTACGGGACAGGTCTCAGTAAAGACCCAACTTGGTTGTTATAGATATATATATACATACACATGCTTTTCTCCCCTGTGAGTACTGAACGGAAGCAACACTACTGACTGGCAACATCTCTTTGGGGGCATAAATTACTGTCCAGGATTATGACATATTAGAGGACATCCTAATTAAGGGTTATTGTTATAAAATGACGAAGTACACTGAAGTTGAACAGCAATCTTCTTTATTGCAACTTAACACCATCACAGGTTCCAGTCAGCTGAAGGCAGCTGTGGAATGTTCATGCATTACTGTGTGGGCAATACCAACGGCGGGCTGGGGACGGGGGGAAAGGAAGGAACCAAGTGAGATTACAACACATCTCCTTATGGGGGAAAGGACAGAAAGGATAAACAGTACCTGGCATAGATAACGCTTTACAATATAAACGTGTGCAGAAATGATACAAACATACCACACCGTCATATCAATGCAAGAACAAAATACTCATGCAGTATGGTAATCTTTGATCCAACAGGGTAATGTAATGTAATGTAATGTATGTATACTTGTAAAGCGCACTGTTACCTCGTTACGTGGTGTCCTGGCGCTGTATACCGCTGGGGAACCCGTCCTGGCTTTCCCTGTGAGAGGGCACCCCAAGGTGAAGCCAGGCATCCCCGGCGTTGCTGGGGCCGTTGTGGAGATTAAGCAAGCTATTGCCCAGAGTTGCAGAGTGGGACCCATGGTTAGCGTAGGCACCTAAGCGAGAATTATCGAGTCCGCGGACATTGACCCAAGACCCTGCCGCGTCGGGAATTGAACCCTGGTCCCGGGCCGACCTCTGCTTCTGGGTCTGGTGCTTCTAACCGGTGAGCCACACTTCTCCACTAGAAGTACAACTGTGGGTCTAGACGACCTCCCGGGGGTCACTTGACTCGTACAGTGGGGCAACGACTGCAACTGGGGAACATTGACTTCCCTGTGTAGAACCATTCTGTCCATGCTCCAGGTTCGACCATTGGCTAACTGTACCACATTCTTACCCATTTTGGTAACCCGCAGGGATCAGAGAATCTGGTGGCCATCTCCGTCTAGACCTGGGAAGATCAATGCTCACCAAATCTCCTTCACGCACCTGGCTGGTTTTAGCAAGTTTATCGACATTGTACCTTGCTTCATACTTTTCTTGGTGGCTTTTACAGCATTCCCCCATTTCATCCCTGTTCACCAGACAATTTGCTTGTCATTTAATTGGGGAGAAGGTCTGGTTTCATGAACTCTCCCCTTCGATGAAGTGAAAGGAGACACCCCCGTGACTAAGTTAGGAGAAATGCGGTGAGCCCAGATTCTTTCTAGAAGAGCCTGTGCAGCAGGTGTGTTTAATATCTCTGCACGCTGTATGCACTCTTTTACCAACCAGTTAATGCGCTCAACTAACCCGTTGACACCGGGACAATACAATGCAGTTTTTAGGTGGATAATACCCCTGTCTGAAAGAAATTCTTCCCTTTCCTCTGATGTAAATTGCACCCCGTTATCCGTAATTAGAGTGACCGGGATGCCTTCCTCGAAAAAAGTTTCAATATGAAAGTTTACGAGTGCTTTGGTGTCCATTTGGTGAACACATTTGTACATTACCCACTTCGACTGGTAGTCCACCCAAACAACTATGAATCTTTCCCTCAAGGTTATCAAATTTAATGGGCCAAATATGTCCAGGGCTAGTTTGGACCAAGGCCTTTCTGGTATAGACACCAGGGACAGGGGTGGTTTCCTGGTTTGATGAGTTCTATCCGCTTTGCAGCACTCCATGCAGTCTCTCACTACGGGTACTGCCATTTCATCCCTCCCCGGCCACCAGTAGTCCATCCTGATCTTATTCTTGGTAAAACTACAGCCCAAGTGTCCCACATGTGCCAGGTCAACAATTTTCTGTCTAAAAGAATCAGGTGGGACAACCTTTTCTCCTCTGAGTACCACACCATCATAAATGTTAAGTTCCGGCCTCACCTCCCAGAAACCACTCAATTCAGGTACTACCTTACTCTTTTCAGCTGGCCATCCATTTACTATATGGTCTTTGAGTGTTTGCAAGTATCTGTCTTTTTCCAACCCCTGTTCCCATTCCTCCTTGCCCAAACATGTGAGTTCCAACACCCATTCTTCATCCTCTGTTATTACTTCATCCCCGCCAACGCTGTTAGGTGAGCGGGACAGGAAATCTGCAACCACATTTTGTGAGCCTGTCATGTACATTACAATGCAATTGTACCCCTCCAAACCTAAAATCCACCTTGACATGCGTGGCGTGGTTTTCTCCGATCCTTTCGTGGCCACGTTTATGTCCATCTGTACAAGGCTAGCCCCCACTCCCTTGTTACCTGCATCGGTAAATAGAATGGTGGGTTTGGTCGGGTCGAGTCTCCCCACGGATGGGGCTGAGGCAATGCTGTCTTTCACAGTGGTGAACGCCACTTGGCAACCTTCACTCCAAATAAACAGATTACTTGCTTTCACCAACATTCTCAGTGGTTCTACAATACTGGCATAATATCTTACAAATTTGGCATAATACACAGAAAACCCAAGAAATGACTTTAACTCATCAACATTAGTGGGTGGTTTGGTACCTTGAATAGCTTCGACTATGTTAAGCTTGGGCTTAATGCCATCCACTGAAATTGCGTGGCCCAGGTATTCCACTGACCCCACCCCTAATCGACACTTCTCTCTTTTTAGAGTTAACCCCGCAGCCTCCAGTCTAGTCAATGCTCCCCTCAAAATGTGAACATGCTCTTCAACCTCTTTACCATAGATGAAGGTGTCCCCCTGGAAGCATAACGTCTTAGGAATCATCAAATGGGGAATAGGTCTTACCCTATGAGCCACAGGCTTAGCCTTCCCTTTAAGTTTTATGGAATGCTCGTGGCCCTTGAGTAATCACAATTTATCCGTGAACACCTGGGGAAACTCCTCACACACCTTCTTGCCCCGTAGCGACAGATCCACCAGGAGTACTTTATCAGGACTATTGGGGTCAAGTTTGATGCCTAACTCTCGTTGGTGTCTCCAACCCAACAGACAGGAGCCTTTCTTTGTGATATAAATTTTACCCACTGTGCACCTTCCCTTGAAACCAATCCTCATCGTTGTCACTCCCACCAAAGGTATAGGGTCCTTATTGTACCCCCCTGGGTGTATGTCTGCAGGTTGTAAGACCTTCTGTCCTGTGGGGAACACTTTATAGAATGTCTCCTCTTCAACTAATGTATATGGTGAACAGGAATCAGCAAAAACAGTAACCTCTCTCTGGTCTAAAATGATAATGCAAGACGGAAACTGCTCAGCCTCGTCTTCATCATCAACCTTGAACACCATTTTGACCTCTTGGTCAGTCTCCTGTTCCATAGAGTGGACTGACTTAGTTTGCAAATCCTTGCACAGACTAGCTAGGTGTCCCCTTTTCCCACATTTGTGACACGTGACCGATCTAGCCGGGCAATTTGCATGATTGGCCAAGTGATTTGGGCTTCCACATCTGAAACACTTAAATTCATTCCCAGGGGGAACCGACCCTTGACTTCTCCCTTTAACCTCCTTGTTAGTTACCTGTTTGTTTATGGCATTGACCTTGGTGTTCTTCTGCCCTTCTCCCTTCATTGCTGCCATGCAATCTGCTGTGTGCTCAATCCCTACTGCAATTTCCCATCCTCTTTGAGGTCAGGATTTGCAACCAAAAGTCTCTCTTGAATTTTGTTGTTATTCGTGCACCTAACTAGTTGGTCTCTAATAAGGGAGTCATGTAAATTATCAAACTCACAAGTGTTTGCTAATCCTTTGAGTGCTGCAATATAAGTTTTCACCTTTTCCCCTTTACCTTGCACCCTAGAGAAGAATTTGTGCCTCTCCAAAACTACATTAATGGTTTTCCCAAAATGTTTTTCCAGCCTGTTAACTGCTGCTAAATAAACATTTTCATCATCATCGCTGTCCTCCTCTGCCTCCGCAGTTATATTGTCATAAGTTTTACGCCCTTCTACACCTAGATTATGAAGTAAGGTGTGCAATTTCCTCAAAGCAGAACATTTCTCTCCCCCCATTGGCTATCAAGTAAGATTCTCGGAGACCCAACCATTGTTCCCAGGGTAGTTGTCGCTCCCCTACTTCGTTCAGGAATGGTGGTGGCTGAGACATCCCCGTGCTTGCCATGCTGAAAGGAAAGATAGTACAATGGCCAGACTATACACTCAAACAATGTGTGTATCTAGTAAGAAATGCAAATTCCCTTGACCCAGGAACTTGTTAGCAACACTCAAACCCCCAACAATACAGCCCAATAACCTTTTCACAGAACAAAAGGAGTAAAACAGGAACAGAGATGAAAAATTCCACACAGCTTTGCTCCTCAGCAAAAGATGAACAGGCAACTTATTTTCCCATACAGAGAAGAAAAGTACAGCTGTGCCTGCCAGCGAAGATGCATGTGGCGTAGACAGAACCTGTTGGACTTGACAGGACCGGTAAACAGCGTAGTTCTTACTACTTAATACCGGAGATTCAGTACGTCAGTTAGTATGAGGTATTAATGTAAATCAGATCAGCTGTGCCCATCAGCGAAACAGGCGACCCAAAGAAGCTCTGAGGGGTACCCACCCTCCTGCCCTCACCTCTGCTTAGGAGGAGGCGCCGCCTAATCTTTCTGTCACAGCAGGCTCCTCAGTGAGGGAAAGTCGACTGCGCAGATGCAGTGTACTGCCACCGCTCCCCGGCTCCGGCGCTGTGAGAAAATAAAATCACCGGTGCAGAGCACTCTTCACCACTTCCCGGCACCAGCGATGCATAACAATGATTGCGCAGGTGCAATGCTGTCTCCGCTGCTCCCCGATCCAGGCTGTATGTGGAAACGACTGCGCAGATGCCGAGCTCGAACACTGCTCTGAGGCACTGGCGCACTTCGTGACAGGAATCACGTTTCTTGAGGAGCCCACACCGCGACTACCACGAGGGAGATACGACGCACCACTCCACCGTGACAGGCAGCCCCGCTTCCACAGCCCTTGACACACAACGGATCCTTAACCACTGTTTAAAGAAGCGCTCGGTCACACACGTAGGCCACTCTTCCTGACGCACAGCAAATTGCAAAATTTTCTAGTCGCAATGTCACCGCACCTGTCATGACCAGGGCGTCCAAATCAGAAACAGCTGACTGACCAGAATGATGATCGCACCGGAATGCTCCCGCCTCCTCACCGCAGCACGATGACCACAGCAACGCTGCGAGGACCACGGAGCAGACGCCTTAAAACCCCACCTTCACTTTACGGCGGAGAAAGCGTACGAAGGACATATCACCTCATTCCGCAGGTAAACACCTTCTTTTAAGTACTTGCTGAACTGGAGTATCACTTGGGGGTGATGGTGTACCTCCCCCACGCAGTCTTCCGTCGCCAGTGTTATAAAATGACGAAGTACACTGAAGTTGAACAGCAATCTTCTTTATTGCAAATTAACACCATCACAGGTTCCAGTCAGCTGAAGGCAGGTGTGGAATGTTCATGCATTACTGTGTGGGCAATACCAACGGCGGGCTGGGGACGGGGGGGGAAGGAAGGAACCAAGTGAGATTACAACAGTTATAGTAAGTGCAGCTGTGTAAGTGGAGGTAAGGAATACGTTGTGGGATATGCACAGCTGTGTGCAGCCTTCAAAATATGAGACAACCAGAGATCCGTAGGAATAGACAAATGCCCCAGTGCTAGGAAAATACAAAAGAATAAATAATACTACAGATATAAAGTAGCGTTAACCATGACCTTTATGTTTAATAAAATGTTGTCTCTCTCCCTCTCTCTCTTGGCTAGATTCACTGTGAGTGATTTCATTGTGTTCTTTCACAAGGAGCATATCGACACCCAGTTGTTGTATTCAGTGCCAGGAACTACTGTGCAATGTGTGATTTTTGAGACCAAAACAATTTTTGCTTTTGCCAATGTTTGTTATAATGGTGAGGGCCTAGCAGCTCCCACACCAAAGAGGTTTCACAAAACAAGTTGTGCATTGACAAAGCCAAAAGGCTGACCAACAATTTCACACCTACTGGCTTTACCAATGTATGTTTATTTTTATGTTGCAAAGAAATGGTGCCTACCTTATTCCAGTAGTTTAGTGAAATGTTTTTGCATTTTGTTTTGTGAACATTTTATTTTGAAAGCAAAGAATTATCAGTCTTGCTTTCCAGCTTCTGCAAATATTTGCCTCTAATTGGAGAGCATCCTGTGAGCAATATGCATAGCCTCACATTGCTAAATATTGATATTGAGTTACACATTTTTATACTCTAATCAATATCAGAAGTGTAGTCTGAGATAACAACATTTACTTAGAGCACTCACCCAATTAATAAAGCCTTTCCATTAATGAACAATAAATACAAGTATGAACAGCATTAACACATGGCCACAAATATTATTGCAGACAATGCCTTTCCCTTATACATAATATGGTACTGTAAAGTGGCAGCCAAATATATATATATATATATATATATATATATATATATATATATATATATATATATATTCACTGAAAAAACCATAGGTTTGACACCAGTTATAGTTAGCTGGAAATTTTACTCGCATAAAACCAATGAAATTCCCACGTTATAGTTAGTTGGACTCACTATAACTTGCGCGTGCAATGCACTGCTGATGACGTCACATATTACATCACTCATGACATGGTCAGTGACTTCAGTCATGACATCACTGATGACACTATCCAGTGAATGTGTGTCTTTTTAAAAAATAAATATGTGTTATATATGTATATGTAAAAGTTGATGGAAGAATAAATGTTTAAATAAGTGATTAGTTGGATGGTTTTTTTTTAAATTGATTGGTTAACTGGTTTATTAAGTGTATCTTAGTGAATACATATATTAGAGAGTAATGTTTAAATATTTAAATATATGTATTAGTGTTTCACTTTGTGTATAAGTGGTTGCATGGGTTGGTGAGTAGCTACATGTGTATGTATATGGGTTATTAGATGTTTTTGTTAGTATCAGTATGAGTGTTTGTATGGTTTGGTGGGGGTATTACTTAACACATAGATGCATGAATGACTGACTCTCTCTTTGTATGTGTTTTGAATACAGCATATGTGCAGGACTGTATGGATGGAAGAGTGTGTGTATGTGTGTCTTAGTGAGTGAATGACTGTCTCACTAGTGTCTTTATCAGTAACTACATATGTTTTAATCTAATATATGTGAATATTGATGTATATAAGTGAGTATATGTGAGAGAAAGAGATTGTAAGAGTTCCTGTTTAGATAAGTATGTGTTTCTATAAGTGATTGTTTAAGAGAGTAAGTATGTGTAAGTTTCCATAGAAGTAAGGTGGTTGTGTGTGTATAGCTGTATATGCAAATAAATGGATGTTCAATAGTTTATTTGCATGTGTGAATATGTGTGAGAGTATCTTTTGGATGACTGTCGGTGTGTAACAGAATGTATAGGTGTATCACTACATATCATGAGTGAGTATATGTACGAGTGACTATATAGATCTGTTGATCAATGAGTGGATGTGTATATAGATGGTGGAATTATTGAATTGGTTGTTGTAACTGGTATGGGTATCTCCATTTTTTTGAAAATTTTAGTTTCTATTTTTGAATATGTGTTTCAAGGGTTACATTACAGTGAAAAGAGGTCTGTCACTCTGTCACAAGGATGGTGTCATCAGTGATGTCATGACTGATGTCACTGACCATGTCATGAGTGATGTAATATGTGACGTCATCAGCAGTGCATTGCACACGCAAGTTATAGTGAGTCCAACTAACTATAACGTGGGAATTTCATTGGTTTTATGCGAGTAAAATTTCCAGCTAACTATAACTGGTGTCAAACCTATGGTTTTTTCAGTGAATTTCATAGGTTTTGTAAATGCTATTTCCTAACTATAACGTGTGTAAAACCTATGGTTTTTTCAGTGAATTTCATAGGTTTTTTAAATGCTACTTCCTAACTATAACGTGTTTAAAACCTATGTTTTTTTCAGTGAATATATATATATATATATATAATTTCTATAGCAAAATGAAACCCCTCATTTTGTTCCTTTTCAAATTAAATGTATTAAGTGTTACCACTTTATTCCAATCAAGATGACTTCAGGCGTGCCATACTTTTGTCATAAGTAAGACTGTTAGCGTTCTAGTTGTTCTTTAGAACACTCTGGGACATTCTGTCATTGGGCTATAGTTGGGCTACATCTGGCTGATATTTGGGCTACATTTGGGCTCTTTTGTCTCTGGTGGCCATCTTGGGAGACTGCATATCAGAATTTTTTTAATGAAATATAAGAGGATTTGAGAAGTCACTCAAAATGTGCCCTAATTTTTCTTTCTTCAGCACTAATCATAATTTCTATGGCAAAATGAACCCCCTCATTTTGTTCCTTTGCAAATTAAATGTTTTAAGGGTTAACACTTTAATCCAATCGAGATGACTTCAGGTGTGCCATACTTTTGTCATAAGTAAGACTGTTAGCGCTCTAGTTGTTCTTTGAACACTCTGGGACATTCTGTCATTGGGCTATAGTTGGGCTACATCTGGCTGATATTTAGGCTACATTTGTTTTTTTTGTCTCTGGTGGCCATCTTTGGGCTACATTGGGCTACATTTGGGCTCTAACATATATATAGCCCAATGTAGCCCAATATATATTTTTTCAAAGTTAATTTTCTCAGCAACTACTGAACAGATTTACACCATTCAGAGAAAAGCGTAATCTGCGAGCCGGACTCTACCTTTCTACCAAATTTCTTATAAATCCATTCAGCCGTTCGAGCTGTAGCCGTGTCTAAGCGTCCTATGGAAAATAACATGGGGAAAACACGTTTTGGGACCCCCTTTCATCTCAGCCCTCACTTGTCGAATCCCCCCAAACTTTCAGGGAAGGAGCGGAGCGGAGCAGGCCATCTTCTTTGAGAAATTCGCAAAGATTCGTCCACCGGCGCCAAAGTTATTCTCAATAGAATGTTGCGGATTGCCTATGGAAACTAGGCCCTAACTACTGTCATTGGGCTATATTTGGGCTACATCTGGCTGATATTTGGGCTACATTTGGGCTCTTTTGTCTCTGGTGGCCATCTTGGGAGACTGCATATCAGAATTTTTTTAATGAAATATAAGAGGATTTGAGAAGTCACTCAAAATGTGCCCTAAATTTTCTTTCTTCAGCACTAATCATAATTTCTATGGCAAAATGAACCCCCTCATTTTGTTCCCTTGCAAATTAAATGTTTTAAGTGTTAACACTTTATTCCAATCAAGATGACTTCAGGTGTGCCATACTTTTGTCATAAGTAAGACTGTTAGCGCTCTAGTTGTTCTTTAGAACACTCTGGGATGTTCTGTCATTGGGCTATAGTTGGGCTACATCTGGCTGATATTTGGGCTACATTTGTTTTTTTTGTCTCTGGTGGCCATCTTTGGGCTACATTGGGCTACATTTGGGCTCTAACATATATATAGCCCAATGTAGCCCAATATATATTTTTTCAAAGTTAATTTTCTCAGCAACTACTGAACAGATTTACACCATTCAAAGAAAAGCGTAATCTGCGAGCCGGGCTCTACCTTTCTACCAAATTTCTTATAAATCCATTCAGCCGTTCGAGCTGTAGCCGTGTCTAAAGGTCCTATGGAAAATAACATGGGGAAAACACGTTTTGGGACCCCCCTTTTATCTCAGCCCCCACTTGAAGAATCCCCCCCTAACTTTCAGGGAAGGAGCGGAGCGGAGCAGGCCATCTTCTTTGAGAAATTCGCAAAGATTCGTCCAGCGGCGCCAAAGTTATTCTCAATAGAATGTTGCGGATTTCCTATGGAAACTAGGTCCTAACTACTGTCATTGGGCTATAGTTGGGCTACATCTGGCTGATATTTGGGCTACATTTGGGCTCTTTTGTCTCTGGTGGCCATCTTGGGAGACTGCATATCAGAATTTTTTTAATGAAATATAAGAGGATTTGAGAAGTCACTCAAAATGTGCCCTAATTTTTCTTTCTTCAGCACTAATCATAATTTCTATGGCAAAATGAACCCCCTCATTTTGTTCCTTTGCAAATTAAATGTTTTAAGTGTTAACACTTTATTCCAATCAAGATGACTTCAGGTGTGCCATACTTTTGTCATAAGTAAGACGGTTAGCGCTCTAGTTGTTCTTTAGAACACTCTGGGACATTCTGTCATTGGGCTATAGTTGGGCTACATCTGGCTGATATTTGGGCTACATTTGTTTTTTTTGTCTCTGGTGGCCATCTTTGGGCTACATTGGGCTACATTTGGGCTCTAACATATGTATGTATGTATGTTTGGATTTATATAGCGCTTATAACCCAGGGGTCTCTAAGCGCTTTGCCTTGGGAACCAGTCCTAGCTTTTCCCTGTGAGATAGCCCCTACAGGGCATCCCCAAGGTGAAAGCCAGGCATCCCGCCGCGGGGGGCCCTAGTGGAGATTAAGCAAGCTTAATGCCCAGAGTTGCAGAGTGTGAACCCATGATTAGGTCAGGCACCAAAGCGAGAATTATCGAGTCCGTGGACATTTAAGCTCGAGACCCTGCCGCGTCGGGAATTGAACCCTGGCCCCGGGTCTGACCTCTGCTTCAGGGTCTGCCTGCTCTAACCAGTGAGCCACACTTCTGTCATTGGGCTATAGTTGGGCTACATCTGGCTGATATTTGGGCTACATTTGTTTTTTTTGTCCCTGGTGGCCATCTTTGGGCTACATTGGGCTACATTGGGCTACATTTGGGCTCTAACATATATATAGCCCAATGTAGCCCAATATATATTTTTTCAAAGTTAATTTTCTCAGCAACTACTAAACAGATTTACACCATTCAAAGAAAAGCGTAATCTGCGAGCCGGACTCTACCTTTCTACCAAATTTCTTATAAATCCATTCAGCCGTTCGAGCTGTAGCCGTGTCTAAACGTCCCTATGGAAAATAACATGGGGAAAACACGTTTTGGGACCCCCCTTTTATCTCAGCCCCTACTTGACGAATCCCCCCCCAAACTTTCAGGGAAGGAGCGGAGCGGAGCAGGCCATCTTCTTTGAGGAATTCGCAGAGATTCGTCCACCGGCGCCAAAGTTATTCTCAATAGAATGTTGCGGATTTCCTATGGAAACTAGGTCCTAACTATAACTACCTACTGGCGACCGCCAGTAGGTAATATATATATATATATATATATATATATATATATTCACTGAAAAAACCATAGGTTTCACACCAGTTATAGTTAGCTGGAAGTTTTACTCGCATAAAACCATTGAAATTCCCACGTTATAGTTAGTTGGACTCACTATAACTTGCGCGTGCAATGCACTGCTGATGACGTCACATATTACATCACTCATGACATGGTCAGTGACATCACTCATGACATCACTGATGACACCATCCAGTGAATGTGTGTCTTTCTGAAAAATAAATATTAGTGAATAATGATTAAATATTTAAATATATGTATTAGTGTTTCACTTTGTGTATAAGTGGCTGCATGGGTTGGTGAGTAGCTACATGTGTATGTATATGGGTTATTAGATGTTTTTTTTAATATCAGTATGAGTGTCTATATGGTTTGGTGAGGGTATTACTTAGCACATAGATGCATGAATGACTGACTCTCTGTTTGTATATGTTTTGAAGACAGCATATGTGCAGGACTGTATGGGTAGATGAGTGTGTATATGTGTGTGTTAGTGAGTGAATGACTGTCTCACTAGTGTCTTTATCAGTAACTACATATGTTTTAATCTAGTATATGTGAACATTGATGTATATAAGTGAGAATATGTGAGAGTGAGGGATTGTAAGAGTTCCTGTTTAAATAAGTATGTTTTTCTATAAGTGATTGTTTAACAGAGTAAATATGTGTATGTTTTCTTAGAAGTAAGGTGGTAGTGTGTGTATAGCTGTATATGCAAATAAATGGATGTTCAATAGTTTATTTGCATGTGTGAGTATGTGTGTGAGTAACTTTTGGATGACTGTCGTTGTGTAACAGGATATATAGGTGTATCACTATATATGATGAGTGAGTATATGTATGAGTGACTACATAGAACTGTTGTGAATGAGTGGATGTGTATATAGATGGTGGAATTACTGAATTGGTTGTTGTAACGGGTATGGGTATCTCCATTTTTTTGAAAATTTTAGTTTCTATTTTTGAATATGTGTTTCAAAGGTTACATTACAGTGAAAGGAGGTCTGCCACTCTGTCACAAGGATGGTGTCATCAGTGATGTCATGAGTGATGTCACTGACCATGTCATGAGTGATGTAATATGTGACGTTATCCGCATTGCATTGCACGCGCAAGTTATAGTGAGTCCAACTAACTGTAACGTGGGAATTTCAATGGTTTTATGCGAGTAAAACTTCCAGCTAACTATAAATGGGGTGAAACCTATGGTTTTTTCTGTGAATTTAATAGGTTTTTTTTATGCTAATTCCTAACTATAACTGGTGTGAAACCTATGGTTTTTTCAGTGAATTTCATAGGTTTTTTATTAGCAAATCTTTATAGGTATAAAAAATAATAAATTTTAAAACGAATTTTATATTGTATAATTATGCCAATTTTTTTTCTTTTTAACCCCGGGGCGCGTACCGGTGAACGCACGGGTAAGCGCAATATTACGGCGCGCCCCGGGGCGCGTACCGGGGAGCGTCCCGTTAGCGCTATTCTCGCAAACGAAAACAACATCGTAACGTATCGCGTAGACGCGTGATGCGTCATATGACGCACAGCGTTAGCGCACCCGGAAGCACGCGAGCGCATACGATCGCGCAACGTCTTGACGCCCCGGAGCGCATCTACGGGCGCGCCCCGGGGCGCGTAGCGTAAGCGCGTCGGGTCATGTGACCTGAAAATAACACTTTCTATTGGTGCAGAACAGTTTTGGTTTCCAAATGAGTAAAGCCCGGGTCATGTGACCTGAAAATAACACTTCTCATTGGTTCAGGACAGTTTGTTTTTTCCAAATGATGAAAGACCCCACCTTTTTTCCTTATTCTGACTTTGTCCTTTGACTGAGGAAGACCTGTTTCAGCAATAGAGAGAATTATTTTGTACTTTCAAATGGCTACTGTAGCTGCAACAGCTGGAGCATCTGCACCACCACCACCACCACCAAGAGGACCACCACAGCAGTACATTGGTGGTCAAGAAGACGAGGAGGAGGAAGAGGAAGAGGAGGAGGGGAGAACATGGCTGCCTGAACAAAATACCCCATACAAGCCAAGGCCACACATTGTATGGGAGTTTTTTTCACTCCCAGAGGGCAAGAAAAAAGTTACTGCGGCCAAGGTAACTTGTCGAATCTGTGGCATGGAATTCTCAAGGGGCAATCCAAACAAAAATATTCCTTTGGTAATAATACCATGATTCGACATATGACCCGCAAGCATCCAAACAACTATTCTCGTGCAGAGCTCAGAGAACTGGCCAGTAACCTCCCCCAGTATTCAAGGACCACCTCCAAAAGAAAGCAACCCACTCCATCGGGACCAAAAACAACGGAGATGATGCCTTGTATACAACCACGATTTGCAGATTTTAGAATCACATGTATTGAATGTGGCAAGCTCATCGCCTATGGTGAAAAGAGCATGAAGCTCGTCGTCCTTGCTGGTGACAATCACAATTGCCCCGAAAAAAAGTAATTTTTTCCGTTTTTTGTTTTTTGCTCCTGTTGAGCCATTTACAATTCCCTGTTTTTTGTTTCTCCCCATAAAATATACAAAAAAAATATAAAACTGTTTTGAAAAGCCCAAAAAAGTACAAAATGTTAAAAAAAAATAAAAAAATATATAAAACAACAAAAAGAAGAAAAAAACCAGTCTTTTTAGAACTACCTTTCATTTATAAAAATAAACCTATATTTTTAATGAATCTCTGTCAATTTTTTTTTCTTAGGGTACGCGTACCGGGGCGCGCCCCCCAAAAAAATAGAAAAAAATTTAATGAAGGAGTTAGCATGAGGGAAGAACACAAAGAGAGTAATGTTAGAACATCTATCTGACTTGATCAGATTAAGACCCCTGTTAGTATGGAGATCTATATGGATTAAGGAACTGACTGGTTTCACAAGAAAAATTATTTTAGACTGTCTTCATATGGACAAATGTTCCCGCATCCCTTGGCTTAACTATATTATTCGAACATTTAGTGATGTTTTTAATCTTACTGTGCGTGATAACCCTTTTTGTGTTTTAGATATACCGAAGAGTGAGCTTAAACATGAATTTTTGAGGGTTAGCATGGGGAAGCGTAACGCAGCTATTGCCCAGTTCTCTACACATGTTTTTTACGACAGATACACTAAGGAAGAAATGGGGCTTTCAGGATATTTTAAATTGGTCACTATCCGATCCCACCAATATGTATTGACAAGATTACGGATGGGGATTGTTCATTTGCTTGTCGCTTATCCTGTAATGAAGACCTATACTACTGCCCCCTGTCCGTGTGATGGGACCACAAAACAAAGTACGGAGCACTTTTTATTGTTATGCCCTCTCTATCTTCACCTCCGAAAAATATATCTGAAACCGCTTTTCAAAAAATATAATGTATCCACTATTGTATCGGCCATGGGGCTTTTATTTGGACTTGATTCACAGGACATCTGTTTTTTTACTGCTGTATTTATTTTAAAATCGATTTGTTTGAGGAAAAGCACCTTTTTTGATATGTGATTAACTTAAAATTTGATATATCCTCATGTTTTATCACTTATGTATGTATGTACTTTTATGATCATTAAACAATGATCGAATAAAGTTTTTGAATTGAATTGAATTGAGTAATGTTAAGAGAAAGAGAGCTACAGGATGAACACAGAGGGATTGTTTATTACAAAGTAAAAAACAGAGAAGGTGTAATAGGGTGAAAGTGAGAAAAGTAAAATGACTAAAGGAGCGAAAGAAGGGAAGAGAGAGGAAGAAGACTAAAGAAGAGATAGTGGGAGAATGTGAGTGGGTGTTGAAAGAAAAAGAAAGGTCAGTAAAAAATTGAGAATGAAGGGTAGTGGCGTAACTGGGATAAATGAAGAACGGTGAGGGAGGGTAAGAAAAGACCAGTTAGTATAAGTAAAGAGGGGTGAAAGAGGGTGAAAAATAGAATTAGGATAAGACATGGGGAGTGACAAAGAGAAAGGACAAAGAGAGTAAAGGAAACAGTACCTGAATGGGTTTGAGTGAAACAGCAAAGAAAGATAAGTAATGCAGTGTGTGTGACTTATAGGGAGTCAGTGGGTGTAGGTCGGGGTGTGGGTGGGTAAGGTGTGTCTGTGGGTGTGGCTGTGTGGGGTGTTTTGGTGTGGGTGGAGGTGAGGGTGTGTGAAGTATGTGTGAGGAGTGTATGGGTGTGGGGTGTATATGTGTGCGATGTATGTGTGTGTATGGAATGTGTGTGTGTATGTGAAGAGTGTGTGTGGGGGCATTTTTTGTGTGTATGAGGTGTGTGTGTGGTGTGTGTGTGGGTTGTATGTTAGAGGTGTGTGTATGTGTTGAGAGGGGGATGAGGTGTGTGTGTAGGAGTAAGGTAAATAATTAAGAAAAACAGAATGAGTGAAGAAGCAAAGGAAGGGAACAGAGGGTAAGTGAAGTAAAGAATAGGGATTGAAAGAAATTGAATATGAGAGGGGAAATAGGGAAATTAGAGTAAACATGGAGAATAAGAATAAGTGAGGGAAGCAGAATAAAGACACAGGAGTGAGGTTGGTTGAGAAAATATTAGTGAGCTTAAAGCAAAGGATGATGACAAAATACATTTTTATAGTCATACTTACCATATAATAAATGTAACTTTAATTACATTTTTTACTACACTTTGCATCTGTGAAAGAGAGAAGAAAAAATAAGTTATAATTAGTAAAATGTGTATTTTAAATTAAAAGATACAAATGAAGAGGTTAAAAATCATAACAGTGTATTTAGAAATAAAGTAAGAGTGAAGGACACAGAAAGGGAAATAAAGTAAGGTAGAAGGATAAAAAGAGAAAAAAAGAAATAAAATGAGAGCAAATTACTAAGAGTAAGGCATATAGATTCACTGACACAGAGGAAGAGAAGAACAGAGAAATGAACTGAAGGTAAGAAAGATACTAAAACAATGTGAGTTAGCAAAACTAAGTCAGGAAACTTTAGTAAGTAAAAAGATAATAACAGAGACGGAAAAGAGTCTAATTAAGGATGCATTTAGAAGATTGAGAAATAGAAGATAACTGAGAGTAAGTGAAGAACAGTCAAAGTGAAGGGATGAAGGGAGAGAGGATAATATACAACGATTGAGGGAAATGAAGTGAGGAAGTTAGTAGACAGACACACTAAGAGAAAAACTGAGTGAGGTGGAGTACAATGAGTGAGAAAAGGAAATGAGTAAGGGAGCAAAAAAAGGAAAGAGAGGAGAAGACGACTAAAACAGTGGTACTGAGGGAAAATAATTTGGTGATGAAAGTAAATAGCATGTGTAATGCCCTGATGTTGTAGAAGGACCGTCATGAAAAATAATAGCTACAGTTGCAAAGGTTCTTCCTGATATTGATAACTGAGAAGCCACTAAATTTTTAATAGAAGTTGTCAATTTAGTTCCATCAGGTCTACATCGTTGGAACATTAAAATGACATACTGACCATAATTTTGTAGAAATAATGTGGACAGCATTGTAGACTTACATTGGGTACACACCATATTGTGATCCGCTGCTTTAACTAGATTATTAAAAGGCACTGATTTGCAGTCTGGTAAAGTCAAATATATAAATCTTTCAGTGTCTATTCTAGTAGTACTTGATAAAGTACAGTTGTCGCAGTCATGCTGCCATTGATAAGAAAGGCTAAAAAGATTTTTTATATCTACACCTTCATCTTCCATTACATCAAACATATACATTAAAAATTCCTGACAATCCTGCTGAATATTCTGTGAAAATTGATTTTGACCAGAACATATGTCTAGAAGATTTCGAATTTCTGAAACACTTTCTATTTTTGCTCTATCACTGGTACATTTCTCAAACACGGAATTCAACAAACAGAATCTTTGATCCCGATTTTCAACAATCTGTTCTTGTATATTTTGAAGAATAAAAACAACATTAACCACTACATTAGCATAGCAGTTGACACCAGAACTGTTTTCAAACTGAAATCCAACAACATCTTCAACAGAATCCTTTTTCTTTCTCCTTACAATTACAGTTTCATCTACTTTTTGTCTTTTTGCTACTACCTCACTGCAATTACTCTCATTTTTTACTTTTTCGGCCTACCACACGTTTTTCAATCAGAGGATATTGAGGCAAATGTGGAGCATACTCTCTTCTTAACCTATTGTATTCTTTAACACAATGTAGATCCGCACAAATCTTTGTTTCATCACACTCAATCAAGTACAATCCTGATAAAGTTCTGACTCGTGATAATGCCACATATGCCATACCCGCTTTAAACACAGAACTTCCAATGTTCACCAAAGCGCTATCTACACTTAAACCTTGAGATTTATGAATTCTTGCATTCTCGGCTGCAATATAGGCGACAGGTCAATTTCGATCAGAATTTGGGTATCGTCGGCATAGTTATATACCCTACAATGTCACCGCATATGCCAAACAAATAGGAAACTGTTTTTGGCGAACATATAAGTCTTTCACAAGCAAAAATCTAGCTGAACAACGACAAATTTGTTCTATCTCATCAATGCCATCAAATTTAATTTTTAAAATATCAATTCCATCTCTATTTTTGTAATTCACAAAACCAACAACATGACCCATTTACCAGACCTCTTTCAACATTTAAATTCTTTCTCAAAATGATACGACAATTTAAACACACATTCAGAGTTTTTTCAAAACCAGCAGTTTTAGATATAGTCTTCTCTAATGAATCCAATTTTGATTTCAAATTTTCAGACAAAATAATTGTTGCTCCCATATGTTCAATTTTATCTATAGCTTCCAGTTTCACTATCTCTTCATTTTCTAACTTTAACATTTTGTTGTTGAACATGGAACATTCTTTCAGAGTTGGCATCAAACATATGCCAGATTTCTTCTCGTTAATTTTCTTAAAAATATTCTCTGGAAGAATGTTTTCATTTGGGTACAAATTTGAAATTAATCGTCCAAGTAAAGCTTCTTTCCCTTGCTGACTTACTTTTCCGATTCTTACATCTTGTAAAATATTTTTATAATCTTCATCCTTTGCCTGCCGCATATTTTGAAGCAGTTCTGCATATTTGAAGTTTAACCATATATTAACGTTTCCAATGCTTCCTAGGCACTTCCTGGTATCTTCATGCGTGAGCATTTTGAACACAGGTTGTCCTTTCACTGGAGTCAACTGCAGTAGATCTCCCAAAACAATAATATGTTTTCCTCCAAATAAGACATAGTTTGTTCTAAGAATTTCTTGCATTCTCAAATGCACAAAAGCAAGCATTATATTTGACACCATGCTTACTTCATCAATGATAAGAAGTTTCATTTTCTTCAGGACTCTCGAAACTTCGGAACACGCATCTCCAGATAGCTTGTGATATTGCAATTTGTTATCATGCTCCACTGGCAGCATCAGTAAACGATGTAAAGTAATCCCTTTAATGTTATGTGCTGCCAGCCCAGTTGGAGCGGTAACAACACAAGATAGCGGTGATTCAGTCCTTTTCTGCAGATAAGTTGCAATTGCTTTAATCAGAAAACTTTTTCCAGTTCCCGCTTCTTCACTTACGTACAGTTGGACTGGTTTAAATGATGTACATGAGCACTCTTTTTTTCTCATGAGTGAATCCATGTTCAATCTGATCTGTGACTTCGTCATATATCTGTTTCTGCTCAAGGTTTAGTTCTTTCACCAAATCTTCTAAGTTAACTACATCATCTTGAGCTTGTTCCATAGCTCTTTCCACCTCATCCATGGCAGTGGCAGCTTCATTTTGAATAATTGGTCCTCCAAGTGGATCCTGACTCAATGAAGCAGAACTCTGACTGTCTTGAGAACTGTCTCTAGCAATCTCTGCAGCAATTGTGGCTTCTTGCTCTATTTCTTCGTTCAACATTTGCAGATAATTTGGAAAAACAGGACATTCTATGGTATCCTTGGTTGCATTAAAAGAATCTTTGTAACAGAGAAAATCTCCAAGTAGTTCCTCTTCTGTACGCCATGGCTTAAAGGGTTGCAAAAGAGCTAAATAGTAAAATTCCCTTTTCTCTGGATTTTCGCAACTCAATTTTCGATGATTAATCAAATGGCCTTTTTTTCTGTCTCACTAGACATCCTTCACACCCAATGATAGCATATATTCCATTGTTAATATCTTCTCTGATGGTTCTCTTATAAATATAGTTTTGGAGAACTTAATACAAACAACTGTTCTCAAGATGACTACTTCTATTTGGATAGTATGTATCCAACATGTTTGTCATCCAAATATCTGTACTTTCTGGTTCTTTCTCCGCCAAATACTCTATTTCTTGTACAGATTTCAAAACTCGATTTCGTGTTGCAGCAAGACCTAGACTCACCCAAATTATGGTTCTAGATTTGGCATAGAGACTTGCTGATGACAATCGATCAGAATATTCATATGCTCCAATTTCTCGATACGACAACATCTTCAGACTGTAACTGTATAATTTCTTGCTTAGACTCTTTTCATTTGAAATGTCCTCCCACATTTCCTTCAGTTCTGTCTTTTCTTTTTTTGTGATGTAAGATGTCACATATCGAGCCACAGCAATAGAGTTGTCAGCAACGAATTGAATATCCATGTTAGCATTCCACATGGACAAAATCACTGGGTTGTAGTCGTTGATGTACTTGGACTCTTCGTTTCTTTTTAAATTGTATGTATTTTTTGGTGATTTCCTTGTCACAGTATGTCACAGAGAAGACATCAAATTATTTACTCTTCCTTTAGAAATCACTGGTCGTGGAAAGCTGAAACGACATTTTGTGTAGAACTTGTCCTTGTTTCTGAATTTTCGACGACAGTACTTTCCACAACGATGGGATTGAAAGCGTAAAACTTGTTGCCTTAAACTGTTTTCTTCGGTAGTTTTCGGAACAGCACATGTTGAATACTCTTCAATGAAGCTCATCACTGTCTCATCCGAATCTGTTCCAAATTTGGGTGCATCTTTAATCCACAACAACATATGTATGTGAGGAGCACCTCTCGCTTGATACTCCTTTCTCCAAAAGAAATCCAAAACCTCTCCAAGGGGAGGATTTTTTTTGTTGGTTATAAAAGACATCATAGCTTCAAATCTATGATTGAAATATCTGCATACATTCACTGGATCCAAAGAACACAGTTCTCCAGGTGTTTTGAATTCTATATTTTGTATATTTGCATTTGCCTCTCGTAGAAATTGAAGTAAGTCGTCCCATGCATACTCGGCACAGCTAAGAGTGAGGAACCATGTAGGAGTTCCTAAGTTTCTTAGCATACATTTCAATTCCCCATGACGACGGTACCAATACTCGTTTGTACCACGCTGACATGCCATGAGATTGATTAAATGAGATTCCAAAATATTATCTTGCAGATTCACTTTCTCCATAAAGTCCCTCGCCGAAACATTTTGCAGATGTGCTCCACTTTTCAGTATATGGTTTACTGCATAAGAAAGCCCAGACAAGTCACTTTCATACAGTAAATGAAACAAATAGGGAATGCATTGACGAAACCTTGGATCTTCAGCATATAATCTTACAGTTCGATATTCAGATGCAGGAATTTGAAGTGGTCGATGGTCATATCGTCCACCTCGACCTGTTGGAAATAGCTGTGGAATACAACGAGCTTCCAAACTTTCTTCCCATACACTAATGGGACTTCCTTTTGCTGCTTTCATTTGAAACAATTCAATTGCATTCCCCATTACTTCTTTGGGATGCAAAGGATGAACAGTATAATGTTCATATATTTCTTCACTTCTAGACACATCAACTTTTTCAATTTGGCTGCCTGAACAATCACTGTCTTCGTGTCTGGGGAGTGTGGGGGTGTGGGGGTGTGTGCGTGTGGGTGTGTGTGGGACGTACTTGTAGGTACCTAAAACAGCCACAGAACCCAAAAGCTCTTTCAGAGCTACCCTACCTCTAATCACTCAAAATGATTTGTTTACACTACTATTTTCACTATTTTTCACCAAAGTACGCTCCCCGGTACGCTCCCCGGTGCGCGTACCGGGCGCTCCCCCCGCGAAAATCGAAAAAAAATTAAATTTTTTTGTTTACCTGCGGGACCCTTTTATGGCCCCCACATCAAACCTAGGGGATCAGGGGGTTCTAACCTGCCCCCTTTTGGTTATTTCCCCCTTTGTTTTTACCACCTCTTGTGTCTCGATCCTACCGAGACACAAGATGGCGGCCGCTCCGGACTGTTTGGAATGTTGACAGACACCCGAGAGCCAAACAGTCCGGAGCGGCCGCCATCTTGTGTCTCGGTAGGATCGAGACACAAGAGGTGGCAAAAACAAAGGGGGAAATGACCAAAAGGGGGCAGGGTAGACTCCCCCTGACCCCCTAGGTTTGATGTGGGGGCCATAAAAGGGCCCCGCGGGGCAATTTTTTTTTTTTTTTCGATTTACGCGGGGGTGCGCCCGGTACGCGCACCGGGGAGCATACCGGGGAGCGTACTTTGGTGAAAAATAGTGAAAAAAGTTAGAGTAAAATAATCATTTTGAGTGATCAGAGGTAGGGTAGCCCTGAAAAGAGCTTTTGGGTTCTGTGGCTGATTTAGGTACCTACAAGTAGGTTACAATGCACAGTCTTAAATTCAGGAGGAATATTCTATTCCCCTCATCTGAGAAGTGCACACCATCTCCTCTGTAGATATCTTGCATGTTGTAACGCAAGTTATTGTTGTATATTGAACCCATTCCATAGTCTCTCATGTAAGCAGAAACAGATTTACTCACATATTTCCGTGCTTTCTCAAATTGTGGACAAAATTGGTTGGACCACTTCCATTTCTGTCTTTGGCATATATTGGAATACACCAAGGCAGTTTGTGGAAAAAGTGCCATCAATTGCCCAAAGGTGTCCTTTAAAAGCATTTCCAGACCTACCCCAGTCAAAGTGCCTAGGTCATTTCCACCACAGTGCATAATTATGAGGTCAGGGTGTGGCAGATGCAAAAAGGTTTTCACCAATGGTATCAATTGGTGACATCTCAATCCTCTCTGGCCAATCCACTTGATGTCCACATTTGGTAAATCAAGGTTGTGAAAATTTCTGATAGCTGCGCACCTTTGAGCCCAGTGGATGTAGCTATGTCCAATAATCCAGACAGAATACATGGTGAGAGGAGGTTCTGGTGCAGTCAGATGAAGTGTGGGAATGAAATGGCAGTTGGAACAGTAGGAGTTTGCAAAAAAAAAAACTGGAGTTTCAGTGCTCTTGAATCACACGCAATGATTGGTGGATTCAGATAGTTGAAAACTGAAAGTTAGAGTGCATGGTTCTGTTCTGTGAAAGAAGTCATTTGAATGGTTAAGAAAAAGTCATTTAAAGAAACATTGCACCGGATAAGCTGGTGTATTGAGAGGTCAAACATCCTTGCTGAGTTTATTTGCAACATTGTAGAATAAACTTTTAAACCTGACAGCTCAGTGAGGAGGGAGTTGCTATGGTAACAGGCAGAAAGGGCTATTTTTTTTCCGATTTACGCGGGGGGAGCGCCCGGTACGCGCACCGGGGAGCGTACCGGGGAGCGTACCATGGAGAAAAACGAATGACAGAGTTTTTAAAAAATGTAGCATTTTTTTATAAATTGGAGGTAGTTCTAAAAAGAACTGTTTTTTTTTATTCTTTTTGTTGTTTTATATTTTTTTATTGTTTTTTTGAATTTTTTTGACTTTTTTTGGCTTTTATGAACAATTTTATATTTTTTTTGTAATTTTTATGGGGACAAACAAAAAACAGGGAATTGGAAACGGCTCAACTTGAGCAAAAAAAATCAGGAAAAAATTAAGGTTTCTTTTTGCAGTTGTGGTTGTCTCCAGCACGGTTGATCAGTTTGATACTTTGCTCTCCATAGGAAATTGTAGTCCCGCAAAATATACAAACTATTTTATAATCTCCAAACTGGCGTTGGATATTTGGGACCATCTCCCTTGTCTCTGCACCCGATGGAGTGGGTTGATTTCTTTTGGAGGTACTGGGAGAAGATTGGGGAGGGTTTCTGGTCAGTTCTCTGACCTCTGCCGCAGCAAAGTTGTTTGGGTGCCTGTGTTGCATATGGCGAAGCATTGTATGGTTGCCAAATGAATACTTTTTTGCAGGGTTCTCCCTGGAAAGTACAGTGCCACAGATGAGACATGTCACTTTTGCAGCATTTACTTTCTTTTCTCCCCTTCGGATTTTAAAAAACTCCCACACAAAGTGCTCCTTAGGTTTATAGGGGGTATTATCTTCAGGCAGGAAGTGCCTCTCCTCCTCCTCCTCCTCCTCCTCCTCCTCTTCTTCTTCTTCACCACCACTGTGGTGTTGTGGTGGTGGTGGTGGTGGTTGAGATGCTCCTGCTGCTGCTGCTACTGTAGCCATTTCTCAGGTCTGCAAACAGGTCTTCCTCAGTCAAAGTACAAAGTGAGAATGAGGAAAAAAGGTGGGGGCTTTCATCATTTGGAAAAAAAAACTGTTCTGAACCAATGAAAATTGTTATTTTCAGGTCACATGACCCGACGCGCTTATGCTACGCGCCCCCGGGCGCGCCAGGGGGCGCTTATGTAGCGCGATCGTATGCGCGCGGGCGCTTCCGGGTGCGTTTACGCGTGCGTCATAAGACGCATCACGCGGCTACGCGATACGTCACGATGATGTTTTCGTTCTCGGCAATAGCGCTAACGGGACGCTCACCGGTACGCGCCGCAAGACTGCGCTTACCAGTGCGCTCACCGGTACGCGCACCGGGAGCGCTCCAGGGCAAAAAAATAAATAAATAAATAAACATGAACAATATACATAAAAAAAATAGTATTACATAAATATACAATATAGGATTCATTATAAAAAATATTATATTTCATAGCTGAAGAAATTTCCTATTAAAACACCTATGAAATTCACTGAAAAAAACATAGGTTTCACACCAGTTATAGTTAGGAATTAGCATTTAAAAAACCTATTAAATTCACTGAAAAAACCATAGGTTTGACACCAGTTATAGTTAGCTGAAAATTTTACTGACATAAAACCATTGAAATTCCAGTTGGACTCACTATACCTCGGGCGCCCGCAATGCACTGCTGATGATGTCACATATTACATCATTCATGACATGGTTAGTGACATCACTGATGACATCACTGATGACATCTCAAATGACATCACTGATGACATCACTGATGACATCTCAAATGACATCACTGATGACATCACTGATGACATCATCCAGTGTCTGTGTGTTTCTGTAAAGTTAAAATATGTTTTACATATTGAAGAATGAGTGTATGTATGAGTGTCTGGATGAAGGATTTAGTAGGTGCGTGACTGACTGTATGAGTGAGTGATTAAATGTGTCTTCAATTCGCCGAAAAAGCGGCGATACTTCACCTTGGTAATATGGCCCTGAGTGTTGAAAAAGAATATAGGGAAGATTTGTGAATACACTGAACTGACCTGGATTGATGCACTTGCTCTGTTGTCCATGAGGAGCACTGCAACGACTAACGTTGTTAGGTGCTGTAGGGCCTTCCTGAAGGAGGGACACCAGCAGCATATGGCCTCCAGCCAGGTGACGGGGTCTAGATAAAAAGCTCACACCAGACAACACTGCCTCCAGCTAGGTGACATCCTGGATCCACAGCTCCCACACCAAGAACGGAGCAGGGCCGGAGAAAGGAGGGCAAGCTCGACCTACACCAATAGTGTCATCTGAGGTGCCCCACAGGTACAATATTCACTCCAGCAGACCAGCAACAACAAAGAAGGATTAGAGGAGAGGCAGATCCCTGCTCACTGCAGGCCAGGCCTCCTCCAGGAAAGCACAACTCAACTGAGACAGCTCCCTGCTACGCACAGCAGGCCAGGCCTCTGGATACTACCTTCCAAGGACCCCTACATTCTCTTCAAGTGCTAGTGACTGACTTCCTTGAGCCATGGTTCTCATACAAAGAAAGCAGTGACTCCGCCGCAACAAGAAAACCTCCACTGCCTTCCCCTGCTTCACATCCAGGACAGCTTCATTACAACCTGCGTCCCATGAAAAGTACCAAGTGGGAATGGTATCTCAAGCTCATCCTGGTGGGTTGCACGTGCTACACAGCAGAGAAAGGAAGAGTGTAAGCGGACCCCAATGATACATCACCTAAAGATGTCTGGAACTTCAAATCCCCCAACCCCTCAGTCTACAAGTTGTGACGAGATATCTTTTCCTTCATCATCACTTTGTTTTCTTCATTTTTTAAAGTGCCGAAGTAATAGAAGTGCTTGAAAACCTCTCAAATTACTTGAAGATAGGCACCAATAGTTACTTTTTTCTGTTTACAGAAATGATCACTGAAGCTTTGCATAATTTTTCAGCAAAATTTTGAAAAGAATGAAAGTACAGGAGAAGATAAGACATTCTTCCAACTAGTCACTCAAACCACACGTACCAACGATTGGAACAATGCCTCAAGACTTTCAGAGCAATTAGATAAAATGACCATGGGTGCTACTAGCAGTATTGAACACTATTACTGCCAATATAATGACTACGCTCTTTATAAGTATATTATGATCACAGTGCTATACCAGAGTATCACGGGGTCCCGACACCCACCGTACCTGATTATGAGAATGCTCTCCTTTCTTCACAGTCAGAGGACTCTTCAGAATATTCTGCAATGGCGGAGTTGGACCCGGACGTTCATACGTCGACTTTCACCCCAGGTCCATTTAAGTGGGAGAGGCTGTTCGGTGACCCTGCCCCCAGCCTTCAGGTCATCCGCTCCACTGCTAATGAAAAGGAGCTCATAACAGCAACGACAGACAGCGGAAGGGAGAAAGAGAGACAGGACGTCAATGGCGAGGAGAGAGCTGACGTTTCCAAGAACACCGAAGCCGACAAGCGAGTCTCGGAAGAGAAGGGTGAAGGAAGAGGGGAAGACGCCAGTATTCCAGTCCTGATCGCCAAGATTGAATGGATTGAAATCTCCGAGGAGCCAGGAGGCCAACGTACCCGCTCTAACTCCAGCCACGCTCTCGGAGGAGCGTGGCTTTCACAGATGCGTCCCAAGGTTAAGTGGTGAGGCGGGAGAAGGTTCCTGATCCCCGTCGCTGTCTCCCTATTCCCCATCTCCTTAATCCACCGATCACAAACGTCTACACTACGACCTGTCAGTTATTTTATCACCACACGTGTGTAATCACCGGGTGTCTCCTCACTCCCTTCACCTGTGGTTACGGAAAACAATCAGAAACCTTACCAAAGAGATGTTCTATTTATTGTCCTCTTTTGAGGCGACGCAGATATTTATATATTAATCAAGATCTGCCAGAAGAAGCTGTAGTGTAGTTCCTATATTCCCAACAGGCTCTGCACATTGGAATAATATATCATATAGGTTAGACGTATGACTGAGGTTGACTAGGTCTCTATCGAACATATTAAACTTAATTGTGAGTGCTGATAGCTCAGAGGTCACTAGAAACTTTCTCGAATAAACAAGAAGGGATTAGTTTCTAACAACCGCTTAAAACATGACAACTTTGTTTCCCTAGAATAAGAAATTTATCTCTAGACTCGCGGAAACAATAGATAACTATTTCACTCAGTCAATCGTGCATGCTTCGTTTCACCAGAGGTGCAGAGAAATAGAGAGACGGGCGTTTTCAATATAAGTATTTATGAACAGTCTTCTTTCTCATGCAGAGGAGATGAACTGCTACAATCGTAATACTGGCTGCAAAGTACAATGCGTACAGTACGAAGAGTATTATAAAATAATACTGTAAAAGCATGGTATGGTTTCTAAGCCAAATAAAATAACATAAAATACATACATGAATAAATAATGACTAAAAGTACTCTAAAATACGTCTGCCTCGGTGTACCTAACCTAGGTCTAGTACAAGGGAAGAAGTAAGTGAGGTGTAGCTTAAGTTTAGTATTTTTTGCCAAGAATCTATCCAAGAATTCTCTACGGGTCTAATCAGCTCCGTACCTTGGATTAGAATGGAGGAGGTTTTGTATCTCTCTCTCAGGACTCGATTCCCCAGCAAACCCGCAAGGGTAGCCTGGAAACACTGGAGCTGGATTTCTCGGCAAGAGAAAAGACAGCGTCTCTCAGTGCGTCTGCTGGAGGGTCGGCTTCCTTCAGCACTTGCTTCGGCGAGCTGTGTCGTGTAGGTAGATAGTCGAACTGCTCCAAACCACTGTGTGTTTGCCTGGGCAAGTGCGGGCATATTTATACCTTGAAGGTGCCGGGTTTGACGTAAGGTTGGACATAGTAACGTCATCAAAGACTCAGTTCTTTGAAAACTCCATGATTTCTTGGATACATTAATATTCAAGCAAGAGGAAGTCCCTGACTGCTGATGGCGGTTTTTCCAAGAAATCGTTGTGGATTTTCAGAACTAGTGAAAGTAGCCATGCTGTATTTGGAGTGCATAGGCTAGGTCTAAATATGGTTATGCTTTCTATGCCTATATAAGGATAGGGGGATTTATACCTATATATGGGCATGAATCGGGAAATTTACACTAGGGTCCTAAATTCATTTACAACACCCACTCCACGTTATTAATTCAACATAACTAAATTCATAAGTACTGAACATATTTAAGGCATGTGTTTACAATCCCACCCAAAATACAAAATGCATTTGAAAAGGTTGTTTACACGAAATGAGTATAAAATACGTATTTGAAAAAGGTCTTAACATATATAATACATAGCATGAGAGCATTAATGCTAACCTTATGAATCACGAAATTACATTTATGAAATGGCTCTTAATTACAGAAAAAAAGGTCGAGACCATCCCATAGCAGAATATTTAAATTGTTTTGGTTTGAGGATAAGGCCAAATATTGTCTCTAGGAAGTTTTTAAAGGAAATCTTGTTCTCTAAGAATAGTTCTACTTTAAGCAGATTACTCTGTGCCAAAAAAGTTATATTTTGGTAACAGTTCAAATTGTATCGTAGAAAAAGTTCTCAAGTTAGACGTTTTGTTTTGAAAAAAACGAAGGTCGAATTTCAGAGTTGTGTGCAAGATTCAAAAGTTATTCTCGGTGTCAGGAGAAAACATCAGATCGTCTAGGCTGGCAAAGAAACCGTCTACCTCAGTAGGCGAAAGTGGAACTACTTCAGTTAGCAGATCAAATGTGCATAGATGAGAATCATTGCCGTCAGCATCAGTCGCGTTAGCAATGTTTGCAATAGATGGTACCTGTGTGCCTGTTGTTCCACATATCTCACCCTCAGTTAGACTTGCCGGTGAGACCTCAACGAATGCCGTCATCAGGATTGGTAGCCATTGGGGGCAACACGATGTATGAGTCGTTACCGGACCTAGCAAGGCGTCAACATCCGATGGCAGTACTGATGGTAGTGTAAGACAAATGTCCAACATGCATTCTTCTTCGCAAAGCAGGCATCATAGAACAGGTAAGATGCAATCTTGCCAGATTGGTCTGAATGAAAGGAACCAGGGGCCATATTACCAAGGTGAAGTATCGCTGCTTTTTTGGCAAATTGTGCCGAGAATCGGCGATACTTCTAGCGCCCTATTAACAAGGGCATGCTAACGCCTGCCTCAAGCCCACTTTGCATGTCAGCGAGAAACATCGCTAATGACATGCAAAGTGGGCGTTCCCACGTCCAACCACATGTAAAATGTGGTTGGAGGTGGTAACACCCTATTACCAAGGCAGGCGTTGGGAGAAGGAGTAGTTAATCAAAAAGAGACTAGCTCGAAATAGGTAAAGATAACAAAAATGTATTTAATTTTTAGTTCAAGGACTCAAGTATACTTTGTCACGGGTTAGTGGCACCTGGTAGGTGTGCTCATGAAGCCCTCACCCACCAACCTAGTTGGTGGCATGCTTCATCATCGGGCCCACCCAGTGACACCTAGCGTGTCCCGGGTGTGCTTCGACGCCTGATTACAGCGGAGCAGGTATGTCGCTGAGTGTGCGGTGAAGAGTGTTATGGAAAGTGAGTTTAAAACGGCTTGGCGGGGATCCCAGTGCCCGAAGGCAAATTATACTTTAATAGCTGGGTCACCGTCAGCGGTTAAAAATAAGGCTGTTGGATGTTAGAGGCGGGTTACGACCTCCCACATCCTGGGATATGTCAACATGTTTCAGCCAGTGCCTTATGACTATGCTGGCTTTCTTCAGGACAGATAAAATACGTGTGTGTGATTAAAACTAGTGGGTGTATATTTCAGACTATGTGTATACACGCCCTAAAGTGTTTTTCTATGTGTGAGTGGGGGATTCCCATCTCAAAACACGCTAGTTTTAGAAATGTGCTACTTCAAGGTTGAGAAGTGGCAAGGGTTGACCAGAATTGTTGGCCAGAGCCTGCTGTGGACCTGTAGTGCCTCCTTCTGCCTCCTTCTGCGAAGGAGGCACTACAGGTCCATAGGTCGTCTCAATGTTGTCTTTCCAAAAGTAAAAACCTAATGTAGACAGCTGAGCATAAAAGTTCGCAGAATAAATTTGTTTAGTATTAGTCAACATGTTTTTCATTCCTGTCTTATTCACATTTTTTAAATAAAACATTTCTGGATTTGTGACATTAAAACCTGAGAAGTATGGAAACTTTTCAAAAAATACTTTAGAGCTGCCCTTTGGCGGCGTAGGAAAATGTTCCCATTGATTATCAGTAAAAACATTTCTAGGGTTGCAGATTTGTGCAAATAATGGTGACCATAATGATTAAAACAATACATTTGTTCATAATCTGATGAACCTTCTAAGTATTCTTGTTTTGTGAATGTAGCTGACATTTCTAAATCTGTCACCATGTTATTAACAGTCTCAAAGTCCCAATCATCAGAAAATGTACTGGGTGAAACAAAGTCACTCAAAGAAACCTTAAACTGGTGTTGAATCTTCAACAGTTCCACCGGGCCATAAATGTCATAATCAGTTGTGTCCCATGCTATACCACCAGGTATATGAACGGCTGTGATGTTCACTGAGGACAGCTCTCTTCGCTCACGATGAGATGATTTGTGAGGTTTCAGGAGCAAGTTGATGTTCTTACTTGCTGTGTCCATTGTACTGTATTTTCCATCTATCATCTTTCCCAAACTTAAAACAAGAATGAGCCAAAGTAGGAGAAAAAGTACACCTAACACAATCCACAATTCAAACCATGGTGAAACCAGATATGTATTTTCAAGTTGATGAATGAGTTCTGGTATTTTTTCTTTGAAATTTGTATTTGCTGGCGTTGTTTCAGGTTCACTGGGATCCTCAGAAAATTTATCAAAGTTGATGAAATAGCCAGAGGCAGTTCTGTCAATTGTTGGAATTGCTTCCGGATTGTTCGAAATCGCTGGAGCTGCTTCTTCCTTTGTCATATTTGTATAGTCCGAGGCTATATCATTGTAGACAGGTGTTTCTTGACGAACTGTTATTTGGGTTTCAAGAGGCACAAGTTCCATGGCTTTGTTGCATAGTCCTTCTTTTCCAGAGCCTGCTGTGGACCTGTAGGACCTGTGTAGTGCCTCCTTCTGCCTCCTTCTGCGAAGGAGGCACTACAGGTCCAGGTCCACAGCAGGCTCTGGCCAACAATTCTGGTCAACCCTTGCCACTTCTCAACCTTGAAGTAGCACATTTCTAAAACTAGCGTGTTTTGAGATGGGAATCCCCCACTCACACATAGAAAAACACTTTAGGGCGTGTATACACATAGTCTGAAATATACACCCACTAGTTTTAATCACACACACGTATTTTATCTGTCCTGAAGAAAGCCAGCATAGTCATAAGGCACTGGCTGAAACATGTTGACATATCCCAGGATGTGGGAGGTCATAACCCGCCTCTAACATCCAACAGCCTTATTTTTAACCGCTGACGGTGACCCAGCTATTAAAGTATAATTTGCCTTCGGGCACTGGGATCCCCGCCAAGCCGTTTTAAACTCACTTTCCATAACACTCTTCACCGCACACTCAGCGACATACCTGCTCCGCTGTAATCAGGCGTCGAAGCACACCCGGGACACGCTAGGTGTCACTGGGTGGGCCCGATGATGAAGCATGCCACCAACTAGGTTGATGGGTGATGGCTTCATGAGCACACCTACCAGGTGCCACTAACCCGTGACAAAGCATACTTGAGTCCTTGAACTAAAAATTAAATTAATTTTTGTTATCTTTACCTATTTCGAGCTAGTCTCTTTTTGATTAACTACATATAAACCGGGGGATATGGACTAGCTTTCTGGTCCTCTCTCTCTCTCTTGATACACGAATATGTTGGGAGAAGGAGACCTGCGATAAACTCGTTTATCGCAGGTCTCCCAACGCCTGCTCTGATCAGGTGTTAGGCATTGATAACATGGGGATGTGGATCATAAAGCTGAATCCACCCCCCCATATTATCAAGGCACACATTAGCGCGTGACAACAACGCTTGTTTTCACGCGCTAATGTTCCCTATCGCCGGATTTAATATCGCCTACGTGTTGCGCGTTGATAATGACGTGCTAACACGGCGATAAAATCCGGCGATAGCCGGCGATAAGGAAATGTGTGATGTGCGTTTTTTAACGCACATCTTGGTAATATGGCCCCAGGTCGTATTCAGATCTCTTAAACGAGCCAAGCCAAGAATCTGTGTAATTCGGTCACGGTATCGCATGGCTAGGAGAGCATTGTCCATGGTAGTCTGGATGTAGTTGGTGACTGGACTTGCCATATCAGAGCAGAAGAAACAAAAATAGAATTCCTGCTATGAGTTCCAAGATGAGAGGCAGACCGCCGAACACAGAGTGCACGAAATTTGGAAAAATACAGAGGACTGCTTCAAATGGTGCTAACAGTCCCGAAAAAAATGACTTAAATACATGTGCAATACCACTCGTATCAGACAAGTTTAAGATACGACCCAACATTTCTGCGAACTGTATTGGGCAGTTTGTTGATAATAAGGTATGTATCTCTGTAGAAGTCCTTGCAACTTGCAGATCATACATCTTTCTGGACGAGGTCAGTGGCACAGTTTTTTGCAAAAGAATGGCTTTCTTTCTGCTTAAAGTATCAATTCGTATAGAAGAGATATTCAGTGAAGGCCATAACGCCGACTGCCTGTCTGTCTTGCTTTTTGAAAACAATACTTGCATGCAACAAGTGACCCTGGCGGACACACTAGCTAGATAGGCTTTTCCTGGCAACATGCCACAACTGCTGTGATCATTCAACATTAAGTAGCTGCCATTGGATAGCTGCCTAAAAACTGGATCTATCACCGCCGCTGGTGAACTGTGCAGGTGGCAAGAAAGGTTATTTGAAGAACCCTCGAAGGCTCCGTGTAAATTAATACCTTGACACAAAAGTGTACCGCTTAGTGAGTTCTTACAATTTTTACCACTAAGAAATACCTCCTTTCCCCCACTCCAACATTTGTGTGTGTACGGTAAATTCCAGGTAGACTTAATGTATTCTTTACCCAACCTTTCATACAGGCCCGCTGGTATGTGTCTTAAGCAATACTGAAACTGGAAAATCGTCACGTATCGTGATGGTGCCATGTATTATCCATTCAATGACTGGCTTCTCAGAAACAGTGAATGGTAATCTTTCCAGTTTTTCAATGCTCAGCACCGCATAGTCTGCTCCTCTTTGTGCCAACGATATTTGTTTATCTGTAATGTTTAATACAGTAAACAACGACGTGGTGTTGATTAGACGCCATAGCACATAGCCTGAACGGAGATTTTGTAACGTCCAGCCTAACTGCATTATAGAACGTAATAGGGACTGGCCATGTTGTAACATTAGCAAATCCTGTTCTATTATGTCAATGGCAGAGAATACAATGCTGTCCAAAGAATAAATTCTGGAGGACAGAGTCGTTAGCCCATTGTCCACTACGGAGAGAGCTTTCTCTAAATGAATACGATCAATTTCTCGTATTCTTTCTGCAGTTTCCATTTGCGTGACTTTCCATGCTTCATTGTAAGCAGCGTATATACCAGAGTATATGAAACGTTTTTGACGTGGTTTACGAGGTCCAAGTAAAAAGTCTCGTAAATCAACGCTTTCTTTAAGTAAAGATAAGTGTTTTAAAATTAAAAAATTACATTTTCATTTGTTTTGCACATACCTAATAATCTGCCCTCGATAGTCCCTTTCCCTGCACTTTGATGGCTACAGCCGATTTTCGGGCTGGGTAGCATGTTGAAGGGAAAACATTTACAACGGCAGACATCTTGGGTGGGAGGCGGCAGCTTCGACAGCGCTCTAGCCATCCCGATATAAGGATACGGCGACTCTCCGCGCTAGCGGACGCGCCTCGTGCAGCGCCGGAGTCTCGCCAGAGTCAGCCCGTCTGCGCCCGTCCGCGCCTCAGACGTGCCCAGGACCATGGATTACCCTGTACGATATCCTATTAATATACTACAGGGATCATCTGGGGAAGAAAGCTATAAACCTAAGACAGCACCCCTGCTCATAAAATATTCCTTTGAGCAACTGAAGGCTCTAAGACCCCCAAGACATTTATCCTGTAGTCTTTTTGAGTTACGCAGGGAGAAAGCTATATGCCACAATTGTACCTTTGCCATAAATCTGGTCGGGACGAAAGCTACAGAGGATAAAGCCAGTAAGAAATACCCTAATTATGATCGCAAATCATTCTCTTTTTTTAGTTTGAATTGCCGTTCTCTACCTAGGCATAAGACTGAGATTTTTAATTTATTATTAGATGAGACACCTGACGCCATGTTCATAACTGAAACGTGGCTCCAAGAAAGTTCCAGACCTGATATTGCTATGGCTCTCCCGGAATCATACGCGATTACGCGATTTGACCGGAAAAATAAGTTAGGTGGAGGAATAGCAATCATTTAAAAAAAAATTTACAACTACGAATTTAACAAACTCCCATGCCCCAGCTGTGAAGGCGCTACTTTTAAACTTATACTTGCCCCAAGCTTCACCTTCTCAGTAGCGCTTATTTATCGACCGCCAGGTGCGGCGTCAAACTGGTTGACTAATATGTCACAATATATTGGCCCCTTAGTAATGAAAGCTGCTAATTTCACAATCTTTGGTGACATGAACTTACATTTGGATAAAGAGGATTGTATAAATGCCACAGAACTTATTGCTGATCTAGCGTCCCTTAACTTAATTAACTCGGGACCTACACATACCGCCGGTCATTTATTGGATCCCATTTTTTCCAATATTAATAACATCGTCACCCTCCCTGCCCTGCCCATTCCCTGGTCCGACCACTTTCCTAATAAATTTTCTTTTCAAGTGCATTCGTCGAATAAGGACATAACTTCGGCCCCAACTCATCTTATTAGGAAGTGGAAAAAATTAGATATTAACTTCCTCAACAATTTTTTAGAAGATCATATACCATGCACCAAGTTAAGGGTACAAGATTTATCGGCATCAATCTAAGAACGGCTCATGATAGCCATTGACACATGTCTACCTAAAACAAAGTTAAAAGGCAACAATCAGCGTCCCCCTGCTCCGTGGTTTAACGAAATCTTAAAACAAGAAAAAAACAAATGTAAAAATGCTGAGCGTCAGTGGAGGAAGACCTATTCTTTAGAAGCTAAGAAAGAATATAAATTTAAATTAACACACTACCAAATGATGTGTAGTAAAGCCAAAGCTGAATTTGTATGTACCAAAATCACAGAGGCTCTAAACCAATCAAAAACTCTTTTTAAAATTGTGAAAGAGTTGGCGGGTTCAAATACCTCACAAACCTCGCCAGACCTCAATAAAACACACTGTGATCAAATAGCCAATTTCTTTGTTAATAAAGTGGATAAAATATATCAGGGCATTGAGCAAGCTCAAAATGCAAATCTGAATGATCTTAACACCTTTCCTGATAAACTGAACAACCAAATCGATACAATAGACCCTAGTGTCCAAGATAACTCCATCGCCATATTAGAAAACTGGCCTATGCTTAACACCGATACCGTTGTTGATTTACTCAATACGATTAAATCAGGTTCGCCTAAAGACCCTTTGCCATGCTCAGTCCTAAAACAACTAAATAAGAAAGCTTTGACTGGTATTACCGATCTCTTAAATTTATCTCTTCAGGAAGAACATGTACCTGATGAATGGAAACATGCAATGATTCATCCCCTGTTGAAAAAGACCGATGCCGACCCAAACCTGCCATCTAACTTTCGGCCAATATCCCTTCTGCCCATTTTTGTAGAAATTCTGGAGAAACATGTTCACCGTTCTCTCACGGAATTTATTACCACTCATGATTTGTTGCCTCCCCACCAATCTGGATTTCGCTCGGGTTTCTCTACTGAGACTACATTGCTTGGTGTAACAGAGAATATCCGAGCCTTGATGGATAGAGGAGAAACAGTGGCACTAGTGCTTCTTGACCTTAGTGCCGCATTTGACACTGTGTCACATGCGGTACTTATGCGGACACTCCACTCTATAGGCATTCGTGGTGCTGCCATTAACTGGATTAAATCATTATTAGAAAATCGTACGTTCCAAGTCTACTCCCAATCCGCTTGTTCAGACACCATGACTTTTAAACATGGAGTACCACAAGGCTCGATTTTGAGTCCGTTATTTTTTAACTTATACATGAGCCCGCTTGCTAAAGTAGTAGATGAGGCTGGATTACAAATGTTTTCATATGCTGACGACTCTCAGCTTCTCTTCTCTCTTTCCGCTGCCGGAAATGATAATCCCTCTATTTTAAAAATAGGTTTAGGAAAGATCGCAGGGTGGATGCAAGAAAACTTTCTCAAGCTAAACGGTGAAAAAACCGAGCTAATTGTTCTGGGAAAAAACAAAGAACTCTGGGGACCCCAACATTGGCCATCGGAAATGGGTACTCTCCCCATCCCAACTACACAAGCTCGAAATTTAGGTGTTATAATCGATGACTCGTTAAATATGCACCAGCAAGCTGTGAAGACCTCGGCCACTTGCTTTGCAATATTAAAATGGCTAAAATAAAATTGCTGGATGCTACCGGAACACACCAAGAAAACAGTCATCAATGCCTTAATAACATCTAGGCTTGATTATGGCAATGTTTTATACTTGGGAGCAAAAAAGGCAACGATCCGTAGACTACAAACAGTGCAAAATGCAGCTGCAAGACTGTTATGGAAAATCCCTATCTCCTCACCCACCTCAAAATACATCCGTGAACTGCACTGGCTGAGATTAGAGAATCGGATCAAATTTAAATCCTTATGCTTTATGCATAAGATCTTCACTAAAACAGCCCCCAAGTATCTACAAAAACTAGTCCGTCTATATCAACCCTCTCGGGCCTTGAGATCTGCAACAGCCAATCACTTTGTTATCCCTAAAACCAAACTTGCACGTATGGGTGGTAAATCTTTTGCCTTCCTTGGACCCTCACTTTGGAACGCCATGCCACTTGCTCTGCGATCAGAGGTGAGATATATGAAATTCAGAAAAGCCCTAAAAACATGGCTATTCAACATCTAATATGCCTGTCCAGTTATCTACTATTGAATCACTAGCGCCGGGAATCCCTTTGTTGGGTAGCTGTTGCACTATATAAGTTAAATAAATAAATAAAGTGTGGATTTCTGTAGCCACTCAAAGCATAGTTTTCCTACACTGCAACTTGTTACTATCCCTGGATGTTGTCTCTGAGAGTATCTTGGATCTGGCCTATTCATTGTGAACCCTTGTGTTTTGTTCAGGAATCTATCTTGACAATTATTCGTGTCTGTGGGCCAGATTAACCATTTTTTCCAATCAGGATTAGTTCTGTTGTGTTGTAAAATTTGTTTTACATCTACGCATATGGGCTATCCCAAACGGTCCTTATGTCAACCAAACTCCAAACCCAATTTTATAAAATATGCTTCTTTATGTATTATACTCCGGACAGAATCTCCAAATGGGGTAGTGGGAGAGGTACCTGCTGCTTCCGATGCAATTTACAAAATGCGGACTGTGTAAACATTTTTTCTTCTTGTCCCTGTCTAACACCTCTTAAGTAAAGAATTGAACGCTTCCTTTCACTGATTCTCAAAATAGTGATTACCCTACCTGACGAAACAGTTGTCTTGGGTGTAACAAATCTTACCAACCCAAAGGTCGATCATGAATTGATTTTTATTGCGATGGCTGTATTAAGAATTTGTATAGCTTCAGCCTGGCTAGACCCCATGGCCCCATCATATCAACAATGGTTTTCAAGACTGTTAGCAATTTTTAACTTAGAAATGGCAATATATAAAACTAAAGGCAGGAAGCGTCGGATAAAAGGACTAAAAATGTGGTCACCATTAATAGAATGGTCTCAATCTCAGTGATCTACAGTAATATGGTTGTAAGGTTTTAAACTGCCACCTGCATCTTTGTATTCTTATGTTCATCTATTTATGAATGACTCTCTACTAATTTATCAGTTTTCTTTCGATATTTTTCTTTTACGCTTTTTTCCTTACTTTTCCTTTTCTGACTTGCTCGACCGGGGGGAGGGGAGGGGGTTGTATTATCTGTTCTATTGTGTTTTTGTTGTAAAATCAAATAAAGATATATAAAAAAAATACATCTACCTCCTCATCTGCAGTGCTATTACTATCAGTTGTAGGTTTAGGTATGGACGGTTTGTTTAAATCTTTCATCTTAGCCAAGCCAAGCCAAGATGTTTGTTGAATTGTATCATTTAAAAACATTATTTGTTCTGGGATTATTCAGGCTCTGAATAAGACTTCTAAACCTTGTACCTGCCAGTCTTTTGTACCCCAGGCAGTTTTCGTCTCAATGTTGTCTTTCCAAAAGTAAAAACCTAATGTAGACAGCTGAGCATAAAAGTTCGCAGAATAAATTTGTTTAGTATTAGTCAACATGTTTTTCATTCCTGTCTTATTCACATTTTTTAAATAAAACATTTCTGGATTTGTGACATTAAAACCTGAGAAGTATGGAAACTTTTCAAAAAATACTTTAGAGCTGCCCTTTGGCGGCGTAGGAAAATGTTCCCATTGATTATCAGTAAAAACATTTCTAGGGTTTGCAGATTTGTGCAAATAATGGTGACCATAATGATTAAAACAATACATTTGTTCATAATCTGATGAACCTTCTAAGTATTCTTGTTTTGTGAATGTAGCTGACATTTCTAAATCTGTCACCATGTTATTAACAGTCTCAAAGTCCCAATCATCAGAAAATGTACTGGGTGAAACAAAGTCACTCAAAGAAACCTTAAACTGGTGTTGAATCTTCAACAGTTCCACCGGGCCATAAATGTCATAATCAGTTGTGTCCCATGCTATACCACCAGGTATATGAACGGCTGTGATGTTCACTGAGGACAGCTCTCTTCGCTCACGATGAGATGATTTGTGAGGTTTTAGGAGCAAGTTGATGTTCTTACTTGCTGTGTCCATTGTACTGTATTTTCCATCTATCATCTTTCCCAAACTTAAAACAAGAATGAGCCAAAGTAGGAGAAAAAGTACACCTAACACAATCCACAATTCAAACCATGGTGAAACCAGATATGTATTTTCAAGTTGATGAATGAGTTCTGGTATTTTTTCTTTGAAATTTGTATTTGCTGGCGTTGTTTCAGGTTCACTGGGATCCTCAGAAAATGTATCAAAGTTGATGAAATAGCCAGAGGCAGTTCTGTCAATTGTTGGAATTGCTTCCGGATTGTTCGAAATCGCTGGAGCTGCTTCTTCCTTTGTCATATTTGTATAGTCCGAGGCTATATCATTGTAGACAGGTGTTTCTTGACGAACTGTTATTTGGGTTTCAAGAGGCACAAGTTCCATGGCTTTGTTGCATAGTCCTTCTTTTCTCACTGCAGGTTTATCAAAGGTGATAAGTCTTTCAGTTTGAACCTCTTGGATTGTAGCAAGATTAGGCCCTCTGCTACATCTTGGGAGTACACTGGGTCTACTACTTATTATTGGCCACATGTTGTGGTTTGACCAGGTCGATGGACACAACTCTGTTCTCCCGTTTTCCAGAAAGGGGCGGTAGTAACACTGATCTTGTTCCGTGGATTGCCAAGATAGCTACTGCTTTTCTGTAAGAAGGCCCGAATTCCTTCTTCACCGCTATCTTTTCCCTGACAAGATCCCCAATCTTTGGAAGAGGAAACAAATGTGGGATCACACTGCTTCACCTCCCAGCGGGTTTAGCCCTAAGCATTATGGTGGATGCAGTTCATCAAGTGTGTGTACTTGCACAAAAGTTCTTTCGAGTGTTTCACCAGGTTGGTGCAGATCAATGCTGGCCATCTCTAGACACGTGTTTCTGGATTATTATCCGTCATCAGTAAAGATTAGGCATAAAATTATTTGGAGTTGCTGAGCAGGTTGCCAAAGTCTTCTCGGGTCAGAGTACCTCTCCAGTTGCCTCTCCACGAGCTCGTCAGCTCAAAGCGGCTCGAGGGAGCCTTTTAAACAAGAAACAAATGTGGGATCACACTGCTTCACCTCCCTATGCATTATGGTGGATGCAGTTCATCAAGCGTGTGTACTTGCACAAAAGTTCTTTCAAGTGTTTCTCCAGGTTGGTGCAGATCAATGCTGGCCATCTCTAGACACGTGTTTCTGGATTATTATCCGTGATCAGTAGAGATTAGGCATAAAATGATGTGGGGTGCTGAGCAGGCTACCAAAGTCTTCTCCGGTCACAGTACCTCTCCAGGCACGCAGGTGCCTCTCCACAAGCCCGTGAGTCATTGAGCTGACGAGCTCGTGGATGAAGCACCTGCGCGCCAGTGAGAGGTACCGGACCTGATATAATGTTTAGGAGCCTACTCAGCAAACCCCAAAATACAAGACTGTATTCTCTACTGATGACGGTTAATAAACCAGAAACATGTGTCTGGAGATCAGCACTATCTGTGCCAACCTTGGCGAAATACTCAAAAATATCGGAGCGAGCTACTAGAGAATGCATTTCCCAGAATGCCAGGGGCGAACCTTGCCTGAGAGGTCAGCGGTGTGCTCCCACATCCTGTTGTCTATTTAAAGTACTCCCGTGAGTCATTGAGCTGACGAGCTTGTGGATGAAGCACCTGCGCGCCAGTGAGAGGTACCAGACCTGATATAATGTTTGACAGCCTACTCGGCAAACCCCAAAATACAAGACTGTATTCTCTACTGATGACGATTAATAAACCAGAAACACGTGTCTAGAGATCAGCACTATCTGTGCCAACCTTGGCGAAATACTCAAAAATATCGGAGCGAGCTACAAGAGAATGCATTTCCTAGAATGCCAGGGGCGAACCTTGCCTGAGAGGTCAGCTGTTTGCTCCCACATCCTGTTGTCCCCCAATCTTTGGAATCCAGACAGGTCTTGCTGGGACAGGTGGGTTTTTTCAGTGGTCGTTGGCTTCTGTATTGTGTTGCTGAGACTTCTTGTTTCATTTAAGTCCTGCAAAACAACAAAACGGTCTTTGATATCAAAGGGTTTTTGTTCCACCACTGAAGATTTTCTTGGCAGATTGTTAAGACTACGGTGGACACTTATTAGATGTCTGACCCACCCGTCACCCGAACCTAATACCCTAGCTGTTATAGATTGCTTTATGTTACGTTTTTTTCTTTCCACTACCGCATTTCCCTCAGGATGGAATGGACTTGAGTACCGCAATGCAACGCCCAAGCTGGTCATTGCCTCCTTGTAAGCTCTAGAGCTAAAAGCAGGACCCTGGTCAGAATGTAGCGTGCCGATTGCGTATGTGCTGATAAAGACTCGCAAATATCTTATAACAGTTCGGGCGTCAGCCGAGCATTGGGGCCACATCCAAATGAATCTTGTGCAGGAATCCACTGCGACCATGATATATTTATAGTTGCCATCCCTTTGTAAGGGACCACAGAGGTCCAGGTAAACACACGCTAATGGTTTATCTGAAATCAGAAGGGGCGTCTGTGCAGGTCGTTTCACTGTTGAGACTTTCATTTTTTGGCAGATTTCACATTCTAGAACATAGTTTCTAGTTTGTTTCCTCATGCGCGGCCACCAATATCTTTGTTTTAATAACGATACTGTGGCCGAAACTCATGCGTGTGCAGATGCGAGCCCTTCATGTGCTGCTAAGATCAGTCCTTACCTATGTTCCATGTTTGGATTTGCCCTTTCCCCCACTCCAGGGATTTGAGCAAAAGGAACATTATTTGCATCAGTTATATATGAGTACTTTACTGGAAAGCCTTTCGGGAGTGTTTTACCACTGTCTTTTACTGAAGCGGTGACAGCCTGCATTATTTCGCTGTATATTTTTGTTTTTGAACGAGTGATTGTAGCTACGGAAGCCGTTTGCACTGCTGCCTTGGCTTCATCAGCCAATGAATTCCCTGTAACGTGAACGCCATCACGTTGATGACTCAGTGTATGTATCACGTGAGTCTTTTGTAGTTCTGTCTGTAATAGAACTACTCGTTCCCAAAGCATTTTATGCTTGATTGGGCCACCTTTTGCGTCTTCGAAATCATTTTGAACCCAGTTCTGCAGATATTCATTGTAAGACTGGACGCAGTAATATGAATCGCGCACTATGAGTGTGGGGAATTCGCGATCCTTATTTTCAAGCGCCATCTTGAAAGCCTGTAGTTCAGCTTGCTGAGCTGTACAGTCTCCGAGTGATTGAGTTTTAGTGACCATAGGTCTGAATTTACCTTCGCGCAAGCGACCTTTAACAATCACGCACTCATCACTATAAGCTTGTTTACCCCCAATTGCGGGCTGTGCTGATCAGTCTGTATAAATTATACATCCGTAATGTTCTAGAGGCAGAATCTCGGTTGGTAGAGGACATTCGTGTTCGTATTCTAGTAACTCTTGTGTTTTCAAGTAAGGGTCAAAAACGTATTCAACGTCTGTTGCAGCAAGAAAATTAACCCATTGTATCCATCTTGGATGTAAAGCTTTAGCATTTGGAATACTTTCTTTCGTTACTGCCTCTAGGGCAGGTACAGGTGTAACGATCATTATGCGTTTACCCTGTGCGAGGGCTCTCTCTTTTGCTACTGCAGTTTGAACTGCTTTTTCTGTTGAAGGGAATTTCATTTCAGCTTGTGTGTACAAGTGTTATTTGTATGCTATCGGTACCTTTTCACCTTCATCAAAGGTTTGGTATGTGAATCCGCATCTCCCTGGGATGATTCGGATCACAAGGTTGCGCACGTTCTCGCGTGTCTGTAACTGTGTTTTTGCTAACATGTCTGTTTGCACTGAACGCACATTTTCTGTATGTTTTTGAGTCCAATTAGTTGATTTGAAATCTGGTTTGATTAATTCATAGAGAGGTTTAACCCTTTCTGCGTAATTTAGAACATAAGTTCTTCCAAAATTCAGGAAACCTAGAATTGACTGTATGTTTTTCAGCGTCTTTGGAGGCTGGATCAGTGCACATTTCTCTAGAAAGTTTGCTGCCAGGCTTTTGCCTTCACTTGAAACTTTGTATCCTAAGAATAGGACGTTGAGGTGGGCAATTCGGGATTTCTTAAAATTGAATTTGTACCCTTCAGAAGCGAACCCAAGTACTATGGTGTTCACTCTTTTCAAGTGCCTGTCCAAATCATCGTCAGTAAGATAGATGTCATCGACAAATGATAATGCCTCATCATCATACGTTTGTAGTAACTCTGTTACTCTGGCTGAAAATAACCCAGGACTATTCTTGAATCCCTGGGGGAGACGGCAAAACTGTCCTTGTGTCCCCATAATTGAGAAAGCGGTCAAGTGCATGCTTTCTGGTGCAATGTTTTGACAGAAGAAACCATTTGAAATATCTAACGTGGTTTTATATTTTTTACTCACAATGTTATTCATCAGTGCTGCACTGTGTGCATTTTGTACTGCAAAAGTTTTGCAACAAGAGTTTAAATGTCTGTAGTCCAAAACTAGACAATATGAATTGTATGGTTTGGAGACAGGAAACAAAGGATTGTTCATAGATGAGGTGCATGTTTCAATCACCCCTTGGTATTCAAGTTGATTTAGCGTCTTGCTTAACTTGATACTGCCTCTGTGCAGTAGGTTGATTTTTTAACTGGATTGTATGGTGAGGAGAGTCCTCATCCCATCCTACATAATTTTAATGCTGGAGCCTGAGCTACTGCCCATTTTCTGGCATATGTGTATTTTTTATGAATTGGAATGTGATTTGAGAAGGCTGGCATAATTATATCTTCCAAAGGAAATGATGGACGGAGCGTTGACAATACAAGCACTCACCCCCAGTCAACTGATCTGGGTTTAATCCATCACCGTTCTTTAGCCCACTCTGCCACCCCAGTTCAGACATGGCCATATGCAAATCAGTCTGACCCTGTGCCTCATGGGAACAGTCCAGCCCGAACTGCAAGTCATGCCTTCCCTGGACCGGAAGCAAGCTTCCGAGGACCGGTTTCTGGCATTTCAGCTGTCTTCAGCCCGGCTTGCTTGAATCCAGTGGCAAAGTGAGCAAGGGACTCATGTCTGAGTATACCCTGCCAACTTATGGCGAACGAAGAAAAACCAAAGGAAATGATGGACGGAGCGTTGACAATACTAGCACTCACCCCCAGTCAACTGATCTGGGTTTAATCCATCACCGTTCTTTAGCCCACTCTGCCACCCCAGTTCAGACATGGCCATATGCAAATCAGTCTGACCCTGTGCCTCATGGGAACAGTCCAGCCCGAACTGCAAGCCATGCCTTCCCTGGACCGGAAACAAGCTTCCGAGGACCGGTTTATGACATTTCAGCCGTCTTCAGCCCGGCTTGCTTGAATCCAGAGGCAAAGTGAGCAAGGGACTCACGTCTGGGCATACCCTGTCATGGCGAACAAAGAAAAACCAAAGGAAATGATGGACGGAGCGTTGACAATACAAGCACTCACCCCCAGTCAACTGATCTGGGTTTAATCCATCACCGTTCTTTAGCCCACTCTGCCACCCCAGTTCAGACATGGCCATATGCAAATCAGTCTGACCCTGTGCCTCATGGGAACAGTCCAGCCCGAACTGCAAGCCATGCCTTCCCTGGACTGGAAACAAGCTTCCGAGGACCGGTTTCTGGCATTTCAGCCGTCTTCAGCCCGGCTTGCTTGAATCCAGTGGCAAAGTGAGCAAGGGACTCACGTCTGAGCATACCCTGCCAATTTATGGCGATCAAAGGAAATGATGGATGGAGCGTTGACAATACAAGCACTCACCCTCAGTCAACTGATCTGGGTTTAATCCATCACCGTTCTTTAGCCCACTCTGCCACTCCAGTTCAGACATGGCCATATGCAAATCAGTCTGACCCTGTGCCTCATGGGAACAGTCCAGCCCGAACTGCAAGCCATGCCTTCCCTGGACCGGAAGCAAGCTGCCGAGGACCGGTTTCTGGCATTTCAGCTGTCTTCAGCCCGGCTTGCTTGAATCCAGTGGCAAAGTGAGCAAGGGACTCATGTCTGAGCATACCCTGCCAACTTATGGCGAACAAAGAAAAACCAAAGGAAATGATGGACGGAGCGTTGACAATACTAGCACTCACCCCCAGTCAACTGATCTGGGTTTAATCCATCACCGTTCTTTAGCCCACTCTGCCACCCCAGTTCAGACATGGCCATATGCAAATCAGTCTGACCCTGTGCCTCATGGGAACAGTCAAGCCCGAACTTCAAGCCATGCCTTCCCTGGACCGGAAACAAGCTTCCGAGGACCGGTTTCTGGCATTTCAGCCGTCTTCAGCCCGGCTTGCTTGAATCCAGTGGCAAAGTGAGCAAGGGACTCACGTCTGAGCATACCCTGCCAACTTATGGCGAACAAAGAAAAACCAAAGGAAATGATGGACGGAGCGTTGACAATACAAGCACTCACCCCCAGTCAACTGATCTGGGTTTAATCCATCACCGTTCTTTAGCACACTCTGCCACCCCTGTTCAGACATGGCCATATGCAAATCAGTCTGACCCTGTGCCTCATGGGAACAGTCCAGCCCGAACTGCAAGCCATGCCTTCCCTGGACCATAAGTTGGCAGGGTATGCTCAGACGTGAGTCCCTTGCTCACTTTGCCACTGGATTCAAGCAAGCCGGGCTGAAGACGGCTGAAATGCAAAAAAAAGGTAGAAAAAAAGCCAGAGTCCAGACGGATCATCGACCATTGCGGTGGCTGATGCAGATGAGGGGCGAGAACCCCAAACTGCTGCGATGGTCGATTTCCCTCCAGGGGATGGATTTCACTGTAGAGCATCGCCCAGGTACCTACCATGCCAACGCTGACGGCCTCTCCAGGTTTTCTGTCTCAGCGAAGAGAACCCCCAGCTGGGGGGGACGCATATTAGACCCGGCCTCGTGGCGTGGTCCTCCCTGACCCTTAGCCACACCCTTCCGAGCTGTACCCCACCACGGACACCTGAGTCCCCCGGCCTAGCCAACCCTTCCCTCCTTGTTACCCACACCCGTCCCCGGACTGCCCGTCTGTGCCTCCATCTTCAATGCCCATAGGCCCTGTGTGCCCACTTCCCGGCATCTAAGATGGCCGCCCGATCCAGCACGGCCTAGGCCGAGAGGCGCCACCCTGGCTGGAGGACAGCGCGCTCCCCTTGAGTGAGAGAGGGAGGAGCATTTTCTCTCACACCTCCGACCTCCCCTCGAGAGATGGGTTTCGATCGCCCCTCCGGCCACCCTGAGGGCTGGCTCCACGCCTGCTGTGTGTCTGGGACTCCTCCCGAACCTGACATGAATGGATCAAAGGGCCGCGTGGCAGGAAACCCCAACAAGCGGCCCCCAGGTGCCAAGACCCCCGCATACCAGAACTCCGGAGATCAAAGAGGAGCAATCCTATAACTGGGGATGCTCCGGGACTATCGGGAGATTCGACTCTGGAACGACGAGAGCCCTGCTGACGTGTTTGCTGGTCGCGGCTCCCCTGCAACTTTGGAACTCCTGAGCCCTGCTGAGCGACTCGCGGCTCCCCTGAAGATCGTAAGCCCTCAGACATCTTGCTTGCGCACTGCTGAGTGACTCGCGGCTCCCTGACTATCCTGGTCCGGCTGGACCCCAAAGATCGCATCGTATCCCCCGGCTCGACGATTGAGAGCTGTGCGCCGGTGACGCACCGATATTGACATTGAACCATAAGACTGCCCCGCTACCCCTACCCTGAGCGAGACTCTATGGACCCTTGCCCTATTTGTAAATACCTGCCTTTGCCGATCATAAAGATCCTTTTGAATCACGAGATAAAGAAACGTTCTTAAGAAGCTACGATGTGGTGTCTCTTTGTCGTGTGGTGCTGGTATAGTGTGTACGATCCTAGATTCGAGACTCTCCTCCTGAGAAGTCTCCCGCCAGTGCTCGTCTTTGTACTTAGGAAGGTGGGCCCCAGGGTGGTCAGGTACACTTCCTGCTCGCCCCTGAGGTCGCCGTCCAACACGTTTACACGTCTATTTTGTGATAGTTTTGCAGAAGCACGCCCTCAAATTAAGCTGCCTTGGTGCAGTGCCTCAGGACAATGACATTTCACCCTTTCTTTACATTTAAATGTACTTTGAAATTGTAAATTCTTGCATGGTTAATTTACTCATTTAAGGGTTTGATGAATGAAAGTGCTACTTCAACGTAAGACCTTTGTTTCACATCTGTATTCATTACTTTTAGACAGACAGTGTTTCGGTGGCCTGTGACCACCACAGGAGGGTCTATTTCACCCCTCAACACCCTTTTGCAACAAACTACCCCTACACATGTGGTGTCACTCCTATACTGCACCATTCAAAGCAACCTTGACTACGGCCTTCCCCCAGCCAAGGGTCGCTGGGAGGAGGAATTGGGGTCACCCCTCACTGAAGAACAATGGTCCTTCTGCTGCCACCAAACTGGAACTATCTCCGCCAGAAGCAGATTGCGCATCATTCACTACAAATAAATTCACTGCCTTTATTACAAACCGGCACGCTTACACCGTCTGCACCTTCAATATAACTATCAATGTGATCATTGTGGCTGCGCGGGAGTGGACTTGAGACACCTTGCCTGGGATTGCCCGCCATACAAAGTTATTGGACGGAGGTCTTGCTGGCACTGGACCAAATGACTGGTCTACATATTCCTGCTAACCCCCTAACCACACTACTAGGGTACACTGACCCACTCACCGCTAAGATGTAGCGCTATCCTTCCCTGGCGCTCCTCCTGGCGAAACGACGGGTTGCCTGCAGGTGGGGAAGGGGGAGAACCCCCAAGTTCAAAGATTGGCTACACAATCTTATCTATTGTCCAGAGCAATTACACGTCTACTCCAAACTCCTACCACCGTCCTCCTGCCCACGCAATATATGGGCTCCCCTTCAGACCTACCTCCTGGAGGACACCACCCCCACAGACACGGCTACTGAGCCTTGTACCGGTGACGACAGGTAGAGATGTGAATCAATACATGTGGGAGCTCGCTTAGATCAGAGTATAGCTGCCAATTTTGCGCCAGTGCGCAGGATAACATCACATACTTGATTGTATGTTCAGCATGAATCAGCGTAAATGGGCACCTTCTCCTCTCAAACGTGCATAAAGTGGCAATGTTGTTTTTCTTCATGTTCTAAAGAAAATGTTTATGACCTTTTAACGCTCCTAATTGAACCCATCCCACCTAACGCGGCTGGCCCGAAGTGGTTGTAGGCGGCTTGCTGTGTAGACCCTCCCGGCCTATAATGCTTTGCAGAATATTACATCGCACTGCCGGCCCGCCAAGGGATGTAGGCATCATGCTGTGACCAACAACTTTCGACATCAATAAAGGTCTTTAAAAAGAAAACAACCAAGTAAAGGTGCTAGTAGCCATGGAAGGATACAAATGGCTACATGCCCATACTAAGGAGGGACTAATAACAGGGCTCGAAAAATCATAAAAAATGCACTAGACCTCCAGGTCTAGTAACTTACAAAATCTCCTCGACCTAAGTGAAATGCACTTGACCTCTGCCTGTGAAAGCAGAGCAAATGTGACAAGTTAACAAGATTTAAAAGCATTTTTATTGCTCATTTACTTGGTGAGCAATAAAGATGCCTTTAAATATTTTGTCACATTTCCTCTGCTTTCAGAGGCAGAGGTCAAATGTCAGTTTGTCTTCCTACTTGCCAGAAAGGGCGAGTAGGACCTAAAAATAGCTTGTCCTGAAATAATCTGACTCGCAAATGCGAGCGGTCGAGTGAATTTTTCGAGCCCTGAATAAGCCTCATAATGAATCAGGAGCCAGCATTTACGAAGGACAAAGACACAAGCCAATCAAAAATAAGGGAGGGGGAGTGAGCGAAGCTTCTCTCCGAACCTTACAGAACTACCACAGATCTCCGCACAGCAGCAACTGTACGCTGGCTCAGGCTCGACCTTTTAAAGGACTCTACTCGTTCCAAAGAAATACTTTTTCCTTCCCAGTCCCGCTATCATAACAAAGGTTTATCATTTGTTAACAAGCAGACCCAGTTCAGCCTTGAATATTGAACAAGAGCCAATCAAGCGCTGTAGGGCCAGCTGTGTCCTGGCCATCAAAATCGCATCATCTGCATAGAAGAGAGCAGGCCGCGATAAGCCACCTGCTGATGGAACATCTCTGCACTGCGCGGTCTAAACTTCATTACAGTTATTGGTGTACAATGAAAAAAGAAAGAGGGCACCCCCTTTTCAATTTTAAATATTTCCGAACATTCCCCCTGTTTACCAAACCTGACTACTGCCACAGCCTCTCTATATGTCTCCCTAATAAAAAGAATTATGGAGTTGTCCACGCCCATCGACCCCAAAACAACCCACAATTTTGAGTGGTTTACGTAGTCGAAGGCCACGGACAAGTCCACAATAGCCTGATAAAACTGGCCCTTTTTTGCACAAACATATTTTGCTGCAGTAAGGGTGAATTTTGTCCGTGGTCGATCGTACCCCTCCTCTTTCTAAACCCGTATTGTGTCTCAGCTAAAACATTATTAACAAATGCCCACTCCTTCAGTCTATTTAGGAGCAATCTCCCCATTAGTTTGGCAGCGATATCCAGCAGGGCGATTGGGCGGTAATTTGCGGGATTCAAGGGATCCCCCTTCTTATATATGGGGATAATCACAGATTGTTTCCAAGATACCAGGGGTCCCACTTTGGAAACTATTAAAAACTTGGGTCAAGAGTGGAGCCCATACATTTTTATGTACAAAGAAAATATCCAGAGGAACCCCATCTGACCCTGCTGCCTTTAGGGCAGGCGATTGAGAGAGTGCAAACTCAATTTCCTCTAATGAGAATTTCATCCCCAGATGGGCAGTCATCAAGTCCTAAGGTTTTTTGTAGCGCTATCCAACTCTACATTAAAAATGCTCTGGAAGTGAGACACCCAGTTCGATTGATCTATATGAATATCAAGAGAGGGGCCGCCCTGATCCTGCCAAAAAGGGGCATTTACCACCCTCCAAAATGCCTTGCTATCTTTACTCCTCGAAGCCTCACTCAAATGTACTCATGCTTCATCCCGTAAATCCTTTTTTCTCACTGCCCTACCTGTCTTATAGTCCGCTCATAGCTTCCTTATCAAATCTTTGTTTCTGGGACTTGTTTTAAGAGCAGTGTGAAGTTCTTTGGAGGCCTTTGATCAATTTGTCTCAATCCCCTTATCGTCAATGGAGTGTTTCTTGTAGTTGGATGTAAAAGATTCAAATTTCTAGATGTTTAAATTTTACTAAATGCTATTACTACTTGATGACTATCAGTGTTGGTGTCTAAGCAGGATTCACTGTCAGGTAACACCTCCTTTGCAACCTTTGGGAGGAAGGAAATAGGGTTAATTTTCTCTCAATTAAGAGTACATCCATTTTCCTACTCAGAATCGGTTGTGGGGTAAATATAGAGTTTGACTTAGCAGAAAGAGGCCAAACAAAACAAAAAAAGAAGGAAAGCATGATCACTGAACTCTGGCAACTCGGCTATGGAGGACTTAATACATCTCTTAAAATTAGTCTGAATAATTGTACAATCAGATGTCGAGGTAACTCCTGTAATTTGAAAGGTGGGGAGGGGTTGACCAGTCATGGGGTGATACAGGTTTATTATAACTAGGTCCCAAGTTAATGAAAAACTGTTTGAAATGTTTCCGTAGTTATGATGCATAAAATGACTAGCAATGAATCATTAGTGTCAGTTACCCCACAAATACATTGTTCCGAATTGGGGCTACAGTACACATGAAAATCCCGAGCTCAAATAAAGCAAATTGAACATGATTGGTATGTTAACAGAGTTTCCAATATTCCTGCCAACTCATCTGTCACCTGTGTAGAATTCTTAAAATTATTATTATAAAAATGAATGCGTAACAAATCAATTTTCCCAGAACCTTCAGCCACGATAACATGAAAATGGGGCGAGTTATTGATAAAGGTCACCTTACCTAGGGTGATCGCGTTTGCTGTAACTCTGAGTAAGCCCCCCTTAGATCGACCTGCTGCTGATGGAACTGCTGGTGTAACAAAGGAGCTGTAGCCGTTTATAGACAGACTGCTCTGTCCAATTTTCCTGAAAGCAGATAATATCAGAATTCGTAAACATTTTATACCAATTTTGATTATCCTTTTTGTTTTCATAGCCCGCTATATTCCTAGAGAGAAACTTTATATCATTTAGGGACTCCTGCGACCAAATTGCTGTTGGTACTGGTGAGAAGGATGATGGAGGGTCAATTGGTAAGGATGTAATACTGCTTAGTGGATCTAAAATGACCAACTGAACCCTCTCCACGGGTACCAAACCAGAAACCATTTAAAAATTGTTATAAAGAACAGACTGAGGAGGCAAATAACTAAGTGGAAAGATCAGTCAATCACATGCCTCCATATCTTCCAACAATGAGTACCTATTTGATAGAGCAAGGGCATCATAAGCCACCTGGGCAGGCTTATGACCAGTTCTCACTAAAGAAAGGACCTGAGTGAGTACGGTGGAACTATGTACCTGTGCGGACCTATAAAAAAAAAGCCCAACGAGACTGCATAAATCTGAGAATGGAGTGAAGGGGCAACAGGTAAACTCCCTAATAGGTCTCTCACTAGCCATTCATTATCAAAGGTTAAAATAACCAGTCATTATTGGTTGTTTTTACATCAGACCCAATTCACTGCGTTATTCTGGCCATTATCAAATGATTTTGGATGAGATGACCGTGATTAGAGTTTTGAGTCATCCAGTGTCTTGCCTTGGCCATCAGCTGAAGTGAAGATTTTCTAAGATTGGGACGTAATAAAGGCACGTTGACTAAAATTTAAACATAGTGACAAGCTGTAGGAGGGAAGTTCATGTATTGTTGATTTGGTTTGCTATGGGCCTGAGTAGACGGGAGATTTACCATAACCTGTGGTCTTGATAAGTCGTGTGATTGTCCCTTACGCATAGAATCTTATATGGTCACCTGCGGTGGGCAACACCTAGGGACCAAATCTACATGGTCTGGACCTATAGGATCCCTGCGGGGGCCAACTGATTGTAAACACAAGGATGACCAATAGAAGTAGAGGGTGATTTAGCTAACTCTCGACCAAGGATCATGTTTTCACAATTAAAATGCAAATTATGACTTTCACAATTATAGTTTTTTAAGAGTTTTACAGACACAGAGGGGATGACCTTAAGTGCGATCTATAGAATCTAAACGGGCATTGATTGGTTGCAAAAGTTGTTTAAAGTTATCAAGAAGATCACACCAATATGAGGGAAATGTAGTCTCTGAATGTTGCTGGCCATTCATACATGTGGAACTCGCTGGCATAGCGGCCTATCTGATCTTCTTGGCAGGTCACTTGGAGGGCAGTATCGGACTGCCGGCAATTCTGGAGGAGAAACCCCATATAGTTTCTTTACACCGCCTTTAGTTGGAGAAACAACTAGATTAGATGACTGCCCTGTCCCTGACCCCAACGAAATTCTCTTTTCTGTAAGTACGATTTATTTTTCTAATGCCGATGTTGCCTTGGCCAGAAAGGTATCTAAAGAGGTAACAGTTACCGCCTCTGTTGCTCTCAGCTTTTCTTGCCCAAGGTGGGCCTGTAACGGGGGAGTGTAGAAGTTAGAGGGGGGGGGCCCAGCCAGCCTCCTCCGGGCTCCGACGGACATGGATGGGTCCGCCCTTGGCCCGGGCGAGGCCCATGCAGAGGTACCACGCTGCTGCCTATAAGCATCTCCGGGTGCCGGAAGAGTGATGCTTTGTGCAGTGGAGCCTGGGGCTGTAGTTCATGCCCTGGCTCTGCTCAGATGCGGGCCCCACACCAGGGAATCTCTAATAGAATGCTCTACCTTGCACTCACTTCAATTGTCCAACTTAAGCATATTTGGAGACTTGAATCTTCATCTTGATTTAATCAACAATAAAGAAATCCAGGACTTTACTAATGACCTTGCCACTTTCCAATTAGCTCAGTTAGTAAAACATTCAGCTATGAGGCAAGCCATCTGCTGGACCCTTTTCTTTTCAACCTGGCCACCCTTCAAACTGCTCCCGCTGTTCCAGTGACCTGATCAAACCATTATATGGTGCCTATGACCATTGATACACCTAGCATTGAAAACAACATTACCGGTAACCCCACAATGAGAAAGCAGTAGCATAAACTGGACCCTTCTGCCTTTTCAAGGTGTATCGAAAGGAGTGTGCCTCTATTAGACTCCAATAGAGAACGGGCGGAGACTTCCACCAAAGCATGGAAATATTCTCTATTGTGAACAACCTGATTAAACCCACCTCCACTCCTGGATTAGCAGAAGCTTCTAACAGCTACTGCAGCAAGCTTGGTCAATGATCTTTATCTTTACTTTAACAGGGGTGAGAAAACAGTCAAACCTGTCTCTCATGATACAGTGACCTACCACTCGCAATGGGCTCCCTTGGACCAATTGGCTCTACTTGAAGCAGATTCTATTTCTACCTTAATGCGTCAAGTGAAATCTGGATCTCCGGATGACCCGTTTAAACCTGAATATATTTAAAAATTTCAAGAGAGTGTCACACCCATATTTCTAGAATTAGCCAAACTTGCTGAGCACTGAAGAAGTATCAATATCATGGGAACACGCGAAGGTTATCCGTCTTCTAAAAAAGCCTTCGCTAAATGCCACTCAGCCAGAAAACTATTAACCCATTTATCTTCCGTCGTTTCTGTCCAAGGATGAGGAGAAACATGTAAACAATCTCCTAACCAAAATATTAGAACAATATAAAATATTAGATTGTTCCCAAAATGGATTTAGAACATACAACACCGAATTTGCTCTTTTAACAGTTACTGAATCCCTTTTCAGTACTGCAGATGCCGGCAAATCCTAGGCTCTGATACTCCTAGATTTAAGTGTGACCTTCAACACTGTCTCACATGCAAATATATTAACTCGCCTCACTGACCTGGGGGTACAGGGCATAGGTCTGGCCTGGTGTACCTTCTTTTTAAAGGAGTGGTCTTTTAAAGTTATACCCCCCCTTTCGTCTCATCACAAAGTGGACTGGCTCCTGGCATCCCTCGGGGTTCGGAGCTCAGTCCTATCCTTTTTATTATTCACATCAGACCTCTGGCGGAGGTAGTGAAATATTTTGGAATATGGCCAAATGGATGCAGGACAACTGTTTAAACTGAACTAAAAAAATAGAGGTCCAAGGAGTACCCAGCCTAGCTGCCTGGATGCAATTTTACATGCCCTCCAGAACACTACGCTCCACCAATCTATACCTGTCCCACATCCCTCGTCACAGCAGAGCCAGAATGGGAGGTTTCTCCTTCCATGTCTTAGCTCCGACCCAATGGAATTCTATGCCTCCTAACCTTAGAAAGCTTTTCCGGAAACAGTGGAGGACACAGCTCTTCTCCATCCGGACTGACAATTTTGCCTCTCTGCCGCTGTGTTTCTTAGGATCCTTTTATGTCCCTTGATGATATTGTCTGACAGAGGCAAAGGAATGGGAATCAAAGCATACTTCGCCTGCACTAGTCTTGAGGTCCCTGTCAGTATTTGGAAAAAGGTGGAAACAACGGGCTGGAAGCACAATTCCCTATACTTCCATTAATTTAGAAGCCGATTCAAAGGAACCTAGCATTCATCAACCTACAAACACATGATAGCCCGGCACACTTTAAACACAATTTGTAGTAAATCACACAGTTAAAAAAAGTCTGGTTCCATAGGCGAGTCGATGTTCGTTTTCACTTTATTCTTTATTTTTCATTCTTTTAAAAGACTTTTGAACGCAACACTTTTGAAACCGCCAACGAGTTTCGTCCCATCCAGGGACTTCTTCAGGGCTTGAGAAAATAAGTATAATAACAAATGTTCGATTGAGTAATCTTTCGTATATTACAGCTGGTAATTTTTAGATTTTAGTTTTATGCACCTCCTCATATATTCAAAGTAGTTTTTCACAGGTGACAAGACTTTATTTACGGGTGATGTCCCGGATATAGTCGTACGAATTCCACAGGAGAGGTCCTCGATCACGTCCGCCTCACATGGTCGCCAAGGTGCCATGATATTGTCTGACACCTGGACCCTCACCTTCCCTTCAGGCCAGGCAGCCTTCAGGTGTTGTGCTTTCTAAGGCTCTGCTCCCCTCTTGTAAAGGGTCAAAGTGGTAACACCCTTGCAACAAGTGCCTTTATCAGCCGCAGTATTAAGATATAGTGCACACCAATTCCCAGCCCAGTAAAGGCCTGAAACAGACCCAAAATGGAGCATGTACCTACATGTTCGCCTCCTCTGTTTGTGCCTCATATGTATCTACCTGTGCACCTCCTCAGTTTTTTTAGGTCCTGGGCAAGCTTCTCTAAAGACTCTTTTGATCCTTTTACGGCTTACCATGGCATTTATCTAGCAGATCATTACCTGATGTCTGTTGTGTTCATCGAGTCACTCCGCTGCTTTAGCTGTCAATGAACCCTGCTGAGCGAGTACACAGGCATAAGGTAGTATGGAAGGTGATGAACAGGGAGTAAGGTTAAGCTGATTTCGAGAAATTCCCAATGTTGTAAAATGCTACACTCACCTGAAAGCAATGGACATCTTGTTCCACTCTGCCAATGCTTCATCCCCGACCTAGCACCAAACGAAAGACATTAAGTCAGATACCATGGTAAGGTAGAAAAGCAAAAAGCAGACATGTATTGGCAGCAGAGATATCGCAGGTATATTACTGGTTGTGATGGAATCTCTATAATAAATGCTGCAATCTTCCAACAAATGCTTGAACCATCCCTAGGAATGTGGCAAAGATAACTTAACAAACAGAAAAGTAAAGACAGGAGTTGGAACTTAAGCTTCTCCAGTGTAAACTGGAAAGTACTGTCAAGAGGAGTGTGAATGGAGCTACATTTGTTATATACTTCCTGAAGCGTTACCTTTATTATAAACTTCCTGGACCGTTACCATTATTATATACTTCCTAGAGCGTTACCTTTATTATATACTTCCTGGAGCATTACCTTTATTATATACTCCTTTATTATATACTTGCTGGAGCGTTACCTTTATTATATACTCCTTTATTATATACTTCCTGGAGTGTTACATTTATTATGTACTTCCTGGAGCGTTACCTTTAATATATACTTCCTGGAGTGTTACCTTTATTATATACTTCCCAGAGCGTTACCGTTATTATGTACTTCCTGGAGCGTTACCTTTATTATATACTTCCTAGAGCGTTACCTTTATTATATACTTCCTGAAGCATTATATTTATTATATACTTCATGAAGAGTTTTCTTTGTCATGTAGCCTTGCACGTGTTACTGCTGTTATACAATTCCTAAAACTGAAGTGACAGCAACACATCCTGATCCATCTCTTCTTACACAATCCCTTCTTGTTTAACCCCTTCGCCGCGGGGTTAATTCCCCCACGGCGCTGGGGGAGGTAGGGTGCATGACCACGGTGCTTGTGACGAGCTCGGCTTGTCACGCTGCACTGTGGTGCTGTGCTCATGACGAGCTAAGCTCGTCATGGCCACACCCGTTTCTGTGGAACGCTCAGCACAGCAGGGAAATTATCCCCGCGTGTGAGCGCCGCGCGGGTCATGACAAGCTCAGCTCGTCATGAGCACAGCGCAACCGCGCCTCATGACGAGCATGAGCACGGGAGGGGTTAAATGAAATCTTAGCCATGTGCGTCTTCGTAAAGCTGTACCTCTAGCAAGTGGGCACTCCATGTGTGCTCTTTCTGTACTGAGTTACTGTGTGAACACCGAAAAATCACCTCCTTTTCTGAATTAAGTAAAATGTGATATGTTCTATAGAACATTTAGGTAAATATCTGTGTATGGGGAAATATCTCTTGGTAACTTTCGTAAATGGTAATGACCAGATGTCTATTACAACTAGTTAAGTATTGTGTATTCACATGCTCTTACATTTCCATTTAGTGATTTTAAATCTCTTTAAATCCAATAGGAAACCAGCCTTGAATGCACAAATGATCGTGAATAATGACAGTAATCTGAAAAATGGTGCTTAGAAAAAAAGAGCTCCAATATTTAGGAAAAGATCTACATAAAGACGGAGGAACATGAACATAAACTGCTAGATCCTGGAAGAGGCAGTTCAGAGCAATTTGGTGGATGTAAGAGTCTGAGCTGTGCACCTCCACGCAACATGATAAGAAATGACCTCTAGAAAATTAAGGCAACAACACTGACAAACCACTTCCTGTATAAACAGGCCTCTACCACCAGCTTTGATCATGTGTTCGGTATGAGGTAGATACAGCATTTCTCTGCTTCCTGTAATGATGGCAGACCACCATTCAGCACGCTAGGTGTATTGTAAACTTTTTCTGGCCAAACCACAGGAACAAGAGAAAAGCACAAGGGAGTGGAGCCAGACAACTAAAGGGTAAAGGAAAGAGAGGGTCTCTGATCTACAACAGACTGTCCCAATTTGCTTCAACCAGAAGGAAGACTGATCTTCACTCATAAACATGCAAAACCATTCCGCAATCTAAAAACATAACCACCTACAAAGAAGCTTTACTTGCCACGATTATAATAAATGTAGTTGGTGAGTCTTGTATTTCATTGTGAAATCTGAAATCAACCATCCAAAATACCACAGACATACAGGGAATATGAGAATAACACAAGTGCTTTATCAACCATGTTAGCTCCTCAGGAAACGCAGTCATGGGATGGAGACAAATATAAACCCGACCCAGAGACACTAACCAAGAAAGAAAAATGAATGTGTGAAGAACTTTAGTCAGTTAGCAGTCCTAAAAGATCATCAGCGAACACACATGGGGGAAAAACCGTACCATTGCACTGAGTGTGTGAAGAGCTTCAGTCAGTTATCACAACTCCAAGTTCATCAGCGAACACACACAGGGGAAAAACCATACCATTGCACTGAATGTGGGAAGTCATTCAGTCAGTTATCAATTCTTCAAAGACATCAGCAAACACACACCGTAGAAAAACCGTACCATTGCACTGAATGTGTGAAGGGCTTCAGACATTTATCACAACTCCAAGTTCATCAGCGAACACACACTGGGGAAAAACCATACCATTGCACTGAATGTGTGAAGAGCTTCAGTCATTTATTACAACTCCAAGTTCATCAGCGAACACACACTGGGGAAAAACCATACCATTGCACTGAATGTGTGAAGGGCTTCAGTCATTTATCACAACTCCAAGTTCATCAGCGAACACACACTGGGGAAAAACCATACCATTGCACTGAATGTGTGAAGAGCTTCAGTCAGCTGTCACAACTCCAAGTTCATCAGCGAACACACACAGGAGAAAAACCATACCATTGCAATGAATGTGTGAAGAGCTATAGTCAGTTATCACACCTCCGAAGACATCAGCAAACACACACTGGGGAAAAACCGTACCATTGCACTGAATGTGTGAAGAACTTCAGTCATTTATCACAACTCCAAGTTCATCAGCGAACACACACAGGAGAAAAACCATACCATTGCAATGAATGTGTGAAGAGCTATAGTCAGTTATCACACCTCCGAAGACATCAGCGAATACACACTGGGGAAAAACCATACCATTGCAGTGAATGTGTGAAGAGCTTCAGTCGGTTATCACAACTCCAAAGACATCAGCGAATACACACTGGGGAAAAACCATACCATTGCAATGAATGTCTGAAGAGATTCAGTCAGTTATCAATTCTTCAAGTTCATCAGCGAACACACACAGGGGAAAAACCATACCACTGCACTGAATGTGTGAAGAGCTTCTGTCGGTTATCACACCTACAAAGACATCAGCGAACACATACTGGAGAAAAACCATACCATTGCAGTGAATGTGGAAGTAGTTTTAGTGATTCCTCAAATCTCAAGATTCATCAGCGAACACACACAGGGGAAAAGCCATTACAGTGCTGTGAATGTGTGAAGAGCTTCAGTGGGTCATCAGACCTACGAAAACATATTCGAACACACACTGGGGAAAAACCATACCATTGCAATGAATGTGTGAAGAGATTTAGTATGTTATCAAATCTTCGTAGACATCAACGAACACACACAGGAGAAAAAACATAGCATTGCAGTGAATGTGTGAAGAGCTTCTTTCGGTTATTGGCCTACAAAAACATAAATGAACACACACTGGGGAAAAGCCATTCCAATGCAGTGAAGGTGTAAAGAGCTGTAGTGGGTCATCAGACCTACAAAAATCAATCAGTCAATCAATCAATCAATCAATCATTTGTTAAGCGCCCTTCATACCCAAGAGGGTCTCAAGGCGCTGGGGGGGAGGTGGGGGCCGCTACTGATCGAACAGCCAGGTCTTTAGTATCCTCCTGAAGGTCAGCAGGTCTTGGATCTGTCGTAGGCTCAGTGGGAGGGTGTTCCATGTCTTGGCGCGAGGTGGAAGAAGGATCTCCTGCCGGTGGTTGTTCTTCGGATGTGCGGGACGGTGGCGAGTGAGAGGTCGGCGGAGCGTAGCTGGCAGTTGGGGGTGTAGAGAGCCGTCTGAGGTAGGCTGGGCCGGTCTTGTGGAGTGCCTTGTGTGCGTGGATGAGGAGCTTGAAGGATATCCTCTTGTTGACGGGAAGCCAGTGGGGGGGTGATGTGGCCGTGTCGTGGTACATCGAGGATCAGTCGTGCCGAGGTGTTTTGGATGCGTTGTAGTCAATTGATGAGCCTGGTCGGGGCTCCTGCGTAGAGGGCATTTCCGTAGTCGAGTCTGCTGCTGACGAGGGCCTGGGTGACTGTCTTTTTTGTATCTGTCAGGATCCATCTGTAGATCTTGCGGAGCATGCGGAGGGTGTTGAAGCAGAAGGAGGAGACGGCGTTGACTTGCTTGGTCATTGAGAGTGTTGAGTCGAGGATGTGCGTGGTCGGTGGGGGTCGGGGCTGCCCCCAGTGCCATTGGCCACCAGGAGTCATCCCAGGCTGACGGGTTGGAGCCGAGGATGAGGACCTCCGTCTTGTCCGAGTTCACCTTCAGACAACTGATCTTCATCTAGTCGGCGACGGCCTTCATTCCTTCATGGAGGTTGGCTTTGGCGGTGATGGGGTCCTTGGTGAAAGAGAGGATCAGTTGAGTGTCGTCGGAGATTATGTTGAGGTTGTGCTGTCGGGCGACGTGTGCGAGCGGGGCCATGTAAATGTTGAACAGTGTCGGGCTGAGGGAGGATCCTTGGGGTACGCTGCAGATGATCTCGGAGGCTTCAGAACGGAATGGGGGAGGCGGACGCTCTGGGTTCTGCCGGATAGGAAGGAGGTGGTCCATTCCAGAGCCTTGTCATGGATACCTGCGGCATGGAGGTGTGCGCGTAGTGTGCGGTGGCAGACGGTGTGGAAGGCGGCGGAGAGGTCTCCCCATTGCAGTTACCCCATTGTCTAGAGCAGGGTCCTGATGTCATCGGTGGCGGCCATGAGGGCGGTCTTGGCGCTGTGGTTGCTGTGGAACCCTGGCTGGGAAGGGTCCAGTATTCTGTTCTCTTCGAGGTATCGGGTTAGCTGTCTGTTAACGATTTTCTCGATGACCTTGGCCGGTAAGGCGAGTAGAGAGATGGGTCGGAAGTTCTTGAGGTCTCTTGGTTCTGCCTTAGGTTTTTTGAGTAGGGCGTTGATCTCGGCGAGTTTCCAGCTCTCTGGGAAGGTCGCAATCTCAAGGGAGAGATTGATGACATTGAGTAGGTGGGGTGCGATGGATCTGCTTGCTTTGTTGAAGATGTGGTGCTAGAATGGGTCTGACGGAGAGCCGGAGTGGATTGTGCTCATGGTCTTGATGGTGTCATCGACGCTCACGCTGGTCCAGGCTAGCAAGGGGACATGGTCGATGGTGTGCTGAGGGTCTGTTGTGTTGCTGTCTGTTGGGGCTGTCTCGGTGTTGAAGCTGTCGTGGATGTCTGCTATCTTGCGGTGGAAGAAGGTAGCGAGGGAGTCGCACAGGGCTTGTGACGGCGGGATGTTGTTGGTGTTGGAGCTGGCGTTTGAGAGTTCCTTCACGATGTTGAAGAGCTCCTTGCTGTCTTGTGCGTTGTTGTCAAGGTGGTCTTTGAAAGAGGTCTTCTTGGCAGCCCTGATGAGGTGGTGGTGGTTGCGGACGGCGTCCTTGTGTGCTGCGTGGCTGTCCGGAGTTTGTTCACTGTGCCATTTCTTCTCTAGTTTCTGGCAGGCTTGCTTAGAATCTAGGAGTTCTGGGGTGAACCAGCTGGCCCTCTTGCTGGTGTCTCTTTGGGGGGGCTTCTTCAGCGGGGGGAGTGTGTTGACACAGTCCTCAATCCAGCGTCTGAGGTTGTGGCCAGGGACGTCGGTGTTGGAGGGTTCGGTGGGTGGGCTGAGAGCGAGGTTTGCATGTCTTCGGTGATTTTGCTCCAGCAGCGGCGGGGGATGCAGCGTTGGCCGGTCCAGAGGAGTTCGGTGGTGTGGCTGACGGAGACGTGCGGGCTTGAGGAGAAGACGGGGTCGAGCGTGTGGCCGGCGGAGTGGGTGGGCGTTGTGACGAGTTGTCTCAGTCCGAGGTTGGCGAGGTTATCGATCAGGGTTGTGGAGTTGTTGTTGTTCTCAAGGTGAAAGTTCAGGTCTCTGAGGAGGATGTAGTCGGTGGAGGTCAGGGCGTGCGTGCTGATGAAGTCGGCAATGGAGTCGCTGAACTGGGGGCGGGGTCCTGGGGGTCGGTAGACGAGGGTGCGTTTGAGGGTGGAGTTGGGGTCTGTGTGGCTCTGGAAATGCATGTGTTCGGCGGTGCTGAGCGCGTCGTCTGTGCTAGTCGAGACCCTGATGCTGTTCTTGTGGACGATGGCGATTCCTCCTCCGACTCCGTTGGTGCGGTCTCTGCAGGTGATCTTGTAGCCGTCTGGGATGGCTATGGCGTTGTCGGGTGTGGAGGAGTTGTTCAACCAGGTCTCTGTCAGGAAGGCGACGTCTGGGGAGGTTGTGTTGAGCAGGTCCCAGAGCTCGACGGCGTGTTTAAGTGCAGAGCGGGTGTTCAGTAGTATGCATCGGATGTGGTCGAGGATTTTCTTGGTGGGTGGTACGTCGGCTCTGTGGCTGGTGTAGCTGCAGTTCCGGCAGGTGAAGGGACTGTGTGTGCGTTTTGGGGCGACCTTGAAGCAGTTGTGGGTCCGTCCAGGATTGAGAGCGTGCAGAGTGCTGGCGTCGTAGTGGCGGCGGTCGTCGTGGCGGGTGCGGGGGCCAGGGGTTCTGGCGCTGGGCGCGGTCCAGATGCGGGCGGGCGCAGACGGGCTTGCCGCGCGCCAGCGGCGCGACCGCGCAGAGGCCGCCATTTGTAGGGAGGTGGGAGTGAGGAGCAGCTGGGAGGCGGGGGCAGCAAATGGGCAGTCAGGGGGCGGAGCCGCAGGAGACGCAGCGGCGGGGCGGTGAGGGGCGACGAAGGAAACAGAAGGCAAAAGGGCACAACAATTGAGGGGGGAAACGAGTGGCACATAGGGCAGAAAGGTCACAGAAAGGGCAAAAAGGTCACAAGAATACAGGGGGAAATGAGTGGCACAGAAGGCAAAAAGGTCACAAGAAGGGCTAAAAGGTCACAGAAAACGGGGGAAATGAGTGGCACAGAGGGCAAAAGGTCACAAGAAAGGGCAGAAGGTCACAATGAACGGGGGAAATGAGTGGCACAAAAGGCAGAAAGGTCATAGAAATGCAGGGGCAGCTAAGCAACAGAAGGCAAAACCGGGCGGAGAGACATGTGGGCCGCGAGGGGAGCAGAAGGAAAAACCGTGCTGAGAGATACGGGGGCAGCGAGGGGGGCAGAAGGGAAACCGGGCAGAGAGACACAGGGGCATCGAGGGAGAGAACGGGCACCGGCGGTTCTGTGCGGAGGGGGAGCGATCTACCTGGAAGGGTCAAGGGTCGCTCTCCTCACCGCGCAGCGGCCGGCCTATATGGGGAGGTGGGAGGGAGGAGCAGCTGGGAGGCGGGAGGTGGGGGCAGCGTATGGGCAGTCAGGGGGCGGGGCTGCAGGGGACGCAGCGGCGAGGGGCGACAAAGGAAACAGTAGGCAAAAAGGCACAACAATTGAGGGGGAAATGAGTGACACAGAGGCAGAAAGGTCCCAGGAAAGGGCAGAAAAGGTCACAAAAAATGGGGGAAATGAGTGGCACCGAGGCAGAAAGGTCACAAGAAAGGGTAGAAAAAGGTCACTAAAAAAACAGGGGGAAACGAGTGGCACAGAGGCAGAAAAGTCCCAAGAAAGGGCAGAAAAGGTCACAAAAAACGGGGGGAAATGAGTGGCACAGAGGCTGAAAGGTCACAAGAAATGGCAGAAAAGGTCACAAAAAACAGGGGGAAACGAGTGGCACAGAGGCAGAAAGGTCACAGAAATGCAGGGGCAACTAAGCAACAGAAGGCAGAAACGGGCAGAGAGACACGGGGGCCGCAAGGGGGGCAGAAGGAAAAACCGGGCAGAGAGACACTGGGGCAGCGAGGGGAGCAGAAGGGAAACCGGGCAGAGACACACGAGGCAGCGAGGGAGAGAACGGGCACAGGCGGTGCTGTGCGGAGGGGGAGTGACCTACCTGGACATATTCAAACACACACTGGGTGTTAGAAATGGGATCCCTGGCTGGCCAGGGCTTGGGCCAAAGTCAGTCAGAGACCACCACTTCCACGTCAGGGCAAGGGAGTTACACGCCAAGATAACCCCTGCTCACCCCCTTGGTAACGTAGCACGAGCAGTAAGGCTAAACTTGGAGGCGATGTGAGTTAAGTGTTTGCGCACGCACCCCCAGCAACAACACCCAAGGCCCACCACAAAGGAAACTCCACACAAGGTTATGTATAAAAATAGCCTTTGTATTACACCAAAACACATTAGATAAAAACACACACTTTACAATGTGCCAACAGGCACGGGCAGAATTTACAGGGGATATGTACCAGACAGGGCCACATGGACCACTGTCAGGAATCAACACTTTTAGAACTTAGCACTTGGTATATCACTTAGAACATAGAATATAAAATCACTGTAGCACACAACCAGTAACTACTGGTAACAGTTAAGTACCTCCTACGCAACCCTAACCACCTTAGGAGAATATTGCTAACTGTGGGCTGGGGGCCTCGTGGCCCTAAACAAATACAATGTCACCCAAGAGCCTCTCAGGGCTCGTAACCGATGTGGGCTGTGAGCCTCTCTCAGGGCTCTAGAACAAAGAAATGGCACCTCGAGCCTCGCAGGCTCGTAACTACAACCGGGCGCGCTGAGACTCTCGGGGCTCTCAAGACAAATGTGGCGCCATGAACCTCTCGGGGCTCAAACACTACTGTGCCCCCGCGAGCCTCTCGGGGCTCGAGCACACTGAGGCTTTTGCTCTGGAGGGGAGGGGCGGGCACCGACAGTGTGTCCCAACGCCCCCTCCACCACACGGGAAACAGCTGCCCCACTCACCGGCTTCTCTTGGGCCTGGAGGCAGTCTCCGGTCTTAGGGCGGCTCTTCACTCTTGGTCGGCGGGGATCTCCTGACAACGGAGCCCCACCAGCACCCTCCGTCGCCTCTCTGCTCGCTGCCCGGCGGAATTTCCGGTCGGGCCGCGCTACGATTGGCCGGCCGGCCAACCACTTCCGGGTCGTCGTAGAAAGAGCGGCGGCCCGGCGGTGGACAAAGCAGCAAATGCCGGGTGGGCACCGGCGTCCCTTGTAAATTAATAGATCGAGGTGGGCACTCGTAATAAAATAAAGAACATAGACAAAGAGGGTCAATAAGCGCCGAAAATCGGCAATTCAATAATCGGGTCGAACGCCGGGTGGGCACCGGCTTTTACAAATTAAGTGCTCCCCAAGCGCTACAAGCAAAAATAAAGCGCTCTTAAGCGCTAGAAGCAGAACAAGGCGCTCCCAGGCGCCAGGGGAAAGGATAAAGCTCCAGCAAGGTTCTGGAGGCAGGCAGGGGGGCAAGGCAGGGCTCAGAGCCAGCTCACTGGGCCTCCATGCAGGAAGGCAATCCAAGTGGCGGTCCTCCTGCCCAGCAACAGCAGCAGCCCCCTCAGCTAGGATCCTGGAAGAGAACAAATTGTAAGGGGACACAGCCCCTTCTTATACATGAAATCCCTTTGTCTCAGGGTGCAGGGTGGGGGAGAAACCAGTCGCAGCTGGTTTTGGAGCACCCTTGAAGTGCTCAGCCCCTCACTCTATTCACTAAGGAGGCTAGGGTCATTAGATGCACCACAGGGGGCGGAGCCAGCATTGTGTGGGGAAAGCCCAGCCCTATTCAGGATCCAGGTGCACTCCTCCCCAGCCATCAGCATGCTAATCTCCACACTCACCACCGGGCAGACCCATCATGACTCATGGAGCCTGGCATCCCAGCCAGCTCCAGCCAATCACACGCCAGCATCTTTACAGCACACACACAGCCATGTCTAGAAGTGGCACTTCCACACTAGACACATACACGCCGCATACATCGTTTCGCAGCATTCAATCACACGAGTCCGCACATACCAGACTCGAGCCTGTACACCCCACACACCAGGAACTACCAGGGACACACACCTTCCCCATGCATTCCTATGGGAGGGCAGGCCAACCTTACTCCACGCACTGAGTGCGCACGCACTTTCCACTGGGACACCGTGAAAGTGCGCAGAACCCAAAAATCACCATCACCAGGTCACCATTAACAGCAAAACGTTTAGGGGTGAACCTGCCAGAAGGGCCAAGTCCAACACTGGGGAAAAACCATACAATTGCAATGAATGTGGAAGTAGTTTTAGTGTTTCCTCAAATTTCAGAAGTCATCAGCGAACACAGACAGGGGAAAAGCCATTACAGTGCCATGAATGTATGAAGAGCATTAGTCTGTTATAAATTCTGCAGAGACATCAGCGAACACACACAGGGGAAAAACCATCTGATTGCAATGAATGTGGAAATAGTTTTAGTCGTTCCTCAAAATTAAGGAATCATCAGCGAACACACATAGGGGAAAAAACATTCAAGTGCAGTGAGTGTGTTAAGTGCTTTAGTCAATTATCAGAAATACAAAGACAACAACGAACACACACAGGTGATAAAACTCTACCACTGCAGTGAATGTGAAAGTAGTTTTAGTCGTTATTCGGCATTAAGGAACCATCAGCATACACACACAGGTGATAAAACCCTACCACTGCAGTAAATGTGGAAGTAGTTTTAGTGCCCCTTTAACATTAAGAAATCTCCAGCGAACCCACCTAGGGGAAATGCCATTCAAGTGCACCACACAAACACAAACAGGAGAGAACCCATACCCTTGTAGTGGATTTGGAAGTGTTGTTGGAAGAATTCACAGCTAACTACAGAGATTAGTGGTAAAATCTATAAACACAGCACACATGAATAAGTTTAACAAGCGCAGACTGGAGAATATTTCTAGCTGATTTTGCTGTTTAGTCATTTTGTGCAAAAACTCGTTCAATGACAGCTGCTAGAGAACAACGTCCAAAGGCACAAGAAGTCAAAGTAGGAAATTGTGACCTGTAACTGAGAGTTAATGCTTGCAGTGCACAACATTTACCTCCGAAGCACTGACTTGGGAGACATGATGCTCATTTCACTCATCAAATGCATCTGTTAATGCACCCACCATAGTAGCACTTCCCCAGAGGAGTCCAATATCAAGCTGGAGCCTTGGGAAATTTGCTGGCTCACCACTGACTGTAACTGATTCACGGCCAGAGTAATTTTATATGAATATATTTTAGACCTTTCTTATTTACAGAGAATCAACCAACCAACTCCTAACTGGTGAAAGGACAGAATCTGTGCATGAAGGTGAAAGTATTGATCGGAGAGAACGCTGACGAAAAGTTTAGTTCTGAAAGCTTGACAGTTAAGTAAAGAATCTTGAGCAGTAAAGAATTCCAGCACTTACAGTCCAGAACTATCAACTCCCTACTTTACATTTGTTGAACCTTGTCACTGGGAAACAATCTGGACTTAGAAGTAAAGGAACACAAAAGATACTGATTTTTGATACAAATGATATTCAGGTTTGTTTTTACAAGTAAAAAGAAACTCTTGTTTTATAAACTGCCGGTGAATGAATGGGCATAAAAAAGTATGTGCTGCCTGGTGAGCAAGCAGTGAAACTTTGCGATGCAGTTGGGACGTCCTCCAACCACAAATAAGATGGATCGTAACATTCTGAATCATCTGTAAGGTGCTCTTGTGTTGCAGTAACGTCAAATAAACAGTGTTCTCATAGCCCAACCTTGCCTAGAGAAAGGAGTTCACCGATATAATATGCACATCAGAAGAGAGGATACATCTCCAGTAGCCAAAGATAGTAGAAACGAATGCTTTCTACCAAGTTCATTTTAACAAATTGTTGAGTCTAGGATGTTCTTCCTGCTGTCGACCATCATCATCATCACTACACCACCACACAGCCAGTCAGTAACAGGAACAAGACTGCTCTTCAGCACACCCATCCTTATACATTACACAGTACAGGGGTTTCCTCCAGGGCCAAACTCACTTTACTTTCACGTTAACAGCAACAAGTTCTAAACTGAACAAGTGGTTTGTACGCCCATTAGTGGCATAAGAAATTTGAAACCCGAAACTTTATTAATCTGTATTAATAATACATAACCAAACATCCAAACACCACCCATGTATAGACATCCAAGAACCTTTAAAAACCACACTACAGACGTATGTACCCGGATCAAACTCAATTTACTGTAACATTAACATGAACAAAATTATGATACAGCAAGAACAATCATGAGGATATGAAATTTACACAATGATGACTAGATTTTACATATTAATACGAAATGTATGTTTTTAGATATGTAATAAAACAACACATTTATTTGAATTCATGGTATTTGACTACTGATTGTATAGGAGATCTTAAATGTGATTTATTCCCTAAACTATAAAGATAATTTGTGATGTCAGCAAGAAGCCTAGTTTATTTGGCAATAGAGGGGTCAAATCTCAATAGCATGACTGCTTTCAGAAGGGAGTCTGGCACAGGTGCAATCATAGGGGACTATTCTCGCCAGAATGCCTTCTCTCAGAGTGCAAGTTGTTTTTTTGGTCTCGGCCTGATCCAGCGCATGCGGTGGTCTGGCTGAGACATTTAGTAGCTGCTTAGAAAAGTGCTACTTTCCTGGCAACCAGCTTACTATCACGCGCACAAGAGAGCGCGCGCATGCGCGTAATAGCAAGCTGGTGGCCGGCAAGGTAGCACTTGCGGTGACGCGCCGTGTCACCACTCGCGTTTTTTTTTCATTTCGTGGCCGCACGGCTTCACTTTTACTGCCTCGCGGCCAAATGTAGGTGCAATGCTGCAGTCCGCCTCCGCGAGAGTTCCCTAATCCAGCTCTTAGGGTTTGTCCGTATGGAACCAATTTCTGCTAGAGCACCGCTGCCCTGCCATGCCACATGGAAGCGTTTCTTGTAATTTAGCCATCGCGGTGTTAAACACATATTTCCACATTAGCAGCCTTCCTCACTAGGAAAGTGGGGACTGTTTTAAGAGCTTCGTCCTTGTGAAAACTTCAAACTTATTTCCCCAATAGCAGTGCAAGCCTTTCACCTCTACAACCACCTTACAGGACGTTTGATAATGACATCACTCCACACTGTAGCGCCTCACTCCTACTGAAATGCGTTTCTGCTCTAAGCACATTCCCGAGAGTACTATTTCCGCGGTTGACAGGGGGCGCCTTCTTGAATTAATTCCCGCTGCACAGACACATGCCTTTGTTAAGACCATGTTGCCACACAGTGGGTTCCGCTCCGAGTAACTGCTGCAGGTTCGCTTGTAAAAACATTTTTTTCTATTTTAAATAAATATGCGCGTCTGTGAATGTAATTGTGTGTCGGGGAGGGGCGGGGTGGTTATTAATCATAAAACATTGGCAAGAACATTGTAATTATTGTCAAATCATTCCGAACGGGTGCCACACATGAATGTCTTCTGACAGACGATGTTGTAAAGTATTTAAGGTACACACAGTGTAGTGTTGTGTTACTCGCGCAAAGGAAACACTTTAGATCGGGTCGGCACACCAGCATAGGAGATGGACCGCATCTGTGCAAACCAACACAGCCAAAGAAACCGAACAAAGAGGGCACAAACATGTGCTACAGATGTGGAAGCCACTCCCACGCAGCGTACGTCAAACGTTGCCCTGCATTCTGAGCAAAATGCATGCAGTGTGGAATCATAGGACACTTTAAAAAGGTGTGTCGTCGCAAGTTGAAGAGACCAACAGTGAAATACGTGACGCAAGACCTGGGAACGGAAGAAGGAGGAGTGCAAAAAGAAGACAATGTACTGTGCGTGGAAGAACAAGTGCTAGGTATTGACTGCTGACACTCCAGGAAACCACAATGTGACATGGTAATAGGTTGTGTACCGATCAGGATGGTAGCAGATTCGGGTTCCCCGTACACCATTGTACAATGGACAGTGTGGAGCGAAAGCTTCAAACCTAGCCTGGGATCGCACCTCGAACCTCCAGACATACTCCCTGTAACGTTGACAGGATAACCCATTCCAATGGTAGGGTATCGAGCCCTGAAGTTCGAGTTCAAAGATCGCAGTGCAGAGTGCAAACTATATGTATCAAAGAAGGGTCTGTCTGACCTCGGGTAGATGGATCAAGGCGACTTGGGCATACAATTGAACCCAGGAGGGGACACGCAAGTCCTGATGACCAGCACGGAGCATCAACCGAACTTCATAAAGATGAAAAGCGATTTCCCCACAGTGTTCGGAGGAAAAGTGGGTAAACTAGCGAAATTCACGCACAGAATAGATCTCAAGGAGAACGCCATGCCGTTTTCCCACAAAGTAAGGAATATACCCATAGCGGTCAGGAAGCAGTACAACAGGAGTTGCAGAGACTGGAAGACAACAGGATCATCAAACCAATAAACTGCTCAGAATGGCTGTCTCCGTTGGTGGTGGCGATGAAACCCATTGGCAAGGTCCGGCTATGCGTGGACTTACGCGAACTGAACAAGTGCATCATTGTGGAGAAATTTCCGTTACCACGGATAGAAGAAATGCTGGCAAAAACAAAAGGGATAAGATGGTTTTCCACCCTTGATCTCACTTCAGCCTATCACCAGATAGCCCTGCATCACACGAGCCGGAAACTGACATCCTTCATAACACCCTTCGGATGCTACCAGTTCCGCCGGATGCCCTTTGGCCTGGCGTCAGTAGCGGCAGTGTTCCAAAAACGTTTGCACAAACTGTTCGGAGACATAGAGGGAGTACAGTACTTCCAAGATGATATCTTGGTGATGGGCAAGGATCAAACCGACCATGACAAAAAGTTGGCAAAGGTGTTGCAAGTCCCAGAAGGAAATGGCCTGACAGCCGATTGGAAAAGTGCTGTTTCGATAAGACGTCAGTCACCTACCTAGGTCATGAGATCAGTGAACAGGGCATTACACTCAAGCAAACTAATGTCAAAGCGATATGTGACGCACCAGCACCAAAGAACAAAGAGGAAGTGAGGTCATTCTTAGGGATGGCCGAGTATACAGTAAGTTCGTGCAAACAACACTACAGTCGTGTGCAGCTGCACCGCAGACAACCAGCGGGTGACATCTGGCACCATCAGAGAGGTGTGTGTGTGGTGTGTGCTCACACACACAAGCACGCATCTAGAAAGCCCCTCTTGTCCGTCCACATGCATCTGCCTTTCCCTGGGTTGCACAGAAGTCTTTGCACACAGTCCCTGCATTACTAAGTTGTTGGCACGCGCTCGCACACACATACATCACACAGACCCACCACACACCTGGTGCACCAGGGCTGTTCACGAGCATCCACCCAAGCATATGGCGTTCTGTCTGTTTCAGATAATAGCATCCTTTAGCATGCATCCAACACTCACGTTTCACGAGTGTGTGCACTTACAGCATGCCGCCTTCGGACTGTTAACAAGTGTGTGCCTGCTCAGGCGGCGTGCATAACCTGCCATAATTGTGCCGAGCATTCTTTCAAGTCGCCACCCGGAATACTAGTACAAACTGGGAGGAAGGGAGTAATTACGCGGAAGTGTGTGAATAATAGCCAGTATACAGTAAACGGTTCATCCGTTGCTGCCGCAGGGCGGTAGAAGAAGCAAGCCGTTCATTGGCTGACACCAAATAGGCTCTAGCCTTGCATTCAGAGTGGGCACACACTCGCCACCCCTGGTTTCACAAGAGCGTGCACCAGAAACCACACTTCTTGGGTTTTTCGTAAGTGAGTTCTGTAGCGTCGCGCTCTAGTCTTTGCGGTAGTACGCGATGACGTAGAGCGCGGCCGACTTTTTGGGAGCGCATTCCAGCACCCAGGCCTGAGCGATCCGGACAGGTTCCCGGCGCTCACTTATGATAATTAATAAATACTTCAAACCTTTCCCCAGTCGTGTGCGCTTCATTCACGTGGCTCCCCTCATCATTACAAGTTCCATAGACTGTTCGGGAGAATGAACACATCCTGGTGGCGTTCAGAGATATTTAATGAATGCATATACATGCGTCTTGCGTGAGTGTAAGAACACACGCAAAGCATCCTTAAGGGGGTTCAATGATGTGTGCTGACACAGGAGGAGTCTAGGGGTACAGCCCACACCCCTCATTAGTTCTAGACTGATTGTGCATACTCCTGCGTTCTGGGGTTGTCTATGAGGTTGTCCTCACTCGCTTTGCATCCAGGAATGACTCTTTATGAGTGTACGCTCACGCGCTCATCATAATTGCTTTGTTCACAAGAGGGTGAACCCCACCCAGCATCAGTCACTTGCACCGAACACTTTGCCTCCCCTCTGCCCCGAGCGTGCGGTTGTATGAGTGCTATCTTTGGTTCTCGTGAGTGAATGCTCATCGAGTGAGTATCCTGGTGCAATGTATGAGTCGGTGAGTTCACAACTATCACGGAGAGTGTGTGCTAACCCAATCAGCAGCCCAATGCCCTTCATGTGTGCGTTCTCACACGCCCTGAGTCGGGGAAGTCTCACCTGAACTTCTCTTTGGCTGTCACATGTGTGTGCTCTTACACAAAACATCCCCCACTCCTCTGTGGGTGAGTACTGCATACATACATCCTCAGAGTCATTGCTGTGTGCAGAAACACTTATACATTTACTGTTGTTATTTCATTTCGCGGCCGCGTGGCCATTCCTTGTTTTCTCTATTCAATTAATCAATCAATCAGAGTACTTGTAAAGCGCGCTACTTACCAGTGAGGGTCTCAAGGCGCTATGGGGAGTGGGGGGTGCTGCTACTGCTCGAAGAGCCAGGTCTTGAGGAGTCTTCTGAAGGCGAGTAGGTCTTGGGTCTGCCGTATGTGGGTAAAGAGGGTGTTCCAGGTCTTGGCGGTGAGGTCGGAGAAGGATCTGCCACCGGAGGTCGTTTGTTGGATGCGGGGGACAGCGGCGAGGGCGAGGCTGGCGGAGCGGAGCTGGCGGGTGGGGGTGTAGAAGCTGACTCTGCTGTTCAGGTAGGCTGGCGTTGTGGAGTGCTTTGTGTGCGTGGGTGAGGAGCTTGAAGGTGATCCTCTTGTCGACGGGGAGCCAGTGTAGGTCTCTCAGGTGGGGGGTGGTATGGCTGCGGTGGGGGACGTTGACGATCAGTCGGGCGGAGGCGTTTTGGATGCGTTTTAGTCGTCGTAGGTGTTTGGCTGGGATTCCTGCATAGAGTGCGCTGCCGTAGTCCAGTCTTGTGCTGACGAGGGCCTGTGTCACCGTTCTTCTTGTTTCGGTTGGGATCCACTTGTAGATCCTGCGGAGCATGCCGAGGGTGTTGTAGCAGGAGAAGGAGACGACATTGACCTACTTAGATATGGAGGAGTCGAGGATGAATCCTAGGTTGCATGCATGGTCAGTGGGTGTTGGTGCTGTTCCTAGTGTGGTCGGCCACCAGGAGTCATCCCAGGCTGAGGGGGTGGGTCCGAGAATGAGGACCTCCGTCTTGTCCGAGTTCAGCCTCAGACGGCTGCTCCTCATCCAGTCGGCGACGGCCTTCATTACTTTGTGGAGGTTGGTTTTGGTGGTGTGTGGGTCCTTGGTGAGAGAGAAGATGAGCTGGGTGTCGTGGGTGTAGGAGATGATGTTGAGGTTGTGATGGCGGGCCACTTGTGTGAGGGGGGCCATGTAGACGTTTAACAGCGTCGGGCTGAGAGATGAGCCCTGGGGGACGCCGCAGATGATGTCGGTGGCTTCGGATCGGAAGGGTGGGAGGCGGACGCTCTGGGTTCTGCCGGAGAGGAAGGATGTGGTCCAGTCAAGGTCCTTCTCTTGGATTCCGGCTTCTAGGAGGCGTGTCTTTAGAGTGCGATGGCAGACTGCGTCGAAGGTGGCTGACCGGTACAGGAGGATGAGGACTGATGTTTCGCCGCTGTCTAGTTGGCTCCTGATGTCGTCTGTGGCGGCGATGAGGGCTGCCTCGGTGCTGTGGTTTCGTCTGAATCCGGACTGGGACAGGTCCAAGATGTTGTTGTCTTCCAGGTGGCAGGCCAATTGCATGTTGACGATTTTCTCGATGACCTTTACCGGGAGCAGGGAGACGGGCCGGAAGTTCTTGAGGTCCTTGGGGTCCGCCTTGGGCTTCTTGAGGAGGGCGTTGATTTCGGCGTGCTTCCAGCTTTCCGGGAATGTCGCTGTTTCAAAGATGTTGATGACCTTCCGTAGTTGGGGTGCGATGGCTGCGTCTGCTTTGTTTAATACGTGGTGTGGGCACGGGTCTGACGGAGATCCTGAGTGGATGGAGTTCATGACCTTGCGTGTCTCGTCGTCGTTGGCGTTGGACCAGGAGGTCAGGTTGTTTATTTATTTTATTTATTTAGGAGATTTATAAAGCGCAACTATCACCTTACAGGCATCCTGGCTCTAAAAGTTCCACAGAAGTGGCGAACAGAGGAAGTGGCAGAAGATCCCAACCGGTTAAACCTTAGGAAACAGCCAGGTTTTAACATGTTTCCTAAAGAGGAGAAGTTCCTCCGTTTGACGAATCTCCAAGGGAAGACTGTTCCAGAGTTTGGCAGCAGCAACTCCAAAAGATCTACCCCCAGCCCTGGCTTTCTTAAATCTAGGTACTCTCCCCAAACATGCAGTTGCTGAGCGAAGTGCTCTAGTTGGGGTGTACCAGACAAGTTTAGCTTGCAGTGAGCTAGGCCCGAGCCCATGAAGGGCTTTAAAAACCAGGCAAAGGGATTTGAAAAATATTCTCTGCCTAAGCGGGAGCCAGTGGAGTTCAGCCAACGCCGCTAAGGCAGAGGATCTTCTAGGCCAACCAAGAGCCAGCTTGGCGGCAGCGGACTGGATTCTTTGAAGTCTGTCTAACAGCAGACTCGTTGACTCAAGCTGGAAGGCGTTGCAATAATCGAGTCTGCTCAAGATGGTGCACCTTACTACCAAAGCCCGGGCCTGCGAGGGAAGTAACGGTAGGATCTTTCGAAGGGACCTAATGAGGGCAAAACAACAGGACACCGTTTTCGCTATCTGAGCTTCCATGCTCAACTTACTGTCCAGCATAACACCCAAATTGCGAACAGTTGCAACCGGTTGAGCTTTTATGGATGTTTCTGGAGGCCAGAAGTTATCCGGAAAAGGGCTAGGAATCCGATTTCCAGCACAGAACAGCACCTCAGTCTTGCTAGCGTTGAACTGCAATGAGTTATTATGTAGCCAGCCAGCTGTGTCTCGCAAACAATCATGAAATGTCTCCAGCGGGATCGACTCCTCACCCTCCCAAGACAGGATAATTTGGTTATCATCTGCGTAATTGATAGCATTGATCCGATAAGACTTTATCAATGCAATCAGGGGTTTCAGATAAAGGTTAAACAGGATCGGACTAACTGCCGAACCCTGAGGCACCCCATGTGACACCGGAGAGAATGCAGATTGAAAAGGGGGAAGAGACACCGCCTGCTTTCTGTTTAGCAAGAAGGAGCGGAACCATCACAGGGCACCACCACCCACGCCGGCCTCACTCAGTCTTCTCAGGAGGATCGCATGATTTACCATATCAAATGCGGCAGACAGGTCAAGCAGAATCAGAGCTGCTGCCTGACCTCTGTCTGCACGCATTCGAAGATCATCCATGGCAGTGAGCAGAGCCATTTCGGTCCCATGGGCTGGGCGAAAGCCAAATTGTATTTCATCCAGAAATTGGTGCTGCTCCAGATGTTTAGAAAGGAGTGAGCTCACCCAACGTTTAACGATTTTTGCAGGGAACGGTAGCAAGGAGATTGATCTATAATTCTTTAGACATTCTGGGTCCAGGGAAGGTTTCTTCAAAAGCGGGGATACCAAAGCCTGTTTCCAGGATGCAGGAACAATACCACTAGCCAGCGATTGATTACAAATCCTACAGAGGGTGGGAAATAATTCATCTCCATAGTCTTTCGAAATTTTATGAGGAATAGGGTCCAGAGGTGATCCCGATGAAATACCCCGAGCCAGCCTGTCGAGGTCCTCCTCCGTAATGGCGGAAAACTCAGAGAGTAGATCAGAAGGCTGCCAACCAGGGCACTCATCCCCGTCCTCTGCGCCCCCATCCCCTAGACCAGTGGAGCTGGTCGGGTCGGAAGCGGTACTAAGATCATGAATGATGGCATCAATTTTTTCGCTGAAAAACAAAGCCAGGTTATCACAGAGAGCCTGCGTAGGGGGAGTCGCCTTTTTAGAACATTCAGGGCTAGTTAGACTGTTCAGAATCTGAAAGATGCTCTTAGAGCTGTTTGCAGCACTACAAATCGTGGAGCAGAAGTAGTCGGCTTTGGATTTATGAATCGGGGCTTTATATTCGGCAAGTTTAGCTTTCCAGAGCAATCTGCTAGAGTCTGTATAACCTTGCCTCCATTTCCTTTCGGCCTGTTTACAGGCTAGTTTTAAAGCCCTTAAAGAATCATTAAACCTCCGAACCGAGGCTCTGCCCTTGTACCTGCGTTTTTTTAGCGGGGCAAGAGAGTCTACCCTCGTGGTAATCCTAAAACACAATGAAGCGTAGTTCTCATCAACCTGATAATCTGGGGAAAAACTGTCTCCAACCTTAAATACTACATCAGTAGTTCTCAGCCGCCCAAGGGCTTTCCAGTCCCTGCACATACATTCAGTGGTAGCACCTTGTACCTGAGTTTGGGCCCCACTGCTATTAACATAAAACTTGAGAAGAAAATGATCAGTCCAATCCATGGGCAGAATTTCACTCAAATATGCTAGCTGGGGGACCGAGAAAATAAGATCAAGCCGATGTCCTGCCCTGTGAGTGGCTCCCATAACATATTGGTGGAGACCGATACTTTCACAAGAGTGGAGAAGGTTGAGCAGCCCCGCGTCCGAGGAGCCATTCAACCACAAGTTCAAATCTCCTAGGACTATCAGTTTATTGTGGGAGGCAGCCATATTGGTAATGGTGGTAAGCAGCAACTGTTGTTGCTGGATACTAAAGGTCCCGGGCGGACTATAAAAAATGACCCCTGTGAAAATAGCCCCAGAGTGACTATTAATAGATAGGCCGAGCAGCTCAGCACCAATAACCGGGTCCATGTCAATGGTCTCAATACTCCAGGAAGCCCTGTAAATGACCCCTACCCCACCACCACGTCCTTTAGGTCTAGGGAGGTGAAGAACTTTATAATCCTGCAGGCAGGCCCAACCCAGTTCGATCTCACAGTCAAGGTGAGTCCAGGTCTCGGTGATAAATAGGGCATCTAACTGATGCGATTCCACCAGTAATTGAATTTCCTCCGTATGTTTGGGCAGAGACCTCACATTAAGAAGCCCACAGGATAAAAGACCCCCAGTCACAAAGTCACTCAATGGGAGAGCAGATTCCGCGAATGAGAGATGTCCCTCGTGCGCATGCTCACCAAAGTTAAGCAAGGTCTCTCGGGAGTAGAGTAGAGGGGCCACACCCGAAAGGGGAGTACTCCCGCTGGTGAAAGGAGCAGCATACCTGGCACTGGGCGCGGCTTTGGCGCAGACGGGCTTGCCTTTGGCGCGCCCGCTGCGCGTTCGCCCCAGTGTCGTTATATGGAGCCTGCTCACCAACCACTAGAGCGTGAGTGAGGGCTACCCTCAAAATGGCGGGTCCGCTCGCACGGACGAACCTGGCCACAGTAAGTAGAACGCTGGAGCAGGGTCGCTCTGGTTCCGACGATGATTAAAAGCACAGTAAACACAGTAAAAAGTTGTTATTCACTTTTAAAATTACCTTAGACGAAAATATCGCCGCTAGTGAAAGGCAGGCAACCGTGCTGGCAGAGCCCTACCACACACACATCACCACCTCGGGAGCCAATACAATTGATTGCACGCTCGCCCCAGTGTCGTTATATGGAGCCTGCTCACCAACCACTAGAGCGCGAGTGAGGGCTACCCTCAAAATGGCGGGTCTGCTCGCACGGACAAACCTGGCCACAGTAAGTAGAACGCTGGAGCAGGGTCGCTCTGGTTCCGACGATGATTAAAAGCACAGTAAACACAGTAAAAAGTTGTTATTCACTTTTAAAATTACCTTAGAAGAAAATATCGCCGCTAGTGAAAGGCAGGCAACCGTGCTGGCAGAGCCCTACCACACACACGTCACCACCTCGGGAGCCAATACAATTGATTGCACGCTCGCCCCAGTGTCGTTATATGGAGCCTACATACCAACCACTAGAGCGCGAGTGAGGGCTACCCTCAAAATTACAGGTCCGCTCGCATGGACGAACCTGGCCACAGTAAGTAGAACGCTGGAGCAGGGTCGCTCTGGTTCCGACGATGATTAAAAGCACAGTAAACACAGTAAAAAGTTGTTATTCACTTTTAAAATTACCTTAGAAGAAAATATCGCCGCTAGTGAAAGGCAGGCAACCGTGCTGGCAGAGCCCTACCACACACACGTCACCACCTCGGGAGCCAATACAATAGGCACTGGTAGTGTTCACAGGGGAGGTGGAGTCTGGCGTAGTCGGGGTGGTCATGGTGTTGAAGCTGTCGTGGATGTCAGCGATCTTGCGGTGGAAGCAGATGGCTAGTGAGTCGCACAGTTCTTGTGAGGGCGGGATGTCGTTGGCGCTGGGGTTGGAGAGTTCCTTTACGATGCTGAAGAGCTCCTTGCTGTCGTGTGCGTTGTTATCCAAGCGGTCTTTGAAGGAGGATCTCTTTGCTAATCTGATGAGGTGGTGATGTCTGCGGGTGGCGTCCTTGTGGGCTATGTGGTTGTCCGGTGTGCGTTCGTGGAGCCATATCTTCTCCAGTTTCCGGCATGAGCTTTTTTTAACTTTTGTTTGTAAAAGCGCATGCGTCGCTTTCACGTTAATGGCAGCCAGGGACATGGCCGTCATTAAAGTGAAAGCATTGCACTGTGCACTTTTGCAAACAACCATTGGTCTCGCAATCCCCTCCCCCTCTTCAATAGCCGAAACTGAGTTCTCGCTGTTGTATAACTCCTATATATCCCTATATCGTGTTAAGTTAGCATAGGTACGTTTGAGATTTAAACGCCATTTTTCCTTTCTTGCAACTTCTGCACACGACCCTCATTTGTTGACTTAGCTTTCAACCTAGTAGTTTGCCGTGGTGAATGTGAGAATAATATGTTATTGCTCTGATATCTGCTTTGTTTAATAAAACATGTCTGCACGGAGAGTGCTGAAGTTTCAGGAGCAACACGATATGGAATTGTTATGAGGTCTGATCTCCACGCCTTCATAGTCATAACACAAGTGCAGCCTTTGCCAACTTGGGCTTGAGGCGGGATTGATATTGCTTTGCACAAGAATTGTTAACACACTTGATGCGGTGCACATGCAGAGAGAGCTGGTGTATGCTGATGTGATTCCTTCATGCTAGGACACTAAGGTATGGGCCCGCCCTAAAACAACCCAAAGAGACCTTCTTAGATAATAATATAATATATGTGTTAGGGAGGGTGAGATATAAGTGTTGTTAACTCTTATTCATTACAGCATGTTAACATGCTGTCACCATTCGCTTTTTATGTCTTAGTAACTATGCTGATAATTTTGCTACTGATAATAAGTATACTTGTATTATCAAAGATACTGCGCCTGAGAAGACGGCATTAGTAAATAAACATTTCAAATGCACATGTGTCTTCTTTACTCCATGTTCTGGTTTGTAATGATAATATAACGAAAGAGTGTTCATGAGTCCCACGTACCCTGAGGTACTGTAAGTTCATGTTCTGGTTTGTCTAAACATTGGGTGTTTGATATGTCCAATGAGACACTGTAGCTAGCTCGGTAAGGGGTGAGTTGGTTGCTAAGGTAAGTTTTGGGACATCCTAATTTGCCGAGGTTCCACTCCTCTGTGCACAGTTCTGTGTGAGTACAGAAACCCTGCAACATGGCGCCCAACGGTTTCGGTGGTCTTATATCATGACACTCGAGTAGTTTATCGTTCATGCCTTAACCCCTTCACGTCCGTTTCCGGAAAACGGGGTGTCGGTGAAACCTACCTATTTTTTGAAGTAGGTCTTTATTCAAGCTTGATTCTTTCTTAAACGGTTTCTTTGAATTACTACCCAGTTGTGCTACAAAGTATTCTTTGTGTTTTCTTATTTCCAATACTGTAATGGCGGCAGCGGTGGCTATTGCGCAGCATAGTCGCGTAGCGGTACGCAACCATCTTCAGACGTACCAAGTCCCAGTAGATGGGATGGCTGTGATTTTCGTGGTATGTGCAGATCCGGCGTTTCCTTACGAGTTGTTTTACTCTTGGGTTACGTTTCCGGCTGTGGACGCTAATTCTGGTTTGTTCCACTCCTACACCGCCTCGGATGTCCCGGCTGAATATACGCCATACAGGGCATTGGAAATACCTATTGATCATTGGCAGCATCGAGTTTGGTTTGATGGCGCCCTCCCCCACTCTATGTCCCCTGCGAGGTTAGGTCCACTCTCAATTCCAGGTACTAATTGGCCTGCGTTGGGTGGCTTTACCCCGCACCCGAATCACGGGGCTTGCACCCTGGCTGAAATTCGCAGGCTGCATGTAGTTTCAATTTCCGTGATTCGTGCTTTAGTGCAATACATCGGTCGACATCTTCCTGGTGGTCCCCAGGGGGGTGCGGCCGCTCCCATGGAACGAGGCGGTATGCGTCTCAATCCGGTGATGGTAAATTCGGTTTTTGGTGCGCGTCCTGTTGACAACGATGACTTCCCATTCTGGCTAGCAGAGAAGTTTGATCAACTGGAGGCGGTTTTTCCGAATTCTACTCCTGCTGATAAACATAGAATGTTAACGATTACTCTACCGAAGGATATTACTCCTGAACTTGCTGACTGTGACAGCTGGGGAAAAACATTTGCGGCAGTTTATACAAGGTGTTTCGGCACCCCGTCTATGACTGCCCTGCCTGAAATCGTTAGACGTGTTCAGAATGATCACGGTCCAGAGGCAGCGGTTGAATTGGGTATGCGCCTGTGTGGTTCTTTTGAGATTGTAAGTGATCTCATTCTCTCCAATGTTAAAGGAGATGCAGTTAACTTTCAGGTGTCGAATGCTTTGGCTGCTCTGCCCGATGCCGACAAACCCCGCCAGTTAGCAAAGATTGTGGTGGCCGCTTATAAAACAATTGGCCGCACAAGTAGAGGTCTAAAATATTTTCCAGTAAAGGAGAAAAAACAACCACAGGGACAATCTGCAGTGACAGATGCCCAGCCCAAGTCCAAGAAACAAAATTGGCCTAAAAAACAGACACAGGGGAAGCAGACAACGCAGACTCAGGGTAATTTTCCTGCAATACAAGCTCCTGCGCCACCCGAAAAAGTTTATGATTTGCGCGACCGCGCGATGATTAAATCGCCTGATCGTTTTCAGGGTTCTGATCAACGCTCTCCTCGTTCCTTTCAGGACACATCGGCTCCCAAGACCGGTGGAGGAGGAGGGGGTGGACGTGGACGTGGTGGCCAACAAGGACGTGGTCAGTCCCGCCAGACGGACGGCGCAGTGAAGCAGGAGGATTCTACGCCTAGGCGTCCGCAGTTTGCGAAAAAGAAAGTCGCAGCCTTAACAGCGCATCGATATGCCACAGATAGTGAGAACGCGGCTTCGGAATCTGACGTGGGCTCTGACCTTGCTGGACAGCGCGGCGGAGATAACCATAGTCAGAGAGGCGCTGCGTCCACTACTGAGGGTGACAGCGACTGATGTCTACGTTGTGATAGAAACAGCGGATACGAGACTTGCTCCCCCTGAAAGACTATATGAAATTGTCCTGTTAATTGAAGGTGACATACAGCGTACCGTTAAAGGTGTATTTTGGGAGAATCTGTCTTCTACATATGATATTTTACTTTCGGAGGCTGACTGGCCCCCACCTTTTGTGCTCGCGGCGCCGCGAGGGGAGGAGGTAATCCTACCCAGTTTCGCGAACACTGTCTCGAAAGAGCATGCGCAGCATTTTGCAGAAGAGTGGGCTCGGGCTCTCGCGCCGGCTCTGTACCGTAACCAATGTGGTTGGGATAAATTGTCGCCTTGCCACGAAATTCCGTTGCGGTCTCAGCCGCAGCCTCAACCTCAATATCCCATTCGGCGTGAAGCAAAATCTTCCGTCGCGGAAATCCTTGAACAATTGGAATATCAGGGAGTTATTGAAACGTGTGTGTCACCGATGAATAATCCCCTTTTTACTGTGAATAAACCTGACGGATCATATCGTTTGGTTTTGGATTACCGGCATTTGAACTCGCATTGCCGTAACTGTGCAGTACAGAATACCCACGGCTCTGCCCTAGTGGATAGTCTCGTGCGTAAGCGTTTCAAGACAACGCTTGACATATCCAATGGTTTTTATGCCCACAGATTGGACAGCTTTAGCTCCCAATGGACCAGTTTTACAAGCGCTGGAGTCCAAAAGCAATTCCGGCGTCTTCCAATGGGCTACAAGAATAGTCCTGGTGTATTTACCGCTCGAATTGTCTCTATTCTAGAGGCACTCGACCCTGATGCTTTTTCGTATGTGGATGACATATATCTCACAGACGACGATATTTGGGAGCATCTGTGTCGAGTAAATTCTCTTGTTTGCAACTTCGCAGACATGGGTTACAAATTCAACTTTGCAAAATCGCACATTGCTGAACACACAGTGTTGTTTTTGGGCTATGAGCTCAACAATGAAGGTAGAGGTTTGGCTCCTCACTTCTTGGAGAAGTGCGCACAATTGCGCGCACCAACAACTCTGAAAAAATTACAATCCTTACTGGGCTTTTTGAATTTCGGCAGAACTTACATTCCGGAATATGCCCAGCGTGTCAAGCCTCTGTATGCTTTGATACAACCAACTTTCTCAAAATCATGCTGGCTGCCTGAGCATTCAGCCATTTTGCAATCCTTGCAGGCTGATCTGCTCGCTTCTATATATTTGCTGACTCGTGATAACCACACCAACCTGGTCATAAGAATAATTCCTGGGACGGTGGGTTTCACTTACCTCACTTTTAATGAAGGTGACACAGTACCTATTGCTTACAAGTCACACTTGTACACCTCGGCTGAGATGCGGTTTCCCACCATAGAAAAGGTTTTAACTGCTGTACAGATGGCAATTCTAAAAGAACGTGCTCTGTCACAGGGGAAACGCATGCTAGTGGTAACACCCTGTCCTCATTTAGAGGCAGTCACGGAAGCCAGTGTACCAAATTCAAAAGCTTTGCACCCTCGGTGGATTCAGTGGGCTGCGTCATTGTCATCCTCGGATGTCATGTTTATTTTTGACGCTTCCTTGCGGTCGCAGGAGTACTTGCAGTATGAATTCGTTCATCCTGCTCCTCTGGCGATGCGACCTTTGGAGGACTTCCATTGCATCATTTACACTGATGGGTCGGCGCAGGTTGCGCATGGCTCTAAACATGCCTACGTTTCCGCATGCGCCATTGTGGTCGGTGCTATGTTGAATGATGAGTTCATTTCCAGGGAGGTACACACGTTGCCCCTGGGCGATTGCACCGCACAATTGGCAGAGCTTCGTGCTCTCTTACTTGCTTTGGAGTACGCAGATCCAAGTGTTACTACTCTAATTGTAAGTGATTCTTACTACTGTGTCCAGTCTTACAATGAAAACTTGTTCTTTTGGATTCAAAATGATTTTCATGATTCCAAGGGTAGCACAATAAAACATAAAATGATCTGGGTTCGAGTGGCAGAACTTAAGGCTATGTTGCCACTCGTTTATGTGATTCATACTCTCGGTCATCAGCGCGTGGGAGTTCACGCTGTTGGCAACTCGCTTGCTGATGAGGCAGCGAAATCAGCAGTATCTACATACTTAGTTGCAGCAGTTACTAGGTCGAAAACCAAGATTGATAGCGACATCTTGGCAGCGATTGCTGCCTCTGAGAAGGGAAGTAAACATCCTTCGGGATTCCCTTCGAAGTATAAATACCACTTAAGTCCCGAAAAGGTTCCTTTTGTGACAATTCCTGATGTTGGGGAACGGCTGATTCCCAACTCTGATCGCAGAACAGACTTGATTACAGCGGCTCATGAAGGTATGGCGTCTGCGCATGCGGGCGTCTCAGCCACTGTAACGCAACTACAACAACGTTTCTGGTGGCGGGGACTGTACAAACAGACGCGTGATTATGTCCTTCTTTGTGACATATGCCAGCAGATTAAACCTTCAACTGCTACGCGTCCGCCTCAGACTCAGTTGTACATTTCTAATAAACCACTAGGCTGTGTTTATTTAGATCACTGCGGTCCATTTTCATCTGATACTGCGTATAAATATATCTTAGTAGCAGTTGACTCATGCACACGCTTTGTGTGGTTATGGCCACATCGCAGCGCTGATTCCCGGACTGTCATCAGAGATTTGCGTATCTTTATAGGGATTTTTGCCTGTGGTACCTTCCATTCGGATCAGGGTCCGGCTTTCGCCTCTAAGGCGTATAAGGATGCCATGACTTCGATGGGGGTCCAAGTCAAGTTTTCGTCACCCTACAGACCCGAGGGTAATAGTGTAGTTGAACGAATGAACCGTGATTTAAAGCAATCTTTGACAGCCCGAGTTATAGGCACTGGCAGAAACTGGCTGGCCCACCTCTATGGCGTGCAGCGTGCTCTTAATAATCTCCCTAGAAGGTCTCTGGGTGGGCGGACCCCATACGAAATGCTCTTTGGCATCAAGATGTTCGTCCCTGACCTTGACGGTCTAGACTCGGTGGTTCGCGCCACTTCCTTTGACGCAGATGAACATTGCACTGTTTTACAGAATCTACAAAAGACGAGAGACACTCTTGCAAAGGAACATTTGCCCTCCACATCGGATGATGCGTTGCAGATCCCGGTAGTTGGCTGGCTACCCCAAGTTGGAGAACTGGTTCGAGAGAAGATCGACAACAAGAAAGAGTTTGGTCCCTCCTATCGAGCTCCAGTCCCAGTGCTTGGAGTGAAGGGCACAAGAACAGTCATTCTACCACCACTTCCAGGTCGTAAGGAAAACAGGTTTATTTCTATTGACAATGTCAAGATACACAGAGTGGCCGATTCTTCTTAGCATGACACCCGCTGTTTCCTGTCCTTCCATTGTGAGAAATTCAATTATGCCCACTGCTTCTAATAATGAACCTGAGGTGGCCATCGAATTACCTGCTGTTTCCAGTCCATTATTGAATAATTTACCAGGAACTAACCTTGATGAGACAGACTATACATACCCCACTGATTTGTCCATGCCTGACCTACAAGCTCGTTTAGCCACGGAATCCAGATTTTCATTTGACTCTGCTTCACTTGCCTCGAAAAAACCCTCTAAAATTGCAGTATATGCCAGCCTGTTTAAAAAACATTTTTTGATACCTCCTTGGTTATACATTTGGCTGGTCCTTTTTTCAGTTTACCTTTTTATGTCAATTGGTTTTGTGTTTTATTTTTTTCGGATTATGAATGGACACTATGTCGAGGAGAGAACTTGCATTACTCATTTGAATGGAACTTTGGCCCCACTTTCCTCTTCACATTCTACACACAGATTAAAAAGAGACTTGACTTTGGTTAACATCACAGCGTGGCCTGTTCTGGATGGAATCGCGTGGGATGCAGTTCGTTTTCAGATTCATGGTCCAACGGAAGTCGTTAATGTCCCTAATGTACTAAGAGTTAATATGGGGGATGTGGTGAAACAAAACATTCGTTCTGATGATTGGGATGTTAATGCTGTGGAAAGTTTGTTTTCTGATTTGAAATATTATGCTGCTTTTGATGCTGAGGATTTATATTTAGAATCTGCTAATTATGGTGAATTGTTCTGTTACCAACATTATGGCAATCACTTCTTACACAAGACATCTTCCAGAAGGGATGCGGTTAATTTTACTCAGTGGGAACATTGCCCAGCACCAACACAAGGGAGTTCAGAAACGTTTCTTAAAAAGTATACTTATTTCACTGACTTTAATCAGTCCAATCCGGAGTCCTTTTATTTTAAATTTCACAAACAGCCACTGTCCAAGGTTCGACTTACAAATACAAAATTGTTATATTCAAAGACCTTCCTGGATCAATTAGTTACTGGAGGGTATGAGTTATGGAAGGATACCATAGACCTTAAATCAGTTTGGGGCTCAAAGGCCTGGCAGGTACAAGGCACTGAGGCTTTGCACCGTGCATGTCTCATCCCAAATCATATGTGGTTTTTAAATGAAACCATTTCCCAGACCACGTGCTTTGGATTGGCTACATCTAAAAGGTTAAACACCCCGTCTTTCCCGGAGTTGGAGGAATATGAGAATTGGAGTAATTTTACTAAATTGTCCATTAGAGATGTACAGGCTCTGCTTCTGAATTCCTCCTTTGACATTTCCACTATGACTCCCAAGGGTTGGCTGCTTTGGCACCGTAGTGCTGATTCTTGCCAAAAAAGATTTTTAAATATAACTGACGGGTTTAAGACTGTTAGATCTGATCCCCGTTTTGATTTGAGTCATACTGTCACCTCTTACTCTGTTGGCAAGTTGTGTCAAGCTTGGCTGAAACATTCAACTTTACCTGCGGTTAAGTATCACCTTTCCAAACTGAATGCAGACGTGGATTTGAATGATTTCATTAAGGGCCCAGCTAGTGGCAGGTCGAAAAGGTGGTTATATGGTGTTTACAATGAAATTTGGAAACTCTCACAGATTGAGGCTGCTTCACGCCTTAGGGCTATTGATCAGGCAAATCTTGAGAAAGTGCTTGCAGTTGTTGACAATAGCATTAACGTGCTTTCCTCTAGAATTTACACATTAGATAATATTGTGTCGTCTGTTGTTGATATTGTACATGATGAAGTATCTGTATTATACCATGGTCAAAATCAATTACGCTCAATCATGCAGTTTGCATGGACACTTCAGACTCTGAAAATGGGTAAAGTTCCCTGGGGATACATGAACGTTTCTTCTTTATTTGCACCGTTTAATTTGACAGACAAACAACGCTTGCTTTCAATGCGTGATGCTTCCTTTTCTATGCTACATATTGAAAGGTTGGAATCTTTACCTTTTTCTGTGGCAGAATCCACCGCTGCTACGTGGCTTATCCACGGTTTAATAACACTGCCTTTTGCTTTATATAAGTTTTCAAATTGTATGAAATATGTGCCAATAGGTCGTTTTGAACCCTTAGGTAGCGGTTTTCTTCATGAGGTCTGGTCACTCCCATACACATACAGATGTTTCAAGGATGACCAAGAGGTTTATCTAACAGGGGATGAGTGTACTGAGACGCCAGATCATTCTTTAATGTGCAGACACATACAGTTACACGGTTCATGTAACAAGGACCGCCCGAATATGGCTTGCGTTTTACAGGGCACGCCAGTTCCTGCTATCATCCCCACGTTTAAATTGTTAGAGAATGGTAGTTATTTAATGCTCAATAATGAAAACTGTTGTGGTTTAATTAGAGGTATAGCTTTCATAGTAACAGTTAGTGAGCGAGTTATTTGCTGCAGAAATGTTCTTTATCCTCCCACACGTGAACATAGGGAGTCTTCCATTTGGCCACAGATACCGACCTTGGGAGCAGAATTCAGCGGCATGGCTAGAATAAGAGCTCTATTGTCCCAGAAAGAGGTGGCCTTGAGCTCGGCCCGTGAAACTTTCGTGCTTCACATTGCTAACACCCGCACGGAGGTTCAGGCTCTTTTAAACACTGATTTGCCCTTGCATTTCGGAGCCATGGTCCGTTCTATCTTTAACGCATCCTCCACAACGGGCCTAGCACATTTTTTTAAAGTTGTTAGCGGTGGTCTCGTGACTTCCTTTGAGAAGATTTTTGGAGTCATCCCTGCTTTCTTCCATTCTATTTTTTCATCCTTATTTGGAGGGTTCCCGTTTTTACTTGCTTTAGCGGCTGGCGCTTTGGTGGTTTTCTGCCTTTTTAAATATGGATGCCCTTCCTGTGCAAGTCCACGCACAGCTACTACTGACGCGGTTTCGCAACCGCATGCTTGATTATTATGGCACACTGCCGTTGGCGACTCTAAGCACGGCTTTTGGATTATCTTTTCGGTTCTCCTATTTCACCTGTGTCCAGCCTGTATTTCGCTGCCTGACCTGTGATTTCCTTTGGGCCATTGATTTGTGTCTCTGCGGACCAATATCTGCTGACGTCGATTTTGATCAACTGATGAGTCCTATCATTGCTCACGAGTTGGTTTGTTCTGACGAAGGGATTATGGCCTTGGCGGTGGCACATGGACTAATGGGTCCCTGGGATGTGTTGTCGGCAGCGCAAAGTTTCTTGGAACGAAGTTTTCTTGAAAACCCACCGAGCTGTCCTCTGATGGTTATAGAGGATCCGGTGCTGGAAGATCACGTATGTTCCTTTCACCTTTTAAATTGGATGGCTGAACTGTTTTCGGATGAGGACAGTGACTTCCTCCTGGAGGCTGTTGCAGCTTACTTTTCATATACAGTCTTATCATAGACACTGCCTCATATTGGCATGCTGATTGATAGCATTTCCTTGATTTTATTGACTTTTGGTCAAGACATTTTATTTTTGCTTGCCTATTGGCTTGAGCCACATTATATTTCTGGCTATTTTTTAGCATTAGTTTTTATTATTGAATTTTTTATTCATGCTCGTTTATAAATGGATTCTGCTCTCATGTGATGGCACTTCTGTTATCTTATTTAGTCCGGTCTCGGATCATGGGGGGGTGTTGTATAACTCCTATATATCCCTATATCGTGTTAAGTTAGCATAGGTACGTTTGAGATTTAAACGCCATTTTTCCTTTCTTGCAACTTCTGCACACGACCCTCATTTGTTGACTTAGCTTTCAACCTAGTAGTTTGCCGTGGTGAATGTGAGAATAATATGTTATTGCTCTGATATCTGCTTTGTTTAATAAAACATGTCTGCACGGAGAGTGCTGAAGTTTCAGGAGCAACACGATATGGAATTGTTATGAGGTCTGATCTCCACGCCTTCATAGTCATAACACAAGTGCAGCCTTTGCCAACTTGGGCTTGAGGCGGGATTGATATTGCTTTGCACAAGAATTGTTAACACACTTGATGCGGTGCACATGCAGAGAGAGCTGGTGTATGCTGATGTGATTCCTTCATGCTAGGACACTAAGGTATGGGCCCGCCCTAAAACAACCCAAAGAGACCTTCTTAGATAATAATATAATATATGTGTTAGGGAGGGTGAGATATAAGTGTTGTTAACTCTTATTCATTACAGCATGTTAACATGCTGTCACCATTCGCTTTTTATGTCTTAGTAACTATGCTGATAATTTTGCTACTGATAATAAGTATACTTGTATTATCAAAGATACTGCGCCTGAGAAGACGGCATTAGTAAATAAACATTTCAAATGCACATGTGTCTTCTTTACTCCATGTTCTGGTTTGTAATGATAATATAACGAAAGAGTGTTCATGAGTCCCACGTACCCTGAGGTACTGTAAGTTCATGTTCTGGTTTGTCTAAACATTGGGTGTTTGATATGTCCAATGAGACACTGTAGCTAGCTCGGTAAGGGGTGAGTTGGTTGCTAAGGTAAGTTTTGGGACATCCTAATTTGCCGAGGTTCCACTCCTCTGTGCACAGTTCTGTGTGAGTACAGAAACCCTGCAACACCTCCTACAGCACCGCCTTTATTCATGTGGTAAACACAGCGGCCATTATTCGTTCGTCTCAGAAGTTCAGTCTTTCCTGGCGGGCCTGGATTTCAGATCAATCAAGCCCAGCCAGCTGGGCTGCCTCTGAATAAGTGAACCACCATCCAGTTATTTGCCTTAGTGCCGCCTTCACTGATTTACATAAATAAAGCGCACAGCCTGACGTATCTCTGCAGTATGTGCATCTGGGCTGCACACTGCCTGTTGTTTTCAGGTACAGGTAACAGCCCAGGTAAAAGATTGCTCCATGCAGGCACTGCTGCAACAGGTAAAAGAGCTGTCACTAGTCTGCTGTAGAGAACACCAATCTGCACCACATTCTTAATGTGCTGGTGTGGTAACAAGCAATTAAAGATGTTTTACATAAAATATTAAGCTGGTTACAGTCTAGTTTAGTAAAATCTCAGCCCGCAAGTTTTGTTCATTAAAATAGATTCTGCCTATGTTCATTCAGTTAGAAACAACATTGGCACTTTAATTATTACAGGGATAACACCTCAGAGGTCAGCGACCTTCAGTGTGTCACATCCTGGACGCTCCATTTCATGTTAAAGCTACTACTGCAGAATCGTGCACTGCAGACATCTCTGTGGGCTGGAGTGGCAGACAGTGTCAGTGACATGGCATTGCAAACACCGCTCCCACTGAATGCAAAATATCACAGACTCGACAAAGAGCTCTTCGACAGCATAGATTAGCAGGCACAGAGGAGATGTGGATAAACTATCAGGGGTGCCTACTTTGAAACTGAGGAACCACGTTACACTCCTTGCATCAGCTCAACATTCTGTGATTCTGGGCAAATGACTCATCTCCCATATCCTTTAAAAACACAAAAAAAGAAAGAAACCTGGTTCAAGTGTAAAGCACTCCAATACCCTTGGGTCGAGTTTGCGCTGTAACAGAACTTCAAAAAACAACCTTCTCTACAGTAGAATACTGTAGCAGAGGCTGATATTATCGACACATCTATGAAACAAAGCAGCCCAGCACACACATACAGTAGAGACACGTCACGCAGAATACTATAGGCCACTGGAATTGTGCGGCTGTGACGATTTTTGCATGGTTGTAAATTTGCCACATAATCTACAACTTTTAACAAAAAAAATGTTCCGTCTATGTCAAACTGTTCAAAAGTTAGTAAAAACATAGCGATGTGTTTCAGCACAATAGAAGGCTCATTACAAAGGTTGACGGATTTCTATAGTTATTTGCTATATTTGGGTATTAAAGCGGTACCAATAAGGTACAACTGATGCACAGACCATGTTAAATTTAAAAATTGCTAAATAATTAAGTTAAATTATTGCAAAATGTGCTGCATAATCCCACATAATTTGCATTTTTAGCCATAATTTACTCACCCCTGCCGCATAATTCCTATGGCCCAGACTATAGCAGCGACCGATCATACAAAGGCAATGCTAGAAAAGACTATCAGATGAGGGACAAACCAGGTAGAGACAGTCCTTGGTCACAGCACCGTAGATAGCCAGGTTTGACATTTACCTGTCTTAAGATCTTCACGGAGTTTCAGTAATTTATATTGCACAATAGCTCACCAAGCTAACACTACAGCAAAACATTATTAATTACCTAGGCAAAAGCAATTGCATTTACCAATGCATGTCTTTTTAGCTACCTATCAAACACATAACAGTAACTAAAAAGAACAAGCATTGGCATAGCCAATAGGTCTCACTTTTGGGACCTTATAGGTATTTAGTTATGCAGCACAATATCCTTGGTGCTATAACATCAACTGTTGCGTGGCTAAAAACTTATAAGGTCCCACGGGTGAGACCTGTTGGCTATGCCAATGTTTGTTTTGCTTGAGATGGTACTACCTCTCCTTCTGTGTTAACGAAGAGAGAAGTGCTACCTGTTGTGGTACTGAAAATTCTGGACCTGTGTTATAAACATCGTCTTATCATGACGATTCTGATATCAGCAGACCGAGAATGGCTAGTATACTATGCACAAGCATTTTTGTCATATTCGAGTGACGATTTCACCCTGAAACCAGAGATTCCGTCCTGAACCCTCGGGTTCCATTTTGTGGAGGACAGCCATTTTGTGATTGCCCTCACATAGGCCGGTGACTAAAGCCAAAAACGAGTCTGAAGGACACGTACACCTTTGCTGACTCCTGCACGACCTGGGCAAGCTGACTCCACTGCCCAAGGCCGAACCTGTTCAGTCAGTTCCTCTCCCAGTGGCCGATCGAGATAGTATCAAGGTACAACATGCCATAAACCTTTCATCACACACAAACTACGCCTAATCTTACACACACCTGTCTCTGTTCCTTACTCTATGACCTGCTTTACGAGGAGGAGGTGCCCGAATTTATTAGGGGTCCGTCGATATCTGATGAAAATGTTGGGCCTTGCCGGGTGATTTATTTTGGGTTGGACAAACTGAAAATAAGCTTGTCATCATGATTCTGCTTTTTCTTTGTAGTGAAAATATGTGAATGGTCAACTGTAAAATAAGGAATGTTTGCCTGAAGCATAATATTTTGTATAAAAAGAGAGGGCTGGCTTTGTAAGATTGAGCAGTCTCCTGAGAATATACACCGTGTTGTACTTCTAGGATACCTGTTACTCGCTGCAGCCAATAAACTCGATCTTTGACTTCACCTAGAAGACTCTGTGTTTCTGTAGTCTGAAACAGGAAGGACTCAAAGTCTTAGGGTGTGTCCCTGGCACCACTGGGTTCTGAAAAACCCAGTACTTCAGTTGGCGCCCAACGTGGGGCGATATCAGCGGTACCGGTCCAAGCCAGAGGTTCGTGAGGAGCTTCGTGTGAAAATTCTGGAGGAAGGCCGCCACTTCATCGACCCCTGCATGTCGACATGGTCCGAAAGTCTTTGCTGCGAGGTTCCCCGCTTCCCGACGGCTACGAAGGACTGACTGACTACTGACTATCGCCCTGTTTTGGACCCTTGATGATTGGCAGAGCAAAACGATAGACGAGTCTTCTGGTGACGTCATCAATACCTCAGTTAAGTATAAGTGGAGCGTCTCCCAGTCCTTAGTTTGGTTCTTAGTTTGGGTATCCCCTTGGGATCTTTTGATTTGGAACTTGCAAGTACCAAAGCCGAGGGACTCGTGTATTCACGAGACTATCGTATTCGATAATCCTTTGAAGTTTGAAGCTAGACTAGTGAGCGAAGATGCCTGGTCTTAGCAGACTTGGAAACTTGTTTTGTCTTGGTTGCAATAGGGATTCCCGATTGGAGGACTCGCGTCCGGTTCCTCCGATTGGAACTCCAACCTATGAACTGTATGTGAAACATGGCGTAGGCCCAATCACATATAATGAAGTATGGATCCGATACACCAGAAAGGATGGTGTTCTAAAATGGCCCCAATATGGTAGCTTTGACACGGAGATTTTAGATAATCTAGAAGTTAGACTTTTTAAGAAGAAAGCCCGGCCGGCGATGTTTGACTCATTCCGCCTATGGCGAAAGGAAGCCAAACAGAAAGAAATTAAATTAGCAAAGAGAAATAAGAGAGAAAAGGGTATTTCGATAATGCAAGCTGCTACGCAGTTTAAAGATAATGAAGAAGAACAGGCAAGTGAGCAGTTGCACAGGCAACGTAAAATGGCGATCGATAAATGTTATCCAGTTTTGCCGCCTCTTCAGCAAGATGCAGCAAAAAAACTTGAAAAAGACCCCCTATTGTCTCACTTATTGAGTTCACCATCCCCTTATGCGCAGAGTGCTGCAGCACCTCCGCAACCTTTAGTCGTGCAACCCCCAATTGTTGTGCCTCAAGTTTTGCAGCGTGAATCTTTCTGGATTCACTATGCTGTGCATTATTCCGCGGTCTTGTGGTTGGGTCCGGATTCGTAGTCTTTTCTTTGTTTTTTTTTTTTTTTTTTTCGTAGCCCAGGTGGGCGTTGGCGTCACACCTCCTGGGTGTATTTCCGGTGACGTCGTCATGCCTCCTGCGGAAGCTCCCACTCTTGGGCGCCATCTTCAGATTCTTTTTTTCCGCGGTCGGGTCTGGATCGTTCCCGTTTGGGCTCCAGACAGTTTTGGAGAAAGAAGAGAAGAAAATACAGAAATCACAAAGGAAAGTCATCTGAAGACTCCAGGGGCCTTCATCGACGAGGAGTCAGCAAATGAAGAGGCGAATTCATCGAGATCCTCGACGACCGTCGACGAATACGCGACCAGGGAGGCCCTGAGCGCTCGATGATGGACAACACGCCGTTCAAGTTCTGCCGTAACTGCCACCACAAGTACGCGCAGAAGGACCAGCACCCGGTATGCAACCTTTGTCTGCCGGTGAATCACGAAAGCGAGGACTGCAACGCCTGCTCCGCCTTCACCTCGAAGACCCTTCGTGTGAGAGAGAGACAAAGGGTAGCGCACGCCACCCTGCAGGGGAAGGCCCCGACTCCGTCCCTCTACGACCTGGGGATGTCTTCCGAGGAAGAGGACAACGCTGCCGCCGAAGACGACAGCTACACGATCGTAGAGACCGATTACACGAAGACTTCTGATAAGGTAGGAGACTCTCCAGCCCCCAAGAACCCGAGAGACTCTGAGTCTCGAAAAAACGAGGGCAAGGCCTCGAAATTGCAGACGCCGAAGCACCAGGCGTCCGCGAGTACTCACAGGCCCAGTGGATCCTTGGAGGAGTCCCCGGCGCCGAGAGCTGTTGAACAGCAAACGTCGTCGAAAATCGTCCCCGAAAAGGATCGATCGACGCCGAGGGACAAGGACCCTAAACTACCGACGCCGAACAGAGACCCAAAATCCGGTTCGACGTCGAAAACTTCGGCACCGAAAGGCACGTCGCCGAGCCAACCGCTGAAAAGAGCGGCCGAACCATCCGACGCGGAACACGCGGCCGAGATGGAGAAAAAGAGAAGGCGCCTCGAAGCCGAAATGGAAAACATCGTGCAGCGGAAGAAAGATTTCGACGCAAAGATGAAAGCTTTCACGATCCCTCACAAGACCAAGCCACCGGTGGTGGAGGTGGTCGAGGAGGAAGACGAGGTCACCGAAGAACAAGACCAAGACCCGGACGTCGAGGTGGTCGACGACCAGGAAGAGTACGAGAATCCCTACGATAGCTACAACTATGGGGAGGAAGAGGACAGCAGGACGGACGCAGAGTCGGCCCCCTCTGACCTACAGGAGGTGGATTACACGGATGTCGAGACCGACAGCCCGGAGGAGGCGGTCGACACGTATCCCTCGAGGCCCTCGCCGCCGGACGACATCGGGGCCTACAATTCGTTGATAAGGTCTGCCGCAGCGGCATTCAAGCTGAAGCTCGATGAAGAGAAGCAGAAAGCAGACTTCCTTCTAGAGACATTGCTCCCAACACAAACAAGGAGCCAGTACCTGCCAATGCTCGACAGCGTCTTGGCCCAGGGGAAGGAAGCATTCAGGGAGCCCGCAACATGCAAGGCAGTAACTCCCAGAACAGAGAAAAAATACAAACATTCCTCAAAGGACCCACCCTACATTCAGGGGATGGTCTCCGCAGACTCCATTATCATGGCCACAGCAAGGAAGAGGGCTAACGTACCCACTACCTCTGGACCACCTCCGGATAAGGAGAGCAAAAAGATGGATCTGGTGGGCAGAAGGATCGAACGGAATGCCGCGACCCACTGGCGCATGGCCAACTCCAACGCCCTGATAAACAGACACATGTACCAGATCATGGAGGAGCTGGGGCAGTTGGTGAAGGACCTGCCCCAGGATGCCAGGCAGAAGGCCGAAAAACTGGTTGAAGAAGGGAAGAACGCGGCAAATTCTTGCCTTAAGACGGCCCTGGATGGAGCAGACACCGCCAGCAGGCTCATGATGATGGGTGTCACTGAAAGAAGACATGCATGGCTAAGGATCTCAGGTTTCAAACCAGAGGTGCAACACAGCATTCCGAACACACCGTTCAACGGCGACACGCTTTTCGGAACAACAGTTGATGAGAAGCTCAGCCAACTGAAGAAGGATAACGAAACAGCAAGGTCCATGGGAGCATTGCAGTTCAGAGGCAACAAAAGGGGCACCCCGTCACGGAGGCCTGGCGGGAGAGGTGGAAACCAGCCAGGTACATCACACCAGGCTTTCCAACAAACGCACCACACAGACTCGCAGGCCCAGCAGGGTCAGCAGAAGCAGTCCTGGCAATACCAACAAAGAGGCCAGTCCTTTCGAGGGAGAGGAAACGGACGTGGCCAGAATAGAAGAGGGGGACAGCAGCCCGCCTCTAAGTGACTTAAAAAAAAATCTGTGTGCCCACCCACAGAAATGATCCCAGAGGGCAGCACGTACAGAGGGATCAAGACAAGCTAGACATCTACGATCACATAACACCAGTGGGAGGAAGGTTAAGATTTTACCTCCAGGAGTGGAGAAGAATCACATCAGACAAATGGATCCTCAACATCATCCAATTCGGTTACTGCATAGAGTTGGAGGGGAGGCCAGTAAGCAGAAAACCAAAGAGAAAACAACTAGCAAGCAAACAGCTAGAGTGTCTTCAGGAAGAGGCAAAGGAACTCCTGCGGAAGCAGGCCATAGAACGGGTACCCTTCAAGGAAAGAAACACAGGAATATACTCAACGTACTTCCTGGTGCCAAAGGTAGACGAGACAATGAGACCCATTCTGGACCTAAGGTTCCTGAACAAATTCATAAGAACGCAAAAATTCAAAATGACCTCCCTGCAAGAGGTGCTCCCGCAATTGCAGATCGGGGACTTCATGGTCACAATAGACCTCAAAGACGCCTACCTGCACATCCCAATGAACAGAAAGCACAAGCATATGCTCAGGTTCACCATCGGAGAAAGCCACTACCAGTTCACGACACTAGCCTTCGGGCTAAAATCAGCACCAAGGGTCTTCACAAAGTGCCTCGCTGCAGTCGCAGCGCACCTACGAAGGCAAGGAATACACGTATACCCTTACCCCGACGACTGGCTGGTGAAAGCAAATTCATACCAGAAATGCAAGCAGCACGCACATACAGTGACGAGCACGCTCATAAGCCTGGGATTCCCCATCCATTGGAAGAAATCATCAATGGAGCCGGAACAAGTGAAGATCTTCCTGGGAGCACAGATCAACACCTTACAGGGCAAGGTGTTCCCCAGCGAGAAGAGGGCGAGGGCGCTGGTGAAGGAAACTCGCCTCTACCGGAAGGGACAAGCTCGGACAGTGAGAACTGCGAGCAAGATCATGGGGATGATGGTATCATGCATCCACCTGGTACCCAATGTATGTCTCCACATGAGACCCATTCAAGAATGGCTACAGGAGCAATGGTCACAAGCTACAGGCAGTTGGGAGGATCTAGTGGTTGTGACGCACGCAGTGCAGAAGGAGATGACATGGTGGACCATGGAGAACATAACAAGGGGAAAGCCTCTAACACCCCCAACGCCAACAGTGACCATCACCACAGACGCATCCCTGAAGGGATGGGGCGCTCACATGGAGGAGCTCAAGGTGAGGAGACTGTGGACGCAAACAGATGCGACAAAGCACATCAATTACCTAGAATTGAAGACAATCTTCCTTGCACTGAAAGCTTTCCAAACAAGACTGTACAAACACAAGGTGCTGCTACAGACAGACAACACCACCGCGAAGTTCTTCATCAACAAGCAGGGGGGCACGCGGTCAGCCCCGCTCTCAACGCTGGCGCAGGAGATTTGGACATGGGCCATCCCTCTCAAAATAGACCTGCTAGCCATACACCTGCCAGGGAAGGACAACATACAGGCAGATTGGCTCAGCAGACAGACATCGGCATCCCACAAGTGGGAGCTCAATGCTCAGGAGTCAAAGTGGCTGTTCGACAGATGGGGAACACCATCAGTGGACCTGTTTGCCACACGCCGGAATGCAAAATGCCAAAACTTCACATCCAGACAGCCCGAGGAGGGGTCACTGGGTAATGCCCTATGGATAGATTGGTCCGGGACATTTGCTTACGCCTTTCCCCCGATACCACTGATGCACAGAGTGCTGAGTAAGTGCAGAGCGAGCAACATGACCCTGATACTGGTCGCGCCACAGTGGGCCAGACACACATGGTACTCGCAGATCATGGAGATGACACAGTGTGCATCCCACAGATTTGGCAGGAGGAAAGACCTACTCTCCATGCAGAACGGAGAGGTGCTACACCCAGAGCCAGAGAGCCTGAGCCTAGTAGCGTGGCTCCTGAGAAATAGAGTTTGCACATTTGAGATTACCAGAAAGCACCCTGAGGGTCCTTCGGGAGGCACGAAGGCCCAGCACTCGGAAGTGCTACGTTGCGAAATGGAAAAGATTCACAATGTGGTGCAGGAAAGAAAGACTTCACAATAAAATGAAGAAGGACTCCACAGTGCTAAAGTACCTGACACACTTGCTGGAAAAGAACCTTAGCTCATCCTCGTGAAGAGTTCACTTGGCAGCGATAGTCGCCTACACAAGGGGAGAAATGTGCAGGAGTTTCTTCACATCACAGGTGGTGAAAAGATTCCTAGAAGGAGCGAAAAGGATCGCACCACCCAAGCGGGTGCCGCCACCTGCATGGAACTTAAACATAGTCCTAACGGAACTCATGAAGGAACCCTTTGAACCACTTCACAGGGCCTCCCTAAAGATGCTAACTATGAAAACAGCTTTCCTGGTTGCAATAACGTCCTTACGAAGAGTAAGCGAACTTCAGGCGCTAACGCTACAAGATCCCTACATACAAATACACAATGATAGGGTTGTGATGAGGACTGACCCACACTTCATGCCGAAGGTGGTATCCAAATTCCACATGAACCAGTCTATACAGATACCGAGTTTTTTCCAAAAACCAACAACTAGCGCAGAGCGGGCTCTGCACACCCTGGACGCCAGAAGGGCAGTCATGCACTACATTGAGAGGACGAAGGGAGACAGGAAATCAAAACAGTTCTTCGTGTCCTTCGCCAACAGTTTCATGGGAAAGGCAGTAACCAAAAAGACTATTACACGGTGGATCGCACAGACAATTCAACTCTGCCACAACGTGCAGGACAAGAGCTAGCAGAGGGGACACTCCACTAGGAAAAAGGGTGCTACAATAGCCTTCCTGGCTAACACACCCCATAGAGGACATATGCCTGGCGGCAACATGGGCTTCGGTGCACACGTTCACGAAGCACTACTGTGTGGACATACAGATGAACAAGGAAGCACAAGTCGGACAAAAGGTGCTCCAGCACATATTCAATAACCAACGCTCATCTTCCACCCAGCCGCCACAGAGATGAGAAACCGCTACAAAATCTATGCACAGCATAGTGAATCCAGAAAGATTCACGCTGCAAAACGAAGTTTTCTTACCTGTCGGTGTAGTTTTGCAGCTTGAAGATCTTTCTGGATTCACTAGCGAACCCACCCACCTCGGCCAGAAAGATGAGGCTGGAGAGAGAAGAGGTGGTTAAAAGAGAAAGGACTTTAAGAGTACAAAGCGGTAAAATATCACCTAAATAGAACATTGCCATTACTTCGGAAACGAAAGAAACACGGAAAAAAAGAACCCGAAGATGGCGCCCAAGAGTGGGAGCTTCCGCAGGAAGCATGACGACGTCACCGGAAATACACCCAGGAGGTGTGACGCCGACGCCCACCTGGGCTACGAAAAAAAAAAAAAACAAAGAAAAGACTACGAATCCGGACCCAACCCCAAGACCGCGGAATAATGCACAGCATAGTGAATCCAGAAAGATCTTCAAGCTGCAAAACTACACCGACAGGTAAGAAAACTATTCGTTCTACCACAGCCGCCAGCTCCTCTTCAGTTGGCTCCTATTCCTTTGGCGCAGCCTCCTCAAGGGCCGCCGACTTTGCTACCTGCTCTACCTGCACTTCTTACGACTTTACCTACTACATCGAATACCTTTTCTGGTATTCCTCCTGATACTGCCTCTGCGTCTACATCTGCATCTACCTTGCCTCACTCTGTTTTTCCTTCTGTTCTCTCTTCGACTTCTCCTTCCGTTCGACAGAGAATGACTGATACCGTTGCTAGCCTTCTATATCCTCTCTTTGGGGCATCAAGTATGACCCCTGTCTCAGCGCGTAAACAGTTGCGTAGTCAACTACCTGACTCTAGAGAGCAGGAAACATTGGATTATTAGGCATATAAATGGGTTACCGACCCGACAAGATATGAGCTAGAGTCTGTTATGGATGTCTTCCATCAGTGGGAAGCACCGAAGCAGAGATACGTTTTTGAGAAAACGTGTGCTTTTCTTTGTGAGGAATTGGAGGAGAATGATTTACAATCTAATCCGCCTGGTTTGTGCCGTGCACGGTTCGAGTTTGCAAAAGGCACAATTGTGGGTTCAGATGTTGAGAAAGCAGTTGCGACATTGTTGTCATTTAGAAGTGAGGGTATTTCTCAGTCGTTGTTTGAGCCTGATTCCTCCGTTAAGAAGAAGGCGAGACAATATCCCATGAGAGAAGTTCCCCCAGTTTGGAGGGATGGGGACCAAGCAGCTAATCCACCTGTTCCGGGACACTTTCAGCGTGTCTGGGTACATGTTCCATGGAAAAGAGCTGAAGTCTTGGCCCTTAAACAGACATTGCCTGATCCCCGTAAAAACCCTGCAGGGTATTACAAGGAATTATCACAGACTGCAGGCTCATGTATTATGAATTTAGCCGATATAGACATGTTGTTTGGAAATGTGGTTCCACAGCCTTTATGGGGTTTAATTCGTCATACGGATCATGCGCAAGAATTAGGCGACACATGGGCTAATATTGGTGCTGCAGACGACAGACAGGTTGGTGGTGCTAAACCTGAGCCTTTAGTAGCAGAACTCCCTGATAATATCGTTACTTACATGAAGACTTTAATGCCTGCTATGCGAGTGAATTGGGACAAATTGTCTGCGTGTAAGCAGAAGAAAGATGAAACAGTGTCTGATTTCTTCACCAGGTTTGAAGAAACGTTTATCGACCACAGTGGTCAAGATATGAGTACAGAAGGTGGTCAACGGTTGTTCGTTGACAAGTTTGTGCATAATTTGTTACCCGAGTTATGTAAGAAATTAAAGGATTCAGAAAGTTCTTGGGCCGTTTCCTCTTCAGCACAGATATTAGCTACTGCACAGTATTATGAAAATCGAGATAAAGATGAGAAGGATAGAGCAGACCAGAAAACTAAAGAGTTAAAAACAAAGGTTCTTCTACAGCAGGCGTATCCGCCTCGTGGTGGTCAGAGTAACTATCAGCAACCTCAACAGTTTCAGAGGAACTCGCAAAGGTTCGAGTATCCTCAACAGCGTGTTCCTGTAGGTCCCAATCAGTGTTCATATTGTAAGGAAGAGGGTCATTTCAAGTATAGTTGTCCTATTTTGTTACAGCGTATGAATGGTGCCTCCGGTGCAAGAGGTCGAGGCGTTCAACAAGCTCCTAGAGGTAGAGGACGTGGAAATTTCCCCCAGAACGCGCGTTCCTTTCCGCCTCAAAATTCAATGAATAGTTTTGATCAGCAGAATAACGCGTCTGGTAAGACGGCTCAGTACTATGCCAATGACTACTATGCAGAAGATGAGAATATGGAAAGTAATGATTGCTAGGACAGCCATAGACAAAGAGAGGGAGTTCTTTCAGTTCCAGTAGATCAGAGTGGACCTTATGTTGAGGTAATTACATCAGGTTTGTCAGAACCTTTTCTGTTGGATACTGGTGCTACAAAGAGTTCTATTATGCACTCTAAACTCCCTGGCGGACCTTTGTCTGGCGAAATGAATGTTTCAGTAGGTTTTTCTGGCGCCCCGGTTAGAAACCCGATTTCTAGTCCTATGTCCCTTTCTGTTGGACCTTGTGAATTCGAAGCACCCCTTATTCTGATGACAGGTTGTGGTGAAAACTTGTTAGGATTGGATCTGTTGAAAAGATTGTATGCGACTTTGTATTGTTCTCCTTCGGGAGTACAACTTACACTGGGTAAGAAAGTGGTCTCTCCAATGTATTTATCGAAGGATAAACTTCCGACGAGTTGTCGTTTCTTCCTGATATTCTTTGGGCTCTTGGTCCTAATGATGTGGGTCTTTTGGAAATACCGCCATATGTTGTGACCTTGAAAGCCAATGTTAAAATGCCACGCATTCCCCAATATAAAATTTCTAGTGAAGGTGAAAAAGCGTTGCTAGCGATCATTTACGATTTGATTGAAAAAGATTTGATTGAAGAGACAAGAGGCAACGTTTGCAATAGCCCTGTTCTGCCTGTTTTAAAGCGTACTGACCCTTCTCAGCCACCTGTTTACAGGTTTGTGATTGATCTTAGAGAGGTGAACAAGATAGTTGTGCCACAATTTCCAGTTGTTCCTGATATCACTGCCCTATTGACTATGATTCCAGCTTCCGCGACCTGGTTCTCGGTGATTGACTTGAAGAATGCTTTCTTCAGCATCCCGATTGCCGAGGAGAGTAGGGATATTTTTGCTTCAGTTTAGGAGGCCGAAGCTTCCGCTTCAAACGCGCTCCTCCAGGCTACTGTGAAAGCCCATCGATATATAGTCAGGCTTTGAAAACACAACTTGATACAATTGTTTTACCTGATGGCGCTACCCTTATTCAGTACGTTGACGATTCGCTCGTCGCTGCAGATACTGAGGGAATCTGTAAAGAAGCCACGTTGTCATTGCTGCGTCATTTGTCTGATTTACAGGCAATAGCAAAATTGAGTGTGCCAAGGACACAGAGAGAAGTGCGTGCTTTCTTGGGTATTACATCATACTGCAGACAATGGATACCGAATTTTTCTTTGTTGGCCAAACCTTTGGTGGCGTTAACCTGCAAAGATACACCGAATCCCCTTCCGTGGTCTGAAGAGTGTCAGAAAAGTTTTTCCGAATTGCGCAATGCATTATGTTCGGCTCCTGTGTTGGGTACCCCCGACTACAGTAAGCCCTTTACATTGTATGTCCATGAGAAAGAAGGTTGTGCATTGTCAGTGTTGACACAGTTGTTCGGAGACAAGCAGCGTCCATGCGCGTACTTTTCGTCGACTTTGGACCCGGTAGCTAAAGCGTTGCCGAGTTGCTTGAGAGCCACAGCGGCAGCAGCTGTTTCTATTCGGCAGTTTGCTGGTTTAGTGATGAATAGTACATTGATTGTGATGGTTCCACATGCAGTGGACACGTTGTTAAACAGGACCAAGACACAGCCCTTAACTAGTGCTCGATTGTCAGGTTACGAGTTGACACTTTTAGCGAGTCATGTACACATAAAGAAATGCAACACGTTGCATCCAGCTACGTTGTTGCCGATTTTAGCAGAGACAGATGCTTCTGAACAGCATGATTGTTTTCTCAGAACAGAAGAAGAAACGAAAGGGAGAATAGATCTTCGAGACACTCCTCTTGCGAAGTGTGATGGTACCTTATGGGTGGATGGTTCATGCTTCAAGCTTCCGAATGGTGATACGACTGCAGCATATGCTGTCACGACTTTTCATACGATTGTTGAAGCTGCACGTATCCCACACAATTCAGCTCAAGCAGAAGAGTTGATTGCACTTACGAGAGCATGTGTGTTGTCGAAAGGAATGAAAGTGACCATATATACCGACAGCCAGTATGCGTTTGGTGTGGCCCACAGTTTTGGACGATTGTGGAAAGAACGTGGGTTTCTGACTTCGCATGGAGCTAAGATACAGCATGGTCAGTTGGTGAATGAGCTTCTCGAGTCACTTACTTTGCCATTGTAAGTTGCGATTGTGAAATGCAGTGCGCACAAAAAGGTTACTGATGATGTTGGTCGTGGAAATGCATTTGCTGATGAAGTCGCAAAAGAAACAGCAAGGGATGTGATGAGTCGAATGTATGTTGCAGGCCCTGCACGATGGGTTGGTGACGTTGGAATGTGTGAAGACACGATAGAGAGTGTGAAGTCTATTCAAGCTGAAGCTACAGAGAAAGAGTTGAGTGAGTGGAGAGAGAGTAAGGGTAAAATGGATGCAAATGGTTGTTGGGTTGAATTGTCAGAGCATTAGAGATGGTTGTTACCCGATGTGTATGTGCTTGCAGTGGTTACAATGGCTCATGGAATGGCTCATATCAGTGTGAAAGGGATTTGTAAGTTGTTGGCCCCGGTATGGCAAAATGCTGGAATTCCTAAGTGTGCGGAGAATGTGGTCAAGAATTGCATGGTGTGTCTGAAATACAATCCTGGTAGGGGAACCCCAACTCCAGCTGGTCATTTTGCGCCTCCAACGTATCCGTTCGAGGCTTTGCAGCTAGATTTCATCCACATGGAAAGGTGCAACAATCTAAAATACGTACTCGTTGTTGTTTGTGCCTTTTCGAGATGGGTAGAAGCATATCCCCTGAAAGACAACACTGCCTTATCCACAGCTAAAGCCCTTGTCAAAGAATTTTTCCCTAGGTTTGGAATGCCGAGAATGGTCTGGAGTGACAATGGGAGTGAATTTGTGGGTCGAGTGATGAAGAAAGTATGTGAAGGGCTAGGTATCCAACAAAAATTCCACGCTGCAAATCACCCCCAATCAGCTGGACTAGTAGAATGCTACAATGGCACACTAAAACTAAAATTGGCCAAAATTCAAGCGAGCTCTGGTCTTAAATGGCCTGACGCTCTGCCTTTAGCACTCCTATCAACAAGAATGACTGTGCATTCGCGAGTGGCACTTAGTCCTTATGAAATCGTGTTCGGCCGTCCGGCCAACATATGGGGAGTGCCAAGGCCGACAAAATTCAGTGAGATCGAACACCCTGTACTGCTTGACTATTTGTATGAATTGACGGCTAAATTGCGTGTTTTACACCAACAGGTTCACGATACTCTGCCTCAGGTCTCTGAAGCTCCAGGATATCCTATCGATCCTGGATCCTGGGTGCTGGTCAAGAATTTTCAGCGGACAAAGAATGACCAGCCCCGCTGGACCGGCCCCCACCTAGTCCTTCTCTCAACCAGATCAGCCGTTCGAGTGGAAGGAAAGAAAAACTGGATCCACGGCGTGCAATGCAAGAGGGTCCCTTTGCCTCTGCCGTACGACCGGTGGGTCCAGGAGGGTGTCGCTGAATCAGAGACTGAAACTGTGCCTTGTTTTCTGCCTTTCAGCGATGCACGTGTGAAAGGAACAATTTCTGAACGAGAAAGTGACAATCTTTTGCAGGAAGCTGTGCCACCGTCAATCCGATTGGACACTACAGAGCCTGAACTCCTGTTCCAGGACCAGACATTACCTGGAAAAAGACGCTATAACCTGAGGCCGAGAACTATGGACTAATAAAAAATGTTTTCCTTTTCTTTGCTATTTTTGGAAAGTGCAGCTCTCTCATCTGAGAAACTTTTTTATTTTTGTTTTTCGAACCACCATCCGGGTTCAGCTGTAGGGTCGCGGTTGCCGAAGTCTTTGGAGTGCAGCTGAAGACGTTAGGTCGACAGTTCTGGTTAGTCTAAGGGAGTTGCCCTGGACTGACAGAAGCATTCCTTAGCATAGAACACCCTACCATCGCGAGCAGCAATTAGAGAGGATGGAGTTTTTCGAGCTGGAGAGACCTGCCAAGGAAATGAACTTCAAAGCTAAAATATGTAGAATGATGACAAAGAAAAGTTTTTTGATATTATGCATTTTTATGTTGTTCAGTGTAATGATGTTTTTAATAGGATATGTTTTATTCTCTTTTCGAGTGACATTTGCACCCACTACACAGCCCATACCTCCTCCTACTGTTTCCTCGCATTCTTTCTACCCTTTCCCTGAACATGAGTCTGTCAGGAGATTAGAGTTTATTAATAACTCCTTTGTTCAGCTTTTGCACCAACACCAATTAGTAATGAACACGACTAACTGTTGGCTGTGTGGTCTTATGCCTCACACAACGGATAAAGGTATCCCTTATCTGGTCCTGCCTTTCAGCCATAATGGTTCTGTGTGGGCATATAGAACAATGTTCATCTACGCACATGAAGTCTACCCCCTACGTTCTGTGAAAGCTAATCCTAAGAATAGTGCTCTAGTTAAGGGTATAGTAGATATGATTAGGGAAGATACTTCCTATGAGACTATCCCGAGAGATGAGACACTAGCATACATTGGATGGAACGTGACCGGATATGGAGTTACTCTGAGTGAAAAACAGCGAGCTAAGAGATCCTCCCCGATTTGGATTGTACCCCATCAAGGTCACCTATGTCTGCAAGGTACTGGCAAGAATCCCAGAGCTCAGTTAGGGAAGAGCATCTGCACTGAGACATATGTTTTTGCGTCCCAAACTTCCCCTTCGTTCTTAGCAGCTAAGGGTACCTATTTCGTCTGCCATGATAGAGCCTATACATGGTTGCCCCCTGACTTTTCGGGCACATGTTTTGTTTCGTTCCTGTTGCCTCCCACCTACACAGCTGCGGCAGATTACCACCAGACAAGGACAGTTAGAGGTGTCTTCAGTAAAGAAGACACTGCAGGACATGAATTTGGAGACTTCGTGAAGGGTTTTCTGCCGTTTTGGGAACCCATGGTTAACAGCCGGAACATAAGGCAATTGACGAGGGTGGTTGAATCCACCGTAGTTGAAACTGCCGGTGCCCTTAGTAACTTGACTGCTGAGCTCCAGTCGGATCGTCTTATGACCCTTCAGAAAAGGGTCGCCTTAGACGTCATCCTTGCAGACCGGGGGGGGGGGGTATGTAGAATGATCCAATCGAGTTGCTGTGTTTTCATTCCAGATAACGCCCCAACAGTGTACCAGGCCATTTCCAAACTGCATAAGATTTCCGAATCTATTCATGTGGAAAAAGGATATTGGTCATTGATGGGATGGTTCTGGGAACTGTTATTCACCTGGGGATGGAAGATTCTGATGGTCATTGGGATGATCTTAGCCATTCTTTTCCTGTTCTGTCTGTGCGTACAATGTGCTCCTGCTATATGTGGCCTCTGTGCTACAACGTGTGTAAGGAAACCTGTATCGAGGGACGAGCTAAGTAATAGGATGATGCTACAGCAACATCTCAATGACTTTATGAATATAGACCTGGACTCAGATTAGCGTGAGTATAGGTTATTGCCTATGTAAGGGCAAAAGGAGGGTCTGTGGTACTGAAAATTCTGGACCTGTGTTATAAACATCGTCGTATCATGACGATTCTGATATCAGCAGACCGAGAATGGCTAGTATACTATGCACAAGCATTTTCGTCATATTCGAGTGACGATTTCACCCTGAAACCAGAGATTCCGTCCTGAACCCTCGGGTTCCATTTTGTGGACGACAGCCATTTTGTGATTGCCCTCACATAGGCCGGTGACTAAAGCCAAAAACGAGTCTGAAGGACACGTACACCTTTGCTGACTCCTGCACGACCTGGGCAAGCTGACTCCACTGCCCAAGGCCGAACCTGTTAGGTCAGTTCCTCTCCCAGTGGCCGATCGAGATAGTATCAAGGCACAACATGCCATAAACCTTTCATCACACACAAACTACGCCTAATCTTACACACACCTGTCTCTGTTCCTTACTTTATGACCTGCTTTACGAGGAGGAGGTGCCCGAATTTATTAGGGGTCCGTCGATATCTGATGAAAATGTTGGGCCTTGCTGGGTGATTTATTTTGGGTTGGACAAACTGAAAATAAGCTTGTCATCATGATCCTGCTTTTTCTTTGTAGTGAAAATATGTGAATGGTCAACTGTAAAATAAGGAATGTTTTCCTGAAGCATAATATTTTGTATAAAAAGAGAAGGCTGGCGTTGTAAGATTGAGCAGTCTCCTGAGAATATACACCCTGTTGTACTTCTAGGATACCTGTTACTGGCTGCAGCCAATAAACTCGATCTTTGACTTCACCTAGAAGACTCTGTGTTTCTGTAGTCTGAAACAGGAAGGACTCGAAGTCTCAGGGTGTGTCCCTGGCACCACTGGGTTCTGAAAAACCCAGTACTTCACTGTAATACTGAGATCTGGGATTCACTCCTGTTTTGGGAACATAATTCAGTAGTTTCTACCCAATTCATACCCGATTTGTTTAGGAAACCTAAAAATATGTCTGTATCCTGGCACTACTCTTGTTAATAATCCATAAAAATACCACAGAATGTTGAGCATGTGAAAGCAGTGTGCCACACAAGGGATTTAAACATGAATTTGTCAAATACAAAATGTACTTTTTTATTTTTTTAAGGTTCTTATATAACGCTGCTTTATCTAATAATGTCTGATGGGTTTTCTTCCAGAGCCCTTTCCCCTTAAGAAGAAGTTCTCCATCGACAGACCCAGGGAGAATTCCTATGAAAGGTTGACAATCTGTCCAACTATAAACAGGGCTGCTGGGAGGACCAGTGGTTTGGCTGGTATAATGCTTTGTTGCTTTTTTTATAGAGTTATAGCGTGCCCTGTCCACCACACCCTCAATCCAGCCCGCCTTTCTTTAGTGATTTTTCTATTTTGAGTTACAGTTGAAGACTGTCCCCCTCATTTATAGTTTGACAGGTGGTCCACGGTCTGTCAGAGGAGCAGTCGTAACAACTTCCAGTACCCCGTTGGACTAACATCTACCATATTTAGCGATTTCCACCAACCTGGCTATCCCTGTGTCTTCAGAGGAGCAACAGGAGCTTTTCTAAAAGCACCTAAAGTTTGCTGAGTGGCTGCCATGTTTCACACGGGGGCCCAACAGACTTTTTTGTTTTACTCCTAAAGTGAGAGTTTGCTTTTGCTTTTTGTAAAACCAATAAATAATGTACTTGATACACTGAGAGCTTTCTGCAAGGGAGTCTAGGTATGCGCTGTCTCGTCAAGAGATGCTGTATGCAGTATAGCGGGGGAAGCTTTTCGCCTATCTTTTTCATTGGCCGAATTTCTAAATGCTGCAATCTGATTGGTTTTGGACAACTTAATCCTGCCTCCTGACAGCCATGTCATCATTGTTGTCCTTCCACGGCTATCGGCCCCTTTACTTTTTTTTTTATAAATCTTTATTAACATGAAGGCATAATATACAGTTAGTACTTTACATGCAAATGGGTAGGGTTGTTTCGTTACAGACATCTCCCCGTATGTGGCAGCAGTCTTGACAAAAGCATAAATTGAGATGTTATAAACCTGTGACAACCCTTAAATACGTTTCCATGTTGACAAATCATAATCAAAGTAGTTATGTGCAAATTCCCCTCGGTATGCCTTGTGCAACAGTAACATTCCTTAAGACAATAGTATTAACAACCAACCCCTCCCCCCTCCCCCAAAACATGTGTCATCATCACCAGTGCGCTCCATCCCGTTCCCAAATCAGCAAATTCTTAGTCCTTTCGTCGTTACATAGCCAGGTTTACTCAACATCGTTGTGTACTTGGTCTGCTGAGGTGAATACCCCCATAGTTATCTTTCATTCATCCTCCCCCTCCGAATCTAGGTCATCTCCTTCTGGCAAAGGGTCACAGATCTCTCCCCTAAATACATTCCATGCCGCCCATATTTTGTTCCATTTGCGGGGCGCCGCTCGTATGACATACACTGCCCGTTCCGTAACCATCAGAATGTCCATGTTTTTAGCCCATCTGCTCGCAGTAGGTAGTTCTGGTGCGCCCCACTTCTGTGCAATATCTCGTTTGGCCACTGTCATGGCCAGTGTTGCCAAGATTAGTGCATATCTACCCAGGTCATTGGGGTCCCATATGTTCAAAAGGCATTTGCGCGGTTCAGGTAGCACGGAGGTTCTAAGCGTCTGGGAGATCGTGCGCATTATTTGCCTCCAGAATTCTTTTATCCGTGGGCAGTCCCATAATGTATGAAATAGTGTCCCCTCCTCCCCGCAGCCTCTCAAGCAAAAGGGATGTGGTGCTCTCTGTATTTTGTGGAGAAGTGTTCTGGTGTAGTAGATGTGGTGTAGAATTTTGAGTTGCACCAATCTGAACTTCGTTGAGATCCCAACTTCTCTTGGGGAGGCCAGCGCCTCATTCCATTCAGATTCGTCCGCCTCACCTATTTCCCCCTCCCATTTTTCTTTAAGTTTCAGTGTGGGGTCTTTCAGGTTATTGATCAGTTTTTTATATGTAAGTGAGGTAGCGCTTTGGATCATGAATTCCGTTAGCAGCCTGTCCTCTAATGGTGAAGATTCCGGTAGAGCAGTGCCCTCAGGAATCGCCCGGAGTAATGCGTGCCTAATCTGTATGTATCGGAATGTTTCCATGGGTCCGAGGTCATATTGCTGCTGTAGGTGCGGAAATGGTACTACTGTGTCCCTGTCCCAGAGGTCCCCCACCGTAGAAATGCCTATGGAGTCCAACCGCGCAAATCCCTTACTCCCTCTGAGGTTTCCCAACGCTTTCGTGTCCCACAGAGGCGTCATTTTGGTGAATTTTCCCGCCCAGCCCAGTCGTGCCTGTGCCAGGTGCCATAAGGTCGCCGTGTGTTGTGTTGGACCAATTAGACTCTTAAGTTGTGATTTATTGTATAGTACTGACAGCATACATTCCGTCCCAAGCTGAGACCAATCTGCCCGATAAGCTGGGTCCTCTTTTGGGGTGTGGATCCAATAATTAACTACTTTAAGCTGGGCCGCCCAGTAATATAGCTGGATGTTAGGGAGCGCTATCCTTCCTTCGTACCAGCTTTTAACCAATTTGTCGTACGCTATGCGTGCCGGGCCATTATTCCAGAGCAGGGCAGAGACCAGCGCCACAATTTGTTTAAAGTATCGCGGCGGGACCAGGTGCGGGGTGTTCTCCAAGACGTATAGGAGCCTCGGGAGTGCCATCATTTTGTATAAGGCTGCCCTTCCCAGTAGGGTCAGGGGCAGGGCCGCCCAATGTTTAACGTCCGCACGCAGGCGATCAATAGGTGGTTTTAAGTTACTGGCAAAGAAGTCCATTTCATTACTCGTGATGACTATACCTAAGTATTTGAAGGAGGTCGTTGACGTAGCCAGGGGACAGTCAGCCGGTAACCTCGGCGCCGGGCCTTTTAGAGTGTATATGACAGATTTGGACCAGTTCAGGGTATATCCTGATGAGTGCCCGTGTGCGTTACAGAGTTCCAGCAGTGCTGGGATTCCGTCGTCAGGTGCAGTCATGTAGATGAGCATGTCGTCGGCGTACAGGGAGATTTTATCCTCCCACCCCTCCTCCCACTGAATTCCCTTAAATAAGGGCGTAGTCCTGATCTGAATCGCTAGGGGCTCCAGCACCAGCGCAAAGAGCAAGGGCGACAAGGGGCAACCTTGTCTGGTTCCCCTGCCCAATTGAAACCTTGGTGAAATGTGGCCATTAGCTACCACTTGTGCGACCGGCTTTGTATAGAGCAGTCTTATCCAAGCTATATACTTCGGCCCAAACCCCATACGTGTGAGGACCATGAAAAGATATTCCCATTCCACGAGGTCAAAAGCCATTTTGGCGTCGAGGGAGAGAATCACAGCCGTCTCCGAGAGGAGGTGCGAACGGGCCAGTACTCCATGAACTCTCCGGAGATTCAGTGCCGTGCTTCGGTGAGGCATAAAACCTGATTGGTCAGGGTGGATCAGGGTACTCAGGTGCGGCTGCAGACGGGCGGCCAGGAGCTTAGCCAGTACCTTGGCCTCCACGTTAAGCAACGATATCGGGCGGTATGAGGTACATTCAGTCGGAGGCTTCCCTGGCTTAGGTATCGTCACAATCGTGGCCGTGCTTTGGTCCAGCGGTAGTTCCGCCTTTTCCCTGCTTTCCAAATACATGGCCAGCAGCGGTGCACTGAGTTCCGGAGCCATGGACTTATACCATTCCACGGGTATCCCGTTCGGACCCAGCGCTTTGCCAGACTGTAGAGTCTGAATCGCCAGCTGAATTTCCTCTTCCGTCGGATCTACCTCCAGTGCCTGCATATTTTCTGGCGTAATACTGGGGACGGCAACGTCCGCCAGTGACGCCTCTGCCATGCGCTCTGTGACCACATGGTCCGGGGTGTACACTGCCCGAGGATGCTGAGCCAAGGCGCACACTATGTCCTCTGGGTGTGTCAGGTCCTGTCCTACCTCCGTTCGTAATCTCTGAATGCCTTTCGCCCCACCCCCTCTCCTATCCAACCAAGCCAGCATTTTTCCCGCTTTGTCTCCCACATCATAGATTCTGTGTTTAGTGTTTGCGATGTAACCCTTCTCTGTCGCCGTAAGATGAGCCTGGTATTGTTGTTGCCGAAGCATGAGCGTGTGTGTTGTGGTCGGGGATGGGTTCGCCATGTGCCTAGTGTTGGCGTCGCTGAGGGCTAGTTCCAACTCTGCAAGTTCCTTTCGGGAATCTCGTTTATGCCCCGTTATCGCTGCTATAGCCTCCCCCCTGAGGACTGTTTTGTATGCCTCCCATAGGGTTGACGGCGAGTCCACTGTCGCTGTGTTTTCCGCAAAGTATTGCGTTGTTACCAGTTTAAGTTTTTTACGAATCTTCGGGACTTTTAAAAAGTGTGGGTATATTGGGTAAATTCTTGTGCATTTTTTCTCCCTGGTGGTAAGAGATAGTGCAATCGGTGAGTGGTCAGAAATGCCTCTGGGCAGAATATCTACTTTATCCACCGTCCCCATACCTAACCCCATGGATAGAAAGTAATCAATACGAGATAAGCTGTTATGGACTGCTGAGTAAAAAGTGTATTGAGTTTCTTCTGGGTGCAGGTGTCGCCAGATATCTATAATGCCCAGGGCTTCTAAAAAGTCAGATAGCAATGTAGTTCCCCGTGATCGGGCTCTAGCGGGTAACGTGTCCAGTAGCGGATCAATGATTGCATTCAGGTCCCCCCCCACAATCGTATCCCCTTCAGGAAGGTCAAGGAGGAACTTGCCTAGCGCAGGCAGGGCCACAGAGTGCAGTGCCGGGGGTATATATACAGATATTATATTAAGAGGTCTGCCCTCCCACTGACCATGCACCGCAGCGAAGCGACCCTGATCGTCCGCTATGCGGTGTGTTATAATAAAGGGAGAAGATTTTTTCATCAGTATCCCCGTCCCCCGGGAGCCAGAGGTGAATTCTGCATGCACTGCCATGACATAGCCGCGCCTATCAAGTGCTTTGCAGGTTGTTCCGGCAAGGTGGGTTTCCTGTAGTAGGACCAGGTCTGGGTTTTGCCGCTTTATGGCCTGCAGTACCAAGCCTCTTTTTATTTTGTCCCCCAGGCCTCTAACATTCCAGGTCAGCACGCGCAGTGGGGGCACCCCCATAGTCACAGGAGAGTCCTCAGCGGGTGTGTCATAAGGTGGTCTGGCCATCGAGCCGGTGTGCGAATTCTGCACGTAGCACGTCTACAGGGCTAGTGCATGCAGAGGATTGTGCAACCTTGCGTGGGAGTATGCCGATATTCGGGGTGTCAGTACAACACAATGGTGGAATGATGACTATGGAGAAGAATACAAACAACAACAACAAAAAAACTACATCCCCGTCCCCCCACCCTGCTACCCTGCTCCACGGACAACCTCCCGCCCGTTTCCCCAACTTCGCAGAGTGCTTTAGTCCTACCCCAACCATCTTACTTGCTCGTGGGGTTGGTGAGTCCCATACGGGCACTGATTGTGCCCACCCTACTCAGCTGCGCCAGGTCCAAGGCCTCTCGTGCCACACTCAGTCCCGTAGAGATACAGTCTGTCTTCAGACCGGAGCCGGTTGTCCAGAGTCAAGAGGGTCCCTTTCGAGGTCAGATTCCGTTTCTTCTGCGCCCCCCTGACGGGGTGAGTGAGAGGCCTGACTGTTCATGGTCGGCCCCGTTCGATGAGCAGGTCGGTCTCGATGCGGGCGATGTCGCTGTCCTACTGGCCTCCAGCCATCCAGCCAGTCTTGTGCCATCTCCGGCTTGTCGAAGAACCATGTCTTGCCGTCGGCCACAATTCGCAATTTGGCAGGAAACAGCATAGAGTACGGCAAGTCCCTGTCCCGTAGTGCTTTTTTCACCTCCGTGAAGGATTTACGGCGCCTGGCCACCTCTGCCGTGTAGTCTGGGAAGAAAGCCAGGGTTGCATTTTGTATTTTAACAGGTGGCGAGCTTCTCGCAGCTTGGAGGATCGCATCCCTGTCCCTAAAATTGAAAAGCCTGGCCAGGACAGGCCGTGGTGCTGCTCCTGTCTTGGGCGGTCCTCCCGGAACCCTGTGTGCCCTTTCCACTGAAAAGAAGTGGGACAGTCCTTTGGGCTTCAGTTTGTTCTGGATGAGATCCTCTATGTAGAGGTCCATGGCCCCTTTCCCCTCCGTCTCCGGAAGTCCAAGGATGCGTACGTTGTTTCGTCGCGAGCGCCCCTCTTGGTCATCCAGCTTGTCTTGCAGGAGCTTGGTGACCTTCTGCATGCGTTCCATGGTTACCTGTAGGTCCGACGTATCTTCTACAAGAGATTTTGTGACCACCTCCACCTGAGAAACTCTTTCAGCCATTTTGTGGAAGTCTGCTCGCAGTAACGTGACCTCGGAGGAGATGGCGCCCACTGTAGTTTTCACCTCTGAGAGGGTCTTCATAATGTCTTCCAGCGTTATTTTTTTGGACCCCTCCGCGTCTTGGGCATTACCTGTGGAGCTGCGCCCCGCATTGTGCGTATGATTTTGTTGTCCGTAGGCAAATTTATCCAGCTTGGCCTGCGCGGATGCACTTCTGGCGCCTTTGCCCGCCATGCTCCTGGGGCTCGTGGAAATCGGAGTCGTTCCTCACCGAGTCGCGATCAGCGCTGCGTCGTATCTCGAGGTCCGCGGCCACTAATCAGGGAGCAGGTGGCCGGTGCGTGACCCGCCGAGTATTACCTCCCGCCTCTTGTTACAGGCCAGACCAGTCTTTTTGTGGCGTGTGATAGCGCCGTTGAGCGCGGTCCTTAGCACTGCAGGCCGCGCCACTCGTTCTGTCACGTGTTCGGCGCCTTTGCCTTGTAGCGATTATGTCCTGAGCTTGGGCCACCAGGGCCGGGCCACATCAGTCATATACCTCGTGGAGGGTCCGTTTGACGTATCTGCGACACCACCTACAGGCCAGATATGCTGGAAGGTGCCCTCATTAGGTGTAATGTCCTGAGTCCCTACGGTGCCCAGGCCGTTGGCGCCTCTGGGGTAATAAGCGACGTCTGAGCCCCTTCCGTGAGTGTTAGCGGGAATCCACTGTTTTCTACAGTCCCTCCGGGGCACCTGCGCCTCTCACCTCTGGCTAGGGCTCGTACCCGTGTGTAATCTTCCTTCGCTGTCAGTTGAGGATCGCCCCCGCCGTCCTGGGCAGTTCAGCAGGTTCCCGGGGGGGGGACCACCTCCGTGCAGTGTGCTCCCGGCCGCACCGGACTTTCACTCGCTATCGCCCTCCACACCAGTCCTACACGAGCGGTGCACAGATGCCTGTACGTGCCCCGTGTAGCGACACTTCCATGCTGAGCCTCAGGCGGCCATAGTCCTCCGTCGGGCGGGTGTCGGGGCGCGTCGTCTCAGCCAGTCCGGCCCGGTCTCACTTCCGCCGGGGTCGGTGCGCCACGCAAGGCCGGTGCTCAGGTCCTGCGCGTAGGCCCAGACTCAGCTGCGCGTATTCAGTTGGGTTCCGGTCGTCAGAATTCGCCGAAAGTCGGTCCGGTGTCACCGCTTCGTGCCCGGACCCGAACGCCGCCTCTTCAGGTGAGCAGTTTACCGGATTATAGTGTCGGATTTATGATTAGGACTCAGTGCCCTCAGGAGCCCTCACACTATGCTGCCACCATGCTTGGCTGCTAGCCACGCCCCGGCCCGTTTACTTTTAAAGCTGTTTTGTTCCCCTGCCCCACTGTGCCCTCCCGCAGTCCGTGAATTCCTTTTACCACCACCACCCCTCCACCTCCTCACATTCGTGCCTTTTTTAACGCTTGTACCTCTGTTTAAAATGCAATAGGTCTCGCGTAAATACGAGTCATATTGCATTTTAAAAGCTTGTTTGTCTCTGATTGGTGGGTAAACTCGCACTTGTTTTTTGTTTCGCATGCCCGCGATACCTCTGGGACTGCGCCTGCGCCGAACATACTGTATGCCTTCATTTGTAAGGAGACCCGGGAGGAGAGCGTTTTCAGCGCATTAGCACAACTTAGTGTAACAAGAGGAGGTGTGAGAGCGGCCAACTTGTTTGTTTCATTGTTCCCCAGTTCATGCCTCGTCGCCGCACGCAGTGTGGGAACCTCTTGCCTACCCCGCCCCAAATCTGAGCCACGGGAGCTGCTCATGAGCCAGCCTCTACCACCCAGGAGAGACAGAAGCGGCGAGGGCTAGAAGGCAAGGGAACGGAATGCAAACCCGTCTGCCAGCAGGACCCAAAACCAAACAGGACCGAGTGAGTTAGCCTACCACTCACTTCGCAGCTCTGAAGATCAGCCTCGGCACCGGAGCTGCCGGCCCGCAGCCAGCATCAATGTGGTACGGACCGAGGATGATGCCGGTAAGTACTGTTAAAGCTTACTAATTCTCAGCAGCATGGCCAAGTCAACAGAGATGTGTGCGGGTGTCCAAACTGGCAACAAGTCAGATTCCAGCAGGGCCGCCCAATATGTATCGGTAAATAATCACTTGCAGTAGGGCTTTAAGTAGGATGAAAAAACTGAGGGGTGTTTCCCATAGGGGCGTGGTCAATGTAATTGAGGGCATGGCTTAAAACACTTATGCTAAAAATCTGTAGTGTGTGCCTGACTGGTGTTTTGCTGTTTCTGTCCATTCATCCTTATGTAGAACAGAGCAAGTAACCTTACATGTACAAATGAGCACCACCTGTGATTTCGTTATATATAATATTTAAGCATGGGCGGATTTTGCGGATCCACGATTCACGAATTTGCGAATTCACGGATCATGGATCCGCAAAATCCGCGGATTTTGCGGATCGGCGGATTTGGGGGCGGGGCTTCCTCGAGTGTGTGGGCGGGGCCAAACGGACGGGGCTTCCATGCGAGCGCACATGCCTCTTTGATTATGTTGCCTCAGATGCTGCATGCAGCTCTAGGTCCATCAGAGCACCGAGGGGGACACATGGCTACATCGCTTGTAATGATCTGAGGGGATTTTAAACCGTTCCTGCCCCTGTGGCCAGATGAAGAGTTAGTCCTGTGGCAAATTAGTGCTTCTCGGCTCCTTTATGAAGAGCATGAGGGCCTCTGCCATCTGTAACGCTGCTGAAGGAATCATGGCCTGTCCATGCTATATTCCCAAACCATGGCGAATTAGGGCTGAACTAAAATTTGGTAGTACCTCCAATTTCTAGAGCAAATTCAGAATGACTAAGAGAATGTGCCAGCTGAGCTTTCTCCATCGTGCTCTGCCTATTGTGGAGGAGAATGAGCTCATCGGGTTGAGTTTGGCTGTATAAAACTGCAAAAACAAGCTTTGCTGGCACACAGACAATGCTCTGTCACAGCTGCTGCCGAGCCCAGCAGAGATCAGCTGCCTTCTAAGGGTCGATGGGGAGGGTGACTGGTGACAACCATGTGTCTTCTGCCATCCGCCGCTTCTCGGGTCTGAAGTCACAAGCCAGGTCGGGGAGGCCCGCTTCATGCCTCTTGTGTGTATAAAAGGTCAGAGACCGATCAGACGAGTGTGTGGGCGGGGCTTCCATGCGAGCGCACATGCCTCTTGTGTGTATAAAAGGTCAGAGACCGATCAGAGCAGCAGATAAAGATACATAAGCTCCTGGCCACAGAATGAACCCTGCCCTTCATATTTATTCAAGAAGACACCACCACCGTTTTGTGCCTGCTGTAAATAATTTACGATGGCGCCGGCAAGCTGCCAGCGCCATCCTGAAAAAGTTACTTAATTAGCTTCAACAGGAAGCTCCAATTGGTAAAATAAAGCAGGCGCTCGGAGCCCCTGCTTTATCTTATCTATTAGAGCTTCCTGTTGAAGCTAATTAAGTAACTATTTGAGGATGGCGCTGGCAGCTTGCCGGCGCCATCGTAAATTAGGCTTGAACTTTTGACCGAGGAATCCGCCGCTCGCGGATTGCGGATTTTCGGTAAATTCGCGAGAGTTCGCGGATCGCGAATTTACCGAAAATCCGCAAAATCCGCGATCGGAGCGGATTTTGCGCTCATGCTTAATAATATTAAACATGCTTCAGTTCTTGTAGACGAGGATGTGGCAGAAGTCTAGAGCTACCGACCTTCGAGCTGCGCGCGCAGGTTTGAGCCTCACATCCGCTCAACATCCTGGGATTCAACAAATGACCACGTCCTTGCGTGATGTCACTGGTGCTCATGTCTGCCATATCGAAAACTGACAAACAAATCACTGCAAAGTTGCATCAAAAGCAGTGCCAGGTGCTATATTGACGAGTTAAGTTTCTTTCCCCCACCCCTAGGGTAAAAATGGAGAGCCAAATTGGGACCTGTTTCAGCACCTGCTTTTAAGAGCTGATAGTTCTGAGCATCGGTAGGACCCGGCCCACTTAAAGCCCTGACTTGCAGTTACTTCCACCCGATCGTAGATTCATGCTCCTTACTTGATACATTGAAGCATAAACAGGCTCTCTGTTTGCTCTCTCCTCAGTCCCGTCACCAATCTGTTACTTCTGGCGTTCGTGAATTGTTGCATAATCTTGCCTCATGCTTGGGTTGAAATCTGGAGTCTAAAAGATATTTTGACAATATATATGCGCAAAATGCCCTCACCCCGAAGTGCTTCGAGCTGCATCTAGTATTGCTCAGTATATGTTTATTTTCTTACATTTTCTTTGGAAGGTGGCAACCTTTGTGGTACGGTCTTAATCAAAACCTTTTGCAAAACATTGGTGTTAATAGCAAAAATATTCAGATCAGTTATAGAATGTTCAGCCTCTGTCATGATGCACTTTGAACCTGGCCATGCCTTCCCGGGCTGTAGTGGGATCTCATCCCATAGGGAGCTGCAAATGAAGCCTTGAAATCGATGTAACTGCTGCCATTGTTGACAGTCGTGACCAATTCCCAACAATCACTGTTTTCCATTTTATGAGGATGAGTCACTCTGAGGTATTTCTTGTCGCCCACCAACAGCAGGAGATCAGGGCTCTGATAAAATGTTTTGATAGCTGAACTTTTGTCCTCTTGTCAGTTTGTATTTTCAATCAATATCCTCATCCTGAAGCTGTTTTGGGCGTCCCTGTGCACAAATAGCATTCTGCTGCATGATTATCAGCTTTTCGTGGATAGATTATACTGCTCGGAGGGTGTCTTGGTGAACTTTGCTTTTACAACTACCTGATTTTTTATCCTTCTTTCTCGCACTTTACTGCATCGGAGTATGGTTGTATCCCGAGCTTTCAGCCTCTCTGTGCTGTGCAGCCAGACACAGTTTTTAAGTAGTAGGCACTGTTTCTTTTTCAGCTGTCTGTTCCTCCGCTTACTTCATAGTACAGGAGACAACATTCTTCCATTTCAGCCTAGGGCAACTCAAGGTCGCACAAACTGGTCAAGAATGGCTGTTACTTAACAAAACTCATAGGAACTGCTTTGGGGAAATTTAAAACACCATTTCAGTAAGATTGGTTCTCATGTATGAATATATTTTGCAAGTACATTCTTATCTGCTAAATCACTTTTACTAGTCAGGAAAGCTTTTCCGACTTGTCAAAGGGGTAATGCTTCTTATTTTGAATCACAAATAGAAAGGGATGTTTGAAAGTGTCACCCTCCTACTTCACAAGAGTGCGGTGGTGCAGACACTCGAAGAAAAGACTGCTCTCCAATCCAGGAGCACGCACATTTCTCTCTAGGTAGATGGACCCTCAGCTCCGTGGTCAGCTGATTCTGGCTCATCTTAGACGTTCACACAACCTGCAGGGGTGGTGCACTCCTTCCCTCTCAGCAGGCAAGGTAGCTTTTAGGTTAAAGAACAGTAGATGTTTCAACACCCAGGCTAATATGCTGCATTGGTAAATACATATAAGGTCCCTAGGGCGAGAACGATTGCATTGCAAATGCTTGTTTCCTATTTTGTCTGCTTGAGACAGCCAGTCTTTATATAATGTTCCTGAAGAGAAGCAAGTAGGTCAGAATGCCTACCATTAGTAGGACAGATGGTCTGATGTACGTACACCAACCACCCCAGGTATGTCTGCCATGGTTATGAGGGTTCCTGCGGTTCTGACCTCTGTTCAAACAGAGGGGAATAGTGATAGATTCTTCTCATCAACTTCCAAAATTCTCCAATTTATTTTTATAATCCATTCTTCCTTAGAGACCTTGGTTGGAAGTTTGCAACATTGTGTCAGGTTTTGTGGAAATTGAGTGTGCCATTGTCCAAGGCTGTACTGTTGCATCAAAGGTTGTATGAAAGCAGTGTGCCACCCTCCGAGGCTGTGCTGTTGAATCAGATTATGTGTAGAAGTAGTGTGCAGCCTTCTTCGGCTGCATAAAGATGTATGTAAAACCATTGGGCCCGATTCACAGAACTAACTTAAGACACAATCCTAAACTTACTACCATTTTGGTATTTACAGAAGGCACTTACTCATTTCGGCATTCACAGAAGTTAGGAGTCCTAATTTTAGGACTCCTAAATGCCTTCTGTGAATACGGAAAGTCTTAAAGTTAGGATTTTTCTCAATTTAGTAGTAGTAAAGTTAGGACTCCTAACTTTAGGACTCCTAAATGCCTTCTGTGAATACCAAAAGTCTTAAAATTAGGATTTTTCTCAGTTTATTAGTAGTAAAGTTGAGAAAAATCCTAATTTTAAGACTTTCGGTATTCACAGAAGGCATTTAGGAGTCCTAAAGTTAGGAGTCCTAACTTTACTACTACTAATTTGAGAAAAATACAACCAAAGATCTTTCACAAACATCTCATGTGTCTGCGCCCAGCTCTCGTCAGGAGTCCGGACCCCTGCACTTTTCATGCCTGACTTGGGACAAGGCAGATATACTCTTATATGGGCCGGGAACTCCTAGATATTAAACGATCAAGCACATCTAAATGTATTAACCACCCACATGACATTTTCGAGTATTCCATGACATGGAGGGGCCTTTCGTGTGCAGGTTTTGCAAATTCCAAGGCATGGAGCTGAAGCAGAAGCATGCGGCCCGATGCTATCTGATCCAGAAAAGTCAAAGCATAATTATAAATTAGATGCTCCCCACCAGACTTTTCCACAGACTCCCCTAGACTGTCCTTCCGACAAATTTGGTCAGGGCTGGAACTGCTTTTTGGGCAATGTTAGATCTCTGCCCAAGCATGCCTCCGAAATCTGGGACCTACTATCTTCTGAGAATCTCGACATCGCATTTCTGACTGAAACCTGGCTCAAACCTAGCTCCACCCCCGCTATTGCGGTGACAGTTCCTGATGGCTACCATATTCAAAGGCCGGATAGACAGTCTAAGGTGGGTGGAGGGATAGCCATTATCCATAAAGACATTATTAATGTATCTTGAGCAATGTTGCAATGATAAAATAGATATGGCGGTTTTTAGATTTTTTTTTTTTACCTCAATATAGCTGGAAAGGTGCCCTTGTATTTCAGCCCCCAGGTACCCTTTTAGATTTCTCGCTTCAGCTGATGGAATTAATTGCCCCTCGTATTATCTCCACTAAACATTTTCTGTTGCTAGGTAACTACAATGTACATAGTGAGAACACTTCTAATCAGGACGCCTGTATGTTTCTCGCAAACTTGGCCACTCTAGGACTAGTAAAGAACAGCAAGGGTCCTACACATCTAGCAGGACGCACGTTAGATCTTATCCTGACCAACTCTCCAAACATCTTTTGTGGACAGATCACTCTTTAATTTACTTAGGGGACCCAGGGTCAACTCTGCCCCTTCCATGGCCCCCTCCAGTCTCCGTAGACAGTGGCATAACATAACACCAGACCCTTTTCTTGAACACATTCCCGACAACTATTATCCTGGAATCAGGGAATATTGAGGAATGTTTGGCCAGCTACAACTCCATAGTAAAAACAACCAAAGACCAGCTGGCATAATTGAAACATTACCATAAATCAGCCAGATGCCAACATGCAGCGAGGTTCTCTCTACATTTACGGAAGGAAAAATGTCTTTGTAAGAACTTGGAAAAATGTTGGTGTCACACCCATGATGTAATTGATAAAGAAAGGTATAAGACCTCTGTGGCTCAATATAATAAGAACTTAAAGAACGCACACAGATCCCACATTGCATTGCACTTTAACCAGGCAGAGAAAGCCCATAAAGAATTATACCAAATCCTTAAATCCTTTACAAACCCAAAGGCCTGCAACAATGAAGCTGCACCATCTCAAGAACTCTACGATATAATAGCTAATCATTTCGTAGAGAATCTAGCTCATTTATGATGAAATCACTAAAGACAAGAACCCTGTGAATGACAATGCATTCCACCATCTGCCGTCCTTGACCAATGTGCATTCACTGGAAAGCTTTCCCCCTCTCCCAGTTGATACAGTTGGGACATTGCTGTACACAGTTAAATCAGGTTCCCCTTTGCATATTATTCCAGTCAACATTTCCTTGCTACTCTTTAAACCGTTGTCCATATCTACCTGCTCAATCCTTAATCTTTCACTAAGAGAGGGCCAATTACCACTTGAATGGAAGGCTGCACAAATTATTCCCATCCGAAAGAAAGCTAATGTCCCAATGGAGGATCCGTCCAAATATCATCCGATTTATCTTCTACCCCTTCTGAGTAAATTATTGGAAAAGCATATTCATAAACATCTCTTTCAATGTCGAATCTACTGGATGCCTTGACTCCTCCCAGTCTGCTTTAGGTCAATGCACAGTATTGAGTCAAAACTGATTGCCGTCACTGACAATATAAGACACTCCCCTGACAATGGACAAGCAGTACTACCAGTGCTGCTGGATTTGTCAGCGGTTTTCGACACTGTTTCTCATCACATCCTACTCAGACTTGGAGAAATTGGAATCCAAGGACAAGCCCTTCAGTGGATTTTGTGCTTTCTCACTCCTCAGACTCTGACCATGAATCTTGGCCATTTCCAATCACAGACCATGGAATCGACCAAAGGAGTTCCTGAGGGATCCTGCCATAGTCTCACTCTGATCAACATTTATTTTGCTCCATTAGCTGGACTCCTTGGAAAGCTGGGCTTCACGCTAATCTCGTATGCTGATGACACCCAGCTTTTACTGTCATTTGACTAAAATTCCCACAATACTCAGACTGCTTTCTCAGAAGGCATGATTGCCATCACTAATGGATGAGAGTGGAGAGGTGCACCACTAAATTGTCTTTTTAAAAGATGTAAGTGTACAAAGTTCCTTAGTATTTGAATTCCTTTATTTCAACAATGTCATAACATAGGGTCCAGCCAATGCGAGATACCGGGTGAAGAACCTAGCCAAAGGTGGAAGAGATTCTCACTCAATGAGAGTCAGAAAATCAGCAGGAAAGAAAACATTCTTTCTTGAGTCCCCTCACTCACCAGGGTTTCCCCTTGGTGATATGCCTCATCATAGGGGCCATCCCAGTCCTCTACGAACTGTGGCGTGCTGCGACTTGCAGAATTACGTAGGAGCACTTTAGTGAAGACTGTGTGTGGTGCAAAAGTGTAGTGAAGTGGACAGAGGTGAGTTAAAAATACCTGGCTAGTGGGCAAAATAGTTTTAATCTTGCTCCTAGTTGGTATGTCTAAAAACAGGGTAAGACACTGGAAAAACCTAGCTATAATGGGTTAGGAATCCTTAGTATACGTCAACATGTTTCGAGTATACCCCAGAGCTCTTCGTCAGGACTACACAGGGACCAGCCCTGTGTACAATACTCCTTAATGACCTACGTTCAGGTAATCAAAGGAAATGAAAAAATAAAGTGCGCTGCAACTAATAGACATGCATTAATACATACGATCAAGCGCTGTCATGTAGTATTTATAAGGTATCAAAATTGAGCCCCATGGTCTTGGGGGGATGAGGGTTCTCGTGTTCCTAATTTTGGCGGGAGTTCTCCTCACGGTATGTCACCTGGTTGGTTCCCTTCCGGTGTGAAGGGGAACCAACTAGGTGACATACTTGATATCCTATCTGTTTATTGCAGACTGCAGAGCCACCTGGGATCCCATCTATTATCAGCTGGCGGCTGTCACAATTGTAGCTAATATTAAACTACCTAGCGTCTTCATGTAAGTCTTAAAGAATGGTGAACACACGTAGATTGACTATTGTATACACCACACTTTGTTGATGGGAAACCTGTGGGGGAGCATCCCGTAATTTGACTATTAAAAATGGAATAAGGATAAGTGACAACTCCAACCCTCAACATCTCTAAATAAAATGGAAGTAAAACTAGCAGGGAAAAATCAGCTGTTAATATCTCCAATGATACTTATGTTTGGGAAACCAAAGAAACTCCAAATAAGTTTGACTTCATGAAGGACCTAATGGGAGCCATGTTAACTATACAACCAGATTCATGTAAACTGCAAACTCCAATTAAACCGCTGAGTGAGGCAAGAATAACAAGATCAAATCGAGGATTAGGTCCGCCTGACCAATATGAAGTGGATCAAATACCTAAAATAAAGGAATAATAGGCCAATCAATGGGGGCAAATAACTGATTTGGAACTGTTAACTGTCCCCTTAACCTCACATTTGCAGCCTGGGGTCTTAAGTTCATCTGAATTATTGTCGGGAGTTGCTCAACAGTTATTGTCATCGGGTGCACCACTTCCAATTGAAGCATCAGTAAAAATAAAAAATGTAAACTCTGGAGAGGAACCTATGGCCTTAATTCAAACAAACCAGGTATATCAATGTAGCCCCATTATAGGAGTTGATCCGCATAAAACAATTGGAACCAATAACTTATCACAATCTCTTCAAATAAATACTAATATAAGTTTGAACGATATGAAACAAAAAAGGAGACTGGAGGGTCCATTGTGTAGTGACTCCTCAATGATGCGACATCGTATCGGCCCGTGGTGTCGCCAGTCCCAATACATTGTAACAAAGTAGAGAGCTGCGAGGAGCAGATCATGTACACGCACCTGAAACCTAACTGGAACAGCGTGCGACACACATTGCCCCTCAGTCATGGTGCATTATAGCAGCTGAGGAGGCGCTATAATGCGTGATTTTGCATTTCAGTGAGGTGATGCGGACCACCACACTGAAATGCGTTAGTCTAACGCCTGATGAATGGTACGTGGCAGGGGTGGCCATACTGATGCAACTAAACTGAGGTCATGGGCGCGTGGCGCGCCGGCTCATGTGGCAGTAGGAATCTCAGCTGTAATGAATGATTTTTATTTTGCTTCTGTGAGTTGTCAGTGAGTGTCTCTTGAAATACAGCAGCCTGCCAGTCTATGACCTGGATTACTGTTAGCTAACTATAATTATGACGGGTGAGGCAGCGGAAATCTGTGTCGGCCCTCTCACATCCTATAAGACTGGACCCGGATCCTGCGTTGGACAGAGAGATCCGCCTGGCCAGTGATGTTCCTCCTTTGCCTCCATTGATTGCCAGCAGAAAGCCTAGGGCTCAGTGGGTGTACTAAGGCTGGTGAAAGCTGGAATGACTAATTTCTTTTCTGCAGGTGTAACGTTGCTTTGAACTCCCCGTCTTTTTGTGCCCGTAGAACACCGGCCCGTCATCCCAATAGGTATCCGAGGCTGTGGCAACATGTCCATAGTTCAATTTCCTACCTGCCGGGCCTCTTGGAATTGTTGCTGTTGCCTGGCAACACTAGTACTTTGAAGCTGGTGACAACCACCAAGTGAGAGAGCTCCTCTCACTTCCAGCGTGACTCCTGATTCGAGACAGAAATCACAGCAGTCCGCATATATCCTTATGAATGACACCATTTGTGCTGCATGTGTAATACAGAAATAGACAAACAGATTTAGCTCTATCAGTCACAGGAACAGCTTCACACCATGGCATGCATGGCGAAAAATAATGGTGAAACCATAGTTGGCCTAACGGCTAGGGCGACTGGGGAACTGGGTTTGAGTCTCGGCAATGACGCTGAACATCCTGTGTTTGTGAGAAAAATACTTAATCTCCCCGTGCCTAACAAAAATGATGAATGTGTCCTCATGTAACGCAACTGGTGCTCTGATACCCGATACTGGGTCAAGTTCGCGCTATATAAAACTCTGAAAAACAAACAAACAGCTATTGCTTATAAATGGTTTTAGGAGTGTTTTAGATATTTTGACTAGTTGCAGTAGTCAACAGTAGTGTTGTGCCTCTGACTTTACAAGGGCACTAGGTTAGTGCCCTTCCATTTATGGTGCTTTGCAGCACTTGACTTTTAATTTCTTGTTGCTCAGATGGGTGTAATTTCTGATATTTATATGCTTTAATCTTCTTCGCTTAAAAATGCTGGCCAGAAAGTGTCACTCATAGCCATTGAAATGTCAATCATAGCAATCTGAAACCTTGGAGGCTATGATAAGAAATAACCTAAAAACACCAAAAGATTAGAAAAAATCTGTTCTTTTAATTTTCTCCTTTGACATATGACTTATGCCACACTGTATTTTGTCTGGTGTATAAAGTTGCATGGTATTTTTCTCTATTTACTTTGTACCATGATGTGCATTTGAAAAACCCGGTCAATAAAGTGTTTCAATTTTTTTTTTTTTTATGAATAAGCTGACAAGTTTAATTGCACCACTAACACGTATTCTCATATATTTAATGAAATATGAACTGTCACTTCCACTTGACAATCTCTGTAAATACTCTGTAGTCCCCCGCATCAGTGTTTTGAAGATGCTCTTTGCAGTGAAGCTGTAAATACTTTTTTACAGCATCAACCAAGGGTGAGACCCTGTACAAGGACTGTGTGTATCTTAACAACATTCATTTCTGTGACTTCTAAACCCTCCGATAAAGGCGGGCAACACCCATTGAACTCATCCGGGCTTCAGCCCCCCCCCCCCCCGTCGTGCGTGGCAGCCCGGGATGAGACAGATCCCAGGCACACACAGAGCCACACCCGAACGTTTCACAGGTCTTTAAAAGACCATTTGAATGTTAATTAGGCCTTGCAGTTGTTTCACCCCTTCTAAGAGCCCCTGCAGCTCCACTCTGCCTACTGATTAAAAGTTCAGCCCCCCCCCCCCCGAAATTTTTTCTTAGCCTCCCCCCGAAATTTGGCTCTAGTTGCGCCTCTGCTCAGATATTTCCTGCCACAAAATGCTTGTTTGTGTAAATTCACTCAAGACTGGATGTGATGGTTCCTTAAGTGCCCAGCAGAGGGCGCGCCTCGCCTACTGTTGAACTCCATTGAGCACTTTGTGTGAAAGAGAGAAGGGTTTCCTATTCCAGGTCAGTGGCGGCAGAGACAGCACAAGCAGCAGATGTTGACATAATTTCCTGCCTCTTCCTCTGTGTCCTGCCTGCTGCAGAGGAGGAAGGACACCCTGTCTCTGCAGTTATCTTCATCTTCAGACCCTCACAGCCCCCCCCCCCCCACCACCTCTCCTGATCCTAAATCTGCACCTGCCCCACCCCAGCCATAGGAGGAGGAGAGAGCCTGGAAATGTCTGCACTGGTTTCTGCTCAGGTAGGAGATTGTCAGCACCTTGTGCTGTGTTTGTAAATATAGACTGAATAATCCTGGAGGAAATCTTCAGGAGCCCGGCTCTTCTATCCAGGGACCTCTGAGGTTCTTTCCGTCTGGCCCTGGGGGTGTTTGTTGTTAACATATGTTTTAAAGAGAGTATCTGTGCACTGCACTGAATCTTAATGCACTGTGAGAAATATGTGCACACTGCACTGCATTTCACTGCACTATGAGAAATCTGTGCACGCTGCACTGCATCTTACTGCACTGTGAGAAATCTGGACTGCATCCTACTACACTATGAGGAATCTGTGCACGCTGCACTACATCTTAATGCACTGTGACAGATCTGTGCACACTGCACTTTACAGCACTCTGTGTCACTACAATGCATCTTACTGTACTGAGGAATTTGTGCAACTCTACTGCATCTTACTGCACTGTTAAAAATGTGTTCACATTGCACTGCATCTTAGCGCTCAATGAGAAATCTGTGCACACTCTTTGCTCGGTTCTCGCTGTTAGTTTGTTGACTTGCCCACCTGTACCCTTGTCAGAAGCATGTCCACCAGGCAGTTGAACGTCTAGGCTCCCATGCTGCCCCATGCCCCTTTGCCCCTGTTTTCATGTCTCAGTCTAGGTAAAACCTCAGTCATTGCAATAGTTTCCAGCGACTTAGGTTGGCTTATATCATTATCTGCTGCAGAGGTTGTGTGTGTGTGCACTTACCTTGGGTCTGCCAGGTAGGAGGCCTTTCAAGCAGTGGAACGTACATGTCTGTGTTTTTAATGTACCTATGCAGGTTGGATGTGTGTGTGTTCATCTGAACAGGGTAGAGCTGTCTTTGCAGGCTGTGTGTGTGTGTGTGCTCGTATGCGTATGAGGCGCGTCTACATGTAATGATGTGTATGTAGTCTAGTTGTTGGTGGGTGGAGTTAGGGGAGATACAGGAAGAGGAGGAGCGGGGACAGGAAAGGTGCAGTTAGGATAGGGACGGGGTCGTGAGCAGAAGCATGGAATAAAGGCTCTGTGAGAAGCACATACTGTGTCTGTCATGATTCGTAGCACGATGCTACACTACAGTGTGTCTTTTTCAAGTGAGTCTGTCTTAGCAGAGGACTGTCAGTCACTCTTATTGGCCTCTCCTCTCTGTACAGGAATCTTTATGATCACTTGATGTAAGAGGGCCTGCTCGGTGCATAATAGTCAGGGACTTCTTGGCACTCTGTAGACGTCTGAGCAAAGTAACATGTGATGTTCTAGTTCTTCCCCATAGTTTGGAAGAATTAGGAAGCTTTGAGTGAGACTTCAGCACAACTTTCAAATATGTGACTGCCACAAGTACCGAGGGCTACTTGTATGACAATGCTACAAGGGGTTGCTTCACTCTCTCATCAACGGTGTGTTGATGAGGATTGTGCTATGATATAGGAGTCTACATGAAGGATTCCAAGAGACTCTTGAAGTCATTATGCTCTAGTTGTCACTTCAGCAGGAAGGGGAGAACAAAATGAGCAAGCAGAAAAAGCAAGAAGAGGCCAGAGAAGAGAAATAAGAGGGATACAGAGAGAAAACACACGAAGGGTGGAGAAAAGTACTTAATAGATCTCGGCCAAAATGTGAAAGAAATGAATTTGTATGGGAGGGAACGACAGTTCTAAAAGATGGCCAGGAAAAAAAATCTAATGAACATTATTTATAAATTGCCAAAAGTTGAATTACATTTTAGGAGCTAAAAATGTGATTTAAGTGTGACGTGAATGTGAGTCTTCAAGTGTTATAGATGGAATGTGCTGTTCAGTGGTACCAATACTTGAACCAACTTTATAGCTTTATATCTGGGATTTAGTTCCAATCACCGAACGTTGTAAATGAACCAAAGGGAGGGATCAATGTATTTTCAGGTTACCAATCTCAGCTCAAGTGATACAGTTAAGAGGTCCCAAGTTCCAACCGTCCTCCTTTATAAATGTGTTAATGCACATACTGCACAGATCTGTGTTACCTTTATATCAAACATAACAATCTTAATAAATTCTGTTGGAGGTGGCCCTTTCTAGGGTGCTTTCCCTAAGGACTTTGATCGCCTTTTTACACTGCCATTCAGTGCCAAATTGATGTGCTTGTCATATACATACTGGTGATTAGTGTATACATGATTGGCTAAATTGAGTTAGCTGTAAGTCAATTGTCTAGAGGTAAGACATACCTAGGGCATGTAACTCAACACCTTCTCCGTGGGCCTGCAGAACTGGTTGTGCCACCCACAGAGGTAGTTTTTCAAAGGTGCCACAGATTTGCCATGACGGGGCCTGTGTGTGTAGGTTACTGTTACTAGGCTTGGCATTTAAGAATACGCTTTCCAAGGTTCTGCATGTCTCTTGCTATATCTGAGTAATCCCTGGGGACACGGTGCGGTGTCTGTAAAGGGAAGGGCATGTGCATGTGTGCTTTACATACACTGGTAGTGAATGGCACACAGTAGTGTGTTTGGTACAGTAGGGCCTGCCAGTATAGTGTTTGATATCGATGAGTTCGTAATGGCGAACCTGCTCTGGTGGTGCGAGTGAATTCGACATTATCGTGGTGGAAATACCACTTTGGGAAAGTGGGAATGTCTGTACTCATGGCTCTGTATGCCTATCCACCTGTCTCCAATTCACAGCTGGCTGCTGGGGGCATGGCTACATCTGTGCCTTTCTGATAAGAAAGCCACAAACTAAGGCCTCAAGGTATACTGTAGACCTCTCACTCTGAGAGGCCTTCCTGTGTTGATTAAGAGGGGGTGAATTGGCACCTGCATTCCAAGGGGCAGGGTTGTGGCCCCACTAAAGATACTGATCAAGCCTCCCAGGGTAGGATGTCAGACATGACAACATTTAGAGAGGGCCCGTGCTTTCAAAGGTGGCCTTTTGAGCTGATCTCATCTTCATAGGTCATTGTGAGTATAACCACTGGGGATCTGCCTTTAGGAGTTAGAGACGCTTTGGGGATTGGAAACATACTACGCTGATTCAATGCTGGGACATCAAAAAGAAGAACTATTGGGGCAGTGGGGCTGCAACTGGATTATCTGCAGACTAGTGGTGGCCTGGGGCTTGTTGTGCTCTAGGAAGGAGACTATCACGTGGTTGATTTTGCCTGGATGTTGTGGCCTGCAGCAAATTGACAACTGTTGGGGCCCAGGTCCCCAAGCACTCTCCAAGGGCTGGTTGACTGGCCTCCTGTCCACGAGTTCCCATGTTTGTTATTCAGGGACTCTTTGTGGGATTTCATCTACACATTTTGTACAAGGTTGTCTACAATACTTAACTTGGGAAACTGTTTTCTTTGCTCGTTTAGCAACAGCGCTTAATATTTACCCATAACATGTTGGCATCTCCAGCACAATAGTTTTATCCTATAAATGGTGTTCTGTACACTTGAATGCAGAGAGGAGAATTCCGGCGGAGAGGACTGTACTGGAATGACAGCAGTGCCTGACATGCAACCCTGCGTAAGCTAAGTTTACACTCATCATGCAGACCACCTTACTACATACAACAGGTTTGGGGTCGTAGACCAATCCCAGAGATCACAAATATATCCCTGTGCTCACAAAATAAGAGTAGAACTAGACAGATGTTTGTCCTATACAGTCTGGTGGTATTCAAATTACTTTGTTTAGTTGCATCTGCCCAATGATCGCAGCACATTTGCTTCATAATAGACTACAATAGTTTTAATAAATGTATTGTAAACTTTCTTTGTGTCTTTCTTATGTTTACAATGGGCATGCATGAGTGAGTGAGTAATAAAAGCGGAGGATACGGTTCCAGAGTGCCCTTGGGGATAGAGGGTCATGTTTGAGGTTGCCGAAATCACCTGTTACTCTGGGAAGATTAGGAGTTCAGGTGAGGCACTATGAGCTCTCAGGATTGTGCCAACAGGTACTGACATTGTAGAGAGACTCAGTCCCTACATTCTGACGTCCTATTATCCTAACACACAGTTCTGCTTTACCAGTGCAATCCGTGTAACAGGTTCAACCATTATAACATTACTGTGTGGTTATATGATTATATTATTCTACTCCTATCTAACACTACCTATCCTATTGAGTGCATACTGGGAGTATCCTTTGCCAGATACCTTGAGATAGCCTAAACTCCCATACCTGACTGTCATGTATCACAAAGTCAGCCTGTGTAGAATGGTTAGCATCCATCTTTTTTGCCATCAATCTTTCTGTGTGTGTTAAATTATAAGACAAAAACAATTCTGCTGCGTTTAGATATTTCCACGACACCTGGTTTGATTTTAAAACCTGCAATTTCCACTTAATTGCATGATCGTTCTCAGTTGACTTTGCCCATGCTTTGAGATGCTTATCATTAAGTGTAACATAGAATGCATATGATACAATATTTTTCAAAGAATATCTGTGATTTGACAATGCAGTCATGCCATTGTCCACAACAGACAATGCATTTTCAAATTAATCCTGTCAATTTGTCTTAAGCGTTCAGCAGCGTCCTGCTGAGAAGGTTTCCACAGTTCATTGTAAGTGGCGTATATGAATCTACATGACCTAGGACCCAAGTAGAAATCTTGTAAATACATTTCATCAAAAAGGAAGTTTAGATGTTCCTTAACTGCAGATAATGTGGAATGTTGTAACCATTGCTGTGTCGAAGCAGACGTGGTTATCAAAAAGTAGAACAGCGAGGCTTGGCAATCAGGAACAGTTTAAATTATTTAAACAATAATAGCCTGGAATAGCAGCCAAATCTCCTACAGCTTTGAGCTGGAATTTACTTTGCATTAGGTACATGGCATGCTTTATTCTGTATGCCCGGTGCAATAAAGTTAAGCTTGTCCACCTTTGGGCAGGAAATTCTGGTACAGCGGGTCATAAATATTGTTTGTAGATAACTTATTCAACTCTTATAGAAGGGACCATAAATACCAACAGGATGTCACATTCTGAGTTGGTCCAGGTGTGTTGTGTGTGTTATCTCAGTTAATGCTTCCTCCTATGCATTGTTTGGGCTTTATCTGATGAGTGCAACTGACCGGCTGCTCTGGCATCGTCCTTGGCCAGAGTGCATGCTCTCAGCTGTGCATTTATTTGTGTTTGAGTGTGTATCTGACTTGTTTCTTTAGGTATTAGATCCTGGGACCACATGTGATTTTTCTGTTGCAATCTTCCTGGTGTGTTTAAAGCTTGTTCCATGTCTGGTATTTCCATCACGGTAAGTGCTAGGGATGAACAGAGGACTGCTGTGTTATGTTGATCTGATAAAGGGTCACTCTGGAACCGTAACAAGTGTTTTATTGTGATTTAGGTAGTGCAGGCAACAGTTGTTCTCTGGTGTGCTGGACTACTAAGAGCGAGCCCTTTCTATAAATTAACCCGAATCTAACATTCCCCCTCCCTAATTGAGTTCTCTACTACCCTGGCTGTTTGTGTCCGTGTCTTGAGAATGGATGGTTCCTGTTTCTCGCTTGTGGTGTGAGTGTTTCCCTTGGCATTGTGTGTCCTAATCAGGTGTATTCCCCATATTTTTAGGGTAGCCTTCTTCACGCAGGCCCATATTAGTTGCAGGGTGCTGCACAGCAAGAGCAAGATTGCAACCACTGGTAACGAGGAATTACAACAATTCATTATCAGTAATTGGGCAATTAACGCAGGCTAATGAAAATGATCAATGAAAACAACCCCGTCTCTAATTAACTTTTGACTGAGTATGGTAAATTTGCATTCAGAAACGTTTCCAGGGAATTACTTACTGTAAGGGAAGGAGAGAAAGAAAATAGACTCAGTTTTGTTAGCATTGGGAGAATGAATTTTATTATTTATTTCTATTTTATAAAAACAGAAGAATGAAATATGAGACATTGAGTAGACAAGCCATCACAAGGACATAGCAATAGATTATTTAGTGAATGTTCTTAAGCTAGGTATCCTACCATCAAGGGAAAATATTCAATCTCATCCTTGTTAAAATATATTGATGCATGTTGTTAGAGACAAAGGAGAGATATGAGTCATGTCCTGTGGGCACACTTGGCAGTGCCTGGTAGAATATAACCGTGACTTTACTTTGACTACATTGCCATCTGTCTAACTCACATTTATTAACAAAAGCCTCTCTTACCTCAGTTTTGGAGAAAGATAAGCATTTAGAGGGTGATTTGTACAGAAAAGCTAGGCCCAAATCTGTGCAAGACTTCTTGACATATGCTAGCCAAGGAATACTAATAGCTCAGTCAAGGTTGATTATATCTTTTATTACAGCTTGAGTTTGCAGATTCGAAACCATAAGAGGAGCGGGCCATTTTGATTGAGTCAGTAATAAAAGGGAGGTCGAATTCTTCGTCGGCAATCAGATTCGAGCAAGCCAGAGTAACTGAAAGCAACTTTTTAACAAACTTATCCTCCACTTTCTGCCGAGCACCCATATATCAAAGTACTCCCTGGGGACAGGGTGCGGTGTCGGTAAAGGGTAGGGCATGTGCGTGTGTCTGCTACATGCACTAGTAGTGAATGGCAATGAGTAGTGTATTGGGTACAGTAGGGCCTTCTCCTCGTATTGGATTGGCTTGAGGGAACTGTGGAAAGGCTATTGAGCTGGATTTCCTGCATGCATATAGTGTTTGATATCGATGAGTTTGTAATGGCGATCCTGCTCCGGTCGTGTGAGTGAATTCGCCATTATGACGGTGGAAATACCACTCTGGGAGATTGGGAATGTCTGTACTCATGGCTCTGTATGCCTATCCACCTGTCTCCAATTCACAGCTGGTTGCTGGGGGGATGGCTACATCTGTGTATTTCTGATAAGACAGTCATAAACTAAGGGCTTACGTATACTGTGGACCTCTCACTCTGAGGGGCCTCCCTGTGTTGGTGAGGAGGGGGTGGAATTGGCACCTGCATTCCAAATGGTAGGTTTGTGGCCCCACTAAAGATACTGATCAAGCCTCCCAGGGTAGGATGTCAGACATGACAACATTTAGAGAGGGCCCGTGCTTTTCAAAGGTGGCCTTTTGAGCTGATCTCATCTTCATAGGTCATTGTGGGTATAACCACTGGGGCTCTGCCTTTAGGAGTTAGAGTTGCTTTGGGGATTGGAAAAATGCTACGCTGGTTCGATGCTGCGACATCAACAAGAAGAACTGTTGGGGCAGGGGGGCTGCAATGGGATTATCTGCAGACTAGTGGTGGCCTGGGGCTTGTTATGCTCTAGGAAGGAGACTATCACGTGGTTGATTTTGCCTGGATGTTGTGGACTATCACTTGGTGGATTTTGCCTTGCTGTTGCTGGCCTGCAGCTAATTGGCAACTGTTGTGGCCCAGGTCCCCAAGCACTCTCCAAGGGCTGATTGACTGGCATCCTGTCCACGAGTTCCCAGAGACAGAAAAGATCTCCCCGTTTCCACACGAGCGTAAGGACCCCTTAGGGTATGGCGTAAACATGTGGAGGTGATCGTCGGTTGGGGCAAGGACCCTCCCGGCGTGTGCAGTCATCAGATTGTGCCCAAGAGTGAGCTGGTAAAGTTCAGTGGCTCACCTGGAGAGGCTATAGCGTCACAAGTTCGACGAGTGCAGGGGACATTTAATGAGTCCGAGAGGCTCGAGCTTACAGCCGGAAACCTCTGCTAGTTAGTATTCCTTAGCATATGGTTTCTGAGTAGTGTTGAGAGAAGTTTGCAGCGTCTGCATAGACTGTGTCCGACCTCCAGATTGGGAGGACAACAGTGCCTGACATTGCCGCCTCAGTCTGAGGTCACTCGTTCCCTCTCCCCAGGCCTATGCCACAAGGTACGACGTTGTTAAGGATAGCGTGACTGAAAGGTCTTTTCATGCCTTGTGTGCACCCATGACTTGCTCCCTGGAGCAACTGTAGCTCCCACCTCTGCCAGAGGCGAAATCATTCTCCAAATTGGGAGCGTGCCAGCTTCTGCTTTTGCAGTCTTTTTCCTGCGGGAAGGATAGTGATCCTGTACTCGTGAAGGTGTCACTGGGTACATGAGGGGCTATCTGTATCCTTGGCTGGTGTAGTTTGAATGGCTGAGGAGCTAAGTCACAAGGTTTAGAGAGAACCTGTGATTTCTTGACCATTACAAGTATACAGAGTACAGGATAATGTGAATGTTGTTGTTTATGCAAATGTGTTAGCGGAAAAGTGGAATACCTCTGAACAGCCTGGATATATGTTTCTGTTGCTTTTAATGTGGAAGGGATTGCTTGTGTTGTATGTATGTTGCTTACAAGGCTGAAGGGATAATGGTGCAATTCTATATATGTTCATGCCGTTCTACTGCTAATGGAAGAGTTTGGAAATTTCGCGTAACTGTAAAGTATATACGCAATGTGAATGTCGTTTTGATTTCAATGTGTGTGCAATACATACCGTGTGGAGTCTTTTTGTAGCATCCTCAGGGTGTTGCGAGGTTGAGGGTTGCATCAACACTTTGACTCTGAGGATCAGCCTCACTGCTCTGTGCCAAGCTATCCAAGGGTGAGCGTAGGTTATCAGACACATGTATCGTACTCATCCTATCTAGGACAGTGGATTCTGCCTGGCTTAGATGCATCCTAGCCAGAAACCGCTGGGTCTAACAAATTCCTAATAATAAATACATGGAAAAAAAATTTAAGCTGCACCAATTTTGCACCCAAGACCACCTCAATCTGTCCCAACTCTAGACATGTTTTTGAAGAGCCATGTCTTCAGCTTCTTGCTTAGCTCAAGAAGTGGGGAGGAGGCTCTGATGTGTTGAGGGAAGTCGTTCCACACTTTAGAAGTGATGTATGAGAAGAGTTGGCCTCCAGATCTGTTTCTGTGTATGCATGAGATGTGTCTGAGTATGAGTCTGGCTGAAAGGAAGTGCATAGGAGGTTCATGGAAGGAGAGGCAGTTGTTAATGTAGGCAGGGATTTGTTGGGTAGTGTCTTGAATGTGTGGGTGAGGAGTCTTAACTGTGGGCGCTTATGTATCTGGAGCTAGGGAGCTGTTATATGTGTTCTGAGTGGGAGTTTGAGGATGCTGCATTTTGGGGGTTTTCAGCCTTCTGGTGAGCTGTTTGATGATTCCTGCATAGAGAGAGTTCCTGTAGTCCAAACTACTGTTGATGAGTGTGTGGATGATGGTCTTATGGTGATTCTCAGGAGCCATTTGAAAATGTTCTTTAGGGTGTGGAAGCAGTGACGGCATTGACCTGGGTGAACCTGTCCACCTTTTTGTTGATGATGATTCCTGGGTTACTGGTGTGCAAGCTGGAGGTGGGAGTAGGTCGTAGGTTGGATGACCATCCAACGGTGTCCCATGAACAGGGGATGTTTCCAAAGATCAACACTTCTATCTTGTCAGTATCGAGTTTGAGACAGTTAAACTTCATCCTAGTGGCTACTTCCATCATGCAGTAGTGAATTTGTTTCTTTTGTTGTAGATTTTGTCAGAGAGTGACAGTATTTGCTGTGTGTCATCAGTGTAGGAAAGGATGTTGATGTAGTGGGTATGGATGCATTGGCCGGTGGGGTTATTTAAGTGTTGAATACTGTTCTGATGAGGAGTGAACCTTGAGGTGCTCTGCAAATGAGATTTCCAGTTTCCAAGGAAAATGAGGTCAGGTTAATTGTCAGAGTTCTTTTTATCTGGAAGGAGCAGATCAATTGCATGCAGGTTCTTGAATCTCGATAATGTGATGGCGCCTGATGAGGATGAGATGTGGTACCATGTAAAACCAAAGGAAATGATGGACGGATCGTTGACAATACAAGCACTTACCCCCAGTCAACTGATCTGGGTTTAATCCATCACCGTTCTTTAGCCCACTCCGCCACCACAGTTCAGACATGGCCATATGCAAATCAGTCTGACCCTGTGCCTCATGGGAACAGTCCAGCCGGAACTGCCAAGCCATGCCTTTCCTGGACCGGAAACAAGCTTCCCAGGGCCGGTTTCTGGCATTGCAGCCGTCTTCAGCCGGGCTTGCTTGAATCCAGTGGCAAAGTGAGCAAGGGACTCACGTCTGAGCATACCCTGCCAACTTATGGCGACCAAGGCAAAACCAAAGGAAATGATGGACGGAGCGTTGACAATACAAGCACTCACCCCCAGTCAACTGATCTGGGTTTAATCCATCACCATTCTTTAGCCCACTCTGCCACCCCAGTTCAGACATGGCCATATGCAAATCAGTCTGGCCCTGTGCCTCATGGGAACACACACACTGCCAAGAGGTTCAATAGGATGACGGTGTGAGAAGTTAGCCTGGCATATGATGTCACTAGTTCTAGTGGCACCTTGCACCTGTCTAAATCGACAGGTGCATGGACCAGCAGTCTTAGGCTAAGACTCCAAAGAGCATGTGAAGCTGTTTGTTTTACCAATTATAATCCCTTGAATACCAAATGAAAGGACACCACACAAGGTATATATCAAAGATATAGGTATTTATTCTAAACACAACCCCTCTGGACTCTTTATGAGGTCAGAGGTAAAAGTACATCACAAGTTACTCAATTAGCATACGATAAGTTGCACAAATACAGTTTTGCCCTAGGGGCCTCACAAACCATATACTAAAATAGTGGTATAAGAGCCACTACAGGAATAGTGAATAGGCCTAGGGCCTAGGTCTTCGCTGGGGCTACACTAAACAACCAAAGGTTAGGAAGTAGGAGACCCATGGGAGCCGCGTGCAGTGTGGAAACTCAGTCGCGAGTTACCATTGACTTCTAATGGAGAACGAAGAAGTGACAAAGTTACTGATTAAGGGCACTTCCAGATGGACTACCACAAAACCCCTTTAGACTTGGACACTTCGAGAGTCAAGACCCACGGGAGCACCGTAGTACTTGTGTTACATAACCCAGGGAAGCCGGGTGCATAGGTGCCTTTTGGTAGCGGGTTTCGTCGATGTTTTCTATGGAGATCTTCAAAGAAGTGCTGCAGGCGACCGGAGGAAAAGTGTCCAGGTGGATCCAAGGGTGGATCGGAGATCTGAAGAACCTGAAAGCAGAGGGGACAGAGTCTGGGTCACTAGCCAGTGACCAGGGAGGTATCAGGAAGGAACCAGGCGATGTCGCGATGATGTCAGGTGAAGAGGTGAAGCTTGTCTCTGCAGCCACGAGGACCAGGAGGTGTCGACAATGACCAGGAGCTGAATTCGAGCTGTCCTACGAAGGGTCTGGCTGTCTGCGGCATCGGTATCCGGATCGAACCCAGCAAGCCTTGGCAAATGCAATTCACGCAGGAAGTGAAGATTGGCTTTGAGTCAGACCAGCAAGGTCTGGGGCGTTTCTCCTTTGGAGGGAATCTGGAGCAAGCCTGGAGCAACTAGGCCATCATTGTAAGTTCAAAAGAAAGTCCTCAGAGGGCTCACTATCCAACGGACTAGGAATCAGGAAGACGTGTCAAGCTGAAATGCAGGAGCAGGCCCCATGCGGCACTCGTGGAGTGTGGAGGGCTGAGCTTCGGTGCAAATGGCGCTCGGGTCGGGGGATTCTTGTGCCCCAATGCACAACTTCTAGTTACCTCAGGATGGGATGCAGTTAGCAAAATGCAGGATGTCCAGGGAGTCTGGTCCCACGTCTCTCGTGTCCGCCACGGGATTCTGCTTTGCTGGCTGAGAAGTCTGGAAGTCCAGTCCTTCTAGTCAGAATAGAATGTCGAAGGTCCAAGAGTTCTATATCAGAGTTTCGTTCCAGGATAATCTAAAGTGCTGGGGACACAGCTCCTATACGTATATTAGGAAAAGGGGCTGGATTACCTGCTAGCTGGTACCTCCCTTGACAGGAAACCTATTGTCCAGGCCTCCCTTGCTGAAGTTTCCCCCAGCAGCAGGAGGTCAGACTCGTGTCTGTGGCAGCAGCATCCTTTTTGTGATGCTGAGGCTCTGTTTTACCTTAACCAGGGTTAGCAGTAACTACATGTCTTTACCCCTCTAGAAGGGTGGAATGCTACCCCCGCCACCAGAACTGGTGGGGGTGGTATTCCAAAGTGTTTGACACCTTACATGACATGTTTTGATAAAGCCAAACCAAAGGTAGCATTAACCGAGAGGATTATAATGCACTTATGAGTATATGGTATGGCTATATCATAGAACAGCTCTAAGGAGATGGTTCCGAAAGCTGTAGAAGGGCTCAGCTCATGCTAGGGCACCCTCTCACATAAAACCAAGTACTCTGCCTCCAGGATTGTCGAGGTCTACCATAGGAGTGACTTATGGGTGCATATGTGTCTATATATAAGGTAGATATAGATATACTATATCTAATTAAGGGGTGATTACACCACCTTACCTAAGCTGAGTGATCAGCCTGTGGTGTCAGTTTGGAGGGCCAGCCAGGGGTGGCATAATACATGCTGCAGCCCCTGGTAGGCCTTGGATGCACCTATGCCCTGGGTACCTATGGTACACTATACAGGGGCTCACAAAGGTGACTCAGTAACCAATCTGGTATGTACCTAAAGTACATGGTATCAATCTAGAGAGAGAACAGCTAGGCTGTGGTCCTGATTAGCAGGGTCATAGCCAGTCTAAAGTCGAAAAACCAGAAAATCACAGCAAAAAGTGGGGGTGACTATAGGAAGCAGACCCTACTCTCCTACACAACATCTCCCCCCACCATAGGGACATTAAATAAACCTTGACCAGTTGAGTCTTCATGTTCTAAGTGGATATATCTGGAGAGTATATCTGCATTGGCATGGTCAGTCCCAGGTCTATGTTCCTCTGTAAAGTCCATCCCCTGTAAGGAAATGGACCACATACGCAGTTTGGGATTTTCACCCTTCATCTGATTTAGCCACAAGAGGGGCTTATGGTCTGTCTGAATCTTGAAGTGAGTACCAAACAAGTATGGCCTCAGCTTCTTCAGGGCCCGAACCACAGCAAAGGCCTCCCTCTCAATAGCTGACCAACGTTTCTCTCTAGGGGTCAGCCTTCTGCTAATAGAAGCTACTGGCTGGTCTTCACCATCTTTATTCAGTTGTGTAAGAACAGCACCTACACCCAACTCGGAAGCATCTGTTTGAACAATGAATTCCTTGGAGTAGTCTGGACTTTGCAGAATAGGTGCAGTGCACATGACCTGCTTCAGGTCATCAAATGCCTTTTGACAGCTTACTGTCCACTGAACTTTCTTTGGCATTTTCTTTGAAGTTAAGTCATTGAGAGGTGTCACAATAGACCCATAACTTTTGACAAACTACCTGTAGTACCCAGTCAGGCCCAAGAAAGCTCTGACCTGTGTCTGGGTTGTGGGAGCAGTCCAGTCCTTTATGGTCTGGATCTTGCTCTCCAATGGTTGAACCTGAGCTCCACCTACCAGTTGATCCAGGTATACAACCTGACACTGCCCTATCTGGCACTTGGTAGCCTTGATAGTTAGGCCTGCCTTCTGCAGGGCCTCTAAAACCTTCTTCAGGTGATCAGGTGATCCTCCCAGGTGGAGCTAAAGACAGCAATATCATCAAGATAAGCTGCACAGTAGTTATCCAGACCTGAGAGGACTTGGTTCACCAACCTTTGGAATGTGGCAGGTGCATTCATCAGACCAAAGGGCATTACCACAAATTGATAATGACCTCCTGGGGTTGAAAATGCTGTTTTGGCTTTTGCATCATCAGCTAGTCTGTTTTGCCAGTAGCCAGCTGTCAAGTCAGATGTCTGGCTGGAGCTGCCTCCTTTTTGGTGCAATCACTTGTCCAGTGAGAAGCTACTTTACAAACTTTGCACCATGGTTTCTTAGGACCTTCTTTCTTTTTAGATTGTTGGGGACCCCCACCAGTAGAAGCTTTTTGGGCACCTTGAGAAGACTTCTGTTCTTTTGCTTTCTCCTCGCCCTTTTGGTCTTGCTTCTTCTGATCACCACCTTGGTTCTGGACCTTCTGCTTCACCCTGGTACTGACCCATTTGTCTACCTTCATACCCAATTCTTGGGGAGAGGTCAAATCAGAGTCAATCAGGTGCTGATGCAATAACTGGTTCTGACAATTATTAAGAATCTGTTCTCTCATAATAAGGTTAAACAATCCTGTATAGTCACTTACTTTACCGCCCAGTAACCAGCCTTCCAGAGCCTTAGTGGCACAATCTACAAAGTCAGTCCAGTCCTGAGTCTGTGTCTTCTGGGTATCTCTTAACAGCAACCTGTACTGCTCAGTGGTTAAGCCAAACCCATCTATCAGAGCACTCTTCAGGACAGTGTAGTTGTCAGCATCCTGTTCATTAACTGTTAGGAGCTTATCTCTACCTTTGTCTGCAAAGGAGAGCCATAAAATTGCTGCCCACTTACTCTGGGGTACCTGCTGTACTTTGCAGGCCCTCTCTAAAGCAGTGATCCACTTGTGGATGTCATCCCCTACCTGATAGGGGGGCACAATTTTATTCAGGTTTCTATGGTCATGAGACCTTTCCCTATCTCTAGGTACTATGCTGCTACCAGTGGACTCTAGTCCACACAATTTTCTCTCTCTCAAGAGCCAGAGCCATGGTCTCTTTCTCAAGGGCAATTTCTTGCCTCTTGATTCTAAGCTTGGATTCCCTCATCCTAGCTTTATGCTCTCTTCTATGAGGGGACGTCATTCTCCCCTAGAGCTGAGGCAAGGGTCCCTACTGAGTCACCAGAGTGGTTGGAATCACTGGAGAGTGACCTTCTTCTTTTGTGCCCAGTGTTAGGCCTACCTGGGGATCTGGTTTGGATTCTTCCATTCTCAGTCCCATGCAGGTCTAGGTTAGCCTTGTTTAGTTCCCTGACTTCTACCTGGCTGGCATCTACATCAGCATCAGAGTCCACATGATTTTCATCAGTGGGATCCTCTGTTGAGGGATGGCCCCCCTCTACATTACCTTGGTTACCTTGGTTTGATGATTTTTCTTCATCATAAGCCACTAGGATATCCACTAGGTGGTTAAAGGTTGGACTTTGTCCTTGTCTCAGTTTCCTGACTGAACATAGGCTTCTCAGCTCTTGAAAAGCAAATGTATCATATTTAGAAGGTGCCCTGGGAGGGTCAGCTTCTTGCAGAGGCACACTAAGCCCTACATCCAAGGACATTTTCTAGTGAGGTGTGGTGTGTGCACCTACCTACACAAAATGTTTCCTACTAAAACCTCGCTAGAGTTGTAGTTAGGGTGTGCTAAGCCCTTACCACCTACAACTGCTAAGTTCAGTAGAACTTAAAGTATTATAAGACTTGATTCATATGTACCTACTGGTACCTTAATGTGATCTTTTAAATGATATTGCAAGATTATATGGAAAAACAAATGCAAGCTCTTATCCCATCCACTGCACACCAATGTGAGTAGTTAGCCTGGCATATGATGTCACTAGTTCTAGTGGCACCTTGCACCAGTCTAAATCGACCCTTATTGGTGGTGGTTGTAAAGTCAACCGTATAGACAAGCTATCCTAGTGGTAGCATGGACCAGCAGTCTTAGGGTAAGACTCCAAAGAGCATGTGAAGCTGTTTGTTTTACCAATTATAATCCCTTGAATACCAAATGAAAGGACACCACACAAGTTATATATCAAATATATATGTATTTATTCTAAACACAACCCCTCTGGACTCTTTATGATGTCAGAGGTAAAAGTACATCACAAGTTACTCAATTAGCATACGATAAGTTGCACAAATACAGTTTTGCCCCAGGGGCCTCACAAACCATATACTAAAATAGTGGTATAAGAGCCACTACAGGAATAGTGAATAGGCCTAGGGCCTAGGGAATCACTGGGGCTACACTAAACAACCAAAGTTTAGGAAGTAGGCGACCCATGGGAGACGCGTGCAGTGTGGAAACACAGTTGCGAGTTACCATTGACTTTTAATGGAGAACAAAAAAGTTACAAAGTTACTGTTTAAGGGCACTTCCGGATGGACTATGACAAAACCCCTTTATACTAGGACACTTCGAGAGTCAAGACCCACCGGAGCACCGGAGTACTCATGTTACCTCACCCAGGGAAGCCGGGTGCATAGGTGCCTTTTGGTGGCGGGTTTCTTCGATGTTTTCTATGGAGATCTGCAAAGAAGTGCTGCAGGCGACCAGAGGAAAAGTGTCCAGGTGGATCCAAGAGTGGATCGAAGATCTGAAGAACCTGAAAGCAGAGGGGATAGAGTCTGGGTCACTAGCCAGTGACCAGGAAGGTACCAGGAAGGAACCATGGGATGTCGTGATGATCTCAGGTGAAGAGGTGAAGCTTGTCTCTGCAGCCACGAGTACCAGGAGTTGTCGACAATGACCAGGAGCTGGATTCGAGCTGTCCCACGAAGGATCTGACTGTCTGCGGCATCGGTATCCGGAGCGGACCCAACAAGCCTTGGCAAAAGCAAGCCACGCAGGAAGTGAAGATTGGCTTCGAGTGAGACCAGCAAGGTCTGGGGCGCTTCTCCTTTGAAGGGAAGCAGGAGCAACCAGGCCAGCAGAGTAAGTTCAAAAGAAAGTCTTCAGAGGGCTCACAAGCCAACGGACTAGGAACCGGGAAGACGTGTCAAGCTGAAATGCAGGAGCTGGCCCCACGCGGCACTCGTGGAATGTGGAGGGCTGAGCTTCGGTGCAAATGGCGCTCGGGTCTGGGGCTTCTCGTGCCCAATGCACAACTTCGAGTTACCTCAGGAGTCGATGCAGTTAGCAAAATGCAGGATGTCCAGGGAGTCTGGTCCCACGTCTCTCGTGTCCGCCATGGATCTCATCTTTGCTGTGGATGTGGGTCGGAGTCTGAGAAGTCTGGAAGTCCAGTTCTGAGTCTTTGGGTTCCGGCGGGAGCGTCGACAGAGCAGACCGGGAAGTTGGTGGTGCCTCAAGGGAGATTTCTTCGTCGAAGGTCCAAGAGTTCTGTATCAAAGTTTCCTGCCAGGATAATCTAAAGTTCTGGGGACGCAGCTCCTACACTTATACTAAGAAAAGGGGCTGGATTACCTGCTAGGTCCCTCCTATGGGTGGACCTGGGAAGGGGGAGGTTACACCCCTTTCCCTTTGTCCAGTTTCGCACCAGAGCGGGGCTGGAGTGCCCCAGCAACTGGTTTGAACCGGGCTATGCATGGAGCATCTGGTGTGCCCCAGGCAGTGTCTGGAAAAGCATCTGTGAATGCAGCCCACCCTGCCCCAATACACTACAGGCTGTCTGGGGAGGTGCCAGGAAACCTATTGTTCAGGCCTCCCTTGCTGGAGTTTCCCCCCAGCAGCAGGAGGTCAGACTCGTGTCTTTGGCAGCATCATCCATTTTGTGATGCTGAGGCTCTGTTTTACTTTAACCGGGGTTAGCAGTAACTACATGTCTTCTCCCTCTAGAAGGGTGGAATGCTACCCCCACCGCCAGAACTGGTGGGGGGGGTAGTATTCCAAAGTGTTTGACACCTTACACAACATATTTTGATAAAGCCAAACCAAAGTTAGCATTAACCGCGAGGATTATAATGCACTTAAGAGTATATCGTATGGCTATATCATAGAACCGCTATAAGGAGATGGTTCCAAAAGCTATAGAAGGGCTCAGCTCATGCTAGGGCACCCTCTCACATACAACCTAGCACTCTGCCTCCAGGATTATCGAGGCCTTCCATAGGAGTGACTTATAGGTACATATGTGTTTATATATAAGGTAGATATAGATATACTATATCTAAGTATGGGGTGATTACACCACCTTACCCAAGCTGAGTGATCAGCCTGTGGTGTCAGTTTGGAGGGTCAGCCAGGGGTGGCATAATGCATGCTGCAGCCCTTGGTAGGCCTTGGATGCACCTATGCCCTGGGTACCTTGGGTACACTATACAGGGGCTCACAAAGGTGACCCAGTAACCAATCTGGTATGTACCTAAAGTACATGGTATGAATTTAGGGAGAGAACAGCTGGGCTGTGGGTCTGATTAGCAGGGCCACAGCAAGTCTAAAGTGGAAAAACCAGAAAATCACAGCAAAAAGTGGGGGTGACCATAGGAAGCAGACCCTACTCTCATACAGACGGCCGTACTCTCGCCTCTGTGTAGGATCATGCACATGGCGTTGGTAGGTTCAATGAGCTCTGTTTCCATACTCTGCTTGGGCAGGATCCAGACTGGGTGGCCTTGAGAAGCTGGTGGTTCACGAAGTAGCTGGTCAGACACTTCTTGATGGTTTTCTCTTGGACTTTGGCCATGTATGATAGGAGGGTGATTAGTCAGTAGTTGGATAGTTTGGTGAGGTACACAGAGGGTTTCCTCAGCAGGGCGGTGACTTCTGCCTGCTTCCAGGTTTCTGGGAAGAGGACCACATTGATGGAGTCATTCAGGATGGGAGTGAGGACTTCACTGATGGTGGTTAGACATTTTTTGAAAGTTTGGTGGGGGCATGGGTCTAACGGGGCCCAGGAGTGGATGGTCTTCATGGTTGCGGCAGTCTCGCTTGTGGTGATGGTATTCTACATAGTCATGGCCCATTCTTTAGCTGAGATTGGAAGACTGGCTGCGAGGTTGCTGGAGTCAGATTGAAGGTTGAAGTTGGCGTATGTGGATGTGATTGCCTTCCAAAAGAAGTTACAGAGATTGTTGCAATGGGTCCTGTAAGGGGAGATGTTGCTGGTGGTGGCTGCAGCACTGTGAATTTTCTGATCATGAAGAAGATTTATTTGTTGCTGGTTTTAATGCTTTGGGTGGGGGCTGTTCACTTGGCATTTCAGACATGCTGGTGGAAGCATGTCAGGGCAGATAAGAAGACGTCATAGTCTGCGGTGTCTTGGATCATTCTCCACTTGCTTTCCAGGTGCTTACAGTGCTGCATTGTCATCCTGAGTTCTGTGTACAAGCTGGCTTGCTGATCTTAATTTTTTTTTCTGTGCTGGAGGGGGGCCAGGTTATTGGTGCAGGTAGTGATCCATTCATTGAAGTTTTGGATATCTTCCACTAGGTTCATGGTGTGCTTTGAGAGGTGTATGGAGAGTGCAGAAGCCCAGTCCTTCTCCGAGATCTTCTTCCAGCAGCAGCAAGCCTGTCCAGAGTTGGTGGACCTCCTGTGATCCAAGATGGTGAGCTTGAAACCCAAAAGGGTGTTGTCAGTTCAGGTGATAGGCTTCTTTTGTTTGTAGACTCTGATGTCGTTTAGTGTGGAGAAGAGAGGGGCCAGGAAGTGTTTGGCGGTGTGGGTGGATCTGGTGATGTGCTGAGTAAGGTTGGGGTTCGTGAGGCTTTTGAGGAGGGTTTTTGAATTTAAGTCATTACGGCCCTCTAGATGAAAGTTCGGGTCTCAAAGGAGGATGAAAGTTCTGGAGTTGATGGCAATCTCAGAACTAGATTCATTCAAATTTCCAGTCTTTCAGTTACACAAAACTATATCTCTATATTATGAAAGTCAAGACAAGCCTTTTCCCATTCTTCTGAATTGTACTTTGGGACTGCTGACTTTTGATAATTCACTTTGTTGTTAACCTAGAAAGACATAAGTTGGCTAGTTCACTTTAATTCTTCCAAACAGTTTGAGGACACTGAATGCTTCAATTTCTGACCCAAAGAGAACCTCATTTAGTTTGTGAACATCTGAGGGGAAAAAGAAAATTGGGCTTTTCCCCACACGGTGTTCGTTACGTGTGAAGGTCACCTTCTTCAGATAGCAACCGTTGTATCCTTCCGGTTAATTACTTGATGTCTGGAATACTATGTGTAATGTGGAAAAGTAAATTTTGCCATGTTCTGTGTCCCTACGCCTCATCCATCATATGTTATGTGTGCATGACCAATATGCATATGTTATTCCCCATGTCCGATTAATGACGCAATTACAGTTGTGTCCCCCTCTAGTATGTCGGTTTCCAGTCCTCGTGAATACTACGAATATCAGGCCTATGTAAAGTTATGTTGCCACGTTTCTCAGTATGCACGTTATTCCATTATAAAGCCCCCGTTTCCAGGCCTCAAAAGGGCCCGGATATCAGATTCAGCTCCTGTCTCCTGAAAGCCTCGCTGAGGAGCGATACAGCCCCCACCTGTATCCTCGACCCTTCACTTACTTCCTGCCTCGCAGTGCCCGGTGCAGCTTGGCTCTGCCTCTGAGTCTGCCAAAAGTATGTTATAGTTCCAGCTATCAGTTCAGTCCTCCTTCTCTGCATTCCTAAGCTACTGAACTGCATCAATAGTTTCCGTCATTGTCTAGCCTATGCGGCTCCACGTTAGAGAAATACTGCATTTAATGGTCATTTAATATTCTTCATCACGCACTACATGTAGAATAATGCATGGTCCAGTCTTAGAGTCAAGTTAGCTTTTCCCCTCATGACTTCTAGTTTATATCAACATGTTCCCTAAACATCAGATACCAGATAGGGTTTAGGTACATGTCGCTCCGACCCTCCAGACTCTAGTCTCTGCTCCTAGCACAGAGTTCGTAGCCCCCAGCTTCTCCTAGTGATACGTCATTGCCAGTTTACGCGCACCATTAGGTTAGAGGTCCCGGCTCCTTAGGTAGCCCCCTCCAAAGTTTCCGCCCATTCATGACATATTCTGTTACGTTTTCATCACATGCCTAAGTATACTCCCAGTTACACCTCTTTTTACTGTTATCTTTCGCGACTGCTACGCGTCACGCCTTCTGCTCCACCCACTGCTACGCCTACTGCAATGTAATGCTATGTGTTCGCGCTATGTATATAAGTTGATGGATTGTTATTAAAAGTTAGCGCGCTCATCCCAGATCAAGCCCCGGCAGCTGCTGGGCCCCAGTTGTCCTGCTGGGCCCTGTTACCTCTGTTCCTATGCAGGTTGTCCTGATCCTGTCCTTATGCTGTAATAAACCTGCAGAAACTCCTACTACCTCGAATCTTGACTCTTATTTTATTGAGCTATCTGTTATTCATTCATTCATTCAAAAATAGATCCGGTATTATTTATTTATATACCACATAATGGCGCCCGAATAGGGACTTGCCCTTTCCCCACGCGTCGGTGAAGCCACGCCGACCCCCTGACCCTCTGCAGTCGTGACGGAACCATACCGTGCACTGGCAGATATTTCTGCTCCAAGTATCCCTCAGGCCCACGGAGGAGACGGAGGAGGCGGTCCAGCATCCGAACGAGACGGTGGAGGAACGCGGCGAGTCCCGACCAGAGCCCAAGCCGAGAGTCCAAGGTCCGAGGTATCCGGAGGCCCACCCGTAACTGAAGTCCGAAGTTCGTCGTCGTAGAAATCCAGTCCAGTCCGAGGCCTTCCGTTCCGTGCTGCCCGGTGAGTACCATTGCTGGGGTAGTATCTAGACAGGACCAATCTAAATTGACTCCTGGTCCGTGGGTTGGTGGTGCCCAGACTCACAAACGAAGTGTTCACCTAGGTGGATACGGGTCTTGATGCGTTCCTTTATGGGACCGGTATGTTCCGTACTGTTACAGCAGTGCATCCAGTAACTCTAGTCTGTTCCGTTCTCGAGAAAAATTCTTGTATTTCTGTTCTCAGTATTCCAGGTAATATTCTGTTCAAACTGTTATTTATAATGTTCTTCATGTATTTTAATGTTGTGGTATGAGTGTGATGTGATTTCGTGTTTTCATTGTGTATTGTATTGTGTCCAGATTACAGTTCAGTCATGCCGCTCTTTTCCAAGTTACGTCAGTTAAAAACTAGAAAGGGTCTGTTAGAGGAAGCGGTTCCTGTCCCACCTAGGGACAGTCCAGGTCACTTTATGTATCAGACACATGGCATAAGCGCCATAATGTATCTAGATTTATGGGTAGAGTATACCAAACAGTTAGAAGAAAAGTATAGATGGCCCGTATCGGGTACATGGGATGCCGAATGTATCATGCGAGTAGAAGAAGCATTATGGAAAAAGAAAGCCAGACAGTCACAGAAAGATGCCATCGAGTTATGGCGTAAGGAAGCTCATAGAAGGACCGAGAAAGAAGTCAGAAAGTCAGAGTTAAGTAGAGAATCCCAGGAACGAGCCCAAGAAAGAGAATTAATCGAGATAGGTGAACAAGTCAAAGCCGAACAGTCAGACAGACAGAGGCATGCCCTTATTAGGGGTATGTATCCTCTTCTTGCCGAAGGTTTGCCAAAAGCGACCCCAGAGGCATCTAGTAATTTCCCGCCACCGTTAGTTCCGACCAAGCTACGTCACAAACCGACCGCAGCTGATATTTTTATTTCGTCCTATCTGGACGACACAGTCCCAGAATATGCAAATCCTGTTCGCGCTCCGCCAGTCCCTGTAAATCAGGCACTTCCTGCTCTTCCAGACACCGGAGTACCTGTTACGGTACCCCCGGTCCAGCCCGCCATACAAGTCCAGCCCACGTTACAATTACCGACCCTGCCAGGGCGAAGAATGTCAGTCGACGATTCTAGTCTAGGGGCCGCAGGAGGAGGTCTTCCTCAAACCCCGCCGCCACACAAGCGTTTAACATTACTCGAATTACATGCTCAAGCGTTACAGCGCACGCCCAAACATCAGTCTGTTACAGAAATCAGGCAAACCCTTAACGAATGTGTCTATGACGCAGTCCCAGGCGAGTATAATATGGTTTTATATTCCGTACGTGTAAGGAGAGTGACCGAGTATCTAGTCACCTTACCGAATATGAAAGAAGATCTAGACAGAATATATCGTTTCATCCGTACAGGGGATGATCCAGAAAGTATTGGCGAGATTATGTCTCAAAGGAAAGCCGAGATTCAGCTCATGATATTAAAGTTCCTGATCAATTGTCCAATAAGAGAACAAGATTACCCGTCTAAAGATTCCGCCGAGATGAAAATTCTGACAAGGTGGAGTGATAATATAGCCGAGGGTAAGCACAAGACCGTCGGTGCTATGGAGAGTATGTACAAGAAAATTCGTAAAGAAATAATAAAGATACACGAACAGCGTAAAGCAGCACAAGTAAGCGAGAAAGAAAGTATCTCTGATCCTGAAGAGGAAGAGAACGAGAATCCCGCCAGAATAGCGTATGTAGGAAAATCCAGATTTCCAGATCGCCATTTACACCTAGAACCCAAGTCTATTTTTCATCATTCAGCGCCAGAACAAGGTTCTCTAGAACAAGTATTCCAAGCTACCGACCATATTCTGAAATCACGAGTCGGTTACAGTGAATTAAGTACCATGCATGAACAAGAACTAGCCCGATCAGCAGTCCGATGGATTACTGATTCTACCACTTTTCCAGACGAAATAGTGGCACAAATGTTTCTGAAACTGCCCCCAGCCGAGCAGCGACTGGTGGGTATGTATATGATCCAGCACCTCATTACTCTGTATGAGGGTCAACACTCTGATCCAGGCCCGTTACATGATGTCCTGAACGAGTTACTCCAGTATAGATGGAGAGGTCTGGGTACCGATTTAATTAGTGTCATTCTAGAACAGCGCCACAAATATAGAACGTTTTTGAACCCGCATTTTGTTCATGTCTCACCCCCAGAAAGTAAATCATTTTACATAGACAGACAGAATCCGTTACGAGAAGTCCACCCAGTCAGAGGGACGGGTGGCGAAATGCAACGAGTGTTTGTATACACTCCGATTTCAAAGATGGAACTTCTTGAAATGAAGAAATTAATTCCCTGTCATGACAAAGATCCAGCAGGGTTCCATAGAGAATTAAAAGACATGCTCCGTATGGGAGAATACACTTACCCAGATATCATTAAAATGTTAAAGGTCCTGTTACCCGCAGGGGTGTATGAAAAGCTAAAGGAAAAGGAATGGGAGGTGGGAGAGAAAAAGATCGATTGGGCAGTTCTAGAAGCTGAAGACAAGGCACGAGTACCAGGTACCGGTCTTGGAGATAGATGTAAAGAATTACCAGAATTATTGATTCAAGTTTTACCCAGATTATTGACAACGAGAAAAGAAGACTGGGATGCAATCTCAGCCTGTAAACAGAAACAAGATGAAGATATTAGTGATTTTTATTCTAGATTTGAGAAATGTTTCAGTATCAATAGTGGTCTCAAGACAAGTAGTGAGTCATACCCTCACCTTTTCGTTACTAAATTAGTCGAGAATTCAAGTCCACAAATTAAAAATCGAGTTTTGAAAGTCGAAAGCACCTGGCAAGCAAATACTCCGTCCCAGATGCTCCAGATGCTCCAGTATCACCAGAATAGAATCAGGGAAGAGCAAGAACACGAGAGAAAACGTATGAAAGACACGAAAATGAAAGTGCTAGTTGCACAATCTGTTCCTCAAGACAGTCAGAAGAGGGGTCCGAATCAAGCCAGTCATCCTGCAGCTCCCGTTAAAGGGAACTGCAATTATTGTAAACAGCCAGGTCATTTTATAAACGAGTGTGCAGTTCTGAAACATAACATAGCTACTGGTAAGACTAAAGAAAGACCACGTCCGCCTAGACAAGAACAAGTTTCACAGATTCCTCAGTCACAGAATGCACCACAGACAGTTACAGCACCGCAGCCTATCGCTGCAACACAGCACGTTACATCGCAGATGTACCAGTATGCACAGTCTGAGTATCCAGAGTACCAGCCATATTCATGAAACAGCCTAGAGAGGGAGGTAGGCTTGCCTCTCATCGAGATACCTGTAGATCAAGAAGGTCCCTATGTTCACAGTCAAGTATTAGGGAAAGACAGAAAGTTTTTGATCGATACAGGGGCAAGTAGGACCACAATTAGTCACGCCGAAGTTCCAGGGGCTCCGCTCTCAGGCTCAAGAAATGTTTCCCTTGGATTTTCAGGAAAGCCAATAGTTAATGAGATATCAAAGCCAGTCACTCTAGAAGTAGGTCCATTGTCCCGCACTACTGATCTGTTACTTACTAAGTCATGTCCAGAAAATCTGTTAGGCATTAAGACACTGAAAGAGTTAGGTGCAGTTATTTGCTGTTCCCCAGAGGGAATACGTCTGTTCCTACGTGACTTTAAGGGTCACTATGTATTACGAGATTTTGATTCAAGATTGTCTAATGTTCCACAGCATCTATGGGCGCAAGGTCCAACTGATGTAGGTTACATGCAAATCACACCCCATCGTGTGACTCTCAAACCAGGTGTAGTGTTACCCCGAATCAGACAGTACAGATTGCCACCCGAGGCTGTAGCAGCCTTATCCAAAATTATTGACGAGCTCATTGCTCAAGGAGTAGTTGTAGAAACTGACTCCAATGTATGTAATTCTCCGATCATTCCAGTCATGAAACGTACTGATCCAAATGCACCCCCAGTATATCGATTAGTGATTGATTTACGAGAGCTTAATAAATGTATTATTCCTCAGTACCCAGTAGTCCCAGATATCTCTTCCCTGTTAACTGCTATTGATTCCGAAGCCACGTTCTTCACTGTCATAGACCTCAAGAATGCATTTTTTAGTGTTCCTATTCATCCAGACAGCCAGTTTCTTTTCGGATTTTGTTTAAATGGAAGAAGCTATATGTTTACACGCGCTCCTCAAGGTTTCACAGAAAGCCCTAGTATTTACAGTCAAGCACTCAAGAGACAACTAGACAACATTCACATGCCAACTGACACTGCCCTGCTCCAGTATGTCGATGATCTACTGATCACAGCCCGTTCTGAACGTGACTGCGAGCGAGCGTCACTGACAGTTTTGTATTTCCTTGCCGAGATGGGGCACAAGGTGTCACCTTCGAAGCTTCAATTCTGTGTCCAGCAAGTGGTATACTTAGGGCACTTGCTGTCCAAGAGGGTAGGCAGTTGACACCAGACCGTATCCAGTTAATAGCGAGTCTTCCCCAGCCCAGAACCCAGAAGGAGGTACGTGCCTTTATCGGCCTTACTTCTTATTGTAGACAATGGATTCCTCAGTATGCATTTCTAGCCAAGCCACTGATACAGTTAACGACACAGGAGGCAGCCGTATCGACTGTCCTCCCTTGGACATCTGACCATACACTTAGTTTCAATGAGTTAAAGAAAGCCCTATGTCAAGCTCCAGTTCTAGCCACACCGAACTACAGTAAGCCTTTTACACTTTTCGTTACTGAACGCGAAGGTACAGCATTATCTGTTCTCACACAAGATCAAGCAGGACAATACAAGCCCTGTGCTTATTTTTCGAGCACACTAGATCCAGTCGCCCAGGCGTTGCCTGCGTGCCTCAAGTCAGTTGCAGCCACAGCACTAGCTATCAGACAAAGTGATTCCATAGTTTTAGGACACTCCCTGACAGTACAAGTTCCACACTCCGTAGAAGTTCTTTTAAACCGAACACAAACACAGCACTTGACAATTGCACGTTTAACAGGTTATGAATTGACACTGTTCCAGCCACACATAGAAATAAGACGCTGCAACGTTCTGAATCCTGCTACACTGTTACCATCAGTTAATTCAAATCCAGACACACATGACTGTGTGGAAGTAGTTAACATTACGACAAAGCCAAGACAAGACCTGACAGACATTCCGTTACCAGATCCTGACCTGACACTTTATGTGGATGGTTCATGTATGAGAACTAGTACAGGAGAATTAGTCGCAGCATATGCAGTAACTACTGACACCGAAGTTATTGAGACACACCGTATTGACACTCTGTCCGCTCAAGCAGCAGAGCTAGTTGCTCTGACACAAGCCTGTATACACGCCAAGAACCTGAAAGTTAATGTTTACACAGATTCACGTTACGCATTCGGAGTTGTACACGACTTCGGAGTGCTCTGGCAGGAGAGAGATTTTATGACTTCTCATGGAACCAAGATTCAGCATGGTCTCCTTATTCAAGCCCTGTTAGATGCCATACATTTACCGACATCTATTGCTATCATGAAATGCAAAGCACATACGAAAGTTACTGACGTTATTTCCCAGGGTAATGATCTAGCCGATCGCACAGCCAAGCTTACAGCACAGACTCCAGACATTCCAGTTAATCAGACACATACTCCAGATCCGACTACATGCATGACAGTTAAGGACCCTACTCAAGATGTCATAGATATCCAGTTACATGCTACTCCCGATGAAATCAAGAAATGGTCTGAACAAGGAGGGGTCCAGACAGATCAAGGATGGTTAACGAAGGGTAGAGCCACATGGTTTCTCCCCGATTCTATGGTTCAAGTCATTATCAGTACCGCACATAGTCCAGCACATTTAGGAGAAAAAGCTATGTTAGATAGTATCCAGAACATTTGGTTCAACAAGCATTTACGAGCTGCAGCCAAGCAGAAAGTCCGTACCTGTATGATATGTTGTCAGTTTAATCCAGGTAAAAGTGTCCCGGTGGAACAAGGTGGTTTCCAGCCCCCTGACCACCCTTTTGAGGTCCTCCAGATGGATTATATTCAGATGGAGCGATGTCGAGGTTTCAAGTATGTCCTTGTAGTTGTATGCGCTTTGTCCAGGTGGACAGAGGCATATCCAGTCCCAGATTACACAGCCGCGACCACTGCCAAGCAGTTGGTTCGTGAATTTTTCCCTAGGTATGGACTCCCTAGAGTCGTATATTCTGATAACGGTCAGCCATTCTCTTCAGAGTTAATGAAGCATGTTTCCCTGTTGTTAGGGTACCAGTGGAAGTTCCATTGTGTACGCCATCCTGAAGCAGCCGGTCTAGTCGAGAGACATAATCAGACCCTGAAAATCCGTATTGCCAAAGTTTGTAAAGAAAAAGGTGTGGACTGGCTAGTAGCTCTGCCAGTCGCTTTGTTTTATATGCGCATGGTCGCACATTCCAGATCAGGTCTGTCCCCGTATGAGGTCATATTCGGCCGCCCCCCTAACATGTGGGGTACTCCTAGACCCCGAAGTATTACCGATGTTTCATGTAATATGCTGACAGATTACCTAGCTTCCTTGATGTCTGCCCTCAACTCATGTCGTTCACAGGTTGCCGCCGCATTTCCAGACAATACCGAGGTGGCACCGCACGAGATCGTTCCAGGCTCCTTGGTGATGATCAGAAATTTTGACAGATCAAGTCCGCTGGAACCACGTTGGAAGGAGCCACGTCAGGTCCTCTTGACCACCCGTACCGCCGTCAAGTTGGAAGGCAGAAAAGGATGGATCCACCTTTCTCATATTAAACTTTTTAAAGGATTAAAATCCGTTTCTAAAAACATTTCCCAGGATTCGAAAGACTGCCAGAATATTGCTCTTAAGGACTGTCCCGCACAAGACATTATTACAACCCCTCCCTTGTTAGAGAAAACTCCGCAACAGGAGTATAAGTTAAAGCTCAGGTCTAGTAAAATAAGTCAGTCAGTTTGATTGTATAAGTCCTCCCCTAGGTGAAACGGTTAGATTGTTTCTGACATGTATAAAATAGACCCCCATAGTGAGAGAGTCAGTCGAAGTTCAATTCAATGTATCGTTTTTCTAAGTTTCATATTATTCATCAGCATTATGATTTCCTGCACTAGCTATGCGTTCTATCTGTATTTTCCAGTTCCTCATGCTAATATGTCTGCTAATGCTACAGTAGAGCACACGTTTAGTGATCTGCCTCCTCACGAATATTCATACCGCCTCGCTATGCGCAACAACTCATTTATTCGTATGTTACATTATTCACACCAGACCAGCAATGCCACTAATTGTTGGGTGTGTGGTCGACTCCCCCCTTTCCAGACACCGAAGGGAGTTCTGCCACTCTTTCCTTATCCATTTTCACATAATGGTTCGTGTGGAGCATGGTCCACGTTAACGTCATCCTCAACAGATATGTCTTTTCTTAACAGTACATGTTTCCCAGACAAGCAAGGTCTCCCCCACAGAACAGGTTTAGATCTAGAAAATGAAGTATATAATTTAGGTAATTATTCGTCGAATTTCATGGTCCTGAATGTTCAGTCTGATACTACTCCAGACTTACCTGCTATTTCAGTATTACCAGTTAAAGGTGAATTATGTGTCCGTAGTTATGGTTCTGTACACGTAGGACATAGTGAATGTACTACTGTTATCAAGTATAGTGACAGTGGGAAATCTGTTTTCAAAGCCTCACGTCATTCTTATTTTATTTGTGGTCAAACTGCATATGTCCGTCTGCCCCTCGATTGGGAGGGAACCTGTTACATTGCCTTCCTACTGCCACCTGTTTTCCTAGCCCCATCTGATTATCACAGAAACACACATCTAGTACACATTAGACATAGAAGGGAGTCCCCAATTGTCGATTATACTGAAACTACTCTAGAACAGTATACAGATTTCAATAAAGGTTTCTTCTTTTTCGTAGGACCTGTCCAGAATAGTAAACTGATCCGTAGGTTAACCAGAACCCTTGAAGCTGTAGTAAATGAGACTGCCTCTGCTCTAGGTAACTTAACCGAAGAACAATCTGCTATGAGATTTGTCGTTTTGCAAAATCGTCTCGTCCTTGACGTCATACTGGCCGATAGGGGCGGGGCCTGTAGAGTCATCGGATCTAGTTGCTGCATTTTCATTCCAAATAACGCGCCGTCTGTTTATTCAGCTATAACCAGACTCCATAAAATTGCCCATCTGTTACACCAAGATCCAGGCACCTGGACATGGTCAGGTTGGTTCTGGAATATAATTTCCGCCTGGGGATGGAAAGTCCTGTCCTTTCTAAGTATAGCAGTAGCGATCATATTTAGCTGCTGCCTCTGTATACAATGTGGCCCTGCGATTTGCAGCATGTGTGCTACCTCTTGTATTCCTAGTCCCAAGCCCCGTTCTAAATCCCGTTCCAAGACAATTCGGGACGAGCAAATGATACTGTATGAAATGATAGATGGTATCATGAATATTGATGTTTCCTGATGGAAACGTAGTGACAAGGAGGGAATGTGGAAAAGTAAATTTTGCCATGTTCTGTGTCCCTACGCCTCATCCATCATATGTTATGTGTGCATGACCAATATGCATATGTTATTCCCCATGTCCGATTAATGACGCAATTACAGTTGTGTCCCCCTCTAGTATGTCGGTTTCCAGTCCTCGTGAATACTACGAATATCAGGCCTATGTAAAGTTATGTTGCCACGTTTCTCAGTATGCACGTTATTCCATTATAAAGCCCCCGTTTCCAGGCCTCAAAAGGGCCCGGACATCAGATTCAGCTCATGTCTCCTGAAAGCCTCGCTGAGGAGCGATACAGCCCCCACCTGTATCCTCGACCCTTCACTTACTTCCTGCCTCGCAGTGCCCGGTGCAGCTTGGCTCTGCCTCTGAGTCTGCCAAAAGTATGTTATAGTTCCAGCTATCAGTTCAGTCCTCCTTCTCTGCATTCCTAAGCTACTGAACTGCATCAATAGTTTCCGTCATTGTCTAGCCTATGCGGCTCCACGTTAGAGAAATACTGCATTTAATGGTCATTTAATATTCTTCATCACGCACTACATGTAGAATAATGCATGGTCCAGTCTTAGAGTCAAGTTAGCTTTTCCCCTCATGACTTCTAGTTTATATCAACATGTTCCCTAAACATCAGATACCAGATAGGGTTTAGGTACATGTCGCTCCGACCCTCCAGACTCTAGTCTCTGCTCCTAGCACAGAGTTCGTAGCCCCCAGCTTCTCCTAGTGATACGTCATTGCCAGTTTACGCGCACCATTAGGTTAGAGGTCCCGGCTCCTTAGGTAGCCCCCTCCAAAGTTTCCGCCCATTCATGACATATTCTGTTACGTTTTCATCACATGCCTAAGTATACTCCCAGTTACACCTCTTTTTACTGTTATCTTTCGCGACTGCTACGCGTCACGCCTTCTGCTCCACCCACTGCTACGCCTACTGCAATGTAATGCTATGTGTTCGCGCTATGTATATAAGTTGATGGATTGTTATTAAAAGTTAGCGCGCTCATCCCAGATCAAGCCCCGGCAGCTGCTGGGCCCCAGTTGTCCTGCTGGGCCCTGTTACCTCTGTTCCTATGCAGGTTGTCCTGATCCTGTCCTTATGCTGTAATAAACCTGCAGAAACTCCTACTACCTCGAATCTTGACTCTTATTTTATTGAGCTATCTGTTATTCATTCATTCATTCAAAAATAGATCCGGTATTATTTATTTATATACCACAGTAATACACATTTAGTCTCCTGTGATCCCATACTCTTTACCAAGAGACTAAAAACTGCCAAAATGTTCCCCAGTCACACTGAGGGTGGATAGTTCCCCTTCTAACAATGCTGTGATGTGACTGGCTGTGATGGCAGCAGATTATTTGTCAGGGTACCACTGTGTTCGTTTGCACCCCTAAGGGGAATGCTGCTGGTTGAGGGTGGGAAGGGCAGGTATGTGTCTGTCTGGCTGGCTGGCTGTTTGCTGTTACATGCTGGTTGTCCTGTGTCCCTGATGGGCCTGACAACCTGACCATATCTATTGCTTTGGCTCCCCTACCTGATACTGGAAGTAGGTGGGGAATGCAGGGGGGATCTTGAAATCCCTCTCATTGTAGGAGTAGTTTTCCTCTGAGCTCAGTGAAATCCAGCTTCTTTTTTTCAGATAATTTGAGCTCTGTGACTTTATCAGTCAAACACCATTTAAGATGAAGGTGACCTAGAGCAGGTCTGACTCACATGATCTTTGAACTACTCAGCCAGGAAAGGAGCAACATCTGACTGGAAGAAAGCTCTGGAACATCTGCATGAGGCACCTCCTGCCTGGAGGTGGCTTCAAACAGGTGAGCCACCACAAACCACAGGCTCCTTCCAGACCAGCTGGCCACAGAGCAACAACAAGCATCATCCAGGTAAATGGTGCTGTAGAAACACATTTTCTGGCGGTCGTCTGTGACCACAGGTGTCATGGCACCTACCATCGCTAAAACGGCGATCCCAACGCCGCAGCCTCCCTCAAGAAAAACAACAACACCCACGCCAAGAAAGCTAGATGATTTACCACCGAACTTCGAGAGTCCAGACGTACCCGCCTCCGCCTCGAAAAGGACTGGAGGTACACCAAATCCACAGAAGCTCACAACAACTTCAGAGACGCCACCAAAGTCCACCACCAACTCATCAGAAAAACGAGGAAAAAAGCACTCGAAGACAGAATCTCCACCCACACACACAACAGCAAAGAACTCTTCAACATCATCAAGGAGTTCACCCAACCTACCAGCGAGTCCAACCATGTTCGGAGCCCTTCCGACCGAATCGGTCAGTCCCGGCCGGATTCCTTCCCGACCAAGCCATTCCGATGGGCTCGGTCGGGAAGGAATCCGACTCGGATTTCCGGATTTCGGACGACAGGCTTGGAGAACCTGTCCGCAGTCCGGAATTCTTCCAGTACTCCTCCGGTCGCCTCTGTGCGACAGAGGGAGTACAAAGGCAGCTTTTTACTGCCTTTTCGTGCCGGTCCTTCCGGCACGAAAAGACAGTTGGAAGCTGTCTCTGGGGGCCCCCAGCAGGGCCCCCATAGGTGTGAGGCCGCCGGATGGCGGCCTGGTGGCACCTATAGTGCCCCTCCGTTGATCCCTGCACCCGGTGGCAGGCACCTTGTGGATGAACTGCACCCCTGCTTTCAGCAATGCAAGCATGCTTTCCGATCGGAAAGCATGCTTGCATTGTAAGGTATAAGAATGCAACCGTACCCTGTTCGGGTGCATCATACTACCAGGGCTGTAACCGACAACAGCAGGTTGGTCAGTTACAGCTCCTGCCCCGTCCGACATCGGAATAGGCCCCTAAATGTAGAAGCAGGCTGTGAATGTTCGGGGGTTGGTGCAGAGACTTGCGGCAACTCGTTTTTCCCTTGTTTTTTGTGCCTTTCTGCCCTATGTTCCACTTGTTTTTCCCTCTTTTTATGTGTTTTTCTGCCCTCTGTGCCACTTGTTTTTCCCTCGTTTTTTGTGCCTTTCTGCCCTCTATTCCACTCCTTTTTCCCTCTTTTTTTGTGCCTTTCTGCCCTCTGTTCCACTCATTTTTCCTTCGTTTTTTGGTGCCCTTCTGCCCTCTGTTCCACTCGTTTTTTGTGCCCCTTTTGCCTTCTGTTCCACTCTTTTTTGTGCCCTTCTGCCCTCTGTGCCACTCATTTTTCCCTCGTTTCTGTGCCCCTTTTTGCCTTCTGTTCCACTACTTTTTTGTGCCCTTTTGCCTTCTGTGCCACTCGTTTTACCCTCGATTTTGTGCCCCTTTTCCTTCTGTTACCTTCGTTGTCCCTCACCTCCCTCGCCACTGCGTTCCCTGCGGCCCGCCCCCCTGACTGCCCACTGCCCATTCACTGCCCCCGCCTCCCGCCTCCCAGCTGCTCCTCCCTCCCACCTCCCCATATATGCCAGCCGCTGTGCGGTCGCGCCGCTGGCGCGCCGAAGGCACGCCTAAGGTGAGCCCGTCCGCGCCTAGACCGCGCCCAGCACCAGAACCCCTGGCCCCTGCACCCGCCATGACGACCGCCGCCACTACGACGCCAGCACTCTGCACACTCTCATCTCCAGACGGAGCCACACCTGCTTCAAGGCCGCCCCGAAACGTACACACGGCCCCTTCACCTGCCGGAACTGCAGCTACACCAGCCTCAGAGCCGATGAACCACCCGCAAAGAAAGACCCCAACCACCTCCGATGCATACTACTGAACACCTGCTCCGCACCCAAGCATGCCATCGAGCTCAGGGACCTGCTCGACACAACATCCCCGGACGTCGCCTTCCTGACAGAGACCTGGTTTAATGACTCCTCCGCACCCGGCATTGCCATAGCCATCCCAGACGGCTACAAGATCACCCGCAGAGACCGCACCAACGGAGTCTGAGGAGGAATCGCCATTGTCCACAAGCAAGAACAGCATCAGGGTCTCGACTAGAAACGATGACGCACTCAGCACCGCCGAACACATGCATTTCCAGATCCACACAGACCCTAATTCCACCCTCAGAGGCACCCTCGTCTACCGACCCCCCGGACCCAGCCCCCCAGTTCAGCGACTGCATTGCCGACTTGATCAGCACGCACGCCCTGACCTCCACCGACTACATCCTCCTCGGAGACCTGAACTTTCACCTTGAGAACAACAACGACAACAACTCCACAACCCTGATCAATTACCTCGCCAACCTCGGTCAAAACCCCCACCCACTCCGCCGGCCACATGCTCGACCCCGTCTTCTCCTCAAGCCTGTAAGTCTCCATCATCCACACCACCGAGCTCCTCTGGACCGACCACCGCTGCATCCACTTCGCCTTCCAGAAACTCACCACACACCACTGCACCCAACAGATCCCCCGCCGCTGCTGGAGCAAAATCACCGAAGACCAACTACACGCAGACCTCGCTCTCAGCCCACCCACCGAACCCTCCAACACCGACAACGCTGCCCACAGCCTCAGACACTGGATCGAGGACTGCGACCAACACCCACGCCCCGCTGAAGAAACCCCCCCACAGAGACACCAGCAAGAGGGCCAGCTGGTTCACCCCAGAACTCCTAGCCTCCAAGCAAGCCTGCCGGAAACTAGAGAAGAAATGGCACAGTGAACAAACTCCGGACAGCCACGCAGCAAACACGTACGCCATCCGCAATCACCACCTCCTCATCAGGGCGGCCAAGAAGACCTCCTTCAAAGACTGCCTCGACAACAACCCACACAGTTCTAAGGAGCTCTTCAACATCGTGAAGGAACTCTCCAACCTCAGCTCCAACACCAACGACATCCCGCCGTTGCAAGCCCTGTGCGACTCCCTTGCCACCTTCTTCCACTGCAAGATAGCAGACACCCAGACAGCCCCAACAGACAGCAACACAACAGACCCTCCATCGACCACGACCCCTGCTAGCCGCGGCCAGCGTGAGCATCGATGACACCATCAAGACCATGCGCTCAATCCACTCTGGCTCTCTGTCAGACCCATTCCCGCACCACGTCTTCAATAGAGCAAGCAGCTCCATTGCACCCCACCTGCGCAACTTCAACAATCTCTCCCTCGAGACCGCGACCTTTCCAGAGATCTGGAAACACGCCGAGATCAACGCCCTACCAAAAAACCTAAGGCAGACCCAAGAGACCTCAAGAACTTCTGGCCCATCTCTCTGCTCCCCTTCCCGGCCAAAGTCATTGAGAAAACCGTCAACAGACAGCTAACCCGAAACCTCGAAGAAAACAGAATCCTGGACCCATCCCAGTCAGGGTTCCGCAGCAACCACAGCACCGAGACTGCCCTCATCTCCACCACCGACGACATCAGGACCCTACTGAACAACGGCGAGACCGCAGCACTCATCCTCCTAGACCTCTCTGCCGCCTTCGACACCATCTGCCACCACACACTACGCGCACGCCTCCACGCCGCAGGGATCTGAGACAAGGCTCTGGATTGGACCACTTCCTTCCTCTCCGACAGAACCCAGAGCGTCCGCCACTCCCCCTTCTGTTCCAAAGCCTCTGAGCACATCTGGGGCGTACCCCAGGGATCCTCCCTCAGCCTGACGCTGTTTAACATTTACATGGCTCCGCTCGCACACGTAGCCCGACAGCACGACCTCAACATAATCTCCTACGCCGACGACACTCAGCTGATCCTCTCCCTCACCAAGGACCCCATCATCGCCAAAGCCAACCTCCACGAAGGAATGAAGGCTGTCACCGACTGGATGAAGACCAGCCGTCTGACGCTGAACTCGGACAAGACGGAGGTCCTCATCCTCGGCTCCAACCCTTCAGCCTGGGATGACTCCTGGTGGCTGAACGGCACTGGGGGCAGCCCCGACACCCACCCACCGACCATGCACGCAACCTGGGAATCATGCTCGACTCAACGCTCTCAATGACCAAGCAAGTCAACGCCGTCTTCTCCTCCTGCTTCAACACCCTCCACATACTCCGCAAGATCTACAGATGGATCCCGAAAGAAACAGGAGAGACAGTCACCCAGGCCCTCGTCAGCAGCAGACTTGACTACGGAAACGCCCTTTACGCGGGATCCCCGACCAAGCTCATCAAACGACTACAACGCATCCAAAATGCCTCGGCACGACTGATCCTCGACGTACCACGCCATGGCCACATCACCCCCCACTTGAGAAACCTGCACTGGCTCCCTGTCAACAAGAGGATATCCTTCAAGCTCCTCACCCACGCCAACAAGGCACTCCACAAGACCGGCCCAGCCTACCTCAACAGACGGCTCTCCTTCTACATCCCCAACCGCCTACATCCCCAACCGCCAGCTCCATTCCGCCGACCTCTCACTCGCCACCATCTCGCGCATCTGAAGAACAACCACCGGTGAGAGATCCTTCTCCCACCTCGCCGCCAAGACATGGAACACCCTCCCACTGAGCCTACGACAGACCCAAGACCTGCTGACCTTCAGGAGGATACTCAAGACCTAGCTGTTCGATCAATAGCGCCCCCCAGCACCTTGAGACCCTCGCGAGTATGTAGTGCGCTTTACAAATGATTGATTGATTGATTGATTGATTGATTGATTGATTGATTCAAGGTTGGTTGCAGGAGAGCTCTTGCCCATTGTTTTCAACAACCTTTATTAAAAAAAGGTAGCTTTCTAATTAGGCTTGTATGTCCAACTTGGAAGTGTTTTAGTAAAGCAAAATCATATGTCCTAATCCTCTGTTCCATAGTAACACTTTCAGCAGTAGGATGCATTTCGGAGAACTAACATGTACATGTAGTGTAGACGGCATAAGTGTACGATTTGCGAGTCTATGCAAGTAAGTACTCTGATATTTTAAATTTAACAAAATCAGTACTCGCATGCATCAGGTTCCTGGCAGCCACATGTGCTGCTGGTCAGCTGTTGCAGAGGAGTAGGGGAGGCGAGCCGGTCGGAGCCCAGCTCAGCAGCTGATCACTATAGCCGGTAGAGGCTTTTGCCGTTGATGAAGACATGGGAGGGGCAGGAGAGGGAGCAAATGCTGCTTTGAAGCTGCAAATAAAATTAAAGTGTGGCGCTTGGAAAATTAGTGGCCCCATTGTCCCAGGTGGGCACGTCGTTATGCCTGCTGTAGGACTAACTCATTACAGAAAATAGAGCACACACCATGTAACAACCAAGTAAAGTGATAGTAGACACTTTCAGACAGCTTTATAAAGCCCTATATGCAACACACAGAACACAGCCCGTAAACTTCACCCCTTTTTTCGAGGACACCGCAATAGCCTGGCTGGGAGATAACCAAAGAGAATTCTTCCTTGCGCACCACAAGGATAAGGAGATCATATCTGCTATAATGCATCTACAATCTGTCAAAGCCCCTGGGCCGGATGGCCTCCCGGCCGAGTTCTATGAAACATATCGCCATTTACTCATCCCTGTGCTGCGACATGTCTTCTAAGAGAATCGGGCATACTGCCTCAGACAATGCGAAAAGCGCTCATAGTCTCCCTGCCGAAACCGCGCAAGCCGACCTCGTGGTGCGACTCATACAGACCCCTCTCCCTCATCAACATTGACTCTAAGATCTTAGCGAAGTTGATCTCCAATTGCAGCAACCCCCTCATGACTGTCCTAGTCCTGCCTGACCAATCTGGGTTTGTACCAAGCAGAGGCACGTCTCATAACCAGTGCACCCTGTTAGCTATCATCCAAGCTATCCACCCTGACATGAACGCTGCAGCTTCCTTGATGCCACTAAGGTGTTTGATTCACTAGAATGGGATTATCTAGCCTTTGTCCTACAACGTATGGGGCTCCCCGCTCCTTTTGTAGCCTGGATTAGCCTGCTATATACTGGCCTATGGGCTACCGTCAGGGTCAACAGCGTTCGATCCTCTCCCTTCACAATAGCCAGGGGCACCCGTCAAGGGTGCCCCCTCTCACCCCTACTTTTCGCCCTGGCTGTTGAGCCCCTGGCTGCCAAAATCCAACCGGACTATCTTGACCATGCTCTTATCTATCCAGAGAGACAAATACTAATCTTATACGCCGACGACCTCCGCAATCCAGGCGAAAGTCTCAATCCCATTCTCTACCTACTGATTCACTTTGGGCACCTTTCTGGGGTTATCATTAATTGGGGGAAATACCAGATTTACCCTCACACTGACGCCACCTCGCGCTTCATGCCTGATTTTCCCATGACATGGTGTGACGACACCCTCACCTATCTCGGCATTGTTATCTCCTGAAACTGGAGTGAACTGAAAAAGGCCAACTACGGACGGGCGCTTGATATACTAACTGAGATAATCGCCATGTGGATAGCGTTACCCCTCTATATGGCTTGGAGAGTCTCCCTTATAAAAATGGTGGTCCTACCCAGACTACTATACCTCTTCATTAACATCCCCTACGCCCCCAGTCGTAATTTTTTTAACGCCATTAAAAGCCAACTCATTCACCTAGTTTGAGGTGGGAAGCAAACCAGACTCTGCTGTGACACCCTCTAGCGACCTTTTAGCGCCGGAGGCTTTGAGGTACCAGACCTTGAGTCATACTTTAGCTGCGCGCAGGCCCATTTCACATCCTACTGGATATACCCTCCTCCTACATGCCCCTCCTGGCGATAGAAGACGGTTACATGGCCCCAACACCATGCTCTGCCTATCTGAGCTCTCCTGCCGTCCTGCGACGCTCAGCCTTCACCAACGTACAATGCACCACCAGCGCTTGACACGACCTAGCTAGACGGCTAAACTGCACTTTACTCCCCCCTACTCCCACTCCGTGACAGACACGACCTCCCAGTCACAAAGGAAGGGGGTTGCCGTCGACTCCTCCGCAAACTATCCATCCAGACCTGGGAGAAACTACGTCAATGGCAACTTCGCACCAGCAAGGAATTTTTGGGCACTTCACCCCCCACCCCTCTTGAGCGGTTCTTCTATGTCAGACTGCGACAGGATGTGAGATCCCTAACCCCATGTTTTCCGCAGGAACCTCCCATTATGTCCCCCCTTCACGACCTTTTCCAACAAACTACCCCCACACACGTGGTGTCACTCCTATACCACACAATCCAAAAATGTAAATGTAAATTGATACTTGTAAAGCGCACTACTCACCCGCAAGGGTCTCAAGGCGCTTGTACGAATACTGCTGTGGAACCCATCCTGGCTTTCCCTGTGAGCTGTCCACTCCTGGGCACCCCCAAGATGGAGGCCAGGCATCCTTAGCGTTGTGGGGGCTGTTGTGGAGATTAAGCAAGCTATTGCCCAGAGTTGCAGAGTGGGACTCCATGATTGGAATAGGCACGAGGCGAGAATTATCAGATCCGTGGAATTTGAGCCCAAGACCCACCGAGGCGGGGAATTGAACCCTGTTCCTGGGCTAGACCTCTGCATCAGGGTCTGCCGCTCTAACCATTGAGCCACACTTCTCCACCATCACAACGGCCTACCCCAGCCAAGGGTCACTGGGAGGAAGAATTAGGGTCACCCCTCACTGAAGAACAATGGTCCTTCTGCTGCCACCAAACTGGAACTATCTCCACCAGCAGCAGATTGCGCATCATTCACTACAAATAAATTCACTGCCTTTATTACACACCGGCGCGATTACACCGGCTGCACCTTCGAGATAATGATCAATGTGATTGTTGCGGCTGCGCCGGAGCAGACTTGAGACACCTTGCCTGGGATTGCCCGCCCATACAAAGTTATTGGACGGAGGTCTTGCTGGCACTGGACCAAATGACTGGTCTACATATTCCTGCTGAACCCCTAACCACACTACTAGGGTACACTGAGCCGCTCGCCGCTAAGATGCGGCGCTATACTTCCCTGGCGCTCCTCCTGGCCAAACAACTGATTGCCTGCAGGTAGGGAAGGGGGAGAGCCCCCAAGTTCAAAATTTGGCTACACGATCTTATCTATTGTCAAGAACAATTACACGTCTACTCCGAACTCCTACCATCTTCCTCCTGCCCATGCGATATATGGGCTCCCCTTCAGACCTACATCCTGGATCATACCACCACCACAGACATGGCTACTGAGCCTTGTACCGGCGACGACAGGTAGAGGTGTGAATCAATACATGTGGGATCTCGCTTAGACCAGAGTATAGCGGCCAATTCGGCTCCAGGGTGCAGGATAACATCATGTACTAGATTGTATATTCAGCATGAATCAGCGTAAATGGGCACCTTCTCCTCTCAAACGTGCGTAAAGTGGCAATGTTGCTTATCTTCATGTTCTAGAGAAAAAGAATATTTATTACCTTTTAATGCTCCTAATTGAACCCGTCCCACCTAACGTGGCCAGCCCAAAGTAATTGTAGGCGGCTTGCTGTGTACACCCTCACCACCTATAATGCTTTGCAGAATACTACATCGCACTGCCGGCCCGCCAAGGGATGTAGGCATCATGCTGTGACCAACAACTTTCAACATCAATAAAGGTCTTTAAAAAAACTGATAAAACAAGTAAAGGTGCTAGTAGCCATGAGAGGATACACAAGGCTACTTGCCCATACTAAGGAGGGACTAATAAGCCTCATACTGAATCAGACTGCAGCATTTACGAAGGAAAAAGACACAAGCCAATCCAAAATAAGGTCGGTGGAGTGAGCGAAGCTTCTCTCCGTACCGTACAGAACCACCACAGATCTTCGCAGAGCAGCAACTGCACGCTGGCTCAGGCTCGACCTAATAAAGGACTCTACCCGTTCCAGAGAAATACAACTTTTTCCTTCTCAGTCCGGCTATCATAACAAAGGTTTATGATTTGTTAACAAGCAGGCCCAGTTCAGCCTTGAAAATTGAACAAGAGCCAATCAAGCGATGTAGGGCCAGCGGTGTCCTGGCCATCAAAACCGCATCACCTGCATAGGAGAGAGCAAGCAGCGATAAGCCACCTGCTGATGGAACATCTCTGCACTGCGCAGTCGTAACTTCATTACAGTTATTGGTGTACAAGGAAAAAAAGAAAGAGGGCAAGGCCACACCCCTGTCGCACCCTCTTTTCACTTTTAAATATTTCGGAAAATTCCCCCTGTTTACCAAACCTGACTACTGCCCCTGCCTCTCTATACGTCTCCCTAATAAAAAAGAATTATGGAGTTGTCCACGCCCAGCGACTCCAAAAGAACCCACAATTTTGAGTGGTTCACGTAGTCGAAGGCCGCGGACAAGTCCACAAAAGCCATATAAAACTAGCCCTTTTTGGTGCAAACATATTTTGCTGCAAGTAAGGGTGAATTTTGTCCGTGGTCGATCGTACCCCGCCTATTTCTAAACCATATTGTGTCTCAGCTAAAACAGTATTAACAAATGCCCACTCCTCCAGTCTATTTAGGAGCAATCTCCCCATTAGTTTGGCAGCGCTATCCAGCAGGGCGATTGGGCGGTAATTTGCTGGATTCAAGGGATCCCCTTTCTTATCTATGGGGATAATCACGGATTGTTTCCAAGATACCAGGAGTCCCACTTTGGAAACAGTATTAAAACTTGGGTCAAGAGTGGAGCCCATAAATTCTTATGTACAAAGAAAATATCCAGAGGAACCCCATCTGACCCTGCTGCCTTTAGGGCAGGCGATTGAGAGAGTGCAAGCTCAATTTCCTCTAATGAGAATTCCATCCCCAGATGGGCAGTCATCAAGTCCTAAGGTTTTTTGTAGCGCTATCCATCTCTACATTAAAAATGCTCTGGAAGTGAGACACCCAGGTCTATTGATCTATATGAATCTCAAGAGAGGGGCCGCCCTGATCCTGCCAAAAAGGGGCATTTACCACCCTCCAAAATTCCTTGCTATCTTTACTCCTCGAAGCCTCACACAAATTTACCCATGCTTCATCCCGTAAATCCTTTTTTCTCACCGCCCTACCTGTCTTAGAGTCAGCTCGTAGCTTCCTTATCAAGTCTGGGACTTGTTGTAAGAGCAGTGTGAAGTTCTTTGGAGGCCTTTGAGCAATTTGTCTCAAACCCCCTTATCGTCAAAGGAGTGTTTCTTGTAGTTGGATGTAAAAGATTTGAATTTATAGATAATAACATTTTACTAAATGCTATTACTTCTTGATGACTATCAGTGTTGTTGTCTAAGCAGGATTCAATGTCAGGTAACACCTCCTTTGTAACCTTTGGGAGGAAGGAAATAGGGTTAATTTTCTCCCATTTAAGAGTAGATCCATTTTTACTACTCAGATACGGTTTTGGGGCAAATATAGAGCTTGACTTAGCAGAAAGAGGCCAAACAAAACAAAAAAAGAAGGAAAGCATGATCACTGAACTCTGTCAACTCGACTATGGAGGACTTAATACATCTCTTAAAAGTAGTCTGAATAATTGTAAAATCAGATGTCTAGGTAACTCCAGTAATTTGAAAGGTGGGGTGCGGTTGACCAGTCATGGGGTGACACAGGTTTATTATAACTAGATCCTAAGTTAATGAAAAACTGTTTGAAATGTTTCCGTAGTTATGGTGCATAAAATGGACTAGCAACGAATCATGTGTGTCAATTACCCCACAAATACATTGGTCCAAATTGGGGCTACAGTACATGTGAAAATCCCCAGCTCAAATAAAACAAATTGAAAGTGTGTGGAATGTTAACAGAGATTCCAATATTCCCGCCAACTCAGCAGTCACCTGTGTAGGATTGTTAAAATTATTATAATAAAAATGATTCCATAACAAATCAATTTTCTTAGTATGTTCAGCCAAGATAACATGAAAACCGGGTGAGTTATTGATAAAGGTCACCTTACCTAGGGTGATCGTGTTTGCTATAATTCTGAGTAAGCCCCCTTAGATCTACCAGTTGCTGATGGAACTGCTGGCGTAATAAAGGAGCTGTAGCCATTTACATAGACAGACTGCTCTGCCCAATTTTCCTGAAAGTAGATATCAGAATTCGTAAACCCTTTATGCCAATTTTGATTATCCTTTTTGTTTTCATAACCTTCTATAGTCCTAGAGAGAAACTTTATATCACATTTGGCGACACCTGCGACCGAATCGCTGTCGGTACTGGTGAGAATGATGATGTAGGGTCTATTGGTAAGGATGTAATACTGTTTAGTGAACCTAAAACGACCAGCTGGACTCTCTCCACGGGTACCAAACCAGAAACTGTTTGATGATCATTTTAAAGAACAGATTGAGGAGGCAAATGATTTAGTGGAGAGATCAGTCAATCACATGCCTTCATACATTCCAAGAATGACTACCTATTTAATAGGGCAAGGGCATCGAAAGCCACCTGTGTAGGCTTATGACCAGTTCTCACTAAAGAAAGGCCCTGAGTGAGTACGGTGGAACTACGTACTGGTGCGGACCTATAAAAAAAGCCCAACGAGACTGCATAAATCTGAGAATGGAGTGAAGGGGCAACCAGTAAACTCCCTAATAAGTCTCTCACTAGCCATTCATTATCAAAGTTTAAAATAACCAGTCATTATTGGTTGTTTTTATATCAGACCCAATTCACTGCGTTCTTTTGGCCATTATCAAATGATTTTGGATGAGATGACCTTTATTAGAGTTTTGAGTTATCCAGTGTCGAGCCTTGGCCATCAGCTGAAGTGAAGATTTTCTAAGATTGTGACGTAATAAACACACGTTGACTAAAATTTAAACATAGTGACAAGCTGCAGGAGGGAAGTCCATGTTTTGCTGATTTGGTCTGCTATGGGCCCGAGTAGACGGGCGATTTACCTTAACCTGTGGTCTTGATAAGTCATGTGATTGCCCATTACCCATAGCATCTTGCATGGTTACCTGCGGTGGGCAACACCTAGGGGCCAAATCTACATGGTCTGGACCTAAAGGATCCCTGTTTTCAACATAAGGATGACCAATAGAAGTAGAGGGCGATTTAACTAACTCACGACCAAGGATCATGTTTTCACAATTAAAACACAAATTATGACTTTCACAATTATAATTTTTTTAAGAGTTTTACAGACATCAGAGGGGATGAATTTATGTGCAATATATAGAATCGAAACGGGCATAGATCGGTTTCAAAAGTTGCTTAAAGTTATCATGAAGATCACATCAATATGAGGGAAATGTAGTCTCTGAATGTTGCTGGCCATTCATACATGTGGAACTCGCTGGCATAGCGACCTTTCCGATCTTCTTGGCAGGTAATTTGGAGGGCAGTATCTCATAACCTCTTTTTCATTTACCATTTACGAAAGTAGCGTCATTTGGTTTCCCACTTAGGGGCCGATTCCGATTTTGGCCGGAAGGGCTCCGAACCATGTTTGGAGCCCTTCCGACCGAATCAGTCAGTCCCGGACGGATTCCTTCCCGACCGAGCCATTCTGATGGACTCAGTCGGGAAGGAATCCGACACGGATTTCTGGATTACGGACGACAGGCTTGGAAAACCTGTCCGCAGTCCAGAAATCCTCCAGTACTCCCCCGGTCGCCTCTGTGCGACCGAGGGAGTACGATGGCAGCTTTTTACTGCCTTTTCATGCCGGTCCGTCCGGCACGAAGAGGCAGTCGGAAGCTGTATCTGGGGGCCCCCAGCAGGGCCCCCAGATACAGCTGGGGGCCCTGCTAGGGGGCCAGATACAACCCCCATAATTTACCATTTACGAAAGTAGCGTCAGTTGGTTTCCCACTAAATGTAGAGGCAGGCTGTGAATGTTCGGGGGTTGGTGCAGACACTGCCGGCAATTCTGGAGGAGAAACTCCATATAGTTTTGTTACACCCCCCTTAGTTGGAGAAATAACTAGATTAGATGACTGCCCTACCCCTGACCCCAACAAAAGTCTCTTTTCTGTAAGTGCGATTTATTTTTCTAATGCCGATGTTGCCTTGGCCAGAAAGGTATCTAAAGAGGAAACAGTTACCTCCTCTGTAGCTCTCAGCATTTTCTTGCCCATGATGGGCATGTAACGGGGGAGTGTAGAAGTTAGAGGGGGGCCGAGCCTTCTCCGGGCTCTGATGGGCATGGTTGAGCCCGCCCTTAGCCCAGGCGAGTCTCGTGCAGAGGTTTCATGCTGCTGCCTGTAAGCATCTCCAGGTACCAGAAGAGTAATGCTTTGTGCAGTGGAGCCTGGGGGCTGTAGTCCGTGCCCTGGCTCTGCTCTTATGCCTCCCCCACAGCGGGACCTCGCTGCTGCCTTTAAGTTCTTCCGGGTGCAGGTAGAGTGATGTGGCGTGTGGTGGAGCCTGGCGGCTGTAATCAGTGCCCCGGCTCTGCTCCGATGCGTTCCCCACAGTGGGACCTCGCTGCTGCCTTTAAGCGCCTCCGGGCGCGGGAGGTGTGATGCATTGTGTGGTGGAGCCTGGGGACTGTAGTCAGTGCAATGGCTCTGCTCGGATGCATCCCCCACAGTGGGACCTCACTTCTGCCTTTAAGCACGTCTGGGTGCGGGAAGAGTGATGCATGTACTGTGGAGCCTGGGGACTGTAGTCAGTGCCCGGCCCTTCTCCGATGCGTCCCCAGGAAATCTCTAACAGAGTGCTCTACCTTGCACTCACTGCAATTGTCCAACTTGAGCATAATTGGAGACTTGAATCTTCATCTTGATCTAATCAACAATAAAGAAATCCAGGACTTTACTAATGACCTGGCCTCTTTCCAGTTAGCTCAGTTAGTAAAACATTCAGCTATGAGGACGGCCATCTGCTGAACACTGTTTTTTCCAACCTTGCCACCCTTCAAACTGTTCCCCCTATTCCAGTGTCCTGGTCAATCCATTATTTGGTGCCAATGAACATTGATGCAGCTAATGTTGAAAAAAAGATTACCGGTAACCCCACAATGAGAAAGTAGTGGCATAAACTGGACCCATCTGCCTTTTCAAGGTTTATCAAAAGGAGTGTGCCCTATAATAGACTCCAATATAGAACGGGCGGAGACTTCCACCAAAGCATGGAAAAAATTCTGCCTTGGATAATTTTATTCCTGCCAAGCTCTATAAATGTAGGAAGCAGCCCCCCAGTTGCTTGGTTCAATGAAGCATTGCTCATAAAAGAAGCAATTCAAAGAACTAGAGTGTGCTTGGCACAAATCCTATGATGCTGCAGTATGAATGCAATACTTGAGAGTGAGTAAATGTTACAAGAAACTGATTAAAATAGCCTTTGTCAAATTATTTATAGACAAATCAAAAACAGCAGCAAGCTTTCAAAGGAAATCTTCTCTATTGTGAACAACCTGATTAAACCCACCTCCACTCCTGGATTAGCGGAAGCTTCTAACAGCCACTGCAGCAAGCTTGGTCAATGGTCTTTATCTTTACTTTAATAGGGGGTGAGGAAACAGACCTACCACTCGCATTGGGCTCCCTTGGACCAATTGGCTCTACTTGATACAGATTCTATTTCCACCTGTAATCGTCAAGTGAAATTCTGGATCTCCGAATGACCCATTTAAACCAGATTATATTTTAAAATTTCAAGAGCTCTTGCTAAGCATCGAAGAAGTATCAATATCATAGAAACACGCCAAGGTAATCCGTCTTCTAAAAAAGCCTTTGCTAAATGCCACTCAGCCAGAAAACTATTAACCCATTTCTCTTCGTTTCTGTCCAAGGATGGGGAGAAACATGTGAACAATCTCCTAACCAAAATATTTGAACAATATAAAATATTACATTATTCCCAAAATAGATTTAGATCATACAGCACCAAAATTGCTCTTTTAATAGTTACTGAATCCATTTGCAGTACTTCAGATGCTAGCAAATCCCAGGCTCTGATACTCCTAGATTTAAGTTCGGCCTTCGACACTGTCTCACATGCAATAATATTAACTCACCTCCCTGACCTGGGGGTACAGGGCAAAGGTCTAGCCTGCTTTACCTTCTTTTGTAAAGAAGTGGTATTTTAAAGTTATATCCCCCTTTCACCCCCCTTTTGTCTCATCACAAAGAGGACTGACTCCTGGGGTCCCTCGGGGTTCGGAGCTCAGTCCTACCCTTTTTAATATGCACATCACACCTCCGGCGGAGGTAGTGAAACATTTTGGAATATCTCACTAGTGTCGTATACTGATGACACTCAGCTAATTATTTCCCTGTCGGCAGAGTCGACTGGCTTTTGTGTCAAATCTAAAGAATGTGTATCAGCGTTGGCCAAATGGATGCACCGCAACTGTTTAAAGACTTATTAAAAAAAGAACAGAGATCCAAGGAGTACCCAGTCTAGCTGCCTGGATACGATTTTACATGCCCTACACTACGGTCCACCAATCTAAACCTGGCCCACATCCCACGTCACAGCAGAGCCAGAATGGGAGGTTTCTCTTTCCATGTCTTAGCTCCATCCTAATGGAATTCTATGCCTCCTAACCGTAGAAAGATTCAATATCAAGTACTGTTCTGGAAACAGTGGAGAACCCAGCTCTTCTCCATCTGGGCTGACGATTTCGCCTCTCTGCGGCTGTGTTTCGAGGGATCCTAGAGCGTTACCATTATTATATACTTCCTGAAGCGTTACCTTCATTATATACTTCCTAGAGCGTTACCTTTATTATATACTTCCTAAAGCGTTACCTTTATTATATACTTCCTGGAGCGTTACCATTATTATATACTTCCTGGAGCGTTACATTTATTATATACTTCCTGGAGCATTACCATTATTATATACTTCCTGCAGCGTTACCTTTATTATATACTTCCTGGAGCGTTACATTTATTATATACTTCCTGGAGCGTTACCTTTATTATATACTTCCTGGAGCGTTACATTTATTATATACTTCCTGGAGCGTTACCTTTATTATATACTTCCTGGAGCGTTACCTTTATTATATACTTCCTGGAACCTTACCATTATTATATATTTCCTGCAGCATTACTTTTATTATATACTAGCAGCCCGTCCCGACGTTGTCTGGGTTTGAAATAGAATGTGTGTAATGTGTGTATTTGGCAAGGGCAATTTATTTTAAAATCTTGCGGTAGACAACATTTTTTGTTTCATTAGAATAGGGATGGAGAAGGCCCAGCTGCAGCCCTGGTTGATGTTAGCAGGTGCGTGTAATTGGTGTAGTGATCCGCCGCCTGAGCCAGGCTACAGCCCTGGTTGATGTTAGCAGGCGCGTGTAATGTCGTTGAATGAGAGAGATATCAGCTGCGGGTAAATCCGTTTAATGAGAGAGTTGAGTGACAGCGAGTAGGAGCGGCTGCAATAATTGTCCCCGCAGACACGCTCATTTGCATGTTCCCCGCTTGAGGCCCAGATGCAGGCTTGTTTGATGTTAGCAGGCGCGTGTTCCCTCGCTTGAGGCCCAGCTGCAGCCCTGGTTGATGTTATCAGGCGCGTGTAATTAGTGTACTGATCCGCTGCCTGAGCCCGGCTAGAGCCCTGGTTGATGGTATCAGGCGCGTGTAATTTCGTTGAATGAGAGAGTTCAGTAACCGCGCGCAGGAGAGGCTGCAGTAAAGTTACTTACCAGGCCTCCAGGTGAACGCGTTTGTCACGCCCCCAGCACACGGCCAAAGCAGACGATCTTCTGATTAATGTATGACCCACATGGCATAAAGGGCAAAACGTAGCACACGCCCCCAGCGTTTCTCACGCCCCCAGCGTGCCCCTTGATGCGGAGCAATAGTGTGTACATGGCATGAAGGCCGGACACACGCCCCCAGCGTTTCTCACGCCCCCAGCATGTCAGGCCCAAGCGTGCCACTTGATGCTGCGCAGCAACGTATTTGGCACTTGTATGTACGACTCACATGGCACGAAGGGCGAACACACGCCCCCAGCGTTTCTCATGCCCCCAGCGTTAGTCACGCCCCCAGCCCATGCACACAGCACAACGCAGACATGCCCACAAGGGACTACTTTGCTGGCATGGTTCTTTTACCTTTTAAATGTATAGAGGAGTTGGCCTAACGGCAAAGGCGCTCGACCTCGGACCTGGGGATCTGGGTTCGAGTCTTGGTAACGACACCAAACATCCTGTGATTCTGGGCAAATCACTTAATCTCCTCGTGCCTAACAAAAATGAATGTGTATCCTCATGTAACGTAACTGGTGCTATGTAAAGCGCTCTGATACCTGATTCAGTTCGAGTCAAGTTTGCGCTATATAAAACTCTGCAAAAAAATATATATATATGGTGGCCGTCTGCATAGCCTATGTCCTTCTGCTGCAACTGCCCTTTCCAACGCTGTATTGGGTGTTGTGATTGGTGCTATGGTTACTGAGATTACCTGCCTCAAAGGTTTGGGCTCTCTCTTTATAATATTAGTATGGACTTCCTGGAGCGTTACCTTTATTATATACTTCCTAGAGCTTTACATTTATTTTATACTTCCTAGAACGTTACCATTATTATATACTTCCTGAAGCGTTACATTTATTATATACTTCATGAAGAGTTTTCTTTATCATGTTGTCTTTGATGGGTTACTGCTGTTATACTATTCCTGAAACTGAAGTGACAGCAGCGCACCCTGATCCATCTCTATTTACACAATCCCTTCTTGTTTAAATGAGATCTTAGCCATGTGCGTCTTCGTAAGGCTGTACCTCTAGCAAGTGGGCACTCCATGTGTGCTCTTTCTGTACTAAGTTACTGTGTGAACACCGGAAAATCACCTCCTTTTCTGAATTAAGTAAAATGTGACATGTTCTATAGAACATTAAGTTAAATAACTTTCATAAATAGTAATGACCAGATGTATTTTACAACTAGTTAAATATTGTGTATTCACATTCTCTTACATTTCCATTTAGTGATTTTAAATCTCTTTACATCCAATAGGAAACCAGCCTTGAATGCACAAATGATCAAGAATAATGACAGTAATCGTGCAAATCTGAAAAAAAGTGGTTCGAAAAAATGAGCTCCAATAATAGGAAAAAATCTGCATAGAGACTGAGGAACCTGAACATAAACTGAAAGATCCTGGAAGAGGCAGTCCAGAGCAATTCAGTGGATGTAAGAGTCTGAGCTGTGTACCTCCACACAACAGGATAAAGAATGACCTCTAGAAAATGAAGGCAACAACACTGACAAACCACTTCCTGTATAAACAGTCCTCCACTACCAGCTTTGATCATGTGTTTGGTATGAGGAAGATACAGCATTACTCTGCTTCCTGTAATCATGGCAGACCACCATTCAGCATGCTAGGTGTATTGTAAACTCTTTCTGGCCAAACCACAGGAACAAGATAAAAGCACAAGGGAGTGGAGCCAGACAACTGAAGGGTAAAGGAAAGAGAGGGTCTCTGATCTACAACAGACTGTCCCAATTTGCTTCGACCAGAAGGAAGACTGATCTCCACTCATAAACATGCAAACCCATTCCGCAATCTAAAGACATAACCACCTACAAAGAAGCTTGACGTGCCACAATTATTATATATGTAGTTGGTGAGTCTTGTATTTCATTGTGAAATCTGAAAATCAACCAGTCAAAATACTACACACATACAGGGAATGTGAGAATAACACAAGTGATTTATCAACCATGTTAGCTCCTCGGAAACGCAGTCATGGGATGCAGACAAATATAAACCCGACCCAGAGACACTAACCAAGAAAGAAAAATCATACACAAGCAGCAAGAGCTTTAGTTTGTCATCGCTACTAAAGAGCCATCAGCAAACACACACAGGAGAAGCAACGTGCAATTGAAATGAATGTGTGAAGAACTTTAGTCAGTTAGCACTCCTAGATCATCAGCGAACACACATGGGGGAAAAACCATACAATTGCACTGAATGTGTGAAGAGCTTCAGTCAGTTATCACAACTCCAAGTTCATCAGCGAACACACACAGGTGAAAAACCATTCCAATGCAGTGAATGTGTGAAGGCATTCAGTCAGTTATCAATTCTTCAAAGACATCAGCGAACACACACAGGAGAAAAACCATACCATTGTAGTGAATGTGTGAAGAGTTTTAGTCAGTTATCACAATTTCAAGTTCATCAGCGAACACACACTGGGGAAAAGCCATACCATTGCAATGAATGTCTAAAGAGCTTCAGTCAGTTATCAGTTCTTCAAGTTCATCAGCGAACACACACAGGGGAAAAACCATACCATTGCAATGAATGTGGGAAGGCATTCAGTCAGTTATCAATTCTTCAAAGACATCAGCAAACACACACAGGAGAAAAACCATACCATTGCACTGAATGTGTGAAGAGCTTCTATCGGTTATCACACCTACAAAGACATCAGCGAACACACACTGAGGAAAAACCATACCATTGCACTGAATGTGTGAAGAGCTTCAGTCAGTTATCACAATTCCAAGTTCATCAGCGAACACACACTGGGGAAAAACCATACCATTGCAATGAATGTCTGAAGAGCTTCAGTCAGTTATCAATTCTTCAAGTTCATCAGCGAACACACACAGGGGAAAAACCATACCATTGCACTGAATGTGTGAAGAGCTTCTGTCGGTTATCACACCTACAAAGACATCAGCGAACACACACTGGCGAAAAACCATACCATTGCAATGAATGTCTGAAGAGCTTCAGTCAGTTATCAATTCTTCAAGTTCATCAGCGAACACACACAGGGGAAAAACCATACCATTGCACTGAATGTGTGAAGAGCTTCTGTCGGTTATCACACCTACAAAGACATCAGCGAACACACACTGGGGAAAAACTATACCATTGCAGTGAATGTGGAAGTAGTTTTAGTGATTCCTCATATCTCAGGATTCATCAGCGAACACACACAGGGGAAAAGCCATTACAGTGCTGTGAATGTGTGAAGAGCTTCAGTCGGTTATCAGAACTCCAAACACATCAGCGAACACACACTGGGGAAAAACCGTACCATTGCAATAAATGTGTGACGAGATTCAGTGTGTTATCAAATCTTCGAAGACATCAACGAACACACGCAGGAGAAAAACCATAGCATTGCAGTGAATGTGTGAAGAGCTACAGTTGGTTATTGGCCCAAAAAAAAATAAACAAACACACACTGGGGAAAAACCATACTATTGCAATGATTGTGGAAGTAGTTTTAGTGATTCCTAAAATCTCAGGAGTCACCAGTGAACACACACAGGGGAAAAGCTATTCCAGTGCAGTGAATGTGTAAAGAGCTGTAGTGGGTCATCAAACCTACAAAAACATATTCAAACACACACTGGGGAAAAACCATCCCATTGCAATGAATGTGGAAGTAGTTTTAGTGATTCCTCAAATCTCAGACGTCATCAGCGAACACACACAGTGGAAAAGCCATTACAGTAATGTGAATGTATGAAGAGCATTAGTCTGTTATCAATTCTGCAGAGAAGTCAGTGAACACACACAGGGGAAAAAACATCTGATTGCAATGAATGTGGAAATAGTTTTAGTCGTTCCTCAAAATTAAGGAATAATCAGCGAACACACACCGGGGAAAAAACGTTCAAGTGCAGTGAATGTGTTAAGTGCTCTAGTCAATTATCAGAAATACAAAGACATCAACGAACACACACAGGTGATAAACCCGTACCACTGTAGTGAATGTGGAAGTAGTTTTAGCGCCCCTTCAACATTAAGAAATCTCTAATGAACCCACTTAGGGGAAATGCCATTCAAGTGCACTACACAAACAGAAACAGTTGAGAAACCATACCAATGTAGTAGATATTGAAGTGTTGTGGGATTACAGAGATTAGTGGTAAAATCTATAAACATAACACACATGAATAAGTCTAACAAGCCCAGACTGGAGAATATTTCTAGCTGATTTTGGTGTTTGTTCATTTTGTGCAATAACTGGTTCAATGACAGCTGCTAGAAAACAACATCCAAAGGCATAAGAACTCAAAGTAGGAAATTGTGACCTGTAACTCTGAGAGTTAATGCCTGCAGCGCACAACATTTACCTCTGAAGCGCTGACTTGGGAGACAAGTTGCTCATTTCACTCACCACATGCTTCTGTTAATGCACCCACCATAGTGGCACTTCCCCAGGGGTGTCAAATATCAAGCTGGACCCTTGGGATTTTGCTGGCTCACCACTGACTGTAAATGATTCACAGCCAGATTGATTTTATATGAATATATTTTAGACCTTTCTTATTTACAGAGAATAAACCAACCAACTCCTAGCTGGTGAAAGGACAGAATCCGTGCATGATGGCAAAAGTATTGATCGCAGAGAGAGCTGATGAAAAGTTTAGTTCTTAATACGTTTCTGAAAGCTTGACAGATAAGTAAAGAATCTTGAGCAGTAAAGAATTTCATCTCTTACAGTTCAGAACTATCGACTCCCTACTTTACATTTCTTGAATCTTGTCAATGGAAAAAAAATCTGGATTTAGAAGTAAAGGAACACAAAAGATACAGATTTTTTATACAAATGATATTCCGGTTTGTTTTTACAAGTAAAATCAAACTCAATTTACAGCAAGAACAATCATGAGGCTATGAAATGTACACAATGATGACTAGATTTTACATATTAATGCGAAATGTATGTTTTTAGATATGTAATAAAAGTAAAACAACAAATGTATTTGAATTCATGGTATTTGACTGCTGATTGTATAGGAGGTCTTAAATGTGATTTATTCCCTAAACTATAAAGATAATTTGTGATGTCAGCAAGGAGCCTAGTTTATTTGGCAATTGATGGGTCAAATCTCAATAGCATGACTGCTTTCAGCTGTGAGTCTGGCGCAGGTGGAATCATAGGGGACTATTCTCGCCAGTATGCCTTCTCTCAGAGTGCGAGTTGTTTTTTTGCTTGAGATGGTACTACCTCCTTCTGTATTAATGAAGAGAGAAATGCTACCTGTAATACTGAGATCTGGGCTTCACTCCTGTGGGAACATAATTCAGTCGTTTCTACCCAATTTCCTACCTGATTTGTTTAGTAAACCTAAGAATATGTCTGTATCCTGGCACTAGTCTTGTTAAAGAATAGCACAGAATGTTGAGCATGTGAAAGCAGCGTGCCACACAAGGGATTTAAACATGAATTTGTCAAATACAAAATGTACTTTTTTCTTTTTTTTAAGGTTCTTATACAGTGCTGCTTTATCTAATAATGTCTGATGGGTTTTCTTTGAGAGCTCTTTCTCCTTCAGAAGAATTTCTCCATCGACAGACCCAGGGGGAATTCCTATGAAAGGCTGACAATTAACCCTGGGATTAAAACTACGCTACGCTGACGGAGCATGCAAAGTTTGTACTAATTCGCACTTTGCAAATTGCACGTAGTACAGTACCAAAACTGTGCTTAATCACGTAGCGTAGCATCTAAATCAACAATATTCTCAGATGCTTTGAAAAAACAATTTTACATGCTTATCAGTATATTACCAATTCACAAAAATGAACTTTTACAATGAAAACATTAGGTAATGAGAGAGCCGATGATTTTGGGGTCCCCCCTAACCTAGGGGGAGCACCAAGCAGATGCCTTGAACACAAAGAGCATAAGCAAAAAGCACATTTTGTTGAACTTCAGTGGTGATCCCATCATTTTAGGACCACCCCAAGCACAGTTATTGGAAAAAAAACAATCCCAACCAAAGGCCCTGCAAAGCATTATGGGACGAGATTAGCAGTGGCTGCTGTAGCAGTTGCTAGAACTTCCTGAGGCGGAAGCCGGGAAGCGTGGAGGCTATTTTAATAATATTGATATCGAAAATATTTCAAATTGTTGTTTGCCAATTGTGAAACCGAATTGGTATTTTATATTTGCCATTGCGGAGGGGACTCTGCTGGAACTCTGCTTACCCCAGCACTTCAGGTCTTACAGCCGATTAGGTGCTGTTAGGGCCGATATATTTTTGTGGCCGCCATCTTGGGGGTAGGACCCCAGTTGCGCTCTAGCAGCCTGGCCCCTCCTGACCTCTCTGGCATAAAAGGTCGCCCTTGATCGCGCATTTTTTGCTGTAGCAGTTGCTAGAACTTCCTGAGGCAGAAGCCGGGAAGCGTGGAGGCTATTTTAATAATATTGATATCGAAAATATTTCAAATTGTTGTTTGCCAATTGTGAAACCGAATTGGTATTTTATATTTGCCATTGCTGAGGGGACTCTGCTGGAACTCTGCTTACCCCAGCACTTCAGGTCTTACAGCCGATTAGGTGCTGTTAGGGCCGATATCTTTCTGTGGCCGCCATCTTGGGGGTAGGATGCCGGTTGCGCTCTAGCAGCCTGGCCCCTCCTGACCTCTCTGGCATAAAAGGTCGCCCTTGATCGCGCGTTTTTTGCTGTAGCAGTTGCTAGAACTTCCTGAGGCAGAAGTCGAGAAGCGTGGAGGCTATTTTAATAATATTGATATCGAAAATATTTTAAATTGTTGTTTGCCAATTGTGAAACCGAATTGGTATTTTATATTTGCCATTGCCGAGGGGACTCTGCTGGAACTCTGCTTACCCCAGCACTTCAGGTCTTACAGCTGATTAGGTGCTGTTAGGGCCGATATCTTTCTGTGGCCGCCATCTTGGGGGTAGGACGCCGGTTGCGCTCTAGCAGCCTCGCCCCTTCTGACCTCTTCCGATTAAATGACTACATCCGTCCGTCCGCGCACCAATATTAGCACCAGTGAAATACATTTTTCACTGGGACGGAACACAAAAAAACCTCACATCCAGGCAGCACTTATCAATGCCAGGCCAATGTGTAAACATAAAGAAGAGATAGCAGAATTAATTAGTATTATTAACAACTTGGATCTGCTATTTATTACTGAAACCTGGACTAACCCTTCATCAGATCCAGATTTAATAATAGCAGTCCCAGAAGGTTACAATATTTTGAGACAGGACAGGGCTCTTAAAATAGGTGGAGGAATAGCCATAATACACCGTCAAAATCTGGTAACCACCATAAATCAAGTCCCCACCTCTACCTGTGAGGCCATGCACTTTTCAATCGCACTGGGACCATCACAGCGTTTTAAAGGTATTTTGTTATATCGGCCACCGGGCAGTAAAGCCCCATTTCTAGCCTTCATCACCAATATAATGGAATCCCTAGCGACAGACAATACCACCACTATATTGGGTGATTTTGATTTTCCTCTAGAGGACTTGTCTGATAGAGATACAACCACCCTTCTTTCAGACCTACAATCCTTGGGTCTTACACAACGGGTTCTTAACACCTTCAGCGCGGCGCAGATTCCTGCGCTGTGCTGAACGTTCTAATGAGCCTATGGGCTCATGACGGAACGGTTCCGTCATGAGCACAGCTTAACCGACGCTCATGACGGAACCGTTCCGTCATGAGCATCGAAGGGGTTAAAAGTACCCTTGACGCAGGTCACACGTTGGATGGACTGTTTACGAATGTTGGAAATGTTAAAATAAAAAATGTACTGCCTCTGGCTTGGTCAGACCACCATGCAATTATATTTGAAATCCCTATAGATAGTCCCCCTCCTGTTCAAAGGGTGACACACATTAACAACACGTTCAAATCATGGAAAGAGATTGATAACCAACAGTTTACCGATCTTTTAACTGCATCAATATATGATAGGCTAGATGACCCTAACTTAGCTTCGGAAGCATATACGCACTGGTTAACCAATGCTATCAATAAGACAGTTCCCACTAAATCACTGTCAAAAAACCGAAGTACTCCATCTGCTCCATGGTTTACTTTTGCCCTTAGAGAGCAAAGACAGACATGTAGGAACCGGGAAAGACAGTGGAGGAAAGCATATATGCCAGAAAGGAAGGCAATATATAAAAAAGAACTTGTGATATACAAACAAATGATCATTAAAGAAAAGAGTGCATATTACTCAGCTCAAATAGAACAAGTCAAAAATTCCAATAAGCAACTTTTTCAAGTTGTTAACAAACTGTCTAAACTACCCATGCAAACTACCCCGCCGCCTACACAAGAATTCTGCAATCATTTAGCTGATCATTTTTATGGAAAAGTTAATGACATATATACCAACTTTTCATCCCATACCAACAAACGTCCTTCGGTCCCCCTCACTAACGAATTCCAGCCTACATTTAAGACCTTTCAAAAGGTTGAAATGTCTCAAGTCAAGGAAATTATGGCTTTAGTTAAGTCTGGCTCAGTTAAGGATCCATGCCCACCAGCAATCCTTGTTCCTGTGGCAAATATTGTAGCTGCTTCTTTAACTGAAATATTTAACTCAATGTTCCTCACTGGTATTTACCCTACCATTTGGAAAAACACCTTGTTAAAACCCCTCCTAAAGAAATCTCATCTAGACCCGGAGGATGTTAAAAATTATAGACCTATTGCTAGCTTGCCCTTTGCGGCCAAGGTTGTCGAAAAATTGATGAATACTCAAATTTCCCAGTATATTGAACATCATTCTTTACTGGACGACACCCAATATGGCTTTCGCCATGGGCACAGTAGAGAAACAGCCTTGATAAAGGCCACAGACGAAATAAGAACAATACTGTATCAGGGTGGGACAGCTGTCCTTATCTTGTTGGACTTATCAGCGGCCTTTGACACGGTCGATCACAACATCTTGATCGACCGTGTCAACTCCATGGGCATCCAGGATAGAGTGGGAGATCTACTACTTTCCTTTCTCTCCGAACGCTCTCAGATGGTCATGTTGGGCAAATATCACTCTGCTCAAATGACCTTACCATGTGGCGTCCCGCAAGGCTCATCCCTGAGTCCATTGCTTTTTAACATTTATTTTATGGACTTAGCAAGAATCATCAAGCTATATGGGATGAGCCTAACATCTTATGCTGATGAATACCAATTGGTGGTAGCGATAAAAAACAACGGAGAGAGGGTAGCAGCTAATTTCCAACAAGGTATGCTTGCCATCAGCAAATTGATGACAGAGAATTGCCTTAAGCTTAATTCCGAGAAAACGGAGGTTATGATTTTTGTCAAACTCCATCCCATCTGGTCCAGATCCTGGTGGCCTGCTGACTTAGGCTCTCCTCCCAATCCAGTTGCTAAGGTTAAAAATCTTGGAGTTATTCTGGACGAAAAGCTCACGTTCGCTGTTCATGCAAATGCTATTGCATCTGCTTCCTTTTATAAAATTAAAATCATCAAAAAGATCTTACCTTACTTACCTCCTTGCTCAGGCAGAACATTGATCACTGCCTTTGTAATGTCCTCATTGGATTATTGCAACGGGCTGTTCATGAACACCCAACAGAAAGTGATTCGTAAGTTGCAATCGGTGCAGAATGCGGCTGCCAGAATGCTTTCAGCAACTCCTAAATTCATGCTTATTGCCCATGTAATAAAAAGTTACCATCGGCTTACTGTGAAAAACAGAATAAAGTTCAAGGCTTTGTGCATTGCTTATCAAGCAACCCGCAATCAAGGACCTCGCTTTCTTTTAAATGCCCTATCATTTTGATAGAGATCGCGGGTCACCCGGCTAATCATTTCACCATACACGTACCAGGCCCATGTACTTTTCTCCAATTTATTCATACACATTAATCGGGTGACCTTTCACTCTCTACTACCAGTAACCCTGGGTTCCTTCCTATATAATTCTAGTGTACACGATTTACCAATCCACCGTCACGGGTACCTATGACTACAACGGATCAGGGAGCTAGCTGTGGAGAAAAGGCAGGCAAACACAAATACCAACTTTATATTCTCTTTTGTATTCATAAAATGACCACTGACAACTGAGAAGTTTTAAAGGTTTATCTAAGATTCAGTTTCGGAGAACATTAGTGTGACGGGGGGACCCTGACTCGGGCCCCCCCGGTATACCTACTCATATATCTCCTCTCTCTACACAGCACACAGAAGCATGGAAGTCTGCCGACATCGTATGCAGTCCGGTGACAGACACCGATGAAGCCTGTTTCTTTAAGTGGGCGGATCCGGATGCGGGACCGGCCCCCTTCGACAAGGTAAAACACACCCAAGAAACCAGACAGGTGTGTGTTACACCCGGAGGAGTCGAGTGGAGACTGGAGAGCGAAGGCGGAGCGGAGCGGAGGTCGAGCGAGGACGGAGAGGAGTGGAAGTATCGAGAGGACGGGGAGGAGTGGAGAAGGAGTGAGGACGGAGAAGCGAGGATTCAGCGAGAGGACGGTTCGGAGTGGAGGAGGCGCAAGGAGGAGGACGGGAAGAAGAACGAGGACGCAGTCGAGTGGAGAGAAGCTGAGGAGCAGAGCGGGAGAGGAGACCCGACGGACCACGAAGGTCAGAGAACCAGAGAAGCAGCGGAGGAGGAGGAGAGAGACCCCCGCGACAAGCCAGGAGGCCTACGGGAAGGCACATCGCCCAGCCACGCTTCTCGGGAAGTGTGGCTAGGACAGGTACGGTCACGTTTCCTGGGTTGGGCGGGACGTAGGCGGGACACCCACCAGCGACCATAACCGTGCACTTAAACCCCCTGATTCCCCTCACTTTGCACCTCAAGGATAGCGGGGTACTTAGTTGCACGAGTGTTCCCTCACCGACCCCCCCCTTGTTGTAAACCAGGTAGCGGACAGCCCAGTAATATTGGTCTCCCTTTTGTTTGTATTCCGTCGGAACCCGGCCCGTGTGCCACAACGGCGGAAGCCAGGACTACGCCTCCCAGAAGACAACGGGAGCTACGAAGACGCGGACTGGAACGGGAGGCGACGGAGGACGCAGCAAACCCGCTTCCTTATTACCGAATCCCGGTACAACAGAGGAAATTGTATAAATCAATAAAACCGGCTTTACCCACCATCCAGGTGTCCGTGGATCTGTTTGGCAACCCTCCAGAAACCCCACAATTAGGTTTACAGTCAAAAGACAATCAATAATCAAGATAACGAACAGCACATAATCGTAGAGCAAATAAATCAAGGCAACCATTTATAAATTCTAAAATATGAGATGAGAACAGGGAATATACTAAGCAGATTCAGAAAGGTAACTTGAGAATGGACAACTGTAAATGGGTAAGCTTATAAACGTACTAGAATTACACTATTGGGACGTACTTCATGAGTTATGAGTAAAATTATTATAAAAATATACTATGCGATTACGAATTAGTGCAACAGAAATTAACACGAGAGCATCTGCGCAAGCTTCACCACGCTAGAACACCGACAGCCATTTTAGACGTAAGTACGCATGCGCACATTTTCCCACCAGAACTGCAACTACGTCACGTCACGTGAGTGTGACTAACGCATGCACAGTAGAAAATCCCCAAGCGGCGGCCATATTAAGAACAAGGGTTATTCATATTAGTAAAACACATAGGCAAGCGTCACTACTATACATTTACATCCAAAATAAAAGAAATTAGTAAAACGTACAAGTTTGAATTACGGGATTATAAGTTATTCGAGGTTCTTGACTCAAGCAAGTCGCGTAATATGCGAAATCTTGCTCAATCAATCCCCTCTTTGATGATATTTACTATCATCACAAACTAATGGAACCAGATGCCAACTTTTCTCACACTTTGTGCATTTCAATCTCTTCCAACAGGCGATTCAGCTTCTCTTTCACATCTTTATTAGGGTGAGAATATTTCACATTTTTGTAAATTTGATTATTCATTTCTTCCAATTCAAGCTCATCGACACTCCGTTTCACACCTCTTCTATTCACAGTGTATTTCTTTGTGTGTTTGCGACATTTGCAACAGACAAATATGAAGAATATGACAAAACCTATCACTCCAATTGGCATCAGTACCTTAAACAATAAACCTTTACCTAAATTAGAAAACCAATGACCTATAGCGGAGAGACCATCAGTAAGTCTCTTCCAGGCACTATCAACCTCCAGTGGTTTGAGTTCTTTTTCCAAATTAGTAATGTTTTTCACATACTTTTTAATTTGTACACTTTTGTCCGGTATGTAAGTGCAACAATGTTGCGCTTTCAGCATCCGGCAGACTCCGCCCTCTTTTGCTAATAGGTATCAAGCGCAAGTCTGTTCTGCAAAACCATTGATCTGATCGCAACCATTTCGGTATTGACCATCAGAAATCCATGAGCTGTGTCAGTAGACAACACATCCACTATTGTGGATAATTTGCAAATTCTGTGTGTGTTCAGAACCACTCCCACTCCAGGTATCAGTGCACTAAAAATACTACCCATTATTTCACCTACGCTTTCTCTTTTACTACGCACTAAGCCATTAGTATTTTCATTGCTTCCAGCAATTTCATTCACATGGTATATTTTCGGGAAGACAATGCCAAAGTAGCAGCTTCCATACCAGTGATCCGGCAATTTGAAATAAGCCTTGTTTCCACATATATAATAAATTCCGGGAAACACAGGTTCTGACCCATTTTTTAAACCCCAACCTCCAATTACCTTATAATTGTGCTCACATTGACTGGAACCAATGAAAATGTTATTATAATAACTAGTCTTTTCGCGGTGAAGACAGAGTTTTCCCTTCCTCTCGAAATCCAGCAACAAAGCAGGACCCGCCCCACCATTTGAGGTGCTTTCCATGTTTTCAGCCCATTTAGGAGTTTTCTGTCTTTTGTCATTTGCCTTTCTTTGGAAACTCTCCCTTCTTTTCTCTGCCATGTTTAGAAACATTTTTTCTTGTTCATGTAATGAACAGGTCAAGTTGTCTCGGTGTGCTTCATTTAAGTCTATGGTACCTGTAGTCAGAAAGTATTCTCCCATATAACGTGTAACGTCACTTTTGGTATGTACAGGATTCAGATTTCCACGTATAGGAAGTTCAGAAAATATTACGTCCGAATTAGAGTAGTAGTACTGTAACGGTCCTCTTTTGTAAAATAAGCTTGCTAAAATACTACAGGAAATTCCATAAGTCAAGGGTAGGTGATGATAAGTCACGCCTTCAGCTACAGAAGTAGGTAGCTTCATGCAGACATAGCAGTCTTCTATTTCCATAGTTTCTACGTAGTGTACTAATAGGTTTGCGAAAACATTTAAATGAGTCTGGTTCATAACTCCGTGATAATGTAGTCCTTCCTCATCTGGTGCTTCTAAGTCTCGTTTGGTTTGTCTGAGTGCTTTTTCACGTCTTTCTACACTTCGTGTTGTCAGTTCTTCAGTATCAGTAGTCACAGTCTGTGTAGGGTCAATATTAGTATTTTTGCTTACCATATACGGAATGAAAACTGTTAGTCCTATCCAAACTATTAACACTATAGCTACACTACATATACATACTTTGCAGCATGTTTTGCAACAACTGCGTCTAGGCCTTCCATTCACATTTGAATCAGACATTTTCGCTCAGAAGAAGTTTTTTAACCCCTCTTTGTAACTTTGCACAGGTAGCTTACTCTGCACAACTTCAGGTTGGTTCGTCTTCTTCAGCAATCTGTTCTTCGTCACTTTCGTCAGAGATATCAAGATCCTCAAATTCCTCCAAAACTAAGTATGTCCATTCAGGATCTTGGTATTTTTCGTTCAGTCTTTTTATTCGATCACTCCTTTTTTTGGAGCTTTCTCCAGCTTGCTCTGTTATACGTGGACTTTTCCTTCTTTCTGCAAGTTTCTCTTCTACTGTTTTTATTCTCAATCTCAGTCTCTTGATATACCTTGGTTCGATATTTTTCCTTTTCTTGAGTCTTTTAGCTGGCACTGTGATTTGGCTTTCTTCTAATGCTCTTTTATTTTCGTTTGTTTGTGGCACTTCTGCTTCTGTTTCTTCCCTTCCTGTCTGACTAGTTCCAGGTCTTGTATCTATTTCTTCTGCCTGGTTACTAAGCTGGCCTTGTTCAAGTGTATTCTGATTTTGACTTTCGAGTGTCTCTGTTTCTGTGTCCTGAACACGTTCTTCTAGTTCTATCTGATCCTGTTCAAGCACTTCGATCCCTTGATTTTCTTCTGCTCGAACCTTTATGCTAGTTCTAGTCTGTCCCTTTTCAATTTCAGGAGTTTGTGGAGGTGTGTCAATCACTTGCTCTATCCCTGTCTGATCTTCTTCTTCCTCAGACTTGACGTGAATCTCAATAATCTGAGGATCTTCGCCTGTGCCTATCTCTTCCTCTCTATCCCACTCTCTATCTGCATAAGTTTGACTTCTTGTTCTGATGGGGTCTTTAGTCAGATCGATTATGGGTATCCAATCCTCTTGACTGGTGCTCGGTTGTTCGTCATCAGCTACTTCAGGACCAACGTCTGCAGACCCCTCAGCTGGACAACCTTCAGCGTCAGTTTTCTTGTCTGGAATCACCTTCTGTGTATGGTTGCATGGATCCACTTTGGAACGCCGGCACACTTCACCGCTGTCGTGGTCACCAGTATCACTTGGCGTTGTTTTCCCCACCTCGGTGCAAGGCAACTCGAACGAGTATGTTTCTTGAGTACAACCCAGTCGCCAGGAACCAATTTGTGTACTGGAGTTGTTGGATTGGCGACGGCGTCTTCCCCAATCTGGCGAGAGATAGAACGCACTTGGTCACCCAGTTGCTTGCAGTACTCAAGTACCAAATCATCAGAAATGTTTATCAGTTTATGTCCTGGTACCCATGCTTGTCTCATCACTCTTCCCATCAGGATTTAATGAGGGCTCAGGCCTGTTTTTCGGTCTGGAATACTTCTAAGTCCCATCAGAACAAGAGGTAAAGCATTTATCCAGTTCATGCCAGTAGATTCACACATCTTTCCTAATCTTGATTTTATAGTGCCATTTATCTGCTCCACCACTCCAGAAGCCTCTGGTCGATATGCACAGTGCAGTTTTTGTGTGATCTTAAATGCTTTACAGAGCTGATCGATTACCTCATTCTGAAAATGTTTGCCTCTATCTGATTCAATTGTGACTGGTACCCCGAACCTATGTATTAACTCTCGCAGTAAACATTTTGCTACAGTTATGGCGTCATTCTTTTTGGCAAGGTAGGCTTCCACCCATTTTGAAAACAGGCAGACAATGACAAGGACATATCTCTTTCCCTCACAGCGAGGCATGGTGATGAAATCAATTTGTACTCTTACAAAGGGACCCCCTGATTTCCCAATTTTTCCTAATTCAACTACTGTTCTTTTCCCAGCATTGAACTGCTGACATGTTAAGCACCTTTGGCAGAGCGACTCTGCTACTTTCCTGAACTTCGGATTGTACCATGTTTGTTGGAAAACCAGAACCATGGCGTCCCTACCAGTGTGTGAATCCCCATGTATCAGTCTGGCCATAGAAGCAAGCAGATGTCTCGGCAACACAGGCATACCATTTGGGCCCACAATGACACCATCCTCACTTCTCGGTCGACAACCAAGTTTCTTCCATTTTTCTTTCTCTTCTGATGGCACTGCATGCTGCCAATCTCTCAACTCTTCCCAGGTAGGCACCTCTTCAAACACCATAAGTTGGCAGCTGTTTCCAGGTCCCCCCAGTTTAACATTTACAGACATGCGATTTCTGGCACGATGTTGGGCCACTTGATCAGCAAATCGGTTTCCCAAACTTATAGGGTCAAGGCCAGATTTATGAGCCAAACATTTGACCACTGCCAATTCTTTTGGTAACTGGATTGCCTCCAGTAAGTCTTGTACAACCTTTCCATTTCTGATGGGAGTACCTGAAGAAGTCAGAAACTCCCTCTGTAGCCACAATTGGCCGAAGTCATGCACAACCCCATAACAGTACTGACTGTCAGTATATACTGTTATTCTTTTGTTCTTCCCAATTTTGCAGGCTCTTATCAATGCAATCAATTCGGCTACTTGTGCAGACTTCACTCCAAATAAACAGGATGCCTATTTAATGCTGTCTACAGAGACTACAGCATAAGCAGCACTTAGGCCTACAAGTTCGTGTCTCATGCATGAGCCATCCACGAACAGCTCCTCATCCTCCACTGGTAAAGGCATTTCCTTAATGTCTGGGCGGGGTTTAGTACTGAATTCTGTCAGGTCAATGCAATCATGCTCGTCCTCTCCTTCGGCTTCTGTAATCATTGAGTCAGGGAGCAGGGTGGCTGGGTTCAGAATACTACACCGGGTAAGGACTACATTTGCTGCACCCACGAGAATCCTCTCGTATTTAGTCAGCCGACTAGGGGTGAGATACTGAGTTTTAGTTCTGGTCAGTGACGTACTAGGAATCCCCAATATCCTTCTCAGGGGTCTTACCAATAAGTAGTCCATTCAAAAGCAGCAAAGAAATCAACAGAGAATCTGAAATATGAAAAGACATCTTTATTACAATTAATTGTGAGGCTACGTCGCCCAGCCACACCTAAAGCGACTGAATGAGATAGCCTGCTGAATGGTCTGAGCACAGACCCTTTATACAAATTATTATGCCCTAGGCACATATTTCAAGTACATTCCCAGAACGTGCACACAGATGCAAAACCCACTTTCAAGATAAGTCCAGGCCATAAACAATGTCCACATAATGAATACATTCTTTAGCTGACAAGGCCGGCTAAGCCCAAAACAGTAAGATCACAGCCCATGGCATAAATAGCTCGTGGAGGCAGGAGCAGGAACAGATGGAAGTAAGATAAGGCAGGGTGTGTGTGCGATGAAAAGGTTTATGGCATGATGCTATCTTGCTCGGCCACTAGGAGAGGAACTGACCAAACAGGTCCGGCCTGGGGCAATGGTTCCAACATGCTCAGGTCAGGGGAAAGTCAATCAAGGTGTACGTGGCCTTTTGGAATCGAATTTAGCTGTGTGTTATAGCCTATGTAAAGGGCAACACACAAAATGGCTGCTGTACACAAAATGGAAGCCAAGGGTTTCAGAACGAAAATGACGATTTCGAGGTGAAATTGTTACTGGAATATGACGAAAATGCTTGTACATAGTGTACTAGCCATTCTCGGTCTTTTGATATAAAAATCGTCATGCTACGACAAAGTTTATTACACGAGTCCAGAATTTGCAGTACTACAGACGCACCTTTTGCCCTTACATAGGCAATAACCTATACTCTTGCTAGTCTGAGTCCAGATCTATATTTTATAAAAATCCTCAAGATGTTACTGAAGCATAATCCTATTACCTAGCGACTTTCTCGGGACAGGTCTCCCTACACACGCAGTAGCACAAAGGCCATAGCTGGCAGGACAAAATAGGGAATGCCTCTATCTGTAGTATGTGGTATAGGAGCACATGCCCAACAATCAGTGATGTTCAACTACTAGCTGGTGTTGATGCAGAAACTGTACAAAAGGAATTATCAGTAAACTCTGATCTCCTAACTATCCGTGTTCGGGTAAAATCTGGACAGGATGCAAAGAAGTGAAAGTAGGAAGAGACATAGGTTGGGAGGTAGGTACAGATGTCAATTGGGCAGCAAAAACAAACCCACCCATAAAGACAATGCCATGTTTAAAAAAACACTAGAAACCACATCATTAAGAACATATAGATAAAGTAGTGACCGCTATTACAAATGAATCATAATTTTCCACAACCCTAAGCAAAAGTAAATCCTAAAATTATCTAGTACGTTTTAGGTCTTCCTATGCATTTCTGTAATTCATCATATGTTCAAGTGAAACAGTGGTGACCCTCATTAATGCTCTGAGGTGAAAAGGGGATACTCTTTCACAGAAAATTGACTTCATCCTGCTTTTTCTAAACAGAATACTACTTTAAAACAATGCCAGCAAAGCAGCAAAAATTAGTTTCCAAACTCCAATTCTATACAAGCTCACAGAAAATACCCAGAGTCCGTCAAAGCCTCTCCTGGCAGGCTTCTATTGTCCATCAAATCCGCTTCCAGTGTCTTCTTCGCGTTGGGCCTCTTCATTCAGGCTTTTCATGACTCAGTATCCGTTGGAGTGCCCTCCTGGCAAACACTCATAGCTCAATTACAAAGTCTCAATGTCTCAAGGCAGTGCACCAGTGTCTCTTCTTCGTGGCAGACACTACAAATGATGTGCCCTTCATTGATCAAGGGCACAAAGCATTTCATGCAGATCCAAGCACTACTGAGAAACAACCCAGCAAGATCAGCAGCAGTTTCAGACTCCAACACTCATCATTGAGTGTCAGAGGACGCTCAAGCTGCTCTCTCATGGGCACCGGAATGTAGTGCCTTTTTATCCTCAGGTGCACTGCCTTTCCGCTGGAGCAAAGGAAAAGAGGTGTGTGGGGGGCCAAAAACTCAGGCCAAGGGGTTCAGGGGACCGCGCGCTGTCAGAGGTTCAAGCACATGACAGTTGAACAAACTGAACAAATTGGATGACAGCCCTGCCATCAACAACAGGGATCCTTCACATCTTTGAAACCAGCTCCTCTTTTCTTTTCTTTTTACAACGCCTTCTGATGAAACAAATGGCTTGCTTGGGAGGTACCATTGGGGGCACGCTGATGATCGCTGTCACGCTGACGATTGCTGTCACACTACTTTCTGGTTGCAGGAATTGTAGAGCCAAGAAGTCTGTCTTTCATCTGTCACTGATGGAGAGTGGGCTTAGTCTCGATCACAGGTCTGCAGGGTATCACTCTTCCTTTGACTCTGGAAGATCCCGCAGAACCTAGTGATATAGGAAATGTGACACAACTGTTAGTTTCCTTCAAATCAAGCACAAAAACAGTTCATGGGTTTTAACAAGGGGACTGCAAGCAGGTGGCCTGCAATCTGCAAGGGAGTGGCCACACGCCATGGGACAATGTTGGTCTAGAATGCACTCTCATTTTCAAAAAGCAATTCAAACATAAAGGCAGTAGGCAAAACAGTGTCTCTAGGTTTTTCAATTAGGTTTCCGTGTGAGAGCATATCCTTCATCATCTTAAGGGTAAATAACTACGCGAAAATTCTATCTAAATGGATGTTTTTACATATGGTGGCATTGTCTAATGGTGCAAATACATATTTTCCTCAATGATCAAGTGCTCCTAAATTCCTTATCTAGAACATCTCAAATAGAGAAATGACATAATACAGATTATCAAGGACATGAAGAAAAATCCCTTTAAAAATTGTGCATTAAGTGCACTATGCAATACAAAGGTTAACGATCAAATGTGCAGACAAAAGGACACGAACTAGAGAGTCCCTTGTGTTTGCATGATTAGAACACATCTGATCCCACCAAAAATTAAAGCAGCAGGAACAAAAGAGAACTGAAAAACTTAAAATAGACATTGAAAATTCGTCATGTTCAAAAGGTAAACTTAAGATATCTCCTATTGAGATGGAAAACGTGTATTACTATAACATTGGGTCAGTTAACCAGCCTATCATTACCCCGACAGTTAGTGTGAAAAAAACATTTTACATAACATGGGGGATCCCTGATACATCACTCTAGTCTAAAAGTGTGCGCATAAACAATACACCCATAATAATAAATGGGCTGACTGGTGAAAGGAATATGGAAAAGGGAAATGTAAATAGGACACAACTAAAATCCCCAATAACTAAGCATGATGCGACATCGGTCAGGGGAGAAGCAACAAAAGAAAAATCTATAGGAAGAACAAAAATTACTTGAGTGCTAGTCAAGTTTGTGACATAATACCAAAAGCATGGCCACAAAAGTTACAAATAGTGCAGAAATTTGGACTCTACCACTGGCCCTTACACCATATACAGTAATGTCAGTTAATGGTCCAGTTCCTTCTGCAGGGAAAAAATGAAAAGTTTAGGTCACCTTTAACAAGAGCCACAAATCTATAATTTCATCTATAGGTCCAATCAAGGATACATACATTTAGAATTACCTGGTCCATGAGGGAGAGGGTAGTATCGTGACTCCTGTATATCTCTTTTATTTTACTTCAATACTATTATGGCCAAATTTTGACATACACTGGTGAGGTGTTGTCTATTCGTGTCCACAGCATGCAAACATCATGTCTGTGAAATTTAGTATCAGCACAAATTTTACCTAATTATTGTAAAAGTGACACATATCGTCATATATGCCTCCTTACAACACAGGCAAACTTGTAATAATTTCTTAAGCAGCAACATAAAACACAACCAACATATACCAAGCCATCAAATATACATGCAGTATAGCAAGCACAAAAAGGCATGGACAAATTACAATAACACATGTAAAGAAGCAGTGACGCATGTATTCATGCAGCCCAAAACCCAGAAATGCAGGCCTGCTTATTTTGTCAGGTTTAGTATCAAAATCAAAATTGCACCAAAATTATACTTTCATTTAGTCTCAAAAATTACACTTTCACTTACTCCCACCCTTTTGACAGGAGATCACCAGCACTGGAGATTGAACTGTCAAATAAAACTTACAGCAGGAACGGTTCATAAAGGGGAAAATGCTAAATCATGAAAAAAAAACACACGAACATTTCCTTGCAAAGAAGTCATAATAAAAACCCATCTCTTTTCAACATACTGCTGACTGCACATAACATACACAAATACCAACAATAATTAACCATCTTCCATAAACATACTAAATCCCAACTTTCCAAAAGTAAAACACATTCACAGACACTCTACGTCCCCTGCGCCAGGATGCCCTGAGGTCCGAAAGGCCCTCAGCAGAACATCTGGTTTCTCTTACTCCTAAACCCCCACCTCACTGACCTTCAGGTCAAACTCTGCCTGACATACTCCGTGCGTTCCTTGACCACCCTCCTATTCGTCTCTCGAGCTGACAAAGGCAAAAACTGTCCAAGTCTTTTTAACCCTCCTATAATCAACCCTATTGAAAAACACATGTTTATAAATGACTTCTTTTAGTGGCTAAAATTAATTTATGCTTACATTTATTAAAACATTCACTGTGAAGAATTTGCTGAGCACAACAACACAACATACCATCTTAAAAACAACTGCCTGTTACCACCCTCTGCAATGATACTCATTTTAGCAACCCTAAACATGAATGTCCGAATAGGCCCTGCCAAAGCTAGAACCTTCAATCCTGATATTAAACAAAACCCGTGCACCAGTCACATTGGCTCACTGAGGCAGCATAGCAACCCCAAATAAGAATAACTGGCAAACTTGTATGATACCTAAATGTATGTATTTACTAAAGCCTAAGACACTGTAAACGTTACTCTAATGGCAAGAATGCCTCTTTAAATAGTCTAATTTACCCATTTTCGACTTTGGAATTTAGGGAACTTAAAAGTTAATATCCTATGATTGCTTTACATATTAATCATCCTCAGAATGTCCTTTACACATTACAGAGGTTGAACATTGGCATCTCTCATGTAAATCCTAGAAATAAAATGTTTTACGCCTGCGCCAAGCTAAAACCAACATGCAAATTACCTAATTATTCAGTAACACATAACTTAAATTAAATTTTAATGCTAGGGGGTTATAGCATGAGTACTAAGCTTTATAAATATCAAAAAACGATATTAAAAAGCACTTATTTTTTTTCAGATAATTTTTTCATATTTAATAATTTTTCTTTCAAAGAAACCAATTATCTTTTTATGAGAATTCCATATATAAAGGTAAGTTGCATCCCTTGCCTATAATTTTAGATGAGTTCATTTATGCGCCGAAGCACAAAAACCTAACTTTAAACATGACATTTTCCTGCGTCACATTTCTGCGCCACATTCATTTAAAAGGACGGTTCATGCAAAGTTCCACCCATCTTTAACTGGAAAAGTGCTGGCTGAATGAACATTCCTATCAAATGTACTGCAGCTGAAAGGCTTGCCTGTAAACATCTAATACAGTGCAACTAAGGAAAAAATGCTGTTTATTTATTTTTGCAAAAATAGACAATTTCGTTTTTTTCTTTTTGGGGCCTTATTTATATCCATTGAATGTTTTTCCTAATTTTATCCTTTTTAAGCGTGTAACGGCAGTTTTGTATGTGTGCATATACTAATGCATATAGGTACAAAAATTTTTATAAATTCGTTTTTCTATAAAACACACAATTTATTTTTGAGGCCTTTTTCATATTCCTAGTAAATGCGAATTTTAACTTTATCTAATTTCAATCCTTTAACATTTTGCACATATGCGTTTTGCTTAATGTATAAATTAAATAGCAACATATAGCGATTTTAGCATGTCGCATGGTAAACTGCTGCATTGTTCATGTAATTTTCGACCTAATATTAATTAATCCAACATTTCACTCAACAAATGAAAAACATCAAGAAACTCTTAATACACACATTGAGCTCATTTCAAACAGAAACAGAAAGTGTTGAAACATTCAGGACACACAATACAGCGCTTTTAGGCATTTTGTTTCATAAATTCGCACCAACGCTATTCACAACAGAAGTTACAGTAACGGCAAAAACCACATTTAAACACACATGGAACCCACAGGTCAATACATAGGACTGAAACAGGACAGCCCAGACTGTACTCAAAACCCAACCATTGTAGCTGTAACCATATTTACAAGAAACACTTCTCAATAGTGTTCAAAAAGACTGCATAAACAGCTCAACAGACCACTGTATGTGCAGGAAACCAAAAATACACTCAATACACTAGCTTTAGGTGGCAGAACACAAAAAATCGTTTTGCATGTAAAATTGCCCAGAGCAAAGGATCCTTGTTTTGCATTATGTCATATTTTAATTCCCTGGGGATACAAAGTCACCAAGGAAGAAATATGTTTGTATATCTAAACCTATTTAGATATTCCCTTTAGGGGAAGCCGGCAAATCCAAACGTATACAAAGTTGGCCAACACAAAACTCCAAATATGCTAAGATCAGGCATCTTATAGCTCACTAATCTAGCTTCCAAACTTCAAGGGGGCTATCTCTATCGATACACTCGTAAATTTACAAGACCCTCGGTTTTTGAAAATTGCAATGTTCAAATAAACTTAAGCGCAAAATACCAAAGAACTGGGAGCGACCCAGTTATACTCCAAGTAAAGCAGATGGAGAAAAGTCTCTTCATTATCCGCCTACACAAATTGCAATTCGCATATCCAAACCTATACAAACCTTCAAAGCTATAGCAAACAAATAGTTGTCCAAATTCTAACTGCCAAGTTCAAACTGCAAAAAACACACTTAAGCCAAAATGGGTTCCTCAGTCGTGAGTGACATCTTTTGGAGAGTTTAAGTCAGAAAAATCAAAAATATACTGGGCCGCAAAGACAGAGAATCCCCCAGAACCTCTGTGCACAGAGTACCTCTTTTAGTAGATTTTTGTCTTGCCTTCCCCAGTAGTTTTCTGTCCTCTGACAAAGTTACTTCTCCAGATAATCACTGCTTGACGAGGCCCGCTGTTGGGGCACCATTTGACGTACTAGGAATCCCCAATATCCTTCTCAGGGGTCTTACCAATAAGTAGTCCATTCAAAAGCAGCAAAGAAATCAACAGAGAATCTGAAATATGAAAAGACATCTTTATTACAATTAATTGTGAGGCTACGTCGCCCAGCCACACCTAAAGCGACTGAATGAGATAGCCTGCTGAATGGTCTGAGCACAGACCCTTTATACAAATTATTATGCCCTTGGCACATATTTGAAGTACATTCCCAGAACGTGCACACAGATGCAAAACCCACTTTCAAGATAAGTCCAGGCCATAAACAATGTCCACATAATGAATACATTCTTTAGCTGACAAGGCCGGCTAAGCCCAAAACAGTAAGATCACAGCCCATGGCATAAATAGCTCGTGGAGGCAGGAGCAGGAACAGATGGAAGTAAGATAAGGCAGGGTGTGTGTGCGATGAAAAGGTTTATGGCATGATGCTATCTTGCTCGGCCACTGGGAGAGGAACTGACCAAACAGGTCCGGCCTGGGGCAATGGTTCCAACATGCTCAGGTCATGGGAAAGTCAATCAAGGTGTACGTGGCCTTTTGGAATCGAATTTAGCTGTGTGTTATAGCCTATGTAAAGGGCAACACACAAAATGGCTGCTGTACACAAAATGGAAGCCAAGGGTTTCAGAACGAAAATGACGATTTCGAGGTGAAATTGTTACTGGAATATGACGAAAATGCTTGTACATAGTGTACTAGCCATTCTCGGTCTTTTGATATAAAAATCGTCATGCTACTGATGAAGCAAAGCTTCGCATTTGCGACGTGCTGTATTCATGAACCTCGTCCATGTATAATCAAATAATAAGTTGTACGTCTTACTAACGTTTATTCTATGTTTAAACGAGGTTTCCCGACGCTTGCCTATGTGTTTTACTAAAATAATTAACTCGAGTCTTTTAAAATGGCCGCTGCTTGGAAGTAAGTGTCTGCGCATGCGTCAGTCACACTCACGTGTCCTGATGTGTTTGCAGAGTTGGAGGGAAAAAGATGCGCATGCGTAATGCATAGCTTTGTCAACAACGTGGTACTGCTCGTGCCACTGCTCTTGTGTATGTTTATATGTAGCTAACATTTAGGTTGCATAAGTATATTTCTTAGTGATAAGTTGAAAGTACAAACCCTGTGATGTGTTTTCATAATGTTATTTCTATGTATTAATTTGTTCTCGCTTACTTTTCATGTACCGCGGGGAATGGGGGTCTGACTAAGCCGAATGCCATCTTGGAGGGCCTTTCTGCGCATGCTCCTCCATCTGGGGAACTGACAACCTTGACTGGTGGAACTTGGCCAGCTGGCAGGGATGGGCAAGATGCTCCTGAGAACTGACCTGAAAACCCAGGAAAATGGAGCCATGTGTCCCTACTCTGCAACAATGTAAATTGTCATTGTATTTCCCTGCAGTTTCTCATGGGAACCCCAATCTTGCTAGGCGGTACCCAAAGATGCAAATTAGGCATCCAAATAGTGTGTTAAGATTGGTGTGTTACCCAAATCCTACCTTAGGACCAATCCAAATTAAGGGATTCTGACACTTTGCAACATTGGGGGGTGGTACACCATCCCCAAACTGTATATCTACCCTGGGTTCACCTAGGGAAATTGTCAGACTTGTCTGGTTTAGCTGACCTGTCACTGACCCATCGTACTCAATAGGTGACTGAAGATACAGAGCGCTGCGGAGCACTCTGTCCGAAATTGACCATGGACTAAGGTTCTACTGAACCTTAAAAGTGCTGGTAAAGCACTTTGCTGGGAGTTCGCTGACCCAATCGGGGTCTTGATCGATAGCTGCAGAGAGGGTGGAGCGCAGGCGTTGCTTCCAAACTGCGGGTGTGGTCCTGTCCTGAGCGGTCCTGTCCTGAGGGTTTGCTGTCCTGTCCTGAGGGTCCTGTCCTGATTCCTAATCTGAGGGTATCCTGTCCTGTCCTGGGTGTCCATTCTGCACCTGCTGTCCTTTGAGGGGTATCCTTCCTTGAGGGTTTCCTGTCCTTAACTGACCCGTGGCCAGGGTTTGGTTTTCACACCAGTCTAGGTAAATATTGCTCTAAGTTCTTTAAACTTGCACCTTTCTATTTTTCTGTCTTTTGCTTCAATAAAGACACACCTTTGCACATGTTGATTTTTTCCATGCTTTGCTGCAAACTATTGAATCATAAAGTCATTTGCATTTTTCATAACGTTTTCCCATGTTACCCTACCTGTTAGAAATCGTATTTTGCATTGCAGTTTGTCATTTTCTGATATGGTCTAGAACGGCCTTACTTAACTTGTCTAAAACACTTTTACCCTGAATGCATAGCGTTTACTGTTGCATCTCATATTAGTATTTCCATGATTACCCTGACTTTATTTCTCTATAGTTATGTACTCTTCATTAATTTGATTATTGATTGTCTCATTCTTGTAAACTTAATGCTCAACGAAAATGAACTTTAGATAAAGCTTTTAAAACTTCCAGTTGTCCATGGTCATTTTACAACAGTATTGAATGTCATTTTGAGTTGGTATTTTGCTGCCTTCCCTTTACAGCTAGCTCCCTGATCCGTTGAGGTCATAGGTACCCGTGTCGGTGGATGGTAAGTCGGGTACGCTGAGTAATAACAGTAGGGAAATTCACACAAATTGGTAGCAGCCCGTGAAGTCACCCTGTCAATGAATAGTGTGAATTGAAAGTATATGGGCCCGAAGCCGGAAACGGCGAAATTATTGGCTGGGTGACCTCGCGCGCTCTATCAGTTTTTCTGGCTAGCAGAGGATGGTTAGGGACTAGTTGAAGGTTAGGCAGGATTAGTCAGACTAGTTAAGTCGGTAGCTGCTAGTATATTAATGCTGCTATAAGAGCGGCTGTTCCGAGGGACCCGATCACTCTCTTGTGAATACGCTGCTGAAATTCATGAATTGTTTTATTATTGTTATTCTTGTTCTTATCTTGTTATATGTATTAATCCATGTGTTTGTAAACCGTATCGTTCATTGTTGTCCGATTTCCCCGGGGAATTGAAAAGGCAAGTGGTGAATAGAATCCATTGCCTTGAGGTCGCAGGCTTAAGGAAGGTTAGGTGCAGGTTAGGATAACCGGGAAGCACTAACTAGGGTTTTTCTGAATACGTGTGTGAATAAATGTCAGTAACGAGGTTCATTGGCAAAATTCCCATAGTGGCGTAACCTAGTAAGGGTCACATCGGAAGAGTAGCAGGTTCCTCGGAGCTTGGGTGAAAGCAGAGGGGTCCGCTGGGAAACCTTAGACTCGGATATATCCCAGAAAAGTGGATGAGTTTTGGGGAATAACAGGTTCACCGATGCTAGAGTGAAGGGTAGGCGGAAGAGATTTACCCGCAGCGCGTGAAAAGTAAATGGAAGTAGTTTACTTGCAGTAACAGAAATCTTTCCTGTCTAGACACTTGAGCACTGTGGCGAATGTGTATTCGTTGTTAAATAACCAAGCACTAAGCACTTTAGAAAGAAAGAAAGTTTCCGTTACCTTGTGAAGGGAGGGAGTCAGCCGCGAAGCGTCTCTGACGTCACTCCGTGCCGCGCTGGGATTGGTAGAAGCAGCGGGCGGGTAGCGGGGCTGGAATTGTAAAGGAGGGGTGAAGCGCCGAAGAGTGAGAACAGTCTCACGAAGGGGCCGCGCACCCATTGGTCGAAACTATTTGAACGCGTGCACCCTATTGGTCGCACGGAATTGCAAGACGCGTTTTGATTGGAGGTAACTTGTAAACAGAGTTAAGCGTAGAAATCGTATGTGGCACTCGTATTGTCCAGAGACTAGACCCGATCCAAGAAACCAAGGGTTTGAAAGGGATCAGTGGAAAGCCAATAGATACGATATTATGTACGGAACTAAGAGAAAAATGTCCCTTGTAAATAGGGTAAAGAATTATTTCAAAACGGACAAACCAATTAAGTCCAGAGAGGGCGTTATTGTCCCGCCACCGAATACTCCCGCCTCGTTCATGATGTTTGACCGAGGGTACAATACCTGTGTGTGGTTGGAAAATTGGGTAAAGTACACAAAAGATGACGGAATATTGGCCTTTCCGTTAGACGGTACCTTCAATGGTAGGATTTTATTTAATTTGAGAACCCGAATGAATGAATTGCATCCCAGACCGAGACTAACGCAGTATGAGGCATTAAAGGAATGGGAGATTGAGGCTTTCGAAAGAGAGAAACCCTGAATGGACAAAGGTCTGACCAAGTGGTACCCAAGGCTGAAACAAGAGACCAGGGATAAAAAGATGAAACAGTGGAGACAGAGCATGATTGTTGAGGGTCTGTTTCCCATGATGCCAGCAGGTACCCCTTCTGCGGGAGAGAAAAGGACAGAAAAGAGTAAGCATTGGGGAGCGCTTGGAGAGTCAGACGATGAATTGTTAGATGACATCTTTACGAGAAGTCCGCCCCCTTATGATGAGGGAGCCCGACTTTCCAGTACAGGAGGGAATCCCCAGCGCCCATCTATTAAGGAGGAGTACAGATCCCTAAGTAGGGGGGGAGGTGGTCAAGTACTGCCCTATTTTGAGAATCCTGGACCCGCGGAGGTACGAGATATATATCCTAGAGTGCCCGTGAGCTCGGAGGAAAAATATTCCCGTGAAAGAGCCTTTTTCCCCGGACCTCTTTATGAAAACGAAGAAAAGCCATTAAGTTCAGGAATGCCCTTTTTGCAGCCTCCATATGGGGAGGAGCGCAGGTCATTTGGCACAGGAACTTTGTTCCCAAAACCAAATTATGGTGGGGGACCAAGTGAAACGCATCCTACTGCCCCGAGTCTTACCCCTCACCTGACCCCACAGATGATACCTGACCGGACATTAGGAAGAGTACTAGATGAAAGGGAGCAAGAGGCCCTAGCTAGACAGAGGACAGAAATAATTCAGAAAATCTCCCAGTTAAATGCCAGTCCTGAGGCCTTGACTATTCCGGTAACAATCGGACCAGTGGTTCCGTTGTATGGGAATAATCAAGGAAGTCCAAACCCTCCAGTTATGAACCCTATCATGGCCCCGCCGAGGCAGGAGCCCCTACTGATAGATGATCAGTCCAGTGAGTGCGAGTCCGAAGTTGTGTTCTTGGACCTGCCAAACAAACAGACCGGGAAGGGAGTGCAGAAGAGGCATAATCCTTTTAATGCGAAAGAAATTAAATTAGAATCAACGTCAGGAACTAGGAGTGTTTCTTTGGTAACTCCGGAGGAAATTGAGAATTGGAGTCGTGAATTGGAAAAACAGACTCCGCAAACGAAACCTTTAGACCTCTACAAGCTGAGGGTAGAAATAGAGGAATTAATGGCAGGAAATGTGGGATTAGACAGATTAAACACCTATTCTGAAGAAGAGTTGCTGTTTATGTGTAAAAGCCTTACCAGAAGTACCAGAGTGCTCCACGAAAAGCTGACAGACACTGCCGCTAGTATGGGGGTAGATATTTCAAGATCCAAGCCCTTGCAAAAACCTTACAGAGCTGAATTCTCAGACAAAGATATAGAGAACTTGAATGTGTCAGGGAAAAAGTTGCAGATTAAAGAGCTGCTAGCAATTTTGCAGAAATGGGGAGACGTGGAAAAATGGAAAAACAGGTGGGCACGAAAGAAAGATGAGGCTCGATCCAGACAAACGACCCCTGAGTTCCCTTTGAGAGAAGTAGACAAGCCTGAACAGTTATGCCCCATGCGTGAAGTACCAGGTGGGAGGTATGTGCACGTTCCATGGTCCAGACAGGATATTGTGTCCTTTACTAACGATTTCCCGAAATTGCGCGAAAAGCCAGTTGACTGGTACCGGCAAGTGGAAAGGTTCGTAAAGGTGCAAAAATGCCTGTGGAAAGACCTGGATGGATTTTTCGACATTGTGGTCCCGGTAGATCTATGGACCGAGTGTAAAATTGCCATAGGCTGGCCTAGTGAGGAGTACCCGAGGGACTCTAGCACAGGGGAGCCGTCGATTGAAGTGATGAAAAAATACGAACAAGTAATGCTGCATTTGAAAAATAAGGTGCCAGCAAAGGAAACTGATTGGACCAGGATAGATAGAACAACGCAGGAGAGAGACGAGACAGTGCACTCCTATTATGAAAGGCTGTTGCAGGTGTTTAAAACATACAGTGGTATAGATAACATCGAGATGAAGGATATGACGCATTTCATTTACAGGTTTGTAAACGGTTTAAGGCCTGAAATTTGTCAGTGGATAAAAGATAACAAAATTTGTTGGCACTCCAAAAAGATAGACGAGGTCCTGCGGTACGCAAAGTACTGCGAGGACGAGATGGCAGAAAAGAAAAAGGCACTCAAGGAAAAGGTCATGTGGGCTCAGGTGAAGCTCGCAGAACAGCAGGAAAAACAGCTGAGTAACATGGTCAAAAACAATCAGAACCCAAGTCCTGGGGGTGGGGGAGGAGGTAAGCCCCGGCCCAAAATGAGCAGGGAGGAGGCTATGAAGAAATTTCCCTGTCACCAGTGCGGAGAAATTGGACACTGGCGTAACGAGTGTCCTTATTTGCCTGACGATAACCCCAAAACACCTGATTTAACTCCACAGACGCAGAAAGAAAGACCAAGAAAGACTCAACCACAGGTAAAAACGGTTCAGGTGCCCCGAGCTCCTAAGCAAGTACATAAGGGAAAAAGCGCAGGGGGTGATGAGATAGAAGTCTGGGAAAGCAATGAGAACAGAAATGCAGCAACTTCGCAGTATCTGTTTAACGATACCTTCCTTTGTGATGACCAGTACTGACGGGGCCTGAGAGGGGAGGACGAGGAGTGCGTACTTGGCGCCTCCTTGCCGGTAGACCAGTCCGGACCATACATTGAAGGAAAGGTTGACGGAAACGATGTCACTTTTCTGTTGGACACTGGTGCTACCCGTTCTACTGTGAGAACAATGGACGTTCCAAACCTACCCCTCTCGGGAGAAGCCATCCAAGTAGTGGGTGTATCTAATCAATTGATTAGTACTCCTGTTACCAAACCAATGGAGATATCAATTGGAAACTTTAAGGAAATGCATAGATTTGTCGTATGCGACACCAGTCCAGTAAACTTACTGGGACGTGATTTGCTGTGCAAAATGAACTGTACCATCTTTTGCACACCAAAGGGTGTTGAAATTCAGACCCCAGATGAAGACGGCATTTATAAATTAATGTTAATCAGACCTGACTCAGAAATTAAGCGAATGACTATGCAGGATTTGCCCAAAGAACTCCAAGAAGCAGTGAAGCCAGAAGTATGGGACTTTACTGGGAAAGATGTAGGGTTAATGAAAAACGTAGACCCCATACAGATAGCAATAAAGGACAATGCTGTGTACCCCAATACTAAACCCTACAGGATGAATGCAGAGGTAAGAGCAGGTGTCACCCTGGAAATACAGAAATTGCTAGAAGGAAACATCATACAGGAAGTAATGAGTAGCCCATGTAACTCCCCGATTATGGGCATCAAGAAGCCTAGTGGCAAGTACAGAGTAGTGCAGGACCTACGAAAAGTCAACAAGATAGTGGTCCCCTGCTGCCCTATTGTCCCGAACCCAGCAGTGATTCTGTATCAGATTCCCTGGGATGCTGAGTGGTTCACTGTGATAGACCTGTGTCATGCATTCTTTTCCATTCCCTTGCATCCAGATAGCAAATTTCTTTTCTCATTTGCCTTCAATGGTCACGTGTATGTCTGGAACCGGGTCCCTCAAGGGTACACAGAGAGCCCCTCTATCTTTAATCAGATCTTGAAAAAATGTTTGGAAACTTTGGTCTTACCTGGGAACTGTCCTAGTGCAATACATAGACGACCTCTTGGTGGCGTCTAAAAGTCATAAGGATTGTGTGATTGACACCATTGCCCTCCTGAATCACCTGAGTGAGAAGGGACATAAAGTGGCCCCTGACAAATTACAGTTCTGTGCAAAATCAGTGAAATATCTGGGGCACCAGATAGAGAAAGGGGTCAGGAAAGTAACATCAGAAAGAGTGAGAATAATTCAAAAGATGCAGTTACCCCGTACTCAGAAAGAGATCAGAATGTTCCTGGGAGTGATAGGATACTGCAGACAGTGGATTCTGGGATTTGCAGTCCTAGCTAGGCCCTTGATAAAAATGACCACGAGAGGAACACCAGATATTGTAGAATGGGATGATGAAAGCTTAACAGCCTTCACCAAACTGCGAGATTGTCTGTGTACAGCCCCTGCATTAGGAATGCCAGACTATTCCAAAGAGTTTGCCCTATTCTGTGACACTCGCGATAATTGTGCGTTGTCAGTCCTGACACAAGATCATGGCACAACGAGAAGGCCTGTGGCATATTTCTCTGCCACCCTGGATCCAGTGGCTGCTGGATTACCAGGTTGTCTGAAAGCAGTAGCTGCTACCTGCGCAAGTTTAGAGCAGAGTGAGTCCATTGTCATGGGACATCCGGTAACTATGTATGTCCCACATGGAGTGGTAATTTTACTGACCAGAACAAAGACTCAGTATCTCACCCCTAGTCGGCTGACTAAATACGAGAGGATTCTTGTGGGTGCTGCAAATGTAACCATTGTTAGGTGCAGTATTTTGAACCCTGCCACTTTACTCCCCGACCCAATGGATATGGAAGGTGGGGTGGATGATGAGCATGATTGCATTGATTTAACAGATCAATACCAAGCCACGTCCAGACATTAAAGAAACACCATTGCCTGTGCATGAGAAGGAATTATTTGTGGATGGTTCATGTCTAAGGCATGAACAAGGAGGCCTGAGTGCTGCCTATGCGGTAGTCTCCTTAACAAAAATTGAAGAAGCAGGTTATCTATTTGACATAAATTCTGCACAAGTAGCCGAATTGATTGCTATGATAAAAGCTTGCAAAATTGGGAAAAACCTACGCATAACAGTGTATACTGACAGTCAGTACTGTTATGGGGTTGTGCATGACTTTGGCCAGTTGTGGCTACAGAGGGAGTTCCTGACTTCCTCAAGTACCCCAATTCGAAATGGAAAAGTCGTTCAAGACCTTTTAGAGGCAATCCAGTTACCAAAGGAACTGGCAGTGGTGAAGTGTGTTGCTCATAAGAAGAGTATGGACACTGTATCACTGGGAAATGATTTTGCTGATCGAGTGGCCCAATGGTGCGCCAGAGATCGGTATATCGTAAATCCAAAACGAGGGGGGCCAGGAACCAGCTGCCAACTTCAGGTGTTTGAAGAAGTGCCTACATGGGATGAAGTGAAAGAGTGGCAGCAGGCGGCACCTTGGCAAGAGAGAGAGAAGTGGAAGGAAGATGGGTGTAGACCAAGACGTGTGGATGGTGTCATCTTAGGTCCAACTGGTATGCCTGTGTTACCTAGACACTTACTTAGCACAATGGCGAGATTAATACATGAAGGATCACACATTGGTAGGGACGCCATGATTCTAGTGTTCCAACAGACTTGGTACAGTAAAAAGTTCAGGAAAGTAGCAGAGTCCCTCTGCCAGAGGTGCCTGTCATGTCAAAAGATGAACCCAGGGAAGAAGACTGTGGTGGAACTGGGGAAAATTGGGAGGTCCGGGGGTCCCTTTGTGAGAATACAGGTTGATTTCATCACCATGCCCCGTTGTGAAGGGAAGCGATATGTCCTTGTCATGGTCTGTTTATTTTCAAAGTGGGTGGAAGCTTTCCCTACTCCCCAAAATGACGCAAAAACAGTAGCTAAGTGTTTACTAAAGGAACTGATACCTAGGTTCGGGGTTCCAGTCACTATTGAATCAGATCAAGGCTCACATTTTCAGAATGAGGTGATCGCCGAACTCTGTAAGGCCTTTGGAATATCTCAAAAGCTTCACTGTGCATACCGTCCAGAGGCTTCTGGAATAGTGGAACAAATAAATGGAACTATCAAAAACAGACTAGCAAAACTGTGTGATGCATCTAAGATGAACTGGGTGAAGGCCCTGCCCCTGGTCCTGATGGGGCTCAGAAGTGTTCCTGACCGCAAGACAGGCCTAAGTCCCCATGAAATCATTATGGGAAGAGTGATGAGACAAGCATGGGTGCCAGGAAGCAAACTGTTGAGTATTACTGATGATTTGGTGCTTGAATACTGCAAGAGATTGGGTGACCAAGTGCGTTCTATCTCTCGCCAGATCGGAGAAGACGCCATCCTCAATCCAACGACTCCCCTCCACAAACTGGTCCCGGGGGACTGGGTGAAGATAAAGAAACATACTCGGAAGAGCTGCCTGGAGCCAAGGTGGGGAGAGAAACGTCAGGTGATCCTGGTAACTACCACAGCAGTAAAGTGTGCAGGGGTTCCACGCTGGGTACACGCCAGCCACACCCAGAAGGTATTACCAGACGAGGAGCCTGAAGAAGAAGGGCGTCCAGCAGAGGACTCTGCAGGAGCAAGACCAGAAGTAGCTGACGACGTACAGCCCAGTACCAGTCGAGCTGCAGAATCAGCAGACGTTGGCCCAAGAATAGTTGAAAACGAACTACCAAGAGTCCAGCCTGCTGAAGGGGTCCAAGAAGCTGAGCCAGAAGTAGCTGAAGACGAGCTGCCGAGCATATGGCCAGAGGAATGGATTCCATTGATTGATCTCACTGAAGATCCCATTCGAACGAGTGAGAGACTTTGGGAAGGTAGAGAGTGGAATAGAGAGGAAAAGCAAGGCACAGGCGAAGAACCTCAGAATCTTGAGATTCACATCAAAACTGAGGAAGGAGAAGGTCAGACAGGGACAGAACAAGTGATTGATACAGAACAAGTGAATAATACGGAGCAAGTGCTCGAGACTGAACAAGTGAAGGATACAGAACAAGTGATTGATACTCCTCCACTGACTCCTGATATCGGGAAGGGACAGACTAGACATAGCGTAATAGTTCGAGCAGAAGAAAGTCCAGAGATCGAAGTGCTTGAACAGGATCAGATAGGATTAGAAGAACGTGTCAGGAAACAGAAACAGAGACATTTGAAGACCAGACGCAAAACTGTCCTGAACGAGGCCAGATTAGTAACCAGGCAGAAGAAATAGATGCAAGCCCTGGAAACAGTCAGATAGAAGAGGAAGAAACTGAAACAGAATTGCCACAAATTAAGGAGAACAAAAGGGCAAGAGAAGAAAACGAAGTCCAAGTACCGACTAAAAGACTCAAGAAAAGAAAGCACATTGAGCCTGGATACATAAAGAAATTGAGACTGAGAATAAAAACGGTAGAAGAAAAACGTGCAGAAGAAAGGAGAAGTGCTCGCATAGCAGAACAGCCAGAAGATACTTCCAAAAGAAGGAGTGATCGAATAAAGAGACAAAACAAAAAGTACAAGTCACCTGAATGGACACTTGTGTTGGAAGAATTTGAAGATCTTGATCTAACTGACGAGAGCGACGGAGAACCCGTCCCTGAGTACTCTGCCGAAGAAGAAGACGAGCCACTGTGAATTTGCACAAAGTAAGCTACTCGTGTAAAGTCACAAAGAGGGGTCGAGAAACTTCTTCTGAGCCAAAATGTCTGATTCAACCGTGAATGGTAGACCTAGTCGCAGCTGTTGTAAAACTTGCTGCAAGGTATGTGTATGTAGTATAGTTGTCCTGATATTAGTTTGGATAGGACTAACAATTTTCATTCCCTTTGCTGTAAGCAAAAATACTAATATTGTCCCTACTGAAATTGTAAATACTGACAGTGAGGAGCTGACAACACAGAGTGTAGCCAGACATGAGAGAGCACTGAGACAAACAAAACAAGACTTAGAAGCATCAGATGAGGGAGGACTACATTTTCATGGAGTTAAGAACAGGACACACTTGAATGTTTTCGCAAACTTGTTAATACACTATGTAGAGACTATGGAAATTGAAGATTGCTATGTCTGCATGAAGCTACCTACCTCTGTAGCTGAAGGCGTGACATACCATCACTTGCCGCTGACATACGGAATCTCCTGTAGCATTTTAGCTAGTTTATTTTACAAAAGAGGACCGTTACAGTACTATTACTCTAACAATGACGTGATCTTTTCTGAACTTCCCATACGTGGGAACTTGAATCCTGTACATACCAAAAGTGACGTGATACGATATATGGGAGACTACTTTCTGACTATTGGTGATATTGACATAGGTGACGCACACAGAGATAACTTGACTTGTTCTTTGCGTGAGCAGGAAAAGATGTTCCTGAACATGGCAGAGAAAAGGAGAATTAAAATACAAAAGAAAGCAAATGACGAAAGTCAGAAAAGACCAAGGTGGGCAGAGAACATGGAAGGCACCTCAACTGGTGGGGCGGGTCCTGCTCTGTTGCTGGATTTTGAAAAGAAAGGCAAGCTATGTCTTCACCGCGAGAAGACTAGCTATTATAATAACATTTTTATTGGTTCCAGTGAATGCGAACATAATTACAAGGTAATTGGAGGTTGGGGTTTCAAAAATGGGTCAGAGCCTGTGTTTCCTGGAATTTATTATATCTGTGGGGACAAGGCTTATTTCAAATTGCCGGATCACTGGTATGGAAGTTGCTATTTTGGCATTGTCTTCCCGAAAATATACCATGTGAATGGAGTTGCTGGAAGCAGTGAAAATACTAATGGCTTAGTGCGTAGTCAAAGAGAAAGTATAGGTGAAATAATGGGTAGTATTTTCAGTGCACTGATACCTGGAGTGGGAGTGGTTCTGAACACTCACAGAATTTGCAAATTGTCCACTATAGTGGATGTGTTGTCTACTGAGACAGCTCATGGATTTCTGCTGGTCAATACCGAAATGGTTGCGATCAGATCAATGGTTTTGCAGAACAGACTTGCTCTTGATACCTTATTAGCAAAGGAGGGCGGAGTCTGCCGGATGTTGAAGGCGCAACATTGTTGCACTTATATTCCGGACAAAAGTGTGCAGCTTAAAAGATACGTGAAAAACATTACTAATTTGGCAAAGGAACTCAAACCACTCGAGGTTGACAGTGCCTGGAAGAGACTGGTAGATGGTCTCTCAAATGTAGGTCATTGGCTTGCTAGCGTAGGTAAAGGCTTATTGTTCAAGGTACTGATGCCAATTGGAATTATAGGTCTCATCCTATTCTTCATATTTGTCTGTTGCAAATGTCGTAAACACACTGGAAAGCATCAAGTGAATGCCAGAGGAGTGAAACGAAGTGTGGATGAGCTTGAATTGGAAGAAATGAATAATCAGATATACAAAAGGGTGAAGAATTCTCACCCTACCAAAGATGAAAAAGAAAAATTGAATCGTTTGCTGGAAGAGATAGAGATGTATAAGGTGTGATAAGTTGGCATCTGGTTCCACTTATTTTTGTGATGATAGTAAATATCATCAAAGAGGGGATTGATGAAGCAAAGCTTCGCATTTGCGACGTGCTGTATTCATGAACCTCGTCCATGTATAATCAAATAATAAGTTGTACGTCTTACTAACGTTTATTCTATGTTTAAACGAGGTTTCCCGACGCTTGCCTATGTGTTTTACTAAAATAATTAACTCGAGTCTTTTAAAATGGCCGCTGCTTGGAAGTAAGTGTCTGCGCATGCGTCAGTCACACTCACGTGTCCTGATGTGTTTGCAGAGTTGGAGGGAAAAAGATGCGCATGCGTAATGCATAGCTTTGTCAACAACGTGGTACTGCTCGTGCCACTGCTCTTGTGTATGTTTATATGTAGCTAACATTTAGGTTGCATAAGTATATTTCTTAGTGATAAGTTGAAAGTACAAACCCTGTGATGTGTTTTCATAATGTTATTTCTATGTATTAATTTGTTCTCGCTTACTTTTCATGTACCGCGGGGAATGGGGGTCTGACTAAGCCGAATGCCATCTTGGAGGGCCTTTCTGCGCATGCTCCTCCATCTGGGGAACTGACAACCTTGACTGGTGGAACTTGGCCAGCTGGCAGGGATGGGCAAGATGCTCCTGAGAACTGACCTGAAAACCCAGGAAAATGGAGCCATGTGTCCCTACTCTGCAACAATGTAAATTGTCATTGTATTTCCCTGCAGTTTCTCATGGGAACCCCAATCTTGCTAGGCGGTACCCAAAGATGCAAATTAGGCATCCAAATAGTGTGTTATGATTGGTGTGTTACCCAAATCCTACCTTAGGACCAATCCAAATTGAGGGATTCTGACACTTTGCAACATTGGGGGGTGGTACACCGTCCCCAAACTGTATATCTACCCTGGGTTCACCTAGGGAAATTGTCCGACTTGTCTGGTTTAGCTGACCTGTCACTGACCCATCGTACTCAATAGGTGACTGAAGATACAGAGCGCTGCGGGCACTCTGTCCGAAATTGACCATAGACTAAGGTTCTACTGAACCTTAAAAGTGCTGGTAAAGCACTTTGCTGGGAGTTCGCTGACCCAATCGGGGTCTTGATCGATAGCTGCAGAGAGGGTGGAGCGCAGGCGTTGCTTCCAAACTGCGGGTGTGGTCCTGTCCTGAGCGGTCCTGTCCTGAGGGTTTGCTGTCCTGTCCTGAGGGTCCTGTCCTGATTCCTAATCTGAGGGTATCCTGTCCTGTCCTGGGTGTCCATTCTGCACCTGCTGTCCTTTGAGGGGTATCCTTCCTTGAGGGTTTCCTGTCCTTAACTGACCCGTGGCCAGGGTTTGGTTTTCACACCAGTCTAGGTAAATATTGCTCTAAGTTCTTTAAACTTGCACCTTTCTATTTTTCTGTCTTTTGCTTCAATAAAGACACACCTTTGCACATGTTGATTTTTTCCATGCTTTGCTGCAAACTATTGAATCATAAAGTCATTTGCATTTTTCATAACGTTTTCCCATGTTACCCTACCTGTTAGAAATCGTATTTTGCATTGCAGTTTGTCATTTTCTGATATGGTCTAGAACGGCCTTACTTAACTTGTCTAAAACACTTTTACCCTGAATGCATAGCGTTTACTGTTGCATCTCATATTAGTATTTCCATGATTACCCTGACTTTATTTCTCTATAGTAATGTACTCTTCATTAATTTGATTATTGATTGTCTCATTCTTGTAAACTTAATGCTCAACGAAAATGAACTTTAGATAACGCTTTTAAAACTTCCAGTTGTCCGTGGTCATTTTACAACAGTATTGAATGTCATTTTGAGTTGGTATTTTGCTGCCTTCCCTTTACAGCTAGCTCCCTGATCCGTTGAGGTCATAGGTACCCGTGTCGGTGGATGGTAAGTCGGGTACGCTGAGTAATAACAGTAGGGAAATTCACACAAATTGGTAGCAGCCCGTGAAGTCACCCTGTCAATGAATAGTGTGAATTGAAAGTATATGGGCCCGAAGCCGGAAACGGCGAAATTATTGGCTGGGTGACCTCGCGCGCTCTATCACTACGACAAAGTTTATTACACGAGTCCAGAATTTGCAGTACTACATCAGTAAAATTACAACTGCATGTGGAACATACACAGTCACAGGATGTCCCATAACAATGTATTCACTTTGTTCTAAACTCGTGCAAGTTGCAGCTACTGCTTTCAGACACCCAGGTAATCCAGCAGCCACTGGATCCAAAGTGTCAGAGAAATATGCCACTGGACGTCTAGTCAAACCATGCTCCTGAGTTAAAACTGACAGTGCACAATTGTCTCGTGTGTCACAGAACAGTGCAAATTCTTTAGAATAGTCAGGCATCCCTAAAGCAGGTGCTGTACACAGACATTCTCGTAATTTAGTGAATGCTGTTATGCTTTCATCATCCCATTCCACTGGGTCTTTTGCTCCTTTCTTTGTCATTTTTATCAAAGGCTTTGCCAGGACTGCAAATCCCACAATCCATTGCCTGCAGTAACCTACAACTCCAAGGAACATTCTGACTTCTTTCTGAGTATGGGGTAACTGCATCTTTTGAATTATTCTGACTCTTTCTGAGGTGACTTTTCTGATGCCTTTTTCTATCTGGTGCCCCAGATATTTCACTGACTTTGAACAGAACTGCAATTTGTCAGGGGACACTTTATGCCCCTTTTCACCTAGGTGATTCTGTAAAGCAATGGTGTCAATAACACAATCTCTATGACTTTTAGACGCTACCAAGAGGTCGTCGATATATTGCACTAAAACAGACTTTCCAGGTAACACTAAAGATTCAAGGCACTTTTTCAGAATCTGATTAAAGATCGAGGGGCTTTCTGTGTACCTTTGAGGGACACGATTCCAAACATACACGTGACTGTCGAAAGCAAATGAGAAAAGAAATTTGCTGTCTGGATGCAGTGGGATCGAAAAGAATGCGTGACATAGATCTATCACGGTGAACCACTCAGCGTCCCATGGAATCTGATACAGGATCACTGCTGGGTTCGGGACAATAGGACAGCAAGGAACTACAATCTTGTTTACCTTTCTCAGGTCCTGCACTACTCTGTATTTGCCACTAGGTTTCTTGATTCCATTTATGGGTGAGTTACATGGGCTACTCAGCACCTCCTGTATGATGTTTGCTTCTAGCAATCTTTTTATTTCAATGGCAACTCCTGCTCTCACTTCTGCACTCATTTTGTATGGCTTGGTATTGGGGTAAACTGCATTCTCCTTCATGGCTATTTGTATTGGGTCCACATTTGCCATTAATCCTACATCTTTTCCAGTAAAGTCCCATACTTCTGGTTTCACTGTCGTTTGTAATTCTTCGGGTAAGTCTTGTATAGTCATTTGTTTAATTTCTGAGTCAGGTCTAATTAACATTAATTTGTATATGCCATCTTCGTTTGGGGTTTGAATTTCGACGCCCTTTGGTGAGCAATAGATGGTACAGTTCATTTTGCACAACAAATCACGTCCCAGTAGGTTTACTGGACTGGGATCACACACTACAAATCTATGCATTTCTTTGAAATTCCCTATTGTGATCTCCATGGGCTCAGTAACTGGGGTACTAATCAATTGATTAGACACACCCACTACTTGGATTGCTTCTCCCGAGAGGGGTAGGTTTGGAACGTCCGCTGTTCTCACAGTAGAACGGGTAGCACCAGTGTCCAATAGAAAGGTGACATAATTTCCATCAACCTTTCCTTCAATGTATGGCCCTGACTGGTCTACTGGCAAGGAGGCGCCAAGTACACACTCCTCGTCCTCCCCTCTCAGGCCCCGTCAGTATTGGTCATCACAGAGAAAAGTATCATTCAACAGAAACTGCAAGTTGCTGCATTTCTATTCTCATTTCCTCCCCAGATTTCTATGTCATCACCCTGCGGTGATTTTCCCTTATAATTTGGTTTTGGCGCTCGGGGCAATTGACTTGCTTTTACCTGTTGCTGGGTCTTTCTTGGTTTTTCATTCTGCGTCTGTGGAGTTAAATCAGGGGTTTGGGTATTATCATGCTGTAAATATGGACACTCGTCTCTCCAGTGCCCAATTTCTCCGCACTGGTGGCAGGGAAATTTCTTTTTAGCTTCTTCTCTGCTCATTTTTACTTTGGGCTTCCCTCCACCCCCAGAGCCTTGATTTTGGGTATTCTTATTCATTTTATTCAATTGCTTTTCCTGCTGTTCTGCTAGCTTTACTTGTGCCCACATGACCTTCTCCTTCAAAGCCTTTCGCTTATCTGCCATCTCGTCCTCACAGTACTTTGCATACCGTAAGACCTCATCCATTTTCTTAGACTGCCAACAAATGTTATTATCTTTGATCCACTGGCAAATTTCAGGTCTCAAACCATTTACAAACCTGTAAATGAAGTGGGTCATATCCTTCATCTCGATGTTATCTATACCACTGTATGTTTTAAACACCTGTAACAATCTCTCATAAAAAGAGTGGACAGTCTCATCCCTCTCTTGCGTGGTTCTATCTATCTTGGTCCAATCAGTTTCCTTCGCAGGCACCTTTTGCTTTCAGTGTAGAATTACCTGATCATATTTTTTCATTACTTCATCAGAGGGTGCTCCTGTGTTAGAGTCCCTCGGGTACTCCTCACTAGGCCACCCAATGGCAATCTTACATTCGGTCCATAAATCCACAGGAACCACTATATCGAAGAACCCATCCAGGTCTTTCCATAAGCATTTTTGCACCTTTACAAATCTTTCCACCTGCCTGTACCAGTCCACAGGTTTCTCTCGTAATTTTGGAAAGTCATTTGTAAAGGACACAATATCCTGTCGGGACCACGGAACGTGCACATACTTTCCACCTGGCACTTCGCGCATAGGGTATAACTGCTCTGGCTTGTCAGCTTCCTTTAGAACAAATTCTGGAGTCGCTTGTTTGGATCTAGCCTTATCTTTCTTCTTGACCCATCTGGCTTTCCATCTTTCTACATCTCCCCATTTTTGCAATACAGTCAATAATTCTTTGATCTGTGCCTTTTTCCCTGACACATTCAGGTTTTCCAGATCTTTGTCTGAGAAATCTGCTCTGTACGGTTTTTGCAATGGTTTTGATTTTGAAATATCTATTCCCATACTAGCTGCAGTGTCTGTCAGTTTTTCATGGAGTACTCTTGCATTCCGGGTAAGGCTCTTACAGATAAACAGCAGCTCTTCTTCAGAGTAGGTATTTAATCTATCTAATCCTACATTTCCTGCCATTAATTCTTCTATTTCTACTCTCAGTTTGTAGAGATCTAAAGGTTTCGACTGAGGAACTTGTTTTTCTAATTCTCGACTCCATCTCTCGATTTCTTCAGGAGTCACTAACGTGACACTCTTGGTACCCGAAGTTGATTCCATTTGAATCTCCCTCGTGTTGAAAGGATTATGTCTTTTCTGTAACCTTTTTCCTGCATTGCTGATGGGCAAATCCATTAGCGAGACCTCAGACTCGCATTCACTTGTCTGGTCATCTACGATTAAGGGTTCTGGTCTCGGCTGAGCTGTAACTGGGGTGATAACTGGAGTTTTTGGACTCCCTTGTCGGTCCCCATTCAACGGAACCACTGGTCCAATAGTTACCGGGATTGTCAATGCTTTAGGACTGGTATTTAACTGGGAGATTTTCTGAATTATCTCGGCTCTCTGTTTAGCTAGAGCTTCTCGCTCCGTTTCCTCCAGTAACCTTTCTAATGATTTTTCATCTAATACCTGCGGGGTCAAGGTGGGAGCATAACTCGGGGCAGTGGGATGCGTCTCACTTGGTCCTTCACCATAATTAGGTTTTGGTAACAAACTTCCTGTGCCTAGGGATCTCGGTTCTTCCTCAAAGGGAGGTTTTAAAAACGGAATCCCTGAGATGGAAGGTCTTATCTCACCTTCGTAGGGAAGTCTAGAGCAAAAGTCTCTTTCTCGTGAGTATCTTGCCTCTCCACTAGTGGGTATTCTGGGATACATATCTCTCGTACCTAGGGGTCCCAAACCCTCGTTATAGGGAGGTATTTGACAACCCCCCCCTACACTTGCAGATCTGGCCTCATCCTGGGGAGGAGGTCTTTGAGAATTATCCCCTTCACTAGAAGGTCTGTGTCCTTCTTTATAAGGAGGCGGACTTCTTATAAACATGTCATCTAACAGCTCATCATCCGACTCCCCAATGGGCACCCAATGTTTGCATTTTTCTGTTTTCTTCTCCCCCCCCAGGAGCACCACCCATTGGCATCATTGGAAACAGTCCTTCTACAATCATATTCTGTCTCCACTGTTTCATCTTTTTGTCTCGGGTCTCTTGTTTCAATTTCGGATAAAATTTTGTTAACCCTTCATCCATTCGGGGCTTATCTCTTTCGAAAGCCTCGATTTCCCATTCCTCTAGTGCTTCGTACTGGGTTAATCTAGGTCTGGGATGTAAATCATTCATTCGGGTTCTCAAATTAAATAGAATCCTGCCGTTAAATGTACCTTCTAACGGAAAAGCCAGAATTCCGTCATCCTTTGTGTATTCCTCCCAGTTTTCCAACCATACGCATGAGTGGTACCCTTTGTCAAACATCATAAAAGATGCGGGAGTATTCGGTGGCGGAATGACAACACCTTCTCTGGTTCTAATCGGTTTGTCCTTTTTAAAATAATTCTTTACTTTGTTTACAAGGGATAGTTTTCTCTTATTTCCGTACATAATGCTAGTGTTATGCCCTTTCCACTGATCGTTCTCAAACCCTAAATGTCTAGGATCAGGTCTAGTATGCGGTCTATACGAATGCCACATACAATTTCTGCGAGTGACTTTGTTTACAAATCACTTCCAATCCTAGTGCATCTCTTATTTCGGTGCGACCAATGAAATGCACGAATTCAAATAATCTGGACCAATGGGTGCGCGGCCTTTTCGCGAGACAGGTTCTCACGCTTCGGCACTCACCCCTCCTTTACAATTTCAGCTCAGCTACACACCCGCTGCGTCTACCAATCCCAGCGCGGCACAGAGTGACGTCAGAGCAGCCTCACAACTGACTCCCTCCCTCACAAGGTAACGGAAACTTAATTTCTCTTCTAAAAGTGCAAGTGCTTTTGTTATTTGACAACGAATACACATTCGCCACTGTACTCAAGTGTCTAGACAGCAAAGATTTGTTTCACTACAAGTAAACTCCTTCTGTCTACTTTTCACACACTACGGATAGATCTCTTCCGCCTACCCTGCACTCAAGCATTAGGGAACCTGCTACTTCTTTGACTCATCCACTGATCTGTTCTGTGCCTTACCCGGATCACGTTACACCGGTAGCTGCTTTGTTGACTTTGCCGGCCACTACGCCATGCCTCGCGGCTCCCGCTTCGCGGGCGCCGCTCGTGGCTGCTGAACCTTGCTGCTGACTCCATCCTTGGGACCCGCCTGGCCGTCCGAGGCCCTGGAAACTGTGTCCTGACCTTCATTTCCTTGCAGTCGGACAGAGGCGGGACTGCGAGGACCAGCGTGCACAGCGGTGCTGATTGGCCGCAGCTGGTCCTCTTCCCGCCCCCTCCAGCAGTTAAGAGCGTGCTGTGAGACTGTCCTGTGGGGATCTGTTCTGTGCCTTACCCGGTTCACGTTACACCGGTAGCTGCTTTGTTGACTTTGCCGGCCACTACGCCACGCCTCGCGGCTCCCGCTTTGCGGGCGCCGCTCGTGGCTGCTGAACCTTGCTGCTGACTCCATCCTTGGGACCCGCCTAGCCGTCCGAGGCCCTGGAAACTGTGTCCTGACCTTCATTTCCTTGCAGTGGGACAGAGGCGGGACTGCGAGGACCAGCGTGCACAGCGGCGCTGATCGGCCGCAGCTGGTCCTCTTCCCGCCCCCTCCAGCTCCCTCTTTATTTAGTGTGCACTTGCCATGCGCACGCGGGACGCGAGCGGGACTGAGCCCGGGGCTAAGCCCGGGCCAAGGGCGGGCCCGTCCTAGCCCGTCACAGACCGGAGGAGACTGGGCTGGGGCCACCCCCTAACAACCAACATAAGGTACCTCTCTGTAAAAGGCCTGATACCCCGATCAGAAGGGGAACAAATATCATTCCTGCTGTATAGCTTACAGTTAAACTAAACCCGTCACCAGCCTCGTTCAAACACATACAATGTCACCGAGGGGCTCCAGAAGTAAAACCCTTAAAAATATGGCAAAATCAGTAGGTCCAATAGGCCAATTCATTACGAAAGTCAATCAAACCATCGATCAAACTGTAATGCTGATTGACCGACGAGTTTCTTATGAATTAGACCAAGCAAGACGCTCTTCAATGGGAATATTGGCCCAAGCACAAACTCCAATCAAACAATCATTAAACATTTCCGCACCGGGAATACGTGCGGAGATCCATGCCATTCCCAATTCAATTGATTTGTCAGTGTCCACATTATTATCAGATTCACTACTGACCCAAGACCTCGAGCATACTCCAGACATCTTTGCGAGCCCGCAGCCACTGGAAACTGACCCCACACAGAGCGAATCTAAGAGAGGGCGCAATCTCAAAACATTCGCAACATATCAAAATAACCACAAAAAATCAACCAATTAAAGATACCGTAATATCTGAACCCTTGCACCATAATCCACATTCTAAAAAATCCCGCAAGACTAACAGTACTAAAGAGCACAGTCAGGATAATAATAAATCCACTGAATTTACAGAAGCTGACAGAAATATTACCCCCCGACACTGTCACGTCCGATGATTATTCAAACGTAGCTGTGACCAACAATACTTACTTAGAAAATCCAGCCTCTCTCTTAGTTAAGAGTAATAAAAAATTCGAGCCACAACACATCTTGGCGAAAGAGATAGCTGAAATAGTTAAATATCAGCTACAACCAATCCAAAAAAGTCTTGAAATTATTGAGAAGCAAGTAGCAATACTAGTTGCCATCTCAAAAAAATCCACAAATCGACAAAATCAAGGGCTGACAAACTTGGGTGGTCCCAAGCCCCTAGCTAACAACGCAAACTCTACCAATAATTCAGCACAACCACCTAACAACTCAGTACAACCATCTAGTAAAAACCTGACTGCAATAAACACTCCCACTGTTAGGACAGGAGATCCCGTGAAAAACCCAAGTAATTTATTAAATACATCAAAAACTAAGACCCCCCAAGTACTCACAAAAAAGGTCCCAGACCCACAAAATGCTCTGTCAGCAAATGTCCCTTCCAGACCACTAGTCATAACCACCCCCCACAACGAACAACCCCAGAGGCATAATACAAAGCCAGAACGTATAAAGAAGAGATGGCCCAAGCCAGAAAAACCTCCCACCGGAGGCTGCCCCCTTCGTAGCTATCTTAACAGGAGTTCCAGAATTAAATAACGACATAGACACGACACGACATAGACGAACCAACTTGGTCCTTATTAGATAAAACTCGTCATTGGCTGAATACTAATAGACCAAATCAATATAATCATGTTACTAAAATCGCCACAGTAAGAAGGGCTCCATGGATAGGATACCAACCAAAAACCATCCCAGGTGACTGCATAATAGTCAATTTCGAGAACCCACGTGCAGTGTACTACATCTGCTCGTGGGACTCACATTCTTTTATCCCCGTCAAGGTCACTATTTTGAAGGTCCTAATCAGTCTTCAAACTGGTCATGGAACCAGCCCGAACCTGTGCAAAGAGGCTGGAGCCAGGGAGACTGGTATAATGGAAACAACCAAAGGGGCTGGCCCCAGGGAGAATGGGGGTTCGAAAATAAAGATCGGGCGACTGGAATATCGTTGGTAGGAGAGGCCAACAATTACCCTATAGGGACGTGCGGGGCGGTATACCAACTTTCAACAGCTATAGTTGCTTAGAGATGGTCGATTGACCACCACCACAGAACAATGTCACTATTCCCCTTTTTAATAACAGCGCTCTACTCAACAAATCAGTAAAGTATCCCAATAAGATCGAACCCAACAAGGTTTCTTTAATAACAACTAACCGGTCAAACGAACTAACTGTGACGATAAACCTCCAAAAAATGGTAGATAGGTCAGAAGAGCAGCAATGCTCTTCTAAGCTCCCTACTGGTCCTCCCCTTTTACCACAAACTGGTTTAGATTCGCAGGAAAGTCTCTCAAACCTGACACCTGTGTTTCAATCAAGTCAACCGGAAGAAATTAGCGCCCAGAGCAAGAAATCCTTTTTAACTAGCGATAACTCTGAGAAAAAACTGTTATTCTGGAATGTGGCGGGGTTAGCTACAAAATACATGGAAAAAAGTTTTCTTAGCTTGGTAAATTTGATTGACGTAATCTGCCTACAGGAGACAAGCCATAAGATCCAATTCAGGCAGAAGTAAAGGGAGTCTACTAATATATATCTCTAATCCCTGGCCCTGTCGTGAGATAATTTCCGTAAAATTAGGCCAGAATTTTCAGATTATTAATATACATGGAACCAGACAAGAGGTCTATACTATCATTAATTTCTATAATAATATGAGCTCAACAGAGTTGACTACGGCTTTAAATGAAATTCTCCATCTAGTAAACGACCTCAAAGCAAAACACGCAAAGGATTTTCACACAGTAATCTGGGGAGGAGATTTCAATCTCCATTTATGTAACAGATGCGATACCCCCATCTGCGGGATCACAGATGAAAAAGGAAACACTCTAACTCATTTTGCTCACACCGCAGAGGGCAGTAATATACAGGCCACGATTACTGACTTAGACATAGGGTTTGCCAATATGATGAAAACGCCCATAACTGAGTTCACTTCAACCTTTCACGGCAGAGGTTTTAAAACTCTGATAGATTATATTTTAGTATCGACAAATAAAGCAGATAATATCATGACCTTCGAAGTGCTTGACAACGCACTTAGCGATCATTCCCCCATCAGAATGACGTTTGTGGAACCCAAACATCAGAACAAATTATACAGGGTACATTCTAGCCTCTTACAACAGCAAGCCTTAACACTGAACAGATTAAATGGTTACACCTTAAAATGGGGCAAATTAGACCAGGAAACTGTAACCGCGAAAATAATTAAAACATGTAAAAATGAAATAGATTGGTGCTTAGATCCTTCCACAACTCCAAAGGAAATTTTGAATAACTATACTGACATCGTGGAAAACATAAGAAAAGTATTAACTAAGCCCCACATACAAAACAGGACTACAAGAAAGGGATGGTTTTCCACGGAATGTACAAAAGCTTGTTCTAATCTAAAGAAGGCCCTAGCAAAAAAAGAAAGAAATAGAGAGGAGGTGATTAAACTAAGGAAGACCTACACGCTTGCAACTCGAAAAAGAAAAAAGGACCTCCAATCAAACTTATGGACTGAATTACAGAAAAGCAGCACTCAAAAAGATAGCTCTGCTTTCTGGCAGATTTTGAAAACCCCTTTTTTAACAGAAAAGAACGACGTCCCATCATTAGATGTAGCAATAAATGCCGGGGACTGGGTCCAACATTTCTCAGAGGTCTTTGGTAAGGATAAATCCACAGACTCAGAAAATTTGGACCCCCTTCCGCCAGTGAAATACCCACTAGCTCTTCATTTTACACTTAATGAAACGATGAAGGCCATAAAAACCGCGAAATCAGGCAAAGCACCTGGGCCAGACTCGGTTCCCATGGACCTCTATAAATATATACCTGACCTTTGGTGCCCACTGCTTACTAAAGTATTAAACGCGGCGAAGGAGATCGGCCTTCCCGAATCTTGGTCAACTTCAATACTCGTTCCTATTTTTAAAAAAGGTAGCAGAGACAGCCCCTCCTGCTACCGGCCTATCTCCCTCCTGGATTCGATCGGAAAAATGGCAGGCCGTGTCCTTCTTGATCGACTCCAGGAATGGTCATTAGAACATGGGGCAATTTCGGACCTACAGTATGGGTTCAGGACAGGACTGAGCACAGTTGATCAGGTTTTAAATTTAACATTACTGGCTGGAAAGTACTTAGACGCAAAAAGTTCATCCTTACACATGGTCTACGTTGATCTTACTGCAGCGTTTGACTGTGTCAAACACTCAAAATTATGGTCAATAATGCTGCAAATGGGGATCGACTCATCAATAGTTGATCTCCTCCGTGAACTATATTCCGGAGCCTCGGGAAAGGTTAGATTTGGGACTGGTGGTGAGTTAACTGAGAGCTTCTCAATACAGAAGGGGGTCAGACAAGGATGTGTGCTGGCCCCCTTCCTATTTACACTCTACACCAACGGGCTAGAGGCTGCAATGTTAAAAGGTGCAAAAGATCTCCCAGCAGCTGGTCGTCGGCCGATTCCAGCACTACTATATGCCGACGACGCGGTAATCCTCGCCCGAACCCCAATACAGCTCCAGCAGGTATTGAATAACTACTGCTCCTTCATGACCAGTTTGAGCCTAAAAGTTAACATAAAGAAAACATATGTGATGCACGCTGGCATAAAGGGGAAAACACCAAAGAAAATCTGTGTGGACAATTTACTCCTTGAAAGAACAGATACCTATCCTTATCTTAGCATCATCATTGACGAGGCATTTAAGTGGAAGGAAGCCATCAATGCCCGTAAACTGGCCTTCATAAGAACTGTCGGTGCACTAAAGGCTTTCGCCCTTCGGCTCGGTAAAAGACCCCCGACCGAGATGATAAAAATATATAACGCCAAGTGCCTCAGCACAGCAATCTTTGGTGCAGGGGTTTGGGGAGGGGCAAACGTAGATCAGCTCCAAAAAGTTGAAAATTCCTTTTTAAGATTTTTGCTGGCCGTACCGAAAACTACAACTACGTATGGGTGCCACCTTGAACTTGGTATGGATTATATTTCTGACATTATTAAAATCCAACCGATTATGCTGTGGCGCAGAATCTGGGCTACGGATCAATGCCAGCTCACAAGAACAATTGTCCTGGACTGTATGAAACTTGAGAACACGAGAAAAATAAGATGGCTTACTTATGTTAAGACTTTTCTTACCGATATTGGATATGCGAGATTTTTTAACGACCCCTTATCGGTGACAGACATATCAAAAAAAGAACTAAAAACACTATGTCTGTCACATCTATCTCAAGTGCGCTTGCTGGGCGAAATAGGGAAGCCATCAGTCCAGCAATGCTTATTGATTCAGTCTGTTCCAACTATTCAACCATATCTTCAGTACAACCTAACTCAATACGAAAGATACCTTCTCACCCGTTTCAGGTTTAATTTATTTCATTATATGGTTTTTTTCCCTAATCAAAATGATTGGTCTCATAACGTTTCTGTGTGTCCCTGTGACTCAATGTCTTTACAGTCCACAATCCACGTCCTTTTTTTCTGTAAATTCTATGTACCAATACATAGCCGGTGGATAACACCACTATTAAAGGTTCTAAAGATCCGCAAATGCCACCCGGCCTACCTGGTCTTACAGCTATTGGAAAACAACTTGATGGCAAAATCCACTGCACAGTTTCTTAAATTGTGTGTCAGGCACCGAACGAACCTCTGAATAGTTACTGTATCGCCTTTCTGAAACAAAATGCACCGATAAAATGTTTTATAATACCTTTTGATATTAGAAAGAATGTGAATTTTTAAATAATTTTTACTGTGTTTATATGTACTTTTATGGCTTTTAAAAATAATGGAAACCGAATAAAGATGTTTTGAATTTGAATTTGAATTTGAATTTGACTCATCCACTTCTTTTCGGGATATATACAGAGCCTAAAGTTTCACCAGTGAACCCTTTTGCTATCACCCAAGCTCCGACGAACCTGCTACTCCTTCCGGTGTGACCCTTACTAGGTTATACCACAATAGAAGTTTTGCCAGCGAACTCGTTGCTATCACTTATTTAAACATACATTCAGGAAAAACCCTAATTAGTGCTTCCAGTTCTGCCTAACCTGCACCAACTTTCCTTGAATCAGTGACCTTAAAACAAGTGGATTCTCTTCACCACTTGCTATTCTATTCCCCGGGGATTCCCAACAAACACAAAACGTTTACTAACGAGTGGGTTAATACATATATCAGTACAATAATAAGAAAAACAATTTAAAACATTTCATAATTTTTCAAAGCAATCATTTCACGTGAGTGATCAGTTCACAAAAATGTTTACCTTTTTAGCAGCCGTAAAATTTTGTTAGCAGCATCCAACCTATCTAGCTTAACTAGTCCTACCTAACTTTAACTAGTCCCTAACCATAGCTCTGCTACCAGAAAATTACTGATAGAGATCGCGGGTCACCCGGCTAATAATTTCACCATACACGTACCAGGCCCATGTACTTTTCTCCAATTTATTCATACACATTAATCGGGTGACCTTTCACTCTCTACTACCAGTAACCCTGGGTTCCTTCCTATATAATTCTAGTGTACCCGACTTACCAATCCACCGTCACGGGTACCTATGACCACAACAGATCAGGGAGCTAGCTGTGGAGAAGAGGCAGGCAAACACAAATACCAACTTTATATTCTCTTTTGTATTCATAAAATGACCACTGACAACTGAGAAGTTTTAAAGGTTTATCTAAGATTCAGTTTCGGAGAACATTAGGTTTACAGTCAAAAGACAATCAATAATCAAGATAACGAACAGCACATAACCGTAGAGCAAATAAATCAAGGCAACCATTTATAAATTCTAAAATATGAGATGAGAACAGGGAATATACTAAGCAGATTCAGAAAGGTAACTTGAGAATGGACAACTGTAAATGGGTAAGCTTATAAACATACTATAATTACACTATTGGGACGTACTTCATGAGTTATGAGTAAAATTAGGAATCCTATACATCTATAGGAAGGGGAAAAAATGGAACATGCTAGGAAATAAATGCATTGACTTTTCATATAGTAGATTGCGGAAAGCATGGAAAGTTTATCATATGCAAGGTATGTCTTTATTGAAGCAAAGACAGGAAAAAATAGAAGGTGCAGAATAGGGTTCTCAGCAATATATATTTACCTAGAAAGGTGTGAAAACCAACCCTGGCCATGGATCAGTCAAGGACAGGAAATACCCCAAGGAAGGACAGTCATCAATGGGACAGCAGATGCAGAATGGACACCCCAGGACAGGACAGGAAAACCAGATTAAGATCAGGACAGGATCACCAAGGCACGACCAGCACCCGCAGTTCGGAAGCAACGCCTGCGCTCCACCCTCTCTGCAGCTATCAGTCAGAACCCCGATTGGGTTAGCAAACACCTCAGCAAAGTGCTCCGCCAGCACTTAAGGTTTAGTAAAACCTTTTAGTCTATGGTCAAAATTCGGACAGAGTGCTCCGCAGCGCTCTGTATTCAGTCACCTATTGAGTGCGTTGGGTCAGTGACAGGTCAGCTATTCAGACAAGTCGGACAATTTCTCTAGCTAAACCTAGGCTAGTTATACTGTTTTCAGGTCAGTGTACCACCCCCCAAATGTTGCAAGTGTCAGAATCCCCAATTTCGATTGGTCCTCAAGTAGGATAGGTTAACACACCAATCAGAACAAACTTCTACAAGCCTAAATTTACATTTTATGAGACCGCCTAGCAGGTTTGGGGTTCTCACGGAAGACTCCACAGAATACAATGGAAAATAACAATTGTATCAAGTTAAGGACATTTTAGCTCCATCCTTCTGGGTCAGAGGTTGTGTTCATAGGAGCATCTTGACCGTGGCTGCCAGCTGGCTGAGTTCCACTGCTCAAGGTTGACTTCTCCCTGGCTGCGCGACATGCGACATGCGCAGTAGGGACCTTCAAGATGATTCTCGTCTCATTCAGACCCCCCAATTATCGCGGTACATGAAAAGTAAGCGAAAACAAATTAAAACATAGAAATAAATGAATTCATTTGTGTATTATGAATAGCTACTTCATACTCCTTATTATAGAAATATACTATGCGATTACGAACATCTGCGCAAGCTTCACCACGCTAGAACACCGACAGCCATTTTAGACGTAAGTACATTTTAGCATATAACGATAGAAATACTTATTTTATCATATCTGGTCATGTACAGGAAGCTTTTTGCAATTATTTTGCAATTATTGCACAGTGCAGACAAGTATACAGTGTCTTCAGCTACATACGCAGACTACGTGTACTACGCAAAGTTTAAAGTATACTACGTGAAGCTACGTGTAGCTACGTGTAGTGCTGCTACGTAAACTATGCCCAGGCTTACTGACAATCTGTCCAACTATAAACAGGGCTGGTGGGAGGAACAGTGGTTTGGTGGTATAATTCTTTGTTGCATTTTTTATAGAGTTATAGCGTGCCCCGTCCACCACACCCTCAATCCAGACCTTTCTTTAGTGATTTTTCTATTTTGGGTTACATTTGAAGACTGTACCTAACCGTTAAAGTTTGCCAGGTGGTCCACGGTCTGCCTGAGGAGCACGCGTAACAACTTCCACTACCCCATTGGACTACCATCCACCATATTTAGCGATCTCCACCAACCTGGCTATCCCTGTGTCTTCAGAGGAGCAACAGGAGCACCTCTAAAAGCACCTAACGTTTGCTGAGTGGTCGCCATGTTTCACACGGGTGCCCAACAGACTTTTTTGTTTTACTCCTAAAGTGAGAGTTTGCTTTTGCTTTTCGTAAAACCAATAAATAATGTACTTGATACACTTACAGCTTTCTACCAGGGAGTCTAGGTCTGCGCTGTCTTGTCAAGAGATGCTGTTTGCAGTATAGCGGGGGAAGCTTTCCACCAATCTTTTTCATTGGCCGAAATTCTAAATGCTGATTGGTTTTGGCCAATTTAATCCTGTCTCCTGACAGCCATGTCGTTATTGTTGTCCTTCCACGGCTATCGGCCCCTTTACTTTTAAAGCTGTTTTGTTCTCCTGCCTCCCCGTTCCCTCCCGCAGTCTGTGCCTCCCTTTACCACCACCACCCCTCCACCTCCTCCCATTTGTGCCTTTATAACACACGTCCCTCCGTTTAAAATGCAATAGGTCTCGCGTAAATACGAGTCCTATTGCATTTTAAATGCTTGTTTGTCTCTGATTGGTGGGTAAACTCGTACTTGTTTTTTGTTTCGCATGCACGCGATACCTCTGGGGCTGCGCCTGCGCCAAACATACCGTATGCCATCATTTGTAAGGAGACCCGGGAGGAGAGCGTTATCAGCGCATTAGCACAACTTAGCGTAACGAGAGGAGGTGTCGAAAAACTGAGAGCGCCCAACCTTTTTAGTTTCAATGTTCCACCGTTCATGCCTCGTCACCGCACGCAGTGTGGGAACCTCTTGCTGACCCCGCCCCAAACCTGAGCCACGGGAGCCGCTCATGAGCCAGCCTCTACCACCCGGTAGAGACAGAAGCTGTGAGGGCTAGAGGGCAAGAGAACGGAATACAAACCCCGGGTACTGAGGGGAGCTTATTGGCTTTCTTTGATTGGGTGAACACCTGCGATCCACACTTAAGGTTCACCCACCAACATAGTAAAGAAAGCATTGAATTTTTGGACGTGACAATCACCAGGACTGGTGACCACCTTACCACCAAAACGTATTATAAACCTACCTGTAAGAATAATCTTCTTCATTTTGCAAGCTTTCATCCACGCCCTTTACGGGAAAACCTTCCATTTGGCCAGTATCTGCGTATCCGTAGAAACTGCAGTAACATCACCGACTTTAAGAAGCAGACAAATGATTTGACAAATAAACTTTCACAAAGAGGGTATCCAGCGAGAATTTTGAAGAAAAGCTGCAAGCGGGCTAGAAATCAAAATCGTGAAGCCCTCCTAGAGGATAATGTGAGAGAAGAAGAACCTGAAACACAGCTGACATGTGTTACAACATACTCTAACATTTCAAACACAGCGAACAGGACAATAACCAAACAATGGAGAATCCTGACCAGTAATGGCCTTAACTGGCAAAAACCACTCTTTTCCTATAGGCGCGAGAAAAGCCTGAAAGATGCATTAGTGTGTACTCTCCCCACTAATACAAAGGTCACAACACGGAATCCGAATGTACTCTCCACCTGGGGATTACCACCAGTGGTGGGCCACTACCCATGTGGGGGGTGTAGTGTTTGTCATTTGACTACATCAACCAAAACCCTCGACTTGGAGGAAGGGAAAACCTGGCACCTAAAGAGTCATACCAATTGTAACACCTGCAACGTGGTTTATCTGATAGTCTGCCCATGTCTCCTTCGATATGTGGGCATGACTACGCGAAAATTTAAACTGCGTATAGGGGAACATCGTAGTAATGTCAGATGCCAGAGAAACACAACTAAATTGACAGCACATTACTTGGAAAAGGGGCATGGTCTGGATGATGTTAGGTGGTCCATTATAGAACACCTGGAACACAGCAGCGAGAGTGCCCTATTTGAAAAAGAACAAAGATGGGTTCACCGCTTGGCAACCCATCGACGAGGTCTCAATGATGAGGTGCCATGGGGGACAGTGATGAAGCGTTGAAATATGGCCCATGGTCCACTACAAATATAGTGAGGTCACCAGATAGGTATCAACATAAGGCTTACAATGGTCTAATAATCATACATACATGAGGATAGGATCTATATTGCAAGGGACTACATTATGCATAAACTCAGGAATTTCTCCCTTACTTTTTTAGTGTCTCTTTTAGAGTCTCTACCACAAGTGCCCGCAAAGTCATTGACAATTTGAATGACCGCACACTGAGTCCGCTGGTTTATCGAGGGCGAATATCCTGGAATGATAGGTGGCAGACACCCCCCCACCCGCTTTTTTTGTCATCGAAATAATGATACGTTTAGAGGATTTAGTTTGGCTCCATATCTAGACGGGCCTATCGAGCCAGGAAAATCTTTTGATGAATTAATAATTGCAGTGCAGTTTGACAATTAGGCCACTGCACCTTTAAATCATCAGTGCCCATGGTTTGACCCGATCACGTGGTAATGAACCACGTAGGTCACGTCTTTTACCGGAAGTGAAAAGGACGGCTCTGCGCGCGGTTCGAGTCGTTTTCGAGCCGTGGAAGAGCCGTCTGTAGGTGAAGACGCGGGGAGTCGCCAGCAAATTAGTAAGTAGACTGGGCATGGGGAGCAACCTTTTCATAATCTTAAGTTGTGCACCCCGCCAGGCCGTTTTTCGGCATAGCCAACGGTTTAAACCTATTAAAGTTAACTGAAATTAGCAACAGTTGGTCCACAATTGCTTTTGGTTTTTTTGCTATACGTTCACTTTCCCCTAGCACAATAGTAAACTAACGATTTAGTAATTCACAAGGAACTGAGGGGTACCTTTAACAGATCTTCATTTGTTTTCTGTTCCATTGGGGTTTAATTCGAGACTTTCGTTATTTTGAAACAGATGCTGTCGTGAAGATTTCCTCCACGACGGACTCATGGGTTCATTATTTGGGGAGATATGAAGTAAGTCACGGCAGAAACTTTAGAGAGTTTGGTAAAATATCACTGCTTGTTAATTATACGGTGATTCTAATGTTAGTTGTCACTCAAAGGAGTGCTGCAATCTGACCTATTTTTCCATCTATCCTCGCTTTCTTAAACAGTCCCTAAAGAGAAGGTGTGACCCTTGTTATACGTATGATGAAAGTGGGATTCCAACTAAGTGAGTTACAATTTTGACACTGCAATATAAGTACAATCTAGAGATCTGGAGAAGTGTGGCTCAATGGTTAGAGCGGCAGACCCTGATGCAGAGGTCTAGCCCGGGAACAGGGTTCAATTCCCCACCTCGGCGGGCCTTGGGCTCAAAATTCCACGGACCTGATAATTCTCGCCTCGGTGCCTTTTCCAATCATGGAGTCCCACTCTGCAACTCTGGGCAATAGCTTGCTTAATCTCCACAACGGCCCCCACAACGCTAAGGATGCCTGGCCTCCACCTTGGTGGTGCCCAGGAGTGGACACCTCACAGGGAAAGCCAGGATGGGTTCCACAGCGGTATTCGTACAAGCGCCTTGAGACCCTTGCGGGTGAGTAGTGCGCTATACAAGTATCAATTTACAATTTACAATCTCTGTTTTTAATGCGTGAGGCTGAACACAGATATATATGCAGACATGCTGTAGTATATGTCTTTCTCGAAGGAATTCTGTTGGTTTTAAATTGGGTCTTTAGAGTTGATCTTGGGTTGAACAAACGAGCAGGGTTCATATAGGACTCATGTCAATGATCATTGGAAAGTGACTTTAGGAAAGTAATGCACAATCCGCCAATACTAGAAAAGTTAACAGTAAAGGTAGATACATATCCCTCTAGCATAACAGCTATGACAAGGTTTCAACTTTTTCTATCAATCAATCAATCAAGGACATTTATAGAGCGCACTACCTACCCGGAGGGTCTCAAGGCGCTTGGGGGGGGGGGTGCTGCTACTGCTCGAACAGCCAGGTCTTGAGATTCTTCCTGAAGGAGAGGTGGTCTTGGGTCAGGCGCAGGTCGGTCGGGAGGGAGTTCCAGGTCTTGGCGGCCAGGTGGGAGAAGGACCTTTCTCCTGTTGTCGTTCTTCGGATGCGGGGGACGGCGGCGAGGGCGTGGCTGGCTGATCGGAGGTGGCGTTTGGGAGCGTAGAAGTTGATGCGGTTGTTGAGGTAGCTCGGGCCTTGATCGTGTAGGGCTTTGTGTGCGTGGGTGAGGAGACGGAAGGTGATCCTTTTGTTGACGGGGAGCCAGTGCAGGTCTCTCAGATGTCCGGAGATGTGGCTGCGCCGGGGGATGTCGAGGATGAGTCTGGCTGAGGCGTTCTGGATCCGCTGGAGTCTCTTCTGGAGCTTGGCGGTGGTTCCGGCGTAGAGGGCGTTGCCGTAGTCCAGTCGGCTGGTTACGAGGGCCTGGGTGACCGTCTTCCTGGTCTCGATGGGGATCCACCGGAAGATCTTCCGTAGCATGCGCAGGATGTTGAAGCATGACGAGGAGACGGCGTTGACTTGTCTGGTCATGGAGAGGGAGGAGTCCAGGATGAAGCCCAGGTTGCGTGCGTGGTCTGTCGGTGTGGGTGCGGTGCCCAGGGCGGGGGGCCACCAGGAGTCGTCCCAGGCGGAGGGCGAGGAGCCCAGGATGAGGACTTCCGTCTTGTCTGAGTTCAGTTTCAGGCGGCTGGTCGTCATCCACTCGGCTACATCTTTCATCCCTTCGTGAAGGTTGGCTCTGGCAGCGGCGGGGTCGTTGGTCAGGGAGAGGATCAGCTGGGTGTCATCGTCGTAGGAGATGATGTTCAGGTTGTGTTGGCGTGCGATGGGCGCGAGGGGGCTCATGTAGACGTTGAAGAGGGTGGGGCTCAGGGAGGATCCTTGAGGGACACCGCAGATGACTTCGGTGGCCTCTGACTTGTACGGTGGTAGACGGACTCTCTGTGTTCTTCCGTCGAGGAAGGAGACGATCCATTCCAGTGCCTTCTCCTGAATTCCGACGTTGCTGAGGCGCTGCACTAGGGTGCGGTGGCAGACAGTGTCGAATGCCGCGGAGAGGTCTAGGAGGATGAGGGCCGCTGTTTCTCCGTTGTCCATCAGGGCTCGGATGTCATCGGTGGCAGCGATGAGGGCGGTCTCGGTGCTGTGGTTGGCTCGGAAGCCAGACTGTGAGGGGTCGAGGGATCCATTCGTCTCGAGGAAGGCGGCCAGCTGTTTGTTGACGGTCTTCTCGATGACTTTGGCTGGAAACGGGAGGAGCGAGATGGGGCGGTAATTCTTGAGTTCGGTGGGGTCCGCTGTTGGTTTCTTTAGTAGAGCGCTGAGTTCGGCGTGCTTCCAGCTCTCCGGGAAGGTGGCGGTGTCGAAGGAGGTGTTGATGATGTCTCGCAGGTGGGGTGCGATGACGGTGTCGGCCTTGTTGAAGACGTGGTGAGGGCAGGGGTCGGTTGGAGATCCGGAGTGGATGGAGTTCATCATGCGGATGGTGTCATCGGTGCTGATCGGAGTCCAGGCGCGGAGGGTGGTGGTGGGCGGCGTTGCTGCGGTCGTTGTGTGCGATGGTTGAATGCTGAAGCTGTTGTGTATGTCCGCGATCTTGTTGTGGAAGTAGGAGGCGAGGGAGTTGCAGAGGTCTTGCGATGGGGTGATGTCGTTGTTTCCGGCGTTGGGGTTGGAGAGCTCTTTCACGATGTTGAAGAGTTCCTTGCAGCTGTGGTTTTACAATCAAACACATCTGATTTTGACTGTGTCACGGGGTGAGTGATGGGGTTTTGAAAGCACTAATAGAGGTAAAACTATTTTTTGTTAAAGTATAATTGTAAGTATAGTGTCTGAGTAATTTTTTTTTATGGGTTTCTTTACAGATTCCACATACCTCGTAGAATAGAGGTTACGCACAAGACGTCTACCAACACATAGATCCTCAAGTGGGTAGAAATATGTTTTTTGTGAATATCCATCCACCGTGAGTAGACACTTTAGGGCGTGTACTGCCCGGTCGGGAGAGTTTACATTTCTGGTCCTGAAGAATGCTGGGTCTAACAAGACCAGATAGCTGAAACATGTCGACCGTTTTTTAGGACAGGGAGTTCAAATTTACTTAACTCTCTATGTCCGTCTATACACATTGGTTTTAATTGAGTTCGAATCACCCCTCTATTAAAAGTGTTGGTTGAGGGTGTGATCTATACTCATTTTAATTTGCACCTTTTTCGGTATGATGTCTTTTCACATGCACTAACCACAAGAACGCAATGAAGACAAACGGCTACCCATCTTCGGAGGGTGTCTGAGGGTTCTTTTTCTCATTTGGTTAACTCCATTTCTTTTCTGTGACACAGCTAAATTGTTTGTATGCAGCACTGATGGGTGTTGGGGGCTGTTTTTACTGACTACTCCTCTGACAGGAGCTTCTTGTTATTTGTTGTTTGAAATACTCTCAAGTTGTTTACTATTGATTAACCCTAGGGGCAGGAGAGTATTTATAATAGCCCTTTCTCTCTGGTTGTTTACCCATGTTTGGCAGCGTGCAGCTGCGAGAGAATAAAAAGTGTTTGAAGGGAAACATATAACTATTTTCTCTTTTGAACTACAGACTTCCTTTGAGAAATTCTAGTAGTCGCGTCGCAACGATGGAGGACTCAGGTCTTTCTTTTTCGAGAGAAGAGGCAGATGCCATTCTCAGTGACCTAACTTTATTTGCAGACCCTTTGGTGGCCCATACAATCTCTCAAACTTCTGATTGGGATAAATTAGGCGAACAAAAAAAGAACAGGATAAGGACCATCCTGCATGGCACTATGATGAGGGAATATTTAACTAATAAGATCACTCCTAAAGGCCTGTTAGTGAATAATGCACCGCGTATCTTTTTAGAGGACAGTGTATTTAGAAAAGAGTGGGCCCAAATAGCCAGGCACTGTACTCATGACTGGGCCCTCTTGATTATAAAAACTGCCCTTCGGCTTTCGGAGGCCCTTTTAATTGAGATACAGGCAACAGAAGCCCACATCAAGACCACAGTTACCGGCTTCAAGAAAAAACTAGAGGAGTTTAATAAGGAACTGAATGAATACAAAGAAAACTTGGCTCAGTCAAAGATTCAACAGTTCCAAAAGGATTTAAAGAAGTGGTCATATGAAAAAGTGTACCCTTATGCAAGTGCAGAGTACAAACCGTCAGAACGCACTAATTACAACTCAGATGCCTCCGATGATTCGAACTCCAGTGGGTCAAGTGCGGGTGGTTTTACAAATAAACAAAGGGGGAGGGGCCGAGGCAGAAGAGCACAAAATCACTCCAATTGGCCCCCATATCAACAACAGGGTCATGGAGATTTTCAGCCTTATCCTTAACCCCCTTCACCTTTTCCACCTCAAATGGGATGGAATCCCCATTTCGTCCCACCCCCCCAGTACCAACCAAATATGTATCCCCCCATTTTTTAGGGTTTGGCCAGAGAGGCCGGGGGAAGAGACGGGGAGGGAACCAAGTACGCTGGTAGACACCAGAGGTGGTGGGAGACAACACACGCGGCAAGACACAGGAAAAGAGAGCGGGTCCCAGCAACACATAAGCCTAGTTACTAACCTGTCAAGTAGGATTTTGAACACGGATGAACAATCGGTTTTGGAGAAAGGGATAGGCTTCATACCATCAGCACAACTCGATCGCTTCAAACTTTTGTGCGAACTCAGTGACTTTTTTAGAAAATTGCGTTTGAAAGCGTTCTTTGAAAATCGTGAGTCAGTAGACAGCCAAATCACTAATAGTGATACTAACTTCAGAAATAGATCTACCTTTACTCCCCCTGTACATCTGGTCCCGGCAGAATTAATCGCCTTTGAACAGGCAGTGTTCCGGGAAGTAGAACTGATTGAAGAACCAACAACGTTCAAAAATCTATCTGGTGCACAGTATAAAGCAATCGAATCCTTAAAAAATGACCCCAATATCACGATTAAAAGTGCCGATAAAGGCGGGGGTATTGTTATACAGGATACTGTTGCATATGATGCTGAATGTAAACGACTCCTCAGTGATACAGGGAGTTATACAGTTTTGAAGGAAGATCCGTCTGCTTCTCTAAGGGATGAGATATTGGAATTGGTGATGACTGCCGAGCGAGACGATTACATTAGTAAGCATGAAGCAGATTTCCTAATAAATTCCGAAGGAAAGGTTCCATACTTTTACTGTCTACCTAAAACGCATAAGAACCGTTCTCCACCTCCTGGTAGACCTATTGTGGCTGGTATAGGGTCTCTTTTAGAACCCCTTTCAAAATACTGTGATTTTTTCTTCAAGCCTTTGATACAGTCCACTAGCACTTACATTAAGGACACAAAGAGCTTATTGGCAATGCTTCTGACAGTCAAACTACCCGAGGAATCTTGTTTTCTTGTCACTCTAGACATAGAGATTCTTTATACCTGCATTCCCCAGGATGCCACTCTGAAGGTTCTGGCGGATGTTCTGGAACAAACTTCATGGGATTACAACACCTCTAAAACATTTGTCATAGAGTGTGCAACTCTGGCATTGAAACGGAATTTTTTCCAGTATAAAAACCAGTTGTTCCTGCAAAAGACAGGTACTTCTATAGGCAGTACATTTGCCCCTAGTATTGCTGGACTTTACGTCCACAACTTTGAGAAAACCCACATTTTAGCTAACACCAACCCTTACACTCTCAATGTTATCCTGTGGCAGAGGTACATTGACGATGTGCTGCTAATATGGAAGGGTACTGAGGAGAGCGTATTGGCTTTCTTTGATTGGGTGAACACCTGCGATCCACACTTAAGGTTCACCCACCAACATAGTAAAGAAAGCATTGAATTTTTGGACGTGACAATCACCAGGACTGGTGACCATCTTACCACCAAAACGTATTATAAACCTACCTGTAAGAATAATCTTCTTCATTTTGCAAGCTTTCATCCGCGCCCTTTACGGGAAAACCTTCCATTTGGCCAGTATCTGCGTATCCGTAGAAACTGCAGTAACATCACCGACTTTAAGAAGCAGGCAAATGATTTGACAAATAAACTTTCACAAAGAGGGTATCCAGCGAGAATTTTGAAGAAAAGCTGCAAGCGGGCTAGAAAACAAAATCGTGAAGCCCTCCTAGAGGATAATGTGAGAGAAGAAGAACCTGAAACACCGCTGACATGTGTTACAACATACTCTAACATTTCAAACACAGTGAACAGGACAATAACCAAACAATGGAGAATCCTGACCAGTAATGGCCTTAACTGGCAAAAACCACTCTTTTCCTATAGGCGCGAGAAAAGCCTGAAAGATGCATTAGTGCGTACTCGCCCCACTAATACAAAGGTCACAACACGGAATCCGAATGTACTCTCCACCTGGGGATTACCACCAGTGGTGGGCCACTACCCATGTGGGGGGTGCAGTGTTTGTCATTTGACTACATCAACCAAAACCCTCGACTTGGAGGAAGGGAAAACCTGGCACCTAAAGAGTCATACCAATTGTAACACCTGCAACGTGGTTTATCTGATAGTCTGCCCATGTCTCCTTCGATATGTGGGAATGACTACGCGAAAAATTAAACTGCGTATAGGGGAACATCGTAGTAATGTCAGATGCCAGAGAAACACAACTAAATTGACAGCACATTACTTGGAAAAGGGGCATGGTCCGGATGATGTTAGCTGGTCCATTATAGAACACCTGGAACACAGCAGTGAGAGTGCCCTATTTGAAAAAGAACAAAGATGGGTTCACCGCTTGGCAACCCATCGACGAGGTCTCAATGATGAGGTGCCATGGGGGACAGTGATGAAGCGTTGAAATATGGCCCATGGTCCACTACAAATATAGTGAGGTCACCAGATAGGTATCAACATAAGGCTTACAATGGTCTAATAATCATACATATATGAGGATAGGATCTATATTGCAAGGGACTACATTATGCATAAACTCAGGAATTTCTCCCTTACTTTTTTAGTGTCTCTTTTAGAGTCTCTACCACAAGTGCCCGTAAAGTCATTGACAATTTGAATGACCGCACACTGAGTCCGCTGGTTTATCGAGGGCGAATATCCTGGAATGATTGGTGGCAGTCTCCCCCCCCTTTTTTTTGTCATCGAAATAATGATACGTTTAGAGGATTTAGTTTGGCTCCATATCTAGACGGGCCTATCGAGCCAGGAAAATCTTTTGATGAATTAATAATTGCAGTGCAGTTTGACAATTAGGCCACTGCACCTTTAAATCAGCAGTGCCCTTGGTTTGACCCGATCACGTGGTAATGAACCACGTAGGTCACGTCTTTTACCGGAAGTGAAAAGGACGGCTCTGCGCGCGGTTCGAGTCGTTTTCGAGCCGTGGAAGAGCCGTCTGTAGGTGAAGACGCAGGGAGTCGCCAGCAAATTAGTAAGTAGACTGGGCATGGGGAGCAACCTTTTCATAATCTTAAGTTGTGCACCCCGCCAGGCCGTTTTTCGGCATAGCCACCGTTTTAAGCCTATTAAAGTTAACTCAAATTAGCAACAGTTGGTCCACAATTGCTTTTGTTTTTTTTGCTATACGTTAACTTTCCCATAGCGCAATAGTAAACTAACGATTTAGTAATTCACAAGGAACTGAGGGGTACCTTTAACAGATCTTCATTTGTTTTCTGTTCCATTGGGGTTTAATTAGAGACTTTCGTTATTTTGAAACAGATGCTGTCGTGAAGATTTCCTCCACCACGGAATCATGGGGTCATTATTAGGGGAGATATGAAGTAAGTCACGGCAGAAACTTTAGAGAGTTTGGTAAAATATCACCGCTTGTTAATTATACGGTGATTTTAATGTTAGTTGTCACTCAAAGGAGTGCTGCAATCTGACCTATTTTTCCGTCTATCCTCTCTTTCTTAAACAGTCCCTAAAGAGAAGGTGTGACCCTTGTTATACGTATGATGAAAGTGGGATTCCAACTAAGTGAGTTACAATTTTGACACTGCAATATAAGTACGATCTAGAGATCTCTGTTTTTAATGCGTGACGCTGAACACAGATATATATGCAGACATGCTGTAGTATATGTCTTTCTCGAAGGAATTCTGTTGGTTTTAAATTGGGTCTTTAGAGTGGATCTTGGGTTGAACAAACGAGCAGGGTTCATATAGGACTCATGTCAATGATCATTGGAAAGTGACTTTAGGAAAGTAATGCACAATCCGCCAATACTAGAAAAGTTAACAGTAAAGGTAGATACATATCCCTCTAGCATAACAGCTATGACAAGGATTCAACTTTTTCTGTGGTTTTACAATCAAACACATCTGATTTTGACTGTGTCACGGGGTGAGTGATGGGGTTTTGAAAGCACTAATTGAGGTAAAACTATTTTTTGTTAAAGTATAATTGTAAGTATAGTGTCTGAGTACATTTTTTTTTATGGGTTTCTTTACAGATTACACATACCTCGTAGAATAGAGGTTACGCACAAGACGTCTACCAACACATAGATCCTCAAGTGGGTAGAAATACATTTTTGGTGAATATCCATCCACCGTGAGTAGACACTTTAGGGCGTGTACTGCCCGGTCGGGTGAGTTTACATTTATGGTCCTGAAGAATGCTGGGTCGAACAAGACCAGATAGCTGAAACATGTCGACCGTTTTTTAGGACAGGGAGTTCAAATTTACTTAACTCTCTATACACATTGGTTTTAATTGAGTTTGAATCACCCCTCTATTAAAAGTGTTGGTTGAGGGTGTTGTCTATACTCATTTTAATTTGCACCTTTTTTGGTATGATGTCTTTTCACATGCACTAACCACAAGAACCCAATGAAGACAAACGGCTACCCATCTTCGGAGGGTGCCTGAGGGTTCTTTTTCTCATTTGGTTAACTCCATTTCTTTTCTGTGACACAGCTAAATTGTTTGTATGCATCACTGATGGGTGTTGGGGGCTGTTTTTACTGACTACTCCTCTGACAGGAGCTTCTTGTTATTTGTTGTTTGAAATACTCTCTAGTTGTTTACGACGGAATACAAACCCATCTGCCAGGTTGACCCAAAACCAAACGGGACCGGGCGAGTTAGCCCACCGCTCCCTTCGCAGCTCTGAAGATCAGCCTGGGCACCGGAGTTGCCGGCCCGCAGCCAGCATCAATGTGGTACGGACCGAGGATGATGCCGGTAAGTGCTGGCCTACTGTTAAAGTTTACTAACTCTCAGCAGCACGGCCAAGTCAACAGAGATGTGTGCAAGTGTCCAAACCAGCAACAAATCCGATTCCAGCAGGGGCGCCCAATATGTATCGGTAAATAATCACTTGCAGTAGAGCTTTAAGTAGGATGAAAAAACTGAGGGTGTTTCCCATAGGGGCGTGGCCAATGTAATTGAGGGCTTGTCTTAAAACACATATGCTAAAAATCTGTAGTGTGTGCCTGACTGGTGTTTTGCTGTTTCTGTCCATTCATCCTTATATAGAATAGAACAAGTAACGTTACATGTACAAATGCGCACCATCTGTGATTTCGTTATATATAATATTAAACATGCTTCAGTTCTTGTAGATGAGAATGTGGCGTACGTCTACAGCTACCGACCTTCGAGCTGAGCGTGCAGGTTTGAGCCTCACATCTGCTCAACATCCTGGCATACAAAAAATTACCACTTCCTTGTGTGATGTTACTGGTGCTCATGTCTGCCATATAGAAAACTGACAAACAAATCACTGCAAAGTTGCATCAAAAGCAGTGCCGGGTGATATATTGACGAGTTAAGTTTCCCCACCCCTAGGGTAAAAATGGAGCGCCAAATTGGGACCCGTTTCCGCACCTGCTTTTCAAAGTTGACAGTTCTGAGCATCGGCAGGACCCAGCCTACTTAAAGCCCTGACTTGCTGTTACTTCCACCTGATCGTAGATTCATGCTGATTATTTGATACATTGAAGCATAAACAGGCTCTTTGTTTGCTCTCTCCTCAGTCCCGTCACCAATCTGTTTCTTCTGGCGTTCTTGAATTGCTGCATAATCTTGCCTCATGCTTGGGTTGAAATCTGGAGTCTAAAAGATATTTTGATAATATATATGCGCAAAATGCCCTCACCCCCAAGTGCTTCGAGCTGCACCTAGTATTGCTCAGTGCATGTTTATTTTCTTACATATTGACTGATTGAAGGGTCTTTGGAAGGTGGCAACCTTTGTGGTAGGCCCTTAATCAAAACCTTTTGCAAAACATTGGCATTAATGGCAAATAATTCAGATCAGTTACAGAAGTTCAGCCTCTGTCATGATGCACTTTGAACCTGGCCACGCCCTCCGAGACTATAGTTGGATCTCAGCCCATAGGGGGCTGCAAATGAAGCCTTGAAATCACTGTAACTGCTGCCATTGTTGATAATCGTCACAAATTCCCAACAATAACTGTTTTCCATTTTATGAGGATGAGTCACTCTCAAGTTATTCTTGTAGCCCAACAGGGCTCTGATAAAATGTTTTGATAGCTGAACTTTTGGCCTCTTGTCAATTTGTATTTTTAATCGATGTCCTCATCCTGAAGCCGTTTAAAGTTGTTATATTTGGGCGACCCTGTGCACAAATAGCATTCTGCTGCATGATTATCAGCTTTTCGTGGAATGATTATACTGCTCGGAGGGTGTTTTGCTGAACTCTGCTTTTACAACGACCTGATTTTTGTTACTCCTTTTACGCACTTTACTGCATCGGAATATGGTTGCATCCCGAGCTTTTAGCCTCTCCGTGCTGTGCAACCATACACAGTTTTTAAGTAGTAGGCACTGTTTCTTTTTCAGCTGTCTGTTCCTCCTCTTACTTCATAGTACAGGAGACAACAGTCTTCCATTTCAGCCTAGGGCAACTCAAGGCTACAGAACAGAAGCAATGGGAACTAGGTGGAAAAATGGAGGAGCTCCGAAGGTTTTGAGCAAAAGTGCAGTTAAAACTCCACGCTATGCTCCGTATAATGTGGAACAATAAAATGTATAATTACCGCTCAGTAGAGGATGTTGAAGCATTAATAACTAAAATGAGTAGCGAGAACTTGAAAAAGTAATAGGCTTGCCTAGTTCTTTAGCTCTCCAGCACTTTAACAATGTATAAATAAATTGTGTGTTAGTAAATCCCCCTAGGATTGCACGCCTATACGCATTATTATGCCTAATAATGTAGCTAGGGTTCCTCAGGGGAGGGTTCCTCGGGGGGGGCACAGTAGAAGGGGGAGGTGGTGGGGGAGCACGGGTGGGGAGCAGTGGGGGGAAATATTAAAAAGAGTCCTCAATACTTTTATGCAGAAATGTCTTCTTGGAGTAAGATTAAAACTAAAAGGTGAGCTCACTAAGAAAGATGACTTCGACTAACATCCCGAACATTAAAATTCTCACTAAGAATGTGAATGGCATGAGGTCTAAACCTAGGCAGAGGAAAATACTTGAGTACTTAAGAAATAGTCAGGCCCAGGTAATGCTGCTACAGGAGACGCATCTTATGGCAAATGAGAGTAAGGAGTTGTTTGGGAGGTGTGGCTCGGTCCAAAATTATATTGCCTCAGATCAATTATTTTGCTGTAAGGGAGTAGCTATTGATTAGGAATGTTTGTGGAGTAGAAATGAAAGAGTCAAGCACAGACAGTTCAGGTAGATGGGCCGCAGCCCGGGTAAGATGGACCGATATGGAGTTTCTATGCATCGGATATTACGGTCCCAATGAGGATAATCCTCAATATATATCATAGATCTAGAATTGAGGATGGCAGCAGCTTCAGTTCCTGTAGTTGTAGGGGGTGATTTCAATGTCCTTTTAGACCTTGTGTTAGATTGGTCTACAAGAAGGGAGAGTATTTATGTCTCCAGAATGAGGAACACTCTCAAAAGCATGATAAGTGATTTTAACTTAGTGGATGTATTGAGACACTTGAAGGGTAAGACAAGGGGGTATACGTACCACAGTAAAAAACATAATCATTTTTCAAGACTCGATATTTCCTAGCAGATAGAGCCTTTTCAGCAAATATTAAGAAAATTAAGCACCTCCCTGCTCATATTTCAGATCATTCACCTGTAACGGTAACTATACAAGCACTGGGGCCACAACCACCTAGGAGATGGACCTTAAGGCGTGCACTGCTTTTAGAAGAGGGGGTGGAGACAGCTCTACAGAAATCAATGACAGAATACTTCATTAATAACCTAGGTTCTGCTCCCCTGGGCATAGTTTGGGATGCCTTTAAGGCATATATTCGGGGAAGCTTAAAAAATCTAAATTCGTTAGAAACTAGGAAAGCACGTATGGAATTAGAGATTAGTGAAAAAGAGATGGGGATCCTAGAGGAGGCCTTACATTCCATGACCCTGTTGTAAGGTGAACTATCCCTTTCTTTCTGTAATTGAGATAATCCTAGTAGTGGATGTATTTGCTCCTACTACTGGTTTCAGTGTCCAATGTCACCTTTACCATCAACTCTATTTTCCTAAAACCATATATGTGTGTGTCTATTATTCCGTGGTGCTATACTACACCAGCCCTCAACCCTTCTCTAGTGAAAAAAGGGGGAGGGGGATTGGCAACGCCTCACGGGAGCAACCACCATGGAGGATATGTCAAACTGGTACTCGCTTGACTCCCCACTATATCATCATCAGCAGTTGCCAACCATAAAAGTAAAGGGGAACAAAAAGGTGTGCTAAAGAAAACAAACTCTGTGTAGTGATATGAAAGACCCAACTACGTGATAGTGCCTACCTTCTTGACTATGAATTGTAGGATCTATAAGGTTAAAAAGAACTTGGCCCCACTAGCACTTTCCTTTTATTCTTTGCCGTGTGCCTGTTCTACTAAAAACCAACATGTTTCATCGCCTTTTCATACATTACCGGCGATTTCATCAGGGTTGTGTTGGGATCTGCGTACTTCTTGCACCTGTCATCAATTTTCTCCCTTTATTGTACCAGGTAGCCTTGTATAGTTGCGCATACCAGGCTCCCGTGGAAGAAATGGCTGTTAAAAGAACCCCCTTTTATTCATGAGCGGGTTTACGTGTTCGCCCTTGGGTCGATATCGTATGTGCAAGCTGATGTGGCTTACGCTCACCCTTCTCGCTCCCAGAAGGGTGAGCGTAAGCCACATCAGCTTGCACATACGATATCGACCCAAGGGCGAACACGTAAACCCGCTTATGAATAAAGGGGGTTCTTTTAACAGCCATTTCTTCCACGGGAGCCTGGTATGCGCAACTACACAAGGCTACCTGGTACAATAAAGGGAGAAAATTGATGACAGGTGCAAGAAGTACGCAGATTCCAACACAACCCTGATGAAATCGCCGGTAATGTATGAAAAGGCGATGAAACATGTTGGTTTTTAGTAGAACAGGCACACGGCAAAGAATAAAAGGAAAGTGCTAGTGGGGCCAAGTTCTTTTTAACCTTATAGATCCTACAATTCATAGTCAAGAAGGTAGGCACTATCACGTAGTTGGGTCTTTCATATCACTACACAGAGTTTGTTTTCTTTAGCACACCTTTTTGTTCCCCTTTACTTTTATGGTTGGCAACTGCTGATGATGATATAGTGGGGAGTCAAGCGAGTACCAGTTTGACATATCCTCCATGGTGGTTGCTCCCGTGAGGCGTTGCCAATCCCCCTCCCCCTTTTTTCACTAGAGAAGGGTTGAGGGCTGGTGTAGTATAGCACCACGGAATAATAGACACACACATATATGGTTTTAGGAAAATAGAGTTGATGGTAAAGGTGACATTGGACACTGAAACCAGTAGTAGGAGCAAATACATCCACTACTAGGATTATCTCAATTACAGAAAGAAAGGGATAGTTCACCTTACAACAGGGTCAGGCACATTGTTCAGAGTTGTTGAGTGAGTGGGGGGCAGCCTGTACCTAGTCCGCATCCCCCTAGGGTCCCTTTGTTGTTTAGCTTACATTCCATGAGTCTAGAGGGAGAAAAAGTGAGGTTGGAAGATAGGTTGCATGAGGCGCAATTAGAATTTAGAATGAAACTAGAGCGAAAGTGTAAAACTAGATGGCAAGCAAGGAATATAAAAGAATTTGAATATGGTGAAAAAGCAGGTGCTTTGCTTGCCTGGAAAGCGAGAGTGGAAAGGTCAAGGAACGATATAAAAGAGTTAGAAAATGAAATGGGGGAAAAGTTGGACAGTTGGGATTCTATGCAGGACCACATAGTTACAATATGCTCACAGCTTTATACGGAAAATATTGTCGCTGACAATGCAAATACTAGATGCTGGCTTAATACATTAGATCTTCTGTCATTAAGTGAAGAAGGAAAGGATATTCTAGAAGCCCCAATTACACAAGAAGAGATAAGGGGAGCAATAAAAAAGTCTAAAAACGGGAAGGCGGCAGGGCTCAATGCTCTTCCGGCAGAAGTATATAAAATAATAGCAGATTAAATATTATCTATCTGGGAACTGCTGTTTAATTCGATATATAGAGGGGAAGCGCAGGCTCCGGAATCGTGGCATGAAGCTTCTGTAGTTTTAATTTTGAAGCCTGCGAAAGACCCCATTAAAACAGAATCATATAGGCCAATCTCCCTGCTAAATGCTAACTATAAAATCTTTTTCAGCATATTGGCAGGGAGGCTGTCCAGAGTAATACCTCAAATTATACATGAAGATCAGAAGGGGTTTATCCCTGTAAGGCAGATGTCTGAGCTAACCCAGCAACTAATTGGATGTATTGACATAGCGTCAGAAAGCTCTGTCCCCTTGGCGGTGGTCACATTAGACGCCGCTAAGGCATTCAACGAGTTTGTTGGGAGTACCTATGGGCAGTTCTAGGACATATGGGGTTCGGGCCTCACTTTATAACTACAATGAAAATCTTATACAATAGTTCTACAGCTAAGATTCTTTTAAATGGAGTCCTCACTAAGAGTTTTAAGATCACGAGAGGCACACGACAGGGGTGTCCAATTTCACCCCTGTTATTCCACCTATATATCGAACCTTTTGCCCAGGTGCTCTGTCAAGATATGCAGGTGTAGGCCTTCCGTATTGGAATGTTTGCAAAAAAAATTCTCTTTACGCGGATGACCTAATTATTTATACAACAGACCCGGTTATTACGATCCCAAGGGTAGAGCAATTGGCAGATGATTATGGGGCTTTGTCTGGATATTTGGTAAACAAAGAAAAAACAGGGATTATGTGCTGGAATGTCCCAAACTTGAGAGGGAGTGTACAGAGTGAGATCAGATATCTAGGTATCAACATTCTTAATGCAGTGCAGGACATTCCACAGCACAATTTGGAAAGAATTATAAAGGAAATTGGGAAAATCTTAACTAGGTGGAGGAATCTTTCACTGACGGTATATGGAAGGGTGAACCTGATAAAAAATGGTCATTATGCCAAAGCTCACATTCATTTTTAATTGCATACCATTATCATTTCCAAATAAGCTAATAGATAAAGTACAGGGTAAAATGGGTAGTTTTGTCTGGGCTGATAGGCGAGCACGTATGTCGTGGAAGAAACTTAGGTGTAGATTGGCAGAAGGAGGGCTTGCACTGCCAGATGTGAAATTATATTGCATGGTTTTCCAGTTCAAAAATTGTAGGGTTTTGTTTAATACAACGGGACACTGGGTGTGGGGAGGGCTTTGCGAAGAGATGATTAAGGAGTGGGGGGAGGATTTCTGTTTAAGTTTGGTGCTAAGAAATTTTTCAAAAAAGTAAAATTAAAAATATTGAAGGCAGCTCTGATTTTGTGGGTCAAGATCAGGATCATGTTAGGGATTGGATATTATTCAGGAGAGGCTCCAATATGGGACTCACCAGGTACTCCTGAATGGCTGCTGGATCAACTGAGTGTCCCACTTAATAGGGCAGGCATAGAGGTCTGGGGGGGTTTGATCGTGATGGGCGAAGTGGTCCCATGGGAAGGATTATTGAGTAAAACAGGGGGATCCCTGTCTAGATTTAAATATATCCAGTTAAAGTCTTGGGTGAAGCAAATAGACGTGAGATTAAGAGCCTTTGGGAGTGAAGAGCGAAACCATAATAAAGAAGGAAATAAGTGGATGGTATCACTTATTACTGACTTCAGAGGCAGAAAAAATGAAAGCCCCCTATGAAATATGGGACGAGGTGATGCAGATCCCTGATCCTCAAAAAGTATGGCAGCTCTCCTTTAAGATACTGTACAAAGTAGTTAAACCATCAAAGTTGAAGAGAAACCATTTTTTTTACGGCTAACAGGTTATACTGGACCCCCAAAAAAATAGCAAAGTTTTTAACCAATGCCCACCCCCAAATGCCATAGGTATGGCGAGATCAATGCTAATGATAAGCATGTTTTTCGAATGTCCTCAGTTAGAGGAGTACTGGTTTGAGGTCGAAAAGATAATTAATGAAATTCTTGACACGAACATCAAAGTTAGCCTCTTACTACTAACGCTGGGGAACGCCGTCACCCTCATCGCACTCAACACCGGCCGACTTCCAGACTGCCACCAAGCCACACCACGACGCACCCACGGACCTTTCAGCTGCCACGCCTGCAAATTCTCCTGCATCCGGACCTGCCTCGCTCCAGCACCCGCCAAGTCAAACACCAGCAGCACCCACCTCAAGTGCATCCTGCTCAACACCCGCTCCGTCCACAGACACGCCATCGAGCTCTGGAACCTCCTAGACGCCACAGCCCCTGACGTTGCCTTCCTCACGGAGACCTGGATGAACGCATCTTCAGCTCCCGACATCGCCATAGCCATCCCAGAGGGCTACAAGATCGTCCGGAGGGACCGCAACGCCAACCAGATGGGAGGAGGCATCGCCATCATCCACAGGAACACCATCCGTCTCACGACCAGCACCGACAACACCCTGACCAGCGCCGAACACCTGCACTTCCAGATCCACACCAACCCGAACACCACCCTCAGAGGCACCCTGATCTACCGACCCCCGGGACCACGCACCCCATTCAGCGAGGACATCGCCGACTTCGTCAGCCCGCATGCCCTCCCCTCCGCTGACTACATCCTCCTGGGAGACCTCAACTTCCATCTGGAGAACAACAACGACCGCAACACCAGCACCCTGCTCGACAACCTCGCCAATCTTGGACTCAAGCAGCTGGTGTCCACCCCCACCCACCTCGCCGGACACACACTCGACGCAGTCTTCTCCTCCAGCACAGACATCAACTTCAGCCACGCCACAGAGCTTCAATGGACGGACCACAGCTGCGTCCACTTCACCTTCAAGAGAACGACGACCCACCACCACCAGCACCAGGCCGCCCGCAGAAGCTGGAACAAGATCTCAGCAGACCAGCTCGCCACCTCCCTGAGCCAGCACCCTCCTGCCAGCTCAGGGAACCCCAGCCAGGCCGCCGACAACCTCACGATGTGGATCAGCAACTGCGCGGACGAGCTCGCCCCGCTGAGGACCCCGCCCAGCAGACCCGGCAGCACGAAAGCCCCGTGGTTCACCGACGAACTCAAGAGCTCCAAGAAGAACTGCAGAGCCCTCGAGAAAGTCTGGAGAAGGGAACCCACACCGGACAACAGGACCACCCTCAAGCAGGCCACTCGGAAGCACCACCAGCTGATCCGCGCCGCCAAGAAAACTGCATTCAAGGACCGGCTGGACAACAACGCACACAACAGCAAGGAACTCCTCAACATCGTGAAAGAGCTATCCAACCCCAGCGCAGGAAACAACGACATCACCCCATCGCAAGACCTCTGCAACTCCCTCGCTTCATACTTCCACAACAAGATCGCTGACATACACAACAGCTTCAACAACCAACCAACGCACACCATGACCGAACAACCACCCCCCACCACCACCCTCCACGCCTGGACCCCGATCAGCACCGAAGACACCATCCGCACGATGAACTCCATCCACTCCGGATCACAAACCGACCCCTGCCCTCACCACGTCTTCAACAAGGCCGACGCTGTCATCGCACCCCACCTGCGAGACATCATCAACACATCCTTCAACACCGCCACCTTCCCAGAGAGCTGGAAACACGCCGAACTCAGCGCTCTACTCAAGAAACCAACAGCGGACCCCACCGAACTCAAGAACTACCGCCCCATCTCGCTCCTCCCGTTTCCAGCCAAAGTCATCGAGAAGACCGTCAACAAGCAGATGGCCGCCTTCCTCGAGACGAATGGATCCCTCGACCCTTCACAGTCCGGCTTCCGAGCCAATCACAGCACCGAGACCGCCCTCATCGCCGCCACCGATGACATCCGAGCCCTGATGGACAACGGAGAAACAGCGGCCCTCATCCTCCTAGACCTCTCCGCGGCATTCGACACTGTCTGCCACCGCACCCTAGTACAGCGCCTCAGCAACGTCGGAATCCAGGACAAGGCGCTGGAATGGATCATCTCCTTCCTCGACGGAAGAACACAGAGAGTCCGCCTACCACCGTACAAGTCAGAGGCCTCCGAAGTCATCTGCGGCGTCCCTCAAGGATCCTCTCTGAGCCCCACCCTCTTCAACGTCTACATGAGCCCCCTCGCGGCCATCGCACGACAACACAACCTCAGCATAATCTCCTACGCCAACGACACCCAGCTGATCCTCTCCCTGACCAACGACCCCGCCACCGCCAGAGCCAACCTACACGAAGGGATGAAAGAGGTAGCCGAGTGGATGACGACCAGCCGCCTGAAACTGAACTCTGACAAGACGGAGGTCCTCATCCTGGGCTCTTCACCCTCCACCTGGGACGACTCCTGGTGGCCTCCCGCCCTGGGCACCGCACCCAAACCGACAGACCATGCACGCAACCTGGGCTTCATCCTGGACTCCTCCCTCTCCATGACCAGGCAAGTCAACAACGTCTCCTCGGCGTGCTTCAACATCCTACGCATGCTACGGAAGATCTTCTGGTGGATCCCCACCGAGACCAGGAAGACCGTCACCCAGGCCCTCGTCACCAGCCGACTGGACTACGGCAACGCCCTCTACGCCGGTACCACCGCCAATCTCCAGAAGAGACTCCAGCGGATCCAGAACGCCTCAGCCAGACTCATCCTCGACATCCCACGAACCAGCCACATCTCCGGACATCTGAGAGACCTTCACTGGCTCCCCGTCAACAAAAGAATCACCTTCCGCCTCCTCACCCACGCACACAAAGCCCTACACGACCAAGGCCCGAGCTACCTCAACAGCCGCATCAACTTCTACGCTCCCAAACGCCACCTCAGATCAGCCAACCACGCCCTCGCCGCCGTCCCCCGCACCCGAAGAGCGACTACAGGAGGAAGGTCCTTCTCCTACCTGGCCGCCAAGACCTGGAACTCCCTCCCGGCCGACCTACGCCTGACCCGAGACCACCTCTCCTTCAGGAAGAAGCTGAAGACCTGGCTGTTCGAGCAGTAGCGGCACCCCCCCTCCCCCAGCGCCTTGAGACCCTACGGGTATGTAGCGCGCTCTATAAATGTCATTGATTGATTGATTGATTGGATCAGCCATGTAATGAAATTACTTGGGATAAACAGGCCTTACTATTCTACCTAATCCTTCTCGCTGTGAGAAATTTGCAAGAAATGGATTGAACCCTCCCCACCACAAGGGATGGACTGGATACGTGCAGCAAGAAGAACAGCTAAAATAGATAGTGATCTGGAGTCTAATACACATTCTAAGATATGGAAGGCCTTCCAGAATTGGGATGGAGACATAAGTGTATAATCCCATCTGTCCAATGATTACACCTGCGTGGTCTATGCAGCCAGGACGCTGGAAGGGCACAAGCGCAGGAGCTTTTGAAATATCGCAAAAGCCTGGGGAGGAATAGACCGGTTGACAGGCTACTATTTGCATATAATGGTGGTATGAGGACAAAATAAAAAAGAAAGAAGGGGTGTTTAAAAGTGTCACCCTCCTACTTCACAAGAATGCAGTGGTGCAGACACTCGAAGAAAAGACTGCTCTCCAATCCAGGAGCACGCACATTTCTCTATAGGTAGATGGACCTTCAGCTCCGTGATCAGCTGCTTCTGGCTCATCTTAGATGTTCACACATCCTGCAGGGGTGGTGCACTCCTTCCCTCTCCACAGGCAAGTTAGCTTCTAGGTTAAAGAACAGTAGATGTTTCAGCACCCAGGCTAATATGCTGCATTGCTCAATACATATAAGGTCCCAAGGGCGAGAACGATTGCATTGCAAATGCTTGTTTACTATTTTTTTTCTGCTTGAGACAGCCAGTCTTTATATAATGTTCCTGAAGAGAAGCAAGTAGGTCAAAATGCCTACCATAAGTAGTGGGGATGGTCTGATGTACGTTCACCAACCACCCCAGGTATGTCTGCCATGGTTATGAGGGTTCCTGCGGTTCTGACCTCTGTTCAAACAGAGGGGAATAGTGATAGATTCTTCTCATCAACTTCCAAAATTCTCCAATTTATTTTTATAATCCATTCTTCCTTAGAGACCTTGGTTGAAGTTTGCAACATTGTGTCAGATTTTGTGAAAAATTAGTGTGCCATTATCCAAGGCAGTACTGTTGCATCAAAGATTGTATAAAAGCAGTGTGCCACCCTCTGAGGCTGTGCTGTTGAATCAGATTATGTGTAGAAGTAGTGTGCAGCCTTCTTCGGCTGCATAAAGATGTATGTAAAACCATTGGGCCCGATTCACAGAACTAAGTTAAGACACAATCCTAAACTTACTACCATTTTGGTATTTACAGAAGGCACTAACTCATTTCGGTATTCACAGAAGTTAGGAGTCCTAACTTTAGGACTTCTAAATGCCTTCTGTGAATACCCAAAGTCTTAAAGTTACGATTTTTCTCAATTTAGTAGTAGTAAAGTTAGGACTCCTAACTTTAGGACTCCTAAATGCCTTCTGTGAATACCGAAAGTCTTAAAATTAGGATTTTTCTCAGTTTATTAGTAGTAAAGTTGAGAAAAATCCTAATTTTAAGACTTTCGGTATTCACAGAAGGCATTTAGGAGTCCTAACTTTACTACTACTAATTTGAGAAAAATACAACCAAAGATCTTTCACAAACATCTCATGTGTCTGCGCCCAGCTCTCGTCATGAGCCCGGACCCCTGCACTTTTCATGCCTGACTTGGGACACAGGCAGATATACTCTTATATGGGCCGGGAACTCCTAGATATCAAACGATCAAGCACATCTAAATGTATTAACCACCCACATGACACTTTCGGGTAGTCTATGACATGGAGGGGCCTTTCGCGTGCAGGTTTCGCAAATTCCAAGGCATGGAGCTGAAGCAGAAGCATGCGGCCCGCTGTTATCTGATCAAGAAAAGTCAAAGCATAATTAGAAATTAGATGCCCCCCCCCAGACTTTTACTCAGACTCCCCTAGACTGTCCTTCCGACAAATTTGGTCAGGGCTGGAACTGCTTTTTGGGCAATGTTAGATCTCGGCCCAAGCATGCCACTGAAATCTGGGACCTACTATCTTCTGAGAATCCCGACATCGCATTTCTGACTGAAACCTGGCTCAAACCTAGCTCGGCCCCCGCTATTGCGGTGACAGTTCCTGATGGATACCATATTCAAATGCTGGGTCGACAGTCTAAGGTGGGTGGAGGGATAGTCATTATCCATAAAGACATTATTAATGTATCGACACTTGAGCAATGTTGCAATGATAAAATAGATATGGCGGTTTTTATATATATTTTTTTTACCTCATTAAACTGGAAATGTTTCCTTGTATTTCAGCCCCCAGGTCCCCTTTTAGATTTCTCGCTTCAACTGATGGAATTAATTGCCCCTCATATTATCTCCACTAAACCTTTTCTGTTACTAGGGGACCTCTATGTACATAGTGAGAACACTTCTAATCAGGACGCCTGTATGTTTCTCGCAAACTTGGCCACTCTAGGACTAGTAAAGAACAACAAGGGTCCTACACATCTAGCAAGACACACGTTTGATCCTATCCTGACCAACTCTCCAAACAACTTTTGTGGACAGATCACTCTTTAATTTACTTAGGGGACCCAGGGTTAACTCTGCCCCTTCCATGGCCCCCTCCAGTCTCCGTAGACAGTTGCATAACATAACACCTGACCCTTTTCTTGAACACATTCCCGACAACTATTATCCTGGAATCAGGGAATATTGAGGAATGTTTAGCCAGCTACAACTCCATAGTAAAAACAACCAAAGACCAGCCGGCCCCATTGAAACATTACCATAAATCAGCCAGATGCCAACATGCAGCGAGGTTCTCTCTAGATTTACGGAAGGAAAAATGTCTTTGTAAGAACTTGGAAAGATGTTGGCGTCACACCCATGATGTAATTGATAAAGAAAGGTATAAGACCTCTGGCTCAATATAATAAGAACTTAAAGAACGCACACAGAGCCCACAGTTGTACTTTAACCAGGCATGGAACGCCCCTAAAGAATTATACCAAATCCTTAAATCCTTTACCAACCCAAAGACCTACAACAATGAAGCTGCACCATCTCAAGAACTCTGTGATATAATAGCTAATCATTTCGTAGAGAATCTAGCTCATTTATGATGAAATCACTAAAGACAAGAACCCTCTGAATGACAATGCATTCCACCATCTTCCATCCTTGACCAATGTGCCTTCACTGGAAAGCTTTCACCCTCTCGCAGTTGATACAGTTGAGACATTGCTGTACACAGTTAAATCAGGTTCCCCATTGGATATTATTCCAGCCAACATTTCCTCGTTACTCTTTAAACCATTGTCAATCCTTAATCTTTCACTAAGAGAGGGCCAATTACCACTTGAATGGAAGGCTGCACAAATAATTCCCATCCGAAAGAAAGCTAATGTTCTAATGGAGGATCCGTCCAACTATCGTCCGATTTATCTTCTACCAAGTGTGAGTAAATTATTGGAAAAGCATATTCATAAACATCTCTCTTTCTATGTCGAATCTACTGGATGCCTTGACTCCTCCCAGTCTGGTTTAGGCCACTGCACAGTATTGAGTCAAACCTGATTGCTATCACTGACAATATAAGACACTCCCCTGACCATGGACAAGCAGTACTACTAGTGCTACTGGATTTGCCAGCAGTTGTCAACACTGTTTCTCATCACATCCTACTCAGACTTGGATAAATTGGAATCCAGGGACAAGCCCTTCAGTGGAGTTTGTGCTTTCTCACTCCTCAAACTCAGACCATCAATCTTGACTATTTCCAATCACAGACCATGGAATCAACCAAAGGAGTTCCTGAGGGATCCTGCCATAGTCTCACTCTGGTCCACATTTATGCTGCTCCATTAGCTGGACTCCTTAGAAAGCTGGGCTTCACACCAATCTCGTATGCTGATGACACCCAGCTTTTACTGTCATTTGACTAAAATTCCCACAATACTCAGACTGCTTTCTCGGAAGGCATGATTGCCATTGCTAATGGATGAGAGTGGAGAGGTGCACCACTAAATTGTCTTTTCAAAAGATGTAAGCGTACAAAGTTCCTTAGTATTTGAATTCCTTTATTTCAACAGTGTCATAACTTAGGGTCCAGCCAATGTGTTTTCATCGCTACTTGGAGGAGGAATAATTTCCTACAGCTAAATGCTGGGAAAACTGAGCTCATGCTATTCGGAGAAGCGCCTCTGCTGTGGTATCCAGAATGGTGGCCTCCGGAATTATGCGATAACCCTGGTCCCTAAGACTGTGGTCGAGAACCTAGGCATACGTCTGTCACCGTGGGCTCATGCTTTCATATATTAAGCCTCCTACACAGGGTATTTCCATTTCTCTCTCTTGCCAGAACAGCTTCTCTCTGTCTATTACAATGTTTGCACTTACTTCCAATAAGGAAGCTGGTCAGATTTAAGATATGCTGCATTGTGCACAGAGCACTAAACGGTAAAGGTCCTGGCTATCTAGCAGAAAAGCACATCAGCTACCTAGATCTCTACGCTCATGAGACAAATCCTTGCTCCTTGTCCCACGTTTCAAAAAATCCCGCTTAAGTGGGAAAGCATTTTTCCACTTGGCCCTCTATTATTGGAATCGGCTCCCTATTCTTCTCCGGAAATGCCCAGAATACCTTCTATTTAGAAAGCTCCTTAAAACCAAGCTCTTTTGGGGGTGATTCGGGCACTTTATAAGCCAATAAAAATTAAAAATAAAATAAATGTGAGAACACGCAGGGCCGAGTATATCGGTTTTGTTTGCTTTCAGTGGCTTAACGAAACTTGTTGGGGCCCCCCTGCAAGGTACACACAGGGCCCCCCTCTGGACTCCACCAGGAGCTCTCATGCTAGGGTACTGTGCTGAGGGGGACCCCTGGAGATCAGGCCCGCCCACACCGAAGGGTCTGGGGGGCTTTTGTTACCCTGCTGCTTCTTCTTGTAACATCCAATACTGTGCTATTGGTCTGTTCCAGGGCGCTGCTTGAAGATATCACCTTATTAGCTGCTTAATGTCTGTCTTTATAAAGTACATACAGAAATAAATTGCATGCAAAATTACACTCAATGATCTCTTCAAAATGTGTGCTCTGAAGTTACGTTGTGATGTTGCAAATACTCCAAACAGTGACCCCCTCATACTCTACATATTTTAGAAAGACAACCCACAGTGTACTAGTGCTCATTGTTTTAGCATATGTATTTCAACACAGCTGAGCACATTTCACTTTCTGACAAAATCAATGTGTTGTCTTATATAGTGACCGAGCACATTTAATTGCCACTGAGTAGAAGCTTATAACCGTTGCTCGCTAGTAGTACTCAGTTGACTTCCCTAGGTGAAAATGAACAATGTTTGGATCTTGGATCATGTTGTGAATGAATCACGTTGTAACAAGATGTATTACATCATGAGTATTCGAATGTAAAACACGTGTATGGGATACAGTGTAGCATAAAATCTTGCCTATATCGATTCGAAGCCAGGAGCGCATTCAGTAGAACCCATAAGGTGTTGTTATTAAAATGTTACAGATCACAATGACCAGTCACACTCCATTAAATGTTGTGGCTCTGTCACTATTGTGGCAAATATCTTAAGCTAGCTAGCGTCTTCATCTAAGTCTTACAGAAGGGTGAACACACTTAGATGGACCATCGTATACACCACTCTCTATTGATAGGAAACCTGTGGTGAAGCATCCGATACTTTGACTATTAATAAATAAATTAGGATAAGTAGACCTCCTTTACCAAAATATCAAATGTTATAATGTGAAAACTTAGCCTTTATTGTGTTAAATGCCTGAACTGAGAATCCCGATCTCTCTCTGATGGGTCTATCGAGTCTAATTGACCATGGTTTTGCGTTTCAGACAACAATCCTTTGGATGTTTTGGCTAGGCAGTGTTCTCTTGGAATTCTGTTCTCAATTTCCAGCTGTACAAAACATTTTTAACAGCAGTGGATTATCTTGATTTTCCGGAGCGACCAAATCTCTGTGTAGCTTGATGTCTTAAAGACTAGGAAGTTTAAACATCGGCTCTCTGAGTGCTTGATTCTCAAATCCATCTTTATTTTAGGAAACTTCATTGTCCTTTGTCCTCTGCTACTCTTTCCAGATGGGTTACGTGGTCTATGAAACATTCTGAAATTGATAGAACCTGTTTCATGGGGTCATTCCTCTTGGGGTGCCATGGCTTCCTAAACGTGCGCAATAACAGAACATACTTCTTTTTTTCTGTGTATATGTTTTTTACTCCTCAACAAGCAGTCAGCGTTCCAAACTATTTTGAATGGAATAGTACAATATGGCAGTTTTTCCTCATTCATGTTCCTCATCTCATCAACTCTTTCAAATACTTCAGCAACCAAGCTGGTAACACCATACAGTTTAAAGCAAGGGAGTGTTCCTTTAGATCTGGCCTAACAGTGCAGTTCTGTCAACCATTTTTTATTTTTTTTTGTATTGAAATGCCTGCAACAAGTATACACAACACCCCAAGGCTGGGGTGCACCAATATCATCCTCACATGTGTCGATTCAAGCCAATTTTCGTTTTTTACATAGAAAATTAAAAAAATAACTGAAACCCCCCACACCTCTCCTGGCACTGAAATAGTTTTTCATCATACAATGGTTGGATCCAAAAGCCATGTGAACACACTTGAGTGATAGCACATAAAAGGTAGTTCCAAGTCCTGGCCAGACACATGAGGGAAGAGATCATGTAAATACGTAAGGCACGTTACACGTCAGGGTGGCTCAAAAAGTACAGTGGAGCCCAAAAGTCTTTGGGTCGTGAGGCCTCAAGCAGCTCTTCCGCGTACCCCTCCAGTTGTTCTCTACAATATATTAAGTCTCGGATCCATTTCTTCACAGTAGGCGTGAATTTTGCACCCCAGCATTGCGCCAGAGAACGCTTATCCATAGGGTCGAGACAGCGACTACCCGCCTGTTGAAGGGCTTAAGATACTTCATGCTATCCAGCAGGCATGCTTCCGGTACACACCGCACGCTCTCCATCACAACATCTGAAAGCACACTCGCAACCTCGGCCCAGAACGCAGCTGTCCCTTTGCACTGCCACGCCAGGTGTAAAAAATCGGTGTCAGCCTGCACGCACATTACACAATTAGCTGTGTCCCGCAGGCCGAATCTGCGTAATTGCACTGGCGTATAATATAACTGGTGCAAAAATGTTAATGAATGATGTGTAAATTATAGTTCGCCATGAGGCGCCCAGCGAACTTGCAGCTAAATTTTCAGTGATCTAGCGGTAACTCATACCCCAGCGTAGTGTTGAGCTTAAGATATGAAGGGTGGTACCCTAGCTCCCTCTCCCGCTGTGACGCATCATATAGCCTAGTGATCAGACCCTTGCTTTCTTTCCCAGCCAGCACTGCCTGCCGTGCTCGCAGTGTTTGTAGTTGAGTGGGACAGTTAGAGTAAACGGCCCTGACCGCCTGCCGCGCTCTCCCATAGGTGAATCCCAGGATCAACCTAGAATCCCGACCCGCCTGTACATCTTGGAGTGAGCGGAACTGACCCCGTTCATATACGTCACCCATTTGCGTAACACCAACAGTCTCCAACGCGCGTAGAGCATGTTGCTCCTGAGCTGCCGAAATATATGGCTGTGCAGCAATAGGGAGTTTCGGGGCATAGAGCTCATCTAGCTGTGCCCTCTTGGCAAGTGTCCGCCAGGCCCAAGCAGTGCACTGTACCAGAGACATCTCCGTCCTCTGGGAGTGCTGCTTCAGACTCAATTGCCGTATGAGGCAAGTAACACTGCAGAAAGAACCAATAATGGGATGCCTCAAATCCTCCCCGGTCAAACGGCTGCACCAGAACATTCCAACTACATCTTGGCTTCTTACCCCCCCCCCATGCAAATGACTGTAGGGCCGATTGCAGTGTCATGAACAAAGAGATATTCAGTTGAATGGGGATATTCACAAACAAATATAACAATTTTGGTAATGTAGACATTTTCATAACTGCAATACGGTCCCACTGCTCCGCCCTATCTGTGATCTTGAGGTTCCTAGAATCTGAACCCGTTCCATGAAGGTTGTCATATCGTGACGATTTTGATGTCAGCGGACCGAGAATAGCGAGTATATTATGTACAAGTGTTTTTCGTCATGTTCGCGTGATGGATTCACTACGAAATATGGGATTCCGTTCTGAACCCTCGGGTTCCATTTTGTGTACGGCAGCCATTTTGTGGTTCCCCTCACATAGGCCGATGACAGTGGCCGAACGAGTCTTCAAGCACACGTACACTTTAGCTGACTTCTGAATAACCCGAGCGAGCGACCCTCTTGCCCGAAGCCAAAACTTGTTAGGCCAGTTCCTTCCAGTAGCTGATCAAGATTACGAACCAAGGCACAGGGCACCATAAACCTCTTTATTGCACATAACTATGTCTTATCTTACTTACACCTGTCTCTGCTCCTTTCTTTATGGTCCGTTTTACGATGGGGATGTGCCCGTTTTTATGGGTTCGATCGACCTGTCTGATGAAGAATGTTGGGTTTGACCAATAATTGATTATGGGCTGGACGAACTGAAAAATGGGCTTGTCATCATGTTCCTACTGTTTCTTTGTCGTGAAAATATGTGAGTGGTGAACTGTAAATAAGGAATGTTTGCCTGAAGCATAATATTAGGTATAAAAAGGGATGACTGGCTTTGTAAAGTCGAGTAGTCTCCTGAGAACATACACCGTGTTGTACTTCTAAGATATCTGTTACTGGCTGCAGGTAATAAAATTGATCTTTGACGTCACCAAGAAGTACCCCGTGTCTCTGTACTCTAAGACAGGTGGACCCGGAGACTAGGGCATTTCCCCTGGCGCCGCTGGGTCTTAAATAACCCGGTTCTCCATTTGGCGCCCAACGTCGGGCGACTTCAGCGGTACCGGTCCAAGCCTGAGGTTCATGAGGAGCTTAGTGTGAAAATTCTGGAGGAAGGCCAGCCACTTCATCGACCCCTGTATGTCGACGTGGTCCGAAAGTCTTTTGCTGCGATGTTCCCCGCTTTCCGACGGCTATAAAGGACTGCTGCCCTGACTGTCGCCCTGTCTTGGACCCTTTGATGATTTGTAAAGCGAGACGATAGACGGGTCTTCTGGTGCCGACATCGATATCAGTTAAGTATGAGTGGAGCGTCTCCCAGTCCTTAGTTAGTTTTGGGTATCCCCTTGGGATCTTTGATTTGGAACTTGCAAGTACCAAAGCCGAGGGACTCGTGTATTCACGAGACTATCGTTTTTTTTTATATTCCCTTGAAGTTTGAAGCTAGACTAGTGAGCGTAGATGCCTGGTCTGAGCAGACTTGGAAATTTGTTTTGTTGTGGTCGAAATAGGGATTCCCGATTGGAGGACTCGTGTCCGGTTCCTCCGATTGGAACTCCAACCTATGAGCTCTATGTGAAGCATGGCGTTGGCCCCATCACGTATAATGAAGTATGGATTTGTTACACAAAAAAGGACGGTGTCCTACAATGGCCCCAATATGGTAGTTTTGACACGGAAATTTTAGATAATCTAGAGGTTAGACTTTTTAAGAAGAAAGCCCGGCCGGCGATGTTTGACTCTTTCCGCCTATGGCAAAAGGAAGCCAAACAGAAAGAAATTAAATTAGCGAAGAGAAATAAAAGGGAAAAGGGTATCTCGATAATGCAAGCTGCTATGCAGTATAAAGATAACGAAGAAGAACAAGCGAGTGAGCACAGGCAACGTAGAATGGCAATTGATAAATGCTATCCAGTTCTGCCGCTTCTTCAGCAAGATGCAGCGAAGGAACTTGAGAAAGATCCTTTAATGTCACATTTGTTGAGCTCGCCACCCACTTATGCGCAGAGTGCTACAGCACCTCCGCAACCTTTAGTGGCGCAACCTCTGGTTGCTTTGCCTCTTGCTATTGCACAGCCGCCAGCTCCTCTTCAGTTGGCTCCTACTCCTCTGGTGCAGCCTTCTCAAGGGCCGCCGACTTTACTACCTGCTCCGTCTTTAATTCCTACGACTTTTCCACCTGTTCTTGCTGCCTCCCCTGCTACTGCTCCTACATTAGCTTCCTTTCAATCTGCTTTATCTCCTGTCCTGTCAACTTCTCCTTCTGTCTGACAGAGAATGACGGATACTGTTACTAGTCTTTTGTCCCCTTTCTTTGGGTCATTGAGCACGACCCCCGTTTCAGAGCGTAAACAGTTGCGTAGCCAACTGCCTGATTCTAGAGAGAAGGAAGTATTGGATCGTTTGGCGCATAAATGGGTTACTGACCCTACAAGATATGAGTTAGAGTCTGTTATGGATGTCTTCCGCCAATGGGAAGCACCGAAGCAGAGATATGTTTTTGACAAAATGTGTGTTTTTCTTTGTGAAGAATTGGAAGATGGTGATTTGGGACCCAATCCGCCTGAGTTGTGCCGTGTACGGTTCGAGTTTGCGAAAGGCACGATTGTGGGTCTCGACGTTGAAAGAGCAGTGGCGACACTGCTTTCATTCAGGAGCGAGTCTCCTGTTCGGTCGTTGTTTGAGCCTGATCCTTCTATTAGGAGGAAAGTGAGACAGTACCCAATGAGGGAGGTTCCTCCGGTGTGGAAGGAAGCAGTTCAAGCTGATGCTGTTAATGATATTGTAGCTGCACCGGCTCACTTTCAGCGTGTTTGGGTACATGTTCCATGGAAGAGAGCTGAAGTTTTGGCTCTTAAACAGACCTTACCTGACCCCGTAAAAATCCTGCAGGGTATTATAAGGAATTATCACAGACCACAGACTCATGTGTTATGAATTTAGCTGATATAGACATGTTGTTTGGAAATGTGGTCCCACAGCCTTAATGGGGATTGATTCGTCAGACGGATCATGCGCAGGAGTTAGGTGATACCTGGGTTAATATTGCTGCTGCGGATGGTCGACAAGTTGGTGGTGCTAAACCTGAGCCTATAGTTGCAGAACTTCCTGGTAGGATCGTTACTTATATGAAGACTTTAATGCCTGCGATGCGTGTAAATTGGGATAAATTGTCTGCATGTAAGCAGAAGAAAGATGAAGGCGTGTCTGATTTCTTCACCAGGTTTGAAGAAACATTCATTGACCACAGTGGTCAAGACATGAGTACTGAAGGTGGTCAACGGTTGTTTGTTTGTTGACAAGTTTGTGCATAATTTGCTTCCAGAGTTATGTACCAAGTTGAAGGATTCTGAGAGTTCGTGGGCTCATCAGCACAGATATTAGCTACTGCGCAGTACTATGAAAATAGGGATAAGGATGAGAATGATAGAGCAGACAAGAAGACTAAAGAGCTGAAGACGAAGGTTCTTTTACAGCAGGCGTATCCGCCCCGTAGTAACCAGCGTGATTATCAACAACCTCAGCAGTTTCAGAGAAACTCGCAAAGGTTCGAGTCTTCTCAAACACATTTTCCTGTAGGCCCTAACCAATGTGCATATTGCAAAGAAGAGGGTCATTTTAAAAGTAGCTGCCCTGTTTTGTTACAGCGTATGAATTGTGTCTCTAGCGCAAGAGGTCGGTGTGTTCCACAAGCACCTAGAGGTAGAGGACGTGGAGGGTTCCCCCTGAACGCGCGTTCCTTTCCTCCACAAAATTCAATGAATAGTTTTGATCAGCAGAATAACGCGTCTGTTAGGACGACTCAGTACTATGCTGATGACTACTATGTCGAAGGTGAGAATATGGATGGTAATGATTGCTAGGACAGCCATGGACAAAGAGAGGGAGTTGTTTCAGTTCCAGTAGATCAGAGTGGACCTTATGTTGAGGTGATTACATCAGGTGTGTCAGAGCCTTTTCTGTTGGATACTGGTGCTACGAAGAGTTCTATTATGCACTCTAAACTCCCTGGCGCACCTTGGTCTGGCGAGACGAATGTTTCAGTAGGTTTTGTGGCGCCCCGGTTAGGAACCCGATTTCTAGTCATATGTCTCTTTCTGTTGGACCTTGTGAATTCGAAGCACCCCTTATTCTGACAACAGGTTGTGGTGAGAACTTGTTGGGATTGGATCTGTTGAAAAGATTGTACGCGACATTGTATTGTTCTCCTTCGGGAGTACAACTTACACTGGGTAAGAAAGTGGTCTTTTATTAACAACTTAGCAAACCTATGGGTCTCTCATCTGAAAATCTAATCAGGAAGACTTACTATTGCACATCAGCAGCACAATGGGATGCTGATGGGGAGTCAGAAAGTGGAATACTGACTTAAGGTGTCATACAGAAGATGGTTAACCCTGTGCTAGCACAGTGTGACTATATTATTGGATTCCCATCAACATCGTGTGTGATCAATATTATCATGTGGTCATCCGTCCTGGGTCTGTGTCTCTAGATCACCGAGACAGCTTTCGTACCCATCGTGGACTCATAGTTTACATGTGCCAACAGATGGACAACCATGTGAATCTGATCTGACGGGATCGTGCAGTGCAACAAAACAAAAGTGTGTGGAAAGTTAAAATAGGATAAAGAATCTCAAAAATACTTTATTCAGCCAAGAGCTCTTCCTAATTTAAAACAAAGAACAGCGCAAAACATAACTGCAGTTTAACAAATATCTGCATGGGGGCCAACATGTTTCAGCCTTAACTGGAAAAATGACCATAGGCTTTCTTCAGGGCCTCTGTTCTAATCACAATGCGACTGCAAAATTAGTGTTAGTGATAAACTCGATTCCAACAAATTATAAAATATTATACAACAGTAAAGGATATGAATCTCCATAAACTGTGACTTTACTTCTCCAGCACCCGATCTCTATTGATTCCAGAGTGTCTGGGGAAAAGACCTCACCTCGTCCTGGACCTGGCTCAGGCGTAGTGAGACCCCGCTCTGTCCGGCGTTGCCTCTGGCCGTGGCTGAGACAGTGGTCTCCCAGATGTATTTGTCGAAGGATAAACTTCCGACAGAATTGTCGTCCCTTCCTGATATTCTTTGGGCTACTGGTCCTAATGATGTGGGTCTTTTGGAAATACAGCCATATGTCGTGACGTTGAAAGCGAATGTAAAGATGCCACGCATTCCCCAATACAAGATCTCTAGTGAAGGTGAAAGGGCGTTGCTAGCAATCATTCATGACCTGATTGAGAAAGATGTAATTGAAGAAACGAGAGGTAATGTGTGCAATAGTCCGGTTTTGCCTGTTCTAAAAAGGACTGATTCCTCCCAACCACCTGTATATAGGTTCGTGATCGATCTTCGCGAGGTGAATAAGATTGTAGTTCCGCAATTTCCTGTTGTTCCAGATATTACTGCCTTACTGACCAAGATTCCAGCTTCAGCCACGTGGTTTTCGGTGATTGATTTGAAGAATGCTTTCTTCAGCATCCCGATTGCCGAGGAGAGTATGGATATTTTCGGCTTCTCTTTAGGAGGTTGAAGCTTCCGGTTCAAGCGCGCTCCTCAAGGCTATTGTGAGAGTCCATCAATATATAATCAGGCTCTGAAAACACAGCTTGATATGATTGTTTTACCTGATGGTGCTGCTCTTATTCAGTACGTCGACGATTTGTTAGTAGCTGCAGATACTGAGGAGATTTGTAAAGAAGCCACCTTGTCGTTGTTGCGTCATTTGTCTGATTTGCATCATAAGGTGTCTCTTTCAAAGTTACAGTATTGTCGACAAGAAGTGACCTACTTAGGTCATCTCTTATCGAAGGAGGGAAGAAGATTGACCCCAGAACGAATTCAAGCGATTGCAAAATTGAGTGTGCCAATTACACAGAGAGAAGTGCGTGCTTTCTTGGGTATCACGTCATATTGCAGACAATGGATACCGAATTTTTCTCTGCTGGCCAAACCTTTGTTGGCATTGACTTGTAAAGATACACCAAATCCCCTCCCGTGGTCTGATGATTGTCAGAAAAGTTTTTCAGAATTGCGCGATGCATTGTGTTCAGCTCCTGTGTTGGGTACCCCCGACTACAGTAAGCCCTTTACACTGTATGTCCACGAGAGAGAAGGATGTGCGTTGTCAGTGTTGACACAATCTTTTGGGGAGAAGCAGCGTCCATGCGCGTATTTCTCGTCGACTTTGGATCCGGTAGCTAGAGCTTTGCCGAGTTGCTTGAGAGCCACGGCGGCAGCAGCTGTTTCTATTCGACAGTCTGCTGGTTTGGTGATGAATAATACGTTGATTGTAATGGTTCCACATGCAGTGGATACTTTGCTAAACAGGACCAAGACACAGCACTTAACTAGTGCTCGATTGTCAGGTTGTGAGTTGACACTTTTAGCGAGTCGTGTGCACATAAAGAGATGCAACACGTTGAATCAAGCTACGTTGTTGCCGATTGTAGCAGAGACAGATGTTTCTGAATATCATGATTGTTTTCTCAGGACAGAAGAGGAAACGAATGGGAGAGTAGATCTTAGAGACACTCCTCTTGTGAAGTGTGACGGTACCTTATGGGTGGATGGTTCATGCTTCAAGCTTCCAAATGGGTATACGATTGCGGCATATGCTGTTACGACTTTGCATACGGTTGTTGAAGCTGCACGTATCCCACATAATTCAGCTCAAGCAGCAGAGTTGATTGCACTTACGAGAGCGTGTGTATTATCAAAAGGAAAGAAAGTGACCATATATACTGACAGCCAGTATGTGTTTGGTGTGGCTCATAGTTTTGGACGATTGTGGAAGGAACGTGGGTTCCTCACTTCTCATGGAACAAAAATTCAGCATGGTCAGTTGGTGAATGAGCTTCGTGAGTCACTTACTTTGCCGTTGCAAGTTGCGATTGTGAAATGCAGTGCACATAAGAAGGTTACTGATGACGTTGGTCGCGGTAATGCGTTTGCTGATGAAGTTGCGAAAGAAACGGCAAGAGATGTGATGAGTCGAATGTATGTTGGGGCCTTGCAAGAAGGATTGGTGACATTGGAATGTGTGAAGATACGATAGAGAGTGTGAAGTCTATTCAAGCTGAAGCTACAGAGAAAGAGTTGAGTGTGTGGAGAGAGAGTACGGGTAAATTAGACGCGAATGGTTGTTGGGTTGAGTTGTCAGAGCATCAGCGATGGTTGTTACCCGATGCGTACGTGCTTGCAGTGGTTATGATGGCGCATGGAAAGGCTCATATCAGTGTGAAAGGGATCAGTAAGTTGTTGGCTCCAGTATGGCAAAATGCTGGAATCCCTAAGTGTGCAGAGAATGTGGTCAAGAATTGTATGGTTTGTTTCAAATACAATCCTGGTAAGGGAACTCCAACTCCAGCTTATCATTTTGCTCCTCCGACGTATCCGTTTGAGGTTCTGCAGCTAGATTTCATTCACATGGAGAGATGAAACAACCTGAAATACGTACTAGTGGTTGTTTGTGCCTTCTCAAGATGGGTAGAAGCATATCCCCTAAAAGATAATACTGCCTTGTCCACAGCTAAAGCCCTTGTCAAAGAGTTTTTCCCTAGGTATGGTTTGCCGAGAATGGTCTGGAGTGATAATGGGAGTGAATTTGTGGGTCAAGTGATGAAGAGAGTGTGTGAAGGGTTAGGAATCCGCCAAAAGTTCCACGCTGCAAATCACCCCCAATCAGCTGGTCTAGTGGAGTGCTATAATGGCACCCTCAAATTGAAGTTGGCCAAGATACAAGCGAGCTCTGGTCTTAAATGGCCTGATGCTTTGCCATTAGCACTCTTGTCGACTAGGATGACTGTGCATTCACGAGTGGGACTTAGTCCTCACGAAATAATTTTTGGTCGCCGGGCAAACATATGGGGAGTACCGAGGCCGACGAAATTTAGCGAGATTGAACACCCTGTATTGCTTGACTATCTGTATGATTTGACGGCTAAATTGCGTGTCTTACACCAACAGGTTCATGATACACTGCCTCAGGCTCCTGAAGATCCAGGGCATGCAATCGATCCTGGATCCTGGATACTGATTAAGAACTTTCAGTGGACAAAGAACGATCAGCCCCGCTGTATTGGCCCCTACTTGGTGCTTTTATCCACGAGAACTTCAGTACGAGTACAAGGGGAAAAAAACTGGATCCACGGCGTACATTGTAAGAGGGTTCCTTTGCCTCTGCCGTACGACCGGTGGGTCCAGGAGGGCATTCCTGATTCGGAAACTGAAACTGTGCCTCGTTTTCTGCCCTTTAGTGATGCACGTTTAATGGGGACAAGTTCTGAGCGTGAAAGTGACGATCTTTTGCAAGAAGCCGTGCCACCATCAGTTCGACTGGATACTACCGAGCCTGAACTCTTATTCTGCGATCACACAGTGCCCGGCAAAAGCCGTTATAATTTGCGACCAAGAGTCATGGGACTAATAAAATAAAAATCCTTTCTTTACTATTTTTGAAAGTTCAGCTCTCCCATCTGAGAAACTGTTTTGACCGATTTTTGTTTTTCGAGCCGCCATCCGGGCTCAGCTGTAGGGTCGCGGCGTCAAGTCTTTGGAGTGCAAGCCGAAGACACAAGGTCGGCGGTTCTGGTTGGTCCTAAGGCGTTCCCTGGACTGACAGACGCATTCCTTAGCACGGAACACCCTACCTCCGCGAGCAGCAAGGTTAGAGGATGGAGTTTTTCGAGATGGAGAGACCTGTCGAAGAAGAGAGTTTCAAAAGCAGAATGTGTAAAATTATGAGCAGAAAATGTTTTTTAATATTGTGCCTTTTCATGTTGCTTAGCCTAATGATGTTTTTAATGGGATATGTTATATTCTCTTTTCAAGTGACGTTTGCACCCACTACACAGCCCATACCTTCTTCTACTGTTTCTTCGCATTCTTTTCATCCTCTGCCTGAACATGAGTCCATTAGGAGATTGGAATTCGCTAATAACTCTTTCGTTCAGCTTCTGCACCAACACCAATTAGTAGTGAACACGACTAACTGTTGGGTGTGTGGCCTTATGCCTCATACTACTGATAAAGGTATTCCTTATCTGGTCCTGCCATTCAGCTACAATGGTTCTGTGTGGGCATACAGAACGATGTTTATCTATGCTCGTGAAGTCCACCTCCTCCGTTCTGTGAAGGATAATCCAAAGAATAGTGCTCTAGTTAAGGGAATAGTCGATATGATTAAGGGAGCTAGTTCCTATGAGACTATCCCGAAAGATGAGACACTAGCGTATATTGGATGGAACGTGACTGGATATGGAGCGAGTCTGAACGAGAACCAGCGAGCAAAAAGATCCTCTCCGATTTGGATTGTACCCCATCAGGGTCATCTATGTCTGCAAGGCAAAGGCAAGAATCCGAGAGCTCAGTTAGGGAAGAGTATCTGCACTGAGACATATGTTTTTGCATCCCAGACTTCCCCATCGTTCCTGGCAGCTAAGGGTACCTATTTCATCTGTAATGATAGAGCATACACATGTTTGCCCCCTGATTTCTCGGGTACATGTTTTGTCTCGTTCCTGTTGCCTCCCACCTACACAGCTGCGGCAGATTACCACAAGACAAGAGTAGTTAGAGGAGTCTTCAGTAAGGAAGATACTGCAGGACAAGGATTAGGAGATTTCTTGAAGGGTTTTCTGCCGTTTTGGGGACCTATGGTTAACAGCAAGAACATACGGCAATTGACGAGAGTGGTTGAGTCCACCGTAGTTGAAACTGCCGGTGCACTTAGTAACTTGACTGCTGAGCTCCAGTCGGATCGTCTTATGACTCTCCAGAACAGAGTTGTGTTAGATGTCATACTTGCAGATCGAGGTGGGGTATGTAAAGTGATCCAATCACGTTGCTGTGTTTTCATTCCAGACAATGCTCCGACAGTGTACCAGGCCCTTTCCAAGCTGCACAAGATCTCCGAGTCTATACATATGGACGAAGGAGATTGGTCGTTGATGGGATGGTTCTGGGAACTGTTATCCACATGGGGATGGAAGATTCTGATGGTCATGGGGATGATCTTAGCCATCCTTTTCCTGTTCTGTCTTTGTATACAGTGTGCTCCTGCTATATGTGGTCTCTGTGCTACATAGTGTGTAAGGAAGCCTGTATCAAGAGACGTGCTAAGTAATAGGATGATGCTACAGCAACATCTTGATGATCTGATGAGTATAGACCTGGACTCAGACTGACATGGGTTTAGGTTATTGCCTATGTAAGGGCAAAAGGAGGGTCTGAGGTTCCTAGAATCTGAACCCGTTCCATGAAGGTTGTCATATCGTGACGATTTTGATGTCAGCGGACCAAGAATAGCGAGTATATTATGTACGAGTGTTTTTCGCCATGTTCGCGTGATGGATTCACTACGAAATATGGGATTCCGTTCTGAACCCTCGGGTTCCATTTTGTGTACGGCAGCCATTTTGTGGTTGCCCTCACATACGCCGATTACAGTGGCCGAACGAGTCTTCAAGCACACGTACACTTTAGCTGACTTCTGAATAACCCGAGCGAGCGACCCTCTTGCCCGAAGCCAAAACTTGTTCGGCCAATTCCTTCCAGTAGCTGATCAAGATTACGAAGCAAGGCACAGGGCACCATAAACCTCTTTATTGCACATAACTATGTCTTATCTTACTTACACCTGTTTCTGCTCCTTTCTTTATGGTCCGTTTTACGATGGGGATGTGCCCGTTTTTTATTATGGGTTCGATCGACCTGTCTGATGAAGAATGTTGGGTTTGACCAATAATTGATTATGGGCTGGACGAACTGAAAAATGGGCTTGTCATCATGCTCCTACTGTTTCTTTGTCGTGAAAATATGTGAGTGGTCAACTGTAAATAAGGAATGTTTGCCTGAAGCATAATATTAGGTTTAAAAAGGGATGACTGGCTTTGTAAAGTCGAGCAGTCTCCTGAGAATATACACCGTGTTGTACTTCTAGGATATCTGTTACTGGCTGCAGCTAATAAAATTGATCTTTGACGTCACCAAGAAGTACCCCGTGTCTCTGTACTCTAAGACAGGTGGACCCGGAGACTAGGGCGTTTCCCCTGGCGCCGCTGGGTCTTAAATAACCCGGTTCTTCAATCTGTGTTACAACACGTCCATAGTTCATGGAGATTACCTGGTCAGGATCCCTATGCAGCCATATCCCTAAGTATTTTACCTGGTCCCAGTCAGAGGGAAGTTCAACTCAACCTCACGCGTGCCAGCTGTCAGCTGGAACACCGTCGACTTAGCCCAGTTAATCCCTAACCCAGAGTAGCCCTCGAATTTAACGTACTCGCTGAGTAATTCCAACAGGTAAGTTGCTGACTAGCGGACATAAAGTAGCATGTTGTCAACATATAACGAGACAACAAGGGGTCGCTGCCGGAAACGCAAAGCAGCTGACGCATGCAACGGGCGCAATTTGCACGCCTAGGGGGCTAACATGAAAAGCATTGGCAATAGGTGGCAACCCTGCTGCGTGCCTCTGCTGATCGGGAAGGCCGAAGACATCCAGCCATTGACACACACTCTGGCCACGGGCGCGGTATACAACACCCTAATCCATTGAAGGAAGAACGGTGGAAGGCCCATCCTTGTTAAAACAGTGAACATATAGTCCCACTGAAAGGAATCAAATGCTTTCGCTGCATCCAGTAGCACCGCCACCGCTTAGAAGTCAGGGTCAAAGTAATGTAAGGTAGCGAAAACCGTGCGCAAATGTTTCGGCTTCCACTTTCAAAACTTTCCATTGCCAACCAATTGTGCATGCGTCTTCTGTTATTAAGCAGCTTTAAAATTGCATGATGGCAGGCTCCAGTCTGGCAAGAAAATCCAGATTTTCCCAGTTTGAAAAATGTCAATTCATCCAAAAAATAACTTTGCTACCACACAAGGCGACACACGACTACTACGAGCTCCATGATATCCACCTTTCAAGGTTGACAGTCAATGAGCAAAATTAATATGTAATATGGTTTGGCATTTTGGTACTCTAGTTTTACATATTTTCATCATGCTGGTTTATCCCATTTATGTCTCAGGTTGATGGAAAGCCCGCCAATGTAGAGTAAACTTTTTTTGGTAACACTATATATACCTCATGAATTAACCACAGAATCGGAAAGTTCTTCGCCCAGGTTACCGCAAGAGCTCCTGCCAGATGGCTGCAGCATCCATTCATATCCTGAGAGCCAGTCCAGCTGATATTTGTTTTCTTTCCAACTTAAGTCTGGTAGTCATAGCTTCTCCAATGTGAACAGGTATGCAGTGTGCCGAATCCCAAGATACTCTAGAGCATGGGTACTCACAAATTTTCTCTAGAGGGCCAAATTTACAGTTTGGTTTGTGTCCGAGGGCCTCACTTGTGGGGGTGGGGTCAGTGGGGGTGGGGGCGGGGCTAGAGCAACAAAAAACATTGACCATGAGGTTGATCACAGGTCCCTGCAGTGGACGCCTTCGTCCACTGAGCCACCAGACCCGGCATAGACACATCTCTCTCTCTTTCTCTCTCTCTTTCTCCCTCCCTCTCTCTAGCTCTCTCTCCCTGTCTCCCTCTGTCCTACTCACTCTGACTGTCTCACTCCCTCTGTCTCACTCACTCTGTCTCACTCCCTCCCTCTCCCTCTCTCTCTTCCCCTCTCTCTCCCTCTTTCTCTGTCTCCCTCTTTCTCTGTCTCCCTCACTCTGTTTCCCTCACCCTGTCTCCCTTTTCCTCCCTCTCACTCCCTTTCCCTCCCTCTCACTCCCTCTCCGTCTCCCTCCCTCTCCGTCTCCCTCCCATTCCCTCCCTCTCACTCCCTTTCCCTCCCTCTCAGTCTCCCTCCCTTTTCCTCCCTTTCCCTCCCTCTCACTCCCTCTCCGCCTACCTCCCTTTCCCTCCCTCTCACTCCCTCTCTCTCCCTTTCTCTCTCATTCCCTCCCTTTCCCTCCCTCTCACTCCCTCTTACTCTCTCTCTGTCTCCCTCTCACTCCCTCTCCGTCTCCCTCCATTTCCCTCTCCGTCTCCCTCCCTTTCCCTCCTTCTCACTCACTCCCTCTCACTCCCTCCCTCCCTTTCACTCCCTCTCACTCCCTCCCTTTCACTCCGTCTCACTCCCTCCCTTTCACTCCCTCTCACTCCACCTCCTTTTCCCTCCCTTTCCCTTCCTCTCCATCTCCCTCCCTTTCCCTCCCTCTAACTCCCTTTCCCTCTCTCTCTGTCTCACTTCCTCCCTCTCACTCCCTCTCACTCCCTCTCCATCTCCCTCTCACTTCCTCTCCCTCCCTTTCAGTCCCTCTCACTCCCTCTCCATCTCCCTCCCTTTCACTCCCTCTCTGTCTCCCTCCCTTTCACTCCCTCTCACTCCCTCTCCGTCTCCCTCCCTTTCACTCCCTCTCCCTCCCTTTCACTCCCTGTGAGGTTCCATGAATTCTGGACCAGTGTCATAAATATCATTATATCATGACGATTTTGGTATCAGCAGACCGAAAATGGCGAGTATAATATATACAAGTGTTTTCGTCATGTTCGAGTGACGAGATCACCATGAAATCCGAGATTCTGTTCTGAACCCTCGGGTTCCATTTTGTGTACGGCAGCCATTTTGTGGTTGCCCTCACATAGGCCGATGACTAAGGCCGAACGAGTCTTTGGGACACGTACACTTTCTGCTGACTTCTGGGTGACCTGGGCAAGCTGACTCCACTGCCCGAAGCCAAACCTGTTCGGCCAGTTCCTTTCCCAGTGGCCGATCGAGATTAGGGATCAAGGCACAGCATACCATAAACCCTTCATTGCACACATCTACGTCTAATCTTACACACACCTGTCTCTGATCCGTTCTTTATGACCTGTTTTACGATGAGGAGGTGCCTGTTTTTATTAGGGGTCCAGCCGATTTATCTGATGAAGAGTGTTGGGTCTTGCAAGGTAATTGATAGTGGGCTGGATGATGAAATGTGGGTTTGTCATGTAATGCTTTTATTGTACACATGGGATTGGTTTACTGTAAACAAGGAATGTTTGCCTGAAGCATAATATTTTGTATAAAAAGGGTTGACTGACTTTGTAAGATTGAGCAGTCTCCTGAGAATATACACCGTGTTGTACTTCTAGGATACCTGTTACTGGCTGCAGCCAATAAGTTTGATCTTTGACGTTTGACTCTTTCCGCCTATGGCGAAAGGAAGCCAAACAGAAAGAAATTAAATTAGCAAAGAGAAATAAAAGAGAAAGGGTATCTCAATAATGCAAGCTGCTATACAGTTTAAAGATAATGAAGAAGAACAGGAGAGTGAGCAATTGCACAGGCAACGTAAAATGGCGATTGATAAATGCTATCCAGTTTTGCCGTCTCTCCAGCAAGATGCAGCAAAGGAACTCGAGAAAGATCCTTTAATGTCACACTTGTTAAGTTCGCCACCCCCTTATATGCAGAGTGCTACAGCACCTCCGCAACCTTTAGTTGTGCAACTTCCGGTTGTTTTGCCTCTGGTTCTTCCACAGCCGCCAGCTCCTCTTCAGTTGGCTCCTACTGCTACGGCGCACCCTCCTCAAGGGCCGCCGACTTTGCTACCTACTCCGCCTTTACGTCCTACGACTTTGCCTCCTGTATTGACTACCTTTTCCGATATTCCTTCTGATACTGCCTCTGCGTCTGCTTTGTCTCATTCTGTTTTTCCTCCTGTTCTTTTGTCGACTTCTCCTTCTGTTCGACAGAGAATGACAGATACTGTTGCTAGTCTTCTATCTCCTTTCTTTGGGCCATCAAGTATGACCCCTGTTGCAACACGTAAACAGTTGCGTAGTCAATTGCCTGATTCTAGAGAGCGGGAAATATTGGATCTTTTGGAGCATAAATGGGTCACTGACCCCACAAGATATGAGTTAGAGTCTGTTATGGATGTCTTCCGTCAATGGGAAGCACCGAAGCAGAGATATGTTTTTGACAAAATGTGTGCTTTTCTTTGTGAAGAATTGGAGGATAATGATTTGGAATCCAATCCGCCTGAGTTGTGCCGTGTACGGTTCGAGTTTGCAAAAGGCACGATTGTGGGTTCCGATGTTGAGAAAGCAGTTGCGACATTGTTGTCATTTAGGAGTAAGGGTATTTCTCGGTCGTTGTTTGAGCCTGACCCTTCTGTTAGGAGGAAGGTGAGACAGTACCCAATGAGAGAAGTCCCTCCTGTATGGAAGGAAGCAGTTCAGGCTGATGCCGCTCATAACATCAATGCCGTACCGGCTCATTTTCAACATGTTTGGGTACATGTTCCGTGGAAACGTGCAGAAGTTTTGGCCCTTAAACAGACCTTACCTGACCCCCGTAAAAATCCTGCAGGGTATTATAAGGAATTATCCCAGACCGCAGACTCATGTATTATGAATCTAGCTGATATAGACATGTTGTTTGGAAATGTTGTTCCGCAGCCTTTATGGGGATTGATCCGTCATACGGATCATGCGCAAGAGTTAGGTGATTCATGGGTTAATATCGCTGCTGCAGATGGCCGACAAGTTGGTGGTGCTAAACCTGAGCCTTTAGTCGCATAACTCCCGGGGAAGATCGTTACTTACATGAAGACTTTAATGCCTGTGATGCGTGTAAATTGGGATAAATTGTCTGCATGTAAGCAGAAGAAAGAGGAAACAGTGTCTGATTTCTTCAGTAGGTTTGAAGAACCTTTTATCGACCACAGTGGTCAAGATATGGGTACACAAGGTGGTCAACAGTTGTTCGTTGACAAGTTTGTGCACAATTTACTTCCCGAATTGTGTAACTAATTGAAAGATTTAGAGAGTTCTTGGGCCGTTTCCTCATCAGCACAGATATTGGCTACTGCACAGTACTACGAAAATAGAGATAAGGATGAGAAGGATAGAGCAGACAAGAAAACGAAAGAATTGAAGACAAAGGTTCTTTTACAGCAGGCGTATCCGCCTCATGGGGGTCAGCGTGACTATCAGCAACCTCAGCAGTTTCAGAGGAACTCGCAAAGGTTCGAGTTTTCTCAACCACGTTTTCCTGTAGGCCCTAATCAATGTGTATATTGCAAAGAAGAGGGTCACTTTAAAAGTAGCTGCCCTGTTTTGTTACAGCGTACGAATGGTGTTTCTAGCGTAAGAGGTCGAGGTGTTCCACAAGCACCTAGAGGTAGAGGACGTGGAAATTTCCCCCAGAACGCGCGTCCCTTTCCTCCTCAGAATTCAATTAATAGTTTTGATCAGCAGAATAACGTGTCTTTTAGGACGACTCAGTACTATGCTGATGACTACTATGCAGAAGGTGAGACTATGGAAGGTGATGATTGTTAGGACAGCCATAGACAAAGAGAGGGAGTTGTTTCAGTTCCAGTAGATCAGAGTGGACCTTATGTTGAGGTGATTACATCAGGTGTGTCAGAACCTTTTCTTTTGGATACTGGTGCTACGAAGAGTTCTATTATGCACTCTAAACTCCCTGGCGCACCTTTGTCTGGCGAGACGAATGTTTCAGTAGGTTTTTCTGGCGCCCCAGTTAGGAACCCGATTTCTAGTCCTATGTCCCTTTCTGTTGGACCTTGTGAATTCGAAGCACCCCTTATTCTGACGACAGGTTGTGGTGAGAACTTATTGGGATTGGATCTGTTGAAAAGATTGTATGCGACATTGTATTGTTCTCCCTCGGGAGTGCAACTTGCACTGGGTAAGAAAGTGGTCTCCTCAATGTATTTGTCGAAGGATAAACTTCCGACAGAATTGTCTTCTCTTCCTGATTCTATTTGGGCTACTGGTCCTAATGATGTGGGTCTTTTGGAAATACCGCCATATGTTGTGACACTGAAAGCGAATGTTAAAATGCCACGCATTCTCCAATACAAGATCTCTAGTGAAGGTAAAAGGGCGTTGCTAGCGATCATTTATGATCTGATTGAAAAAGATGTAATTGAAGAAACAAGAGGTAACGTTTGCAATAGTCCTTTTCTGATTGTTTTGAAGCGTACTGACTCTTCTCAGCCACCTGTTTACAGGTTTGTGATCGGTCTTAGAGAGGTGAATAAAATTGTAGTGCCACAATTTTCAGTCATTCCAGATATCACTGCCTTACTGACCATGATTCCAGCTTCAGCAACGTGGTTTTCGGTGATTGATTTGAAGAACGCTTTCTTCAGCATCCCGATTGCCAAGGAGAGTAGAGATATTTTTGGATTCTGTTTAGGAGGTCGAAGCTTTCGATTTAAACGCGCTCCTCAAGGCTATTGTGAGAGTCCATCAATATATAGTCAGGCTTTGAAAACACAGCTTGATATGATTGTTTTACCTGATGGTGCTGCTCTTATCCAGTACGTCGACGATTTGCTAGTCGCTGCAGATACTGAGGAGATTTGTAAAGAAGCCACCTTGTCGTTGTTGCGTCATTTGTCTGATTTGCATCATAAAGTGTCTCTTTCGAAATTGCAATATTGTCGACAAGAAGTGACCTACTTAGGTCATCTCTTATCGAAGGAGGGAAGAAAATTGACTCCAGAAAGAATTCAAGCGATTGCAAAATTGAGTGTGCCAGTTTCACAGAGAGAAGTGCGTGCTTTCTTGGGTATTACATCATATTGCAGACAATGGATACCAAATTTTTCTCTGCTGGCCAAACCGCTCGTGGCATTGACCTGTAAAGATACACCGAATCCCCTTCCGTGGCCTGCAGATTGTCAGAAAAGTTTTTCCGAATTGCGTGATGCATTGTGTTCGGCTCCTGTGTTGGGTACCCCCGACTACAGTAAGCCCTTTACACTGTATGTCCATGAGAGAGAAGGATGTGCGTTGTCAGTGTTGACACAATCTTTTGGGGACAAGCAGCGTCCATGCGCGTATTTCTCGTCGGCTTTGGATCCAGTAGCTAGAGCGTTGCCGAGTTGTTTGAGAGCCACGGCGGCAGCAGCTGTTTCTATTCGACAGTCTGCTGGTTTGGTGATGAATAATACGTTGATTGTAATGGTTCCACATGCAGTGGACACTTTGCTAAACAGGACCAAGACACAGCACTTAACTAGTGCTCGATTGTCAGGTTATGAGTTGACACTTTTAGCGAGCCATGTGCACATAAAGAGATGCAACACGTTGAATCCAGCTACGTTGTTGCCGATTGTAGTAGAGACAGATGTTTCTGAACAGCATGATTGCTTTCTTAGGACAGAAGAAGAAACGAAAGGGAGAGTAGATCTTAGGGACACTCCTCTTGTGAAGTGTGATGGTACCTTATGGGTGGATGGTTCATGCTTCAAGCTTCCGAATGGTGATACGACTGCAGAATATGCTGTTATGACTTTGCATACGATTGTTGAAGCTGCACGTATCCCACATAATTCAGCTCAAGCAGCAGAGTGACGAGATCACCATGAAATCAGAGATTCCGTTCTGAACACTCGGGTTCGATTTTGTGTACGGCAGCCATTCTGTGGTTGCCCTCACATAGGCCGATGACTAAGGCCGAACGAGTCTTTGGGACACGTACACTTTCTGCTGACTTCTGGGTGACCTGGGCAAGCTGACTCCACTGCCCGAAGCCAAACCTGTTCGGCCAGTTCCTTTCCCAGTGGCCGATCGAGATTAGGGATCAAGGCACAGCATACCATAAACCCTTCATTGCACACATCTACGTCTAATCTTACACACACCTGTCTCTGATCCGTTCTTTATGACCTGTTTTACGATGAGGAGGTGCCCGTTTTCATTAGGGGTCCAGCCGATTTATCTGATGAAGAGTGTTGGGTCTTGCAAGGTAATTGATAGTGGGCTGGATGATGAAATGTGGGTTTGTCATGTAATGCTTTTATTGTACACATGGGATTGGTTTACTGTAAACAAGGAATGTTTGCCTGAAGCATAATATTTTGTATAAAAAGGGTTGACTGACTTTGTAAGATTTAGCAGTCTCCTAAGAATATACACCGTGTTGTACTTCTATGATACCTGTTACTGGCTGCAGCCAATAAATTTGATCTTTGACGTCACCAAGAAGTCTCTGCGTTTCTGTAGTCTGGGACAGGAGAATCCGGAGTCTTTGGGTGTGTCCCCTGGCACCGCTGGGTTCTAAATAACCCGGTACTTCACCTCTCTGTCTCCCTCCCTTTCACTCCCTCTTGCTCCCTCTCCGTCTTCCTCACTTTCATCCCTCTCTGTCTCCCTCCCTTTCACTCCCTCTCACTCCCTCTCCCTCTCACTCCTTCTCCGTCTCACTCTGTCTCACTCCCTCTCACTCCCTTTCACTCCCTCTCTGTCTCCATCCCTTTCACTCCCTCTCATCCCTCTCACTCCCTCTCCATCTTCATCCCTTTCCCTCCCTCTCACTCCCTTTCCCTCTCTCTCCATCTCACTTCCTCCCTCTCACTCCCTCTCTCTCCCTTTCACTCCCTCTCTGTCTCCCTCCCTTTCACTCCCTCTCTCTCCCTCTCCGTCTCCCTCACTTTCACTCCCTTTCTGTCTCCCTCCCTTTCACTCCCTCTCACTCCCTCTCTGTTTCCCTCCCTCTCACTCCTTCTCCGTCTCACTCTGTCTCACTCCCTCTCACTCCCTTTCACTCCCTCTCCATCTCCCTCTCACTCCTACTCACTCCCTCTCACTCCCTCTCCGTCTCCCTCCATCTCACTCCCTCACTCCCTCTCTGTCTCTCTCCTTTTCACTCCCTCTCCGTCTCTATCCCTTTCCCTCCCTCTCACTCCCTCTCCATCTCCCTCCCTTTCCCTCCCTCTCACTCCCTCTTCGTCTCACTCCCCTTCCCTCCCTCTCACTCCCTTTCCCTCCCTCTTACTCCCTTTCCCTCCCTCTTCTCCCTTTCCCTCCCTCTCACTCCCTCTCCCTTCCTTTCCCTCTCTTTCCCTCCCTCTCACTGCATGTTAATGAGGCTTTGTTGTATTTCACCTCTTCTTAGACCCCTGCAGCTTCACTCTGGCTATTGCTAGAATTGACGGGCCCCCACAGAGCAGCGGAGTCTCTCAGAGTCGCGCTGCTGCAGACAATCTTTTAAACAAAATGTAAAATACGAGTACGATGTCTGCAAGGTCCGGAGGCCGCCAAGGAAGGCTTGTCGGGCCACTGGCTGCTCTAGGGGCATGTTAGCTACTCCAAACTCTTGTAGTGTAGCACATAGAAGTTGTCTTACAGTTGCCATTCTTGTTACAAATGTTCATATTATTTTTGCTGCTAGTAACATACATTAGTGATGTACTAATTATTTTCTATGTGGTTATTATCACTCATGTTCTAAGCAACTAGGTGGTTGAAATAAACACTTTCAAACATATGTAGCACATCATTAGGATGGCGGGCGGACTTTGTCTGCCCGCCACCCTGAAGGAAAATGGGACTGCCCACCATATGTGCGGGGGACCCGTGGGGTGGATTAGGATGCGCCCGTCACACTGGCGGGAGCATCACGCATTTTTAACATTGCGGCGGGCGGTGCTTTCAGCAGCACCCGCCGCAATGGTAAAAATGCATGTTGTGCATTTGCATGCACAATGCGGCGGGCACCGCACGGTACCTGCCGCATTGTGCATGCAATTACAGGGGGTACCATAGGTACCCCCCATGTGCACCCCTCAACCCCCCAACTACCTGGGGGCCCCCAATATAAAAAACCACATGCCTTTCCATGGCGTCGTTGCCGCCACGGAAAGGCAGATCACTGCATGTATCGTAATATGTATGGCAGTGTCTAACAGGCACCGCCACCATATGAAAACCATTTCTGCCCGGTCGACTTGTGGACTGGGTGGAAAAGGGGCAGACGGTCTTTCCGTCTGCCGCGGTACCCCGCCATACTAATATGGTGGGGGGAAATGGGTGGCAGGCGGGGAAGGATGTAGGGTGGATCACCACCGCCCGCATGGCGGTGGCGAACCGCCATCCTAATGGACCCCTAAGTGTCTTTTCTCATTTCAGTGCGATTCTAAAGAAAAAAATGTGGTTTGCATACCACTGCGTCCCTGACCCCTTCACAGAACTGTTGGTATCCCAGAAAGCATTGATACCATACCAGCAGGTGTGCCCAGTGGGGTTGTGGGGTGGCACAATAACTTTGAAGTCTGTTTAATCGATAGAGCACTGAACTCAGTCCAGGCACCCGTGGGTGGGAAGGCCAGAGCCTAGTGAGCTAGGCAAGCGCCCTAGTTTATGCAACACAACAATATTGTTTACATGATTATTGGGTTATCATAAACAATATCTTTAATCCAAAAACAGACAAACAGTTATCATATGTTTCACTTTGCTTTACATAAGACAGTGTCTTCAAGACCATAATTAATACACAAAGAAAACATTTTATTAACAAAGGTCAATTATCACCCAAAAAAGTACATGAAAACAATTTAAGATATCAAAACAATTGTAAATAAGAATGACATCTCAAAAATATAGTGTAAAGTCACAATATATTTCCACAAGATTATTTTGCTCACTTATGTTATATTCTTTTACGCCTGTCCACATTTACTTTAATAATTTTCTTAGTAAAATATGACACTAAAAGTTATTTCACAGTATTTGTCTCTGTTAAATAAATAGCATTTCATATTTAATATTACACCATAAAGCAGTTAACTTAAACACTAATGTTCCAGGCATGTGTGCTTCAGATAAGTCCGCTATCTAGTGTTGGGCTCAGATGATTATAAGTTTTTTTTGTTCCAAGAAGTTTTCTTCGAATTTGTGACTCCTCTTGGTAATACTGCGCATGGTCATCAACGCCATCTTCAGAATGTTTTTTTTCCACTGGCGGGTTCAGATGTAAAATCTCGCAATCCAGTTTGAGTCGCCTTCTAGCTCCCTTCAGTCCATTATATCTATGGTATTGTTTTGATCGGTATCTTATTACTTCTCATACTTAGACTCTACAATGTAGAGTCTACATAGCGGGTTTAGGCTAAGGCAAAAACGTCTCCATTTCCAATGCTCTTTGAGAATGACCTGCCCATGGAACGCACTTGTTCCATTTCTGTCCGATGTGCCACTCCAAATGCCCTCACACCGACCAACATCCCATATGTAACTTATGCCTCTCGCCCGAACTTCGAGAAGACAGCTGTGAGGCCTGCAAGTCTTTTCAGTCCAAAAAGACTCTTAGGGGCTGACGTGTTAGAAGACAGGGAATGCAGCGCAAACAAACGGACGCTTTCTCTGACATCTTGGGCTCGACAAGGAGAGGACAAAGAAGCTTCAGCAGCACAAGCGCAATCACTTTCCACCCATGATTCCAAATCAGAGTCTCAATTAGAAGAGGTTTCTGACTCGCTTTAGCCGGCAAAGAAGCAAATTACTGTGAACACTTCTACACCTGCTCCAAAGCCCAAATCATCAGTTCCCCCCCTAAACAAAATGCTCTCGGGACTCAACTGCACACAAGCCATGGTGCGTACTGTAAACCTGACTCTGAAGCCTCGCCCTCTGTCTTGGCTTGTCGAATGTTCCTCCATCGAAGACAAAGTGTCCACCACCAAAATGCTTTGCTTTCGGACCAAAATCTCAATCCTCAAGCAGTTTCACCAAAATCTCAATCCAAAACAAACAAAATGCTCCAAATTTAGCTAGGAACAAAGAAAACAATGGTACAGCCACCAAAACAACATATTCCAAAGAACCAGTTGAGCTTTGAGGAGGCTTTGAACATTACTTTTCAACCCCTAAAGAAGAGGAGAAAGAATGCTGCAATTAGTCCATTACACATTACCATTCTTACTTTACCTGTACCACAAACACCAGCTACTCCACCACCTCACGCACCACAGTTGTCTGAATCAGGTAACGGATCTCCTCAGTCAACAGTAGGGGATGATCAGGAGAACCCAGATGATACACAACCAGGGGACGCTTGGGATGATTATAATATTGGCCCTCATGCTTACACTGATCCCGATTTTTACCCCAGCCGTCGATCACCAGCAGATGATAGATCTGCTTATCAGGCTCTCATAGCCAGAGCAGCCACATTTCAGCAGGTGCCTTTATATAAGGTCTCAGTAGAGGAGGACTTCCTCTTTGAGACTTTGTCTACTGCACAAAGAGTGGCACAATATTTACCATTGCTCAAAGGCATGACACTTCACTGAGATGAACTTATTAAACACGCAGTCAAAGCAAGGATAATGACCCCGCCCATTGACAAGAAATACAAACCACCACAATCAGACCCCATTTTTAGGTCTCCCCTGGCGTTGCAGCACAAAGCGCTGCTCCCTGGCTCGAGAGATATTGTAAGAAAGTATATTTGAGAAGGGGACTTGAAGCCCCGCCCTTCATTTTCATTAGCTGGCGTCACCTTTTATTAGGTCTCGCCTGCGTAGGCTGTGCATGCGCAGTCTCTCTGGCGAGATTTTATGTTTTTGGTGATCTTTCCATTACGGGCTTTAAGCCCCGCCCCTCTTTTCCATTGGCCGGCGTCACCGTTTATGCTAAACGTTGGCCAGCCATTGGGAAAGAGCATGCTCTGACGTACACTTTTTTCTTATTCTGCCTTCCCACTTGGACGGCCTGGCCTGCCTTTCTTCTGGCGTAAAAATGTTCTTATCTTTATAGGGCCAAACACATGGCCCCAAAAAGATAATAAACCTTTTACTTCAGAAGGAAAGCAGGCCGAGGCTGTCCAAGTGGGACGGCAGAAAACAGAGAAGTCTACGTCGTGGCGAGCGCTTGTGCTGCACATGATTCGAGGTGAGCAGGCTTTCGAGCTTGGAGGCGATGAGACCCAAAGCTCTCTCTTTGTCTGCCCATAGAGAGGGGCCATGAGTTTGTATTTTGTTAACTTGCTCTTCTCCAAGTACAAGGTGAGGGACTCCCTGCGCCCCAACTACAATGACTGTGGCTTCGCGCAGGAGCTGCGGGGTAGGCCCACGGTGGTGTACGGGCCGGGCACCAGGGGCTCCTTCCAGCACCCCGGCCAGAACTAGGATTTCTACCACGGGGCGTCATCGCTCTCTTCCTCCCCCTACTAGCAAAGCCCTGTGCCGTCATCCTCCACGGGGACCCCGGCAACTTCTACGGCTACGAACCCCCTGCAGCAGTACCCGGACTGCAAGGTGGCCGACAAGGGCGAGACCTCGAAGCTGAGCCCGTCGCCCACCCAGCTCTTCTCATGGATGTGGCCACAAGGTGAGGCGGGCTCTGGCTGGACACTTCCGAACCAATAAAGGCACTTTTTATTGTTTTACGGGGGTCCTGCATGCCACCTCCGCGCTGCTGCTCTTAGAGTTTATTTGCGTTAATTGGGGTCTTCCGTCTTCCCGCTTGGGCGCCCCCTCTTTCAACAACCCTCATGGCCCTTTTTACAGCTCTAGCGCTTTTTCGTGTCCTAAGACTTTGCTCACTCCTCAGAAAACAAATCTGCAGGAAACGAAGACCCTCTGCACACGAGCTGCTCCCTCGATCCGATATTGTACTTGCAGGATATTTCTTCGGCTGATGTCGTAGGTCCCTTGGCAATACCGAAGTTTTGAAAATTAGGCATCAGCACGGAGAACGGGGAGGACAATGGACAGAAACGCAGCATCCCAGGAGACTCGAAATAAATACTGTATCTTCGCCTAATAAGGGACTCGCCCGCCTTTCAACATTTTTATCCGCTTTTTCCCAAAACGCCACCGCGCCTTCTTCCTCCTTTGTCCTCAAAATGCACCAGAGGCCGGAGCTCACAGCTCTACTCTTGGGCAGCTGCCACTGCCTCATAGCCCCGCAGCATCTCTGTCTATGCACATGGGGTCGTAGCTCCCCTCTCTACTCCAGGGCAGCCACTGCTGCCTCAGAGCCTTGCCAGGGCCACAGCTTCTCAGTCTGCCATATTCTCAGTTCCGACATCCTGGGAGCTGCAACCCAGCAAACCCTTCACCTAAAACTCACAGCTCCCCAGCCATCGGATGCCTTCTTACCACATAGCTGCCAAGGTTTCAAATTGCCAGCTGTGACATTTTCTAAATATCACTCAGCTCCCAGCGCTAGTGGAGTCGGGTCTGGTTGCAGGATCATTTACCGCCATTGCCAGCACTGTCCTGAGTACATAGCTGCCAAGGTTTCAGATTGCCAGCTGTGACACTTTCATAATTTCTCTCAGCCGCTAGTGGAGTTGGTCCGGTCGCAGGTTCATTTACTGCGGTGTGAGCAGCTGTGTTGCCATTGCCAGCACGACTCTGAGCAGGTTAAAGTTAGCCGCCGGTGGGGTCCGGTCCAGTTGCGGGACATATCTCGCCATTAACGGCCGCTGTGCGAGCAGCTGCAAGCTGTGCTGTGATGACCAGCAGCTGCCAAAGCGCTATTCAATTATCTCATGAACTGCATGCTAGGACTTGAAGTCTTATTTTCCTTTAGGGATGACAAATGTAAACCTCTTTTTGCCTCAAGCTAAGGGCGAGGGCCCCCTCTCTAAAATAAGTGTTGGCACTCTGTCCACCTCAAGTTGTTCCCTACATTTTGCTGTGTCTCTGTTCACTTATTTTGTTTGTAAAAATAAAGTACCACTTCCTGTCTGTCTTCGTGTTCCCCCTTCCCGCCACTCTTCCTGTGTCTCTCTGCACCCACAGTATCAGCCCGTTTTTGAATGTCAGCCATGTACCGTGTCTTAATAAGGTTTTGTTTTCTTTGTATAATGTAGGGAAATATCAAGCCCTGATGCTTTTCCGTGTGCTTGCCAGCAGCGAAGAGCACCGTGCAGCAACACAAAGCGGGATGTTGTGCATTCAAACACCAAGATTGAGTTCCTTGTAATTCCCTCCCTCCTCCATGCCCCCTCTCTTGCTCCTACTGCTATTTCAGTCTCTTCAGTTAGAGCCATGCTGCCCTGACAGGGAGCTTAGAACCGCCCTCATGGGACCAGGTACTTCTCTTCTGCTGCGTTTGCTGGTTTTTTAGGTCTCGCCTGTCGATGCGCATGCGCATCGAGCTTGCGAGACTATGGGGGCTTATCCACTCTTTATCCAACTTGCAAGGAATCGTGGCGATTCCTTGCAGTGCACGAGAAATTTAAGGTCAATGCGCATGCGCAATGAGCTTCAAAGTGCGTGCACATGCCCCCAGCCGCCTGCATTGCCTGCTCTCTCTGTCACAGCCTCCCCCAGCTCCGCCTCCTCACTTATTGATTGCACGGCCGTTAGGCCGTGCCTCCCCTACTCTCCTCCTCCCCCCTCCTCCTCCACTCCCCCTCACGACGCACCTCCGGATCCGCCCCCTCCCCACTTTCTCTACCACCACTCTAGCACTGCTTGTCTTCCATGAAACTGTCTGCCACACAAAAGTATTACCATTAACAAGACCTATTGCCCAGCAGAAAGGACTTTCGTCTTCAACTCTAACTTCTCCAAATCTCTTTTTGGGGACAATGAATCATACTTATTTATTAACAAACTTTTCTATACAGCCTTCGACATCTCTTCCCCAACCCACAAACGCCAGCACCTCCCCCCTCTGTTCCCGTACACAGCCAGGCTCGCAATTCAACTCCCCCTCCCCAGACCCCAGCACCTCCCCTCTCTGTCCCTGCACACAGCCAGGCTCTCAGAACACAAAAAGACTTGAAACTGAAATCGTCTACAAAATGAAATAATGACACAGCCAGGCTCTCAGAACACAAAAAGACTTGAAACAGAAATCGTCGACAAAATGAAATAATGACAGACGCATTACAAGCTACATCGCCTTGTACATTCCCCAATCAGCAGACCTACTATTCCCACCCCTCCCTCTACAGCCTGCTACGCAAAAAATAGCGTTAGTATGTATAGCATTGCACCTAAAAAACAGTTAATATTACAACCCACAAACGCCAGCACCTCCCCCCTCTGTTCCCGTACACAGCCAGGCTCGCAATTCAACTCCCCCTCCCCAGACGCCAGCACCTCCCCTCTCTGTCCCTGCACACAGCCAGGCTGGCAATTCCACTTCCCCTCACGACTCCCCTCCCGATCCGCCCCCTCCCCAGTCTCTCGACCACCACTCTAGCACTGCTTCTTTTCCGTGAAACTGTCTGCCACACGAAAGTCTTACCATTAACCAGAGCTATTGCCCAGCAGAAATGATTTTTGTCTTGAATTCTAACTTGTACAAATCTCTTTTTGGGGACAATGAAACATACTTATTTATTAACAAACTTTTCTATACAGCCTTCGACATCTCTTCCCCAACCCACAAACGCCAGCACCTCCCCCCTCTGTTCCCGTACACAGCCAGGCTCGCAATTCAACTCCCCCTCCCCAGACCCCAGCACCTCCCCTCTCTGTCCCTGCACACAGCCAGGCTCTCAGAACACAAAAAGACTTGAAACTGAAATCGTCTACAAAATGAAATAATGACACAGCCAGGCTCTCAGAACACAAAAAGACTTGAAACAGAAATCGTCGACAAAATGAAATAATGACAGACGCATTACAAGCTACATCGCCTTGTACATTCCCCAATCAGCAGACCTACTATTCCCACCCCTCCCTCTACAGCCTGCTACGCAAAAAATAGCGTTAGTATGTATAGCATTGCACCTAAAAAACAGTTAATATTACAACCCACAAACGCCAGCACCTCCCCCCTCTGTTCCCGTACACAGCCAGGCTCGCAATTCAACTCCCCCTCCCCAGACGCCAGCACCTCCCCTCTCTGTCCCTGCACACAGCCAGGCTGGCAATTCCACTTCCCCTCACGACTCCCCTCCCGATCCGCCCCCTCCCCAGTCTCTCGACCACCACTCTAGCACTGCTTCTTTTCCGTGAAACTGTCTGCCACACGAAAGTCTTACCATTAACCAGAGCTATTGCCCAGCAGAAATGATTTTTGTCTTGAATTCTAACTTGTACAAATCTCTTTTTGGGGACAATGAAACATACTTATTTATTAACAAACTTTTGTATACAGCCTTCGACATCTCTTCCCCAACCCACAAACGCCAGCACCTCCCCCCTCTGTTCCCGTACACAGCCAGGCTCGCAATTCAACTCCCCCTCCCCATACGCCAGCACCTCCCCTCTCTGTCCCTGCACACAGCCAGGCTCTCAGAACACAAAAAGACTTGAAACTGAAATCGTCGACAAAATGAAATAATGACAGACGCATTACAAGCTACATGGCCTTGTACATTCCCTAATCAGCAGACCTACTATTCCCACCCCTCCCTCTACAGCCTGCTACGCCAAAAATAGCGCTTGTATCTATAGCATTGCACCTAAAAAAAATGTAATATTTTGACATGTTTATAAACGGAATGAAACACACAGAGTCAGTTCAATTCAACGGTCCTACTATTTCCCTCCTCCGACACAGCGTGACATCACAGAGCCTCTAGCACATCCACGTGACTAAACAGTCCTCGCAACCCGCCATAACCCCCAACAATACGACGGACCTGCTGGGACCATTCTTTAATACCATTTACATGAACACAAAGCCAGGCCACAGACTCCAAGGCTTTCGTCAACAAAACTACAGGATGCTAGACTACTTTAAGCGCCGTCGTCAAGATTGTAATCACTTGTGAAGTTCCTTTGGGGATGTGCTAATTTAGAACAGCAGGATGCGAGCCGGGTGTTACCTCGAGAACAACAACAAACCCCCCCAAAAAAAAACCCACTGAAAGAAAATACTAACACTAGAAACGTAATGCTTTTTCGCTAAACTTAAACAATCCCACTGAACGAAAATACTAACACTAGAAACGTGATGTTTTTTTAACAAAACTTATTTACTTTACATAACCATGCCTAGTATTTCACAACTTCCCTCTACAGCGTGGTATGTAAAATAGGCCTATTGTACGTCGACGCTTGTACAGACTAAAGATTTCCTATGTTGCCTTCAGTGAAACATTTCTGATGTTGCCTTCTTTTGGATAACTACCATATTTCTTATACACACACATTAAGGGGCGCATCCGCAGCAGCCTCACCCTCACTCTCCCTCACCCTCACTCACCCTCAACCCCTCATGCTATTTTTAAGGGTAACTTGGAGCAGACAGTTCAAGTCGAATTACGGTAAGGCCACTCAGCCACGCAACGCCACTCACCCACGCAACGCCACTCACCCACGCAACGCCACTCACCCACGCAACGCCACTCACCCACGCAACGCCACTCACCCACGCAACGCCACTCACCCACGCAACGCCACTCACCCACGCAACGCCACTCACCCACGCAACGCCACTCAGCCACGCAACGCCACTCACACGCAACGCCACACACACGCAACGCCACACACACATGCAACGCCACACACACATGCAACGCCACACACACATGCAACGCCACTCACACATGCAACGCCACTCACACATGCAACGCCACTCACACATGCAACGCCACTCACACATGCAATGCCACTCACACATGCAACGCCACTCAGCCACGCAACGCCACTCACCCACGCAACGCCACTCACCCACGCAACGCCACTCACCCACGCAACGCCACTCAACCGCGCAACGACACTCACCCACGCAACGCCACTTACCCACGCAACGCCACTCACCCACGCAACGCCACTCACCCATGCAACGCCACTCACACACAACGCCACTCACCCACGCAACGCCACTCACCCACGCAACGCCACTCACCCACGCAACGCCACTCACCCACGCAACGCCACTCACCCACGCAACGCCACTCACCCACGCAACGCCACTCACCCACGCAACGCCACTCAGCCACGCAACGCCACTCACCCACGCAACGTATTACAATTAATCGTTCACAACTTCAACTACATACATTACTTGCACACTAACTGGGTACACTTTCAATATTATACGCAAACCGCATTCATTCTCAGATTTAATGCAACCCACTAACTACTCCAAGTTACAAGATGACACATACACACCTTTTTTTTACGTCTGTTACTATTACCTTTTCACGCACACACGGTTAAGAACACATACTATATAACACGCACGCCGAATTGAGTGCAACCACAACAGAACACTCATTACGCTTTTAGTCACAGCTTCACAGCAAGACAGTAAACAGGATGATCGTACTGAACAGTGAACAGAGCTGCAGCTTACACTAATCACACACACCCTGTCATATTATCTTTCAATATTACACGCATACCGCTTTCATTCTCAGAATAAATGTAACACAGTAAACAGTCCAAGTTACAAGATGACACATACACACCTTTTTTTACATCTCTTTGTATTAACTTTTCACGCACACACGGTTAAGAACACATACTATATCACACGCACGCCGAATTGAGTGGGACCACAACAGAACACTCATTCCGCTTTTAGTCCACGCTTCACTGCAAGACAGTAAACAGGATGATCGGACTCAAGAGTGAACAAAGCTGCAGCTTACACTAATCACACACACCCTGTCACATTAGGCTAAACACTGACTGCCACCCTTATACAGCACGTGCGACTACAACGCAATCTAAGATCATAGCACTTCGCCACTACAGCCCCAAACTTTCAGTCAGAACTTCTAATTGCACATTTCTTTGCACGCAAACAGGCTACACTTTACAACATTCACGCGGAATGCATTAATTCGCAGCTTTACTGGCACACAGTAACTAATCCAAGTTACAAGCTGACACACGAAAACAGCCGCTCGTACAACTACTAGTATTACCTTTTCACAAACACACATCCAATAACACATTAGCCAGGATTAGCTGCCTACAAAAATAAACACTTGACCTTACACTTACTACACTATTCACAGGCACATTGTAACATTAGGGGGAATAGTACAGCCATAAACCGTTCGCAACACTTCGGCACATCACAACAAACTTTTCATACACACATTCCACGATCAAGGGGACTTTCACACACACCCTCTATTACATGGCTACTCACAATCTTTCTCTCAGGGGCCAAATTTACTGTTTAGTTTGTGTCCAAGGGGCGCATCGGTGGGGGCAGGGTCAGTGGGTAAGGGTCGGGGCTACAGCAACAACATAAAACAGACCATGAGGTTAATCACAGGACCCTGCAGCCGAAGGCTTCGTCCACTGAGCCCTCCCGGCATACACATAATGTTCTCGCTCTCTTTCTCTCTCGGTCTCCCTCCCTCTCTATAGCTCTCTCTCCCTCCCTACACTATTCACAGGCACATTGTAACATTAGGGGGAATAGGCTGACACACGAAAACAGCCGCTCGTACAACTACTAGTATTACCTTTTCACAAACACACATCCAATAACACATTAGCCAGGATTAGCTGCCTACAAAAATAAACACTTGACCTTACACTTACTACACTATTCACAGGCACATTGTAACATTAGGGGGAATAGTACAGCCATAAACCGTTCGCAACACTTAGCCACATCACAACAAACTTTTCATACACACATTCCACGATCAAGGGGACTTTCACACACACCCTCTATTACATGGCTACTCACAATCTTTCTCTCAGGGGCCAAATTTACTGTTTAGTTTGTGTCCAAGGGGCGCATCAGTGGGGGCAGGGTCAGTGGGTAAGGGTCGGGGCTACAGCAACAACATAAAACAGACCATGAGGTTAATCACAGGACCCTGCAGCCGAAGGCTTCGTCCACTGAGCCCTCCCTGCATACACATAATAACGCCACACACATGCAACGCCACATACACATGCAACGCCACACACACATGCAACGCCACACACACATGCAACGCCACTCACACATGCAACGCCACTCACACATGCAACGCCACTCACACATGCAACGCCACTCACACATGCAACGCCACTCACACATGCAACGCCACTCAGCCACGCAACGCCACTCACCCACGCAACGCCACTCACCCACGCAACGCCACTCACCCACGCAACGCCACTCACACACGCAACGCCACTCAACGCAACGCCACTCAGCCACGCAACGCCACTCAGCCACGCAACGCCACTCAGCCACGCAACGCCACTCACACGCAACGCCACTCACCCACGCAACGCCACTCACCCACGCAACGCCACTCACCCACGCAACGCCACTCACCCACGCAACGCCACTCACCCACGCAACGCCATTCACCCACGCAACGCCACTCACCCACGCAACGCCACTCACCCACGCAACGCCACTCACCCATGCAACGCCACTCAGCCACGCAACGCCACTCACCCACGCAACGCCACTCACACACAACGCCACTCACCCACGCAACGCCACTCACCCACGCAATGCCACTCAGCCACGCAACGCCACTCACACGCAACGCCACTCACCAACGCAACGCCACTCACACACGCAACGCCACTCACACACGCAACGCCACCCTCACTTACACTCACTCACCCTCAACTCCTCACCCTCACTCACCATCACTCACCCTCGCTCACCCTCAACACCTCACCCTCACCCACCCACACTCACCCTCAACACCTCACCCTCACCTTCACTCACCCTCACTCACCCTCAACATCTCTCCCTCAAACCCTCACTCACACTCACTCTCACTCACCCTCACTCACCCTCAACACCTCACCCTCACTCACCCACACTCACCCTCAACACATCACCCTCACTCACCCTCAACATCACTCACCATCACCCTCACTCACCCTCACCCTCACTCACACTCACCCTCAACCCCTCACCCTCACTAGCACCACTCATCACCACTACAGCATTACTCAGCAGACAAAGGTCATACAATCAAAACATGTACGCTTTTAACAGGCACACACACCAACAGCTATCAATGGAATCTTTCACCAGGCATACACACACAACAGTCATCAGTACTGCAGTAGTATGTATAAATGAGACTGTTGGTGTGCGAAATACGGATGTGGTGGTGCAGAGTGATGCTGTGTTGTTGCTCAATGGTACTGTGGGAGTGCAGAATGATAAAGTGGTATTGCTGCGTGTTGCATTGGTGGACATTAGTTAATGTGTTTTGTGCAGACGCAGGGATGGGAGTGCTGGAAAGTTGCATAACCTGATAGGCTGAACTCCAAGGAAATGTGGCAGCAATGTAAGTGGGAAAGAGGCCAACGTTTTAGTTTGCTTTAGCTTACTAAGCAATCAAGGGAGTGTTTTTTAGGTTTACTTTATTTTAGTGTGATACTTGACAATAATTTCCCATATGGAACAAGGAAGCTTTGCATTTGGTGGAGCATGAGCAGCAGCCAAGTGTCACGTATCAAGGGATTGGGGGTTAGCCGTTGCACATGCTAATTAGTCATCTGCTTAATGTGCAGGCATATGTAAACAGAATCTTGGCATGCCTGTGCTAGCGCATTAAAACAAGACCTAGGAAGGCCTTCTACTTATAAACTGGCCTAGTAAGGCGTTACCCGTGCCAGTACAGTATAGCAGTCATTAATTTAATGCTGAACTTCGATAGGGGGTCTCCTATGGCCTCTTTTAGCAGCAGGTTGTGGTACATGATGGAATGCAGCACAAGCAGTCCTCTTCACATGTTAAATAATGGGCAAAGATACTATGAGTTGTTAAATATGCGTTGGGGGGCTCTGCTCATTGCTGCACGCTGTTTACTTCGATTCATAAATCGTGAAAGCAGAGAAAGAATGCCATGCCTACTTACTTTACTGAATTCCTTTCCCAGTAGAGCATCCATAAAACTATTTTCAGAACCATTTGAACCCTGTGTATCGTGCAAAAAGGGACACTGAAAAGGCAATTCCACTAATTAATAAGAAATTGCAAATTATACGTATTTGTGTTTTAATTTTGTTATTGTTGTAAATCTTTTTTATTGAAAACGGTAGTGCAGTTATGCAAGAACAAGTTATAAAGACATCGATTCACTCACTGTTAGCATAGGTGGGTTTTGGACGGTACATTAAATAATCGCATTTACACATACTCAAATTCCACATTAATCAGCCTGTATAAGTTCTGCTAAGAGTATCTGTGGTTGATGGCTTGCCTTTCCCTTCACTGTTGAGGTAGACATGAAGCCAAACACAAACAGGAGAAAATGCAAAAAAATTGTGTGAAACACATATGCATTCAATTTGTATTTTTTTATCCATTTTATGCAGCAGTTAAAAATTCAGAAGCAAAACATGGAAAATTCTTAGTGTCAAACCCTGCTTGGGGACAGACTAGTTACTGGGCCACAACTGTGGTTGGTGTGGTCTTTTTCCACTGGTGTTCTGGGTCCGACCAGCTATGGCTCTGCATTCTCGGCCACATACACCTTTTCCATGCTTGACTGTCAAGGTGCAAGAGCGAACAGTCAAATGCTTCTCATGGAAAAAGTGTGAGTGGCAAGAACTTGGAACTCAACAATCAACCAACAGATACATAAGATACTGTCCAGCAAAGTGCTTTTCTTTTAAAAAGACAAGTACTTTAATAACCCAACTAGACATAATGCTACACAAGTTATGGGGCTCAGTTAAAAGGCTCTTAAAATCACTATGGACTGTAACTAATGCATACAGTGCCTGGAGTTCTGAACAGTGGTAGTAATCTCTACCATCCTACAGAGTAGGCTCTTTATGGCTGTTTTTTTTTTATATTTAGGAGAATCTCAGTCCAGCATTGGCTTATCGCAAGCCCACTACTATGGACATTCGAGCAATGGCTCAGAAAGAGGGTCCCGTTGGTCAACTCAGTCTTGTATCTTGCTAAAAGTTCAGTTGCCACACTGGCTATGTTTAATTCCACAGTTCAAGAGCAAGATGCAATCTCTAGGTCTTTCAGACTTTCGCGTTATTTCCCTGGGTGCAGCATTGCTCTGAGTTGTGGTTGTTCCACGCTCTTTGCATTCACACAGCAGACTCTTGCTAGAGCAGGGCCACTAATGTACGCTTTTAACAGGCACACACACCAACAGCTATCAATGGACGCTTTCACCAGGCGTACATACACAACAGTCATCAGTGCATCCTTTCACCAGGCATACACCCACACAAACAGGCATCAGTCCACGACACTGCACCACTCATCCCCAACACTCATCAGCACTACAACATTACTCACCAGACAAACGTCACAGAAACAGAACATAAACAGGGCATACATACTACCAATAAAAATACTTCAATGTGAACAACAAAAGGACAATGCAAAGCGCCGAAACAAAACGCGTACGGCGAAACGCAAAACAAAAATAGCCAACAGCAACATAAAACTTTTTTTTTTACAGGAGGCAAGTTCAGACGGAAGTACACTACAGGACCCGCATACCAAAAAGACACGCGCAAACATAACTCAATGCATGCAACTTTTACGACGGAAAAAAAGGGGGTCTACGGAGTAGTGCATCAGATACGTTATACACAAAATATACTTCCCAAAAGTGACCTACAGGATGCAAGGATGTTAATCAGGCTTCGGGCCAAAAAGCAAATAAAATTCGTACAATATTACAACAATATTACACCAACAAAACAAATACAAATATGTGGCAGGAAGCGAGGACGAGGATGTACAAAGACAAAAGTGAAACAGCCAACTTTTTCTTGGGGCAATAAACAAGCACTATTCATCCGGAGAATGGGACGGATTAAAGACAATAGTCAATAGTTACACAAAAACCCGTACGCATAGAACAATAGCAGTTATTCACACGGAATTACATCTAATATAAGAAACATATTATGGAAATACAACTATTCTGAAACAGCAAATTTTTTCAGGGGGCAATAAACAATCACTATTCATCCGGAGAATAGGACGGATTAAAGACAATGGGCAACAGTTACACAAAAAGCCGTACGCATACAACAATAGCAGGTATTCACACGTAATTAGTTCTAATATAAGAAACATATTACGAAAATTGAACTATTCTTTCACAAAAAGCAAAAAAAAAAAACATTACATCACTGTACATCCACTTCATACATTGCTACGAATAATAAAGTCAGCAAATACACAAAGTTTCTTTTCATACATCAAGTACGTCAATAACATATAATCCGGCTAGTTCAGCATCACAAGAAAAAATAATGCAAACACAACTTACATCAATATATTACAAAAATAATAGCACTTCAAAGTTCGAAAACCAGCTTTTGTACGTCAAATAACAAAAAACAGCAAAAAATACATTACATTACAGTTTAACAAAATATATGCATTACATATCAACAATAAAAATCAAAACTTTCCGTTACATTACAAACATTTACAAATATTACGATCGAAAAAAATACATTTCGCAAGTCTTTTACTTAAAAATTAGTATATATACTACATTACATTACATAATAACAATCTTTAATACTTTCTTACCTGTCAAACGACGCAGCAACACCACAGGAACAAGAACACGCCTTCCGCGCACCAACATTCGCGATCTCTGGGGAATTCCACCGTTGACGTATGCAAATCGGAACGCTACGTCAAAAACGTCGCGCTCCGATTGGCTAAAAATAAACGTCAAAAAAGTAAACACACACAACACAAAAAAACTAGACCGCTAAACATACCCAACGTCGAAGTGACGCATTCCGTCGGCCATTTAAAAAAAAAAAAAAAGGGACTCCACAAACACGTTCAACACATCACACCGCACAGTTACTACAAAACATACACAGTTACATTACATACAAATATACACATAAGACAGAAGGAATACAAAGGGAACATCTAACACCTTTTGTAAAACACAACACATATTACTTTATTAAAATTAACATACACACACTCATAACATCACCCTCACACACCAAAACTATCACACTCCTTCACACACCCTCAATAACTCTAACACAACATCTCCCTCATACACCATCACACACCTTCAGCCTCACACCCACTTACTCACACTCACAATCACACTCACACACACTCACACCCACTCACACTCACACACACTCACACACCCTCACTCCCCTCAAAAAATAACAACCCTCACAACAAGCTCACACTCACTACACCGGACAGCCGCACCCACTCACACCCCTCACACTCTATCACCATCAACACCCCTCCGCCTCACACAGCCTTAGCCTCATCCCCTCACCCTCACACACGCACAATAACCATCACACCATTACCCTCACACACTCTAACTCTCAGCCGCAACAACTCACTCACACTCACACTCCCTCGCTCACCCTCACACTCACACACTCACACCCCCTCACCCTCACACCCCATCACCCTCACACCCCCTCACTCTCACTCACTCACACTCACTCACACTCACTCACAATAACTCACACTCAGACTCACACACCCTCACGCTCACACACCCTCACACGCCCTGTGCCTAACAACACCTCTCACACCCTCAATAACCCTCACACACACTCACACTCACACATCGTCACACACCGTAAACGTCACACCCCCTCGCTCACCCTCACACACACCCCCTCAAACTCAAACACCTTACACTCACACACACACGCTCCAATAAAACTCATCACAACACTCTCAAACTCACTACACCACACACACTCTCAGACGCAAACAACATCACTCATCCTCATCCTCATACACACTCACACCCCCTCACCCTCACACCCCATTACACTCACACACACTCACACCCCTCACACTCACAACAACACCCTCACAACCCCTCACTCACACTCACTGCAAATAATTCACACTCACCCTCACACACCCTCACCCTCACACACCAGCACACACCCTCTGATTAACAACAACTCACACACCCTCACTCACCCTCACACACACACCCCCTCATCCTCAAACACCTTACCCTCACGCACACACGCTCCCCTGAAACTCATCACAACACTCTCACACTCACGACACTTCACACACTCTCAGACGCAAACAACATCACTCATCCTCACACTTACACACACTCACACCCCCTCACCCTCACACCCCATTACACTCACACACGCTCACTCACCTCACACTCACAACAACACCCTCACACCCCCTCACTCACACTCACTGCAAATAATTCACACTCACCCTCACACACCCTCACCCTCACACACCAGCACACACCCTCTGTGTCACAAAACCTCGCACACCTACACTCACCCTCACACACACTAACACTCACGCACCGTCACACACCCGAAAAGTCACACACCCTCACTCACCCTCACACACCCTAAAAATATCACCCCCTAGCGCTCACACCAACTAACACCCTTCACCCTCACACCACTCACACTCACACCACTCACACTCACCCTCACCCCCCCCCCTCACCCGCACCCCCTTCACCCTCACACCCCTCACCCTCACACCCCTCACCCCCCTCACTCTCACCCCCCTCCCCCTCCCCCTCACCCCCCTCACCCTCACCCTGACACCCCTCAGACCCCTCACCCTCACCCCCCTCACCCCACTCACACTCACCCCCCTCACCCTCACACCCCTCACCCTCACACCCTTCACCCTCACACCACTCACCCTCCCTCACCCTCCCTCCCCTCACCCTCACCCCCCTCACCCTCAACTCCCTCATACTAACCCCCCTCATCCTCAACACCCTTAACCCTAACCCTACTCACCCTCACCCCCCTCACACTCACCCTCACCCTCCCCCCCTCACCCGCACCCCCTGCACCCTCACACCCCTCACCTCACACCCCTCACCCCCTCACACTCACCCCACTCCCCCTCACCCTCACCCCCCTCACCCTCACCCTCACCCTGACACCCCTCACCCTCACCCCCCTCACCCCCCTCACACTCACCCCCCTCACCCTCACCCCCCTCACCCTCACCCTCACCCTGACACCCCTCACACCCCTCACCCTCACCCCCCTCACCCCCCTCACACTCACCCCCCTCACCCTCACACCCCTCACCCCCACACCCTTCACCCTCACACCACTCACCCTCCCTCACCCTCCCTCCCCTCCCCTCACCCTCACCCTCACCCCCCTCACCCTCAACTCCCTCATACTAACCCCCCTCATCCTCAACACCCTTAACTCTCACCCCACTCACACTCACCCCCTTCACACTCACCCTCCCCCCCTCACCAGCACCCCCCTCCCCCTCACACCACTCACCCTCACACCCCTCACCCCCCTCACCCTCACCCCCCTCCCCCTCACACTCACCCCCCTCACACTCACCCTCACCCTCACACCCCTCACACCCCTCACCCTCACCCCCCTCACCCCCCTCACACTCACCCCCCTCACCCTCACACCCCTCACACCCCTCACCATCACACCCTTCACCCTCACACCACTCACCCTCACACCACTCAGTGCTACAACACATTTTGTGTTACAATATCTGTCAGATTTACGAAACATAAAACTATTGGCATTGTAAATAACAAAGCGATTATTTTCACAATTTAAAATAAAAAAAAAACCTCACCCTCAAACTTTCACCCTCAACACCTCACTCACACTCACTCTCACTCACCCTCACTCAGCCTCAACTACTCCCCCTCACCCTCACTCACCCTCAACACCTCACCCTCACTCACCCTCACTCACCCTCAACACCTCACCCTCACTCACCCACACTCACCCTCAACACATCACCCTCACTCACCCTCACCCACCCTCACGCTCACCCTCACTCACCCTCAAAACATCACCCTCACACAGTGCAATAGCTCTCAGACCATTTCAGTTACAGCTTTTATAAATATTTATGGCTTTTTTTATTTGTAATTCTTTAGCATTGGCTACAGGAAACAAAAATGCTAAACATTTACAAAAAACCCCATAAACAATTCTAAAAGCACTAACTCTAATGGTGCGAGACCTATTGCATTTCCAATGCTTGTTTGTTTTGTTTCAGCACCATGCATTCTGGAGCCCATAGTCCCCAATGTTAAAAGTGAAACTACAAGGGCCATATTATGCAATGTAGTTTTTGGTTAAAAAGCCAAGACCGGCGGATGATTTAACGCGTGATATCCGGTCGTATGATAACTGTGAAGGGAACATTTGTCATCTATTCCGATCTTGTGTACATTAGTGTGTGCATTTCTGCTGAATACAAAAACTTTGAAGCTGGCATCTTAGCTCCTCAAGCTTCCAACCGGGTTAATTAACCTATTTTTACTTTTCCTCTATATTTGTCAAGAAACAGCAGCCCTCGTTTTGATCTGCGATGTCTCTGAATTCAATTCGTCTATGTTGACTCATACATTTTAACCCGTTAGTGATTCGCTTTTAGGTGTACCTTTTTGTTTTTATATTGTGAAAATGTTCTGGTTAATTTGAATTTTATAGGCTTGATGTGGACAGCTAGTAAAAGTATTTTCAATAACATAAGTGACCACCTTTGTAGTTACAAATGCATCATTTTGAGACAATATTTTTGAATAGACTTGGAGTATTAAGGCTCCTGTTTAAATTTAATAGAAAAATACAACCTGCATTTTTGAAGCATTGTTTCGAAGACATTTTGAGCAGTTGTACATATTTTTTGACTTGTCTGTTTATTGACGAAAATATTTTTAAATGAATGGGTTTAATATAGAGAACATTTTAAAACGAGCCTTAGCAAAACCAATTGGTCATACATACTTTGGCTGTTCGCGTTTTATCTTACCCAATGTTTTTTTTTTTTTGCCATGACTTTTGTAAAAGTTATTGTTGGGGGAGCTACGGGACCCCCTACCAATGAGACAAAAAGGATTGGATAAAACCAAAAGTAGGTTATAGCCACTGTAGCTCCTGGTTCTGAAGGGAACTTCTTTGTGGATGGATATGCACTGTATGAAAGAGCAGGATGCCCTCACTCAGGGATGTTAGCCAATGGCTGAAGTGGGCTGACACACTGCCCTGTTCTGTTCCAAGGTGGAAGTAAAAGAGACGCCGACGCAAACATGAGTCTAGATGGGAATTGAAGAAAATTCTTCTTGCCGGTTCAAGCTGGAAAGATGTACTGAGCTACAAGAATCGGTTTTCTTCTCAACTAGAATGGGATGTGTTCCTCCCTAGTTGAGATTCGAACTAACTGGTCGAAATAGTAGCAGACTAACACTATATAGAAAAGATTACAGAGCGATTACATGTAAGTGGTTATACAGATAGGTCTCCGTTCATCCTCTTTTGGTTCCTTCTCTTCCAGGAGACTTTCTCTGCAGTTATTTCTCGCCCTTTTATAAGTCTGGTTGATGATTCTCTCAGGATACTGGCGGATTTCCAATTTTTTCTTCAGTTCTTTTGACTGGAGTTTAAAGTTCTCAATTTCTGTGCAGTTTCTACGTAAGCGCAGAAACTGACCATAAGGTAAATTGTCTTGCAGGTGCTTAGGATAGAAACTCTGGTACATTAAGAGGCAGTTCTTTGAAGTGTTTTTAAAATGGGTAGTGGTCATCAGTTTTCCATTTTTAGCGAAGATGTTTAATTCGAGGAATACCAGGCTACTGTTTGAACAGGTGCTGGTAAAGTTTAGGGAATCATCCTGTAGGTTCAGCCAGGTAAGAAATTGTTGGGCATTTCTCTCATCGCCATCCCAGATGATGAGAATGTCATCGATGTACCTCTTCCAGGTCCTGATGTTATCTCTGAATGGGTTCCTGGGGTTTAGTATTCTCGTAACCTCTAGGTGGTGCACGTAGAGGCCCCCGCGATACTAGGAGCAAATGTGCTTCCCATGCTGGTCCCGTGCTGTTGCAAGTATAGAGTGCCATTGTATTCGAAAAAGTTTTCTTTTAGAGCCAATGAGCAGCACTCCATAATCACATTTCTTGGTGTCTGATACTCCCAATCGTCTTCAAACAGGACATCTTCAATGATGTTAAGTGTCGCATCGTGCGGGAGGCTAGTATATAAACTCTCCACGTCACAGCTCATTAAGAGCTGAGTTTTTGGGTCAAAGGTTCAATACATCTTTGGTATCTCTGAGATAGGTCGATGTTCGTTGCACCAATGGTCCTAATAAATTCTATTTTTCTACTAGCCAGGGAATTTTTAATTTTGCAAACACTAAATAGGTCCCTACACTTCACTGATATCACGTACACTACACCACACATAGCCTATCGTCACAACTATCAGTGCTCCCACGTAGTCCGTAGGTCGTAGCACGCCCCGCCCCGTAGAGGGACGGGAAGACCCCGATGATGAAGCATGACACTAAGGGGCTTCTTAGTGTGTGAGGGGTATTTTAACAGCACATAGTGCCCTCATCTTGTCATCTTTAGACTCACCATCACCAGTATTAAGTTTACTTGTACACATTGATAGAATCCCGTTGTTTATACAGATCAGTCAGGAGGGTGATTCTATCATTACCACTACACTTCCTCTATTGTTGTTTTGAAACATTAGAATTGCCCTGACGAAGTCATTGGCCGAGAAGTCAGACGAAACACGTGTTGGCAAAATCCGTTGGCTATTTGTAACATTGAAGAACTATTTATGTCCTGTACCCGGTGATTGGATTGAATCAAGAATTTACATTGAAAAATAAATAAAAGACCAAAAAGTGTACAAAGTGAAAAGGCTGTTATTGACATGGACATTTGATTTTACTAGAGTTGCTCGGGTTGAAAAATTATGTTTGGAAGTAATATGTGAATGGCATGACAGCGAACTTGTGGATAAAGGGGACTGGTTATATCCTTTAGCCAGTCCTCTTCATCCGCAGGTCTGCTGCAATGCCATTTACAAATTAATTTCACCCACCACAGCATACAGATATGTAGTGGTTTTTAGCCCGTCTTCTATACTTTTAGTAAATTCAAAAGGTGCTAACGGCAGACCTATGAAGTCATCCATTAAGGTTGTTTAGCTTATTGGAATTTCAAGGGCATCTTCAACATTTTATGAGATGTGTTTTAGTGTATGAACGTATTGACCTTGCGCTCACTTTTCATACCGTGTACCATAGTGCCATAATTTCAGTACTCAATACTGTAGTCACCTCTCTAAGCACTAAGTTGATTTTTCTGTTATCGCTCTGATTAATGTATCGCAGACTCATTGTGTTTTCCACTCAAGGTTTCCTACCTGTCAGTTAGGAATCCTCTGGGCTTGGTTCTAGGCCCCTGCTTTTCTGTTGTTACATTGCATGTCTTGGAGATGTCATTTCAAACTTTGGTTTTGCCTGGCATCTTTTTGCCAGTGATGCTCAAATATTTGACTCCTTCTCAACTTTTACCCTGATCTGCATTCTAAAGCTTCTGATTGTCTCATAGCTATTCGACACAGAATGTAAATCCATAGGGGCAGATTTATGAGGCACTTGCGCCACGTTTACGCCGCTGTTGCGTCACGCAAGGCGGCGTAAACGTGGCGCATCCCTACGAACGATTTACAACGTGACGCATCTAGGCAGATGCGTCACGTTTAAAAGCCCTGCGCCGCTTGTGGGCGTTCCGGCGCAGGGTGGGCGTTCCGGGGCAGGTGCGCCTCGCAAAAGTGGCTGAGTGAAATCTATAAGATTTCACTCAGTCACTTTCAGGCCAATGCTGCGTCAAAAGCCTGCGCCTGCTTGAAGCAGGCGTAGGTCTTGACGCAACATTGTGGAGATGGGACACCCCCGAGCCTTGCTGGAGCTGCGTCGCGCTTGCGACGCAACTCCAGCAATGCGTCACCTTTACGGCACAGATGCGTCACGCATCTGTGCCGTTTTTGCCCCATGGTGCGCCGCATCATAAATGCGGCGCACCAAGGGTGGCGGAGCTGTGGCGCATGTTAACTGGCGCATCCCTGGGGATGCGCCAGTTAACATAAATCTGCCCCATTCTGTTTTGCTGTAATCCTAGACCAAATATATTTCTTACCATACAAGGTCAGAATACAAGCATTTCCCATTCCCTATGCTGTTTCACAGGAATACTCTTGTCCTGGAAATTCAGACAGAATCTTTGCTGAACTGCTCAACCCAATATTAGAAACCATGTACTCCGCATTTGCAAAATCTGCCCCGATTCCCTTTCACATGGCTAAAGCATTGCTTTCCTTGCCTAACTTGGGCATTTCCATTTTCATAGCTTTATTCGGATAAAAACCATCCATAAAAGATAAAATATTATACATCAAAACATACCAAATAATGGGAACTTAAAAAAGAAAGTACACTAAAATACAATCATACAGTATTCATCGAGTTACGAGCTCGGTGAGTAGTCTTAAAAAAAAAACCTACACAGATAATTAACTTCTCATCACCCAGTTCAAGAAAAGTCCTATAAGCTGCTTTATAATCTACATGAAACCACGGGGCTGAGTGAAAACAGATGGCCCCTATAAAGATAAGAAATTGCTTTGTGACAGCAGCAAAGCAGACAACCCTGTCCGGATTGGCCGGACGAAAAGGTGAAAGGGCGTCAACAAAAATAACTAATTTCCAATGGCAGGCCACCATTTAGCACAAGCATTAAAATGCAATAGGTCTCGCCTTTTATTAAGTTAAAGCAATTTGCTTTGCTATACAATACCATTAGCAAAGTAAATAGCTTTAACTTAGTCAAAGGCGGGACCTATTGCATTTTTAATGCTTGTGCTAAATGGTGGCCTGCCATTGGAAATTAGTTATTCTTGTTGACGCCCTTTCACCTTTTCGTCCGGCCAATCCGGACAGGGTTGTCTGCTTTGCTGCTGTCACAAAGCAATTTCTTATCTTTATAGGGGCCATCTGTTTTCACTCAGCCCCGTCTTTATTTTTGCATGACCCTTTCACTTAAAGTGAAAGCGTGATGCAAATATAAACACACCGCTGAGTGAAAACAGATGGCCCCCTGCCTTCCCGCAATACTTCAGTTCAATGATCAGCCGAATTAAAGGCTTTAAACCGCCAGTTTATGGCAACTTCACTGCACAGCATTGTCATTCCGCCCTATTAGCATCGCTGAAGATAAATGGGTCAGTAAAGATGTGCTGTGCATTCAGTGCCTCGACTCCTCACTCGTGTGAACAAGTGCAGCTCGTGTCAACAGTTGCAGGGCCGCGTGAGGGGCTTCCTGCCAGGGCTGGTGGGATACTACAGCACGTTCCTGGGCATGTGGTTCTAGGTCCAGGATGCAGGAGACCAGCAGCGGGCGCCTTGTATTGAACCATTAAGAGACACACTTTGCCCTTGAGTCGGGTGAAGGAATAAAATGTTGCTTTGTCTAGGGAGGCAGACAGACATCCTATCACAGGACCCGAGAAGAGGTTCAAAACTGTTATGCAGAATGTGCGTTTTGTGCGAGCTGGGTCACAAGCACAGACAAGCCTGTGGCACGTGCCCAGCCACAGCCCACAAAGTTAACCATTAATGCGTAATGGTGAAAAAGCACTCAAGAAAATGTGTCCTGCCACTGGCTCGTCTGGTCGGGTTTGTAGGCCACGTCAGCTGCACCAATTATATAACTTACCCTCCATTAACTCACTGGCAAAAGCTATTGAATATACCCTCGGGCTAGTGAATTGTTGCTCAAAGAGGTGCAGATAGTTACTTTTTCGTGGTGTTCCGACACAGCTGATTTTAAAACGCAAAAATGTGCAGTGCATAGAACAGCAAAAATCCCAGCTCCATTGTGAGGTCATGGAATATTTTCATTTGTACTCCAGGATTGTGCACTTATTATGTAGTTTGATAACCTTCTCCTTCCCAGCAGGTGGATACTCGGGTACTAGGTTTGTGTACCGGTGTCATTTCTCTCCAATTTTTCTTAGCATGCCTTATCATTTCTCACCAATTTTCTTAGCATGACTCATCATTTCGCCCTAATCTTCTTAGCTTGCCTTGTTATTTGCACAAACTTTTTCTTTCTGCATTGTGCATAGCAATAATTTAACGGCGAGCAGTGGAATATTTAACCTTTCCTATTTTGCCAATACAAATTTTGAACGTGCATTTAAGTATGTGGTGTGCTAGTTTTGCTGCTTGCTTGTAACAGTTTTTCCATTCTTGATCTGTTCCTACATATATTTGAAAACATTCTCTTCATGGTAATAGTCTGCATGTGTTGGCTTGGTTGTGATTTCACATATGTACCTGATTGCTTATTCTGGCCATTTTTTTTATAGGTTCTGACTTTGTGTTGTTCTTTAACCTGAGGTGTGCATTGAAAGGTCGTGTATCCTGTGCTGTTGTTTAACCTCATGCATGCTCATGACGAGCTCAGCTCGTCATGAGGCACGGTTGCGCTGTGCTCATGACGAGCTGAGCTTGTTATAACGGCCGCGGCGCTCACACGCAGGGATAATTCTCCCGCTGTGTTGAGCGTTCTGATGAAACAGGTGTGGCCGTGACGAGCTCAGCTCGTCATGAGCACAGCGCCACCGTGCTGCGTGACGAGCTGACCTCGTCACGAGCACTGGGGCGCTGTGTGCACCCCTCCTCCCCCAGCACATTGGGGGATTTTTTACCGCAGTGAAGGGGTTAACCTGAGGTGTGCATTTAGGGTTTGTGTATCCTGTGCTGTTGTTTACCCTGAGATGTGCATTGAAGGGTTGTGTACTCTGTAATGTTGTTTAACCGTAGGTGTGCGTTTCAGGGTCGTGTTCCCTGTGCTGTTGTTTAACCTGATGTGTCTGTTGAATGGTCAGGTACCCTGTGCTGTTGTTTAACCTTAGGTGTGCATTAAAGGGTTGTGTACCCTGTGTTGTTCTCCCTTTTAGACTGAAACCCCCTTAACATCGACATTGAGCTTTCAAGTAAAAACATTATCACAATACATATCTTCTTCCACTCCACTGTGTCCTCTTCAACAGGATCCTATCCTCGTTGCCAGTTTTGCAAGACAGGACTCAGAGGATAACATTAATTAGAGCTTTATTCAGCAGGTTACAATGACCTGGGCACCTCTCTGATATCTGGCCGATGCCAACTGTCTCCTTCAGAGCTTCTCAAAATCCACACACACCAGATTCCAGAAGTGGAATCCTCCATGTTGCGGGGTAACAACATCACAGTACCAGGGTGCAAATATATAATACAGAACATAACACTCTGGGGGTAGAGGTTTGCCTAATCAGCACTGCAACCTCAAGATGCAGGTGTCTGTTTACAGTGCAGGGAGCTATCGTAAAGAAGCTAAAAGGAAATACGCTTATTTATTGTTACCTGTGATATTTTATAACAGCATAGACTGTGACAGCTACACCTATGTGAAATGCTTGTATAGTGCTGGGATATGACTTCAAACTTGTGACCGGCACAACTTTATTTTACGTTGTAGCCTGAGGCAGCTGGTCTCATGGTGAAAGGTGCAGCTTTTATTTGGAATTCTAGTTTTCAACACTGTACTGTTTGGACACTCGGTGATAGGCCCACTATCAGGCTGTGCTAGTCACAACATCTCTACACAGGCATACAAGATAGTGGCACACAAGATAGCTCTCAATTCCAAAATTGTTAAATGTATTTAGTTTAACTTGAGTCTATATTTCACAATGTGTAACTTCAAGCAATATCATAATCTAGTCTCAATAAACAGATGTGAAAATAATTTCTTCTTTCAGTAAATCTTTATTCATCTCTTTTTTCTTACAATCACCTCAATCGAACAGTAGCCAATGCGTTTCGTCCACCAAGAACTTCATCAGGGCGCAGTACACATGTTGTCATCATTTATACTTCTTAGTTTGATGAATATTTAAGTTGGTTCTTGTATATAAAAGTTTAGAGTGCATTTGCTCCTGCTGTTTGCCAGTGTGGCGTCCGGTTCAAGTGAAAGATCATGGAAATGAGGCAACCTTTTTGCATTGCCTCCACACTGTATTACAGATGCAGTAAAAGAGGCAAATACATAGTAATTGTGCACTGTGAGACATCAGGACCTGTTTGCAGTGTCCCCCCACTTTTAGCCCCCATTTTGCCTAGTAGGTGCTGGTTTTGTGGTTATGCTGCTAGTAGTGGCGTAGAGAATGTACATTGTGTGAAGGGTGCTCTGTGGCTTAGTGGGACCTGTGCAGCTGGGAGGGAGTTGCGATTCATGGTGAATGACAATTTGGGAGATGGTAGGGTTCGAGCACGGAGGGAGAATTTTGGGTTAGTGCAAACATAAGTTGTTTTTTCTGTTTAATGGAGGGTATAGTCATAGTAATTAGTTAGAGTAAACCAATAATGGTCAAGCAGTCAGTATAAATTGTGTCTTTATCTTATTTTCAGTTAAACCCCTGACGAAGAATTCATAGAATTCGAAATGCATTGGGAGCACGTTGATTTCATAAAACCACTTTTGAAACATGTTTGTCCTCGCATGCCTCCGTTAAAGGCTGGATTGGCAACGCTTGGTGTTTGAAAATGATGAATAAAGAATTCAAAATGCAAACATGCTGTCTCCGTAGTGGCGTAATTAAGGAAGATGCACGAGTTAAAATGATGGATTAAAATTGATGAATTGATAACAATGATGTAAACATGAAGAGTTTTACAAAGGAACGATTTCCTCTACCGCAGTGCGACAGTCGAGTGCAGGCATAATGTACCCCATTGGATTTGTTTCTAACTTAACCGTGATGAGGTGTTTCACGGTTTCTGTTCACACGCACTTCATTGCATGAATTGAAAAACTAGAGTAATTCACAAAGGGAAGGAGTGCAGTGGCTCAATTCTGACTCTATATGCTTAGCAACATTATGACCTCAGAGCTTGCACCCCAAGGATTCAAGTTTACTTTCTAAAGGAACCACCATCACGGAGACAGAAACAATACGTCATCTTAAGTGGAATGACTCATAAGCAACGATTAAAAAAAACGATATAGGCATGAGGAGACAACTGAACCCTGCTGCTTGGACAGTTTGTTTTTATGACATGTTTATGAAATGTTTATTCACAAGCACATTCCAAATAGGGCACGCGGTTGTCTTGTTATTTTTGACATAAGCTTTCACATTTTGCTGGAGGTTTCAAAGGGGTGAATTCAATTCGGAGGGAGCATGGTTTTCTTTGACTGTGATGTGGGGCACCATGGGAGATGAAGTTTATTGGTATGATACACAAAAAGGAGGGGTGGAGCGGAGTACAGCTGGATTGCTCACAGGTGGGAGATTTCTCTCTTTAAAACCGGCACGAGCGCGAGGGTAAATCATTAAGAGCACTTGTTATGTGGAAGCGAAGTGAGGTTGTGCTGCTAGCAGTGGCGTAGAGAAGGTAAATTGTGTGAAGGGTGCTCTGTGGCTTAGTGGGACCTGTGCAGCTGGGAGGGAGTTGCGATTCATGGTGAATGACAATTTGGGAGATGGTAGGGTTCGAGCACGGAGGGAGAATTTTGGGTTAGTGCAAACATAAGTTGTTTTTTCTGTTTAATGGAGGGTATAGTCATAGTAATTAGTTTGAGTAAATCAATAATGGTCAAGCAGTCAGTATAAATTGTGTCTTTATCTTATTTTCAGTTAAACCCCTGACGAAGAATTCATAGAATTCGAAATGCATTGGGAGCACGTTGATTTCATAAAACCACTTTTGAAACATGTTTGTCCTCACATGCCTCCGTTAAAGCCTGGATTGGCAACGCTTGGTGTTTGAAAATGATGAATAAAGAATTCAAAATGCAAACATGCTGTCTCCGTAGTGGCGTAATTAAGGAAGATGCACGAGTTAAAATGATGGATTAAAATTGATGAATTGATAACAATGACGTAAACATGAAGAGTTTTACAAAGGAACGATTTCCTCTACCGCAGTGCGTCAGTCGAGTGCAGGCATAATGTACCCCATTGGATTTGTTTCTAACTTAACCGTGATGAGGTGTTTCACGGTTTCTGTTCACACGCACTTCATTGCATGAACTGAAAAACTAGAGTAATTCACAAAGGGAAGGAGTGCAGTGGCTCAATTCTGACTCTATATGCTTAGCAACATTATCACCTCAGAGCTTGCACCCCAAGGATTCAAGTTTACTTTCTAAAGGAACCACCATCACGGAGACAGAAACAATACATCATCTTAAGTGGAATGACTCATAAGCAACGATTAAAAAAAACGATATAGGCATGAGGAGACAACTGAACCCTGCTGCTTGGACAGTTTGTTTTTATGACATGTTTATGAAATGTTTATTCACAAGCACATTCCAAATAGGGCACGCGGTTGTCTTGTTATTTTTGACATAAGCTTTCACATTTTGCTGGAGGTTTCAAAGGGGTGAATTCAATTCGGAGGGAGCATGGTTTTCTTTGACTGTGATGTGGGGCACCATGGGAGATGAAGTTTATTGGTATGATACACAAAAAGGAGGGGTGGAGCGGAGTACAGCTGGATTGCTCACAGGTGGGAGATTTCTCTCTTTAAAACCGGCACGAGCGCGAGGGTAAATCATTAAGAGCACTTGTTATGTGGAAGCGAAGTGAGGTTGTGCTGCTAGCAGTGGCGTAGAGAAGGTAAATTGTGTGAAGGGTGCTCTGTGGCTTAGTGGGACCTGTGCAGCTGGGAGGGAGTTGCGATTCATGGTGAATGACAATTTGGGAGATGGTAGGGTTCGAGCACGGAGGGAGAATTTTGGGTTAGTGCAAACATAAGTTGTTTTTTCTGTTTAATGGAGGGTATAGTCATAGTAATTAGTTTGAGTAAATCAATAATGGTCAAGCAGTCAGTATAAATTGTGTCTTTATCTTATTTTCAGTTAAACCCCTGACGAAGAATTCATAGAATTCGAAATGCATTGGGAGCACGTTGATTTCATAAAACCACTTTTGAAACATGTTTGTCCTCACATGCCTCCGTTAAAGCCTGGATTGGCAACGCTTGGTGTTTGAAAATGATGAATAAAGAATTCAAAATGCAAACATGCTGTCTCCGTAGTGGCGTAATTAAGGAAGATGCTAAGGAAGATGCGCAAGTTAAAATGATGGATTAAAATTGATGAATTGATAAAAATGAGGTAAACATGAAGAGTTTTACAAAGGAACGATGTCCTCTATCGCAGTGCGACAGTCGAGTGCAGGAATAATGTACCCCATTGGATTGGTTTTGTGACTCTGACAGCTCCATGGGCTATTCTAACCAGACCCAGGGCCGCTGCTCTGGTTGAAAGTACATTGTAATTCCATATAATTAGGATTGGCAATGAGAGACCCCTGTAAGTCCCTAGGATATAATAAGGTAAGAGTGATTCAAACTACCTATAAGTCCCTAGTCACTAGTATATAATGGAGCAGGGAGTTTAGAGGCCCAGTAGGTTTCCTGCATTGGAGTTTGCACTGCCGTGTTTCCTGCTGCCATTTTAATGGCTGCCCTGCTTTGCAGACTGTCTTTAAAAGTAATGTATATGCAACTTCAACTTTGGAATTACAGGTACCTCTAAACAAATGATCTACCTTATTTTTACATGTAACTATAAGCCGGGACATTATAAAAGATGTTTTATAAGTCCTGGTAAGTGAAAAAACTGCGGCGGAGGAACCAGACTGGTCTTCAAAAGGAGAAGGACACTTTAGGTCAGCACAGGTTCACCCCCACATCCTGCAACCCCTGCCACACAGGAGCCCCTTTAATTAGATTAGGGAATGGGATGGAAGAGGAGTGTTGAGGAATCTGAGCCACACCAGTCGGTTGGCCTTGCCTGGTCAGATTTTCTCATTTTGGATTTTGGAATAATAGTGCCTTCTGAGACAAGAATATACCACATGTTAGAGGAAGTTCATCCCATTGTTCAGGCGTCCCCCCATTTGACACCCAGGACCACTGCATAAATATGGAAAAGCTGCATGGCAACTTCAATCTGTTTCCTGAAACTACGAGTTGAATAAATTACAAAGGTCTGCACTCTAAGTACTATGCCTTCCTTCAAGAAGGATTAAGGAGTGGACCCTCTGCAAGCTACCCATTAACTGAGCCCACCTGCATCCCTTCCAACAAGAAGTCCCTAGCCTGGAATATGACCAGTTTACTTTTAAGGATTTGACCAAGTGCATTGTGGGATTTGTAGTACCAACATCAAAAGGACCATCTAAGAGACTCCAAACCCCTGGAATGGTGTACTGGACACTTTGAACCCTCATGGGGATCTTCTGGAAGAAGATCCAGAAGTTTGGTAAAGTTTGGGAACCTTTTTGTAAAAAGCTCCATAAGTTGACTGACTCAACGCCAGCGACCACGCCTGAATTTCAGATTCATCTGGCTGTAAGCTCCGGAGCTGTAGACTTCCATTATTTCATAGGGGCATCAAAGAACACCTAGACAATGACATTGACGAAAATCTGACCTGAAGAGGAGCCTTGCTTGGTGTCGAGAGAAAAAGTTCCAGAAAAATGACTAAGTGAGAAGGTAAAATTTTGACCGTAGCCTCCCGCTTAGTTTATCAGACCGGGGATCCATTGTGGTCGGCCTCAAACTTTGACTTTTTCCTGGCCAAGAGTGAGCAGATGTCCTAATTTTTGTGCACTAAAAAGTGTTTATTCTTTAAAAATTCATATCTCTAGTTCCCTAAATTGGATCATTGTGGTTTTGGTGTCAATTCCTTCATACATTTTTTTTTGTAAAGTAGTTTTGTATTGGTGTTTATAAATGTATTACCCACCTGTATCTTGCCTGCTCGCTGTCAGCTACCAAGGGTTCAACAAGGGATTCATTTATTGAGACCCCACCTGAACCTGTTATTTTGTTTTTGGCCTTAATACTAGTGGTAAGTCACTACTAAGAAACCCCTTTCCAACAAAAACTTTGTACCTATCCATCATATATGACTCTACTATCCTTCAAATAATTTGTGCTAAGACAGGAACTGCGATTATAGCACTTCCTGTCAATCTAGAGTGCTGTCCACAGGCCAGCGGACAACTCAACATTTTTGGTGGGCCGAGGTCTCTCAGGACATCGGTGGTATTGTCCTTATCCATCTTGACTGGGTTTACTTTGTCTTCAAAACTCTGAATCGAGCCCATAGTTTTTTTAATTTCCGTCATGAGATTGGAATGAAGCCTCTTAAACATACTATGTAGGTCACTTCATTAGGAGCCCTAAGCAATTGCTTACATTTTGATAAAATCATCCTAAATATTAGATGCCCCTGTGGAAGCTGAAAATAAAAATGATAAGAATAATACAATAACACAAGTCTCTGTCAGCACATAATATAGCAAGGTTTATTGGAGACCCACAAACAGCAAATTAACGTGCAGCACGGAGACATCAGCAAAGCCACTGAATGTCCAAAGAGGTGACGGGTTTGACAGTTTATATAGGCCAAAACCACAAAAGGATGTAGCATCATAACATACGTAGCACAAATTAAGCATAGTTCATTTGACCAATTAGCAAGAGTTTAAGCCGTCGTATACCATGTAAGGTCCAAGCTATACTGTTGCAGACCACGTGGCCCCAAGTGGGCAGCTTCTGGGACTTTCCACTGTAATGTAAGATATAAGTCCGGTGCCTTTCCAGTTAATAACTGCACACAATAGTAGTGACCAGAAACATATTGTGAAATGGGATATGCTGAAATATACGTGTACGTGATTAAGCAAGCATCCTCCCTTGTGTCACGTATCTTGTCTTCTAGCAAGCCTTGCGTTACCCAAGCTGTTTCTCTGAAGCTAAGAAAAATACACCATCCTGTGTAATGTTAACTTAACAGGGCCTAGAAGCTTTACTGCATTTGGTATCATAAAACAAATGGCTTCTTCATTGCCCCGTTTGATACCAAATCACTATCAGCAAGATCCTCAATCATTCTAGCTAGCTGATGTATTCTTTGTGTGGTATATATAATCCCTGCACCAGGGACCATCATCCCAAGGCCTGTCATCACATCCTCTGCCCATTCTGGTGTCCTCCTAATTCTCCTTGGCCGTTGGCCTTGGCGTGTGATCTGTACTATGTCGAGAAAATGTGTCATTTGTGGTATGATGGAGGCAAGATAACAGCTGCCATACCATCCTGGTGGCAGGTAGAAGTACGCCCACTTTCCGCATACAAAGAATAGTCCCTTGTATCCTACTAGTCCGGGCGAGGATCTATTGTTATTGTTCCTGATCTGTGATATCCTTGTGGTGTGTGTGCAGTTACTCTCGCCCACGAAAATTTGTTCCACGTTCTCTTACTCCTTAATTCCCTTTATTTTGTTTACCCAGTCTTCACAATCTAACAGTCCCTTGTTCCCTTGTGCCATTTCTGCTATAGTGCATGCAAACGAGAGGCAATCTTTCCATGCGTCTTTCTGCATCAACTGTTGTATTGAGCAGTTTTTTTCCACCTGTGGCAACTTAGGTACTCTTTTTTGTCGGTACCTCCTCGTTATTCTGAGTACTTCCCCACCCTGCTTAGTTGTAAATCTGCTACTCTCTGGTGGTGCAACTGCCACTGACATGTTATGCTAGTTGAGGAGCAAATCTCGCATTAATATGCATTCTACATATTCGGGAACCGGCAGCACATTGTAGCTCATGCTGTTCTCTGTGTCTGTTGGCAAGTGTGTGCAAACATAACATCCAGATATGTTCATTATACGTACATACAATTTTAGCATTTCAACATATTTCTTTCCGGTATATTCATCCCTCAATTCCCTTTCACCGCCTCCTTTAATGTCAACCTTCCCCAAAGTGTCTACATTTTCAAAATCTATTAGACGTTCCTTATTAGTTACATTTTGATCCCCCTCACCCCCTGCCGGCAATTGATGATCTATATTTCAATGTCTTTTGCAAAGATTATTAACAGCGCAGTCACTATTATCCCTAGGACTGGAGTCAATATTGCACCTAACAATGATGGCTATTTCCAGTCCCTTCCTTCTCGTACTTGGCATTGTTCCTTTATTTCACTTGGTCAGTTAATGTCTTTGATAAGACCAGATCCGATCTCCTCTATTGCATAAATCACACAATCCAAATGTCAAGTCGCATGTCTAGGATATCTTGTGCTGTTGTTTGATGTAAAAAATGGGGAACAAGATGTCTTGCAAGATAAGGTCTCTTAACCCACTCATTAGCGGAGGATTTGGCACAGTTAGTTCCAGCACACTATTTAATTTTTTTTTTCAGGACACAATAACCTTATATTAATTATTAGTTGTGACTCTTCTACCCTCACTTGTATAGATCTAAGCCTTCCAGATCGTGTTGCTGTCATAATTGTGATCTACTTAGGTCATAGCATGCCCTTAACCAAGTGTTCAATTCAGTTCTTTGATGTTCCAAAGTCTTGTAACTAGCCGGTGATGCACTGCTATGTGGTTAATTGGAGCATCACCAGCAACTCTAACTAGCGGGTTCTGCACCTCCTAGGGGGTCTATTGGTGCAGACGCCAGTCAACCATTTAGAAGAAAACATTGGTGCCTTGATGATGTACTGTCAGATGTTACTAGCACATGACATTTGGCACTCCCTTGGAAACAACTGGTACAGGCATCTTTGGGGTGTTGATACCCAGAGGCCTGGACCTGGACTTGTTGTGCGCAGTAGGTGACTGCCTTTGGTATCTTCTGGCTTTTGTTGGAGGCCTAGCCTGCCCTGAGCAGGTATCTGCCTCTGGTGTCTTCTGTCTTCTGTTGGAGGCCTAGCCTGCCCCGAGCAGGTATCTGCCTCTTACTTCCCGTGGGTCTTGTCCTGCATGGTGGATCGGATGTCGTACCTTCGTGGTGCTTCAGATGTTGCAGGTGGTGCTGGTGGAGCTCGTTCTCTGCTGTCTGGTCCTTCTCATTTCTTTGCGTTGGAGCTGTGGATCCAGGATGTCAGCCCTTGGCACTTGACTGATGATCTGGTGTTGTCCCTTCCACCTGGGCTGGAGGCAGTGCCGTCGGGTGTGGGCCTTTACCCAGATCCACTCATCAGGCTGCAGGTCATGTTGCGGTCGAGTTGCTGCTTCTGGAAGAGCCTGCAGAACCTGGCGGTGAAGGTAACGTAAGGTCTCTATTAATTTCTTGCAAAAACATAAAAGCAGGTTGTCTGGTATTGATAGTGGAGCTTGTGGACATGTGGCCTACAATGTTCATAGGGTGGCCAAATACTGTTTCGTGGGGATTGAGCTTTGTTAACCCATATGGTGTTCTTCTCATTGCCAGCAGGGCTAGTGGTAGTTTGACTACCCATGAAAGTTCACTTTAAGCACACATTTTTTCCAATCTTATTCTTCAACACCCCATTCTTTATAATAATAAATAATAATAATAAATAATAATAATAAATATTATTATTTATTTATTTATTATGAAAGTTCACTTTAAGCACACATTTTTTCCAATCTTATTCTTCAACACCCCATTCTTCCTCTCCACCGCACCCGCTGTAATTTCTGGGTGACCCCAAGCCCATTTCATAGTTCTGCTATCACATGGGAGATGAACACAGGGTCATTATCTGAGCTCAGGACGGATGAAATCCTAAATCGCGGAATATGTCCTTTTAGAAGGCATTTGGGCCCAGTCTCTGCATCACAGTTCTTGGTTGGATACTCTTCTGTCCACTTGCTGAACATGAACACTATTACCAAAACATATTTGTACTTGTGAGTGGGGGCCATGTCTATGAAGTCCATCTGGAGACTCTCAAATAGTCCGTGGGGAAGTGGGAAATGACCAGGTGCAGTTGGTGTGCCTTCTCCAATATTGTGTTGTGTGCAAACAGTGCATTGTCTGCAAAGTCTTTCTGTTATTTGGCGGAACTTGGAGTTGTACCAATATCGGGAAAACAGTCTGATCATGCCATCTGCTGCATTCTGCGCAGGTCGCGCTGCTAGTGCGCTGCACTTTTAACTCGCCTTTATCATATTTAGTTTATTCAGTTTGCTGTATTGTGTTGTGTGCAAACAGTGCATTGTCTGCAAAGTCTTTCTGTTATTTGGCGGAACTTGGAGTTGTACCAATATCGGGAAAACAGTCTGATCATGATCATCTGCTGCATTCTGCGCAGGTCGCGCTGCTAGTGCGCTGCACTTTTAACTCGCCTTTATCATATTTAGTTTATTCAGTTTGCTGTATTTGCTGATTTTAACGTAGCGCCCCTGTGTGGCTCAAGTCCCCTTACCTGCATTTAAATTGAGGAACTGTCACCGCTGTTTGGCGGGTCCGGGTCCCGGGGTGGATAACTGTGGGCGCCATTTTGGATTGGGTGAGTTCTACTTCCTGTGGGCGCCATCTTGGAGCGTCCCCACGCTCGTGATGTACTTTGAGACGCCTATTTAAGGCGGACTTTTACACCTCATTCCTTGATCATCTGCTGCATTCTGCGCAGGTCGCGCTGCTAGTGCGCTGCACTTTTAACTCGCCTTTATCATATTTAGTTTATTCAGTTTGCTGTATTTGCTGATTTTAACGTAGCGCCCCTGTGTGGCTCAAGTCCCCTTACCTGCATTTAAATTGAGGAACTGTCACCGCTGTTTGGCGGGTCCGGGTCCCGGGGTGGATAACTGTGGGCGCCATTTTGGATTGGGTGAGTTCTACTTCCTGTGGGCGCCATCTTGGAGCGTCCCCACGCTCGTGATGTACTTTGAGACGCCTATTTAAGGCGGACTTTTACACCTCATTCCTTGATCATCTGCTGCATTCTGCGCAGGTCGCGCTGCTAGTGCGCTGCACTTTTAACTCGCCTTTATCATATTTAGTTTATTCAGTTTGCTGTATTTGCTGATTTTAACGTAGCGCCCCTGTGTGGCTCAAGTCCCCTTACCTGCATTTAAATTGAGGAACTGTCACCGCTGTTTGGCGGGTCCGGGTCCCGGGGTGGATAACTGTGGGCGCCATTTTGGATTGGGTGAGTTCTACTTCCTGTGGGCGCCATCTTGGAGCGTCCCCACGCTCGTGATGTACTTTGAGACGCCTATTTAAGGCGGACTTTTACACCTCATTCCTTGATCATCTGCTGCATTCTGCGCAGGTCGCGCTGCTAGTGCGCTGCACTTTTAACTCGCCTTTATCATATTTAGTTTATTCAGTTTGCTGTATTTGCTGATTTTAACGTAGCGCCCCTGTGTGGCTCAAGTCCCCTTACCTGCATTTAAATTGAGGAACTGTCACCGCTGTTTGGCGGGTCCGGGTCCCGGGGTGGATAACTGTGGGCGCCATTTTGGATTGGGTGAGTTCTACTTCCTGTGGGCGCCATCTTGGAGCGTCCCCACGCTCGTGATGTACTTTGAGACGCCTATTTAAGGCGGACTTTTACACCTCATTCCTTGATCATCTGCTGCATTCTGCGCAGGTCGCGCTGCTAGTGCGCTGCACTTTTAACTCGCCTTTATCATATTTAGTTTATTCAGTTTGCTGTATTTGCTGATTTTAACGTAGCGCCCCTGTGTGGCTCAAGTCCCCTTACCTGCATTTAAATTGAGGAACTGTCACCGCTGTTTGGCGGGTCCGGGTCCCGGGGTGGATAACTGTGGGCGCCATTTTGGATTGGGTGAGTTCTACTTCCTGTGGGCGCCATCTTGGAGCGTCCCCACGCTCGTGATGTACTTTGAGACGCCTATTTAAGGCGGACTTTTACACCTCATTCCTTGATCATCTGCTGCATTCTGCGCAGGTCGCGCTGCTAGTGCGCTGCACTTTTAACTCGCCTTTATCATATTTAGTTTATTCAGTTTGCTGTATTTGCTGATTTTAACGTAGCGCCCCTGTGTGGCTCAAGTCCCCTTACCTGCATTTAAATTGAGGAACTGTCACCGCTGTTTGGCGGGTCCGGGTCCCGGGGTGGATAACTGTGGGCGCCATTTTGGATTGGGTGAGTTCTACTTCCTGTGGGCGCCATCTTGGAGCGTCCCCACGCTCGTGATGTACTTTGAGACGCCTATTTAAAGTCGTCCTCTCCCGCGCAGTGGTGACGCCTGCGCTGTGCCGGAGTCGTGCCAGAGTCCTGCCCGTCTGCGCTCGTCCGCGTCGAGGTAGCGGGTACGGGCACAGGACTCTGGCATCAGTCCTCTTTTCACCATGGACTTTATCATGCCACTCAGGTACAATCGTACTGACCTCCTTACCTTAAGAGACGGTCACTCGGATTGTACTCATGCTCCGGTGTGCCCACTTGTGGGACCCTATGACTGTCCGTGTGGCAGGTTTTCGTTGGATCCCCCTAGTGGGGTGCGCTCCTCTGAAAGGTCTACCCTAGCTGCGCATACTGACATTTCCGGGCGAGCACTCAGTATATGGAGCCTTAATGTCAGATCATTGGTTAAGCACCATCAGTCCCTTCGCGATATGATCGACAAGGACTCACCGGATCTTATTTTTCTCACTGAGACGTGGTTACAGGACACCGACTCGGCCATAATAAATTTGGCCTTTCCTTCCACCTACACGGTCTTCACCCTGAACCGTACTACCAGGGGTGGAGGCATAGCTTTGGCAACAAAATCTTGCTTTCCGGCGGTCTGGCAAGCCCTTGATCTGCCGATGTGCGAAAGCGCCGCTTTCAAGGTCACTGTCAGCCATCAGTTCACTTTTAGTGGTCTGTTAATCTATCGCCCTCCAGGGAATGACACGGTCTTTAAGGCCGCTCTCGTTGACATGGTTAACTCCCTGGCTCCTAGATGTGCTAATTTTAACATCATTGGTGATCTGAATATACATCTTGATCAGACATCTTCTTTATCTATCAGCTCTTTGATAGCGGATCTGGAAGCCATGCAGTTGAACCAACTTGTCACTGCCCCTACCCACAGAGGAGGTCACATTCTCGACCCCTTTTTTACCACCTTGGACCGGGCTTTGGCATCTGACCCGATGGTGGTGGGCTGGACTGATCATCTATTGGTTAAAGTATCATGCCCTCTGGATGATCACCAATTTAAACCTGTGGACAGATTGACCTTCAAAAGAAATTGGCGTAAGCTTAAAATGGAGGAGTTTGTTAATATTCTCGAGGCACAGCCCTTGGGCAACCTGTCGAATGTTGAACAGGGATATGAACAGTTCTGTGCTTGGGTCCGTACTGCCCTCGATTCTCTTATACCAATGCGTTGGTCGAAATGTCATGCTAAAACCCGCAGTCCTTGGTATAATGAGTCCCTTGCTGAGCTCAAGAGAACTTGCCGACAAGCGGAGAGGGCGTGGAGGAAGTCTTTTGACCCCACACTGAAATCATTGTACTTTACCCAGCTTAAGAGCTATCACAGAGCTATCTGTCAAGCCCGGGCAGCATATTATGCGTTTGAGTTCTCCAACAGCCCTAATCCATCTAAATTAATTTTTAAGGTGCTTAAAGATCTGATGGGTAAACGGGCCACCTCGCTAGAAATCTGCACGGACTCTCATTGTGAAAGCTTGGCATCCTTTTTCGTGGAGAAGGTGCAGATAATCTACCGAGGGTTTATGCCAGCTGTGCCCGATGCTGAGCCCAGGCCTGTTGGGGTTCCAGATTGTGAACCTCTGTCCTCCTTGCCTGCTATGTCGGCTGAGGCATTTGACACCCTGAGCCTCAAAATTAAATCGGGCTCTCCTTTAGATCCTTTGAAGCCAGAGCTTATCACTCTCCTCCCGCCCCTGTGTCGTGAACCCATACTGGACCTGATTAATCTTTCACTTACGGAAGGCGTGGTTCCTGCTTCTTGGAAGCAAGCTGTGGTCAGCCCTATATTGAAGAAGCCTAGTCTAGACCCTCTGCTCCCTGAGAACTATCGCCCCATCTCCCTCCTGCCCTGGACCGCCAAGGTCACTGAGGCACATGTAAATTCCATCTTGTCTGCCCATCTCTCTCGTAATAATATTCTTGACGAGAGTCAGAATGGCTTTCGGGCACAACACAGCACCGAAACGGCTCTGCTCTTTATGAGCGAACATCTCCGTTCGGTGCTGGATGTGGGGCAGACAGCGGCGCTCCTTTTGTTAGATCTGAGCGCCGCATTTGATACTGTGTCTCATGGCATTTTGTTGCGGAGGTTGGAGGAAGTGGGACTTGAGGGCAAGGCTCTTCAATGGTTCCGCTCTTTCCTTTCGGACCGGTTTTTTAAAGTGGCCATTCCTCCTGGTCAGTCCTCGTTCCATCCTCTGGGGTTAGGAGTCCCTCAGGGTTCGGCGTTGAGCCCCACGCTGTTCAACTTGTATGTGAAACCGCTAGCTGCCGTAGTTAGACAATCTGGCTTAACCATGACATCTTATGCCGATGACACGCAGCTAGCGGTGACACTCAGTGGGGACCCTGAGGTGACTGCCCCCAGGTTTCGCGCAGGGCTTCTTGCCGTGGCGGACTGGATGCGTATTAACTGTTTACAGTTAAACGCCAAGAAAACCGAAGTCCTGATTTTAGGAAAGCAAGCGGATTCGTGGGGAGATCAATGGTGGCCTCCTGAGCTGGGGGTGACTCCCATTCCAGCGGCCGAAGTGAAGAACTTGGGGGTCTGGCTGGATTCCAACCTTTCTTTTACCAGCCATACTAAGAAGATCGCAGCCACCTGTTATGGGATTCTGCGAGGACTGAGACCGGTCCTTAAATTCTTCGACCCCCCTACTCGGCAACTGGTTGTCCAAGCCTCCATTCTTTCCCGGCTGGACTATGGGAGTGCTCTGTTACTCGGCGTTAATCAGGCTGAGGCGACTAGACTGCAGAGAGTACAGAATGCCGCTGCGCGGGCCATTGTAGGCCTCCCGAGACGGTGCTCTGTATCGGCAGTCCTGACCTCCCTGCATTGGCTGCCGGTCAGACAGAGAATCAAATTTAAGGCACTCTGTTTGACATTTAAGATCTTGAAACTCTCGTCTCCCCCCGCCTTGATGGGCCTTGTTTCCCCATATGTCCCCAGGCGGTCTCTCAGGTCGGAATCTCTCTACCTAGCGAACGTGCCTAGATTCAGATTGAGTAGGATAGGAGGTCGTTCTTTTTGTGTTATGGCGGCTGGACTATGGAACTCTCTTCCTGTCCATATCCGTGCCCTGAATAGCCTGACTCTTTTCAGACGGGCGATTAAGACCCATCTGTTCACCTCCGTTAATTAATTTCTTCTTCTCAGTGGCGATCTGTTATGTTGTGGTACTTGATCAGGCGCCAGGACGCCCCTTCGCTGGGGCAGCTGTGCGCTGAATAAAAGTTATTAACATAACATAACATAACATCTCAGCCAACATGTGAGGGACTGTGAAAAAGGCGTGTGATGGAAAGAAGCATTGCTGAAGGCAGGCATATCTTTCCATTGGGCCTTGTCCATAACCCCTCCTTGTTTGCACACATCCTCCTTTGACCCATTCCTCTTTTTCATCCTCCTCTACCTTTTCTTCTGCTATTTATTGGGTCAGAGTGTAATGAGTCACTGTTATCTTAGTGTTCTTCTCGCTGCTTGTTATTTGTACCATTTCTAACTGGCAGGCTGTCAGTGATACTCTCTTTTCTTCCCCATCAATGAATGTGTTGCCCTTCGATACATACTCCTTTGATGATGTGTGTGTTGCACATTTTATTATAGCCACTTTGGATAGTCTTAGTAATGCTTGGAGGAGGTCACTTATCAACTGTGCATGTTGTTTTTGTTGGCCTAAGGATGTGAGGAATCTCCTCATGGAGAGAGACAACATTTTAATAAAGACAGAAGGTCAATGTTAATGCCAGACCTAATTAGGTGCCCAGTTATGCAGTTATGAAATAAAGGGCACCCACGTTCCTTCATTAAGTGCAGATATACAACTGTTGTTAATTCACAAGACTTTACAGAAGTAGGCCAAGAAATAGCCCTCCTAGAACATATTTGTGAACTGCATTTAAGCATGAGCAAATATGCAGGTGTAGTTCTGCTCATGCCAAAATCTACACCTCCACTTTTAACCAACCTTGGAAGAAGTATTATGTCTGCCACTTTCAGGAGTAAAAAAATCTAACCTGCCTCAGCATGGGAACATTTTTCAGAGAAGAGCTGGTAAAAACCCTTAAAACATGCAAGTTAGTAGTTTTGCACATACCCCAAACGGCATTTCAACCCTGTAACTTTTTTCTTACCATTAACTTCAGCCCCTGTATGTAGATCTGTGGAACGTGGCAGCATAAGGTAATAGTTAGTATTCAAACCATACTATGGAAGGAGCCCTGGCATAATCAGAAATGCTATTTTAGAGATCTTATATAAGGATAGTGCTGTCATAATTTGTCGCCGCATTACATGGCACAAAAGGGACAAGTGTTTTTTTTGTTTCGGGACACCTATTCACAAACACCCCTCAAGACTGCACCTGTATATTAAGAGACATATTAAATGTGTGCACATTGTATCCTTAATACGAAGCACGGTTATTCAACGCACACTATCCTTCTGTATTTGCATATACTCATTACTAAATATCAATTAATAAACATAATATTACAACTCTGTGTCCAATCCTTTGTAGCCCCTGGCGAATACACTGCTTTAAAAAGCATTTTAGCATATTCACCTTACAATATAATTAGTTATATTTCTTTGAAGATCCTAGAAATGAAAACATTAATATTCATTCTTTTAGATGCACACATAAAATAGTACTTCTACTTGCGCCATTCAATTAGGTACAACCCTTATAATCTTGCCCCCTTCCAGTACTTTTCTAGACGTGCCCACTGTCTAAGAATTGTGCAGTGAGCCTGTGTTGGTGCTGAAGCACGAACCAGAATTAGAGATATATCTCCATCGTGGAAAGGTGTGCCTCTTAAATCACACTGAACATTTGCATACTTATCTGTAGCTAGCACACATGCATTACTCTTTACCAAACACCCCCTGTCCATTACCCATTGCTAGGTGAGAAATCAGTGAGAATCCCTAGTGGTGCAATGTGTGGGCCAAATTGTCAGAATTATAGAACATATTTGCACCAGTGGAGCTTTCTAACCAGATATGAGAGGGTGAAAACCTTTAGCATTACACTCTGTAGGGGAATGAAGGAAACAACCTAAAAAGTATATTATCTTCAAAAGCAAAAGAAGAATCAAAACATTGTGCTTTTGTGGATGGCCAGTTACCTAACCTGACCAAATTGTGTGATCCTGGGCATTTAATCCTGGGCAATTAACCCCCCCCCCCCCCTCAATATGTTCAAATGCATACTTTAAAGACTAGTACTTGATATAGGGACAATACTTATCAATGCACTGCAAGAACCTGATGTACCGAAATGAAACAGCTCTGCATGTCTTTAACATTTCGGCTGTAGACTGTTTTTCTGAATGTGATGCTATGCAAGGCTACCTCCCATCAATTGAGTAACCTGACCTTTAAGCAAATGTTTGCCTCCTTTAAATTAACTTTAAACAACTATAAATTGTAACAGTTATTCCATCCTATTTTGTTAATATACATTTAAGAATGTGCATTCCCTTCCATTCTCCGCTGCGAATAATACATTTCTTTTTCTTTTTCTTTTTTTAACCAGTTCTGTTCATACCCACAGAAAACTGTTGTAGTGTGTGGTTTAGTCTTGGCGCAATGCCCAGAATCTGTGGCCAGCCCACGATCATTATTTCAAAGCCAGTCCAAAAGATTTTTCTTTAACCATTTCATGTATCCTATCATCAATGGCCATGTGGCCATTTCTCAGGACCTATTTTTCTTATTTATTAATTTCATTTTTTGTTTTCACTCTTTGCACTCTACGAAAATTATCAGGCGTTTCCTTCCACCTATTTGTCTCCCTTCCTGTCTAATTAGTTCTGTGTGCCCACTTCAATAACAGCACCTCAATGAATGCATGTAATGCAATACCAACACCAACACCCTCCCTGTTGTGAGTTGGTGGACACCTATTCACATCTGGAGACCACCCTTGGTATCCAGCAGGAGGCAGTGTACCAGAGCCAACTGGTCTCCGGCTACAACTCCCCATAAAACTAGTCCCACACCGTAATCTTCCATTCCCTTCCTCTCAGGAGAATAATCACAGTCACAAGAAAGATATTGCAATCTAAACGAAACACAATATTCAGTCCTATGTCATAATTGTGCTCCCCATTTTCAATAGATGGAAACAGCAATGCAGTTGTGTTACTTGAAAGGATCCCATACCCCAATTATTGCTCTTTGTAAGTGTATGTGGGAAGGAGTCATCTGTCCTTCTTGCAGTAGACAAACCTACAGACACACTTCGGTACAGTGACACAGAAGGTAGTCAGCACACTATTTCTGGCTGCTCATTCCTGAGGTGTGGGGGACGGGTAACATACACGTTCAACTAATCATGCATCAATCATACAGCCAGCTGCGCAATTTTTAAAATGAAGCAGAGCAAGCACCCATCATCAGACATCGTGAACATGAAATGGCATTTGCTACAAGTTCACCGAAAATATTCATAGATAGGAAGAAGAGACAGAGGTAGAGTAAGATATTTCGTCCCCTTTCTTTCTCTCTGGGCCACGCAGACTCACAGAGGTGCTGTTGAACAAAATATTCAGAATTAAATAAAAGGTGAGACAAAACAGGTGAACTCTGCACTTACAATTCAGAGAATTATCGACCCTCTGTCTTCCCTTAATGCGTTACCTAATTAACCTGTCGCTGTCCTCAGGCTCAGTCCCGGCTAAATGGAAGCAGGCGGTGTTTACCCCTATTCTTAAGAAGCCCACACTAGATCCCCTCAAGTTGGAAAACTATCGCCCGATTTCACTCCTTCCTTGGGCTGCGAAAGTAGCCGAGGCTCATGTTAATGTTCTCCTCTCTGAGCATCTCCAAAGGGCTAATATTCTAGACCCTTCTCAGAATGGCTTTCGTGCCGGCCACAGCACTGAGACTGCCCTTCTCTCAATGACGGAACACCTGCGGGCCGTGCTCGACTCCGGTCAGACAGCGGCACTGGTGTTACTTGACCTCAGTGCCGCGTTCGACACGGTCTCGCATTCGATACTGGTGCAACGTCTAAGAGAAGCTGGTGTCTCTGGCATGGCACTAAAGTGGTTCCAGTCTTTCTTGAGTGATCGTGCATTCCGGGTTGCCACTCCGCCTTTTGAGTCCAAACTCTATCCGTTAGAACTGGGAGTGCCTCAGGGGTCGGCATTAAGTCCCACGCTATTCAATCTTTATGTACACCCGCTGGCTGCGGTCGCCAAGGAGTGGGATATGACCATCGTCTCCTATGCTGACGACACGCAGCTGGCGGTTGTTCTGAGTGGGAAGTCCGACCTTGATGCCCCCAGGTTCAGAGCGGGTCTCTTGGCGGTGGCCGGCTGGATGACAGCTAACTGTCTTCAGCTGAATGCTAAGAAGACTGAGATACTGGTTGTTGGGAAGCATAGTAACATGTGCTCCACAGTTAGGTGTCACGCCTACTCCGGTATCGGAGGTAAAAAACTTAGAGGTGTGGTTAGACTCTGGCCTTAGTTTTTGTGCCCATACAAAAAAAGTTGCAGCTACCTGCTTCGGGATCCTTCGTGGACTGAGACCCATCTTGAAGTTTTTTGACGCCCCTACTAGGCAGCTGATCATTCAGGCCACTATCCTGTCTAGGCTTGATTACGCCAGTTCGCTCCTATTAGGGGCGAACCAGGCGGATATCGCCCGGATGCAGCGCGTTCAGAATGCTGCGGCCAGAGTCCTGGTGGGGTTACCGAGGTTCTGCTCTGTGAGAGCTACTATTCGGTCTCTTCATTGGCTGCCTATGGCGCAGAGGATCTATTTTAAAACCCTTTGTCTTTCTTTTAAGATCCTTAAGTTGTCCTCTCCTCAGATTCTTGAGAATCTTCTTATTCCCTATGTTCCTGCTCGCTCTCTGAGATCTGCCTGTCAAAATCTGGTGGTGGTACCGCGGTTCAAGTTGTGTAGAGCTGGAGGGCGGTCCTTCCGGGTTATGGCTGCTAAGCTCTGGAACTCTCTTCCGCTCCACATCCGTGCACTTGACGACATGTTCATATTCAGGAGGGCCATTAAAACTTACTTGTTCCCCAGTGTTTTTTAGTCCTTCTCCCTTTCTTGCTTTGGTCCTACAGTCTGTGTGGTGTTGTGTGTTTGTTTGCCTGTTCAAAAAGCGCCGGGACGCCCCTTTGCTGGGGCAGCTGTGCGCTATTAAAATACGTATAACATAACATAACATAACACAGGCACACACATATAACACAAATAGCCGGGGTCTATCCCTAGTTGGTGTGGATCTACACAAGCACCTGTTATCTAATCCCAAAATAGTGTGAGTGTAATTAGTTGGGTCTGTCATGTCATAAGTAGCACTGCACAGGCCTAGGGTTATGTGCAATATAAAAACAATGTGAAAGTGTCTATTTGAGCAGTCTAGAAATATTATTGTATGAAAATGGCAACAGAAATCGGTGTCCTTGTGTCAAAGTCAGATCAGTCAAAAATGTAGATGTACAGTCAGATTTGATAACTGCTGAACACTTGTATTAAAAACAAAAATCATAAAACTCAACAAATAAAGGAAAACAATAAATTACATATTCCTTCCCTGTGTGAAACAAGGCATTCACCCCCCCTCCTTTTCTCAGCATCTGACACCTTCCACCCCTGGAGCCAGTGAGTGTCGCAGGCAAGACAGGGAACTGCAGAATTTCACCCTCCCTGAAACATCAGTAGTCTTGTGCTGCCTATTTTCCGGGAGTTACTGCGTTGTCAGGGAACAAATGCGAAGTTTGCCCTCGCCGGACCCCAGTTGTGAAGGTGACAGTGCATTAAGTATAATCTAATCCTAGTATAAATAACACCATCAAGGAGTGAGGGGAACCCTGAACCATAGACAGAGAGAGAATACCAGGGGAGTATCTGCAGTTACAACCCCTCGCGATGCTGGGTGTGCTCAAACTGCGACTGCACCCATGGGCCCACTTCCGAGAATTCCCACCAAATCCTCCTGACCCTGCTCCCACTGAGCAGGGTCCACGGACCTATCAGTCTGGTTGGAGCGCCACTGGTTGCCTAGAAACAGAAATCTGGAGGGGATGCTAATCACCAACCCTCCACCAGTCCCTCCAACCAAGGTTAAAGGGGCTCGTTAGCCCACTCATGACTGAGTTCCCTCAGAACTCTGGCTAGCCAACAGGGGTGCTCCAGCTGCGATGGCACCCAATCCTCCTCTTTCTGTCCCCTCAGGAACAAACAGATGCAGACCCCCTGGGGACCAGAAAAGAAAGCTTGGCTAAGAATGAATGCCTAAGCACAGGGCAATAAGAAGAATGCACAGAGCCACTGTGAAAATACTTACCCAGTGGCAATAACAGCAGATGGAAAAAAGAGAGGGAATAAAACAGCCTTTTACACTCTATGTATATGAGAAAGATGGATGTGCATTGTCAGTCTTAGTGCAGACACATGGCGATAAGCAGCGTCCCCCTGCATATTTTTCAGCAGTACTCGATCCTGTCACTCGAGCGTTGCCTGGATGTTTTCGTTCAGTTGCGGCAACACCTGTGTCAATACGTCAGAGTGAAGGGATAGTTTTGTCACATAAACTGTTAGTGTTAGTACTCCATGCGGTTGATGCCCTTTTAAATCAAACAAAGACGCAGCATTTAACTAGCGCTCGTCTGACAGGACACAAATTGACTTTGTTGGCCCCTCACATTACACTGAAGAGATGCGCAACATTAAACCCAGCCACTTTGTTGCCATATCCGGTGACTCAGCCTCAGTCGCAGGAAATACATGATTGTATATTCCTTACTGAAGAACCGACAAAGGGTCGTGTTGATTTGCAAGATTCGCCCCTTTCAGATGTAGACAGGGAATTGTGGGTTGATGGGTCCTGTTTGAAGTTGCCAGATGGTACGACCTCAGCTGCATATGCAATCACCAGAATTCACATGGTAGTGGAGACAGCTCGCATACCACAGAAGTTAGCTCAAGCAGCTGAACTAATAGCCTTGACACGAGCATGGGAGCTTAGCACTGACTTATGTGTGAACATTTATACAGATAGCCGCTATGCCTTTGGAGTGGCCAATGATTTTGGCCTGCTCTGGAAGGAAAGAGGCTTTCTTACGTCCCACGGGATGCAGATAATGCACGGAGAACTAGTGCATAACCTTTTGACTGCACTGACATATCCAAAGAAAATAGCTATTGTGAAGTGTAGTGCACACAAGAAAGTGACTGATAAGGCAAGACAAGGTAATGCCTTTGCAGACCGCATAGCGCGTGAGACTGCAATGAAGCGAAGCACTACTTCTATGTATGTAGTGAAGTCACAAGCTGTTGTTGGCATAATGCTAGACAAGAAGTACTAGACATACAGAAATCCGCTTCTGTGAAAGAACGTGAGTAATGGTCTGAAGAAGGAGAGTTGGATGATGAGGGCAGTTGGCGGAATAAGCAGATGGATAAATAGAAATTGCCTATAGCTTTTGTACAACCTATGGTTCAGATGGCACATGGGCTGGCACATGTTGGCGCTTCAGCAATAACGAAATTGCTTATGATAGTTTGGGAGCATCCAGAAATTGCCAGCACAGCAAAGAGAGTAGTACAGTCTTGTTTGATCTGTTTGCAATACAATCCTGGGAAAGGGACACGAACTCCTGCGGGAGGGTTTGCTACACCGGCTGCACCTTTTGAAGTTCTGCAAATGGATTATATCCAACTTGAACGCTGTAATAACTTAAAGTATGTTCTAATGTGGTATGTGCCTTCAGTAAATGGGTAGAGGCATACCCCACAAAGGATAATACTGCTATTACCACAGCAAAGGTGCTTTTGAAGGAATTCTTCCCTGGGTATGGTGTTCGAAACTCCTATGAAATGATAACAGACCTCATTTTGTTGGGGAAGTTATTAAATATGTCCTACAAGGATTAGGGATCAAACAGAAGTTCTATGCAGTCTTCCACCCACAATCAGCAGGGTTAGTGGAAAGGTACAATGCTACTCTGAAGCTGAAGTTAGTGAAAATACTGGCTTCCACATCCTTAACTTGGCCAGATGCATTACCGTTGGCATTATACTCTTTTAGATCGATGCCACATTCTTGAACTGGCCTTACTCCTTATGAGGTAGTATTTGGAAGACCAATGAACATTTGGGGAGTTCCTAAGCCACGTTCCATACATGATGTACCCTGTGTTCTGATGAATGATTATTTGGCACAGTTAACCAACAGTTTGGTTTCTATTCATCAAAAGGTTCGAGAAGCACTTCCTGACAGATCTACAGGTGAGGCCCATGAGCTCCGGCCCGGAGACCATGTGATGGTCAAAATCTTTGAAAGGTCGAACAGCTTGGAACTGAGGTGGCGAGGATCAGAGCAGGTGCTCCTTGCCACAAGGACAGCAGTTTGAGTGACGAATCGGAAGAAATGGGTGCACAGCACTCATTGCAAGAAAGTGCTACCTGCCTTGGTGGAACCTGCTGTGCTGTGCGGAGAAAGGCCACACCATATCACCTGATGACTCTGCGGAGGTCTTCCCAGACCACGCGATTCCTGGAGCATTGCGGTACCACTTGAGACTGAGGAAAGAATCTGCAGTGCTGAAAAAGACTGGTTGAGCTACCGCCCTGGGTTAGTAAAACGGAGAGCCAATATGGCAAGGGGGGGGGGGGATCAGCCCTGCATTAGTGTAGTGACACCCGTATTGGCCCGTGGTGAAGAAATCAGCGGCTGCCCAGGGATAAGAGCTCCAATGATTGTTTTTAACGAGTTTTTAGAAAGTTCAATTATCGGTGTTGCTGAAATGAATAACAAAATAATCATTTGTGCAGTAGGGTTTGTTGTTGCTTTGGTGGTTATGGCAATAATCACCTGGTCCATTGAGAAGGTGGCTCCTGCTCGAAAGCTTTTTGTTGCCACTACTCCAGTTCCAACGGATCACTACTACTTCACGCTTCCCTATCATGAGCAGAAGCACCGCCAATCCTACCTCAACAGTACTTTCATGCAGATGTTGCATCATACTCATAATGCCATGAATACTACCAAATGTTGGGTATGTGGGATGATACCTGCACATCAAAAGAAAGGAAGAACACCTTAGCTCTTCCTTTTTCACATAACGGTTCTTGTCAAGCTTGGTATACACTTTTGTTTGCATCTGGAAAACGTACAGTGGACGGACTTCTTTTTCGCCTCAATAAAGTTTGCTACCAAGACAAATATGGGTATCCTCAAGCCAAAGGAACTAAATGGGAATGGGAAGAGTATCAACCGGACAATGTTTCAACCCCATATGTCTTCACAAATATGAGACTCTGTCAAAAATGAACAATTTGTGATTTCTGTTACAAAAGCTAAAGCAGATCTATGTATACATAGTATTGGGCGAATTCCAGTAGGGATAAGCAACTGTATTGTGATTCTAACTATTGAAGAAGTAAATAACAGTAGTTTTATAGCCTCGTATAACACCTACTTTGTTTGCGGTAACTATGAATATTACCAACTACCTACTGGGTGGTCAGGTGTATGCTATGTATCTTTCCTATTGCCCCCTGTGTTTTTGGCACCTGCATCCTACCACCGAGACTTTAAATTGTTCAATGATATCTCTAAAAATAGATATAAAAGGACAATAAGTGCTGATGAAGTAGACCAAACTGATACTAGCCTGCAACAATATGTCGATTTTAATTTAGGTTTGTTCTTCTTGTTGGGTGCTGCATTAAACAGTAGGATGGTGAGACGATTGACTAGAGTCGTCGACGCTGTTACCAATCAGACAGCTATAGGACTTGGGAACATTACAGAGGAACTACAAATTGCAAGGATTGTAGCGCTCCAAAATCGTATGTTGTTAGATGTGATTTTAGCTGATCGAGGTGGTGCATGCCGCATCATCGGTAACAGCTGCCGGGTCTTTATACCTGATCACTCACCTTCAGTATATGACGCAATATCTAAACTGCATAAAATTGCTGCAGAAATTCACACAGAGACTGGTACTTGGACTTTTGCTGGATGGTTTTGGACTCTTGTTTCTGCTTGGGGCTGGAAGCTACTGACTATCTTATGTGTAATAATCACGATACTTTTCACATGTTGTATTTGTATTCACTGTGGTCCAATGTTTTGCTCCATGTGTATCACTGCTTGTAAGCCTGCCAAAAGAGATATTGCCTAAATAAAAGCACAACACACATTAGATATGGAAATAGCTGAGATGATAAACATCAATGTACAGGATGAATATCTCGATTACCCCAGATAAACGAATGCCTTCAGCTAATGCTGGAAGGGTCGTCAGTTGTAATTTAGCAGCGATTAGATTAAGCATTAGCAGAAGACATTTTGTATTTAGAGACTATCTGGTCCATTTCGCGGAATCCATTTTGTATTTCTGGCAGCCATTTTGTTTGTCATATGCTACCATGTGCTCGTCATGTGCTCTGTCCTACCTTCCTGTTAACTGCTCTTGATATCTGCCTAGAAACGAACTATATTTAGCATCCTTCACTTTTGCACATGCCCAGTAGGGTCTGCACCTGTTAGTAATTTGTAACTGTCAGGATGTGTTTACTAGTTCTAGAAAACTGCTAGCCCCTTCCACAGCGCGCGTACACCCAGGATTGCAAATGTTTATAAGCTGCTTACCACTTGATTCTATGTTTAGTATAAGCCCATATAACGCAGTCTAGATTTTACTATTGTGCTGACTATTATTCATGTTTGATTATTCACTTAATAATCTTATATCCCCACGCTACGCTATATAGCCCCCTTCATCCCTCTGGACTATAATTGATTTGTTATGTGTGAACTATTGATTTTATGTTTATTTTACTACCCATGTTTTGACTCATGCTCAGATTGTTACCTTCCCTACAACTGTAAAGCGCTCTGATATCCTTCGGGATCTAGTATAAAACTTTATAAATAAATAAAACAAATAAATAAATACTTATTGACTGTGCATTTCTATATGACCTTATATGTACATAATACTCACTTCTGTTCTTGTACCGCCTTCTTTTGAGCCCCTGTGTGGGTATAAAAGGACCATGCTATTTCTGTTCGGGTGCTACTTCATACATTACCGAAGGGTGCTGTTTGCATGTAGAACCAGTCACGGGTTTCTCGTGGAGTACCAAGGAGGACCCGTCACAGGCTTCTCGTGGAGTACCAAGGAGGACCAGTCACTGTCTTCTTGTGGGGTACAGAGGAGGACCAGTCTCAGGCTTCCCAATATGGTACCAAGGAGGACTAGTCACAGGCTTCTCATGGAGTACCGAGGAGGACCAGTCACAGGCTTCTTGTGAAGCACTAAGGAGAACCAGTCACAGGCTTCTCAAGGAGCACCGAGGAGGACCAGTCACAGGCTTCTTGTGAAGCACTAAGGAGAACCAGTCACAGGCTTCTCAAGGAGCACCGAGGAGGACCAGTCACAGGCTTCTCGTGGAGTATTAAGAAGGTCCGGTCACTGGCTTCTCGTGGAGCACCGAGAAGGACTAGTCACATGCTTCTCGTGGAGTACTGAGGTGGACCAGTCACATGCTTCTCGTGAAGTACAGAGGAGGACCATTCTCAGGCTTCTCGTGGGTTACCAAGGAGGACCAGTCATATGCTTCTCATTGAGTACCGAGGAGGACCAGTCACAGGCTTCTTGTGAAGCACCAAGGAGAACCAGTCACAGCTTTCTCATGGAGTACCATGGAGGACCAGTCACAGGCTTCTCGTGGAGTATTAAGGTCAGGTCACAGGCTTCTCGTGGAGTACAGAGGAGGACTAGTCACACGCTTCTCATGGAGTATTGAGGAGGACCAGTCACAGGCTTCTCGTGGAGTACAGAGGAGGACCAGTCTCAGGCTTCTCGTGGGGTACCAAGGAGGACCAGTCACAGGCTTCTCATGGAGTACCGAGGAGGACCGGTCATAGGCTTATCGTGGATTACCAGCCACAGGCTTCTCATGGAGCACCGAGCAGGACCCATCATAGGCTTCTCGTGGAGTACCAAGGAGGACCAGTCACAGGCTTCTCGTGGAGTACCAAGAAGGACCAATCACAGGCTTCTCGTAGAGTACCAAGGAGGACCAGTCACAGGCTTCTCGTGGAGTACCAAGGAGAACCAGTCACAGGCTTCTCGTGGAGTATTAAGAAAGACCTGTCACAGGCTCCTCGTGGACTACAGAGGAGGACTAGTCACATGCTTCTCATGGAGTATTGAGGAGGACCAGTCACAGGCTTCTCGTGGAGTACAGAGGAGGACCAGTCTCAGGCTTCTCGTGGGGTACCAAGGAGGACCAGTCACAGGCTTCTCGTGGAGTACCAGTCACAGGCTTCTCATGGAGCACCGAGCAGGACCCGTCATAGGCTTCTCGTGGAGTACCAAGGAAGACCAGTCACAGGCTTCTTGTGGAGTACCAAGGAGGACAATCACAGGCTTCACATGGAGTACTGAGGAGGACCAGTCAAAGGCTTCTCCTGGTGTACCGAGGAGGACCAATCACAGGCTTCTCGTGGAGTATGGAGGAGGAACAGTCACAGGCTTCTTGTGAAGCACCAAGGAGAACCAGTCACAGGCTTCTCGTAGAGTCCTGAGGAGGACCAGTCACAGGCTTTTCGTGGAGTACCGAGGAGGACCAGTCACAGGCTTCTTGTGAAGCACCAAGGAGAACCAGTCACAGGCTTCTCCTGGAGTATGGAGGAGGACCACTCACAGGCTTCTTGGGAAGCACCAAGGAGAACCAGTCACAGGTTTCTTGTGGAGTACCGAGGAGGACCAGTCACAGGCTTCTCGTGGAGTATTAAGAAAGACCGGTCACAGGCTTCTCCTGGAGTACCGAGGAGGACCATTCATAGCCTTCATGTGGAGAACCAAGGAGCACCAGTCACAGGCTTCCTGTGGAGCACTGAGGAGGACCGGTCACAGGCTTCCCGTGGAGCACCGAGGAGGACCGGTCACAGGCTTCTTGTGAAGCACCAAGGAGAACCAGTCACAGGTTTCTCGTGGAGTACCAAAGAGGACCCGTCACTGGCTTCTCGTGGAGTACCAAGGAGGACCAGTCACTGGCTTCTTGTGGGTTACAGAGGAGGACCAGTCTCAGGCTTCCCAATGGGGTACCAAGGAGGACCAGTCACAGGCTTCTCATGGAGTACCGAGGAGGACCAGTCACAGGCTTCTTGTGAAGCACTAAGGAGAACCAGTCACAGGCTTCTCATGGAGTACCGAGGAGGACCAGTCACATGCTTCTCGTGGAGTATTAAGAAGGTCCAGTCACAGGCTTCTTGTGAAGCACTAAGGAGAACCAGTCACAGGCTTCTCATGGAGTACCGAGGAGGACCAGTCACAGGCTTCTCGTGGAGTATTAGGAAGGTCCTGTCACAGGCTTCTCGTGGAGTACCGTGGATGACTAGTCACACACTTCTCGTGGAGTACTGAGGAAGACCAGTCACAGGCTTCTCGTGGAGTACAGAGGAGGACCATTCTCAGGCTACTCGTGGGTTACCAAGGAGGACCAGTCACTGGCTTCTCGTGGAGAACCGAGGAGGACCGGTCACAGGCTCCTTGTGAAGCATCAAGGAGAACTAGTCACAGGTTTCGCGTGGAGTACCAAGGAGGACCCGTCACAGGCTTCTCGTGGAGTACCAAGGAGGACCAGTCACAGGCTTCTCGTGGAGTAGCAAGGAGGACCAGTCAAAGGCTTCTCGTGGAGTACTGAGGAGAACCACTCACAGGTTTCTCGTGGAGTACCAATGAGGACCTGTCACAGGCTTCTTGGGAAGCACCAAGGAGAACCAGTCACAGGCTTCTCATGGAGTACGGAGGAGGACCAGTCACAGGTTTCTCATGGAGTACGGAGGAGGAACAGTCACAGGCTTCTCGTAGAGTACAGAGGAGGACCAGTCACATGCTTCTCGTCGAGCACCGAGGAGGACCGGTCACAGGCTTCTTGTGAAGCACCAAGGAGAACCAGTCACGGGTTTCTCATGGAGTACCAAGGAGGACCCGTCACAGGCTTTTCGTGGAGTACCAAGGAGGACCAGTCACTGTCTTCTTGTGGGGTACATAGGAGGACCAGTCTCAGGCTTCCCAATGGGGTACGAAGGAGGTCCGGTCACTGGCTTCCCGTGGAGCACCGAGGAGGACTAGTCACATGCTGCTCGTGGAGTACTGAGGAGGACCAGTCACAGGCTTCTCGTGGAGTACAGAGGAGGACCATTCTCAGGCTTCTTGTGGGTTACCAACCCACTCATGAGGTTTAATAAACTTTGTCTTTTCTATTCCAGTTTCTGTGCCAACTTCTTCCTATAGGTCTGAGGACTCTGTGCAGAGAAGGGCGAACCCCTTGCACTGGTAGGCCTTGCTGAGGCTTACTCCGACACCGGGGAGTCCCGACGCGAGGCAGACACAGAGTTCAGACACCAGGAGGGGGGACAAACCACTGGACGATGGCGACTAAAGTGTGAGATCGGCAGGTGTGTCTCCATGGTCTGGGGGTCTGGTCCCGGGCCTGTAATGCCTGGGGGCTGCATCTAGAGCCCGGTTGCGGTGGTGCACTGCCCCACACGCCCATTGAATGACTTGCCTCCTTGTATCCTGGCACTCACAAATCTGGAGACCGGAGATAGGTCTTAACAGAGGTGGAGGGTGCGTGGTGAGGCCTACCTGTACTCAAGCTGGTGGGTCTGGAACGAGACTTGGCGACTGCTTGGGGGTTAGACAGTGGTGCACAGTGCCAGAGGCCAGGGCTGTACCCCAGCTGGTGAGGTGAGGAGTCCCGCTCTGAGTAGCTTTACCCCCTGGAGTGAGGAAGTATGCCTCCAGGTGTTCGTTCCGCAATTCGGTGGAAGACCAGACTCACAAGGGTACTACACCGGAACTGTCCGGCGAGGCTGGTGAAGAGTGATGGAAGGCCAGGTAACTGCTCCGAGTGGCAGGGGCCTGCCTGACATAGACAATGCTGAAGCCCCTGAGGGGACGTGGGCTGTCAGAGGGAACCACTTCCCTGGACTGTTTGCGGCAATACTAGTTCTTGGACAGAGTGGCCACTGAGACATAACCTATGATGGCCTTGCTGAAAATGGGGAAGGGCCGACCCCTAAGAGGTGCCCAAACAAATAAAATCATGCAATAAACGGTCCCGTGGCCGACTGCCACGGACTGCCTTCCTGCGGACATGGAGTAGGGGGTCCACCAGGACTCGGCAGCTTGGGATGAACAAGTTACTTACCTTCGGTAATGCTTTTTCTGGTAGATACTATATCTGCCTGTGGATTCCTCACCTTGCACAAGTGTCCATTGAGGTTTCTTTCTTTTCTTCGTTGCAATCACCTCGGCAAGGAGGGTAAGTGAGCTTCAGGCTCTTAGTTCCAAGCCCCCATTCCTGACCATTCATGCTTCCAGGCTGATGAAGGCTGATAGCCAGAAACCGGTCCTTGGATGCTTGATTCCGGTCTGGGAAAGACATGGCTTGGTAGTTCGGACTGGACTGTTCCCATGAGGCACAGGGTCAGAGCTGATTTGCATATAGCCAGTGTCTAACCCAGGGTGGTGTGGAGTGCAAAAAAACAATGGATTTAGGCCCAGATCCTTGTACTGGGGTGAATGTATGACATTGTTCTACATTCTGTCCATCAACTGTGTTTTTTGCAATTTTCACCCCGAGTGGGCTGGGTATGCTCAGACGTGAGTCCCAGGCTCTCCACACCACTGGAGTCAAGCTATCCAGGCTGATGAAGGCTGATAGCCAGAAACCGGTCCTTGGATGCTTGATTCCGGTCTGGGAAAGACATGGCTTGGTAGTTTGGACTGGACTGTTCCCATGAGGCACAGGGTCAGAGCTGATTTGCATATAGCCAGTGTCTAACCCAGGGTGGTGTGGAGTGCAAAAAAACGATGGATTTAGGCCCAGATCCTTGTACTGGGGTGAATGTATGACATTGTTCTACATTCTGTCCATCAACTTTTGCAATTTTCACCCATTATTAAGCATGGGCGAATTTTGTGAATTGGCAATCCGCAAAATCCGCGAACTCTCGCGAATTTAGCGGATTTTTTTTCGCAAGTGTTTCTGCCGTTTCGCGAGGGGTTTTTACCAGTTCGCAAATGCGAACTTACTTGTCAGGTAGCAACGGTCGCGACCATGTTGTTTCTACGTCTGGTTCATCACAGCACCCTCTTTTTCACCACTGCCACCCTCTGTTTCACCACTGCCACCCTCTGGCTCACCCATGCCACCCTCTGTTTCATCACTGTAGATTATGGGGGGAAAAGCACACCTGCCCTGCCTCAACTGACATGAATGAATTAGGGGCTGATTGATTAATGTGTCACTGAATTTGAACTTCCAGTCTGGCACCTGCTTCCTTATCTGTATTTGCTTTCTGTTGCAGTCTAATCTTTTTTAGCAGGACCTTTGGCATACTTGTAGCTATTCTCTGAGCCTGCTGTGAGGGTCAGAGCAGGGTCATAGAATAGTTGCAAGTAGGCAACTGAACTCTGGAGGGGCCCCTCAGGAAGCACTAGAGGGAATTGTTACTAATGTTAAGATTGAACTTTTGCACCTGCTGAGTGCTTTCAGTTTAGCAAAAATCGTTTTCCTGCAATTTCGCGCGATTCACGGGGCACGAATTCGTGCGAGATCAATTTCGGAAGCCGCGAATTTGTCCGAATACATGATTTTTTTTTGCGGCGTGTTTGTTCGCGTGATATTTTGCGTGTTCGCAAGCCGCTTGTAGCGCAACGTTTGCGAAGTTACCCTAGCGGTCGTACATGGGCGCGGCCATCTTGTTTGCGTAACGTAATTCCGTTTCCGGGCGCTATGTGTAATCTCGCAAAGTGTGCAGCTCGCTAGTACATGTTCGCGTGTGATCGCGGGGAAAATCTTGCGCGAACTTACCCACGCGGTGGTCAACGGGCGCGGACATCTTGTTTTTCATTCATTGCTATGGTTCTGGGCATGCTTTCTGTATCCTCTGTCAATCTCTGCCATCCTTTGCTTGTTTGAAGTTTTTTTTGTTCTATTTTACTTATTATCTATCCCTCTATTTTTCTAGCTCTATATTTTTGTGTTTTCTGCTACTTTGGGTTAATTTTAAACTACTTTTTTTAACTCTTTTCTTTTCTTCTTCCCTATTCTATTTCTTCTTTATTATTTACCTTCCTTTCTGCCCAGACCATGGTAAAGGGAGCCGGGAAGCAGCCCGCGAAGGGGAAGGGTCCCGCACCCCGTGCCCGGCTCCCGTGCGGGCGTTTGAGGGGGGAGCAAGTTATAGCTCGGGAGATTTTTAGTGCGGAGGAGGTGGCCGCACTAGTCATTCATGTCCAGCGCCGCCTCCCCAAGACCATCATGGGAGGCGGCAAGATCGCTACCGGCTACAGGATCCGGGAGCGCCGGAAGCGGTGGGAGAAGGTGTGCCGGGCCATGTTTGAACACTCTGGGGTCCGGCCTACCTACAACCAGGCCACCCACCGCTGGACGGATCTCATGGACCGGGAACGTGACTTGCTGGACGTGCTCGGCGTCGAGATCCCCGGGCTTGGTGAGTAGTAGTAGCTATTTCTAGCTATTTCATCACTACTCTGTTTTCTCCCGCTCTGTGTGTTATTATATTGCAAATCTTTGTTTTTTACCAAGAGCAATAATGCTGCCGATTACATTGTAGGTAAATTATATTTCAAAATCTTCTGTGCATTTCAGGTGCACTGCTCTCCTTCTCAGTAGCCTTGCTACTATGCTAATTTGTTTTCTATTTTGTGTTCATTTCATTGGCCTGAGAAATTATGTATGAGTGTAGTGTAAAGAACTGCGTAGTGCTAGACACTAAGGGTCAGATTTTCAATTACCGGGGCATCCCTACAAAGTAGCAGGGATGCGCCAGTAATTGTGCGCCACGCCACCACCACCACCCATGGTGCGCCGTATTTACAATGCGGCGCACCATGGGCCCAAAACGTCACAGAAGCCTTACGCATCTGTGCCGTAAAGGCGGTGCATTGCTGGAGTTGCGTGACAACGATGGCGCAGCTCCAGCAATGCTCTGGGGTGCCCTATCTCCCCAATGCTGCGTCAAGCCGTACGTCTGCTTCAAGCAGGCGCAGGGTTTGAGTCACGCATCATTGTCCTAAAAGTGACTGATTGACATCTTGTAGATTTCCCTCAGCCACTTTTAGGATGCGTTCCTGCGCAGGAACGCCCTCCCTTGCGCCGGAACGCCCCCGGATGACGCAGGGCTTTACAACGTGATGCATGTCCCATATGCGTCACGTTGTTAATATACGCGCATCATGGCGCCTCTTTTGTTATGCCTCTGCGTCACAAAAGTCACGCAACAATGGAGCAAAAGAGCCGCAAGGGGCTTGTAAATCTGCCCCTACAGACTCCAGTCCAGTCCTTCCTTTGTACACCTGGCAATAAGAAGAAATAGTGGTGGTGGATTGATAGCGCTTGGACGCCCCCAGGCAGCAATTGCACTCTACAAATCCACATACAATACAATACAATACAATACAATACAATACAATAGTTAGAGTATTTTAATGACTGGTTAATGTAGTAGGAAACTTTTTAGTGTTGTCGCTGATCTGCAATCACGATGGAGTTTGTCTGTCACTTCGCGTGCTGCGGACTGCTGCCTGCCAGTCCTAGGCGAACCTTTTTAGTAGTTTGTTTAGTGAGTTGCATAACTTTCCAAGTCGACGGTCCGCAATCAAGCAATACTAATATCGTAGTAGACCACATGAGATAGGTCAATATATCCCGTTCAATAGTTGTCTATTTGCTATTTCGCCAAAAGATTTTGTTATTGTTCTTTTGAAATGTTTGATTTGGTTGACAACAATCATCCATGTTTTTGGGTCTTTCTTTCTTTCATGTTGTACATCAGCTCCCCCCCAGGGGCAAGAGGACATTGGAGGAGGCTGCTGCTGCTGAACCAGGCCAGGATCGGTCAGGCGAGGGCTCTTTTGCTGGCCCCGGTAAGTTTTAATTTTAATATAGAGTACCTATTTTTTCCTAGCGTTCCTCATTCGATTTTTTCTAAATCGTCTTTGATCTTCTTGTAGACTGTATCTAAATTCTTATGCTCCCTCGACTATGACTCCCTGTGGTATTACTAGATTATTCTTATTTGTCTGTCTGTGTAGCTAACTAAGATTGAACATTTGGCAAAAGGTGTAAAACGAAACTCCCATTCTAGTCAGCAATAGCTCTATGCTCTGAGTGCAGTCCTCTGGGATTGTCCATAATGTCTTTTCAAGTCTTCTAAATGTTTATGCTTTGACAATTACCAACAATAAAAAGGTGAATGACCACCAAGAAAGAATAAGATACTACTTTACTTTTGGTTTGGATAGGAGGACAATCCCTACTACTACTGTTGCAGGGACAAATCTGTACAAACAGAACTATGGACACTAAAGTGCATTGTTTATCAATTATAATAGGCACAGGTCGACTTTCCACATACCTCGGTGATGAACACAGCTGAACACTTTGACCTCCTGAGGCGGAAGCCGGGAGAGTTGCTTCGAGTTTTTAAACTGTTGAGTGTAATACTGTGATTTTAAGACAGAATTTTACTGCTGAGTGTAATACTGTGATTTTAAGACAGAACTTTACTGCTGAGTGTAATATTGTGATTTTATGACAAGACCTACCTCACTCCCCTGAGCTATCCTGCGCAGCGGTTTGGAACGCTGCCGCGGGATACTTCCTCGTGTTGCCGCCACCCCCTGGGACACACAGGCCACGCCCACCACCACTCAGGCCACGCCCCTTTTCTGAGTATTTAAAGCGATCCATGAAAAAGCGCGAGCCTGAACACTTTGACCTCCTGAGGCGGAAGCCGGGAGAGTCGCTTCGAGTTTTTAAACTGTTGAGTGTAATACTGTGATTTTAAGACAGAATTTTACTGCTGAGTGTAATACTGTGATTTTAAGACAGAACTTTACTGCTGAGTGTAATATTGTGATTTTATGACAAGACCTACCTCACTCCCCTGAGCTCTCCTGCGCAGCGGTTTGGAACGCTGCCGCGGGATACTTCCTCGTGTTGCCGCCACCCCCTGGGACACACAGGCCACGCCCACCACCACTCAGGCCACGCCCCCGTTCCCACCTATTATTTAATATGTGCTTCCAGCGGGCGCGCAGCGGACGAGCGCAGCGGGCGCGCCGTTTGCGCGCCAAAGGCACGCCTAAGGCAAGCCCGTCTGCGCCCGTCCACGGCCGGGGCCAGGCATACTGCTGGTGAGTCTGTGCGCAAGGAAAGGATCGTGTGGTCAAGGGATGACCTACGGGCTCTCAATACTGTTTCTGAGGGCTGCACTCAGGGGATAGATCCTCAGACTACCGCTCTTCCCCAGAAATGTGGGGCCTGTGGATTATCACTGGCACCAATAGAAGTAGCGAGGTTTTCTAAACCTAAGCCGCCGATTAACAAAGGCCTTAGAGCTGGCCTCCTGAACTGTAGATCCCTAGTCAAACATACAGGTGATATCTGGCTACTACTAGAAGAGCACGAGTGGGACGCTCTGTTTCTAACAGAAACATGGATCAATGAGGATAGTGTGACCGCCATCGCGCTGGCAGTACCCCTGGGATATAAAATATGCTTCTCGAATCGCATTGGCACAAAAAGAGGTGGAGGTGTTGCTGTCATATTCAAAGAACAGCTTACACTAACATCCTCGGCCCCTACCATGATTCAGGGAATTGAGGGGCTACACTTTTGTTTTCAGGTGAGTCCTCAACTATCGTTAGCGGTATTAGTGATCTACCGCCCACCTGGCGGCAAGGATCCCAATTTATCAACTCTGCTAGAGACGATTGTTCAGAGCTCCCTCCTCCACCCTCAATTCATCGTGGTCGGGGATTTCAACATTCATATGGACAAAGCGGACTGCGCCCCTGCAGAATTGTTGAGATCCACACTAAATACAGCTAAGCTGAGACTAATTAATGGCAGCCCCACGCACAGAGCAGGTCACACGCTTGATCTAATTTTTTCCAATATTACTGATGTGAAGGCGGAGACACCTCTACCGTTAGTCTGGCCAGACCACTCACTGATCCCATTTAAATTAAATATAGCTGCTGATAGTCCTGCTTCAAGCAAATGCTCTTTTATGAAGAGACAATGGAAAAAGCTAGTCCCTGATATCATGGGCCCTGTTTTGGCTCAGAACATCCCCTCTCTCACCTCAAATGCCAATATGGACGCACAGCTACTCAATGATTGGGTCGGGAATATGGTATCTTCCATTGCACCAGCCTCACGTGCTATATCTAAACGGGACTCCCCCTCCGCTCCCTGGTTCTCTCAGGACCTTAGAGTAGAGACGGCAGCCTGTATGAGGCTGGAGAGACTGTGGAGGGTAAACTATGGGCCCTTAGAAAAAACCAGATATAAGGAAGCATCCCAAAAACTCCAGAAGGCTATTAAAAAGGCAAAAAAATAGTTTTACGCGGATTCAATCCAACAGGCAGAGCAATCGAGTAAACAGATTTTTAAGGTGGTACAGTCCTTTTTCAAACCCAAATGTATTGAGAGAGAGGTCCCCCCGTCAACCACTCTGTGCGAAAACATCTCAGAGTTTTTTGACCAGAAAATTAAAAAAGTCTATGAGTCCTTCGGGCCTGAGAAAAAAAACGGTGAAAACTGACCTAGCCATAAAAGAGGTGGTTGGTGAAATCTTAGCTCAATTTCAGGCGATATCCCTGAGCGCGGTCAGGCAAGAACTAAATCGCTGTATGTCAGGCTCACCTGACGACCCATGTCCAGCTAAACTCTGGCGCACCATAGCTGATTTTGTGGCCCCCACATTACAACAGATCTGGAATACGTCCCTCGTCTCTGGTGTATTCCCGAACATTTGGAAACATGCTACCCTCCTCCCGCTAAAAAAAAACCTAATGGGGATCCAAAAGACCTCAGCAATCTACGCCCGATCTCTCTGCTAGCAGCACCAGGAAAAATGTTCGAGAAAATAATACAGCGCCAGCTGAGCAAATTCATTGAAGACAACAAGATACTGCATGAGACGCAATCAGGCTTCCGACCTGGCTTCAGTACGGAGACAGCACTAATTGAGGTGGCAGAGTCAGTAAGGTGGTCGATGGATTCAGGAAGCTCTGCAATGCTGGTACTCCTGGATCTGTCGGCCGCCTTCGACACGGTTGATCATGCTAGACTCTTGATGCGACTGGCTGAGACAGGCATCCGAGACCAGGCACTGGGATGGATACAGTCGTAGCTGTCCCAGAGAACACAGAAGGTGGCTCTGGGGACTGTATCTTCAACGCCCAAAGTCCTCAGTTGTGGCGTCCCTCAAGGGTCGGCACTTAGCCCCCTCTTGTTCAACATCTACCTCGCTCCACTCTTTACGCTGATTGCCAATTGGGGTGTTAAGGCAATTTCATACGCCGATGACACCCAATTGGTATTTCCGTATTCAGAGGTGTCGCAGGAGTCCTTCTCGAGTTTCAAGGGCTGTCTCCAAGATGTGGCCTGTTAGATGAATACGAATAAATTAAAACTCAACGCCAATAAAACGGAAGTGATCTTCTTTGGTAAAGGCCCCCCGCCACCCTCAGAGCTTTGGTGGCCAGCGGAGATGGGACAAGCCCCCTCACCCAGCCTAACGGCAAAAAAATTGGGAGTGCGATGGGATGACAGTCTGTCCTTCACCTCGCACATCCAACAAGTAGTCGGTTGCTACTTGAGTAAGCTGAGAAATCTCCGCAAGATTCTGAGACTTCTACCAGAAAGTTGCAGAAAAACAGTAATCCATGCCACAGTGACATCTAGGCTGGATTACGCCAACGGCCTCTATCTGGGCCTACCAAAATTCCTAATTCAAAAACTTCAGCTGGTCCAAAATGCGGCTGCGAGACTGTTAATGCGGATTCCGTTTAAGCACTCAGTCTCTCCGTATCTTCGGTCACTTCATTGGCTACCAGTTGCCAGCAGAATCAAATTTAAGGCACTCACGTTGGCCTTTAGAACTCTGTTTGGCACCTGTCCTAAGTACTTGAAAACGCGACTCCCGAGATACTCCCAGGCCCGCGCACTTCGCTTCAACTGCCGCGTTCGGCTTGCCGTCCCACGAGTGAAAAGAGCCCGGCTGGGGGGTCGAACTTTTTCAGCAAATGTTGCGACACTGTGGAACACCCTGCCCCCAGCAATTCAGCAAGCCCCCTCTGAAATCTGCTTTAAGCAGTTGCTAAAGACCTGGCTCTTTACCCAACCGCGCTAGGCATCATTACTTCAGTCCTCCTGGTTAACTGTGTTCTTCCAAGCGCCGGGACACCTCCTTGTGAGGTAGCTGTTCGCGCTATATAAAATGCTGTATTATTATTATTATTATTATCAGACTTTGAAGAACCCCCAATCTCCTTACTGACTAGATAGTGTGGCAGAGTCATTTAGCTCCCGAATTCATCGATGATTGATCCCCAATGATGATTATCCAACGCAGGACAAGAGTACGGAGTCAGAGTCAAGAAGTGTCAGAGGCACGGGCTCATGCATTGCAAATTGCAAAACCTTTTGCTCATTCACTCATGACCAAAAACCACAGAGTTTATTTAAGTTTTAAAGCTTTATTAAAAGTAAAAATATTTATTAAAATCAAGCTTGTCATAAAACATAAACGGTTGATTAAAAATGGAAAAGTGCTTATTGTGATTTATTTCACACATTTATTGTGGGCGAGCCGAGTCCTCACCTGGTTTGAACTTTAATTTTTCTTTTTGGTGCTGAATCGTTGGTCCCTCCGTCCTAGTGATGGTGATTTGTTCTTAGAAGTGAAGATTCTGTCTGTTATGAGACAAATGGTGCGTGTTAAAAAGCAAGCATTCATCAGTTGTGCCAAAAAGTGCAGCAAGACAACACTCTTCCCTGGAAAAAGGGACATTTTTACTTTAGAGTAGACAGTCACAAATTATTAGCTTGTTTTCGGTATTCACATTTCTTCATTCCTAGACAAAATGCTAGTGATTGGTGTATGTCTATGACATCTAACATTCTTAAATGTACTTTGTAGGTGGAACATCTGGTGCTGGGCCCAGCGCGGAGGTGGAGGAGGAAAGTTCTGGGGAGGAGGCGGTGCAAGTGCCGGACCAAACTGCTGTGCTGGTTGCCACGGTAGTGGCGGGCAGTGGTAAGCTCTTATATTCCTTACTTATTGAGATTGCAGACTGCATAGTGTGCTCCCCGTGAGAAAATGTAAGGTTTGTCCAGATGAGAGACATGAAGAAGAATGATTGACATATAGTTTGAATGGATGGATGCCTGGATCATGGTAATATCTGACTCTTAGATAGCATATGTGTATCTCGAGAGAGTAGACGGTCACTGGATGAACTAAGTGTTACTTTGAAGAGCATGTAACACTGCACCCGCACGTCCGTCCCAGTGTAGGAAAGGCAAGGAAAAGAAGTTGTAATTTTGACCGAATACTACCATGAATAGTAGCAGTAGTTTGTATTGCAAGCACAGCATATATCCGGCTATTACGATGGCCGCTCACTACCTCTGTTAATAAGTTTAGTAGAACTCGGTCATTCTTGTGTGGATGTATCACTGTTCACTCAATAAAAAGCAAAGCACCTAAAGTCATCTCATATGTAAGCAAATACATACCATGTGCAGTGATAGATAATCAGATTATTTATCTTCTTCATTTTCCTTTTCTAGTATCTATTCATTGTCACTGTAGGGTGAAAGTTAAATTAATTAAGCAGTAGCCCTTGTAACAGAGTATTCTCAGGGCCACCCATAATAGAAAAGTAAGAGCATCACCACCTGCATGTACTGGACTGGTACAGTAACACAAGTCTGTCTCACTCATCATGGCGGGCGTCTGTTTTTCTCGGGTGCAAGTTGACTGCGCTGGCATTATGCCGGCTTGCAGAAGTTAACGTACCAATTTTGCTAAACAAGAGAGAAGAAGAAGAAGAAGACTGGTGTACTGTCATAGTCGACTCTAATGGAGTGAGTCCATAGTGCTCGTAGAATTGATTCCTTAAACTCCCACTAATGTTAGAGCAAGGATGAAGAAGTGGGAGGTTAGATAGATACTGGCCACAATAGTTATGTACTGCGCTTCCAAGTTTCTAGTTCTACTGTGACACAACTTTCTGCTGAATCATTTTATGTTAATCTTAAAGAGCATTGGTTACAGACTATGTCTTTCTTTCTTCATATAGATGCTCCTTCCAAACCAACAGGAAGGAGCTGGCTGAAAGGGCCCGGCAACGGAGGCTGGAGGCGACTGTCGCCGAATATCGGCGGCTGGTGGCCCAGGAGGAGGAGGACACGCAGAGTACGTCAACAACATCCACAGCGACACCTGCATCCTCCTCCGCGCTCCCTGGGTCAGCCAGTCAGCGCAGGTCTCCAGCGGTACGGAGCCGGGGTACCGCAGCCACCCGCCACCACCGAGCAGCAAAGAAATCAGCTGCCCCCCACAGCAGTTGCAAAAAAAGGATGCACTGCCTTTCCCTGCGGGTTTCCTACCTCGAGCAGGAGCTCCTCAACACCAAGACCCTGCTCGAGACCCTCCGCAAGGAGCATGCTGACCTGGCCCGAAAAGTCAACAGCAGCCAGTAGGAGGAGACTGTCCCTTGCCCCTTTTTTAAAGACCTCTGGGGGGTGTGAATTGGGAGTTGGGTTTTCTACTTTTTTGGACTTCGTTTTCAGGGACATTCGTTGGGGTTCGGGGGGGTGTGGTTTGTCTCTTGCGGGAGATTTATGTTACTGGATATATAAATATACTTTAAACTTTATCTTAGCATACGTGTTTTTTACTGCTTTTGAGGCTGGTGGGTGGGGGTTTAACAGTCCTGGAACTTAAGTGGCATCTTGATTCAAGTTGTGTAAGTACTAATGGCCCAAATGTTTTCAAAACTAAGTGCCTCTCACAGAGTAAGTGAATTCAATAGTCCTAGGACTAGTGTCAGTCTCTCGTCTCTCCTAATACTCCATTATACTACCTCCCCCCAAACGCTTATCTTACCTGTAATTTGTGTTTGGAAATAGGGCTAGGCACAGGGCTGGCTGCACACGAAATGGCGATTAAGGTTGGCAATCCTGGGCGGATGAAATGTCATCATTGCGGTTGTACTTGTGGTGTTACACAGTGGCAGTTGCAGCATCTGAAAAAAAAGAAAATGAAACCTTGTTTGTCCTTACCGTAGCATTAGAACGGTACGATAGAGAATATAGCAGGTGACAGTAAACTAGAACAGTGCCACAATGTAGCCTAACAAATGGTAAAGTATTTAAAGTATGACTACTACTTGCGTGGAATTTCTTTGACAATGGCTACTATTACAAGAAATAGTACTGAAGGTGAAGGACACAGAAGCGTAATAATTTCATTTGCCACGTCTAGGAGGAGGATGTTCTTGATGACCAATCAAGTTGATGGCGCACATGAAAATCTGCTTTCATTTGCCAATAGTGACTCGGTGTCAAGCTGAGTAAGAATATATCCTCGGATTCCTTCACCATCCTGTTGCTATGACCTTATCCTCCCCAGCAAGTGTGTGGGATTATTGCTGTCATTTAGTCACCCATCAATCAAAACCACACAGCCCGGGGGAAGAGGGTTAGGGTTTGGAAAATGGATGGGAATGGGGGTTTTTGGGAAAGTTTTGTTGAGAGAAGAAAAAAAAAGCACAGGATGGACAAACAATAATTGAAGATAAACAAATCTTTGGGTACAAAGCTAACCATGAATCTTTTAAGTGACATAAAGGAAGTGCATGCACTACTGCATGCATGGTTACTGAAAAGTAACTAGTACTTTTGACAACCGTGAATGAAAGAATGCAACAGTACAGGGCTGCAGTAATAATTATGCGTTTTCACTTGCCTATCTCTGCACTCAGAAAAACACTTCGTACATTAAATTAGGTTTGAAAAATAGCAAAGTAAAACCTATCCAATGGCTGTAGGGATGAATTTAGAAGCAGAGATCAAAGAAATGCAGAGTCACACTCATAGAAGTTCACAGCAATATCATTACTTAAAAGATAATTAGAAAAGAACGGATACTGTATCTGTATGTTGTTGTAGTTGTCCTGTTGAATTTGGGAAGTTGTAAGATGCATCCGACCATTCCTCTTATTAGCGGGACTCCTCCATTCCATCTGACGCTCCGTCCATCAATGTTGGTGACCAGAAGACACCCTGTCCACTGCCTGCCGGATGCTGAATTGCGGCTCGCTAATGTGAAGCCTGACTTCATCCTTTTTTTCCCATTGCACAGGCTGAAACCCGGCCTGTAATTATTGATGGAAAAACAGGAAGTGATATTAGAACACCACTGACAAATAAATATAAGATATGTACGCTGTGTACTGCAAAAAGTCACACTTTGAGATTCCTAATAGACAGTACAATATTTTTGAAACTGCCTACTCTGTCTGAGTCTCCTTTTGAAGGATAAATAAGTATGGGTGAATTAATTTAGCGGATCCTTCCCCTCAAGCTAGATGTACTGTAAACTGTGTTTTAGAACAAAATTAGACCTTCCCAGCAGTGCTCCCAGACCCTTACTAAACCCAGTCGCAAAAATGTAGAAGACCCTAAGATGACCCCCAATCAGATCTAAAAAAACTAGGCCTAGTAGAAAATGGTGACACAACGTACTTTGAAAGTAAAGTAGGCCCAAATCCCCCCTTACCCACCGTGGATTGTATTCAAACCACTTGCAAGCAAGCAAAAGTATCCATACCCAGCATCGCTCCAAGACTCGCAAACCCCCCCACAAACAGCCCCCCGCTCAAACACATGCAATACAATACTGCTAACCCCAACGAGCCCTAAGTTAAGAATAGTGGCAAACGCTTTCTTTAACTAGGCCAAATCCCCCCTTCCCCACCATGGATTTTCTTCAAACCACTTGCAACCAAAATTACACATTCCCACAAGTGCTCTAAGACCCCAGAACTCAGTTGCAAAAATCTAGAACACCCCGAAACACATGCAACTCTGCTGCTAGTGCTAACCCTAACGAGCCCTAAGTTAATGTGCAAAAATGCTTTTCCTCATGGATTTTCTCCAAACCACTTTTATCCGGTATAAGACCTTCCCAGCAATGGCCCCAGAGCCGTCAACCCAGGCGGAAACAAGTAGAAGACCCCCAAACAGCCAAAAAGCAAAACTACAAAAATGGGGACTTAGTAATTTTCCTGGCAAATTCCCAACATCACTCCGTGCACGCTCTTCAGCTAGGCCCTAACTCCCCTTTGCCACCACGGATTTTCTTCAAACCACTTGCAATGAAAAGTATCCATACCCAGCGTTGCTCAAAGACCCCAAAACGCACCCACAAACACCAGGCAGCCCCCCAAACAGGCCCCCAAAACGCTGTAGTGAGCGAAATGTCAGAAAATGCAAAAACGTTTTCCTCATGGATTTTCTCCAAAACACTTTTATCCGGTATTAGACCTTCCCAGCAATGCCCCAAGACCCGCCAACCCACCCGTAAAAAAGCACAACACCCACAAACAGGCAAAAAGCAAAAATGGAAAATCTCATACTTAGAATTATTGTTCGGCCTTCTTTCAATTCTGTCCAAACGCGCTGTGCAGCAAGGTCATAACTCGACTTTTCCACGATGGATGTCCTGGAAAACAAATGCAATCAAAATTAGACTGTGCCAGCGTTGCTCCCAGACCCCAAAACCCACCCACAAACATCAGGAACCCCCCCAAACAGGCCACCGAAAACATGATAGTGAGCAAAAAGGCAAAAACTTTTTTTGCTCAAATTTTCTCCAAACCAGTTTTATCCGGTATTAGAGCTTCCCAGCAATGGCCCCAGAGCCGTCAACCCAGGTGAAAACAAGTAGAAGACCCCCAAACAGCCAAAAAGCAAAAGTACAAAAATGGGTACTTAGTCACTTTTGGGGAAATTTCCAAAATCACTCCGCGCGCGCTCTGCAGCTAGGCCCTAACTCCCCTCTGCCTCCATGGATTTTCTTCAAACCTCTTGCTATCAAAACTATCCATACCCAGCAGTGCTCCCAGACCCCGAACCCCACCCACAAACACAAGGAAGACCCACAAACCAGCCCCCGAAAACGCTAAATTGAGCGAAATGTCCGAAAATGCAAAAACTTTTTCCTCATGGATTTTGTCCAAACCAGTTTTATCCGGTATTAGAGCTTCCCAGCAATGGCCCCAGAGCCGTCAACCCAGGCAAAAACAAGTAGAAGACCCCCAAACAGCCAAAAAGCAAAAGTACAAAAATAAGGACAGTCACTTTTGGGGAAATTTCCAAAATCACTCCGCGCGCGCTCTGCAGCTAGGCCCTAATTCCCCTCTGCCTCCATGGATTTTCTTCAAACCTCTTGCTATCAAAACTATCCATACCCAGCAGTGCTCCCAGACCCCATACCCCACCCACAAACACCAGGAAGCCCCCCAAACCGGCCCCCGAAAACGCTACATTGAGCGAAATGTCAGAAATGCAAAAACTTTTTCGTCATGGATTTTGGCCAAACCAGTTTTAACCGGTATTAGAGCTTCCCAGCAATGGCCCCAGAGCCGTCAACCCAGGCGAAAACAAGTAGAAGACCCCCAAACAGCCAAAAAGCAAAAGTACAAAAATGGGGACTTAGTCAGTCAGTCAAAATACTTTATTGCGATAACTTAATATCATATAAAGACAATGGCAAAAATACATATTACACAAAAATACATATACAAGAAATTCATACATAAAAACAGTTACAAACAGTAAAGATAAAATCCACACTGCGTATTTACAATTCATATCATTGTGGATTATAAAGTGCAAGAGTGCTAAAACTAGATACAACTACTACTAAAAAAGGAAAACTCCAGCAGGACAGACATAACAAGAACCAAATATGCCCTGATTAAAAACCATGATCTAGAACAAAGTGCCTTGATGTAGTGCGTAGTCTATGCTACTTAAGGGGGTAACCACATTTTTTAATCTAATATTCCTGCTCCTGATGGCACTCACCAGGAAACTAGCCACATAAAACATGATCCTGGGTGTCTATAAAAGCTGTAAGAAAATAAGGGCAGGTTTAACTTGAATGAAACACTCCGTCTTAAGAATTGGCACTATGAACTTCCTCCTAGCATCATTGTAGTGACTACAAAACATCACAAAGTGCATAGTATTTTGTTCGGAGAAGTGATCACAGGAACATGGTAACGCCTTTTCTGGAGTGCTCCAAACAGGATAAAAACCAAGGTTAAAATGAATCAAGTTCATGCGAAAACGAGTTAAAATAAACCTGTGGAAGGGGTGAGTCACCACATTCAAATAATTTTCTAGGCCGTCAGGTATGAGTAACATTAGACTGGTCCTGACACTAACTTTTCTTAGCTCACACTCTTCTCTCTCCAGAGATAAAAGCTCTCTCATCGCACATTTTGTAAGTGCGATATCTTCAAATGTTATAGATCCTATTTCAGAGTAAAGCTCTGGCCTCCCCAGCCTGGAAAAGCTTTCCTTGATGTAAGTCAGCCACTTGATGTTATTGGCTTTGTCCAAACACAAACAATCTTTCAAAATAATATGGTTTAAGGGAATTTCATCATTGAGCCACAACCTCAGCCATGCTACTAAAGGTGCTATTTTTATCAAATCAGTGATGTAGCCTTCCCCTACTTCCATATGAACGGTGTAGGACGAGGTTGATTGCGGAACACCAAGGAGGGATCTAAAAAATTTGTTTTCCATCATTTGTAGGGAATCCAGCCCCCTATGTCCCCAAATAGAACTTCCATAAGTTGCCACCGAGATACATTTGGCCTTATAAATTTTCAATATGGCTATGAATGGTCTAGCCCCAAGTTTTTTGGAGAACCCCTGAAGGGCTGCAGAAGTTCTTGCTAGGGCAGTTGCTCTGTTCTTGACCTGGGGACCCCAATTACCCTTCTCATCAAATGTGATTCCCAAATAGGGGAAGGTAGTTACACGGGCAAGCTTCTCCTGCCCACACGGGAACGTTTTATGACAATTTGTCCTTGCTACTCTTCCCATGAGCATAATTTGAGATTTCTTTGAGTTTATTTTCAAATCTAGTGAGGACATAAAAATTTCAAAAGCATCCAAGAGGCGCTGGAGGCCCACCCCAGTACGCGCAAGGAGGACCGCGACATCCGCGTAGAGGAGGACAGGAATCCCCTGTTCCCCTGCACGCGGAATATCCGGGGTCACATCCCTAAGAGCCGGCTCCAGAGCGTTTACATATAGAGTGAACAACAGGGGAGCCAAAATGCACCCCTGTCTAACACCTCTCTCGGAAGCAAAAGCGTCGGTGCACCTGCCTCTCGTGGTAACTCTAATTTTAGCAGTTAAACCCGAGTGCAAATCAGCCAAGAGACTAACTATAGTCCTATCCAGACCCATTTCCAGCAATTTTACCCAGAGCTTTGATCTGTTGACCAGATCAAAAGCAGAGGAGAGGTCCATGAACCCAAGGTACATGGACCCCTCCTTAGCCCTGGTATATTTTTCAATCAGCAAGTGGAGATTAAGGCATTGATCCTGGATACTTCTTTTTGGTCTAAAACCATATTGCACATTCGTAAGGATACTATTTTCGGCAACCCATTCATTTAATTTCACTAAAATGACTCTTCCTAGAATCTTAACTGAAGAGTCAATCAATGAGATTGGTCTATAACAAGCAGGGTCCTGCCTATTCCCTTTTTTAAACACAGGAATGATTATAGATGTTTTCCATGATTTAGGTATATTGTCATGGCTTAATGCATTAAAAACCCTGTAAAGTAATCTAGACCAAAAATTGGGGAAGCATTTAAAGGCATCCGCAGGAACCCCATCGGGTCCTGGGGCCTTTTTCTTTATGGTACAGTCTATAGCATGTAAAACTTCCGACGTCTCAAAGTGCAAATGGGTCCCAGTAGCTTTAAAGTCATCCTCACGAGCCCCAAGAGCTCCGCTAGTATGACTGGAATATATGTGTTTAATCCAACCTTCGTCAGATATATTTGTTTCAAGGGGGGAATTCTCCTCCCCTGTAAAAAGAGGTTGGTTGACAACTTTCCAAAATTCTCCACTATTTTTCAGTATTGCTGGGTCTAGTAACTGGTTCCAGGCTTCATTTTTAATCTCTTTTTTCCTGTCTGCTATAGCTTTCTTGTACTGAGCTCTGCATATAGTGATAAGTACACAATCTTTTGGTACAGCCTTCAATGCATTTAGTAGTGCAGAATGTGTTTTTGAACATTTATGATCAAACCATCTTCTAATGGGCTCTGTCTTGGGTTTAGAAACAATAGACAGACGGTGGTTAATCTTACTACAAATACTACCAAAGGCAAGTATCACTTCTCTATTTTCAGCCTCACTAGATAGGCACACACCAACTTCATCCTCAGCGTCAGCGAGTACCTCTTGTACAAAGGGTTCAGGGTTGATGTTATCCCACTTTAATCTGCGTCCCTGATCTTTAAGTTTAAATGCATGTGAGCTAATACTAGGGCCATATTTACGCCTTAGTAAACCAGTGGTTACTATGTCCAAGGAGACAGGATTGTGATCACTAAAGACAGAAACCACAGTTTTATACATTAAAACCTTATCTAAAAAACACAATGAAATAAAAATATAATCAATAATAGAGCCATTGTCTGTTCCCTTAAATGTAGATAATCTAGCCCCCCCTTCCCCACACCCAGACTCATATAGATTCCATCCTGCTAAAAAATTCTCTAAACACTCCCCCTGTTTATTAGTCACTTTTGGGAAAATTTCCAAAATCACTCCGCGCGCGCTTTGCAGCTAGGCCCTAACTCCCCTCTGCCTTCCTGGATTTTCTTCAAACCTCTTGCTATCAAAACTATCCATACCCATCAGTGCTCCCAGACCCCGAAACCCACCCACAAACACCAGGAAGCCCCCCAAACAGGCCCCCAAAAACGCTGTAGTGAGCGAAATGTCAGAAAATGCAAAAACGCTTTTCCTCATGGATTTTCTCCAAAACACTTTTATCCGGTATTACACCTTCCCAGCAATTCCCCAAGACCCGCCAACCCACCCGCAAAAAAGCACAACACCCCCAAACAGGCAAAAAGCAAAATTGGAAAATCTCATACTTAGAATATTTTTCGGCCTTCTTTCAATTCTGTCCAAACGCGCTGTGCAGCAAGGTCATAACTCTACTTTTCCACCATGGATGTCCTGGAAAACTAACGCAATCAAAATTAGACTGTGACAGCGTTGCTACCAGACCCCAAAACCCACTCACAAACACCAGGAACCCCCCCCAAACAGGCCACCGAAAACATGATAGTGAGCAAAAAGGCAAAAACATTTTTTGCTCAGATTTTCTCCAAACCACTTTTATCCGGTATTAGACCTTCCCACCAATGGCCACAGAGCCGTCAACTCACCCGCAAAGAAGTAGAACACCCCCACAAGTGCAGATTCTTTCTTCATTGGGCGTAATCCAGCCATCTGCTTTGAGGGAAATAGGAGTCTGGAGGAGGAGGATAGAGGAGCATGTTCTTGTGAACTTGTGAACCTGAGGAATGCAGACTGCGGCACCTTCAAATCAATAAGCAAATAAGTGAAGACAGTTCTGCTGATGGGCTTCTTTTTGTGATTGATTAGGTGATTAATTTTTTTATTTATATTGACTTTGCAAAACAAAGAAAGACATACACACAGGAATAAAAGTGAATAAGGACGAAAATGAAAGTTATTGATTCATTGGCTCATTTTCAAGGCTCGGTGTCAGGGAAGCAGAGTTCGTCCTCTTACTCTGCGAATTCAGGCGGGAGTAGGTCACCTAACAGAGAAGAAATTCCCTCATCTAAGTTGGTATCCTCCTCGTCTTCTTCCGGCGTGTATTCTCGTACTTTGTAATCTGGTGGTATGAGGTGCTGATTCATCTTGATCATTGTTAACCTCTCCACATTTTTCGGCGAGAGGCGAGTCCTTTTGCAAGTTACAATGCCACCAGCAGCACTGAAAACACGTTCAGAAGACACGCTTGCGAGTGGGCAAGACAAGTAATTTATAGCCAGGTTGGTGATCTCTGGCCACAATTCTCTTTTCCCATGCCAATACGCCAATGGGTCATCATGAATATAGACCTCTGTTGGGTCATTCAGATAGTCCTGCACCATCGACTCAAGGTTGTTCTGCAGGGTTCCTCCACTTTGCTTACTTTTTGCTGAGACCTTTTCAGAAGCAAACCCAAGCTGAGTTAGCCAATTGTCTTCTTCACACAATGTTCCTGTTGTGTCTGGTGCAGATGATCCGGTTGCTGGTGTCTTTAACGGCTGAGAGGTCACTTCTGCCACAGCCACAGGTGCAGGAGTGGATTCTTTGGGCTCCAGATGGCCTTCTGATGCTGATGTACTGCCTTTTCCTTCAGTTTCCTGCCGTTCTCTTTCAAACCTCATGGCTGACGGACCTAGCCAACGTTTGTACTTTGAAACTCCCTCGTCACCAAAAGCAAACAATGCTCTGGCTGCCAGTGCCTTTTTGTAGCGTGGATACAGAATAGTAGCACAAATGTAATGCTGTTCTGTGTTGATCTTTTGAAGACGTTCATCGCAAAGTAGGCGCTGTAATAATTTCTCCGCCAAATGAAAAGCTTCTTGCTTTTCTTCATCTTTTTGCAACGTAGAAGACACTTCCTTCAGTTTGTGCTCTAGCATGCACAACAATGGGATAGCTTTTCCCAAACTACAGTCCTCCCTGCTGATGGCACGCGTGAAGACCTCAAAAGGAGGAAGCATGTCTGTCAGGCTTTTAACTAGCTCCCATTGCTCCGCATGTAACCTCATGTCCTTCGCAGCTGTACCCAGTGTAAGGAAATACTGACCGAGTACCATAAACTGCTCATACAGACGCTCAAGCATGTAGAAGGTTGAGTTGCAACGTGTTGCCACCTCCTGGATGAGTGCTTTCACTGACAGTCGACGTTCATGTAGCAGGCCCCTCAGATGCTTCCGTGCCTTAAAAGAACGGCTGAAATGTGTGCACATTCTTCGGCAGGTGGTCAGTACCTCGCACACTGGACTTTCTTCACTCAAGAATTTTTTAACAACCAGGTTTATACAGTGCACCAAACACGGCACTCTGAAATAGTGACCCTTATCCATGGTCTTAATTACATTGGCGCCATTATCTGTGGAAACATAACCAATCATGCGTTTTTTGGGGGACAGCCATTTCAAGACCTTTGTGTTAAACTCCTGCAAAATGTTTTGTGCTGTATGACTTGTCTCCATGCCAAACATGGCTAGTGTTGCATGTTTCCGAGCAGCTTTAACAACGTTGTCCGTGTCAACACCTGCCCTTAGCTTTGCTGTAACTCCTGAAAAAGAGACCCAGTGTCCAGTGATGCACATGTAATCAGTGCCTGCGCCACTGGTCCACATGTCTGTTGTCAGATGTATAGTGGGAACAGCACTCTTCTTCAAAGCTGCCACAATCGCCTCCAGCACATCTGCATGTAGTGCTGGAACCGCAACTCTGGAAAAATAGTACCGGCTAGGAACCTTCCATTTAGGGCAGAGCGCACTAATTCAAGAAAACCAACCCCTTCCACAAAAGAAAAAGGGAGAAGGTTCAGCGCTAGCATTTTAACCAGCTTAGTGTTATACAGACGCACCATTGGGTGGTTGCGTTCAAATGACGCATCTGATAACAACATGCTTCTAATGGTGGGCTGGACCATTTTTTTACGGGCAGATGATGACTCCTTCAACCCAGTTACGCTCGGTGATGACGTTTTTTGCATTGGTGTCTCTCCCACACTCTTAGTGTGGCGCACAGGGGGTGTGCTGCTGACAGGGGTACTCGGTGTAGGTGAAGAAATGTTTGACGCTTCTTCCTCCTCGTCATCATCAGATGAAACACCAATGGATACAGTTTGTTGACTTCCAATTCGGGCTTCCTTGATCTCCTTTAGGTGCGAAAGCCATTGGACAGTGTGCTGTCTCTTAAGATGACCTCTCTGGCCTCCGGTACCATAGTTGGTACCAAGCTTACCACGACTAACTGCAAGCTTACAAATGCTACAAATGGCTATGTTTTCCCTTTTTGTGCAAATACTAAAGAAGTCCCAAACTGCGGACTTCAAATTTCTGTGGGGGGCGGAGGAGGTGATACTGCTGGTCATGCTGCTAATGGCAGATGAAGTGGAGGATGTGTGTTGCCGAACTTTACTACGTTGTGCACTTGCATCACCACTAATTGAGGTGGAGGTGGATGGAGGTCCCTTCTGGCGAAAAAATATGGAAGCGGTAGGTGGTGGTGTACTAGTTAACTGCATTTGTTGTGGTCCCATTGTCACGTCGCCATCATCACGCTCAGCAGCATTTCGGGATAGGGTAAAAATGTCTGTTTGCTGCATGCCCGCTGAGGCTGGAGTGACGCCTATGATGACTGCGTCGTCGTCAGGAGGAGAGTCTTCATCAGCAGGAGTATACGCCACTTCTTCTTCAGCGTCATCATCACACTCCATAACTCGGAGACTTTCGGGGACCTTCCTTTTACGCTTAGCTACCTTTGTCAGATCATGGTGTGCCTCACTCTCAGACGGCAGTGGTGGTTCCCAATTTTCATCCATATCATCAGAAACAAGGGGGCTTGAAGAAGAAGTAGACACCATCCTTGATCTTTTCCTTGTTTGGTATCCGGAAGACAATGAATCATCAGGAGGAGTGGCTTCCTCATGTGATACCTCGGCTTGAATGTCGATTTCCTGATGTGCCCCTACTTCGGGAGGAACACCTATTGTGGGCACTTGTGCCGCTCCATGCACCTCTGCTTGTGCCTCTCCTTCCACATGTACTTGGGCTTGTACTTGCACATGTGGTTGTTGTTGCGGCTGTGGTTGTTGAACACTCGTCAGATGAGTTACAACAACTTGTGTTGATTGAGGGACATTGCTGCTACTTCTTGCGATGAGCCAACATCACTGGTCGATGGTGATTGAACAACTATACTGGCTGCCTCTGTAGCACTCAAGGGCTTGGACCTAAGTTGGCGTGGTGGTGGTGGCACTGTGCCCAATGGAGCGGAGATGCTGCTCCCAGCTTGGTCCCCAGCAGACCCCGCTGCTGCTGCAGGCGTACTTTTCTTTCCCATAAAATGTGGCGGTCGTCACACCAGTCTCCTTGGTAAGTGGCGCCAGTTGCTTCTTCTGCTCCTTACTGGCAACTTTCTTGTTAGAGGAGCTACGGGCAACTTTTTTTGGGGCCATCTTCTTCAGATGTCACTCAGAACAGCAGGCCGCAGTTGCACAAGTTGCAGAGTTGTCTGTGGCTACACGTGACGTTGTGCTGCACACACCGCAGCAGGACTTCTTCCTGGCACTGGTGGTTCTCTTATGCACCTAAAAGCAAAGGAAGACAGAGGAACATCAATTATACACCCCAAAAAGTCGAAAAACACATAAAAATTAGCACAATCCCAGGCCATCCATGCCCTCAATGATGTTTAAATTCAAGAAGACACCCCACAGAAAGACTAGGCCCATGCACCACTCACTACCCCTGGGCATAATGGATGAAAGCTAGGCAAAATGGGTGCAGGCCTCAGACACTGCCTGTCTTCAAAATGGCCCCTTGCACCCCAAGCACATGTGCAGGGCCTGCCTGTACCAGCACTAAAGATTGCCACCACCCACATGGCCAGTCCCCATCAACAGTACACCCCAAAAAAACTAAAAACACACAAAAATCACCACAATCCAATGCCATCCAGGATGTTTACATTAAAGAGACCCCACAGACAGACTCAGTCCATACACCACTCACTACCCTGGGCAAAAGGCCCCAACAGCAGCCCAAAAAAATAAAAAAAAAACACAAAATTCAGCACAATCCCAGGCCATCCATGCCCTCAATGATGTTTAAATTCAAGAAAACACCCCACAGAAAGACTAGGCCCATGCACCACTCACTGCCCCTTGGCATAATGGATGAAAGCTAGGCAAAATGGGTGCAGGCCTCAGACACTGCCTGTCTTCAAAATAGCCCCTTGCACCCCAAGCACATGTGCAGGGCCTGCCTGTACCAGCACTCAAGATGGCCACCACCACCCACATGGCCAGTCCCCATCAACAGTACACCCCAAAAAAACGAAAAACACACAAAAATCACCACAATCCAATGCCATCCAGGACATTAAAGAGACCCCACAGGCGGACTCAGTCCATGCACCACTCACTACCCCTGGGCAAAAGGCCCCAACAGCAGCCCAAAAAATCGAAAAAAAACACAAAATTCAGCACAATCCCAGGCCATCCATGCCCTCAATGATGTTTAAATTCAACAAAACAGTTGTATCATGCACCCATAACTAACCCTGGTCCTACTGGATACTGTGGCTACCCACAATATATTTTATTTAATGTTCTGAAAAAGTTCCAAAATTGTAGTTGCAGCAACTGTAATGCCCCAAACAAACTTACTTGTGAAAGTTGATTTCTAATCCAAAAGTGATCCAAAGAAAGTCAAAAAGGCCTCAAATCCAAATATCCAGCAGCATCCACAAAAAGTAATCCTTCCAGGTCAAGATCCAAATGAAAGTGACAAGCACATGAAGAAAGCACTGGGAGGAGCCTGCTGGACAGGAACAGGAAGTTGGAGACTGTGGGGCACTTCCTTCCTCCCACCCCCCACACCCAAAATGGACTCCTTGCAAAAAAAAAGTGCAGGCAAATGTCAACCTTAGGAGTTATTCTGATAAAAATCATCATTTTCAGAAGGTTTAGCCTGCTTGCTGGTGGATTAATTTCGCGAGTGCCAGATTGTTGCTGCCCGCCGCATCTACGTGTTCGCAATTGTTTACTCCCGCGATGCGTGATCGCGAGCCTTTATGCGTTGACAAACTCTCGCTGTGCAAGGGCGGGCGCGATGACGTAATCGCGGTCGAAAACTCACGCGGGATCACGCAGCAAGATCCAAAATGGCGCAGCACACGCAAACATGGAGAAAAACAACTTTTCAAACGCTGAATGACGGTAAGTGAACGCCGCGCGCCGCAATATTGTATTTGTCAAGCGCGACCAAGCAAAAAAAAATCCGCTGCGTGCGAATTTACGAATTTTCGGCAAATTCTCGAGAGTTCGCGGATCGCGAATTTACCGAAAATCCGCAAATTCCGCGAGCGGAACAGATTTTACGCCCATGCTTACCCATTATGCCCTGGGGTACTCAGTGGTGCATGGACCAAGTCTTTCTGTGGGGTGTCTTGAATTTAAACCTCATTGAGGGTATGGATGGCATTGGATTGTGGTGATTTGTGAGTGTTTTTTGACTTTTTGGGGTGGTGTTGGGGCCTGGTCATGTGGGTGGGGGCCATTTTGAGGCCTGGTCCAGACAGGGCCTGGCCATGTGGCTGGGGTCAAAGGTCCAATTTGAAGCCTGCAGTGTGCTTTGTGCCATAGGCCTGCTGTACCCAGTATGCCTTGCTTTCATCCATTATGCCCAGGGGTACTCAGTGGTGCATGAAACAACTCTCTCTGTGTGGTCTCTCTTCTATTAATGTAAACATCCATTTTTTATTAGAAATATATTTGCAATTTTTATTTTTGGTCTTCCCGTTTTGGGGTGTGTTGTAATAAATAACAATATAAATGCCTGGTTGCAAAGTATTAATTGAAGCACGACATATGCAACATTTATTTAACTGATGTTCCTCTGGCTTCGTTTGCTTTTAGGTGCACAAAGACAAATCAGACTCATTGTTCATCATCAGTGCCAGGAAGAAGTCCTGCTGCGGTGTGTGCAGCACAATGTCACTTGACGTCACGTGTGGCCACAGACAACTCTGCAACCCGTGCAACTGAGGCCTGCTGTTCTGACATCTGAAGAAGATGGGCTCAAAAAAAGGTGGCCGAAGCTCCTCTACCAAGAAAGTTGCCAGTGCCACTGCCAGTAAGAAGGAGCAGAAGAAGCAAGTGGCGCCACCTACCAAGGAGACTGGTGTGCCGACCGGAAATTTTTTGGGGAAAAATAAAAACTACGCCTGCAGCAGCGGGGTCCGCCGGGGACCAAGCTGGGAGCAGCACCTCCGCTTCATTGGGCTCAGTGCCACCATGCCAAGTTAGGTCCAAGTCCTTGAGTGCTGCAGAGGCAGCCACTGTAATAATTGGTCAATCACCATCGACCAGTGATGTTGGCTCATCGCAAGAAAGTAGCATCCAATCAACACAGGGTGTAACTCATCTGACGAGTGTGCAACAACCACAGCCGCAACAACAACCACAGGTGCAACTAGTACAAGCCCAAGTACATGCGCAAGAGGCGCAAGGACAGGCGCAAAGAAAGGCGCAAGGACAGGCGCAACTAGAGGTGCAACTAGAGGCGCATGGAGCGGCACAACTGCCCACAATGCTTGTTCCTCCAGAAGTAGGGGCACATCAGGAAATCGAAATTCAAGCAGAGGTATCATGCGAGGAAGCCACTCCTCCTGATGATTCATTGTCTTCCAGATCCCCAGCAAGAAAAAGATCAAGGAGGGCTACTACAAGTTCTTCTTCAAGTCCCCTTCCTTTTGATGATCTTGATGTTGATTGGAACCCACCACCAACAACAATGCATTCTGAGTCTGAGAGTGAGGCACGCCATGAGCCGACAAAGGTAGCTAAGCCTAAAAGGAAGGTTCCCGCAAGGCTTTCAATTATGGGAGATGACGACGAACAAGAAGTGGTGTATTCTGCTGCTGATGAACAGTCTGACGACGACCCAGTCATCACAGACGTCACTCCAGCCCCAGCAGGCATGCAGCAGACAGACATTTTTACCCTATCACGAATTGCTGCTGACCGGGATGTGGGCGGGGTGGCACTAGTACCACCACCAACGCAGTTACCTAGTACACCAACACCACCTACAGCTTCCATATTTTCTCGTCAGAAGGGCCGGCAGGGACCTCCATCCAGCTCAACCTCCATTACCTCAAGTAGTGTTGCTGTAATAAGTGCACAACAGAGTAAATTTCATCAATGCCCATCTTCCACTTCATCTGGCATTGACACTGAAAGTAGCACCTCCACCACCAGCAGACATCTCCAGTACCCAGTTTGGGACTTCTTTAGTGTTAGCTCAAAGGCGGAAAACATGGTCATTTGTTCGATTTGTAAGCTTTTAGTTAGTCGTGGTAAGCTTGGTACCAACTATGGCACCGGAGGCCAGAGAGGTCATCTAAAAAAACACCACACTATCATCTGGGACGCGCACCTAAGGAAGATCCAAGGAGCCAAAAGTATAACAAATCCAAATGTATCCATTGCATCTGATGATGATGACGAGAGGCTTATTGTGCAGGGGGGGGGAAATGAAGAAGCGACAGACATTTTTTCTGGTACACCCAGTACCCCTGGCAGCAGCACATCCTCTACCCCTGCAACATGTATGAGGCACACTAAGAGTCTGGGAGAGACACCAATGCGAAAAAGTAAATCAATGAGCCTAACTGGGTTGAAGAAGTCTGCATCATCATCATCCCGTAAAACGGTCCAGCCCACCATTAGAACCATGTTTTGATCGGATGCACTATTTGAACGCAACCACCCAACGACACGTCTGTATAATGCAAAGCTGGCTAAAATGCTAGCGCTGGACCTTCTCCCTTTTTCTTTCGTGGAAGGGGTGGGTTTTCTAGAATTTGTGGCAACTGTCTAGCCGGTACTATTTTGCTAGAATTGCTGTTTCAGCACTACATCAAGATGTGCTGGAGGTGATTGGGGCAGCTTTGCAGAAGAGTGCTGTTCACACTATCCACCTGACAACAGACATGTGGACCAGTTGCCAAGCCCTTGATTACATGTGCATCATGGCACACTGGGTCTCTTTTGCAGGGGTTGACCAGGACACAGTTTTTCAAGCTACTCGGAAACATGCAACAGTAGCCATGTTTGCCATGGAGAAATCTCATACTGCAGCAAACATTTTGGAGGAGTTTAACAGTAAGGTCTTTCAATGGCTGCATCCAAGAAAGCGCATGATTGGTTATGTTTCCACGGATAATGGCACTAATATAGTTAAGGCCATGTAGGACGGTGAAAATTTCAGAGTGCCGTGTGTGGCGCACAGTATAAACATAGTTGTGCAAGATTTCTTGAAAAAAGAAAAGACAGTCAGCAAGTTACTGACCACCTGCCGAAGAATCTGCACACATTTCAGCCATTCTTTTAAGGCCCGGAAGCAGCTGAGGATCATGCAACGTGAACGTAGACTGCCAGTCAAAGGACTCCTCCAGGAGGTGGTATCACGTTGGAACTCAACCGTCTACATGCTTGAGCATCTGTCTGAGCAGTGGGTGGTAATCAATCAGTATGTCTTTGGACTGGGTTCAACTATGAAAGACATGTGGCTAGAGTTGGAGGAATGGAAGCTAGTTAAAAGCTTGACAGACATGCTTCGTCCTGTTGAGGTCTTCACGCGTGAAGTCAGCGGGAGGACTGTACTTTGGGCAAAGCTATCCCATTGTTGCGCATGCTAGAGCACCCACTGAAGGCCGTGTCTTGAAGTTCCAAGATGATGCTGAAAAGCAAGACGCATATCAGTTGGCGGAGAGCTTATTAAGCCGCCTAGTTGACAATCAAAGGCTTAAAAAAATACATACAGAACAACATTACATTTGTGCCACTATTCTGGATCCACGGTACAAAAAGGCAGTGGCCAGCAAAGCATTCATTCCTTTTGATGAAGCAGATGTTACAAAGTACAAACATTGGCTAGCTCTGTCAGCCACTCGGTTAGAAAAAGAGCGACAGAAAATTGAAGCAGGAACCGTCAGAAGTCCTACTGACTCAGCAGGCCATCCGGTGTCATGGTCCATTTCTGAATCTCTGGCCGAAGGGAGTCACTTTCCCTCACCACCGTTAACGACACCAGCAACCGTATCATCATCCTCCTCACCTGCACCAGGCCCAGCCATATTATTGTCTGAAGCGGATTGGCTATCTCATCAAGGGTTTGCTCGTTCCAGTGATGCAAAGGCCACAGATGCAACGCAAAGTGGAGCAACCCTGGAGAACATTGAGTCGATGATGCAGGCCTATCTGGATGACCCAACAGAGGTCTTTGTTAATCAGAACCCATTGGTGTATTGGTATAGGAAAAGGCCTCAATGGCCACTGATCACCAACCTCGCTATTAATTATTTGTCTTGCCCACTCGCAAGCGTGTCTTCTGAACGTGTTTTCAGTGCTGCTGGTGCCATTGTAACTTCAAAAAGGACCCGCCTCTCTGCCAAAAATGTGGAGAGATTAACAATGATCAAGATGAATCAGCACTTCATACCACCAGATTACAAAATACGTGAATGCACGCAGGAAGAAGAGGACACCGACTTAGGTGACGGAAGTTCTTCTCTGTTAGCTGACCTACTCCCTTCTCAATTCACAGAGTTTGAGGACAAGCTCTACTTCCCTGACACAGAGCCCTGAAAATGACTTACTTTCTTTTTCGTCCTTATTCACTTTTATTCCTGTGTGTCTTTCTTTGTTTTGCAACTTTTACCACGACAAAACTTTAATCACCTAATCACAACAAGCCCATCAGCAGCACAGTCTTCATGTTATTTCCTTATTGATTTGAAGGTGTCGCAGTCTGCATTCCTGAGGTTCACAACAACTCAGTCATGCTCCTCTATCCTCCTCCTCCAGACTCCCCCTCTCCATTTCCCTCAAAGCAGATGGCTGGATTCCATAGAATGAAGAAACTTTGTCTTCGTAGATGAGTCCCCTCAAGTGGGACTGGAATTACTCTGACTACACATTGCTGATTGCTGACAGTTACTTCTGAAATTGACAGGAGAGGCTGCCCTGTGGGCCTTCACTTTCAGAAGAAGATGCGGACAAAAAGTGGAACAGGTAATGAATGAATAATGAGAAGATGGCATGCAGTGGACAGCAATGGCTGTCTGGCTCTGATGAAAGCAATTGCTGTTTGTTTGTTGTGCATGAAATTAATCATATGTCTTCTGTTATTATTTAATCTTTTACACACTAAATGTAACTCAAGTCTACTCAGCTTTTTTTTACCTTGTTTAATTCAAATTGTACTTCAACTGCAGGGCCCACTACGTTGCATTTTCCAATATGCAAAATGTCCTTGGACTCACTGTTTGCCAGTATACCATGATTGATGATGAGTGTTGATGATCAAAGTTAAATAATATATCCTTTTTCCTTTACAGTCACTCACTGGGATGGATGGATCATCATTGTCCATTGACGGAAGAACTATGTCCAATTCGTGAGTGGCAAACAGGTAAAGCAGTCAACAACAACTACTACAGCAGAACTACATGTCTGTCTAGTCGTAGTATGGAGTGGTCGAGCCAGTGTAGTGTTGTTATGCCAGGCAGAGTCCAGACAGCAGTTCATGTGAAATTGGGGCTATGTGGCTTGCTGTATACAATTAGATATGCTGCAAGGGTGAAAAAACAGAAAACAATCACAGCCTCCTAGAGGCTGGAAGGGCAGGCCTCTGTGAGGTAGCAGTATTGCATGTTTTTGGGGGGCTACTTGGGGGTGTTCTAGAGTTTTGCGACTGGGTTTAAGAGTCTGGGAGCACTCATGGGAAGGTCTAATTTTGATTGCAAGTGGTTTGAAGAAAATCCATGGTGGAAAAGGTGGGTTTGGGCCTAGTCGCAGAGAGCGTTTTGGCACGGTTTTTGTTGGACTTGGCCCTTCTGGCAGGTTCACCCCTAAACTTTTTGCCTTTTAGTGTTAAATAATTATAATGATTCCTGGTCTTTGCACACGTGCTCTCCATGCCACTGGAATCAAGCTATCCAGGCTGATGAGGGCTGAAAGCCCGAAACCGGTCCTTGGATGCTTGTTTCCAGTCCAGGGAGGACCTGGCTTGGCAGTTCGGGCTGGACTGTTCCCATGGGGCACAGGGTCAAGACTGATTTGCATATGGCTGGGTTCAAACTGGAAAGGCATGGTGAGCAGAAAAACAATGGATTTAGGCCCAGATCTCTGTACTGGGGTGAATGTATGACATTGTTCTGCATTCTGTCCATCACCTGTTGTTTTTGCTCTTGTCACCCCGAGTGGGACGGGTATGCTCAGACGTGAGTCCCGTGCTCTCCATGTCACTGGAATCAAGCTATCCAGGCTGATGAGGGCTGAAAGCCCGAAACCGGTCCTTGGATGCTTGTTTCCAGTCCATGGAGGACCTGGCTTGGCAGTTCGGGCTGGACTGTTCCCATGGGGCACAGGGTCAAGACTGATTTGCATATGGCTGGGTTCAAACTGGAAAGGCATGGTGAGCAAAAAAACGATGGATTTAGGCTCAGATCTCTGTACTGGGGTGAATGTATGACATTGTTCTGCATTCTGTCCATCACCTGTTGTTTTCACTGTGGCGCAGTGTAAAGTGCGTGCGCTCTCTGAGTGAGTGTGTGAGATTGGCCTGCCCTCCCATAGGAATGCATGGGGAATGTGTGTGTCCCTGGTAGTTCCTGATGCGTGGGGAGTGCAGGTGCGAGTTTGGTATGTGCGGACTCGTGAGATTAAATGCTGCGCAATGATGTATGCTGCGTGATTGTGTCTAGTGTGGAAGTGCCACTTCTAGAAGTTGGCATGTTTGTGTAATTTGTGCCTGGCGTGTGATTGGCTGGAGCTGGCTGGTGAGCCTGGCTCCAGGAGTCAGGATGGGTCTGCCCCGGTGGTGAGTGTTGAGATTAGCATGCTGATGTGAGGGAGGGGCTGCACCTGGGACCTGAATAGGGCTGGGCTTTCCCCACACAATGCTGGCTCCGCCCCCTGTGGTGCGTCTAATGACCCTAGCCTGGCCAGTGAATAGTGAGAGGGGCTGAGCCCATCAAGAGTGCTCCCAAACCAGCTGCGCCTGGTTTTGCCCCCACCCTGCACCTTTAGACAAAGGGATTTTTTGTATAAAAAGGGGCGGTGACCTCTTGTAAAAGGTTCTTGTTTCCTGACTTGAATCTACCAGGGGCGTGCTGCTGCTGGGGCCCAGGGGAAGGCTTACCTCCCTGGGCCCTGCCCAGCCCCTGGATTGCTGATGGACTTCTTTGGACCCTTCTGCCTTGCCTGGGGGGACTAGATTACTTTTTCTTTTCTAGGAGATGCCTGCTCCTCTTTCCCTACCCCAGGATTCCGCCTTTACCCAGGAGGACCTTGTTGCTGTGGCCCTGGTTGCTGGTGGGGTCATTCCTGAGGGGCCTGGTGCTGCCTGTGCCCCCAGCGCCTTGAGGGCGTTTTATCTTCCATTTCTGGCAGAGCGCTGTCGTTTTCCCTCTAAGGGAAGCGCTCCTGCCCTTTGTGTGCCCTGAGTACGCAGGTGCCACCCTGCGTCTTTGTTTGCCTTTTTTTATTATTAATACGGGTGCCCACCCTGTGTTTGCGTGCCTTAGCAAGTGCCCACCTCGTGTCTACAATTTACTTGCCTACCGAGGGTGCCCATCCCTCATTTGCTGCCCCGATTGCCGCGGCCCGCCTGGTTGTGGGCGGGAACGCCAGACGGAAGTGACACCGGCACCAGGAAGTGCGGCTGGAAGTTGTTGCCTCAATTGAGGAGGTCGGGAAGCCCACCCCGCCTCCTCGAGCCCAGAGCGAGAAGAAGTGGCATCCTCCCGCGGCCCGGGGCTCCTGGGAAGTGGAGAGAGCCGAGAAGAGCAGAGGTGTTGCGGGGCTCCCGTGTCCTGGTGGGAGCCCCTGCAGAGAAGTCCCGTGCCACCTGCCCAGAGGAGCCGGTGAGTGGAAACGGGCTGGGGGCTCCAGGCAGGTCTTAGTGCCAGCGCGAGGCCCCGTATGTTGTTGGCATATAGGGCGGCCCCGGATGGCAGTGGGCCGCCCCACCATTTTACAAAGCCGCAAAGGCTCCAACGTCCTGGGGGCAGTTTTGTTTAGAGCCGCGAGGGCTCCGGGGGCATGGTTTATTCAGAGAGCCTGTCGGGCTCCACCGAGTGAGGGGGCAGATCTGATTCAGAGCCCCGAGGGCTCGGGCGTAGTTGTTCTCGAGTCCCCCGTGAGGGACTCCAACATTGTCAGGAGGCTCCAGAGGGCACATTATTGATAAAAAAAAAAACATGAGGCTCCTAAAGGCTCCGTTGTTCCTTCAGAGCCAGAGGACTCCAACCTATTGCGCAGTGTTTGCTCCTAAGGGCTAGTGAAAGCCCCAGTCGCCGTTTTCAGTTCACAGCTGCCCAACAAGTAGTGGGCAGCTGCACCATTTTAGGTTTTGCTTCCTAGGGACATATGCTCTCTGGACTTGGGAGTGAGTTGCACTCCTTCATCCCCATCCTGGCCTTCCCCAGCTGCACAGCACTTAGTGCCAGCTGCAGCGTTTAGGCCCTGTTCTGTCCCTGTCCCCAGCTGCCCAGCAAGTAGTGGGCAGCTGCTACGTTTAGGTTCTGGCGCAGTGGCGCAACCTGGACTTTGATGTGAGTTATGTGCTAAATGTGATTTATGCGCTAATGCTTTGGGTGTTAGGAAATGTACTGTGTGTAGTATGTTTTGCGCACCCTGTGTTCTGACACCTCTGAATGTGTTTTTATGCATCATGTGTGAAGCTTCTGGCCTATACCCCTAAATGTATTTTTATGCTTAGGTGGTTGTTTTTGAGTTCATGATTCCCTGCGTGATATTTTCCTAAGGTGGTTAGGGTTGCGTAGGTGATACTTACCTTTTACTAGTGGTTACTGGTTGTGTGCTACATTTGCTATTTGGTGCTTAAAACTATCTCCAAGGGCTTGATACTGAGCTCGCCTCCTGACCAGAGTACCAGGACCAGTGGACTCTATTGTGCCTTCCCTGACAAAGTGCTGGGACTTGTCTGATCTCCTTGGGCCGCTGGGGCCTCGCCTGAAGTGTGCCTCATTCACTCCCCTCTGCAGCTCGTGCCTGGCCGCCCCCGCCTAGAGCCACACCGCTCCTTGTGAAGCCGTGCTCTGCTCTGCCTGGGCCACCTGCATACTGCACCTTGGCAGCTCGTGCCTAGCCGCCCTCATGCCTCAAGCTGCGCCCCTCTCCTCTGAGCCGCGTCCGCTTCGCTAGGCCGCCCGCACCCTGCCCCCTTCCTCCTCTGAGCCCCACACCTTGGTCGCCCCAGCCAAACGCTTGTAGCACGCCGGTCGCCCGCTCAGGCCTACTGAGGAGATCACTCGCATTATCCTGCGCAGCCAGAATGGGAGGTACAGTCCGTATCCGCCGCCAGTTATTATATGTTCTATGTCCTAAAAGTGTTACTTCTAAAAGTGCTAATTCTACCAAAAGCCAGTTCTAAAAGTGCTTATTCCTGACAGTGGTCCAGGTTGCCCTGTCCCATGTATATAATCCCCTGTAAATTCTGCCCGTGCCTCTGGCACATTGTAAAGTGTGTGTTTACTATCTAATGTGTTTTGTAATACAAAGGCTATTTTTACATATACCTTGTGTGGAGTTCCTTTTGTGGGGGGCCTGGGATGTTGTTGCTGGTGGGTGCGTGCGCAAATACTTAACTTACATTGCCTCCGGGGTAAGCCTTACTGCTCGTGTCACGCTACCAAGGGGGTGAGCAGGGGTTATCTTGGCGTGTAACTTCCTTGCCCTGACTAGAGTGGTGGTTTCTGCCTGACTTTGGCGCAAGCGTCAGCCAACCAGAAATCCCATTTCTAACAATTTTCAATTAGGCCTCTGCCAGGTAGCAGTATCGCATGTTTTTAGGGGGCTACTTGGGGGTGTTCTAGAGTGTTGCGACTCTGTTTAGGGGTCTATGAGCACTCATGGGAAGGTCTAATTTTGATTGCAAGTGGTTTGAAGAAAATCCATGGTGGAAAAGGGGTGTTTTTTAGCAGCATTGCATGTTTTTGGGGGGCTGTTTGGGGGTGATGTAGATTTTTGGGAGTGGGTTTAGAGGTCTGGGAGCACTCATGGGAGTGTCTAATTTTATTCGCAAATGGTTTGAAGAAAATCCATGGTGGAAAAGGGGGGTTTAAGCCTACTTTCAGAGTGCGTTTTGGCACAATTTTCAATTAGGCCTCTGCCAGGTAGCAGTATCGCATCTTTTTGGGGGGCTACTTGGGGGTGTTCTAGAGTTTTGCGACTGGGTTTAGGGGTCTGGGAGCACTCATGGGAAGGTCTAATTTTGATTGCAAGTGGTTTGAAGAAAATCCATGGTGGAAAAGGGGTTTTGGGCCTAGTCGCAGAGAGCGTTTTGGCACGATTTTCAATTAGGCCTCTGTGCCAGATAGCAGTATCGCATGTTTTTGGGGGGCTACTTTGGGGTGTTGTAGAGTTTTGCGACTGGGTTTCGGGGTCTGGGAGCACTCATGGGAATGTCTACTTTTGATTGCAAGTGATTTGAAGAAAATCCATGGGGGAAAAGGGGTGTTTTGGGCCTACTTTCAGAGTACGTTTTGGCACGATTTTCAATTAGGTCTCTGTGCCAGGTAGCAGTATTGCATGTTTTTGGGGGGCAACTTGGGGGTGTTCTAGAGTTTGGTTTTGCGACTGGGTTTAGGGGTCTGGGAGCACTCATGGGAAGGTCTAATTTTGATTGCAAGTGGTTGGAAGAAAATCCATGGTGGAAAAGGGGTGTTTTGGGCCTACTTTCAGAGTGCGTTTTGGCACGATTTTCAATTAGGACTCTGCCAGGTAGCAGTACCGCATGTTTTTGGAGGGCTACTTGGGTGTGTTCTAGAGTTTTGTGACTGGATTTAGGGGTCTGGGAGCACTCATGGAATGTCTAATTTTTTTGTTTGTTTTTGGTTTCCTCATATACCGTTATGGAATTCTTGAAAGGAGCTTAGGCAACTCAAACTGAAAAGGTCATTGCCCCCTTAGTATGGCAGGCCCACTTTGAAGCATTATACGCGGAGGGTGGTTGGGAATTAAACAGTGATGGAGCTTTAACTATACCCAGCCCCCCAGATGTCCCCATCACTGAAAAGGAGGTGAGGGAGGCCATTAAAGGGCTAGCGGCCGGAAAAGCACCGGGGTTGGACGGGGTCCCGGGGGACCTGTTCAAACAGGAACCAGGGATATGGGCACCGTACCTCACACTAATATTCAATGCCATTTGGGGGGGAATGACGGTGCCTGATACTTGGAGGGGAGCAGAGGTGGTCCCAATTTATAAAAAGGGATCCCCCCTGCTCCCTTCCAACTATCGGCCCATTAGTCTGATCGACATATCCCAAAAACTCTTTGGCAGACTGATCCTGAATCGTTTGCAAGCGTGGATTGAAGAAATGGACATCCTATCTCAGTACCAGGCAGGATTTAGGGAGGGAGTATCAACCACAGATCAAATTTTTAGGCTACACCTTCTCTATTGGAGAACAGCGGTAATCGAGGGCGGCAGTCTATATACCATCTTTGTAGACCTACGTGCCGCCTTCGATTTAGTCCCTAGAGCAAGGTTGTGGAAAGTCATGGAAGAACTGAAAGTCCCTGCGGATATTTTGGCAATCCTGATGAGACTCCATTCCAACAATTATGCCCGCGTAAGGTGTGGCAAAGGTGGCAAACTAACCGAAAGGTTCCCCGTTCGCAGAGGTGTGAGACAGGGGTGTGTGCTCGCACCTACCCTGTTTTGCATCTTTGTGAACGGGGTTGTTGCTCACCTAAACAGGATTGCCAACTCCGATGCCCCAAAGTTGACTGGCAACAGGGTGCCTGCAATTATGTTTGCAGACGACACCCTGTTGCTGTCTAAATCCCCGATGGGGATCCAACGCATCCTGGATGGCTTTTTAGATTTCTGCTCTGACCGGGGATTGGAAATAAACCCACAAAAAACAAAATGTATGATTTTAAATCCTAAATCTCGTAATCGAACCCCTCCCATGCTAGGCACCGTCCAATTAGAACGAGTGCATAACATTGAATACTTGGGGATCACCATAAACGAACATCTAACCTGGACGTCGCACCAGGCCAAAGTGACCATCAAACTGGCTCAGTTGGCGGGTGGAACTTTGCGCCTGGCAAATAAATCACGCCATCGACCATTTACCCCAATTATTCATATATACAAAACACAAGCCCAGGCGGGGGTCACATATGGGGGTGAGTTGTGGGGCCACATCCAACATTCAAAGCTACAGTCCACTGAAAACAAATTTTTGAGACAAGTAGCCGCACTCCCCCAGAGCACTCCATTACTACCCCTTAGATTAGATCTAGGAATTAAACCCATAACAGAGGAGCTAGGACTCAAACCCTTAACATTCTGGAGGCGTCTGTGGAGTAGCCCAGATCTCGTACACTATAGAGAGGAATTACAGGAATTCCTGGAACTACGGAACATAAAGAAGATTCCGTGGTTAACATACGTAAAGGGGAGGTTCGAGGAACTGGGCTACCCGGAACTATGGACGGACCCTTCGAACTCATGTACCAGGATTCCAAAAAAGGTAATTGCGAGTGCATACTATGCTTTGATGCTCACAAGAGCCATTAATGACACTCGTGAGGGGTCCTTGACAAACTTATTTCTGAAAGTGAAAGACTCCTATTCCCTCGAAAAAACTCTAGATGAGATCGCTCCTCCACTAACGAGAAAATTGTTCCTACAGTGGCGATATGGATGCCTTCCACTAGCTTCATTTACAGCGTCTTGGAAATCCTGCTCCACCGTATCATCTTGCCCAATGTGTGCGCACCCGAAGGAGGATGACGTGCACGCGGTCTTCTTTTGCAAGGGCTACGAGCGGAGCAGGAAATACTGGTTAGTCCCGCTACTGAGGAACCTGGGATTCAGATCTCACCAATCTGCTTACAGAGTTTTAAAATCAGACCTTTCTCCCACCGTGGTTTTTGCACTTTCAAAATTTTTAACGTCTTTGTGGTTCATCCGCAGCCGAGCTATGAAAAGACTGGTATAAGGGGCCCCACCAAATCGATTTGTATCTATTGTTTTTATGTACTCAAACACAATTATCTTAACTATTGGATCACACTGGTTTAATAAGTTTTTAATTGTATATATTGATATGTATCTTTTATGATCAGTGATCGAAATAAAGATTTTTGAAATGAAATGAAAAGTAACATGTTTAAGGCAGTTTGAAAAGGAAGGAGGTATTGGATCCTTCCAGGCTCTGCATATTTCGCGCCTGGTAAGGAGTATGACGTCAAAAATAAGCCTTGTGTTGAGATCATCAGTATTATAAGCTACTCCTAGTCCGGAAAGAATAGTGCTAGTTGTTATTACCATTGGTATCTGGAGAACATCCCCCAGAAAGCCCTGAACTGAATCCAAATAATTTCTAATTTCTGGACAAACAGCCAGCATATGCACATCATCTGCGGCCAGGAGTCTACATCTTGGGCAATGATATTCTAGATTAGAGAATTTTATAAGTTTCTTTGGGGATATATATGCCCTATACATAGTGTACAAATGGTTCCACTTTAATGTGGCCGGCTTCACCATAGCCTGCAAGATAGTAAATGAATCGATCCATATATCCACCGAGTCTGCACTCTCTGATGCTAGTATATTATTCCAAAGCTTTTATATCTCTGATTCAGAGATGTTCTCGGCTTCTAGCATGGCTGTGTACCAGTATGAAATTTGATTTTTCCACTTATTCTACCTGTATACTAGATCAAATTTTGGATTAGGGTTATTGAGATTCCAGGGCTTAGTTAACCACCATCTGGACAGCTGATGATATTTAAACCTAGTAAGTGTTGCCCCGGTAAGACTAGATATTGCCTCCCAGCTAAGAAGCTGCAAATCAACCTGGAGATCTCCCCAACACTCAATCCCCGCTGCCATAAGAGGGCGAGATAGTTGGTCATCGAGATAGGCCGGTGTTCCTGGAGATTCCCAGATTGGAGCCTGCACTGGGTAATAGGGAATATCAAGCTTCTGCCTCACAAAAACCCAATTTCTAATAGCTGTCCCCAAGATCTTTAGTCTTATTTTTTTTTTCTTCATTTGGGTCTCCAAACTTAAAAAGAAAATGTGATTGGCCCTGTGGTACATCTCCCGACCGACCGTGGGCGGGGCTCCCGACCGACCGTGGGCAGGCTCCCGACCGACTGTGGGCGTGTCCAGAGGAACATGGCGGAGGGCTGACGCCGTCCGCAGGGAGCTCCAATCTGACCGGTGATCTCCCGAGGTGAAATGCACATTTTATGCGGACGACAGTGGCATCTTACACGGTGAGCGGGTGATTATGACCCCCTTCAACGCACGATCCTTTTTCTAAACTTTTGTCGTTTTCTTTTCCTTTTTTCCCGTATCTTCCTCCCCACATGACGGACCTGCTCCATTCCTGTTCTGCAAGCTACGGCTGGCCCCGCCTGCGCTGCTTGCCTGCCTCCCAGCCTCCCTACCGGCGTGAAGGAGTGAATGTTTTTGCACTAGGACTACGGGAGGCGCTGGGAATATTCAGCTCTGATGGTGTTTTTGGAAACCGCCGAGCTCTCTGAAACAGCGGTGAGTGTTGGGAGTTGTGGTACTCGTAAGGGTGTCGGCACTGCAACCCAAGTTAGAACTGAGCTACAAATACAAACAAATCAGCGAGCACAAGTACATGCAAAGGAGCTTGAATTGAAGCACGAGAATTGGCTTTTTGGGCGTGCTAAGTTTTGGCATGGTGTCAGGCTGGTGCTAGCGAGGGTCGGGTCCTGCAAGTTTTCTGGAGCGTGTTCTTTAAGGACCACTAAGATTGGGGGGGGGCGGTTATTCCGATATCGGACAACAGTTAGGTGAACTGGCTATTGAACTAGCTATTGAACCTCCGTACGTGAAGCCAGCCCCCGCCTTCCTGCAACCGGAGCCACGGAAGGGAATGAGCTCGGACATCTCTCAATTTTCTAGCCCATTACATACAGCTCACCCTGAATCATTAGGGGATTTCACTCCTTCACCAGAGAGAAGCAGCAAGGAATCAGGAACCAAACGTCTGGCTTCTAAAGCCCCTGCTGCTCCCAGAGCAGGCGGCGCCAAGAACAGGTACCAGCTCAGGTCAAACTCGGAGCTCCATAAGGTGGGTTTCCAGGCGGTAGGCGCCTGGTCTGAAACAGGAACAGGGTCTGGGACTGTCACTTGAAAAACATATAAGGGGCGGAAGAAGGAAAAGAAGGTGAAAAGATCAAAAGGAGGGGCTGGCGAGCCTAAACAGAGGCTTCCGAAGAATTTGCCCCTCCGAGGTAAACCGACCCCCTCCTTGAAATCCTATTTTAAAATTTTGGAGCAGGCCATGGACTCTAAGGGGGGCAGCTCACCTCCTCTATCTTCTCGATCTAAGTCTGCATCAAAGTCAACATTAAAAAGTGTTCCGAATGCGATACAACTCCCGGCCCAACCATCGAGGGGCTCAATTTCTATTGCACAATCCCCTGTTGTTGCTGCCACGGACCAAGGGGGTTTACCTCTAACTAACAGATATTCTGTCTTAGATTGTGACTTAGAAACAGAAGAGGTTCCACCTGTAGATGAGGAAGTCCCGCAGTTGACTATGGATACCTCTGTTGGTCCCAGGTTCTCTCAATTAGAGTCCTTATTACTTAATATGAGGGAGGACTTGTTATCCAAATTTGTAATATCTGAGGCAAATAAGAAAAGCATTCACGAACAATGTGCTAATTTGGAGGCTAAGTTGGATGAAGTGTCTAAGCGAACTGGCGTATTGGAAGAAGATGTGTCCCTGCTTACAGGGGCTTCCCAGTGACACGAGAGGGACCTAGAGGCTCTCAGACTGCAAAACAAAAATCTCCAAATGGATATTGAGAGACTCGAAATACATTCGAGAAGGAACAATCTCAAATTTCTAAAGATTCCTGAGGGAGCCGAGAAAGGGGATGTTAAATTATTTATTTGCAACCTGCTTAGAGATGGGGTACTAAAAGACAGGCCGGACATAGACCTTGAGGCTGAAATTCAAAGAGCTCACAGAGACCCTTATAGGCTTCACAAGGAGAGGAAGGCACCCAGGAAAATCCTGGTGAATTTCCTCACCTATACAGTAAAGGAGCTAATATTGAGTAGAGCACTATCTGATTCAACCCTCCAGATAGACTATCAAATATCTGATTAGGTCAGATGTAGGAAAGGCCACAGCACAAAGGCAGTGGGAGCTGGGAAATAGAATGCCTGACCTGAGGAGCCTGGGCGCCCAGGTTCAAATGAAATTCCCTGCATTCCTAACAGTTGTTTGGAGGAATAAGACCCATAACTTTCTATCCCCACATGAAGTTGACTCCTTCATATTTTTAATAAGAGAGAATCCTTAGTAGAACTTCCTAATGGAAACTAAACGAAATTAAAAGATCTAAATGGAGAGAAGCAGGAAGATGGAGGAGACGGGGGCAGCAGATGGTTACTTGGAGCATTTAGGAGGGGGAACAGAGGGGAAACAGAGGATAAGGAGTACTCAAAATATAAAAAATAGAAAATATATATATAAGAGAGTGGAGGGAAAGGAAAATGAAGAGAAGAAAAGGGAGAGTAAGGAAGGAAAAAAAAAAATATATATATATATATATATTCACTGAAAAAACCATAGGTTTCAGGCCTTTTATAGTTAGGAATTAGCATTTAAAAAACCTTTGAAATATGATACTCTGTATTTTACAAAGAGTGATGAATGTCATCAGTGATGTCATTTGAGATGTCATCAGTGATGTCACTGACCATGTCATGAATGATCTAATATGTGACATCATCAGCAGTGGATTGCTGGTGCGTGAAATATAGTTAGAACAACTAACTATATAGGAGCAATTTCAATGGTTTTGTATGAGTAAAATGTCCAGCTAACTATAACACCACTAAAACTTATAGTTTTTTGAGTGAATTTCAAAGGTTTTTTAAAAGCTAATTCCTAACTATACAACTCCTGAAACTTATGTTTTTTTCAGTGAATTTGCAAGGTTTTTTAAATGCTAATTCCTAACTATATAAGGCCTGAAACCTATGGTTTTTTCAGTGAATTTCAAAGGTTTTTTTAAATGCTAATTCCTAACTATATAAGGCCTGAAACCTATGTTTTTTTCAGTGAATTTGCAAGGTTTTTTAAATGCTAATTCCTAACTATATAAGGCCTGAAACCTATGGTTTTTTCATTGAATTCGCAAGGTTTTTTAAATGCTAATTCTATTAGCGGATAACGTTTTTATATATTAAAACTTTTTTTAAATCTCAAATGCCTGCTTTGCTACAGAGTTTTTAAGCACAGGCTCTTTTGTCTCTGGTGGCCATCTTGGGAGACTGCATATCAGAATTATTTTAATGAAATATAAGAGGATTTGAGAAGTCACTCAAAATGTGCCCTAATTTTTCTTTCTTCAGCACTAATCATAATTTCTATGGCAAAATGAACCCCCTCATTTTGTTCCATTGCAAATTAAATGTTTTAAGTGTTAACACTTCATTCCAATCAAGATGACTTCAGGTGTGCCATACTTTTGTCATAAGTAAGACTGTTAGCGCTCTAGTTGTTCTTTAGAACACTCTGGGACATTCTGTCATTGGGCTATAGTTGGGCTACATCTGGCTGATATTTGGGCTACATTTTTTTTTTGTCTCTGGTGGCCATCTTTGGGCTACATTGGGCTACATTTGGGCTCTAACATATATATAGCCCAATGTAGCCCAATATATATTTTTTCAAAGTTAATTTTCGTAAAACCCACTGGAGCACATATCTTGAGACATAGCAAAGGCTCATCGGGCTACCAGTCCCTACAATTTTGCCAAGTTTGGTGGAAAAATATTCAGCCGTTCGGGCTAAAAGTGAGTCCAACCGCCCTATGGAAATTAACATGGGGAAAACACGTTTTAGGACCCCCCTTGTATCTCGGCCCCCGCTTGACGAATCCCCCCCAAACTTTCAGGGAAGGACTGGAGCGCCGCGAGGCAAAGTTAAGGAAAATTTCAGGAAGATTCCTCAACCGGCGCCAAAGTTATTCCCAATAGAATGTTGCCATTTCCCTATGGAAAGCAATCCTAACTATATATACCTACTGGCTATCGCCAGTAGGTAATATATATATATATATATATATATATATATATATATATATATATATGTATATATATATATATAAAATAGTTTTTCTTGTTGTTTTCATATACACTGCATGGGGAGGACGGGAAAGAAGGAGGAAAAATGGGAAGGAAAAGGGGAAAAAAAGGGGAAGGAAAGAGGGGAAGGGAAAAAAGGATAAAAAAAAGAAATGAAAAGTTTTTTTTTTTTCTCACTAGTTAGAAGACATGATAAGGTACCCGGCTCATATATAGGTGTCCGTTTTTGTTGTTGTTTTTTTTAAGTAACTGACGGGAGGGATCTAGGTCAGACCACGGGAGCCCCTACAGGCGACAAGATTGCCAGAGTAGGTATGGGAGGGGTTCCTCGGGGGGGGGGGTTTGTAGGGTGGCAGGGGTAAAAGGGGTACAAAAAATTCTCATATACACATTAATGAATATACTGGATATGGAAGGGAGCAGGGCTTGTGGTGGTAGGTGGAATGGTTAATATGAATAACAAAATTAAGTTTATCAGCTGGAATGTGATTGGCCTAAGAGACAGGAGGAAACTCTTAAGGGTTAAGGAATATTTATTTAAGACAGGGGCTCAGGTTTGTTTATTGGAAGAGACCCACTTAGAGAGAAGGGAGTGTGAGTCCGGGCTGGGAAGGGCTAGGTGGATACAAGAAGTCCTATGTTCAGACCAGAATGGTAACACTAGAGGGGTAGCAATATTGATCAGAGCTAATGCAGGGATTAAGGTTGTGAAATATGATACTGATCAGTCAGGAAGGTGGCTTGTGGTGTCTCTACAATGTCAGAGTATTCCTTTTGTATGTGCTGTATACTATGACCATAATCAAGATCTTCCAGGGGTACTCCTGAAGTTTAGAACAACTCTTTCAGATTACACAGGGCCAGTTATCTTAGGGGGCGATTTCAATTTGATTTTGGATGACAAGCTGGATCGAACATCGAGGGTTAAATTTACACCCCCAGTGAAATCCCGGAGAGAGCTCAAAAACTTAGTTAAAGATTATAACCTTATGGATGTCTGGAGAGTTAGAAACAGCACAAAGAGGGACTTCTCTTTCTATAGCTGTAGACATGGCCACCATTCCAGAATAGATTTTTTCCTTAATGATCAGGTGTTACTTGCGGCCGTTGACACTACCGAATATACCCCAGCTATCCTGTTGGACCACTCAACAGTGGAGTTAATAATTAACTTCAAAGTAAAAGAAATACAAAGGAGATGGACTCTAGATAGATCTATGCTACTAGAGGATGGGACAAGAATGAAACTGATAATTTTGACTGAGGACTTCTTTAAAAAAACACAGTCTCAGCTACCCAACAAGTGGTTTGGGAAACATTTAAAGCTTTTCTGCGTGGTATGCTGACCACTTTGTCAATCGGGAAGAACAGGATGAGTAAAGAGAAGGAGGAAGAGCTTTGTAAAATCAAATCGAAAGAGCTGGAACTCCAAGTAGCCTCAGCCAATCAATCCAGCATGAAACCTCTCCTGCAAAAGGAACTAGATGGCCTGCGAGCAGACTATCAAGCGGGCTTGGATAAGGTCCTCAAAGGTAGATGGGACGCCAGCAAACTTCAAAATGTTTCATATGGGGCGAAATGTGGTCGCCTTCTTGCCTGGAAATCTCGGATGGACAGAAATAGAAATTTGATCACTAGTCTAACCCGGGGAAGCTCGGGCATTGTTACAAGCGATGATGAGCAAATTAGGGAGGAGTCTGAATCATTCTTCAAAACGCTGTACACTGCTAAAATAAACCAATCCCCTGTGCTATTAGAAAACTGGCTAAGTAAGATACATCTTCCATGTCTGGCTGAAGAGAACTATAGCTTTCTTGCGTCGGACATAAAGGAAGGTGAGGTCAGAGCTCAGCTGATGAGAATGGCTAGTGGCAAGGCAGCTGGGCCCGACGGTCTCCCTGTTGAAATTTATAGGATAATTATAGACCAAATAGTGCCTGTCCTTACAACTCTGCAATAAAATCTTTGCAGAGGGGGGGAATGCTCCCGATTCATGGACAGAGGCTACTGTAACCTTAATCCTGAAACCAAATAAGGATCCACTAAAGATCGAATCCTATAGGCCAGTCTCGCTGTTAAATACAGACTACAAGGTTTTTGCCGGCGTGCTCGCAGCCAGACTGGCCAAAACGGTTAAGACAATCATCCATCAGGATCAAAGGGGCTTCATTCCACATAGAGAACTAAATGAACTGACATTTCAGGTTATCGCAGCGATAGATGGCGCCATCAGCAAGAGGCTTCCTTTGACCCTGGCGGCATGGAGGACATCACTAAACCTAACATGGATAAGGTATCTAAGGAGGTTTGTGCTCTACTGCAAAGATGGTCATCACTCCCTTTAAACATCTTTGGAAGGGTCAATCTAATTAAGATGATCATCCTTCCGAAACTTACTTTCCTATTCAATGCCATCCCCTTATCTTTTAATACTACATCTATCAAAAAGTTGCAAGGGAAACTGGGTTCCTTTATCTGGAATTCAAAATCGCCAAGAGTAGCATGGAAGAAGCTCAGGAGAACTTTAAAAACAGGAGGTTTGGCCTTCCCTGATCTATTGGTGTACTGCCATGCTTTCCATTTTAAAAACTTTAGACCCCTGGCGGGGGAGATAGAGGCAACATCGTTAGGCTTATTATTTCAAGCGCTGCTACGAGATGTACCACAGGGCCAATCACATTTTCTTTTTAAGGGAATGTCTAATTTTGATTGCAAGTGGTTTGAAGAAAATCCATGATGGAAAAGGGGGGTTTTGGGCCTACTTTCAGAGTGCGTTGTGGCACGATTTTCAATTGGGCCTCTGTGCCAGGTAGCAGTATCTCATGTTTTTGGGGGCCTACTTGGGGGTGTTCTAGAGTTTTGCAACTGTGTTTAGGGGTCTGGGAGCACTCATGGGAAGGTCTAATTTTGATTGCAAGTGGTTTGAAGAAAATCCATGGTGGAAAAGGGGGGTTTGGGCCTAGTTGCAGAGAGCATTTTGGCACGATTTTCACTTAGACCTCTGCCAGGTAGCAGTATTGCATGTTTTCGGGGGGCTATTTGGGGGTGTTCTAGATTTTTGGGAGTGGGTTTAGGGGTTTAGGAGGCACGGTGGGAAGATCTCGTTTAGGGGAAAGCTAGTTGTTTGTCTGTAAGTTGAGGGGAAAGGTGATTTGGCCCTGTTTGAAAGATGCATTTCGGCCCATAGGCTAACATTGCAGATGTCACTGGAGACAACTTTTCTGGCACTTTACGCAGCTGTAGTGTAGGAAAAGCACTATACATTTACCCAACGAGGTAGCACTTACTGGATTAGCCAGTACAATATACTCAAGTAATAGTTATGCAAATCGCAAAAAAATCTGCGAGTTTGCAGAAAAATCCGTGAATTCGCGGTTTTGTGTGCGTTTTCGCGCAAATTCATGGACCGCAGGTCCGCACGATTCGCCCATACAGTTACTATCCTTGAAAAGGAGACTCAGAGTATACACTTTCGAAATGATGCTTGTATGTAATACTGTCGCCTCTGTGAAACTGAAAGTGTTATTTATTTTTTTTTAAACTGTTTTTATTGAATCGCTGAAATAAACATCCACAGTACTCCGAACCCCGGAGGGGCTGTGACAACAATCACGGTTCATATTGTGCGATACATTTAATGAACATACCCTCTACTCTCCACCCCCCCAACTACCCAACCCTCCCCCCTCCCCCTTCCTGCAACACTCCGTCTCTTCAACACTGTTTAAGGTAGGTATACAATCGTCCGTATAAATAACTGTGCCTCAGCATGTTCACTACATCTGCCCATCCTCGCCCCTTGGCGGTGGCGGAGGCTCCAGCCACAATCCCCTGTAGTCTGCCCATCTTTTCCATATTTTATTGTGTTTTGTGGGACAGCCTCTGGCCTCGAACACCGGCCGCTCTAGTCCCATGCAAAAGTCCAGTCCTTTCTTCCACCCGGCCACCTTGGGAGCCCCGGGGTCCTTCCAGGCCTGTGCCACATCTCGTTTGGCCAGTGTTAGTCCCAGCAGCAACAAGTGCCGCTTGTAAACATTCCCGCCCACCCCTTCAAGCACATGGAGCAGGCCCAATTTCGCCGTGCGAGGGAGCTCCCCCCCCAGCACCTCCGACAAACAGTCCCACACACCCGTCCAGAATCTCGCCAGGCCACTACATTCCCACACTGTATGCAAAAGGGTGCCCAATTCATGACCACATCGCAAGCATGCCGGGGACTCGATCAGCCCTGCCTTCCACAATCTCTCTCTAGTATAATAAGCTCGGTGCAGATATTTGAATTGTATTAGGCGTAAACGGACTACTATTGCTGCTCCCCTGGGGGACTCAAGGGCCTCCCGCCAGTCCTCTTCTTCCAACTCTCCCACATCCCGCACCCAGCGATCTCTCAAGGGCTGTAGATCTGAGGAGCAGTGTGTCACTAATGTTTGGTATATTTTGGATATCTTTCGGTCCTCTAAATCCCCCATAAAGACCTTTGCCTCTATCGGGCTGCGTATTCAAGCCCACAAGCGCTGATGCCAGAGCGTGCCTAAACTGTAGATAGCGAAAGAACTGGGTGCGGGGCATTTCAAACTCTGCACTGAGGTCTTGAAAGGTTTTAAGTGTGGTGCCCCTGAGGACCTGGCCCAAAGTTGAGATTCCTATCGAATCCCAGCCCCTAAATCCCGAGAGGGACATCAGGGCCGGAAGTTGCCCGTTATGCCAGAGCGGGGTCTCCCCCGTCAGCTTTCCCCACCATCTCATACGGCGCAGTGCTTGCCGCCATACCTGGAACACAACTTGCGTCACCCCGGGGCAGTCTCTTTCGCAGCTGCGGTGAGTATAATACCGTGTGCAGGGAGTCAGGTTCCATCAGGTATCGTTCTAGGGCATATGCCGGGTCCTCCCCGCCACAGTACCACCAGTCATTGAGGACTACCAGGTGTGAGGCTTGGTAATATGACAGAAGATCCGAAGTCGCTAGTCCCCCACAGTATGTGGACAGAAAGCAGGTCCGCAGAGCTACTCTCCCTGCGCCACCGGCCCACAAAAATCGACCGAGCGCCGAGTTGACCAGTCGGAACCAATTGAAAGTGTTATTTTTGCACTACACAGCGTACCTTATATTTTCTTTCTCCGTGGTGTTTTAATATCACTTCCTGTTTTTCCATCAACAATTAAAGGCCGGCTTTTACCATGTGCGATTGCAAAAATGATTAACTGAGGCTTACCATTAGCGAACCGCAATTCCGCATCAGCCAGGCAGGCAGTGGACAGTGTGTCTTCTGGTCACCAACATTGATCGACGGAGCGTCAGGTGGAATGGAGGAGTACCGCAAATAAGAGGAATGGCTGGATGCATGCAACTTCCCAAATTCAACAGGACAACTACAACATACAGTTACAGTATCCATCTTCATTTCTACTTATCTTTTTTTAAGTAATATTATTGCTGTGAACTTCTATGAGTGTGACTTTGCATTTGTTTGCTCTCTGTATACGCTTTCCTTTGCTATTTTTTAAACTAATTTAATGTACTGAGTGTTTATTCTCTCTGAGGGTAGATAGGCAAGTGAAATTGCGTAATTACTGCAGCCCTGTACTGTCACATTGTTTCTTCATAGTACGTTGTAGAAAGTACTACTTACTTTTCAGTAACCTATCCATTTAGCAAACAACTTCATGAATGCAGTAGTGCATGCACTTCCTTTATGTCCGTTAAAAGATTTATGGATAGCTTTGTATCCAAAGATTTGTTTATCTTCATTTGTTGTTTGTACATGCTGTGCTTTTTTTTTTACTCTCTCAACAAAACTTTCCCCAAAAACCCCATTCCCATCCAATTTCCAAACCCTAACCCTCTTCCCCCGGGCTGTGTGGTTTTCATTGAGGTGTGAGTAAATGACAACAATAATTCCACACACTTGCTGGGGAGGATAAGGTCATAGCAACAGAAAATTAATTACATTTCAAGGCTGGTGAAGGAATCCGAGGATATATTCTTACTCAGCTTGACACAGACCCATGACTTTTTGCAAATCAAATCTGATTTTCATGGGCGCCATCAACTGGATTGTTCATCAAGAACATCCTCCTCCTACACGTGGCAAATGATTACGCTGCTGTGTCCTTCAGGACTATTTCTTGTAGTAGCCAAAGCCAAACTCCACACAACTAGTAGTTATACTTTGAATACTTTAGCATTTGTTAGGCTAAATATGCACTGTTCTTGAGTACTGTGCTATACATCGTACCGTTCTAATGCTCCGCTCAGGCTACTCAAGGTTTCATTTTCTTTTTTTTCATATGCTGCTACTGCCACTGTGTACCACCACTACTACCACCACAACAATGCCATTTCATCTGCCCAGGATTGCCGACCTTAATCGTCATTTGCTATGCAGCCAGCCCTGTGCCTAGCCCTATTTTCAAACACGAATCACAGGTAAGATAAGCGTTTGGGGGGAGGAAGAATAATGAAGTAGGAGGAGAGACTGACGGTAGTGCTAGTAAAGTTGTAGGACAATTGAATTCACTAACTCTGTGAGTAGCACTTACTTTTGTAAACATTTGGGCGATTACTTAGACAATTTCAATCAAGCAGCCAGTTAAGTTTCAGGAAAACAAACGTACAGGTAACCCCCCCAACTCCCCCGCAAAACAGTAAAAACGCGTCTGCTATGTATCAGTTATAAGTAAATCATTATTTTTAACAAAAATAAACTATCCCGCAAGACCCGACCCACCCCCCTCCCTAACCCCAAAGAATGTCCGTGAAATAAAAAGTCCCCAAAGTCCAAAAAACCCAACTCCCAATCTCCACCCCCCCAAAAGTCTTTAAAAAAGGGCAAGGGACAGTCTATCCTCTACTGCCGCCGGCGGTGTCCTTTGGCCAGGTGGTCCCGTTGCTCCTTGCGGAGGTTCTTCTTGAGCAGGGTTTTCACTCTCTGCATCTCCTGCTCAAGGTAGGACACCCTGAGGGTTAGGCGGTGTACGCGTGCCTCGCACCTGCTGTGGGGGGCAGTTGATTTTTTGGCTGCTTGGTGGTGGCGGGTGGCTGCGGTACCACGGCTCCGTACCGCTGGAGGCTTGCGCTGACTGGCTGACCCAGGGTGCACGGAGGAGGATGCAGCTGTCGTGCTGGATGTTGTCGAGACTGCGTGTCCTCCTCCTCCCGGGCCACCAACCGCCGATATTCGGCGACAATCGCCTCCAGCTTCCTTTGCCAGGCCCGTCTAGCCAGCTCCTTCCGTGTTAGTTTGGAAGGAGCATCTATATGAAGAAAGAAAAACATACTGTAACCAATGCTCTTTATGATTCACACAAAATAATTCAGCAGAAAGTTGTGTCACAATAGCACTAGCAACTTGCAAGCACAGTACATACATTTGTGGCCTGTATCTATCTAACCTCCCACTTCGTCGGCCTCTGCTCTAACATTAGTGGGAGTTTCAGGAATCAATTCTAGTAGCACTATATGGACTCACTACATTAGACTCAGACAGTACACCAGTCTTCTTATTCTTCTTCTCTCTTGTTTAGCAAAATTTGTACGTAAACTTCTGGAAGCCGGCATAATGCCAGCGCATTCAACTTGCACCCGAGAAAAACAGACGCAAGCCATGATGACACAGACATGCGTTACTGTACCACTCTAGTACATGCAGTTGGTGAAGCTCTTAATTTTCTATTACAGGTGGCACTGGCCATACTCAGTTACAAGGGCTACTGCTTCATTAATTTAACTTTCACCCTGCAGTGCCAATGACTACTAGAAAAAGAAAATGAAGATAAATAAATGTATGATGATTATCTATTCCTTCACAGGATATTTGCTTACATATGGGATGACTTTAGGTGCTTTGTTTTTTATTGAGTGAACACTTATAAGACACACATGAATGACAGAGTTGTAATAAAAATATTAACAGAGGTAGTGAGTGTCTCCCGTAATCGCAGGATATATACTGTGCTTGCAAACTACTGTTACTAGTCTGGGTAGTATTCTGAAAAATTACAACTTCTTTTCCTCGCCTTTGCTACACTGGAAGGGACATGCGGGTGCGGTGTTACATGCTCTTCAAAGTAACACTTAATTCATCCAGTCACAATTTACTCTGTCTACATACACCTATGCTATCTATGAGTAAGATAGTACCATCATCCAGGCATCCATCCATTCAAAGTAAATGTCAATCATTCTTCTTAATGTCTCAACTGGACAAACCTTCGTTTTTCTAACGGAAAAACTACCTTTTTATTTTAATTTGGAACCCGCCAGCCATGCATCCGTGCTTGACTGGCATTTAAATTTGAAGCAAAGGATATATTGCGCACACATACAGTTTCTGTTTCACCCACCCAGGCAGTCCTCTCTTCCCTTTCTTCTTCCACCCATCCTTGCTTCAGCCTTCAACCACCCATGCATCATATTCCGAGCCATCTCGGGCAGCATTCAAAAACAATTATCATTCTTTGCCAGTCATTACTTTTAACTCGCTCGTCCTTCCTTACACCCTTCTTTCCCTTTTCGTTCATCCCATCCATCAAGGTCATCTCTGATCTGACTTGGCTTCTCGATAAAACTTTTATTTTTGTAAACAAAAGGCAATACTTTATTATGAAACAGGCCACATAAGCTCTGTTGTTGACAAAGGGGTATTTTAACAGGAACAAATAAACAAGCATTGGCATTGCCAATAGGTCTCGCTTGTGGGACCTTATAAGTATTTAGTTTTGCAGCACAATATCCGATTATGCAAAAAGGATATTGTGCTGCAAAACTAAATACTTATAAGGTCCCACAAGCGAGACCTATTGGCAATGCCAATGCTTGTTCTCGATGACATGGCTTCTTTGCAGAGCAGTTTATACATCGCACTCCTTTATATAAACAGAAAGAGCTGGCTCCAGCTCAAGACAAGCAGCAAGATGTTAAAAAAAATAATATATATGCCTTAACAGCACTGCCTTTCTTTCCCTCTGGCACCGAGGTTTTGGCATGGATCCAAGGAGCTACTTATCAGCAGGCCCAGTGGGGACCACTGGCTTATGGCGGGGAACCGCTTGCATCGTTTCTTATACTTTGTACGTCCTGGCCCTTCCAACACACTGTGACCACAACAGACGGGAAACAGATGGGCGTGGCACACAGCGCAGTACCTTCTTCTGAACGAGGAGACCATGAAATGCTGTACTCGACAATAAGTATAGCATTCCAGGCCATATCTTACAGAGCCCAAAATAATGTTTTGCTGTGGTGACTTTAACTACTGACGCACATCTTTCTTCTGGTAAAATTTTGTCGCAAATAAAAAGAAATGTGTCGCACATTTATTGATCACACAGGTATGGGTTCGTTTACAGGCGATTTAACTTCCGGTCAATGCTGGTGTTTGTGAAGTATAGTGAAAACGATAAAAAAGAATTAGGAATGGCTGGCAGTGCATCGCATTCAGATGCTGTAGAGCCATCCTGGAATGCTTTGAAATGGGTTTTCTGAGAGAAAAAAGCATTTTAAACTGCCCGTCATTTCAAGATTGCAGAGAGACATTTTCAAACATTAAATTTTAATTTGGAGTTGGAGCACAAAAATAATCATGTGGCCTGGTAGCAGTGTTTAGCTGCTGGGCCTGTGCAAAAAAGTCATTTTTAAAGAAGTAAAATAAGCGAGGGGCGAAGGAGCAACAGCTAGGAGCAGCGTTGGGAGAATGAAAAGCAACAGAAGCATGGTTAGGGGTGCCTGTTCGATAAAAAGCTGAAGGAGGAGGGGGTGCGAGGGATGAGGGAACACGGCCTGGGGGAAGCTGGCTGGGCAGGGGGAGGAGAAATGCAAGGAAGTTAGGGGAGGAGAAGCCGAGAAGCCGCAGAGCGCACGCTGGGCGAAGCCCTTTGATGTGCTGTGCGGCAAATGGAGGGAGGCTGATGCGCGTTCATGTTTGAACACGTGGTTCACATGAACTGCATGAAAACGCCAGCAAAAAGCTGGTGGTTTCATGAGCATTTTGAGCACTTGAATTCTCGTTCCTCAATGCGCTTGCGCGCATTTAAGGTCACGAGACCTAAAAATAGCACCTGGACATATGCACAGCTAGATGGGTTTGTCTGCTGGAGTGCAAGGTGTGAGTGGACTCAGACATGATCACTAACCTACTCAGCAATTTGGACCTGTATAGTTCATTGTTTTTTAAAAAGTTTTTTATTGAGAGAAACAACATAAATGATACTCCATCTGTACATCATGGGTAATATACAATTGTATGCTAAGCACTAAATAAGAAGAAAAACACTGACCATAATCAAACAGATTCATGTCTCTACTTATCCACCTATCATGTCCTTCAGTTGACATACGTATTCAATAACATTGCAGAGGTGTGCAGCGGTAGTGGAAGCAACAATCATATGGTATTAAACAATATACAATATAACATACTCAAATAATCCATCAAAAAGAAGAAAAAAAACTAAGAAGAAAGGGCAATCCACAAAGACTCCTGCATCCGTCCTACGGGCACCATTGTCCTGTCCTGTCCAGCCATTCAAGAGTAAATCCACCCACCTCACTGGCATTATGGCATTACGTGTGCCTCTCCCCCAACTATCACACATGTATTGCATCACGTCGAACCATTATTTAGATATAATCTCAACGGTTTCCAGATGTCTCACGGGTGTGACCGGACTGGCAACTCCTCCACATATGTATTGATGTTGTCTCTGCAGTAGACTAGGTCAGACAACCAAGCTTTGAGTGTAGGCTTAGATCTGCCACCCCATGTAACCGCCACTCTTCGTGCAGCCAGTAGCAATGCCAGTCTTACAAAGGTATCAGTCACTCCACGAATATGCAGAACACAGCAAAGCAAACACACCAGCGGAGTGCATTGTACATCTGCCCCAACCATCTTCATGACGCTGCCCACCACAGTGTTCCAAAACTCACCCACCTTCCGACAGCTCCACGCCAGATGCATAAAATCTGCGCCATCCTGACCACATCGGACACAGCGGTTACTCTCCCTCAACCCGTAGCGAAATAGCCTCACTGGGGTATGATAAACCTGGTGTATAAATTTAAAATGAATAATCCGAAGATTACCATTCATAGTGAGAGTCCCCGTCAGGGCACAAACGTGTACCCAATTCTCTTCTGTAACAGGACTCGGCAAACAATCATTCCACCTTTCCCAACTTTTATCTGGCACCTCAACAATCTCATCCTTAATCATCTTGTATAATTTGGAGCCCAATTTTGATTAGTGGGTGTGGAAATCACAAACTGCAGTGATGTTAGTTTAGGGGGTTCCTGCGGGCACGTGGGGTAATGTGTCCAGATCGCGTGTCTCAGTCGATGTAATGCAAACCAGAAAAGAAGTGACTTGTTGCTGATAAATTGCAGCGCCTCTGAGTCTATAGGTAAGCCTTGCGGATAAATACCACGCATGCGTTCTAGTCTGCCTTCCCGCAGCAATCTCATGGAGGGGGCCTCATGCGTAACCGACAGCGCGGGGTGATGTTCTAAATGCATAAGCGACGCATAGAGCGGTAGCTTCCCTGTCAGGCGCCCTATATGGCCCCAGGCCGCTACCGTGGCGTCTACCGCATTAATTTCCGCTTTTGGAGTGCCACGCGTGTTATGAGTAATAATACTATGAAGCGGGAAAGGATCAGCATCACCCTCTTCAACTGCGACATGTGGTGTATAGGTGTGTGGCCTGTACCAATAGTAAGCATACTGAGCCTGCGCACTCAAATAATAGACATAAAAGTCTGGAGCAGCAAAGCCTCCCCTCTCATAACACCTCGTGAGAATTGACCACTGCACTCTCGCCCCCTTACCCCCCCATTCCAGCCGAATCAGCTGGCTTCGAAGGTTTTTAAAAAAAGTCTTAGTGAGGACAACAAGAATATTTATTTTATTTATTTATTTAAAACTTGTAATGCGCAACAGCTACCCGCAGTGGGTTTCCCGGCGCAAGGAATAGACTAAAGAAGAAAAAGAACAACGACACTGCTGAGTATTAACAACAAAAACTGCAAGGGATAATTAAAAAAGCAAGGTCTTCAGTTTTTTGCGGAAGCAGAGCATATTAGTCTCAGCCTTCAGGGCAACAGGCAGGGCGTTCCAATATTTGGGGCCTAGATGAGAGAAAGATCTTCCCCCCATCTTCACCAGTTTGAATCTGGGAATGACATAGTCACAATTGGCCGATGATCTTAAGGTACGGCTGGGCCTGTAGGGTTGGACTAGACTCTGGAGGTACAGTGGGGCAGAGCCCTGTTTAATTTTAAAAAGGTAACATAAGGCTTTAAATTTGATACGGCTCGAAACCTTGAGCCAGTGAAGATCACGAAGAGCCTGGGAGGCCGAGGATCTCCTCGGGATGTTGCAGAGGAGTCGGGCTGATGAATTTTGTACGACCTGTAGTTTGTTAATAGTCGCAACATCCGCACCAAGGTAAAGGACGTTACCATAGTCCAGGCGAGATGTTACTAACGCCTGGACTACGGTTCTCCTGGTGGCGTGAGGCAACATCCAAAGAATTTTCTGGAGCCATCTTAGAGTGGTGAAACAGATGGCCGCCACCTTGGTGGCCTGTTGCCTCATAGACAATCTGTCGTCTATGAGGAATCCCAGGTTGCGTACTACCGGGACCGGTTGTGGGATGGGACCCATAGCACTGGGCCAATGTTGCGGACCCCAAAGATCTTTCTGCTTCCCCAGGATGACAATCTCGATTTTGTCACCGTTTAGCTTGAGGAGATGCCTCTGCATCCACTCAGCCACAAGTGACAGACCGGTTTTCAAACCAGACACATTGCTGGCTTCGGTGCTGGAGAGGGAAAAGACAATTTGCTTGTCATCGGCGTATGAAACAATGGTCAGCCCGGCGTCCTCTGCGATGGTAGCGAGAGGTTTGATGTAAATATTAAACAGCAACGGGCTGAGAATGGACCCCTAAGGGACACCATACGCCGAAGGACAGATCGTAGATGCTGCTTTCGGAGAAAAAACCTGGAAAGTGCGCTCACTTAAAAAGGAGGCAAACCAGGCAAGTGCGGGGCCAGCTATTCCAAGGGACCGGAGAGAGTTCAGTAAGATGGAGTGAGACACGGTATCGAACGCCGCGCTTAAATCCAAAAGGATGAGAGCAGAAGTTTCTCCGCGATCGATACCGTGCCGAAGCCTCTCCATTACCCCTAGTAGTGCAGTCTCGGTAGAATGGTGAGCACGAAAACCGGACTGAGAGGGGTGTAAAAAGCCCTGGTTTTCAATTAAATGAGTGAGCTGCGTATTAACATGCCTCTCCAGTACCTTCTAAAAAATAGGCAGCAAGGAGATAGGTCTAAAATTAGAGAGGTTTGATGTGTCCGCACCGGCCTTTTTCAGAAGTGGGACTACCATCGCATGTTTCCAGTCCTGCGGCACAAGAGATTTACTCAAAGAAGCGTTTAAGAGTCTCATGAGAGGGCGCCGACATTCAAGGTCAAGCAGCTTTAAGATCTTTGCAGGCACCGGATCACGCGGAGAGCCAGATCTAACACTGTTCAGGCAAGCAAGGAACGAGTGATCATCAAACGGAAGCCAGTTAGTTATCATTGCCTTCGAGAACGGGGGTGCGTCCACAACCGTGTGCCCCGGTTGAGATTGATTTGCTATGATGGGGAGACTCATAGAGTTATTAATACGCTCGACTTTAGCGATAAAGAATTCCGCAATGGAATTGCACTGAGCTTCCTCCAAAACCGGGGGAGTCGGTATGGTGTCTGCTCCTGTCAATTTTTTGACTACTGCAAATAGAGTGCGGGGACAGTTCTGAGCTTGTGCCACTGTGTTTACCGTGTACGCAGCTCTTGCATCTTTGCACCTGGAGTGATATTCCTTCAGTGCTTCTTTATAAACGATCTTCCAGGAAGCCGAATAGGTACGCCTCCATTTTCTTTCTAAAGCCTTGCAATTAGTTCTCAGAGCCTTTAGATCGGTCGAGAACCATGGGGCCGGACAACGATGAAGTTTAGATAGTCTCGGAGTAGAGGGAAGCACGATATCTACGGCATTCGTGAGCCAAGATATTATCGCCATGTTCAATTCTTTGAGTGAGGCCTCGTCATTCAGGGGGCGGGTATCGAAGAGATACTGGTTAAACTTCGAGATGTCAAGTTTACCCCACCTATGGATTAGTTCACCCTTGCCCTGTCTATTCAGAATAGGTTGTTTAATGTCGGATAGGGCGAAATGGACTGCAAAATGGTCAGTCCACTCCAGAGGACGGGCACTCTGTGAGCAATCAAAGGAGAGGTTGGAAAGAATCGGATCCAATTGATGCCCAGCAGAGTGAGTAGGGCCCGAATTACACAGCATGAGGCTCAAGACCTCTAAATCGTTTAGAAAACTCTTACTGATGGCGCATGAGGGGTCTTCAAGATGTAAATTTAAATCTCCAAGAATTGTGAAGTTTGCGGCCCTAAGGAGTAGGGGGGCTAAAGAATCGGCGAGCGAGGATGTCCAGGTGTGAGCATTGCCGGAAGGGCCATATATTAGGAGGCCAGATAAAGTGAATTGGGGATTGATTGCGAGTTTAAAGAGCGCCGCCTCACATCCAGAAAGGGGGAAGGCCTCAAGTTTGCAAAAATAGCAAGACTTGAAGATTATTGCAATGCCCCCAACCTTTCCGGGGTCTCTGTCCTGTCTCAATATAACATAGTTATTAGGGACGGCACTCGCAATGTCAGGGCCGGAGCTGCCACGGAGCCAAGTCTCCGTAAGAAACAAGGCGTCTGGCTGCTCAGCGACCAAAAAATCTAAAATATTTGATTTGTGTTTGGGAAGGGACCGACAATTAATACTCCAAAACTGGAGGATAGGGTGTCTAGAGGAAGATATATTTGTCCTTCTTCTTCCTCGCGTTCGTACCGGTTTCATGGCCTTACAGGTAGACATTTTGCCTGTACGAAATTTACAACCTTCGCAGTTGAAGTTGTGGGTCGCTAAGGAACATAAGGAACAAGCTAAAAAGGAAGGGGGGCGTAATGATTTTAAAAACTCACCAGTGTATGATAAGGTAGGTACAGCTTGACATGCTGACGGAGGCACAGCTGTGGTTAAAATCCCTAAGCCCGGTCTGGCCCAGTCTGGCGCGGACGGGCAGGACTCTGGCACGACTCAGGCACAGGGAAGGCGCAACCGCTGCGCGTCACCGCTGCGCGCTAGAGGGAAGGTTTAGGAAGGGCGGGCGGAGGAGGTCCGCAAAACTAGAGCGCTCGGTCCGGCACTTCTAGAGCGGCACATCCACACCCAAGATGGCGGCCAAGAAGCGAGCAAGAGGCGAGCAAGAGGCTGAAAGTCCACAGACCAGGACCCGCTAAGCAGTGGTGATGGTAACAATTATAATGCAGGTAGGGGCCAGGAACCCTCTTAAAAACAGGGAAGAAGAAAATAAAATAAACCAAAATGCAAAAACGGGCGTTTTTTAAAAAGCGCGAAGCGCTAGCTTGTAATTCAGTGTGCAGGTCGCCAGCATGTAGATGTCCAGGTTGTTTGTTCAGGCTGACCCACTAGAGGCCAGCCTTAAGAAGGGCGGGAGGAGGAGGTCCGCAAAACAAGAGCGCTCGGTCCGGCGCTTCTAGAGCGGCACATCCACACCCAAGATGGCGGCCAAGAAGTGAGCAAGAGGCTGAAAGCCCACAGACCCGGACCCGCTAAGCAGCGGTGATGGTAACAATTATAATGCAGGTAGGGGCCAGGAACCCTCTTAAAAACAGGGAAGAATAAAATAAAATAAACCAAAACGCAAAAACGGGCGTTTTTTAAAAAGCGCGAAGCGCTAGCTTTTAATTCAGCGTGCAGGTCGCCAGCATGTAGATGTCCAGGTTCTTTGTTCAGGCTGACCCACTAGAGGCCAGCCTTAAGAAGGGCGGGCGGAGGAGGTCCGCAAAACTAGAGCGCTCGGTCCGGCGCTTCTAGAGCGGCACATCCACACCCAAGATGGCGGCCAAGAAGCGAGCAAGAGGCTGAAAGCCCACAGACCCGGACCCGCTAAGCAGCGGTGATGGTAACAATTATAATGCAGGTAGGGGCCAGGAACCCTCTTAAAAACAGGGAAGAATAAAATAAAATAAACCAAAATGCAAAAACGGGCGTTTTTTAAAAAGCGCGAAGCGCTAGCTTGTAATTCAGCGTGCAGGTTGCCAGCATGTAGATGTCCAGGTTGTTTGTTCATTTGTAAATAGATACAGAAATCGTGGCAACACCATCATCTTGATCAACGCAATTCGGTCTGCCAACGAGAGAGGAAGCCCTATCCAAACATCCACCCAATCTTCCAATTTCGAGCACTTCTTGCCATAATTCTCGCGGATTACAACCACAAGGTCTCAGTGTATCCAGACTCCCAGATATTTGACAGGATCAGTCGTCCACACTAGTGGGAATTTGAGACTGGGTTTAGGGGTGCACTCCGTTAGCAGAATGACGTATGATTTATCCCAGTTTATGTGGAGTCCAGATATGTACCCGAATCGGACGTATTCTCGGAGTAGTTGCGTTATAAATTTAGCTGGCTCTCGCACATAGAGAACCATATCATCAGCATACCAGGATATCGCCACCGGTCTGTGATTAAAATTAAGTGCAGTTTCCGTATGCATCTGTCGAATCACACAGGCCAGTGACTCCAGGACTATCGCAAACAGCAACGGTGACAGTGAACAGCCTTGTCTGGTGCCTCTCTCAATCCGAAACGGCCCGGATGTCAGCCCACCCACACGCACTCTCCCAGTCGGTACCGTGTACAGCACTTTGATCCACTGCACGAAAAGCGGGGGGAAGCTCATGCGTCACAGCACTCGATACAGATAGGGCCACTCCACTGAGTCAAACGCTTTAGCCGCGTCTAATAATACCGCCGCCGCTTCCAAACTAGGGTCTAACACATGAAACATTGAAAAAATCGTGCGCAGGTTATGTGAAGTGGATCTGTCAGGAACGAAGCCCGCCTGATCAGGCAGCACTAGGCCCTGCAGTAATGGTTGTAACTTGTCCGCCAAGATCTTCGCCAAGATCTTGGCATCAATATTGATAAGCGATAGCGGTCGATAGGATTCACACTTCTCTAGAGCCTTGTCCTTTTTGAGGAGCGTGATGACCAGAGCCTCTCTCAGGGATGAGGGAAGCACCCCGCTCTCATACGCCTCAGCGTACATCTCCAGGAGGTACGGGGCAAGCAAATCTGCATATTTCTTATAGAATTCAACCGTAAGCCCGTCCGGGCCAGGCGGCTTACCATTGGACAGTGCATCTAACGCCATATTAACATCTTGTTCGTCTATGGGTAAGCATAAATATTTTCTCTGCACGTCAGAGAGCCAGGTGCAGGCAATGTCGTCCAAGTACATCTCAAAGTCCTGTGCCGTAGCCAAGCAACGCGACGTGTAAAGCTCTGCATAGAAGCTACGGAATTGTTCCACTATATCCCCAGGTCGATGATGTTCGCCCCCAATGTCATCAACTATCCTATCCACCCTAGGCTGGTCAAGTCTCTCCTTAATTTTGAGCGCCAGCGTGCAACCAGCCTCACCATAGTGCCTCGCCGTGCATCTTCTAGACAAATATTTTATTTCTGTGTCGGCTAGGTCTTCATACTCTCCGATCAGTCCCTGTATGCGAGCCAGTGTCACTTCCTCCGGCGTGACCGAGTACTCCCTCTCCAACACGCGCAATTGACTTTCCACACGTTGAAGCTGTGTGCATATATCTTTTAGTATGCCCGCCGCTGTTCCTATGCAAACTCCCCTGATTGTAGCCTTGAAGGCCTCCCAAAGGGTAGAGGACTCCTTCACAAACCCTTTGTTTAATGTAAAATGCACTATAGCCTCCCTTACCGTTGACTCGAACAGTGGGTCAAGAAGCGCCTCTGAGCGCAATCTCCAAGTGAAGGGGCGTCTCACCGTCCCGGGAACCACTACTTCCAGGACCACCGGACTGTGATCCGACAGCGTCCGAGCCATCGGTGTCACCTCAGCCACCCAGTCCATCACCTCTCCCCCAATCAGCCAATAGTCTAGTCGTGACCAGCTGCCATATACAGGCGTGGCGTGCGGACCCTCCCTCTCTTCCGTGTGTCGTTCTCTCCATGCATCGTATAGTCCAAACTCCGCAATGGCTCTGACTACGCTCTTATCTACCTTAGGGGTCCTATGCGAGATGGGGCTAGACTTGTCTGACGTCACATTCAGATAAGTATTAAGGTCCCCTCCCCATATTACAGAAGAAGTCGGCCACTCGCGCAGTTTACCAAATATGTGATCCACACATGCCGGATCATCCAAGATCGGACCATACATATTGACAATAGATATCAGCACACCATGTGTTTACCACACACCATCGCACATCTCCCCTCATCGTCAGCATATGTGTGTAGCGGTGTGAACTTCAGCCCTTTCTTGATCAGTATCAGCACACCTCGTGCATAAGATGAGTATGATGCAGCCAGCCGGATCCCGCCCATCTGCGGGCCACCTCCCGCTCTGTATGTTTGGTTAAGTGCGTTTCTTGCAATATAGCAATTTGAATCTGCTGTCTATTCAGGTATGCCACAACCTGCCGTACTTTTTTGGGAGAGTTGAGACCACGCATATTCCAGGTTAATAATCTACATCTACCTGCCATCAAGTAGGGTAAAGATCGTGCTAGATCGCCATCTGATCAGTGTCTCAAGGACCCAGCGCCCAATAGTGCCTAATAGCGGCACCATCTCATACAAACAGCTAAGAAATGTGAATTGCCTGCAAACGAAAAAAACAAAACACAAAATAACCAACAATGACCCATCCCGCTCCATCCCACCCTGCCCACCACCCACTCCAACCTCCCAATCAGGTCGGGACCAATTACCTCCCCCCAACCTCTTCGTCGTGCACCCAGTAGCCCCAGGTACCATCTGGGGATCACCCAAATGGGGGAGATGCATGGCGCCTATACACGCACCGAGGTGCGGTTGCCGGAATCACTAGTGGACCCCCTTGCTTGTCTCCTGTACAAATACTGCTAACAATAAGACTGAACTCCCCCGATTATCAGAATCATCCTCTCCAAAAACAGATCTGCGTTCCCCCAGTCGCTCTTTCTCAATTAAGTTCCCCAGCGTTCGCTGTAAGCCCACTTAAAGCACCCTGATCGATCCGTAGGTCACTGATGCAGCTCCCATCATCTCAGTCCGCATCCTCTAGTCCTGACTCCAGCATCGTTAGTTCAGCTGACTGCTTCTTGGATTTCGTCTTGCAAATGTGTTTTGTAAATTTTAGGGCCGATTTCGCATCCGTGAAAAGTGAGATTGTTCCTCATGCGTGATCTTTAACTTAGCTGGATACAACATAGCGTAAGGCACGGCCACTTCTCTCAGTAGCTTTTTTGTCGGCACAAACTCTTTGCGCGCCGCTTGCACTGCAGGTGTATAGTCAGGGAAGAATGATAACTTTTCTCCTTTGTACACCACAGGTTCCTTAGCTCTGGCTTCTCTTAGGATGACGTCTCTGTCGGCGTAGTTTAGGATTCACGCAATAATTAGTCACGGAGGCGCACCCGGCTTGGGCCGCTGCCCCAGCGACCGATGAGCCCTCTCCACTATCATCACTGACGACAAGGCCGGCCCAAACAGCTCGCGCAGCAGTCCATCCACAAAGGGTTCCATTTTGTTTATGGGCGTTGTCTCCGAAAGACAGAGGATGCAGACATTGTTTCTGCGTGAGCGCGCTTCTAAGTCCTCATTCTTGGCACTGATCACCGCTAGCACCTTTTCCATCTGGAGGAACTGTGTGCGCATCTCAGCCTGCGTATCATGCTCATCTGACACTCTATTCTCCAGTACATCAAGACGATGTTCATGCTTCTCGACTTTCTTCTTTACCACGTCAAGTCCCGTTGCCAGGGCATCTATCTTACTGTCTATTGTTTTCATCCCTGCCCTTAGTTCTAGGAGGATGGTTCTCATGTCATCTTCCGCCCCCTCTGCTTGGCCCGTGGCACTTGTGGTGTCCCCCATGTCACCCGGACCTTCCGCAGCTCTGGTTTGTCTCTTATTCTCGAATTGAAGCTTCGCTTGCTTCGGCTCAGACTTGCCCATTGTGCAACCGGGGCAGGCTCCGTCGTCTGAATGCGTCTCTCCACAGGTCGAGTCTCTGTAGGCACACACAAGCAGTTCCGCTCTCCTAAGACCTGCCCAGGGCACTGGTGCACCAATTATCGCTGAATTACGCCGTCACATCGATTACTGCCACTCTCTCCTGCAAGAGCGTGCCTATCTCATGGCCCAGCTGTACTCGCGGTCTCACCGCTGTCTCTCAACGCGGTATCGCTAGAGTCACGCATCTGCCTTGACCCCGTGGGGCCCCCGTACTTGCCAGGAGCAGTATCACGCCACAAGGAATTATAGAAGGCACACAGCTTATGGCCCAGTCCCGGGACTGCGCCCCCAACACAACTACCACGCAAGAGATGCTAGCCGGAAGCCACCACCCCCACTCGCCCTACGTAAGGGCCTCCGTAGTTTCGGTGCCTCAAAATGTCCGCCCGCTCAGCCATCACTTCTCTAGTGTGGGCGCTCGCAACAAACCGGAGGGTGTCCTCTAACGTCCAAGGGCTGCTGCGGGCCTCCGCAGCCCCGAAGGTGCTGTGCTCGGCCGATCTCCACTCACTGCTCCTCCACTCTCTCAGCCCAATCGTAAGGGCGCCGCCATTTTCTAGTTTCACTCGCCAGCACTATCACGGCGATCTGCAGAGCAGCCCTCGGTAGTAATAGTCGCCACAGTTCGCCAGTTTGCTCTCCTGACCACCCTCAATGCCTTGGGGGGAGATTCAGCGCCAGCAGGAGGGACGAAAAGGATTGTATTATCTCAAAGGATATTCCGGCGCGCGGAGCTCCCTCAGAAGGCAGCCATTCCGCTACGCGCCTTAGCCACGCCCCTTCTCGATTAAACGTTCACAGCTGAATTGAAGTCAAATTTAGAGGAGGCCATTGGTTACTCGTCAACTCCCGCCGCTAATGCGAAGTCAAGGGTGAATGTCTTCTACCTGGTTGACAAAAACTTAGTTCTAAATTTTAAGTCTTCTTAACAGTAAAGTGTACTTGTACTGTACAACATATACACCCGTGCAGAGAGCACACTCTGCAGTCTGCAATCTCAATAAGTAAGGAATAAAGCTTTAAAACTTACATAGACTCTGTGGGTTTTGGTCATGAGTGAGTGAGCGAAAGGGTTTGCAATTTGCAAGCATGAGTCCGTGGCTCAAAGAGGTCAGGACTCTGACTCCGTAGTCTTATGTCCTGGGTTGTATAATCATTGGGGATCAATTATTGCTGCATTCGGGAGCTAAATAAGGACTCTGACACACTAGCTAGTCAGTAAGGAGATTGGGGGTTCAACTTCTGTTAGCACTGAGGTATGTGGAAAGTCTAACTTGCCTATTATAATTTATAACCAATGCCCTATTTCTTGTCCATAGTTCTGTTTGCGCAGAATAGTCCCTGCAACAGTAGTAGTATGGATTGTCCTTCTATCCAATAAAAAAGTAAACTAGTATCTTATTCTTGGTGGCCATTGACATTTTATTGTTGGGAATTGTCAAAGCATAAACATTTAGAAAATTTCAATAGACATTATGGACAACCCAGAGGACTGCACTCAGTGCATTGAGCTATCGCTGAATAGAAGAGGAGTTTTGTTTAACACATTTTGCCAACTGTGAAATCTTAGTTAGCTACACAGACAGATTAATAATAATATAGTAGTACCACAGGCAGTCATACTAGAGGCAGGATAAGAATTTAGAAACACTCTACAAGAACATCAAAGACGATTTAGGAAAAAGTAGAATGAGCAATGTTTGGAAAAAATACAGGTGCTGTAAAAGATAGTGAAGTATAATTATTAATATTAACAGGAAAACTTACTGGGGCCAGCAAAGGAGCCCTCGGCGGACTGATCCTGGCCTTCCTGCTGTTATCCCTGCTCCGCTGGCGCCGCTACCTCCTCCTGTGTCCCCTTGCCCCTGGGGGGACCTGATGTACAACATGAAAGAAAGACACAAACATGGATGATTGTTGTCAACCACATCAAACATTTAAAAAAAACAATAACAAATTATTTCGGGGAAATAGACAACAATTGCACTACATTTATTGACCCATATCTGATGTGGTCTACTAGGATATAGTATTGCTGGATTCACTGAAGGCCTACTTGGAAAGTTATGTAACTCACTAAACCAACTACAAAAAGGTTCCACTAGGACGGCAGGCAGCACTACGCAGCACGCAAAGTGACAGACACAGTCTGTCATGATCACCACCACTATCACTTCTTAGTGGCAGGAGTACAAAGAAGGACTGGACTTGAGTCTCTAATGTCTAGCATTATGCAGTTCTGTAAAGTACACTGATACATAATCATCATCACCCAGGCCAAATGATAGTACTAAGCATAGTAGCACCGCCAGTGAGCACCAGGCGAGCACCTGCTATCACAGGAGCTTTTGAAACATAATTTTAATTTACCTGCAAGGTAATCGGCAGCATGCTTGTGCATCAGAAAAAACAAATATTTGGAATATCATAATAACACAGAGAAGGAGAAAACAAAGTAGTGATTAAATACTAGCTACTACCACTCACCAAGGCCCGGGATCTCGACTCCAAGCAGGTCGAGCAGGTCGTGTTCCCGGTCCATGATGTCGGACCACCGGTGCGTCGCCTGGCTGTAGGTGCGCCGGGCCCCAGACTCGTGATACATGGACCGGCACACCCTTCCCCATAGCTGGCGACGCTCCCGGAGCCCGTACCCGAGACCGGGCCTGCCGCGACGGTCTTGGGAAGGTGGCGCTGGACGGAATAAACCAGTGCGGCCACCTCAACCGCGCTGAAAATCTCCCAGGCTACTACTGTCTCCCCCCTTAAGCGCCCGCCTGGGACCCGGGTACAGGGTGCAGGACCCTTTCCCTTGCTGTTTTTTCCGGCTCCCTTTGCCATGGTCCTGGACACTAGGAAAGTTAAATAAAAAATAGGAAAGAATAGGGAAAAAGTAAATAAAAGAAAAGAGTTTAAAAAAGAAGTTTAAAGTAACCAAAAGTAGAAAAAAACACAAAATATAGATGTAGAAAAAGAGAGGGATAGATAATCAGTAAAAAAGATCAAACAAGCATTTGCAATGCAATAGGTCTCGCATTAGGAAAGTTTGAGCTATTGGTATTGTAAATGACACTTTTTTTATTTATGTGTTGGTTTTGAAAATAGCGAAATTATTAGCTTTGTCATTTACAATGGCAATAGTTTTAACTTTCGCCAATGTGACACCTATAGCATTTGTAATGCAATATGTGTTGTATTTACTTGACTTAGATGTATTGATATTACAAATGACAATGGCTTTTAAATGTTTTAATAATTAATACTTAAAGTTATTGTAATTTATAATGGCAATAGCTTAAACGTTTGTAAATAATTTTTGTGAAGATTATGTTAATTGTATTTTACTGTGACGAAAACCCAAGCACAGAAGTGAAATATTAACATCTTTTTGTGACATTTGTAATAAAGCTTAAAACATTGAGAGAACCTATTTTAACCAGTTGTTGTTGAATGGTTGAACAGATTAATGCTGTGGTGGCGCTGAGTGATGTTGTGGTGGCGAAGAGTGATGCTGTGGTGTTCAGTGATGCAGAGGTAGCGTCTAGTGATGTTGTATTTCCCCTGAGTGATGCTGTGGTAGTGCTGAGTGATGCTGTGGTGAAGCGATAGATAGATAGATAGATAGATAGATAGATAGATAGATAGATAGATAGATAGATAGATAGATAGATAGATAGATAGATAGATAGATAGATAGTTAGATAGATAGAGTGAGGGCGATAGATAGAGTGAGGGCGATAGATAGAGTGAAGGAGATAGATAGAGTGTGGCCTAAATATAGATAGACAGATAGATAGAGTGAGGGCGATCGATAATAGATAGATAGATAGATTGATGGTGATATATAGAGTGAGTGCGATAGATAGAGAGTGAGGGCGATAAATAGATAATCAGATAGAGTGTATTTATGTTGCATTGAGTAGTGTAAGTATGAGGTGTGTAATTATATGGCACTGAGTGGTATTATTTGGAGTGTATTTACTTTGCATTGAAAAGAGTGTAATTATGTGGCGTGTAATTATGTGGCACTGAGTGGTCTTTGGAGTGTATGTTGCATTGAGTGCAGTGTAATTATGTAGCATATAATTATATGGCACTGAGTGGTATTGTTTGGATTGTATGTTGCATTGAGTGCAGTGTAATTATGTAGCATATAATTATGTGGCACTGAGTGCTATTGTGTGATGTATGTTGTATTCAGTGGAGTGGAATTGTGTGGCGTGTAATTATGTGGCACTGTGTGGTATTGTTTGGAGTGTTTGTTGCATTGAGTGCAGTGTAATTATGTAGCATATAATTATGTGACACTGAGTGGTATTGAATGGAGTGTGTGTTGCATTCAGTAGAGTGTAATTAAGTGGCGTGTAAGTATGTGGCACTGAGTGGTATTTGGAGTGTATGTGGCATTGAGTCCAGTGTAATTATGTGGCGTGTAATTATGTGGCACTGGGTGGTATTTGGAGTGTATGTTGCGTTGAGCGCAGTTTAATTATGTAGCATATAATTATGTGGCACTGAGTGGTATTGTGTGGAGTGCGTGCTGAATTCAGTAGAGTGTAATTATGTGGTGAGTAATTATGTGGCACTGAGTGGTATTTGGAGTGTATGTTGTATTGAGTGTGTGAGGGTGCAGAGTGTGTGTGGGTGCAGAGTGTGTGTGGGTGCAGAGTGTGTGTGGGTGCAGAGTGTGTGAGGGTGCAGAGTGTGTGAGGGTGCAGTGTGTTTGAGGGTTGTGTGTGAGGGCTGTGTGTGTGGTTGTAGGTGTGGGGTGTGTGTGTGGGGGGTGTGTGTGTGTGAGGGGGCAGTGTGTGAGGGGCAGTGTGTGAGTGGGTTGTGTGTGGTTGTGTGTGTGTGGGGGGTATGTGTATGTGGGGGGTTGTGTGTGTGGGGGGGTTGTGTGTGTGGGGGGGTTGTGTGTGTGGGGGGTTGTGTGTGTTGTTTTTTTTTGCATGTGTGTGTGTGTCCTGTTGAGGCGGCTAAAAAAAGCACCAAATATGCCTCTCGGGTGACTGAGATGCAAAGTGCTTGATGGAGGAGTGTCCCGTGGTGTGATTATGTTACACAGTTGTAAGACTGTGTGGCATGGGACGGCAATGCTGTGACACAAGGGCGAGAGCCTGTTGGGGCGGGGGGTGAGGCACAAGAATGAGAAGCGGCTTCTAATATGGCTGTTCCGGGAGGCTTAGGAACGAGAGGTTAGCTGTGGGGCAGTTATCAATGCTGAGGGATGAGGTGCTGTAAAGCCCCGTTATGAGGTGCCCTGGTAGGAAACTGAGGGAGCTGGCAGCATTAAATACACTGTTGGTCTTTTAAAATAATGCGTGCGAGCCAGGAAGTCTGTGGCTGAGATGCAACCACTTTGTGAGTGGGGGGTTGTGTGTGTGTGTGGGGTTGTGTGTGTGTGTGCGGTTGTGTGTGTCTGGGGTTTTGCGTGTGTGTGTGGTTGTGTGTGTGTGTACTGTTGAGTACCACTCACAAGGCTGGGAAGCACCACATATACTGTTGATGTCACCTCTAACGCAATTAGAGGTGTCTGGTGAGATGCGAAGCGCTTGCTGCAGTATCGCCATGCAATGTGACACAATTGCAATAGGCTAACACGGTGGCATGAACTGGATGTACATATTTATTTACATAGCGCCTTACTATTCCTGTCGAGGTGTTGACTTGTGCTGTAACGCACAGGCGGGTAAAAAAGCACCAAATATGCCTCTCGGGTGACTGAGATGAGAAGCGCTTGATGGTGGAGTGTCCCGTGGTGTGATTATGTTACATAGTTGTAAGACTGTGAGGCATGGGACGGCAATGCTGTGACACAAGGGCGAGAGCCTGTTTGGGCGGGGGTGAGGCATAAGAATGAGAAGCGGCTTCTAATATGGCCGTTGCGGGAGGCTTAGGAACGAGAGGTGAGCTGTGGCGCAGTTATCAATGCTGAAGGATGAGGTGCTGTAATGCCCCGTGATGGGGTGCCCTGGTAGGAAACTGAGGGAGCAGGCAGCATTAAATACACTGTTGGTCTTTTAACGTAATGCGTGTGAGCCAGGAAGTTTGTGGCTGAGATGCAACCACTTTGTGAGGCTCAGCAGGAGCAAGTGGGAGGAGGGAGTGGGAGGGGGGAGTGATATAGATCAAAGCGCTTTCCTGAGCCAGGCAGGGAGGAAGGAGTCAGACAAAAAAACACACCAGAGCGCGAAGAGTCAGAGAAAGAGAGAGGAAGGCAGGAAAGAGAGCGAAATAGTCGGCGAAGGGCAGAGGTGGGGTGGGGGGGTTGAGCAAGCTAGAGTGGTGGTGATCAGGGAGTGAGACAGTGCAAACACTGCACAAAAGCGCCACCGAGAGAGATGAGTGAGAACGAGACTGCTTGTATGAGCCTCTGATCGAGAGTGTGTGTATATGACAGCCTGGGGGGAAGAGACAGAAAGAGAAGACAGGGGGAGAAGGGTTGGAAGGGGTAGAGGACAGGCGAGTGAGAGTGAGAGCTAGGGTTCATTAAGTGAAAAGTGAAAAACCGAGAGTGATGTTGAAGGGACATGAGGTTGGCAGAGAAAAGGGTGAACCAAAATCGGTGAGCATAAGGTGACCGGATATTACAAACCAAATACTGGGACACTTCACAAAAATGGAAGTAAGACTAAACTTTCACATGGACAGAGAGGCACAGAAGAGCTGCTAACACCGGAGCTTGCACAATCCTGAATATTTGTGGGAAGGAAAACAGCAAATAAATTAGTGAAAGGGGCGGAGACGGTGTAGGAAGGAGAACGAGGCGGAAGGGGCAGAAATAACGAGAAAGAGAGCGCAGCAGAGAAAAAGTGCCACCGAGAGAGGTGAGTGAGAACGAGACTGCTTGTGTGAGCCTCTGATCGAGAGTGTGTGTATATGACAGGCTGGGGGGAAGAGACAGAAAGAGAAGACAGGGGGAGAAGGGTTGGAAGGGGCACAGGACAGGCGAGTGAGAGTGAGAGCTAGGGTTCATTAAGTGAAAAGTGAGAAACCGAGAGTGATGTTGAAGGGACATGAGGATGGCAGAGTAAAGGGTGAACCAAAATCGGTGAGCATAATGTGACCGGATATTTCGAACCAAATACCATACACTTCACAAAAATAGAAGTAAGACTAAACTTTCACATGTACAGAGAGGCACAGAAGAGCTGCTAACACCGGAGCTTGCACAATCCTGAATATTTGAGGGAAGGAAAACAGCAAATAAATTAGTGAAAGGGGCGGCGACGATGTATGAAGGAGAACGAGGCGGAAGGGGCAGAAATAACGAGAAAGTGAGCGCGGCAGAGAGAGAGGGAAAACGAGACACGGCCTGGCGGCCGTGAAAGTGAAAGTACGGCCGCCCGGCCGTGAGCAGTGAATAAATTAGGGGAGGAGAAATGCCTGAGGCAGAGCGCACGCTGGGGGAAGCTTGTGGGAGGGAGGCTGGTGGCTTTGATGTGCATTGTGCACGCGCTTTTTTCACGGGCACAGCAGCAAATCGCCGCCGATTGTTAAGCTCTGGTTAAGCCCCTTTATCTCTCGCAAGCTCAATGCGCAAGCGCATTGACAGGCTCAACCTAAAAAAAGTTCAAAGAAACAAAGGATTGCAAAGATTAGGGGAGGATTAAAAAAGCATGCCCAGAACCATAGCAATGAATGAAAGACAAGATGGCCGTGCACATTGAGAACCGCGTGGGTACGTTTGCACGATATTTCTCCCGCGAGCACGCAAAAACGCACGCGACCACGTAATCGCGCCCCACGCACAATGCGAGCATGCAACTAGCGGAAACGGAAATACGCAACGCGAACAAGAAGGCCACGCCCATGTACGACCGCATGGGTAACTTCGCGATGCAAGAGGCCCGCAAACACGCAAAGCGCCCTGCGTAAAAGCAAAAAAAATTCTGCAAATTCGCACAAATTCACAGATTATGCGGAACGCCAATTCGCTTTCGCACGAATTCACGTGCCTCAAATTCGCAAATTTCGCTCATACTTTATGGACTCGCTGGGCCTGGCCGGTCTGGACCAAAACCAGGGATGGCAGGAGCAGAGCTGCCAGAACAATTGACAGAGGAACCAGCAACATCGTGAAGAAGGACAGCAGCGGCGAGAATGAGATTGGGCAGACGGAGGACGCATCGTGGTGGGACCGAATGGCACTCTTCTTACGAAGAGAGAGGCGATCCCGACGCAGAACCAGTTCTCTCCGCTCTGTCTGGTGCAGGAATGTTAGAAGGGGGAGGTCACTAGGTGTGCCCGAGGTAGTTACTGTGGACCCCACAGGGACCCCCCTCTCCCAGGAACTTTGCCGAGCACTTGGGGTCTGACCCTCAGATGAGAGGGTTACGCATCGATAGTTGCACACAGCAAGATCCCACCCTACCACAAAAGGACAAAACACCAGTGGATTACAGGTAGAAAGGGATTCTTTATATAACAGGGGTCAACAAGATGGCAAGATCCACGGGTACACTATGTCATCCGGATAGGGGTATCCGTCAGCACAAGGGGTGTAGGAGACAGTCCGATCGGGATATAGATGCAGTGGTTTCTCAGTACTCACAGTCCACGGGCCTGAAGTCCCTCGCCCGGGTCGGTCCTGCAAGACCGTGAAGAGCAGCAGTGGTGTGGTTGCCTGGCGGCCGGCTCTCAATCCTCGAGCCACGTGGGTATTGATGGAAGACTGCTGTGGGCGTATCAGGCGTACGGCTCCCAATCCTTAAGCCGCGTGATACGAAGGTGCCCACTTGCGAGGCATACCCAGTGTACGGCCCGCACTCCTTGGTCAGGGTAGTCCCTTCAGGCTACCGGTGAAGACGCGCTGCGCACCGGCGGGTGCATCCAGGAGTACGAGGCGTACTCGCGGTTGGTATTAATGGAGCGGTGCACACTATGTAAATGTAAATGTATTGCGATTTATATAGCGCACGTATCACCCGAAGGCATCAAGGCGCTTGCCTTGGGAACCCGTCCTGGCATTTCCCTGTGAGATAACCCCGGACTGGGTATCCCTAGGGTGAAAGCCAGGCATCCCGCAGCGGGTGGGCTGCCGTAGTGGAGATTAAGCAACTATTGCCCAGAGTTGCAGCGTAGGACCCCATGATTAGAATAGGCACCGAGGCGAGAATTATCGAGTCCGTGGACATTTTTGGGCTCAGGACCCTGCCGCGTCGGGAATTGAACCCTGGTCCCGGCCCAGACCTCTGCATCAGGGTCTGCCGCTCTAATCAGTGAGCCACACTCCTCCACTAGAGGGTGCGTCCAAGAGAACGAGGCGTACTCGCCGGCTGGAGATCCAGGATGCGAACCAGCAGGTGTGTGCCAGAGTACGGACCATACTTTTTCTTTTTTTTGTTTGTTATAATGTTTCTTTTTCAGCTGTCTGTTCCTCCTCTTACTTCATAGTACAGGAGACAACAGTCTTCCATTTCAGCCTAGGGCAACTCAAGGCTACAGAACAGAAGCAATGGGAGCTAGGTGGAAAAATGGAGGAGCTCCGAAGGTTTTGAGCAAAAGTGCAGTTAAAACTCCACGCTATGCTCCGTATAATGTGGAACAATAAAATGTATAATTACCGCTCAGTAGAGGATGTTGAAGCATTAATAACTAAAATGAGTAGCGGACACTTTCTTTTTCCTAAGCCGTGAGGTGAACGGCCATCGAGGTCAGCAGTAAGCAGATAGCCTTCCGCTATAGCGCTCCAGCGCTCTACCGACGCCGTGAGGGAAACGGCCAGCGTTACCAGCGCTCAGCCACATAGCGCTCCAGAACAACAACTCCCAGGTGCCCCGGCGGCGGAAGTGACGCCGCACGAGCGCCCGGAGGCGCTTGAAAGAGCGGAGCGCCCAGAGCTCCGGCGGGACACTTTCTTTTTCCTAAGCCGTGAGGTGAACGGCCATCGAGGTCAGCAGTAAGCAGATAGCCTTCCGCTATAGCGCTCCAGCGCTCTACCGACGCCGTGAGGGAAACGGCCAGCGTTACCAGCGCTCAGCCACATAGCGCTCCAGAACAACAACTCCCAGGTGCCCCGGCGGCGGAAGTGACGCCGCACGAGCGCCCGGAGGCGCTTGAAAGAGCGGAGCGCCCAGAGCTCCGGCGGGACACTTTCTTTTTCCTAAGCCGTGAGGTGAACGGCCATCGAGGTCAGCAGTAAGCAGATAGCCTTCCGCTATAGCGCTCCAGCGCTCTACCGACGCCGTGAGGGAAACGGCCAGCGTTACCAGCGCTCAGCCACATAGCGCTCCAGAACAACAACTCCCAGGTGCCCCGGCGGCGGAAGTGACGCCGCACGAGCGCCCGGAGGCGCTTGAAAGAGCGGAACGCCCCTCGCACTCGCGAGTCGCGCGCGGGAGCGCCCGGGAGAAGCCCGGGACAAGGGCGGGACAGTCTTAGACAGTCCTAGACTGGCCGGGACTGGACTGGGCAACCCCTCTAACGTCTCCAACACAAGCAAGTAAGCAAATCTTTTTCTTTACTGACTTTCCTACATAGCGTCATCACGTAAGGATTTATACAAGTACCCGGTGTGTACAGGTAAAGCTTATATAATCCCTGGTCAATTGACTACATATTCTTAATATGTCTAAAAAGAATTCTAAAAAACAGCCTCCTGCTAGCTCTAAGCCTACAGTCAACTCTAAGCCCATTGAAAACTACATGCTTCAAGTCATTACCAAAATAAATAAAGACAGAAGAGAATCATTGGGATTAAGTCAGTCGCCTGACTTACAGTTACTAAGCCCAATTCAAAGTCCTCAACATTCAGGTTCTCTAGTACTGGATGATACCCCAAACCTAATAGACATTACGGTTCATCCTACTCCAAATTTGGACGATCAGATTAGTCTTAATCTGGATGATGCCGCTAATGCTTTACAATTAGACCAAGGAGTAAACACTGATCATGACCATGAGATCCTGGTGCATAATGCTGATGATTTACTTTCTCCTGAACAGGAAACTCGACCTACAAGGAAAAACAGGAGAACTCATCAAAAACGGATGGGGTTACGTTCCAGTAATAGGAGGAAAAATGTTTCTCCAATAGGTCAAAACAAGTCAAAAACTTTAGATGATGGTGATAATAATGTCCTTGATAAAAGCAATCATGGAAAAAGCTATAACGAAGATGATTTGCTTCAGAAAATAGCAGACATTATTGATTCCAAAATCCAAACTATCATAAAGCCTTTGATCGCTAAGATCGATAAATTGAATGCGGAGGTAAAAAAGATGACTACTCTTCAAGTTAAAGCTGTGGAAGGGGCTGAGACGGTCAATACTTTAGTGACACAAATGGTAAAATCAATTGAATCCAAGGCAAAGAGCCCTATAGAAAAGGAGATAAGTCCTATGCTCCCAGAAAGCACAGTCGGGAATGAAACTCATCCTATCACTCGACCTCCAAACATTGCCGGGGTATCAGGACCGAAAAATTTGCCATTAAACTGTCAGGAAACAGATCCCCTCCAATTTATTGAGGAAGCGTCTCCTGTGGTCCTGGTTCTGGCAAATGTTCCCTCGCCAGCAGATGCACAATCTGAAACATCGGAATCTTTGTCCAGCAAAGCCCTCCATTGGTTAACAAACAATATGCAAATGGCACCAGGAGGTAAACATCAACTTGCGTCTGAGATTAAATCCACTAAGAGGGTGGCGTGGATTGGAAATCGACCGAAAGTATTTAAGGGAGATTGTGTTTTAGTGACTTTTTTCCATCCAGGTGTTCTGCCTAATCTTCTAAAACATATCAATCCCCCCCAAAGAAGAGCAGGATCTGTTGTTCCCCTTACGTTAAAATTCTTTTACGGAGAGCAAGAGAATGTGACTTTTCCTAGGACCCCCGGACCTATGTGGAACACTGTGAGAAACAACAGAGGTCAAGGTGTTCCCCAAAAAGACTGGGGTATGGTTCTAGGTAATAGATATGATGCTTTATCAGGGCTAAATGACTGTGATTGACTGGGTAATAGTCTTGAAAATTTTTTAATTCCTGTTGTCACTTATGAGGCTAGGGAAATGGGCACCCGTTTAAATACTGGATTAGCTGATGTTCTGAGCAATGGAAGTAGCACTCAGGTCGAATCTGGTAATGTGATTAATGTTGAACAGTGTATTGAATGTCCCAAACTCACTTTAAATAATGATATACTTGAGTCATATGAGATTCTCTCCCCTGAATTGGGTACTATAGAAGGTAATGCATGTGAATTTATTTTTACTCAGCGACATGGTAAAGGTTTAACCAACATTACAAAACCTATCAGTGACAATGTTGACATACAAAGTACCTTGTTGTCATGGAATGTGGCAGGGCTAAAAAACAAGATTTTATCACAGGATCTGCTAAATTTCCTGGATTCTAAGGATATAATCCTTTTGCAGGAGACCTGGCAGATAGAACCGGATCCAATCCAGGGATATTTACATTATTTTACTCCAGCCACCCCGTGTTCAAGGGGAAGGGCAAAAGGTGGCTTGGTTACATGGATCAAGCAGAAGAATGACTACACAGTGTTACAAATAGATACCAATAGTCCTGATATATTACTGGTCAAACTACAGCGACCGCCAAGTAGGGACATCTTTATTTTTAATATTTACTCAAGGGGCCTACCGGGTGGCAAATCCACCAAGGCGGTCGAGATATTGGATATACTATTAAATCAACACTGTTTGAATGCTGATATCATTATTGGTGGTGATTTTAATTGTTGTTTTGAACCACTTGACAACCAGGATGTTGACCTCACTACCGAAGAGGACTTCATTTGGGAAATCCCACAGCTTTCCCTGATACCCATCAAAAGATGGACTGAGGCTGCATTACAGTTAAAGGTATTATGTGTCGAGTCTGGGTTGAGGGCCACTAATGGAAGAACGCCATCGGACAAGCAGGGCGCCCCTACTTTCTCTAATGGAACTACGCAAAGCCGTATTGATTATATATTAATTAATAAAGAGAATTGGGGGAAAGTTCTTGATATGAGGGTTGAGACTAGGGTGGAAAGCGACCATGATCCACTGATTCTAACCTTTAAATTGTTCGATCTGATGGCAAATGAGGAGGAGAGGGAAACTGTCCAGATAAACCTCACTAACGACCAAAGACACATTAGATGGGCAATTTGTGCAGCTAATGAGGAAAGCATGGTAGCCATAAGGGACTCTACAATTTTGGCCATTCAAGAAGTCCAGGATACACTTGAAAATAATACCCCGATAGCTGAAATTAGCAGGATCCACGATAAATTTTTTAACAATTTAAAATCATTTTTTGTAAAGAAAGCTAAGAAAAAGCCACGTAGACCAATCAGAAAGGAGGATCAGTGGTATGACAAGTCCTGCAGGACTGCCTATAGACTATTGTCAGATGCGGTAAAATCTCGAGACAAAACTAAAATAAGGGAGGCACGAGTTATGTACAAAAAAGTGCAACTTAGTGCAAAAAGGGAGTGGGAGGAAGGCTACTGGAGGGACCTACTTGATGCCAGTAGGGAAAGATCCATGACACCCTTCTGGAATATCGTCAAATGGGGAAGGGGCTCTAGTAGAGGAGAACCCATTAACCATGTGCTACCAGAAGCCTGGGTATCCCATTTTTCTACCCACTTTTCTGCTGAGGATGAAGTCGAAGAGGAATGTCTAGCTTTTGAAGATATCCTCGAGAGCCCTTTAGTCTTTTCAAAAGATGATATCTTAAAAACTCTGAGCTGTATACCTAAAGCCAGAGCTCCGGGCCTAGATTTTATCCCTGCAGATTTGTTTATGCATGACAAGGATCTATGGGCCACCTATATTCAGCTGTTAGCCAATGCTATCGCAAAGGGCTCGCCTATCCCTGAGACCTGGAAGGGAGCCGAGATTATCCCCATCTTTAAAAAGGGGGCATGCTCGGATCCAGGCAATTATAGGCCTATCAGCCTGATTGCATGTATGCAAAAAGTTGTGGCAAGACTATTATTACAGCGAATCCATGGGTGGATAGATGACAATGATATACTATCTCCCCTGCAGGCTGGTTTTCGTAGTCATACCAGCACTATTGATCAAATTTTTAGATTCGTTTTATTATATTGGCGCACAGTTTTATTAGAAGGCGGGATGCTTTTTGCAGCTTTTGTTGATTTAAAATCAGCTTTTGATTTAGTTCCCCGCCACAAACTGTGGAATATCTTACACGATCAAGGCATTCCAATAGAAATCCTGTCTTTATTGATTAGGATGCATGAAAATAGTTTCGCACAAGTCCGATGGAATCAGCGGGGTAGTACTACTGAGAAGTTCCCTATAGCGAGGGGGGTACGTCAAGGGTGCGTGTTGGCACCAACTCTCTTCTCGCTTTACATCAACAGGGTGATCGGCTATTTTGAACAAAAGCCCACGGATGCCCCTAGGTTGGCAGGAAGGCCGATCCCCCTGTTGATGTTTGCGGATGACACCTTGCTGATATCAAAGACGCAGCAGGGGCTACAAAAGGCCATCAGGGTGTTTGAAGGTTTCTGCAAGGATCATGGCCTTGTAATTAACACCAGCAAAACCAAGTTTATGGTTATGCACAAACGAAAACACATTAGAGGTAGAGTTATTATGGATGGGGTTCAGCTTGAGCAGACCCAGGTCTTTAAGTATCTTGGCATCAATCTGGCTTACAATTTAGATTGGAAACACCATACTAACGAACTAGACACAAAGCATGCTCAACTTGCAGGAGCTCTCACAAAGGAGCTTTTTTCATCTCATACTAAACCAATTAGACCTGTCTTAAAAATCTACAATGCTAAGGTGGGAGCAGCTGTTCTTTATGGAGCAGAATTATGGGGGTCCAGTAATCTGAATAAGCTGACGGTTGCACAGAATAAATTTCTCCGCAACATTACTGGGCTACCAATGTCAACCCCATTGATACCTTTAAAGTATGATCTGGGAATCTACAGCTTTAGTGACATAGCCAAGTATAGAATTGTGGCCTACTGGAGAAGGCTATGGACAACTCCGGAGCTCTCTCAGTATGCCCAAGGCTTCCTGGAGGTGAGATCCCTAGATACTGCTAATAAGATAGTCTGGTTGAAAGAGGCTAAGCTTCTATATAGGGCATTGGGCCTATCCCAAATGTGGGATGATCCACTAAATAGTGTCTTTCCATCAAAAAAGATACTTCGTGAACTCTACTGGAGTATGGTGGAGATTAAGTGCTTTAGGAATCACATTGACCGTTCTTTTACATATGACTATTTGGAGCTCAAACACTCGCCGGCCCTAGAATTATACTGGGATTGGATTACGGTCCCAGGGGATCGGAAGAGGTACCATCAGATGAGGGTGGGGACACTCCCACTGAATGCCCTAACAGCGAAATGGTATAAAGCACAAACTCCAAGGTGCCCCTTCTGTCCGGACCATAATGAAAACATTGGTCATGTGTTATTTGCCTGCCCCGAATATAGAATACCGAGACAATCATGGCTCAAACCAATTTGCATCCAGCTAGGTATAAAGACGTCAAATGAGGCTGTCAGGATTTTAAGAACAGATCCCTCCCAGCCTGTTGTTATAGCTATGGCAAAGTTCCTTCACTGGATGTGGATAATTCGGGCACGCAAAATCTGTTTGGAATAAGTTAGGATCTCTATTCGATGCCGCACAGTCTGCACTTATTTTAGTTTCTCTTAAGTTACATTTTACGTGATAAAATATGTAATTTCCAACATATAGTTGTTGTTTTTTATCCTTGTTTGATTGGATTCTAATGAACTTAGCTGGATATTTTAAGATTAGGCAAAAATGTAAATAGGATGTTGTAAGATTGTGTAAAGATGTAAGTAGTATATATAGTAGTAGTGTAAATAGCATGAGATAGGAAGATTTTTAATATTTTGCTTTTTTTGCTTATTTATTATATTAACTGATGTGGATTCTGTATTTCTGTGGGGTGGGGGGATGGGGTGGGATAAAAAACAACGTATTTTGTTTTTGTTTTGGAAATTGTCTTTTATGATTGAAATATATCGAATAAAGACTAATTAAAGTGAAAGTGAGTAGCGAGAACTTGAAAAAGTAATAGGCTTGCCTAGTTCTTTAGCTCTCCAGCACTTTAACAATGTATAAATAAATTGTGTGTTAGTAAATCCCCCTAGGATTGCACGCCTATACGCATTATTATGCCTAATAATGTAGCTAGGGTTCCTCAGGGGAGGGTTCCTCGGGGGGGAACAGTAGAAGGGGGAGGTGGTGGGGGAGCACGGGTGGGGAGCAGTGGGGGGAAATATTAAAAAGAGTCCTCAATACTTTTATGCAGAAATGTCTTCTTGGAGTAAGATTAAAACTAAAAGGTGAGCTCACTAAGAAAGATGACTTCGACTAACATCCCGAACATTAAAATTCTCACTAAGAATGTGAATGGCATGAGGTCTAAACCTAGGCAGAGGAAAATACTTGAGTACTTAAGAAATAGTCAGGCTCAGGTAATGCTGCTACAGGAGACGCATCTTATGGCAAATGAGAGTAAGGAGTTGTTTGGGAGGTGTGGCTGGGTCCAAAATTATATTGCCTCAGATCAATTATTTTGCTGTAAGGGAGTAGCTATTGATTAGGAATGTTTGTGGAGTAGAAATGAAAGAGTCAAGCACAGACAGTTCAGGTAGATGGGCCGCAGCCCGGGTAAGATGGACCGATATGGAGTTTCTATGCATCGGATATTACGGTCCCAATGAGGATAATCCTCAATATATATCATAGATCTAGAATTGAGGATGGCAGCAGCTTCAGTTCCTGTAGTTGTAGGTGGTGATTTCAATGTCCTTTTAGACCTTGTGTTAGATTGGTCTACAAGAAGGGAGAGTATTTATGTCTCCAGAATGAGGAACACTCTCAAAAGCATGATAAGTGATTTTAACTTAGTGGATGTATTGAGACACTTGAAGGGTAAGACAAGGGGGTATACGTACCACAGTAAAAAACATAATCATTTTTCAAGACTCGATATTTCCTAGCAGATAGAGCCTTTTCAGCAAATATTAAGAAAATTAAGCACCTCCCTGCTCATATTTCAGATCATTCACCTGTAACGGTAACTATACAAGCTCTGGGGCCACAACCACCTAGGAGATGGACCTTAAGGCGTGCACTGCTTTTAGAAGAGGGGGTGGAGACAGCTCTACAGAAATCAATGACAGAATACTTCATTAATAACCTAGGTTCTGCTCCCCTGGGCATAGTTTGGGATGCCTTTAAGGCATATATTCGGGGAAGCTTAAAAAATCTAAATTCGTTAGAAACTAGGAAAGCACGTATGGAATTAGAGATTAGTGAAAAAGAGATAGGGATCCTAGAGGAGGCCTTACATTCCATGAGTCTAGAGGGAGAAAAAGTGAGGTTGGAAGATAGGTTGCATGAGGCGCAATTAGAATTTAGAATGAAACTAGAGCGAAAGTGTAAAACTAGATGGCAAGCAAGGAATATAAAAGAATTTGAATATGGTGAAAAAGCAGGTGCTTTGCTTGCCTGGAAAGCGAGAGTGGAAAGGTCAAGGAACGATATAAAAGAGTTAGAAAATGAAATGGGGGAAAAGTTGGACAGTTGGGATTCTATGCAGGACCACATAGTTACAATATGCTCACAGCTTTATACGGAAAATATTGTCGCTGACAATGCAAATACTAGATGCTGGCTTAATACATTAGATCTTCTGTCATTAAGTGAAGAAGGAAAGGATATTCTAGAAGCCCCAATTACACAAGAAGAGATAAGGGGAGCAATAAAAAAGTCTAAAAACGGGAAGGCGGCAGGGCTCAATGCTCTTCCGGCAGAAGTATATAAAATAATAGCAGATTAAATATTATCTATCTGGGAACTGCTGTTTAATTCGATATATAGAGGGGAAGCGCAGGCTCCGGAATCGTGGCATGAAGCTTCTGTAGTTTTAATTTTGAAGCCTGCGAAAGACCCCATTAAAACAGAATCATATAGGCCAATCTCCCTGCTAAATGCTAACTATAAAATCTTTTTCAGCATATTGGCAGGGAGGCTGTCCAGAGTAATACCTCAAATTATACATGAAGATCAGAAGGGGTTTATCCCTGTAAGGCAGATGTCTGAGCTAACCCAGCAACTAATTGGATGTATTGACATAGCGTCAGAAAGCTCTGTCCCCTTGGCGGTGGTCACATTAGACGCCGCTAAGGCATTCAACGAGTTTGTTGGGAGTACCTATGGGCAGTTCTAGGACATATGGGGTTCGGGCCTCACTTTATAACTACAATGAAAATCTTATACAATAGTTCTACAGCTAAGATTCTTTTAAATGGAGTCCTCACTAAGAGTTTTAAGATCACGAGAGGCACACGACAGGGGTGTCCAATTTCACCCCTGTTATTCCACCTATATATCGAACCTTTTGCCCAGGTGCTCTGTCAAGATATGCAGGTGTAGGCCTTCCGTATTGGAATGTTTGCAAAAAAAATTCTCTTTACGCGGATGACCTAATTATTTATACAACAGACCCGGTTATTACGATCCCAAGGGTAGAGCAATTGGCAGATGATTATGGGGCTTTGTCTGGATATTTGGTAAACAAAGAAAAAACAGGGATTATGTGCTGGAATGTCCCAAACTTGAGAGGGAGTGTACAGAGTGAGATCAGATATCTAGGTATCAACATTCTTAATGCAGTGCAGGACATTCCACAGCACAATTTGGAAAGAATTATAAAGGAAATTGGGAAAATCTTAACTAGGTGGAGGAATCTTTCACTGACGGTATATGGAAGGGTGAACCTGATAAAAAATGGTCATTATGCCAAAGCTCACATTCATTTTTAATTGCATACCATTATCATTTCCAAATAAGCTAATAGATAAAGTACAGGGTAAAATGGGTAGTTTTGTCTGGGCTGATAGGCGAGCACGTATGTCGTGGAAGAAACTTAGGTGTAGATTGGCAGAAGGAGGGCTTGCACTACCAGATGTGAAATTATATTGCATGGTTTTCCAGTTCAAAAATTGTAGGGTTTTGTTTAATACAACGGGACACTGGGTGTGGGGAGGGCTTTGCGAAGAGATGATTAAGGAGTGGGGGGAGGATTTCTGTTTAAGTTTGGTGCTAAGAAATTTTTCAAAAAAGTAAAATTAAAAATATTGAAGGCAGCTCTTATTTTGTGGGTCAAGATCAGGATCATGTTAGGGATTGGATATTATTCAGGAGAGGCTCCAATATGGGACTCACCAGGTACTCCTGAATGGCTGCTGGATCAACTGAGTGTCCCACTTAATAGGGCAGGCATAGAGGTCTGGGGGGGTTTGATCGTGATGGGCGAAGTGGTCCCATGGGAAGGATTATTGAGTAAAACAGGGGGATCCCTGTCTAGATTTAAATATATCCAGTTAAAGTCTTGGGTGAAGCAAATAGACGTGAGATTAAGAGCCTTTGGGAGTGAAGAGCGAAACCATAATAAAGAAGGAAATAAGTGGATGGTATCACTTATTACTGACTTCAGAGGCAGAAAAAATGAAAGCCCCCTATGAAATATGGGACGAGGTGATGCAGATCCCTGATCCTCAAAAAGTATGGCAGCTCTCCTTTAAGATACTGTACAAAGTAGTTAAACCATCAAAGTTGAAGAGAAACCATTTTTTTACGGCTAACAGGTTATACTGGACCCCCAAAAAAATAGCAAAGTTTTTAACCAATGCCCACCCCCAAATGCCATAGGTATGGCGAGATCAATGCTAATGATAAGCATGTTTTTCGAATGTCCTCAGTTAGAGGAGTACTGGTTTGAGGTCAAAAAGATAATTAATGAAATTCTTGACACGAACATCAAAGTTAGCCTCTTACTACTAACGCTGGGGATAGTGGATCAGCCATGTAATGAAATTACTTGGGATAAACAGGCCTTACTATTCTACCTAATCCTTCTCGCTGTGAGAAATTTGCAAGAAATGGATTGAACCCTCCCCACCACAAGGGATGGACTGGATACGTGCAGCAAGAAGAACAGCTAAAATAGATAGTGATCTGGAGTCTAATACACATTCTAAGATATGGAAGGCCTTCCAGAATTGGGATGGAGACATAAGTGTATAATCCCATCTGTCCAATGATTACACCTGCGTGGTCTATGCAGCCAGGACGCTGGAAGGGCACAAGCGCAGGAGCTTTTGAAATATCGCAAAAGCCTGGGGAGGAATAGACCGGTTGACAGGCTACTATTTGCATATAATGGTGGTATGAGGACAAAATAAAAAAGAAAGAAGGGGTGTTTAAAAGTGTCACCCTCCTACTTCACAAGAATGCAGTGGTGCAGACACTCGAAGAAAAGACTGCTCTCCAATCCAGGAGCACGCACATTTCTCTATAGGTAGATGGACCTTCAGCTCCGTGATCAGCTGCTTCTGGCTCATCTTAGATGTTCACACATCCTGCAGGGGTGGTGCACTCCTTCCCTCTCCACAGGCAAGTTAGCTTCTAGGTTAAAGAACAGTAGATGTTTCAGCACCCAGGCTAACATGCTGCATTGCTCAATACATATAAAGTCCCAAGGGCGAGAACGATTGCATTGCAAATGCTTGTTTACTATTTTTTTTCTGCTTGAGACAGCCAGTCTTTATATAATGTTCCTGAAGAGAAGCAAGTAGGTCAAAATGCCTACCATAAGTAGTGGGGATGGTCTGATGTACGTTCACCAACCACCCCAGGTATGTCTGCCATGGTTATGAGGGTTCCTGCGGTTCTGACCTCTGTTCAAACAGAGGGGAATAGTGATAGATTCTTCTCATCAACTTCCAAAATTCTCCAATTTATTTTCATAATCCATTCTTCCTTAGAGACCTTGGTTGAAGTTTGCAACATTGTGTCAGATTTTGTGAAAAATGAGTGTGCCATTATCCAAGGCAGTACTGTTGCATCAAAGATTGTATAAAAGCAGTGTGCCACCCTCTGAGGCTGTGCTGTTGAATCAGATTATGTGTAGAAGTAGTGTGCAGCCTTCTTCGGCTGCATAAAGATGTATGTAAAACCATTGGGCCCGATTCACAGAACTAAGTTAAGACACAATCCTAAACTTACTACCATTTTGGTATTTACAGAAGGCACTTACTCATTTCGGTATTCACAGAAGTTAGGAGTCCTAACTTTAGGACTTCTAAATACCTTCTGTGAATACCCAAAGTCTTAAAGTTACGATTTTTCTCCATTTAGTAGTAGTAAAGTTAGGACTCCTAACTTTAGGACTCCTAAATGCCTTCTGTGAATACCGAAAGTCTTAAAATTAGGATTTTTCTCAGTTTATTAGTAGTAAAGTTGAGAAAAATCCTAATTTTAAGACTTTCGGTATTCACAGAAGGCATTTAGGAGTCCTAACTTTACTACTACTAATTTGAGAAAAATACAACCAAAGATCTTTCACAAACATCTCATGTGTCTGCGCCCAGCTCTCGTCAGGAGCCCGGACCCCTGCACTTTTCATGCCTGACTTGGGACACAGGCAGATATACTCTTATATGGGCCGGGAACTCCTAGATATCAAACGATCAAGCACATCTAAATGTATTAACCACCCACATGACACTTTCGGGTATTCTATGACATGGAGGGGCCTTTCGCGTGCAGGTTTCGCAAATTCCAAGGCATGGAGCTGAAGCAGAAGCATGCGGCCCGCTGTTATCTGATCCAGAAAAGTCAAAGCATAATTAGAAATTAGATGCTCCCCCCCAGACTTTTACTCAGACTCCCCTAGACTGTCCTTCCGACAAATTTGGTCAGGGCTGGAACTGCTTTTTGGGCAATGTTAGATCTCGGCCCAAGCATGCCACTGAAATCTGGGACCTACTATCTTCTGAGAATCCCGACATCGCATTTCTGACTGAAACCTGGCTCAAACCTAGCTCGGCCCCCGCTATTGCGGTGACAGTTCCTGATGGATACCATATTCAAATGCTGGGTCGACAGTCTAAGGTGGGTGGAGGGATAGTCATTATCCATAAAGACATTATTAATGTATCGACACTTGAGCAATGTTGCAATGATAAAATAGATATGGCGGTTTTTATATTTTTTTTTTTTACCTCATTAAACTGGAAATGTTTCCTTGTATTTCAGCCCCCAGGTCCCCTTTTAGATTTCTCGCTTCAACTGATGGAATTAATTGCCCCTCATATTATCTCCACTAAACCTTTTCTGTTACTAGGGGACTTCTATGTACATAGTGAGAACACTTCTAATCAGGACGCCTGTATGTTTCTCGCAAACTTGGCCACTCTAGGACTAGTAAAGAACAACAAGGGTCCTACACATCTAGCAAGACACACGTTTGATCCTATCCTGACCAACTCTCCAAACAACTTTTGTGGACAGATCACTCTTTAATTTACTTAGGGGACCCAGGGTCAACTCTGCCCCTTCCATGGCCCCCTCCAGTCTCCGTAGACAGTTGCATAACATAACACCTGACCCTTTTCTTGAACACATTCCCGACAACTATTATCCTGGAATCAGGGAATATTGAGGAATGTTTAGCCAGCTACAACTCCATAGTAAAAACAACCAAAGACCAGCCGGCCCCATTGAAACATTACCATAAATCAGCCAGATGCCAACATGCAGCGAGGTTCTCTCTAGATTTACGGAAGGAAAAATGTCTTTGTAAGAACTTGGAAAGATGTTGGCGTCACACCCATGATGTAATTGATAAAGAAAGGTATAAGACCTCTGGCTCAATATAATAAGAACTTAAAGAACGCACACAGAGCCCACAGTTGTACTTTAACCAGGCATGGAACGCCCCTAAAGAATTATACCAAATCCTTAAATCCTTTACCAACCCAAAGACCTACAACAATGAAGCTGCACCATCTCAAGAACTCTGTGATATAATAGCTAATCATTTCGTAGAGAATCTAGCTCATTTATGATGAAATCACTAAAGACAAGAACCCTCTGAATGACAATGCATTCCACCATCTTCCATCCTTGACCAATGTGCCTTCACTGGAAAGCTTTCACCCTCTCACAGTTGATACAGTTGAGACATTGCTGTACACAGTTAAATCAGGTTCCCCATTGGATATTATTCCAGCCAACATTTCCTCGTTACTCTTTAAACCATTGTCAATCCTTAATCTTTCACTAAGAGAGGGCCAATTACCACTTGAATGGAAGGCTGCACAAATAATTCCCATCCGAAAGAAAGCTAATGTTCTAATGGAGGATCCGTCCAACTATCGTCCGATTTATCTTCTACCAAGTGTGAGTAAGTTATTGGAAAAGCATATTCATAAACATCTCTCTTTCTATGTCGAATCTACTGGATGCCTTGACTCCTCCCAGTCTGGTTTAGGCCACTGCACAGTATTGAGTCAAACCTGATTGCTATCACTGACAATATAAGACACTCCCCTGACCATGGACAAGCAGTACTACTAGTGCTACTGGATTTGCCAGCAGTTGTCAACACTGTTTCTCATCACATCCTACTCAGACTTGGATAAATTGGAATCCAGGGACAAGCCCTTCAGTGGAGTTTGTGCTTTCTCACTCCTCAGGCTCAGACCATCAATCTTGACTATTTCCAATCACAGACCATGGAATCAACCAAAGGAGTTCCTGAGGGATCCTGCCATAGTCTCACTCTGGTCAACATTTATGTTGCTCCATTAGCTGGACTCCTTAGAAAGCTGGGCTTCACACCAATCTCATATGCTGATGACACCCAGCTTTTACTGTCATTTGACTAAAATTCCCACAATACTCAGACTGCTTTCTCGGAAGGCATGATTGCCATTGCTAATGGATGAGAGTGGAGAGGTGCACCACTAAATTGTCTTTTCAAAAGATGTAAGCGTACAAAGTTCCTTAGTATTTGAATTCCTTTATTTCAACAGTGTCATAACTTAGGGTCCAGCCAATGTGTTTTCATCGCTACTTGGAGGAGGAATCATTTCCTACAGCTAAATGCTGGGAAAACTGAGCTCATGCTATTCGGAGAAGCGCCTCTGCTGTGGTATCCAGAATGGTGGCCTCCGGAATTATGCGATAACCCTGGTCCCTAAGACTGTGGTCGAGAACCTAGGCATACGTCTGTCACCGTGGGCTCATGCTTTCATATATTAAGCCTCCTACACAGGGTATTTCCATTTCTCTCTCTTGCCAGAACAGCTTCTCTCTGTCTATTACAATGTTTGCACTTACTTCCAATAAGGAAGCTGGTCAGATTTAAGATATGCTGCATTGTGCACAGAGCACTAAACGGTAAAGGTCCTGGCTATCTAGCAGAAAAGCACATCAGCTACCTAGATCTCTACGCTCATGAGACAAATACTTGCTCCTTGTCCCACGTTTCAAAAAATCCCGCTTAGGTGGGAAAGCATTTTTCCACTTGGCCCTCTATTATTGGAATCGGCTCCCTATTCTTCTCCGGAAATGCCCAGAATACCTTCTATTTAGAAAGCTCCTTAAAACCAAGCTCTTTTGGGGGTGATTCGGGCACTTTATAAGCCAATAAAAATTAAAAATAAAATAAATGTGAGAACACGCAGGGCCGAGTATATCGGTTTTGTTTGCTTTCAGTGGCTTAACGAAACTTGTTGGGGCCCCCCTGCAAGGTACACACAGGGCCCCCCTCTGGACTCCACCAGGAGCTCTCATGCTAGGGTACTGTGCTGAGGGGGACCCCTGGAGATCAGGCCCGCCCACACCGAAGGGTCTGGGGGGCTTTTGTTACCCTGCTGCTTCTTCTTGTAACATCCAATACTGTGCTATTGGTCTGTTCCAGGGCGCTGCTTGAAGATATCACCTTATTAGCTGCTTAATGTCTGTCTTTATAAAGTACATACAGAAATAAATTGCATGCAAAATTACACTCAATGATCTCTTCAAAATGTGTGCTCTGAAGTTACGTTGTGATGTTGCAAATACTCCAAACAGTGTCCCCCTCATACTCTACATATTTTAGAAAGACAACCCACAGTGTACTAGTGCTCATTGTTTTAGCATATGTATTTCAACACAGCTGAGCACATTTCACTTTCTGACAAAATCAATGTGTTGTCTTATATAGTGACCGAGCACATTTAATTGCCACTGAGTAGAAGCTTATAACCGTTGCTCGCTAGTAGTACTCAGTTGACTTCCCTAGGTGAAAATGAACAATGTTTGGATCTTGGATCATGTTGTGAATGAATCACGTTGTAACAAGATGTATTACATCATGAGTATTCGAATGTAAAACACGTGTATGGGATACAGTGTAGCATAAAATCTTGCCTATATCGATTCGAAGCCAGGAGCGCATTCAGTAGAACCCATAAGGTGTTGTTATTAAAATGTTACAGATCACAATGACCAGTCACACTCCATTAAATGTTGTGGCTCTGTCACTATTGTGGCAAATATCTTAAGCTAGCTAGCGTCTTCATCTAAGTCTTACAGAAGGGTGAACACACTTAGATGGACCATCGTATACACCACTCTCTATTGATAGGAAACCTGTGGTGAAGCATCCGATACTTTGACTATTAATAAATAAATTAGGATAAGTAGACCTCCTTTACCAAAATATCAAATGTTATAATGTGAAAACTTAGCCTTTATTGTGTTAAATGCCTGAACTGAGAATCCCGATCTCTCTCTGATGGGTCTATCGAGTCTAATTGACCATGGTTTTGCGTTTCAGACAACAATCCTTTGGATGTTTTGGCTAGGCAGTGTTCTCTTGGAATTCTGTTCTCAATTTCCAGCTGTACAAAACATTTTTAACAGCAGTGGATTATCTTGCTTTTCCGGAGCGACCAAATCTCTGTGTAGCTTGATGTCTTAAAGACTAGGAAGTTTAAACATCGGCTCTCTGAGTGCTTGATTCTCAAATCCATCTTTATTTTAGGAAACTTCATTGTCCTTTGTCCTCTGCTACTCTTTCCAGATGGGTTACGTGGTCTATGAAACATTCTGAAATTGATAGAACCTGTTTCATGGGGTCATTCCTCTTGGGGTGCCATGGCTTCCTAAACGTGCGCAATAACAGAACATACTTCTTTTTTTCTGTGTATATGTTTTTTACTCCTCAACAAGCAGTCAGCGTTCCAAACTATTTTGAATGGAATAGTACAATATGGCAGTTTTTCCTCATTCATGTTCCTCATCTCATCAACTCTTTCAAATACTTCAGCAACCAAGCTGGTAACACCATACAGTTTAAAGCAAGGGAGTGTTCCTTTAGATCTGGCCTAACAGTGCAGTTCTGTCAACCATTTTTTATTTTTTTTTGTATTGAAATGCCTGCAACAAGTATACACAACACCCCAAGGCTGGGGTGCACCAATATCATCCTCACATGTGTCGATTCAAGCCAATTTTCGTTTTTTACATAGAAAATTAAAAAAATAACTGAACCCCCCACACCTCTCCTGGCACTGAAATAGTTTTTCATCATACAATGGTTGGATCCAAAAGCCATGTGAACACACTTGAGTGATAGCACATAAAATGTAGTTCCAAGTCCTGGCCAGACACATGAGGGAAGAGATCATGTAAATACGTAAGGCACGTTACACGTCAGGGTGGCTCAAAAAGTACAAAGTCAGTGGAGCCCAAAAGTCTTTGGGTCGTGAGGCCTCAAGCAGCTCTTCCGCGTACCCCTCCAGTTGTTCTCTACAATATATTAAGTCTCGGATCCATTTCTTCACAGTAGGCGTGAATTTTGCACCCCAGCATTGCGCCAGAGAACGCTTATCCATAGGGTCGAGACAGCGACTACCCGCCTGTTGAAGGGCTTAAGATACTTCATGCTATCCAGCAGGCATGCTTCCGGTACACACCGCACGCTCTCCATCACAACATCTGAAAGCACACTCGCAACCTTGGCCCAGAACGCAGCTGTCCCTTTGCACTGCCACGCCAGGTGTAAAAAATCGGTGTCAGCCTGCACGCACATTACACAATTAGCTGTGTCCCGCAGGCCGAATCTACGTAATTGCACTGGCGTATAATATAACTGGTGCAAAAATGTTAATGAATGATGTGTAAATTATAGTTCGCCATGAGGCGCCCAGTGAACTTGCAGCTAAATTTTCAGTGATCTAGCAGTAACTCATACCCCAGCGTAGTGTTGAACTTAAGATATGAAGGGTGGTACCCTAGCTCCCTCTCCCGCTGTGACGCATCATATAGCCTAGTGATCAGACCCTTGCTTTCTTTCCCAGCCAGCACTGCCTGCCGTGCTCGCAATGTTTGTAGTTGAGTGGGACAGTTAGAGTAAACGGCCCTGACCGCCTGCCGCACTCTCCCATAGGTGAATCCCAGGATCAACCTAGAATCCCGACCCGCCTGTACATCTTGGAGTGAGCGGAACTGACCCCGTTCATATATGTCACCCATTTGCGTAACACCAACAGTCTCCAACGCGCGTAGAGCATGTTGCTCCTGAGCTGCCGAAATATACGGCTGTGCAGCAATAGGGAGTTTCGGGGCATAGAGCTCATCTAGCTGTGCCCTCTTGGCAAGTGTCCGCCAGGCCCAAGCAGTGCACTGTACCAGAGACATCTCCGTCCTCGGGACGCCGTGCTGCCGCCACTAGCAGCATTGGGAGTGCCGCTTCAGACTCAATTGCTGTATGAGGCAAGTACCACTGCAGAAAGAACCAATAATGGGATGCCTCAAATCCTCCCCGGTCAAACGGCTGCACCAGAACATTCCAACTACATCTTGGCTTCTTACCCCCCCCCCCATGCAAATGACTGTAGGGCCGATTGCAGTGTCATGAACAAAGAGATATTCAGTTGAATGGGGATATTCACAAACAAATATAACAATTTTGGTAATGTAGACATTTTCATAACTGCAATACGGTCCCACTGCTCCGCCTTATCTGTGATCTTGAGGTTCCTAGAATCTGAACCCGTTCCATGAAGGTTGTCATATCGTGACGATTTTGATGTCAGCGGACCGAGAATAGCGAGTATATTATGTACAAGTGTTTTTCGTCATGTTCGCGTGATGGATTCACTACAAAATATGGGATTCCGTTCTGAACCCTCGGGTTCCATTTTGTGTACGGCAGCCATTTTGTGGTTCCCCTCACATAGGCCGATGACAGTGGCCGAACGAGTCTTCAAGCACACGTACACTTTAGCTGACTTCTGAATAACCCGAGCGAGCGACCCTCTTGCCCGAAGCCAAAACTTGTTAGGCCAGTTCCTTCCAGTAGCTGATCAAGATTACGAACCAAGGCACAGGGCACCATAAACCTCTTTATTGCACATAACTATGTCTTATCTTACTTACACCTGTCTCTGCTCCTTTCTTTATGGTCCGTTTTACGATAGGGATGTGCCCGTTTTTATTATGGGTTCGATCGACCTGTCTGATGAAGAATGTTGGGTTTGACCAATAATTGATTATGGGCTGGACGAACTGAAAAATGGGCTTGTCATCATGTTCCTACTGTTTCTTTGTCGTGAAAATATGTGAGTGGTGAACTGTAAATAAGGAATGTTTGCCTGAAGCATAATATTAGGTATAAAAAGGGATGACTGGCTTTGTAAAGTCGAGTAGTCTCCTGAGAACATACACCGTGTTGTACTTCTAAGATATCTGTTACTGGCTGCAGGTAATAAAATTGATCTTTGACGTCACCAAGAAGTACCCCGTGTCTCTGTACTCTAAGACAGGTGGACCCGGAGACTAGGGCATTTCCCCTGGCGCCGCTGGGTCTTAAATAACCCGGTTCTTCATTTGGCGCCCAACGTCGGGCGACTTCAGCGGTACCGGTCCAAGCCTGAGGTTCGTGAGGAGCTTAGTGTGAAAATTCTGGAGGAAGGCCAGCCACTTCATCGACCCCTGTATGTCGACGTGGTCCGAAAGTCTTTTGCTGCGATGTTCCCCGCTTTCCGACGGCTATAAAGGACTGCTGCCCTGACTGTCGCCCTGTCTTGGACCCTTTGATGATTTGTAAAGCGAGACGATAGACGGGTCTTCTGGTGCCGACTTCGATATCAGTTAAGTATGAGTGGAGCGTCTCCCAGTCCTTAGTTAGTTTTGGGTATCCCCTTGGGATCTTTGATTTGGAACTTGCAAGTACCAAAGCCGAGGGACTCGTGTATTCACGAGACTATCGTTTTTTTTTATATTCCCTTGAAGTTTGAAGCTAGACTAGTGAGCGTAGATGCCTGGTCTGAGCAGACTTGGAAATTTGTTTTGTTGTGGTCGAAATAGGGATTCCCGATTGGAGGACTCGTGTCCGGTTCCTCCGATTGGAACTCCAACCTATGAGCTCTATGTGAAGCATGGCGTTGGCCCCATCACGTATAATGAAGTATGGATTCGTTACACAAAAAAGGACGGTGTCCTACAATGGCCCCAATATGGTAGTTTTGACACGGAAATTTTAGATAATCTAGAGGTTAGACTTTTTAAGAAGAAAGCCCGGCCGGCGATGTTTGACTCTTTCCGCCTATGGCAAAAGGAAGCCAAACAGAAAGAAATTAAATTAGCGAAGAGAAATAAAAGGGAAAAGGGTATCTCGATAATGCAAGCTGCTATGCAGTATAAAGATAACGAAGAAGAACAAGCGAGTGAGCAGTTGCACAGGCAACGTAGAATGGCAATTGATAAATGCTATCCAGTTCTGCCGCTTCTTCAGCAAGATGCAGCGAAGGAACTTGAGAAAGATCCTTTAATGTCACATTTGTTGAGCTCGCCACCCACTTATGCGCAGAGTGCTACAGCACCTCCGCAACCTTTAGTGGCGCAACCTCTGGTTGCTTTGCCTCTTGCTATTGCACAGCCGCCAGCTCCTCTTCAGTTGGCTCCTACTCCTCTGGTGCAGCCTTCTCAAGGGCCGCCGACTTTACTACCTGCTCCGTCTTTAATTCCTATGACTTTTCCACCTGTTCTTGCTGGCTCCCCTGCTACTGCTCCTACATTAGCTTCCTCTCAATCCGCTTTATCTCCTGTCCTGTCAACTTCTCCTTCTGTCCGACAGAGAATGACGGATACTGTTACTAGTCTTTTGTCCCCTTTCTTTGGGTCATTGAGCACGACCCCCGTTTCAGAGCGTAAACAGTTGCGTAGCCAACTGCCTGATTCTAGAGAGAAGGAAGTATTGGATCATTTGGTGCATAAATGGGTTACTGACCCTACAAGATATGAGTTAGAGTGTGTTATGGATGTCTTCCGCCAATGGGAAGCACCGAAGCAGAGATATGTTTTCGACAAAATGTGTGTTTTTCTTTGTGAAGAATTGGAAGATGGTGATTTGGGACCCAATCCGCCTGAGTTGTGCCGTGTACGGTTCGAGTTTGCGAAAGGCACGATTGTGGGTCTCGACGTTGAAAGAGCAGTGGCGACACTGCTTTCATTCAGGAGTGAGTCTCCTGTTCGGTCGTTGTTTGAGCCTGATCCTTCTATTAGGAGGAAAGTGAGACAGTACCCAATGAGGGAGGTTCCTCCGGTGTGGAAGGAAGCAGTTCAAGCTGATGCTGTTAATGATATTGTAGCTGCACCGGCTCACTTTCAGCGTGTTTGGGTACATGTTCCATGGAAGAGAGCTGAAGTTTGGGCTCTTAAACAGACCTTACCTGACCCCGTAAAAATCCTGCAGGGTATTATAAGGAATTATCACAGACCGCAGACTCATGTGTTATGAATTTAGCTGATATAGACATGTTGTTCTGGAAATGTGGTCCCACAGCCTTAACGGGGATTGATTCGTCAGACGGATCATGCGCAGGAGTTAGGTGATACCTGGGTTAATATTGCTGCTGCGGATGGTCGACAAGTTGGTGGTGCTAAACCTGAGCCTATAGTTGCAGAACTTCCTGGTAGGATCGTTACTTATATGAAGACTTTAATGCCTGCGATGCGTGTAAATTGGGATAAATTGTCTGCATGTAAGCAGAAGAAAGATGAAGGCGTGTCTGATTTCTTCACCAGGTTTGAAGAAACATTCATTGACCACAGTGGTCAAGACATGAGTACTGAAGGTGGTCAACGGTTGTTTGTTGACAAGTTTGTGCATAATTTGCTTCCAGAGTTATGTACCAAGTTGAAGGATTCTGAGAGTTCGTGGGCTCATCAGCACAGATATTAGCTACTGCGCAGTACTATGAAAATAGGGATAAGGATGAGAATGATAGAGCAGACAAGAAGACTAAAGAGCTGAAGACGAAGGTTCTTTTACAGCAGGCGTATCCGCCCCGTAGTAACCAGCGTGATTATCAACAACCTCAGCAGTTTCAGAGAAACTCGCAAAGGTTCGAGTCTTCTCAAACACATTTTCCTGTAGGCCCTAACCAATGTGCATATTGCAAAGAAGAGGGTCATTTTAAAAGTAGCTGCCCTGTTTTGTTACAGCGTATGAATTGTGTCTCTAGCGCAAGAGGTCGGTGTGTTCCACAAGCACCTAGAGGTAGAGGACGTGGAGGGTTCCCCCTGAACGCGCGTTCCTTTCCTCCACAAAATTCAATGAATAGTTTTGATCAGCAGAATAACGCATCTGTTAGGACGACTCAGTACTATGCTGATGACTACTATGTCGAAGGTGAGAATATGGATGGTAATGATTGCTAGGACAGCCATGGACAAAGAGAGGGAGTTGTTTCAGTTCCAGTAGATCAGAGTGGACCTTATGTTGAGGTGATTACATCAGATGTGTCAGAGCCTTTTCTGTTGGATACTGGTGCTACGAAGAGTTCTATTATGCACTCTAAACTCCCTGGCGCACCTTGGTCTGGCGAGACGAATGTTTCAGTAGGTTTTTTGGCGCCCCGGTTAGGAACCCGATTTCTAGTCATATGTCTCTTTCTGTTGGACCTTGTGAATTCGAAGCACCCCTTATTCTGACAACAGGTTGTGGTGAGAACTTGTTGGGATTGGATCTGTTGAAAAGATTGTACGCGACATTGTATTGTTCTCCTTCGGGAGTACAACTTACACTGGGTAAGAAAGTGGTCTTTTATTAACAACTTAGCAAACCTATGGGTCTCTCATCTGAAAATCTAATCAGGAAGACTTACTATTGCACATCAGCAGCACAATGGGATGCTGATGGGGAGTCAGAAAGTGGAATACTGACTTAAGGTGTCATACAGAAGATGGTTAACCCTGTGCTAGCACAGTGTGACTATATTATTGGATTCCCATCAACATCGTGTGTGATCAATATTATCATGTGGTCATCCGTCCTGGGTCTGTGTCTCTAGATCACCGAGACAGCTTTCGTACCCATCGTGGACTCATAGTTTACATGTGCCAACAGATGGACAACCATGTGAATCTGATCTGACGGGATCGTGCAGTGCAACAAAACAAAAGTGTGTGGAAAGTTAAAATAGGATAAAGAATCTCAAAAATACTTTATTCAGCCAAGAGCTCTTCCTAATTTAAAACAAAGAACAGCGCAAAACATAACTGCAGTTTAACAAATATCTGCATGGGGGCCAACATGTTTCAGCCTTAACTGGAAAAATGACCATAGGCTTTCTTCAGGGCCTCTGTTCTAATCACAATGCGACTGCAAAATTAGTGTTAGTGATAAACTCGATTCCAACAAATTATAAAATATTATACAACAGTAAAGGATATGAATCTCCATAAACTGTGACTTTACTTCTCCAGCACCCGATCTCTATTGATTCCAGAGTGTCTGGGGAAAAGACCTCACCTCGTCCTGGACCTGGCTCAGGCGTAGTGAGACCCCGCTCTGTCCGGCGTTGCCTCTGGCCGTGGCTGAGACAGTGGTCTCCCAGATGTATTTGTCGAAGGATAAACTTCCGACAGAATTGTCGTCCCTTCCTGATATTCTTTGGGCTACTGGTCCTAATGATGTGGGTCTTTTGGAAATACAGCCATATGTCGTGACGTTGAAAGCGAATGTAAAGATGCCACGCATTCCCCAATACAAGATCTCTAGTGAAGGTGAAAGGGCGTTGCTAGCAATCATTCATGACCTGATTGAGAAAGATGTAATTGAAGAAACGAGAGGTAATGTGTGCAATAGTCCGGTTTTGCCTGTTCTAAAAAGGACTGATTCCTCACAACCACCTGTATATAGGTTCGTGATCGATCTTCGCGAGGTGAATAAGATTGTAGTTCCGCAATTTCCGGTTGTTCCAGATATTACTGCCTTACTGACCAAGATTCCAGCTTCAGCCACGTGGTTTTCGGTGATTGATTTGAAGAATGCTTTCTTCAGCATCCCGATTGCCGAGGAAAGTATGGATATTTTCGGCTTCTCTTTAGGAGGTCGAAGCTTCCGGTTCAAGCGCGCTCCTCAAGGCTATTGTGAGAGTCCATCAATATATAGTCAGGCTCTGAAAACACAGCTTGATATGATTGTTTTACCTGATGGTGCTGCTCTTATTCAGTACGTCGACGATTTGTTAGTAGCTGCAGATACTGAGGAGATTTGTAAAGAAGCCACCTTGTCGTTGTTGCGTCATTTGTCTGATTTGCATCATAAGGTGTCTCTTTCAAAGTTACAGTATTGTCGACAAGAAGTGACCTACTTAGGTCATCTCTTATCGAAGGAGGGAAGAAGATTGACCCCAGAACGAATTCAAGCGATTGCAAAATTGAGTGTGCCAATTACACAGAGAGAAGTGCGTGCTTTCTTGGGTATCACGTCATATTGCAGACAATGGATACCGAATTTTTCTCTGCTGGCCAAACCTTTGTTGGCATTGACTTGTAAAGATACACCAAATCCCCTCCCGTGGTCTGATGATTGTCAGAAAAGTTTTTCGGAATTGCGCGATGCATTGTGTTCAGCTCCTGTGTTGGGTACCCCCGACTACAGTAAGCCCTTTACACTGTATGTCCACGAGAGAGAAGGATGTGCGTTGTCAGTGTTGACACAATCTTTTGGGGAGAAGCAGCGTCCATGCGCGTATTTCTCGTCGACTTTGGATCCGGTAGCTAGAGCGTTGCCGAGTTGCTTGAGAGCCACGGCGGCAGCAGCTGTTTCTATTCGACAGTCTGCTGGTTTGGTTATGAATAATACGTTGATTGTAATGGTTCCACATGCAGTGGATACTTTGCTAAACAGGACCAAGACACAGCACTTAACTAGTGCTCGATTGTCAGGTTGTGAGTTGACACTTTTAGCGAGTCGTGTGCACATAAAGAGATGCAACACGTTGAATCAAGCTACGTTGTTGCCGATTGTAGCAGAAACAGATGTTTCTGAACATCATGATTGTTTTCTCAGGACAGAAGAGGAAATGAAAGGGAGAGTAGATCTTAGAGACACTCCTCTTGTGAAGTGTGACGGTACCTTATGGGTGGATGGTTCATGCTTCAAGCTTCCAAATGGTGATACGATTGCGGCATATGCTGTTACGACTTTGCATACGGTTGTTGAAGCTGCACGTATCCCACATAATTCAGCTCAAGCAGCAGAGTTGATTGCACTTACGAGAGCGTGTGTATTATCAAAAGGAAAGAAAGTGACCATATATACTGACAGCCAGTATGTGTTTGGTGTGGCTCATAGTTTTGGACGATTGTGGAAGGAACGTGGGTTCCTCACTTCTCATGGAACTAAAATTCAGCATGGTCAGTTGGTGAATGAGCTTCGTGAGTCACTTACTTTGCCGTTGCAAGTTGCGATTGTGAAATGCAGTGCACATAAGAAGGTTACTGATGACGTTGGTCGCGGTAATGCGTTTGCTGATGAAGTTGCGAAAGAAACGGCAAGAGATGTGATGAGTCGAATGTATGTTGGGGCCTTGCAAGAAGGATTGGTGACATTGGAATGTGTGAAGATACGATAGAGAGTGTGAAGTCTATTCAAGCTGAAGCTACAGAGAAAGAGTTGAGTGTGTGGAGAGAGAGTACGGGTAAATTAGACGCGAATGGTTGTTGGGTTGAGTTGTCAGAGCATCAGCGATGGTTGTTACCCGATGCGTACGTGCTTGCAGTGGTTATGATGGCGCATGGAAAGGCTCATATCAGTGTGAAAGGGATCAGTAAGTTGTTGGCTCCAGTATGGCAAAATGCTGGAATCCCTAAGTGTGCAGAGAATGTGGTCAAGAATTGTATGGTTTGTTTCAAATACAATCCTGGTAAGGGAACTCCAACTCCAGCTTATCATTTTGCTCCTCCGACGTATCCGTTTGAGGTTCTGCAGCTAGATTTCATTCACATGGAGAGATGAAACAACCTGAAATACGTACTAGTGGTTGTTTGTGCCTTCTCAAGATGGGTAGAAGCATATCCCCTAAAAGATAATACTGCCTTGTCCACAGCTAAAGCCCTTGTCAAAGAGTTTTTCCCTAGGTATGGTTTGCCGAGAATGGTCTGGAGTGATAATGGGAGTGAATTTGTGGGTCAAGTGATGAAGAGAGTGTGTGAAGGGTTAGGAATCCGCCAAAAGTTCCACGCTGCAAATCACCCCCAATCAGCTGGTCTAGTGGAGTGCTATAATGGCACCCTCAAATTGAAGTTGGCCAAGATACAAGCGAGCTCTGGTCTTAAATGGCCTGATGCTTTGCCATTAGCACTCTTGTCGACTAGGATGACTGTGCATTCACGAGTGGGACTTAGTCCTCACGAAATAATTTTTGGTCGCCGGGCAAACATATGGGGAGTACCGAGGCCGACGAAATTTAGCGAGATTGAACACCCTGTATTGCTTGACTATCTGTATGATTTGACGGCTAAATTGCGTGTCTTACACCAACAGGTTCATGATACACTGCCTCAGGCTCCTGAAGATCCAGGGCATGCAATCGATCCTGGATCGTGGATACTGATTAAGAACTTTCAGCGGACAAAGAACGATCTGCCCCGCTGTATTGGCCCCTACTTGGTGCTTTTATCCACGAGAACTTCAGTACGAGTACAAGGGAAAAAAAACTGGATCCACGGCGTACATTGTAAGAGGGTTCCTTTGCCTCTGCCATACGACCGGTGGGTCCAGGAGGGCATTCCTGATTCGGAAACTGAAACTGTGCCTCGTTTTCTGCCCTTTAGTGATGCACGTTTAATGGGGACAAGTTCTGAGCGTGAAAGTGACGATCTTTTGCAAGAAGCCGTGCCACCATCAGTTCGACTGGATACTACCGAGCCTGAACTCTTATTCTGCGATCACACAGTGCCCGGCAAAAGCCGTTATAATTTGCGACCAAGAGTCATGGGACTAATAAAATAAAAATCCTTTCTTTACTATTTTTGAAAGTTCAGCTCTCCCATCTGAGAAACTGTTTTGACCGATTTTTGTTTTTCGAGCCGCCATCCGGGCTCAGCTGTAGGGTCGCGGCGTCAAGTCTTTGGAGTGCAAGCCGAAGACACAAGGTCGACGGTTCTGGTTGGTCCTAAGGCGTTCCCTGGACTGACAGACGCATTCCTTAGCACGGAACACCCTACCTCCGCGAGCAGCAAGGTTAGAGGATGGAGTTTTTCGAGATGGAGAGACCTGTCGAAGAAGAGAGTTTCAAAAGCAGAATGTGTAAAATTATGAGCAGAAAATGTTTTTTAATATTGTGCCTTTTCATGTTGCTTAGCCTAATGATGTTTTTAATGGGATATGTTATATTCTCTTTTCAAGTGACGTTTGCACCCACTACACAGCCCATACCTTCTTCTACTGTTTCTTCGCATTCTTTTCATCCTCTGCCTGAACATGAGTCCATTAGGAGATTGGAATTCGCTAATAACTCTTTCGTTCAGCTTCTGCACCAACACCAATTAGTAGTGAACACGACTAACTGTTGGGTGTGTGGCCTTATGCCTCATACTACTGATAAAGGTATTCCTTATCTGGTCCTGCCATTCAGCTACAATGGTTCTGTGTGGGCATACAGAACGATGTTTATCTATGCTCGTGAAGTCCACCTCCTCCGTTCTGTGAAGGATAATCCAAAGAATAGTGCTCTAGTTAAGGGAATAGTCGATATGATTAAGGGAGCTAGTTCCTATGAGACTATCCCGAAAGATGAGACACTAGCGTATATAGGATGGAACGTCACTGGATATGGAGCGAGTCTGAACGAGAACCAGCGAGCAAAAAGATCCTCTCCGATTTGGATTGTACCCCATCAGGGTCATCTATGTCTGCAAGGCAAAGGCAAGAATCCGAGAGCTCAGTTAGGGAAGAGTATCTGCACTGAGACATATGTTTTTGCATCCCAGACTTCCCCATCGTTCCTGGCAGCTAAGGGTACCTATTTCATCTGTAATGATAGAGCATACACATGTTTGCCCCCTGATTTCTCGGGTACATGTTTTGTCTCGTTCCTGTTGCCTCCCACCTACACAGCTGCGGCAGATTACCACAAGACAAGAGTAGTTAGAGGAGTCTTCAGTAAGGAAGATACTGCAGGACAAGGATTAGGAGATTTCTTGAAGGGCTTTCTGCCGTTTTGGGGACCTATGGTTAACAGCAAGAACATACGGCAATTGACGAGAGTGGTTGAGTCCACCTTAGTTGAAACTGCCGGTGCACTTAGTAACTTGACTGCTGAGCTCCAGTCGGATCGTCTTATGACTCTCCAGAACAGAGTTGTGTTAGATGTCATACTTGCAGATCGAGGTGGGGTATGTAAAGTGATCCAATCAAGTTGCTGTGTTTTCATTCCAGACAATGCTCCGACAGTGTACCAGGCCCTTTCCAAGCTGCACAAGATCTCCGAGTCTATACATATGGACGAAGGAGATTGGTCGTTGATGGGATGGTTCTGGGAACTGTTATCCACATGGGGATGGAAGATTCTGATGGTCATGGGGATGATCTTAGCCATCCTTTTCCTGTTCTGTCTTTGTATACAGTGTGCTCCTGCTATATGTGGTCTCTGTGCTACATAGTGTGTAAGGAAGCCTGTATCAAGAGACGTGCTAAGTAATAGGATGATGCTACAGCAACATCTTGATGAGTATAGACCTGGACTCAGACTGACATGGGTTTAGGTTATTGCCTATGTAAGGGCAAAAGGAGGGTCTGAGGTTCCTAGAATCTGAACCCGTTCCATGAAGGTTGTCATATCGTGACGATTTTGATGTCAGCGGACCAAGAATAGCGAGTATATTATGTACGAGTGTTTTTCGCCATGTTCGCGTGATGGATTCACTACGAAATATGGGATTCCGTTCTGAACCCTCGGGTTCCATTTTGTGTACGGCAGCCATTTTGTGGTTGCCCTCACATACGCCGATGACAGTGGCCGAACGAGTCTTCAAGCACACGTACACTTTAGCTGACTTCTGAATAACCAGAGCGAGCGACCCTCTTGCCCGAAGCCAAAACTTGTTCGGCCAATTCCTTCCAGTAGCTGATCAAGATTACGAAGCAAGGCACAGGGCACCATAAACCTCTTTATTGCACATAACTATATCTTATCTTACTTACACCTGTTTCTGCTCCTTTCTTTATGGTCCGTTTTACGATGGGGATGTGCCCGTTTTTTATTATGGGTTCGATCGACCTGTCTGATGAAGAATGTTGGGTTTGACCAATAATTGATTATGGGCTGGACGAACTGAAAAATGGGATTGTCATCATGCTCCTACTGTTTCTTTGTCGTGAAAATATGTGAGTGGTCAACTGTAAATAAGGAATGTTTGCCTTAAGCATAATATTAGGTTTAAAAAGGGATGACTTGCTTTGTAAAGTCGAGCAGTCTCCTGAGAACATACACCGTGTTGTACTTCTAGGATATCTGTTACTGGCTGCAGCTAATAAAATTGATCTTTGACGTCACCAAGAAGTACCCCGTGTCTCTGTACTCTAAGACAGGTGGACCCGGAGAGTAGGGCGTTTCCCCTGGCGCCGCTGGGTCTTAAATAACCCGGTTCTTCAATCTGTGTTACAACACGTCCATAGTTCATGGAGATTACCTTGTCAGGATCCCTATGCAGCCATATCCCTAAGTATTTTACCTGGTCCCAGTCAGAGGGAAGTTCAACTCAACCTCACGCGTGCCAGCTGTCAGCTGGAACACCGTCGACTTAGCCCAGTTAATCCCTAACCCAGAGTAGCCCTCGAATTTAACGTACTCGCTGAGTAATTCCAACAGGTAAGTTGCTGACTAGCGGACATAAAGTAGCATGTTGTCAACATATAACGAGACAACAAGGGGTCGCTGCCGGAAACGCAAAGCAGCTGACGCATGCAACGGGCGCAATTTGCACGCCTAGGGGGCTAACATGAAAAGCATTGGCAATAGGTGGCAACCCTGCTGCGTGCCTCTGCTGATCGGGAAGGCCGAAGACATCCAGCCATTGACACACACTCTGGCCACGGGCGCGGTATACAACACCCTAATCCATTGAAGGAAGAACGGTGGAAGGCCCATCCTTGTTAAAACAGTGAACATATAGTCCCACTGAAAGGAATCAAATGCTTTCGCTGCATCCAGTAGCACCGCCACCGCTTAGAAGTCAGGGTCAAAGTAATGTAAGGTAGCGAAAACCGTGCGCAAATGTTTCGGCTTCCACTTTCAAAACTTTCCATTGCCAACCAATTGTGCATGCGTCTTCTGTTATTAAGCAGCTTTAAAATTGCATGATGGCAGGCTCCAGTCTGGCAAGAAAATCCAGATTTTCCCAGTTTGAAAAATGTCAATTTATCCCAAAAATAACTTTGCTACCACACAAGGCGACACACGACTACTACGAGCTCCATGATATCCACCTTTCAAGGTTGACAGTCAATGAGCAAAATTAATATGTAATATGGTTTGGCATTTTGGTACTCTAGTTTTACATATTTTCATCATGCTGGTTTATCCCATTTATGTCTCAGGTTGATGGAAAGCCCGCCAATGTAGAGTAAACTTTTTTTGGTAACACTATATATACCTCATGAATTAACCACAGAATCGGAAAGTTCTTCGCCCAGGTTACCGCAAGAGCTCCTGCCAGATGGCTGCAGCATCCATTCATATCCTGAGAGCCAGTCCAGCTGATATTTGTTTTCTTTCCAACTTAAGTCTGGTAGTCACAGCTTCTCCAATGTGAACAGGTATGCAGTGTGCCGAATCCCAAGATACTCTAGAGCATGGGTACTCACAAATTTTCTCTAGAGGGCCAAATTTACAGTATGGTTTGTGTCCGAGGGCCTCACTTGTGGGGGTGGGGTTAGTGGGGGTGGGGGCGGGGCTAGAGCAACAAAAAACATTGACCATGAGGTTGATCACAGGTCCCTGCAGTGGACGCCTTCGTCCACTGAGCCACCAGACCCGGCATAGACACATCTCTCTCTCTTTCTCTCTCTCTTTCTCCCTCCCTCTCTCTAGCTCTCTCTCCCTGTCTCCCTTTGTCCTACTCACTCTGACTGTCTCACTCCCTCTGTCTCACTCACTCTTTCTCACTCCCTCCCTCTCCCTCTCTCTCTTCCCCTCTCTCTCCCTCTTTCTCTGTCTCCCTCTTTCTCTGTCTCCCTCACTCTGTTTCCCTCACCCTGTCTCCCTTTCCCTCCCTCTCACTCCCTTTCCCTCCCTCTCACTCCCTCTCCGTCTCCCTCCCTCTCCGTCTCCCTCCCATTCCCTCCCTCTCACTCCCTTTCCCTCCCTCTCAGTCTCCCTCCCTCTTCCTCCCTTTCCCTCCCTCTCTGCCTACCTCCCTTTCCCTCCCTCTCACTCCCTCTCTCTCCCTTTCTCTCTCATTCCCTCCCTTTCCCTCCCTCTCACTCCCTCTTACTCTCTCTCTGTCTCCCTCTCACTCCCTCTCCGTCTCCCTCCATTTCCCTCTCTGTCTCCCTCCCTTTCCCTCCTTCTCACTCACTCCCTCTCACTCCCTCCCTCCCTTTCACTCCCTCTCACTCCCTCCCTTTCACTCCCTCTCACTCCCTCCCTTTCACTCCCTCTCACTCCACCTCCTTTTCCCTCCCTTTCCCTTCCTCTCCATCTCCCTCCCTTTCCCTCCCTCTAACTCCCTTTCCCTCTCTCTCTGTCTCACTTCCTCCCTCTCACTCCCTCTCACTCCCTCTCCATCTCCCTCTCACTTCCTCTCCCTCCCTTTCAGTCCCTCTCACTCCCTCTCCGTCTCCCTCCCTTTCACTCCCTCTCTGTCTCCCTCCCTTTCACTCCCTCTCACTCCCTCTCCGTCTCCCTCCCTTTCACTCCCTCTCCCTCCCTTTCACTCCCTGTGAGGTTCCATGAATTCTGGACCAGTGTCATAAATATCATTATATCATGACGATTTTGGTATCAGCAGACCGAAAATGGCGAGTATAATATATACGAGTGTTTTCGTCATGTTCGAGTGACGAGATCACCATGAAATCCGAGATTCCGTTCTGAACCCTCGGGTTCCATTTTGTGTACGGCAGCCATTTTGTGGTTGCCCTCACATAGGCCGATGACTAAGGCCGAACGAGTCTTTGGGACACGTACACTTTCTGTTGACTTCTGGGTGACCTGGGCAAGCTAACTCCACTGCCCGAAGCCAAACCTGTTCGGCCAGTTCCTTTCCCAGTGGCCGATCGAGATTAGGGATCAAGGCACAGCATACCATAAACCCTTCATTGCACACATCTACGTCTAATCTTACACACACCTGTCTCTGATCCGTTCTTTATGACCTGTTTTACGATGAGGAGGTGCCTGTTTTTATTAGGGGTCCAGCCGATTTATCTGATGAAGAGTGTTGGGTCTTGCAAGGTAATTGATAGTGGGCTGGATGATGAAATGTGGGTTTGTCATGTAATGCTTTTATTGTACACATGGGATTGGTTTACTGTAAACAAGGAATGTTTGCCTGAAGCATAATATTTTGTATAAAAAGGGTTGACTGACTTTGTAAGATTGAGCAGTCTCCTGAGAATATACACTGTGTTGTACTTCTAGGATACCTGTTACTGGCTGCAGCCAATAAGTTTGATCTTTGACGTCACCAAGAAGTCTCTGTGTTTCTGTAGTCTGGGACAGGAGAATCCGGAGTCTTTGGGTGTGTCCCCTGGCACCGCTGGGTTCTAAGTAACTGAAACTACAGTTGGCGGCCACCGTCGGGCGATTTAAGCGGTACCGGTCCAAGCCTGAGGTTCGTGAGGAGCTTCGTTTGAAAATTCTGGAGGAAGGCCAGCCACTTCATCGACCCCCTGTATGTCGTCGTGGTCCGAAAGTCTTTGCTGCGAGGTTCCCCGCTTTCCAACGGCTATGACTATCGCCCTATCTTGGACCCTTTGATGATTTGTAGAGCGAGACGATAGACGAGTCTTCTGGTGACGTCATCGATACCTCAGTTAAGTATGAGTGGAGCGTCTCCCAGCCCTTAGTTTTTGTTCTTAGTTTTTGGGTATCCCCTTGGGATCTTTGATTTGGAACTTGCAAGTACCAAAGCCGAGGGACTCGTGTATTCACGAGACTATCGTTTTTTATAATCCTTTGAAGTTTGAAGCTAGACTATTGAGCGAAGATGCCTGGTTTTAGCAGACTTGGAAATTTGTTTTGTTGTGGTCGAAATAGGGATTCCCGATTGGAGGACTCGTGTCCGGTTCCTCCAATTGGAACTCCAACCTATGAGCTCTATGTGAAACACGGCGTGGGCCCCATCACATATAATGAAGTATGGATCCGATACACCAGGAAGGATGGTGTTCTAAAGTGGCCCCAATATGGTAGTTTTGACACGGAGATTTTAGATAATCTAGAGGTTAGACTTTTTAAGAAGAAAGCCCGGCCGGCGATGTTTGACTCTTTCCGCCTATGGCGAAAGGAAGCCAAACAGAAAGAAATTAAATTAGCAAAGAGAAATAAAAGAGAAAAGGGTATCTCAATAATGCAAGCTGCTATACAGTTTAAAGATAATGAAGAAGAACAGGAGAGTGAGCAATTGCACAGGCAACGTAAAATGGCGATTGATAAATGCTATCCAGTTTTGCCGTCTCTCCAGCAAGATGCAGCAAAGGAACTCGAGAAAGATCCTTTAATGTCACACTTGTTAAGTTCGCCACCCCCTTATATGCAGAGTGCTACAGCACCTCCGCAACCTTTAGTTGTGCAACTTCCGGTTGTTTTGCCTCAGGTTCTTCCACAGCCGCCAGCTCCTCTTCAGTTGGCTCCTACTGCTACGGCGCAGCCTCCTCAAGGGCCGCCGACTTTGCTACCTACTCCGCCTTTACGTCCTACGACTTTACCTCCTGTATTGACTACCTTTTCCGATATTCCTTCTGATACTGCCTCTGCGTCTGCTTTGTCTCATTCTGTTTTTCCTCCTGTTCTTTTGTCGACTTCTCAATCTGTTCGACAGAGAATGACAGATACTGTTGCTAGTCTTCTATCTCCTTTCTTTGGGCCATCAAGTATGACCCCTGTTGCAACACGTAAACAGTTGCGTAGTCAATTGCCTGATTCTAGAGAGCGGGAAATATTGGATCTTTTGGCGCATAAATGGGTCACTGACCCCACAAGATATGAGTTAGAGTCTGTTATGGATGTCTTCCGTCAATGGGAAGCACCGAAGCAGAGATATGTTTTTGACAAAATGTGTGCTTTTCTTTGTGAACAATTGGAGGATAATGATTTGGAATCCAATCCGCCTGAGTTGTGCCGTGTACGGTTCGAGTTTGCAAAAGGCACGATTGTGGGTTCCGATGTTGAGAAAGCAGTTGCGACATTGTTGTCATTTAGGAGTAAGGGTATTTCTCGGTCGTTGTTTGAGCCTGACCCTTCTGTTAGGAGGAAGGTGAGACAGTACCCAATGAGAGAAGTCCCTCCTGTATGGAAGGAAGCAGTTCAGGCTGATGCCGCTCATAACATCAATGCCGTACCGGCTCATTTTCAACATGTTTGGGTACATGTTCCGTGGAAACGTGCAGAAGTTTTGGCCCTTAAACAGACCTTACCTGACCCCCGTAAAAATCCTGCAGGGTATTATAAGGAATTATCCCAGACCGCAGACTCATGTATTATGAATCTAGCTGATATAGACATGTTGTTTGGAAATGTTGTTCCGCAGCCTTTATGGGGATTGATCCGTCATACGGATCATGCGCAAGAGTTAGGTGATTCATGGGTTAATATCGCTGCTGCAGATGGCCGACAAGTTGGTGGTGCTAAACCTGAGCCTTTAGTCGCAGAACTCCCGGGGAAGATCGTTACTTACATGAAGACTTTAATGCCTGTGATGCGTGTAAATTGGGATAAATTGTCTGCATGTAAGCAGAAGAAAGAGGAAACAGTGTCTGATTTCTTCAGTAGGTTTGAAGAAACTTTTATTGACCACAGTGGTCAAGATATGGGTACACAAGGTGGTCAACAGTTGTTCGTTGACAAGTTTGTGCACAATTTACTTCCCGAATTGTGTAACTAATTGAAAGATTTAGAGAGTTCTTGGGCCGTTTCCTCATCAGCACAGATATTGGCTACTGCACAGTACTACGAAAATAGAGATAAGGATGAGAAGGATAGAGCAGACAAGAAAACGAAAGAATTGAAGACAAAGGTTCTTTTACAGCAGGCGTATCCGCCTCATGGGGGTCAGCGTGACTATCAGCAACCTCAGCAGTTTCAGAGGAACTCGCAAAGGTTCGAGTTTTCTCAACCACGTTTTCCTGTAGGCCCTAATCAATGTGTATATTGCAAAGAAGAGGGTCCCTTTAAAAGTAGCTGCCCTGTTTTGTTACAGCGTACGAATGGTGTTTCTAGCGTAAGAGGTCGAGGTGTTCCACAAGCACCTAGAGGTAGAGGACGTGGAAATTTTCCCCAGAACGCGCGTCCCTTTCCTCCTCAGAATTCAATTAATAGTTTTGATCAGCAGAATAACGTGTCTTTTAGGACGACTCAGTACTATGCTGATGACTACTATGCAGAAGGTGAGACTATGGAAGGTGATGATTGTTAGGACAGCCATAGACAAAGAGAGGGAGTTGTTTCAGTTCCAGTAGATCAGAGTGGACCTTATGTTGAGGTGATTACATCAGGTGTGTCAGAACCTTTTCTTTTGGATACTGGTGCTACGAAGAGTTCTATTATGCACTCTAAACTCCCTGGCGCACCTTTGTCTGGCGAGACGAATGTTTCAGTAGGTTTTTCTGGCGCCCCAGTTAGGAACCCGATTTCTAGTCCTATGTCCCTTTCTGTTGGACCTTGTGAATTCGAAGCACCCCTTATTCTGACGACAGGTTGTGGTGAGAACTTATTGGGATTGGATCTGTTGAAAAGATTGTATGCGACATTGTATTGTTCTCCCTCGGGAGTGCAACTTGCACTGGGTAAGAAAGTGGTCTCCTCAATGTATTTGTCGAAGGATAAACTTCCGACAGAATTGTCTTCTCTTCCTGATTCTATTTGGGCTACTGGTCCTAATGATGTGGGTCTTTTGGAAATACCGCCATATGTTGTGACACTGAAAGCGAATGTTAAAATGCCACGCATTCTCCAATACAAGATCTCTAGTGAAGGTAAAAGGGCGTTGCTAGCGATCATTTATGATCTGATTGAAAAAGATGTATTTGAAGAAACAAGAGGTAACGTTTGCAATAGTCCTTTTCTGATTGTTTTGAAGCGTACTGACTCTTCTCAGCCACCTGTTTACAGGTTTGTGATCGGTCTTAGAGAGGTGAATAAAATCGTAGTGCCACAATTTTCAGTCATTCCAGATATCACTGCCTTACTGACCATGATTCCAGCTTCAGCAACGTGGTTTTCGGTGATTGATTCGAAGAACGCTTTCTTCAGCATCCCGATTGCCAAGGAGAGTAGAGATATTTTTGGATTCTGTTTAGGAGGTCGAAGCTTTCGATTTAAACGCGCTCCTCAATGCTATTGTGAGAGTCCATCAATATATAGTCAGGCTTTGAAAACACAGCTTGATATGATTGTTTTACCTGATGGTGCTGCTCTTATCCAGTACGTCGACGATTTGCTAGTCGCTGCAGATACTGAGGAGATTTGTAAAGAAGCCACCTTGTCGTTGTTGCGTCATTTGTCTGATTTGCATCATAAAGTGTCTCTTTCGAAATTGCAATATTGTCGACAAGAAGTGACCTACTTAGGTCATCTCTTATCGAAGGAGGGAAGAAAATTGACTCCAGAAAGAATTCAAGCGATTGCAAAATTGAGTGTGCCAGTTTCACAGAGAAGTGCGTGCTTTCTTGGGTATTACATCATATTGCAGACAATGGATACCAAATTTTTCTCTGCTGGCCAAACCGCTCGTGGCATTGACCTGTAAAGATACACCGAATCCCCTTCCGTGGCCTGCAGATTGTCAGAAAAGTTTTTCCGAATTGCGTGATGCATTGTGTTCGGCTCCTGTGTTGGGTACCCCCGACTACAGTAAGCCCTTTACACTATATGTCCATGAGAGAGAAGGATGTGCGTTGTCAGTGTTGACACAATCTTTTGGGGACAAGCAGCGTCCATGCGCGTATTTCTCGTCGGCTTTGGATCCAGTAGCTAGAGCGTTGCCGAGTTGTTTGAGAGCCACGGCGGCAGCAGCTGTTTCTATTCGACAGTCTGCTGGTTTGGTGATGAATAATACGTTGATTGTAATGGTTCCACATGCAGTGGACACTTTGCTAAACAGGACCAAGACACAGCACTTAACTAGTGCTCGATTGTCAGGTTATGAGTTGACACTTTTAGCGAGTCATGTGCACATAAAGAGATGCAACACGTTGAATCCAGCTACGTTGTTGCCGATTGTAGTAGAGACAGATGTTTCTGAACAGCATGATTGCTTTCTTAGGACAGAAGAAGAAACGAAAGGGAGAGTAGATCTTAGGGACACTCCTCTTGTGAAGTGTGATGGTACCTTATGGGTGGATGGTTCATGCTTCAAGCTTCCGAATGGTGATACGACTGCAGAATATGCTGTTACGACTTTGCATACGATTGTTGAAGCTGCACGTATCCCACATAATTCAGCTCAAGCAGCAGAGTTGATTGCACTTACGAGAGCGTGTGTATTATCAAAAGGAATGAAAGTGACCATATATACTGACAGCCAGTATGCGTTTGGTGTGGCTCATAGTTTTGGACGATTGTGGAAAGAGCGTGGGTTTCTGACTTCGCATGGAGCCAGGATTCAGCATGGTCAACTGGTGAATGAGCTTCTTGAGTCACTTACTTTGCCGTTGCAAGTCGCGATTGTGAAATGCAGTGCACATAAGAAGGTTACTGACGACGTTGGTCGCGGTAATGCGTTTGCTGATGAAGTTGCGAAAGAAACAGCAAGGGATGTGATGAGTCGAATGTATGTTGCGGGCCCTGCAAGATGGATTGGTGACGTTGGAATGTGTGAAGATACGATAGAGAGTGTGAAGTCTATTCAAGCTGAAGCTACAGAGAAAGAGTTGAGTGTGTGGAGAGAGAGTACGGGTAAATTAGACGCGAATGGTTGTTGGGTTGAATTGTCAGAGCATCAGCGATGGTTGCTACCCGATGCATACGTGCTTGCAGTGGTTACAATGGCGCATGGAATGGCTCACATCAGTGTGAAAGGGATCTGTAAGTTGTTGGCTCCAGTATGGAAAAATGATGGAATCCCTAAGTGTGCAGAGAATGTGGTCAAGAATTGTATGGTTTGTCTGAAATACAATCCTGGTAAGGGAACTCCAACTCCAGCTGGTCATTTTGCGCATCCAACGTATCCGTTCGAGGTTTTGCAGCTAGATTTCATCCACATGGAGAGGTGCAACAACTTGAATAAACGTACTCGTTGTTGTTTGTGCCTTTTCGAGATGGGTAGAAGCATATCCCCTGAAAGATAACACTTCTAAAGCCCTTGTCAAAGAATTTTTCCCTAGATTTGGTTTGCCGAGAATGGTCTGGAGTGATAATGGGAGTGAATTTGTGGGTCGAATGATGAAGAGAGTATGTGAAGGGCTAGGAATCCGGCAAAAGTTTCACGCTGCAAATCACCCCCAATCAGCTGGACTAGTAGAGTGCTATAATGGCACGTTAAAACTGAAACTGGCCAAGATACAAGCGAGCTCTGGTCTTAAATGGCATGATGCTTTGCCTCTAGCACTTCTGTCAATCAGGATGACTGTGCATTCACGAGTGGGACTTAGTCCTTATGAAATAATTTTTGGCCGCCCGGCAAACATTTGGGGAGTGCCGAGGCCGACAAAATTTAGTGAGATCAAACACCCTGTACTGCTCGATTACTTGTATGCTTTGACGGCTAAATTGCGTGTTTTACACCAACAGGTTCACGTTACTCTGCCTCAGGCTTCTGCAGATCCAGGACACGTCATCGATCCTGGCTCGTGGGTTCTAATTAAGAATTTCCAGCGGACAAAGAATGATCAGCCCCGCTGGAATGGCCCCTATTTAGTCCTGTTATCAACGCGATCTGCAGTGCGAGTGCAAGGAAAGAAGAACTGGATCCACGGCGTATACTGTAAGAGGGTCCCTTTGCCTCTGCCGTACGACCAGTGGGTCCAGGAGGGTATTGCAGATTCTGAGACTGAGACTGTGCCTCGTTTTCTGCCTTTCAGCGATGCACGTGTAAAAGGGACACATTCTGAATGTGAAAGCGACGATCTTCTGCAAGAAGCTGTGCCATTTTCAGTTCGATTGGACACTACTGAGCCTGACCTTCTGTTTCGCGATGAGACATTACCAGGGAAAAACCGTTATAATCTGAGGCAGAGAACTATGGACAAATAAATTAATTCCTTTTCTTTGCGATTTTAGGAAGTGCTGCTCTCTCATCTGAGAAACTATTTTGATTTTTGTTTTTCGAACCACCATCCGGGTTCAGCTGTAGGGTCGCGGCGTCAAGTCTTTGGAGTGCAAGCCGAAGACACAAGGTTGACGGTTCTGGTTGGTCCTTGGGAGTTCCCTGGACTGACAGGCGCATTCCTTAGCACGGAACACCCTACCTCCGCGAGCAGCAAGGTTAGAGGATGGAGTTTTTCGAGATGGAGAGACCTGCCAAAGAGGTGAACTTTAGGACCAAAATGTGTACAATGATGATTAGAAAACGTTTTTTTTATATTATGTTTTTTTATGTTGCTTAGCGTAATGATGTTTTTAATAGGATATGTTTTATTCTCTTTTCAAGTGACATTTGCACCCACTACACAGCCCATACCTCCTTCTACTGTTTCCTCGCATTCTTTTCACCCTCTGCCTGAACATGAGTTTGTTAGAAGATTAGAGTTTATCAATAACTCCTTCGTTCAACTTCTACACCAACACCAATTAGTAGTGAACACGACTAACTGTTGGGTGTGTGGTCTTATGCCTCATACCACTGATAAAGGTATTCCTTATCTAGTCCTGCCATTCAGTCATAATGGTTCTGTGTGGGCATACAGAACGATGTTCATCTATGCTCGCGAAGTCCACCCCCTATGTTCTGTAAAAGATAATCCAAAGAATAGTGCTCTAGTTAAGGGTATAGTAGACATGATTAGAGGAGCTACTTCCTATGAGACTATCCCGAAAGATGAGACACTAGCGTATATTGGATGGAACGTGACTGGATATGGAGCGAGTCTGAGTGAGAACCAGTGAGCGAAAAGATCCTCTCCGATTTGGATTGTACCCCACCAGGGTCATCTATGTCTGCAAGGTAATGGCAAGAATCCCAGAGCTCAGTTAGGGAAGAGTACCTGCACTGAGACATATGTTTTTGCGTCCCTGACTTCCCCATCGTTCCTAGCAGCTAAGGGTACCTATTTCATCTGTTATGATAGAGCATACACATGGTTGCCCCCTGATTTCTCGGGCACATGTTTTGTTTCGTTCCTGTTGCCTCCCACCTACACAGCTGCGGCAGATTACCACAAGACAAGGGTAGTTAGAGGTGTCTTCAGTAAGGAAGACACTGCAGGACAAGAATTGGGAGACTTCTTGAAGGGTTTTCTGCCGTTTTGGGGACCTATGGTTAACAGCAGGAACATAAGGCAATTCACGAGGGTGGTTGAGTCCACCGTAGTTGAAACTGCCGGTGCCCTTAGTAACTTGACTGCTGAGCTCCAGTCGGATCGTCTTATGACTCTCCAAAATAGAGTTGCGTTAGATGTCATACTTGCGGACCGAGGTGGGGTATGTAAAGTGATCCAATCAAGTTGCTGTGTTTTCATTCCAGATAATGCTCCGACAGTGTACCAGGCCATTTCCAAACTGCACAAAATCTCCGAGTCTATCCATGTGGACAAAGGAGATTGGTCGTTGATGGGATGGTTTTGGGAAATGATATCCGCCTGGGGATGGAAAATTCTGATGGTCATTGGGATGATCTTAGCCATTCTTTTCCTGTTCTGTCTTTGTGTACAGTGTGCTCCAGCTATATGCGGCCTCTGTGCTACATCATGTGTAAGGAAACCTGTATCGAGAGACGAGCTAAGTAATAGGATGATGCTACAGCAACATCTCAATGATTTTATGAATATATACCTAGACTCAGATTTGCGTGAGTTTAGGTTATTGCCTATGTAAGGGCAGAAGGAGGGTCTGAGGTTCCGTGAATTCTGGACCCGTGTCATAAATATCATTATATCATGACAATTTTGATATCAGCAGACCGAAAATGGCGAGTATAATATATACGAGTGTTTTCGTCATGTTCGAGTGACGAGATCACCATGAAATCAGAGATTCCGTTCTGAACACTCGGGTTCGATTTTGTGTACGGCAGCCATTCTGTGGTTGCCCTCACATAGGCCGATGACTAAGGCCGAACGAGTCTTTGGGACACGTACACTTTCTGCTGACTTCTGGGTGACCTGGGCAAGCTGACTCCACTGCCGAAGCCAAACCTGTTCGGCCAGTTCCTTTCCCAGTGGCCGATCGAGATTAGGGATCAAGGCACAGCATACCATAAACCCTTCATTGCACACATCTACGTCTAATCTTACACACACCTGTCTCTGATCCGTTCTTTATGACCTGTTTTACTATGAGGAGGTGCCCGTTTTCATTAGGTGTCCAGCCGATTTATCTGATGAAGAGTGTTGGGTCTTGCAAGGTAATTGATAGTGGGCTGGACGATGAAATGTGGGTTTGTCATGTAATGCTTTTATTGTACACATGGGATTGGTTTACTGTAAACAAGGAATGTTTGCCTGAAGCATAATATTTTGTATAAAAAGGGTTGACTGACTTTGTAAGATTTAGCAGTCTCCTAAGAATATACACCGTGTTGTACTTCTATGATACCTGTTACTGGCTGCAGCCAATAAATTTGATCTTTGACGTCACCAAGAAGTCTCTGCGTTTCTGTAGTCTGGGACAGGAGAATCCGGAGTCTTTGGGTGTGTCCCCTGGCACCGCTGGGTTCTAAATAACCCGGTACTTCACCTCTCTGTCTCCCTCCCTTTCACTCCCTCTTGCTCCCTCTCCGTCTTCCTCACTTTCATCCCTCTCTGTCTCCCTCCCTTTCACTCCCTCTCACGCCCTCTCCCTCTCACTCCTTCTCCGTCTCACTCTGTCTCACTCCCTCTCACTCCCTCTCTGTCTCCATCCCTTTCACTCCCTCTCATCCCTCTCACTCCCTCTCCATCTTCATCCCTTTCCCTCCCTCTCACTCCCTTTCCCTCTCTCTCCATCTCACTTCCTCCCTCTCACTCCCTCTCTCTCCCTTTCACTCCCTCTCTGTCTCCCTCCCTTTCACTCCCTCTCTCTCCCTCTCCGTCTCCCTCACTTTCACTCCCTCTCTGTCTCCCTCCCTTTCACTCCCTCTCACTCCCTCTCTGTTTCCTTCCCTCTCACTCCTTCTCTGTCTCACTCTGTCTCACTCCCTCTCACTCCCTTTCACTCCCTCTCCATCTCCCTCTCACTCCTACTCACTCCCTCTCACTCCCTCTCCGTCTCCCTCCATCTCACTCCCTCACTCCCTCTCCGTCTCTCTCCTTTTCACTCCCTCTCCGTCTGTATCCCTTTCCCTCCCTCTCACTCCCTCTCCATCTCCCTCCCTTTCCCTCCCTCTCACTCCCTCTTCGTCTCACTCCCCTTCCCTCCCTCTCACTCCCTTTCCCTCCCTCTTACTCCCTTTCCCTCCCTCTTCTCCCTTTCCCTCCCTCTCACTCCCTCTCCCTTCCTTTCCCTCTCTTTCCCTCCCTCTCACTGCATGTTAATGAGGCTTTGTTGTATTTCACCTCTTCTTAGACCCCTGCAGCTTCACTCTGGCTATTGCTAGAATTGACGGGCCCCCACAGAGCAGCGGAGTCTCTCAGAGTCGCGCTGCTGCAGACAATCTTTTAAACAAAATGTAAAATACGAGTACGATGTCTGCAAGGTCCGGAGGCCGCCAAGGAAGGCTTGTCGGGCCGCTGGCTGCTCTAGGGGCATGTTAGCTACTCAAACTCTTGTAGTGTAGCACATAGAAGTTGTCTTACAGTTGCCATTCTTGTTACAAATGTTCATATTATTTTTGCTGCTAGTAACATACATTAGTGATGTACTAATTATGTTCTATGTGGTTATTATCACTCAAGTTCTAAGCAACTAGGTGGTTGAAATAAACACTTTCAAACATATGTAGCACATCATTAGGATGGCGGGCGGACTTTGTCTGCCCGCCACCCTGAAGGAAAATGGGACTGCCCACCATATGTGCGGGGGACCCGTGGGGTGGATTAGGATGCACCCGTCACACAGGCGAGAGCATCACGCATTTTTAACATTGCGGCGGGCGCTGCTTCAGCAGCACCCGCGGCAATGGTAAAAATGCATGTTGTGCATTTGCATGCACAATGCGGCGGGCACCGCACGGTACCTGCCGCATTGTGCATGCAATTACAGGGGGTACCATAGGTACCCCCCATGTGCACCCCTCAACCCCCCAACTACCTGGGGGCCCCCAATATAAAAAACCACATGCCTTTCCATGGCGTCGTTGCCGCCACGGAAAGGCAGATCACTGCATGTATCGTAATATGTATGGCAGTGTCTAACAGGCACCGCCACCATATGAAAACCATTTCTGCCCGGTCGACTTGTGGACTGGGTGGAAAAGCGGCAGACGGTCTTTCCGTCTGCCGCGGTACCCCGCCATACTAATATGGTGGGGGGAAATGGGTGGCAGGCGGGGAAGGATGTAGGGTGGATCACCACCGCCCGCATGGCGGTGGCGAACCGCCATCCTAATGGACCCCTAAGTGTCTTTTCTCATTTCAGTGCGATTCTAAAGAAAAAAATGTGGTTTGCATACCACTGCGTCCCTGACCCCTTCACAGAACTGTTGGTATCCCAGAAAGCATTGATACCATACCAGCAGGTGTGCCCAGTGGGGTTGTGGGGTGGCACAATAACTTTGAAGTCTGTTTAATCGATAGAGCACTGAACTCAGTCCAGGCACCCGTGGGTGGGAAGGCCAGAGCCTAGTGAGCTAGGCAAGCGCCCTAGTTTATGCAACACAACAATATTGTTTACATGATTATTGGGTTATCATAAACAATATCTTTAATCCAAAAACAGACAAACAGTTATCATATGTTTCACTTTGCTTTACATAAGACAGTGTCTTCAAGACCATAATTAATACACAAAGAAAACATTTTATTAACAAAGGTCAATTATCACCCAAAAAAGTACATGAAAACAATTTAAGATATCAAAACAATTGTAAATAAGAATGACATCTCAAAAATATAGTGTAAAGTCACAATATATTTCCACAAGATTATTTTGCTCACTTATGTTATATTCTTTTACGCCTGTCCACATTTACTTTAATAATTTTCTTAGTAAAATATGACACTAAAAGTTATTTCACAGTATTTGTCTCTGTTAAATAAATAGCATTTCATATTTAATATTACACCATAAAGCAGTTGACTTAAACACTAATGTTCCAGGCATGTGTGCTTCAGATAAGTCCGCTATCTAGTGTTGGGCTCAGATGATTATACGTTTTTTTTGTTCCAAGAAGTTTTCTTCGAATTTGTGACTCCTCTTGGTAATACTGCGCATGGTCATCAACGCCATCTTCAGAATGTTTTTTTTCCACTGGCGGGTTCAGATGTAAAATCTCGCAATCCAGTTTGAGTCGCCTTCTAGCTCCCTTCAGTCCATTATATCTATGGTATTGTTTTGATCGGTATCTTATTACTTCTCATACTTAGACTCTACAATGTAGAGTCTACATAGCGGGTTTAGGCTAAGGCAAAAACGTCTCCATTTCCAATGCTCTTTGAGAATGACCTGCCCATGGAACGCACTTTGTTCCATTTCTGTCCGATGTGCCACTCCAAATGCCGTCACACCGACCAACATCCCATATGTAACTTATGCCTCTCGCCCGAACTTCGAGAAGACAGCTGTGAGGCCTGCAAGTCTTTTCAGTCCAAAAAGACTCTTAGGGGCTGACGTGTTAGAAGACAGGGAATGCAGCGCAAACAAACGGACGCTTTCTCTGACATCTTGGGCTCGACAAGGAGAGGACAAAGAAGCTTCAGCAGCACAAGCGCAATCACTTTCCACCCATGATTCCAAATCAGAGTCTCAATTAGAAGAGGGTTCTGACTCGCTTTAGCCGGCAAAGAAGCAAATTACTGTGAACACTTCTACACCTGCTCCAAAGCCCAAATCATCAGTTCCCCCCCTAAACAAAATGCTCTCGGGACTCAACTGCACACAAGCCATGGTGCGTACTGTAAACCTGACTCTGAAGCCTCGCCCTCTGTCTTGGCTTGTCGAATGTTCCTCCATCGAAGACAAAGTGTCCACCACCAAAATGCTTTGCTTTCGGACCAAAATCTCAATCCTCAAGCAGTTTCACCAAAATCTCAATCCAAAACAAACAAAATGCTCCAAATTTAGCTAGGAACAAAGAAAACAATGGTACAGCCACCAAAACAACATATTCCAAAGAACCAGTTGAGCTTTGAGGAGGCTTTGAACATTACTTTTCAACCCCTAAAGAAGAGGAGAAAGAATGCTGCAATTAGTCCATTACACATTACCATTCTTACTTTACCTGTACCACAAACACCAGCTACTCCACCACCTCACGCACCACAGTTGTCTGAATCAGGTAACGGATCTCCTCAGTCAACAGTAGGGGATGATCAGGAGAACCCAGATGATACACAACCAGGGGACGCTTGGGATGATTATAATATTGGCCCTCATGCTTACACTGATCCCGATTTTTACCCCAGCCGTCGATCACCAGCAGATGATAGATCTGCTTATCAGGCTCTCATAGCCAGAGCAGCCACATTTCAGCAGGTGCCTTTATATAAGGTCTCAGTAGAGGAGGACTTCCTCTTTGAGACTTTGTCTACTGCACAAAGAGTGGCACAATATTTACCATTGCTCAAAGGCATGACACTTCACTGAGATGAACTTATTAAACACGCAGTCAAAGCAAGGATAATGACCCCGCTCATTGACAAGAAATACAAACCACCACAATCAGACCCCATTTTTAGGTCTCCCCTGGCGTTGCAGCACAAAGCGCTGCTCCCTGGCTCGAGAGATATTGTAAGAAAGTATATTTGAGAAGGGGACTTGAAGCCCCGCCCCTCATTTTCATTAGCTGGCGTCACCTTTTATTAGGTCTCGCCTGCGTAGGCTGTGCATGCGCAGTCTCTCTGGCGAGATTTTATGTTTTTGGTGATCTTTCCATTACGGGCTTTAAGCCCCGCCCCTCTTTTCCATTGGCCGGCGTCACCGTTTATGCTAAACGTTGGCCAGCCATTGGGAAAGAGCATGCTCTGACGTACACTTTTTTCTTATTCTGCCTTCCCACTTGGACGGCCTGGCCTGCCTTTCTTCTGGCGTAAAAATGTTCTTATCTTTATAGGGCCAAACACATGGCCCCAAAAAGATAATAAACCTTTTACTTCAGAAGGAAAGCAGGCCGAGGCTGTCCAAGTGGGACGGCAGAAAACAGAGAAGTCTACGTCGTGGCGAGCGCTTGTGCTGCACATGATTCGAGGTGAGCAGGCTTTCGAGCTTGGAGGCGATGAGACCCAAAGCTCTCTCTTTGTCTGCCCATAGAGAGGGGCCATGAGTTTGTATTTTGTTAACTTGCTCTTCTCCAAGTACAAGGTGAGGGACTCCCTGCGCCCCAACTACTATGACTGTGGCTTCGCGCAGGAGCTGCGGGGTAGGCCCACGGTGGTGTACGGGCCGGGCACCAGGGGCTCCTTCCAGCACCCCGGCCAGAACTAGGATTTCTACCACGGGGCGTCATCGCTCTCTGCCTCCCCCTACTAGCAAAGCCCTGTGCCGTCATCCTCCACGGGGACCCCGGCAACTTCTACGGCTACGAACCCCCTGCAGCAGTACCCGGACTGCAAGGTGGCCGACAAGGGCGAGACCTCGAAGCTGAGCCCGTCGCCCACCCAGCTCTTCTCATGGATGTGGCCACAAGGTGAGGCGGGCTCTGGCTGGACACTTCCGAACCAATAAAGGCACTTTTTATTGTTTTACGGGGGTCCTGCATGCCACCTCCGCGCTGCTGCTCTTAGAGTTTATTTGCGTTAATTGGGGTCTTCCGTCTTCCCGCTTGGGCGCCCCCTCTTTCAACAACCCTCATGGCCCTTTTTACAGCTCTAGCGCTTTTTCGTGTCCTAAGACTTTGCTCACTCCTCAGAAAACAAATCTGCAGGAAACGAAGACCCTCTGCACACGAGCTGCTCCCTCGATCCGATATTGTACTTGCAGGATATTTCTTCGGCTGATGTCGTAGGTCCCTTGGCAATACCGAAGTTTTGAAAATTAGGCATCAGCACGGAGAACGGGGAAGACAATGGACGGAAACGCAGCATCCCAGGAGACTCGAAATAAATACTGTATCTTCGCCTAATAAGGGACTCGCCCGCCTTTCAACATTTTTATCTGCTTTTTCCCAAAACGCCACCGCACCTTTTTCCTCCTCTGTCCTCAAAATGCACCAGGGGGTGGAGCTCACAGCTCTACTCTTGGGCAGCTGCCGCTGCCTCATAGCCCCGCAGCATCTCTGTCTATGCACATGGGGTCGTAGCTCCCCTCTCTACTCCAGGGCAGCCACTGCTGCCTCAGAGCCTTGCCAGGGCCACAGCTTCTCAGTCTGCCATATTCTCAGTTCCGACATCCTGGGAGCTGCAACCCAGCAAACCCTTCACCTAAAACTCACAGCTCCCCAGCCATCGGATGCCTTCTTACCACATAGCTGCCAAGGTTTCAAATTGCCAGCTGTGACATTTTCTAAATTTCACTCAGCTCCCAGCGCTAGTGGAGTCGGGTCTGGTTGCAGGATCATTTACCGCCATTGCCAGCACTGTCCTGAGTACATAGCTGCCAAGGTTTCAGATTGCCAGCTGTGACATTTTCATAATTTCTCTCAGCCGCTAGTGGAGTTGGTCCGGTCGCAGGTTCATTTACTGCGGTGTGAGCAGCTGTGTTGCCATTGCCAGCACGACTCTGAGCAGGTTAAAGTTAGCCACCGGTGGGGTCCGGTCCAGTTGCGGGACATATCTCACCATTAACGGCCGCTGTGCGAGCAGCTGCAAGCTGTGCTGTGATGACCAGCAGCTGCCAAAGCGCTATTCAATTATCTCATGAACTGCATGCTAGGACTTGAAGTCTTATTTTCCTTTAGGGATGACAAATGTAAACCTCTTTTTGCTTCAAGCTAAGGGCGAGGGCCCCCTCTCTAAAATAAGTGTTGGCACTCTGTCCACCTCAAGTTGTTCCCTACATTTTGCTGTGTCTCTGTTCACTTATTTTGTTTGTAAAAATAAAGCACCACTTCCTGTCTGTCTTCGTGTTCCCCCTTCCCGCCACTCTTCCTGTGTCTCTCTGCACCCACAGTATCAGCCCCTTTTTGAATGTCAGCCATGTACCGTGTCTTAATAAGGTTTTGTTTTCTTTGTATAATGTAGGGAAATATCAAGCCCTGATGCTTTTCCGTGTGCTTGCCAGCAGCGAAGAGCACCGTGCAGCAACACAAAGCGGGATGTTGTGCATTCAAACACCAAGATTGAGTTCCTTGTAATTCCCTCCCTCCTCCATGCCCCCTCTCTTGCTCCTACTGCTATTTCAGTCTCTTCAGTTAGAGCCATGCTGCCCTGACAGGGAGCTTGTAACCGCCCTCATGGGACCAGGTACTTCTCTTCTGCTGCGTTTGCTGTTTTTTTTGTTTTGTTTCAGCACCATGCATTCTGGAGCCCATAGTCCCCAATGTTAAAAGTGAAACTACAAGGGCCATATTATGCAATGTAGTTTTTGGTTAAAAAGCCAAGACCGGCGGATGATTTAACGCGTGATATCCGGTCGTATGATAACTGTGAAGGGAACATTTGTCATCTATTCCGATCTTGTGTACATTAGTGTGTGCATTTCTGCTGAATACAAAAACTTTGAAGCTGGCATCTTAGCTCCTCAAGCTTCCAACCGGGTTAATTAACCTATTTTTACTTTTCCTCTATATTTGTCAAGAAACAGCAGCCCTCGTTTTGATCTGCGATGTCTCTGAATTCAATTCGTCTATGTTGACTCATACATTTTAACCCGTTAGTGATTCGCTTTTAGGTGTACCTTTTTGTTTTTATATTGTGAAAATGTTCTGGTTAATTTGAATTTTATAGGCTTGATGTGGACAGCTAGTAAAAGTATTTTCAATAACATAAGTGACCACCTTTGTAGTTACAAATGCATCATTTTGAGACAATATTTTTGAATAGACTTGGAGTATTAAGGCTCCTGTTTAAATTTAATAGAAAAATACAACCTGCATTTTTGAAGCATTGTTTCGAAGACATTTTGAGCAGTTGTACATATTTTTTGACTTGTCTGTTTATTGACGAAAATATTTTTAAATGAATGGGTTTAATATAGAGAACATTTTAAAACGAGCCTTAGCAAAACCAATTGGTCATACATACTTTGGCTGTTCGCGTTTTATCTTACCCAATGTTTTTTTTTTTTTGCCATGACTTTTGTAAAAGTTATTGTTGGGGGAGCTACGGGACCCCCTACCAATGAGACAAAAAGGATTGGATAAAACCAAAAGTAGGTTATAGCCACTGTAGCTCCTGGTTCTGAAGGGAACTTCTTTGTGGATGGATATGCACTGTATGAAAGAGCAGGATGCCCTCACTCAGGGATGTTAGCCAATGGCTGAAGTGGGCTGACACACTGCCCTGTTCTGTTCCAAGGTGGAAGTAAAAGAGACGCCGACGCAAACATGAGTCTAGATAAGAATTGAAGAAAATTCTTCTTGCCGGTTCAAGCTGGAAAGATGTACTGAGCTACAAGAATCGGTTTTCTTCTCAACTAGAATGGGATGTGTTCCTCCCTAGTTGAGATTCGAACTAACTGGTCGAAATAGTAGCAGACTAACACTATATAGAAAAGATTACAGAGCGATTACATGTAAGTGGTTATACAGATAGGTCTCCGTTCATCCTCTTTTGGTTCCTTCTCTTCCAGGAGACTTTCTCTGCAGTTATTTCTCGCCCTTTTATAAGTCTGGTTGATGATTCTCTCAGGATACTGGCGGATTTCCAATTTTTTCTTCAGTTCTTTTGACTGGAGTTTAAAGTTCTCAATTTCTGTGCAGTTTCTACGTAAGCGCAGAAACTGACCATAAGGTAAATTGTCTTGCAGGTGCTTAGGATGGAAACTCTGGTACATTAAGAGGCAGTTCTTTGAAGTGTTTTTAAAATGGGTAGTGGTCATCAGTTTTCCATTTTTAGCGAAGATGTTTAAGTCGAGGAATACCAGGCTACTGTTTGAACAGGTGCTGGTAAAGTTTAGGGAATCATCCTGTAGGTTCAGCCAGGTAAGAAATTGTTGGGCAGTTCTCTCATCGCCATCCCAGATGATGAGAATGTCATCGATGTACCTCTTCCAGGTCCTGATGTTATCTCTGAATGGGTTCCTGGGGTTTAGTATTCTCGTAACCTCTAGGTGGTGCACGTAGAGGCCCCCGCGATACTAGGAGCAAATGTGCTTCCCATGCTGGTCCCGTGCTGTTGCAAGTATAGAGTGCCATTGTATTCGAAAAAGTTTTCTTTTAGAGCCAATGAGCAGCACTCCATAATCACATTTCTTGGTGTCTGATACTCCCAATCGTCTTCAAACAGGACATCTTCAATGATGTTAAGTGTCGCATCGTGCGGGAGGCTAGTATATAAACTCTCCACGTCACAGCTCATTAAGAGCTGAGTTTTTGGGTCAAAGGTTCAATACATCTTTGGTATCTCTGAGATAGGTCGATGTTCGTTGCACCAATGGTCCTAATAAATTCTATTTTTCTACTAGCCAGGGAATTTTTAATTTTGCAAACACTAAATAGGTCCCTACACTTCACTGATATCACGTACACTACACCACACATAGCCTATCGTCACAACTATCAGTGCTCCCACGTAGTCCGTAGGTCGTAGCACGCCCCGCCCCGTAGAGGGACGGGAAGACCCCGATGATGAAGCATGACACTAAGGGGCTTCTTAGTGTGTGAGGGGTATTTTAACAGCACATAGTGCCCTCATCTTGTCATCTTTAGACTCACCATCACCAGTATTAAGTTTACTTGTACACATTGATAGAATCCCGTTGTTTATACAGATCAGTCAGGAGGGTGATTCTATCATTACCACTACACTTCCTCTATTGTTGTTTTGAAACATTAGAATTGCCCTGACGAAGTCATTGGCCGAGAAGTCAGACGAAACACGTGTTGGCAAAATCCGTTGGCTATTTGTAACATTGAAGAACTATTTATGTCCTGTACCCGGTGATTGGATTGAATCAAGAATTTACATTGAAAAATAAATAAAAGACCAAAAAGTGTACAAAGTGAAAAGGCTGTTATTGACATGGACATTTGATTTTACTAGAGTTGCTCGGGTTGAAAAATTATGTTTGGAAGTAATATGTGAATGGCATGACAGCGAACTTGTGGATGAAGGGGACTGGTTATATCCTTTAGCCAGTCCTCTTCATCCGCAGGTCTGCTGCCATGCCATTTACAAATTAATTTCACCCACCACAGCATACAGATATGTAGTGGTTTTTAGCCCGTCTTCTATACTTTTAGTAAATTCAAAAGGTGCTAACGGCAGACCTATGAAGTCATCCATTAAGGTTGTTTAGCTTATTGGAATTTCAAGGGCATCTTCAACATTTTATGAGATGTGTTTTAGTGTATGAACGTATTGACCTTGCGCTCACTTTTCATACCGTGTACCATAGTGCCATAATTTCAGTACTCAATACTGTAGTCACCTCTCTAAGCACTAAGTTGATTTTTCTGTTATCGCTCTGATTAATGTATCGCAGACTCATTGTGTTTTCCACTCAAGGTTTCCTACCTGTCAGTTAGGAATCCTCTGGGCTTGGTTCTAGGCCCCTGCTTTTCTGTTGTTACATTGCATGTCTTGGAGATGTCATTTCAAACTTTGGTTTTGCCTGGCATCTTTTTGCCAGTGATGCTCAAATATTTGACTCCTTCTCAACTTTTACCCTGATCTGCATTCTAAAGCTTCTGATTGTCTCATAGCTATTCGACACAGAATGTAAATCCATTCTGTTTTGCTGTAATCCTAGACCAAATATATTTCTTACCATACAAGGTCAGAATACAAGCATTTCCCATTCCCTATGCTGTTTCACAGGAATACTCTTGTCCTGGAAATTCAGACAGAATCTTTGCTGAACTGCTCAACCCAATATTAGAAACCATGTACTCCGCATTTGCAAAATCTGCCCCGATTCCCTTTCACATGGCTAAAGCATTGCTTTCCTTGCCTAACTTGGGCATTTCCATTTTCATAGCTTTATTCGGATAAAAACCATCCATAAAAGATAAAATATTATACATCAAAACATACCAAATAATGGGAACTTAAAAAAGAAAGTACACTAAAATACAATCATACAGTATTCATCGAGTTACGAGCTCGGACAGTAGTCTTAAAAAAAAAACCTACACAGATAATTAACTTCTCATCACCCAGTTCAAGAAAAGTCCTATAAGCTGCTTTATAATCTACATGAAACCACGGGGCTGAGTGAAAACAGATGGCCCCTATAAAGATAAGAAATTGCTTTGTGACAGCAGCAAAGCAGACAACCCTGTCCGGATTGGCCGGACGAAAACGTGAAAGGGCGTCAACAAAAATAACTAATTTCCAATGGCAGGCCACCATTTAGCACAAGCATTAAAATGCAATAGGTCTCGCCTTTTATTAAGTTAAAGCAATTTGCTTTGCTATACAATACCATTAGCAAAGTAAATAGCTTTAACTTAGTCAAAGGCGGGATCTATTGCATTTTTAATGCTTGTGCTAAATGGTGGCCTGCCATTGGAAATTAGTTATTCTTGTTGACGCCCTTTCACCTTTTCGTCCGGCCAATCCGGACAGGGTTGTCTGCTTTGCTGCTGTCACAAAGCAATTTCTTATCTTTATAGGGGCCATCTGTTTTCACTCAGCCCCGTCTTTATTTTTGCATGACCCTTTCACTTAAAGTGAAAGCGTGATGCAAATATAAACACACCGCTGAGTGAAAACAGATGGCCCCCTGCCTTCCCGCAATACTTCAGTTCAATGATCAGCCGAATTAAAGGCTTTAAACCGCCAGTTTATGGCAACTTCACTGCACAGCATTGTCATTCCGCCCTATTAGCATCGCTGAAGATAAATGGGTCAGTAAAGATGTGCTGTGCATTCAGTGCCTCGACTCCTCACTCGTGTGAACAAGTGCAGCTCGTGTCAACAGTTGCAGGGCCGCGTGAGGGGCTTCCTGCCAGGGCTGGTGGGATACTACAGCACGTTCCTGGGCATGTGGTTCTAGGTCCAGGATGCAGGAGACCAGCAGCGGGCGCCTTGTATTGAACCATTAAGAGACACACTTTGCCCTTGAGTCGGGTGAAGGAATAAAACGTTGCTTTGTCTAGGGAGGCAGACAGACATCCTATCACAGGACCCGAGAAGAGGTTCAAAACTGTTATGCAGAATGTGCGTTTTGTGCGAGCTGGGTCACAAGCACAGACAAGCCTGTGGCACGTGCCCAGCCACAGCCCACAAAGTTAACCATTAATGCGTAATGGTGAAAAAGCACTCAAGAAAATGTGTCCTGCCACTGGCTCGTCTGGTCGGGTTTGTAGGCCACGTCAGCTGCACCAATTATATAACTTACCCTCCATTAACTCACTGGCAAAAGCTATTGAATATACCCTCGGGCTAGTGAATTGTTGCTCAAAGAGGTGCAGATAGTTACTTTTTCGTGGTGTTCCGACACAGCTGATTTTAAAACGCAAAAATGTGCAGTGCATAGAACAGCAAAAATCCCAGCTCCATTGTGAGGTCATGGAATATTTTCATTTGTACTCCAGGATTGTGCACTTATTATGTAGTTTGATAACCTTCTCCTTCCCAGCAGGTGGATACTCGGGTACTAGGTTTGTGTACCGGTGTCATTTCTCTCCAATTTTTCTTAGCATGCCTTATCATTTCTCACCAATTTTCTTAGCATGACTCATCATTTCGCCCTAATCTTCTTAGCTTGCCTTGTTATTTGCACAAACTTTTTAGGTCTCGCCTGTCGATGCGCATGCGCATCGAGCTTGCGAGCCTATTGCGGCTCAAACAACGTTTAACTACGAAGCAAGGAATCGTGGCGATTCCTTGCAGTGCCCGTGACTTTTAAGCTCAATGCGCATGTGCATTGAGCTTAAAAGCGCCCGGCTTCTTCACACCCACATGCCGCTCTCGCTCTCCCCGCTCCGCCCCCTCCCCTGCCCGGCCCGGCTTCTTCACACCCACATGCCGCTCTCGCTCTCCCCGCTCCGCCCCCTCCCCTCCCCTGCCCGGCCCGGCTTCTTCACACTCACATGCCGCTCTCGCTCTCCCCGCTCCGCCCCCTCCCCTGCCCGCCGTGTGACCTCAGCTTACACTCACCCCTCCTTTCTCCCCTTTAGGCTGCTTTCGGATGCTTTGTTCGCAGCTTGTCATTTACTTTTGCATTGTGGGCGTATTATGATTCCTCATCAACATTCACTTGGATGAGTCAGAACATATTGGCCCTCAATATGGTAAACTTGAGCAATTATTGGTTTAGCTGATCCAGTCCTTTTTCTGTTTGATTGTTTAACAGCACCACACCCATAATCTTTACTGTCCTAAATAGTCAGAAATCGTCAAGTAGAAGTGGGAGAAGGTCTGGTCTCAGTGGCGCAAATACAGAGGGAGTTGAGGTGCCTAAAAGTGTGTATTAAATGTATGGATGTATAATCGATCTTGCCTGTTTCATATACATCTAAAGTTGCCGCTCTGGCCATAAACTCTTGTAGCCGACCCTAGGGTCGCTCTTGGGGGTCGATGAATGTACTTGACATCCAACAAATGTTACACAAATTGACAACTGTATTGCATGCATGATTAACAATGAAAAGTATGTATTCAACTTGAGCTTGTTTTAATAAAAAAGATTTTGGGATTAAAGATCTTGCCCTAGCTTCTTGTATGCATGGTGGGGAAAGCTGTGATGAGTCCGGGGAACTAATCTGCATACTGGACCATGCAGTTTTGTTTTCCACCTTTAAAATGATTCTAATGTTTTAGGAGAGGACGCTTTGCAGTCTGGGACTAGTAGTTTCAGGTTTTACCATTACAAATAAGGCCATATACATCTCGCTAGGCAATCTCCTGTTCTTAAAGCATGGTGATGGTGCCATTGCACAGTTAAAAGTACTAAATAACAATAGCACGTTGCAGGGCTCCACTTAGTAGTTATTGAGCCGACTTCACTATTGGGGGTAACTGAATAACGAGAGAAAGCTGGGCGGATTTAAGCATCGTAGTTCATCCAGTCACAGACAGATGACCCGCGTCGTATATAACCGCCTCAGCCCGCCTTAACTATATTTTGTTTCAAACTGTAATTTATATTCTAGACCGGCCTGACTTGTAGGTCCTGATTAATGTAAAACCTGAAACTACATGTCCCACAATGCTTGTGCGTTGCTGAGACTAGAAGGCAGTGTCACATGGATGCATTTGGGCAAATCCTAGTAATTCCGTCGTTAATCTGCTTCAGCGCCACGATCCGGAAATAATGCGCTGCATTAATACAAATGCAGTGAGCAGTGTTAGCTTTTCTCGGCTCCTTCCCCCTCCCCCAGGTGCATATCCCACATTCCTGCAAAACAAAAGTTGCTATAGTTTCTAAAATCAACAGGCACCCTAAGTGTGTGTTCCCGTGCGTCCATGTAAATGTGTGATGGTATTGTAAATATGCAAAATATAGCTTTAGCAAATTATTACCTGCTTTATGTTCCTATTTAGAACAAAAATTCCTTTTTTATGTGAAAATAAATTCAGTTTTAGCAAACTAAAAGTGTTTGGAAGGTTAGTCTTGGTGTTTATGTATTCAAGGCTTTACAGCGACTCACTGGCACACGGCGCTGCTTGCAGTTAAGTTACTCTCCCGTATATCTTCCCCAAACACCTACCGCCCCTCACAGCTTGTTATTTAAGAGTAAGATTGTTCGTAATTGTGCCACTACACCCATTTTGTGAAAAAAAACTCACTCCCTTACATAAAGAACAAAATGCTGCGCTGCAGGAAATAACTGATTACACTGATTACACGCCCAAAAGGACATTAAGCTGTCAACAGATATACAATCCAGAGCGAAACATAATACGAAAATAAACCGCAAAGCAAAATACGGGCTTTCCTTCTCCGCTTACCCAGGCTCTTCCTAGGTGGCTTCCCCTTTCATTTCACTGCGTTTCCATAGGCCTTTTTCAAATTTTTTCCTCTGGCTGTTTTCTCTCCCATCCCCCCCACTTTCTGTCGCTCCACACCCGTTTCCAAATATAATGTCCTGCTCCAACTGCTAATCCAGGAGGTGCCTGCCCCCCCGCAGCTCTCCAGTTTGTGCTTCAAGTCTGGGATCCAGTGTAGATCGATTCATAGAGCAGGACAGCCAGGGAAGTAATGCTGCCAGCAGCTACTTTTACCTACCTCACTTGGCCCTGCTGCCTCCTACCTATCTGCTCTACGTTCTATCTCAGGGGTCAACAGTGGACACTGCCAACACTCTAACAGCTGCCATTAATACATGAACAGTGAACAGTACCATCACAGCACTAACTAGGAGTGGCGTGCTACTGTAACCGCACAGCTGTGTCTACCGCAGTGATAACACACTAATAATGGGCACTAACAACACTACACGTTCACTGACAGCTGCCATTCCATATTGGGCGCAAGTATCCGCTTGCTTACCGTAATATGTTCTCTTAGCCTGGCATATTTCTTTGTGACCCGAGCTGGGTTGCTGCAGGTTGGCGTCTGCACTTTCCCCCAAATAGTTCCCATATGTACAATTAATAACACTCACCCTCACTCACCCTCACTCACCCTCAAACCCTCACCCACACTCACCCTCACCCTCACTCACCCTCACTCACCCTCACTCACCCTCACCCTCACTCACCCTCAACCCCTCACCCTCACTCACCCTCAACCCCTCACCCTCACTCACAACACATATTGTGTTACAATAGGTGTCACATTTGCGAAAGATAAAACTATCTAGAGATGTAGCATAACGACCAGAGCTGCCATATAAGTCACATAAATACAAAACATGTTGCATTCCAAATGCTATAGGTGTCACATTCGCAAAAGTTATAACTATTGGCATTGTAAATGACAAAGCCATCAATTTAGCAATTTTTAACGACCAGAGCTGCCATATAAGTCACATAAATACAAAACATGTTGCATTCCAAATGCTATAGGTGTCACATTCGCAAAAGTTATAACTATTGGCATTGTAAATGACAAAGCCATCAATTTAGCAATTTTAACAACGAAAAAATAAATAAATTGTCATTTACAATACCAATAACTACAACTTTTCTAATGCGAAACCTATTGCATTCCAACCCCACTCACCCACGCAACGTCACTCACACACGCAACGCCACTCTCACACGCAACGCCACTCTCACACGCAACGCCACTCTGACATGCAACGCCACTCTCACACGCCACTCATCCACGCAACGCCACTCATCCACGCAACGCCACTCATCCATTTGCAAAACGAAAAAAGTTAAACTCTTCTATTGCGAGACCTATTGCATTTTCAATGCTTGTTCTTTCTGCATTGTGCATAGCAATAATTTAACGGCGAGCAGTGGAATATTTAACCTTTCCTATTTTGCCAATACAAATTTTGAACGTGCATTTAAGTATGTGGTGTGCTAGTTTTGCTGCTTGCTTGTAACAGTTTTTCCATTCTTGATCTGTTCCTACATATATTTGAAAACATTCTCTTCATGGTAATAGTCTGCATGTGTTGGCTTGGTTGTGATTTCACATATGTACCTGATTGCTTATTCTGGCCATTTTTTTTATAGGTTCTGACTTTGTGTTGTTCTTTAACCTGAGGTGTGCATTGAAAGGTCGTGTATCCTGTGCTGTTGTTTAACCTCATGCATGCTCATGACGAGCTCAGCTCGTCATGAGGCACGGTTGCGCTGTGCTCATGACGAGCTGAGCTTGTTATAACGGCCGCGGCGCTCACACGCAGGGATAATTCTCCCGCTGTGTTGAGCGTTCTGATGAAACAGGTGTGGCCGTGACGAGCTCAGCTCGTCATGAGCACAGCGCCACCGTGCTGCGTGACGAGCTGACCTCGTCACGAGCACTGGGGCGCTGTGTGCACCCCTCCTCCCCCAGCACATTGGGGGATTTTTTACCGCAGTGAAGGGGTTAACCTGAGGTGTGCATTTAGGGTTTGTGTATCCTGTGCTGTTGTTTACCCTGAGATGTGCATTGAAGGGTTGTGTACTCTGTAATGTTGTTTAACCGTAGGTGTGCGTTTCAGGGTCGTGTTCCCTGTGCTGTTGTTTAACCTGATGTGTCTCTTGAATGGTCAGGTACCCTGTGCTGTTGTTTAACCTTAGGTGTGCATTAAAGGGTTGTGTACCCTGTGTTGTTCTCCCTTTTAGACTGAAACCCCCTTAACATCGACATTGAGCTTTCAAGTAAAAACATTATCACAATACATATCTTCTTCCTCTCCACTGTGTCCTCTTCAACAGGATCCTATCCTCGTTGCCAGTTTTGCAAGACAGGACTCAGAGGATAACATTAATTAGAGCTTTATTCAGCAGGTTACAATGACCTGGGCACCTCTCTGATATCTGGCCGATGGCAACTGTCTCCTTCAGAGCTTCTCAAAATCCACACACACCAGATTCCAGAAGTGGAATCCTCCATGTTGCGGGGTAACAACATCACAGTACCAGGGTGCAAATATATAATACAGAACATAACACTCTGGGGGTAGAGGTTTGCCTAATCAGCACTGCAACCTCAAGATGCAGGTGTCTGTTTACAGTGCAGGGAGCTATCGTAAAGAAGCTAAAAGGAAATACGCTTATTTATTGTTACCTGTGATATTTTATAACAGCATAGACTGTGACAGCTACACCTATGTGAAATGCTTGTATAGTGCTGGGATATGACTTCAAACTTGTGACCGGCACAACTTTATTTTACGTTGTAGCCTGAGGCAGCTGGTCTCATGGTGAAAGGTGCAGCTTTTATTTGGAATTCTAGTTTTCAACACTGTACTGTTTGGACACTCGGTGATAGGCCCACTATCAGGCTGTGCTAGTCACAACATCTCTACACAGGCATACAAGATAGTGGCACACAAGATAGCTCTCAATTCCAAAATTGTTAAATGTATTTAGTTTAACTTGAGTCTATATTTCACAATGTGTAACTTCAAGCAATATCATAATCTAGTCTCAATAAAAAGATGTGAAAATAATTTCTTCTTTCAGTAAATCTTTATTCATCTCTTTTTTCTTACAATCACCTCAATCGAACAGTAGCCAATGCGTTTCGTCCACCAAGAACTTCATCAGGGCGCAGTACACATGTTGTCATCATTTATACTTCTTAGTTTGATGAATATTTAAGTTGGTTGTTGTATATAAAAGTTTAGAGTGCATTTGCTCCTGCTGTTTGCCAGTGTGGCGTCCGGTTCAAGTGAAAGATCATGGAAATGAGGCAACCTTTTTGCATTGCCTCCACACTGTATTACAGATGCAGTAAAAGAGGCAAATACATAGTAATTGTGCACTGTGAGACATCAGGACCTGTTTGCAGTGTCCCCCCACTTTTAGCCCCCATTTTGCCTAGTAGGTGCTGGTTTTGTGGTTATGCTGCTAGTAGTGGCGTAGAGAATGTACATTGTGTGAAGGGTGCTCTGTGGCTTAGTGGGACCTGTGCAGCTGGGAGGGAGTTGCGATTCATGGTGAATGACAATTTGGGAGATGGTAGGGTTCGAGCACGGAGGGAGAATTTTGGGTTAGTGCAAACATAAGTTGTTTTTTCTGTTTAATGGAGGGTATAGTCATAGTAATTAGTTAGAGTAAACCAATAATGGTCAAGCAGTCAGTATAAATTGTGTCTTTATCTTATTTTCAGTTAAACCCCTGACGAAGAATTCATAGAATTCGAAATGCATTGGGAGCACGTTGATTTCATAAAACCACTTTTGAAACATGTTTGTCCTCGCATGCCTCCGTTAAAGGCTGGATTGGCAACGCTTGGTGTTTGAAAATGATGAATAAAGAATTCAAAATGCAAACATGCTGTCTCCGTAGTGGCGTAATTAAGGAAGATGCACGAGTTAAAATGATGGATTAAAATTGATGAATTGATAACAATGACGTAAACATGAAGAGTTTTACAAAGGAACGATTTCCTCTACCGCAGTGCGACAGTCGAGTGCAGGCATAATGTACCCCATTGGATTTGTTTCTAACTTAACCGTGATGAGGTGTTTCACGGTTTCTGTTCACACGCACTTCATTGCATGAATTGAAAAACTAGAGTAATTCACAAAGGGAAGGAGTGCAGTGGCTCAATTCTGACTCTATATGCTTAGCAACATTATCACCTCAGAGCTTGCACCCCAAGGATTCAAGTTTACTTTCTAAAGGAACCACCATCACGGAGACAGAAACAATACGTCATCTTAAGTGGAATGACTCATAAGCAACGATTAAAAAAAACGATATAGGCATGAGGAGACAACTGAACCCTGCTGCTTGGACAGTTTGTTTTTATGACATGTTTATGAAATGTTTATTCACAAGCACATTCCAAATAGGGCACGCGGTTGTCTTGTTATTTTTGACATAAGCTTTCGGATTGGTGTCACTATAACGCAGATTTTCACAACGCATTCCTTTACATCGTAATTTTTACAACGCAGGATCCATTACATCGGATGCCATTACAACGCATGGCATTACATCGCAGATGCTATTACAACGCATGGCATTACATCGTAAGTATAGGTAAGTATACTTTTTAAAAAAAATGTAATTAAGTTAATTTAGTTAATTTAATTTATTTAATTTAATTAAAATACATTTTAAAATAGTAATTAATTTAATTTAATAAATTTAAATCTATTTATTTAATTTAATTTTAATAAAAATTGTAATTAATTTTAATTAATTAATATAATGAAATTATTTTAATTTAAATATGTTTAAAATTGTAATGAAATTAAATTAATTAAAATAATTTATTTAATTTAATTAATTTAATTAAAAATGTAATTAATATAATATAATTAATTTAATTTAATAAATATATTTTAATTAATTTATAAATGGTAAATATAATTTAATTAGCCCTAAGCACAAACCCAACCCTGAACCCTAAAAACACCCCTGTACCCCAAAACCCAAACCCTACCCTGAAACCTAAAAACACCCCTGTACCCCAAAACCCAAACCCTACCCTGAAACCTAAAAACACCCCTGTACCCCAAAACCCAAACCCTACCCTAAAACCTAAAAACACCCCTGTACCCCAAAACCCAAACCCTACCCTGAAACCTAAAAACACCCCTGTACCCCAAAACCCAAACCCTACCCTGAAACCTAAAAACACCCCTGTATCCCAAAACCCAAACCCTACCCTGAAACCTAAAAACACCCCTGTACCCCAAAACCCAAACCCTACCTTGAAACCTAAAAACACCCCTGTACCCCAAAACCCAAACCCTACCCTAAAACCTAAAAACACCCCTGTACCCCAAAACCCAAACCCTACTCTGAAACCTAAAAACACCCCTGTACCCCAAAACCCAAACCCTACCCTGAAACCTAAAAACACCCCTGTACCCCAAAACCCAAACCCTACCCTAAAACCTAAAAACACCCCTGTACCCCAAAACCCAAACCCTACCCTGAAACCTAAAAACACCCCTGTACCCCAAAACCCAAACCCTACCCTGAAACCTAAAAACACCCCTGTACCCCAAAACCTAAACCTAGCCCTGAAACCTAAAAACACCCCTGTACCCCAAAACCCAAACCCTGCCCTAAAACCTCAGTACACCAAAACATATACTCCTATACTCATACTTATTAAAAAAATTACTTAAATTAATAAATTTAATTTATAATATTTAAAAACATAAATAAATATTTTTATTTATTTTTATTTATAATTAATATTAATTAAATCAATTATATAATATTAAATAAAATTTTAAAAAATTATATACTTACCAATACTTACGATGTAATGGTATGCGTTGTAATAGCATCTGCGATGTAATGCCATGCGTTGTAATGGCATCCGATGTAATGGATCCTGCGTTGTAATAGCTGCGTTGTAACAGCATTACGACGTAAAAGTTGCGTTGTAAGTGATACACACCAAGCTTTCACATTTTGCTGGAGGTTTCAAAGGGGTGAATTCAATTCGGAGGGAGCATGGTTTTCTTTGACTGTGATGTGGGGCACCATGGGAGATGAAGTTTATTGGTATGATACACAAAAAGGAGGGGTGGAGCGGAGTACAGCTGGATTGCTCACTGGTGGGAGATTTCTCTCTTTAAAACCGGCACGAGCGCGAGGGTAAATCATTAAGAGCACTTGTTATGTGGAAGCGAAGTGAGGTTGTGCTGCTAGCAGTGGCGTAGAGAAGGTAAATTGTGTGAAGGGTGCTCTGTGGCTTAGTGGGACCTGTGCAGCTGGGAGGGAGTTGCGATTCATGGTGAATGACAATTTGGGAGATGGTAGGGTTCGAGCACGGAGGGAGAATTTTGGGTTAGTGCAAACATAAGTTGTTTTTTCTGTTTAATGGAGGGTATAGTCATAGTAATTAGTTTGAGTAAATCAATAATGGTCAAGCAGTCAGTATAAATTGTGTCTTTATCTTATTTTCAGTTAAACCCCTGACGAAGAATTCATAGAATTCGAAATGCATTGGGAGCACGTTGATTTCATAAAACCACTTTTGAAACATGTTTGTCCTCACATGCCTCCGTTAAAGCCTGGATTGGCAACGCTTGGTGTTTGAAAATGATGAATAAAGAATTCAAAATGCAAACATGCTGTCTCCGTAGTGGCGTAATTAAGGAAGATGCACGAGTTAAAATGATGGATTAAAATTGATGAATTGATAACAATGACGTAAACATGAAGAGTTTTACAAAGGAACGATTTCCTCTACCGCAGTGCGACAGTCGAGTGCAGGCATAATGTACCCCATTGGATTTGTTTCTAACTTAACCGTGATGAGGTGTTTCACGGTTTCTGTTCACACGCACTTCATTGCATGAACTGAAAAACTAGAGTAATTCACAAAGGGAAGGAGTGCAGTGGCTCAATTCTGACTCTATATGCTTAGCAACATTATCACCTCAGAGCTTGCACCCCAAGGATTCAAGTTTACTTTCTAAAGGAACCACCATCACGGAGACAGAAACAATACATCATCTTAAGTGGAATGACTCATAAGCAACGATTAAAAAAAACGATATAGGCATGAGGAGACAACTGAACCCTGCTGCTTGGACAGTTTGTTTTTATGACATGTTTATGAAATGTTTATTCACAAGCACATTCCAAATAGGGCACGCGGTTGTCTTGTTATTTTTGACATAAGCTTTCACATTTTGCTGGAGGTTTCAAAGGGGTGAATTCAATTCGGAGGGAGCATGGTTTTCTTTGACTGTGATGTGGGGCACCATGGGAGATGAAGTTTATTGGTATGATACACAAAAAGGAGGGGTGGAGCGGAGTACAGCTGGATTGCTCACAGGTGGGAGATTTCTCTCTTTAAAACCGGCACGAGCGCGAGGGTAAATCATTAAGAGCACTTGTTATGTGGAAGCGAAGTGAGGTTGTGCTGCTAGCAGTGGCGTAGAGAAGGTAAATTGTGTGAAGGGTGCTCTGTGGCTTAGTGGGACCTGTGCAGCTGGGAGGGAGTTGCGATTCATGGTGAATGACAATTTGGGAGATGGTAGGGTTCGAGCACGGAGGGAGAATTTTGGGTTAGTGCAAACATAAGTTGTTTTTTCTGTTTAATGGAGGGTATAGTCATAGTAATTAGTTTGAGTAAATCAATAATGGTCAAGCAGTCAGTATAAATTGTGTCTTTATCTTATTTTCAGTTAAACCCCTGACGAAGAATTCATAGAATTCGAAATGCATTGGGAGCACGTTGATTTCATAAAACCACTTTTGAAACATGTTTGTCCTCACATGCCTCCGTTAAAGCCTGGATTGGCAACGCTTGGTGTTTGAAAATGATGAATAAAGAATTCAAAATGCAAACATGCTGTCTCCGTAGTGGCGTAATTAAGGAAGATGCTAAGGAAGATGCGCAAGTTAAAATGATGGATTAAAATTGATGAATTGATAAAAATGAGGTAAACATGAAGAGTTTTACAAAGGAACGATGTCCTCTACCCCAGTGCGACAGTCGAGTGCAGGAATAATGTACCCCATTGGATTGGTTTTGTGACTCTGACAGCTCCATGGGCTATTCTAACCAGACCCAGGGCCGCTGCTCTGGTTGAAAGTACATTGTAATTCCATATAATTAGGATTGGCAATGAGAGACCCCTGTAAGTCCCTAGGATATAATAAGGTAAGAGTGATTCAAACTACCTATAAGTCCCTAGTCACTAGTATATAATGGAGCAGGGAGTTTAGAGGCCCAGTAGGTTTCCTGCATTGGAGTTTGCACTGCCGTGTTTCCTGCTGCCATTTTAATGGCTGCCCTGCTTTGCAGACTGTCTTTAAAAGTAATGTATATGCAACTTCAACTTTGGAATTACAGGTACCTCTAAACAAATGATCTACCTTATTTTTACATGTAACTATAAGCCGGGACATTATAAAAGATGTTTTATAAGTCCTGGTAAGTGAAAAAACTGCGGCGGAGGAACCAGACTGGTCTTCAAAAGGAGAAGGACACTTTAGGTCAGCACAGGTTCACCCCCACATCCTGCAACCCCTGCCACACAGGAGCCCCTTTAATTAGATTAGGGAATGGGATGGAAGAGGAGTGTTGAGGAATCTGAGCCACACCAGTCGGTTGGCCTTGCCTGGTCAGATTTTCTCATTTTGGATTTTGGAATAATAGTGCCTTCTGAGACAAGAATATACCACATGTTAGAGGAAGTTCATCCCATTGTTCAGGCGTCCCCCCATTTGACACCCAGGACCACTGCATAAATATGGAAAAGCTGCATGGCAACTTCAATCTGTTTCCTGAAACTACGAGTTGAATAAATTACAAAGGTCTGCACTCTAAGTACTATGCCTTCCTTCAAGAAGGATTAAGGAGTGGACCCTCTGCAAGCTACCCATTAACTGAGCCCACCTGCATCCTTTCCAACAAGAAGTCCCTAGCCTGGAATATGACCAGTTTACTTTTAAGGATTTGACCAAGTGCATTGTGGGATTTGTAGTACCAACATCAAAAGGACCATCTAAGAGACTCCAAACCCCTGGAATGGTGTACTGGACACTTTGAACCCTCATGGGGATCTTCTGGAAGAAGATCCAGAAGTTTGGTAAAGTTTGGGAACCTTTTTGTAAAAAGCTCCATAAGTTGACTGACTCAACGCCAGCGACCACGCCTGAATTTCAGATTCATCTGGCTGTAAGCTCCGGAGCTGTAGACTTCCATTATTTCATAGGGGCATCAAAGAACACCTAGACAATGACATTGACGAAAATCTGACCTGAAGAGGAGCCTTGCTTGGTGTCGAGAGAAAAAGTTCCAGAAAAATGACTAAGTGAGAAGGTAAAATTTTGACCGTAGCCTCCCGCTTAGTTTATCAGACCGGGGATCCATTGTGGTCGGCCTCAAACTTTGACTTTTTCCTGGCCAAGAGTGAGCAGATGTCCTAATTTTTGTGCACTAAAAAGTGTTTATTCTTTAAAAATTCATATCTCTAGTTCCCTAAATTGGATCATTGTGGTTTTGGTGTCAATTCCTTCATACATTATTTTTTGTAAAGTAGTTTTGTATTGGTGTTTATAAATGTATTACCCACCTGTATCTTGCCTGCTCGCTGTCAGCTACCAAGGGTTCAACAAGGGATTCATTTATTGAGACCCCACCTGAACCTGTTATTTTGTTTTTGGCCTTAATACTAGTGGTAAGTCACTACTAAGAAACCCCTTTCCAACAAAAACTTTGTACCTATCCATCATATATGACTCTACTATCCTTCAAATAATTTGTGCTAAGACAGGAACTGCGATTATAGCACTTCCTGTCAATCTAGAGTGCTGTCCACAGGCCAGCGGACAACTCAACATTTTTGGTGGGCCGAGGTCTCTCAGGACATCGGTGGTATTGTCCTTATCCATCTTGACTGGGTTTACTTTGTCTTCAAAACTCTGAATCGAGCCCATAGTTTTTTTAATTTCCGTCATGAGATTGGAATGAAGCCTCTTAAACATACTATGTAGGTCACTTCATTAGGAGCCCTAAGCAATTGCTTACATTTTGATAAAATCATCCTAAATATTAGATGCCCCTGTGGAAGCTGAAAATAAAAATGATAAGAATAATACAATAACACAAGTCTCTGTCAGCACATAATATAGCAAGGTTTATTGGAGACCCACAAACAGCAAATTAACGTGCAGCACGGAGACATCAGCAAAGCCACTGAATGTCCAAAGAGGTGACGGGTTTGACAGTTTATATAGGCCAAAACCACAAAAGGATGTAGCATCATAACATACGTAGCACAAATTAAGCATAGTTCATTTGACCAATTAGCAAGAGTTTAAGCCGTCGTATACCATGTAAGGTCCAAGCTATACTGTTGCAGACCACGTGGCCCCAAGTGGGCAGCTTCTGGGACTTTCCACTGTAATGTAAGATATAAGTCCGGTGCCTTTCCAGTTAATAACTGCACACAATAGTAGTGACCAGAAACATATTGTGAAATGGGATATGCTGAAATATACGTGTACGTGATTAAGCAAGCATCCTCCCTTGTGTCACGTATCTTGTCTTCTAGCAAGCCTTGCGTTACCCAAGCTGTTTCTCTGAAGCTAAGAAAAATACACCATCCTGTGTAATGTTAACTTAACAGGGCCTAGAAGCTTTACTGCATTTGGTATCATAAAACAAATGGCTTCTTCATTGCCCCGTTTGATACCAAATCACTATCAGCAAGATCCTCAATCATTCTAGCTAGCTGATGTATTCTTTGTGTGGTATATATAATCCCTGCACCAGGGACCATCATCCCAAGGCCTGTCATCACATCCTCTGCCCATTCTGGTGTCCTCCTAATTCTCCTTGGCCGTTGGCCTTGGCGTGTGATCTGTACTATGTCGAGAAAATGTGTCATTTGTGGTATGATGGAGGCAAGATAACAGCTGCCATACCATCCTGGTGGCAGGTAGAAGTACGCCCACTGTCCGCATACAAAGAATAGTCCCTTGTATCCTACTAGTCCGGGCGAGGATCTATTGTTATTGTTCCTGATCTGTGATATCCTTGTGGTGTGTGTGCAGTTACTCTCGCCCACGAAAATTTGTTCCACGTTCTCTTACTCCTTAATTCCCTTTATTTTGTTTACCCAGTCTTCACAATCTAACAGTCCCTTGTTCCCTTGTGCCATTTCTGCTATAGTGCATGCAAACGAGAGGCAATCTTTCCATGCGTCTTTCTGCATCAACTGTTGTATTGAGCAGTTTTTTTCCACCTGTGGCAACTTAGGTACTCTTTTTTGTCGGTACCTCCTCGTTATTCTGAGTACTTCCCCACCCTGCTTAGTTGTAAATCTGCTACTCTCTGGTGGTGCAACTGCCACTGACATGTTATGCTAGTTGAGGAGCAAATCTCGCATTAATATGCATTCTACATATTCGGGAACCGGCAGCACATTGTAGCTCATGCTGTTCTCTGTGTCTGTTGGCAAGTGTGTGCAAACATAACATCCAGATATGTTCATTATACGTACATACAATTTTAGCATTTCAACATATTTCTTTCCGGTATATTCATCCCTCAATTCCCTTTCACCGCCTCCTTTAATGTCAACCTTCCCCAAAGTGTCTACATTTTCAAAATCTATTAGACGTTCCTTATTAGTTACATTTTGATCCCCCTCACCCCCTGCCGGCAATTGATGATCTATATTTCAATGTCTTTTGCAAAGATTATTAACAGCGCAGTCACTATTATCCCTAGGACTGGAGTCAATATTGCACCTAACAATGATGGCTATTTCCAGTCCCTTCCTTCTCGTACTTGGCATTGTTCCTTTATTTCACTTGGTCAGTTAATGTCTTTGATAAGACCAGATCCGATCTCCTCTATTGCATAAATCACACAATCCAAATGTCAAGTCGCATGTCTAGGATATCTTGTGCTGTTGTTTGATGTAAAAAATGGGGAACAAGATGTCTTGCAAGATAAGGTCTCTTAACCCACTCATTAGCGGAGGATTTGGCACAGTTAGTTCCAGCACACTATTTAATTTTGTTTTTCAGGACACAATAACCTTATATTAATTATTAGTTGTGACTCTTCTACCCTCACTTGTATAGATCTAAGCCTTCCAGATCGTGTTGCTGTCATAATTGTGATCTACTTAGGTCATAGCATGCCCTTAACCAAGTGTTCAATTCAGTTCTTTGATGTTCCAAAGTCTTGTAACTAGCCGGTGATGCACTGCTATGTGGTTAATTGGAGCATCACCAGCAACTCTAACTAGCGGGTTCTGCACCTCCTAGGGGGTCTATTGGTGCATACGCCAGTCAACCATTTAGAAGAAAACATTGGTGCCTTGATGATGTACTGTCAGATGTTACTAGCACATGACAGTTGGCACTCCCTTGGAAACAACTGGTACAGGCATCTTTGGGGTGTTGATACCCAGAGGCCTGGACCTGGACTTGTTGTGCGCAGTAGGTGACTGCCTTTGGTATCTTCTGGCTTTTGTTGGAGGCCTAGCCTGCCCTGAGCAGGTATCTGCCTCTGGTGTCTTCTGTCTTCTGTTGGAGGCCTAGCCTGCCCCGAGCAGGTATCTGCCTCTTACTTCCCGTGGGTCTTGTCCTGCATGGTGGATCGGATGTCGTACCTTCGTGGTGCTTCAGATGTTGCAGGTGGTGCTGGTGGAGCTCGTTCTCTGCTGTCTGGTCCTTCTCATTTCTTTGCGTTGGAGCTGTGGATCCAGGATGTCAGCCCTTGGCACTTGACTGATGATCTGGTGTTGTCCCTTCCACCTGGGCTGGAGGCAGTGCCGTCGGGTGTGGGCCTTTACCCAGATCCACTCATCAGGCTGCAGGTCATGTTGCGGTCGAGTTGCTGCTTCTGGAAGAGCCTGCAGAACCTGGCGGTGAAGGTAACGTAAGGTCTCTATTAATTTCTTGCAAAAACATAAAAGCAGGTTGTCTGGTATTGATAGTGGAGCTTGTGGACATGTGGCCTACAATGTTCATAGGGTGGCCAAATACTGTTTCGTGGGGATTGAGCTTTGTTAACCCATATGGTGTTCTTCTCATTGCCAGCAGGGCTAGTGGTAGTTTGACTACCCATGAAAGTTCACTTTAAGCACACATTTTTTCCAATCTTATTCTTCAACACCCCATTCTTTATAATAATAAATAATAATAATAAATAATAATAATAAATATTATTATTTATTTATTTATTATGAAAGTTCACTTTAAGCACACATTTTTTCCAATCTTATTCTTCAACACCCCATTCTTCCTCTCCACCGCACCCGCTGTAATTTCTGGGTGACCCCAAGCCCATTTCATAGTTCTGCTATCACATGGGAGATGAACACAGGGTCATTATCTGAGCTCAGGACGGATGGAATCCCAAATCGCGGAATATGTCCTTTTAGAAGGCATTTGGGCCCAGTCTCTGCATCACAGTTCTTGGTTGGATACTCTTCTGTCCACTTGCTGAACATGAACACTATTACCAAAACATATTTGTACTTGTGAGTGGGGGCCATGTCTATGAAGTCCATCTGGAGACTCTCAAATAGTCCGTGGGGAAGTGGGAAATGACCAGGTGCAGTTGGTGTGCCTTCTCCAATATTGTGTTGTGTGCAAACAGTGCATTGTCTGCAAAGTCTTTCTGTTATTTGGCGGAACTTGGAGTTGTACCAATATCGGGAAAACAGTCTGATCATGCCATCTCAGCCAACATGTGAGGGACTGTGAAAAAGGCGTGTGATGGAAAGAAGCATTGCTGAAGGCAGGCATATCTTTCCATTGGGCCTTGTCCATAACCCCTCCTTGTTTGCACACATCCTCCTTTGACCCATTCCTCTTTTTCATCCTCCTCTACCTTTTCTTCTGCTATTTATTGGGTCAGAGTGTAATGAGTCACTGTTATCTTAGTGTTCTTCTCGCTGCTTGTTATTTGTACCATTTCTAACTGGCAGGCTGTCAGTGATACTCTCTTTTCTTCCCCATCAATGAATGTGTTGCCCTTCGATACATACTCCTTTGATGATGTGTGTGTTGCACATTTTATTATAGCCACTTTGGATAGTCTTAGTAATGCTTGGAGGAGGTCACTTATCAACTGTGCATGTTGTTTTTGTTGGCCTAAGGATGTGAGGAATCTCCTCATGGAGAGAGACAACATTTTAATAAAGACAGAAGGTCAATGTTAATGCCAGACCTAATTAGGTGCCCAGTTATGCAGTTATGAAATAAAGGGCACCCACGTTCCTTCATTAAGTGCAGATATACAACTGTTGTTAATTCACAAGACTTTACAGAAGTAGGCCAAGAAATAGCCCTCCTAGAACATATTTGTGAACTGCATTTAAGCATGAGCAAATATGCAGGTGTAGTTCTGCTCATGCCAAAATCTACACCTCCACTTTTAACCAACCTTGGAAGAAGTATTATGTCTGCCACTTTCAGGAGTAAAAAAATCTAACCTGCCTCAGCATGGGAACATTTTTCAGAGAAGAGCTGGTAAAAACCCTTAAAACATGCAAGTTAGTAGTTTTGCACATACCCCAAACGGCATTTCAACCCTGTAACTTTTTTCTTACCATTAACTTCAGCCCCTGTATGTAGATCTGTGGAACGTGGCAGCATAAGGTAATAGTTAGTATTCAAACCATACTATGGAAGGAGCCCTGGCATAATCAGAAATGCTATTTTAGAGATCTTATATAAGGATAGTGCTGCCATAATTTGTCGCCGCATTACATGGCACAAAAGGGACAAGTGTTTTTTTTGTTTCGGGACACCTATTCACAAACACCCCTCAAGACTGCACCTGTATATTAAGAGACATATTAAATGTGTGCACATTGTATCCTTAATACGAAGCACGGTTATTCAACGCACACTATCCTTCTGTATTTGCATATACTCATTACTAAATATCAATTAATAAACATAATATTACAACTCTGTGTCCAATCCTTTGTAGCCCCTGGCGAATACACTGCTTTAAAAAGCATTTTAGCATATTCACCTTACAATATAATTAGTTATATTTCTTTGAAGATCCTAGAAATGAAAACATTAATATTCATTCTTTTAGATGCACACATAAAATAGTACTTCTACTTGCGCCATTCAATTAGGTACAACCCTTATAATCTTGCCCCCTTCCAGTACTTTTCTAGACGTGCCCACTGTCTAAGAATTGTGCAGTGAGCCTGTGTTGGTGCTGAAGCACGAACCAGAATTAGAGATATATCTCCATCGTGGAAAGGTGTGCCTCTTAAATCACACTGAACATTTGCATACTTATCTGTAGCTAGCACACATGCATTACTCTTTACCAAACACCCCCTGTCCATTACCCATTGCTAGGTGAGAAATCAGTGAGAATCCCTAGTGGTGCAATGTGTGGGCCAAATTGTCAGAATTATAAAACATATTTGCACCAGTGGAGCTTTCTAACCAGATATGAGAGGGTGAAAACCTTTAGCATTACACTCTGTAGGGGAATGAAGGAAACAACCTAAAAAGTATATTATCTTCAAAAGCAAAAGAAGAATCAAAACATTGTGCTTTTGTGGATGGCCAGTTACCTAACCTGACCAAATTGTGTGATCCTGGGCATTTAATCCTGGGCAATTAACCCCCCCCCTCAATATGTTCAAATGCATACTTTAAAGACTAGTACTTGATATAGGGACAATACTTATCAATGCACTGCAAGAACCTGATGTACCGAAATGAAACAGCTCTGCATGTCTTTAACATTTCGGCTGTAGACTGTTCTTCTGAATGTGATGCTATGCAAGGCTACCTCCCATCAATTGAGTAACCTGACCTTTAAGCAAATGTTTGCCTCCTTTAAATTAACTTTAAACAACTATAAATTGTAACAGTTATTCCATCCTATTTTGTTAATATACATTTAAGAATGTGCATTCCCTTCCATTCTCCGCTGCGAATAATACATTTCTTTTTCTTTTTCTTTTTTTAACCAGTTCTGTTCATACCCACAGAAAACTGTTGTAGTGTGTGGTTTAGTCTTGGCGCAATGCCCAGAATCTCTGGCCAGCCCACGATCATTATTTCAAAGCCAGTCCAAAAGATTTTTCTTTAACCATTTCATGTATCCTATCATCAATGGCCATGTGGCCATTTCTCAGGACCTATTTTTCTTATTTATTAATTTCATTTTTTGTTTTCACTCTTTGCACTCTACGAAAATTATCAGGCGTTTCCTTCCACCTATTTGTCTCCCTTCCTGTCTAATTAGTTCTGTGTGCCCACTTCAATAACAGCACCTCAATGAATGCATGTAATGCAATACCAACACCAACACCCTCCCTGTTGTGAGTTGGTGGACACCTATTCACATCTGGAGACCACCCTTGGTATCCAGCAGGAGGCAGTGTACCAGAGCCAACTGGTCTCCGGCTACAACTCCCCATAAAACTAGTCCCACACCGTAATCTTCCATTCCCTTCCTCTCAGGAGAATAATCACAGTCACAAGAAAGATATTGCAATCTAAACGAAACACAATATTCAGTCCTATGTCATAATTGTGCTCCCCATTTTCAATAGATGGAAACAGCAATGCAGTTGTGTTACTTGAAAGGATCCCATACCCCAATTATTGCTCTTTGTAAGTGTATGTGGGAAGGAGTCATCTGTCCTTCTTGCAGTAGACAAACCTACAGACACACTTCGGTACAGTGACACAGAAGGTAGTCAGCACACTATTTCTGGCTGCTCATTCCTGAGGTGTGGGGGACGGGTAACATACACGTTCAACTAATCATGCATCAATCATACAGCCAGCTGCGCAATTTTTAAAATGAAGCAGAGCAAGCACCCATCATCAGACATCGTGAACATGAAATGGCATTTGCTACAAGTTCACCGAAAATATTCATAGATAGGAAGAAGAGACAGAGGTAGAGTAAGATATTTCGTCCCCTTTCTTTCTCTCTGGGCCACGCAGACTCACAGAGGTGCTGTTGAACAAAATATTCAGAATTAAATAAAAGGTGAGACAAAACAGGTGAACTCTGCACTTACAATTCAGAGAATTATCGACCCTCTGTCTTCCCTTAATGCGTTACCTAATTAACCTGTCGCTGTCCTCAGGCTCAGTCCCGGCTAAATGGAAGCAGGCGGTGTTTACCCCTATTCTTAAGAAGCCCACACTAGATCCCCTCAAGTTGGAAAACTATCGCCCGATTTCACTCCTTCCTTGGGCTGCGAAAGTAGCCGAGGCTCATGTTAATGTTCTCCTCTCTGAGCATCTCCAAAGGGCTAATATTCTAGACCCTTCTCAGAATGGCTTTCGTGCCGGCCACAGCACTGAGACTGCCCTTCTCTCAATGACGGAACACCTGCGGGCCGTGCTCGACTCCGGTCATACAGCGGCACTGGTGTTACTTGACCTCAGTGCCGCGTTCGACACGGTCTCGCATTCGATACTGGTGCAACGTCTAAGAGAAGCTGGTGTCTCTGGCATGGCACTAAAGTGGTTCCAGTCTTTCTTGAGTCATCGTACATTCTGGGTTGCCACTCCGCCTTTTGAGTCCAAACTCTATCCGTTAGAACTGGGAGTGCCTCAGGGGTCGGCATTAAGTCCCACGCTATTCAATCTTTATGTACACCCGCTGGCTGCGGTCGCCAAGGAGTGGGATATGACCATCGTCTCCTATGCTGACGACACGCAGCTGGCGGTTGTTCTGAGTGGGAAGTCCGACCTTGATGCCCCCAGGTTCAGAGCGGGTCTCTTGGCGGTGGCCGGCTGGATGACAGCTAACTGTCTTCAGCTGAATGCTAAGAAGACTGAGATACTGGTTGTTGGGAAGCATAGTAACATGTGCTCCACAGTTAGGTGTCACGCCTACTCCGGTATCGGAGGTAAAAAACTTAGAGGTGTGGTTAGACTCTGGCCTTAGTTTTTGTGCCCATACAAAAAAAGTTGCAGCTACCTGCTTCGGGATCCTTCGTGGACTGAGACCCATCTTGAAGTTTTTTGACGCCCCTACTAGGCAGCTGATCATTCAGGCCACTATCCTGTCTAGGCTTGATTACGCCAGTTCGCTCCTATTAGGGGCGAACCAAGCGGATATCGCCCGGATGCAGCGCGTTCAGAATGCTGCGGCCAGAGTCCTGGTGGGGTTACCGAGGTTCTGCTCTGTGAGTGCTACTATTCGGTCTCTTCATTGGCTGCCTATGGCGCAGAGGATCTATTTTAAAACCCTTTGTCTTTCTTTTAAGATCCTTAAGTTGTCCTCTCCTCAGATTCTTGAGAATCTTCTTATTCCCTATGTTCCTGCTCGCTCTCTGAGATCTGCCTGTCAAAATCTGGTGGTGGTACCGCGGTTCAAGTTGTGTAGAGCTGGAGGGCGGTCCTTCCGGGTTATGGCTGCTAAGCTCTGGAACTCTCTTCCGCTCCACATCCGTGCACTTGACGACATGTTCATATTCAGGAGGGCCATTAAAACTTACTTGTTCCCCAGTGTTTTTTAGTCCTTCTCCCTTTCTTGCTTTGGTCCTACAGTCTGTGTGGTGTTGTGTGTTTGTTTGCCTGTTCAAAAAGCGCCGGGACGCCCCTTTGCTGGGGCAGCTGTGCGCTATTAAAATACGTATAACATAACATAACATAACACAGGCACACACATATAACACAAATAGCCGGGGTCTATCCCTAGTTGGTGTGGATCTACACAAGCACCTGTTATCTAATCCCAAAATAGTGTGAGTGTAATTAGTTGGGTCTGTCATGTCATAAGTAGCACTGCACAGGCCTAGGGTTATGTGCAATATGAAAACAATGTGAAAGTGTCTATTTGAGCAGTCTAGAAATATTATTGTATGAAAATGGCAACAGAAATCGGTGTCCTTGTGTCAAAGTCAGATCAGTCAAAAATGTAGATGTACAGTCAGATTTGATAACTGCTGAACACTTGTATTAAAAACAAAAATCATAAAACTCAACAAATAAAGGAAAACAATAAATTACATATTCCTTCCCTGTGTGAAACAAGGCATTCACCCCCCCTCCTTTTCTCAGCATCTGACACCTTCCACCCCTGGAGCCAGTGAGTGTCGCAGGCAAGACAGGGAACTGCAGAATTTCACCCTCCCTGAAACATCAGTAGTCTTGTGCTGCCTATTTTCCGGGAGTTACTGCGTTGTCAGGGAACAAATGCGAAGTTTGCCCTCGCCGGACCCCAGTTGTGAAGGTGACAGTGCATTAAGTATAATCTAATCCTAGTATAAATAACACCATCAAGGAGTGAGGGGAACCCTGAACCATAGACAGAGAGAGAATACCAGGGGAGTATCTGCAGTTACAACCCCTTGCGATGCTGGGTGTGCTCAAACTGCGACTGCACCCATGGGCCCACTTCCGAGAATTCCCACCAAATCCTCCTGACCCTGCTCCCACTGAGCAGGGTCCATGGACCTATCAGTCTGGTTGGAGCGCCACTGGTTGCCTAGAAACAGAAATCTGGAGGGGATGCTAATCACCAACCCTCCACCAGTCCCTCCAACCAAGGTTAAAGGGGCTCGTTAGCCCACTCATGACTGAGTTCCCTCAGAACTCTGGCTAGCCAACAGGGGTGCTCCAGCTGCGATGGCACCCAATCCTCCTCTTTCTGTCCCCTCAGGAACAAACAGATGCAGACCCCCTGGGGACCAGAAAAGAAAGCTTGGCTAAGAATGAATGCCTAAGCACAGGGCAATAAGAAGAATGCACAGAGCCACTGTGAAAATACTTACCCAGTGGCAATAACAGCAGATGGAAAAAAGAGAGGGAATAAAACAGCCTTTTACACTCTATGTATATGAGAAAGATGGATGTGCATTGTCAGTCTTAGTGCAGACACATGGCGATAAGCAGCGTCCCCCTGCATATTTTTCAGCAGTACTCGATCCTGTCACTCGAGCGTTGCCTGGATGTTTTCGTTCAGTTGCGGCAACAGCTGTGTCAATACGTCAGAGTGAAGGGATAGTTTTGTCACATAAACTGTTAGTGTTAGTACTCCATGCGGTTGATGCCCTTTTAAATCAAACAAAGACGCAGCATTTAACTAGCGCTCGTCTGACAGGACACAAATTGACTTTGTTGGCCCCTCACATTACACTGAAGAGATGCGCAACATTAAACCCAGCCACTTTGTTGCCATATCCGGTGACTCAGCCTCAGTCGCAGGAAATACATGATTGTATATTCCTTACTGAAGAACCGACAAAGGGTCGTGTTGATTTGCAAGATTCGCCCCTTTCAGATGTAGACAGGGAATTGTGGGTTGATGGGTCCTGTTTGAAGTTGCCAGATGGTACGACCTCAGCTGCATATGCAATCACCAGAATTCACATGGTAGTGGAGACAGCTCGCATACCACAGAAGTTAGCTCAAGCAGCTGAACTAATAGCCTTGACACGAGCATGGGAGCTTAGCACTGACTTATGTGTGAACATTTATACAGATAGCCGCTATGCCTTTGGAGTGGCCAATGATTTTGGCCTGCTCTGGAAGGAAAGAGGCTTTCTTATGTCCCACGGGATGCAGATAATGCACGGAGAACTAGTGCATAACCTTTTGACTGCACTGACATATCCAAAGAAAATAGCTATTGTGAAGTGTAGTGCACACAAGAAAGTGACTGATAAGGCAAGACAAGGTAATGCCTTTGCAGACCGCATAGCGCGTGAGACTGCAATGAAGCGAAGCACTACTTCTATGTATGTAGTGAAGTCACAAGCTGTTGTTGGCATAATGCTAGACAAGAAGTACTAGACATACAGAAATCCGCTTCTGTGAAAGAACGTGAGTAATGGTCTGAAGAAGGAGAGTTGGATGATGAGGGCAGTTGGCGGAATAAGCAGATGGATAAATGGAAATTGCCTATAGCTTTTGTACAACCTATGGTTCAGATGGCACATGGGCTGGCACATGTTGGCGCTTCAGCAATAACGAAATTGCTTATGATAGTTTGGGAGCATCCAGAAATTGCCAGCACAGCAAAGAGAGTAGTACAGTCTTGTTTGATCTGTTTGCAATACAATCCTGGGAAAGGGACACGAACTCCTGCGGGAGGGTTTGCTACACCGGCTGCACCTTTTGAAGTTCTGCAAATGGATTATATCCAACTTGAACGCTGTAATAACTTAAAGTATGTTCTAATGTGGTATGTGCCTTCAGTAAATGGGTAGAGGCATACCCCACAAAGGATAATACTGCTATTACCACAGCAAAGGTGCTTTTGAAGGAATTCTTCCCTGGGTATGGTGTTCGAAACTCCTATGAAATGATAACAGACCTCATTTTGTTGGGGAAGTTATTAAATATGTCCTACAAGGATTAGGGATCAAACAGAAGTTCTATGCAGTCTTCCACCCACAATCAGCAGGGTTAGTGGAAAGGTACAATGCTACTCTGAAGCTGAAGTTAGTGAAAATACTGGCTTCCACATCCTTAACTTGGCCAGATGCATTACCGTTGGCATTATACTCTTTTAGATCGATGCCACATTCTTGAACTGGCCTTACTCCTTATGAGGTAGTATTTGGAAGACCAATGAACATTTGGGGAGTTCCTAAGCCACGTTCCATACATGATGTACCCTGTGTTCTGATGAATGATTATTTGGCACAGTTAACCAACAGTTTGGTTTCTATTCATCAAAAGGTTCGAGAAGCACTTCCTGACAGATCTACAGGTGAGGCCCATGAGCTCCGGCCCGGAGACCATGTGATGGTCAAAATCTTTGAAAGGTCGAACAGCTTGGAACTGAGGTGGCGAGGACCAGAGCAGGTGCTCCTTGCCACAAGGACAGCAGTTTGAGTGACGAATCGGAAGAAATGGGTGCACAGCACTCATTGCAAGAAAGTGCTACCTGCCTTGGTGGAACCTGCTGTGCTGTGCGGAGAAAGGCCACACCATATCACCTGATGACTCTGCGGAGGTCTTCCCAGACCACACGATTCCTGGAGCATTGCGGTACCACTTGAGACTGAGGAAAGAATCTGCAGTGCTGAAAAAGACTGGTTGAGCTACCGCCCTGGGTTAGTAAAACGGAGAGCCAATATGGTAAGGGGGGGGGGGGGGGATCAGCCCTGCATTAGTGTAGTGACACCCGTATTGGCCCGTGGTGAAGAAATCAGCGGCTGCCCATGGATAAGAGCTCCAATGATTGTTTTTAACGAGTTTTTAGAAAGTTCAATTATCGGTGTTGCTGAAATGAATAACAAAATAATCATTTGTGCAGTAGGGTTTGTTGTTGCTTTGGTGGTTATGGCAATAATCACCTGGTCCATTGAGAAGGTGGCTCCTGCTCGAAAGCTTTTTGTTGCCACTACTCCAGTTCCAACGGATCACTACTACTTCACGCTTCCCTATCATGAGCAGACGCACCGCCAATCCTACCTCAACAGTACTTTCATGCAGATGTTGCATCATACTCATAATGCCATGAATACTACCAAATGTTGGGTATGTGGGATGATACCTGCACATCAAAAGAAAGGAAGAACACCTTAGCTCTTCCTTTTTCACATAACGGTTCTTGTCAAGCTTGGTATACACTTTTGTTTGCATCTGGAAAACGTACAGTGGACGGACTTCTTTTTCGCCTCAATAAAGTTTGCTACCAAGACAAAGATGGGTATCCTCAAGCCAAAGGAACTAAATGGGAATGGGAAGAGTATCAACCGGACAATGTTTCAACCCCATATGTCTTCACAAATATGAGACTCTGTCAAAAATGAACAATTTGTTATTTCTGTTACAAAAGCTAAAGCAGATCTATGTATACATAGTATTGGGCGAATTCCAGTAGGGATAAGCAACTGTATTGTGATTCTAACTATTGAAGAAGTAAATAACAGTAGTTTTATAGCCTCGTATAACACCTACTTTGTTTGCGGTAACTATGAATATTACCAACTACCTACTGGGTGGTCAGGTGTATGCTATGTATCTTTCCTATTGCCCCCTGTGTTTTTGGCACCTGCATCCTACCACCGAGACTTTAAATTGTTCAATGATATCTCTAAAAATAGATATAAAAGGACAATAAGTGCTGATGAAGTAGACCAAACTGATACTAGCCTGCAACAATATGTCGATTTTAATTTAGGTTTTTTCTTCTTGTTGGGTGCTGCATTAAACAGTAGGATGGTGAGACGATTGACTAGAGTCGTCGACGCTGTTACCAATCAGACAGCTATAGGACTTGGGAACATTACAGAGGAACTACAAATTGCAAGGATTGTAGCGCTCCAAAATCGTATGTTGTTAGATGTGATTTTAGCTGATCGAGGTGGTGCATGCCGCATCATCAGTAACAGCTGCCGGGTCTTTATACCTGATCACTCACCTTCAGTATATGACGCAATATCTAAACTGCATAAAATTGCTGCAGAAATTCACACAGAGACTGGTACTTGGACTTTTGCTGGATGGTTTTGGACTCTTGTTTCTGCTTGGGGCTGGAAGCTACTGACTATCTTATGTGTAATAATCACGATACTTTTCACATGTTGTATTTGTATTCACTGTGGTCCAATGTTTTGCTCCATGTGTATCACTGCTTGTAAGCCTGCCAAAAGAGATATTGCCTAAATAAAAGCACAACACACATTAGATATGGAAATAGCTGAGATGATAAACATCAATGTACAGGATGAATATCTCGATTACCCCAGATAAACGAATGCCTTCAGCTAATGCTGGAAGGGTCGTCAGTTGTAATTTAGCAGCGATTAGATTAAGCATTAGCAGAAGACATTTTGTATTTAGAGACTATCTGGTCCATTTCGCGGAATCCATTTTGTATTTCTGGCAGCCATTTTGTTTGTCATATGCTACCATGTGCTCGTCATGTGCTCTGTCCTACCTTCCTGTTAACTGCTCTTGATATCTGCCTAGAAACGAACTATATTTAGCATCCTTCACTTTTGCACATGCCCAGTAGGGTCTGCACCTGTTAGTAATTTGTAACTGTCAGGATGTGTTTACTAGTTCTAGAAAACTGCTAGCCCCTTCCACAGCGCGCGTACACCCAGGATTGCAAATGTTTATAAGCTGCTTACCACTTGATTCTATGTTTAGTATAAGCCCATATAACGCAGTCTAGATTTTACTATTGTGCTGACTATTATTCATGTTTGATTATTCACTTAATAATCTTATATCCCCACGCTACGCTATATAGCCCCCTTCATCCCTCTGGACTATAATTGATTTGTTATGTGTGAACTATTGATTTTATGTTTATTTTACTACCCATGTTTTGACTCATGCTCAGATTGTTACCTTCCCTACAACTCTAAAGCGCTCTGATATCCTTCGGGATCTAGTATAAAACTTTATAAATAAATAAAACAAATAAATAAATACTTATTGACTGTGCATTTCTATATGACCTTATATGTACATAATACTCACTTCTGTTCTTGTACCGCCTTCTTTTGAGCCCCTGTGTGGGTATAAAAGGACCATGCTCTTTCTGTTCGGGTGCTACTTCATACATTACCGAAGGGTGCTGTTTGCATGTAGAACCAGTCACGGGTTTCTCGTGGAGTACCAAGGAGGACCCGTCACAGGCTTCTCGTGGAGTACCAAGGAGGACCAGTCACTGTCTTCTTGTGGGGTACAGAGGAGGACCAGTCTCAGGCTTCCCAATATGGTACCAAGGAGGACTAGTCACAGGCTTCTCATGGAGTACCGAGGAGGACCAGTCACAGGCTTCTTGTGAAGCACTAAGGAGAACCAGTCACAGGCTTCTCAAGGAGCACCGAGGAGGACCAGTCACAGGCTTCTCGTGGAGTATTAAGAAGGTCCGGTCACTGGCTTCTCGTGGAGCACCGAGAAGGACTAGTCACATGCTTCTCGTGGAGTACTGAGGTGGACCAGTCACATGCTTCTCGTGAAGTACAGAGGAGGACCATTCTCAGGCTTCTCGTGGGTTACCAAGGAGGACCAGTCATAGGCTTCTCATTGAGTACCGAGGAGGACCGGTCATAGGCTTATCGTGGATTACCAGCCACAGGCTTCTCATGGAGCACCGAGCAGGACCCATCATAGGCTTCTCGTGGAGTACCAAGGAGGACCAGTCACAGGCTTCTCGTGGAGTACCAAGAAGGACCAATCACAGGCTTCTCGTAGAGTACCAAGGAGGACCAGTCACAGGCTTCTCGTGGAGTACCAAGGAGAACCAGTCACAGGCTTCTCGTGGAGTATTAAGAAAGACCTGTCACAGGCTCCTCGTGGACTACAGAGGAGGACTAGTCACATGCTTCTCATGGAGTATTGAGGAGGACCAGTCACAGGCTTCTCGTGGAGTACAGAGGAGGACCAGTCTCAGGCTTCTCGTGGGGTACCAAGGAGGACCAGTCACAGGCTTCTCGTGGAGTACCAGTCACAGGCTTCTCATGGAGCACCGAGCAGGACCCGTCATAGGCTTCTCGTGGAGTACCAAGGAAGACCAGTCACAGGCTTCTTGTGGAGTACCAAGGAGGACAATCACAGGCTTCACATGGAGTACTGAGGAGGACCAGTCAAAGGCTTCTCCTGGTGTACCGAGGAGGACCAATCACAGGCTTCTCGTGGAGTATGGAGGAGGAACAGTCACAGGCTTCTTGTGAAGCACCAAGGAGAACCAGTCACAGGCTTCTCGTAGAGTCCTGAGGAGGACCAGTCACAGGCTTTTCGTGGAGTACCGAGGAGGACCAGTCACAGGCTTCTTGTGAAGCACCAAGGAGAACCAGTCACAGGCTTCTCCTGGAGTATGGAGGAGGACCACTCACAGGCTTCTTGGGAAGCACCAAGGAGAACCAGTCACAGGTTTCTTGTGGAGTACCGAGGAGGACCAGTCACAGGCTTCTCGTGGAGTATTAAGAAAGACCGGTCACAGGCTTCTCCTGGAGTACCGAGGAGGACCATTCATAGCCTTCATGTGGAGAACCAAGGAGCACCAGTCACAGGCTTCCTGTGGAGCACTGAGGAGGACCGGTCACAGGCTTCCCGTGGAGCACCGAGGAGGACCGGTCACAGGCTTCTTGTGAAGCACCAAGGAGAACCAGTCACAGGTTTCTCGTGGAGTACCAAAGAGGACCCGTCACTGGCTTCTCGTGGAGTACCAAGGAGGACCAGTCACTGGCTTCTTGTGGGTTACAGAGGAGGACCAGTCTCAGGCTTCCCAATGGGGTACCAAGGAGGACCAGTCACAGGCTTCTCATGGAGTACCGAGGAGGACCAGTCACAGGCTTCTTGTGAAGCACTAAGGAGAACCAGTCACAGGCTTCTCATGGAGTACCGAGGAGGACCAGTCACAGGCTTCTCGTGGAGTATTAGGAAGGTCCTGTCACAGGCTTCTCGTGGAGTACCGTGGATGACTAGTCACACGCTTCTCGTGGAGTACTGAGGAAGACCAGTCACAGGCTTCTCATGGAGTACAGAGGAGGACCATTCTCAGGCTACTCGTGGGTTACCAAGGAGGACCAGTCACTGGCTTCTCGTGGAGAACCGAGGAGGACCGGTCACAGGCTCCTTGTGAAGCATCAAGGAGAACTAGTCACAGGTTTCGCGTGGAGTACCAAGGAGGACCCGTCACAGGCTTCTCGTGGAGTACCAAGGAGGACCAGTCACAGGCTTCTCGTGGAGTAGCAAGGAGGACCAGTCAAAGGCTTCTCGTGGAGTACTGAGGAGAACCACTCACAGGTTTCTCGTGGAGTACCAATGAGGACCTGTCACAGGCTTCTTGGGAAGCACCAAGGAGAACCAGTCACAGGCTTCTCATGGAGTACGGAGGAGGACCAGTCACAGGTTTCTCATGGAGTACGGAGGAGGAACAGTCAGAGGCTTCTCGTAGAGTACAGAGGAGGACCAGTCACATGCTTCTCGTCGAGCACCGAGGAGGACCGGTCACAGGCTTCTTGTGAAGCACCAAGGAGAACCAGTCACGGGTTTCTCATGGAGTACCAAGGAGGACCCGTCACAGGCTTTTCGTGGAGTACCAAGGAGGACCAGTCACTGTCTTCTTGTGGGGTACATAGGAGGACCAGTCTCAGGCTTCCCAATGGGGTACGAAGGAGGTCCGGTCACTGGCTTCCCGTGGAGCACCGAGGAGGACTAGTCACATGCTGCTCGTGGAGTACTGAGGAGGACCAGTCACAGGCTTCTCGTGGAGTACAGAGGAGGACCATTCTCAGGCTTCTTGTGGGTTACCAACCCACTCATGAGGTTTAATAAACTTTGTCTTTTCTATTCCAGTTTCTGTGCCAACTTCTTCCTATAGGTCTGAGGACTCTGTGCAGAGAAGGGCGAACCCCTTGCACTGGTAGGCCTTGCTGAGGCTTACTCCGACACCGGGGAGTCCCGACGCGAGGCAGACACAGAGTTCAGACACCAGGAGGGGGGACAAACCACTGGACGATGGCGACTAAAGTGTGAGATCGGCAGGTGTGTCTCCATGGTCTGGGGGTCTGGTCCCGGGCCTGTAATGCCTGGGGGCTGCATCTAGAGCCCGGTTGCGGTGGTGCACTGCCCCACACGCCCATTGAATGACTTGCCTCCTTGTATCCTGGCACTCACAAATCTGGAGACCGGAGATAGGTCTTAACAGAGGTGGAGGGTGCGTGGTGAGGCCTACCTGTACTCAAGCTGGTGGGTCTGGAACGAGACTTGGCGACTGCTTGGGGGTTAGACAGTGGTGCACAGTGCCAGAGGCCAGGGCTGTACCCCAGCTGGTGAGGTGAGGAGTCCCGCTCTGAGTAGCTTTACCCCCTGGAGTGAGGAAGTATGCCTCCAGGTGTTCGTTCCGCAATTCGGCGGAAGACCAGACTCACAAGGGTACTACACCGGAACTGTCCGGCGAGGCTGGTGAAGAGTGATGGAAGGCCAGGTAACTGCTCCGAGTGGCAGGGGCCTGCCTGACATAGACAATGCTGAAGCCCCTGAGGGGACGTGGGCTGTCAGAGGGAACCACTTCCCTGGACTGTTTGCGGCAATACTAGTTCTTGGACAGAGTGGCCACTGAGACATAACCTAGGATGGCCTTGCTGAAAATGGGGAAGGGCCGACCCCTAAGAGGTGCCCAAACAAATAAAATCATGCAATAAACGGTCCCGGGGCCGACTGCCACGGACTGCCTTCCTGCGGACATGGAGTAGGGGGTCCACCAGGACTCGGCAGCTTGGGATGAACAAGTTACTTACCTTCGGTAATGCTTTTTCTGGTAGATACTATATCTGCCTGTGGATTCCTCACCTTGCACAAGTGTCCATTGAGGTTTCTTTCTTTTCTTCGTTGCAATCACCTCGGCAAGGAGGGTAAGTGAGCTTCAGGCTCTTAGTTCCAAGCCCCATTCCTGACCATTCATGCTTCCAGGCTGATGAAGGCTGATAGCCAGAAACCGGTCCTTGGATGCTTGATTCCGGTCTGGGAAAGACATGGCTTGGTAGTTCGGACTGGACTGTTCCCATGAGGCACAGGGTCAGAGCTGATTTGCATATAGCCAGTGTCTAACCCAGGGTGGTGTGGAGTGCAAAAAAACAATGGATTTAGGCCCAGATCCTTGTACTGGGGTGAATGTATGACATTGTTCTACATTCTGTCCATCAACTGTGTTTTTTGCAATTTTCACCCCGAGTGGGCTGGGTATGCTCAGACGTGAGTCCCAGGCTCTCCACACCACTGGAGTCAAGCTATCCAGGCTGATAGCCAGAAACCGGTCCTTGGATGCTTGATTCCGGTCTGGGAAAGACATGGCTTGGTAGTTTGGACTGGACTGTTCCCATGAGGCACAGGGTCAGAGCTGATTTGCATATAGCCAGTGTCTAACCCAGGGTGGTGTGGAGTGCAAAAAAACGATGGATTTAGGCCCAGATCCTTGTACTGGGGTGAATGTATGACATTGTTCTACATTCTGTCCATCAACTGTGTTTTTTGCAATTTTCACCCATTATTAAGCATGGGCGAATTTTGTGAATTGGCAATCCGTGAAATTGCGTATTTACGGATTCGCAATCTGCAAAATCCGCGAACTCTCGCGAATTTAGCGGATTTTTTTTCGCAAGTGTTTCTGCCGTTTCGCGAGGGGTTTTTACCAGTTCGCAAATGCGAACTTACTTGTCAGGTAGCAACGGTCGCGACCATGTTGTTTCTACGTCTGGTTCATCACAGCACCCTCTTTTTCACCACTGCCACCCTCTGTTTCACCACTGCCACCCTCTGGCTCACCCATGCCACCCTCTGTTTCATCACTGTAGATTATGGGGGGAAAAGCACACCTGCCCTGCCTCAACTGACATGAATGAATTAGGGGCTGATTGATTAATGTGTCACTGAATTTGAACTTCCAGTCTGGCACCTGCTTCCTTATCTGTATTTGCTTTCTGTTGCAGTCTAATCTTTTTTAGCAGGACCTTTGGCATACTTGTAGCTATTCTCTGAGCCTGCTGTGAGGGTCAGAGCAGGGTCATAGAATAGTTGCAAGTAGGCAACTGAACTCTGGAGGGGCCCCTCAGGAAGCACTAGAGGGAATTGTTACTAATGTTAAGATTGAACTTTTGCACCTGCTGAGTGCTTTCAGTTTAGCAAAAATCGTTTTCCTGCAATTTCGCGCGATTCACGGGGCACGAATTCGTGCGAGATCAATTTCGGAAGCCGCGAATTTGTCCGAATACATGATTTTTTTTTGCGGCGTGTTTGTTCGCGTGATATTTTGCGTGTTCGCAAGCCGCTTGTAGCGCAACGTTTGCGAAGTTACCCTAGCGGTCGTACATGGGCGCGGCCATCTTGTTTGCGTAACGTAATTCCGTTTCCGGGCGCTATGTGTAATCTCGCAAAGTGTGCGGCTCGCTAGTACATGTTCGCGTGTGATCGCGGGGAAAATCTTGCGCGAACTTACCCACGCGGTGGTCAACGGGCGCGGCCATCTTGTTTTTCATTCATTGCTATGGTTCTGGGCATGCTTTCTGTATCCTCTGTCAATCTCTGCCATCCTTTGCTTGTTTGAAGTTTTTTTTGTTCTATTTTACTTATTATCTATCCCTCTATTTTTCTAGCTCTATATTTTTGTGTTTTCTGCTACTTTGGGTTAATTTTAAACTACTTTTTTTAACTCTTTTCTTTTCTTCTTCCCTATTCTATTTCTTCTTTATTTTTTACCTTCCTTTCTGCCCAGACCATGGTAAAGGGAGCCGGGAAGCAGCCCGCGAAGGGGAAGGGTCCCGCACCCCGTGCCCGGCTCCCGTGCGGGCGTTTGAGGGGGGAGCAAGTTATAGCTCGGGAGATTTTTAGTGCGGAGGAGGTGGCCGCACTAGTCATTCATGTCCAGCGCCGCCTCCCCAAGACCATCATGGGAGGCGGCAAGATCGCTACCGGCTACAGGATCCGGGAGCGCCGGAAGCGGTGGGAGAAGGTGTGCCGGGCCATGTTTGAACACTCTGGGGTCCGGCGCACCTACAACCAGGCCACCCACCGCTGGACGGATCTCATGGACCGGGAACGTGACTTGCTGGACGTGCTCGGCGTCGAGATCCCCGGGCTTGGTGAGTAGTAGTAGCTATTTCTAGCTATTTCATCACTACTCTGTTTTCTCCCGCTCTGTGTGTTATTATATTGCAAATCTTTGTTTTTTACCAAGAGCAATAATGCTGCCGATTACATTGTAGGTAAATTATATTTCAAAATCTTCTGTGCATTTCAGGTGCACTGCTCTCCTTCTCAGTAGCCTTGCTACTATGCTAATTTGTTTTCTATTTTGTGTTCATTTCATTGGCCTGAGAAATTATGTATGAGTGTAGTGTAAAGAACTGCGTAGTGCTAGACACTAAGGGTCAGATTTTCAATTACCGGGGCATCCCTACAAAGTAGCAGGGATGCGCCAGTAATTGTGCGCCACGCCACCACCACCACCCATGGTGCGCCGTATTTACAATGCGGCGCACCATGGGCCCAAAACGTCACAGAAGCCTTACGCATCTGTGCCGTAAAGGCGGTGCATTGCTGGAGTTGCGTGACAACGATGGCGCAGCTCCAGCAATGCTCTGGGGTGCCCTATCTCCCCAATGCTGCGTCAAGCCGTACGTCTGCTTCAAGCAGGCGCAGGGTTTGAGTCACGCATCATTGTCCTAAAAGTGACTGATTGACATCTTGTAGATTTCCCTCAGCCACTTTTAGGATGCGTTCCTGCGCAGGAACGCCCTCCCTTGCGCCGGAACGCCCCCGGATGACGCAGGGCTTTACAACGTGATGCATGTCCCATATGCGTCACGTTGTTAATATACGCGCATCATGGCGCCTCTTTTGTTATGCCTCTGCGTTACAAAAGTCACGCAACAATGGAGCAAAAGAGCCGCAAGGGGCTTGTAAATCTGCCCCTACAGACTCCAGTCCAGTCCTTCCTTTGTACACCTGGCAATAAGAAGAAATAGTGGTGGTGGATTGATAGCGCTTGGACGCCCCCAGGCAGCAATTGCACTCTACAAATCCACATACAATACAATACAATACAATACAATACAATAGTTAGAGTATTTTAATGACTGGTTAATGTAGTAGGAAACTTTTTAGTGTTGTCGCTGATCTGCAATCACGATGGAGTTTGTCTGTCACTTCGCGTGCTGCGGACTGCTGCCTGCCAGTCCTAGGCGAACCTTTTTAGTAGTTTGTTTAGTGAGTTGCATAACTTTCCAAGTCGACGGTCCGCAATCAAGCAATACTAATATCGTAGTAGACCACATGAGATAGGTCAATATATCCCGTTCAATAGTTGTCTATTTGCTATTTCGCCAAAAGATTTTGTTATTGTTCTTTTGAAATGTTTGATTTGGTTGACAACAATCATCCATGTTTTTGGGTCTTTCTTTCTTTCATGTTGTACATCAGCTCCCCCCCAGGGGCAAGAGGACATTGGAGGAGGCTGCTGCTGCTGAACCAGGCCAGGATCGGTCAGGCGAGGGCTCTTTTGCTGGCCCCGGTAAGTTTTAATTTTAATATAGAGTACCTATTTTTTCCTAGCGTTCCTCATTCGATTTTTTCTAAATCGTCTTTGATCTTCTTGTAGACTGTATCTAAATTCTTATGCTCCCTCGACTATGACTCCCTGTGGTATTACTAGATTATTCTTATTTGTCTGTCTGTGTAGCTAACTAAGATTGAACATTTGGCAAAAGGTGTAAAACGAAACTCCCATTCTAGTCAGCAATAGCTCTATGCTCTGAGTGCAGTCCTCTGGGATTGTCCATAATGTCTTTTCAAGTCTTCTAAATGTTTATGCTTTGACAATTACCAACAATAAAAAGGTGAATGACCACCAAGAAAGAATAAGATACTACTTTACTTTTGGTTTGGATAGGAGGACAATCCCTACTACTACTGTTGCAGGGACAAATCTGTACAAACAGAACTATGGACACTAAAGTGCATTGTTTATCAATTATAATAGGCACAGGTCGACTTTCCACATACCTCGGTGATGAACACAGCTGAACACTTTGACCTCCTGAGGCGGAAGCCGGGAGAGTTGCTTCGAGTTTTTAAACTGTTGAGTGTAATACTGTGATTTTAAGACAGAATTTTACTGCTGAGTGTAATACTGTGATTTTAAGACAGAACTTTACTGCTGAGTGTAATATTGTGATTTTATGACAAGACCTACCTCACTCCCCTGAGCTATCCTGCGCAGCGGTTTGGAACGCTGCCGCGGGATACTTCCTCGTGTTGCCGCCACCCCCTGGGACACACAGGCCACGCCCACCACCACTTAGGCCACGCCCCTTTTCTGAGTATTTAAAGCGATCCATGAAAAAGCGCGAGCCTGAACACTTTGACCTCCTGAGGCGGAAGCCGGGAGAGTCGCTTCGAGTTTTTAAACTGTTGAGTGTAATACTGTGATTTTAAGACAGAATTTTACTGCTGAGTGTAATACTGTGATTTTAAGACAGAACTTTACTGCTGAGTGTAATATTGTGATTTTATGACAAGACCTACCTCACTCCCCTGAGCTCTCCTGCGCAGCGGTTTGGAACGCTGCCGCAGGATACTTCCTCGTGTTGCCGCCACCCCCTGGGACACACAGGCCACGCCCACCACCACTCAGGCCACGCCCCCGTTCCCACCTATTATTTAATATGTGCTTCCAGCGGGCGCGCAGCGGACGAGCGCAGCGGGCGCGCCGTTTGCGCGCCAAAGGCACGCCTAAGGCAAGCCCGTCTGCGCCCGTCCGCGGCCGGGGCCAGGCATACTGCTGGTGAGTCTGTGCGCAAGGATAGGATCGTGTGGTCAAGGGATGACCTACGGGCTCTCAATACTGTTTCTGAGGGCTGCACTCAGGGGATAGATCCTCAGACTACCGCTCTTCCCCAGAAATGTGGGGCCTGTGGATTATCACTGGCACCAATAGAAGTAGCGAGGTTTTCTAAACCTAAGCCGCCGATTAACAAAGGCCTTAGAGCTGGCCTCCTGAACTGTAGATCCCTAGTCAAACATACAGGTGATATCTGGCTACTACTAGAAGAGCACGAGTGGGACGCTCTGTTTCTAACAGAAACATGGATCAATGAGGATAGTGTGACCGCCATCGCGCTGGCAGTACCCCTGGGATATAAAATATGCTTCTCGAATCGCATAGGCACAAAAAGAGGTGGAGGTGTTGCTGTCATATTCAAAGAACAGCTTACACTAACATCCTCGGCCCCTACCATGATTCAGGGAATTGAGGGGCTACACTTTTGTTTTCAGGTGAGTCCTCAACTATCGTTAGCGGTATTAGTGATCTACCGCCCACCTGGCGGCAAGGATCCCAATTTATCAACTCTGCTAGAGACGATTGTTCAGAGCTCCCTCCTCCACCCTCAATTCATCGTGGTCGGGGATTTCAACATTCATATGGACAAAGCGGACTGCGCCCCTGCAGAATTGTTGAGATCCACACTAAATACAGCTAAGCTGAGACTAATTAATGACAGCCCCACGCACAGAGCAGGTCACACGCTTGATCTAATTTTTTCCAATATTACTGATGTGAAGGCGGAGACACCTCTACCGTTAGTCTGGCCAGACCACTCACTGATCCCATTTAAATTAAATATAGCTGCTGATAGTCCTGCTTCAAGCAAATGCTCTTTTATGAAGAGACAATGGAAAAAGCTAGTCCCTGATATCATGGGCCCTGTTTTGGCTCAGAACATCCCCTCTCTCACCTCAAATGCCAATATGGACGCACAGCTACTCAATGATTGGGTCGGGAATATGGTATCTTCCATTGCACCAGCCTCACGTGCTATATCTAAACGGGACTCCCCCTCCGCTCCCTGGTTCTCTCAGGACCTTAGAGTAGAGACGGCAGCCTGTATGAGGCTGGAGAGACTGTGAAGGGTAAACTATGGGCCCTTAGAAAAAACCAGATATAAGGAAGCATCCCAAAAACTCCAGAAGGCTATTAAAAAGGCAAAAAAATAGTTTTACGCGGATTCAATCCAACAGGCAGAGCAATCGAGTAAACAGATTTTTAAGGTGGTACAGTCCTTTTTCAAACCCAAATGTATTGAGAGAGAGGTCCCCCCGTCAACCACTCTGTGCGAAAACATCTCAGAGTTTTTTGACCAGAAAATTAAAAAAGTCTATGAGTCCTTCGGGCCTGAGAAAAAAAACGGTGAAAACTGACCTAGCCATAAAAGAGGTGGTTGGTGAAATCTTAGCTCAATTTCAGGCGATATCCCTGAGCGCGGTCAGGCAAGAACTAAATCGCTGTATGTCAGGCTCACCTGACGACCCATGTCCAGCTAAACTCTGGCGCACCATAGCTGATTTTGTGGCCCCCACATTACAACAGATCTGGAATACGTCCCTCGTCTCTGGTGTATTCCCGAACATTTGGAAACATGCTACCCTCCTCCCGCTAAAAAAAAACCTAATGGGGATCCAAAAGACCTCAGCAATCTACGCCCGATCTCTCTGCTAGCAGCACCAGGAAAAATGTTCGAGAAAATAATACAGCGCCAGCTGAGCAAATTCATTGAAGACAACAAGATACTGCATGAGACGCAATCAGGCTTCCGACCTGGCTTCAGTACGGAGACAGCACTAATTGAGGTGGCAGAGTCAGTAAGGTGGTCGATGGATTCAGGAAGCTCTGCAATGCTGGTACTCCTGGATCTGTCGGCCGCCTTCGACACGGTTGATCATGCTAGACTCTTGATGCGACTGGCTGAGACAGGCATCCGAGACCAGGCACTGGGATGGATACAGTCGTAGCTGTCCCAGAGAACACAGAAGGTGGCTCTGGGGACTGTATCTTCAACGCCCAAAGTCCTCAGTTGTGGCGTCCCTCAAGGGTCGGCACTTAGCCCCCTCTTGTTCAACATCTACCTCGCTCCACTCTTTACGCTGATTGCCAATTGGGGTGTTAAGGCAATTTCATACGCCGATGACACCCAATTGGTATTTCCGTATTCAGAGGTGTCGCAGGAGTCCTTCTCGAGTTTCAAGGGCTGTCTCCAAGATGTGGCCTGTTAGATGAATACGAATAAATTAAAACTCAACGCCAATAAAACGGAAGTGATCTTCTTTGGTAAAGGCCCCCCGCCACCCTCAGAGCTTTGGTGGCCAGCGGAGATGGGACAAGCCCCCTCACCCAGCCTAACGGCAAAAAATTTGGGAGTGCGATGGGATGACAGTCTGTCCTTCACCTCGCACATCCAACAAGTAGTCGGTTGCTACTTGAGTAAGCTGAGAAATCTCCGCAAGATTCTGAGACTTCTACCAGAAAGTTGCAGAAAAACAGTAATCCATGCCACAGTGACATCTAGGCTGGATTACGCCAACGGCCTCTATCTGGGCCTACCAAAATTCCTAATTCAAAAACTTCAGCTGGTCCAAAATGCGGCTGCGAGACTGTTAATGCGGATTCCGTTTAAGCACTCAGTCTCTCCGTATCTTCGGTCACTTCATTGGCTACCAGTTGCCAGCAGAATCAAATTTAAGGCACTCACGTTGGCCTTTAGAACTCTGTTTGGCACCTGTCCTAAGTACTTGAAAACGCGACTCCCGAGATACTCCCAGGCCCGCGCACTTCGCTTCAACTGCCGCGTTCGGCTTGCCGTCCCACGAGTGAAAAGAGCCCGGCTGGGGGGTCGAACTTTTTCAGCAAATGTTGCGACACTGTGGAACACCCTGCCCCCAGCAATTCAGCAAGCCCCCTCTGAAATCTGCTTTAAGCAGTTGCTAAAGACCTGGCTCTTTACCCAACCGCGCTAGGCATCATTACTTCAGTCCTCCTGGTTAACTGTGTTCTTCCAAGCGCCGGGACAACTCCTTGTGAGGTAGCTGTTCGCGCTATATAAAATGCTGTATTATTATTATTATTATTATCAGACTTTGAAGAACCCCCAATCTCCTTACTGACTAGATAGTGTGGCAGAGTCATTTAGCTCCCGAATTCATCGATGATTGATCCCCAATGATGATTATCCAACGCAGGACAAGAGTACGGAGTCAGAGTCAAGAAGTGTCAGAGGCACGGGCTCATGCATTGCAAATTGCAAAACCTTTTGCTCATTCACTCATGACCAAAAACCACAGAGTTTATTTAAGTTTTAAAGCTTTATTAAAAGTAAAAATATTTATTAAAATCAAGCTTGTCATAAAACATAAACGGTTGATTAAAAATGGAAAAGTGCTTATAGTGATTTATTTCACACATTTATTGTGGGCGAGCCGAGTCCTCACCTGGTTTGAACTTTAATTTTTCTTTTTGGTGCTGAATCGTTGGTCCCTCCGTCCTAGTGATGGTGATTTGTTCTTAGAAGTGAAGATTCTGTCTGTTATGAGACAAATGGTGCGTGTTAAAAAGCAAGCATTCATCTGTTGTGCCAAAAAGTGCAGCAAGACAACACTCTTCCCTGGAAAAAGGGACATTTTTACTTTAGAGTAGACAGTCACAAATTATTAGCTTGTTTTCGGTATTCACATTTCTTCATTCCTAGACAAAATGCTAGTGATTGGTGTATGTCTATGACATCTAACATTCTTAAATGTACTTTGTAGGTGGAACATCTGGTGCTGGGCCCAGCGCGGAGGTGGAGGAGGAAAGTTCTGGGGAGGAGGCGGTGCAAGTGCCGGACCAAACTGCTGTGCGGGTTGCCACGGTAGTGGCGGGCAGTGGTAAGCTCTTATATTCCTTACTTATTGAGATTGCAGACTGCATAGTGTGCTCCCCGTGAGAAAACGTAAGGTTTGTCAAGATGAGAGACATGAAGAAGAATGATTGACATATAGTTTGAATGGATGGATGCCTGGATCATGGTAATATCTGACTCTTAGATAGCATATGTGTATCTCGAGAGAGTAGACGGTCACTGGATGAACTAAGTGTTACTTTGAAGAGCATGTAACACTGCACCCGCACGTCCGTCCCAGTGTAGGAAAGGCAAGGAAAAGAAGTTGTAATTTTGACCGAATACTACCATGAATAGTAGCAGTAGTTTGTATTGCAAGCACAGCATATATCCGGCTATTACGATGGCCGCTCACTACCTCTGTTAATAAGTTTAGTAGAACTCGGTCATTCTTGTGTGGATGTATCACTGTTCACTCAATAAAAAGCAAAGCACCTAAAGTCATCTCATATGTAAGCAAATACATACCATGTGCAGTGATAGATAATCAGATTATTTATCTTCTTCATTTTCCTTTTCTAGTATCTATTCATTGTCACTGTAGGGTGAAAGTTAAATTAATTAAGCAGTAGCCCTTGTAACAGAGTATTCTCAGGGCCACCCATAATAGAAAAGTAAGAGCATCACCACCTGCATGTACTGGACTGGTACAGTAACACAAGTCTGTCTCACTCATCATGGCGGGCGTCTGTTTTTCTCGGGTGCAAGTTGACTGCGCTGGCATTATGCCGGCTTGCAGAAGTTAACGTACCAATTTTGCTAAACAAGAGAGAAGAAGAAGAAGAAGACTGGTGTACTGTCATAGTCGACTCTAATGGAGTGAGTCCATAGTGCTCGTAGAATTGATTCCTTAAACTCCCACTAATGTTAGAGCAAGGATGAAGAAGTGGGAGGTTAGATAGATACTGGCCACAATAGTTATGTACTGCGCTTCCAAGTTTCTAGTTCTACTGTGACACAACTTTCTGCTGAATCATTTTATGTTAATCTTAAAGAGCATTGGTTACAGACTATGTCTTTCTTTCTTCATATAGATGCTCCTTCCAAACCAACAGGAAGGAGCTGGCTGAAAGGGCCCGGCAACGGAGGCTGGAGGCGACTGTCGCCGAATATCGGCGGCTGGTGGCCCAGGAGGAGGAGGACACGCAGAGTACGTCAACAACATCCACAGCGACACCTGCATCCTCCTCCGCGCTCCCTGGGTCAGCCAGTCAGCGCAGGTCTCCAGCGGTACGGAGCCGGGGTACCGCAGCCACCCGCCACCACCGAGCAGCAAAGAAATCAGCTGCCCCCCACAGCAGTTGCAAAAAAAGGATGCACTGCCTTTCCCTGCGGGTTTCCTACCTCGAGCAGGAGCTCCTCAACACCAAGACCCTGCTCGAGACCCTCCGCAAGGAGCATGCTGACCTGGCCCGAAAAGTCAACAGCAGCCAGTAGGAGGAGACTGTCCCTTGCCCCTTTTTTAAAGACCTCTGGGGGGTGTGAATTGGGAGTTGGGTTTTCTACTTTTTTGGACTTCGTTTTCAGGGACATTCGTTGGGGTTCGGGGGGGTGTGGTTTGTCTCTTGCGGGAGATTTATGTTACTGGATATATAAATATACTTTAAACTTTATCTTAGCATACATGTTTTTTACTGCTTTTGAGGCTGGTGGGTGGGGGTTTAACAGTCCTGGAACTTAAGTGGCATCTTGATTCAAGTTGTGTAAGTACTAATGGCCCAAATGTTTTCAAAACTAAGTGCCTCTCAAAGAGTAAGTGAATTCAATAGTCCTAGGACTAGTGTCAGTCTCTCGTCTCTCCTAATACTCCATTATACTACCTCCCCCCAAACGCTTATCTTACCTGTAATTTGTGTTTGGAAATAGGGCTAGGCACAGGGCTGGCTGCACACGAAATGGCGATTAAGGTTGGCAATCCTGGGCGGATGAAATGTCATCATTGCGGTGGTACTTGTGGTGTTACACAGTGGCAGTTGCAGCATCTGAAAAAAAAGAAAATGAAACCTTGTTTGTCCTTACCGTAGCATTAGAACGGTACGATAGAGAATATAGCAGGTGACAGTAAACTAGAACAGTGCCACAATGTAGCCTAACAAATGGTAAAGTATTTAAAGTATGACTACTACTTGCGTTGAATTTCTTTGACAATGGCTACTATTACAAGAAATAGTACTGAAGGTGAAGGACACAGCAGCGTAATAATTTCATTTGCCACGTCTAGGAGGAGGATGTTCTTGATGACCAATCAAGTTGATGGCGCACATGAAAATCTGCTTTCATTTGCCAATAGTGACTCGGTGTCAAGCTGAGTAAGAATATATCCTCGGATTCCTTCACCATCCTGTTGCTATGACCTTATCCTCCCCAGCAAGTGTGTGGGATTATTGCTGTCATTTAGTCACCCATCAATCAAAACCACACAGCCCGGGGGAAGAGGGTTAGGGTTTGGAAAATGGATGGGAATGGGGGTTTTTGGGAAAGTTTTGTTGAGAGAAGAAAAAAAAAGCACAGGATGGACAAACAATAATTGAAGATAAACAAATCTTTGGGTACAAAGCTAACCATGAATCTTTTAAGTGACATAAAGGAAGTGCATGCACTACTGCATGCATGGTTACTGAAAAGTAACTAGTACTTTTGACAACCGTGAATGAAAGAATGCAACAGTACAGGGCTGCAGTAATAATTATGCGTTTTCACTTGCCTATCTCTGCACTCAGAAAAACACTTCGTACATTAAATTAGGTTTGAAAAATAGCAAAGTAAAACCTATCCAATGGCTGTAGGGATGAATTTAGAAGCAGAGATCAAAGAAATGCAGAGTCACACTCATAGAAGTTCACAGCAATATCATTACTTAAAAGATAATTAGAAAAGAACGGATACTGTATCTGTATGTTGTTGTAGTTGTCCTGTTGAATTTGGGAAGTTGTAAGATGCATCCGACCATTCCTCTTATTAGCGGGACTCCTCCATTCCATCTGACGCTCCGTCCATCAATGTTGGTGACCAGAAGACACCCTGTCCACTGCCTGCCGGATGCTGAATTGCGGCTCGCTAATGTGAAGCCTGACTTCATCCTTTTTTTCCCATTGCACAGGCTGAAACCCGGCCTGTAATTATTGATGGAAAAACAGGAAGTGATATTAGAACACCACTGACAAATAAATATAAGATATGTACGCTGTGTACTGCAAAAAGTCACACTTTGAGATTCCTAATAGACAGTACAATATTTTTGAAACTGCCTACTCTGTCTGAGTCTCCTTTTGAAGGATAAATAAGTATGGGTGAATTATTTTAGCGGATCCTTCCCCTCAAGCTAGATGTACTGTAAACTGTGTTTTAGAACAAAATTAGACCTTCCCAGCAGTGCTCCCAGACCCTTACTAAACCCAGTCGCAAAAATGTAGAAGACCCTAAGATGACCCCCAATCAGATCTAAAAAAACTAGGCCTAGTAGAAAATGGTGACACAACGTACTTTGAAAGTAAAGTAGGCCCAAATCCCCCCTTACCCACCGTGGATTGTATTCAAACCACTTGCAAGCAAGCAAAAGTATCCATACCCAGCATCGCTCCAAGACTCGCAAACCCCCCTACAAACAGCCCCCCGCTCAAACACATGCAATACAATACTGCTAACCCCAACGAGCCCTAAGTTAAGAATAGTGGCAAACGCTTTCTTTAACTAGGCCAAATCCCCCCTTCCCCACCATGGATTTTCTTCAAACCACTTGCAACCAAAATTACACATTCCCACAAGTGCTCTAAGACCCCAGAACTCAGTTGCAAAAATCTAGAACACCCCGAAACACATGCAACCCTGCTGCTAGTGCTAACCCTAACGAGCCCTAAGTTAATGTGCAAAAATGCTTTTCCACATGGATTTTCTCCAAACCACTTTTATCCGGTATAAGACCTTCCCAGCAATGGCCCCAGAGCCGTCAACCCAGGCGGAAACAAGTAGAAGACCCCCAAACAGCCAAAAAGCAAAACTACAAAAATGGGGACTTAGTAATTTTCGTGGCAAATTCCCAACATCACTCCGTGCACGCTCTTCAGCTAGGCCCTAACTCCCCTTTGCCACCACGGATTTTCTTCAAACCACTTGCAATGAAAAGTATCCATACCCAGCGTTGCTCAAAGACCCCAAAACGCACCCACAAACACCAGGCAGCCCCCCAAACAGGCCCCCAAAACGCTGTAGTGAGCGAAATGTCAGAAAATGCAAAAACTTTTTCCTCATGGATTTTCTCCAAAACACTTTTATCCGGTATTAGACCTTCCCAGTAATGCCCCAAGACCCGCCAACCCACCCGTAAAAAAGCACAACACCCACAAACAGGCAAAAAGCAAAAATGGAAAATCTCATACTTAGAATTATTGTTCGGCCTTCTTTCAATTCTGTCCAAACGCGCTGTGCCGCAAGGTCATAACTCGACTTTTCCACGATGGATGTCCTGGAAAACAAATGCAATCAAAATTAGACTGTGCCAGCGTTGCTCCCAGACCCCAAAACCCACCCACAAACATCAGGAACCCCCCCAAACAGGCCACCGAAAACATGATAGTGAGCAAAAAGGCAAAAACTTTTTTTGCTCAAATTTTCTCCAAACCAGTTTTATCCGGTATTAGAGCTTCCCAGCAATGGCCCCAGAGCCGTCAACCCAGGTGAAAACAAGTAGAAGACCCCCAAACAGCCAAAAAGCAAAAGTACAAAAATGGGGACAGTCACTTTTGGGGAAATTTCCAAAATCACTCCGCGCGCGCTCTGCAGCCAGGCCCTAACTCCCCTCTGCCTCCATGGATTTTCTTCAAACCTCTTGCTATCAAAACTATCCATACCCAGCAGTGCTCCCAGACCCCGAACCCCACCCACAAACACAAGGAAGACCCACAAACCAGCCCCCGAAAACGCTAAATTGAGCGAAATGTCCGAAAATGCAAAAACTTTTTCCTCATGGATTTTGTCCAAACCAGTTTTATCCGGTATTAGAGCTTCCCAGCAATGGCCCCAGAGCCGTCAACCCAGGCAAAAACAAGTAGAAGACCCCCAAACAGCCAAAAAGCAAAAGTACAAAAATAAGGACAGTCACTTTTGGGGAAATTTCCAAAATCACTCCGCGCGCGCTCTGCAGCTAGGCCCTAATTCCCCTCTGCCTCCATGGATTTTCTTCAAACCTCTTGCTATCAAAACTATCCATACCCAGCAGTGCTCCCAGACCCCATACCCCACCCACAAACACCAGGAAGCCCCCCAAACCGGCCCCCGAAAACGCTACATTGAGCGAAATGTCAGAAATGCAAAAACTTTTTCGTCATGGATTTTGGCCAAACCAGTTTTAACCGGTATTAGAGCTTCCCAGCAATGGCCCCAGAGCCGTCAACCCAGGCGAAAACAAGTAGAAGACCCCCAAACAGCCAAAAAGCAAAAGTACAAAAATGGGGACTTAGTCAGTTAGTCAAAATACTTTATTGCGATAACTTAATATCATATAAAGACAATGGCAAAAATACATATTACACAAAAATACATATACAAGAAATTCATACATAAAAACAGTTACAAACAGTAAAGATAAAATCCACACTGCGTATTTACAATTCATATCATTGTGGATTATAAAGTGCAAGAGTGCTAAAACTAGATACAACTACTACTAAAAAAGGAAAACTCCAGCAGGACAGACATAACAAGAACCAAATATGCCCTGATTAAAAACCATGATCTAGAACAAAGTGCCTTGATGTAGTGCGTAGTCTATGCTACTTAAGGGGGTAACCACATTTTTTAATCTAATATTCCTGCTCCTGATGGCACTCACCAGGAAACTAGCCACATAAAACATGATCCTGGGTGTCTATAAAAGCTGTAAGAAAATAAGGGCAGGTTTAACTTGAATGAAACCCTCCGTCTTAAGAATTGGCACTATGAACTTCCTCCTAGCATCATTGTAGTGACTACAAAACATCACAAAGTGCATAGTATTTTGTTCGGAGAAGTGATCACAGGAACATGGTAACGCCTTTTCTGGAGTGCTCCAAACAGGATAAAAACCAAGGTTAAAATGAATCAAGTTCATGCGAAAACGAGTTAAAATAAACCTGTGGAAGGGGTGAGTCACCACATTCAAATAATTTTCTAGGCCGTCAGGTATGAGTAACATTAGACTGGTCCTGACACTAACTTTTCTTAGCTCACACTCTTCTCTCTCCAGAGATAAAAGCTCTCTCATCGCACATTTTGTAAGTGCGATATCTTCAAATGTTATAGATCCTATTTCAGAGTAAAGCTCTGGCCTCCCCAGCCTGGAAAAGCTTTCCTTGATGTAAGTCAGCCACTTGATGTTATTGGCTTTGTCCAAACACAAACAATCTTTCAAAATAATATGGTTTAAGGGAATTTCATCATTGAGCCACAACCTCAGCCATGCTACTAAAGGTGCTATTTTTATCAAATCAGTGATGTAGCCTTCCCCTACTTCCATATGAACGGTGTAGGACGAGGTTGATTGCGGAACACCAAGGAGGGATCTAAAAAATTTGTTTTCCATCATTTGTAGGGAATCCAGCCCCCTATGTCCCCAAATAGAACTTCCATAAGTTGCCACCGAGATACATTTGGCCTTATAAATTTTCAATATGGCTATGAATGGTCTAGCCCCAAGTTTTTTGGAGAACCCCTGAAGGGCTGCAGAAGTTCTTGCTAGGGCAGTTGCTCTGTTCTTGACCTGGGGACCCCAATTACCCTTCTCATCAAATGTGATTCCCAAATAGGGGAAGGTAGTTACACGGGCAAGCTTCTCCTGCCCACACGGGAACGTTTTATGACAATTTGTCCTTGCTACTCTTCCCATGAGCATAATTTGAGATTTCTTTGAGTTTATTTTCAAATCTAGTGAGGTCATAAAAATTTCAAAAGCATCCAAGAGGCGCTGGAGGCCCACCCCAGTACGCGCAAGGAGGACCGCGACATCCGCGTAGAGGAGGACAGGAATCCCCTGTTCCCCTGCACGCGGAATACTGGGGTCACATCCCTAAGAGCCGGCTCCAGAGCGTTTACATATAGAGTGAACAACAGGGGAGCCAAAATGCACCCCTGTCTAACACCTCTCTCGGAAGCAAAAGCGTCGGTGCACCTGCCTCTCGTGGTAACTCTAATTTTAGCAGTTAAACCCGAGTGCAAATCAGCCAAGAGACTAACTATAGTCTTATCCAGACCCATTTCCAGCAATTTTACCCAGAGCTTTGATCTGTTGACCAGATCAAAAGCAGAGGAGAGGTCCATGAACCCAAGGTACATGGACCCCTCCTTAGCCCTGGTATATTTTTCAATCAGCAAGTGGAGATTAAGGCATTGATCCTGGATACTTCTTTTTGGTCTAAAACCATATTGCACATTCGTAAGGATACTATTTTCGGCAACCCATTCATTTAATTTCACTAAAATGACTCTTCCTAGAATCTTAACTGAAGAGTCAATCAATGAGATTGGTCTATAACAAGCAGGGTCCTGCCTATTCCCTTTTTTAAACACAGGGATGATTATAGATGTTTTCCATGATTTAGGTATATTGTCATGGCTTAATGCATTAAAAACCCTGTAAAGTAATCTAGACCAAAAATTGGGGAAGCATTTAAAGGCATCCGCAGGAACCCCATCGGGTCCTGGGGCCTTTTTCTTTATGGTACAGTCTATAGCATGTAAAACTTCCGACTTCTCAAAGTGCAAATGGGTCCCAGTAGCTTTAAAGTCATCCTCACGAGCCCCAAGAGCTCCGCTAGTATGACTGGAATATATGTGTTTAATCCAACCTTCGTCAGATATATTTGTTTCAAGGGGGGAATTCCCCTCCCCTGTAAAAAGAGGTTGGTTGACAACTTTCCAAAATTCTCCACTATTTTTCAGTATTGCTGGGTCTAGTAACTGGTTCCAGGCTTCATTTTTAATCTCTTTTTTCCTGTCTGCTATAGCTTTCTTGTACTGAGCTCTGCATATAGTGATAAGTACACGATCTTTTGGTACAGCCTTCAATGCATTTAGTAGTGCAGAATGTGTTTTTGAACATTTATGATCAAACCATCTTCTAATGGGCTCTGTCTTGGGTTTAGAAACAATAGACAGACGGTGGTTAATCTTACTACAAATACTACCAAAGGCAAGTATCACTTCTCTATTTTCAGCCTCACTAGATAGGCACACCAACTTCATCCTCAGCGTCAGCGAGTACCTCTTGTACAAAGGGTTCAGGGTTGATGTTATCCCACTTTAATCTGCGTCCCTGATCTTTAAGTTTAAATGCATGTGAGCTAATACTAGGGCCATATTTACGCCTTAGTAAACCAGTGGTTACTATGTCCAAGGAGACAGGATTGTGATCACTAAAGACAGAAACCACAGTTTTATACATTAAAACCTTATCTAAAAAACACAATGAAATAAAAATATAATCAATAATAGAGCCATTGTCTGTTCCCTTAAATGTAGATAATCTAGCCCCCCCTTCCCCACACCCAGACTCATATAGATTCCATCCTGCTAAAAAATTCTCTAAACACTCCCCCTGTTTATTAGTCACTTTTGGGGAAATTTCCAAAATCACTCCGCGCGCGCTTTGCAGCTAGGCCCTAACTCCCCTCTGCCTTCCTGGATTTTCTTCAAACCTCTTGCTATCAAAACTATCCATACCCATCAGTGCTCCCAGACCCCGAAACCCACCCACAAACACCAGGAAGCCCCCCAAACAGGCCCCCAAAAACGCTGTAGTGAGCGAAATGTCAGAAAATGCAAAAACGCTTTTCCTCATGGATTTTCTCCAAAACACTTTTATCCGGTATTACACCTTCCCAGCAATTCCCCAAGACCCGCCAACCCACCCGCAAAAAAGCACAACACCCCCAAACAGGCAAAAAGCAAAATTGGAAAATCTCATACTTAGAATATTTTTCGGCCTTCTTTCAATTCTGTCCAAACGCGCTGTGCAGCAAGGTCATAACTCTACTTTTCCACCATGGATGTCCTGGAAAACTAACGCAATCAAAATTAGACTGTGACAGCGTTGCTACCAGACCCCAAAACCCACTCACAAACACCAGGAACCCCCCCCAAACAGGCCACCGAAAACATGATAGTGAGCAAAAAGGCAAAAACATTTTTTGCTCAGATTTTCTCCAAACCACTTTTATCCGGTATTAGACCTTCCCACCAATGGCCACAGAGCCGTCAACTCACCCGCAAAGAAGTAGAACACCCCCACAAGTGCAGATTCTTTCTTCATTGGGCGTAATCCAGCCATCTGCTTTGAGGGAAATAGGAGTCTGGAGGAGGAGGATAGAGGAGCATGTTCTTGTGAACTTGTGAACCTGAGGAATGCAGACTGCGGCACCTTCAAATCAATAAGCAAATAAGTGAAGACAGTTCTGCTGATGGGCTTCTTTTTGTGATTGATTAGGTGATTAATTTTTTTATTTATATTGACTTTGCAAAACAAAGAAAGACATACACACAGGAATAAAAGTGAATAAGGACGAAAATGAAAGTTATTGATTCATTGGCTCATTTTCAAGGCTCGGTGTCAGGGAAGCAGAGTTCGTCCTCTTACTCTGCGAATTCAGGCGGGAGTAGGTCACCTAACAGAGAAGAAATTCCCTCATCTAAGTTGGTATCCTCCTCGTCTTCTTCCGGCGTGTATTCTCGTACTTTGTAATCTGGTGGTATGAGGTGCTGATTCATCTTGATCATTGTTAACCTCTCCACATTTTTCGGCGAGAGGCGAGTCCTTTTGCAAGTTACAATGCCACCAGCAGCACTGAAAACACGTTCAGAAGACACGCTTGCGAGTGGGCAAGACAAGTAATTTATAGCCAGGTTGGTGATCTCTGGCCACAATTCTCTTTTCCCATGCCAATACGCCAATGGGTCATCATGAATATAGACCTCTGTTGGGTCATTCAGATAGTCCTGCACCATCGACTCAAGGTTGTTCTGCAGGGTTCCTCCACTTTGCTTACTTTTTGCTGAGACCTTTTCAGAAGCAAACCCAAGCTGAGTTAGCCAATTGTCTTCTTCACACAATGTTCCTGTTGTGTCTGGTGCAGATGATCCGGTTGCTGGTGTCTTTAACGGCTGAGAGGTCACTTCTGCCACAGCCACAGGTGCAGGAGTGGATTCTTTGGGCTCCAGATGGCCTTCTGATGCTGATGTACTGCCTTTTCCTTCAGTTTCCTGCCGTTCTCTTTCAAACCTCATGGCTGACGGACCTAGCCAACGTTTGTACTTTGAAACTCCCTCGTCACCAAAAGCAAACAATGCTCTGGCTGCCAGTGCCTTTTTGTAGCGTGGATACAGAATAGTAGCACAAATGTAATGCTGTTCTGTGTTGATCTTTTGAAGACGTTCATCGCAAAGTAGGCGCTGTAATAATTTCTCCGCCAAATGAAAAGCTTCTTGCTTTTCTTCATCTTTTTGCAACGTAGAAGACACTTCCTTCAGTTTGTGCTCTAGCATGCACAACAATGGGATAGCTTTTCCCAAACTACAGTCCTCCCTGCTGATGGCACGCGTGAAGACCTCAAAAGGAGGAAGCATGTCTGTCAGGCTTTTAACTAGCTCCCATTGCTCCGCATGTAACCTCATGTCCTTCGCAGCTGTACCCAGTGTAAGGAAATACTGACCGAGTACCATAAACTGCTCATACAGACGCTCAAGCATGTAGAAGGTTGAGTTGCAACGTGTTGCCACCTCCTGGATGAGTGCTTTCACTGACAGTCGACGTTCATGTAGCAGGCCCCTCAGATGCTTCCGTGCCTTAAAAGAACGGCTGAAATGTGTGCACATTCTTCGGCAGGTGGTCAGTACCTCGCACACTGGACTTTCTTCACTCAAGAATTTTTTAACAACCAGGTTTATACAGTGCACCAAACACGGCACTCTGAAATAGTGACCCTTATCCATGGTCTTAATTACATTGGCGCCATTATCTGTGGAAACATAACCAATCATGCGTTTTTTGGGGGACAGCCATTTCAAGACCTTTGTGTTAAACTCCTGCAAAATGTTTTGTGCTGTATGACTTGTCTCCATGCCAAACATGGCTAGTGTTGCATGTTTCCGAGCAGCTTTAACAACGTTGTCCGTGTCAACACCTGCCCTTAGCTTTGCTGTAACTCCTGAAAAAGAGACCCAGTGTCCAGTGATGCACATGTAATCAGTGCCTGCGCCACTGGTCCACATGTCTGTTGTCAGATGTATAGTGGGAACAGCACTCTTCTTCAAAGCTGCCACAATCGCCTCCAGCACATCTGCATGTAGTGCTGGAACCGCAACTCTGGCAAAATAGTACCGGCTAGGAACCTTCCATTTAGGGCAGAGCGCACTAATTCAAGAAAACCAACCCCTTCCACAAAAGAAAAAGGGAGAAGGTTCAGCGCTAGCATTTTAACCAGCTTAGTGTTATACAGACGCACCATTGGGTGGTTGCGTTCAAATGACGCATCTGATAACAACATGCTTCTAATGGTGGGCTGGACCATTTTTTTACGGGCAGATGATGACTCCTTCAACCCAGTTACGCTCGGTGATGACGTTTTTTGCATTGGTGTCTCTCCCACACTCTTAGTGTGGCGCACAGGGGGTGTGCTGCTGACAGGGGTACTCGGTGTAGGTGAAGAAATGTTTGACGCTTCTTCCTCCTCGTCATCATCAGATGAAACATCAATGGATACAGTTTGTTGACTTCCAATTCGGGCTTCCTTGATCTCCTTTAGGTGCGAAAGCCATTGGACAGTGTGCTGTCTCTTAAGATGACCTCTCTGGCCTCCGGTACCATAGTTGGTACCAAGCTTACCACGACTAACTGCAAGCTTACAAATGCTACAAATGGCTATGTTTTCCCTTTTTGTGCAAATACTAAAGAAGTCCCAAACTGCGGACTTCAAATTTCTGTGGGGGGCGGAGGAGGTGATACTGCTGGTCATGCTGCTAATGGCAGATGAAGTGGAGGATGTGTGTTGCCGAACTTTACTACGTTGTGCACTTGCATCACCACTAATTGAGGTGGAGGTGGATGGAGGTCCCTTCTGGCTAAAAAATATGGAAGCGGTAGGTGGTGGTGTACTAGTTAACTGCATTTGTTGTGGTCCCATTGTCACGTCGCCATCATCACGCTCAGCAGCATTTCGGGATAGGGTAAAAATGTCTGTTTGCTGCATGCCCGCTGAGGCTGGAGTGACGCCTATGATGACTGCGTCGTCGTCAGGAGGAGAGTCTTCATCAGCAGGAGTATACGCCACTTCTTCTTCAGCGTCATCATCACACTCCATAACTCGGAGACTTTCGGGGACCTTCCTTTTACGCTTAGCTACCTTTGTCAGATCATGGTGTGCCTCACTCTCAGACGGCAGTGGTGGTTCCCAATTTTCATCCATATCATCAGAAACAAGGGGGCTTGAAGAAGAAGTAGACACCATCCTTGATCTTTTCCTTGTTTGGTATCCGGAAGACAATGAATCATCAGGAGGAGTGGCTTCCTCATGTGATACCTCGGCTTGAATGTCGATTTCCTGATGTGCCCCTACTTCGGGAGGAACACCTATTGTGGGCACTTGTGCCGCTCCATGCACCTCTGCTTGTGCCTCTCCTTCCACATGTACTTGGGCTTGTACTTGCACATGTGGTTGTTGTTGCGGCTGTGGTTGTTGAACACTCGTCAGATGAGTTACAACAACTTGTGTTGATTGAGGGACATTGCTGCTACTTCTTGCGATGAGCCAACATCACTGGTCGATGGTGATTGAACAACTATACTGGCTGCCTCTGTAGCACTCAAGGGCTTGGACCTAAGTTGGCGTGGTGGTGGTGGCACTGTGCCCAATGGAGCGGAGATGCTGCTCCCAGCTTGGTCCCCAGCAGACCCCGCTGCTGCTGCAGGCGTACTTTTTTTTCCCATAAAATGTGGCGGTCGTCACACCAGTCTCCTTGGTAAGTGGCGCCAGTTGCTTCTTCTGCTCCTTACTGGCAACTTTCTTGTTAGAGGAGCTACGGGCAACTTTTTTTGGGGCCATCTTCTTCAGATGTCACTCAGAACAGCAGGCCGCAGTTGCACAAGTTGCAGAGTTGTCTGTGGCTACACGTGACGTTGTGCTGCACACACCGCAGCAGGACTTCTTCCTGGCACTGGTGGTTCTCTTATGCACCTAAAAGCAAAGGAAGACAGAGGAACATCAATTATACACCCCAAAAAGTCGAAAAACACATAAAAATCAGCACAATCCCAGGCCATCCATGCCCTCAATGATGTTTAAATTCAAGAAGACACCCCACAGAAAGACTAGGCCCATGCACCACTCACTACCCCTGGGCATAATGGATGAAAGCTAGGCAAAATGGGTGCAGGCCTCAGACACTGCCTGTCTTCAAAATGGCCCCTTGCACCCCAAGCACATGTGCAGGGCCTGCCTGTACCAGCACTAAAGATGGCCACCACCCACATGGCCAGTCCCCATCAACAGTACACCCCAAAAAAACAAAAAACACACAAAAATCACCACAATCCAATGCCATCCAGGATGTTTACATTAAAGAGACCCCACAGACAGACTCAGTCCATACACCACTCACTACCCTGGGCAAAAGGCCCCAACAGCAGCCCAAAAAAATAAAAAAAAACACAAAATTCAGCACAATCCCAGGCCATCCATGCCCTCAATGATGTTTAAATTCAAGAAAACACCCCACAGAAAGACTAGGCCCATGCACCACTCACTACCCCTTGGCATAATGGATGAAAGCTAGGCAAAATGGGTGCAGGCCTCAGACACTGCCTGTCTTCAAAATAGCCCCTTGCACCCCAAGCACATGTGCAGGGCCTGCCTGTACCAGCACTCAAGATGGCCACCACCACCCACATGGCCAGTCCCCATCAACAGTACACCCCAAAAAAACGAAAAACACACAAAAATCACCACAATCCAATGCCATCCAGGACATTAAAGAGACCCCACAGGCGGACTCAGTCCATGCACCACTCACTACCCCTGGGCAAAAGGCCCCAACAGCAGCCCAAAAAATCGAAAAAAAACACAAAATTCAGCACAATCCCAGGCCATCCATGCCCTCAATGATGTTTAAATTCAACAAAACAGTTGTATCATGCACCCATAACTAACCCTGGTCCTACTGGATACTGTGGCTACCCACAATATATTTTATTTAATGTTCTGAAAAAGTTCCAAAATTGTAGTTGCAGCAACTGTAATGCCCCAAACAAACTTACTTGTGAAAGTTGATTTCTAATCCAAAAGTGATCCAAAGAAAGTCAAAAAGGCCTCAAATCCAAATATCCAGCAGCATCCACAAAAAGTAATCCTTCCAGGTCAAGATCCAAATGAAAGTGACAAGCACATGAAGAAAGCACTGGGAGGAGCCTGCTGGACAGGAACAGGAAGTTGGAGACTGTGGGGCACTTCCTTCCTCCCACCCCCCACCCCCAAAATGGACTCCTTGCAAAAAAAAAGTGCAGGCAAATGTCAACCTTAGGAGTTATTCTGATAAAAATCATCATTTTCAGAAGGTTTAGCCTGCTTGCTGGTGGATTAATTTCGCGAGTGCCAGATTGTTGCTGCCCGCCGCATCTACGTGTTCGCAATTGTTTACTCCCGCGATGCGTGATCGCGAGCCTTTATGCGTTGACAAACTCTCGCTGTGCAAGGGCGGGCGCGATGACGTAATCGCGGTCGAAAACTCACGCGGGATCACGCAGCAAGATCCAAAATGGCGCAGCACACGCAAACATGGAGAAAAACAACTTTTCAAACGCTGAATGACGGTAAGTGAACGCCGCGCGCCGCAATATTGTATTTGTCAAGCGCGACCAAGCAAAAAAAAATCAGCTGCGTGCGAATTTACGAATTTTCGGCAAATTCTCGAGAGTTCGCGGATCGCGAATTTACCGAAAATCCGCAAATTCCGCGAGCGGAACAGATTTTACGCCCATGCTTACCCATTATGCCCTGGGGTACTCAGTGGTGCATGGACCAAGTCTTTCTGTGGGGTGTCTTGAATTTAAACCTCATTGAGGGTATGGATGGCATTGGATTGTGGTGATTTGTGAGTGTTTTTTGACTTTTTGGGGTGGTGTTGGGGCCTGGTCATGTGGGTGGGGGCCATTTTGAGGCCTGGTCCAGACAGGGCCTGGCCATGTGGCTGGGGTCAAAGGTCCAATTTGAAGCCAGCAGTGTGCTTTGTGCCATAGGCCTGCTGTACCCAGTATGCCTTGCTTTCATCCATTATGCCCAGGGGTACTCAGTGGTGCATGAAACAACTCTCTCTGTGTGGTCTCTCTTCTATTAATGTAAACATCCACGTTTTATTAGAAATATATTTGCAATTTTTATTTTTGGTCTTCCCGTTTTGGGGTGTGTTGTAATAAATAACAATATAAATGCCTGGTTGCAAAGTATTAATTGAAGCACGACATATGCAACATTTATTTAACTGATGTTCCTCTGGCTTCGTTTGCTTTTAGGTGCACAAAGACAAATCAGACTCATTGTTCATCATCAGTGCCAGGAAGAAGTCCTGCTGCGGTGTGTGCAGCACAATGTCACTTGACGTCACGTGTGGCCACAGACAACTCTGCAACCCGTGCAACTGAGGCCTGCTGTTCTGACATCTGAAGAAGATGGGCTCAAAAAAAGGTGGCCGAAGCTCCTCTACCAAGAAAGTTGCCAGTGCCACTGCCAGTAAGAAGGAGCAGAAGAAGCAAGTGGCGCCACCTACCAAGGAGACTGGTGTGCCGACCGGAATTTTTTTTGGGAAAAATAAAAACTACGCCTGCAGCAGCGGGGTCCGCCGGGGACCAAGCTGGGAGCAGCACCTCCGCTTCATTGGGCTCAGTGCCACCATGCCAAGTTAGGTCCAAGTCCTTGAGTGCTGCAGAGGCAGCCACTGTAATAATTGGTCAATCACCATCGACCAGTGATGTTGGCTCATCGCAAAAAAGTAGCATCCAATCAACACAGGGTGTAACTCATCTGACGAGTGTGCAACAACCACAGCCGCAACAACAACCACAGGTGCAACTAGTACAAGCCCAAGTACATGCGCAAGAGGCGCAAGGACAGGCGCAAAGAAAGGCGCAAGGACAGGCGCAACTAGAGGTGCAACTAGAGGCGCATGGAGCGGCACAACTGCCCACAATGCTTGTTCCTCCAGAAGTAGGGGCACATCAGGAAATCGAAATTCAAGCAGAGGTATCATGCGAGGAAGCCACTCCTCCTGATGATTCATTGTCTTCCAGATCCCCAGCAAGAAATAGATCAAGGAGGGCTACTACAAGTTCTTCTTCAAGCCCCCTTCCTTTTGATGATCTTGATGTTGATTGGAACCCACCACCAACAACAATGCATTCTGAGTCTGAGAGTGAGGCACGCCATGAGCCGACAAAGGTAGCTAAGCCTAAAAGGAAGGTTCCCGCAAGGCTTTCAATTATGGGAGATGACGACGAACAAGAAGTGGTGTATTCTGCTGCTGATGAACAGTCTGACGACGACCCAGTCATCACAGACGTCACTCCAGCCCCAGCAGGCATGCAGCAGACAGACATTTTTACCCTATCACGAATTGCTGCTGACCGGGATGTGGGCGGGGTGGCACTAGTACCACCACCAACGCAGTTACCTAGTACACCAACACCACCTACAGCTTCCATATTTTCTCGTCAGAAGGGCCGGCAGGGACCTCCATCCAGCTCAACCTCCATTACCTCAAGTAGTGGTGCTGTAATAAGTGCACAACAGAGTAAATTTCATCAATACCCATCTTCCACTTCATCTGGCATTGACACTGAAAGTAGCACCTCCACCACCAGCAGACATCTCCAGTACCCAGTTTGGGACTTCTTTAGTGTTAGCTCAAAGGCGGAAAACATGGTCATTTGTTCGATTTGTAAGCTTTTAGTTAGTCGTGGTAAGCTTGGTACCCACTATGGCACCGGAGGCCAGAGAGGTCATCTAAAAAAACACCACACTATCATCTGGGACGCGCACCTAAGGAAGATCCAAGGAGCCAAAAGTATAACAAATCCAAATGTATCCATTGCATCTGATGATGATGACGAGAGGCTTATTGTGCAGGGGGGGGAAATGAAGAAGCGACAGACATTTTTTCTGGTACACCCAGTACCCCTGGCAGCAGCACATCCTCTACCCCTGCAACATGTATGAGGCACACTAAGAGTCTGAGAGAGACACCAATGCGAAAAAGTAAATCAATGAGCCTAACTGGGTTGAAGAAGTCTGCATCATCATCATCCCGTAAAACGGTCCAGCCCACCATTAGAACCATGTTTTGATCGGATGCACTATTTGAACGCAACCACCCAACGACACGTCTGTATAATGCAAAGCTGGCTAAAATGCTAGCGCTGGACCTTCTCCCTTTTTCTTTCGTGGAAGGGGTGGGTTTTCTAGAATTTGTGGCAACTGTCTAGCCGGTACTATTTTGCTAGAATTGCGGTTTCAGCACTACATCAAGATGTGCTGGAGGTGATTGGGGCAGCTTTGCAGAAGAGTGCTGTTCACACTATCCACCTGACAACAGACATGTGGACCAGTTGCCAAGCCCTTGATTACATGTGCATCATGGCACACTGGGTCTCTTTTGCAGGGGTTGACCAGGACACAGTTTTTCAAGCTACTCGGAAACATGCAACAGTAGCCATGTTTGCCATGGAGAAATCTCATACTGCAGCAAACATTTTGGAGGAGTTTAACAGTAAGGTCTTTCAATGGCTGCATCCAAGAAAGCGCATGATTGGTTATGTTTCCACGGATAATGGCACTAATATAGTTAAGGCCATGTAGGACGGTGAAAATTTCAGAGTGCCGTGTGTGGCGCACAGTATAAACATAGTTGTGCAAGATTTCTTGAAAAAAGAAAAGACAGTCAGCAAGTTACTGACCACCTGCCGAAGAATCTGCACACATTTCAGCCATTCTTTTAAGGCCCGGAAGCAGCTGAGGATCATGCAACATGAACGTAGACTGCCAGTCAAAGGACTCCTCCAGGAGGTGGTATCACGTTGGAACTCAACCGTCTACATGCTTGAGCATCTGTCTGAGCAGTGGGTGGTAATCAATCAGTATGTCTTTGGACTGGGTTCAACTATGAAAGACATGTGGCTAGAGTTGGAGGAATGGAAGCTAGTTAAAAGCTTGACAGACATGCTTCGTCCTGTTGAGGTCTTCACGCGTGAAGTCAGCGGGAGGACTGTACTTTGGGCAAAGCTATCCCATTGTTGCGCATGCTAGAGCACCAACTGAAGGCCGTGTCTTGAACGTTCCAAGATGATGCTGAAAAGCAAGACGCATATCAGTTGGCGGAGAGCTTATTAAGCCGCCTAGTTGACAATCAAAGGCTTAAAAAAATACATACAGAACAACATTACATTTGTGCCACTATTCTGGATCCACGGTACAAAAAGGCAGTGGCCAGCAAAGCATTCATTCCTTTTGATGAAGCAGATGTTACAAAGTACAAACATTGGCTAGCTCTGTCAGCCACTCGGTTAGAAAAAGAGCGACAGAAAATTGAAGCAGGAACCGTCAGAAGTCCTACTGACTCAGCAGGCCATCCGGTGTCATGGTCCATTTCTGAATCTCTGGCCGAAGGGAGTCACTTTCCCTCACCACCGTTAACGACACCAGCAACCGTATCATCATCCTCCTCACCTGCACCAGGCCCAGCCATATTATTGTCTGAAGCGGATTGGCTAACTCATCAAGGGTTTGCTCTTTCCAGTGATGCAAAGGCCACAGATGCAACGCAAAGTGGAGCAACCCTGGAGAACATTGAGTCGATGATGCAGGCCTATCTGGATGACCCAACAGAGGTCTTTGTTAATCAGAACCCATTGGTGTATTGGTATAGGAAAAGGCCTCAATGGCCACTGATCACCAACCTCGCTATTAATTATTTGTCTTGCCCACTCGCAAGCGTGTCTTCTGAACGTGTTTTCAGTGCTGCTGGTGCCATTGTAACTTCAAAAAGGACCCGCCTCTCTGCCAAAAATGTGGAGAGATTAACAATGATCAAGATGAATCAGCACTTCATACCACCAGATTACAAAATACGTGAATGCACGCAGGAAGAAGAGGACACCGACTTAGGTGACGGAAGTTCTTCTCTGTTAGCTGACCTACTCCCTTCTCAATTCACAGAGTTTGAGGACAAGCTCTACTTCCCTGACACAGAGCCCTGAAAATGACTTACTTTCTTTTTCGTCCTTATTCACTTTTATTCCTGTGTGTCTTTCTTTGTTTTGCAACTTTTACCACGACAAAACTTTAATCACCTAATCACAACAAGCCCATCAGCAGCACAGTCTTCATGTTATTTCCTTATTGATTTGAAGGTGTCGCAGTCTGCATTCCTGAGGTTCACAACAACTCAGTCATGCTCCTCTATCCTCCTCCTCCAGACTCCCCCTCTCCATTTCCCTCAAAGCAGATGGCTGGATTCCATAGAATGAAGAAACTTTGTCTTCGTAGACGAGTCCCCTCAAGTGGGACTGGAATTACTCTGACTACACATTGCTGATTGCTGACAGTTACTTCTGAAATTGACAGGAGAGGCTGCCCTGTGGGCCTTCACTTTCAGAAGAAGATGCGGACAAAAAGTGGAACAGGTAATGAATGAATAATGAGAAGATGGCATGCAGTGGACAGCAATGGCTGTCTGGCTCTGATGAAAGCAATTGCTGTTTGTTTGTTGTGCATGAAATTAATCATATGTCTTCTGTTATTATTTAATCTTTTACACACTAAATGTAACTCAAGTCTACTCAGCTTTTTTTTACCTTGTTTAATTCAAATTGTACTTCAACTGCAGGGCCCACTACGTTGCATTTTCCAATATGCAAAATGTCCTTGGACTCACTGTTTGCCAGTATACCATGATTGATGATGAGTGTTGATGATCAAAGTTAAATAATATATCCTTTTTCCTTTACAGTCACTCACTGGGATGGATGGATCATCATTGTCCATTGACGGAAGAACTATGTCCAATTCGTGAGTGGCAAACAGGTAAAGCAGTCAACAACAACTACTACAGCAGAACTACATGTCTGTCTAGTCGTAGTATGGAGTGGTCGAGCCAGTGTAGTGTTGTTATGCCAGGCAGAGTCCAGACAGCAGTTCATGTGAAATTGGGGCTATGTGGCTTGCTGTATACAATTAGATATGCTGCAAGGGTGAAAAAACAGAAAACAATCACAGCCTCCTAGAGGCTGGAAGGGCAGGCCTCTGTGAGGTAGCAGTATTGCATGTTTTTGGGGGGCTACTTGGGGGTGTTCTAGAGTTTTGCGACTGGGTTTAAGAGTCTGGGAGCACTCATGGGAAGGTCTAATTTTGATTGCAAGTGGTTTGAAGAAAATCCATGGTGGAAAAGGTGGGTTTGGGCCTAGTCGCAGAGAGCGTTTTGGCATGGTTTTTGTTGGACTTGGCCCTTCTGGCAGGTTCACCCCTAAACTTTTTGCCTTTTAGTGTTAAATAATTATAATGATTCCTGGTCTTTGCACACGTGCTCTCCATGCCACTGGAATCAAGCTATCCAGGCTGATGAGGGCTGAAAGCCCGAAACCGGTCCTTGGATGCTTGTTTCCAGTCCAGGGAGGACCTGGCTTGGCAGTTCGGGCTGGACTGTTCCCATGGGGCACAGGGTCAAGACTGATTTGCATATGGCTGGGTTCAAACTGGAAAGGCATGGTGAGCAGAAAAACAATGGATTTAGGCCCAGATCTCTGTACTGGGGTGAATGTATGACATTGTTCTGCATTCTGTCCATCACCTGTTGTTTTTGCTCTTGTCACCCCGAGTGGGACGGGTATGCTCAGACGTGAGTCCCGTGCTCTCCATGTCACTGGAATCAAGCTATCCAGGCTGATGAGGGCTGAAAGCCCGAAACCGGTCCTTGGATGCTTGTTTCCAGTCCATGGAGGACCTGGCTTGGCAGTTCGGGCTGGACTGTTCCCATGGGGCACAGGGTCAAGACTGATTTGCATATGGCTGGGTTCAAACTGGAAAGGCATGGTGAGCAAAAAACGATGGATTTAGGCCCAGATCTCTGTACTGGGGTGAATGTATGACATTGTTCTGCATTCTGTCCATCACCTGTTGTTTTCACTGTGGCGCAGTGTAAAGTGCGTGCGCTCTCTGAGTGAGTGTGTGAGATTGGCCTGCCCTCCCATAGGAATGCATGGGGAATGTGTGTGTCCCTGGTAGTTCCTGATGCGTGGGGAGTGCAGGTGCGAGTTTGGTATGTGCGGACTCGTGAGATTAAATGCTGCGCAATGATGTATGCTGCGTGATTGTGTCTAGTGTGGAAGTGCCACTTCTAGAAGTTGGCATGTTTGTGTAATTTGTGCCTGGCGTGTGATTGGCTGGAGCTGGCTGGTGAGCCTGGCTCCAGGAGTCAGGATGGGTCTGCCCCGGTGGTGAGTGTTGAGATTAGCATGCTGATGTGAGGGAGGGGCTGCACCTGGGACCTGAATAGGGCTGGGCTTTCCCCACACAATGCTGGCTCCGCCCCCTGTGGTGCGTCTAATGACCGTAGCCTGGCCAGTGAATAGTGAGAGGGGCTGAGCCCATCAAGAGTGCTCCCAAACCAGCTGCGCCTGGTTTTGCCCCCACCCTGCACCTTTAGACAAAGGGATTTTTTGTATAAAAAGGGGCGGTGACCTCTTGTAAAAGGTTCTTGTTTCCTGACTTGAATCTACCAGGGGCGTGCTGCTGCTGGGGCTCAGGGGAAGGCTTACCTCCCTGGGCCCTGCCCAGCCCCTGGATTGCTGATGGACTTCTTTGGACCCTTCTGCCTTGCCTGGGGGGACTAGATTACTTTTTCTTTTCTAGGAGATGCCTGCTCCTCTTTCCCTACCCCAGGATTCCGCCTTTACCCAGGAGGACCTTGTTGCTGTGGCCCTGGTTGCTGGTGGGGTCATTCCTGAGGGGCCTGGTGCTGCCTGTGCCCCCAGCGCCTTGAGGGCGTTTTATCTTCCATTTCTGGGCAGAGCGCTGTCGTTTTCCCTCTGAGGGAAGCGCTCCTGCCCTTTGTGTGCCCTGAGTACGCAGGTGCCACCCTGCGTCTTTGTTTGCCTTTTTTTATTATTAATACGGGTGCCCACCCTGTGTTTGCGTGCCTTAGCGAGTGCCCACCTCGTGTCTACAATTTACTTGCCTACCGAGGGTGCCCATCCCTCATTTGCTGCCCCGATTGCCGCGGCCCGCCTGGTTGTGGGCGGGAACGCCAGACGGAAGTGACACCGGCACCAGGAAGTGCGGCTGGAAGTTGTTGCCTCAATTGAGGAGGTCGGGAAGCCCACCCCGCCTCCTCGAGCCCAGAGCGAGAAGAAGTGGCATCCTCCCGCGGCCCGGGGCTCCTGGGAAGTGGAGAGAGCCGAGAAGAGCAGAGGTGTTGCGGGGCTCCCGTGTCCTGGTGGGAGCCCCTGCAGAGAAGTCCCGTGCCACCTGCCCAGAGGAGCCCTGCCGGAGGACAGCAGCCCGGTGAGTGGAAACGGGCTGGGGGCTCCAGGCAGGTCTTAGTGCCAGCGCGAGGCCCCGTATGTTGTTGGCATATAGGGCGGCCCCGGATGGCAGTGGGCCGCCCCACCATTTTACAAAGCCGCAAAGGCTCCAACGTCCTGGGGGCAGTTTTGTTTAGAGCCGCGAGGGCTCCGGGGGCATGGTTTATTCAGAGAGCCTGTCGGGCTCCACCGAGTGAGGGGGCAGATCTGATTCAGAGCCCCGAGGGCTCGGGCGTAGTTGTTCTCGAGTCCCCCGTGAGGGACTCCAACGTTGTCAGGAGGCTCCAGAGGGCACATTATTGATTAAAAAAAAAACATGAGGCTCCTAAAGGCTCCGTTGTTCCTTCAGAGCCAGAGGACTCCAACCTATTGCGCAGTGTTTGCTCCTAAGGGCTAGTGAAAGCCCCAGTCGCCGTTTTCAGTTCACAGCTGCCCAACAAGTAGTGGGCAGCTGCACCATTTTAGGTTTTGCTTCCTAGGGACATATGCTCTCTGGACTTGGGAGTGAGTTGCACTCCTTCATCCCCATCCTGGCCTTCCCCAGCTGCACAGCACTTAGTGCCAGCTGCAGCGTTTAGGCCCTGTTCTGTCCCTGTCCCCAGCTGCCCAGCAAGTAGTGGGCAGCTGCTACGTTTAGGTTCTGGCGCAGTGGCGCAACCTGGACTTTGATGTGAGTTATGTGCTAAATGTGATTTATGCGCTAATGCTTTGGGTGTTAGGAAATGTACTGTGTGTAGTATGTTTTGCGCACCCTGTGTTCTGACACCTCTGAATGTGTTTTTATGCATCATGTGTGAAGCTTCTGGCCTATACCCCTAAATGTATTTTTATGCTTAGGTGGTTGTTTTTGAGTTCATGATTCCCTGCGTGATATTTTCCTAAGGTGGTTAGGGTTGCGTAGGTGATACTTACCTTTTACTAGTGGTTACTGGTTGTGTGCTACATTTGCTATTTGGTGCTTAAAACTATCTCCAAGGGCTTGATACTGAGCTCGCCTCCTGACCAGAGTACCAGGACCAGTGGACTCTATTGTGCCTTCCCTGACAAAGTGCTGGGACTTGTCTGATCTCCTTGGGCCGCTGGGGCCTCGCCTGAAGTGTGCCTCATTCACTCCCCTCTGCAGCTCGTGCCTGGCCGCCCCCGCCTAGAGCCACACCGCTCCTTGTGAAGCCGTGCTCTGCTCTGCCTGGGCCACCCGCATACTGCACCTTGGCAGCTCGTGCCTAGCCGCCCTCATGCCTCAAGCTGCGCCCCTCTCCTCTGAGCCGCGTCCGCTTCGCTAGGCCGCCCGCACCCTGCCCCCTTCCTCCTCTGAGCCCCACACCTTGGTCGCCCCAGCCAAACGCTTGTAGCACGCCGGTCGCCCGCTCAGGCCTACTGAGGAGATCACTCGCATTATCCTGCGCAGCCAGAATGGGAGGTACAGTCCGTATCCGCCGCCAGTTATTATATGTTCTATGTCCTAAAAGTGTTACTTCTAAAAGTGCTAATTCTACCAAAAGCCAGTTCTAAAAGTGCTTATTCCTGACAGTGGTCCAGGTTGCCCTGTCCCATGTATATAATCCCCTGTAAATTCTGCCCGTGCCTCTGGCACATTGTAAAGTGTGTGTTTACTATCTAATGTGTTTTGTAATACAAAGGCTATTTTTACATATACCTTGTGTGGAGTTCCTTTTGTGGGGGGCCTGGGATGTTGTTGCTGGTGGGTGCGTGCGCAAATACTTAACTTACATTGCCTCCGGGGTAAGCCTTACTGCTCGTTTCACGCTACCAAGGGGGTGAGCAGGGGTTATCTTGGCGTGTAACTTCCTTGCCCTGACTAGAGTGGTGGTTTCTGCCTGACTTTGGCGCAAGCGTCAGCCAACCAGAAATCCCATTTCTAACAATTTTCAATTAGGCCTCTGCCAGGTAGCAGTATCGCATGTTTTTAGGGGGCTACTTGGGGGTGTTCTAGAGTGTTGCGACTCTGTTTAGGGGTCTATGAGCACTCATGGGAAGGTCTAATTTTGATTGCAAGTGGTTTGAAGAAAATCCATGGTGGAAAAGGGGTGTTTTTTAGCAGCATTGCATGTTTTTGGGGGGCTGTTTGGGGGTGATGTAGATTTTTGGGAGTGGGTTTAGAGGTCTGGGAGCACTCATGGGAGTGTCTAATTTTATTCGCAAATGGTTTGAAGAAAATCCATGGTGGAAAAGGGGGGTTTAAGCCTACTTTCAGAGTGCGTTTTGGCACAATTTTCAATTAGGCCTCTGCCAGGTAGCAGTATCGCATCTTTTTGGGGGGCTACTTGGGGGTGTTCTAGAGTTTTGCGACTGGGTTTAGGGGTCTGGGAGCACTCATGGGAAGGTCTAATTTTGATTGCAAGTGGTTTGAAGAAAATCCATGGTGGAAAAGGGGTTTTGGGCCTAGTCGCAGAGAGCGTTTTGGCACGATTTTCAATTAGGCCTCTGTGCCAGATAGCAGTATCGCATGTTTTTGGGGGGCTACTTTGGGGTGTTGTAGAGTTTTGCGACTGGGTTTCGGGGTCTGGGAGCACTCATGGGAATGTCTCCTTTGATTGCAAGTGATTTGAAGAAAATCCATGGGGGAAAAGGGGTGTTTTGGGCCTACTTTCAGAGTACGTTTTGGCACGATTTTCAATTAGGTCTCTGTGCCAGGTAGCAGTATTGCATGTTTTTGGGGGGCAACTTGGGGGTGTTCTAGAGTTTTGCGACTGGGTTTAGGGGTCTGGGAGCACTCATGGGAAGGTCTAATTTTGATTGCAAGTGGTTGGAAGAAAATCCATGGTGGAAAAGGGGTGTTTTGGGCCTACTTTCAGAGTGCGTTTTGGCACGATTTTCAATTAGGACTCTGCCAGGTAGCAGTACCGCATGTTTTTGGAGGGCTACTTGGGTGTGTTCTAGAGTTTTGTGACTGGATTTAGGGGTCTGGGAGCACTCATGGGAATGTCTAATTTTTTTGTTTGTTTTTGGTTTCCTCATATACCGTTATGGAATTCTTGAAAGGAGCTTAGGCAACTCAAACTGAAAAGGTCATTGCCCCCTTAGTATGGCAGGCCCACTTTGAAGCATTATACGCGGAGGGTGGTTGGGAATTAAACAGTGATGGAGCTTTAACTATACCCAGCCCCCCAGATGTCCCCATCACTGAAAAGGAGGTGAGGGAGGCCATTAAAGGGCTAGCGGCCGGAAAAGCACCGGGGTTGGACGGGGTCCCGGGGGACCTGTTCAAACAGGAACCAGGGATATGGGCACCGTACCTCACACTAATATTCAATGCCATTTGGGGGGGAATGACGGTGCCTGATACTTGGAGGGGAGCAGAGGTGGTCCCAATTTATAAAAAGGGATCCCCCCTGCTCCCTTCCAACTATCGGCCCATTAGTCTGATCGACATATCCCAAAAACTCTTTGGCAGACTGATCCTGAATCGTTTGCAAGCGTGGATTGAAGAAATGGACATCCTATCTCAGTACCAGGCAGGATTTAGGGAGGGAGTATCAACCACAGATCAAATTTTTAGGCTACACCTTCTCTATTGGAGAACAGCGGTAATCGAGGGCGGCAGTCTATATACCATCTTTGTAGACCTACGTGCCGCCTTCGATTTAGTCCCTAGAGCAAGGTTGTGGAAAGTCATGGAAGAACTGAAAGTCCCTGCGGATATTTTGGCAATCCTGATGAGACTCCATTCCAACAATTATGCCCGCGTAAGGTGTGGCAAAGGTGGCAAACTAACCGAAAGGTTCCCCGTTCGCAGAGGTGTGAGACAGGGCTGTGTGCTTGCACCTACCCTGTTTTGCATCTTTGTGAACGGGGTTGTTGCTCACCTAAACAGGATTGCCAACTCCGATGCCCCAAAGTTGACTGGCAACAGGGTGCCTGCAATTATGTTTGCAGACGACACCCTGTTGCTGTCTAAATCCCCGATGGGGATCCAACGCATCCTGGATGGCTTTTTAGATTTCTGCTCTGACCGGGGATTGGAAATAAACCCACAAAAAACAAAATGTATGATTTTAAATCCTAAATCTCATAATCGAACCCCTCCCATGCTAGGCACCGTCCAATTAGAACGAGTGCATAACATTGAATACTTGGGGATCACCATAAACGAACATCTAACCTGGACGTCGCACCAGGCCAAAGTGACCATCAAACTGGCTCAGTTGGCGGGTGGAACTTTGCGCCTGGCAAATAAATCACGCCATCGACCATTTACCCCAATTATTCATATATACAAAACACAAGCCCAGGCGGGGGTCACATATGGGGGTGAGTTGTGGGGCCACATCCAACATTCAAAGCTACAGTCCACTGAAAACAAATTTTTGAGACAAGTAGCCGCACTCCCCCAGAGCACTCCATTACTACCCCTTAGATTAGATCTAGGAATTAAACCCATAACAGAGGAGCTAGGACTCAAACCCTTAACATTCTGGAGGCGTCTGTGGAGTAGCCCAGATCTCGTACACTATAGAGAGGAATTACAGGAATTCCTGGAACTACGGAACATAAAGAAGATTCCGTGGTTAACATACGTAAAGGGGAGGTTCGAGGAACTGGGCTACCCGGAACTATGGACGGACCCTTCGAACTCATGTACCAGGATTCCAAAAAAGGTAATTGCGAGTGCATACTATGCTTTGATGCTCACAAGAGCCATTAATGACACTCGTGAGGGGTCCTTGACAAACTTATTTCTGAAAGTGAAAGACTCCTATTCCCTCGAAAAAACTCTAGATGAGATCGCTCCTCCACTAACGAGAAAATTGTTCCTACAGTGGCGATATGGATGCCTTCCACTAGCTTCATTTACAGCGTCTTGGAAATCCTGCTCCACCGTATCATCTTGCCCAATGTGTGCGCACCCGAAGGAGGATGACGTGCACGCGGTCTTCTTTTGCAAGGGCTACGAGCGGAGCAGGAAATACTGGTTAGTCCCGCTACTGAGGAACCTGGGATTCAGATCTCACCAATCTGCTTACAGAGTTTTAAAATCAGACCTTTCTCCCACCGTGGTTTTTGCACTTTCAAAATTTTTAACGTCTTTGTGGTTCATCCGCAGCCGAGCTATGAAAAGACTGGTATAAGGGGCCCCACCAAATCGATTTGTATCTATTGTTTTTATGTACTCAAACACAATTATCTTAACTATTGGATCACACTGGTTTAATACGTTTTTAATTGTATATATTGATATGTATCTTTTATGATCAGTGATCGAAATAAAGATTTTTGAAATGAAATGAAAAGTAACATGTTTAAGGCAGTTTGAAAAGGAAGGAGGTATTGGATCCTTCCAGGCTCTGCATATTTCGCGCCTGGTAAGGAGTATGACGTCAAAAATAAGCCTTGTGTTGAGATCATCAGTATTATAAGCTACTCCTAGTCCGGAAAGAATAGTGCTAGTTGTTATTACCATTGGTATCTGGAGAACATCCCCCAGAAAGCCCTGAACTGAATCCAAATAATTTCTAATTTCTGGACAAACAGCCAGCATATGCACATCATCTGCGGCCAGGAGTCTACATCTTGGGCAATGATATTCTAGATTAGAGAATTTTATAAGTTTCTTTGGGGATATATATGCCCTATACATAGTGTACAAATGGTTCCACTTTAATGTGGCCGGCTTCACCATAGCCTGCAAGATAGTAAATGAATCGATCCATATATCCACCGAGTCTGCACTCTCTGATGCTAGTATATTATTCCAAAGCTTTTATATCTCTGATTCAGAGATGTTCTCGGCTTCTAGCATGGCTGTGTACCAGTATGAAATTTGATTTTTCCACTTATTCTACCTGTATACTAGATCAAATTTTGGATTAGGGTTATTGAGATTCCAGGGCTTTAGTTAACCACCATCTGGACAGCTGATGATATTTAAACCTAGTAAGTGTTGCCCCGGTAAGACTAGATATTGCCTCCCAGCTAAGAAGCTGCGAATCAACCTGGAGATCTCCCCAACACTCAATCCCCGCTGCCCTAAGAGGGCGAGATAGTTGGTCATCGAGATAGGCCGGTGTTCCTGGAGATTCCCAGATTGGAGCCTGCACTGGGTAATAGGGAATATCAAGCTTCTGCCTCACAAAAACCCAATTTCTAATAGCTGTCCCCAAGATCTTTAGTCTTATTTTTTTTTTCTTCATTTGGGTCTCCAAACTTAAAAAGAAAATGTGATTGGCCCTGTGGTACATCTCCCGACCGACCGTGGGCGGGGCTCCCGACCGACCGTGGGCAGGCTCCCGACCGACTGTGGGCGTGTCCAGAGGAACATGGCGGAGGGCTGACGCCGTCCGCAGGGAGCTCCAATCTGACCGGTGATCTCCCGAGGTGAAATGCACATTTTATGTGGACGACAGTGGCATCTTACACGGTGAGCGGGTGATTATGACCCCCTTCAACGCACGATCCTTTTTCTAAACTTTTGTCGTTTTCTTTTCCTTTTTTCCCGTATCTTCCTCCCCACACGACGGACCTGCTCCATTCCTGTTCTGCAAGCTACGGCTGGCCCCGCCTGCGCTGCTTGCCTGCCTCCCAGCCTCCCTACCGGCGTGAAGGAGTGAATGTTTTTGCACTAGGACTACGGGAGGCGCTGGGAATATTCAGCTCTGATGGTGTTTTTGGAAACCGCCGAGCTCTCTGAAACAGCGGTGAGTGTTGGGAGTTGTGGTACTCGTAAGGGTGTCGGCACTGCAACCCAAGTTAGAACTGAGCTACAAATACAAACAAATCAGCGAGCACAAGTACATGCAAAGGAGCTTGAATTGAAGCACGAGAATTGGCTTTTTGGGCGTGCTAAGTTTTGGCATGGTGTCAGGCTGGTGCTAGCGAGGGTCGGGTCCTGCAAGTTTTCTGGAGCGTGTTCTTTAAGGACCACTAAGATTGGGGGGGGGCGGTTATTCCGATATCGGACAACAGTTAGGTGAACTGGCTATTGAACTAGCTATTGAACCTCCGTACGTGAAGCCAGCCCCCGCCTTCCTGCAACCGGAGCCACGGAAGGGAATGAGCTCGGACATCTCTCAATTTTCTAGCCCATTACATACAGCTCACCCTGAATCATTAGGGGATTTCACTCCTTCACCAGAGAGAAGCAGCAAGGAATCAGGAACCAAACGTCTGGCTTCTAAAGCCCCTGCTGCTCCCAGAGCAGGCGGCGCCAAGAACAGGTACCAGCTCAGGTCAAACTCGGAGCTCCATAAGGTGGGTTTCCAGGCGGTAGGCGCCTGGTCTGAAACAGGAACAGGGTCTGGGACTGTCACTTGAAAAACATATAAGGGGCGGAAGAAGGAAAAGAAGGTGAAAAGATCAAAAGGAGGGGCTGGCGAGCCTAAACAGAGGCTTCCGAAGAATTTGCCCCTCCGAGGTAAACCGACCCCCTCCTTGAAATCCTATTTTAAAATTTTGGAGCAGGCCATGGACTCTAAGGGGGGCAGCTCACCTCCTCTATCTTCTCGATCTAAGTCTGCATCAAAGTCAACATTAAAAAGTGTTCCGAATGCGATACAACTCCCGGCCCAACCATCGAGGGGCTCAATTTCTATTGCACAATCCCCTGTTGTTGCTGCCACGGACCAAGGGGGTTTACCTCTAACTAACAGATATTCTGTCTTAGATTGTGACTTAGAAACAGAAGAGGTTCCACCTGTAGATGAGGAAGTCCCGCAGTTGACTATGGATACCTCTGTTGGTCCCAGGTTCTCTCAATTAGAGTCCTTATTACTTAATATGAGGGAGGACTTGTTATCCAAATTTGTAATATCTGAGGCAAATAAGAAAAGCATTCACGAACAATGTGCTAATTTGGAGGCTAAGTTGGATGAAGTGTCTAAGCGAACTGGCGTATTGGAAGAAGATGTGTCCCTGCTTACAGGGGCTTCCCAGTGACACGAGAGGGACCTAGAGGCTCTCAGACTGCAAAACAAAAATCTCCAAATGGATATTGAGAGACTCGAAATACATTCGAGAAGGAACAATCTCAAATTTCTAAAGATTCCTGAGGGAGCCGAGAAAGGGGATGTTAAATTATTTATTTGCAACCTGCTTAGAGATGGGGTACTAAAAGACAGGCCGGACATAGACCTTGAGGCTGAAATTCAAAGAGCTCACAGAGACCCTTATAGGCTTCACAAGGAGAGGAAGGCACCCAGGAAAATCCTGGTGAATTTCCTCACCTATACAGTAAAGGAGCTAATATTGAGTAGAGCACTATCTGATTCAACCCTCCAGATAGACTATCAAATATCTGATTAGGTCAGATGTAGGAAAGGCCACAGCACAAAGGCAGTGGGAGCTGGGAAATAGAATGCCTGACCTGAGGAGCCTGGGCGCCCAGGTTCAAATGAAATTCCCTGCATTCCTAACAGTTGTTTGGAGGAATAAGACCCATAACTTTCTATCCCCACATGAAGTTGACTCCTTCATATTTTTAATAAGAGAGAATCCTTAGTAGAACTTCCTAATGGAAACTAAACGAAATTAAAAGATCTAAATGGAGAGAAGCAGGAAGATGGAGGAGACGGGGGCAGCAGATGGTTACTTGGAGCATTTAGGAGGGGGAACAGAGGGGAAACAGAGGATAAGGAGTACTCAAAATATAAAAAATAGAAAATATATATAAGAGAGTGGAGGGAAAGGAAAATGAAGAGAAGAAAAGGGAGAGTAAGGAAGGAAAAAAAAAATATATATATATATATATATTCACTGAAAAAACCATAGGTTTCAGGCCTTTTATAGTTAGGAATTAGCATTTAAAAAACCTTTGAAATATGATACTCTGTATTTTACAAAGAGTGATGAATGTCATCAGTGATGTCATTTGAGATGTCATCAGTGATGTCACTGACCATGTCATGAATGATCTAATATGTGACATCATCAGCAGTGGATTGCTGGTGCGTGAAATATAGTTAGAACAACTAACTATATAGGAGCAATTTCAATGGTTTTGTATGAGTAAAATGTCCAGCTAACTATAACACCACTAAAACTTATAGTTTTTTGAGTGAATTTCAAAGGTTTTTTAAAAGCTAATTCCTAACTATACAACTCCTGAAACTTATGTTTTTTTCAGTGAATTTGCAAGGTTTTTTAAATGCTAATTCCTAACTATATAAGGCCTGAAACCTATGGTTTTTTCAGTGAATTTCAAAGGTTTTTTTAAATGCTAATTCCTAACTATATAAGGCCTGAAACCTATGTTTTTTTCAGTGAATTTGCAAGGTTTTTTAAATGCTAATTCCTAACTATATAAGGCCTGAAACCTATGGTTTTTTCATTGAATTCGCAAGGTTTTTTAAATGCTAATTCTATTAGCGGATAACGTTTTTATATATTAAAACTTTTTTTAAATCTCAAATTCCTGCTTTGCTAACAGAGTTTTTAAGCACAGGCTCTTTTGTCTCTGGTGGCCATCTTGGGAGACTGCATATCAGAATTCTTTTAATGAAATATAAGAGGATTTGAGAAGTCACTCAAAATGTGCCCTAATTTTTCTTTCTTCAGCACTAATCATAATTTCTATGGCAAAATGAACCCCCTCATTTTGTTCCATTGCAAATTAAATGTTTTAAGTGTTAACACTTCATTCCAATCAAGATGACTTCAGGTGTGCCATACTTTTGTCATAAGTAAGACTGTTAGCGCTCTAGTTGTTCTTTAGAACACTCTGGGACATTCTGTCATTGGGCTATAGTTGGGCTACATCTGGCTGATATTTGGGCTACATTTTTTTTTTGTCTCTGGTGGCCATCTTTGGGCTACATTGGGCTACATTTGGGCTCTAACATATATATAGCCCAATGTAGCCCAATATATATTTTTTCAAAGTTAATTTTCGTAAAACCCACTGGAGCACATATCTTGAGACATAGCAAAGGCACATCGGGCTACCAGTCCCTACAATTTTGCCAAGTTTGGTGGAAAAATATTCAGCCGTTCGGGCTAAAAGTGAGTCCAACCGCCCTATGGAAATTAACATGGGGAAAACACGTTTTAGGACCCCCCTTGTATCTCGGCCCCCGCTTGACGAATCCCCCCCACACTTTCAGGGAAGGACTGGAGCGCCGCGAGGCAAAGTTAAGGAAAATGTCAGGAAGATTCCTCAACCGGCGCCAAAGTTATTCCCAATAGAATGTTGCGATTTCCCTATGGAAAGCAATCCTAACTATATATACCTACTGGCTATCGCCAGTAGGTAATATATATATATATATATATATATATATATATATGTATATATATATATATAAAATAGTTTTTCTTGTTGTTTTCATATACACTGCATGGGGAGGACGGGAAAGAAGGAGGAAAAATGGGAAGGAAAAGGGGAAAAAAAGGGGAAGGAAAGAGGGGAAGGGAAAAAAGGATAAAAAAAAAAAGAAATGAAAAGTTTTTTTTTTTTCTCACTAGTTAGAAGACATGATAAGGTACCCGGCTCATATATAGGTGTCCGTTTTTGTTGTTGTTTTTTTTAAGTAACTGACGGGAGGGATCTAGGTCAGACCACGGGAGCCCCTACAGGCGACAAGATTGCCAGAGTAGGTATGGGAGGGGTTCCTCGGGGGGGGGGTTTGTAGGGTGGCAGGGGTAAAAGGGGTACAAAAAATTCTCATATACACATTAATGAATATACTGGATATGGAAGGGAGCAGGGCTTGTGGTGGTAGGTGGAATGGTTAATATGAATAACAAAATTAAGTTTATCAGCTGGAATGTGATTGGCCTAAGAGACAGGAGGAAACTCTTAAGGGTTAAGGAATATTTATTTAAGACAGGGGCTCAGGTTTGTTTATTGGAAGAGACCCACTTAGAGAGAAGGGAGTGTGAGTCCGGGCTGGGAAGGGCTAGGTGGATACAAGAAGTCCTATGTTCAGACCAGAATGGTAACACTAGAGGGGTAGCAATATTGATCAGAGCTAATGCAGGGATTAAGGTTGTGAAATATGATACTGATCAGTCAGGAAGGTGGCTGGTGGCGTCTCTACAATGTCAGAGTATTCCTTTTGTATGTGCTGTATACTATGACCATAATCAAGATCTTCCAGGGGTACTCCTGAAGTTTAGAACAACTCTTTCAGATTACACAGGGCCAGTTATCTTAGGGGGCGATTTCAATTTGATTTTGGATGACAAGCTGGATCGAACATCGAGGGTTAAATTTACACCCCCAGTGAAATCCCGGAGAGAGCTCAAAAACTTAGTTAAAGATTATAACCTTATGGATGTCTGGAGAGTTAGAAACAGCACAAAGAGGGACTTCTCTTTCTATAGCTGTAGACATGGCCACCATTCCAGAATAGATTTTTTCCTTAATGATCAGGTGTTACTTGCGGCCGTTGACACTACCGAATATACCCCAGCTATCCTGTTGGACCACTCAACAGTGGAGTTAATAATTAACTTCAAAGTAAAAGAAATACAAAGGAGATGGACTCTAGATAGATCTATGCTACTAGAGGATGGGACAAGAATGAAACTGATAATTTTGACTGAGGACTTCTTTAAAAATAACACAGTCTCAGCTACCCAACAAGTGGTTTGGGAAACATTTAAAGCTTTTCTGCGTGGTATGCTGACCACTTTGTCAATCGGGAAGAACAGGATGAGTAAAGAGAAGGAGGAAGAGCTTTGTAAAATCAAATCGAAAGAGCTGGAACTCCAAGTAGCCTCAGCCAATCAATCCAGCATGAAACCTCTCCTGCAAAAGGAACTAGATGGCCTGCGAGCAGACTATCAAGCGGGCTTGGATAAGGTCCTCAAAGGTAGATGGGACGCCAGCAAACTTCAAAATGTTTCATATGGGGCGAAATGTGGTCGCCTTCTTGCCTGGAAATCTCGGATGGACAGAAATAGAAATTTGATCACTAGTCTAACCCGGGGAAGCTCGGGCATTGTTACAAGCGATGATGAGCAAATTAGGGAGGAGTCTGAATCATTCTTCAAAACGCTGTACACTGCTAAAATAAACCAATCCCCTCTGCTATTAGAAAACTGGCTAAGTAAGATACATCTTCCATGTCTGGCTGAAGAGAACTATAGCTTTCTTGCGTCGGACATAAAGGAAGGTGAGGTCAGAGCTCAGCTGATGAGAATGGCTAGTGGCAAGGCAGCTGGGCCCGACGGTCTCCCTGTTGAAATTTATAGGATAATTATAGACCAAATAGTGCCTGTCCTTACAACTCTGCAATAAAATCTTTGCAGAGGGGGGGAATGCTCCCGATTCATGGACAGAGGCTACTGTAACCTTAATCCTGAAACCAAATAAGGATCCACTAAAGATCGAATCCTATAGGCCAGTCTCGCTGTTAAATACAGACTACAAGGTTTTTGCCGGCGTGCTCGCAGCCAGACTGGCCAAAACGGTTAAGACAATCATCCATCAGGATCAAAGGGGCTTCATTCCACATAGAGAACTAAATGAACTGACATTTCAGGTTATCGCAGCGATAGATGGCGCCATCAGCAAGAGGCTTCCTTTGACCCTGGCGGCATGGAGGACATCACTAAACCTAACATGGATAAGGTATCTAAGGAGGTTTGTGCTCTACTGCAAAGATGGTCATCACTCCCTTTAAACATCTTTGGAAGGGTCAATCTAATTAAGATGATCATCCTTCCGAAACTTACTTTCCTATTCAATGCCATCCCCTTATCTTTTAATACTACATCTATCAAAAAGTTGCAAGGGAAACTGGGTTCCTTTATCTGGAATTCAAAATCGCCAAGAGTAGCATGGAAGAAGCTCAGGAGAACTTTAAAAACAGGAGGTTTGGCCTTCCCTGATCTATTGGTGTACTGCCATGCTTTCCATTTTAAAAACTTTAGACCCCTGGCGGGGGAGATAGAGGCAACATCGTTAGGCTTATTATTTCAAGCGCTGCTACGAGATGTACCACAGGGCCAATCACATTTTCTTTTTAAGGGAATGTCTAATTTTGATTGCAAGTGGTTTGAAGAAAATCCATGATGGAAAAGGGGGGTTTTGGGCCTACTTTCAGAGTGCGTTGTGGCACGATTTTCAATTGGGCCTCTGTGCCAGGTAGCAGTATCTCATGTTTTTGGGGGCCTACTTGGGGGTGTTCTAGAGTTTTGCAACTGTGTTTAGGGGTCTGGGAGCACTCATGGGAAGGTCTAATTTTGATTGCAAGTGGTTTGAAGAAAATCCATGGTGGAAAAGGGGGGTTTGGGCCTAGTTGCAGAGAGCATTTTGGCACGATTTTCACTTAGACCTCTGCCAGGTAGCAGTATTGCATGTTTTCGGGGGGCTATTTGGGGGTGTTCTAGATTTTTGGGAGTGGGTTTAGGGGTTTAGGAGGCACGGTGGGAAGATCTCGTTTAGGGGAAAGCTAGTTGTTTGTCTGTAAGTTGAGGGGAAAGGTGATTTGGCCCTGTTTGAAAGATGCATTTCGGCCCATAGGCTAACATTGCAGATGTCACTGGAGACAACTTTTCTGGCACTTTACGCAGCTGTAGTGTAGGAAAAGCACTATACATTTACCCAACGAGGTAGCACTTACTGGATTAGCCAGTACAATGTACTCAAGTAATAGTTATGCAAATCGCAAAAAAATCTGCGAGTTTGCAGAAAAATCCGTGAATTCGCGGTTTTGTGTGCGTTTTCGCGCAAATTCATGGACCGCAGGTCCGCACGATTCGCCCATACAGTTACTATCCTTGAAAAGGAGACTCAGAGTATACACTTTCGAAATGATGCTTGTATGTAATACTGTCGCCTCTGTGAAACTGAAAGTGTTATTTATTTATTTTTAAACTGTTTTTATTGAATCGCTGAAATAAACATCCACAGTACTCCGAACCCCGGAGGGGCTGTGACAACAATCACGGTTCATATTGTGCGATAGATTTAATGAACATACCCTCTACTCTCCACCCCCCCAACTACCCAACCCTCCCCCCTCCCCCTTCCTGCAACACTCCGTCTCTTCAACACTGTTTAAGGTAGGTATACAATCGTCCGTATAAATAACTGTGCCTCAGCATGTTCACTACATCTGCCCATCCTCGCCCCTTGGCGGTGGCGGAGGCTCCAGCCACAATCCCCTGTAGTCTGCCCATCTTTTCCATATTTTATAGTGTTTTGTGGGACAGCCTCTGGCCTCGAACACCGGCCGCTCTAGTCCCATGCAAAAGTCCAGTCCTTTCTTCCACCCGGCCACCTTGGGAGCCCCGGGGTCCTTCCAGGCCTGTGCCACATCTCGTTTGGCCAGTGTTAGTCCCAGCAGCAACAAGTGCCGCTTGTAAACATTCCCGCCCACCCCTTCAAGCACATGGAGCAGGCCCAATTTCGCCGTGCGAGGGAGCTCCCCCCCCAGCACCTCCGACAAACAGTCCCACACACCCGTCCAGAATCTCGCCAGGCCACTACATTCCCACACTGTATGCAAAAGGGTGCCCAATTCATGACCACATCGCAAGCATGCCGGGGACTCGATCAGCCCTGCCTTCCACAATCTCTCTCTAGTATAATAAGCTCGGTGCAGATATTTGAATTGTATTAGGCGTAAACGGACTACTATTGCTGCTCCCCTGGGGGACTCAAGGGCCTCCCGCCAGTCCTCTTCTTCCAACTCTCCCACATCCCGCACCCAGCGATCTCTCAAGGGCTGTAGATCTGAGGAGCAGTGTGTCACTAATGTTTGGTATATTTTGGATATCTTTTGGTCCTCTAAATCCCCCATAAAGACCTTTGCCTCTATCGGGCTGCGTATTCAAGCCCACAAGCGCTGGTGCCAGAGCGTGCCTAAACTGTAGATAGCGAAAGAACTGGGTGCGGGGCATTTCAAACTCTGCACTGAGGTCTTGAAAGGTTTTAAGTGTGGTGCCCCTGAGGACCTGGCCCAAAGTTGAGATTCCTATCGAATCCCAGCCCCTAAATCCCGAGAGGGACATCAGGGCCGGAAGTTGCCCGTTATGCCAGAGCGGGGTCTCCCCCGTCAGCTTTCCCCACAATCTCATACGGCGCAGTGCTTGCCGCCATACCTGGAACACAACTTGCGTCACCCCGGGGCAGTCTCTTTCGCAGCTGCGGTGAGTATAATACCGTGTGCAGGGAGTCAGGTTCCATCAGGTATCGTTCTAGGGCATATGCCGGGTCCTCCCCGCCACAGTACCACCAGTCATTGAGGACTACCAGGTGTGAGGCTTGGTAATATGACAGAAGATCCGAAGTCGCTAGTCCCCCACAGTATGTGGACAGAAAGCAGGTCCGCAGAGCTACTCTCGCTGCGCCACCGGCCCACAAAAATCGACCGAGCGCCGAGTTGACCAGTCGGAACCAATTGAAAGTGTTATTTTTGCACTACACAGCGTACCTTATATTTTCTTTCTCCGTGGTGTTTTAATATCACTTCCTGTTTTTCCATCAACAATTAAAGGCCGGCTTTTACCATGTGCGATTGCAAAAATGATTAACTGAGGCTTACCATTAGCGAACCGCAATTCCGCATCAGCCAGGCAGGCAGTGGACAGTGTGTCTTCTGGTCACCAACATTGATCGACGGAGCGTCAGGTGGAATGGAGGAGTACCGCAAATAAGAGGAATGGCTGGATGCATGCAACTTCCCAAATTCAACAGGACAACTACAACATACAGTTACAGTATCCATCTTCATTTCTACTTATCTTTTTTTTTTTTTTTTTTTTTTTCCAAAACCTTTATTGCACTTAGCATATTACACAGCGGATCGCCTACAACCCCATGGGCCGGCCGCTATATCGTGTAAGTTAGACATGATTCAAATTTGCAATGTAATGAGGAAAGCAACATTGTTGTCAAGTGTCCAGTAGAGCATATTACACAGTAAAAGTGCATTCGATACAGAATTATCAACGTTAGAAGTGGTTTTGGTGGCATTTTGTCTTTTTTTAAAAACAACAAACTCCAAACCTAAAACAGTAGGAATGATAGTACGATCCGACTTAGGTCAACGCAGTTCCTCTCGGGAGAGGTATAGTCCCTCCCCTTGCTCCAGTGTGCTAGTGCCCCAGTTCACCCCCCGTGTCCGTCCACCCTCCTCCCCATTCAGCATGTCGAAAGAGGGGACGCATGCAATAGCCCCGCTCGCTTTCCTGCCCATCCACTGCAACCCAGGTCACCCCCCCTCTTCCTCATCGCCAGAGTCCTCTGGTTCGTCGTCTTCTAAAGGATCACAAATGTCCCCCCTGTAACCATTCCATTTCAGCCATACTTTGTTCCATTTCCTCGGGCAGGCTCGACCGGAGTACACCGCCCTCTCGGTCACCATCACCGCATCCATGTGTAGACACCATTGGGATTTGGACGGGAGGTCTGCCACCCCCCATCGCTGTGCTATGTCTCGCTTTGCCATCATTAACCCCACCGTGACCCAGAGTCGTTCATACCTAGACAGGTCAGTGGGTTCCCAAATGTTAAGTAAGCACCTCCGCGGGTCGGGCAGCAGGGACCGATTCAGTGTTTGGGAGATCGTACGTAGTATTTGTTTCCAATATTCCTGTATCCTGGGACATTCCCATATAGTGTGGAAAAAGGTGCCCTCCTCCCCACACCCACGGAGGCAATATGGATGTGGCGCCCTATGTATGCGGTGTAGCATGTACCTCGTGTAATAAACCCTGTGCAGGACCTTGAACTGCACTAGGCGCATACGCGCTGAGATGCCCACCTCTTTGGGGGAGCCAAGAGCTGCATTCCATTCATGTTCATCCATGTCCCCTACGTCCTCTTCCCATTTCCCTTTGAGTTGGAGTGTTGGATCCGGGGAGTTATTAAGCAATTTACGGTACGTGAGCGACGTCGCCCTTTCTAGCATGCAGTCAGTGAGGAGGCGGTCCTCCAGAGGCGAGGATTCGGGCAGAGATGTGTCGGGGGGTAGGGCCGCGAGCAATGCATGTCGTATTTGAATGTATCTATAAAGCTCCCTGTCACCCAAACCATACAATTCTTTTAAGCGGTCGAAGGGTATCACAGTATTCCTCTCCCATAAGTCACCCACCGTGGAAATGCCTATCGTGTCCCAGTGCTCAAAACCCTTAGTGTTCCTCATATTACCTAGTGCCCGCGAGTCCCATAGCGGAGTCAACCTGGTGAGCCTCCCCTTCCAACCCAGTGCCGCTGTCGCCGTGTGCCATATTTGAACAGTTAATTTAGTGGGGCCCACTAAGGCCCGTACCTTACGGCGGTCGTACAACGGAGCCAGCAAGGTATCCATGCCCAACTGATCCCTATCCAACTGGAAGGCAGGTTCGGTATGCGGGGCGTGAATCCATTGGTTTATTGGCTTCAGGTGTGCAGCCCAGTAGTACAACTTAAGATTTGGCAGTGCAATACCTCCATCGTACCAATCCCTATGCAGCTTCGATTGCGCCACGCGCGCAGGGAGGTTACCCCACAGAAGGGTCGAGACTAGAGCAGCTACTTTCTGGAAGAATCGTGGTGTCACGGGATAGGGTGTATTTTCGAGGACATACAAGAAACGCGGCAGTGCCATCATCTTATAGAGCGCTGCCCTGCCCAAGAGTGTCAGCGGCAGGTCAGACCAGAATTTGACATCTCGTTTCAGCCTGTCCAGGTGGGGTTTCAAGTTTTTATCTACAAATTCAACCGGATCTCTGGTGACGTGGATCCCTAGGTATTTAAAGGAAGAACCCGCCTGCTTCAGCGGGCACGTGTCGGACAGGATCGGGGCCGGGCCCCGCAAGACGTACAGCTCAGATTTGGTCCAGTTCAACGCATAGCCAGAAACGCTGCCATACGTATCACAGATATTTAGCAACGCCGGCACCCCATCCACAGGGTCTGTCAGGTAAAGCAGCATATCATCTGCATATAATGACAGACGGTCTTCCCATCCCCCCCTCCACCTTATGCCCTTGAGAAGCGGTGAGGTTCTCAGAAGGGTCGCAAGAGGTTCCAAAGAGATTGCAAACAGCAGGGGCGAAAGAGGGCACCCCTGTCGTGTGCCCCTCCCCAACGGAAATGTACGTGATATATGGCCGTTAGCCACCACCTGTGCCACCGGGTCGGTGTACAGTAGTTTGACCCATGCAATGAAGCGAGGGCCGAATCCCAAACGGCTCAATGTTTCAAACAGGTATTCCCACTCTACCAGATCAAAAGCCATTTTGGCGTCCAGGGCCAAAATCACTGCTGGCGTGTCAATAGTGTCCGCCCTAGCCAATATCCCGTGTAACCGCCGTAGATTTAGTGAGGTGTTTCTATGTGGCATCAATCCGGACTGATCCGGATGTATAATTGATGACAGATGGGGCAGGAGCCTTTGTGCCAGGAGTTTAGCCAATATCTTCGCTTCGGCGTTAAGTAAGGAGATAGGCCGATAGGAGGAACACTCATCCGGCGGTTTGCCGGGCTTGGGGATGGCCACGATGGTCGCTGCCCGCTGGTCTGGCGGGAGGAGACCCCCCTCCAGACAATCCGCATACATCCCTAACAGATGCACACTGAGGGTCTCAGGCAATGCTTGGTACCATTCAATGGGTATGCCATTTGGGCCCATTGCTTTTCCCGGATGTAGAGCCTTAATAGCCATCTGGATTTCATCGACAGTAATGTCTGCCTCCAGCTCATCTGAGGCCTCCTGTGACAACGTCTGGACCTCTATCGGAGCCAAGAGGGCCCTGGCCCTGTCAGCGGTGACCACACACTACGGGGTGTATACTCGCTCAAAATGGGTCGCCAGCAACTCTGTGATTTGCCGCGGATCCGTATGTATCACCCCTCTCTCATCTTTCAGACTTTGGATTCCCCTAAAGCTGCCCTCTCGCCTATCAAGCCATGCCAGCATTTTTCCAGCTTTTTCTCCCACCTCATAAATTCTATTACGAGTGTCGGCTAAGTGACCCTTCACCAGCTGACGCAAGTGATCAGCATACAATTGTTGCTGGAGGGTGAGGGCGTGAAGGCCGGCGGGAGAGGGGTTATTCTCATGGGTTTCGGTTTGTTCCAGCAGCGCCACCTCCAGCTCGTCCAGTTCCCGCGACAGCTGCCTTCTATGCCCCGTGATGGAGTTGATTGCTTGCCCTCTTAGAACCGTTTTGTAGGCTTCCCAGAGCACTGCCGGGGAGTGCACCGACTGTATGTTTTCAAGGAAGTACTGCTTCGTTGTGTTTGTAAGAGCCTTACGGACCTGTGGGACCTTGAGGTATGTAGCACTAATGGGGTAAATGCGTTTTTGTGCACTAGTCTGTGAGGAGAGTGACAACGTGAGTGGTGAGTGGTCGGAAATCCCCCTCGGGTGAATCCCCATTGCATCAACATAGCGGAGGCCCTCCCCCAGTGATAGGAAGTAGTCAATGCGCGACAGGCTGCCATGCACCGTAGAGTGGAAAGTGTATTGTTGCGCGCTGGGGTGTAAGTGTCTCCAGATGTCAGTCAGACCCATGGATGCCGCGAAGCGCCGGAAGTAGGAGTCCCCCCTCTGTGGAGCAGGCGCGGGGTGTTTGTCCAATTGCGCGTCCATGACAGCATTAAAATCTCCCCCTAGAATGATCTCACCCTCGGGGAGAGTCAAAAGGAATTCTCCCAGATTCGGGAGGTGGACCGATTGCAAAGCTGGTGGAATATATACAGACACCACATTGAAGAGTCTCCCCTCCCATTGCCCATGCAAGGCCGCGAAGCATCCCTGGTCATCGGTCTTCGTCGACAAGGGAAGGAATCGGGAGTTCTTTTGTACTAATATACCAGACCCCCTGGATCGCGACGTAAACTCAGAGTGAACCCACATTTTATAACCACGTCTATCCAGGGCTTTCGCCGCCCCCCCTACCAAATGGGTCTCTTGCAGCAGGGCCAAGGCTGGTCGCAGGCGCTTAATTGCAGTCAGTACCAACCCCCGTTTAACCTTGTCACCCAAGCCTCTCACATTCCAGGACATTAAACATAAGGGAGGGCAATGTGAGTCAGTGGACCCCACGTCCACTACCGGGCCAGCATTATCAGCCATCAGTGCTTAGAGTGTTCGGGGTGTATCGGTTGAAAGGCTGAATCGCATTCATGGCCGTGCCCCTGCACAGCAAAGAAGAAGGGAACATTACGGGGGCATAGTATCGCTGTCTTTCCCCAGCAACATGCACTGGCGCCCACAAGGGTTAAAGCAGTGACCCCGACCGCTTGCACACATTCCTAACAGTAACAAAAACAGTTCAGAACAATCCCTCCTCCCTGCCCCCCTGCCAAACGGACTTCGAACTGCCCGCCACCCCAACCAAGCAGAGTGCTTTACCCTTCCCATAACCAGAGTACTTGCGTGTAGGGGGGAGAGTGTCTCCCCGGGCTGGCGGCCTCCCTGTAGGCTGTCGGGGCGGCCATGCCAGAGTCTACGTGCAGCAGTTCAAACAGCAATTCACATCGGGAGTCAGTAATCTTTAGTGATGCAGAGTTCGGGGTAGGAGTCATTCGGCCCCACCTCCTCCTTCAAATCCATGGGACGGAGACCGCTCCAGTCTCTCTCCTCGACCAGACGTCTGGGAGTCCGTTCTGCTGCCACCCCTACGATCGTGATCCGGCCTTTGCGCCTTGCGTTGTCTCCCAACAGTGTGCCAGCCCTCCAGCCAGTCCCGGGCCGTTTCAGGGTTATCGAAAAACCACACCTTTTTGTCCGCGACCACTCGAAGTTTAGCCGGGAATAACATGGAGTACGGCAGTTCCTTCTCTCTCAGGGTCTTTTTCACTTCTAGGAACGTTCTCCTCCGTCTGGCCACTTCCGCCGTGTAATCCGGAAAGAAAGCAATCTTCGAGTTTTGTATTTGTATGGCCGGCGCCACCCTTGCGGCCTGCAGAATGGCGTCCCGGTCGCGGAAATTGAACAACCTGGCCAGTATTGGACGCGGCGTGCCTCCCGTCTTGGGCTTTCCTCCCGGAACTCGATGGGCCCTTTCAACCGAAAAGAAGTTCGAGAGCCCCTTAGGTTGTAGCCGGGTCTTGACTAAGTCCTCCACATAGAGGTCTAGTGCCCCTGTGTCTTCCGATTCCGGCACACCTAAAATACGGACATTGTTACGTCTGGAACGGCCTTCCTGGTCATCCAACTTGTCTTTAAGCAGCTTGTTATCCGCCTGCAGTCGTTCCACCGCCGTCTGTAATTCGGACACATCCTCGACCAGCGACTTGGTGACCACTTCAACCTGTTTGACCCTTTCGTTCATCTTTTGGAGATCCGCCCGTATCAGAGTGACTTCAGTCGCCGTGGCACCCACCGTCGCCTGCACCTGGGCCAGCGCCGCCAGGACGTCATCAAGCGTGGCTTTCTTTGCACCATCCGTCTCTGCCACTTTACCAGCCGATATTCGTTGCTCCTGGGGCGGTGACTGTCTGTTGTATGCAAACTTGTCCAGTTTGGCTTGGGCGGAAGCGTTTTTTGGGCCCCTGTGTGTCATGGCGTAGGCCGGTCCCGCCAAAAAAGGGGGGGGGAGGGGTGCCTTCGGTCGCGCCGGTCCGCGCAGGTGGACACACAATAAAGTCGAGGACGTCCCCTCGCAAGTACACACCAGGGGGGGGGGTTGTCGCCCCTGCCGACGCCACTCCTCGGCAATTTGCCGGTTGTGCTCCGAATCTGCACCCCAGCAGCACTCCGGATTATGGCCTCATGGTGGGCCTCGTGGATCGCCCCTCCTCAGTGCCTCTGCTGTGCAATGGTGTCCGGTCCCCCGCCCTGTCAATGGAACTGGTAGCAGGGGTCCTACCGGCGCCCTCGATGAAGTGGCTGCACCCGATACACTTGGCCCCCTCTCTGCTGGCTCCGCGAAGATTAACTGGCCGGTACCCGGCCCTGCCGCATCTTGTTGGGGGCAGCGGGAAAGCGATGTCTCCGAGGCGCTGTCCGCACCTCCGGGTGAAACGCGTGGGCCCGGGCAGGACAAGGGCTGCAGTCGAGCGTCCCCAGGGCCCGATGGCACTGGATGGGGCTCCGTGGGTGCTCGGATCGACTCACCCGGCGCACCGGCACTTCCGGCCTCCCCTCCTCCGGCTCCAGGCCACTTCCGGTCGGTTGCCGGCGTTCTGTGGCTCCGCGGCTGCAGCGCTGCAGGCAGGCCCGGCTCCTCCTCTACGTGCAGTCGGTGATTCCGCTCCCGGCGAAGCCTCTGCCGCTCCCAAAATTTCGGCAATTGTAGCCGCACGGTCTCTGGGTCTGGTCCGCCCCACCCAGCTGGTGAGGGAAGGATATGTGACGCGGATTGATGCGGGAAGCCGCTTCTTCCCGGGAGCCTCCCTAAGCCGCGGCCGCCATCATCGGCTGCTAGCCACGCCCCCCCACTTATCTTTTTTTAAGTAATATTATTGCTGTGAACTTCTATGAGTGTGACTTTGCATTTGTTTGCTCTCTGTATACGCTTTCCTTTGCTATTTTTTAAACTAATTTAATGTACTGAGTGTTTATTCTCTCTGAGGGTAGATAGGCAAGTGAAATTGCGTAATTACTGCAGCCCTGTACTGTCACATTGTTTCTTCATAGTACGTTGTAGAAAGTACTACTTACTTTTCAGTAACCTATCCATTTAGCAAACAACTTCATGAATGCAGTAGTGCATGCACTTCCTTTATGTCCGTTAAAAGATTTATGGATAGCTTTGTATCCAAAGATTTGTTCATCTTCATTTGTTGTTTGTCCATGCTGTGCTTTTTTTTTTACTCTCTCAACAAAACTTTCCCCAAAAACCCCATTCCCATCCAATTTCCAAACCCTAACCCTCTTCCCCCGGGCTGTGTGGTTTTCATTGAGGTGTGAGTAAATGACAACAATAATTCCACACACTTGCTTGGGAGGATAAGGTCATAGCAACAGAAAATTAATTACATTTCAAGGCTGGTGAAGGAATCCGAGGATATATTCTTACTCAGCTTGACACAGACCCATGACTTTTTGCAAATCAAATCTGATTTTCATGGGCGCCATCAACTGGATTGTTCATCAAGAACATCCTCCTCCTACACGTGGCAAATGATTACGCTGCTGTGTCCTTCAGGACTATTTCTTGTAGTAGCCAAAGCCAAACTCCACACAACTAGTAGTTATACTTTGAATACTTTAGCATTTGTTAGGCTAAATATGCACTGTTCTTGAGTACTGTGCTATACATCGTACCGTTCTAATGCTCCGCTCAGGCTACTCAAGGTTTCATTTTCTTTTTTTTCATATGCTGCTACTGCCACTGTGTACCACCACTACTACCACCACAACAATGCCATTTCATCTGCCCAGGATTGCCGACCTTAATCGTCATTTGCTATGCAGCCAGCCCTGTGCCTAGCCCTATTTTCAAACACGAATCACAGGTAAGATAAGCGTTTGGGGGGAGGAAGAATAATGGAGTAGGAGGAGAGACTGACGGTAGTGCTAGTAAAGTTGTAGGACAATTGAATTCACTAACTCTGTGAGTAGCACTTACTTTTGTAAACATTTGGGCGATTACTTAGACAATTTCAATCAAGCAGCCAGTTAAGTTTCAGGAAAACAAACGTACAGGTAACCTCCCCAACTCCCCCGCAAAACAGTAAAAACGCGTCTGCTATGTATCAGTTATAAGTAAATCATTATTTTTATCCCTAACAAAAATAAACTATCCCGCAAGACCCGACCCACCCCCCTCCCTAACCCCAAAGAATGTCCGTGAAATAAAAAGTCCCCAAAGTCCAAAAAACCCAACTCCCAATCTCCACCCCCCCCAAAAGTCTTTAAAAAAGGGCAAGGGACAGTCTATCCTCTACTGCCGCCGGCGGTGTCCTTTGGCCAGGTGGTCCCGTTTCTCCTTGCGGAGGTTCTTCTTGAGCAGGGTTTTCACTCTCTGCATCTCCTGCTCAATGTAGGACACCCTGAGGGTTAGGCGGTGTACGCGTGCCTCGCACCTGCTGTGGGGGGCAGTTGATTTTTTGGCTGCTTGGTGGTGGCGGGTGGCTGCGGTACCACGGCTCCGTACCGCTGGAGGCTTGCGCTGACTGGCTGACCCAGGGTGCACGGAGGAGGATGCAGCTGTCGTGCTGGATGTTGTCGAGACTGCGTGTCCTCCTCCTCCCGGGCCACCAACCGCCGATATTCGGCGACAATCGCCTCCAGCTTCCTTTGCCAGGCCCGTCTAGCCAGCTCCTTCCGTGTTAGTTTGGAAGGAGCATCTATATGAAGAAAGAAAAACATACTGTAACCAATGCTCTTTATGATTCACACAAAATAATTCAGCAGAAAGTTGTGTCACAATAGCACTAGCAACTTGCAAGCACAGTACATACATTTGTGGCCTGTATCTATCTAACCTCCCACTTCGTCGGCCTCTGCTCTAACATTAGTGGGAGTTTCAGGAATCAATTCTAGTAGCACTATATGGAATCACTACATTAGACTCAGACAGTACACCAGTCTTCTTATTCTTCTTCTCTCTTGTTTAGCAAAATTTGTACGTAAACTTCTGGAAGCCGGCATAATGCCAGCGCATTCAACTTGCACCCGAGAAAAACAGACGCAAGCCATGATGACACAGACATGCGTTACTGTACCACTCTAGTACATGCAGTTGGTGAAGCTCTTAATTTTCTATTACAGGTGGCACTGGCCATACTCAGTTACAAGGGCTACTGCTTCATTAATTTAACTTTCACCCTGCAGTGCCAATGACTACTAGAAAAAGAAAATGAAGATAAATAAATGTATGATTATCTATTCCTTCACAGGATATTTGCTTACATATGGGATGACTTTAGGTGCTTTGTTTTTTATTGAGTGAACACTTATAAGACACACATGAATGACAGAGTTGTAATAAAAATATTAACAGAGGTAGTGAGTGTCTCCCGTAATCGCAGGATATATACTGTGCTTGCAAACTACTGTTACTAGTCTGGGTAGTATTCTGAAAAATTACAACTTCTTTTCCTCGCCTTTGCTACACTGGAAGGGACATGCGGGTGCGGTGTTACATGCTCTTCAAAGTAACACTTAATTCATACAGTCACCATTTACTCTGTCTACATACACCTATGCTATCTATGAGTAAGATAGTACCATCATCCAGGCATCCATCCATTCAAAGTAAATGTCAATCATTCTTCTTAATGTCTCAACTGGACAAACCTTCGTTTTTCTAACGGAAAAACTACCTTTTTATTTTAATTTGGAACCCGCCGGCCATGCATCCGTGCTTGACTGGCATTTAAATTTGAAGCAAAGGATATATTGCGCACACATACAGTTTCTGTTTCACCCACCCAGGCAGTCCTCTCTTCCCTTTCTTCTTCCACCCATCCTTGCTTCAGCCTTCAACCACCCATGCATCATATTCCGAGCCATCTCGGGCAGCATTCAAAAACAATTATCATTCTTTGCCAGTCATTACTTTTAACTCGCTCGTCCTTCCTTACACCCTTCTTTCCCTTTTCGTTCATCCCATCCATCAAGGTCATCTCTGATCTGACTTGGCTTCTCGATAAAACTTTTATTTTTGTAAACAAAAGGCAATACTTTATTATGAAACAGGCCACATAAGCTCTGTTGTTGACAAAGGGGTATTTTAACAGGAACAAATAAACAAGCATTGGCATTCCCAATAGGTCTCGCTTGTGGGACCTTATAAGTATTTAGTTTTGCAGCACAATATCCGATTATGCAAAAAGGATATTGTGCTGCAAAACTAAATACTTATAAGGTCCCACAAGCGAGACCTATTGGCAATGCCAATGCTTGTTCTCGATGACATGGCTTCTTTGCAGAGCAGTTTATACATCGCACTCCTTTATATAAACAGAAAGAGCTGGCTCCAGCTCAAGACAAGCAGCAAGATGTTAAAAAAAATAATATATATGCCTTAACAGCACTGCCTTTCTTTCCCTCTGGCACCGAGGTTTTGGCATGGATCCAAGGAGCTACTTATCAGCAGGCCCAGTGGGGACCACTGGCTTATGGCGGGGAACCGCTTGCATCGTTTCTTATACTTTGTACGTCCTGGCCCTTCCAACACACTGTGACCACAACAGACGGGAAACAGATGGGCGTGGCACACAGCGCAGTACCTTCTTCTGAACGAGGAGACCATGAAATGCTGTACTCGACAATAAGTATAGCATTCCAGGCCATAACTTACAGAGCCCAAAATAATGTTTTGCTGTGGTGACTTTAACTACTGACGCACATCTTTCTTCTGGTAAAATTTTGTCGCAAATAAAAAAAATGTGTCGCACATTTATTGATCACACAGGTATGGGTTCGTTTACAGGCGATTTAACTTCCGGTCAATGCTGGTGTTTGTGAAGTATAGTGAAAACGATAAAAAAGAATTAGGAATGGCTGGCAGTGCATCGCATTCAGATGCTGTAGAGCCATCCTGGAATGCTTTGAAATGGGTTTTCTGAGAGAAAAAAGCATTTTAAACTGCCCGTCATTTCAAGATTGCAGAGAGACATTTTCAAACATTAAATTTTAATTTGGAGTTGGAGCACAAAAATAATCATGTGGCCTGGTAGCAGTGTTTAGCTGCTGGGCCTGTGCAAAAAAGTCATTTTTAAAGAAGTAAAATAAGCGAGGGGCGAAGGAGCAACAGCTAGGAGCAGCGTTGGGAGAATGAAAAGCAACAGAAGCATGGTTAGGGGTGCCTGTTCGATAAAAAGCTGAAGGAGGAGGGGGTGCGAGGGATGAGGGAACACGGCCTGGGGGAAGCTGGCTGGGCAGGGGGAGGAGAAATGCAAGGAAGTTAGGGGAGGAGAAGCCGAGAAGCCGCAGAGCGCACGCTGGGCGAAGCCCTTTGATGTGCTGTGCGGCAAATGGAGGGAGGCTGATGCGCGTTCATGTTTGAACACGTGGTTCACATGAACTGCATGAAAACGCCAGCAAAAAGCTGGTGGTTTCATGAGCATTTTGAGCACTTGAATTCTCGTTCCTCAATGCGCTTGCGCGCATTTAAGGTCACGAGACCTAAAAATAGCACCTGGACATATGCACAGCTAGATGGGTTTGTCTGCTGGAGTGCAAGGTGTGAGTGGACTCAGACATGATCACTAACCTACTCAGCAATTTGGACCTGTATAGTTCATTGTTTTTTAAAAAGTTTTTTATTGAGAGAAACAACATAAATGATACTCCATCTGTACATCATGGGTAATATACAATTGTATGCTAAGCACTAAATAAGAAGAAAAACACTGACCATAATCAAACAGATTCATGTCTCTACTTATCCACCTATCATGTCCTTCAGTTGACATACGTATTCAATAACATTGCAGAGGTGTGCAGCGGTAGTGGAAGCAACAATCATATGGTATTAAACAATATACAATATAACATACTCAAATAATCCATCAAAAAGAAGAAAAAAAACTAAGAAGAAAGGGCAATCCACAAAGACTCCTGCATCCGTCCTACGGGCACCATTGTCCTGTCCTGTCCAGCCATTCAAGAGTAAATCCACCCACCTCACTGGCATTATGGCATTACGTGTGCCTCTCCCCCAACTATCACACATGTATTGCATCACGTCGAACCATTATTTAGATATAATCTCAACGGTTTCCAGATGTCTCACGGGTGTGACCGGACTGGCAACTCCTCCACATATGTATTGATGTTGTCTCTGCAGTAGACTAGGTCAGACAACCAAGCTTTGAGTGTAGGCTTAGATCTGCCACCCCATGTAACCGCCACTCTTCGTGCAGCCAGTAGCAATGCCAGTCTTACAAAGGTATCAGTCACTCCACGAATATGCAGAACACAGCAAAGCAAACACACCAGCGGAGTGCATTGTACATCTGCCCCAACCATCTTCATGACGCTGCCCACCACAGTGTTCCAAAACTCACCCACCTTCCGACAGCTCCACGCCAGATGCCTAAAATCTGCGCCATCCTGACCACATCGGACACAGCGGTTACTCTCCCTCAACCCGTAGCGAAATAGCCTCACTGGGGTATGATAAACCTGGTGTATAAATTTAAAATGAATAATCCGAAGATTACCATTCATAGTGAGAGTCCCCGTCAGGGCACAAACGTGTACCCAATTCTCTTCTGTAACAGGACTCGGCAAACAATCATTCCACCTTTCCCAACTTTTATCTGGCACCTCAACAATCTCATCCTTAATCATCTTGTATAATTTGGAGCCCAATTTTGATTAGTGGGTGTGGAAATCACAAACTGCAGTGACGTTAGTTTAGGGGGTTCCTGCGGGCACGTGGGGTAATGTGTCCAGATCGCGTGTCTCAGTCGATGTAATGCAAACCAGAAAAGAAGTGACTTGTTGCTGATAAATTGCAGCGCCTCTGAGTCTATAGGTAAGCCTTGCGGATAAATACCACGCATGCGTTCTAGTCTGCCTTCCCGCAGCAATCTCATGGAGGGGGCCTCATGCGTAACCGACAGCGCGGGGTGATGTTCTAAATGCATAAGCGACGCATAGAGCGGTAGCTTCCCTGTCAGGCGCCCTATATGGCCCCAGGCCGCTACCGTGGCGTCTACCGCATTAATTTCCGCTTTCGGAGTGCCACGCGTGTTATGAGTAATAATACTATGAAGCGGGAATGGATCAGCATCACCCTCTTCAACTGCGACATGTGGTGTATAGGTGTGTGGCCTGTACCAATAGTAAGCATACTGAGCCTGCGCACTCAAATAATAGACATAAAAGTCTGGAGCAGCAAAGCCTCCCCTCTCATAACACCTCGTGAGAATTGACCACTGCACTCTCGCCCCCTTACCCCCCCCATTCCAGCCGAATCAGCTGGCTTCGAAGGTTTCTAAAAAAAGTCTTAGTGAGGACAACAAGAATATTTATTTTATTTATTTATTTAAAACTTGTAATGCGCAACAGCTACCCGCAGTGGGTTTCCCGGCGCAAGGAATAGACTAAAGAAGAAAAAGAACAACGACACTGCTGAGTATTAACAACAAAAACTGCAAGGGATAATTAAAAAAGCAAGGTCTTCAGTTTTTTGCGGAAGCAGAGCATATTAGTCTCAGCCTTCAGGGCAACAGGCAGGGCGTTCCAATATTTGGGGCCTAGATGAGAGAAAGATCTTCCCCCCATCTTCACCAGTTTGAATCTGGGAATGACATAGTCACAATTGGCCGATGATCTTAAGGTACGGCTGGGCCTGTAGGGTTGGACTAGACTCTGGAGGTACAGTGGGGCAGAGCCCTGTTTAATTTTAAAAAGGTAACATAAGGCTTTAAATTTGATACGGCTCGAAACCTTGAGCCAGTGAAGATCACGAAGAGCCTGGGAGGCCGAGGATCTCCTCGGGATGTTGCAGAGGAGTCGGGCTGATGAATTTTGTACGACCTGTAGTTTGTTAATAGTCGCAACATCCGCACCAAGGTAAAGGACGTTACCATAGTCCAGGCGAGATGTTACTAACGCCTGGACTACGGTTCTCCTGGTGGCGTGAGGCAACATCCAAAGAATTTTCTGGAGCCATCTTAGAGTGGTGAAACAGATGGCCGCCACCTTGGTGGCCTGTTGCCTCATAGACAATCTGTCGTCTATGAGGAATCCCAGGTTGCGTACTACCGGGACCGGTTGTGGGATGGGACCCATAGCACTGGGCCAATGTTGCGGACCCCAAAGATCTTTCTGCTTCCCCAGGATGACAATCTCGATTTTGTCACCGTTTAGCTTGAGGAGATGCCTCTGCATCCACTCAGCCACAAGTGACAGACCGGTTTTCAAACCAGACACATTGCTGGCTTCGGTGCTGGAGAGGGAAAAGACAATTTGCTTGTCATCGGCGTATGAAACAATGGTCAGCCCGGCGTCCTCTGCGATGGTAGCGAGAGGTTTGATGTAAATATTAAACAGCAACGGGCTGAGAATGGACCCCTAAGGGACACCATACGCCGAAGGACAGATCGTAGATGCTGCTTTCGGAGAAAAAACCTGGAAAGTGCGCTCACTTAAAAAGGAGGCAAACCAGGCAAGTGCGGGGCCAGCTATTCCAAGGGACCGGAGAGAGTTCAGTAAGATGGAGTGAGACACGGTATCGAACGCCGCGCTTAAATCCAAAAGGATGAGAGCAGAAGTTTCTCCGCGATCGATACCGTGCCGAAGCCTCTCCATTACCCCTAGTAGTGCAGTCTCGGTAGAATGGTGAGCACGAAAACCGGACTGAGAGGGGTGTAAAAAGCCCTGGTTTTCAATTAAATGAGTGAGCTGCGTATTAACATGCCTCTCCAGTACCTTCTAAAAAATAGGCAGCAAGGAGATAGGTCTAAAATTAGAGAGGTTTGATGTGTCCGCACCGGCCTTTTTCAGAAGTGGGACTACCATCGCATGTTTCCAGTCCTGCGGCACAAGAGATTTACTCAAAGAAGCGTTTAAGAGTCTCATGAGAGGGCGCCGACATTCAAGGTCAAGCAGCTTTAAGATCTTTGCAGGCACCGGATCACGCGGAGAGCCAGATCTAACACTGTTCAGGCAAGCAAGGAACGAGTGATCATCAAACGGAAGCCAGTTAGTTATCATTGCCTTCGAGAACGGGGGTGCGTCCACAACCGTGTGCCCCGGTTGAGATTGATTTGCTATGATGGGGAGACTCATAGAGTTATTAATACGCTCGACTTTAGCGATAAAGAATTCCGCAATGGAATTGCACTGAGCTTCCTCCAAAACCGGGGGAGTCGGTATGGTGTCTGCTCCTGTCAATTTTTTGACTACTGCAAATAGAGTGCGGGGACAGTTCTGAGCTTGTGCCACTGTGTTTACCGTGTACGCAGCTCTTGCATCTTTGCACCTGGAGTGATATTCCTTCAGTGCTTCTTTATAAACGATCTTCCAGGAAGCCGAATAGGTACGCCTCCATTTTCTTTCTAAAGCCTTGCAATTAGTTCTCAGAGCCTTTAGATCGGTCGAGAACCATGGGGCCGGACAACGATGAAGTTTAGATAGTCTCGGAGTAGAGGGAAGCACGATATTTACGGCATTCGTGAGCCAAGATATTATCGCCATGTTCAATTCTTTGAGTGAGGCCTCGTCATTCAGGGGGCGGGTATCGAAGAGATACTGGTTAAACTTCGAGATGTCAAGTTTACCCCACCTATGGATTAGTTCACCCTTGCCCTGTCTATTCAGAATAGGTTGTTTAATGTCGGATAGGGCGAAATGGACTGCAAAATGGTCAGTCCACTCCAGAGGACGGGCACTCTGTGAGCAATCAAAGGAGAGGTTGGAAAGAATCGGATCCAATTGATGCCCAGCAGAGTGAGTAGGGCCCGAATTACACAGCATGAGGCTCAAGACCTCTAAATCGTTTAGAAAACTCTTACTGATGGCGCATGAGGGGTCTTCAAGATGTAAATTTAAATCTCCAAGAATTGTGAAGTTTGCGGCCCTAAGGAGTAGGGGGGCTAAAGAATCGGCGAGCGAGGATGTCCAGGTGTGAGCATTGCCGGAAGGGCCATATATTAGGAGGCCAGATAAAGTGAATTGGGGATTGATTGCGAGTTTAAAGAGCGCCGCCTCACATCCAGAAAGGGGGAAGGCCTCAAGTTTGCAAAAATAGCAAGACTTGAAGATTATTGCAATGCCCCCAACCTTTCCGGGGTCTCTGTCCTGTCTCAATATAACATAGTTATTAGGGACGGCACTCGCAATGTCAGGGCCGGAGCTGCCACGGAGCCAAGTCTCCGTAAGAAACAAGGCGTCTGGCTGCTCAGCGACCAAAATATCAAAAATATTTGATTTGTGTTTGGGAAGGGACCGACAATTAATACTCCAAAACTGGAGGATAGGGTGTCTAGAGGAAGATATATTTGTCCTTCTTCTTCCTCGCGTTCGTACCGGTTTCATGGCCTTACAGGTAGACATTTTGCCTGTACGAAATTTACAACCTTCGCAGTTGAAGTTGTGGGTCGCTAAGGAACATAAGGAACAAGCTAAAAAGGAAGGGGGGCGTAATGATTTTAAAAACTCACCAGTGTATGATAAGGTAGGTACAGCTTGACATGCTGACGGAGGCATAGCTGTGGTTAAAATCCCTAAGCCCAGTCTGGCCCAGTCTGGCGCGGACGGGCAGGACTCTGGCACGACTCAGGCACAGGGAAGGCGCAACCGCTGCGCGTCACCGCTGCGTGCTAGAGGGAAGGTTTAAGAAGGGCGGGCGGAGGAGGTCCGCAAAACTAGAGCGCTCGGTCCGGCACTTCTAGAGCGGCACATCCACACCCAAGATGGCGGCCAAGAAGCGAGCAAGAAGCGAGCAAGAGGCTGAAAGTCCACAGACCAGGACCCGCTAAGCAGCGGTGATGGTAACAATTATAATGCAGGTAGGGGCCAGGAACCCTCTTAAAAACAGGGAAGAAGAAAATAAAATAAACCAAAATGCAAAAACGGGCGTTTTTTAAAAAGCGCGAAGCGCTAGCTTGTAATTCAGCGTGCAGGTCGCCAGCATGTAGATGTCCAGGTTGTTTGTTCAGGCTGACCCACTAGAGGCCAGCCTTAAGAAGGGCGGGCGGAGGAGGTCCGCAAAATTAGAGCGCTCGGTCCGGCGCTTCTAGAGCGGCACATCCACACCCAAGATGGCGGCCAAGAAGTGAGCAAGAGGCTGAAAGCCCACAGACCCGGACCCGCTAAGCAGCGGTGATGGTAACAATTATAATGCAGGTAGGGGCCAGGAACCCTCTTAAAAACAGGGAAGAATAAAATAAAATAAACCAAAACGCAAAAACGGGCGTTTTTTAAAAAGCGCGAAGCGCTAGCTTTTAATTCAGCGTGCAGGTCGCCAGCATGTAGATGTCCAGGTTGTTTGTTCAGGCTGACCCACTAGAGGCCAGCCTTAAGAAGGGCGGGCGGAGGAGGTCCGCAAAACTAGAGCGCTCGGTCCGGCGCTTCTAGAGCGGCACATCCACACCCAAGATGGCGGCCAAGAAGCGAGCAAGAGGCTGAAAGCCCACAGACCCGGACCCGCTAAGCAGCGGTGATGGTAACAATTATAATGCAGGTAGGGGCCAGGAACCCTCTTAAAAACAGGGAAGAATAAAATAAAATAAACCAAAATGCAAAAACGGGCGTTTTTTAAAAAGCGCGAAGCGCTAGCTTGTAATTCAGCGTGCAGGTCGCCAGCATGTAGATGTCCAGGTTGTTTGTTCATTTGTAAATAGATACAGAAATCGTGGCAACACCATCATCTTGATCAACGCAATTCGGTCTGCCAACGAGAGAGGAATCCCTATCCAAACATCCACCCAATCTTCCAATTTCGAGCACTTCTTGCCATAATTCTCGCGGATTACAACCACAAGGTCTCAGTGTATCCAGACTCCCAGATATTTGACAGGATCAGTCGTCCACACTAGTGGGAATTTGAGACTGGGTTTAGGGGTGCACTCCGTTAGCAGAATGACGTATGATTTATCCCAGTTTATGTGGAGTCCAGATATGTACCCGAATCGGACGTATTCTCGGAGTAGTTGCGTTATAAATTTAGCTGGCTCTCGCACATAGAGAACCATATCATCAGCATACCAGGATATCGCCACCGGTCTGTGATTAAAATTAAGTGCAGTTTCCGTATGCATCTGTCGAATCACACAGGCCAGTGACTCCAGGACTATCGCAAACAGCAACGGTGACAGTGAACAGCCTTGTCTGGTGCCTCTCTCAATCCGAAACGGCCCGGATGTCAGCCCACCCACACGCACTCTCCCAGTCGGTACCGTGTACAGCACTTTGATCCACTGCACGAAAAGCGGGGGGAAGCTCATGCGTCACAGCACTCGATACAGATAGGGCCACTCCACTGAGTCAAACGCTTTAGCCGCGTCTAATAATACCGCCGCCGCTTCCAAACTAGGGTCTAACACATGAAACATTGAAAAAATCGTGCGCAGGTTATGTGAAGTGGATCTGTCAGGAACGAAGCCCGCCTGATCAGGCAGCACTAGGCCCTGCAGTAATGGTTGTAACTTGTCCGCCAAGATCTTCGCCAAGATCTTGGCATCAATATTGATAAGCGATAGCGGTCGATAGGATTCACACTTCTCTAGAGCCTTGTCCTTTTTGAGGAGCGTGATGACCAGAGCCTCTCTCAGGGATGAGGGAAGCACCCCGCTCTCATACGCCTCAGCGTACATCTCCAGGAGGTACGGGGCAAGCAAATCTGCATATTTCTTATAGAATTCAACCGTAAGCCCGTCCGGGCCAGGCGGCTTACCATTGGACAGCGCATCTAACGCCATATTAACATCTTGTTCGTCTATGGGTAAGCATAAATATTTTCTCTGCACGTCAGAGAGCCAGGTGCAGGCAATGTCGTCCAAGTACATCTCAAAGTCCTGTGCCGTAGCCAAGCAACGCGACGTGTAAAGCTCTGCATAGAAGCTACGGAATTGTTCCACTATATCCCCAGGTCGATGATGTTCGCCCCCAATGTCATCAACTATCCTATCCACCCTAGGCTGGTCAAGTCTCTCCTTAATTTTGAGCGCCAGCGTGCAACCAGCCTCACCATAGTGCCTCGCCGTGCATCTTCTAGACAAATATTTTATTTCTGTGTCGGCTAGGTCTTCATACTCTCCGATCAGTCCCTGTATGCGAGCCAGTGTCACTTCCTCCGGCGTGACCGAGTACTCCCTCTCCAACACGCGCAATTGACTTTCCACACGTTGAAGCTGTGTGCATATATCTTTTAGTATGCCCGCCGCTGTTCCTATGCAAACTCCCCTGATTGTAGCCTTGAAGGCCTCCCAAAGGGTAGAGGACTCCTTCACAAACCCTTTGTTTAATGTAAAATGCACTATAGCCTCCCTTACCGTTGAATCGAACAGTGGGTCAAGAAGCGCCTCTGAGCGCAATCTCCAAGTGAAGGGGCGTCTCACCGTCCCGGGAACCACTACTTCCAGGACCACCGGACTGTGATCCGACAGCGTCCGAGCCATCGGTGTCACCTCAGCCACCCAGTCCATCACCTCTCCCCCAATCAGCCAATAGTCTAGTCGTGACCAGCTGCCATATACAGGCGTGGCGTGCGGACCCTCCCTCTCTTCCGTGTGTCGTTCTCTCCATGCATCGTATAGTCCAAACTCCGCAATGGCTCTGACTACGCTCTTATCTACCTTAGGGGTCCTATGCGAGATGGGGCTAGACTTGTCTGACGTCACATTCAGATAAGTATTAAGGTCCCCTCCCCATATTACAGAAGAAGTCGGCCACTCGCGCAGTTTACCAAATATGCGATCCACACATGCCGGATCATCCAAGATCGGACCATACATATTGACAATAGATATCAGCACACCATGTGTTTACCACACACCATCGCACATCTCCCCTCATCGTCAGCATATGTGTGTAGCGGTGTGAACTTCAGCCCTTTCTTGATCAGTATCAGCACACCTCGTGCATAAGATGAGTATGATGCAGCCAGCCGGATCCCGCCCATCTGCGGGCCACCTCCCGCTCTGTATGTTTGGTTAAGTGCGTTTCTTGCAATAGAATCTGCTGTCTATTCAGGTATGCCACAACCTGCCGTACTTTTTTGGGAGAGTTGAGACCACGCATATTCCAGGTTAATAATCTACATCTACCTGCCATCAAGTAGGGTAAAGATCGTGCTAGATCGCCATCTGATCAGTGTCTCAAGGACCCAGCGCCCAATAGTGCCTAATAGCGGCACCATCTCATACAAACAGCTAAGAAATGTGAATTGCCTGCAAACGAAAAAAACAAAACACAAAATAACCAACAATGACCCATCCCGCTCCATCCCACCCTGCCCACCACCCACTCCAACCTCCCAATCAGGTCGGGACCAATTACCTCCCCCCAACCTCTTCGTCGTGCACCCAGTAGCCCCAGGTACCATCTGGGGATCACCCAAATGGGGGAGATACATGGCGCCTATACACGCACCGAGGTGCGGTTGCCGGAATCACTAGTGGACCCCCTTGCTTGTCTCCTGTACAAATACTGCTAACAATAAGACTGAACTCCCCCGATTATCAGAATCATCCTCTCCAAAAACAGATCTGCGTTCCCCCAGTCGCTCTTTCTCAATTAAGTTCCCCAGCGTTCGCTGTAAGCCCACTTAAAGCACCCTGATCGATCCGTAGGTCACTGATGCAGCTCCCATCATCTCAGTCCGCATCCTCTAGTCCTGACTCCAGCATCGTTAGTTCAGCTGACTGCTTCTTGGATTTCGTCTTGCAAATGTGTTTTGTAAATTTTAGGGCCGATTTCGCATCCGTGAAAAGTGAGATTGTTCCTCATGCGTGATCTTTAACTTAGCTGGATACAACATAGCGTAAGGCACGGCCACTTCTCTCAGTAGCTTTTTTGTCGGCACAAACTCTTTGCGCGCCGCTTGCACTGCAGGTGTATAGTCAGGGAAGAATGATAACTTTTCTCCTTTGTACACCACAGGTTCCTTAGCTCTGGCTTCTCTTAGGATGACGTCTCTGTCGGCGTAGTTTAGGATTCACGCAATAATTAGTCACGGAGGCGCACCCGGCTTGGGCCGCTGCCCCAGCGACCGATGAGCCCTCTCCACTATCATCACTGACGACAAGGCCGGCCCAAACAGCTCGCGCAGCAGTCCATCCACAAAGGGTTCCATTTTGTTTATGGGCGTTGTCTCCGAAAGACAGAGGATGCAGACATTGTTTCTGCGTGAGCGCGCTTCTAAGTCCTCATTCTTGGCACTGATCACCGCTAGCACCTTTTCCATCTGGAGGAACTGTGTGCGCATCTCAGCCTGCGTATCATGCTCATCTGACACTCTATTCTCCAGTACATCAAGACGATGTTCATGCTTCTCGACTTTCTTCTTTACCACGTCAAGTCCCGTTGCCAGGGCATCTATCTTACTGTCTATTGTTTTCATCCCTGCCCTTAGTTCTAGGAGGATGGTTCTCATGTCATCTTCCGCCCCCTCTGCTTGGCCCGTGGCACTTGTGGTGTCCCCCATGTCACCCGGACCTTCCGCAGCTCTGGTTTGTCTCTTATTCTCGAATTGAAGCTTCGCTTGCTTCGGCTCAGACTTGCCCATTGTGCAACCGGGGCAGGCTCCGTCGTCTGAATGCGTCTCTCCACAGGTCGAGTCTCTGTAGGCACACACAAGCAGTTCCGCTCTCCTAAGACCTGCCCAAGGCACTGGTGCACCAATTATCGCTGAATTACGCCGTCACATCGATTACTGCCACTCTCTCCTGCAAGAGCGTGTCTATCTCATGGCCCAGCTGTACTCGCGGTCTCACCGCTGTCTCTCAACGCGGTATCGCTAGAGTCACGCATCTGCCTTGACCCCGTGGGGCCCCCGTATTTGCCAGGAGCAGTATCACGCCACAAGGAATTATAGAAGGCACACAGCTTATGGCCCAGTCCCGGGACTGCGCCCCCAACACAACTACCACGCAAGAGATGCTAGCCGGAAGCCACCACCCCCACTCGCCCTACGTAAGGGCCTCCGTAGTTTCGGTGCCTCAAAATGTCCGCCCGCTCAGCCATCACTTCTCTAGTGTGGGCGCTCGCAACAAACCGGAGGGTGTCCTCTAACGTCCAAGGGCTGCTGCGGGCCTCCGCAGCCCCGAAGGTGCTGTGCTCGGCCGATCTCCACTCACTGCTCCTCCACTCTCTCAGCCCAATCGTAAGGGCGCCGCCATTTTCTAGTTTCACTCGCCAGCACTATCACGGCGATCTGCAGAGCAGCCCTCGGTAGTAATAGTCGCCACAGTTCGCCAGTTTGCTCTCCTGACCACCCTCAATGCCTTGGGGGGAGATTCAGCGCCAGCAGGAGGGACGAAAAGGATTGTATTATCTCAAAGGATATTCCGGCGCGCGGAGCTCCCTCAGAAGGCAGCCATTCCGCTACGCGCCTTAGCCACGCCCCTTCTTGATTAAACGTTCACAGCTGAATTGAAGTCAAATTTAGAGGAGGCCATTGGTTACTCGTCAACTCCCGCCGCTAATGCGAAGTCAAGGGTGAATGTCTTCTACCTGGTTGACAAAAACTTAGTTCTAAATTTGTAAGTCTTCTTAACAGTAAAGTGTACTTGTACTGTACAACATATACACCCGTGCAGAGAGCACACTCTGCAGTCTGCAATCTCAATAAGTAAGGAATAAAGCTTTAAAACTTACATAGACTCTGTGGGTTTTGGTCATGAGTGAGTGAGCGAAAGGGTTTGCAATTTGCAAGCATGAGTCCGTGGCTCAAAGAGGTCAGGACTCTGACTCCGTAGTCTTATGTCCTGGGTTGTATAATCATTGGGGATCAATTATTGCTGCATTCGGGAGCTAAATAAGGACTCTGACACACTAGCTAGTCAGTAAGGAGATTGGGGGTTCAACTTCTGTTAGCACTGAGGTATGTGGAAAGTCTAACTTGCCTATTATAATTTATAACCAATGCCCTATTTCTTGTCCATAGTTCTGTTTGCGCAGAATAGTCCCTGCAACAGTAGTAGTATGGATTGTCCTTCTATCCAATAAAAAAGTAAACTAGTATCTTATTCTTGGTGGCCATTGACATTTTATTGTTGGGAATTGTCAAAGCATAAACATTTAGAAAATTTCAATAGACATTATGGACAACCCAGAGGACTGCACTCAGTGCATTGAGCTATCGCTGAATAGAATAGGAGTTTTGTTTAACACATTTTGCCAACTGTGAAATCTTAGTTAGCTACACAGACAGATTAATAATAATATAGTAGTACCACAGGCAGTCATACTAGAGGCAGGATAAGAATTTAGAAACACTCTACAAGAACATCAAAGACGATTTAGGAAAAAGTAGAATGAGGAATGTTTGGAAAAAATACAGGTGCTGTAAAAGATAGTGAAGTATAATTATTAATATTAACAGGAAAACTTACTGGGGCCAGCAAAGGAGCCCTCGGCGGACTGATCCTGGCCTTCCTGCTGTTATCCCTGCTCCGCTGGCGCCGCTACCTCCTCCTGTGTCCCCTTGCCCCTGGGGGGACCTGATGTACAACATGAAAGAAAGACACAAACATGGATGATTGTTGTCAACCACATCAAACATTTAAAAAAAACAATAACAAATTATTTCGGGGAAATAGACAACAATTGCACTACATTTATTGACCCATATCTGATGTGGTCTACTAGGATATAGTATTGCTGGATTCACTGAAGGCCTACTTGGAAAGTTATGTAACTCACTAAACCAACTACAAAAAGGTTCCACTAGGACGGCAGGCAGCACTACGCAGCACGCAAAGTGACAGACACAGTCTGTCATGATCACCACCACTATCACTTCTTAGTGGCATGAGTACAAAGAAGGACTGGACTTGAGTCTCTAATGTCTAGCATTATGCAGTTCTGTAAAGTACACTGATACATAATCATCATCACCCAGGCCAAATGATAGTACTAAGCATAGTAGCACCGCCAGTGAGCACCAGGCGAGCACCTGCTATCACAGGAGCTTTTGAAACATAATTTTAATTTACCTGCAAGGTAATCGGCAGCATGCTTGTGCATCAGAAAAAACAAATATTTGGAATATCATAATAACACAGAGAAGGAGAAAACAAAGTAGTGATTAAATACTAGCTACTACCACTCACCAAGGCCCGGGATCTCGACTCCAAGCAGGTCGAGCAGGTCGTGTTCCCGGTCCATGATGTCGGACCACCGGTGCGTCGCCTGGCTGTAGGTGCGCCGGGCCCCAGACTCGTGATACATGGACCGGCACACCCTTCCCCATAGCTGGCGACGCTCCCGGAGCCCGTACCCGAGACCGGGCCTGCCGCGACGGTCTTGGGAAGGTGGCGCTGGACGGAATAAACCAGTGCGGCCACCTCAACCGCGCTGAAAATCTCCCAGGCTACTACTGTCTCCCCCCTTAAGCGCCCGCCTGGGACCCGGGTACAGGGTGCAGGACCCTTTCCCTTGCTGTTTTTTCCGGCTCCCTTTGCCATGGTCCTGGACACTAGGAAAGTTAAATAAAAAATAGGAAAGAATAGGGAAAAAGTAAATAAAAGAAAAGAGTTTAAAAAAGAAGTTTAAAGTAACCAAAAGTAGAAAAAAACACAAAATATAGATGTAGAAAAAGAGAGGGATAGATAATCAGTAAAAAAGATCAAACAAGCATTTGCAATGCAATAGGTCTCGCATTAGGAAAGTTTGAGCTATTGGTATTGTAAATGACACTTTTTTTATTTATGTGTTGGTTTTGAAAATAGCGAAATTATTAGCTTTGTCATTTACAATGGCAATAGTTTTAACTTTCGCCAATGTGACACCTATAGCATTTGTAATGCAATATGTGTTGTATTTACTTGACTTAGATGTATTGATATTACAAATGACAATGGCTTTTAAATGTTTTAATAATTAATACTTAAAGTTATTGTAATTTATAATGGCAATAGCTTAAACGTTTGTAAATAATTTTTGTGAAGATTATGTTAATTGTATTTTACTGTGACGAAAACCCAAGCACAGAAGTGAAATATTAACATCTTTTTGTGACATTTGTAATAAAGCTTAAAACATTGAGAGAACCTATTTTAACCAGTTGTTGTTGAATGGTTGAACAGATTAATGCTGTGGTGGGGCTGAGTGATGTTGTGGTGGCGAAGAGTGATGCTGTGGTGTTCAGTGATGCAGAGGTAGCGTCTAGTGATGTTGTATTTCCCCTGAGTGATGCTGTGGTAGTGCTGAGTGATGCTGTGGTGAAGCGATAGATAGATAGATAGATAGATAGATAGATAGATAGATAGATAGATAGATAGATAGATAGATAGATAGATAGATAGATAGATAGATAGATAGAGTGAGGGCGATAGATAGAGTGAGGGCGATAGATAGAGTGAAGGAGATAGATAGAGTGTGGCCTAAATATAGATAGACAGATAGATAGAGTGAGGGCGATCGATAATAGATAGATAGATAGATTGATGGTGATATATAGAGTGAGTGCGATAGATAGAGAGTGAGGGCGATAAATAGATAATCAGATAGAGTGTATTTATGTTGCATTGAGTAGTGTAAGTATGAGGTGTGTAATTATATGGCACTGAGTGGTATTATTTGGAGTGTATTTACTTTGCATTGAAAAGAGTGTAATTATGTGGCGTGTAATTATGTGGCACTGAGTGGTCTTTGGAGTGTATGTTGCATTGAGTGCAGTGTAATTATGTAGCATATAATTATATGGCACTGAGTGGTATTGTTTGGATTGTATGTTGCATTGAGTGCAGTGTAATTATGTAGCATATAATTATGTGGCACTGAGTGCTATTGTGTGATGTATGTTGTATTCAGTGGAGTGGAATTGTGTGGCGTGTAATTATGTGGCACTGTGTGGTATTGTTTGGAGTGTTTGTTGCATTGAGTGCAGTGTAATTATGTAGCATATAATTATGTGACACTGAGTGGTATTGAATGGAGTGTGTGTTGCATTCAGTAGAGTGTAATTAAGTGGCATGTAAGTGTGTGGCACTGAGTGGTATTTGGAGTGTATGTGGCATTGAGTCCAGTGTAATTATGTGGCGTGTAATTATGTGGCACTGAGTGGTATTTGGAGTGTATGTTGCGTTGAGCGCAGTTTAATTATGTAGCATATAATTATGTGGCACTGAGTGGTATTGTGTGGAGTGCGTGCTGAATTCAGTAGAGTGTAATTATGTGGTGTGTAATTATGTGGCACTGAGTGGTATTTGGAGTGTATGTTGTATTGAGTGTGTGAGGGTGCAGAGTGTGTGTGGGTGCAGAGTGTGTGTGGGTGCAGAGTGTGTGTGGGTGCAGAGTGTGTGAGGGTGCAGAGTGTGTGAGGGTGCAGTGTGTTTGAGGGTTGTGTGTGAGGGCTGTGTGTGTGGTTGTAGGTGTGGGGTGTGTGTGTGGGGGGTGTGTGTGTGTGAGGGGGCAGTGTGTGAGGGGCAGTGTGTGAGTGGGTTGTGTGTGGTTGTGTGTGTGTGGGGGGTATGTGTATGTGGGGGGTTGTGTGTGTGGGGGGGTTGTGTGTGTGGGGGGGTTGTGTGTGTGGGGGGTTGTGTGTGTGGGGGGTTGTGTGTGTTGGTTTTTTTTTGCATGTGTGTGTGTGTCCTGTTGAGGCGGCTAAAAAAACCACCAAATATGCCTCTCGGGTGACTGAGATGCAAAGTGCTTGATGGAGGAGTGTCCCGTGGTGTGATTATGTTACACAGTTGTAAGACTGTGTGGCATGGGACGGCAATGCTGTGACACAAGGGCGAGAGCCTGTTGGGGCGGGGGGTGAGGCACAAGAATGAGAAGCGGCTTCTAATATGGCTGTTCCGGGAGGCTTAGGAACGAGAGGTTAGCTGTGGGGCAGTTATCAATGCTGAGGGATGAGGTGCTGTAAAGCCCCGTTATGAGGTGCCCTGGTAGGAAACTGAGGGAGCTGGCAGCATTAAATACACTGTTGGTCTTTTAAAATAATGCGTGCGAGCCAGGAAGTCTGTGGCTGAGATGCAACCACTTTGTGAGTGGGGGGTTGTGTGTGTGTGTGGGGTTGTGTGTGTGTGTGCGGTTGTGTGTGTCTGGGGTTTTGCGTGTGTGTGTGGTTGTGTGTGTGTGTACTGTTGAGTACCACTCACAAGGCTGGGAAGCACCACATATACTGTTGATGTCACCTCTAACGCAATTAGAGGTGTCTGGTGAGATGCGAAGCGCTTGCTGCAGTATCGCCATGCAATGTGACACAATTGCAATAGGCTAACACGGTGGCATGAACTGGATGTACATATTTATTTACATAGCGCCTTACTATTCCTGTCGAGGTGTTGACTTGTGCTGTAACGCACAGGCGGGTAAAAAAGCACCAAATATGCCTCTCGGGTGACTGAGATGAGAAGCGCTTGATGGTGGAGTGTCCCGTGGTGTGATTATGTTACATAGTTGTAAGACTGTGAGGCATGGGACGGCAATGCTGTGACACAAGGGCGAGAGCCTGTTTGGGCGGGGGTGAGGCATAAGAATGAGAAGCGGCTTCTAATATGGCCGTTGCGGGAGGCTTAGGAACGAGAGGTGAGCTGTGGCGCAGTTATCAATGCTGAAGGATGAGGTGCTGTAATGCCCCGTGATGGGGTGCCCTGGTAGGAAACTGAGGGAGCAGGCAGCATTAAATACACTGTTGGTCTTTTAACGTAATGCGTGTGAGCCAGGAAGTTTGTGGCTGAGATGCAACCACTTTGTGAGGCTCAGCAGGAGCAAGTGGGAGGAGGGAGTGGGAGGGGGGAGTGATATAGATCAAAGCGCTTTCCTGAGCCAGGCAGGGAGGAAGGAGTCAGACAAAAAAACACACCAGAGCGCGAAGAGTCAGAGAAAGAGAGAGGAAGGCAGGAAAGAGAGCGAAATAGTCGGCGAAGGGCAGAGGTGGGGTGGGGGGGTTGAGCAAGCTAGAGTGGTGGTGATCAGGGAGTGAGACAGTGCAAACACTGCACAAAAGCGCCACCGAGAGAGATGAGTGAGAACGAGACTGCTTGTATGAGCCTCTGATCGAGAGTGTGTGTATATGACAGCCTGGGTGGAAGAGACAGAAAGAGAAGACAGGGGGAGAAGGGTTGGAAGGGGTAGAGGACAGGCGAGTGAGAGTGAGAGCTAGGGTTCATTAAGTGAAAAGTGAAAAACCGAGAGTGATGTTGAAGGGACATGAGGTTGGCAGAGAAAAGGGTGAACCAAAATCGGTGAGCATAAGGTGACCGGATATTACAAACCAAATACTGGGACACTTCACAAAAATGGAAGTAAGACTAAACTTTCACATGGACAGAGAGGCACAGAAGAGCTGCTAACACCGGAGCTTGCACAATCCTGAATATTTGTGGGAAGGAAAACAGCAAATAAATTAGTGAAAGGGGCGGAGACGGTGTAGGAAGGAGAACGAGGCGGAAGGGGCAGAAATAACGAGAAAGAGAGCGCAGCAGAGAAAAAGTGCCACCGAGAGAGGTGAGTGAGAACGAGACTGCTTGTGTGAGCCTCTGATCGAGAGTGTGTGTATATGACTGGCTGGGGGGAAGAGACAGAAAGAGAAGACAGGGGGAGAAGGGTTGGAAGGGGCACAGGACAGGCGAGTGAGAGTGAGAGCTAGGGTTCATTAAGTGAAAAGTGAGAAACCGAGAGTGATGTTGAAGGGACATGAGGATGGCAGAGTAAAGGGTGAACCAAAATCGGTGAGCATAATGTGACCGGATATTTCTAACCAAATACCATACACTTCACAAAAATAGAAGTAAGACTAAACTTTCACATGTACAGAGAGGCACAGAAGAGCTGCTAACACCGGAGCTTGCACAATCCTGAATATTTGAGGGAAGGAAAACAGCAAATAAATTAGTGAAAGGGGCGGCGACGGTGTATGAAGGAGAACGAGGCGGAAGGGGCAGAAATAACGAGAAAGTGAGCGCGGCAGAGAGAGAGGGAAAACGAGACACGGCCTGGCGGCCGTGAAAGTGAAAGTACGGCCGCCCGGCCGTGAGCAGTGAATAAATTAGGGGAGGAGAAATGCCTGAGGCAGAGCGCACGCTGGGGGAAGCTTGTGGGAGGGAGGCTGGTGGCTTTGATGTGCATTGTGCACGCGCTTTTTTCACGGGCACAGCAGCAAATCGCCGCCGATTGTTAAGCCCCTTTATCTCTCGCAAGCTCAATGCGCAAGCGCATTGACAGGCTCAACCTAAAAAAAGTTCAAAGAAACAAAGGATTGCAAAGATTAGGGGAGGATTGAAAAAGCATGCCCAGAACCATAGCAATGAATGAAAGACAAGATGGCCGTGCACATTGAGAACTGCGTGGGTAAGTTTGCACGATATTTCTCCCGCGAGCACGCAAAAACGCACGCGACCACGTAATCGCGCCCCACGCACAATGCGAGCATGCAACTAGCGGAAACGGAAATACGCAACGCGAACAAGAAGGCCACGCCCATGTACGACCGCATGGGTAACTTCGCGATGCAAGAGGCCCGCAAACACGCAAAGCGCCCTGCGTAAAAGCAAAAAAAATTCTGCAAATTCGCACAAATTCACAGATTATGCGGAACGCCAATTCGCTTTCGCACGAATTCACGTGCCTCAAATTCGCAAATTTCGCTCATACTTTATGGACTCGCTGGGCCTGGCCGGTCTGGACCAAAACCAGGGATGGCAGGAGCAGAGCTGCCAGAACAATTGACAGAGGAACCAGCAACATCGTGAAGAAGGACAGCAGCGGCGAGAATGAGATTGGGCAGACGGAGGACGCATCGTGGTGGGACCGAATGGCACTCTTCTTACGAAGAGAGAGGCGATCCCGACGCAGAACCAGTTCTCTCCGCTCTGTCTGGTGCAGGAATGTTAGAAGGGGGAGGTCACTAGGTGTGCCCGAGGTAGTTACTGCGGACCCCACAGGGACCCCCCTCTCCCAGGAACTTTGCCGAGCACTTGGGGTCTGACCCTCAGATGAGAGGGTTACGCATCGATAGTTGCACACAGCAAGATCCCACCCTACCACAAAAGGACAAAACACCAGTGGATTACAGGTAGAAAGGGATTCTTTATATAACAGGGGTCAACAAGATGGCAAGATCCACGGGTACACTATGTCATCCGGATAGGGGTATCCGTCAGCACAAGGGGTGTAGGAGACAGTCCGATCGGGATATAGATGCAGTGGTTTCTCAGTACTCACAGTCCACGGGCCTGAAGTCCCTCGCCCGGGTCGGTCCTGCAAGACCGTGAAGAGCAGCAGTGGTGTGGTTGCCTGGCGGCCGGCTCTCAATCCTCGAGCCACGTGGGTATTGATGGAAGACTGCTGTGGGCGTATCAGGCGTACGGCTCCCAATCCTTAAGCCGCGTGATACGAAGGTGCCCACTTGCGAGGCATACCCAGTGTACGGCCCGCACTCCTTGGTCAGGGTAGTCCCTTCAGGCTACCGGTGAAGACGCGCTGCGCACCGGCGGGTGCATCCAGGAGTACGAGGCGTACTCGCGGTTGGTATTAATGGAGCGGTGCACACTATGTAAATGTAAATGTATTGCGATTTATATAGCGCACGTATCACCCGAAGGCATCAAGGCGCTTGCCTTGGGAACCCGTCCTGGCATTTCCCTGTGAGATAACCCCGGACTGGGTATCCCTAGGGTGAAAGCCAGGCATCCCGCAGCGGGTGGGCCGCCGTAGTGGAGATTAAGCAACTATTGCCCAGAGTTGCAGCGTAGGACCCCATGATTAGAATAGGCACCGAGGCGAGAATTATCGAGTCCGTGGACATTTTTGGGCTCAGGACCCTGCCGCGTCGGGAATTGAACCCTGGTCCCGGCCCAGACCTCTGCATCAGGGTCTGCCGCTCTAATCAGTGAGCCACACTCCTCCACTAGAGGGTGCGTCCAAGAGAACGAGGCGTACTCGCCGGCTGGAGATCCAGGATGCGAACCAGCAGGTGTGTGCCAGAGTACGGACCATACTCGCGGGATGGAGACCAAGGATGCGCACCAGCGGGTGCGTGCAGGGGTATGGGCCGTACTCACAAGGTGGAGATTCAAGGATGCGCACCAGCGGGTGCGTGCAGGGGTACGGAGCGTAGCGACAGGCTGAGGATCAACGAGGCGCACCAGCGGGTGCGGGCAAGAGTACGAGCCGTACTCGCAGGATGGAGCTGCGACAACGTCAGCAAGGCTCTGGAGGTCCGAGTCGACAGAGCCGCGAAGAAGTCAGCAGGGCTCTGGAGGTCCGAGTCGACAGAGCCGCGACGAAGTCAGCAGGGCTCTCGAGATTCCGCAAGTCAACCGCCGCCAGTGGGGAAGGGGCCTCCAGTTATAGGGCCTCACCCCTTTGAAGTTCTTTGATCGGCCAGGGGTTTCCTTGATGTCCTCTCCTCCCTGGCCCGGGCTTCCTGCCAGATGGCATCTGGCTCCTCTCCAGCTGGGGGCAGGGTGCTCAGACGGCCAGCGGGGACAGCCTCGGTGGAGACAGGATGTTTGGCCGAAACTCCTCCACCCCCCTCATTTAGTGCCTGCATGCTTAACACCAGGCTGGGGGACAACTTGGCAGGGTGTTTCCGGCCCTATGTCTCTCATGGCTTGAAGCACGGTGGGGGTGATAGGGAGTCAGGGATCTTACAGGACCGGGTTTTCCTATGCTGGGGGGTGCTACAGGTCTAGGCTACGGGTAGGTCTCGTGGACCCGGGGGATGGGGCGCTATTCTGGAGTTGTTTTTTTTAAGTAAGTAAAGTTTATTTTGTTGATTAATTAAAACCATTACAAACAGCAAAGAGCAAATTCAGTTTACAACCTGGTTTAAAAAAACCCAATATAAACACAGACCCAGATTATCCAGCACTCATATACATACTTAGTTCAGCTGTAGTAGGATGACCAATAAACAATTTAGCAGCAAATGTGAAATAAAGTGCAACGAGTTGTTAATAAATAAATTATCAGCAGAAGTTAAATAAAGTGCAAATGTGCGCTCTAGTTCCATAACAAATATTTTAGATGCTAATCAAAGAATTCTGATAAAACCATTTTAATCTAGAATAATAATTAATATACTATCTCCCCACTAATTTGATGTACTTTAAGGCAACAAATTAGATGATCATGTACTTTCAGCAAATATTATCTAGGAAATGACATAATACATTTATAACAATTAAATTTTTAAATTTCCATAAAATTTCCTCATGATCCCTAAAAACATTTACTATTATAGAGTCATTGACATTTTAGATAGCATTCATTACATGGATTTCATCGATTACAGCGTCTTCCTTACATAATTTTGTTTCCACTGTAAGGATATATTTAACAAACTGATGAACTAATCTAGGTGTAATACCACTTAGACATACAATGATTGCAGTTGTGAACGTTCTTACTCCCATTTCCTTAAAAAGCGGTTTTAAAAACATCTTTCGTTCAACAAGCAATCTTGGGCACAAAGTTACAATATGTTGTAGAGTTTCTTCGTTTTTACCACATAATCTACAGACATTAGACGGCCAATTTTTTTCCCATTTTGGGATTTCATCTTTGGTTGGGTATCTCCCAAACCGTAGCAGCATAAATTTATTTTTGATATAAGGTTTTAGATAAAATTTCAAATAGGGCTGGGGATACAAATTGTTAAGAGTTTGCTATTGTCCAAAGATGTTTTTTTTCCCTTAAATCGTCTTTATCCGTTATACAAGACAACAGTGCTGCTGATTGATTGATTGTTTTTTTAAAGACCATTTTACACCTTGTTTCATCCTCTAAGTTCGGGCAATCAGAGGCAAGCAAGCACTCGTTTAAATAAGATCGCCAACTTCCCGAATAGGCCCCTCTTTGAATCTCTAGCCAACAAAGGTTGGCCAGCAACCCTTCCTCTGATCTGGATAATAACAGTAAAGATTTTAAAAATGTAGATTGCCTAACGAGACACTGTTTCTTCAATCCAAATTCTAGTCTGACATTCGCTCGACTGATGTTTTTTGGGATTCTAAATACCGACTTATATGATCTTATTTCAATATCATCTAAAAGTTTCGCATCTTTGCCCCGAAAAATAACAGAACCATAGTCCAATGAAGGAATTAACTTCACTTTCATGGCCTTCATCAAATGGTCATGATTTGGGCATAATAGCTTATCCCTCAATTGTCTAAAGGCAAATGTGAGAGAAGAGCCTTTAGCTTCTAGGTTGTTAAAATGTTTCCTAAAAGATAAATTGTGATCAAATGTTATACCCAAATATTTATAGGTTTTTACACAGTCAACAACCATACCGTTGATATTCCATTCTTTAACACCTAATTTACCTTTTCCCATGGTCATTATTTTAGTTTTTTTAATATTTATTTTTAGACCATTCCTTGCGACATAGACGTTAAAAGAGTCTATTAATCTTTTAAGGCCAATAACTGTCTGACTTAATAAAATAGTATCGTCAGCGTATTGTAAATATTTAATCTCTTGGCCCATCACAAAAGGGGAATGAGCATTAATATCCTTAAAATGGGCAGGGAGATCGGACATAAAAAGATTAAAAAGGCAAGGGGCCAAAACGCAACCTTGTTTCAAGCCGATGTTTGTTTCCAGGCGTCGGGTTATATAACTACCGTCGCCTACTTTAATCTGGACCCAAGTATCAGAATATAGCAGTTTAATCATTTTTAAAAGTGCGTCGGATATTCCCCAATTATCTAATTTTGACCATAATATTAGAGTTTCTGTTACTCCCCCGGGGTCGGGTGAATGCGTGGGGGTCGGGGCTAACTGATTAGGATGTGGCCTCACACGGTGTTCAGGGGTGAGGCACAAAGGAGTTTAGCTGGAAGACTGAGACAGACACGGGGGCTTAGTGGGAAAGAATGTAAGGAGACCCACGCCAAGGCTGCCAGGTCTAACAAGGAAACACTGTCATACTAGGATGGTGCCACTGGCCCGGCTGTAGAGGGTTCTGACACTGAGATCGGGAGGTTCTAAACCATAGACACTGTGAGTACCAGCTTTGGCCCACAGGGCACTTGACTCTACTGTGAGACTCGTATGAACGGGCATTGAGCCGAATGGACTTGAGGGGGTGGGGTTTGATAAATGAGGGAGGAGGGTACACTATTTCGCCTATATGCTGGTTAGGTTCGCCGGTTGTGGAGTGCAGAGGCAACCTGGCTAGACCTCGGTCGGGCGGGTCTGCGCGGTGCCAGTCAGTCGGCTGATTCACAGAGTCTAAGTGGGAAGGGAGGTTTAAACGGACCTGGGTCGGTAAGCGTGGTTGTAATCGTTCTTTCAAGTTGAGAGGGGTACTCCAGGGGGTGGGTGGAGCTTTGGGGTGGGGTTCAGAGTCCTCAAACCAGGACTGGCTGTGAGAATGAAGGGCTACCGCCAGTGGGTGGGGGGAGTTGGGGTTTCCAGTTGTTGGTTTGTTGGGGTTGCTGCCGGGTCTGGTCTATGTTGTTACACAGGAGATCGAAGACGTCCTCCTCTTTCGGGGGCAAGCTATGACAGTACTGGGGGGGTCCCCACACCACTGGCGGGGGACTGTGATACCGAAAATTGTTCACTCATGCCAGGGGATAACCAGAATTACAAACTGATCACATGGAATGTTCGGGGGCTCAATAATAGGGTGAAACGGATCTGGGTGGCATCATACCGTAGGCACCGGGAGTCCCCTTTAAGGCGGTGCATGTTAAACAGGATCCTGAAGGGAGGTTTGTGGTGGTGGTGGTGGTGGAGGGGACACTAGTTGGGTGCAGTATATGCCTTGTAAATGTTTATGCCCGAATAGCGATGATGGTGGGTTTTTGAGCCGAGTTATGGGACAGCTGGATCTGGACCCAGATACAGGATTGGTAGTGGCAGGTGACTTTAACTGTGCCCAGGATGGGGAGCTCGACCGATTCCCCCCAAAACTGGATGCCAAACCTAGAGTCAGAGAAGCGATGGGCCAAATGCTTCACAATTATGGCTTGCTGGACGTGTGGCGCCACCGTAACCCTAGTCGTAGAGTGTACTTGTGTCACATACCTGCTACCAATACCTATAGTAGATTAGACTACTTCTTCATTCAAAAGACGGCGATATATCGGATGGCAGAGACGCAATACCTAGCCCGCTATTTGACTGACCATTCCCCACTCCTAATTGCTTACTCGCTGGCGAGACCGAGATCGCTGGTATACGGAAGGGGATAAGACAGGGCGGCTGCTGGCGTGCCTGATTAGGGTGGAGACTCAGCCTTACCCAATCCTGGCACTTACAAACGACCTTGGACAGGTGGTGTATGCTCAACATGAAATAAATAACGTTTTCCTGGCCCACTTACGTAAAATATACTCCAAGACCCAGTCACCCACGACCCTTGAGGCTGTGGAGGCCTATCTGGCAGGAGTGGAATTGCCTAGTATAGACGCGAACAGTCAGGAGGCCCTGGGGGGCCCCTTTAGTGGGGAGGAAATAAGGGCGGCAATCACCCACCTAAAGACAGCCAAGTCCCCGGGAATGGATGGTATAGCAGCCGAACTCTATAAAGAGTACGGCGGAGTGCTGATCCCCAAACTACTAGAGATCAAAGTGGAGGCCGAGGAACGCAGAATGCTCCTAGACTCCAGGCGGGAAGCAGTGATCTTGATAATCCCCAAACCTGGGAAGGAACCCCTCCTCCCCGGCTCATATAGGCCCATTCTATGCAGAATGTTGATCTTAAAATTATCAGCCAGGTGTTGGCATCTAGGGTCCTCCCCTATCTGCCACAGCTGGTCCGTGACGACCAGTCCAGGTTTATACCGGGCAGAAATATGTTGCGGAATATCCGCCGCCTGGCGGACATTATGCAATCTTTGGAGGGACGGGCCCAATAGAGCACCTTGGTTTTTCTTCGATATCGAACAGGCGTTCGATTTGATCAGATGGGATTAAATATGGCAGGTACTGCTTAAAATGGTTCTAGGGGAAGGGTTCATAAACTGGATTAAAATACTATATGCTCGTCCGATGGCGAGGATCCGTACGGGACGTTACGTGTCAGACACATTTCCTATAGCAAGGGACACGGCAGGGTTGCCTGCTATCCGCCTTGCTTTTTGCCCTGGCAATGGAGCCGTTGGCGTGTCATCTGCGCAAGATACTTGTAGGACAGGGCATACGTGTGGGGGGTTCGGAGCAAGTGGTGTCAATATACGTCGATGATGCGTTAATGTACATGAATCAACCGTCCCAGTCATTGCGGACATTGATAACAGCGCTGGCCCAATTCGCTGATGCCTCCGGGCTTTACATTAACAGAACAAAGTCACAGCTCTAGGCGATTGGAATGTAGAGCGACTGGGGGGCCAACGCCCAATGCTGGAGCTTCCATGGGCAGAGGACACGGTCCGATACCTAGGGATATGGGTTGGTAGGACCGAGGCAGTGTTTTATCAGCACAACATGGGGAGGATAATCCGGGGGCTGCAGGGTAGTATTACCTTTTGGAACACACTTAACCTCTCCCTGTTGGGAAAGATTGCACTAATAAAGATGGTAGTCCTGCCCCGATGTCTCCATACCATGCAAGGCTCCTTCTTTGAAATTCCATACCGGGTATTCAGGGAACTTGATGCACTGCTGGTCCAACTATTATGGAACGGAAAGCAATGCATGGTTAGTTTAGAAGTCATGAAACGTAGTTGGGGTAAAGGGGGTTTGGAGATCCCAGACTTGGAACTTTATTATTTTGCATCGCAATTGCAACATGCCATAGCCTGGTTGGACGTGGATCCCTCCTAGGAGAGGTCCCTGCTGGCACGTACGTACGGGGACCGACAGCTCGGGGCGTTGTAATGGCGGGCCGGGGGGTTCACGGTGCACGCCCGACTTTGGTACGGCTTGGGGCTGCAATTTGGAATCGATTGGTCTGCAGTATAATTCAGGAAAGACCTTTCGCTCCGGAGGCGGACTTCTGGCTGATGCCGCCCTTTGCTCACAGTGACCAGGTGATGTGATTAGAGGCCTGGAAGGGGGGCTGCCTGATGTTGTCTGACCTCTACCCGGACGGTAAATGTATCACTTATCAGGAGGCAGTGACCACCTTTGAGTTGGGGGCAGGGCAGTTTTTGCATTATGCAAAAATAGCGGCAACGGCACAGCAACTATGGCCCACATTTCTGGAAGCCCTGGGGCACACCCAAACCCCTGGTTACTATGATTGTTATGGCGGGAGGGGGAAAGTGTGTTACTCACCTCTATAGGGCATTGAGGGACGATAAAAAGAATGGCCCCCTAAAAAGTGTGCGGAAGGTGTTGGTGAGCAGCCGCTTTAAGCAAATCCAGTGCAGCATAATACATATGACGTACCTCTCACCCAGGAGGTTGCACGCCATTGATGACTCCAGAGACCCTCACTGCCCCAGATGTCGCTATGATCGGGCAGATTTTCTGCATATGGTATGGACATGCCCACCTAGCCAGATGTATTGGGGGGGGGGTTCTCGGGGATCTGACCTGGATAACGGGATGGACTATAGCATTGGATCCACGTGCTCGTCTACTGGGCTTGATTCCTGGTAGTGGGTCTAGTTATAGCCAAGAGGCGTATTGCGATACACTGGTTAACTCAGCAAGGACCGCTACTGGCCAAATGGAGGAAGGATCTATGGGAGTGGGCCCTAGCACAGGAAGGGCACATACGGAGCACCAGGAGGTATGCCAAACTGCCCGAGGTGTTAATGGCATGGGGAGCGATGATGCAGGAGATAGCAGGACAGGCATCCCAAGTCACCATAGTAGCACAGTTGAGATGTCCTCCGTGGAGGGAGGGGGCCCAGGACAGGTGATGGAGACACAGGGTGGCCCCACATGATTACTTCGATACATGGACCTTGAGTTACATAGACCCGGCAGAGGGGGGGAGGGCACTGAGGGGGGATGTTGATATGGGTGAGGGGATGGGAGGCAGGGAGTTTAATACAGTTGGGTTTGATTATGCATATAAAAAGACAAACCAAAGATAATGTTGAAGATAGTGGACCCTCCACGGTTGCAAACTCAGACATTATTTTTGACATGTATTCTTACTGTGATGTTCCTCACCTCGGCTGAGTTGGACGAAATGTATACATGTTGTTTTGGATGTGAACTGCCGATTTGGCAAAAACCTAATAAAGAAATGTATTTTTTTTAAAAGCCTTGGGGTTTATTCATGCAATGCTCTCTAACAGAAAGGCTTTCCCAGATGCCAAATGCAAATGTATATAGAGATATATATTTATATGCAAGCAATAATAAAACACTTGGTAAATGCATAATACTAATGAATAAACATTCATTAGTGATATACTTAGTAATAAGTAACCTGCAGAACTGCTGCAAATTAACTCAAATTTAAAAAACGAATAAATAATTACATAACCACAATTGTGTGACTTGGATGCCAATTATTTCTCAATATAGCCCTTGTTTGTGATTCTGTTGCAGTTCTTACATCATCATCAATATTAAAGAAGATAAAAGCCTGGGTTTTCTGGTCACAGAGGCTCAATCAATCAATCAATCATGCCATTTGTATAGCGCGCTACTCACCCGGAAGGGTCTCAAGGCGCTTTGGGGAGGGGTTTGCTACTGCTCGAACAGCCAGGTCTTGAGTTGTTTCCTGAAGGCGAGATGGTCCTGTGTCATCCGGAGGTGGATGGGGAGGGAGTTCCATGTCTTGGCTGCCAGGTAGGAGAAGGATCTTCCTTCGGCGGTGGCTCTTCGGATGCGTGGTACGGCGGCAAGGGCGAGGCTTGTAGAACGTAGCTGGCGGGTGGGTGTGTAGATGGTCAGGCGGTCGTTGAGGTACTTGGGGCCCAGGTCGTGGAGAGACTTGTGTGCGTGGGTAAGGAGCCTGAACGTGATCCTTTTGCTGACGGGGAGCCAGTGCAGGTCCCTCAGGTGGCCGGAGATGTGGCTGCGTCGGGGGATGTCCAGGATGAGTCGGGCAGAGGCGTTCTGTATGCGCTGGAGTCTTTTCTGTAGTTTGGCTGTGGTTCCCGCGTAGAGGGTGTTCCCGTAGTCCAGTCGGCTGGTGACGAGTGCCTGGGTGACCGTCTTCCTGGTTTCGGTCGGGATCCATCGGAAGATCTTTCGGAGCATGCGCAGGGTGTTGAAGCACGATGAGGAGACGGCGTTGACTTGTCTGGTCATCGAGAGGGAAGAGTCCAGGATGAAGCCCAGGTTGCGTGCGTGGTCGGTTGGCTTGGGTGCGGTGCCCAGGGCCGGGGGCCACCAGGAGTCGTCCCAGGCGGAGGGCTCATTTACATACGGGAGCACGAGCCCAATCAAAAAGCACAATGGTAACCTTTTCAGCTGGGAAGTTTGCTTCCTGAAATCAGCCTGCTTTGTTCCCATAGTGCGGTCAACAAAGGTAAATGTGTCTTTTCTTGGATTTCCTTTAGTAAAGTGTCTTGAGCAGTAAGGTCACGCTCGAAGATAAAGCAAAACAGTGGAAGACACACATTTCAATACAGTGTCTTATAAAGAGACATGGGGCTTCCTGAGTCAAACCAGGTTTATACCAACAAGAATATTTGATAATTACAAGAAGCAAAATCAAAAACAGGTCCAAGATTTAAGGATTAATGATTAGCAAAAACTGATCTAAAAAAAAAAAGACGCTCAGTCATGTATTCAAAAGCACAAAAAAGGTAAATAATAAATAAAAATAAAAAAGATCCACTGAAACAATGTTGAAGCAACTTAAAAAAAAGGTACAAACTGTGCTCGAGGGGGAACTGTTAAGTCTCCGGTGATGATCAACACTGGAATTTGATGCAAGGTTTTGGGCAGAACCAGTCAGAGAAGGTGACAAGATGCACTGAACTGGCATTAAGTGCAAAATAGTCACAAAGAAGAGTTGATTCATCAAGTCAAACCTAAATCTTGGCCATCAAAATGCGTCAAACATCAGGCAATTAAAACAGATGCAAAGTGTTCAAGGTTTCCAGATTATGGAGATGGTTCAAGGTTGATGATCTTGACCAACGCACAGAATGTGGTGTGAGAAAAAGTAGCGTATGGGAGCTCATACGGACAGTACAAACATGAAACTTGTGCCGCCAAGCTATACCACAGCAGGTTCAAACGATAATCAGCAATTCGACTCATATCTCAATTATCCAAGTGGAAAGGTGGAATACCAATAAAGGGAGATCAAGGTGGAGGGATCTCAGGTTTTGGGCTCTTGGTGCCTACACTGTAGCCGTACAGTGAGGAAAAACAACTGTTCTTCGTATAAAAATGTACATGAATAATAAGATCTCAGGACCATTGAGCAGCAAAGTCTATTTCAGTGCCTATGGGGTGGTAGTGTATATATAGGGGGGTTTACCCAAACATAGTCACTGGGACCTGGGTTCAATAGGTACTGAGAGGGAGGGGTCCCAGTGTGAGTGTGAAATAATATAAGCAATTGAAAAAATATTTACACAGACAATGAATGCATCCACATTGTTTTATTCACAATGGAACTAGGTATACTGAATATACTCAACAATTAATCAATATCATAAACGGTTGTACAGTGCCCCAGGGGGGAGGGAGGAGGTGATCAGGTGAGGATGGTGTGGTGGAAAGGAATTAGTGACAGTAAAATCAGCCAATTGATAAAACTGTGTTGACGAGTTAATTCTTATATACAAAACATAAGACCGTTGGTTCGATGCATAAATCAAAACATATCATACTTCACAAGATACAATAAATGTAAAAATATTGGCGTGAAGTTGACGACCAAACAGGTTGTTGTCGACGTTTCGACCCTCTAAAGTTTGCAGGGATTAGTAGTGCCCTTGTTGTGGGGTCCTCATCAGGACAAAATGCGGGGCAGGCAACCTAATTGATATATATAAAATAAAGGAGATTTATGTTCATTGATAATGGGATGTACCTCATATTGTTTAGTCAAAACCAATTAAAGCACACAAAACTACAAAAGAGAGTATACCATTAAGGTTATTACTCAATTTATAAATGCTTGACTGGGCTGGCGTTTCCATATGGTAGTTCATATGTGAGGAAAGACAAATATCTGAGATTGGTAGGGACTATGGGTCAATGTGTGGTTCAATTGACAAAAGCGTCTTAGTACCAGGAAGAATAATCCACATGCACTAGAGTAGTTATATAGAGCGGTGAATGGGGTGGTAAACACAACAAAATCAGGTGAACGGACGAGTAGGGAAAATATAAAAACAAGTCATGATAACACGGTTAACAACAAGGAGAAATAATCTGATCCTACTACTGCAGTATCGAATCACTGTTACAACAGGCCCTCTGGAGCCTGAGTGATGTAGCAAGTCCAGGAAAATGACTTCTAGATATTTGTTGCCGCTCCTCCGTCAAACACATTGCTCTGGTGTTCGTGCAGGATCCTCCCTTTCACTCTAACAGCCCAAGTAACCGCATCCACCTTAGCTTTACTACAAAAATTAAACACTCGTCGAGATGAACACCTCGAGGGCTATTCACAAAGGTATCTTACACCTGTGAGTACTCTGCACATGCAAGGATGCTCTCAGACTTACTGTGCTACTTTTAGCTATCCAACATTACGAGCGTAAACACACTAAAACATGTAGAACTGTGCGTCTCTACGCCATTAAACTGAGGTGGGGCAAAATATACCAAATGTAACTTACTACACCTAAAGTTGAGCAATAGAAAGTGCAGCCCCACACATAGCCAGTCAACGGTATACAAAACTCTCCCTTGGAAAATACTGGAGACAGAGACTTAAAAATAGAACCCAATAGTAAATTAAGATGAATTAAAATGATTTATTTAGCCTGCATATAAATTCAATTTTGTTTTACAAAATAACAAAAATAATTTCTTCATGATAAAAATTTTAAACTTTTAATTTAAAAAATATTACAACTATTATGAAAATAATTAGAAATAATTATATACATAACTCTTTGTAAGGCAGTGTCCTCTCTAAACAGATATGTGTGAGGCAATTTAGATATTCTGAGTACATAACAAAAAAAACACAATTTCATTTTCCATGTGATTTTTTACAACAAATCTTTAAAGACATTTTTATTTAACGCATTTAAAATTAAATATTTAATTAAAATACAAATTACAAATATTGTAGCATTTTTCATTTTGTTTTACATTTGAAGTACATAAAATTAATTTACATTGATATTAAACATAAAAATATTTCATTTTTTTCCAAGTGTAATAAACTTTTTTAATTTGTCTTATGTTTTTACAGAGAGAGCTCCACCCAAGTGCAATATATTAATATGTGTATCTTTTCTTCAGCTTGAATTAAAAGTTTCACACATAAAGTAACATTTGCATTATGTATTAAGAACTATTAAATGAGTTGTAGAGAGAATGATAATAAATGTAATTATACTTTACGAGGAGCAGAAGGGAATGGGAACATGGCTGCAGGTTGACGTCGGTCGCAGGGAGCTCCAGGGATTCATCTGGCTTGTCTCAGACATTCCACTATCTACTACTGCTGGAGACCTACCCACATTACCCTTCTCTAGACCGTTCTCCCACCGGATCTTCACCTCTTCCTGGCCCACAAACTCTTAAAGGCTGTTGTTAACTTAATTTTTCTAATTCATCTGCATCCTCTCCCCTCCCTAAGACTGTGCATCTCATTATTCCATATAACCTTCAACTTGGCGAGGAATTTAAACTTAACAGAGGCTCCCAGAGCTCTTAGCACCTCCATTTTCAGGCCCACATTATGCCTTACTCGATTTCCAGATCCCCAGCTTTGCTTTTCAGTTTAAAAAGTTTCGTTCTTTAGCTAGGACACGTATTAAGAACGAATTTACTTTCTACTTGATTCCTACTACTATATGGAGGCATACACACTTGCCATACCATCCACACAACCTACCAACTACTAATCAATGAATATCTGATTGATGTCTACATTTTTAATAAACCTGCTCACGTGCAGGAACGCCACAAGCCCTGAAGAGTCGTTGTGGACCACACCTACACGACGAAACACGTGTCGGCTGATTGTGGATTTATTAAAACGAACCACCTTAAAATACACTTTCAGGATTCTACATCTGTCCTTGGTTGATATTGTTGTTGTGTTTTAAACAATTGTTTACCATTTACAAACTTTATTTCTTGTTGTGTGCGAGAGCATTGCTGTGTTTTATAACAATAAAGAAGCTTCAAAGCATAGGTCTCCTTTTGTAACCTAGCAAGCAAATCCTATTAGTTCAATGATTACACCATAACTTTGCTGAGTTGATGCCGGACTGTATCGTGTATAATACTATTCAGCAAGACACGCAGTCACATCTACGGTAAGGAGTTTCTCAGTCCATCGACTAGGTTAACTAGTGACTGACGGTGGAATGAGTACAAAAAAGATAATTTATACTTTTCTAAAAATGAAAGTTCTATGAGTAAATAATTTTTAAAAAATCTCAAAATAATAAAATGCTTTCTTTTTAGCTATTTTTTGCCATTCAATTCCATTTATTTAGATTTGTATCTACTTTACAATATTTAATGTAAGATTAGTTCCTATGGGATTTTATTTGACGTCCCTACCTCCATTATTAGTTAGGGAGGGTGTTGCAGTTCCAACAGAAACACGTGTCGGCTGCCGGTCCAACGCATGTGGAAGGATTACTGTATCAAGCTTTCCATTGTTAAAACATATATCATCTGTTTCCAAACATATGATCTAAATGCGTTTGATTTATATATTTACTCTATTGAACAACAAGCAATGACATTTTGAATTTCTCTATGAAACTCACTGTTTGTAGATACATCAAATAAAAAATCTTTTTGTATGAATCAAATTAAACTGACTTGAGTGCCGAGGTTTATCTATAGTCTTTGACATTGCCACTGGGCTCTTTGAGAACAGTGGATAACACCTTAGGGAGTGGGGTGAAAATCTATAAACTTGAGGGGCACCAATACTGTGACTTAATATCTAATGCACTTAGAGAGTGATGTGCTACCAGCAGGACCACCACTACCATTTGTAAATATTGTGTGTTTTCTTGTGTTGAGTGAGACTACTTTTCCGACTGAAGCTTCTCTGGCATTCAGTGCACTGATAAGGTCTTTCACAAGTGTGAGTTATCTTATGTTGAACAAAACTAGATTTCCATTTGAAGCTTTTCTGGCATTCAGAGCACTGATAAGGTTTTTCCCCAGTGTGGATTCTCTGGTGTTGAATGAGACTGACCTTACAAACAAAGCTTTTTTGGCACTCTGAGCACGGATAAGGTTTGTCCTCTGTGTGTGTTTTCTTATGTTCAGTGAGATTTATTTTCTGACTGAACATTTTCTGGCATTCGGTGCACTGATAAGGTCTTTCACCAGTGTGAGCTCTCTCATGTTTAATGAGACTGGCCTTACAACTAAACCGTTTTGGGCACTTTGAGCACTGATAAGGTTTGTACCCAGTGTGTGTTATCTCATGCTGCGTGAGATAACTTTTCCAAATGAAGCTTTTCATGCATTCAGAGCACTGATAAGGTTTTTGCTCAGTGTGGATTCTCTCATGTTTAATGAGACTGGCCTTCCAACTGAAACTTTTTGGGCACTTTGAGCACTGATAAGGTTTGTACCCAGTGTGTGTTTTCTTATGTTCAGTGAGATTACCTTTCTGACTGTAGCTTTTCTGGCATTCGGTGCACTTATAAGGTCTTTCACCAGTGTGTGTTCTCTCATGTTGAGCAAGACTTGATTCCCGGTTGAAGCTTATGTGGCATTCAGAGCACTGATAAGGTTTTTGCCCAGTGTGGATTCTCTCATGTCGATTGAGATTTTCTTTGCAACGGAAACGTTTTTGGCACTCTGAGCACTGATGAGTTTTGTAGCCAGTGTGTGTTATCGTATGTCGAGTGAGATGACTTCTCGAACTGAAGCTTTTCAGGCATTCAGAGCACTGATAAGGTTTTAGCCCAGTGTGTGTTCTTTCATGTTGAATGAGGCAGTCTTTCCGACTAAAGCTTTTCTGGCACTCTGAGCACTGATATGGATTTAGCCCAGTGTGGATTTTCTCATGAGAAATTAGACTGACCTTATGACTGAAGCTTATTTGGCACTCTGAGCACTGATAAGGTTTGTACCCACTGTGAATCCATTCATGTCGTGTGAGACTACCTTTCTTACTGAAGCTTTTCTGGCACTCAGTGCACTGATATGGTTTTATCCCAGTGTGGATTGTCACATGTTGAATGAGAGAGGATTTATGAGTAAAGCATTTCTGGCATTCAGGACACTGATATGGTTTTACCCCAGTGTGGATCGTCACATGTTGAATGAGAGAGGATTTTTGAGTAAAGCATTTCTGGCATTCAGGACACTGATAAGGTTTTTGTCCAGTGTCAGTTCTCTCGTGTTTAGTGGGGTGGGATTGATAACTAAAGCTGTTCTCAAATCCATTACTCCTATTCGAGTTATGGGAATTTTCATGTTGGGTTTGCTCCTGGACACCGGCCATGTTAAGACTGTATCTGATTCCAGAGTTTGTACTCGTTTATGCTACACTCAGCATTAACTTCTAAAATACACGGCAGAAGCTCTTCTTAACATTTGTATTTAACTAATTATATCTTATCTGGAGACTATTTTCCTACTTTTAAAGGCAGCCTGTCTAACCTGTTTTATAAACTTTCACTGAGGAGCCCCTTGAATTTAGTGAGATGGGTTCATTTTCTCCAAGTTATGCCCGAGTGAGTTCTATCAAGTTGAATTAACTAATTTTCTGACTCCGGTTTATCAGATTCGATTTAGAAGTTTTAAAATAACTGATAAGGTCTTTGGGGTTTAGTTTTTGCCGTTAAAGTATATTTGTTCATACAAGTAATGACAGGTGATTAGGGCATGCTAGGGTGGTTTTATGAATTAGCAATACATAGCACTGGCCTCTTTTAAACTTTGTGCAGGTACATTCTTTGCCACTCTAGTGGCTAGGGCAGGTACATGATCAACTTTGGTAGTCCGAGCCTCTTTGAAAGTACTCACTCTGATCAACCCAAGAGACAGAGTTGATGGGGGATAATGTTTCGATATTGGAGATGATAATCCAGCGTCTTTGCTGTTATGAGAAAGAGCATTTACAATTTGTTTTTTTCTTAACAATGTCTTCTCTCTAACAATCACTTGAGACGTAGACAAAAGCTCGTTCTTTTAAACTGCAGTTATTTTTCGTTCTGACAATTCTGTCACATCACATGCACAAATACTGTTTTTTTAGGAGGGGTTTGGGTCTCCAGGGCATTTCTCATAAACCATCAGACAGAATTTGCAACACTGATTATTCTCAAATGCACTGTGTGGGTATCCAATGTAGCAAATGTTCTTTGTCCAACCAATCTTGAAATGTTTCTTTTAAGTGAAAATATTTTTACAATTAGTAGATGAAGACTTTCAATTTACTCTTGAGTTCCATTCATACTTCAGAGAGTCCTCAATCTCAGTAAATGACTCTTCGTAAACATTTACCGTAATTTTTCTTTAAATATTTGACAAATTTCACATTCAGCAGTTTCTTCCGCTCCAAATTCATCAACATTCCTGGCACATATAATATGTTTCTCCTCTAGAGCTCGAGGATGTTTTAACTTTCCTTGAAATAATCCTTTTTATTGTGTTTCACTAAATTAAAACCTTCTTTTTTCTGTTCATGCTTCAGTCACCTGGAGAAATAGAATTTCATATTGTAAATCAACATAAAGAACAAATATTTATGACTTTGTACTTTGCAGAAAGAAAGCATATATAGAAGCAAGATAGGCAATCAGTTTGAGTTGCATTTCTAATAGTGGTGAAACAGCTCGGGGACACTGTGTAGAAAGGGAGCTTGGAATCACTGGAACTCAAGGTTGTGAAAGCAAAACAAGTGAATCTTTAGGAAAGAATCACGAGTTAGACATATATTCTAACACTTATTGTCACACGCAACCAATATATTTGTAATACTTTTAATGAATTATCAGATGCTATTTATTCCACTGCACACTGGGAGTGGGTGGAGGGCTGGCTCCAGCAATTGTGCTATCTGCCCTTTGACCTTTGCTGACAGTGAGGAATCTTGCTGTATTAAACCGGCAGGCAATTAAAAAAAGGGAAACCCGGACGGCAACCTCTAATTGGTGTCACACCAGAAAAGTGGTATAAGCGAAATGAGATCAGGGCAGATTAGGCAGGTGCCCCGCTACAAAAATCACACAAACTAAAAAGTCACAAAAGAAGTCAACTACAACAAGGGGGACATCAACAAGAGCCCAAGGGATAGGAAACCATCCCAGCCCAATACTTCCTCCACTGGAAACCAATTTTGGAAAAGCGAAAAGGTCGGAACAAGAAATAAATACATTTTTCTTTCTGAAAGACCTGGCAGCAGCAATCTTTTCACGAACAGGAAGCATAAAGGGTTTGCTCACACCTCTTGCCCCACAAAAACCAATGCCTTCGGAAACGCAAGAGGCACAACAACCAGCACCTTATGCAATGGCACCATTTACAGAGCCAGACACAGGGAAAGTGTAGGAAAAATTGAACAAATAATAACAGATTCAATAGATGAGGAAAATCAGCTAAAAACCCACTAAACAAAAAGTAGGAAAAAAATCATTGTAAAATGTAATGTAATGTGTGTATACTTGTAAAGCGCACTATCACCTGAAAGGTATCTTGGCGCTGTATACCGCTGTGGAACCCTTCCTGGCTTTCCCTGTGAGATGCCCCCTTACTGGGCACCTCCAAGGTGAGGCCAGGCATCCTAGCGCTTTCGGGGCCGTTGTACAGGCAATTATACACTCAGTGAATAATCACAAGAGCGATTTGGAAGACATTAAGCAAACATGTATAGAACTGACTACTGAACCTAAAAAAAGAAACCATCAACATGATGAAATAGCAATAGCATCCAAGTTCAAAACACTGGATCACTTTCACTCAACTCCTAACAGAGATAAACAGGTTGAGGAGAATCGATGCTATGATTCCCCTTCAACACCCTGTGATATAAAGGCTTCAAAGAAGGACAGTCTGCAAACTTCATGGTTGCACTCCACATTAATAATGGACAATGCTGAACTTGTAAAAGCCCTGGAGACAAAAAAAAATCAGTCAAACTTGGCAATTACTCCTGTAACCTCACAAATAGAAACTACAAATCAATTATACAAAACAAAACAAGTTCCTGCAACAAGATCAATTGGCACTGAAACAAAGCAGGACCTTTCCTCAATTATAGAAACATCAAGCCACTCTTCTTCTCAAATCCTAACAGACCTAAATAATTATTCAATACATGGTTCAGTACCCAACTCAAGGCAGGATCAATTTGATATACAAACATGAAAAACGTTTAAGTATTTCGTCATTTCAGCAGAATAATTCCAAAACAGGAGGATACGAAACCTGTAAACCGAAAAAATATATCAACCAAACGGAGACAGGCAAACTATCCTCTTTACACTCCTCATTATTAAGCATTCTGCAAACGTCGATATCAGCACTAATTATGCAATCTGATAAATTAGATCTTCAGATCGACCCTATGAACATTATGGAAACACACATCTCTAGTATTAACACCAAAATAGATATACTTACCAAACAGCTGAAGAAGGTCCAATCACCTAAGAGCACAGATCCACAATGTATCTGCAAATGCGACCACATAATAGATAAATTAAGTACTCTGCCAGCTATACTAATTGATATATTGAAAGAAATAAAGCACAAGGCCGATCATAAACTAATTTTAAGGCAAATTCCAGAGGAACACACAAAGAGCAATTGCAGTTATTAGACAACTCACCAAAAAAGGAAACCTATGAACAACAGGGAGGACAACCAAATGTGTCAGGTTGTGTAAATACAAAAGAAACCCAAAACGATATATCGCTGATCCAGTTAACAACTAGTGGCCTACAATCTCTTACTACAAAAGCAAAAAACATATTCACCCAAGTATTAACAAAAAGGCAAAAAAAACGTGCTAGAAAGGATAGACAGAACATGAATGGTCCCACGCAAAACGGTGCAGAGGCCAAAACATTCTACTCACTGTTTAGTGCTATGCAAAAAAAAGAAATCTCTTCCAGAAACAAAGATCGTAGAAGAAAAATGTACGCTACTGGTTCAATCAGCGGATCGAATTTCGCCCCCTCGTTCTAATAAGTTAAAAAATAAAGCTAATGAAAATAGCGCAAAAAAGTGGAAGGCAAGTCAGAAGGACAAAGACAAGCATACCCTACCCAAACCAGCCTTACCTCTAAAGGAAATAGATGCAAATAGATTTTTTTTTTAAAAGGGCGGCTTTCTAGACACCTTGCAAATGGAGACATTAACTTCAGATTCTGAACATGACATTCCATCAACTTAGTCACCCCGAGGTACCATTGCGTAATTGCTCTGAACAGAACCTCTTGGAAAGGCCCAAACTTACCAAGACCGGAGAGGTCGTTTGCACTTCACACGGGAACCCTATCATGGACGTGCCGAGTTGAGTCCGCGCTGTTGGTACACAGACAGAAAAACTTGCGGGGCCTATCAAAGCCAGCCTGATTTTCAACAACTGTCTCGGTGGCACACAAAATAGCAGGATAACTATACTGAAGCTAATGAAAGTCAACAGTATTATGGTTCCAACGGGGACACTTTGAACTAATTATACATGAATACATGAGACATACCTAGTATTTATTCGCATGACACGTCCTTTTGAATTACTTTCATAGGCAGCTTTTTTGCTCTAATATTTGAAACAAGAAATAGATGGACTTTTCTTATTGACCAGCAACTTCCCTGGTCGACGCCGTCCACAGTGGAAGACTTCGGGAATCAAACTATTGTGCAGCTTCTCACGCCCTTAAAATCGGGAAAAAGCCTTGAGGAAGTCACTTGGTGTGACGAAACACGTGTCGGCTGTCGTGTATTTGGATCAAGATTATGAGGAAATAACCATCAATCGGATTCTCTTGAATGTTATATATTTTTGAGGGGAAATGGTCTCTTCTTGGTCCTTTTTGTAAACCATGATGTCTTAAATGATTGTTTGGATTAAATAATCACTGTTTTTTTTAACTCAAATCTGCTTGTTGCCAGTGATATTATAAGTATGAACAATGTAGTGTGTTATGACTAACTACGAACAGGAGATGTCACTTTTGAGTGCCGGGATATTTGTATAATTATATTGCACTTCACTTGTGTTTGCATAAACTTGCTGCACCATACCAGGATCATCAACAATCAAGTTTCCTTGGTCTCCCTCTCCTTGAAAAAAAAAGAAGAGCCCAAAGGTCAAAATTGGGGAAAACATAAATAGGAGACAGAGTATATCCAGTGTCGGGTCTACCAATAAGAAGGAACAAATTAAGGGATTGTCTGCTAACAGCCCCATGCGGAGATGGGTTCAATCAAAAGGAGGGATAAAAACTGTTATGTCAATGTTATCTGATGTAGGGTTGACGGACAAGGCTACAAATGTCACCAGTGTACGTGGTGCAAGCTGCTCAGAAACTGACCTTGATTCAGAATCCTGCATAACGCCTAAGAGAAATGGTGACTCAGGCCAAAATGGACCACTTACGGTATCTGGTTCACGTGGTTCATTTCAATTATCTCACTCGTTGAGACCGGGCGAGGATTCGCAAAGAAGGCGCTCCAAGGAAAACAATGCTCCAATACTCTTCTTGATATTACAAGCCTTAAAAGATCAGAGGGAGGAGACGAGAGAGCTCTTTGCTCAGATTAGGGCAGACAATCTTAGTATTCAACTATCCTTGAAGTAACAGGGAAAGTTGGGGAAATGACCGGCGAGATAACAGAGATACAGCAGAGAGTGGTCACTATTGAGGAGGTTACTGCTAAAGTAGTAAATTTAACACAGCAGCATGACGACCAGTTAGCAAGCCTCGAACTTAAACTTGAAGAGTTGGAAAATAAGCAAAGTAGGCAACATTTTAAATTATTTGGGATCCCTGAAGGGCAAGAGGGTTCAGACACCAGATCAGTCATTGTCCAAGTGATGCAGAAGGCCTTCCCGGATCTGGTGGACTGGGACTTGGACTGCCAGATCCAGAGGGCTCACAGACTCCCTCTAGATCAGCGTCGAAAGAATGACCGCTATTCAAGGCTGTTTTTAATATATTTTGGGAACTATTTGCTGAGACAAGCAGTTTCTTTAAAAGCGAGCCCGCACCACGGTCGCTGTAGGGTATTACTCGATTTTTTTCTGCTCGGACTTTTGAAAGGCAACTATGGACAGGCGATGGCGGTTGAGACAGTTAATTGACCCCCTAAAAGCTACAGGGGCACATGCTTTTTTTTACAGAAGCCAGCTCGCCTGAAGATCATCAGGAGTGGCCAAATGTTATCTTTTACGTCTAAACTTGAGGCAAAGGAGGTGTTATTAAAATGGCAGAAAGAGGGGACTGCTAAAGATTGAGAAGGGATTAGTAGCTGTAATGTTAAGGCCTAAAACTAGTTAAAGAGGATAAGCTGGCTCCTCTTTGTTCGTGGCTAGCTATCCTAATCATCCTTGTTGCATTAAACTGGTTTTCTTATTCCCCTTTTTTTTTTCCTCTTTCTTTTTTTCTTTTTTACTGTCGCTCAGATTGCAGAAGACTCAGCCACCTCGTATGTTTTTTTTCTCTCCGGCTAATTGAATTAGGGGATTGTGACTACTTGGCGGCCATCATGGCTGCAGGTTTCCAGTTTCCAGAGCACTGGCAGCAACAGGAAGGGGTTAATTCCTCCTTTAGTTTGCGGGGGCGGGAGGTGGAGGGTGGTGTGTTAAAGGGGAAAAAGTCAACACAATTGTAGGGATAAAGGTGGAAAAAAGCAAGTGCATATCTAAGATGGAAAGTAAGCAACAAAGTAATCAAAAAAATATTCAAAAGCTAATGGAGGTAAATAATAGAAAAAGCAGGGAGGAATTAATGCTAGGATGGCAGTGATAAAGTGCTTAGCATGGAATGTGGTTGGTCTCAACAGCAAGATTAAGAGACAGTTAGTAGCAGAAGAACTTAAAATGTATAACCCCCAGATTGTTATGCTGTGAGAAACACACCTTTCTTACAAAGATAGAGGTTTTCTGAGACATTTAGATTATGAAGTGATAGTTAGCTCGGCGCAAACTATGTCTATTCGGGGGGTAGCTATTTTGAAGAGTAACCGATTTGGAGCAGAAATTTGTAGGACATAGTCCGAAAAGTATGTGTTTTGTTCACTCTACGACCCAAACATAGACAATCCTACTATAATAGAGGCAGTGACTTTGGAGTTATTAAATTGGCAAGGGGAGCGGTTGGTAATGGGGGATATTAATTGTATAATGGATTATGGAGTAGACACTACAAGGAGAGGGGCTTTTCAAAGGATGAGGAAAACACGGGCAGCTATATGGGAGCTGGGGCGTTTGCTGGTAATCAAGGATGTTTGGAGGACCCTCTATCCCAATATAGCAGGTTATACGTACTACTCTGCCCCTCATAAGCTATATTCAAGAATTGATATGGCTTGGGCATCAGATAATATCTTATGGTTGAGCAATAAAGAAATATGTCTGAGGGTCAAGTCAGACCATAACCCTGTTCTTTTCACACTTAAAATCTCCCCCGAGCATAAAAGCTCTCGATCTTTCTCCTTTCCCAGATATTTGCAGACAGATGAAGGGTTTACGACTCAGATTAAGAAACAACTTAAGGAGTTCTTTGAAATTAACATAGGGTCAGCCTCTCCCATAGTAGTATGGGACAGATTTAAGGCAACAACTAGAGGATTTGTCCAGCAATTCATTTTGAGACAAAACAAAGAGCAGAAAACGAAATTGGAAGCAACTAAATAGGAAATACGGAAGATAGAAAATGATCATATAGAGGCAGTTACCAGAGGCCATCAAAACCAAGACGAGCTGGGGTGCAAACTAGTGGATCTTAGATCAGCACTGAAAAAGACATTCAGGGAGAGGAGTATAGTGAAACTGAATAAGTATCGTCTTTCGCAGTATGAGTCTGGGGAAAAGATAGGTAAGATTTTAGCTTTAGCTTTTAGAGTAGCTGATGTCAGGGCCAAGACAACTATAAAGAGGATTAAGGGGATCGATAATAAATGATATGAACGCCCAAATCAAATATTGGAACAATGTGTGGCTTATTAACAAGAGCTATATACTCCGGATAATTAGCCAAAGGAAGAGGAAATATATAATTATATACAAGATAATCCCGTATTAAGTATGGAGGCGGAAATAACCAATTCTCTAGCTAGGTACATAATGGAAGAGATAAGGTTAGCAATTACTTCCCTACCATCAGGCAAAGCAGCAGGAGACGATACCATTCCTTTGGAATTTTATAAGCAATTTATGGAGAAACTATTGATACCACTTAGTCAGCTTATAGGATTTATTGGTGAAGAAGGCAGGGCTCCTTACTCATGTAAAGTAACGCAAATAATTTTTTTCTCTAAATAGAATAAAACGGCAGATGAGTACGGGTCATATCGGCCGATATCACTCATTAACGCTGACGCAAAGATTTTTGCAAAAATACTAGCGAATCGATTATCTCTAGTGTTACCTAGTATGGGGTTGCCTTACCAGCATTGCTTTATTCAAGAGAGAGACACGACTGCACATGTGAATATGGCTGTCTCTGCTTTCGATGCAGCAAAAATACAGTCAACCTCACTCGGTATGATATTGTTAGATGCTGAGAAAGCATTCGACCGAGTGGGGTGGGACTTCTTGTGGGCCATACTTGACGCTTTTGGCATTATGGGGCAATATCTCCCTTGGATAAAAGCTCTATATGATAAACACAGGGCTAAATTAATGTATGCAGGTTTACAATCAATTGCTTTTTCGATTCTCCGGGGCACCTGGCTAGGGTGCCCCCTATCACCACTTTTATTTGCTCTTTATATAGAGCCTTTTGTTTCAATCCTCCAAAATCAGCAGCTAATCCGCCCCTTCTCGCTTGGGGATAACTCCCTTAAAGTCATCGAATATGCCGATGACATAGCGGTGTTCTCAATGAACCTGCAGGGGGCTATCCAAGTGATTACAGATGAAGCGCAAAAGTTCGGTTTGATATCTGGGTACAAACTGAATATCAACAAGACTCAGATCCTACTGAACTATAAATTAGCGCTTCCAATACAGGTTTTTTTTTCAACTGCTATATATTTGGGAGTTAAGATGGCGGCACAGATTGAAGGAATAATTCCTTTAAATTACGAGACTCTGCTGAAGGAGACGGCTAAATCATTTAAGAATTGGCATATGCTGCCTATTGGTATTATAACAACATAAATATGAAGATTCTGCCCACATTTCTGTACCTGTTTAGATCTGTTCCGTTGTGATTGTCTAGGTCTTTCTTTAAGCGATTAGACGGGATTCTCAGCAGTTTTATTTGGGGCTATAAAAAAGCGAGAAAAACTCTGGATCTGTTAAAAATTCCCCTTTAGCCATGGGGTCTAAATTTCCCGGATTTTAGGATTTATTTTTGGGCTGCTTTTTTTGGTCGCCTCCGTAGCTTTATTCACTCTGAGAAGAGCACCTACTATCACAAATTTATGTTGTCAGCAGAGAGCAATTTATTTTTGTTTAGAACTAGTGACCCAAACTATTATAAAAGGGTTCAATTTAAGATTATTCGCGAGGGCATAACAATATGGTGTGCAATCGCTCTTAACCACTTCCATGCTAATGACAAGGTCAGCCCGTCATGGAGTGCCCATTCATTTCAATGGAAATTACAGTAAATTGGTGGATTTGCCTTAGCATTGAAGGTGTTAAGAATGGCTGGACATTTGTGAATCGAAAATTACCCCTTTGGGGTAATCCAGGGTTGACAAGCACCCGGCAAGTAATCGCTGGATCAATTATGGGGTAACATGCCTAGGAGACTGTTATAAGTGACTTATGCCTTTCATTACTCTGGTGGTGTCTTCCCTGTTGCTCAGCTAGTATGTGTGCTAGAATGCCTGATGACCTCATGGAATGTTTGGGTGCACGGCTTGAGTGTAGAGTGGCATTTGAGGGCAGGCAGGCTGAGCGACAGGGAGGTCGCCCCTGGTGGGGTTTACATTTCCATCTACTCATCTTCTTATCCTGAACGTAACCTGGAACTTAAACCTGAATAATAAAGCTATCCTGTTTTGTATACCTGACTACTGGACTTTCTGTGTACAACATTTTGGCGACGTTTTAAAGAACCTACAATGTGTACTAAAGATTCTATGCCTAAAGGTACCAAGCAACCTACTGAGAAAAAAGCATTTGAAATATTGGAAACAAAGAACCTACTGAGAGAAAAGTATTTGAAATATTGGAAACAAAGAAACTACAGCAAAGAGGAGAATCTGATTAGAAGAGCCTACTGGAACAAAGGACATTACTTAAAAATACATGGAAACGCATTGCCTAACCCCACCAGTGTCCTTTGCCATTTGGACAGCCTGCTGCCCAAGGCGTTTGACCCCTACTCTCAGTATAGTTCAAGTTCAAGTTCATGAATTTGTATAGCGCACTACTCACCCAGAGGGTCTCAAGGCGCTTGAGGGAGGGTGGGTGCATTACATATCGAATAGCCAAGTTTTTTGTTGCTTTCTGAAGGAGAGGTGGTTCTGTGTAATTCGGATGTGAGTGGGGAGAGAATTCCAGGTCTTGGCTGCTAAGTAGGAGAAGGATCTTCCTCCCATGGTGGATTTGTGAATGCGCGGAATTGCGGCGAGGGCTTGATTGGATGATCGTAGTTGGCGGGTGGGTGTGGAGAAGGACAGTCGTGTGTTGAGGCATTCGGGTCCTAGGTCGAAGAGGGCCTTGTGTGCGTGGGTGAGGAGACGGAACGTTATTCTCTTATTGACAGGGAGCCAGTGGATATCCTTCAGGTGACCGGAAATGTGAGCCTGACAGGGAATGTCCAGTATGAGTCTGGCTGAGGCGTTTTGGATGCGTTGGAGTTTTTTCTGTAGTTTGGCTGTGGTCCCGGCGTAAAGGGTATTTCCATAATCCAGTCTGCTGGTGACCAGTGCGTGGGTGACTGTCTTTCTTGTTTCGGTGGGGATCCAGCGGAAGATTTTTTTGAGCATGCGTAGTATGTTGAAGCATGAAGATGAGACGGTGTTGACTTGTCTGGTCATCGAGAGGGAGGAGTCTAGGATGAAGCCCAGGTTACGTGCGTCATCTGTAGGTATGGGTGCTGTACCCAGGGCCGGTGGCCACCATGAGTCGTCCCAGGCTGATGGGGATGATCCTAGGATGAGGACTTCCGTTTTGTCAGAGTTTAGTTTTAAACGGCTGTTTTTCATCCATTCGGCTACTTCTTTCATTCCTTCGTGAAGATTGGTTTTGGCGATGTTTGGGTCTTTGGTGAGGGAGAGGATCAGCTGTGTGTCGTCTGCGTAGGAGATGATGTTGAGGTTGTGTTGGCGCGCGATGGATGCGAGGGGACTCATGTATACGTTGAAGAGGGTGGGGCTGAGTGAAGATCCTTGTGGTACACCACAGATGACTTCGGTTGCCTCTGATTTGAATGGGGGGAGGCAGACTCTCTGAGTTCTTCCGGCAAGGAACGAGATGATCCAGTCCAAAGCTTTTCCTTGTATTCCGACGTTGTTGAGGCGTTGTATGAGGGTGCTATGACATACTGTGTCGAAGGCGGCGGAGAGGTCGAGTAGGATGAGGGCAACTGTTTCTCCGTTGTCCAGTAGCGTTCGGATGTCGTCTGTAGCTGCGATGAGGGCGGTTTCGGTGCTGTGTTTGGCACGGAAGCCGGACTGTGAAGGGTCGAGGGAATTGTTGGATTCCAGGAAGGCGGCGAGCTGACTATTGACGGCTTTCTCAATGACTTTGCCAGGGAATTGGAGGAGTGAGATGGGGCGGTAGTTCTTAAGTTCAGAGGGGTCTGCTGTGGGTTTCTTCAGAAGGGCGCTGAGTTCGGCATGTTTCCAGCTTTCTGGGAAGGTGGCGGAGTTGAAGGAGCAGTTGATGACATCGCGGAGATGGGGTGCGATGATGGAGTCTGCTTTGTTGAAGATGTGGTGGGGACATGGATCTGTTGGCGATCCTGAGTGAATGAAGTTCATCAGGCGGATGGTGTCCTCAGTGGTGATTGGGTTCCAGGCGATAAGGTTGTGAGAGTGCTGTTTTGGTTCGGAGGTGGGTGGAGTGGGCTGTTCATCGGATTGGTTTACAAAGCTGTTATGTATATCGGCGATTTTGTTGTGGAAGAAAGAGGTTAAAGAGTCGCAGAGGTCTTGAGTGGGAGTGATGTCGTTGGTGCCGGCGGTGGGGTTGGTGAATTCTTTGACGATGTTGAATAGTTCCTTGCTGTTGTGAGCGTTGTTGTCGAGTCGATCCTTGAATGCAGATTTCTTGGTGGATCGGATCAATTGGTGGTGTTTGCGGGTGGCGTCCTTGAAGGAGGTCTGGTTGTCAGTAGTTGGGTTTTTTCTCCCGGTTTTTTCGAGGGTACGACATAGCTTCTTGAATTTCTTAAGATCATCGTTGAACCAGGGGGCCTTTTTGCTACCTTGTTTGATCTGGTGGTTTTTCAAGGGTGCTAATTCATCAGCGCAGTGGGTGATTCATTGTGTGAGTTTGGTGGCAGCTTGGTTTGGGTCCGCTGATATGGCAGGAGGGTTATGGTTAAGCGATGTGAAGAGTTGGTCGGTGGTGATTTTGTTCCAGTTTCTTCGAGGTATAGGTTGTGGGGGGTTGTGGGTCGTGGACTTTTTGTAGCTGAAGTGAACGCAGCTGTGGTCCGTCCAGTGGAGAGCTGTGGTGTGATCGAAGGAGATGTGTTTGCTGGAGGTGAAGATAGGGTCGAGCGTGTGTCCGGCAAGGTGGGTGGGGGTGTCAACAAGTTGTTTGAGTCCGAGATTGGCCAGGTTGTTCAGAAGGGTGGTGGTGTTGCTGTCGTTTTCCTTTTCCAGGTGGAAGTTGAGGTCTCCCAGTAGAATGTAGTTCTCGGAGGTGAGGGCATGTGGGCTGATGAAGTCGGTGATGTCTTCGTTGAATTGTGTGCGGGATCCTCGTGGTCTGTAGATGAGGGTGCCTCTAAGTGTGGTCCTGGGGTCGGTGTGGATCTGGAAGTGGAGGTGTTCGGCGGGTAATGAGGTTATCGTCGGAGCTGGTCGTGATTCTGATGGTATTCTTATGGACGATGGCGATGCCTCCTCCTGTTTGGTTGGTACGGTATTTTCAGATGATCTTGTAAGCGTCCGGGATGGCTATGGCGATGTCGGGCGCTGATGAGGCGTTCATCCAGGTTTCTGTAAGGAAGGCGACGTCCGGCGACGTGGTGTCGAGTAGATCCCAGAGTTCCGTGGCGTGTCTGTGGATCGAGTGGGTGTTCAGCAGGATGCACTTCAGGTGGTTGGAGTTGGAGCTGTGTATGGAGGTAGTGGATTTGGTGTGGGTCCTGGTGCAGGCGAACTTGCAGGAGTGGCAAGCGAATGGACCATGGGTGTGTCCTGGGGCAGCTTCGCAGCATTGTGGTGTGCGTCCGGGGTTAAGGGCAAAGAGGGTAGCGGCGCCGTATGTTATGCGGGAGGAGTGGGGTTTGCAAGGACCAGGGGGTCTGGCGCTGGGCACGATCTAGGCGCGGACGGGCGTAGACGGGCTTACCTTTGGCGCACCTTCGGCGCGCATGGGGCGCGACCGCTGCGCGTGAACGCTGGCGCAAAAGTATCTGACATAAGTGGATAGTGGGGGGGAGGGGCGAGGGAGGGTCAGCTGGGAGGAGGGAGCGGGGTGGAGATCAGGGCAGGGAGGCACCAACAACAACAAAATGGCAGCAAGCCAATAACTTAACAGGACTGGGGCACAATCGGCAGTAGCGCGAATATAGCGCGTGTGAATGGCACAATCAGGCACAAATTAATCTGCAGACAGCACGGCACACATTTTAAAGTCTTGGCAATCAAGCGCTACGATCAGTTTCAGCTCAGCAAAAATAATTATTAATAACAGGCAGGCGGGGCACTCTATCGTTACGGATTGCAATTAAATAAATAATTATGCAGGTTAGAGCAGTGCGAGGCGAGATCGCTACGATACCAGGTGAGGCTGGGAGCAGGAGGCAGGGAGCAGCGTGTGGAGCGGCCGCTTCTGCTGGGAGCAGGACGGTCACAGCGCTAGCACAGCGGAGCGGGGGGTAGTCAGTATCAGTGGGAGGGAGGGTCAGCTGGGAGGAGGGAGCGGGGTGGAGATCAGGGCAGGGAGGCACCAACAACAACAACAAAATGGCAGCAAGCCAATAACTTAACAGGACTGGGGCACAATCGGCAGTAGCGCGAATATAGCGCCTGTGAATGGCACAATCAGGCACAAATTAATCTATAGGTTGTGGGGCAGTCTTTGTCCCAATACTGGGCCACATGGTGGTGTGTACCCGGTTACATGTTGGTCGTGGATGCGTGCCTGTTCTGTTTCACTGCTTTTGTGTTGTGTATCTTCCGAAGGGAGCGGGATGGGGCTAATCTTAATGTTTTTATTCTTGAAGATGTAATGCAATATTTTTGAAGATGTAATGCAGTGTTTTTGAAGATGTAATGCAGTGTTTTTGAAGATGTAATGGAGTGTTTTTCTTGATGTTCACATCTCTTTCTTTCACTGCTGTATTATTGTTTCCCTAAGGAAGGGGGATGTGTTATAAGTGACTTATGCCTTTCATTACTCTGGTGGTGTCTTCCCTGTTGCTCAGCTAGTATGTGTGCTAGAATGCCTGATGACCTCATGGAATTTTTGGGTGCATGGCTTGAGTGTAGGGTGGCAGTTGAGGGCAGGCAGGCTGAGCGACAGGGAGGTCGCTCCTGGTGGGGTTTACATTTCCATCTACTCATCTTCTTATCCTGAACGTAACCTGGAACTTAAGCCTGAATAATAAAGCTATCCTGTTTTGTATACCTGGCTACTGGACTTTCTGTGCACAACAGGGACCTATACGACTATGGTGGTTTTATGAATTTCGGTAAAATGCAGATTGTCTATAAGCTTACGGATAATATGCAGTTTAAATATATACAGATTCATGACTATTTTGTTAATCATCTGGAACTGGTGAATCTATCCCATTCAGATATATGGGACTGCTTATATGGTTCTAATGATAAATCTATGATTAGCAGAGCATATGAAAGCTTATGTGGTCACAGATTGGAGGATAGCCCAAGAATAGCTGCCCGTTGGACTAGAATTACGGGGACACCAGTCTCAGCTAAAAATAGAACATATTCACTCAGTAAAATTGTTAGGGTAGTACATTCTTCCAGTTTGCGAATTCAACAGTTCCGTACAATCTGCTTATTATATTACGCTTGGGTCGAATTCCAAAATGGTCATTAAATAATCAGGCAAATGATAGGACAAATGATAGGACAAAATGTCCAAGGTGCGAGTAATATGCGGCAGACATACAACATATGTTCGTTATATGTCCTGAACTTTCATTATTTTGGCAGAAAGTGGAACAAATTTTGATGCAAAAATTGGGGATAGAAACACCACTAACGGTCATGGAAATATTGTTGTGGGCAAGGGACCTGACATTTGGTAATGAAGATCTTTTAACAATTGTGCTTGTCTGTGCAAGATTGGCACGGGTCTGGATATCGCCAAAAGCTCCCACAGTTATGGATTGGTGGCTATTAGTTAGGCAAATACATAATATGGAGGAAGCACTAGCCAAATCGAAGGGCGTTAAGCCCATGTGTAAATTTAATTTAATCTGGGGACCACTGCACTAAAAGGCAAATTGTAATTTTTGAAATGAATATATAAATTGGATATCTATTCATCCTGCTCTCTGGTGTTAGAATAATGTATGTTACTATCTTGCTGATCGCTTACGCTTTTGTATTTTTTTTCCTCTTTTTCTTTAATGTGATGTAAAAGGCTTGATTATTATGATCACGTCTGGGATTAAGATTTAGCTTGTATAAATTGGCTATATACTCTGCTTTTTTGTTGAAAATAAAAAAGAATAATTTAAACAAAAAGGAAAGGCCCAAACTTACCAATAACAGCCCACTAGTGGTTCCACCAAATTAATCACTGTAATAAAAATAACAAGCACAAACGTATAATAACTTTTATAGAGGAAAATGGAGGATTGTGCCCTCACAGTCTGTCAAAATTGGTCCAAAAAGAAATTTCAAGCGTTCTTCAATGGTTTTGCGTGCGTGGTTTTTATTTATTGTTGCATGTGAAAAAAGAACAGCCGACACGTGTTTCGCCCTGGTGGCCTAATGGCTGTGGGCTTTTTCAAGGCTGATAGGGTGTTGATGTAGGAATATCAAAAGCCATGGAGGAGAAAGTGATGTCAAAACATGGGACAGAGGGACAAAGACCAAAGATAAGACAGGGAAGGGTAGAGAGTGAATGTGAGAAGATGGTGGGGAAGCAGGACAGGGCAGAATCGGGAGAATCAGATAGGGAAAGAAGGAGAGATGAAACATAGAAAAACCACAGTAGAGGAGAGAAGGACAAATAAGGATGAAAAGGGACGGAGCGAGGGAAAAGAAAGGAAAGGAGAAAAATAAATGGGAGAGAAGGTGACATATTTAAATAAAGTGCAATGATGTAAAACATTTAAACATACTTTTTCAAAATATTGTAGACACGGAAAGTCAAAAAATCAGAATAAAACAATGCAAGGTTAATTAACTGTGCATAGAGGATGATTCAATCAACAGGCGATTCATGATCGGTATAATATTATGCAATTACAAATGTAGCAAAAGCTGTAGAAACTGGTATTAACACATATCCTATTCAAATCAAATCATCTATATTCAACCGGTGAGCCCACCTGTGTTCTCACATAATTCTTGTGAATGTATAAAACGGAAAAAGAGTGTTGTATGCAAAAGCAGTAGTGTCACAAATTCAAATAGAGTAATCATGCTTAGTGGTTCCATACGTGAAGGTGGTGTATGTATGGGCATGATTTCAGCTATTCAGAGTCAGAGTAAAAACAGCAGAATGGAGGCATTACTAAAAAGAATCAATCCACTAAGTATACTGAAAAATAAGTGGAGCTGTACCATTTTAAAGATTGAGAAACACGCTTACCAAAGGTCAGGTATGTATTCAGGTGAGGTTTGTGATTCTGAGGTAGAGACAAAATATGGAATATATATTAATACATATTGCGTGTGAGGGAGGCACGATTATAGAGAATTGGGCTAGGAGGCCCTGAGGAAAGCAGCGGTCATTACAGCTGGAAGGGCGTAGTGATGCTGGCAGCCCATTCTCCTATGTGTTAGAGAGGTGTGCTAGAAACGCATTTAGCCAGAAGTCAAGGACGTGCTGGAAAGAGGCCCGGTTGGAAGGATTTGCAGTCAGAAGCAGAGGCTGAAATGTACCCTTCAAATCCTCGACCTACGCTGTGAAAGCTTTGAGGGGGAGGACAAAAGACCGTGATCAGTGGATGCTGAGTGAAGTGAAAACACTATTAATTAAGAAACAAGGAGCCGCACTGGAAATGGGAGCGCTGACTAAAAATAATTGCAGGTCTGCGTTATAACGCTTAAAGCCTTTTGACCTGTGCTACTGTCAGCGTTCATGTCTTACCTCTAAAAGACCGGTATTCCGTTTCTGTGGTCCTGGAGCAATAGGAGTTCCGTTCCCCGCCGTCAATTATACTGTGACTCGTGTCCTGACGTCAGAGTCAATTCAGTCATTCTGACGCGTGGCATGTTACAGGGGCCACTGAAGAGTTACTATGCTCAGCAATGAAGTTAAAAGGCCATAGTTAAAGAACTATAGTAAAGGAGAGTCTGGTTAACGATAGGATTATAAACAATGCTGGTTATGGATGCTGGGATTAAATGGAACTTGAAGGCCATAAATATTATAATCAGGAGAGTCGGAGTATTCAAAGGGACTAGCTAGGAAAAGTCAAGGCAGATTGAAATAGATCTCCACTAGTTAAAAATCCTGCTAATCTGAGAAGGGAAACAAGGTTACATTGGAAGAAATAAGAGTCCTTGACAATTGGGTTGCAGCGTTAGGTGCAAAGGGAAAGTACATGCCATTTGCCACGGAATCTGTGAGGTAAGTAGCGGCAAAAGAGAGTAATGGGAACCATGGTAGTCCCCAAAGTTACCACATGTAAGTCCATATCTAAGTCCATAAATAGGAATTGTCGTGCAACTGGGATATGGATGAGGTATATATACACTAAATTAGCACCCCGCTAATCTGAAAGGGGAAACAAGGTTATATATAGAGAATTAGGAATACTTATCATGTATGTTGCAGCGTTCGGTCCAAGGGAATAATAGAGCCCACGGTAGTCCCCATTGAGAGTCACCACACGTGAGTCAATAAATTGGAAATGTCATGCAAATGTGATATAGAGTATACAGAAGCTAAAGAGAGTTAAGGACATAATGAGTGTGGATCTAGGCTTAATGGCTGGAGCCCTGTCAGTATGGTGTATGTTCCTTATGAGGGCAACCGATTTAAATGGGGCCACCTTCTTAGTACAGCCAATAGTGCATTTCTGCATCTTTGTTGAGTCCAAGAGTGGTGACGTTTAGACGCATGATAAATTCACTCTCTCTGCGTCTCATGGTCAGCTCCCGATTTCCACCTTTGGAAGCTGGTTTGACAATTTCCAGTCCAAAGAATTTTAAGGTCTTTCTGTGCGGATGAAATTCTTGGAAGTGTTCCGTTAGCGGTGGTCGCACCTCTTCTTTGTTGATATTCTGGTAGTGTTCCATGATTCTTATTTTGAGTGACCCGATGGTGCTCCCGATAAAGATTTTGTTACAGGGGCAAATAATGATGTACATTACATACGTTGACGTACAGGTAATCCAATCCATGATCCAGATAGTAGTGTGTGAGTCATATTGGTATTCCTTTTGTTCATTCGCTCCTAGTTTGCACACATTGCAATCATGGCAGATGTAGAATCCACAGGGCTTGGTAAGAAAGTTAGTCTTTGTTTTGGTCCTTTTTTCCTTGAATTCGGATTCACACAGAATTTGTTTGAGATTCTTAGCTCTACTGCAGCCCATTTGGGCATATTCCTCCATTTGGTCCGTTAGTGATGAGTTGCTAGTTAGGAGGTACCAGTGTCTCTTCAAAGTTTTTCTGATGTGATGATGTCCGTTGTGATAATCCGTGAGGAACCGGATCTTATTGGGTATCTCGTTTTCTGTGACCTCTCTAGGTTTGAGTAAATCTTCTCTTGAAAGTTTTTCGCAATCCTTAGATGTCTTCTCCAGGAGTTTTTCCGGGTATCCCAGATTGAGACATCTCTTGGTTAAGAGTTCTTAACTTTCTTTATAGACCTCTAGTTTGCTGCAATTTCTTCTCATGCGTTGATATTCCCCTTTAGGAATATTGCCGATGGTTTTATGTGGGTGCCAGCTATCTGCCAGAATGGATTTTGCTGATGTAGGTTTGCGAAAGGTCCTGGTTTGCAATTTGTTGTCTTCCACATATATGGTTAGGTCTAAGAAATCTATTAGGCTAGCTGAGATGTTATTGGTTGTTTGAATATTCCATCTGTTTGTGTTGATTTTGTGTAGTAACTCTTTCAGCATGGATTCTGTTCCCTGCCAGATGCATAAAATATCGTCAATGTATCTACCCCAGTAGGTTATGTGGGTGGTATACTCTGTGAACTTATCGTCCCATAGCCAGTATTTTTCAACAAGCCCTATGAGAATGCAGGCATATGGAGGAGCGAATTTAGCTCCCATTGCACTGCCTTGGGTCTGTAGTTAGTGTTTGGAATTAAATGTGAACACATTGTTTGTGAGACAAAAGTGAAGCATCTCAAGGATCATCTCATTAGCCTCTAAGAAATGAACTGATTTAGTAGCCAATGATTTATGAACTGCCTCCAGTCCATCATCGTGACGAATTAAGGTGTGCAGGCTAACCACATCAATTGTGGCTAGTAGACAGTCATTGTTCCATGGGATGTTGTTTAATTTGAGGAGAATATCCTTAGTGTCCCGAATAAATGATGGTAGGTCCTTCATGAGTGGTTGTAGCTGATAGTCGATGTATTCACCCAGTTTAGAGCATATAGAATTGATATAATAACTTCTAGGGTGGACAAAACAATTGTGATCACATGTCCCCCATTAGCAAGTAACACAGAGTATGAGCCTCATTGTACAAGAAGCAGTACACTGCTCCCCAATGATGATAAAATTAAGAAAGAATTCTTCTAATTGTACAGGCCAAATAAAATATAAAACTCCAATGCAGGATCATATAAATTAAGTATTGTCTGAAGAGATTTTACCAACAGAAACAAAGGATTCCAGCGACCGGTGGCAAATCACATAATCCCCCTATACATGTCAAGAGGCAAGCAAGGTATCTTAAATAGGGGAAACATTTTGAAGCTGCTAGGGGAGGTGCGAACATTACGTTTTATCGAAACAACAGACTTAATATCGGTGAAGTTTCTGCCAAACACACATAATCAACTGACAGAGATAACTGCAACATCAGGGAAGTCAGAAAAAATAGCAAATCAAATTCTTGATGCCAAAGAGCAATTCGAATCATGGGGCATAACATTAATTAAAATTAGGGCTCCCGGTTTTCCGTTTAAACGGATTTATACACATAAATACAGACAGAATTTTTTTTTTCCTTTGTCTGTATTTAAAAATAGACACGGAAAAATACTGACAAAACAGCGATGTGTCTATCCCTGTCTGAGGTTCACAGGGGCTTCAGAAAGAAATTTGAAACCTTTTCCAGATTCTCGAGCACGCTATTCTTCCATCTAAATCACCCTAAGCACTCCCCTGCTGAGTGATTTGTTTCCAGGGAGCCCTGACAGCAGCAGTCCAGGAGCGCTTATCAGCTTTTTTTAATGTACACTCTCGGCTGTTTAGGCTGTAATTAGCTGTCTCTTTCTCTGGACTCGGTGCCTGTGTAGATCGCTCGAAAGGAAAGGGGGGGGGCACCATGGGTAAGTAGGGAGGGGACCCCAGGACACACTAAAATCACAGCGTGGCCACTCTCCCAGACCCTCTTGCAAGCCCTCGTGCACATCGTAGCAGTCAGCCTCGTGCACCTCGCACTCCAGCCTCCACTTGCCTGCTGTGCCCTTCCCTACCCCGGTTCTGCTTGTCCCCTGTGCCTCTCATCCCAGTATGGGCCCCTCCTGTCTCCCTGAATGCCCACTGTTGTTTGCCGTACTTCAGCGTGTATTGTGAATTCACCACTGGCCTTCCTGGAAGATGGCAAGTTTAATTGTGGGAGCCTGCTTCTGATTGCGGAGAAGTTTGCCTGTGATCACGGGGAGAGCTGCATTCCGGAGTGACTTGATAAGATAGTAATTGTAAGGGGGCTTCATTCCATCTCCCACGACACCCATTACGCCAACAGTCCCGTTTCCACTACTGTAATTGTGAACTTTCTGAAATATGCAGAGTTTAGCTGCAGGGGCTCTAAGGGGTGAAAAACAACAAGCCTCGTTAACGTGTGAATGGTCTTTTAAAGACCTGTGAAGTGTTCGGGTGCAGCTGTGTGTGCCTGCGAAGCTGTTTCTGCCCGGGCTGCCACACAGGACGGGAGGTGGGGGTGGGGGTTACCCTTTGAGAGCCTGGCAGGCTGTGGAGTGTTAGAGCTCCAAGGAACATGCTGGTATGTTATTTTTCAGCAAAGTAAACCACATGAAAGTAGCAGGCATCTTGGAAGGATAAAAGGCAGAGTAGCCCTGCTAAAAATTGATCACATGGCCTGAGTACACAACAGGCGCACCAACCCACTGTGCTATAGGATACAGATGTTCCATACTCTGGGTCCATAGCAGGGCTAACCTTGGCACTGGTACGAGCGCCACTGTTCAAGAAGGCATCAAGTAACTGGCAGAACTAATTTTGATAAAACCAAGTGCCCAAGGGTAGCAGGTGGAGAGCACATCATTGGCACAGAGCAAAAGAGGAAGAGAAACTAGACAGAATACTTGAATATCCTAGAAATAGCGGAAGCGAGGCACAATGCGCTATAAATCACTAGATGTCAGACTTCCAAGCCATCACTGTTATCACAGAATTTGGAACAACATATTCATTGCCATGTGCTCGGGAAGGAGGAAATCCGCCCTTTCTGAACCTAGCTGTTAGTTCGTCTTACAGTCAATCAGTGGTACATTTCTAGAGCGTTTCTGGTCAACCGTTAGGGTATGCAGGCACTGGGAAACCCCATTCCATCTCGTATGAACTAGCAAGCCCATTTAACAGGAGCCTAAAGTAAGATTTAAGCAGGGATCTGTTCTTTCATCATAAATATGGGGTCAATTTAAATAAATGTGGAAAAATACTAGCTGTAGCATCGTCTTTTGCTTGTTGCAAAAATAAATATGGATAAATACAGACGGAAATGGCAAAAAAATAAATACCATAAAACCAGGAGCCCTAATTAAAATGTACACCACTGCGTTACCCCTCTCCATTGGCACATTGGGATAATAAGAATAGCACTCATTCTTCTGTATATTCGATTTTGCATAATGCTCGAGGACCCATGGGTACAGAAACAGTAACTCCAATTGAAAGAAGGCATAACTATAGGCATTGGTCACCGCTAATATCAAAAAACTTAAATATGAAATGACCAGTTACCGAACCAACATGTGCCCTGCAATCTGATAACCTAAATATATTTTCCTGGAATATTGCAGGTGCAATAACCAAGCTTACCGATAAAGTAAAAAAAAAGTAAAGTCCACATTTGTAAAGCGCACAATCACCCGTAAGGGTCTCTAGGCGCTGGGGGGCCGTCGGGGAGATTAAGCGAGCTATTGCCCAGAGTCACATGGTGCTGGGCTAACCTGCCGCCGGAGCCGGGGATCGAACCGTGATCCCCAGATTCCAGCGTCAGTCGCCCTGGCCGCAGCGCCACACCTCTCCCTCCGATAGGACTCTAATGGAAATCTGGGCTCTATGTGACATCATAGCACTGCAAGAAACCTGGCTGACAGGTTCAATTCAATTGCCGGGATTTACATTACACCAGGTGAATGCCGTAAAAACGAACCGCTTCGGAAGACCAAAGGGCAGTCCATCGGTCTACATATCAAACAACATTAAGGTAGAAACAGAACAAATGTCGACAACTTCAAATAATATACAAATAATAAGACTCAATTTTGGCAGCAATCACTGGATAATCTCTTTAATTTTCTTCAACATATACGCTCATCCAAACGTCCAAGATAAATCAATAATATTCAAAAAGTTAATACATGAAATATCCAAAGTAAGATATAATTCCCCGAATTGGGAAATAGCCATAACAGGAGATTTCAATACCCATCTTATTTTTACACCAGACGAAGACGACCAGCTAACAGTAAAAAATGAAATTTGGTCGGTTAAATCATCAAACGGCCCATCCATGGAGGAAACTTAATAAAGTAGGTAAGGAATTGGTCACCACTCTAGAACATTTAGGTTTGAGAGTAATCAACGGGAGAACACTGGATGATAATCCACCAAGTTTAACACATTATGGACCAACTTTGGGGTCTGTCATTGACTATACTATTCTTTCCTTGCCACTAATCCAACAACTAAGCACGTTTAAATTTAAGTGCACAACGGATAGCAATCATTCAATTCAGCAAATAGCAATAAACATACATCTGGACAGATTCCAGTCCGTTCCAACAATCGATGAGGGAAGTACAGTAACTACCCACAAACTAGTGAATTGGTCATCTAATCGACTTCCGGAATTCGCAGGCAAAGCCAAAACAATACTGGAGGATAGTATATTGTTATCTTCCACAGTATTAAATGCCTGGATCAAATTTGTGATTTAAGTAACGAAACCGAAATCAAATTCAACATTGAGACGGACCAAAATCTATATTCACCCATCATTACAGAAAATCAAAGAGCTAAAAAAGGGCCTGAGAAGAGAAATAAGGAAGGTAAAAAAACAAGGAAACCAACCAGATGCATGGGGCAAGTTAAAACAACTTAAGAAGGAATTTAAGAAAAACGTTTGGTAAGAAAAAAGAAAAACAACAGATGAGGTCTGGGCAAAGTTGGTTTACAATTGCAAACAATCAAATGTCAAAGCATTTTGGAAAACAATAAATGATTTAAACAAGACTCACAAAGTAATAGCAACATCGAATGTTACAGAGGAAGATTGGGTTGCGTATCTAAAAAAACTTTTTATTGACGAAGAACAGCTGAAAGTAAATAAAAACAACAAAATTAAGAAAACTACTGAACGTGGGTTAGAAATCGGGATTATATATTGCCATATCATGAGCTCGTACCCACTTTAGATGATACATCGTGAACGCTTACTAGAGTCGAAAATGTTATTAAATCAGGAAGAAGTGACAGTGCCCCAGGACCAAATGGCATCCCACAGGCCATATTTAAATTGGACCCAAAATATTGGGCGAATCCAATAATGCCACTATTTCAAGAGGTGGAAAATACAGGTATGATTCCAGATGGTTGGAGGGGATCTATAATAAACCCCATCTTTAAGGGTGCAGACAAAACAAAACCATCTAATTACAGATTAATAGCCCTTATTGACTCTGAAGCAAACTATTATGCATCACTAATATTGGAAGATCTAATAGAGTGGTCAAATGCTAAGAATCTGATTCCACCCCATCAAACAGGCTTCCGGAAAGGGTATGGTACCTCAATTAATATGTTAACAGTAGCACTAATTGCGGAAAAAAGCAAACGCCTAAAGAAAAAATTACAACTCTGCTTTATAGATCTGAAAGATGCTTTTGATCGGGTGGATCGACCCCTCCTATGGGCTAAATTAAGACGTTGGGTATACAAGAATTTTTTTTAAGAGCAATTGAATCATTATATACTGAAACAAGGATTCAAATCAAGGTAGGGGACAGGACCAAACTATCAAGGAAAATACCAAACGCAAGGGGTCTTAAGGAAGGGTGTGTGCTAGCTCCACATCTGTTTAACCTATTTATGGCAGATTTGACTACCCACCTGGATCTAGTTAACTCACATGCTCCAAGGTTACGTCCACTGACGATATCCCATCTAGCATACACTGATGACATTGTGCTGCTGAGTCATCGAGAAATCGGACTTCAAGGATTGATCAAAGAAACAGCGGCGTATACAAAACTTAACAAATTAGAAATAAACATTGCTAAAACAAAATCCATGCTTATTGGGAACAATCTCTGTGTCTCTTTAAAGATCAAGCTGGATAATGTAACCATAGAAGAAGTCAGTACCTATAAGTAATTGGGTTTTAATTTTGATAAAAAAATGTAACTTTCATGCCCATCAGCAGTATGTTTTTAGGAAGAACAATGCTTTAATACACGCATACAGCTTGCTCCCAAAAAAACTAGAGGTCCCTACTACCAACCACTTCTCTCTGTAATTAAAGCAAAATTGCTTCCCTCTCTAACCTATGCAAGTATGGCGATGCATGGTAGGGATCCCAAAATGTTAGACAGATTACAAATCAAAACATACAAACAGGTATTTCATTTGCCCTGTAATGCCTCCCCAGCCCAAATTCGTTTGGAATTTGGACTAACACAGCCAAACATAGTAAGAAGGTACCAGTTCATTAAAACCATGCATAAAATATAAAATAATCAATCTAGCCCTCTAGTCAGTGCGTTATGGGAAGCCGTGTCCAACGATGACACTTCAAGTTACAATAAATATCTGTTCTCATCTTTACAACTAACCAATGCGGGTGATTTGTGGGACTTGAACTTGTCGCATCCTACGTTTTGTCAGGCCATGAATAAAGCGGCAAAAATTAATTTGTTAGTTGATGACAAAAGTATATTTTCACGGCGAGCCCATTGCTACCGGCAACTTACCTTCAGCTAATCGATCTGGTGCATCTAAAGAAAAAACCATTGGCCATGCGCCTAGGTGATCTACCGTCTTAGAGATATAAAGGATCAAAAATGCGCAGACTATGTGATGCCCCAGGCGAGGACTTTGTGCATTTGGTCTGTATATGTCCCAAACTGAACAATGCATGTCGAGTACTTTTAAAGCGCTTATTTAACGAGCGAGTGATTCGTACGTGTAGAACAGCCATTATGAGAAGTCTGGACTCCACAGATCCCCAGCTAAATTGTAAACTTCTGAAGTTTTTACAATCTCATGATAAAGCAGTAAAACAGGATTGTAAGTAGTATTCAACAACACAAGGATCATGTCCAGACGCAAGATTATAAGACATCGATATGATGATAAAACAATAGCAGGATGACGATATCTAGAACTACCGAATTTCTGTCTCTTCTTACCGATGCATACTCTACACTAATAATCTGGTGAAGTGTCCCAACAATTATGAATTGAATGCATTTTAATAAAGTTCTATTTTAACAAATCCATGATATTATTTTGTGTTGCACCAATATTTATCAATGTTTTAATGAAAATGGATTATAATTTTTTATATGTATCTAACTTGTATTGTGACAGTTTTTATTAACTAATAACAATAAACTGAAATTGAAACACTGCACACTGGAAGTGTTCATTTATTATTTTTTTCCAGTGATCTATGAAAGGGCAATTTAATTGAACAAGGGAATTGGCCTGTTGTAATCACTGCTTCAAATGCCACCATAGACTGAGGCTGTGTCCAGTTAGCTCAGTGGAATTCACCATTTCAAATTGTGGGGATGATAAGGACTTACTTTGTGGCCTGAAACTCATCACACTCCTCCGACAGGGCCCAGGCACTGCAACACCTGACAAAGGAAAAACATCACAACCTTAAAAGAAACCAAAAAGGGCAAGAAAAGAAAAAACACAAAACAAACAGAGGAACGAGAGAAAAAATAGACTATCTTCCACTCTCACCACAAGTACCCAGGATGACCCCTAAAGTGGCAAAGAAGACAGAAAAGGTCATGATGGGAGGAAGTAAAGAGGTGGAAGTCAGATCCAGAGAGAAGAGAGGCAGAAAGAACAGACATAGGGAGGATAGTATCACGTGGTGTAGAGGAGGAGAGAAATGCACCAATTGTAAAGGAACAGGAGGCAAGTGCTCACAGTCCAGTGCATCCTGACCTGATAAGGAACCTGACCTGCACTAGGCACCCAACATGTTCCATCAGGTTGTCATCGGAAGTCTGATAGCAACAAGAATAGTGTAAGGAGGGAGTCAAATACTGAAGTTGGAGAGACATAAACCGAGATAGAGAGAGTGAAAAGAGAAAGAAGAAACAGGCAACAAGGCATCAATGTGAGTATATATAGTCTTTATTGCTTGATTAATTAAAATCATTTCAATCACAACATGTTACTTCACCAAAATAAAACACAGCATCTTAATTCACCAAAATTAAACACATTTACATTTAAAACAAGAGATCTTCTTTTCACATAATACAAACACAATGCCATAAATACATTTTAAAGTGACGGAGTGCTTTGCATACTATTTCCATGAATATCACAAAGGAATATTATCAACCAATAAGCATTAATTTCCCATCCTTTTAAAAGTGCTAATGTACAAAAAGTGCATCAGTTGGCTGCGATGGTAAACCGGCTGTTATTACATTTCAAATTAATACCATTGTAGCAAAAATATTTAATTAATGAAAATTAAAAACCGTTAAAATTAATTGCTACAAGGACATAGAATTAGAGGGAATCTGCCCTATATTAAACCTTTTTCAACCTTTTTACCAGTTGACATAGTAGTGGAACCTATTCACCGGATAATGACCTGATTAATGCCTGACGTGCAGATCTCACACCACTCATCAGAAAATAAGGTCTAAGATTAATCAACTATGTACAAGAGTTTCCTGTGGCCATCCACAGAATCTACAATTAGAATCCGGCCACTGTTTGATCCAAGAACGGTTGCCCTCCTTTTTTGGATTTATACTCATACGTAGCCTTAGAAACATTTTTTTAAACAGGGCATCAATGTGTTGACGCTTTTTATTTATAAATTATCTAAAGGGATAATGTGGAGGGTCGGTGTCTTGAAAGCCCCAAAGGACGGCGACTCAAGAGCTGGAATTTGGACTCAAACCTTCGCAGGAAAAAGCTTAGAACATTGGAATGTTGAGATCTCCATTGAACACAAGGGGCAGCAGCAGCCTCTAAAGCCTGATATAGGCCCGCTGCTCTCAACATTACAATGTCTTAATACACAGCCTCTCTCTTTCCCATGTCTCTCCAAAATATATGGATTGGGCAGAGAAAAGCAAAAGATAGTGCCTGTGCAGTCGGCCCCAGGAGCCTTCGCCCTTCTTCTTCCCGTAGCTCGCAGTGTCATTGGCGTCTCGGAACGGGGGGTGGGGATTACGGCTCAGCTCCTGCATCTCCCTGGCTCACCTGAACAACAAAAAGAAGTTTAGCCGAGCCCAGGGAGAACAAGGTGTGGACGCCAGCCCCTTTCATAGCTACTGCTGTTAATGTTCAATAATTAACCGCCGTGGCAATGCATGCAGCTCCTAACTGTTGAACATTCACATCTACAGCTGTCAAGCAAAGGTTCGGAGTCGCAGGGGTATCTCAACCCCCTCGGTCTCGGTCCCCTTTGTTTTATTAATTAATACATTCTGCCCTCCTTAGTCAAATGATGGACCTATAGTCCTAAGCAGCAGGCTATACCGGTCATTAAAGGACCGCTCCCTGGTTAGAGGCCTTTGGAGGTGTAAGGCCATATTAAAGATTTAAAATACTTACAGTAGTCATAAACATGGTTACTCTTTCAGAGAAATATACTTGCACCATATCTATTTTTGTGACTAGGACTTTTTTTTGCATTTATTGCAGTGCACGGCCCCCTCGGCCCACAGCTCAGGTGCATGTGCCTCTCAAAAACACTCTAGTTCGTTATCAGGGTGGGAGTTTTCAGTGACAGATGGGCACAGTGATGTAAACTCCTCAGCCAGAAGCGAAAAGGCTACTCCTCCAACTGAGAGGGGATGGGAAGTGTGTGGGAGGCCCCTACCTCTAGCTGCCCATCCCAGCCAATCCGAAAGTCCATTTAGGATCACATGCCTCAGAGTTCCCAGACAAAGAAGGTTTCACCCCCTCCCTCCTCCCTTGAGTCTACCCTCCCCACCTTGCAATATCCCTACAAAGCCAGAGAATGGGGCAGCCGGCACTTGAGTGGACTGTGCAGCTCCAGGGTTAATGGGCAGGTCCCTTCTTTACTTCACTTGGTGTGAAGCTGGCGCTGTGCAGGCAGAAAGCTGGGACTAAGGCTGCCGCTGCTCGATGTGATTTTTGCTGAAAGATCTGTGCTGCTGCTTGGGTCATCTCCCTGCTGCAAGGAGGGGGAGTCCTAATCATCCCCCATCAATCGCTGGAGAGCTCGGCTTGCATTGTATTGTATTATCGTTCTTGTATAGCACATACTGTCACCCTACGGGTATCCTGGCGCTGTAACCTGAACAGATGGACTCAACAGAGACGGGCTGGATTGTTAGTGGAAGGTATTACTCTCATTTCTGGGAAATAGCCAAGACTTCTATGGAGATGGAGGTAGGGAGAGACACATCCTGCTTTCTCCATTATGTCCGGAACACGGTATCTTTTGCGGGATGACACTTTCTTCTTGTGTGGGTAAGGCTTACAGTGGTTGGTGAACATGGGGTGAGAATTCTTATTTGGGGGTGACCTTTTGTTGAGGTTTATTTTCATTGACTCACATGGGGTTGTTGTTGCCAGTGCCCCTAAAATGCAGTTTGTTGACATTTCTAGCCCAGGAAGCTTGAAAAAGATTGTTTGTTTGTAAATCTCCCTGACCCTCATGTTACTCTTTGAGGTTTTGCTTCCAGTTCCTATGGGTCAGTCTGTGCAAAGGTGAGGGGTGTTAGTAGTATAAATTGTGAGGTTGAGTCGATGGTATGCATGCTTCTGTTTAATTCTATGTAGAGTGCTATTTGAGCTCCGCCTCACGGTTACAGAATGATTTCTGAATCCTGGAGCCCCCACATTGGCACCAGCATGTGTTCTTTGCAGAGGGACTAAACTTGCTTGCCCTTTGGAGCCATCAGAAAACGTTGGAGTCAAAATGTGAGGTTTCTGAAGTTTCTAAAGGATATTTTTTTTTAAAAGTTAAAGGGTTTCATAGCGATCCTTCCTGCAAGGAGACAGGCTACACTCCCTATGTTGACAATGTCTTGCGTTGCCTTAGCCCCTGAATGGAAAGGGTTGGGGGCAGGATTGAAAGATTAAAAGATCATAAGATGTGCCCTTAGCACATGGGGCCCCAGCGCTTTCTACTCAGAATGCTGAGGCGCTTATTGTGGGTAGGCGAAGTGTGCATACTTCGTAAAGTCTTTGGGTGCAGAGTTGGATTTACCAAAGAGTGTACTCATACAGATAAGAATAGGCCCTCTAACATACCCTTGTTCTCAACACTTCTTGGTAGGATGGGTGTGAGGCGCTAGGATTGCACCACTCGCACTGACATCAGGGATCCAGCTTTTGGGTGCTTTCTTCTGTCATGTGGTTATCAGGTAGGACATGGGGTGTTCCCTAACGCCAAAGCCTCACTGCCTAAGAAGAAGTTGAGATGTTCGAAAAAGGCAGAGCTCACAGGCATTAGTATCAGGTGTCACAACTCGCAGGACCACATGCCAAAACTAGCAAGGCCTCATTTTTGTCATGTTGTTTCCTAGAAGCTCTTTGATTCCCACCGAAAATCTCACCTGCTAGGAGTAGGATTTATTATACAGGGAAAGAAAAGTTTTCCCCTCTGATCCAGGCAGTATTTTATTTCAGCCTTATCTTTATTGTGTCTATGTGCTGGTCTGCAGCGTGGTGTCCTTGCACCTTCTGGCGTGTCAGGCAGCATGCTGACATGCAGAAAATCGCAGGTAACAGACCATGGCAAGTGGACTGCACTTGCTCATTGGCCCTTTGTGTAAAGCCCAAAGCCCAGGAGTCGGGGTAGGAGGCAAGAACTCTTTGTTTCTTGTGTGGTACTGTGTTGTAGTCAGGGTGGTTGGGTGGAACACTGCAGAATCTTGCAGTTTTTGTAAATGTCACTGGAATTCCGTGGAGAAGAACTCAGCGAGTTTCGCCCACCACCATAAAAAATCTGTAAGAGGTCTGCCATGAAGTCTGCCTCTTGGAAAAGGGTACAAAAAAATTTCAGCAAATATCCCAAAAACAGTACATTTGATAAGTTTTCACATTATTGCAAATGCAATTTTACAAAACACACCTACAAAATGAATAATTAATTGTGACTAAAAGCAAGGGGATGACAATGGATATTGCATGTTCTACAATACATCAACTTGGGAAAATAATATTACTTTTTCTCAGGTGCTGTATTATCCTCAATTTCCCACTTGTTTTTGTAATTCCCATGATTGCATTGACTCCCTAGCACTCCTTTTAGAATGCCCTGCTCAATCATTTTATCAATGACAGGTACAATTCCCTCCTCTACTGCTCTTGTAAGATTGCAAAGAGGAGTGTGCGGATACACCTCATTTACTTTCACCGTGGTTGTACTGGCTCTGCACTGTCAATCAACTCAGTTTCTTTTCCTGTAAAATTCCAGGCCTCTTAATTTTCTGTGCCATTTAAATCTGGAGGTGAAGACTGGTTACAAATGAACTCTTGAGTCTTGTGAATGTAATATAAAGTCTTCATTTTGGGTCTAAATGACAACAATATCCGGTGTACAGTAAATTATACAGTTCGTTTTACAAAGAAGGTAATGCTCTAAAAACACTGAGCTTGTCTCACCAAGTATAAATTTGTGGCCATTCATTATGGACACAATTTGTACAGGAACATTTGCTGACAGCCTATTAATTAGTTGGTCATCAAAGTGCCTACAACTTGTACTTCTTTTCCCAAGAGGAGTACGTTTGGAGCTTCCGTACATGAGACTGTGGAATGGGGGAGCACCTTCACAGATTAAAAGTGATGCTGGATGGCTTCTCCTTCCACAAAAGGGTCACTCTGGTTTCACCTCTAGGACTGCACCAAGCATGCAAACCTTCTCCCGTCTCGGGCTCCGTCACTGTGTCTGATTCTGTCCAGTAGGAGCTCCCAGTGTAGGTGTAAATTGTGCAAAATCATTATTAATTACTGAAGGAATTTTTTTAAATCTTAAATTTGTTGAGAATTCGGCATTCTATATTGCATTAGGCTGTGGGGTCGTGGGAATCAAGGCATGTTTCAATTTAACTGCCTTTGATTCTGCATGTTCGACACAGAGGCCAGTTAGGCTGGGACCATTGCCTAAGACACCCCACTCTGTGCCATCAGATTCATGTTCTGTGAATTACTGTGAAACCAACACTCCCAGTTACTGAAAATATGGCAAGGAGTGTTCCTTATTCTGCACATAATTAGTATTTGAGGTGAATACTAGCCATGCATTGCTAATTACCGCACATATTACATCACTCATGACATCATCTATGGCATTATTAATAATATCAGTGCAACATTTGTTGTAAAATGATTGATTAGAAAACTGGGACGAGAGTTATGGTTACCTTAGAGCACAAGTTATAGTCATTTGGCAATATCCTAACTTTAATGTCCCTGTAACCTTTGTTTTTTTCAGTGAATTTCTATATTTTTAATGCTATTTGTGGGAGGGAGTTTTCTATAGCGTGAATTCGACCCGAAGGCATCAGAGCACTTTACATGAGCGCCAGGTGCATTATAGATGGACACATTCATTTTGTTATGCACAGAAGGATTAAGTGATTTGCCCAGAATCATAGGATGTTGAGTGCCCTTGATGAGACTTGAACCCGGTTCCCCAGCTTCGAGGTTGACCGCTCTAGCTGTTAGGCCACATCCACATCCTAACTATAATGTCCCTGTAACCTTTGTTTTTTTAGTGAATATATGGTTTGAAAACGACAGAAGGAGGCTGTTGAAACGCGTTACCTACCAGATTTGTAGCCTCAAATAAACATGTATGATAGCATCCCCGAGCGTGCTGGAGTCTGTATCAGATTGTGTAGCAGACCATGTGACGAATATATATATGTATATGTATATATATATATATATATATATATATATATATATATATATATATATACATATATACATATATATATATATTCCACAGCAAGATCCCAGGGGTACCACCATCTACAGAAAGGCGCAACACTAGGAAACAGACTCCAAAGGCAAAGTTAGAAAGTTAAATGATGATTTATTCAAGCATCAAGAGTCCAAATGACTCGTTTCGGCCGCCAGACATGCCTTGATCACATATATATATTCACTGAAAAAAACATAGGTTTCAGGCACGTTATAGTTAGAAATTAGCATTTAAAAAACCTTAGAAATTCACTGAAAAAACCATAGGTTTCAGGGGCGTTATAGTTAGTTGGATATTTCACTGGTATAAAAGCATAGAAATTCCTCCGTTATAGTTAGTTCAGCTAACTAACTCGCACCCCCGCAATGCACTACTGATGACGTTTGTCTGAGTATCTGTATGGGTGCCTGAGTGTTTGTGTGGGGGGTGTGTGTGACTATGCATAGATGTGTGAGTGGATGATTCACTGGGTGCATGGTGTCAAGAGTGCATCAGTGATGGACTGTATGGGTGGGTGGGGAGTGAGTGTATGGGTGTGTTAGTGAGTGAATGTATATCTCAGTGGTAAATGTGTGAGTAACTACATATGTGAAAGTCAGTAAATACCTATGCTTTTTGTAGTGAGAAAAAAAAAAAAATATATATATATATATATATATATATATATATATATATATATATATATATGTACATATATATATATATATATAGTTCACCAAAAAGCACTCGCACTTCAGAAGGGCTCACAGCGCTCCGCTCTACCATCCGGTCTGTTTGCCTTGCAGATTCACGCATATGAGGCTTCCATTCACATTTCTCCACGTCCGACGCGTTTCAAGGCAGGTACGCCCCTTAATCATGGACTAGCTGTGCAAGGGGCAATGAAAGACTCACTTATTTTCATTCTGCATTTTATTGAATGAATCCGCCCTTCAGTGGGCGTGGCATGCTTACACCAAGCAGAATGCTGGTAGTTAGAGTCCATAGTAAGTGAGTGCATTATTTTCCTTCAGTAGGTTCATCTTCCCTTGTATTTATAATGCTTTTGTATAACCCTTAAGTAGGGAGGAATGTCTCATCCACGTGCTTGTTTCCCCCTGAGCAGCGCGCTACTCACAAAGCGATTAGTTCCACTCTGCAGCCTTCTCACTCCTTTAATGACACCCGTCACGAGTAAGAATGGAGCTCCTTCCCACGACTGAGGAAAGCCGTGCAGAAATAGTTCACCAAAAAGCACTCGCGCTTCAGAAGGGCTCACAGCGCTCCGCTCTACCATCCGGTCTGTTTGCCTTGCAGATGCACGCATATGATGCTTCCATTCACATTTCTCCACGTCCGACGCGTTTGCAGAGTGGAACTAATCGCTTTGTGAGCTGCCTTTTGTACAACTATTGACACCTCTTCACAGCACAGGAAACGCTGGTTTGTTTGTGCTGGAGCAGGTAACTGCCTCAACCTCCCCCCTCTGCTCTTAAAAAAATGCTCCTCCACGGCTTAAAGCGATGCAAACAGAAGTTACTCCGGAGGATGTGACAAGAACATGTAAACACAATTAAAAAGACAGCCACTAACAGTAGCCTTTGATTCCATGTGTACATGTCTGGCAGGGTGCCGACCCCGCCACCCCAGGCTAACAGTCATGGTGTAATCCCTGGCAAGTGTCAGAACAATGCCACTGGATGCGCTTAAACACGGTATTCTGGGGGCTTTGAGGAGAGAAAGTCACACAGAGCACTAGTGGGATCAGAGGAGTAACATTCAACAAAGAGCAAAGAAACTGTTGGATTGCATGTTTAAATCGCATTCTTGAACCACGCATCAACGGACCTCGTCACACTTGTGAGCACCCTCCTCGTGCCTGAAGTTCACAGGAATGTAAAACATTCACAGTCTAGCTGCCAGAGACATAATCAAGATATCCTTTCAAAGTGCCAAGAGGCGCCAATTCAAAGATCTGCAGCTAATCGAATGAGAGAAGTGATGGACCACAAACAGAGCAGCAGTGAACAGCAATTTGAGGAATAGTGAACAATTAGAGAAGTCCTGTACAGCAATAAGAGGACTAGTGAAGAGCAATTAGAGGAATAGTGTAACAGAAATTAGAGGAATAGTGAACAACAATTAGAGAAGTCCTGTACAGCAATAAGACGACTAGTGAAGAGCAATTGGAGGAATAGTGTACAGAAATTAGAGGAATAGTGAACAACAATTAAAGAAGTCCTGTACAGCAATTAGAGGAATAGTGTACAAAAATTAGAGGACTAATGAACAGTAATTAGAGGAATAGTGAACAGCAATTAGAGGAATAGTAAACAACAATTAACGAAGTCCTGTACAGCAATATGAGGACTAGTGACGAGCAATTAGAGGACTAGTGAACATCAATTAGAGGAATAGTGAACAGCAATTAGAGGAATAGTGTACAGAAATTAGAGGAATAGTGAACAGCAATTAGAGGAATAGTGAACAGCAATTAGAGGAATAGGGAACAATTAGAGGAATAGTGAACAACAATTAGAGGAATAGTGAACAGCAATTAGAGGAATAGTGAACAGTAATTAGAGGAATAGTGAACAGCAATTAGAGGAATAGTGAACAACAATTAAAGAAGTCCTGTACAGCAATAAGAGGACTAGTGAAGATCAATTAGAGGAATAGTGTACAGAAATTAGAGGAATAGTGAACAGCAATCAGAGGAACAGTGGACAACTATTAGATGAATAGTGAACAGCAATTAGAGGAATAGTGAACAGCAATTAGAGGAATAGTGAACAACAATCAGAGGAATAGTGAACAGCAATTAGAGGAATAGTGTACAGAAATTAGAGGAATAGTGAACAGCAATTAGAGGAATAGTGAACAGCAATTAGAGGAATAGTGAACAGCAATTAGAGGAATAGGGAACAATTAGAGGAATAGTGAACAACAATTAGAGGAATAGTGAACAGCAATTAGAGGAATAGTGAACAGTAATTAGAGGAATAGTGAACAGCAATTAGAGGAATAGTGAACAACAATTAAAGAAGTCCTGTACAGCAATAAGAGGACTAGTGAAGATCAATTAGAGGAATAGTGTACAGAAATTAGAGGAATAGTGAACAGCAATCAGAGGAACAGTGGACAACTATTAGATGAATAGTGAACAGCAATTAGAGGAATAGTGAACAGCAATTAGAGGAATAGTGAACAACAATCAGAGGAATAGTGAACAGCAATTAGAGGAATAGTGTACAGAAATTAGAGGAATAGTGAACAGCAATTAGAGGAATAGTGAACAACAATTAGAGAAGTCCTGTACAGCAATAAGAGAACTAGTGAAGAGCAATTAGAGGAATAGTGAACAGCAATTAGAGGCATTGTGAACAGCAATTAGAGGAACAGTGAACAGCAATTAGAGGAATAGTGAACAGCAATTAGAGGAATAATGTACAGTATTTAGAGGAATAGTGAATTAAAGAAGTCCTGTACAGCAATAAGAGGACTAGTTAAGAGCAATTTGAGGAAAAGTGTACAGTAATTAGAGGAATAGTGAACAACAATTAGAGGAAAAGTGAACAGCAATTAGAGGAATAGTGTACAGAAATTAGAGGAATAGTGAACAGCAATTAGAGGAATAGTGAACAACAATTAGAGAAGTCCTGTACAGCAATAAGAGAACTAGTGAAGAGCAATTAGAGGAATAGTGAACAGCAATTAGAGGCATTGCGAACAGCAATTAGAGGAAAAGTGAACAGCAATTAGAGGAATAGTGTACAGAAATTAGAGGAATAGTGAACAGCAATTAGAGGAATAGTGAACAACAATTAGAGAAGTCCTGTACAGCAATAAGAGAACTAGTGAAGAGCAATTAGAGGAATAGTGAACAGCAATTAGAGGCATTGTGAACAGCAATTAGAGGAATAGTGAACAGCAATTAGAGGAATAATGTACAGTATTTAGAGGAATAGTGAATTAAAGAAGTCCTGTACAGCAATAAGAGGACTAGTTAAGAGCAATTTGAGGAAAAGTGTACAGTAATTAGAGGAATAGTGAACAACAATTAGAGGAAAAGTGAACAGCCAAGGCAAGTGTCTGTATACTGGATAGGAGCTGTGCACTTTCTGCTAACAGGAAGGCTCACTTGCTGCCAGGCCTCCCCTGGGCTTCAGGGCTGACCAGTGGGGCACTTGGCCTCTATTATTTCGTCAGGCCATCCGTGTGCTGCAAGCTGTATTGTGGTTCCCAGAACTCCCTGTGAACTGACAGGCCTTCTTGCCCTGTTTTCAAAGGTCTGTCCCTATATCACCAGGCCTGCCTGTGTGTTCTGGGCCTACTGCTTTTCTAGCAGTTTCTGTGTTCTCAGATCACATGATATGGTAACAGGTCATTAAGGCACCTAGGACCTGCCACAGTGCTCTCTGATGTGTGGATTAACTCCCCTCCTAGTCCAGTAGGCGCAGATCCAGTACATGCTTCTTTCCTGCTAGGCCAGCCTCTACACGACCAGGCTTACCCTTTAAGCTACCTGTGCGCTGCCATTTTTGCTTCTCTGCTCCCACGTCTCCCCATTTACTCTCATACTGCCCTAAATGCCCCCACACCCGCCCCTGCTTCCAGGCCGCTGTACGCCATGCTCCGGAGATCAGTTGTCTTCAGCAGAATATGTGGTAGGTTTTATGTAGCGCTATAACCCTAGGTGTGGCATCCAGGCGCAGTCCACCTGGTCGAATATCATGGCTCATCCGATGCATCTGCATATATAGGTTCACAAAAACACTACACAACCAGATGACCCCCTTGCTTCCCAAAATAACCGCGAGGGCCCCCTCAGAAACTGCCCTGTGGGTGCCATTAGAAAAAAAGTATTTATAGAGTTTCTAGCGCCGCTGAACGTTTCTGTCTGGAGCATTCATTATTCATTATTAGTCATTGTTATTGATGCCTGCTGATGTTTTGACAACGCTGAGTTTTTTAACAACAGTGAAGTGATCCACTGTTAAGGGATGTGCCTAAAATAACTCGTCCTTCATAAATACACCGCAGAGATGTAGAGTGGGGATCGGTGTACGGTGTGTGTCTGCCAGGAAAAGAGCAGCCGGGTGTGAAGTGTCTGCAGATATTACAGCACAACTAGGGCATACCATCCAGTCACAAACACGTGCAGCAGCCATAAGCACGCATGCACAGAAGCAAATACATGTACCACGATACAAACACATACATGGTACGTACGCAAGCACAGACATGTGCGACACACAGAAGCAAAGATGCAAGACACACTCACAAACAGATCGCAAACATTTAAAATCATACACACGTGTACACACACACACACACCTCACATGCACACATTCCAAAATACGAATATAGATAGACTCACAAATGCACACGCACGAGCAAATACACTCGGACACACAAACGGGCGAACACCTGTACAATGTATAAGAATGCATGCAGAATTTACACACACTCACATGCAAAAAGGAGCACTAAACCCCATCCAGGTGTGCTCCTACCCACCTCCCTACCCCCATCCCATCCCCCAGGTGTAAGCCAGTCAGTGAGCAGAGGACCCTCTATGCACTATCTCAGGAGTTTCATAAAACACTTGAACAGATGTTGTCTCAAATCTGGATACAAACCAGTCTGCTTTTAACTACAAGCCCATCTTATCACAGTTGTCAAACTTTCTTCGGTGCATTGCTCCCCTCCCCGGTACTGCTATGAACTCTCCCAAAAATGTACCCGGGCAGCCAGTGTTCTGACCGCAGACGTGCGCTCACCCTGCACGAACAATACCCTGCTAGTGTCTGTGCTGCACCAATGCCCTAGCCCTGTACTGACCCCTATGCTCCTACTGCCTGGCCTTCAGCAAGGCACACACCCATTACTACCCCCTACCTGGGCAGTGTGTAAGCTGCAGCAGTGCCTTCGTCCAAGGTTTACCCTATGAATCCAGCACCCGACTGCAGCCGCCAGTGGCCACACTCAGTACTGACCCTTGGATGTCAGTGTCATGGCTGCGGTAGGGGCGGCACTGGAAGCGGTCCCTAAGCTATCAGTGTCTGGTAAGAAGAAGCACCCTCACCCAGTATTAACCATAGGCTGTCAGTGTCATGATGGCAATTACAATATTGCATGCCCCAGGAACTTGGCCCACCCGGGGGCTAAATAATAAAAAAGCGTGGGAGCCGGCGCTTCGGTTTTTTTGGGGGGGGGGGGGTGGGGGGGCAAAATTCGCGCTGGGTGCGTGAATATCACCGATAAAAAAATGCTTTTTTTTTGCCTCGGGGGTCCTTGTGGGACCCCCTGAGCAGGGCTAGGGGGTCAGGGTGTATATACCCTGCCCCCTCTTCTTGTATTTTGCGTTTGTTTTTCTGTTTTCTTGTGCCATGGTTACCGAGGCACAAGTTGGCTGCCAACACTTCCTGTATTGGAGTGTTGACAGCCAATTAGAATAAAGCTTGTGGTCGGGAGGGTGAGCGGATCCAACGAAACTATTATTTTTTTGATTTTCTCAGCAACTACTGAACGGATATACACCATTTAAGAAAAAGTGTTCTTTCTGAAAAAAGAAACCCTTTCTTTCCGTGAAAGCATGTAGCTCTATGGCAAAACGAAGCCTGCAGTTTTGCAATCCAGCCTACTTAAGGATTATAATAAGCTTCATAAAAGAACACAGAGACAATGAACTTTCAAATGAACTTTCAATATAACACTCACCCCAAGAACTACATGGACCAGCATGCCATCGGGCAATTCTTGTGTGCCACGCCCATTGGGGGCGATGTTCTCAATAGAATAATCAGTGAGACAACATTGGTGAGGTATTCATTTTTCCTGTGTTGCACCCATGAGGAAGAGGCGTTCTGCTTCGAAACGCGTCGGGGATCAAGCAAAGAATCGAGAAACGAAATGGATGCAAATAACTGCAAGCAGCCTCGAGGCTTCTAAACCGGATGGTAAAGGGCTGCATCGTGTGACCTCTGTAAAGCTCAGGGCATTTGAGATGAAGATTAAACACACGGCAGTCCTGGCCGTGGCAGAGGAGCACCATTTCCTACGAACTGAATGGCGGAACGTTACGATTAGAAGAGTCTGGGGAAAATTCTAGAAGTAATACAGCAGGAGTTAATGGCGGTTAGAGAGGAGAATATGGCCCTAATGACTGAAATTGAAGCCTCCAAGAGGAAAACCTTAGAATTGGCGGTCAAGTTGAAGAGTGAGGGTCCTGGGGCTAAATTTCACCATTCCACTTCTAGTTCAGCTACGACAAGTACCAGTGCAAACCTGAATCCAGGTAGTACCACACAAGTAGTGCCTTTGCCCCAGTCATTCCCCTAGCTCCACCAGAACGTTTTAGAGGAGATCCCAAAAGGCTCAGATCTTCCTCACTCAGTGTTCATTACATTTCATGTGCCGTCCAACCGTCTTTCCAGATGCACAGTCTTGTATTGCTTTTATCCTCTCCCATTTCAGTGGAGATGCAGCTTCATGGTCAATGCCACTGGTCACGCAACATGAGCCAATACTATCTGATTATGAAGAGTTCAAAAATTTTGGCGAATCTTTGATCGAAGAAAGATGGCTCAGGCAACAGATAACGAATTGCTGGAATTAAGACAAGGAAATTGTAAACTGCTGACTTATTTATCGCAATTCAATAAATTAGTGGTAGTGACTGAGTGGCCCAAATGAAAGAGAGCAGCTTTATTCTATAGAGGTTTGAAGGATGGGCTGAAGGACGCCTTGGCACAAATTCTCAATCTTCCCAATGAGGTGTCTGCTTTGATAGACCTTGTACTGCAGATCGATTACCGCCTCTGAGAGAAAAGAAGATCATTTTGCACAAGTATTCCTAGATTCGATCGAGGACAAACAGACTTCATGAAAACGTTGGAGAAATAATTGGGAGTCGAACCAATGAAAATTGGTAAAATTAGGGGCCCACTTTCCAAGGAAGAGTAGGAAAAAAGATGACAAAATAATCTCTGTCTCTATTGTGGTATAAGTAGGCACTTTGTTAAAAGTTGCCCAAAAATGCCAAAACTCTACAAGAAGGAAAACTCGCAGCACCACCAGTAGGAGGAGTTGGAATGGTGGATGTAAAAGAGGAAACTGCTCCAAAAGGTCATCAAGTTGCAAAGACGTTACAGTCTTTGGCTCCTCATCGGGTCTTAACTACGACCTTGAAGTTTAGAGAAAAGACCCTTTTAGGAGTCACTGTGATGTTGGGTTCTGGGGCCACATGGAATTTTTGCAACATAAAATTTGCCTCCATGGTGGGCTTAGAATCAATTTGGAAGTTTAGAAGTGCAGCAGTAAGGGGCAGTTGATGGAACAAATGTATCGTCAGGACCAATCGTGATCCACACTGAGCCTGTTGAATTAATTACTTCGGAGGGTCATTGTACAGAGATACAATTTAATCTTAAAGACGCCCCCCAATTCCAACTCATTTTGGGACTCCCATGGTTAACAGAACATAACCCGACAATAAATTGGAGTGAGAGAACTGTGGTTTTAGACTCCTAATATTGCACTGAACATTGCAGTCATGAAAAGGTGGAAAACAAGAAAGAGTCCAGCCTCCCAGTTGTGCGAGAACAAGCTAATGGTGTGTACGGTTCAAATTGCAAAACTCCCGGAAGAATATCAAGAATTCGCCGATGTGTTCAATGAAACAGAGGCAAAAAAACTACTGCCATACCGGTTTTAAGACTGTAAAATTGATCTGGAACCAGGAGTTAATCTATCGTGCATCAGAATTTACGCTCTCACTGAAAAGGAAAATCAGTATTTGAAGCACTATTTGCAAAACAAATTTGAAAATGGTTTCATCCAACCCTCACAGTCTCCAGTCTCTTCACCACTCTTTCATTCCCGAGAAGGATGGCGAATTAAGGACTTGTATTGACTATCGCGCACTGAATAGAATAACTACTAAGAATCGTTATACCTTACCTTTGATTTCAGTTTTACTGGATCAACTGAAAGGTGCAAATACTTTTAGGAAATTAGATTTGTGGGGTGTGTACCACCTTATCAGCGTGCGTAAAGGAGACGAGTGGAAAACGGCCTTCAGAACCAAATATGGATTATTTGAATATCAGGTAGTGCTATATGGTCTCTGCAACACCCCGTGGCATTCCAATACTTTATCAACGACGTGTTAAAGGAATTTATTGATCAATGTGCAATTGTAAAAAATTGACGATATTTTGATTTATTCATCTACCGAAGAGGAGCATCAGTTACAGGTCAAAAGAATTTTACAGCGTCTAAGAGAAAACAGTTTGTATGCAAAGTTAGAGAAATGGGCCTTTGGAGTAAGATCAGTGGATTTCTTATGATTTATCGTTGCTCCAGAGGGTCTGACTATGGACAAGAAAAAGGATTGAAGTGGTACTTGAATGGTCTACTCAAGCAACTGTGAAGGAAGTACTAATCTTTACTGGCTTTGCTAATTTCTACAGGAGGTTCATTAAGGATTTTTCTCAGAAGGTCATACCAATCACCAGACTTTAAAAAAAGAGAACTCCTTTCCATTGTTCTACTGGGGCAGAAGAAGCCTTTGTCTTTAAAGTACAGCTTCACCTCAGCACCAGTGTTGTTACATGCTGATCCAAGTCAACAATTTTACGTAGAAACTGATGCTTCAGAGGAAGCTATCAGAGGAGTCTTGTCACAGCGTCATAAAGATACCAGACAGTTGCATCCAATCGCATACATTCTAGGAAACTACTTCCGGCAGCAATCAACTACACTATTACGGAAAAAGAATTATTGACCATCAAGGATGCCTTTCAGGAGTGGAGACACAATCTTTTAGGGGGAAATCATGTAGTGACAGTATTTACGGACCACAGGAATTTGCAATTTTTGAAATCAGCCAGAACTCTGGCTCCTCAACAACTACCATGGTCCCTATACTTCGCTGACTATGACTTTGTCATCACCAATCGACCAGGCAAGAATAATGGAAAGGCGGATGCCTTATCCAGAATTGATACTGAAGTGAAAAAAACATGTTTGCAGGAGCTGCGAATCATTCCTGAAACCAAAATAATTGGGGCCACTGTGAAGGAATTAATAGAAGAAAAGATCAGGAAAGAAAAGACACTTGAGGAAATACGAAAATGGGTTGAAGAAGGTCCTGGGAGAGAGATTCGCCAGCGATTGCCTTACCACGCAGACACATTGTATTGGCCAACTTGTGAACTCCAACAGCAAGCATTGTTTGACTGCCATGACAGTACCTTGGCCGGTCATTCTGAAATTCCTCATACGGAAGAATTACTTAAGAGACAATTTTGGTGGCCCAGCATGACAAAAGATGTTCAACAATATGTAGTAGGATGCAAGACTTGTGCACGAGGAAAGTCGGATCGGCAAGCCCCTCACGGGCTGTAACAACCCTTACCCACTCCTCCTCACCCATGGCACACTGTCAACATGGTTCACCATGGTTCTGATAGTGGATTTGCTCTCCAGTCAGGGATACAGTTCAATATTAATAATGGTGGAAGCTTTCTCTAAGATGGCTCACTTTGTCGCCTTAAAGGGAAACCCAAATGCCAAACAGTTAGCCATGCAGTTCAATCAGCATTTGATTAAGATTAATGGAATCCCTAAGATTCTGAATACCGATCAAGGATATCAATTCTTGTCCCATTATTGGAAGGCCTTTACTAGAAAGCAGGGCATAGAAATTAGGTATTCCACAAGTTTTCTCCCACAAACTGATGGTCAGACAGAGAGAACCAATCAGGAATTAGAAAAATACTTACGGTTGTTTCTGTTAGATCAGGAAGGTGATTGGCCAGATCTTGTTTGGGCAGCTGAATTCGCACACAACAATGCTAAAAATGCTTCCACAGGGTTTTCCCCTTTCTATTTAAATTATGGGCGGCACCTAAACTTTTCTGTAGCATTTCAAGAGGTGATGGTGCCTGCCGTACAAGATCTAGTTCAACATCTAACAAAAGTTCAAGAATCAGCAACTAGAAATTTGGCTCTAGTGAAAGAACGTTACAGATTAAGTGCGACTAAGAAGAGGAGACCAGGGGCAAATTTGAGAGATATGGTGAGGTTGAGCACTAAGAATCTGAGGCTCAGAGGAAATAGAAAATGTCAGCCCTGTTTTGTAGGTCCATACTCAGTAGATCAGTAAATAAATCCCGTGACTAACAGGCTAAAACTCCCTTCGCAGGTCAAAATAAATCCCGTCTTTAATGTGTCTCTGTTAAAAAAGGTGTCACCATATTTTATGGAAACACAACCTCCAAAACCATTGTTGATTGAAGGCAAGGAAGAATATGAGGTTAAAAAGGATTCTAGATTCAAAAATGGTTAGAGAAAAGACATTATTTGATCAATTGGAAAAGCTATGGACTAGAGGAAAGATCTTGGGAGGAGAGATCTGACGTTCATGCTCCTAGATTAATACGAGCCTTTCATCACCAGTATCCTCACAAACCCAAGCCAGGAGGTGTGGCCTTGCAGAGGGGTACTGTCAAGGCTCCGCGTCCGACTGCCTGTGCGGCAGACTGTGTAGCCGTAATCTATTGCAGTCGGATCGGGGGACACAGATTGAGCTATGCTTTGTCTGATTTGAACGCGCCCCCTGCAGTGATCAGAGAGAGATCACTGCAGGCACGCGTTAAAGACTCAGAAGTTGCCGGTTACAGCCTTTAAAGGCGCGAGGACAGCTGCTCAGCAATGAAGTGCATTGGCAGCGTTCGAAGCTGCGCACTTCAACAACGGTTTGAGAGAGAAGGAGAGCTCAGGAATTTTCTTAGGTAGTCAGGGTTTAGTGTAGCTCAAGTTCATTTGTAGAATCAGTTTTAGGGTAGCTAGCGTCTCGTGTGACGATGAGCTAGATAGGATATTAATATATTTATTAAATAGGAGTACAATGTAAATATTGGAGAAACTTGTTCATAGCAAATCAGTTACACTCACCTGTTCACCTCACGGAGGTCTGCATCAAGGAGTAGAATCCAGTCTTTATAACTGCATGTACCTGAAAGAAAAAAGATACAGTTTTAGTTATAAGAAATATTTGGAGACCGTCTGATAATTTCAATTTGGAGCATGGTCCCGGATACCGCTGTAGTTATAAGTTAAAGGTACAAAAAGACTCATTGAAGAGAGGCTAAGCCTTAACAAAGGTGGTATAAGCGAATGTATTCAATAAGAGAGTAAAATAGTGTAAAAGAATAAGTTAGAGAAGCTTATTAATTTGATGTTATTTAATTGCAGTTCGCAGAGAAGTGTTACTCCAGATTAGCAACAGTGGGTGCCTGGCGGTGCAGAAGTGAACCCAGAAGCAAGGCAGTCTCTTCTCTGTCCCCTTTCCCTTCGGGGTTCATGCGAGAGCTTATAACCAGAAGACTTGTGTGGAGGTCTGCCGGGGGAAAAGAGAACTCACATCATTCTATCATTCTGCTACTGTGAGTGAACTGAGGACAGTGAGTGTACAAGTAGGGCCTTGACAGAAGTGGACGTCAAATACTTCTCAACCCTGTTGTCACAAGGCCTGTCTGAGTGGGCATTAGAAGCTGGAAGACTGCCCTTGAATCAGACGGGCTTCACAGAGAACCAAGGGATCCTATCCAATCTGATGGCTGTGTGTCTGATCACGAAGAGTGTAAGACGCCGCTCAGCACATGTGCTCTGTGGATTTCAAGGCGGCATTTGACCTCGTACCACGTGACAAATGTAGGGAAAGTCATGGAGCATCCTGCAAAAGCTTTTGAGGGCAAAACGGTTGACCCAAAGGTATCTGGTATCAGAGCGCTTTACATAGCACCAGTTGCGTTACATAAGGACACATTCATTTTTTTGTTAGGCACGGGAAGATTACGTGATTTGCCCCAAAATAACAACTTTCAGAGGAGGGTCAGAGGGAAAATTTATTTAACGACCGTTCAGGTTAGTACCCCCAGTAGAACTAAGTAAACAACAAAGAAACCTGAAGGTCGAAAAAAGGCTAAGATGTTCAGACAGACACTGGACTTAACGTAACTAACTGCAATACATCAGGTACCACAGAGTCAGGCAGCACTCAACATGACAGTTTGAGTCCTATCAGCCCACCCAGATGGCGGAGCCTCATCATGTAGGACATCGCGGAACCGGGTCTGTGTACTAAAGCCCTGATGTATTTTGGCTTTCGTATCACTAGGCCATAGTCCAGTCACCGTAAGTGTCCTTACCATCGGTGGAGCTGACAAAAGCAGTGCAAAGAAATTATAAAGTGATGTGCGTTAAAATGACTATCGAGGCAAACAATGAAAATTTATTAGTGTTCACCTGGACGTCAGTCTAAAAAACAGTGTAGGGACAGTGTGAAAAAATCACTGTCTGATTTGCTTGGTAGTAAGTAAGGCCAACATGTTTCTGCCGTGAGGTGTATATTCACCGGCATTCGTCAGGGCCAAGCTGATATATGTGCTACTGCAAATTGCACTATTATTTAGTGTACTAATAGGAACAAATCCTCTAACAAACCTTGCTACAATTACCAAGGGTCAAAAGAGGGGTCACTAGGACCATCCTACCGTATCCACTTGATCGGTGCAGGTGTTAGAAGAGGTCTTCCCTGTGAGAAATAAGAAAGAGAAGAAAAGGAATAAACAGATCTTGTGGTCAACTAGTACTGTTCTATTGATTGTAGATACAGAGTGCCGGAAAGTCTATTTATAGCACTTATTAAAAAGTGTTACGTATGCCAAGCCAGTGAAAGACGAAACAATCAAAACCTATGACTAGCCATTCATAAATAATGATGGCCACTTGAAAAGTGCGCTAAATAAAGTCGCAAACAGGTAATCTGAGCATCAAGTAAGTTATGTAAAAACTTACCCAACTCTGCGTGGGAAGAAAGCCTCACCTCACCCGGCAACTGCTCGGAAGAATGAGGCCCCGCTCTAAACATATAAATAGGGACACTTTCAGGATTTGATAAATGTCACAATCCATGTTTGCATGCATGCTCAAGAACAGATGTTCAACTAACCACTCGTTTTCTAAAGCTATCCACAGTGTACGCCGGACCCATAGGACCTAAATGGGAGCGCATAGTATATTTAATCTAAAGATAATCCTTTAGCAATTTGTTTTAGGAGACGGCAGCAGGCTGGATGTGGCTGAACCGTCTACATTCTACACACTAATGCCTTGGAAGTTAGGGACACTAGTCTCTATATCAAGAAATGATAGATATACCAGAGAACGAAGGTCTCTGGAGCTGGATGATTTGACAGGAAGAATGACGTGAGGCTCTTGCCTCGTGATTTGAAAACAGTGCTAGCATTGTTGGGTTCACTTAAGCAGGGACTCATGATAGTGCAGCACTCATGAGTTGTGGACAGGTTGACAGCGTATGAATTAACATGTCAGCCATCAAGAGTAAACTGATTGTGCCAATAGCCAGAGCAAGCGCTGAAACGGCGCCTGTACTCTGGAAGTGATATTACAGTGTATCAAGCCAAAACAGCCCTAGAACGCGCTGAATACCTAGAGTTTAGCCCTCTTACCTGTCCGTCGGTACCTCGCGGCGTGGTCTCGAGCCGAAGGGGAGGCACCGACGGTCAGGCGGGGCTTCGTTTAAATACCGTCAGTAAAAGTGGTAATCGACGGCATCTGGTGCGCTGTAGTCAATGCAGCGCATGTGCAAAGATCCTACTGCTACTCGAAGACAAGCGCGTCATATCAAATAGCACACGCGCTGGCTCGAGATACTATCCTCTCGCGCATGCGAATAGCGCACGCGCCGGCTCGAGAGACTATCCTCTCGCGCATGCGTGTGTGCACGCGAAATCCTTCCCTGCCAACTGCAGCGCCGCTAAGAAGCGCTCGTGAGGGGAACCTATGCCTACCCGTGGAATGCATGTGAAGAGTAACCAACATAGGGGCTAAACCTTTGGAATAAAGTTGGCCACAGCAAATCAATCAGTGTTATGTACTTTTAAATGCACCTCTGGATTGGCGGTATTAACCATATAGTGTAGACGCATCCCTCGTTAATGCACAAGGGGAAAAGTGTCTTCAAGATCCCTCTCTGCCGTGTACAGCCCTGGTCAACTGCAGTGCTCATAAAATGAAATAATTCCTGACAGCAGAGCATGTTATTAAAAAGTGGCCATCTCAGGATCTGGAACGTCGGGACAGAGTGTAAACAGGACATGTAGCCTCAGCAAAACACGTGGTATACTGGGCTGCTAGAATTGTTCTTATACACAAAACTGAAGCATGTCTGCCTCAGGACTACATAAGCAGCTGAATAGAGTCATGTCAGGTAACCACCTGGTTGTAACCCATTCTATTTAATCAAATATTGTCAGAATACCTGATAGTTGATATGAATACCGGGTGGGCCTCCTGAACATCCAGGGTGCTCAGGTCTCACCAGAACCATTCGGATACGACCTCGCCAGGGATGTGCCCGATGTTTAATTCTAAGGATTGAGGTGGCGGCCTGAGCAACCTGATCCCTATGAAAATCTGGTATTGAACCATGCCTGACTACTAGTGTATTGAGTACTCAATGGTAAATGCGATCATCAGATCGAGATCCATGGAATGTTGTCATTAAGCCCAATCATGTCTGTTCTCAGTTTAAAAATCCAGCGTTGTTCTTTGACAAAGAGGAAGCGTGAGACATCTGTGATGTGTGGAGGAATGTAAGGCTGTTCTAGTACCACCCATGTTAGGTCCTCGGCTCTGTGTTTCATGTCTAAGAAGTGGTTCGTGAGACATGTAGATTGTTTGTTGCAACGTATTGTGCTCTTGTGTTCACTGATACGTGACTTGATCTTCCTTGTGGTGTGGCCCACATACTTCTTCATGCACGGACATGTGATCAAATAGATCACTTTCTCTGAATTGCAATTAGTGTGGTTGGTTAGTCGCCAGGGTCTTGCTGTGCCAATGTCTATTGTCAGTGTTTTTTGTGTCTGCGGACAGGCCGCGCAGCCCCCACACGGATAGTGACCACGTACTGGGCTCATACTCCAGAGGGTATTCGTGGTTGGCTTCTTTTGAGTACGGGGTCTGGTGTGTACCAAACTGTCCCGGATAGATGGTCCTCTTTTGAAAGCAAACAGTGGACGAAGAATTTCACCCACTCCTGTATTGAGGATCTTCCAATGTTTCAATATGGTCTTCTTCACACTGTTTGATAATGTGCTAAAGGTTTGCACCATAGTCATCCGTTCATTAGTGGCGTCTCTCTTCCTATGTTGTATGAGCGCCTCCCGATTATTGTTAAACGCTCTTTTACATGCACGACGTCCTAAATGATTCGGATAGTGGCGTTCTTTCAAGTTCGATGACAACTCTCTGGCATGGTCTTGATACAAACTGTTGGTAGAGCAATTTCGTCTCACCCTGAGGAATTGACCCACTGGTCAGTTCTCACGTAGTGATTGAGGGTGGAAACTTTGAAAGGATAACAAAGAGTTGCGGGCCATTGGCTTCTTGTAGAGTTCACTTTGTAACCCACCTTCACCCGGGAAAATAAGGAGGTCGAGGTAGGCCAACTTCTTCTTACTGCTTTCCATCGTGAACTTTAGATATTGGTTTCTTGAATTCAACCAGTTGTGAAAAGTCATCACATCCGCCTTGGAAGGTACTTGGTGGTCTTAACCCTAATAGTTGATCCTTCTCTTGTTGTGGTTGTTCTGGTTACAATATTGTCAAAGAAATGTCTTAGTCTTAGTTTACGCATTAATTTGAAGAAACTGACTTCCAAGTACCTTCCAAGCACCCATAAGCCACAAAACATTAGACCTTTTTGAGAACTTAGTCAAACAAGACTTAAGCAAGTTGAAACATACTAAACCCAAGCATAGAAATACCACGCAAAAAGACTTGGACACACTACATAAACTTGCATCCAATGACAACATAGTATTCACCAAAGCAGACAAAGGAGGTGCAATTGTTATCATGAACAAAACCATGTATGAAAACAAAGTGATGGAACACATCAATGATACCAGCACGTACAGCAAACTGGATTACAACCCGACACAAGAATATTCCAAAACATTACGGATGATCATTGATAGGGCATACAAACAAGGAACCATCACAGAGAGGACAAGAAATTTTCTCATAACTTCCAACCCTAAAAGCCCAACCCTCCGGATGGTACCGAAAATACACAAAAACACCATGGATCCACCAATGAGACCCATAGTATCGACATGTGGGAGTCTCCACGAACCAATAGGCCAATTACTTGACAAGTACTTACAACCCACAGTACAAGCCATGCAGACCTATGTAAAGGACACCTCACAATTCCTATTGAAATTACAACAAGTGAAATGGGATCCACAAGACAAAATCATACTTTGCACAGCAGATGTGCGTAGCCTCTATACCAGCATACCCCATAACATGGGGATTGAAGCCATGGAAGCAGCACTCATGAATACAGAATTAGACCAGGACCTCCAGACCTTTCTAATGGAACTTATGTATTTCACCCTGTACCAAAGCTATTTTAAAGTCAATGAATCATGGTATCAACAACTAACTGGGATGGCCATGGGCAATTCCGCGGCACCCGTGTATGCTAATATTTTCATGCAGTGGTACGAAAATCAACACATCCTGACCAAAAAAGAATGGACGGACAATTTGAAAATGATCATCAGATATATTGATGACCTATTCATCATTTGGACTAATACAGAGGAAAAACTGCAAACCGAATTGACCGAATTCAACAGAATAGACCCACGAAACCAACTTACCTGGGATATGTCAGACACAACGGTGAACTTTCTGGACGTTAAAGTTACAACAACCCCACATGGATTTTCCACAGACCTATATGTTAAACCAACAGACAGAAACAACATGCTATCATACTCAAGTTTCCATGAACCTAATCTGATAAGAAACTTACCCTTCTCTCAGATGGCCAGAGTCAAAAGAATTACCTCAGAGGAAAATACTCTCAACATAAGACTTAAGGAAACCACCAACAAATTCATCAATAGAGGGTACCCTCAAACACTAATGGAAAATACCAAAGCAAGGATCGAAGAAATTGATAGAACAACACTCCTAACACCGAGAAATAAACCTTCACAACAGCGAACTGTAGCAGTTTCAAAATTTTCAACAGCCAGCAAGAAATTCAAAAAAGTGATTCTGAAGCATTGGCCAATATTAAACATGGAACCTGATTTCAAACAATCTTTTAACGCTCCACCACTATTTGCATTTACCAGAGCTAGGAATATCGGCGAAATCTTGCAAAGTAGGCCTCCAGAAATCACCACATACTCAGGAACTAAACCTTGCCTGAATTGCGGCAACTGTAACAGCACAATAAGAGGTAATACGATTAACCACCCAATGAAAGGCCACCCGATAAAACTGAAGGTAAATGCTACGTGCGACACTAGCAACTTGATCTATGGAATAAGATGCCCATGTGGCAAGATGTACGTTGGGAAAACCGAACGTCGAATAAAAGTGCGCTTAACAGAACACAAATCTAATATACGATTGAAAAACACGAAGTCAGCATTATCAGCGCACTTCACAGAAGCAAATCACAACGTTTCCCAAATTAAGTTTATCATACTAGAGACAGCCCAGAAAATAGAGGGAAGAGACAATACTAAACACCTCCTCAAAAGAGAGAACTTTTGGATTCATAAACTGTCTACCCAGAAACCGGCAGGTTTAAATGAAAGAATCGAACTGTCGTGTTACCTATGAATATTGTTCTTATGACTGTACTGTGCTTACAATGTGCTAGATCTATTCACTACCAGACACTACCAAACACAAACCCATTACCCACATCCAGAATAGCTCTACCCACAGAGCATCCCCACAACTAACATGGCCACCTAAAGGTTCGAGTCCCACCAGCACCTTTTTATTAATCCTCATAACCAACATTTCCTAACCACCCAATAGTTCTCCAATTTTTCCAACCCTATTCCAGCAACGAATATTTTTTACCCAATTGCATTTACCATTTCCCAACCCCACGGTTTACCCGTAGCACCCTCCCGCGAGATATACCCATCGAAGTTTCCGATAGAAGTTTCTGATAGTCTTTCGACTATGTTCATGCCCACGTGATCGGAACTTTTACTACACATTAAAGCACTGCCGGCATCCGCTCGTGCCGTTGCTACAGAAGATTCACTTACGGATTTGAATCCCCAACCTACCAGGTTAGTCCACATCAGCCGAAGGGCGGACGGCCCTTTGAAAGCATCCCCGCGTTAAGCGCCCAGCATAACGCTAACCCTACACTCTACATTTCTTTACAGATGTAACTCAACCATTTGAGGAAAGGCTTGTGAGTGATACGCCGTTTTTTGTTCACCTCACCTTGTTTGTGCACCCTTGACACTATTTTGAAGTAATATGTATCACTGTACGTCTTATGTTTATATGAAGTATAGTCATCAATCTAGGAAATGTACCACTATGATTATGTTTTACCCCTTATTTTTTACCATATGACAAACCATTATCACATTATGTTTTCAGTGTCGATTCCCTGATGAAGGGCATGAGTGTAATGCCCGAAATGCATTGGATATCACATAATGACATTGCCTGAAATGCATTGGATCACAATCCATATGAAAAATGCAAAGAAATTGATAAATACGAAAGAAAACTAAATTCCATTAAATGATTCATATATTCAACTAATATAGTACCGAGTGGAAGTATTTTTTTCCCTCAACGGGAAAGATAATTAAAATGTGTGCCTTAAAGGGATGATATTGGATACTGTCCGATTTCACATCTATGCATCAATATATCTTTTCCACAGCAACACCTGATGACGAAATGGGTTGCTGTGGTTCAGGATATAATCCTCTTCAAACTGATGCATATAAAGATTGGCGAGGCTGGGTGCAAAGACACTCCCCATTGAGGTCCCTGAGACCTGTAAGTACAGGTCCTCCTGATATTGGAAGTAGTTCTCTGTGAGAAGTTGGCCTGGTAGGGGATGTTTCCAATTCTGGAACCACCTACTACCTGACCAAACAATCCCTTATGGTGTCTGGTTGTAAGTCAACCTTATTAGACAAGCTATCCTAGGGGTAGCATGGACTAAGCAGCCTAAAGGCTTAACTTAAGAGGTCGTGTTAAGCGAGCTGTTTTACCACATACAATCCTGTAATACCAAATGAAAGGACACCACACAAGTAGATCTCTGAAAAGGAGTACCATAAGATTGCTGCCCACTGTTCCTCAGGAACCTGCTGTACCATGCAGGCTCTCTCAAGAGCAGTTATCCACTTGTGGATGTCATCCCCTTCCTTGTAGGGGGGCACAATCTTTGTCAGGTTTCTACTATCATAGGACCTGGGTTTCTCTTTAGGAATATTGCTGCCACCAGTGGCATCTAAGCCACACAATTTCTGCTCTCTTGCCAAGGCAAGTCTAGCTTGAGCCAAGGCTACCTCCTCCCTCTCTATCTGGAGTTTGACAGCCCTCATTCTGGCCCTGTGCTCTAGCTTTTGAGAAGCACCCATGCTTCTCTGTGATTCTCTGGAGGCACTAGAAACATGAGAGTCCCCTGAGGGAGATCTCACTCTTCTGTTGCCTGGGAGAATAACATGTTGGGTTCTGGGGAGGTGCTGGCCCTCTCCATTCCCCAGTAGGTCCAAGTTGGCCTGGCTAAGCCTGGCAACTGGAACCTGGCTACCCTGATCCTGAACTTCTAAGTCCTCAACATCTTCCTCCTCCTGAGGGGGATCAGTTTCAGGGGGGTTCCCTCCATTTCCTGTTTCTAGGGAAGCTTGCTTCGCCTTGTCTAAGTCATCCTGTTCTAGGATTTCTACCAGGATTAGGCAGGTGGGGCTTCTGCCCCTTTTTAACCCTCTTGCTTTGCACAAGGCAATCAAGTCTCTGCGGGTTAGTTTGTCATATCCAAAAGTTGCCTGGGTAGGGTCAACTGTCACAGGAGTAGACCCTGAGGCTTTTCCTGTGTCAGACATGGTTACTAGTGAGGTGTAAGTGGTGCACTTACCTACACTAAGTGTTTTCCTACTGTACCTTGCTAGTGAGTTGTAGTCAGGGTGTGCTAATCCCTTCAACCTACAACTACTAAGTTCAGTAGAACTTAATATGCTAAGCTTTTGATTTATATGTACCTAGAGGTACTTGATGTGATCTTTCAATTTGATATAAAGATTGCAATGGTAAAACAACAGCAAGCTCAAATCCGCACCGCTGCTCACCAATGTGAGAAGTTGGCCTGGTAGGGGATGTTTCCAATTCTGGAACCACCTACTACCTGACCAAACAATCCCTTATGGTGTCTGGTTGTAAGTCAACCTTATTAGACAAGCTATCCTAGGGGTAGCATGGACTAAGCAGCCTAAAGGCTTAACTTAAGAGGTCGTGTTAAGCGAGCTGTTTTACCACATACAATCCTGTAATACCAAATGAAAGGACACCACACAAGTATATATTATAAAAATATATGTGTTTATTACTAAAAACAATCCCCAGTATTCTTTATGAATAAAGTGGCACAAGCGTTAAATCAAAAGCACTGTTTAAACATACAAGTTGCACAATTATGGATGAGGGCGGGTGGCCACTCAAACCATATACTAAACAAGTGGTATAAGAGAGGCCACTCGAACAGTGGTTAGGCCTAGGGCCTAGGGAATCGCTGGGAGCAGTCAGGACAAGCAATGCTGAAGTCGGGAATGGCCCTCGGGATTCGGGAGATGTGCGGAAAGCGCACGCATGCACCAATGTTAACCAATGGTGCGTAAAAGTCATAGAGTTAAAGTTTAAGGACACTTCCGCTGAACCTAGAGGAACAAAACTTAACACACAGACCCTAGAGGTGTGCACCAGTGTGGGAACACCGGCGGAGCAAAGTTACCTCACCCACAGGAAGTGGGTGCACAGGGTCGAAGTGGCGTCGGGTTTTGACACGCAGGCTCTTGGTGCTTGAAGCTGAAAGGGCTGCAGGCAGGTTGAAGATGAAGTGTCCGGTGGAGTCCAAGGGTGGACTCAAGTTGTAGAGTACCTGAAAGCAGAGGGGACAGAGTCTGGGTCACTCAGCAGTGACCAGGGTGGAACCAGGACGGAACCAGGCAATGTCGGGCGCAATCAGGTGGTCGTCGAGGAGCTTCTCTCCGCTGTCACGTGGGCTCGGGGGCATCTGCAACGTCCAGGAGCAGGTCACGATCTGTCCCACGCAGGCTCTCACCGTCGGTGCAGTCGGCTTCAAGTTTGGAGCAAACAAGCCTTGGTAAGAGCAATCCACGCGGGATCGGAAGATTGCTTCTCACTCGGACCAGGAAGGTCAGAGTCGGGGCTCCTTTTCAGGGGAGCTGGTGTGGATCTGGAGCAACCAGATTCACGAGTCTTCTTAGGTAGTTCGTCGGCACAGGGACCACTAGCCAGCTGGCAAGTGACCGGGCCAACGCGTTGAGCCAAATAGAGCCAAAGGGCCCCACGCAGCACTCGTCGAGTGTGGAGGGCTGAACTTCGGCTCAGGAGCAGCTCCGGGTGGGGGCTTCTCAAACCCCGGTGCACAGCTTCGAGGGTCACTCGTGGGCTGCACGGTCAGCGTCTCGTGGTCAATTCAAGATGGCGTGCCCCACGCTTCCGGTCGCCTCCACGGGTCTCAGCTCTGCAGGGACTGTGGATCGGGCTGTTGGAAGGCAGGCAAGCTTGATCTCGTCGATCTCAGTCGCTCGAGTTCCGGCGGGAACTGCAACTAAGTAGACGTCGAGGGCTGGATGGTGCCTGCTGCTGCAGGGTGGTCACTCCTTGACCACAAGGGAGATTCTTCGGGGTTCCACGTTGAGATGGAGGTCCAAGGGTCCAGAGTTTCGTTTCTAATGTTTCTTCCAGGAAATCTGATGTGCATTGGCACTGCTCCCACTCTTATTCCAATCTGGGGGGCGTGGTTACCTGCTAGGTCCCTCCCTATGGGTGGGACCCAGGAAGGGGGTGGATACACCCCTTTCCTTTGATCCAGGCCGCCCTGGCACGAGGGCTGGAGTGCCCCAGAACCGGTTTGGCCGGATTATGCAAGGGGCAGCCTTGTGCGCCCCAGGCAGTGTCTGGTTTCTTTCAAACCTCCCTGCTACAATCCACTATCTCCTGTCTGGAGGGTGGTGACACCCTCCTGTGACAGGAAACCCTTTGTCCAGGCCCCATCTGCTGAGTTTCGGTCAACTGCAGGGGTCCAGACATTTGTCTGTGGCAGAGGCATCCATTTTGTGGATCTAAGGTCTTTGGAGAAATCAACCGCATTTAAGCAAAGTAACATGTCTTACCCCTCTAGAGGGGTGGAATGCTATCCCCGTCGCCAGAACTGGCGAGGGGATAGTATTCCAAATCGTATGACACCTTACACGACATGTTTTGATAAAGCCAAACCAAAGTTGCTATATAACCGCGAGGATTATAAGGCACTTAAGAGTATATGGTATGGCATTATCCTGAAACAGCTTAGGGAGTTGTTCCCGACAGCTGCAGACAGGCTCAGCTCATGCTAGAGCTCCATCTCACATGAAACCACGCACTCTGCCTCCAGGATTGATGAGGCCTTCCATAGGAGTGGCTCACAGGTTAATATGTGTCCAGATATAGGTTTAGATATAGGTATACTACATCTAAGCAAGGGGTGATTACACCACCTCACCCCAGCTGAGTGATCAGCCAGTTGTGTCAATTTAAGAACCAGCCAGGGGTGGCAAAAGATATGCTGCAGCCCCTGGTAGGCCTTGGTGGCCCCTATGCCCTGGGCACCTATAGTGCATTATACAGGGGCTGACAAGGGGTCCATTTCCAATTGGGGTATGTACCTAGGGTACATGGAATCCATTTTACAGAGAGAGCAGATGGCCTGGGGCCCTGATTAGCAGGGAACCAGGTCAACTAAGTCAAAAAACCAGCTAAACACAGGCAAAAAATCCGGGGTAACCATAGTCAGGTAGCCACCTTCCTACATAACCCCCCCCCAAACGAAAGGAGATAAGGCTATCCTTGGCCAGGTAAGCCTATATTGCCTGAGTGGCCATATAAGGAAGTACCTGCACTAGCATGGGTACTCCCTGTCTCATGGTCCACTAAGCAGTCCCTCACCCTTTGGGTATTAGAGGGTCTCCACCATAGGGAATTACTACCTTGGGTGTGTTTATGCAAAGTTAAAGGCTGGTTTGGATATGGAGTATTGAAGTGAGGCTCTACTAAGTTAGGGCTTGGCTTCCTCCAATTATCTTCCACCATGTGTGCCTTTCTTTCTTTAACTGAGTTGCACTGTGCTCTCAGGGTCAACCTCTGGCTACCTAAAGCTGGAGGCTGGGTCCCTCTGTTTGGCTTGCTGGAGGGACAGTTCAGGTTTGGGCCCTTTGGGTCCCAGGTTTGGCTGTGCCCAACAGAATCCATCTGTGGGAGGTCCCTAACTGTTTTTAAGGGGGCTCCCTCAGGAGTTTTTAAAGTTTTCACCTCACTAGGGCTACTAGTTTTGGTGCACCTAATCTGTTGATGGGGGTGCTTTATTTGACAGGGGTCCCTCTGGGTCTCACTGTCCTTCTTGTCCTCTGCAGCCCTGGGCTGGCTAAGGCAAGGGAGAGAGGGGCAGGTTACCTGCTCCAGACTGGATCCCACCTGAGAAGGGTCCACCGCCATCAGAGGCTCTGTCAGGCCAGGCCTAACAACCTCTGGGGCAGTTCCTTCATCAGGGGTAAGATCAGTTCCCTGAGGAGGCTGATCCTGTCCTAAAGTCTGGTGAGGGGGAGATTTCTCTTTCTCCTCCATGCTCTCAGTTTGTGTGGAGTTATCCATCATTTCAGGCTTCACAACACACATATCAGTTTGAGTTTGGGCTGTGGCCATCACAGCCCCACCAACCTTTTCAGGAGGAGACTCAGTTTGGGTTTCTGCTGTTATCATAACAGCTTTGCTATTCTGTTCAGGAAGAGTTTTTGCTAAAGATGGGGCAGAGAGTTTCTCAGCCCTACCAACCTTTTCAGGAAGGACATCTTGAATTGGGGCTGTAGCCATGACAGCCCCACTAACCTTTCCATTGGAATTCACCATTCTAGAATGGGTTTCCTGTTCAACCTCAGCCCAGGCTGAGATTTCCAAATCATTACCAAGTAGGCAGTCTACAGGCAAGTTTGGTGACACTGCCACTCTCTTTGGGACAATGACACCTCCCCAGCTGAGACTTACTACTGCCATGGGATGATTTGTTTGGATTCCATCAATGTTTGTAACCTGGTATGTGGCACCAGGTAAAAGTTGCTTAGAGGGGACTATGCCATCAGCCACCATGGTGATGCTAGCCCCTGTGTCTCTAAAAGCTTCAACTTTCAAACCATTGATGATGGGTTCTTGTCTATACTTGCTCAAAGTATTTGGGCAAGCAGAGAAGTTGGCAAACCCCATGCCAGTCTCATAAACAAGATCGTTGGGTGATGGGGACCTGGATAGGCCAGGGTCCACCTGAGCTCCAACAGTAAACCCACCCAGATTCCTGGGTGTGCTTCCACTTCCTGGGGGATTACTGCTGACAGTAACAGGAGGTGTGGAAGCTGGCTTTGGAGGTATATTTTCTTTATTGTTATTCTTGGGGCAACAGTTGTCTGTTTTGTAATGCCCCACCTGTTTACAGGCATAACAATAAGGCTTTTTCTCAGTTGAAGAAGTGTCTTGGGACCCACCCCCATCCGTGGAGTTTTGGGGCCCTGGGGAAGTCTTTTCTTTATTTTTATCCCCACCCTTATCTTGAGGCTTGGTAGACTCCTTCTTCTGGTTACTGTCCTGATTCTTAGGCCTAATCCTGGTTCTGACCCATTTGTCTGCCTTCTTTCCCAATTCTTGGGGAGAGGTCAGATCAGAGTCCACCAGGTGCTGGTGTAAGAGCTGGTTCTGACAATTACTTAGGATCTGCTCCCTCATAATCAAATTATACAATCCTGTAAAGTCATGTACTTTGCTGCCATGTAGCCAACCCTCCAGAGCCTTAGTTGCACAATCAACAAAATCAGTCCAGTCCTGAGTCTGTGTCTTCTGGGTGTCTCTGAACTTCAACCTGTACTGTTCAGTGGTTAAGCCAAACCCATCTATTAGGACACTCTTCAGGACTTTGTAATTGTTTGCATCCTCATGTCTGACAGTGAGGAGCTTATCTCTCCCTTTCTCTGAAAAGGAGTACCATAAGATTGCTGCCCACTGTTCCTCAGGAACCTGCTGTACCATGCAGGCTCTCTCAAGAGCAGTTATCCACTTGTGGATGTCATCCCCTTCCTTGTAGGGGGGCACAATCTTTGTCAGGTTTCTACTATCATAGGACCTGGGTTTCTCTTTAGGAATATTGCTGCCACCAGTGGCATCTAAGCCACACAATTTCTGCTCTCTTGCCAAGGCAAGTCTAGCTTGAGCCAAGGCTACCTCCTCCCTCTCTATCTGGAGTTTGACAGCCCTCATTCTGGCCCTATGCTCTAGCTTTTGAGAAGCACCCATGCTTCTCTGTGATTCTCTGGAGGCACTAGAAACATGAGAGTCCCCTGAGGGAGATCTCACTCTTCTGTTGCCTGGGAGAATAACATGTTGGGTTCTGGGGAGGTGCTGGCCCTCTCCATTCCCCAGTAGGTCCAAGTTGGCCTGGCTAAGCCTGGCAACTGGAACCTGGCTACCCTGATCCTGAACTTCTAAGTCCTCAACATCTTCCTCCTCCTGAGGGGGATCAGTTTCAGGGGGGTTCCCTCCATTTCCTGTTTCTAGGGAAGCTTGCTTCGCCTTGTCTAAGTCATCCTGTTCTAGGATTTCTACCAGGATTAGGCAGGTGGGGCTTCTGCCCCTTTTTAACCCTCTTGCTTTGCACAAGGCAATCAAGTCTCTGCGGGTTAGTTTGTCATATCCAAAAGTTGCCTGGGTAGGGTCAACTGTCACAGGAGTAGACCCTGAGGCTTTTCCTGTGTCAGACATGGTTACTAGTGAGGTGTAAGTGGTGCACTTACCTACACTAAGTGTTTTCCTACTGTACCTTGCTAGTGAGTTGTAGTCAGGGTGTGCTAATCCCTTCAACCTACAACTACTAAGTTCAGTAGAACTTAATATGCTAAGCTTTTGATTTATATGTACCTAGAGGTACTTGATGTGATCTTTCAATTTGATATAAAGATTGCAATGGTAAAACAACAGCAAGCTCAAATCCGCACCGCTGCTCACCAATGTGAGAAGTTGGCCTGGTAGGGGATGTTTCCAATTCTGGAACCACCTACTACCTGACCAAACAATCCCTTATGGTGTCTGGTTGTAAGTCAACCTTATTAGACAAGCTATCCTAGGGGTAGCATGGACTAAGCAGCCTAAAGGCTTAACTTAAGAGGTCGTGTTAAGCGAGCTGTTTTACCACATACAATCCTGTAATACCAAATGAAAGGACACCACACAAGTATATATTATAAAAATATATGTGTTTATTACTAAAAACAATCCCCAGTATTCTTTATGAATAAAGGGGCACAAGCGTTAAATCAAAAGCACTGTTTAAACATACAAGTTGCACAATTATGGATGAGGGCGGGTGGCCACTCAAACCATATACTAAACAAGTGGTATAAGAGAGGCCACTCGAACAGTGGTTAGGCCTAGGGCCTAGGGAATCGCTGGGAGCAGTCAGGACAAGCAATGCTGAAGTCGGGAATGGCCCTCGGGATTCGGGAGATGTGCGGAAAGCGCACGCATGCACCAATGTTAACCAATGGTGCGTAAAAGTCATAGAGTTAAAGTTTAAGGACACTTCCGCTGAACCTAGAGGAACAAAACTTAACACACAGACCCTAGAGGTGTGCACCAGTGTGGGAACACCGGCGGAGCAAAGTTACCTCACCCACAGGAAGTGGGTGCACAGGGTCGAAGTGGCGTCGGGTTTTGACACGCAGGCTCTTGGTGCTTGAAGCTGAAAGGGCTGCAGGCAGGTTGAAGATGAAGTGTCCGGTGGAGTCCAAGGGTGGACTCAAGTTGTAGAGTACCTGAAAGCAGAGGGGACAGAGTCTGGGTCACTCAGCAGTGACCAGGGTGGAACCAGGACGGAACCAGGCAATGTCGGGCGCAATCAGGTGGTCGTCGAGGAGCTTCTCTCCGCTGTCACGTGGGCTCGGGGGCATCTGCGACGTCCAGGAGCAGGTCACGATCTGTCCCACGCAGGCTCTCACCGTCGGTGCAGTCGGCTTCAAGTTAGGAGCAAACAAGCATGGTAAGAGCAATCCACGCGGGATCGGAAGATTGCTTCTCACTCGGACCAGGAAGGTCAGAGTCGGGGCTCCTTTTCAGGGGAGCTGGTGTGGATCTGGAGCAACCAGATTCACGAGTCTTCTTAGGTAGTTCGTCGGCACAGGGACCACTAGCCAGCTGGCAAGTGACCGGGCCAACGCGTTGAGCCAAATAGAGCCAAAGGGCCCCACGCAGCACTCGTCGAGTGTGGAGGGCTGAACTTCGGCTCAGGAGCAGCTCCGGGTGGGGGCTTCTCAAACCCCGGTGCACAGCTTCGAGGGTCACTCGTGGGCTGCACGGTCAGCGTCTCGTGGTCAATTCAAGATGGCGTGCCCCACGCTTCCGGTCGCCTCCACGGGTCTCAGCTCTGCAGGGACTGTGTATCGGGCTGTTGGAAGGCAGGCAAGCTTGATCTCGTCGATCTCAGTCGCTCGAGTTCCGGCGGGAACTGCAACTAAGTAGACGTCGAGGGCTGGATGGTGCCTGCTGCTGCAGGGTGGTCACTCCTTGACCACAAGGGAGAATCTTCGGGCTTCCACGTTGAGATGGAGGTCCAAGGGTCCAGAGTTTCGTTTCTAATGTTTCTTCCAGGAAATCTGATGTGCATTGGCACTGCTCCCACTCTTATTCCAATCTGGGGGGCGTGATTACCTGCTAGGTCCCTCCCTATGGGTGGGACCCAGGAAGGGGGTGGATACACCCCTTTCCTTTGATCCAGGCCGCCCTGGCATGAGGGCTGGAGTGCCCCAGAACCGGTTTGGCCGGATTATGCAAGGGGCAGCCTTGTGCGCCCCAGGCAGTGTCTGGTTTCTTTCAAACCTCCCTGCTACAATCCACTATCTCCTGTCTGGAGGGTGGTGACACCCTCCTGTGACAGGAAACCCTTTGTCCAGGCCCCATCTGCTGAGTTTCGGTCAACTGCAGGGGTCCAGACATTTGTCTGTGGCAGAGGCATCCATTTTGTGGATCTAAGGTCTTTGGAGAAATCAACCGCATTTAAGCAAAGTAACATGTCTTACCCCTCTAGAGGGGTGGAATGCTATCCCCGTCGCCAGAACTGGCGAGGGGATAGTATTCCAAATCGTATGACACCTTACACGACATGTTTTGATAAAGCCAAACCAAAGTTGCTATATAACCGCGAGGATTATAAGGCACTTAAGAGTATATGGTATGGCATTATCCTGAAACAGCTTAGGGAGTTGTTCCCGACAGCTGCAGACAGGCTCAGCTCATGCTAGAGCTCCATCTCACATGAAACCACGCACTCTGCCTCCAGGATTGATGAGGCCTTCCATAGGAGTGGCTCACAGGTTAATATGTGTCCAGATATAGGTTTAGATATAGGTATACTACATCTAAGCAAGGGGTGATTACACCACCTCACCCCAGCTGAGTGATCAGCCAGTTGTGTCAATTTAAGAACCAGCCAGGGGTGGCAAAAGATATGCTGCAGCCCCTGGTAGGCCTTGGTGGCCCCTATGCCCTGGGCACCTATAGTGCATTATACAGGGGCTGACAAGGGGTCCATTTCCAATTGGGGTATGTACCTAGGGTACATGGAATCCATTTTACAGAGAGAGCAGATGGCCTGGGGCCCTGATTAGCAGGGAACCAGGTCAACTAAGTCAAAAAACCAGCTAAACACAGGCAAAAAATCCGGGGTAACCATAGTCAGGTAGCCACCTTCCTACATAACCCCCCCCCAAACGAAAGGAGATAAGGCTATCCTTGGCCAGGTAAGCCTATATTGCCTGAGTGGCCATATAAGGAAGTACCTGCACTAGCATGGGTACTCCCTGTCTCATGGTCCACTAAGCAGTCCCTCACCCTTTGGGTATTAGAGGGTCTCCACCATAGGGAATTACTACCTTGGGTGTGTTTATGCAAAGTTAAAGGCTGGTTTGGATATGGAGTATTGAAGTGAGGCTCTACTAAGTTAGGGCTTGGCTTCCTCCAATTATCTTCCACCATGTGTGCCTTTCTTTCTTTAACTGAGTTGCACTGTGCTCTCAGGGTCAACCTCTGGCTACCTAAAGCTGGAGGCTGGGTCCCTCTGTTTGGCTTGCTGGAGGGACAGTTCAGGTTTGGGCCCTTTGGGTCCCAGGTTTGGCTGTGCCCAACAGAATCCATCTGTGGGAGGTCCCTAACTGTTTTTAAGGGGGCTCCCTCAGGAGTTTTTAAAGTTTTCACCTCACTAGGGCTACTAGTTTTGGTGCACCTAATCTGTTGATGGGGGTGCTTTATTTGACAGGGGTCCCTCTGGGTCTCACTGTCCTTCTTGTCCTCTGCAGCCCTGGGCTGGCTAAGGCAAGGGAGAGAGGGGCAGGTTACCTGCTCCAGACTGGATCCCACCTGAGAAGGGTCCACCGCCATCAGAGGCTCTGTCAGGCCAGGCCTAACAACCTCTGGGGCAGTTCCTTCATCAGGGGTAAGATCAGTTCCCTGAGGAGGCTGATCCTGTCCTAAAGTCTGGTGAGGGGGAGATTTCTCTTTCTCCTCCATGCTCTCAGTTTGTGTGGAGTTATCCATCATTTCAGGCTTCACAACACACATATCAGTTTGAGTTTGGGCTGTGGCCATCACAGCCCCACCAACCTTTTCAGGAGGAGACTCAGTTTGGGTTTCTGCTGTTATCATAACAGCTTTGCTATTCTGTTCAGGAAGAGTTTTTGCTAAAGATGGGGCAGAGAGTTTCTCAGCCCTACCAACCTTTTCAGGAAGGACATCTTGAATTGGGGCTGTAGCCATGACAGCCCCACTAACCTTTCCATTGGAATTCACCATTCTAGAATGGGTTTCCTGTTCAACCTCAGCCCAGGCTGAGATTTCCAAATCATTACCAAGTAGGCAGTCTACAGGCAAGTTTGGTGACACTGCCACTCTCTTTGGGACAATGACACCTCCCCAGCTGAGACTTACTACTGCCATGGGATGATTTGTTTGGATTCCATCAATGTTTGTAACCTGGTATGTGGCACCAGGTAAAAGTTGCTTAGAGGGGACTATGCCATCAGCCACCATGGTGATGCTAGCCCCTGTGTCTCTAAAAGCTTCAACTTTCAAACCATTGATGATGGGTTCTTGTCTATACTTGCTCAAAGTATTTGGGCAAGCAGAGAAGTTGGCAAACCCCATGCCAGTCTCATAAACAAGATCGTTGGGTGATGGGGACCTGGATAGGCCAGGGTCCACCTGAGCTCCAACAGTAAACCCACCCAGATTCCTGGGTGTGCTTCCACTTCCTGGGGGATTACTGCTGACAGTAACAGGAGGTGTGGAAGCTGGCTTTGGAGGTATATTTTCTTTATTGTTATTCTTGGGGCAACAGTTGTCTGTTTTGTAATGCCCCACCTGTTTACAGGCATAACAATAAGGCTTTTTCTCAGTTGAAGAAGTGTCTTGGGACCCACCCCCATCCGTGGAGTTTTGGGGCCCTGGGGAAGTCTTTTCTTTATTTTTATCCCCACCCTTATCTTGAGGCTTGGTAGACTCCTTCTTCTGGTTACTGTCCTGATTCTTAGGCCTAATCCTGGTTCTGACCCATTTGTCTGCCTTCTTTCCCAATTCTTGGGGAGAGGTCAGATCAGAGTCCACCAGGTGCTGGTGTAAGAGCTGGTTCTGACAATTACTTAGGATCTGCTCCCTCATAATCAAATTATACAATCCTGTAAAGTCATGTACTTTGCTGCCATGTAGCCAACCCTCCAGAGCCTTAGTTGCACAATCAACAAAATCAGTCCAGTCCTGAGTCTGTGTCTTCTGGGTGTCTCTGAACTTCAACCTGTACTGTTCAGTGGTTAAGCCAAACCCATCTATTAGGACACTCTTCAGGACTTTGTAATTGTTTGCATCCTCATGTCTGACAGTGAGGAGCTTATCTCTCCCTTTCTCTGAAAAGGAGTACCATAAGATTGCTGCCCACTGTTCCTCAGGAACCTGCTGTACCATGCAGGCTCTCTCAAGAGCAGTTATCCACTTGTGGATGTCATCCCCTTCCTTGTAGGGGGGCACAATCTTTGTCAGGTTTCTACTATCATAGGACCTGGGTTTCTCTTTAGGAATATTGCTGCCACCAGTGGCATCTAAGCCACACAATTTCTGCTCTCTTGCCAAGGCAAGTCTAGCTTGAGCCAAGGCTACCTCCTCCCTCTCTATCTGGAGTTTGACAGCCCTCATTCTGGCCCTATGCTCTAGCTTTTGAGAAGCACCCATGCTTCTCTGTGATTCTCTGGAGGCACTAGAAACATGAGAGTCCCCTGAGGGAGATCTCACTCTTCTGTTGCCTGGGAGAATAACATGTTGGGTTCTGGGGAGGTGCTGGCCCTCTCCATTCCCCAGTAGGTCCAAGTTGGCCTGGCTAAGCCTGGCAACTGGAACCTGGCTACCCTGATCCTGAACTTCTAAGTCCTCAACATCTTCCTCCTCCTGAGGGGGATCAGTTTCAGGGGGGTTCCCTCCATTTCCTGTTTCTAGGGAAGCTTGCTTCGCCTTGTCTAAGTCATCCTGTTCTAGGATTTCTACCAGGATTAGGCAGGTGGGGCTTCTGCCCCTTTTTAACCCTCTTGCTTTGCACAAGGCAATCAAGTCTCTGCGGGTTAGTTTGTCATATCCAAAAGTTGCCTGGGTAGGGTCAACTGTCACAGGAGTAGACCCTGAGGCTTTTCCTGTGTCAGACATGGTTACTAGTGAGGTGTAAGTGGTGCACTTACCTACACTAAGTGTTTTCCTACTGTACCTTGCTAGTGAGTTGTAGTCAGGGTGTGCTAATCCCTTCAACCTACAACTACTAAGTTCAGTAGAACTTAATATGCTAAGCTTTTGATTTATATGTACCTAGAGGTACTTGATGTGATCTTTCAATTTGATATAAAGATTGCAATGGTAAAACAACAGCAAGCTCAAATCCGCACCGCTGCTCACCAATGTGAGAAGTTGGCCTGGTAGGGGATGTTTCCAATTCTGGAACCACCTACTACCTGACCAAACAATTCCTTATGGTGTCTGGTTGTAAGTCAACCTTATTAGACAAGCTATCCTAGGGGTAGCATGGACTAAGCAGCCTAAAGGCTTAACTTAAGAGGTCGTGTTAAGCGAGCTGTTTTACCACATACAATCCTGTAATACCAAATGAAAGGACACCACACAAGTATATATTATAAAAATATATGTGTTTATTACTAAAAACAATCCCCAGTATTCTTTATGAATAAAGGGGCACAAGCGTTAAATCAAAAGCACTGTTTAAACATACAAGTTGCACAATTATGGATGAGGGCGGGTGGCCACTCAAACCATATACTAAACAAGTGGTATAAGAGAGGCCACTCGAACAGTGGTTAGGCCTAGGGCCTAGGGAATCGCTGGGAGCAGTCAGGACAAGCAATGCTGAAGTCGGGAATGGCCCTCGGGATTCGGGAGATGTGCGGAAAGCGCACGCATGCACCAATGTTAACCAATGGTGCGTAAAAGTCATAGAGTTAAAGTTTAAGGACACTTCCGCTGAACCTAGAGGAACAAAACTTAACACACAGACCCTAGAGGTGTGCACCAGTGTGGGAACACCGGCGGAGCAAAGTTACCTCACCCACAGGAAGTGGGTGCACAGGGTCGAAGTGGCGTCGGGTTTTGACACGCAGGCTCTTGGTGCTTGAAGCTGAAAGGGCTGCAGGCAGGTTGAAGATGAAGTGTCCGGTGGAGTCCAAGGGTGGACTCAAGTTGTAGAGTACCTGAAAGCAGAGGGGACAGAGTCTGGGTCACTCAGCAGTGACCAGGGTGGAACCAGGACGGAACCAGGCAATGTCGGGCGCAATCAGGTGGTCGTCGAGGAGCTTCTCTCCGCTGTCACGTGGGCTCGGGGGCATCTGCGACGTCCAGGAGCAGGTCACGATCTGTCCCACGCAGGCTCTCACCGTCGGTGCAGTCGGCTTCAAGTTAGGAGCAAACAAGCATGGTAAGAGCAATCCACGCGGGATCGGAAGATTGCTTCTCACTCGGACCAGGAAGGTCAGAGTCGGGGCTCCTTTTCAGGGGAGCTGGTGTGGATCTGGAGCAACCAGATTCACGAGTCTTCTTAGGTAGTTCGTCGGCACAGGGACCACTAGCCAGCTGGCAAGTGACCGGGCCAACGCGTTGAGCCAAATAGAGCCAAAGGGCCCCACGCAGCACTCGTCGAGTGTGGAGGGCTGAACTTCGGCTCAGGAGCAGCTCCGGGTGGGGGCTTCTCAAACCCCGGTGCACAGCTTCGAGGGTCACTCGTGGGCTGCACGGTCAGCGTCTCGTGGTCAATTCAAGATGGCGTGCCCCACGCTTCCGGTCGCCTCCACGGGTCTCAGCTCTGCAGGGACTGTGTATCGGGCTGTTGGAAGGCAGGCAAGCTTGATCTCGTCGATCTCAGTCGCTCGAGTTCCGGCGGGAACTGCAACTAAGTAGACGTCGAGGGCTGGATGGTGCCTGCTGCTGCAGGGTGGTCACTCCTTGACCACAAGGGAGAATCTTCGGGCTTCCACGTTGAGATGGAGGTCCAAGGGTCCAGAGTTTCGTTTCTAATGTTTCTTCCAGGAAATCTGATGTGCATTGGCACTGCTCCCACTCTTATTCCAATCTGGGGGGCGTGATTACCTGCTAGGTCCCTCCCTATGGGTGGGACCCAGGAAGGGGGTGGATACACCCCTTTCCTTTGATCCAGGCCGCCCTGGCATGAGGGCTGGAGTGCCCCAGAACCGGTTTGGCCGGATTATGCAAGGGGCAGCCTTGTGCGCCCCAGGCAGTGTCTGGTTTCTTTCAAACCTCCCTGCTACAATCCACTATCTCCTGTCTGGAGGGTGGTGACACCCTCCTGTGACAGGAAACCCTTTGTCCAGGCCCCATCTGCTGAGTTTCGGTCAACTGCAGGGGTCCAGACATTTGTCTGTGGCAGAGGCATCCATTTTGTGGATCTAAGGTCTTTGGAGAAATCAACCGCATTTAAGCAAAGTAACATGTCTTACCCCTCTAGAGGGGTGGAATGCTATCCCCGTCGCCAGAACTGGCGAGGGGATAGTATTCCAAATCGTATGACACCTTACACGACATGTTTTGATAAAGCCAAACCAAAGTTGCTATATAACCGCGAGGATTATAAGGCACTTAAGAGTATATGGTATGGCATTATCCTGAAACAGCTTAGGGAGTTGTTCCCGACAGCTGCAGACAGGCTCAGCTCATGCTAGAGCTCCATCTCACATGAAACCACGCACTCTGCCTCCAGGATTGATGAGGCCTTCCATAGGAGTGGCTCACAGGTTAATATGTGTCCAGATATAGGTTTAGATATAGGTATACTACATCTAAGCAAGGGGTGATTACACCACCTCACCCCAGCTGAGTGATCAGCCAGTTGTGTCAATTTAAGAACCAGCCAGGGGTGGCAAAAGATATGCTGCAGCCCCTGGTAGGCCTTGGTGGCCCCTATGCCCTGGGCACCTATAGTGCATTATACAGGGGCTGACAAGGGGTCCATTTCCAATTGGGGTATGTACATAGGGTACATGGAATCCATTTTACAGAGAGAGCAGATGGCCTGGGGCCCTGATTAGCAGGGAACCAGGTCAACTAAGTCAAAAAACCAGCTAAACACAGGCAAAAAATCCGGGGTAACCATAGTCAGGTAGCCACCTTCCTACATTCTCCATCATGGCAAGCCTGGCGCACTCCATGATGAAGGGTACTGGTGTAATTGTATCCAGTCGCCTGGCTTCTAGGAGGACTCTGATGCAATCTAGCGTCTCCTGTTGCGGGATAGATGTATACAGAGACTCAACTTCAAAGCTGACCATAAGGTCAGTCTCCACGTTGAACTCAGTATCTGCTAATAGTCTGAGCACATCCCCCGTGTCTTGTAGGTACGTCGGTGTTTCTTTCACGATTGGTTTCAGGAAGAAGTCTACAAAGGTGGATAAGGGCTCAAGTAAAGAGCCAATACCCGATATAATGGGTCGTCCGGGTGGCGGTCTGACAGCCTTATGAATCTTCGGAAGGCAATAAAAGTATGGTGTCACTGGATGTGCTGTGATCAAGTATCTAGCCTCGTTAGGAGTTATCCATCCTTCCGCTAATCCTTCCTCTACTAGACTTTTTATGTCATTTGAAACCCTCAGTGTAGGATCTTCAGTGAGGCGGCGGTAAGCCCTGGTGTCGCTCAGTTGTCTCTTGCATTCCTCGTGATAGATACAGGTATCTTGTAGCACGATGGCACCGCCTTTGTCCGCGGGTTTAATCGTCAGAGTTTTATCGTTTGATAAGACAGTCAATGCCAGTTTCTCAGAGGTGGTCATGTTGTGGAAGGTCTTCTTCCGAGGATGGGTCATTCCCATGATCTCTTGCGTCACCGCTTGTTCAAAAGCTATGACCCTAGCCGGCACCTGCTGGTTCAATGGGGTGAACGTAGATTTGGGTCTAAGACCTGTATTAAGATCCACTTGGTCTCCCATATTATCAGCGTCCAAATTTGGACGAGATATTTTGAAGAAGAAATGCAAGCGTATCTTTCTGTAAAAGCTCTCAAGTTCGCATCTCAGATTGAATCGATCCCCCTCGTTTGTGGGGACGAATCCCAAACCTTTGTTAAGGACAGAGTTTTCGATTGGTGTGAGGACCCTCGTGCTGAGGTTCACTACTAGGTCGCCGCTCCTGTCGTTGGTGGACCGGTCCTGTTGTCGGTGTTCTCTGATGACCAATTCACTGACTGCTGCCCTCTTCTTTTGCCGCTGTTCCTCCCCCGGCCCTGCCATAAAAAAGACTGGTCATAATAGAATGACGGGTTAGGTGGATACATGGGCATTGGGTGGCCCATAGGTGGTGGTCCCATTGGTAACTGATGGTAATTCCAAGGTCCTGGAGGCCACCATTGGCCCGGGTTAGGGTACTGATATGCTCCCCGACCTCTGTTTGGTCTCCGTTGGAAACCTCTCCCTCTGCCTCCGGTGTTGGATCCTGCGTTGGAATTTCCTTGGTCACTAGAACCGGAGTCAGAGCCAGAGGAGGAGTAGTTAGACCCATATCTCTTGCCCTTGGAATTGGTCAGAGGAGCTACATAGGAGTCACTTAAATATGGATAGGCTGATTCCATTGAGAAGCGTGCTAAATCTTTCTTAAACTTGTCCACTTTGTTCAACAAAATGTTGTCCCGGTATTCCTTGTTGGTTTTATTCGCATCTTCTAAGTTCTTCTTGTAAAGCACAGGTCGAATTGCCGCGTTGATTTGTCCCTCAAGAACTTGGATCTCAATTAAGAGGGCATCAACTGTTTTCTTAGCAGTTTTAATTATCAGAATGAGCCAATCGCGGGTGCATTTCCATGCGATCCGTGCCCAATTCCTCAAAAACTCTTTGTCGGTGAGAAAGAGTCGCGGGGCAGTGGTAACAATCAAACCCGATGGTGCACATTTACCATGTAAGTACTCATTCATTATCACTCCATGTAGGGAAATACGGGAGTGATTCTTCTTAAGGTTCAGTAGTCTTACCCAATCATCCTCTATTGTAGTACTGGATGTCGAGGGTAAGTCATCAAGTATGCTAGGATTATTAGTGAGGATGTTGTTCAAATCCTCTTCATCAAACGCCAAACCACCAAAGTCATCCATGGTCGGGGAACTACGGGTAGCTGACAGATAAACTGGGTGAGCGGATAGCACCGTCACACTTGCTGTGCGATGCGTGTATACAAAGTAAGACCCGCAGCCAGAGCTGCTCACTGCAACAAAATAACAACTTTCAGAGGAGGGTCAGAGGGAAAATTTATTTAACGACCGTTCAGGTTAGTACCCCCAGTAGAACTAAGTAAACAACAAAGAAACCTGAAGGTCGAAAAAAGGCTAAGATGTTCAGACAGACACAGGACTTAACGTAACTAACTGCAATACATCAGGTACCACAGAGTCAGGCAGCACTCAACATGACAGTTTGAGTCCTATCAGCCCACCCAGATGGCGGAGCCTCATCATGTAGGACATCGCGGAACCGGGTCTGTGTACTAAAGCCCTGATGTATTTTGGCTTTCGTATCACTAGGCCATAGTCCAGTCACCGTAAGTGTCCTTACCATCGGTGGAGCTGACAAAAGCAGTGCAAAGAAATTATAAAGTGATGTGCGTTAAAATGACTATCGAGGCAAACAATGAAAATTTATTAGTGTTCACCTGGACGTCAGTCTAAAAAACAGTGTAGGGACAGTGTGAAAAAATCACTGTCTGATTTGCTTGGTAGTAAGTAAGGCCAACATGTTTCTGCCGTGAGGTGTATATTCACCGGCATTCGTCAGGGCCAAGCTGATATATGTGCTACTGCAAATTGCACTATTATTTAGTGTACTAATAGGAACAAATCCTCTAACAAACCTTGCTACAATTACCAAGGGTCAAAAGAGGGGTCACTAGGACCATCCTACCGTATCCACTTGATCGGTGCAGGTGTTAGAAGAGGTCTTCCCTGTGAGAAATAAGAAAGAGAAGAAAAGGAATAAACAGATCTTGTGGTCAACTAGTACTGTTCTATTGATTGTAGATACAGAGTGCCGGAAAGTCTATTTATAGCACTTATTAAAAAGTGTTACGTATGCCAAGCCAGTGAAAGACGAAACAATCAAAACCTATGACTAGCCATTCATAAATAATGATGGCCACTTGAAAAGTGCGCTAAATAAAGTCGCAAACAGGTAATCTGTGCATCAAGTAAGTTATGTAAAAACTTACCCAACTCTGCGTGGGAAGAAAGCCTCACCTCACCCGGCAACTGCTCGGAAGAATGAGGCCCCGCTCTAAACATATAAATAGGGACACTTTCAGGATTTGATAAATGTCACAATCCATGTTTGCATGCATGCTCAAGAACAGATGTTCAACTAACCACTCGTTTTCTAAAGCTACCCACAGTGTACGCCGGACCCATAGGACCTAAATGGGAGCGCATAGTAGATTTAATCTAAAAATAATCCTTTAGCAATTTGTTTTAGGAGACGGCAGCAGGCTGGATGTGGCTGAACCGTCTACATTCTACACACTAATGCCTTGGAAGTTAGGGACACTAGTCTCTATATCAAGAAATGATAGATATACCAGAGAACGAAGGTCTCTGGAGCTGGATGATTTGACAGGAAGAATGACGTTCAATAGTGAGGCTCTTGCCTCGTGATTTGAAAACAGTGCTAGCATTGTTGGGTTCACTTAAGCAGGGACTCATGATAGTGCAGCACTCATGAGTTGTGGACAGGTTGACAGCGTATGAATTAACATGTCAGCCATCAAGAGTAAACTGATTGTGCCAATAGCCAGAGCAAGCGCTGAAACGGCGCCTGTACTCTGGAAGTGATATTACAGTGTATCAAGCCAAAACAGCCCTAGAACGCGCTGAATACCTAGAGTTTAGCCCTCTTACCTGTCCGTTGGTACCTCGCGGCGTGGTCTCGAGCCAAAGGGGAGGCACCGACGGTCAGGCGGGGCTTCGTTTAAATACCGTCAGTAAAAGTGGTAATCGACGGCAGCTGGTGCGCTGTAGTCAATGCAGCGCATGTGCAGAGATCCTACTGCTACTCGAAGACAAGCGTGTCATATCAAATAACACACGCGCCGGCTCGAGATACTATCCTCTCGCGCATGCGAATAGCGCACGCGCCGGCTCGAGAGACTATCCTCTCGCGCATGCGTGTGTGCACGCGAAATCCTTCCCTGCCAACTGCAGCGCCGCTAAGAAGCGCTCGTGAGGGGAACCTATGCCTACCGGTGGAATGCATGTGAAGAGTAACCAACATAGGGGGTAACCCTTTGGAATAAAGTTGGCCACAGCAAATCAATCAGTGCTATGTACTTTTAAATGCACCTCTGGATTGGTGGTATTAACCATATAGTGTAGACGCATCCCTCGTTAATGCACAAGGGGAACAGTGTCTTCAAGATCCCTCTCTGCCGTGTCCAGCCCTGGTCAACTGCAGTGCTCATAAAATGAAATAATTCCTGACAGCAGAGCATGTTATTAAAAAGTGGCCATCTCAGGATCTGGAACGTCGGGACAGAGTGTAAACAGGACATGTAGCCTCAGCAAAACACGTGGTATACTGGGCTGCTAGAATTGTTCTTATACACAAAACTGAAGCATGTCTGCCTCAGGACTACATAAGCAGCTGAATAGAGTCATGTCAGGCAACCACCTGGTTGTAACCCATTCTATTTAATCAAATATTGTCAGAATACCTGATAGTTGATATGAATACCGGGTGGGCCTCCTGAACACCCAGGGTGCTCAGGTCTCACCAGAACCATTCGGATACGACCTCGCCAGGGATGTGCCCGATGTTTAATTCTAAGGATTGAGGTGGCGGCCTGAGCAACCTGATCCCTATGAAAATCTGGTATTGAACCATGCCTGACTACTAGTGTATTGAGTACTCAATGGTAAATGCGATCATCAGATCGAGATCCATGGAATGTTGTCATTAAGCCCAATCATGTCTGTCCTCAGTTTAAAAATCCAGCGTTGTTCTTTGACAAAGAGGAAGCGTGAGACATCTGTGATGTGTGGAGGAATGTAAGGCTGTTCTAGTACCACCCATGTTAGGTCCTCGGCTCTGTGTTTCATGTCTAAGAAGTGGTTCGTGAGACATGTAGATTGTTTGTTGCAATGTATTGTGCTCTTGTGTTCACTGATACGTGACTTGATCTTCCTTGTGGTGTGGCCCACATACTTCTTCATGCACGGACATGTGATCAAATAGATCACTTTCTCTGAATTGCAATTAGTGTGGTTGGTTAGTCGCCAGGGTCTTGCTGTGCCAATGTCTATTGTCAGTGTTTTTTGTGTCTGCGGACAGGCCGCGCAGCCCCCACACGGATAGTGACCACGTACTGGGCTCATACTCCAGAGGGTATTCGTGGTTGGCTTCTTTTGAGTACGGGGTCTGGTGTGTACCAAACTGTCCCGGATAGATGGTCCTCTTTTGAAAGCAAACAGTGGACGAAGAATTTCACCCACTCCTGTATTGAGGATCTTCCAATGTTTCAATATGGTCTTCTTCACACTGTTTGATAATGTGCTAAAGGTTTGCACCATAGTCATCCGTTCATTAGTGGCGTCTCTCTTCCTATGTTGTATGAGCGCCTCCCGATTATTGTTATTTTTTTTTTTTGTAAACCTTTATTGTTACTTAAGTCAGTTACAGTCACGGGCCTACAAACCAGCACGGTCGGCCACCAGGACAGAGGCGATCAACTCAAATCAATTAAGCCATAAAAATGCAGAAATCCGCCTTCCAAACACTCCGTTGTAACCAGGAGAATATTCGCACCACATTGATAACAGGATTAAAGAAGGTTTCTTTTAAAATTAAAGTTAAAGCAGGATCCAATGCCGTACAATTAAGCCACAACAAGTCAAGGGCTGTTCATAGGACAGGATATTCACAGTCAGGACTACTGTAGGTGAGATATTAGCACTGGTGTATATAATCAGGATAAATAATAAACAGTAAAAACATCAACCCTTATTATCTGAACTAGCAAATCACACGGAGAGTTACCTCAACTCGGATCCCAGGAAAAGAAGGAAAAAGAAGAAAGTTATAGAAAAGCAAATACAACACAAATAAAGGGCCATAGTAACAGAAAGGGAACAAAAACAATAATACCCCTCCCCCCACCCCCCCACCCTGCATACGGCTACGGCCCACCCCCCTAGCAGCGTGCCTATCGCCCAGTGTCAAAAACCCGAAATACAGAAGGAAGAAAAATGGAGAGGAAAGACAATAATCTACACAAAAACAGAAGAAAGAGGGAAAGAAGAAAGAGGGAAAGAAGAAAAGTTAACGAAAACCCCCCACGATAGGGAAAGGAAGAAAACATTGGAGGGTCCCCACTACGGGCCCCCGCCCCCCCCCCCACCGCCACGTAGCATTTCAATTACACCAGAGTTATTAACAAAGCCTCAAGATAACGACATAAACAGGATAACATTCGCCGCTCAGATCCTCAAGTCACACCGCCAAGATGAAAGTCCCCCTGTGCATCGCCCTCAGAAATCAGAGTACCATCATTCACGTAGAGCCACCCAGCCCTAATCATAATCCAATCCCAGTCCAAGTGGTGCAGGGTCGGGCAATCAAAATACCGGAGTGAACAGACAGGCCAGTCCGGAGGAAGCTGGAGATCTAGCAATGCACCAGTATACGACACCCTCGAAAGCCATCCACCGCCACTTGGTCGTTCACGATCCTGAGAATAAAGTTGAGTGCAAAAAGGATAGTCATTACGCAGTGTCTGGGTCTCATGAGGAAGCCCGCCATCAGAAAAGGAGCGTGAAAGGGAAGCGATAAACACACATCTGGTGGTGTCTCCAAAGAAACCATGCACCCATAGAACCAGGTATCTCCGTGACAATCCACTTGGAACAAACCAGGGAGTACTCCAAGTACAAGCCCTCCCTCTCAGCCATCGATAGTCATCTCCACACCTCACCGCAAAGTCTGCATGGAAAACTGTAGAAGGGGCCACACCAACAAAGTCTCAGAAGGATAGTACCAGCTTCGGGCTCCCTTTCCAGTCCACATACACCGGGGCGTCTCTGTATCGATCCATTCCAGATTTCGTCTCCACCCTTCGATCTGCAGAGCAGACTGCCACCGCTATGGTCAGGTATGTCCCATGGAGGCGCTACCCCCGAAAGGGGCTCCCAGCATGAGCGCCGCTCAAACGAACACAAGTGCCACCAGTCCTCGATATAGAGAGGAGCATAGTACTACCGCGTCCTCCACGCTGCACACAATACGGTAGCCAATTCCACTTCCCCACTGACGGTCACAAATGAGCTCCCCCCCAGACCAAAAAGTACCGCAGCAGCATTGTGCCTCAACCGGCCACGATCACCCGGAGTGCGGGATGAAAACAGCTGCACGCGGGCAAACCAGGGTTCCGTGTGGGAACAAAGGACGGCATCTAGGTCGCTATAGCATCAGTCAGCAGACGGGGGGGGGGGAGCATAATCGGCATATAGGGGTGGCGTGGTTCGCGTTCACCAGGCTCCGCGGATCAGGCGCTGGATGTACACTCTCGGAGATGGGCCGACCTCCATAGCGGTTGACCGGCACCTTCAGGGTCTGTATGGCCGTTGTTGTTGCACTCGCGGGCGGTAGCAGCATCACGCGGGGTCCCGGCTTCAGATCTCGTGCAGGCCACAAAATACGAAGGGTCATATCTCCGTCTTCAGGGCTCGAAAAACCCTCGGAGTCGGACACAACAACTCAGCACCCCTTCCGACGTCCGGGAGCACCATCGCAGAGCAGGATAGCCGACAGGATCAGGCGGCGGGGGAAGAAGGTCGACAGAGCCGGGAGCCCGGGCGACCATCTTGGTCGCCAGTCTGGCTCCGCCCCCCCCCCGATTATTGTTAAACGCTCTTTTACATGCGCGACGTACTAAATGATTCGGATAGTGGCGTTCTTTCAAGTTCGATGACAACTCTCTGGCATGGTGTTGATACAAACTGTTGGTAGAGCAATTTCGTCTCACCCTGAGGAATTGACCCACTGGTAAGTTCTCACGTAGTGATTGAGGGTGGAAACTTTGAAAAGATAACAAAGAGTTGCGGGCCATTGGCTTCTTGTAGAGTTCACTTTGTAACCCACCTTCACCCGGGAAAATAAGGAGGTCGAGGTAGGCCAACTTCTCCTTACTACGTTCCATCGTGAACTTTAGATATTGGTTTCTTGAATTCAACCAGTTGTGAAAAGTCGTCACATCCGCCGTAGAACCTCTCCAAATCACAAGGATGTCATCAATATATCTTTTCCACAGCAACACCTGATGACGAAATGGGTTGCTGTGGTTCAGGATATAATCCTCTTCAAACTGATGCATATAAAGATTGGCGAGGCTGGGGGAGGAACCGCGGCAAAAGAAGAGGGCAGCAGTCAGTGAATTGGTCATCAGAGAACACCGACAACAGGACCGGTCCACCAACGACAGGAGCGGCGACCTAGTAGTGAACCTCAGCACGAGGGTCCTCACACCAATCGAAAACTCTGTCCTTAACAAAGGTTTGGGATTCGTCCCCACAAACGAGGGGGATCGATTCAATCTGAGATGCGAACTTGAGAGCTTTTACAGAAAGATACGCTTGCATTTCTTCTTCAAAATATCTCGTCCAAATTTGGACGCTGATAATATGGGAGACCAAGTGGATCTTAATACAGGTCTTAGACCCAAATCTACGTTCACCCCATTGAACCAGCAGGTGCCGGCTAGGGTCATAGCTTTTGAACAAGCGGTGACGCAAGAGATCATGGGAATGACCCATCCTTGGAAGAAGACATTCCACAACATGACCACCTCTGAGAAACTGGCATTGACTGTCTTATCAAACGATAAAACTCTGACGATTAAACCCGCGGACAAAGGCGGTGCCATCGTGCTACAAGATACCTGTATCTATCACGAGGAATGCAAGAGACAACTGAGCGACAACAGGGCTTACCGCCGCCTCACTGAAGATCCTACACTGAGGGTTTCAAATGCGCGAGAGGATAGTATCTCGAGCCGGCGCGTGTGCTATTTGATATGACGCGCTTGTCTTCGAGTAGCAGCAGGATCTCTGCACATGCGCTGCATTGACTACAGCGCACCAGCTGCCGTCGATTACCACTTTTACTGACGGTATTTAAACGAAGCCCCGCCTGACCGTCGGTGCCTCCCCTTCGGCTCGAGACCACGCCGCGAGGTACCGACGGACAGGTAAGAGGGCTAAACTCTAGGTATTCAGCGCGTTCTAGGGCTGTTTTGGCTTGATACACTGTAATATCACTTCCAGAGTACAGGCGCCGTTTCAGCGCTTGCTCTGGCTATTGGCACAATCAGTTTACTCTTGATGGCTGACATGTTAATTCATACGCTGTCAACCTGTCCACAACTCATGAGTGCTGCACTATCATGAGTCCCTGCTTAAGTGAACCCAACAATGCTAGCACTGTTTTCAAATCACGAGGCAAGAGCCTCACTATTGAACGTCATTCTTCCTGTCAAATCATCCAGCTCCAGAGACCTTCGTTCTCTGGTATATCTATCATTTCTTGATATAGAGACTAGTGTCCCTAACTTCCAAGGCATTAGTGTGTAGAATGTAGACGGTTCAGCCACATCCAGCCTGCTGCCGTCTCCTAAAACAAATTGCTAAAGGATTATTTTTAGATTAAATCTACTATGCGCTCCCATTTAGGTCCTATGGGTCCGGCGTACACTGTGGGTAGCTTTAGAAAACGAGTGGTTAGTTGAACATCTGTTCTTGAGCATGCATGCAAACATGGATTGTGACATTTATCAAATCCTGAAAGTGTCCCTATTTATATGTTTAGAGCGGGGCCTCATTCTTCCGAGCAGTTGCCGGGTGAGGTGAGGCTTTCTTCCCACGCAGAGTTGGGTAAGTTTTTACATAACTTACTTGATGCACAGATTACCTGTTTGCGACTTTATTTAGCGCACTTTTCAAGTGGCCATCATTATTTATGAATGGCTAGTCATAGGTTTTGATTGTTTCGTCTTTCACTGGCTTGGCATACGTAACACTTTTTAATAAGTGCTATAAATAGACTTTCCGGCACTCTGTATCTACAATCAATAGAACAGTACTAGTTGACCACAAGATCTGTTTATTCCTTTTCTTCTCTTTCTTATTTCTCACAGGGAAGACCTCTTCTAACACCTGCACCGATCAAGTGGATACGGTAGGATGGTCCTAGTGACCCCTCTTTTGACCCTTGGTAATTGTAGCAAGGTTTGTTAGAGGATTTGTTCCCATTAGTACACTAAATAATAGTGCAATTTGCAGTAGCACATATATCAGCTTGGCCCTGACGAATGCCGGTGAATATACACCTCACGGCAGAAACATGTTGGCCTTACTTACTACCAAGCAAATCAGACAGTGATTTTTTCACACTGTCCCTACACTGTTTTTTAGACTGACGTCCAGGTGAACACTAATAAATTTTCATTGTTTGCCTCGATAGTCATTTTAACGCACATCACTTTATAATTTCTTTGCACTGCTTTTGTCAGCTCCACCGATGGTAAGGACACTTACGGTGACTGGACTATGGCCTAGTGATACGAAAGCCAAAATACATCAGGGCTTTAGTACACAGACCCGGTTCCGCGATGTCCTACATGATGAGGCTCCGCCATCTGGGTGGGCTGATAGGACTCAAACTGTCATGTTGAGTGCTGCCTGACTCTGTGGTACCTGATGTATTGCAGTTAGTTACGTTAAGTCCAGTGTCTGTCTGAACATCTTAGCCTTTTTTCGACCTTCAGGTTTCTTTGTTGTTTACTTAGTTCTACTGGGGGTACTAACCTGAACGGTCGTTAAATAAATTTTCCCTCTGACCCTCCTCTGAAAGTTGTTATTTTGTTGCAGTGAGCAGCTCTGGCTGCGGGTCTTACTATGTATACACGCATCGCACAGCAAGTGTGACGGTGCTATCCGCTCACCCAGTTCATCTGTCAGCTACCCGTAGTTCGCCGACCATGGATGACTTTGGTGGTTTGGCGTTTGATGAAGAGGATTTGAACAACATCCTCACTAATAATCCTAGCATACTTGATGACTTACCCTCGACATCCAGTACTACAACAGAGGATGATTGGGTAAGACTACTGAACCTTAAGAAGAATCACTCCCGTATTTCCCTACATGGAGTGATAATGAATGAGTACTTACATGGTAAATGTGCACCATCGGGTTTGATTGTTACCACTGCCCCGTGACTCTTTCTCACCGACAAAGAGTTTTTGAGGAATTGGGCACTGATCGCATGGAAATGCACCCGCGATTGGCTCATTCTGATAATTAAAACTGCTAAGAAAACAGTTGATGCCCTCTTAATTGAGATCCAAGTTCTTGAGGGACAAATCAACGCGGCAATTTGACCTGTGCTTTACAAGAAGAACTTAGAAGATGCGAATAAAACCAACAAGGAATACCGGGACAACATTTTGTTGAACAAAATGGACAAGTTTAAGAAAGATTTAGCACGCTTCTCAATGGAATCAGCCTATCCATATTTAAGTGACTCCTATGTAGCTAATCTGACCAATTCCAAGGGCAAGAGATATGGGTCTAACTACTCCTCCTCTGGCTCTGACTCCGGTTCTAGTGACCAAGGAAATTCCAACGCAGTATCCAACACCGGAGGCAGAGGGAGAGGTTTCCAACGGAGACCAAACAGAGGTCGGGGAGCATATCAGTACCCTAACCCGGGCCAATGGTGGCCTCCAGGACCTTGGAATTACCATCAGTTACCAATGGGACCACCACCTATGGGCCACCCAATGCCCATGTATCCACCTAACCCGTCGTTCTAGTAGTGAACCTCAGCACGAGGGTCCTCACACCAATCGAAAACTCTGTCCTTAACAAAGGTTTGGGATTCGTCCCCACAAACGAGGGGGATCGATTCAATCTGAGATGCGAACTTGAGAGCTTTTACAGAAAGATACGCTTGCATTTCTTCTTCAAAATATCTCGTCCAAATTTGGACGCTGATAATATGGGAGACCAAGTGGATCTTAATACAGGTCTTAGACCCAAATCTACGTTCACCCCATTGAACCAGCAGGTGCCGGCTAGGGTCATAGCTTTTGAACAAGCGGTGACGCAAGAGATCATGGGAGTGACCCATCCTCGGAAGAAGACCTTCCACAACATGACCACCTCTGAGAAACTGGCATTGACTGTCTTATCAAACGATAAAACTCTGACGATTAAACCCGCGGACAAAGGCGGTGCCATCGTGCTACAAGATACCTGTATCTATCACGAGGAATGCAAGAGACAACTGAGCGACACCAGGGCTTACCGCCGCCTCACTGAAGATCCTACACTGAGGGTTTCAAATGCGCGAGAGGATAGTATCTCGAGCCGGCGCGTGTGCTATTTGATATGACGCGCTTGTCTTCGAGTAGCAGTAGGCTCTCTGCACATGCGCTGCATTGATTACAGCGCACCAGCTGCCGTCGATTACCACTTTTACTGACGGTATTTAAACGAAGCCCCGCCTGACCGTCGGTGCCTCCCCTTCGGCTCGAGACCACGCCGCGAGGTACCGACGGACAGGTAAGAGGGCTAAACTCTAGGTATTCAGCGCGTTCTAGGGCTGTTTTGGCTTGATACACTGTAATATCACTTCCAGAGTACAGGCGCCGTTTCAGCGCTTGCTCTGGCTATTGGCACAATCAGTTTACTCTTGATGGCTGACATGTTAATTCATACGCTGTCAACCTGTCCACAACTCATGAGTGCTGCACTATCATGAGTCCCTGCTTAAGTGAAACCAACAATGCTAGCACTGTTTTCAAATCACGAGGCAAGAGCCTCACTATTGAACGTCATTCTTCCTGTCAAATCATCCAGCTCCAGAGACCTTCGTTCTCTGGTTTATCTATCATTTCTTGATATAGAGACTAGTGTCCCTAACTTCCAAGGCATTAGTGTGTAGAATGTAGACGGTTCAGCCACATCCAGCCTGCTGCCGTCTCCTAAAACAAATTGCTAAAGGATTATTTTTAGATTAAATATACTATGGGCTCCCATTTAGGTCCTATGGGTCCGGCGTACACTGTGGGTAGCTTTAGAAAACGAGTGGTTAGTTGAACATCTGTTCTTGAGCATGCATGCAAACATGGATTGTGACATTTATCAAATCCTGAAAGTGTCCTTATTTATATGTTTAGAGCGGGGCCTCATTCTTCCGAGCAGTTGCCGGGTGAGGTGAGGCTTTCTTCCCACGCAGAGTTGGGTAAGTTTTTACATAACTTACTTGATGCACAGATTACCTGTTTGCGACTTTATTTAGCGCACTTTTCAAGTGGCCATCATTATTTATGAATGGCTAGTCATAGGTTTTGATTGTTTCGTCTTTCACTGGCTTGGCATACGTAACACTTTTTAATAAGTGCTATAAATAGACTTTCCGGCACTCTGTATCTACAATCAATAGAACAGTACTAGTTGACCACAAGATCTGTTTATTCCTTTTCTTCTCTTTCTTATTTCTCACAGGGAAGACCTCTTCTAACACCTGCACCGATCAAGTGGATACGGTAGGATGGTCCTAGTGACCCCTCTTTTGACCCTTGGTAATTGTAGCAAGGTTTGTTAGAGGATTTGTTCCTATTAGTACACTAAATAATAGTGCAATTTGCAGTAGCACATATATCAGCTTGGCCCTGACGAATGCAGGTGAATATACACCTCACGGCAGAAACATGTTGGCCTTACTTACTACCAAGCAAATCAGACAGTGATTTTTTCACACTGTCCCTACACTGTTTTCTAGACTGACGTCCAGGTGAACACTAATAAATTTTCATTGTTTGCCTCGATAGTCATTTTAACGCACATCACTTTATAATTTCTTTGCACTGCTTTTGTCAGCTCCACCGATGGTAAGGACACTTACGGTGACTGGACTATGGCCTAGTGATACGAAAGCCAAAATACATCAGGGCTTTAGTACACAGACCCGGTTCCGCGATGTCCTACATGATGAGGCTCCGCCATCTGGGTGGGCTGATAGGACTCAAACTGTCATGTTGAGTGCTGCCTGACTCTGTGGTACCTGATGTATTGCAGTTAGTTACGTTAAGTCCAGTGTCTGTCTGAACATCTTAGCCTTTTTTCGACCTTCAGGTTTCTACGTGATTTGCCCTGCATCACAGGATGTTTCGCATCACTGCCGAGACTCGAACACGGTTCCCCAGATTCAAGGTCGACCGCCCTAGCCATTGGGCCAACTCCTCTCCCCTTGTGTGGGCAGTCCATGTTGGTGCCGTCATGTGTCTCCGACAGGTACATACCTAGTCTTGACTTGGAATTCCTGCTGCAGTGGAGGAACAGAGCTGTGAACTTTATGGGTATGAGAGATGTGCCATAATGGGCAGAGCTGCCAACTTTGGAACTGGGGAATCAGGCTTAAGTCCCAGCCTTGGCTCAACATCATGTGATTCTAGGCAAATCTCTGTGCCTAAAAAATGTGACATGTTATCTGGCGCTCATGTAGAGTTATATAAATCTGCAAAAAAATAAAGGTTTGCAGAAATATAGGAAGATGGTGAAGGATAAGTATGGGTCTGTGAGTCCCCTCAAGCACAGGACATACAACACTTTTCAATATGCTGCCTCAGCTTCTGCTCTGTGTATGTTTATTGACATTCCAATACTGCTGACACACATGTGCTTTGGGCAGCCAATAAAGTTAATGTAAACAATGGAGAGTAAGTTGGGGACACCCTCAGGATGCCTTACCACAGAGTTTGGGTGGGCAGGCGGCACTGCCACTGTCGGCTGTGTGTGCTCATTTTTGGTGATTTTCTGCTGTCCCGCTGCCACTTGTGGAGTTGGACAGACAGCAGTAAATATTAGACTGAATACAGTCTTCTCACCCTCGTCCCAGACTCTCACATGCACTAAGTGGGCCTATTATTGCTTGTTGAGGAGGGAGAGTGCACGGATCTGTACTCCCAAGAGCTGTGCTTGTGTAACAAGGCCTACGTACTCCAATGGCAGAACCCAATTCGCAACAGCAGCTGATGAAACCAGACCTTATGCATTTACTAGAGCTCAGTGGTTTCCATGCGTCTGTCTGGGGTGAAAGGGGTCCAGGACCGGTGTCAAGGCTCCCCGGCTGGGGGCTCCCCGGGAGCGCGGGTGCACATCACAGGAGGAGCTCCGATTGCGTGTGCTGCCGACAGCACACGTGCTACAGGAGACACTGCATGCACAGTAGCAATGCATGGGAGACTTTGTACTCAATGATGGGAAGTGAATTACTTGCACTCCTAGTCAGGGAGGCAAGGGAAGGGTCCCGTGCTGATAAAAAGAAGGGCGTGTGGCAGCCATGCTGAAACTAGCTCAGCACTTGCGGGGATAATTGCTGCTGCTGTGCAACCACATGAAAGCTTGTTGTGTTTGCAGGCGATCCATAGACATTGAAGGACAAGAGAAACAAGCTGGGTAGGCCATGTTGGCCGAGAACAACATTGGCGGCCGTCTTAAAAGAGACACATTAGTAAGGAAATTACTATACTAGAAACAAGGTTTACAAATCTTTGCTGTTTATTTTAGCTGCTTAACCACGGCGGCTATTCCGCCGCAGTGCGGCGGTTTAGTGTAGTGGGCGGGGCCGAGACGGCCAACGGACGTGCCCACCACTACGGAGGTAGTGGGCGCGACGGCCGTTGGCCATCAGAAGCAGCGACAAATTTACAAAGCGCGAGACTTTGTTGCCTCGATCTACAAACTGTGTATTCAGAAAAACATTAACCTCCTAAATGAGTAGCCTGCTACCATAAACGGCCAAGAATGGAATATACTGGTGAGAACAACAAAGCAGCATGAAAGCAGAGGGTATAAACAAGCGGGCCATGTAGGAAATAAGAAAGGACCATGGCATGGGAATCCGCCACCAGGCTGAACAAGGGAGAAATGGAGTGGCTGCAATGAATCATGCTCAATAAACAATGGGGTGACCCTGTGTCCCTTGGAACCTGGGTATAGTCTTGCAAAAAGTACAATGGTTCTGTTGGGTGTAACCAAAATATTTCTTATAAATACAATTCAATTGAGGAACAAGTTATTTTATGCACAGGTTAAATGTGAAAACATTTTCTGGAACACACAATAAAAGCACAGAATCAGGGTTTCAAGGTATTGGGATATTTTATATAAATTGCATCATTTATATATACCCACATATAATAAATTTCATATACACGGCAGCCAACAAGGTGAAAGTCAAGGCGAGTTGTGATCAAGTGACATATTGTGCTCAGTGACATATCTGGATGCGTGATATGTACAAGGTGATTAAGATATCTACAAGTAGTGGAAGAGGCCAGGGTAAACAAAAATACTAAACAAGCATTGGCATAGCCAATAAGTCTCGCCTTTGGGACCGTATAAGTGTTTAGCCATGCAACAGTAGATGTAGTTGCACCAAGGATATTGTGCTGAATAACAAAACACTTATAAGGCCCCCAAGGCGAGACCAATAGAAAAGCACAAGCAATAACTCAAAATGACATGGACTCATTGGAAGAAATGCCAATCCAATGCATCATTAAAGCCGAGGCTTGACGAATGTTACATCAAAAAGGATTTCAAGAATATGATCCCTCTGGATTTTACATCCCCTAAATGTAGAAGTGAGTAGCTGAAAAGAACTCACTATCACCAAAGATGTGGCTTAGCTATGTACCCACCTAAGTAAAAGCTTTAAGAGTTTGTATTATACACATCCTCATTGGTGTTGTAAACCTAAGTAGCTGAATAACGGAGGATCACAATCAAAAGCATTTTTAGTGGACGATTTGATGGACTGCTATAAAAAGCTGTATCAGATGTTCTAAATACAAAAAGGGGAATGAGCACACAACACATGAAGGACTGTCAGATTGTCCTAGTACCAGTAAGGCTTTGTAATGCTATCTTTCTGGATTTCATGCAGATATTTGGTTTGTCAAAGGGTACACCACTATCTTAGTGATTGTAGAATACCTAATAAATTACTATTGTGTTGTCAGGGTAATCTCAACTGACCTACTGCTAGCCAAACTCTTTTTGAGCAATGTGTCTCTTTCTAGACTTTCAGATGGGTGTACCGGATTTTCATAAAAAAATATTGAAGGATCTAATGCATTTGAGTGTTTTCCAATAGACTGGTATAACAGCTGTAATGGGAGTGTTGTCAAACAGAATCTATTTCTAGAGTAAATTATACATCGTGATAAGGACATTCCTTTGGTGGGTTAAGGGATTAGGTACAGCCCCTTGTCAGTAGGGAATAGGATTCAACAACCCCTTCTGGAGCCATAGGGACTGTATGCATTCAGAGTAACAACACGTCTAGAGTGCATGTCTGACTGAGAAGGGGGACTCAGAGGGAGAAAATGAACTGTACTAATCAACATGAAGAAGGAAAGAATTGTTTGCAGGTCATGAGGAGATTCAACATCTGATTGGCTGGGGTGTGCGATATGAAGATTGAATGCGAATTATCATATGATTGGGTCAATGTTTGGTTGCAGTGTGCTACTAGTGTATTGAGGCCTGAGGTTCAAGGATGCCTATAGGTGACTTGTCAGTGACTAGCGATGCAAGAACAAAGGGCGAGTCAGTCTGTTCTCGGAAGTCTGTGATGAGATGCAAAAGAGGGCTGCACTATTTCAAGAAGAATGTAGGGTGGCAGCTCAAAGCTTATTACAGTTGAGAAATCATGCCTTATAACGGATGAACAGTATTGTCACTATTAAACTATATAAAGAAAACAATATGCAGAGATTGCAAGCTTATAAGGATTGCATGTCATATAATATGGATTACTAGTTATTTAGCCTACGAAACAAACAAAATCATATCTTCTCTGGGTGCCAATAACAACAGTCCTCATTTTATCACCTTTAACCGAATTAGAGCAAGAGAAGAGTGAACCAGTCAAGACTCAAACTTGTGACCTTCAGACATACCTGTGCATTGGCTGCCCTAGTCGACTGAGGTACTTTACTTACTACACACTGTTATGTCCTTGCATCAAAGTTTGGTGAATCACAACACATAAGTGATACACTCAATCGCTTTAGAACATAGCTAAAGCAACATGCATCTCAGCAATCCAGAAAAGTCCATATTCTAACTGTATGTGTGATCTTAGACACCGAGTGATCAGTATGTGGGTTCTGATGTTTTGTCTTAACTTCTTTACAGTGTGGGACTTTCCCCAAAATAGGAATGAGTAGATTTTGGTTCCTTAGTTTGTGTATGCAAAGGGCACCTGGGACCTGCAAAACATGCTATAAGCAATGTCAGTCTCTTCAGGAAAGCAGAAAAGACACTTATCAGTGCCAGTCTCCTTGATCTTAACGATGTCGCCACTGTGTTGTAATTACAGCAGCTTAGTCTAGTGAGGCCACCCAAAGTATACCCTGGGTGGTTTCAAAGTACTGGCCACCCTAGGCTTGGTATGTTTTTTGCACCATAACACACCACGTAGGTGGCCTTAACAAATACATTGCAAGTCTTCCTGAGATTACACGACTGTGTAAAGAACTCGTCAGCCTTGTTCCTTAATATGGTCACCACTTTTTGGAACCAGCGTTATCCTTAGAAATATATGGTAGGTTATACCTTCTGCCATATAGAATGGTTTCTCCAGGAATGAGCACTAAAGAACTTACAGAGGACGATTACTCTGACATAAACAAAAGTGTTATCCCACCTGGAGCACAATATGTGTCAATTTTAGAAATGGCAATCTGAACAGCTGTGCCCAAACCATAAGTGTATAGGTTAAAAGTTGACAGGTGCCATGTCAAGTTTCGTCACTGCTGTGCCACAAGTATGGTCTAAATACAGGTTAAATTAACAAATGGTGTTTCCAAAGCAGTGTTAATCCACCTTGATATGGAGAACTCCACACTCACTGCCCCCTCCTTTGAGGTGAAATCATTTCCACTTTCCTCTGTGGTTACCACCTTGTCAATATTGTAATGACAAGCTGCCATTGTTATCTAAAATCTGGTACACGGGGGATATCAGTAAAGGCATTTGTTGCCCCTTTGAAACAAACACTTAAAAAACGTAACTACGAATAGAAAAACTAAAATGTTGGAACGGTCTGTACTACAGCAAAAAGAGCAGCACTTACTGAACATTAATAGTGGATGAATGACACAGGTTGTTCAGTAAAGCTCAAAGAAAATATCACAATATGTTACAGAGGCAGGAAAGACTGACTTGTATGTTTAGTGACCAGGTAACCCCATGCCAGCGAGCACACAATGCCCCACTCCGGCGCATTGGAGAAAAAAATAATGTTTTCGGGTGTGATTGCTCAACTGAATCAACACAACTGAAAAATGTGTTTAACTTTTTTTTATTTTATGCGTTTTTCTATAGCGCGGACTTTAACCGAAGGTGTCAGAGCGCTTCACAATAGGAACAGTAATGATACATGAGGAGAAAATTACAAGTGAACAAATTACACAAAAGCAAGCGATAAGTTACATGAAGCAAAAGTGACAATTGTGAGCAAACAAAATACAAGAGGTAGCACACGGTGCATTACAGGAGGAAAAAGTGACATGTTTGCAAGTTACAAAAGCGTACAAAGTACAAATAGAGGTAAAATACTGCAATAAATGGAGGACACTCAAACACAAGAACAAACGTTACGTAGGCAATGGTGGCACTTGTGCAAGTATCGAAAGCAAACAAAATGTAAGCGGTAGCAAACAGTGTATTACAAGAGAAAAGTGCCATGTGCATGTTACAAAAGAGTACCAGACACAGGTACAGGGATAATGCTGCAATAAATGGAGGATAAGCCCCTGCCTCAAGCACTGCGTCCACACACAGCAGCTGCCCTTCCATACTTTGAACCCCTGCCTCAAGCACTGCAGATGCCGCGCAGTCACTGCCCTCCTTGAAGGCAGCACTTCCATACTTTGAAGCACTGCAGATGCCGCGCAGTCACTGCCCTCCTCAGGCCCGTTTCTAGGTGTTGTGCCGCCCTAGGCGAGAATTGAAAATGCCGCCCCCCCCCCCTCCCTTTTTCTACCATCACTCTCTCCCCCGTCATCCAGGCTAGAAGAATAAATGCATTAGATATACAATAACTTGTATTAACTTTGCAATCATGTGTACACATTTTTATACTGTAACCACTGTCAGAAGTGCAGTCAGAGCTTACAACATTTACTTAGAGCACTCACCCTAAAAATAAAGGCTTTCAATTAAGGAACCATAAATACAAGTTTGAACAATATGAACATATGGACAACAAATGACCTTAACTGCAGGCAGAGGCAGTGCCCTTCCCTGATCCATAATGTGGTACTGCAAACTGGCAGCAAAAGGGTTTGTACAGCAGGGGGTTGGGCCTCCTTGTCCCAAGGACAAAACACACATGAAAACTTGTTGCCCTTGACCCCAAAATCAGAAAGAATTTTTAATCACTGTAATTGACTCAACCATGGTAGAAGGCTACATCATTATCTCCACCTCCAAGCATTGAGGCTTTTCCATCACTTTAGAAACCAATAGTAATTATAGATTTGGAAAAAAGGGCAAAGTGGAACACAGACAAAGCCTTGTACTTTCTTTCAGTGATAATATACATCCAAACATATTATACAATAAACGGAAGCACATCACTGCACAATAGGATGAGCAAAGATCAATGATGTGCCTGTCAGTAGTAAAGCAAGCCTCCCTCTCTCTCAGAAGTGCAGTATATATTCCATTGCCCGTAGACCAGATTCAGCAGGGCAGACTACAGTGACAGTGTTTTTGCGCCACTCTCCAGCCGACCGTGAGGACGGGCTCGGTCCGGAGTCAGGCCGCAGCGGAGATAACAGATAAATTATTTATGAATGATTCACCTCACCGCCGTTCAGATACCACTGCTGTGAACACACAAACGGATTGCTGTGTCAGACTCCACTGCACACTGAACTGCACACCTCGCTGGGTAAGACACCGGCACGTGCTGGTGCATCACCACAGCCATCACAGCATGACATCACAAGATGAATGGTGGCCCTCCCCATCCAGCAGCTGCTTCCTTGACCTTTCACCCCTCCCACATGCTGTTCTACACCACCGGGGTTTCACGTCCTTCCAAGTGCTACGAGAGTGACTAGAATAGGAAAGGCGAGGTAGATAAAACAAAGGCAGCCACTTGTGCATCGCACTGAAATGTATGTTTTCCTTTGAGTTAGTTGTATGTTACCCTCTGCACAGCGTCGGATAGGTAACGCGGGCAGGTGCCTGAGCAGCAGCTGTGGGCCAGGCCAGCGACCCAGCGGGTGCTCGAGTGACCTTGCTGGAGGCAGATGGGCGTCCATTACCTCCATTGCTTGTGGGTGTCACTCCCTTTGTCTCCCTGGGCCGGTCGATTAATAAATGCTGATTGGCCGGGGGCAGGGGGCCTGAGCAAAAGTGGCCTCACTTGTTTCAGGTGTGGTTCAACAGTGTAAACTAATCGGTGCACTTTTTGTATTGTAACCCCTCCCATCCGCCCTTTATATAAAATTTCGCCGAAGCAGTGTTGTGGGGAAAGGCAATATGCAAATGTGGGCCACTTTTTTTAGCGTGTCCGGGCCAGTTTTGAATCCCAATCCAACCCTGCCTCTGCACCCCTAATTTATCCCACCATTGTGTAGCAGCCTATCACACTCGATCTCTGCCCAAGCTTCGCACAGTTCTCCCTGTTGAGGATTCTGTCTGCATTTATGTGCTATCTGTGTTCATGAAGGTCAGCTAGTTAACATAATGATAACACGTGAACTCAGAAATGGCGGGAAGCCTTCTCAGTGCACCGCCTGGCAAGAAGAAGGGGGGTGGTCTTCCGGCTCATAGATGTGAAAACTGACGTCAGCATCCTAGCTCACATCAGTTCTCGCTCAGCAGATGCCTCTAGATATATGTACACACACACACATGCAGTAGTCACATGTCCTAATTCTGACAATAATGAACAACATTGCTCTATTTTGTAAGTGGGGGCAGATGTGTCAAATTGCGAATCTGGGAGAGATAGTGCCTTGAAGGCTGACCATTGCGGGAGTCTGTGGGACGGGCGGGTGTAAGAGGTGAAGCAGGCTTGGTGTTGTCTGTGTAGATGCAAAGAATGCCACAGGCCTCTTCTCGTCCTCGTGTGCTTCCTGTGAAGACCTCCTGGCTCTATCCAGGCCGGACAGGAAGTGGAAACAGACACCTCGCGTTTCTCCCACCCTGCTTCTCACGAGTTTAGCTTCAGTTTGAGCGGTGAGGTCATCTCCCATCTGTTGCCTGCGCTGTGCTTTGCCAGTGGTGAGGTCACTGACTGCAGTGCAGTGTCACCGGCCCTCGTGGCCATATGTGCACTGCACACTGCATGGATCACCTCACTGTGTCAGACACCACTGCTCTGCACACTGTAGAGCACACACACCCCTCGCTGTGTCAGACACCATTGAACACTGCATGACACACCTCGCTGTATCTGCACCCGGCACACACAGCTCGCTGTATCAGACACCACTGCACACTACCCAGCACACTTCACTGTGTCAGACACACTGCACGACACACACACCTCGCTGTGTTAGACACCATTACTCTGAACACTGCACGGCACACACACCTCTCTGTGTCAGACACCATTACTCTGCACACTGCACTACACACACACCTCGCTGTGTCAGACACCATTGTGAGACACCGGAGAGCTCCTGATTGTGCCTGGAAGGGGCCCCTCTACTTACCTTGCAGGGGGGGCTCAAGTTTTGGTATGCCACCGGGAGTCGATCTGATAGGTAGGAGAGACTGGCTTGAATGTGGGTGAGAGGAAGAGAGTCCCTCCGCCGACTACATCCTCCTGGGGGACCTCAACTTCCACCTGGAGAACAACAACGACCGCAACACCATCACCCTGCTCGACAACCTCGACAACCTCGGACTCAAGCAACTGGTGACCACCCCCACCCACCTCGCCGGACACACTCTCGACGCCGTCTTCTCATCCAGCAAAGACGTCACCTTCAGCCACGCAACAGGACTCCACTGGACGGACCACAGCTGCGTCCACTTCACCTTCAGAAGAACGACGATCCACCACCTCCAGCAACAGGTTGCTCGAAGAAGCTGGAACAAGATCACAGCCGACCAGCTCACCGCCTCCCTGAGCCAGCACCCTCCCGCCAACTCAGCGAACCCCAGCCAGGCCGCCGACAACCTCACGAAATGGATCAACGACTGCGCGGACGAACTCGCCCCTCTGAGAACCCCACCCAGCAGATCCTGCAGCAGAAAAACACCATGGTTCACCGACGAACTCAAGAGCTCCAAGAAGAACTGTCGAGCCCTCGAGAAAGCCTGGAGAAGGGAACCAACGACGGACAACATGACCACCCTCAAGCTCGCCACCCGGAAACACCACCAACTGATCCGCGCCACCAAGAAAAATGCATACAAGGACCGGCTGGACAACAACGCACACAACTGCAAGGAACTCTTCAACATCGTGAAAGAGCTCTCCAACCCCAGCGCCGGAAACAACGACATCACCCCATCGCAAGACCTCTGCAACTCCCTCGCGTCCTACTTCCACAACAAGATCACGGACATACACAACAGCTTCAACAACCAACCAACGCAAGCCACAACCGCAACGACGCCACCCACCACCACCCTCCGCACCTGGACCCCGATCAGCACCGAAGACACCATCCGCACCATGAATTCCATCCATTCCGGATCTCCGACTGACCCCTGCCCTCACCACGTCTTCAACAAAGCCGACGCTGTCCTCGCACCCCACCTGCGGGACATCATCAACACCTCCTTCGACTCCGCCACCTTCCCTGAGAGCTGGAAGCACGCCGAACTCAGCGCTCTCCTCAAGAAACCTACAGCAGACCCCACCGACCTCAAGAACTACCGTCCCATCTCGCTCCTCCCGTTCCCGGCCAAAGTCATCGAGAAGACCGTCAACAAACAGCTGGCCGCCTTCCTCGAGACGAATGGATCCCTCGACCCCTCACAGTCCGGCTTCCGAGCGAACCACAGCACCGAGACCGCCCTCATCGCCGCCACCGACGACCTTCGAACTCTGATGGACAACGGAGAAACAGCGGCCCTCATCCTCCTGGACCTCTCCGCGGCTTTCGACACTGTCTGCCACCGCACCCTAGTACAGCGCCTCAGCAACATCGGAATCCAGGAGAAGGCACTGGAATGGATCACCTCCTTCCTCGACGGAAGAACACAAAGAGTCCGCCTACCACCGTACAAGTCAGAGGCCACCAAAGTCATCTGCGGCGTCCCTCAAGGATCCTCACTGAGCCCCACCCTCTTCAACGTCTACATGAGCCCCCTCGCGACCATCGCACGCCAACACAACCTCAACATCATCTCCTACGCTGACGACACCCAGCTGATCCTCTCCCTGACCAACGACCCCGACACCGCCAGAGCCAACCTGCACGAAGGGATGAGAGACGTAGCCGAATGGATGACGACCAGCCGCCTGAAACTGAACTCAGACAAGACGGAGGTCCTCATCCTGGGCTCCACGCCCTCCGCCTGGGACGACTCCTGGTGGCCCCCCGCCCTGGGCACCGCACCCAAACCGACGGACCACGCACGCAACCTGGGCTTCATCCTGGACTCCTCCCTCTCCATGACCAGACAAGTCAACGCCGTCTCCTCGTCATGCTTCAACATCCTGCGCATGCTACGTAAGATCTTCCGGTGGATCCCCACCGAGACAAGGAAAACGGTCACCCAAGCCCTCGTCACCAGCCGACTGGACTACGGCAACGCCCTCTACGCCGGAACCACCGCCAAACTCCAGAAGAGACTCCAGCGGATCCAGAACGCCTCCGCGAGACTCATCCTCGACATCCCCCGACGCAGCCACATCTCCGGACACCTGAGAGATCTGCACTGGCTCCCGGTCAACAAGAGAATCACCTTCCGGCTCCTCACCCACGCGCACAAAGCCCTACACGACCAAGGCCCGAGCTACCTCAACAACCGGATCAACTTCTACACTCCCAAGCGCCTCCTCAGATCAACCAACCACGCCCTCGCCGCCGTCCCCCGCATCCGAAGAGCGACAACAGGAGGAAGATCCTTCTCCTACCTGGCCGCCAAGACCTGGAACTCACTTCCGACCAATCTGCGCCTGACCCAAGACCACCTCTCCTTCAGGAAGAAGCTCAAGACCTGGCTGTTCGAGCAGTAGCGGCACCCCCCCCCTCCCAGCGCCTTGAGACCCTACGGGTGAGTAGTGCGCTCTACAAATGACCTGATTGATTGATTGAAAGAAGGAGATTGGAGGGAAGACAGAGAGTGCGGTAGAAGGAAAATGAAAAGATGAGGCAGAAAGAGGGAGATGGAAGAAAAGAGAGGAGAATCAGAGAGATTCTGAACGAGGCAGCTTGAGGCAGAGAGAATGAGATCGAGTGAGAGAGGGGAGAGAGAGCAGAAGAGCAAGAGAAGGGATGCTGATCAGGAGAGATGTTTTCGGTTGCCAGGGAACGGCTCTGATTTGGTAACTAGCAGCCCCCAACCCTCAGTATGTGTTTTTGTCTGTCTTGTTTCCTGTGCTGGTCTTAGTTTCGACAACATTGCTTTCAATATAGAGCCTTGTCTGTCCATCATCGCCTATGTCTCAGATAAAATGCTCTGCGTATTTTAGATGATTTGTTTTGTAGAGCTCTGAACCAGTCGTCGTTCCAGCGCGCATCGTACCGAGCTGTCTCATGTCGCAGCTATTGATGCCTATCTGGCCGTATATGTCAGTACTCAGTAGTGATTATCGCTCACACTCTTTCTAGCTGCACCTATTTGCATTTACCGGTCTGTCTGTTCTGTAGTCTAGATACTCATGGAAATCTATGAGTATCGTAGATTTCCTGAAACACTCCTGGTAATCTCTGTGGATTCCTCAACGGCCGTCACCCGCCCGCCTCCGCCTCATTTACAACATACATTAGGCCTGACTCAGTGTCAGTGATGAACATTATTACACAATTACAATACATATTAAGATGATTCATTTACAAATATTCGAATTTGCAGCATGCAAATGCATCCGAATCGGATGGATCCGAAATATATATTTTTATATTTATTTTCGCAGGCAGCCAGGCCCAGCGGCCTTCTGACTGACTGACTGACTCACCGGCGGGCGGTGCTTGCACTGATTGACTGCTAGTGTAGTAGTAGTGCTCAAGTCACTCACGACCTGCTGCTTGCTGCGTACCGTCGTACGACACGACCACCACACGGCCAGGCCTGACCACGGGCGACTACGCTGTTTTTGGCTCGTGTGAGTCGTGGTGCTGGGGTGGGTCGGGTCAGGAGAGGGCCGGCGGCCGGCGGGAGATGGAGTCAGGAGACCCAGGAAAAGACTCCCTGTGTGATGGCACTGGCTGGCAGGTGGCAGCTGCAGACCAGTGCTAATTAAATTATGGGCAAAGGGGCGCCAGGCCCAGCCAGTGCCGACACGACACACACAGACCGTCCCCCGCGCCGCGCGCACCGAGAGAGATGGTGGGACTGGTGCGCCGTGCGTCACCGCTGTCACTGGCCTGCCCTACCTGGCAGAAGCACTGCTCGTGGATTGGCCAAGAATGTTCCCCAGGGCCGTCATTGGCAGCGCTATCCCAGCGCTACAAGATTGACGGCCCTGGGGACCCACTAGTGTGTCCCGCAGTCAGACCCGCATCCCGCTCTGATACACACACGTGATGCCATAATAATCTAGGGTGTGCACGCACGCACACCGCTCAGCAACAACAAGCATCAGCAAATGCAATTCAATTGCAAAGATCAGCAGGCCACAGCCAGGCCTGGTCAGGTGCGTGCGCTTCACTTGCACAGTGCACTGAGTCCAGACTAAAATGCCGCCCTCATCATTTTGCCGCCCTAGGCGGCCGCCTAGTCCTGCCTAATGGCAGAAACGGCCCTGGCCCTCCTCGAAGGCTGCCCTTCCATACTTTGAACCCCCCCCCTGCCATTATATATTTCGCAGTAGAGAGGCCTACTCCACGTGCCAGCGCTCCCTGTCTCTGATTGGCGATCTTTGGCCGGAAGTGAGTGATTGGCGGTCTTCGGCCGGAAGGGAGTGATTGGCGGTCTTCGGCCGGAAGTGAGTGATTGGCAGTCTTCGGCCAGAAGTGAGTGATTGTCTTTCGTCTTTTGAAAAGAGCTGCCTGGTAGCGCTTACTTTGAAGTCTGGAAGCTCCACTCCCTCCTCACAATGACTGGCGCCGCTTCCAGGCCGTGGCTGATGTCGTCCAGTCCCACAGACACCATTGTGCGTCCGGGCCCCACTGTACCCGGAATCTACCGCCTGGCTTTGTTTACATCCAAAGCCGTTGGTCTGCCTCCTATGTTGATTGGTGCAGTTACACGCACAGGATGACAAACCATTGGTCGCAGAATATGCCACTTGCCCGGCAGGAAGGACGTTCATAGCAGCGATTGGTTAGAGCCAGTGTACGTCATTGCGGTGGCCGAAGATTATGCGTAGGACGGCACCTCATTGGCTTCTGTTTTAAATATGGCTGCGTCTTCGCTTCCGCGTTCCAATAGGATGGGATTTGTAGTTTTGCGTTTCAATGCTGTGCTCCTCTCTTTGGAAATCTCATACACGTAACCTAACAAGCAGAAGCTGTCTAATGATGTGGAAGTGATAATAGCTGTCACTGTACATTGGAAACGACAGAATGCCTAGTTCAAAGCTGCCAAGGGTTCAGATTGCTGTGTGTGACATTTTCACAATTTCAGTGTAAATAAGAGTGACATTTAAATGACTATGAGTGACACTTTCTTATGAGCAAAATCAAGATATGAAGACGAGGGAAACATAGAAATACCAGAAATTGCACCCATCTGAGCAACAAGAAACTCCAAGATTTTTTTAAAATACAGCAAATACCAGAAATCCAGAGGCACTGTGGGACCCGACTGTACCACTTTACCACTCAGGATGTGAGAGGCCATAGGTACTGCCTGCAAATGACCTCATCTTCTATAACGCCCCTCACAAGAACAGGGTAGATCTCCCATGGGTGGACTTAAGGAGAAGCACGTGCTTCACCCTCTCCCTGCAAGAACTGATCAAGCTGTGCTGTACCCCCCACCCGTACCATGTGGCACTCAACGCCAGCTCCTGGCACAATGTCACCTCATTTCCTGTATCTCTGCAGAGCTACCCCTCCAGGTGGAAGGACCCAAAGTAAAATAAAGCTATTGAAAATTATGTATCGAAAACAATAGGACCAAAAGGTCTTACTTTGAAAGAAATGCTTTTAAATATTTATTTTTACAGAAAATATCACATTGTTTTAAGCAAATAGTTAAAAACAAGGATTATTCTCAATATTTTTTGTCATATGGTCGGTTGCATTTACTTTGTTTATCCTGGAAACGTGTCCTTTTCTTTTCTGATTTATTCAGAAATTGTAATCGTTTTGTTGTTTATAGGCAAGTTGAGAACAGAGAAAGGGAAATTATGAGTTATCTTTTTATGGGATTAAGCATAAATGCGTGTGTATCTGTAAAGCGTTAATGGAAACATTCTAGAACAAGCATTGGCAATGCAATAGGTCTCGCATTAATTAAGTTTGAGCTATTGGCATTGCTAAATATTGCAACACCAATTGCAACAAAAGTCTATAAATTGTAGGCCAAAAAAATGTGTATTTACTTTTGTAGCAATGGTGGCATGCTGCGCTTTAGATGAATATGTTTAAAAGTAAAGTGCGCCATACTGCGATTGCTACAATAGGTAATTGTGGATGCGTTAACAATTGATGTGTGCACTGACGGCTGGTGGTGTTTGTGCCTGGTGAAAGCGTGCACGGATGACTGGTGGTGTTTGTGCCTGGTGAAAGGGTGCACTGACGGTGTGGTTGAGTGTGTGTGCAGTTGTGTGTGCAGTTGTGTGTGTGGTTGTGTGTGTGTGTAGCTGTGAGTGTGATGTGTGTGTGTGTGTGTGTGTCCTCCCATTTGCTGCTTTAACTAAACTGTCTTCCTATTGGGTGCTCCGGTTACTAAACTGAGTGAGGAGAAAGTCGAAGAGGTCGGGCTGGTCCTTTTGAAAACAAGAGACAATGGGATGACCTTTCACACAGTAGCAGCAGGAGACTGCCATTGGCTGAAAGGGGAGCCAATAGCCTATGGCAATGCTTCAGCACAGAACACAATACCATGGACCAGGTATTGTTAACATGCAGGAACCCAGGGTCCATTCACGATAAATTAAAGTAATGGTTGAGAAAGAGAATACAAAAGAAAATCCTCCAACCATCATTCACGCAGGCCTCATTCTGCTGCGGCTACCGACAGCAAACATTAGCTGTCAATACTCAAGGCCCCAATTTCATGAGTTACAATTTTATTTATTTAGTGTTTTTTTTATAAAGCACGGACATTACCCGAAGGTGTTAGAGCGCTGTAAATCAGACGTCAACAAGGCAAAAATGCACCCCTCCCCCCATGAATTTATGTTCAAAATACTTTCTCAAAGTCCTCCCTCTGGCCTACTTTCACATAGTGCATGGGCGTTTTAGTGGTGTAAGAGACAGACCCTTCACTGTCGAGTCATTGCACTGAACCAAGCATCCCCCCCATCCTGGGTGCGGTACTAGCCACTTGGGGAGGATTAACAATCCCATCCATGGCAGTGAAGTCTACAGCTGTGTGTGGGGGTGTAATACTGTATTACACCCCCACACACGGCTGTAGACTTCACTGCCATGCTAATACACAGGGTGTTTAATGGGGCCCATTGCATTCAACGGACAAGTCCTGATGATTGTCACTGTAGTGAAAGGTCAGCCCGGATTACTCACAGGAAGTGCGGTGATTAGCACCTGGCATCAAAGTGAATGGAGTTGGAGCTCTGCCCCTGCCTGTCAGTGCATTGCTGGAAGGGGGGGGGGTAATCTGTCAGGTCATTAGAGGAAATACTTCAGGGTGTGATGGGGGGTTAGGGGTGATGCAATCACTCTGGCGTAAACGGATTGCCTTTCCGGGTGTCTCACGGTGAGTCAGTGTTAATGTTGTGAAGGGTTGGGGGTGCGGGCCGGCAGGTGCGCTACTCAAGTTGGGACGGCAGTCCCTGCGTGAAATGCGCTGTGACCCGATGGGTTAGCCATGGACATGCGAGGCAGTGCAAGAGTCAAAGTGTCAGCCCCGGTACCACTGCGCCTGCTGCACTCTTGACAGCACCTTTTCCGGCTCACACCTCACTCGGTTTTTCAGGGCTGGGCGCATGCGCAGGGACTTACCTTACTCAAGTGTTTCAGGACGAGGTGGGCGCAGGATCAGGATTCCCTAAAGATGTCCAGGGCGCGTGCCAGATGGACATTTTTAATTTAAAGTGAATCCCATTGGTCTAAAGAATGCACCCAACACTTTGTAAAGGTTAGTGAGTAGAGTTTTGTTCAGGCCTGGATGGCTTTAGAGCAGCATATCTAGATGATATTGCTGCCTTTACCTCGACCTGGGAGGATTGCCTGGTCCACCTGAGAGTGGTTTAGCATGCCTGCAGAAGGTTGGCCTCTCTATCAAGGTCAATAAGTGCCAGATAGGACAGAGTTCAGTTGTCTACTTGTGCCACCCTGTAGGTAGAGGCAAAGAGACCTCTCCAACCCAAGATCTAGACCATTCTTGACTGGGTGGTTCCTAAAACCCAGAAGCAGCCAAAGAAGATCATTTGGACCACGGGCTGTCAAAATGCATTTGACCACCCTGAAGCAGCCACGTGCTCAGCACCTGTCCCAAAAAGCACCAGATTATGGGAAACAGTTCATTATTCAAACATGGGCTAGGGGCAGTGTTTGTCACAAACCAATGATGAGGGCCAGGATCAACCAGTTGCCTATTTCAGCAGGTGACTTTGGGGAGCAGCGTTGGAGTGCCATTGAGAGGGAAGCCTCTGCTGTGGTCTGGTCCCTGAAGAAGCTGAGAACCTCCTTGTTTGAGACTCACTTCAAGGTTCAAACTAACCACAGGCCTCTCCGGTGGCTAATGCTGATGAGTGTACCCCAAACTGTTGAGGTTGTCCACTTTCCTATAGGGCATGGGTACTCACAAACTTTCTCTCAGGGCCAAATTTACAGTGTGGTTGTGTCCGAGGGCCGCATCGGTGGGGGCGGGGTCAGTGGGGGATGGGGTGGGGACGCCTCGTCCACTGAGCCACCAGACCCGGCATACACACCTCTCTCTCTCTCTCTCATTCTTTTTCAGTCTCTCTGTCTCCCTCCCTCTTCCTCCCTCTCTCTACCTCTCTCTCCTCCCTCTGTCTCACTCACTCTGACAGTCTCACTCCTCTCACTCCCTCTCTCCCTCTGTCTCACTCACTCTGACTGTCTCACTCTCTCTGTCACCCTCTCTCTCTGTTTCCCTCTCCCTGTTACCCTCTCCCTCTCTTTGTTTCCCTCTCCCTCTCTTTGTTTCCCTCTCTCTCACTCGGTTTCCCTCTCCTCACTCTATTTCCCTCTCCCTCTCTCTCCTTCCCTCTCTCTTTACTTCCCTCTCCCTCCTTCCCTCTGTCTCCCTCTCTCTCCTTTCCACTCCCTCACTCTGAGGTCTCCCTCACTCTGAGGTCCTCCCTCCCTCACTCTGTCTCCCTCCCTCGCTCTGTCTCCCTCCCTCCCTCGTTCTGTCTCCCTCCCTTCGTCGCTCTGTCTCCCTACCTCGTTCTGTCTCCCTCCTTGCTCTGTCTCCCTCCCACGCTCTGTCTCTCTCACTCTCCCTCTGTCTCCCTCCCTTTCCCTCGCTCTTCTGTCTCCCTCCCCCTCCCTCGCTCTCCCTCGCTCCTCTGTCTCCCTCCTTCTCCCTCGCTCTCCCTTGCTCTCTCTCTGTCTCCCTCCCTCGCCCTCTGTCTGCCTCTCCCTAGCTCTCCCTCTGTCTTCCCTCCCTCACTCGCCCTCCCTCGCTCTCCTTCGCTCTCCCTCGCTCTCCCTCGCTCTCCCTTTCTGCCTCTCCCTCGTTCTCTCTTTGTCCCCCTCCCTTGCTCTCCCTCACTCTTCCGCGTTCTCCCGCGTTCTCCCGCGCTCTCCCTCGCTCTCCCTCACTCTCCCTCTGTGTGCCTCTCCCTTGCACTCCCTATGTCTCCCTCCCTCGCTCTCTGTCACTCTCCGTCTGTCTCCCTCCCTTGCTCTCCCTCTGTCTGCCTCTGTGTCCCTCCCTCGCTCTCGCGCTCTCCCTCGCTCTCCCTCTGTCAGCCTCTGTCTTGCTCTCCCCCCTCTCTCTCTGTCTCCCTCACTCGCTCTCCCTCGCTCACTCGTGTTCTTCCACGCTCTCCCTCGCTCTCCCTCTGTCTGCCTCCTTCATGCTCTCCCTCTGTCTCCCTCCCTTGCTCTGCCTCGCTCTCCCTCACTCTGCCTCGCTCTCCCTCGCTCTGCCTATGTCTGCTTCCCTCGCTCTCCCTTGCTCTCCCTCGTTTTCCCTTGCTCTCCCTCACTCTCCCTCTGTCAGCCTCTGTCTCCTCCCTCGCTCTCTCTCTGTATGCCTCTGTCTCCCTCGCTCTACCTCTGTCTCCCTCCCTCGATCTCCTGTCTGCCTCTCCCTCGCTCTCCCTCACTCTCTCTCTGTCTCCCTCCCCCACTCTCCCTTGCTCTCCCGCATTCTCCTGCGCTCTCCCTCGCTCTCCCTCGGTCTGCCTCTCCCCTCGCTCTCCCTCTGTCTCCCTCCCTGCTCTCTCTCTGTCTGCCTCTCCCTCGCTCTCTCTCTCCCTCCCTCGCTCTCCCTCGCTCTCCCTCGCTCTCCCTCATTCTCCCGCGCTCTCCCTCGCTCTCCCTCTGTCTGCCTCTCCTTCGCTCTCCCTCTGTCTCTGTCTCCCTCCCCCGCTCTCCCTCTGTCTCCTCCCTCGCTCTCCCTCTGTCTACCTCCCTTCCTCTCTCGTGCTCTCCCTCACTCTCCCTCTGTCTGCCTCTCCCTAGCTCTCCCTCTGTCTCCCTCCCTCACTCACCCTCCCTTGCTCTCCCTCGCTCTCCCTCTGTCTGCCTCTCCCTCACTCTCTCTCTGTCTCCCTCCCTCACTCTCCCTCACTCTTCCGCGCTCTCCCTCTGTCTGCCTCTCCCTCGCTTTCCCTCGCGCTCTCTCTGTCTCCCTCACTCGCTCTCCCCTCGCTCTCCCGCGTTCTTCCATGCTCTCCCTCGCTCTCTCTCTGTCTCCCTCCCTCGCTCTCCCTCTGTCTCCCTCCCTCGCTCTCTCTGTGCTCTCCCTCGCTCTCTCTCTGTCTGCCTCTCCATCGCTCTCCCTCTGTCTCCCTCCCTCGCCCTCCCTCGCTCTCCCTTGATCTCCCTCTGTCTGCCTCTCCCCTGGCTCTCCCTCGCTCTCTCTCTGTCTCCCTCCCTCGCTCTCCCTCGCTCTCCTGCGTTCTCCCGCACTCTCCCTCGCTCTCCCTCTGTCTCCCTCCCTCGCTCTCCCTCTGTCTACCTCCCTCGCTCTCCCTCTGTCTCCCTCCCTCGCTCTCCCTTTGTCTGCTCTATATCCCTCCCTCGCTCTCTTGCGCTCTCCCTCACTCTCTCTCCCTTGCTCTCCCTCTGTCTGCCGCTCCCTCGCTCGCCCTCACTCTCCCTCTGTCTCCCTCTGTCTCCCTCCCTCGCTCTCCCTCTGTCTGCCTCTGTCTCCCACCCTCACTCTCCCTCGCTCTCCCTCTGTCTGCCTCTCCCTCGCTCTCCCTCTGTCTTCCTCCCTCGCTCTCCCTCACTCTCCCTCTGTCTCCCTCTCTCTGTTTCCCTTTCCCTCACTCTGTTTCCCTCTCCCTCACTCTATTTCCCTCTCCTCTCTCTCCTTCCCTCTCTCTTTACTTCCCTCTCCCTTCTTCCCTCTGTCTCCCTCTCTCTCCTTCCCCCTCCCTTACTCTGAGGTCTCCCTCACTCTGAGGTCTCCCTCCCTCATTCTGTCTCCCTCCTTCCCTCACTCTATCTTCCTCCCTTCGTCGCTCTGTCTCCCTCCCTCGCTCTGTCTCCCTCACTCTCCCACTGTCTCCCTCCCTTTCCCTCGCTCTTCTGTCTCCCTCCCCCTCCCTCGCTCTCCCTCGTTCCTCCCTCTCCCTCGCTCTCCCTCGCTCTCCCTTGCTCTCCCTCTGTCTCCCTCCCTCGCTCTCCCTCTGTCTGCTTCTGTCTCCCTCCCTCGCTCTCCCTCTGTATGCCTCTGTCTCCCTTGCTCTACCTCTGTCTCCCTCCCTGGCTCGCCCTCCCTCGCTCTCCCTGTCTGCCTCTCCCTCGCTCTCCCTCACTCTCTCTGTCTCCCTCCCCCGCTCTCCCTTGCCCTCCCACATTCTCCTGCGCTCTCCCTCGCTCTCCCTCTGTCTGCCTCTCCCTCGCTCTCCCTCTCCCTCCCTCCTTCGCTCTCCCTGTCTCCCTCCCTCGCTCTCCCTCTGCCTGCCTCTATCTCCCTCCCTCGGGCTCTCCCTCGCTCTCCCTCCCTCCCTCACTCGCCCTCCCTCGCTCTCCCTCTGTCTGCCTCTTCCTCGCTCTCTATCTGTCTCCCTCCCTCGCTCTCCCTCGCTCTCCCGCACTCTCCCTTGCTCTCCCTCTGTCTGCCTCTCCCTCGCTCTCCCTCGCTCTCCCTCTGTCTCCCTCCCTCGCTCTCCCTCTGTCTCCCTCCCTCGCTCTCCTCTGTCTACCTCTGTCTCCCTCCCTCGCTCTCTCGTGCTCTCCCTCGCTCTGCCTCTCCCTAGCTCTCCCTCTGTCTCCCTCCCTCACTCGCCCTCCCTCGCTCTCCCTCGCTCTCCCTCGCTCTCCCTCTTTCTGCCTCTCCCTCGTTCTCTCTTTGTCTCCCTCCCTTGCTCTCCCTCACTCTTCCGCGTTCTCCCGCGCTCTCCCTCACTCTCCCTGTGTGCCTCTCCCTTGCTCTCCCTCTGTCTCCCTCCCCTCGCTCTCCCTCTCCCTCCCTCCCTCGCTCTCCCTGTCTCCCTCCCTCACTCTCCCTCTGCCTGCCTCTGTCTCCCTCCCTCGTGCTCTCCCTCGCTCTCCCTCTGTCTCCCTCCCTCACTCGCCCTCCCTCTGTCTGCCTCTCCCTCGCTCTCTATCTGTCTCCCTCCCTAGCTCTCCCTCGCTCTCCCGCACTCTCCCTTGCTCTCCCTCTGTCTGCCTCTCCCTCGCTCTCCCTCTGTCTCCCTCCCTCGCTCTCCCTCTGTCTCCCTCCCTCGCTCTCCTCTGTCTACCTCTGTCTCCCTCCCTCGCTCTCTCGTGCTCTCCCTCGCTCTCCCTCTGTCTGCCTCTCCCTAGCTCTCCCTCTGTCTCCCTCCCTCACTCGCCCTCCCTCGCTCTCCCTCTTTCTGCCTCTCCCTCGTTCTCTTTGTCTCCCTCCCTTGCTCTCCCTCACTCTTCCGCGTTCTCCCGCGCTCTCCCTCGCTCTCCCTCACTCTCCCTGTGTGCCTCTCCCTTGCTCTCCCTCCCTCACTCTTTGTCACTCTCTGTCTGTCTCCCTCCCTCGCTCTTCCTCTGTCTGCCTCTGTGTCCCTCCCTCGCTCTCTCGCGCTCTCCCTCGCTCTTCCTCTGTCTGCCTCTCTCTTGCTCTCCCCCTCTCTCTCTCTGTCTCCCTCACTCGCTCTCCCTCGCTCACCCGCGTTCTTCCACGCTCTCCCTCGCTCTCCCTCTGTCTGCCTCCTTCATGCTCTCCCTCGTTCTCCCTCCCTTGCTCTCCCTCGCTCTCCCTCTGTCTCCCTCCCTCACTCTCCCTCTCTCTGCCTGTCTCCCTCCCTCGCTCTCTCGTGCTCTCCCTCGCTCTCCCTCTGTCTGCCTCTCCATCGCTCTCCCTCTGTCTCCCTCCCTCGCCCTCCCTCGCTCTCCCTTGCTCTCCCTCTGTCTGCCTCCCCCCTGCTCTTCCTTGCTTTCTCTCTGTCTCCCTCCCTCGCTCTCCCTCTGTCTCCCTCCCTCGCTCTCCCTCTGTCTCCCTCCCTCACTCTCCCTTTGTCTGCCTCTGTCTCCCTCCCTCGCTCTCTCGCGCTCTCCCTCGCTCGCCCTCCCTCGCTCTTTATTTATTTATTTATTTCCATATATATAGCGCGTTATCACCCCAGGGTCTCTAAGCGCTTGTACAAAGAGAAACCAGTCCCACAGATAGCAGATGTCAGACCTATAACGCACTCCATGCTTCTCGGAAAAGAATTGTTTTTAGCATTCGGCGAAAGAGCACAAGATTAGGTTCCTTCCGAAGGTCAGTTGGAAGTTTATTTCATGCTGCAGGGAGCAGAATGGAGAAGGCACGCCCCCCAACCGTGGACAGGCGAAAGCGAGGGTTCGCCAGAAGAGTAGCTTCAGAAGATCGAAGTACCCTACCCAGAGTGTATCCAGCCAGTCTGCTTTTAATATAACTGGGCGCATTACCATAAAGTGCCTTGTGTGAAATACACAGACCTTTAAACAATGCCCTCTGTCTGACAGGGAGCCAGTGTAGCTGATACAGGAGAGGAGACGCACGCGTTGTCCTAGGTTTCTTAAAAATCAATCTTGCTGCATCGTTCATGACCGTCTGCAGCCGCGTAAGTAGTCGCTGGGGTAGCCCTAAGTACAGCGCATTGCCGTAGTCCAGGCGTCCCAAAATCATGGCAGACACAACGCTTCTTAAGGTGGAAAAAGACAGCAGATGAGAGATCTTACGAATCTGTCTCAGAAGACCAACGCAAGTTCCTACGACTACAGACACCTGTTTGTTCATGGACAACGTGCTATCGATGTAAATTCCCAGGCTCTTCACCACGGTTGCTGGTTCCGGTGACTTGCCCAACTCCCTGGGCCAAAAACCGTCGTTCCACAGACTGCTCTGGATGGCTATGGGCAGCACCTCGGTTTTGTCAGGGTTGATCTTCAGGGAGTTGGCAGTCATCCAATTTACTGTAAACCTTAAGATGTTATGCAACCGGGTTTGAGCACCTGGAGAGTCCTCTATTTGGATAATGATCTGCGTATCGTCAGCGTAGTTAAAAATCTGACAGTCCATCTGGTTAAGAGCTGAAATTAGTGGCTGCAGGTAGATGTTGAAAAGGAGTGGTGAGAGGGCAGAGCCTTGCGGCACTCCACAGGTGATGGCCGCTGATGTTGAAACTAGGTCGGACAACTGCACCCTCTGTGATCTATCCTGCAGAAAGGAGGAGAGCCAACCTAGCGCATGCCCCCTGATGCCCATGTCTCTCAGACGCGACAGCAATTGACTGTGACAAACCGTGTCAAAAGCCGCGGAGAGATCGAGTAATACCAGGGCACCGGGGATCCTCTTATCGGCTCTGCGCCTTAATTTGTCTAAAATAGACACCATCACCAACTCCGTGCTGTGATGGACCCGAAAGCCAGCCTGATTTTGCTCTAGCAGATCATTTAACTCCAACTGCTTAGAGAGATGTGACAACACATGTTGTTCCAAGACCTTTGCTAAGAAAGGAAGTTGGGAAATGGGTCTGAAGTTTTTTTAATTTTTTGTGTCTGCCCCTGGCTTTTTTAACAGCGGAATCAGCCGGGCCTCCTTAAACATAGCCGGAACTTGTCCAGTTTCAAGGGACTTATTAAGCAGGTGGAGGATATCCTCCTCCATTCCTGGCAAAGCTAGTTTAAAGACACTTGGAGGACAGGGGTCCGCCTGGGAGCCTGATTTTACCCTCCCTATCAAGCTGGTTAACATCTCCTTCGTAATCAAGGGGATGATATTTAGAGGGTTATCCACTTTGGGCATGATAGACTCAACTTGGAGCGAGCATTCCAAAACAGGGGTGCGCGAAATTTCTAGCAGAAGATCTTCAATTTTCTTGATGAAGAAGTCCTGGAAAAGTTGCCAGTCCTCCTGTGAGAAGTTAAGTCTCTGCTCCTTATTTTTCCTCAATTCAGAGAGTACCTTAAAAATTTCTTTTTGCGGGTTACGAGCTGTGGCAATCCTGGTCTCAAAAAACTCGGATTTTCGAGCTACAATAGCCTTTTTATACACAGCCAGCTCATGTTGGTATAGGCTCCGTGCCATCGAGCTGTAATCCCGCCTCCAGGCTCTCTCTGCCTTACGCAGTGCCTGTTTCCTTAACCTCAACTCATCGTTGTACCAAGGCGCTCCAGCCCCTTTGTCCACCACTTTCACCCTTCTGGCCGGTGCCATAAGGTCAATAGTGGATTTTAACTTGTCCACTACCATCTGGTGGATAACCTCAAGTTTATCGTCACCGATAGTCGGAGTGACGGGGTTTAACAGGTTTCTCACCAGATCTTCTGCGTTTATGGAGTTCCATCGCCTCACCGTTCTCCACACCGGCCTAGATTTCTCTCCAAATTTGGGTGGTACTTTCTGTCCCCTAACCAGATAGTGGTCAGACCATGCACAGGGTTGACCAGATATCATCCCATCTCCAGGGTCAGTTGACCATACCAGATCTAACGTATGGCCCTTGTCATGAGTGGGACCAACTACAAGTTGAGTCAGACCAAGCGTGATTAGTGCTTCCTCTAGGTGGCTTGCTTGCCCCTCCTTAGGGGAGGCCTCCCAATGGAAATTAAAATCTCCCATGACCAATAGGTCCTTATAGCGCGACCTAAGGTCATGGACCAGCTCCACGAAGCCATCCACAAAATCGGGGGTAGCCCTAGGGGGACGATACACCAGCAGGATGACCAAGCACTCTCTATCCGCCTCTAATTTAACCCCTAATATATCAGCGCCTCCCAAGCATTCAGCACAAATTATTTCAGCCTTCCAGCAATTCTTATAAAGAAAAGCGACTCCCCCTCCTCTCTTGGTACTGGCGCGATTCTGGCAAAATGCCAAGTAGTCAGGGGGAAGGGAGGCCACAACGTCTGGCATGGATGAATCTTCCAGCCACGTTTCTGTAGCCCCCAGAATATCAATCTCCCCATCTTGTAGTAGCGTAAAGATTTCGAAATTGTGCTTCTGGAGTGATCTAGTATTTAAAAGGCCGTATTTTAGCGTCCTATCCAGTTTCCTATGCTTTACAACATTTTGCTCAGACACTGTCTTGAGTAGCCCTTCCCTCTCTAATAATGCATGACAGTCCGCACTGAGCTCACAGTTCCCGTGTAGCACGGCCATTAACTCTGATCTACAATACCTGATAGAAGGTCCAGGGTTTATGGCCCCGGGTCCCGGTAGGTCGCGGATGGGCGCAGATGGGCTCGCCTCTGGCGCGCTCGCTGCGCGAAATCGCTGCACGTAAACATGAGCCCGTCTTAAATAGGCGTCTTAGTAGACTGCCTGACAACTCTATTGTTGTCCCAAGATGGCGCCCACCCGGCGTCCAGACTCGTCCCAAGCCAAGATGGCGTCAAAAATGAAGCTAAGGATGCCGAGGACCCGCTAAGCAGCGGTGAAAGACCGATTAATGTGCAGGTGAGGGGGCAATCACAAATATAAACAAATATAAACACTATTCTGATTTAAAACAATATTCTCCAACTAGGAGAACGAGTCCCTACTTATTAGAATTCGAAGCCACACAAATGCATGCAATTAGTAAATAAACAGCGCAGGATGCATTAAGGCGCGTTATGAAACAATCCTTGTTCGTGGGTTAGGTTTTCCTTGTCAAGCCGAGCCTGCCGGGGAGCCCGTCTTAAATAGGCGTCTTAGTAGACCGCCTGACAACTCTATTGTTGTCCCAAGATGGCGCCCACCCGGCGTCCAGACTCGTCCCAAGCCAAGATGGCGTAAAAAATTAAGCTAAGGATGCCGAGGACCCGCTAAGCAGCGGTGAAAGACCGATTAATGTGCAGGTGAGGGGGCAATCACAAATATAAACAAATATAAACACTATTCTGATTTAAAACAATATTCTCCAACTAGGAGAACGAGTCCCTACTTATTAAAATTCGAAGCCACACAAATGCACGCAATTAGTAAATAAACAGCGCAGGATGCATTAAGGCGCGTTATGAATCAATCCTTGTTCGTGGGTTAGGTTTTCCTTGTCTCCCTTGCTCTTCCTCTGTCTGCAGTTCCCTCGCTCTCCCTCACTCTCCCTCGCTCTCTCTCTGTCTCCCTCCCTCGCTCTCACTTGCTCTCCCTCTGTCTCCCTCCCTCGCTCTCCCTCTGTCTCCCTCCCTCACTCTCCCTGTCTGCCTCTCCCTCGCTCTCCCTCTGTCTCCCTCCCTCGCTCTCCCTCGCTCTCCCTCTCTCTGCCTCTCCCTCTGTCTCTCTCCCTCGCTCCCCCTCGCTCTCCCTCTGTCTGCCTCTCCCTCGCTCTCCCTCTGTCTCCCTCCCTCGCTCTCCCTCTGTCTGCCTCTGTCTCCCTCCCTCGCTCTTCCTCTCTCCCCCTCTACCTCCTCCCTCTACCTCTGTCACCCTCTTCATCTCACCCTGCCTGTGTGTGCCCTGGCTGAGACAGCTTCCGGGCACACACACACACACAGCCGCACCCGAGCACTTAACATGTCTTTAAAAGACCGTTGCCGCAGGGGTGTTTCCTGACACACTTTAAAAAATACATATATTAAAACACGGGTACGATGTTTGGACGGTCCGTGGGCCGCCAGGGAAGGCTTGCTGGGCCGCTGTTGGCCTGCGGGCCGTACTATGAGTACCCGTGCTATAGGGTATGGACTTTACACTGGAACACCGACCAGAGACTGACCATGCCAGTGCAGATGGCCTTTCCAGGTTCTTCCTGTTAGATGATGAGAACTAGCAAGAGGGAGGTGGTCAGTGCTCATCACCTTACGCCTGGGGAGGGAAGGTCATGTAGGAAAGTGCCCTTTTTGGGTGGTCACCCCACCACACACCCTTTTTAGGTCTCGCTGAGTCAGCGCGCATGCACTGCTCGGAGAGACTTTAGAAGGTGAATTTTGAAAGCGCTGTTGGCTGGCGACCAGCTTGCTAAAAAGCGCACAGCACTTTTTCATGTCGCGCGCGCGCACAACTTGCGTGCGCACAACTTGCGTCACCACCCGCGGGTTTTATATCGCGGCCGCGCGGCGTCACTTTTACAGACACGCTGCCAATGCTTGTTTTGTGTAAAGGCTGACGTGGTCTTCTAGACCAGCAGCCTCCCCCCGTCTTTGTAATTCTGTCCCACGCACACATTTTTTCAGCCGCTACACCTCTCTTTATCTCCACAATGATCGCAAAGTGGCATTTCACTTTTACAGCTCGTTAATAGCACTTCAATGACGCACTTAAAAGTGACTGCACGGAATGCGGCGCTGTCTCCCGCACAGTGCACTTTACCACGCTAGATCCCCATTGTGCCTCCACGTCACCTTTCGTCCCCTCGTCTCCCTCACCTAATTCACCGCAGCTCACGCTGTTCAAGTCGCAAGGATGCGGTGAGATTTTGGCAGTGTAAATCTGTCCGAAAAACACTAAAGCATGAGGTGGCTTGGAGGGGACATCTGAAAAGCGGCGCATTGCTGGAGTTGTGTCGCAAGTGCGACGCAGCTCGGGCAATGCTTTGGGAGGCCCTATCTGGACAATACTGCGTCAAGCCTTACGCCTGCTTCAAGCAGGGGTAGTGTTTTGACACAGCATTGGCCTAAAAGTGACTGAGTGAAATCTTGTAGATTTCCCTCAGCCATTTTTAGGAGGCGTACCTGCGCAGGAACGCCCCCCCCCAGCGCTGGAACGCCTCCTTATGGCGCAGGGCTTTACAAAGTGACGCATCTCCCAGATGCGTCACGTTGTTAATACTCCGCACCATGGCGCATCCTTTGCACCGCCGCTGCGTCACAAAAGTGATGCAACGGTAGCGCAAAAGAGGCGCAAGGGGCTTGTAAATCTGCCCCTATATGTTTAGGTCTCGCCTACAGACAAAACAAGCATTGGCATAGCCAATAGGTCTCGCCTTTGGGACCTTATAAGTCTTTAGTTATGCAGCACAATGTCCTTGTTTTTAAGGCCCTTAGCATCACGCAGTTTGCTCATTTGCATCTCACAGATGCTGGGAACGAAGAGATTACAATCTTTACTGCAAGGCTTCAAGCACTTAATTAGTTTGTCCTGGTTTCCTTTCACAACTGGCGAAAAAATGTAACATTTCACACTATACTAGACTTTCAGTCTGTCTTTTTTGTTTCCCTTTTCAGACATTATTTACAGTTGAGGGCTAATGCCGAACTGGCCTGATGCACCTTGTATGGATGCGGGTGGAAGACACTGGAGTCGATTCTTCGTGGTTGTGAACATATGATCTGCTTCCCAAAGTGGGCCTAAGTCCACTGTGCTGCATCATTAGCATACGTGAAATTGTTCTTCAATCATACTTTCTCGCATATTATACTAGCAGTATCAATATTTGTACTTTAAGTTATGCTCTTGTTATAGTGAACATGGGCTCAGCCCTTCAAGCTGTTTTATAGTTGTAACCTCTGCCTTTATGAATTCCCAACGAATGGCACACCATGTACCGACTGCGTAAGGATAGCAGGGTGAGTTGATGTCAGCATTAAGTGTTTTATTATTTTTTTTAAAACATACATAAAATACATTGTGATTTACAATGCAACATTTTAAGGTATTAGCATTATAAATGGCAATGGCATTTCTTTATCTATTTTCAAAACTAACACATAGATAAAAACTTTACCATTTACAATGCCGATAGCTCTAACTTTTTCAAATGCGAGACCTATTGCATTGCCAAGGCTTGTTATAAATGGAGTTGCAAATTTTCTTGATGCTATTAATACTGACGCACCTGTCTTAGCTGGTAGAAAAATTCCAATTTTAATGTTCGTGGACGACATGCTGATAATCTCAAAAACGCCAGGGGGATTGCAGCGTGCCCTCCAGCGCTTTGAAGAGTTTTGTCTTCTGAGGGGTCTTAAAATTAATTTCCTAAGACAACGTTTATGGCATTCAATTAGCAAAGATTGTTTAAAGAGAGAATGATGATGGGTGGGCTACCCCTGGAGCAGGTTGATGCTTTTATTTATCTTGGCATCAAACTGCAGAAAGATATGAGGTGGAAGCCACACATTGAAGGCATGACACTAAAGCATAGGCAGCTCGCTGGAACCCTAAGAAAAGAATTTAAAACTACTTTTACTAAACCCCTAAGCCCGGTACTCCAAAGTTACAATACCAAAGTGGTGAGCTCAGTTCTCTACAGGGCCGAGCTGTGGAACTTTGGAAACCTGGCCCACCTTACAATAGCGGAACACACGTTCTTCAGCGCAATTACTAGTATGCCACAAAGTATACCGATGCTCCCTCTAAGGAACAACCTAGGAAGATAAGCTCTGAAGGACCTGGCCATACTACGCCCAATACTATTCTGGCGTAGAATCTGCTGTACAAAGGAATTGGCCGTGTTCACACAGGGCCTAAGGGATATCGTAAACACGGACCGCTTCCGTGAAATTAGTTGGCTGCGCAAACTGAGAAGTTTGTTAAATAAAATGGGCCTGCAACACCTGTGGGATTCACCCCCCACCGAAAATTCCCAACAAAAAATTGTCTTAACCCATTGTGTGCGTCGGCCAGCCGCCGGCCGTCCGACGTCACGGTGGGCGTGTGCGGAGGACGGCCGGGGGCCGTCCGGCCCACGCCATAATTCACCCGCACCGCGGTGAAATTTTCGCCACGGTCAGGGGGTTAAAGAAGTTCATTGGGAAACCGTGGTGCATGATGAGTTTAGGCGCCATGATACAACTTCTCTCTCTGGGCTTTTTCTTCAGACCAAGCCATGCCCTGGCCATGAGCCGTATTGGGATATTATTGAGAACCCTCTGGATCGCAAACTCTATTTCCAATTTAGATCTGGATCTCTTCCATTGAAGTGTTTTACATCTAAATGGTCCATTATTAGGGCAACAAATGTCATTTATGCACTACACAGGTAGAATCATTTGCACAAATTCTCTTTGTTTGTCCTGCGTACGCTAGCCCACGTAAGGTTTAGCTGGTCCAGCTACGTAAGAACCTGGCTACAAGATCACATACCACAGCCCTGCGTATCCTTTTCACAGATCCATCTCCCAGGTATGCAGTTCCGGTGGCAAAATATTTGAGGTGGACGTGGATTATACGTACTAAACAAATCAAGAATGGATAAAGTGCAGGATGACGTCCCACTAGTGCGCAGGATTGAGCTTACGTCGTCCTGCGGGCTCCTCTACCCTTGCTGATGGGCTAACAATTGTTTTGTGTGTTATTTTAACAATGTGTCTTTTTAATCTCCTTATTATTTTTCACATAATGATGGTCCTGATTGCTTATTTGCGCAATTGTTTCATTCAGATCTTAAATTTCTGTAATTATTGTTCTACTTCTTAAGTACAATGCTTTTATGACTTGCATAGGCGAATAAAGCTTTCTTGACTTGACTTGACATTTTACAGCTTGGGACCCCCTTTGACCTGTTACACCTCGCTGCCCATTGATACATATTACATTTTGGGACCCACTGAAACCTGGAACAGCTGGGCACTCATTAATAAATGATACAGCTGTTACAGCTTTCTTCTCATTGATTCATGTTACCTCTCGGAACCCACTGACACCTGTTACAGTTCACTTCCCTTTGGTACATGTTACAGCTTGTGATCCACTGAGACCTGTTACAGTTCACTGCCCATTGATTAATTTTACCGCTCAGGAAAAACTGAGACCTGTTACAGCTCGCTGCCCATTTATACATACTACACATTGGGCCCACTGCAGCCTGTTACAGCTTGCTACCCCTTGATATATGTTGCAGCTTTGGACCCATTGAGAACAGTTACAGCTCTCTTCCCATTGATACATGTTACAGCTTCGAACCCACTGAGACCTGTTACAGCTCGTTGCCCATTGATACATCTTAAAGCGTGGGACCCACTGGGGCCTGTTACAGGTTGCTGCCCATTGATACATCTTACAGCGTGAGACCCACTGGTGCCTTATACAGCTCGCTGCCCATTGAAACATGTTACATATTAAGACCCACTATGGCCTGTTACAGCACACTGCTCATTTATACATACTACAATTTGAGAACTTGAGAACAGTTACAGCTCTCTGCCCATTGATACATAATAAAGTCTAGGACACGCTGAGAACAGTTACAGCTCGCTGCCTATTGATACATAATAAAGTCTGGGACACGCTGAGAACTGTTACGGCTCGCTGCCCATTGATACATAATAAAGTCTGGGACACGCTGAGAACCGTTACAGTTCGCTGCCCATTGATACATAATAAAGTCTGGGACACGCTGAGAACATTTACAGATCGCTGCCCATTGATACATAATAAAGTCTGGGTCACGCTGAGAACAGTTACAGATCGCTGCCCATTGATACATAATAAAGTCTGGGACACGCTGAGAACAGTTACAGATCGCTGCCCATTGATACATAATAAAGTCTGGGACACGCTGAGAACAGTTACAGCTCGCTGCCCATTGATACATAATAAAGTCTGGGACACGCTGAGAACAGTTACAGATCGCTGCCCATTGATACATAATAAAGTCTGGGACACGCTGAGAACCGTTACAGTTCGCTGCCCATTGATACATAATAAAGTCTGGGATACGCTGAGAATAGTTACAGATCGCTGCCCATTGATACATAATAAAGTCTGGGACACGCTGAGAACAGTTACACATCGCTGTCCATTGATGCATAATAAAGTCTGGGACACGCTGAGAACCGTTACAGTTCACTGCCTATTGATACATAATAAAGTCTGGGATACGCTGAGAACAGTTACAGATCGCTGCCCATTGATACATAATAATGTCTGGGACACGCTGAGAACCGTTACAGTTCGCTGCCCATTGATACATAATAAAGTCTGGGATACGCTGAGAACAGTTACAGATCGCTGCCCATTGATACATAATAAAGTCTGGGACACGCTGAGAACAGTTACAGATCGCTGCCCATTGATACATAATAAAGTCTGGGACACACTGAGAACAGTTACAGATCGCTGCCCATTGATGCATGTTACAGCTTCGAACCCACAGTGAATCACAGAAGCCAAAGGTTAACGACCATTGCTCTAAAATATCTGCTAAAAAATCTTGAATGTGTTTCTTCTATATATTAGAACTTGGAATCTACATTTCAATGAACACTGTACCTTCACCGACACCTCCCGTTCTTGATGTCTAATCCTCACTTTTCCTTACGATTCATAAAAGTACTTCTTTTCTTTTTCATCCCTTTCTTTTTTTAAATGTAGCTTTTGGTCCTAAATCTCCCCTTGCCAATCTTTCAGGGGGGCTCAGTACCCTTTTACTACATTAGTTTTCTTTTATTACTGTCAAATGTGTCCACAGTCATCCCCCAGAACATATGGTCCCTCCTAATACTCTCCATACTCTTCTGCTGCAAACGTTCTCCTATATGATGTAAATGAATATTCTTCTATTTCCTATGGGCCGTATTCATAGCCTCTTTGTAACAAAAGCCATTCATGAGTTAAATTAAAATATGATTATTATAATCAAGGGAACACATGTGTAATTAAATATTAATACACTGGTCTTTTCTCGGTATATACTTACTTACTGGAGCTGAAAAGAGCTCATTAATATTAATGAGGTGGCTTTGTGTGTTCAATGTAGCGGTAACACACCGGCTCTATATCATTCCATCCCCCAGGCACCATCCCATTCTCCCTTCCCCTCCATGTGATCAGTTGAACGGTCTAGACCTGTCCATCCTCTTCTTGGGTGGAGCAGTTGACTGGGAGAACCTTGTGAATGTGTGATGGTTCATTGACTGGCTAATGCTATAATGTGCATGAACATGTGACAGCCGTGCTCTTGCACCTTGACGCTGATCCCATAATGACCAGTGTAGTGTAGTTCCTCTTTCCCTAATAGGCTCTGCGCATTGGAATAATATACACTATAGTTTCGGCATAGGACTGAGGTCAGTATGCCTCTATCGAGTACATTAAACTCAATTACTTTGTGTGCCAGCTAACTCAGAGGCCACTAGAAACTCCTTGAAAAACAAGAAGGGAGTAGTTTCTGGCAACCGCATAAACATGAAATTTTTTTTCCCCTTTGGAATCGGAATATGTCTGAGAATCGTGGAAAAAATAGATAACAGTTTCACTCAGCCAATCGTGCATGCTTAGTTTCTTCAGAGTTACACAGAAAGAGATAGACGGGCTTTCCAATAAAATGGATTTATTGAACAGTCTTGCTTCTCGTGTAAAAGATATGAGCTGTTACAAACGCAAGACAGTATGCAAGATGTATTTCGTACAGCGTAAGCAGTAAGAAGAAATAATACTGCAATAGCATTGTCTTTTAGCTATGACACATATTCATATACTTATACATAAATAAGACAGGCTAAAAAGTAGATACTCATCTGATGCTTCTAACTAGTTCTACCCCAGTGTACCTAACCTAAGTGTAGTACAAGGTAAGAAGTAGGTGCTGTATTCTATAGTATGGTAAGCTATAGTTTTGTATGCCAAGAGTCCCTCTAGGTTCTAGTCTGCTCCATACCTTAGAATGAGAGAGGTGGGAATCTCTTTCCAGGTCTCAAACTCTAACACCCCGCGAAGGGAGTCAGAACACTGGAAGCTGGATTCTCTGCGAGCAGGGATGACAGCATGTAGTCATTGCATCAGGCTGGGACATAAATTCTCCTGGAGTCGTGGTTTCTTCCAAACTTGCCGAGGCGAGCCAAGCCGTATCAAGCCGTGCAGCCGTCGTTTCGCTTGGTATTGGAAGGTATATTTATACCTGGGAGGTGCCTTGGAATGTTAGCATTGACGTAAAGTCGGGCAGAGGAAGACATCATGAATGAACCCTTAAGGCATAGCCGTTCATGCATAATAAATGAGTTATTGGAGAAATCAATAATCCTAAACAAGGGAAAGTCCCAATGGCTTAAGGGTCTGGTTTCTAAGAACTCGTGACATTGGGGTGGACGGATGTAGGTGACCATGCCATATTTGGAGAACATGGCTAATGCCTAAATAAGGGCTGGGATCTTGTGCCTAAATAAGGGTAATGTAAAGTGTGCCTATATAAGGGTATGTTTTAGGAAAACCTATATACGGACATCTAAATCGAAACAACATCAGTGCTCTGCGGACACCGTATCAGAAATTCCATAACTTTAATCGACGATACTGTAGGGTTTGAACATTCTATGATGCGGAATATTGCACTGCTTGGCATTTTCCTCCCAGCAAAGGTGAATTATAGCTGATGTCCACCTTTCTGCCCTGATTTTGTCAAGACTTTTCCAAAGTACAGAGCTGTTTTCCGTGGACAAGTTCCACAAGGTTTTACCTGACCAAATCTGTCCATAAGTAACCCAGTGAGTGCAGTAGTGTTACATTTTTTTTGTAACATCCCTTAGATCGGAAACTCCAGTTTCAGCGCAAAAATCGAATGTACAAACTTGTAATGAAGGTGTTTGTGGTGTCACAATGAAGGCATGATGTAATGTTCAGGCCATGCTCAAATGAAATTTGAGCTCTAAGATTGACAGGTCTATTTTGTAAAGGATGTTCTAACTTTGGAATGAGAGTTCTAATTTGGAATGGAAAGAATTCCTTTAGAATGTAGATTGGAACAATGCTTCTAATTTGGAACGCAAGAGCTATGTATGGAATGCAAATTCTACATTTGGAACGCCTCTTGTACAAAACATAAATCTTTTTTAAAGGTTGAAGCCGCAGCTATGTGTGATATCTTGATTTTTTGAGTAGAAAACAGGAGATTCCAAGGCTACAGATTCATTGGGCACCTTGACCCCCAGGGTATACAGAACTATCTTCTATTTCATGAACTTGTGCATTGCTCTTGAAGCTGTGCATAGTCACACAAGAAGGAGTCTATGGCAGTCTTCACACAGATAAAGACTCAGAGCCCAGCCATAAGACCGCTGCCAGGCTCTGCTAGTCAGTGCAGAAGAAAGATGTAGGGTGTCTTCTAATCCTTAGATCCCACCCTGACATTTGAATACCTGATCACACCTGTGAAATGGGCAGAGCAGATAGGAAGAAACAGAATGAAAAGCTGTGCATTCCTGCGCGGTACACTCGGCCCATCTCTCCAGCGCCTTTGCAGATTCTGTTAACCTGGGTATGAAGGACATTCTTTTTGGCAGCAAAATTGATAGGAGATGACTTGTTAATTATTGACCATCGAGGCCACATCTGTAGAATAATCAATCAAGAGAGTGAGAAATTCTGACACAAATCCTCTGACCCATTCTGTCTTTCTAGGCAGCTTAAAAATAGCAGTCTTTATGCAATAAAGAGAACACAGGAAACTGACTTCCTTCCCTCAATCTTCTGGTTCTGTGATTTTATGTGGCAGATGGGCCCACACCTACCAACATAATGTATCACTGGTCCCCCTAGGCAGCCATGAGTGCTATCAGTATTTCCCATCAATGACTTGTGATGCCATCAACTATAGCACACCCTTGACCCTGGCTGGTTTGTGACATCATGTACTACATCACACCCTGGCCCTGCAGGCTTAATGACATCATTGACCTCTTAGCTATATATAGAGGTGTAGTCGGGGATGCCTGCAGTGTGAGTGCAGTCTGTGGACTGGGCTATGAATGGTGTGAAAGAGGTGTGAATGGGGGACTTGGGGGCACCGAGCTAACATCAGACTCACAGGATGGCCACGGCAGTTCTGCTTCTCAAGGCCTCTGCCATGTGTTGTTTGGTTGTTCAGTCAATCAATCAATCAGCAGATTTGTATAGCGCGCTACTCACCCGCTAGGGTCTCAAGGCGCTGGGGGGAGGGGGAGTCGCTACTGCTCGAACAGCCAGGTCTTGAGTTGTTTCCTGAAGGAGAGATGATCCTGGGTCAGCCGTAGGTGGGTGGGGAGGGAGTTCCATGTCTTGGCCGCCAGGTAGAAGGATCTTCCTCCGGCGGTGGATCTGCGAATTCGTGGGACGGTGGTGAGGGCGAGGCTGGCGGATTGGAGCTGGCGGGTGGGTGTGTAGAATGCGAGGCCGCTGTTGAGGTATTTGGAGCCCGTGTCGTGGAGAGCCTTGTGTGCGTGGGTGAGGAGTCTGAACGTGATCCTCTTGCTGATGGGGAGCCAGTGCAGGTCTCTCAGGTGATCAGAGATATGGCCGTGACGGGGGATGTCCAGGATGAGTCATGCAGATGCGTTCTGTATGCGCTGGAGCCTTTTCTGGAGTTTGGTTCCCGTAGTCCAGTCGGCTGGTGACGAGGGCCTGGGTGACCGTCTTCCTGGTTTCGGTGGGGATCCACCGGAAGATCTTTCGGAGCATGCGCAGGGTGTTAAAGCAGGATGACGAGACGGCGTTGACCTGCTTGGACATCGTGAAGGAGGAGTCCAGGATGAAGCTCAGGTTGCGTGCCTCATCCGTTGGCTTGGGGGCGGTGCCCAGGGCAGGGGGCCACCAGGAGTCATCCCAGGCAGAGGTGGATGGTCCCAGGATAAGGACTTCCGTCTTGTCTGAGTTCAGTTTCAGACGGCTGAGCTTCATCCATTCCGCGACGTCTTTCATTCCTTCCTGGAGGCTGGCTCTGGCGGTGGTGGGGTCGTTGGAGAGGGAGAAGATAAGCTGGGTGTTGTCGGCGTAGGAGATGATGTTTAGGTTGTGTTGGTGTGCGATGGCTGCAAGGGGGCTCATGTAGACGTTGAAGAGGGTGGGGCTGAGCGAGGATCCTAGTGGAACGCCGCAGATGACTTCGGTGGCCGCGGATCGGAACGGGGGGAGGCGGACTCTCTGCGTTCTTCTGGCTAGGAACGAGATGATCCATTCCAAGGCCATTCCTTGGATTCCGGTGTTGCTGAGGCGTTGTATCAGGGTGCTGTAACATACGGTGTCAAAGGCTGCGGAGAGGTCCAGGAGGATGAGTGCCGCTGTTTCCCCGTTGTCGAGCAGGGACCTGATGTCGTCGGTAGCTGCGATGAGGGCGGTCTCGGTGCTGTGGTTTGCTCGGAAACCGGACTGCAAGGGGTCGAGGGATCCGTTTGTCTAGAGGAAGGCAGAGAGTTGTTTGTTGACGATCTTCTCGATGACTTTGGCGGGAAAGGGGAGGAGCGAGATGGGGCGGAAGTTCTTGAGGTCCGTGGGGTCTGCGGTGGGTTTCTTCAGGAGGGCGCTGAGCTCGGCATGTTTCCAGCTCTCCGGGATGGTGGCGGATGCGAAGGAGCTGTTAATGATGTCCTGGAGTTGGGGTGCGATGATGGAGTCGGCTTTGCTGAAGATGTGGTGAGGACAGGGGTCGGTTGGGGAGTCGGAGTGGATGGTGTTCATCGTGCGGGTGGTGTCTTCGGTGCTGACCGGGGTCCAGTTGCAGAGGGTGGTGGTGGGGGGTGCTGGTTCGGTGGTTGGGTGCGTGGTCTGTGCGCCGAAGCTGTTGTGTATGTCGGCGATCTTGCGGTGAAAGAACGAGGCGAGTGAGTTGCAGAGGTCTTGCGAGGGTGCGATGTCGTTGTTGCAGGCGCTGGGGTTGGAGAGCTCTTTAACGATGCTGAAGAGTTCCTTGCTGTTGTGGGTGTTGTTGTCCAGACGTTATTTGAATGTTGTCCCTTTGGTGGTGCGGATCAGCTGGTGGTGTTTGCGGGTGGCGTTCTTGAAGGCTGTCATGTTCTCTGTTGTCTGGTCGTGGCGCTAGGCTTTCTCGAGGGTGCGGCAGGTTTTCTTGGAGTTTTTGAGGTCGTTGGTGAACCACGAAGCTTTCTTGCTGCCGGGTCTGCTGGGCGGGTTCTTCAGTGGCGCGAGGTCATCGGCGCAGTTGGTGAGCCACTGTGTGAGGTTGCGGGCTGCTTGGGGTCCCTCGTGTTGGTGGGAGGGTTCTGGCTGATGGAGGTGGTGAGATGGTCGGCGGTGATCTTGCTCCAGATTCTGCGGGGAACCTGTTGCGGGTGGTGGTGGGTCGTGGTTCACCTGAAGTTGAAGTGGACGCAGCTGTGATTTGTCCAGTGTAGTCCAGTGGGGTGGCTGAAGGAGATGTGCTTGCTGGAGGAGAAGATGGGGTCAAGCGTGTGACCCGCGTAGTGGGTGGGGGTGTTCACCAGTTGCTTGAGTCCGAGGTTGGCGAGGTTGTCCAGGAGGGCGGCGGTGTTGCTGTCATTGTTGTTCTCCAGGTGGAAGTTGAGGTCCCCTAGGAGGATGTAGTCTGAGGAGGTAAGGGCGTGCCGGCTGATGAAGTCTGCGATGGTTTCGCTGAATTGTGTGCGTGGTCCCGGGGGTCTGTAGATGAGAGTGCCTCTGAGGGTGGACTTGGGGTCGGTGTGTATCTGAAAGTGGAGGTGCTCAGCGGCGGTGATGGTGTCGTCGGAGTTGGTCGTGATTCGGATGGTGTTTCTGTGGACGATGGCGATGCCTCCTCCGGTTGGGTTGACGCGGTCCTTCCGGGTGATCTTGTAGCCCTCCGGGATGGCTATGGCGATGTCGGGGGCTGAGGAGGCGTTCATCCAGGTTTCTGTGAGGAAGGCGACGTCTGGTGATGTTGTGTCGAGGAGGTTCCAGAGTTCGACGGCGTGTCTGTGGACGGAGCGGGTGTTGAGCAGGATGCACTTGAGGTGAGTGTTGCTGGTGTCTGGCTTGGCGGGAGCGGTGCAAGTTCAGAGGCAGGTGAATTTGCAGGCTTGGCAGGTGAAGGGTCCGTGGGTGCGTTTCGGGGTGGCTCGGTAGCAGGTGGGGTTCCTGGGAGAAAAGAAGCAGCACCTCGCAGACCGCCAGTGAGATGCATTTTGAGGTGGGGGCGGAGCCTTCCATAAGGTGTGGTAAGGCCTTATGAGGTTCCTTGTCGTTTCAGTAAACCGCTTTTAATAGCAAGTCCTGGGGTTCTCTTAGCAGGCGAATTGAATTTTGCCTTGAGCTCCAGGAACTCTGGCACCGCCCCTATCTGGAGCAGGGTGCGGAATGTCTGTGGGTCTGATGGGAAGCAAGGTAGTATGAATGAAGGTGTGAATGGTGTGAATGCCCAGTAGCAAAGGTCAAAACCTTGGCGTGGTGCTACTGCTCACAAGTTTACCCATGAACTTGTGCTAATTTGACCTGTTTTGGATGAAAGAGGTGTGCACCGTTTTCTTCCTGTTCTGTGCCTTGTTCCTGGATGCTTTCTTCCTGTCTTTTCTGTCCTGCTTCCTGGAGTGTTATCAGCATTTCCCTACAATCCCTTGTGATGTGATCTACTAGATCACACCCTTGGTTTTATGACATCATTCACCGCACAGCTGTGTGTAGAGGCATGGTCTGGGATGTTTGCAGGGTAAGTGCAGTCTGTGGACTGGGCTATGAATGGTGTGAAACTGGTGTGAATGAAGGACTTGGGGGCACCGAGCTAACATCAGATTCGCAGGATGGCTATGGCAGTTCTGCTTCTCGAGGACTCTGCCATTTGCTTGTTGTCGTTCAGTGGGAGAAACCAGGCAGCACCTCGCAGACCGCCAGTGAGATGCACTTTGAGGTGTGGGCGGAGCTTCCATAAGGTGTGGTAATGCCTTATGAGGTTCCTTGTCATTGTACCAAACAGCTTTTAATAGCAATTTCTGGGGTTCTCCCTCAGGCGAATTCAATTTTGCCTTGAGCTCCAGGAACTCTGGCACCGCCCCTATCTGGAGCTGGGTGCGGAATGTCTGTGGGTCTGATGGGAAGCACGGTAGTATGAATGAAGGGGTGAATGGTGTGAATGTTCAGTAGCAAAGGTCAAAACCTTGGCGTGGTGCTACTGCTCACAAGTTTACCCAGGAACTTGTGCTAATTTGACCTGCCTTGGATGAAAGGGGCGTGCACTGTCTTTTTCCTGTTCTGTGTCTTGTTCCTAGCTGCTTTCTTCCTGCTTTTTTCTTTTCTCAGTTCTAAAATCTACATCTCACTTAATTCTCCTTACACTTTCTTTCATTCCTTCCATGTTTAATTCTTCTGTGGGCTTTGTGTTTCTTATTTTTTAGTCTTAATTTTGTTCTTTTATTTCATTGCCTTCCCAGGCTCCTCATTGCTTTTCTTCTTTCTAAAGTTGATTCTCAGACTTTCTATTGTCCAGAATATCTTTTCTCATTCCTTCGTCCATACTTTATCTTTCTCTTTTGTTTCTTCGTCATTCTTTACGCTGTCTTTATTTTATTTTTTCATTTCTTTATCATGCATTTTTACTTTCATCGTGTTATTTTCCCTGCTCCTTATGTCATTTCTTTCCGAGATCGATTTTTCCTGTCTTTTCTTTTCCTCACTTTATTTGTTGCTGTTTTGTTTCTCATCTTACTCTGCCATTATTTTATTTCTTAATTGATTTTTTATGGGTGCAATTCCCAATTGTTTTATTTGTTCGCGATTTTTGTTTTTACAAAAAGCACAATGATGTGATAGTTTCAGTTTCAGTTTGATTATTTTGCAGTTACTTAAAACCATTGCAATCCATGCAAAAAATAAAACCATATATAACATTTTCGACCTCAGTAATAAAATGTCATCATGATAAAAAATATGCTACACTTCTGTTGCTTACAAGTTAAAAAATAGTACAGATTTAGACATTGTAGGAACTGGGGTCGCCAGTTCCCCGGGGGTAGCCTGGCACGAGCAGGTAGGCACCTGAAAGCTTATGTGTTAAGTGACTACACAGCACCCACCCACTGAGACAATAAAAGGCACGCAATGACTGACGCCACTCCAGTGAGTTTGATTAAAAACCAAATAACTTTTATGTAAGATTAAGATTCAGGAGTGGAAAATCACAGTATCAATTAGTCATTAAAGCATTTCATAGGAGGGGAGAAAAGGGAGCAGTTCAATAATCACTTGAATCTGTTACAATAACATCTCAGTAGATAATTAGCATTTCAGTAGTTAAAGGTGAACATTTCTTGGAAAAATTAGCATCTCATTAAAGAGGAGAAAAACATCTCATTAGGTATGGAAAAATCACCATGTCATCAAGTAAGTAACCTGTTCAGTAGGTAACACAGTTAACCTTTCACCCAACAAGGGTGAACTTTACTTAAACTCCTTGGCAGGATTAAAACATATCCTTCAGCAGGAATCAGCAGTGCCTTCAAGGATAAAACATTTCATTAAATGTTGAGCATTTCATTAGCCCGCAGTAAGCAGTACCTTAGATGGCTGTAGACCTGGAGTCAACAACTTCCTTTGCAGGCCTAAACACTTTAGGGAGAATCAGGCAACCTCTCCTTAGGTACAGCCCAAACATTTCCTAATCGGGAGTAAATAGGTCATTAGAAAGTAAAACATGACCTCAATCAGAGGGAACACCCCATAAGGTAAACATGACAATTTCATCATCAATGCAGCACCTCTTAATAGTCATTTGCCTGCAGGAGTAAAGGGTGTGATTCTCTAATCACCACAGCATATCGCCATAACCCTGTCAGGAAAGAAATTAGCGTTTCCCTACACAGCAGTAGACATCCCAGTAGGTAACTGTAGGCTTCCTTTACCATCTCATTAACCTGGAATAAACCATGCCCAAGGTGAGAAGGAGCATGTTGTTAGGTAAAATTAGTACTTTCACTAGGCACACATAACTTTTCATCCGGCAAGAATAATCCTGTCATTAGATCATTTGAGGCAAGTCAGAACAGTGCCTACAGTAACATGAGCATTTCTTCAAGTACCACATTAAAGCATTTTCATGGAAGCCTTTTAAATGCATTTCCTGAAAAATGGCAAAACATTTCATTACGTACTTTCAGTAAAGTAGAAAAATAACACAGCCTGTCACGTTATACTAATCAGCAGGCCAAAAGGGTACTGTCATAAACCATGGACTAGCTTGCAGGAAGCAATTACAAACATTTCCTCTTGTAAATAACAGTTTAGTAGCCAGGGTCAAATCATCAAAATAGTACTGGCATTAACATTTCCAACCACAGTAACAGTCCCCTAGCCAGGGGTAACTTTTCTTAGCTGAGGGCCCCAGTGTGTCTTTTGGGAGCCCTGGCCCAGTTCACACGGGCCTTCTTTGGCCTAATTGGGGCCAACGGGCCCAGTTACCAGCTTTCCCCAGTGAGGGGCGAACTCGGGGCATCCTGCCCACCTCCCTGGGGGTTTGATGACTCCTCGGCCGTTAATTAGGGCCAACGGGGCCCACAACAGTGTTTCCCAGGGGTGGGGGCAGTCTCAGGCCTTCTGGCCGCCACCTGGGGTTTTACCTCAGTCTTCAGCCTTTCCAGGCCCTTGTGGCATGGTCAGGCGATGCGGGAGGGCTTGTGCTTCTTCTCGAGCCCTCCGGCGTGTCTGGGGCAGGCAGGGGGGAGCTCGGACTTTCTCGGAGCCCTCCCCGATGACAACAAGCAGTTCCGGGCCTTTCACAACCTCCCCGGCCTGGGAACCAATCAGGAGGGGACACAGGAGGGACTGGGCCTTAGCGGCCAATAGCCAGGCAGCAATAGCGTGTGCCGAGCCCCCGAGCCAATCCGAGGCTCGCTTGACAGGGGCTCGGCCGCGCGGCCAATCACAGGGTGGCGGGGGCGTGGCTTGACGAGCCCCCGTCACGTGAGGCCAGCAGAACGGCTTCCTCGGGCCTAGTGCGGCCCACTTTGTATTCCGGTGGCCCTCTCCTCACACCGGGGCCCGCCGAGGGGGGTGATAAAGGCGGCACCGGCGCCAACAAGAGCACGCCGGGCTGCAGCGGCAGGCCCAAGGCCTCGTGAGCCCCCGGGTGGCGGCGGTGATTTCGTCCCTCAGCAAAGTGGTGGCGGCCCTCTCCTGGCACCGAGGGCCGCCGGAGGGGGACACCCGAATGCGCCGAGGTTCCTGCGATGACCGGGGCAGTGGCGGTGAGGTCAGCAGCGTTCTCGGACTTCGCGGCGCTGCGGGGGCACAGGTATGCGGCGCTTCTAGGCACACACACAGCGCTTGGGCAATATAGCGCTTGGGGACAGTTTCAGTCAGCGCTCCACAGGGGCACGGCAAGGGAGCGCTGTAGAGCAGGATACAGCACTTGACAGGGATAGGGCTTAGGTAGATCACAGCGCTCTGAAGGTCACCACAGCTCAGGCAGTCTCTGGCGCTTCCCAGGGGTACCCACATAAAGCGCTGGGAAGGCAGTCTAGCAGTCCAGACAAGGCAGGACAGGCCACATGACAGTGGCAGGATAGCAAAGGGGGTCCAGGACAGGATTAAGGGGCGCAGATGCAGCACAGTCCAGTACCTGGTAGATTCCTCAGCAGTCCTGTGGTAACTTGCAGGTCTTCTTTTTCTTGGCGCTTGATGGATTTTGCGCCCTTGTAAATAGCTGTTTCTTGCTTCTGGTTTCTTGATTCTTGAAGGGGGGTTGAGTTGGGGACTGCAGGCAGGCTTCCTCTGCGGGTCACTGTAGATGGCCCCTGGGGTTCCCTCGCGCCGGGCCAGATCAGGGGGCTAGTCTAGGACACCTCACCCAGCTTAAGAGGCAGCACCTAAATCCTGTCACTCCCAGTAGCATAGGTTCCTAACTAGGCCCTCCCGCCTAAAACTCCTGCGTGGGTTCCCCAGGTCAGTGATGCCCCAACTGACTGGAAAGTTTTCCCTCCCTTGCTTATATAGGCCCAGGTCAGGTGACCACCCTCTAAGGCGGCAAAACTAAGCTCCGAACTTATTCTAGAAGGTGCCAGGAGCTTCCCTACTCTAACTGTGGGCAGGCAAGGCAGGCTGGAATGGCAACAATGTTTGGAGTCCCTGCCAGCTCCTGGCAACTAGAATGCGCCTTAACAAGACCACACTACAGTAACAGGGGCCTATGGCAGCCATGTTAAAGGTAGAGGGCACCAGTACCTAGTATGGATTTTAACATTACACAGGGCATTACAACCTCACAGGGCCTATACCATCATCATCATAAATCTTTATTTCGGTAATTATATCACCATAAAAGATATACATAGTTCATTTCAGAAATGTTAAAACACTAAAATAATAAAATGACAATTCATCCAGGTATCAAAAAATTTCCTTTGTACAGAGTTTCTGGTTTTATTCTACAGTCAGTCCATAATCAGTCATTAGCCTTGAGGTATTGGCTTCTCAGGTACCACATTGCTCCTAAATACTTAGCAACAGCAAAAACAATGTGTGTAGACAGATCTGATTTGAGAACTCTGAACGCGGCCTTACACTCTGCGAACCCCAGACTCCTACAAATGGGAATAATCCATTTCTTTCGGGAAACGTAGTAGGCTGGACAAAAAAAGACTATATGGAGTTCTGATTCATTGTCCAGTCCACAGGCCGGGCATAAGCTAGATGGAGATTTACTCCACTTACTAGTTAGCACTCTAGTTGGCAGAGTCCCGTGCCTCCATTGTAAGTATAATTTCCTGAGTAGTGGGGGATACATTTTATCCAGGGCTGGTTCAAATCTGTAGCTGTCCTTGATGGATAAGAATAGTTCCGTGTGGGTTCCCAAAGTTACTTGGCGACAAAGTGCCGCTAGTTTACTTTCGTGGTATACCTTAGCCAATCTCTTTTTGGAAATTAATGGAACTGCGGATAGAGGATCAGACCAGAGTGTCGATAAGCCCAATTCCTCCAACTCAGTTCTGATAAATTTAAGCCACTTAATTTTACCGGCATTAGGCATTGCTAAGACTTCCTCCAGACCCTGCCTATAACTGCTCAGTTCAGGAACCGCCCACAGCCTGCGCCAGTAAACGAGTGGACGCAGTGCCAGTTCTTCACTTATGGGTCGCAGCCCCAGATCTAACCTCAGTGGGACTAGAGGGGTGCTAGGTGGAAGTCGTACCACCTTCCTTAAAAACCTGTTCTCCTCTATCGTCAGTTCATGAGAAGGAACGTGCCCCCACAGCTCACAGCCATACATAGCGGCCCCCCTTGCCTGTGCCTTATAAATCTGGAGTGGTGGGCCGACAGGTTTGACGGATGACCTATTGTTTCCCATAAGCCTCGTGACTCCTCCCGAGTACTGGGCCAGTTTAAGTAGTGCTTTCTGTTGGTGTGTGCACCAGGTCATATTCTCATTTAGTAGGAGCCCAAGATACTCAAAAGTACGCACCCTCTCTAGTCTTGTCTGTCCGATGGTAGGGGCAGTTCGTAGCCTTTGTGGGGCATTAAAGACCATAAATTTGGTTTTTAGGGTGTTAACTTCTAGGCCATGTTCCCCACAGAATTCCACAAATCCATTTAGGACGCGCTGTATCCCCATTGGGGATTTTGAAAGCAACAGGGTATCATCGGCAAACATTATCGCCGGTACCCTGCTGCCTGCCAACTTTGGGGCGTCCGAATTGACAACTCCGCCAAGGTGGGCTATTACCCCGTTGACGTAGAGGCAGAACAGGGTTGGCGCAAGCACACAACCCTGCCTAACCCCCGCGTCAACAGGGAAGCGATTTGATAATGCCCCCTCCTTGCCACACCTCACCTGGGCAAAGTTGGCGGTATGGAGACGAATGATCATTTCCAACAAACCCCCAGGGACCCATAATTTGGTCAGCACCTCCCATAGTTTTCTGCGGGGGACCAGGTCGAAGGCCGCCCTCAAATCCACGAATACAGTGTAGAGGCTGCCACCCTCCAGCTGTACCGTTTTCCAGTGGATGAGGGCAAGCCGAAAGACCTGGTCAATAGTTGAGATCTTTTTTCTAAAACCCGCCTGGAATGGGCTCAGAATATCGTGATCTAACATCCATTCCGATAGACGATCCAGTAATAGCTTGGTGAAGAGTTTCTGAGAAACATCTATCAGGCTTATTGGCCTATAATTGGCTGGGAGCAGAGGGGAACCCTTCTTAAAGATAGGGACTATCTCTGCCCCCAGCCAGGTCAGGGGGATCGCCATGCCATTCAGGATTGCATTGAACAGCTCCCTCAAGTAGGGCGCCCAGATCTCAACCTCCTGTTTGTAGAGGTCACCTGGTAGTTTATCCAAACCAGGCGCCTTTTCAGGCGCGAGGTCAAGGATTGCCCTATTAAGTTCTCCCAAAGTGAACCCATCCATTTTTTCAACACATTCTGCGGGTTCGGGCATTAGTATATCAAGTGAATTCCCTAGTTGACCCGGATTGGGGGCACTATACAAAGATTTAAAGTGATCTTCCCATACTGTGGCAGCAATATTAGCATCTACTGCGGGTGTGGGTTCAGCCGAACCATACTTGACGATCTGCCAGAATTTGCGGGCATCGTGAAATGCCAAGGCAGCCGTCATTTCCGACCAGTTGTGCTGGTCCCATTCTATTTTGGCATTGCGGGCCTATACAATTTACATTATAAAGGGGGGACATCCAGAATTCGGGGAAGCAAAAAGCAAACATTTTTAGTGAAAAGGGCCAAGTCCAACACAACTCCCCCCAGCCAAAAGCCAGGGTAGACCAATCATCACAGTGATGGGCTTCCCTGCTTGGGGCGGAAAAAGGTGGACGCAGGCCCGTAACTTCAATGGCATCTGCCAGCTCTTCACCATTCAAACCACCCCACTGGTGTTCCCTAGTGGGATGCGGCCAGGACTGGCCTCTAGACAGTGCAAAAGTCTCTGGCCCTAGCTCTCTCACAGAGTGGGGGGCAGTAGCCCCAGGCCTGTAGTACCATTTGACCACTCTCCATCTCCTCCTTGCAGCTCCGAACGGCCACTGGTCATCCCACCTGGAGTCCGAACCCTCAGGCTGACCAGCCACCAGGGGCGAGGCTTTCCTCCCCCTTCTTCTCCTTCTGGGGTTCCACCCATTCCTCCTAAGTGGGACACCCTCAGGACACCACTCTCTCCTCAACCTAGAGTCTAAACCCTTAGGTTGTACTGGTGACAGGGGCGAGTTCTCCCTCCCCCTGCACCCCCTCTCAGAGTTCCGCACCCTCCTAACTGGAGTAGTACCCCTGAGAGGCAAATTTGGGGGGACTCTGAACACAGATGTCCCACCCGCCAGGTCCGGCAAACCCTCAACCTGGCCACCCAATCCGGGATCTGCGCCCTGTGGCTGAGCCGGTGACGGAGGAGAGTCCTTCCTTCCTCCGCACCCCCTCCCAGAGTTCCGCACCCTCCCACCGGGAGAAGTACCCCTGGAAGTCAAACTGGTAGGGACCTGGATTACAGGTACCCCACCCTCCAGGTCAGGCAACTCCTGAGCCTGAAACCTCAGTCCGGGATCTAAACCCTGCGACTGCTCAGAACCCTGAACCACTGGAGCTCCGGTTACTGATGCTCCGGAATCTTCTGGCACGAGGGGATCCTCTTTACTGGAAGGCACATCAGGACAGCCTATGCTCCCAACCTGGGGTCCCCTTATGGAACTTTCCAGGCCCTGTGACTGCAGTTGGGGCATCTCGGGACACCTCCCCGTCTCACTCCCTCCTGTAGATGGGATGTGAGGCCCTACAACCCTCACACTATCCTGGGACCTAGCTGGGCTACTCCACACCTCTCCCGCCTCGCTGGTTTGGAAGATCCCTGCACCATTCCCTTAAAGATCACTCCCCCGAATCTCGGGTACGCTGCCACCATTAGAATTTCTTGGCGCACTTAATTGTAAAGCTCTCAGCTCCAACTCTTTAAGGTGAAGCTCGTGCGCCAGCTCCCTTTCCTCCATAGCAAACTGCTTATCTTCCCTTTCTCTCTCCCTCTCGTGCTCTAGCTTAGCAAGCTCCAATCTCAATCGCCTCTCCTCCCTCCTGTCCTCATACACCATGGACGACGCACTCCTCCTAGATACACTACTGCCTGTCCCGGAACGTCTTCCCGGCAACACATTTCCACTCATCAAAGTGTTCAGTAGGTCTAGTCCTTCTGGAGCACCCGCCTCCCTTTGTGTAACCTGCCCCTCCTGTTCCCCATCCCCTCTCCCCTCTGGGTGGGCTCTTACCCCTGCCCTCAAAGCGGTACGGAGCTCCTCCTTTGCGGCTCTCCGCCCAACTGGCACCCCCATCCCCTGACAAAATTCCCATGGCAGTTTGGCCAGCTGGAACTCCATCTTGCCAGGTGGGGACCCAGATAAAAATAAAGGAAAGATCCTAGGACGTGGGTAACAATTCTGGGTCAAACAGGTCTCTACACACAGGCTAGACAGTGGGGGCAATTAATTATGCTTGCATGCACGATAGGTGTCCAGTCTAATTGCGGCACACTCCGTCTCACTGGAGGGTGCTGTATAGTCACAGGTCCTGAATCCCACCGCTCGGCACCAATGTAAGAACTGGGGTTGCCAGTTCCCCGGGGGCAGCCTGGCACGAGCAGGTAGGCACCCAAAAGCTTATATGTTAAGTGACTACACAGCACACACCCACTGAGACAATAAAAGGCACGCAATGACTGACGCCACTCCAGTGAGTTTGATTAAAAATCAAATAACTTTTATGTAAGATTAAGATTCAGGAGTGGAAAATCACAGTATCAATTAGTCATTAAAGCATTTCATAGGAGGGGAGAAAAGGGAGCAGTTCAATAATCACTTGAATCTGTTACAATAACATCTCAGTAGATAATTAGCATTTCAGTAGTTAAAGGTGAACATTTCTTGGAAGAATTAGCATCTCATTACATCTCATTAGGTATGGAGAAATCACCATGTCATCAAGTAAGTAACCTGTTCAGTAGGTAACACAGTTAACCTTTCACCCAACAAGGGTGAACTTTACTTAAACTCCTTGGCAGGATTAAAACATATCCTTCAGCAGGAATCAGCAGTGCCTTCAAGGATAAAACATTTCATTAAATGTCGAGCATTTCATTAGCCCGCAGTAAGCAGTACCTTAGATGGCTGTAGACCTGGAGTCAACAACTTCCTTTGCAGGCCTAAACACTTTAGGGAGAATCAGGCAACCTCTCCTTAGGTACAGCCCAAACATTTCCTAATCAGGAGTAAATAGGTCATTAGAAAGTAAAACATGACCTCAATCAGAGGGAACACCCCATAAGGTAAACATGACAATTTCATCATCAATGCAGCACCTCTTAATAATCATTTGCCTGCAGGAGTAAAGGGTGTGATTCTCTAATCACCACAGCATATCGCTATAACCCTGTCAGGAAAGAAAATAGCGTTTCCCTACACAGCAGTAGACATCCCAGTAGGTAACTGTAGGCTTCCTTTAGCATCTCATTAACCTGGAATAAACCATGCCCATGGTGAGAAGGAGCATGTCGTTAGGTAAAAGTAGTACTTTCACTAGGCACGAATAACTTTTCATCCAGCAAGAATAATCCTGTCATTAGGTCATTTGAGGCAAGTCAGAACAGTGCCTACAGTAACATGAGCATTTCTTCAAGTACCACATTAAAGCATTTTCATGGAAGCCTTTTAAATGCATTTCCTGAAAAATGGCAAAACATTTCATTACGTACTTTCAGTAAAGTAAAGTAGAAAAATAACACAGCCTGTCACGTTATACTAATCAGCAGGCCAAAAGGGTACTGTCATAAACCATGGACTAGCTTGCAGGAAGCAATTACAAACATTACCTCTTGTAAATAACAGTTTAGTAGCCAGGGTCAAATCATCAAAATAGTACTGGCATTAACATTTCCAACCACAGTAACTTTTCTTAGCTGAGGGCCCCACTGTGTCTTTTGGGAGCCCTGGCCCAGTTCACACGGGCCTTCTTTGGCCTAATTGGGGCCAACGGGCCCAATTACCAGTTTTCCCCAGGGAGGGGCGAACTCGGGGCCTCCTGCCCACCTCCCTGGGGGTTTGATGACTCCTCGGCTGTTAATTAGGGCCAACGGGGCCCACAACAGTGTTTCCCGGGGGTGAGGGCGGTCTCAGGCCTTCCGGTCGCCACCCGGGGTTTTACCTCAGTCTTCGGCCTTTCCAGGCCCTTGCGGCGTGGTCAGGCGATGCGGGAGGGCTAGTGCTTCTTCTCAAGCCCTCCGGCGTGTCTGGGGCAGGCAGGGGGGGGCTCGGACTCTCTCGGAGCCCTCCCCGATGACAACAAGCAGTTCCTGGGCCTTTCACAACCTCCCCGGCCCAGGAACCAATCAGGAGGGGACACAGGAGGGGCTGGGCCTTAGCGGCCAATAGCCGGGCAGCAATAGCGTGTGCCGAGCCCCCGAGCCAATCCGAGGCTCGCTTGACAGGGGCTCGGCCTCGCGGCCAATCACAGCGCGGCAGGGGCGTGGCTTGACGAGCCCCCGTCACGTGAGGCCAGCAGAACGGCTTCCTCGGGCCTAGTGCGGCCCACTTTGTATTCCGGCGGCCCTCTCCTCACACCGGGGCCCGCGGAGGGGGGTGATAAAGGCCGCACCGGCGCCAACAAGAGCGCGCCGGGCCGCAGCGGCAGGCCCAAGGCCTCGTGAGCCCCCGGGCGCCAAAGTGGCGGCGGCCCTCTCCTGGCACCGAGGGCCGCCGGGGTGGGACGACACCCGAATGCGCCGAGGTTCCTGCGATGACCGGGGCAGTGGCGGTGAGGTCAGCAGCGTTCTCGGACTTCGTGGCACTGCGGAGGCACAGGTATGCGGCGCTTCCAGGCACACACACAGCGCTTGGGCAATATAGCGCTTGGGGACAGTTTCGGTCAGCGCTCCACAGGGGCACGGCAAGGGAGCGCTGTAGAGCAGGATACAGCGCTTGACAGGGATAGGGCTTAGGCAGATCACAGCGCTCTGAAGGTCACCACAGCTCAGGCAGTCTCTGGCGCTTCCCAGGGGTACCCACATAAAGCGCTGGGAAGGCAGTCTAGCAGTCCAGACAAGGCAGGACAGGCCACATGACAGTGGCAGGATAGCAAAGGGGGTCCAGGACAGGATTTAGGGGCACAGATGCAGCATAGTCCAGTACCTGGTAGATTCCCCAGCAGGCCTGTGGTAACTTGAAGGTCTTCTTTTTCTTGGCGCTTGATGGATATGCGCCCTGGTAAATAGCTGTTTCTTGTTTCTGGTTTCTTGATTCTTGAAGGGGGGTTGAGTTGGGGACTGCAGGCAGGCTTCCTCTGCAGGTCACTGTAGATGGACCCTGGGGTTCCCTAGCGCCGGGCCAGATCAGGGGGCTAGTCTAGGACACCTCACCCAGCTTAAGAGGCAACACCTAAATCCTGTCACTCCCAGTAGCATAGGTTCCTAACTAGGCCCTCCCACCTAAAACTCCTGCGTGGGTTCCCCAGGTCAGTGATGCCCCAACTGACTGGAAAGTTTTCCCTCCCTTGCTTATATAGGCCCTGGTCAGGTGACCACCCTCTAAGGCGGCAAAACTAAGCTCCGCCCTTATTCTAGAAGGTGCCAGGAGCTTCCCTACTCTAACTGTGGGCAGGCAAGGCAGGCTGGAATGGCAACAATGTTTGGAGTCCCTGCCAGCTCCTGGCAACTAGAATGCGCCTTAACAAGACCACACTACAGTAACAGGGGCCTATGGCAGCCATGTTGAAGGTAGAGGGCACCTGTACCTAGCATGGATTTTAACATTACACAGGGCATTACAACCTCACAGGGCCTATATAATTTACATTATAAAGGGGGGACATCCAGAATTCGGGGAAGCAAAAAGCAAAAGATTTTAGTGAAAAGGGCCAAGTCCAACAGACATGCAGGAGCAACCTATGTAAGTGACCCAGCCACATGCGTCAATTAATGTTCCCCCTGCGAAAATTAATAGTCCAAAGACTCTTTTGCCCAAAAATCTTTAGTGTCAGTTTGGTATTTTTGCCCTGGCCGCTTCAAGAAATCTAACTAGTCTAGTATTCAATTGTGGTGATGCTGGGTCGAAGCAGGCCAAAACTGCCTGCCTCCTTGTCCGAATCCCCCTTTGATTAAAGCAGATTTTTAGCAGTTCCCTCCTTTCTTGAAGCATCTCTGAGCAAGAATAGATGGTATGGATAATGTCCCCCTGGCCGTTTTTACACATACTGCATACTGTGAAAATCTGAACCCTTTTCCATGGTGGAAGATGCTGCGTGCATGGTATCACTCCGAGTCGTAGCTTTAGAAATTTTTATTTCAGTGCTTTTGAGCAGCCTAGGTTAAAGTATTGTTGCGGGGCTAGGGTCTTGTACGAATTAATATTGATGCTGAAGCACCGGGGGGGGGGAAGGGGTGGACCAGACCGGCATGCGCAGGTAGCCTTTCTCCAACCCTTAGCGGTGCTGTACAGCCAGATGGAGAACCAACACAGACTCCCAGTTCCTGTCTGGGGGCCGAACCAGGAAATAGTATTCCCAGCACGAGAAAAGCCCTGGGATTGGCATCTGGGATCCTGCACAGTGGGCAGCAGTTTCTGACGTCAGAAAGAAGAGGATCGGGAGCACGTGGGAAGCCGTCGGAGCAGGTAAGTGCAATTTTATATATTTTTAATTCTGTCTTCCGTGATGTTTTTGGTTTGTATTCGCCCTCCCCCGCATCACCACTTTGCAATGGGAGCAGCCGCTACTTTGATATTCGAGTGCCTAGAAGTCTTTCAGCGTGTCTCATCAGTTCAATAGTTGTGCTATATAAACATTTATTTGAAAGAAACACACATTTCAGACAACCCTCGCATATCTCAGACCTACCACGAATCCAGAACTCATGGTTGTTGCATGAGGGAGTGGGTAGTACAAAATACCTGTCCACAATAAGGTTTACAACGTATTTCTAAAGACTCCCAAATGGTTAAAACTTTTAACAGAAATAGGCGATACATTGATATCGCTGCTGGTGAGGCTGATGTAAAGTTAAGTGAGGAAGCGACCCACTGTTTGATGAGAAACCGTCTGTTGCAGGAGCTTTAACATAAACTAGGCACTATATTTAGTTGATACCGGAATCAAGCATATCTAAAGGGTAACGTTTGAAATACTTACAGCATTGGTGTTTACTAAAACTTTGCTGCTCGGGCATTTTTGTATTTTTCTACAACTGGAGGGCTTTCCCTCTACACGTCATTCACCACAGAAGCACACCTTAAGCTAGACACATAAAATAACTTAATGGCGTAATACAAACTTCTACGAAGTAACAACGGATATACATGGACGTCAACTCACCAAAATGCCAGGGGTAGCGGAAGTGACATTACACGCCCTTTGACACCCACTTTCATTCACACACACATACTTACACATTAGTGTGATAAAGAATTGACAGAAAATAAAGAGTTGAGCCCAAGCTGACCCTGTGTTCCTGGCACTGAATTTGCCACCTCTGAGGCCAGGGGTCACAAAGGCAGTGCTAGGGGTAGCAAAGGACCAGCCATGGGTCGCAGCTTCGACCCTTAAATGACGTCCATGATGATATACAGTTTAATGGTGCATTGTGGGTGATTTTGGTGTGAGAAACGTTCCCTCTTTCCTGGTACTTTCAGTGACTGTTGCCCCTGGAGTGAAGGCCTGGAGGCCTGCAGGATACACGCGGCCTGCTGGTGGGGCATGTGTAGTGCCTTCTCCAGCTGTCAAGGTGCATTATTACCCTGGCAACACATTTCATGTGTCTCTGAGTTCAGGAAATAGGAAGAAGAAACTGGGCAAAAGTAGCAAGGAAAGATCCTGTGCTCAAAAGGGGAGAAGCAGAAAGACACGAAAGAAAGGTTCCGCTTTCATAAGATCAAAAAAATGTTGAAAGCCCCGCACCTGTCCATAGAGGTGACAATCTCTGGGCGGAGCTTCTCGGCACTGCAAGTCCTGTAACCGTAAAATGAGGCCTGGGCAGTAGACCGTGGAGCTTCACCTCCACCCACAACCCCAAGGCCTCCCCAAAGGATCAAATTGCCCACGTGGTCAATTAAGGTGATAAATGGGAGAAAAAATCTCCATGGAACTATAGATATCCATTTGCAGTAAAGTGCCTGGTAATTTCGTGTCTACGTCATCTTTCTCCATTCTGGAAACACAAGCTCGTCATTGCATGTTGCAGGGGTGCCTTAACCAGTTGGAATCAGTAATTTTACCAAGCAACTCGTACCCAGGCACATGGTCTACTGTGACGCTCATCTTGAGATCCACTGATGCCTATTCTAGCTTGGGGTCCATTAATGCCTATTCTAGCTTGGGGGCCATTAATGCCTGTTAGAGCTTGTGGACCATTGATGCATATTATAGTATGAAGGCAATTGTTACCTGTTACACCTTGAGACCCATTGATGCTGATTACAACTGGAATCACATTAATGTCTGTTACTACTTGGGGCTGATTGATGCCCAGAGCTGCATGAGGCCTATGAGGCCTTTGAGCGTGTCACAGATCGGGGCCTAATAACGGCAAGTACAGCTTGGGACCTACTTCAACCTGTTACAGATCGCTGCCCATTTGATTCATATTAAAGCTTCGGGCCCACTTCGGCCTGCAACAACTCACTGCCCATTGATACATGTTACATCTTGGGACCCACTCCGGCCTGTTACAGATCGTTGCCTTCAGATACATATTAAATGTTGGGGCCCACTTCGGCCTGCTGCAGCTCGCTGCCCACTGATAGATGTTACAGCTTGGGACCCCTGTGACCTGTTACAGCCTGCTTCTCATTGATTCATGTTGCCAGAATGCTGGATCTGGTGGCTCAGTGGACTAATGCGTCCACTTCAGGGTCCTGTGTTAGACCTCATGGTCATAGGTTCAAATCCACTCAGCCTTTCATCCATCTGAGGTTGATAAAATGAGTACCATTGAGTTGGGTAGCTATAAACATCTGTTATTCAGTGCCAAGATACCTGTGGGTGAACATGCGCATTACAAATACTCATGTTATGTTATGTTATCTCTTAGAACCCACTGAGACCTGTTACAATTCACTGCCCATTGATTCATGTTACCTCTCGGGACATACTGAGACCTGTTACAGCTTGCTGCCCATTTACACATACTACACCTTAGGCCCACTGCGGCCTGTTACAGCTCGCTGCCCATTGCTACATGATACATCTTGAGACCCACTGAGACATGTTATATGTCGCTGCCCATTGATACGTATTACAGCTTGGGACCCACTGAGACCTGCTAGAGCTCGCTGCCCATTGGTACATGTTACAGCTTGCTATCCAATGAGACACTGAGATTGAGAGGCCACACACAGATTAACACAAAACATGGAACATCAAGTCCACTAACAAGAACAATTCCATAATTATAGACAAATATTCTTAAAGAGATCTTTTGTTATTTCTTTTTTCTGATCTTGGGATTGTTACAAATGGATGCAACCAACGTGTTTCACCTTAAACAAGGGCTTCTTTAGGGCTTTAAAAATTCAAATGTTGAGGTGAAGCTGTAACTGTGTAGCGGGAGTCCTACCAAGGTTCCAGGTCTCTCACTACACACTGTATGATTTCAGCCTGAAATTGGGAAGTCCACCATAATACTTAAACCGGATATTTTAAGATCAGTACATTCAAGTGTCTGTGTTCCAGAAATATGAATCCCAGCGCTACAAGTGCTCTGTTTGGCAGCGCCGTCTAGCCTGCCGCATCTGTGTGTACTTGCTACCAATTGATCCACTGAGACCTGTTACAGCTCGCTGGCTGTTGATACATGTTACAGCTCGGGACCCACTGAGACCTGTTACAGCGGGCAGGCACGGCACGAGGCAGCCAGTACGAGGCATACGGCCGGGCTCTCTTAATGCGGCGCGGCCCCGGTGATCACGAGTGCGATGCGAGGCAGCTGGTACGCTTCGTGCGTACGGGCCTTCCTTGGCTTCGTGAGGCACTCCGTTCGGCTTCCAGCAGTGGCGGCATCGAGGCGAGCAGTGCGGATCGAAAAGGGAGGAAGAGTGAGGCAGAGTGCGGGCAGCCCAGCGGGACGGTACAAGGAACGGCTCGAAGCAGAGCGGGCTCACATGGTGCGGGGGCAGCCAGGCACAAGCGTCACGGCAAAGGAGGGGACGAGTCACACTGGGGATCGCCGCTCCAGCGATAAGGACGGGCAAAGTTCAGCAGATTCGTCAGCGAAGGCAGGAGGAGTCCAATAATCCTGGAACTCCGTTCAGGGGGCAAGCTCACCCACAAGCCCTTTGAGATTGTTTGAAGCACAAGTAGCAAAAGTCTCTTTCAGTCCTTTTCCTCTCCTTTCTCAGCAAGGCACCCACTGTGGGCCAGTCCCCCAGGTCAGGGACAGTACTCCTCCTCACAGCTTCTTCCAGGTCCTTCTCGTCGGTCACAGGTTCTTCTTGGTCAAACAGGATCTGATTTCTTAGGAGCAGGGCTCCTATACTTATACTGTATTTCTTTTGTTCTTTCAGGCCAGGGGGCCTTTTCCTAGTTAAGTTCAGTTTCTGAGCACTTTGTTGATAGGATGCAGGCTTCTGCTTTCAGTGTGCAGGGCAGAGACATCAGACGCTCCGCAGGAGGTGGATCCAGCATTGTGGTGACAAGTACAGTCCAGCAGTACTCTGTTGACAGTCTTCCCTCTCTCTTTACAAGATGTAGGGCAGAGACCTCAGACACTCCACAGGGGGTGGAGCCAGCATTGTGGGGGCAGAGAACAGCCCTATTCAGAACCTAGGTGCACTCCTCCCACCCATCTGGCTGTCATCTTCCTATTCACCACCTGTCAGCCCCAGTCTGTCTCCTGGAATTCCTCAGCCCTGTCACACACAGAATCCAGACAGCAGATACACATCTGAGCAGAGGCGGGCTAAAATGGTTAGGCAAGCAAATACCAACTTTCTAAAAGTGGTATTTGCAAACACAGAACATTAAAATAAACTTTACTAAAATATGTATTTTATTTTTCTGAGTTTAGGCATACTAAACTCGAATTTCTACCATGTTCCGTGAGTCTGTTAGGAATGTAGAGTGTAACAATTCCAACAGCCCATTCTGTCCTATGAGAACAGGTAGCCTTATAATAGTGAAAAACGAAAATGGCTGTTGTGGGAAGTTGGCCTGATAGGTGATGTTTCCAATTCTGGAACCACCTATTATCAGACCAAACAATCCCTTATGGTGTCAGGTTGTAAGTCAACCTTGTTAGACAAGCTATCCTAGGGGTAGCATGGACTAAGCAGCCTAAAGGCTTAACTTAAGAGGTCGTGTTAAGCGAGCTGTTTTACCACATACAATCCTGTAATATCAAATGAAAGGACACCACACAAGTATATATTATGAAAATATATGTATTTATTACTAAAAACAATCCCCAGTATTCTTTATGAATAAAGGGGCACAAGCGTTAAATCAAAAGCACAGTTTAAACATACAAGTTGCACAATTATGGATGAGGGCGGGTGGCCACTCAAACCATATACTAAACAAGTGGTATAAGAGATACCAATCGAACAGTGGTTAGGCCTAGGGCCTAGGGAATCGCTGGGAGCAGTCAGGACGAGCAGTGCTGAAGTCGGGAGAGGCCCACGGGATTCGGGAGCAGTGCGGAAAGCGCACGCATGCACCAATGTTAACCAATGGTGCGTAAAAGTTGCAAAGTTAAAGTTTAAGGACACTTCCGCTGAACCTAGAGGAACAAAACTTAAGACACAGACCCTAGAGATGTGTACCAGTGTGGGAACACCGGCGGAGCAAAGTTACCTCACCCACAGGAAGCGGGTGCACAGGGTCGAAGTTGAGTCGGGTTTCGTCACGCAGGCTCATGGTGCTTGGAGCTGAAAGGGCTGCAGGCGGGGTGAAAGAGAAGTGTCCGGTGGAGTCCAAGGGTGGACTCGAGTCGAAAAGTACCTGAAAGCAGAGGGGACAGAGTCTGGGTCACTCAGCAGTGACCAGGGTGGAACCAGGACGGAACCAGGCAATGTCGGGCGCAATCAGGTCGCTGTCGCGGTGCTTCTCTCCGCTGTCACGTGGGCTCTGGGGCATCTACGACGTCCAGGAGCAGGTCACGATCTGTCCCACGCAAGCTCTCGCCGTCGGCGCTGTCGGCTTCAAGATTGGAGCAAACAACACTTGGCAAAAGCAATCCACGCGGAACCGGGAGATTGCTTCTCACTCGAACCAGGAGGGTCAGAGTGGGGGCTCCTTTTCAGGGGAGCTGGTGCAAATCTGGAGCAACCAGATTCACAAGTCGGTTTCAAGTTTTCGTCGGCACAGGGACCACTAGCCGGCTGGCAAGTGACCGGGCCAATGCGTTGAGCCAAAAGTAGCAGAAGGGCCCCACGCAGCACTCGATGAGTGTAGAGGGGTGAGCTTCGGTGCAAGAGTGGCTCAGGGTTGGGGCTTCTCAAACCCCGGTGTACAGCTTCGAGGGTCACTCGTGGGCTGCACAGTCAGCGTCTCGTGGTTAATTCAAGATGGCGTGCCCCACGCTTCCGGTCGCCTCCACGGGTCTCAGCTCTGCAGGGACTGTGGATCGGGCTGTTGGAAAGCAGGCAGGCTTGATCTCGTCGATCTCTGTCGCTCGAGTTCCGGCGGGAACTGCAACAAAGTAGACGTCGATAGCTGGATGGTGCCTGTTTGCACAGGGTGGTCACTCCTTGACCACAAGGGAGATTCTTCGGGCTTCTACGTTGAGTAGGATGTCGAAGGGTCCAGAATTTCGTTTCTTATGTTTCTTCCAGGAAATCTGAAGTGCATTGGCACTGCTCCCAGTCTTATACTAATTTTGGGGGCTGGATTACCTGCTAGGTCCCCTCCTATGGGTGGGACCCAGGAAGGGGGTGGATACACCCCTTTCCTTTGATCCAGGCCGCCCTGGCACGAGGGCTGGAGTGCCCCAGAACCGGTTTGGCCGGATTATGCAAGGGGCAGCCTTGTGCGCCCCAGGCAGTGTCTGGTTTCTTCCAGACCTCCCTGCTACAATCCACTATCTCCTGTCTGGAGGGTGGTGACACCCTCCTGCGACAGGAAACCCTTTGTCCAGGCCCCATTTGGCTGAGTTTCGGTCAGCTTCAGGGGGTCAGACTCTTGTCTGTGGCAGAGGCATCCATTTTGTGGATCTAAGGCCCTTTTAGAAATTAACCGCATTTAAGCAAAGTAACATGTCTTACCCCTCTAGAGGGGTGGAATGCTATCCCCGTCGCCAGAACTGGCGAGGGGATAGTATTCCAAATCGTATGACACCTTACACGACATGTTTTGATAAAGCCAAACCAAAGTTGCTATATAACCGCGAGGATTATAAGGCACTTAAGAGTATATGGTATGGCATTATCCTGAAACGGCTTAGGGAGTTGTTCCCGACAGCTGCAGACAGGCTCAGCTCATGCTAGAGCTCCATCTCACATTAAACCACGCACTCTGCCTCCAGGATTGATGAGGCCTTCCATAGGAGTGGCTCACAGGTTTATATGTGTCCAGATATAGGTTTAGATATAGGTATACTATATCTAAGTAAGGGGTGATTACGCCACCTTACCCCAGCTGAGTGATCAGCCAGTTGTGTCAATTTAAGAACCAGCCAGGGGTGGCAAAAGATATGCTGCAGCCCCTGGTAGGCCTTGGTGGCCCTTATGCCCTGGGCACCTATAGTGCATTATACAGGGGCTGACAAGGAGTCCATTTCCAATTGTGGTATGTACCTAGGGTACATGGAATCCATTTTACAGAGAGAGCAGATGGCCTGGGGCCCTGATTAGCAGGGAACCAGGTCAACTAAGTCAAAAAAACCAGCTAAACACAGGCAAAAAATCTGGGGTAACCATAGTCAGGTAGCCACCTTCCTACAGCTGTAATTCACTATTAGGACATGCCACACACATCAGGGCTTGTCCTACCTTATGCTTACCTTGCACCCTGCCCTTGGGCCTACCATAGGGGTAACTAATATGAAGTTAAGGGAAGGTTTAGGGACTGGCAAATGGGTGCACTTGCCCAATCAACATGACAGTACCAGACTGCATGCAGGTTCTGCATCGGCAGACCTTCGATACATTTTACAGGGCTGCTTCTGTGGGTGGCACAACCAGTGCTGCAGGCCCACTAGCAGCATTTGGATTTACACGCCCTGGGCACTCCTGGTGCACTTTACTGGAGTCTGACAGTAAACCAAATAAGTCAATCATGGAAACCAATCAACATGTACACTTTATACAGGGAGCACTTGCACTGTGGCACTGATTGGCAGTGGCACAGTGCTCTGAGCAGCTACCATCAGCAAAACACATGAGGCAACAGTAAGAAAAATGGAAGGGAGACCCACACCAATGGTGCCAGGTCTCACAAGTGTCCCCTCCAGCTGAAATGTGGAGAGAACTACCCTACCCCAGGGAGTTCTCATCACTAAGGTGGAAAAATCTGGACAGACCGTCAGCATTGGCGTGATCTGTACCAGGGCGATGTTCCACCGTGAAATCCATACCCTGTAGGGAAATGGACCACCTCAACAGCTTTGGATTCTCACCCCTCATTTGCATCAACCATCTGAGGGGCCTGTGGTCTGTCTGAACCCAGAAGTGAGTCCCAAACAGGTAGGGTCTTAGCTTCTTCAGTGCCCAGACCACAGCAAAAGCCTCACGCTCAATTGCACTCCACCTCTGTTCCCGTGGAAGTAACCTCCTACTGATGAAGGCTACGGGTTGGTCAAAGCCCTCCTCGGTCATCTGTGAGAGAACAGCCCGTACACCATGCTCTGAAGCGTCTGTCTGCACAAGGAACTCTTTGGGTGCACATAGCAGTTTTCAGGGTCTCAAACGCTTTCTGACAGGTGTCAGTCCAAATCACTTGATTGGGCTGCTTCTTGGAAGTCAGCTCTGTCAAGGGTGCAACAATGTTGCCATAACCCTTGACAAACCTCCTGTGACTACCCTGTGAGTCCTAAAAAAGCCCTCACCTCTGTCTGGATCTTTGGGGGTTCCCACGCCTGTATGGTTTCAATCTTGGGTTGGAGGGGCATCACCTGGCCGCTCCCCACTTGATGTCCCAAGTACACCAGGGAACCCTGCCCGATCAGGCGCTTACTCGCCTTGATCGTGAGGCCTGCCTTGCGCAGGGCCATAAGCACTTCCCAGAGGTGGCGCAGATGTTCTTCCCCTGTGACACTGAACACTGCGATGTAATCCAGGTAGGCGGCACTGAACTCATCCAGCCCAACCAACACCTGGTTGACCAACCTCTGAAAGGTGGCAGGGGCATTCTTCATCCCAAATGGCATAACCTGGAACTGGAAATGCCCATCTGGTGTGAAGAATGCTGACCTCTCTTTGGCCCCATCAGTCAGGGCGATCTGCCAGTACATTTACATTTACATGAGGTACCGTGCAGCCCCTAACCGATCGATGAGCTCATCAGCTCTGGAGATGGGGTGAGCGTCAGTCTTCTTGACTGAATTGAGTTCTCTGTAGTCCACACAGAACCGGAGTTCGGGTGTGGCACCCGGCGCTGCAGCCTTCGGGACCAAGACCACTGGACTGGCCCAAGGACTGATGGAGGACTCAATCACCCCAAGAGCAAGCATCTTTGAGACCTCTTCTTTGATGCAGGCCCTGTCCCTGTCAGTCACCCTGTAAGCCTGGTGCTTCATAGGTAAACTGTCTCCTGTATCCATGTTGGATTTGGCCTTTCTGGCAGGTTCACCCCTGAACTTTTTGCCTTTTCATGTAACATCATTATAGTGATTTCTGGTCTTTGCGCACTTTAGCACTGTGGCGCAGTGTAAAGTGCGTGCGCTCTCTGAGTGTGTGTGTGAGATTAGCCTGCCCTCCCATAGGAATGCATGGGGGATATGTGTGTCCATGGTAATTCCTGATGCGTGGGGAGTGCAAGGTTGAGTTTGGTATGTGCGGACTCGTGTGATTAAATGCTGCGCGATGAATTGTGCGGCCTTAATGTGTATAGTGTGGAAGTGCCACTTCTAGAAGTTGGCCTGCCTGTGCAGTAAATGTGAATTGAATGTCTGGCTTGTGATTGGCTGGAGCTGGTTAGTGTGCCTGGCTCCAGAAGTCAGGATGGGTCTGCCCCGGTGGTGAATGGGGAGATCTGCATGTTGATGGCAGGGAGGGGCTGCAACTGGGACCTGAATAGGCTGCGCTTTCCCTCCACAATGCTGGCTCCGCCCCCTGTGGTGCGACTGATGACCCTAGCCTGTCCTGTGAATGGGAAGAGGGGCGGAGCAAAAAAAAGTGCTCCAGAACCCGCTGAGTCTGGTTTTCCCCCACCCTGCACCCTAGAGACAAAGGGATTTTGTGTATAAAATGAGGCTGTGACCTCATGTTCAATGTTCTTGTTTTCCTGACTAGAATCTACCAGGGGGGTGCTGCTGCTGGGGCCCAGGGGAAGGCTTGCCTCCCTGGGCCCTGCCCAGCCCCTGGATTGCTGATGGACTTCTTGTGGACCCTTCTTCCTGGCCCTGGAAGCCTTGTCCTGTGATGTCCTGCATGTTGCTGGGCCCTTTTCTTTCCTGGGGGGGTCATTCCTTGGGGGCCTGGTGGTCTCTGTGGCCCCCCCAGCCCCTGGTGAGTGCTTTATTTCGCATTTATAGGCAGAGCGCTGTTGTATTCCCTCTGGGGGAAGCGCTCTTGCCCTTGTGTACCTCGCAGGTGCCCACCCTGTGTTTTGCCCATATCTAGATTTAACTAAGCGCGGGTGCCACCCCGCTTATTTTTGTGGTTATCACTGCGGGTGCACACCCCGCTATTTACTTTTTCTATGAGGGAGCCTACCCCTCATTATAGCCCCCGACATGAGAAGCCGCCGCCGCTGCAAAACCGGAAGCAGGCCCGCGCCCGCCTGACTGTAGGCGGGTCCTGGATTGACTCACTTCCGCTTCCCCCCTGCCTGGGGGAAGCCATGCCCGCTTTGCCGGTCTCCCGTAGGGAGAGGGAGACCGGGGATGCTGCCCGCGAAGGAAAAGCTGCCGGAGCCTCGAGGGCTCTACACGAAGTCCCGGCACATGAGGAAAGAGGACCAGGTAAGGCATGGCGCCTTTGCGAAGGCAGGGCTCCCAGAAACAAGGGAGAGCCCCGCAGGCGTCACCGAGAGTTCCAGAGAAGCGGAAGGGCTCGAGGCACATTGCCGGTGCCTGCCCCACCGCCCGATGAAGAGAGCCTCCCCCCGCGCCGAGAGCCGTAAGTTGAGACGGCTGAGGCGGGGGGGGGGTGGAAGGCCACATGTGCTCCCCAGGCGCCAGAGTGGTGCCCTTCTTCAGAGCGGACCCAGATGGCAGCGGGCCGCTCCACCAATGGCTCTTTGGTAGTTTCAAGGGACCCGTGGGAGTACCGGGGGCTCGTGTCCCCCAGAGCCATGCGTGGCTCCAACGAGGGCCCCAATGATCCCAAAAGCCCCAGTGGGGGTCCCGACGGCCAGAGGGGCCCGTGTTCTTGCCCCTGAGGGCACCCGTTGTCCTAGAGCCAGAGGGCTCCACCGTTGTGGGCCAGTTCTTTTTCTGGATTGTGCATAATTAGTTTAGGAGCTCCAAGGGGCATATCTGATTTCAGAGCCTAGAGGGCTTCACCGTATGCGCAACATGTATTTCTTGAGTCAGAGGGCTCCAACAGTTGGCGCAGTTTTGTTCTGAAGGGCTAGGGATGGCCCCTGTCGCAGTTTTTAGATCCCAGCTGCCCAGCAAGTACTGGGAAGCTGCACCATTTAGGTTTTCCTTCCTAGCGACATGTACTTTGGACTCAGGAGTGAGTCGCACTCCTTCATCCCTCCTTTGGCCTTCCCCAGCTGCGCGGCACTTAGTGCCAGCTGCAGCGTTTAGGCCCTGTTCTTGTCCTCAGCTGCCCAGCAAGTAGTGGGCAGCTGCTACATTTAGGTTTTGGCGCAGTGGCGCAACCTGGACTTTAATGTGATTTCTGCGCTAAATGTGATTTATGTGCTTCTTAGGGTGCTAGGAAATGTACTGTGTGTAGAATGTTTTGCGCACCCTGTTCTGATACCTCTAGACATATGTTTATGCTTAGGAGGTTGTTTTTCCTAGTATAGGTTCTACTAAGGAGTTCATGGTTCCCTGCGTGATATTTGCCTAAAGTGTTTAGGATTGCGTAGGTGGTACTTACCTTTTACCAGTGGTTACTGGTTGTGTGCTACATTTGTTATTTGGTGCCACAGTTATTATATGTGCTAAGTGTTATTCCTACAAAGTGCTTATTCTACCAGGTGCTAGTTCTAGAAGTGCTTATTCCTGACAGTGGCCCACGTGGCCCTGTCCCATGTACATAATCCCCTGTAAATTCAGCCCGTGCCTATGGCACATTGTAAAGTGTGTGTTTCTTATCTAATGTGTTTGGTATAATACAAAGGCTATTTTTACATATAACCTTGTGTGGATTTTCTTTTGTGGGGTGCCTAGGATGTGGTTGCTGGTGGGTGTGTGCGCAAATACTTAACTTACATTGCCTCCGGGATAAGCCTTACTGCTCATGTCACTTTACCTAGAGGGTGAGCAGGTGTTATCTTTGGCGTGGAACTCCCTTGTCCTGACTAGAGTGGTGGTTTCTGCCTGTCTTTGGCGCAAGCCTTAACCAACCGGAAATCCCATTTCTTGTAATATATTTTTTTATTGCGAAGATATAGAGGAGGGCACAAAGCATACAGTTATCAATACCACCGACATTCAACTGTAAATAACATGTCGCTTCAAGGTCAACACACAGCCGTATATGGCCCACATCCCGGAGGCTGGGCGGCGTAGGAGTAAAGCATGTATAAAAGGAGGGAAAATTGCATTTGTGCTCTAGGGATATGATACTATCAGTACCTTTGCCATTTTTTTTACAGTGCACTCTCATACTACATAACAGTTTAACAATAACCAATTACCCCATGAATGGTATTACTAAGTACAGATCCGATCAATGTAGGACATTTATGTGAGGGCAAGCTAAAGCGCAGTCATTATAGTGTGGCGTTGGCCCATGGGAATCACAGCTATATACAGGTATACATATTAAGGAACAACGACGTGGCTACTTGGGGCCCCTACACCGGACCCAGACATCTCACATCAGCTCCCTCCCCATCACAGTCAGACTCCGAATCCGCGGGAGTAAATAACACAGCGCTGGTGGCGTCCGAATCATCCTCCGCTAGCCCCTCCATGCACAGCACTCTCCAAGCGAGTAAATCATCCTGTAGTTTCTCATCTCTGCGAGTGCTCTGCATTTGTGTCTCTTCAGCTAAGGCCCATTCCCTTGCATCCCGCAGCCAAGGGGGAATCTCGGGTGCCCTTTGACCCATCCAAGTGATAGCCACTCGTCTCCTTGCCAGAACTAACAAGAGCTGCAGGAATTTATAGGACAGCTTCTTTTTTTTGGGCTCGGGTACCAGTGCCAGCAGACACTGGAGTGGATCTAAGAGAAGCTTAATGTGCGTGGCTCGAGTAATGTGGACTACCACCTTGCGCCAAAAGTCCTGAACCAGGGGGCATTCCCACGCTAAATGCAGGAAACCCGCCCTCCATTTCCCACACCTAGGGCATTCGTGACGTCTATCCGCCGATATGCGATGTAGGGAGACAGGCGTCATATAAGTGCGATGGACAAAATTAAAATAGATAAGCTTAAAGCGTGCGTTACAGGAGACTTTACGGGTCAAGAGCCCAATCCGTTTCCATTGGTCAGGTTCCAGTTCCACCCCTAGGTCCGCCTCCCAGGCTGCCCAAGCCGGTGCCGTCGGGGGGGGTCGAGTCTCGGCGCATGGCCGAGTATAGAAGGGAGATCAACTGCTTACTTCTCCCACAGGACAAAATGATATCAAGAGTATTGGTGAGCGGAGGCGCCTCTGGAAATTGGGGCCACGTTATCTTGGCCACGTCTTGAAGACTTCTGTAGTGGAGGTATTGCCCGGCGCCCAGTTTAAAGGACTCCATGGCACCCTCAATGGACACGAAGGAGTCATTCGGGTAGAGGTCCGCCAGAGTTTCACATCCGCCCGATCGCCACTCCCGGTAGGACATGTTTTCTTCCAACCGGAGAATCGGAGCCAAGATCCAAATCGGGAGCTCCCTATGAAACGGAGCACGTCTCAACACCCTTTCGACAAACCGCTGCCAAATTCCGGTAGTGTGTCGCACCACATATGGTAGAGTGCTGTCGGCGCCACGACCCTGCATCAAAGCCTTCTGCAGGGCCCTGTCATCTGCCGTACCAGTCAGCAGTGCCAGTTCCCAATTATCATTCTCAGCGAACCACCTTGCGGCTGGGAGAAGCTGCTCTGCATAGTAATACAGGTCAAACCTCGGGGCTTCGAGGCCTCCTTCATCCCAGCATCTCGTTACGGTGCATAGAGCTACCCTGCTGCGCCTACCCGCCCAAAGTAGGGAGGTAAGGAGCGAGTTCAACGTGCGAAACACTCGAGGAGGTAACGGACAGAGGGTGTTCTGTAAAACATATAGAAACCTAGGGAGCATCACCATTTTGGCAACTGCCAATCGCCCCATGAGGGAGAGAAGAAGCGTGTTCCAGAAGGCAACAGATTTGTGTAGGGCCTTGAGTATTCTGTCAACATTGTGAGTCAGTAGGGTCTCATCAGACGTGACCACCTGAATGCCCAGATATCGAAACGCCACTCGCTCACAGCGGAGGCCTTAGTAGTTAAGATCCGTTTCCGGGTCTGGGACAGAGCTCGTCAGCGGGAAAACCAGAGACTTGTTAAGATTGATACGTAACCCAGAGGCTGCACCAAATCGGTCCAGGAGACGCAACAAGGCGGGGAGGGCTTCAACGGGGGAGGTCAGGTAGAAAAGAGCATCATCTGCGTAGAGGGAGACCATATTGGTAGTGTCACCTACCACTATCCCCCAATTCTGCAGCTCAGTGCGGGCGGAAACGGCAAGGGGCTCAATTGCAAGAGCAAACAAGAGTGGGGAGAGAGGACAGCCCTGGCGGGTGCCTCTCTCCAATGTCCACTCATTCGATCGGGCCAATCCAAGCGCACCCTGGCTCGGGGCGCCCCATAGAGCACCCGGATCCAATTGCGAAATCCAGGTCCGAACCCCATCTTCTGAAGCACCTGCATCCGATATCCCCAATGTACCGTGTCAAAGGCTTTGGCCAAATCAACTGAGACCAACACGTGAGGGCCCTCCCTTCCCTGTACCTCGTGCAGCACGTGATTTAGGCGACGCAAATTCATCGCCGTATTACGACCAGGGATAAATCCGCACAGGTCGGGGTGGACCAGTCGAGTCATGAGCGGGGCGAGGCGAGTGACCAATAATTTAGTAAGGATTTTTGCATCTGTGTTAATCAAGGTGATAGGGCGGTACGCCGCGGGATCAGTACTGTCACCGCCCGGCTTCAAAATCATGCACACCTCTCCCTGATTCATGGTGGGTGGAAGGGCGCCAGTGTATAAAGCCTCAGTGTAAACTTGCAACAGGAGGGGGGCCAGGACGTGCCCGAAGGAATGATAAAACTCGGCCGGATATCCATCCCCACCAGGGGTCTTGGCACGAGGGAGGGCGGCTATCGCCGCAGTAATCTCACTCAGTGTCAGCTTCATATCAAGTTCTTTTACCGCAGCCTCCGGCAAATTCTGGAGGTGGAGGTCCTCAAGGTATGAGTGATAGACATCCTCCGTAATCAACGGGTCAGCCTCATATACAGCCTGTAGATGGCCCCGTAGAACCTCAAGTATATCAAACTCAGAGTGGACCATAATTCCATTAGAGCCCCGCAGGGCTACTATCCTTTCAGGTGCGAACTCACGACGGAGTATCCAGGCCAATAAGCGGCCAGTTTTATCCCCTTTGCGGTGGAGACGTTGCCTGTACTGGCCCAGCGTGAATTTGTCAAGCCGGGTGAGCGTGTCATGTATCAACACCAAGGCATCTTTCTCCGCTTGCTGATCTAACGCGCTCGGATCAGACCGGGATTGGGCGCGTCGGAGCACAACTTCTGCATCATACAGCTCAGACAACAATTGCTTCCGGACCCCACACGTGAGGCCCATACACTCGCCACGCACCACTGCCTTCAAGGCTTCTCACTTTGTAGAGTAGGGTAGCTCATCTCCCCCCAGTTGAGCTCCAAATAATTCGACAGTGCCGTCCCTACATGGTCTCTGCCCACCTGATCCTGGAGGAGGTCAGCAGGCAGCCTCCATGTGCGTGGACGTGCAGTTCGATCAGGCCACTGCACCATGCACGTCACTGGGGCGTGGTCCGACAGATATCGGGCCTGGTGAGTAACTGTCAAGGTAAGAGACGGGGAGAGGTTGGCCGCAAGAACGCGGTCCAGTCTACTATGGGTACCGTGTGTCGGAGTGTAACACGTGTAGAGCTTCTGGGTGGGGTGGCAATCACGCCACACGTCTATTGCCCCAAGATTGTGCATCACTTCCCGTAAACGCGCCGTCATACAGGGCTTAGTGCCCGACCTGGGCGGATGACGGTCCAACTCAGGGTGCAATATGCAATTGAAATCCCCAAACCAAAGGAGGGGTGCGTCCAAACTCGAAGCCACCAGGTCCTGGATTCGAGAGAAGAAGGCCGGGTCATCAGTGTTAGGGGCATAAGTGTTAAGGAGTACGAGTTCCTTGTCGTCCAATCTAAGCCTCACTAACAGGTACCTGCCGTCCACATCTGCATCAACATATTGAACAGCGCAAGGAATCCCCGGGGCCACCCAAATGAGGACGCCCCTAGCATATGAGGAGAAGGAGGAATGGAAGATCTGGCCCCTCCATTTCCTGGACAGCCGCTGTGCGCCGTCGTCGTCCAGATGGGTCTCTTGCAGACAAGCAACCGAGACCCCATGTCGCTTAAGGAAGGTGAGGATCCTGTGTCTCTTGGTGCAAGTACCCAAACCACGCACATTCCACGTTAAAAATTTAAAGCCCATGGCCAATGATCACGCCCAGTCGGGCCGCAGTATAGGTACAACACAACCCGCCGCCACTCGGTCCCCACTGTATTTATATCTGGAGGTGTAGCCCTGTCAATGAGCCACCCAGAAATCGGATTCAATATGTACATGATGTCAGCAATACCCTTTCCATGAACCCCGTCCCACCCCCCAAAAACCCCAAAACACGGAACTTTTGCAAAAACAGCCTCCCCACCCCCACCCACGAGCAAAAGGATAGCAACAAAGAAAAAGGCCACCCTGCCCTTCCCCTGCCAGTGCCAGGATGTACACAGCCACCCCATACAACACACTCAACCCCCACTCACTCACAACAAGCCAACCCCACCCACCCTCCCTCCCAGCTCCCCAAAAGACCCAATGATTCCAAAACAATACCCGGGCCTGTCTTCTCACCTCCGTCAGCAGCGTGGACACAATGTTGCTCCAGGCAATAGTCGGCCCCACCCACTCCCACCACATCCCAGGCCACAGGGGCGCCAGCCTTCCAGCATGTGCCAATATCCAGAAGCTCCAACGACAAAGAGAAAGCGTGGTTTCCCACCAAAGTGTCGGAGCGAGGTCGCCCAACCGGAGGATATCCGCACAGAGAAGTACATTCAACTGATGTCAAAATGTTATTCCAACCTTGTCTCAGTGAGGGCCATTTCCGGGACCTCCAGGGCTGTGGAGACTGCGTCCGGTGGCGTTTCCTGCAAGGTGTCCGGCACCAAAGTTTCACCAGGGGCAGGATCCCCGGTTGAGCTCGAACCCGCTCTCATCGGTGAGGTTTCCATACGAATAGCTCCATCTGCCCCTACTGTAGGCCTCGTCTCAGGAGATTCGCGGGAGCCAGATTGGCGTCCTCTTCTCCCTCGACGCCTCTTCTGCGGTCTGGTCCCCCAAGCCTCACGTGAGCCACCTCACTCACCCGGAGGCAGGTCATCTCCTCTGATCTCAAGCCACTCCCATACCTCCGCTGGTGTCTCAAAGAAGTGTGCACGGCCCTGGGAGAGTACCTTGAGTTTGGCAGGATATAAAAGCATATACTGGAGCTTCATTTCACGGAGTTTTTGTTTAACTCCCAAGTAGGATTTTCTTTGTTCCTGTACTTGTTGGGTGTAGTCAGGGTAAATTGACACGTGACTGTTCTCAATCATGAGGGATTCCGCCTCCCTCGCAGCCCTCAGGATACAGTAACAATCCTTATAGTTCAGAATCTTTGCAATGAGGGCTCTAGGAGCCTCGCCGGGGCGTGGAGGGGGCACGAGGGCTCTATGCGCCCGTTCCACAATGAAGACGCTGGACAAACCAGTCGGGCACAGATGCGTGTGGATCCAAGTTTCCAGGAAGCGTTCAGGATTCCTCGCCTCCAATCGTTCCGGTACTCCCAGGACCCGTATGTTGCTCCGACGGGCCCTCCCCTCCGCATCCTCTGCACGTCTCTCCAATGCGCGGGTGGTAGAGGTAAGCTGGGCGACTGATTTTTGCAAAGAAGCGACCTCTCCCTGCAATTGTGTGATATTGCCTTCTGCGTCCGAAACCTTATCTGCCACCTTGCGGAGGTCGGTCCTCAGTAGGTTAACATCGATGAAGACCGTCTCTATCTGACGCTCCAGGGCAGAGTGGGATCCTTTAATAGCTTTAAGGATTTCAGCTCTAGACGGTTCCGCAGGACCCTCACTCCCGTCGTCAGGCCCCGTCTGCCGTGTGATCCTCTGTGACTGCAGGCGTGGAGTAGTATACTGCACAATTGTGTTAGGTGGGAGGCCTTCGATGAGCGGTCTTTACGCGTCGCCATGGTTATATCCGCAGCTCCTATCTAGCGCGTTCCACGGTATCCACACTGGGCCCCACCGGTCAGAGAGGAGCTATTCGGTCAGGCCTAGGCCAGGGACAGCAGGTACAGCGAGGCCACACCAGGGCTCACGGCTAATGCAGTGCAGGTAGGGTTCAGGATAGGCCGGGCAATCTAACAGCCAGGGTATAATGGAAGCAGCGTGTACTCTTCACCCCCTCCAAGCCGGGAGCGCAGTGGAGAGCAGAGTCCGGTACCAAGGAGCAGGGCAGTCGGGTCAGCAGGGACGATCACCAACGCCCTTCATGGCTCACTCCATTCCCAGTCGGCAGCAGTCCAACTCAGGGGCTTCAACGAGCGCCCCCCCCGGAGGGGCGCAGGGCCGCTGTGTAAGTAGTTTCTGCGGTGCACTCCGCCACACGCAGCCACCGTTCCCACAGTAATCCGCCAAGTGAAAGCAGTCAAAATGGCGGTCGGGGGAGGGGCGCAAGCATGGACGTATCACTAAGGCGCCTCTTTTCAGGACCCCCCCAGGGATCGAAGTGCCAATAACCCCTAGGAGGGGAACGCAATGCTGTCCGCAGTCCTGGGGGGGAGGGAGAAAGCAAGGTCGCAGCCCTCGCGGGGAACAGCGGCGGGATCAGGCCTGGCCGACCGCCCAATAACTAGGGACCCGCTCCACAGACTGTACGCCCTCAGTAGGGGCCAGGGCAACAGTACTCACGCTCTCCGCTGGTATTGAGAGTGCCTCCGGAGACCAGTCAAGCTACCCCTGGTAGTATCAGCGCCTGGGGCGGAGCTCCACCGCCGAAGCAGATCGCAAGATGGACGGCGCCTGGACTCCGTCGCCCCGATCACTGCAGACCATCGGGGCCTCTCAGCCACCTTTCCCCACTTCCTCAGGCTCACAGTGGCAGCCGCGGATTGAGCGCCGGGGTCCGCCAAGGACTCGCCCGGCCCGGAGCTCGCTGCACGGTATTTCCGGGCGGTCCGCCCGCAGCTCAGCCTCGCGATGTAGGCCCAGACCGCGGCGTCGCGTGAATCAGCGCGCCACCGCAGCCGCCGGCAGTGTCGTCTTCTCCGCTTACGGAGGGGCGCGGGACCGCTCCTTCAGATCGGGAGGTCCCAACCGGGTCAGAGTGACTTCCGACACCAATATCAGGCAAGTTGACCGCCCAGGCAGGAGTTATATACAGGATTTTGTAGGTCTTCGGGACGGAGCTGGCGGAGCTCACGTCCTGTCGGCCATGTTACTTGGCCACGCCCCCGGAAATCCCATTTCTAACATTGGTGGCAGCGAAAGGGATCCGGATTTGTGTTTGCGCAGTACCACAGCGACAACTGGCTCCACTACAAAACTCCGCATTTTATATAGTCACATGTAAGGGGAGTATTGTTTTTAAGTTTGTTCTAAATGTCATTTCTTTGGAAATGTGCTTCTTGTGCACTGTGAGTTAGGTGTCCCTAGCTCGGGAGGGTAGACCATCCCCTAAGTGCAGTATGAGTTTTCTGGGTTCACCAGTAAGGGTGGGAACCAGTGGTGGCAGCTGAAATGTGTCCAGTGCATGTGTTCCCCGTCCTGTTCCCGGAGTAATGATACCTGTGTCACGTGTGGTCAGGTTGAGAAATCAGGGGCGGTAGAAACTGTCTCACCGGTCTGGGGCAGGGGGGGTGTGGATGAATGGTGTGTTGCACTGAAATTGGGTGTGCGTTCTCTGAGATAGGGAATTTGATGAATATTTGGGTGTGAGTTCTCTGAAATAAGGAGCTTGCTGAATAATTGGGTGTGAGTTCTCTGAGATAGGGAGCTTGCTGTGTCTGGAGAACGTGGAACATCTGTAAACAGGGTTCCAGTAGTTCTGGTGTCTGGCAGTACCGCTCCAGTTGGGAGGGTCTAGAAGTCCAGATGGAGGGGTGCGAGAGGGATAGGCTCCCCAGTGGAGGAACCAGTGGGTCAGGGGCCAGCCAGAAGGGTTGTGTCGCCGGGGAGTAACTATGTGATGCCACTTCTGTCCTGGATAACAGGCAGAGACTTGTGACACATGAGTGGGGCGTGATCACGTCCCAAGCAAATGCACAGCATATTGTGCCATTATGGTCTACATGTATCTGAATCAAATTATTTAGTATTTACTCAATGTTATCATTCTTATCACAGTTTTTGTCCCATTATTCCAAATTCTGAAACGAGTCCACACGTTGGGTATACATTGCTTATTTTCAAGTTTCTAGTGTCCAAATGTGTCAGAGACTTTCCACAAGAACACGACTGAGGCATAGGTTCCTTTCAGGCAGCATTTTATTCGAAAACAAATGACCCAATGCATTTCGGGCATAGCGCCCTTCTTCGGGGGTCGCTGTGAAAGATCATAAGAAAACGTAATTGCCATCTGCAGATTACATAAACATTAACAATCATCATTGCCCTTTCCTATCCGATTATATTCTGTTCTATGCTCTCAACAAAAATTAACATCATGTCTGCACGTATTAACACACACTAAATTACAGAGAAATGCTATTTGCTGTGAACCATATTTCTACCCTTTCCTTGTTTACTCATTCCTTCCGCATCTTTTTCCGCATCTTTTCCTTTACTTATTTATCTCAAAACAGGCTCCAAATTGAGCATTTAAGAATCATATGGATTTCACCCTCCTCTTCATCCTAGCAGTGTACAAGCGGTATTCTGCCTTTCACTCTCATCTTGCCTTCCCCGTTATCGTTCTCCTTTATCTACCCACCTACTTTCACCCTGTAATCTTAAACTCCCATTCTTTATAGCATTTCAACTGCCCGCTCTCGGTGCTAATTCACTTCCTATATCCATCCCATATAGATGTTTAGTTAACTGCTATTGCACCACTCCATACAACATTGCCATTACACTCTTGTACAAACCTGCCAAATTGCCGTTAAAATCCCTCCAACCTCGCTGTTTCTTCCACCAAAATCCAAATGCTTGTGACACGACACATTAGTTATGTGTCACCCTCCAGGAAGTCCTGGTGCACCAGGCATATGACCAAAGGGTACGTCCCTCGGTTGGGGAGCCAGTAGCTGGTGGTTCCGGTACTGTACGTAAGGGCAACTGTAAGTAGTGTCCTGAAGTTACAAGAAGAAACTTATGCCTGAAGAGAAGGAACCGGGTAAGCTGTATGGAGGAGTACTGTCCCTGACCTGGGGGATTGGCCTGCAGTGGTTGCCTTGCTGCTGAAGGAGAAGAGAAAGCCTTAGACTTTGTTTTCAACTTGTAGAAGTCCTGGTGCGCCAGGCATCTAACCAAAGGGTAGCGTCCCTAGGTTGGGGAGCCAGGTTCAGATGTTTGCCTGTCCTGGACGGCAGGGCAACTGTAGCCAGTGTCCTGGCCGGTTTGCCTTCTAGGGGTACCCCTATGAACACAGGTGGGGCTCATCTTAAGTGAAGAGACCCTTTGTTTCCCAGAAGGGGTGGTACAGGCCTAGCAGGGATCTTTAGGGTTCTTGGCTGAGTGTTGTGGTACTACCCTGAGAGCAGGTGGGGCCTACCTTAAGTGGAGGGACCCTGTTCTACAGTGGGAGGGTGCAGAAGTTTGGAAGGGGGTCAGAGGGAGTCTGACCCCTGTGCATCCGGTGAAGTTGGATCCCAGGTGGTAGACCAGTGGAGGGGAGAAAGGTCCAGAACTGGTGGGAGAGTTGTGTTCTGGAGAGTGCTTCTCCTGGGAGAGTGCGCCACCCCAGAAGTAGAGGTAGGGTGGGGCATTCTTGCCCGTGGCCTGAGGGTGCGGACCCTAGGTTGAAGGATCAGTGATAGTTGGAACTACACTGAGAAAGGGAGTGTAGAATGGCTATTGTAGGCCAGGGGTTACAACCCCCCACTCTGTGGATGGGCAAGGACCAGTGGTATCTGGGTGGCCTAGAGCCTGGTCCTAGCTGTGGACAACTAAGGAGTATCGGTGGGGTAGCCTAGTTGGGTCTGAATTTTTTTTGTGTGTGCTTGTTTTGTGGAACAACATGGCGTAGAACCGGAGGGTGTCCCTCCAATGTGGGCCCGCGTCTGTGTTCTATCGCTCAAAGCAGGGAAGTCCATCACAGTGGTGATTGGTCTGCCCTGCGTTTTGGCTGGAAGGGGTTTGTGTTGGATTTGGCCTTTCTGGCAGGTTCAACCCTGAACTTTTTGCCTTTTAATGTTCCATCATTATATTGATTTCCGGTCTTTGCGCACTTTAGCACTGTGGCGCAGTGTAAAGTGCGTGCGCTCTCTAAGTGCGTGTGTGAGATTGGCCAGCCCCCCCATAGGAATGCATGGGGGATATGTGTGTCCATGGTAATTCCTGATGCGTGGGGAGTGCAAGGTTGAGTTTGGTATGTGCGGACTCGTGTGATTAAATGCTGCGCGATGATGTGTGCGGCTTTAATGTGTCTAGTGTGGAAGTGCCACTTCTAGAAGTTGGCCTGCCTGTGCAGTAAATGTGAATTGAATGTCTGGCTTGTGATTGGCTGGAGCTGGCTGGTGTGCCTGGCTCCCGGAGTCAGGATGGGTCTGCCCCGGTGGTGAATGGGGAGATCTGCATGATGATGGCAGGGAGGGGCTGCACCTGGGACCTGAATAGGGCTGGGATTTCCCTCCACAATGCTGGCTCCGCCCCCTGTGGTGCGACTGATGACCCTAGCCTGTCCTGTGAATGGGAAGAGGGGCTGAGCAAAACAAAGTGCTCCTGAACCAGCTGCGTCTGGCTTTCCCCCATTTTTGTGTATAAAATGAGGCTGTGACCTCATGTTCAATGTTCTTGTTTTCCTGACTAGAATCTACCAGGGGCGTGCTGCTGCTGGGGCCCAGGGGAAGGCTTGCCTCCCGGGGCCCTGCCCAGCCCCTGGATTGCTGATGGACTTCTTGTGGACCCTTCTTCCTGGCCCTGGAAGCCTTGTCCTGTGATGTCCTGCCTGTTGCTGGGCCTTTTTCTTTCCTGGGGGTCATTCCTTGGGGGCCTGGTGGTCTCTGTGCCCCCCAGCGCCTGGTGAGCGCTTTATTCTGGATTTATAGGCAGAGCGCTGTTGTATTCCCTCTGGGGGAAGCACTCCTGCCCTTGTGTTCCTCGCAGGTGCCCACCCTGCGTTTTGCCCGCATTTAGATTTAACTAAGCGTGGGTGCCACCCCGCTTATTTTTGTGGTTATCACTGCGGGTGCACACCCCGCTATTTACGTTTTCTACCGAGGGAGCCTACCCCTCATTATAGCCCCCGACACGAGAAGCCGCCGCCGTGGCAAAACCGGAAGTCAGACCCACGCCCGCCTGACTGTGGGCGGGGCCTGGATTGACTCACTTCCGCTTCCCCCCTGCCTGGGGGAAGCCATGCCCGCTTTGCCGGTCTCCCGTAGGGAGAGGGAGACCGGAGATGCTACCCGCGAAGGAAAAGCTGCCCGGAGCCTCAAGGGCTGTACACGAAGTCCCGGCCCATGAGGAAAGAGGACTGGGTAAGGCGTGGCGCCTTTGCGAAGGCAGGGCTCCCAGAAGCGAGGGAGAGCCCAGCAGGCGTCACCGAGGGTTCCAGAGAAGCGGAGTGGCTCGAGGCACATTACCGGTGCCTGCCCCGCTGCCCGATGAAGACAGCCTCCCCCCGTGCAGAGAGCTGGTAAATTGAGACAGCTGGGGTGGGGGGGGGGGAGGCCACATGTGATCCACAGGCACCAGAGAGTGGTGCCCTTCTTCAGAGCGGCCCCAGATGGAAGCGGGGCGTTCCACCAATGGCTCTTTGGTAGTTTCAAGGGCTCGTGTCCCCCAGAGCCATGCGTGGCTCCAATGATGGCCCCAATGATCCCAAAAGCCCCAGTGGGGGTCCCGAGGGCCAGAGGGGCCCGTGTTCTTGCCCCTGAGGGCCCCTGTTGTCCTAGAGCCAGAGGGCTCCACCGTTGGGGGCCAGTTCTTTTTCTGGATTGCGCATAATTAGTTTAGGAACCAGAGTGCTCCAAGGGGCATAGCTGATTTCAGTGCCTAGAGGGCTCCACCGTATGCTCAACATGTATTTCTAGAGCCAGAGGGCTCCAACAGTTGGCGCAGTTTTGTTCTGAAGCGCTAGGGAGGGCCCCTGTCGCAGTTTTGAGATCCCAGCTGCCCAACAAGTAGTGGGCAGCTGCACCGTTTAGGTTTTCCTTCCTAGGGACATGTACTTTGGACTCAGGAGTGAGTCGCACTCCTTCATCCCTACTTTGGCCTTCCCCAGCTGCGCAGCACTTAGTGCCAGCTGCAGCGTTTAGGCCCTGTTCTTGTCCTCAGCTGCAAGTAGTGGGCAGCTGCTACGTTTAGGTTTTGGTGCAGTGGCGCAACCTGGACTTTAATGTGATTTCTGCGCTAAATGTGATTTATGTGCTTCTTAGGGTTCTAGGAAATGTACTGTGTGTACAATGTTTTGCGCACCCTGTTCCGATACCTCTAGACATATGTTAATGCTTAGGAGGTTGTTTTTCCTAGTATAGGTTCTACTAGGGAGTTCATGGTTCCCTGCGTGATATTTGCCTAAAGTGTTTAGGATTGCGTAGGTGGTACTTACCTTTTACCAGTGGTTACTGGTTGTGTGCTACATTTGTTATTTGGTGCTACAGTTATTATATGTGCTAAGTGTTATTCCTACAAAGTGCTAATTCTACCAAGTGCTAGTTTTAAAAGTGCTTATTCCTGACAGTGGCCCACGTGGCCCTGTCCCATGTACATAATCCCCTGCAAATTCTGCCCGTGCCTATGGCATATTGTAAAGTGTGTGTTTCTTATCTAATGTGTTTGGTATAATAGAAAGGCTATTTTTACATATAACCTTGTGCGGAGTTCCTTTTGTGGGGGGGCTAGGATGTTGTTGCTGGTGGGTGTGTGCGCAAATACTTAACTTACATTGCCTCCGGGATGCGCCTTACTGCTCGTGTCACGTTACCTAGAGGGTGAGCAGGTGTTATCTTTGGCGTGGAACTCCCTTGCCCTAACTAGAGTGGTGGTTTCTGCCTGGCTTTGGCGCAAGCCTTAGCCAACCGCAAATCCCATTTCTAACAATCCACATTAAGGACGCACCAGTCAGTGATACTAGGAACAAGGGAGAACAGGTCAGAGAACTGCCCCAGCAACTGCCAGTAGTCATTCTGTTGCTCAGGGGTCAGGGTGGGAGACAGGTTAACTCTGTCCACTGACCCATCTTGCTCTCTGGCTACCAGGAGGTCAGGAAGAGGCTCAGTCTCCTCCTCCATTCCATCATCTGTTGCCAAGAGCATGCCCACTTCGGACCTCTCCAAGTGGGGCTTAAGGCGGTTGACATGCAGGAACCTCAAGGGGTTCCTGGGAGATTGCAAGTCCACCAAATAGGTACCAGGACTCTTGAGCTCCACAACCTCAAAGGGGCCTGTCCACTTATCCTGGAGCGCACAAGGCTCCACGGGGGCCAAGACCCGCACCTTCTGTCCAGGCTGAAGCTCTACCAGAGTGGCATTCTTGTCATACCACAGCTTCATCTCCTCCTGGCTGGCTTGCAGATTTGCCTCAGCAAGTTCTCTGAAACGCCTAGTCTGGTTCCTGAAGGCCAGCATGTAGCTATATACATTTTGGGGAGGTTTCCTGGGAGATTGCTCCCAGCCTTCCTTGACCAGACTTAGAGGTCCTCTCACTGGGTGGCCATACAGGAGCTCAAAGGGGCTGGACCCTAGAGACTTCTGTGGCGCCTCACGGTAAGCAAAGAGCAGGCATGGCAAGAGGACGTCCCACTTACGCCTCATGGGTTCTTCCAGACCCATAACCAACCCGTTTCCTTGGGGGTGGTAAGGCGTGGTGAATTTGTAGATTACACCACACTCTTGCCAAAGGGATTTCATATACTTAGAGATGAAATTAGTACCCCGGTCAGACACCCCCTCTAGAGGGAATCCCACTCTGGAGAAAATTCCCATCAGCGCACGTCCACCACGAGGCCGGAACTGTCCTCAGAGGGATGGCTTTCGGGTACCAGGTGGCATGATCCACCAGGACCAGGATGAACCTGTTGCCCATGGCTGTCCTGGGGTCCAGTGGCCCCACAATGTCAATTCCCACTTGCTGGAATAGGGTACTGACTACAGGGAATGGCTGGAGAGGATCCTTCTGCTTCCTCCCACTCTTTCCACTTGCCTGGCAAGTCTGGCAGGTCCTACAGTGAGGATCAGAGTTCTTGTGCATTTGAGGCCAATAAAAGTGGGTGACAAGCCTTTCATAGGTCTTGCCCTGCCCCAAATGCCCTGCCAATGGCACATTGTGAGCCAGCCCCAGTAGGATGGCCCTGAATCTCTGGGGTACCACCAGCGCATGGGCTGACCCTGGTTCAGCAAACTTAGGCTCTGCATACAGGAGGTCATTCTCCCAATAAATTAAATGTGTTCCAGACTGATCACCGTTGACCTGGTCTGCAGCCTGCTGCCGCAGACCTATGAGAGAAGGACACTCTTTCTGCGCCCTGCAGAATTCCTCCCTGGAGGGGCCTCCTTCTTGCTGCCAATGGGTCAGCTCAGGCAGGTCCCCTAGTTCAGCTATCTGTTCCCCGGTAGGCTCCAGGGCATCCCCCTCAAGGTCTGCTTCCTCCTGGGCCGTAGGAACTTCAGGGGCCGGTTTCCTGCGCCTCCTGCGCCTTCTCTCTAAGGCCGGTTCCTGGGCTTCAGGACCTCTTGAGCACCCCTACTGGCTGCCATTGACCGGGTGGTCACGTACGCCCAGTCAGACAGACCCACCATCCTTAGTTGAGTACTTTTCTCCACCTTTTCCCAAGGTGAACTTTCCAAGTCGTTCCTTAACAAACAGTCTACAGGCATTTCAGTTCTCACAGCTACTTGAAGAGTACCAGAGACCCCCCCAATCAAAGGGAACCTGAGCCATTGGACAACAACTCTCTGTGTTGTCAGCATTGACAACCCGGCAGTATGCTTGGGGGACAACCTGCTCTTGAGACACCAGGTGCTGCTTGACAGCAGTCACACTGGCTCCTGTATCTCCAAGAGCTTCCACCCTTTGGCCATTGACGGTCACCCACTGCCCATATTTCTTAGTGTTAGAGGGCAGTTGGTTCTCAGGGACCATCTCACTGTCTCCTAATGAGACCAGGGTCATCTGAACGGGATCCCAACCACCTTGGACTACTACCTCCATCTCAAAGGCTACACTAGCCATCTGCCGGGGCGGAGCACCAGTGGGTGCTGGTTTATCAAACAGGCGACACTTGGGATCATTGGCAAAATGCCCCAGTTCACCACATTTGCAACACTTCAGGGGCCCTCTTTGAACAGGGGTACCTGTCGGGGCCCCGGTCGGTTTCTGGGGTGGGGGAGGCTGAGAACCTTTCCCTTGGTTCCCTTGGGGATTACTTTGGGGCCTCTTCTGAAACTCCCTCTGTTTGCCCTTGTCGCCCCCACTCCTCTGCTGGGGACCCTGCCCACCCTTGGCGGAGTCTCCCACTTGACCCTTGTGGACCCTGGTGCTGACCCAGCGGGCTTCCTAGGGTTAGTCAGCTTGCTATCAATCAGGTGCCGGCTTAGCTCAGGAAAACAATTACTAGACAAGTGCTCCCATGCAATTAAATCAAAGAGACCTTGAAAATCATTAACTTTGGTACCCTTCACCCAACCATCCAGTGCTCTGCAGAAAAAAGTTACATACTCAACATACGTACTGTTAGGAATCTTTGCACAACCCCTGAACCACTGTCTGTACAATTCAGGAGTTAACCCATTCTTGGTCATCAAAGCTTCCTTCATGTGTGGGTAATAATTATAAACTTCAGAGGGCAAATCTAGCAGTGTGTCCCGCCCCTCACCAAGGAACCGCCCCCACAACCCCGCTCCCCAGTCTCTCTCAGGAACCCGGTGGGAAGACATGGCTACCTCATAGGCCTGGAACCACTGCCCTATGTCATCATTCTTAAAAAATTATTTCACCGCGTCCTTAGGCATGTACACCCTTGATTCTACCTGCATTGGCTATGCACTGCCACCAGAGGGAGTAGTTTCCATACTTTAAGCTTTCAGCTCCAGCTCCCTCAACTTCATTTCATGCTCCATTTGAATTTTTCTTTCTTCCATAGCCAGCCCTTTGCTTTCCATCTCCAGCTGACCATTTAGTTTTGCCATCTCCATTGCATGTGCCCGGGTGCCAACTCCTCTGGAGACAGGACTCTGCTAAAATCATGGATGTTTTCTGCTGGTTCAATTTCCACTCTATTCTCAGGTGCCCTTGACTCAATCCACGCCCTCAGCGCCTTTTGGAAGTGAGCTTTGTTTTTACATCCAGACTGTGAAACTCTAAACTTTAAGCAGAAGCCCTTCAGCTGGGCTAAGGAGTAGCTCTCTAGTCTCTCTTCTACCCATTCTATTCCTTCAATGTCAGAGACTACAGATGCCGCCTTTTCTCCATTGACTTAATCAGGCATGATGACTTTTCTTTAAAACAAAAAAGGGAGATCTCTTGGCAAAAACAAAAATCAACTAGTATGTGGCTGCGTTATTGGTCTGAACTCATTACGTGGTGTTCACCAATTACATATATTAATCACAAATGCAAATTCGAAATCCTCACCGCTGCCTCCAATGTTAGATTTGGGGGTCTCTGGTTGGCGCAGTTGAGTACTTGTGACAAGCAGGGACCCTCACCTCTAGTCAGGGCAAGGGACTTACTCTTTAAAATAACCCCTGCTCACCCTCTAGGTTGCGTGGCGCGAGCAGACAATGCTAAACTTCAGAGCGTTATGGGTTAAACATTTATGACCACATACAGTAATTCAATGACACACCACAAAATGACACCAGTCTAGTTTTGTATAAAAATAAGTATCTTTATATAAGGCTTAGCACAAGACTCAAATAACGTTTGTAAAATGAGGCCACAATACTATTTAGCAATAAAATGAGGAGTCTGTTAAAAATGCGTAATTCTTGGTTGCTGTGCGCGTTGCACACTCTTGTCCGACTCTTACCATTGAAAAACAATGTCAAAAAGGTATTAAACCAGCGTTGCGGACTCCGAGGTCCGTGGCGTACACACTGTGGTACGGGTTGAGTGACAGTACCTTTTCTGAGATGAGGAGTCCGGTTCGAATGCAGCGTCCGGGACGTGCAGGCAACACAAAGATGCTGGCGGCTCCTCTGTGAGGTGGGCCCAGGCTCTGATAGGTGTCTCGGTTCGAAGAGTAGAGCAGGGGGGCCTCGAGGAGCGGGGCGGGCGAAGCGGGTTGCCTCCGGCGTTCACAGCTTTTGAGCCGTACCTTCGGTTTGTAGCTGCTGATTCAATGCGGGCAGGCGCAGCAAGAGGCAGCCAGTACGAGGCGTACAGCCGGGCTCTCTTAGTGCGGTGCGCCACGAGTGCGATGTGAGGCGGCTGGTACGCTTCGTGCGTACGGGCCGTCCTTTGCTTCGTGAGGCACTCCGTTAGGCTTCCAGCAGTGGGGCGGCGAGGCGAGCAGTGCGGCTCGAAAAGGAAGGTATAGTGAGGCAGAGTGTGGGCGGCCCAGCGGGACGGTGCAAGGAACGGCTTGAAGCAGAGCAGGCTCACACGGTGCGGGGGTGGCCAGGCACAAGCGTCACGGCAAAGGAGGGGAAGAGCCGCACTGGGGATCGTGGCTCCAGCGATAAGGAAGGGCAAAGTTCAGCAGATTTGTCAGCGAAGGCAGGAGGAGACCAATAATCCTGGGACTCCGTTCAGGGGGCAAGCTCACCCACAAGCCCTTGGAGATTGTTTGAAGCACAAGTAGCAAAAGTCTCTTTCAGTCCTTTTTCTCTCCTTTCTCAGCAAGGCACCCACAACAATATACAGTGTAGGGAAACTTTGCCTTGATTGGATACACAGATCTACACTTAAGGATGTAAAGCAACACTTATCTTTACTTAAAGATGGCGCTGATCTTAGGGAATTGTTGCTAGGACCAAGAACACCGCGTCGTAAACGTTTTATATACGCCGGTTTATTTGCTGCTTATAATGAAGCATGGAAAATTACGCAAGCAGAGACTGCAGAACGAATCCGAGAAATTGATCGTATTAATTTAGAGAAATCTCTCTCTGTGGTTGACAATGGGTTAAAGACTCTGTGGTCCAGGATATATTCTTTAGATAGCATAGTATCTTCTGCCATAGACATCATGGAACAGGACTTGGTCATGTTGCAACATGGTCAGTCGCAAGTACGTTCTATCATGCAATTAGGCTGGATGTTGCAAAACCTTCATTCAGGCTATACTACGTCACTGTTTTCAGAATTCAATCTCACTGATATGCAGATCAAATTGGCACAAAGGTGAGCAGACAATACGGTGCTGAGCATTGAAAAACTGGAAAGATTTACTGTCGCTGAAAAGCCAGTTATGGAATGGATTATACATTGGAACATTCACTCAGTCTGTTACAATTTTCCATTTTCAATATTGCCTACAACATATACCAGCAGGCACATATAAAAAGTTGGGTAAAGAATACATCAAGACATCCTGGGAATTGCCGTACACATACAGATGTTGGAGTGGGGGGTGTGAAATATTTCTTTGCGGCGAAAATTGTGAAAATGCACTAAGCGGTTCTCTCCTATGTAATGGTATAAACTTACACAGGGCCTGTGATAGTTTCTCTAAAAACGTATCCTGCCACCTGCAAGATTTTTGGACAACTCTCGAATGGGAGTTACCTTACATTGAATGATCGCAGCTGCTGTCGCATGTTGCCAGGAATACCATATCTAGTAACTGTGTCAGCCAGGTTCACTTGCTGTATGCAAGTATTGTTTCCTAAAACCAAGACAGCCGGGAGTCGCCACTTTGGCCTTCAAAGGAACCTCTCTTCTATACAAATTGATACTTTAAGCAGAATGAAAGACATTCTTTTGCAAAAAACAGTGGCACTGACCTCGGCCAAAGAAACCTATGATCTGTAAGTCGCAAGGACTTCTGCAGAGTTACATGCCCTCTTAACTACAAATTGCCCTATACATTTCTCAGAAATGTTAAGTCGTATCTTAAACATGTCTGATACGAGTGGTATTCTACATGTATTTAAGACCGTATTTTATGGACTGTTGGCACCTTTTGAAGCAGTCCTAGTAATATTTCCAAACTTTGTGCACTCTGTATTTGGCGGATTGCCTCTCATTTTTGGACTCGCTGCAGGAATACTATTTTTGCTTCTATTGCTGCGACATGGCAAGTCATTTCACAAACGACACCTAGTTCTCCATGGAGACAACTCTACTGGCAATGAAGTGTTGTGAGCGCATCGTCCAAATTTCGGGACTACCTTGTCTAAGAGAATTAAATACCATATGGTTTCTGTCATTCAGACTAATTTGGCAAGATTGCATCCTACCTGTTCTACGCTGCCTGCTATGCGGAGAAGAATGAGTGTTAGACACATGTCTCACACTCCCATCAGTCATGCCAACGGATGTTAATACTTTGCTTGAACAAGTAACTGCCCATGCACTGTGTTGTCCCCAGCGGCTACCGATTCTGATGACAGCATTCATTGAGATCTCACAGACGCAAAATGCTACTGCTGTAATTCATGAATTTTTATCTTGTGTTCTGATTAACTTGGACATATTATATTTGTCAATCTGTAACTTGGAAGATGTTTTTCTTTTATAAAACCAAATAAAGTTTGTTGCTAATAATCACTAGGGGATTCATTTACAGGGTAGCATGGTATCCCTCACAATAACTCCAGGAGTCACAGTACATACAATGTATATGCTTTGTTCCCCCTACTTCCAACCTTACATGTACCCCTAATTACCTGCCCAAACCTCTCCCTGCTGTTGCCTATGTGGTCCTCCGTCATCCCACAGACCATATTTTTGGCCGCTTTGAAACTGCCCATACAATAAAAATGCTGCAGTTGTAAATACATATCAACTACCATTTGTTGTGTTTGAAACATTTTATTGAATAATGAAAGCTAATAAACATAAGCTGATTATTAAAGCAAAACAAAACACCAGTCACCATACACATAACAAAAGTAGTACATAAAAATCAACATACTGCAACACAGCAAAGTTATGTAGAGCACAATTCCTAATTTCGGGCAATCTTTAAAGTTCAACAATAGAAACGTTCATAAAGAACAGGAAAGGAAACAAAGAAGGTAGGATACAGTGATTTCATTAATGTAATGCTTCCTACATATAGAAAAACAAATACTAATTATTTTGCTTAGGCAATAAAGTCCTCACATTAAAATACTAAGAGAAATATATTGAACATTGAACATTTCATATGTAATTAGAATTCAATTTGAATATTTTAACCTCCTAAGCATTATTTGACTCATGATTACAACCTGAATGCTTTCTGGAAAGGAACCACCTCTTGGGGTTCAAAATCACATCTTTTCCAACAATAGGATTCAAATGATAAACTTGAATTTCAATTCAATTTATTGATTTAGGCCATTTTGGAGATCAACAATTTGAAATATATACAACATCCATACACTTTTGTAAAATTGCCTCCTAAACTTGAATTCCATCCACTTTTTGATTAAACACTTCCCATTCCAGCAAGCATCACAAGACCACTTCTTGTTATCTTCCCAATAAGTGATAATGTTTCGGCTGGCAACAACAATAAATATGTTTAGAATTTACCTCCGAAAGCAAAAGCATGCCATTTCTGAATCATGGTGCACAATAAAATGTAGGAACACAAGGGCATATTTTGGTGTATCATTCATTAAGGTTTGACCAGGCTTGAAACTAGAATTCCTGATTTTTTTGACATTTAAATGTCATATTTTTGAAAGAGTTCTATTAGACCCAGCACGAGCTCACCGAAAAATAGAAGATGACTGAATTGTAATTAGAGAAAATGTGCTGATAAGTAATCTATTGATGTAAATTACAGTGGTCAGGGAATGCTTGTGGATCTAATCTATTCAGATTTAAACTCCATGGTTTGTTCAATAAATTGACTGAGCATAATACTTGAAGGTCCATCTCTCAGATCAGTTCTAGTACAGTTTTAGTTGCGATAACACTAATAGAGATCATTGATAAATAGATTTTAAAAGCCATGGGTGGAATTGATCCTTGGTCTAAATCTAGATTATTGTCTGCAATAGAAACCAGTACAAACAGATCAAATCTAAAATCATTGAATATGTTTATTATAGTGGTTTAGAGTAAACCCAGAAGACACACATTTTTCCTGAAACTCAGAAAATGTATCTAAAGATTATGATTACATCCTATTTTATGTCCAGAGACGGCTTTAGCTGCTTTCCTGTTTAAGTTACATTTGCAATTATATTTAACAAAACATTAACGCTGGATGTCAGAAATTCTGTCTTTAAGTATTGTGTAAGAGTTATGTGTGATGGTTTTTATTTGATCTGAAGCAACACTAACACTAAATAAGTACATGCACCGGTTATCATCCAACTAACATTATTAGCAAACTTAATTTGGAGGGAATTGAGAAAAATGGCCTCATGTTTTATTGTTAAAAAATCCGCTGGTTCAGTAATTCACAGAGTTTGCAAATGCTAAACTCCTTTTTGAAATGTACTAAGCTCATTTAACAATTCAGAATTTGGAAGGGGAATGTTAATAGTTTCCCTTCTGAATATTTAATACATTGTTAAGGTATGTATTGAGCTTTGAAACCATACGTGGACTGAAAAACAGTAACAGGAGGTAGTAACCCAAGGGGACATTTGTGAATCTGAAAGTAAAATGGGGTGCATTAAAAATACCTTTATTAAAAAGCTATCACAAAGTGTTGCGCTGACTCTACAAGCAACCACTTTTTACCAAATGGATTATTAGTACATGAACCTCAGTATTTCCTACATTGCTGAAATTTTGTCTCTAATTTTTTTGTAATGTCGTGTAAATATTTGTTCCTGTTAGTTCAGAATTTCAATATTGTCATGAAATGTACCTATTCTTTTTGTCAAACATATTGAAATATCTTTATCACAATTTTTGTGGCATTCTAAAAAGTGTTTTCACTCTCTAACTCAAAGCTTCCTAAGACAAAAAAATACTGATGCCAGTTCCTGGTTTCTCCTAGATCATTTAGCTTTCTCACTAAAACAAGCACAATATTGATTTGAGAGAGGTGGTTATTGTAGTCATACGCACTGGGGTTAGTTTAGAAAAGACCAATTCCTTAATCTTTAGAAATAATACTTGGAAAAGATTATGTTCAATAATTTCAGATAATTTACTTAGAAAGATATCAGTGTGTTAAAAGTATGGGTAGGGAATATGGCTATTTTGGCCAAAGGCTCCCCTTTCTATATGCTTTCTAGTTTTAATTTGTAAACAGAATCACCATTTTTTTATGTGGTACACTGTAATGTTAGATGAATCTGTTTTACCCTTCTGATAAGCAAGGGATGACGATGAAACGTTTTTTCGTCCCTGGTTTTAAATGGATTCAGGTTGGAACAGACGAGGTGTTGGTTGACTTTACCTCAGAAAATGGTTGTTTCCGGCATGCTGCTTTCATGTGACTTAAATCCCTTCAGTGGAAGAGGCGGCTGCATGCCTGCGGATATGGCCAGATCAGTACTTGGCTGTTTCGGTTCTCCAGTGGGGCTAGAATAGAAGCTGTTAAGGGCAGGGGCTTAGCTTCCCATTTGTGCAGCAGGTGCAGTGGCACCAGGTCCCAGATGCCTTAAAGGCCCACTGAACCCTGATAACTGCTGTTTGTCACAGTTCAAACAGAGGCCTGAGGGGCCCACATAACAATGATTATTTCTGTTTTCCACAGTTCAAATAAACGGCAGAGGTCACATTTCCTTTCTTGCCTTGGGGCCCAAGGCACACTGGCTAGGCCACTGGTTAAGGATGCAGTGGGGAAGAAGTGGCGAGACAGGTGGATTATCTAAACAGCTCGACGATGACTTCATGCCTGGGTATTAAAGTATTCATTACAATTAAAGACTTAAGCAGGAATAGATATCATAATATAGGAAGGCCTATGTACAAATGCAGCTCGATTAGCGGCTGCCTTTAACTTCTCACTTATCACCTCTCCTAATTTACAGTTTTATATTAGATGCAGACATAAATCGTGACCTATGAATATGTTTATCTTTCTTTAGGTTCAAATGACCCATCTTTTCCATATGCAAGTATCAGACAGGTCTGAAACGCCTAATGGCTTTGAACTTGATAAAGCCACATTAATCACTGGTCTTGAAATACAAATGCAGCATTAGGCACGCAGAGGTGTATTCTACGTAATCTCATTATGTTCAGGGTACGGGAGAGTATTTAGGGCATAAAGCACTTTGACAAAAACATTTCTGCCACCATAGAAATACAATCTTCCTTGTCCTACCCTAGTATACAAGAAGTACCACATTCTTTGTATACCTGAATTAAATAGGCACACAAAATAGTACCGTATTTAAAGGGCCAGTTCAGAATTGCATGGAAGGTGCACTGTCCCAGACTACACAACGGTGCAGTTTTCAGTGGGTGCTATCATCCCACACAGGGGGGAGCACACCAGATTATGCTGGAAAAAACATGTGGTGCCCCAACGTAGGCGCAGTTGTAAACCACCAGTCTGCTTACATAGTAAAACGTCTGGCAGCTATTAAGTGAGGTGGCACGTTTCCCCTGCAGGTGGTTGGGGTCTGTCACCATCCTGTCAGGTGGGGGGTATACAATCAGTGTGCCTCCTGACTGCTTGTTTGCCTTTTCGCCTGTGTCAATAATACAGTGCAGTCCTTGGAGGAGTAGTCAATTTGTATTCATAAAAGACACTTGTGTTTCTCGGATGTGTAATCTCCAGATGATGCCTGAACTGTTCCCCAATGGGCTATTTGTACATCGTATTGAATTGTATGGTCTTATGAGGACTGTTAATAATAAAAAAAAAAGATTTAGTGAGTGTTTATTGCCCTCTATGTCACTCTACTTCTAAGCACCTAATACAGCTTGTACAGTGGTTACTGTCATCTGCTCACATACATTATGCTTAATATAAATAGTGCACAATTTCGGCGTTTGTGTCTGCCCACAACGTGGACCTGATACGAATAGCAGTACCTACAAGGTGGATGGTACAATTCAACAAGAGTCTAAGAGACTTCAGCACAACTGACTTTGCATCAACATTACGGGGCATCAGTCTTGCTAGCAAGCCAACTTAAAACTTATCAGTATTGTATACATTATTATCAGAGACTATACTTGCTTCTTGGATACAACTTTACAACAGAATTTTATTAATTTTCGTACAGTTGTGTGTATATAATAAAACAACCTACCCAACATAATTGATCTATCTATTCCTCTTTTTGGGTTCTGGAGTAGCATGCTACTCGCCGAAAAGTGCTTCAACACTTCATCAGGGGTAGCAAGCGCTATATAAATGCAAACACTTCCCTCTTCTATGCCTCCAATATCATTTTGAACCCAACTAACAGACCAACATGTCCAGCTCTCAAGTCAGTCATAATTAATTTTATTTAATTTCATAAAAAAAATCATAAGGTGGGTGGGGAACCACCATAAGTAAAAATACATTTTAAACTTAAAAACATTTAGACAATGCCGTTGATGGGTATGCTGGAACTTATTAAATTAGTGAATGATTTCCTTTATTTCCGGTTCTTTTGCTGCCATTTTAAGAAATGTTACTGCCGATTGATAGCCCCCCGAGGCACTGGATGATGGCTGCTCTGCATGTCAGTATTTGTTCCTTCCTGAAGATTTCCCGGAGGACCGTTCTTCGGGTCACTTTCAGGGAAGGGAATATGCATAGTAAGTGTAAGAGAGACTCGCCCCATCCTCCTCATAAGCGACATTCCTTGGATTGCCAGGGGTATTTCCATTTTGGTGTCAGGTCTTTTGATGGGAATGACCCCAGCCGCAGTAACGCTAAGTAGTTTTTTCTCTCCCCGGAGAAGTGGTCAAGTAAATATGGTTGAGGTTTCAGCCACTGATAGCCTTGAATCGCGGGCCAGGTGTGTTTTTTTTTTACAGCTGTTTTGTCCATTAATAGGGAGGTCCTTTTGATTGCATTATTCACTACGGTTTTGAAACTGGAGTAAGTGGGGAGGGTGAGCCAGGCCTCCTCGACCTGCAATGCCGCGAGGGAGTCTTTCAGAACACTGAACATTGAGTTACTTAGCCTGGAATGGGTTTCAATTTCCTTCCAGCAGTAGTGTGCAAGAGTGTTGTCCTCTGCGTCCCTCATTCTCCAGTAGTATTTAGCTAATGCCCCTTGTCTGACGGGAGTCTGGTTTCTCAGGCCGTACTCATGATGAATTTGGGTATGCGAAATGTGTTGGGGGATTGAGAACAGGATCTTAAAGAGGGTTGATTGTGCTGAGTTTAGGGAGATGACATCTTTCATATTCAGGATTTCCGAGCCGTATGAAATCGAGGGTAAGAATTTTGCTGAAATAGCTTTAAGCAAATGGCCTGTAGAACACCCTGTGAGTTTTTCCTTTAAGACTCTGAAGGCGAACTGCAGTTGTTTAGCTCTGGTACAGCCTTGCCCCAGTTGTAATTTGAAGTTGAGATTGCGGTCTATTAGGAAACCTAGATATTTATGAGTCTCCTGGGGACAGAGGTTGCCCGTCCAAGTACCAGGTGAATTTGCGGTGGGACTTGATTTTAACTCGTCTGGCAAAACACATCACTTTTGTTTTTTGGTGATTGATGGATAATTGGGCATTGGTGGTGTAAGCTCCTAGTTTGGTGGAGTCGCTGCAGACCTACAGGTGTTAGAGCGAGGAGCACAATATCGTCCGCGTATTGAAGACTGGGTGTGGGGACGTTACCCAGTTTTGGGGGTCTTGACCGTAGTTGATTATCTAGGTCGGCGATGTAGATGTTAAAGAGGCAGGGTGCCAGCACACACCCTTGTTTTAACCCGTTAAGGGTTTGGAACTTTTTGGTTATGCTGTGCCCGTCACCTTTCCTGAAGGGAACCCACGTCTGGGAATACAAGTTGATAATGGTGTCCAGGAGTTTGGTTGGGACACCCCAGTTGTGCATTTTTACCCATATATTGGCTCTTGGGACTTTGTCGAAGGCTGCTTTCAGTTCTATGAAGCATGCATACAAAGGCCTGGAATTTACGAGAGCTTGGTCGGCTAGCAGGGTGACCGAGGAGATGTTCGTGAGTGTGCCCATCCCTGCCCTGAATCCTGTTCGGGTGTAGGGGATGAGGTTACTGCTTCCGACCCAGTCCGACCCAAGTCAGCCAGCAAGTTTGATGCATACATTTTAGCCTCCACATCAATTAAGGCTATCAGACGGTAGTTGGAGGGGTCGTGCGGGCACCCGACTTGTATATTGGATTTAAAATACTGCCCCTCCAGGAGTCTGTGATGGTAGAAGAAGCTAGGATTGAAGAAAAAAGTGGTGTGAGGAGTTCAGACCAGAATTGGGGATTATGCCGGAACAAGGCGTTTGGCATCCCGTTGGGTCCTGTGGCTCCCTCGGGTCTCAGTTTTTTAATGATTTTTAGTACTTGCTCCTTCCGGATTTGCGGAGAATATTCGAATGCTTCAGAGTTGGGGGTGATTTTGATACGGCCTGCTACAATTGGCTTCACTCCTGGTTCTGGGCCATGAGTTACCGGACGAACCATTGACATATCGTTGTATAGGCAATCAATGTGGGCACTCCAGGAGTCCTCAATGATGTCAGAGTTGTGGTGCCGGTTCTTGCCGTTTGCTAACTGATTGATTATTGCCCAGAACTGCCTAGTTTGTTTGGTGGAATGGTGGAGTTTGGCCCAGAGTTGTTCTTGGAACGCTTTTTTTGCTGCCTTAATGTCATTTTTTTAGGTCTTTTCTGGCTTTAGTAATTAGTTGCAAGAGGTCCTGGGAAGGGGCGGAGCACTGGGTGCGTAATCTCCTGAGGTGTTTGTTCAATTATTGTTTTTGCATCCTGAGGTTTTTTGTGAACCATTCAGCCCAAGGTGTCCTTTTCCTTTTTTTCCTATGGCCTGCTTGCAACATTTTAGATTTAATTCTAGGGTAAAGCGCTCCCATGCCTGAGTGTTTATGGGTTCTGTTTGAAATCTTTCTAAGAGGTGGGTGCATGTTCCCATGATGTCATTAATCAAATCTGTTTTCCATGCCTGACGTTTTAAATTGAAGCATTGCGTTTGGTGTGATAATACTCTGGATGGCACTAGGTTGTCTATGTTATTTAGTAACGTAAATGTTTGCGGTTGGTGGTCGCTTTCGGTCCTATCCAATATTTGAAACTTCATGATAAAAGGGAAGAACTCATGATCCGTGAAAGTGTAGTCTATTGTTGAAGCTGATTTTTTAGTAATCCTGGTGTATGCAGCTGGACAGTCTGTCGGGCTGCTCCCGTTTAGCATTCTCATTGAAAGCTCCGCCAGACTGGCCGCTCATCTTGCCGAGCGTATCTCGTTGTTTTGGTGCGTGTGTACGCTCGTTAATGGCTTGCAGTAAGTTCATATTAATGTCCCCTGACAGGATGATATTTTCATCCTGGTAGGCGAGTTTTAAAGTTGTCATTGTTGCTAATAAGTGATCTACACATATCTTTTTTCGGCTGAACACTAGATGAATATAGATGTTAAGTATCAGCAGACAAGTGAGATGTGGGGCTTCGAGTTTGACACATTGCAGCCCAGAGGACTCGAGGTCTATTGTTGAAGCTTGCCATGGAATATCGGTTGAAACAAACATTGAAAGACCTCCTTTGGCTCTCCCTAGTTTTCCTGCCTATTCGGCGGGCCTCTGAAATTCCTTGTATCCGGTTATGGGAGTAGGGTTAGTCATCCAAGTTTCCTGGAAGAGAAGAATTTTATACTTAGAAATAAATTCCATGAAGCCTGGATCTTCAAGTTTTGTGCTAAGCCCGAACACATTCCAGGAGCAGATGTTGCAGCCTTGGAGTCGATTGGGAGCTGCGTGGGTGTTGATTCATGCCATATCTTGAGATGGTCCGGCTGCGATTCGGTCCCGGGGTCCAGGGGGGTCAATGGATTCTGGGTTAGCAAAGGTGATAGTAATGTTCTTAGCTATGCACTCGTTTCTTTTTTAGGAAGTTTGATGGTCTGAGCCTTTTGCCCCCTTTAGCAGACCGTCTGGTTGGTAGACTGGTTGGAGCAGGTTGGGGTAGCGGGGGGGTGGTCGATCTTTTTTAACTTGATGCCCCACTTTGCGAATTGGTCCCTCTGCTGCCAAATTTGTTCAATAAAAGAGGTGGCTGAGAACGAGGCTGTGGTGATTTCTTGTCCCATAAAGTACGTGTTCTGTTTAAATGCAATACGAAAAATTTCGCTGGTAGTTATGTGGCTCAGGGGGGGGCAGAGCTTTAAAGAGTTTAAGTAGGATACTTCTATTTAAAATGTTGTGGTTTCCCCTTGATACATAATGGGGGATAAAGTCTAATTTGTTGGAATTTGATGAGGAATCCTGGTGTGACGCTAGATGTACAGCCCTTCCCAAGACTTTATCGGCCAGTGGTGACTCTGCTGTACTCAAAGAAGTGATCAAGGTTATGTTTGCGTTGTTTTGGGTTAGGTGTTTGTGGACATTTATCCGGGTTGCTTGGTTGCTTCCCACGTTTGAGTTATTACCTGTGTCAGTTTGGAAGGTATCTTCCCCTAGGTTTTCGGTAACTGAAAATGCTATGCGTGGACTTGTTGTACTTGAATCTATCGTAAATGTCTTTAGTTTAATTGGGGAGTTCTCTAAGTGTATTGCCTTGGTGGATTTAAAGTGTTTCTCTTTCATTGATGGCTTAAATATACTGTATACTTTCTCTGGCTGCGGTAGTTCCCTTTTGATGTTATTTGGGCGGTTCGGGGGGTGGGTTGCATAGATGGAGGGTTCAATTGATCATTATATGACGTTATATCCGGAGAAGTGAGGGCCGCATCATGGTCACTCTGTTTCAACCCCTAATCTGTATGGACAGGAAATTAATTGGTTGCCTGTCTAGATTACCTTTTGTTTCTTGTTTTTCTTAGGCGTTTTCTCTCACGCTTGGTTAGTGACTTGATTGATATAAGTGGCTCAGCTAGTTGTTGCTCCCCATTTTCAGTTGGTTGAAGGGCTGGGATGTTTGGGTTGGTAACGGTAATTGCTGGACTAGGTGCTGTGTGGTCTGTGTGGTCTATCAGTAATTGTTCTGAGATGGAAACAGCGCCGCTTTGTGTCTGTTCGCCCACGTGGCTGGGTGGTTCGGATGCCCTTAGTGCATTGTAATCTTGCACTGTTTGAGGGGCGTTCTTTTTTGTGGCTTCCCTGGTTGCGACGAGTAGATCTGACTGGATGTTGGGAACCTCCACTAGTTTGTCTATTATTTGGGTGCAATGGAAGTTAAACATTTGATATGTAGTTTCCTGGTCTCGCTGCACCCTCGAGACCATCTCGTTCAAACTTTGCAGTTTCTGTTCTACCCCCTGAACGTGGATTGCTAAGATGTTTAGAAGGTCCACTTGGGTATCCAGCTTGTCTGCGTGGTAAGACATTGCTTTGGCAATTGTGTCCATTGTTTGTAGCAAGAGCTGCCAGGCTGATGGAGTTGAGTTACTGCCTGGTTCGGTTTATTTATTTATTTATTTATTTGAATTTATAATGCGCAACAGCTACCCGGAGTGGGTTTCCCGGCGCAAGGGATAGACTGGAGAAGAAGGGACAGAGTAAAAGTACCATAAAACAAAGAGCAGCAACTGATAGATCTTTCAAGAGAGCATAGTTTTCAATTTTCTTCGGAAACAGAGTAGATTGATCTCGGATTTCAGGGCAATTGGAAGCGTGTTCCAGTATTTAGGACCTAAATGAGAGAAGGCTCTTCCCCCCATTCATGCCAATTTAAATCTAGGAACAACAAAGTCGCAGTTGGCTGACGATCTTAAGGTGCGACTAGGCTTGTAAGGTTGAACAAGATTTTGCAAGTATATTGGGGCCGTGCCCTGCTTGATTTTGAAGAGATAACACAGGGCTTTAAATTTAATACGGCTAGACACCCTGAGCCAGTGTAAGTCTCGGAGAGCTTGTGAAGCCGATGATCTCCTCGGGATATTAAGAAGGAGTCGGGCCGACGAATTTTGTACAACCTGAAGTTTGTTAATGGTTGCTACATCGGCACCGATGTAGAGGACATTACCATAGTCCAGGCGAGAGGTTACTAATGCCTGGACTACGGTTCTCCTGGTGGCCTGGGGCAGCATCCATAGAATTTTCTGGAGCCATCGCAAGGTGGCGAAGCAGATGGCGGCCACCTTAGTGGCCTGCTGCCTCATAGAGAGTTTGTCATCTATGAGAATTCCGAGGTTACGGACCACAGATGTTGGTTGGGGAAGGGGTCCCATATCGGTAGGCCAGTGTTGCGGGCCCCAAAGATCTTTATGTTTTCCCAGGATGACAACCTCGGTTTTGTCACCGTTTAACTTAAGGAAATGCCTCTGCATCCACTCAGCCATACGAGACAAACCGGACTTCAGGACCGATGCACTGTTACCCTCACTGCTGGAAAGGGAAAAAACCACTTGGGTGTCATCGGCGTATGAAAAAATAGTCAGCCCCGCATCCTCCGCGATGGTAGCCAGGGGTCTGACGTAGATGTTAAACAACAGGGGGCTGAGTATAGACCCCTGCGGAACACCATACGCTGATGGACATATATCAGATGTGGCTTTTGTGGAAAAAACCTGGAAGGTGCGCTCACTTAAGAAGGAGGCAATCCAGGCTAGCGCAGGACCGTCCACTCCCAGGGACCGGAGAGAGTTCAAAAGAATGGAATGGGACAGGGTATCGAACGCCGCACTCAAATCCAAAAGGATGAGTGCAGATGTCTCCCCGCGGTCGATACCGTGCCGCAACCTCTCCGTCACCCCCAGCAGGGCAGTCTCGGTGGAAAAATGCGCACGAAAGCCAGACTGGGAAGAATGTAAAAATCCCGAGCTTTCCACAATATGGTTTAGCTGGATGTTGACATGCCTTTCCAGCACTTTGGAGAGAACAGGTAACAAGGAAATGGGCCTAAAGTTTGCAAGGTTAGACGTATCGGCTCCAGCCTTTTTTAAGAGAGGAACAACCATCGCATGCTTCCAGTCCTGTAACACATGGGACTCTGTCAGAGATGCATTTAGAAGTCTCATAAGAACCCGTCGGGGTTCGAGATACAGTGACTTTAAAATTTTTGCAGGAACAGGATCTCGAGGTGAGCCCGATCTTACACTGCTCAAACAGGAGAGGAACGAATTATCATCAAACAATTGCCAGTTGATAACCTTCGCCGTTGGGAATGGTTGTCCCATCTCTCCCGCCTCTTCCGACTGGTGCTCATTTGCAGCCAAGGGAGCGCTCATAGAGTCGTATATGCGCTCAACCTTGGCGATGAAAAATTCCGCAAAGGAGTTGCACTGAGCTACGTCCAGGGCTGGGGGTATCGGAATGGCGTCAGCTCCTGTCAATTTTTTGACAACGGAGAAGAGAGTGCGAGGGCAGTTCTGAGCTTGCGACACAATGCTCACAGTGTAGGCAGCTCTCACACTTTTGCATTGTAAATGATATCTCTTTAGGGCCTCTTTGTAGACATTCTTCTGTGAGTCCAAAGAAGAGTGCCTCCATTTCCTTTCTAAAGCCTTACATTCGGTTCGAAGGACTTTCAAGTCAGGGGAGAACCAAGGTGCTGGGGGGCGATGTGTCCTGGAATGTATCGGGGTTGGAGGCAGGAGAGTGGTTGCGGCCTTAGTGAGCCAGTGAAATACAGTTGTATTTAGTTCTGTGACTGAAGCATCACTGTCTTCAGGACAGGTATTCACAAGGTGCTGGTTAAACTTAGTAATATCAAGCTTCCCCCACCGATGGATTAATTCACCCTTACCGCAGCCACTCGTGACCAAGTCCTTAGCGTAAAATAAGGAGAAATGAACAGCGAAATGGTCAGACCATTCCAACTGACGGGCACTCTGTGAACAATCAAGCGGAAGGTTGGAGAGAATAGGGTCGAGTTGATGTCCAGCCGAGTGAGTGGGTCCAGAATTACACAATAAGAGATTAAGGGTTTCCAAATCCGATAGAAAACGCTTGCTGGTAGTACATGCGGGATCTTCTAAATGCAAGTTGAGATCACCAAGAATAGTAAAATGTGCTGCCCTAAGAAGAAGGGGAGCTATGATCTCAGCAAATGAAGATATCCAAGTAAGAGAATTACCAGGGGGGCGGTAAACCAGAAGGCCGGACAGGGTAAACTGTGGATTAATTGCAAGTTTGAATAAAGCAGATTCACATCCGGATAAAGAAAAAGAATCAAGCCTACAGGTGTAGGAGGACTTGAAAATTATCGCAATCCCCCCCCCCCCTTTTCCGCAAACTCTGTCCAGCCTCACTATGACATAATTGGAGGGGATAGCCATGGCAATATCAGGACCGGAGCTTTCGTGGAGCCAGGTCTCGGTGAGAAATAATGCATCGGGTTGCTCATCAACAAGAAAATCATAGATATTTAATTTGTGCTTTGGGAGGGATCTACAATTAATACTCCAAAACTGAAGTAAAGGGCGGATTGGGGGAGATTTATTAGTTCTCCTCCGACTTCCTCGTGTACGGGCCAGACATATTGCCTTACAATTCGACATTTTGCCAAGATGAAAATTACAGCCAGTGCAGTTAAAAGTGTGGATCGGTGGAGAGCAGGAGATGCAATTCAGCTTTAAATTAGGACGTAAGGAGATGGTTGGAGAGGCCTGGGCGCCATTTGTCCTATGTATTGAGCGTGCTGACCAAGGAGAGTGTAGAAAGGAAGGGGTCCTGCTAAGTGTTTCCCTAGTTGGGGATGATGGATGAAAAAGGTTTAAGTCCTGCATAGCAGGGAGGGGGGAATTGCACCTCCTGTTGGGTTACCTGGCGGGGGGACTGGCAGTGATTCTGTTCTGCTTGTGCTTCGAACAAAAATGAAGAAAAAACAGGCTTTTTAATGGGATTGGGGTTGGCAAATCCCTGGGCCCCGATGTTCTGGATGCCCTGGGGTTTAGTCTGGTTCCCCATTAGGTTCCCAGTTGAGTGCGAGATGTTTGTGGTTGTCTCCTCGGCAGGGGCCCCTTCATTGTAACTTTGGGGTCCATCTATACGTGGGAAAAATAAAAATGATGTCTGGTGTTTGGGATAATCGACAGAAGTGGGAGAGTTATGCATTTGTGCCTTGAAGACTTGGTTATTTTGCCTATGTCTAAGTTCAAAAGGGATGAGAGCTTTGGATGATAGGAGCTGGAGGCTTGGAATGCCTGTAAATGCTTCATGGGGGGCTTCCAAACGTTGTGGTGACTGGGAACCTTTCCTACCGCACTCCAGGTTCAAAGTTTTCCCACTAGGGGTGCGTGTTGTGACCTCACTCGCTGGGCTGGTGCTGGTTTCGCCTCTTGTATTGAAGGCGCCAGAGTTCCTGCGGTGGCGGTGTCGGTTAGATGAGGTAGATTCTATTACAAATTTTAAAAAGTCCGTAATCAGTGCCTGTTTACTGTTGTATGGTGCCTAGTGGTGCCTAGGTGGGGCAATCGGGATGGTCTTCGTACTGCCGCCCCATTTCGCTACAGGAGTCGCCGCTATAGGTTTTTTTAATGCAGCAGTTAACCAGTTGCTTGCAGTTGCTATGGTTGTTGCTCTTGTAAGCGGTGGCTGCTTATCTGTTGAGGCTCCAGGTTCTGGCCCCTGATGCATTTCATTTTTGGCAGAAGGACGGGAGCCAGGGGAGATCATACATTGGAGTTCTTTGGCTGCTGCCTCTTTAGCTTTCTCCTTGTTCTTTGGTGGAGGTGTGCTTCTTACTCTCCCTGAACACATCCTCCGTTACACCACCCCTCTGGGGGGTGGGGGGGGGGGAGTGGGAGTGGGTGTGGGTGCGATTAGATGGGGGAATTAAGAGGTGATGCAAGTTGCATGTGATGTGCGAGGCAGCTGAGTTCTGCGTTCTTTTGCACAGTGGCACAATGGCAGTTGGTTGCGGTGGCAGTGATAACGGTAGGTGTGATGTGATGTTGTTGTCCAGTGGAAAGAGCAAGCTACTTCTGGGTAAACTTTTACAACGGGGGAGTTACACACCCGGATGAGGGCTGTATAACTCTGCTGGGGTCTGTACTTCAGGATAGCATCTTGAAAGGTAAGAGTTATCACTACATTTTTCTAACAGGGGATTTTAACACTCATGTGTGGGGACTTCAGGCAAGGAGGAGTGGAAGCTATGGGCTGTGCACGACAAGCAGGCTTACACACGGAACAAACTCCCCAGGGTGTTGAGCTTAACTCCATCTTGCTTGAATTTGATCTGACATCTGTAATGAATAAGCTGCCTCCAGGGAAAAAAGACATTACTCCCACCTTTTTGGGAGAGGGTGTGAGACCTTTATTGATTTCACCTTTGTATATACCCCCTTTTACTCACTGGTTACCGATTTTTCTGTGCAGGCAAGTAAATGTAGTGTCCACAACACCATTTGTGTCTTAACAGGCTGGACCCGAACACTCGGACACACCAAGGAGGGCGTGGGGGGGCTGTTGTCCCCCTTAAAGCGGTGGAAGCAGGAAGGAGCGTAACGTGGGAGTGTATTGTCCCAGAGCTACTCCACGAGTACCTTTTAACTCAGTGTTGCAGCGAGTTTACCACCTGTCTCGACGATGAGGCAAGTGCTCTGGACATCATGGGTGCATTTGGATCCATGTCTACTGTCATAAGGAAGTTACTACGGGACCTGGGTAGTGGCCGTTAGCAACTAGGTCCGCGATGGTTTGACTCGGTGTGCTCCCAGGCTTCCAAGAACCTGAGACAGGCCTTGGGTGTTAAGCCCCGAGACAAAGGCCTACAAAGAGCATATAAGGCTGCTCTAGCAACTCGCAAGTCTGCCCTGATGGAGGAGGCCTAGAACGATTTAGTGAAGGCTTATAAACCGCGTAATAGCTCAAAGTTCTGGGGCATTATTAACAGCCCATTTCTATCTGGAAATAATGCTAATTTACTGGCTGCCCAAATCACAGAGGACGATTGGGTACATCATTTCGGGGGTGTCTTCCAGTCGGATACCCCTCCAATTGAGGGGCAGGAAAGGGTGGAAGGCAAGTCGGAACTTATTTTCACCACGCAAGAGGTGAGTGCCGGTATTCTGGGTCTATCTAAAAACAAGGCCCCTGTGGAAAAGTAAATTTTGCCATGTCATATGTGCCTACGTGTTCCCCATCTTATGCTATATGTGCATGATCTATATGCATGTATTCCCTTCTGATCGATTAAAGATACAATTACAGTTGTGTCCATCTCTAGTATGCCAGTTTCCAGTCTCCGTGAAAACAACGAATATCAGGCCTATGTAATCCTACGTTGCCACGTTTTACAGTGTGCACGTTAATTCATTGAATTATCCCCGTTTCTAGGCCTCAAAAGGGCCCGGACTCAGATTCAGCTCCTGTTTCCTGAACCCTCTCCGAGGAGCGATACAGCCCCCACCTGCATCCCTGACCCTTAGCTTACTTCTTGCCACGCAGTGCCCGGCTCGGCCTGGCTCTGCCTCCCAGTCTGCCAAGAGTATGTTATGATTCTAGTTATCAGTCCAGCCCTCCTTCTCTGCATTCCTAAGCTACTGAATCGCATCAATAGTTTCCGTCATGGTCTAGCCTTTATGTCTCCATGTAAGAGAAATACTGTATTAATATTCATAGAATATTCCTCGCACACACACTACATGTAGAATTATGCATGCACCAGTCTTAATGTCTGTTAGCCTTTGCCCTGATAACTTTTGGATTCTATCAACATGTTCTCTAAACACCAGATACTAGATAGGCTTTAGGTACATGTCGCTCTGACACTCCAGACTTTAGTCTCCTCTTCTAGCACAGAAGTCATAGCCCCCAGTTCTCCCTAGTAACACGTCATTGCCAGTTTGCGCGCACCACTAGGTTAGAGGTCCCAGCTGCTCAGGTAGCCCCCTCCATGTTTCCGCCCCGTTTATGACATATTCTGTTACGTTTGTATCACATGTCTATGTATACGCCCTGTACACACCTCTTGTTACACCCACTTTATGCCTTATCTTTCGCGACTGCCACAAACTCCGCCTACTGCTACGCCTACTGTATTGAATACAATGTATTTGTTTAACTATAAATATTGTGCACTGTTATTAAAAGTTTGCTAGCCATTCCCAGATCCTGCCCCGGCAGCTGCCGGGCCCTGCCATCCCATTCCCGTACAGGCTGTCCTGTTCCAGTCCTTTATGCTTGATTAAAGCCTGTATACTCCAGCTACCTCGTATCTTGACTCTTATTTATTGAGCTATCTGTTTATATTGTATCCAGTCAAAAATAGAACCGGTAATTATTTATTTATTTACCACATAATGGCGCCCGAATAGGGACTTGCCCTTTCCCCACGCGCCGGAGAAGCCACGCAGGCCCCCTGATCCTCTGCAGCCGTGACGGAACCATACCGTGCACGTGCAGATATTTCTGCTTCAAGTATCCCTCAGGCCCACGGAGGAGACGGAGGTTGCGGTCCAGCGTCCAGACGAGGCGGTGGAGGAACGCGGCGAGTCCCGACCAGAGCCCAAGCCGAGAGTCCAAGGTCCGAGGTATCCGGAGGCCCACCTGTAACTGAAGTCCGAAGTTCGTCCGTCCGTCGTCGTAGCAGTCCAGTCCAGTCCGAGGCCTTCCGTTCTTGCTGCCCGGTGAGTACCGTTGCTGGGGTAGTATCTAGACAGGGTCAATTAATTTGTCTCTGGTCCGTGGGTTTGGGTACACAGATCCAACACGAAGTGTCCACCTAGGTGGATGCGGGTCCTGACGTGTCTCTTTATGAGACCGGTAAGTTTCGTACTGTTTTAGCAGTGCATCTAGTCATTCCAGTAAGTTCTGTTCTGCTCTCGAGAAGTTCATGTGTTCTGTTCTCAGTATTTCAGGTAATATTCTGTCCGAACTGTTATTTTAAATGTTATTCCATGTGTTTTCAATGTCGTGGTATGAATGATTCGTTTTCAGTTATCATTGTGTTTTCGTGTATTGTAGTGTGTCCAGCCTTAGTCATGCCTCTGTTCTCAAAGTTACGTCAGTTAAGAACTAGAAAAGGTCTGCTCGAGGAAGCAGTTCCTGTCCCGCCTAGGGACAGTCCAGGTCATTTTATGTATCATAAACATGGCATAAGTGCTATATTATATCTAGATCTATGGGTGGAGTACACCAAACAATTAGAGGAAAAGTATAGATGGCCCGTATCAGGTACGTGGGATGCCGAGTGCATCATGCGAGTAGAAGAAGAATTATGGAAAAAGAAATCCAGACAGTCCCAGAAAGATGCCATCGAGTTATGGCGCAAAGAATCTCACAAAAGAACAGAGAAAGAAATCAGAAAGTCCGAGTTAAGTAGAGAATCCTCAGAAAGAGCCCAAGAAAGGGAATTAATCGAAGTAGGTGAACGAGTTAAAGCCGAACAGTCAGACAGACAGAGAAATGCCCTCATTAAGGGTATGTATCCTCTTCTTACCGAGGGCTTGCCGAAAGCAACCCCGGAAGCACCATGTAATTTTCCGCCACCATTAGTTCCGATTAAGCTACGTCACAAACCGACCGCAGCTGATATTTTTCTCTCGTCCTATTTGGACGACACAGTCCCAGAATATGCAAATCCTGTTCCGCCAGTTCCTGTAAATAATGTAATTCCTGTTCTTCCAGCCACCAGGGCACCTGTTACAGCACCTGTTACGGTACCCCCGGTCCAGCCCATAGTACAAGTTCCCGCTACATCGGTCACTCTGCCAGCACGAAGAGTATCGGTCGACGATTCCAGTTTAGGGGCCGCGGGGGGAGGTCCTCCTGGTACCCCGCCGCCACACAAACGTGTAACGTTAGTCGAGTTACATGAACGTGCGTTACAGCGTACGCCCAAATATCAGTCCGTTGCAGATATCAAGCGAGCTCTTACCGAATGCCGTTATGATCCAGTCCCAGGCGATGATAATATGGTTATATATTCATTGCGCGTAAGACGGGTGACCGAGTATTTGGACACCCTACCGAATATGAAAGAAGATCTAGACAGAATATATCGTTTCATCCGTACAGGAGACGATCCAGAAAGTATTGGCGAAATCATGTCTCTAAGGAAAGCTGAGACCCAGCTCATGCTATTAAAATTTCTAATTAATTGTTTAATAAGGGAACAAGATTGTCCGACTAAAGATCCGACCGAAATGAAAGTTCTGACAAGGTGGAGTGATAATATAGCCGAGGGTAGACACAAGACACTCAGTAGTATAGAGAGTATGTACAAGAAAATTCGTAAGGAAATAATAAGGTTACACGACAATCGTAAAGCAGCACAAGTAAGCGAGAAAGAAGACAACACTGATACTGAAGAAGTAGAAGACGAGAATACCGCCAGAATAGCGTATGTAGGTAGATCTAGACTTCCAGACCGACATTCACGCCTAGAACACAAGAAAGTTTTTCATCTTCCAGCACCAGAACAAGGTTCTCTTGAACAAGTATTTCAAGCTACCGATCACATTCTGAAATCACGAATCGGTTATAGTGAACTTAGTACCATGCATGAACAAGAACTAGCCCGATCAGCAGTCCGATGGGCTACTGATTCTACCACTTTTCCAGACGAAATAGTGGCACAAATGTTTCTGAAACTGCCCCCAGCCGAGCAGCGACTGGTGGGTATGTATATGATCCAGCACCTCATTACACTGTATGAGGGTCAGCATTCTGATCCAGGTCCGTTACATGATGTTCTGAACGAGTTACTCCAGTATAAATGGAAAGGTTTAGGTACTGATTTAATTAGCGTCATTCTAGAACAGCGCCACAAATATAGAACGTTTCTGAATCCGCATTTTGGTCATGTCTCACCTCCAGAAAGTAAATCATTTTACAAAGATAGACAGCATCCGTTACGAGAAGTACACCCAGTTAGGACAGCGGGTGGTGAAATGCAACGAGTATTTGTTTACACCCCTATCACAAAGATGGAACTCTTAGAGATGAAGAAATTAATTCCCTGTCACGACAAAGATCCAGCAGGGTTCCATCGAGAATTAAAAGACATGCTCCGTATGGGAGAATACACGTATCCCGATGTCATTAAAATGTTAAAGGTCCTGTTGCCCGCAGGGGTATATGAAAAACTCAAGGAAAAAGAATGGGAGGTGGGAGAGAAAAAGATTGATTGGACAGCTCTAGAAGCTGAAGATAAAATACGAGTACCAGGTACCGGTCTTGGGGATAAATGTAAAGAATTGCCCGAGTTATTGATACAAGTTTTGCCAAGGTTACTAGCCACGAAAAAGGAAGATTGGGATGCAATCTCAGCATGTAAACAGAAACAGGATGAAGACACTAGTGATTTTTATTCTAGATTTGAAAAATGTTTCATTATCAACAGTGGTTTAAAGACAGGTAGCGAGTCATACCCTCATCTTTTTGTTACCAAACTAGTCGAGAATTCAAGTCCACAAGTTAAAAATCGAGTTTTGAAAGTCGAAAGTACCTGGCAAGCTAGTACCCCGTCACAAATGTTACAGATGCTCCAGTATCACCAGAACAGAATCAGGGAAGAGCAAGAACACGAAAGAAGACGTATGAAAGACACGAAAATGAAAGTACTAGTTGCACAATCTGTTCCACAAGACAGTCAGAAGAGGGGTCCGAATCAAGCCAGTCATCCTACAGCTCCCGTTAAAGGGACATGCAATTATTGTAAACAGCCAGGTCATTTTATAAACGAGTGTGCAGTTCTGAAACATAACATAGCAACTGGTAAAACTAAAGAAAGACCACGTCCGCCTAGACAAGAACAAGTTTCGCAGACTTCTCAGCCACCACAGAATGCACAACAGACAGCTCCAGCACCGCAGCCTGCAACACAGCATGTTACACAGCAGATGTACCAGTATGCCCAGACAGAGTATCCAGAGTATCAACAGTATTCATGAAATAGCCTAGAGAGGGAGGTAGGCTTGCCTCTCATCGAGATACCTGTAGATCAAGAGGGTCCCTATGTACACAGTCAAGTATTAGGGAAAGACAGAAAGTTTCTGATTGATACAGGGGCAAGTAGGACTACTATCAGTCATGACGAGGTTCCAGGGGCTCCGCTCTCAGGCTCTAGAAACGTTTCCCTTGGATTTTCAGGAAAGCCTATTGTGAACGAGATTTCAAAGCCAGTTACTCTAGAAGTTGGTCCATTGTCCCGAACTACGGATTTGTTACTTACGAAATCATGTCCAGAAAATTTGTTAGGCATTAAAACATTGAAAGAATTAGGTGCAGTAATTTGCTGTTCCCCAGAAGGAATCCGATTGTTCTTAAGGGACTTTAAAGGTCACTATGTATTACGTGATTTTGATCCAAGATTGTCAAATGTACCGCAGCATTTATGGGCGCAAGGTCCAACTGATGTTGGTTGTATGAACATCACACCCCATCGTGTGACTCTGAAACAAGGTGTAGTGTTACCACGAATCAGACAGTACAGATTGCCACCTGAGGCTGTAGCAGCCTTATCCAAAATTATTGATGAGCTCATTGCTCAAGGAGTGGTTGTAGAAACTGACTCCAATGTATGTAATTCTCCTATCATTCCAGTCATGAAACGTACTGATCCAAATGCACCTCCAGTATATCGATTAGTGATTGACCTTCGAGAACTTAATAAATGTATCATACCCCAGTATCCAGTAGTCCCAGATATTTCATCCTTATTGACAGCTATTGATCCCAAAGCTACATTTTTTACTGTAATAGACCTCAAGAATGCATTTTTCAGTGTTCCCATTCATCCAGACAGCCAGTACCTTTTCGGTTTTTGTTTAAATGGAAGGAGCTATAAATTCACACGAGCTCCTCAAGGTTTCACAGAAAGTCCTAGTATTTACAGTCAAGCACTTAAAAGACAACTAGACAATATTCACATGCCAGCTGACACCGCCCTGCTCCAGTATGTCGATGATCTACTGATCACAGCCCGTTCTGAACGTGACTGCGAGCGTGCGTCACTTACAGTTCTGTATTTCCTAGCCGAGATGGGGCACAAGGTGTCCCCTTCGAAGCTTCAGTTCTGTGTCCAGCAAGTGATCTACTTAGGCCACTTACTGTCCAAGTGGGGTAGGCAGTTGACACCAGACCGTATCCAGTTAATAGCGAGTCTTCCACAGCCCAAGACACAGAAGGAGGTACGTGCTTTTATTGGCCTTACTTCTTACTGCAGACAATGGATTCCTCAGTATGCATTTCTAGCTAAGCCACTGATACAGTTAACGACACAGGAGGCAGCCGTATCGACTGTCCTCCCTTGGACATCCGAACATACACTTAGTTTTAATGAGTTAAAGAAAGCCTTATGCCAAGCACCTGTTCTAGCTACACCGAACTACAGTAAGCCTTTTACACTTTTTGTCACAGAACGTAATGGTACTTCATTATCTGTTCTCACACAAGATCAAGCAGGACAGTACAAGCCTTGTGCTTATTTTTCGAGCACATTAGATCCAGTAGCCCAGGCTCTGCCTGCGTGCCTCAAGTCAGTTGCAGCCACAGCTCTAGCTATCAGACAAAGTGATTCCATAGTATTAGGACACTCCCTGACAGTACAAGTTCCACATTCCGTGGAAGTTCTTTTAAACCGAACACAGACTCAGCACTTGACCATTGCACGTTTAACAGGTTATGAACTGACACTGTTCCAGCCACACATAGAAATCAGACGCTGCAACGTTTTAAATCCTGCTACACTGTTACCGTCAGTTACTTCAAATCCTGCCACACATGACTGTGTGGAAGTTGTTAACACTATGACAAAGCCAAGACAAGACCTGACAGACATTGCATTACCTAATCCCGACCTGACACTTTATGTGGACGGTTCATGTATGAGAACTAATACAGGAGAACTAGTAGCCGCGTATGCAGTGACTACTGAAACCGAAGTTATAGAGACACACCGTATTGACACCCTGTCTGCTCAAGCAGCAGAGCTAGTTGCTCTGACCCAAGCATGCATACGTGCCAAGAACCTGAAAGTAAACATATATACAGATTCACGTTACGCATTCGGAGTTGTACACGACTTCGGAGTGCTCTGGCAGGAGAGAGGTTTCATGACTTCTCATGGAACCAAGATTCAGCATGGTCTCCTCATTCAAGCTCTGTTAGATGCAATACATTTACCGACAGCTATCGCTATCATGAAGTGCAAGGCACATACGAAAGTTACTGACATCATTTCCCAAGGTAATGATCTAGCAGATCGAACAGCCAAGCTTACAGCTCAGACTCCAGACATTCCAGTTAACAAGACACAGACATGCATTCCAGAACAGACTACTTGTATGACAGTTAAGGACCCTACACAAGATGTCATAGACATACAGTTACATGCTACTCCCGAAGAAATAAAGAAATGGTCCGAACAAGGAGGGGTCCAGACAGATCAGGGATGGTTGACGAAGGGAAAAGCCACATGGTTTCTCCCCGACTCTATGGTTCAAGTCATTATCAATACCGCACATAGTCCAGCACATCTAGGAGAAAAAGCCATGTTAGACAGTATACAGAACCTTTGGTTCAACAAACACTTACGAGCTGCAGCCAAGCAGAAAGTCCGTACCTGTTTGATATGTTGCCAGTTCAACCCAGGTAAAAGTGTCCCGGTGGAACAAGGTGGATTCCAACCCCCTGACCACCCTTTTGAAGTCCTCCAGATGGATTATATTCAGATGGAGCGATGTCGAGGTTTCAAGTATGTTCTTGTAGTTGTATGCGCTTTGTCCAGGTGGACAGAAGCATATCCAGTTCCAGATTACACAGCAGCGACCACTGCCAAGCAGTTGGTTCGTGAATTCTTCCCCCGTTATGGACTCCCTAGGGTCGTGTATTCTGATAACGGCCAGCCATTCTCATCTGAGCTAATGAAACATGTTTCCCTTTTGTTAGGGTACCAGTGGAAGTTCCATTGTGTACGCCATCCTGAAGCAGCCGGTCTTGTAGAGAGACATAATCAGACCTTGAAAATCCGTATTGCCAAGACATGTAAAGAAAAAGGTGTAGACTGGCTAGTTGCCCTGCCAGTTGCTTTATTCTTTATGCGCATGGTTGCACATTCCAGATCAGGTCTGTCCCCTTATGAGGTCGTATTCGGCCGCCCCCCAAACATGTGGGGTACACCTAGACCCCGCAGTATTACAGATGTTTCCAGTAATATGTTGACAGATTACCTAGCTTCCTTGATGTCTGCCCTACACTCTTGTCGTTCGCAGGTTGCCGCTGCATTTCCAGACAATACTGAAGTGAAACCGCACGAGGTCATTCCAGGAGACCTTGTTCTCGTAAGGAACTTTGATCGTTCAAGTCCGCTGGAGCCTCGCTGGAAGGAGCCGAAACTAGTCCTTCTGACCACCCGCACGGCCGTGAAGTTGGAAGGCCGCAAGGGATGGGTCCATCTGTCGCATATCAAGAAATTCCATGGGGTCCGGAAAAAGACTTTTAATGACGATTCCAATGACTGTTCCATTTTTAAAGACTGCCTGAAACCAGACTCTAAATCAGACATTGATTCAAATCCGGAACTGAAAGTTCCTCTGTTTGAGAAAACTCCGCAGCAGGAGTATAAGTTAAAGCTCCGGTCTAGTAAAATAAGTCAGCCAGTTTAATTGTCTAAGTCCCCCTCGGGTGAAACGGTTAGACAGGTATCTGACATGTATGAGATAGACCCCCATAGTGAGAGAGTTAGTCAAAACTCTATACGATGTATCATTTTTCTAAGTTTTCTATTGTTTCTAAGTTTGATGGTTACCTGCACAAGTTATGCATTGCATTTATGTTTTCCAATTTCTCATGTAAATAAGTTTTCTAATGCCACAGTAGAGCACACATTTAGTGATCTGCCTCCTCACGAGTTATCCTATCGTATTGCTATGAGAAATAATACATTTATAAGAATGTTACACTATTCACACCAGACCAGCAATGCCACTAATTGTTGGGTGTGTGGTCGACTCCCCCCTTTCCAGACACCAAAGGGAGTTCTGCCACTCTTTCCTTATCCGTTTTCACATAATGGTTCGTGTGGAGCATGGTCCACGTTAACGTCATCTTCAAATGATATGTCCCTTCTGAATAGAACATGTTTTCCAGACAAGCAAGGTCTCCCCCATAGAACAGGGTTAGATCTAGAAAATGAAGTTTATAATTTAGGTAATTATTCTTCGAATTTTATGGTCCTGAATGTTCAGTCTGATACTACTCCAGACTTACCTGCTATTTCAGTACTACCAGTAAAAGGCGAATTATGTGTCCGAAATAATGGTTCCGCACATGTAGGACATAGTGATTGTACTACTACTGTCGAGTATAGTGACAGTGGGAAATCTATCTTCAAAGCCTCACGTCATTCTTATTTTGTTTGTGGTCAGACCGCATATGTTCGTCTGCCCCTCGATTGGGATGGAACCTGTTACATTGCCTTCCTACTACCACCAGTTTTTCTAGCCCCATCTGATTATCACAGAAACACACATCTAGTACACGTCAGACATAGAAGGGAGATCGAGTCCCCAATTGTCGATCAAACTGAAACTACTCTAGAACAGTATCAAGACTTTAATAAAGGTTTTTTCTTCTTTATAGGACCTGTCCAGAATAGTAAGTTAATACGTAGGTTAACCAGAACCCTTGAAGCAGTAGTGAATGAGACTACTTCTGCTCTAGGTAACTTAACCGAAGAGCAATCTGCTATGAGATTTGTCGTGCTCCAAAATCGTCTCGTTCTTGACGTCATACTGGCCGATAGAGGAGGAGCATGTAGAGTCATCGGATCTAGTTGCTGCATTTTCATTCCTAATAACGCGCCGTCTGTTTATTCAGCTATAACCAGACTTCATAAAATTGCCCATCAGTTACACCAGAATCCAGGCACCTGGACATGGTCCGGTTGGCTCTGGAGTATCATATCTGCTTGGGGATGGAAAGTATTGTCATTTCTAGGTATCGCAGTAATGATCATTTTCAGTTGCTGCCTCTGTATACAATGTGGCCCTGCGATTTGCGGCATGTGTGCTACCTCTTGTATTCCTAGTCCTAAGTCCCGTTCCAAGACAATGTATGTATGTATAGGCATTTATATAGCGCACTACTTACCCGTAGGGTCCCAAGGCGCTTCGACCGCTGCGAAACCCTTCCTGGCTTCCCTGAGAGATGGTCCCTTAATGGGTATCTCCAGGGTGAGACCAGGCATCCCCGGCGGTCTGGTGGGGCCGTTAGTGAAGATGAGGCAAGCTAATGCCCAGAGTTGCCGAGTGTGAACGCTGATCAGAGTGGGCACCGAGGCGAGAGAATTATCGAGTCCGCTGACCCTGGTCCAGAAACCTGCCGCGCCGGGAATCGAACCCTGGTCCCGGGCCGTCCTCTGCTCTCGGGTCTGCCGCCTCTAACCAGTGAGCCACACTACTTCACAATTCGAGACGAGCAAATGATGCTATATGAAATAATAGATGGTATCATGAATATAGATGTTTCCTGATGGAAACGTAGGGCACAAGGAGGGAATGTGGAAAAGTAAATTTTGCCATGTCATATGTGCCTACGTGTTCCCCATCTTATGCTATATGTGCATGATCTATATGCATGTATTCCCTTCTGATCGATTAAAGATACAATTACAGTTGTGTCCATCTCTAGTATGCCAGTTTCCAGTCTCCGTGAAAGCAACGAATATCAGGCCTATGTAATCCTACGTTGCCACGTTTTACAGTGTGCACGTTAATTCATTGAATTATCCCCGTTTCTAGGCCTCAAAAGGGCCCGGACTCAGATTCAGCTCCTGTTTCCTGAACCCTCTCCGAGGAGCGATACAGCCCCCACCTGCATCCCTGACCCTTAGCTTACTTCTTGCCACGCAGTGCCCGGCTCGGCCTGGCTCTGCCTCCCAGTCTGCCAAGAGTATGTTATGATTCTAGTTATCAGTCCAGCCCTCCTTCTCTGCATTCCTAAGCTACTGAATCGCATCAATAGTTTCCGTCATGGTCTAGCCTTTATGTCTCCATGTAAGAGAAATACTGTATTAATATTCATAGAATATTCCTCGCACACACACTACATGTAGAATTATGCATGCACCAGTCTTAATGTCTGTTAGCCTTTGCCCTGATAACTTTTGGATTCTATCAACATGTTCTCTAAACACCAGATACTAGATAGGCTCTGACACTCCAGACTTTAGTCTCCTCTTCTAGCACAGAAGTCATAGCCCCCAGTTCTCCCTAGTAACACGTCATTGCCAGTTTGCGCGCACCACTAGGTTAGAGGTCCCAGCTGCTCAGGTAGCCCCCTCCATGTTTCCGCCCCGTTTATGACATATTCTGTTACGTTTGTATCACATGTCTATGTATACGCCCTGTACACACCTCTTGTTACACCCACTTTATGCCTTATCTTTCGCGACTGCCACAAACTCCGCCTACTGCTACGCCTACTGTATTGAATACAATGTATTTGTTTAACTATAAATATTGTGCACTGTTATTAAAAGTTTGCTAGCCATTCCCAGATCCTGCCCCGGCAGCTGCCGGGCCCTGCCATCCCATTCCCGTACAGGCTGTCCTGTTCCAGTCCTTTATGCTTGATTAAAGCCTGTATACTCCAGCTACCTCGTATCTTGACTCTTATTTATTGAGCTATCTGTTTATATTGTATCCAGTCAAAAATAGAACCGGTAATTATTTATTTATTTACCACACCCCCGCGCCAGATGGGATCCCACCAGATCTCTACATCGCCCACTTAAAAACCTGGGTGCCTGTCCTCACAGCTGTCATCAATACTGCAGTCCAGATTTGCCCCACAGATTCTTGGGCTTTATCGATTATAGTCCCGGCATTTAAAAAGGGATAACGGGACAGTACCTATTGTTATAAGCCCATTGTATCATGGGTTGAGGAAAACAACTTTTTATCCGATATCCAATACGGCTTTCGCCCAGGTCGTTCCACAGTGGAACAGCGTTTAAACCTGTACATGGTTCTGAGCAAATACACTGTGGCTCGTTCCAGCCCCATATACCTTGCCTTCATGGACCTGTCCTCAGCATTCGACTGGGTCAATAGGTCCAAGCTGTGGCAGATGATGTCCTCCATTGGCATTGACAGTAACATCATTTTATTTCTGAGGGATCTTCACCGTGATAATAATCACTAGGGAAATCATTTACAGGGTAGCATGATATCCCTCACAATAACTCCAGGAGTCACAGTCCACACAATGTACATGCGTTGTTACCCCTAATTCCAACTTTACATGTACCCCCAATCACCTGCCCAAACCTCTCCCTGCTGATGCCAATGTCGTACTCCGTCCACCCGCAGACCATATTTTTGGCCCCTTTGAAACTGCCCATACAATAAAAATGCTGCAGTTGTAAATACATATTAACTACCATTTGTTGTGTTTGAAACATTTTATTGAATAATAAAACCTAATAAACATAAGCTGATTATTAAAGCAAAACAAAACATCAGTTGCCATACACATAAGAGACAAAAGTTGTACATAAAAAATAAACATACTGTAACACAGCAAAGTTATGTAGAGAACAATTCTTAATTTCGGGCAATCTTTAAAGTTCAACAATAGAAACATTCATAAAGAACAGGAAAGGAAAGAAGGTGGGATACAGTGGTTTCATTAATGTAATGCTTCCTACATATAGAAAAACAAATACTAATTATTTTCCTTAAGCAATAAAGTCCTCACATTAAAATACTAAGAGAAATATATTGAACAATGAACATTTCATGTGTAATTAGAATTCAATTTGAATATTTTAACCTCCTCAGCATAATTATTTTTTTTCAGAACCACATTTTTATTGACATTTGAAATACGATTGCGAGACATCCACAGTACTCCGAACACCGGAGGAGCTGTGAGCATGTAATCAAGAAGCAAAATATAGCAATCAGTACAGTAAGCAGGATAAGGCATTAACTTTGAACTACCCCCACCCCCCCAACCAACCCTAGCCCTGGTCACGATGGTCACCTGGAACTAAGCTAATCAGTCTATACAATATCGGTATTACACTCTCATCCTCGCCCCGGTTCTCAGAACAATCGGTCTTCAGTTGCATCTTGCCGCGGCGGCGGCTGCAGCCACAGCCCCCCTGTATTCCGCCCACCGCTTCCAAATTTTATAGTGCTTTCTGGGGCAGCCGCGGGCCTCAAACACTGGACGTTCCAGTCCCATATAATAGTCCAAGCCCCTTTTCCATACCTCAATCGGGGGAGCCCTACTCCCTAGCATTATTTGACTCATGATTACAACCTGAATGATTTCTGGAAAGGAACCGTCTCATGGGGTTAAAAATCACATCTTTTCCAAAAATAGGATTACAATGATAAGCTTGAATTTCAATTCAATTTATTGATTTAGGCCTTTTTGGAGATCAACAATTTTAAATAAATTTTAAATCAAGCGCACGATTACCAAAAAGGCATCCTGGCTCTATTATCATTTGAAAATCTGACAGTACGGGATATAAAATAAACATTTACCTAGCAGTTAGATGAGAGCATTAAACTATGGGCTGAAAAGAAAAGTCTTAAGTTCCTTCCTGAACTCCAATAGTTGAGGCTGACCTCAAGTGATTGGATAGAGTTCCACCATCTGGAGGTGGAGTAGGAGAAACGTCTTCCTCCCCAATGGACACTTTTTATTCTGGGTACACATATCTGCCTAGTATTGCTGGACCATAGAGTACGAGAAGGGGAATATCATTTGAACATCTTGTAGGAAGCGAGGGCCAGCCTGATGCAGTGCCTTATGGGCACAGCATGAGGCTTTGAATTTAATTCTTGTCCTAATGGGCAGCCGATAGAGTTCTTAAATGGCTTTAAAGGCCGAGCAGAATTTGGGGAGGTTCTTCAGCACTCTTGCTGCCACATTTTGAACTGTTTGCAACTAATTGAGAAGACAACTGGGAGCCTATATAAAGTTCAATAAAATAATCCATTTTAGATTCGACAAGAGCCAGGATAACACTTTTCCTAAGCTCCGTGGGAAGGAAGGGCAATATTTTCTTTGAATGTTTTAACATAAGGAAACAGGAAGAGGTTACCTGATTGGAGTGGTCAATGAAAGTGAGTTTTGAGTCAAAGACGACTACCTAAATTTCTAGCCTTCTGTACTGGGAGTGGAAGGGGCTCGAGACTGTGTGGCCACCAAAAGGTGTTCCAGAAGGAGGAATCCTTAACAAATAGCACAAACTCTGTTTTTTCTGCATCCAATTTTAAGAAATTCTTCTGCATCCAATTAGCGATGCTAGTCATACTCGTTCTAAAATCTTTTGCCACTTTTTCAGGTTCTGCAGTAACCGATACCACTATTTGGGTATCACTGGCATAAAAGAATGTAGAGGAGCAACAGGATCGAACTAGTCCAATTAATGAAGTGGTGTAGACATTAGGCAAAGTCAGACTTATTGAAGATCCGCGAGACCCCACAAGGAAGTGAAAATGGGGCAGAGGTAAAATCTTCCAAAGGTACCAATTGCCTTCTGTTTGACAAAAAGAACCAGGTCAGTTTGAGAGCAGTACCGTTAATGCTTATACTTTCGAAACGGCTTACCAAAAAGAAATGGTAACCATATCAAATATGGCCGAAAGATCCAATAATATCAATGCGGCATTAATCTCCTCTATCCACAATGGATCTGATCTCTTCAGTTGCTGCCGATAGGTTGACTCTATACAGTAGTAGGGTCTAAACCCATGTTGAACAGGATCCAGACAGTCTGTATTTTCAAAGAAGGTTGTGATCTCCTGATTCATGGCCTTTTCTAAAATTTCATCGGGAAGAGGAAGAACCAATTTGGATCTGTAGTTCTTTACATCTGAGGGATCGAGGGAAAGAGTCTTTAGAAGTGGCAAAATAGATACCTTTTTCCAAGCATCTGGAAAAAAGACGGACTTGAGCACCACTGTAATAACAAAGTGAGATGGGCAGAAATGGTAGCTGAAACTGAATGGAGGGCAAGAATCTGCAGGGCTCCAAATTTCATAGTGTTGATAATATTAGAGACTTTCTCTTCAGAAAGTGAGGTGAATGTACTCATTACCAGGAAATGGTAAGTTAGTTTATTCACAGTACGTTACTCCACTGTATCTGTCCCTAAAGATTATCAGGTGTTATCTTAAAATTCAGGAATATTTTATTTACTTTGGAAAAAAGAATTTGGTTAGTTCATCACAGCTTTTTGGCTGGGAGTTGCTAAATTTTTATAAGCAAATGATGAAAGGGATTTAACTGTGTTGAACAATAGGCTGTAACTCTTCCTCCAAAATTGTTATTGGCGCCTACATTTTCTTTTACATTTCTTGAGATCATAGGAGTACCATGGCGCGAAAGGTTGCAGACAGATCATTAGACTTCAATCTAAAAGGCCCAACTTGACAAACTGTCTGATAACAATGCACGAGATGATTAGCCTTGAGTAGCTCAAGATTTTCACTGATCAGAAGTAGCTCTCACTACAGAAAAGGTTGAAGATCCTTGGTGTAAACACTTAATATCGCCAAAATCAAATAATTTGAAAAATGCAAAAAAACAGAAATGTGCTACAAAACAAAGAGTTTCCGTTGGGCCAGTCCTGGGAAAGGGGGCTCGTTTTTACACTTGCAATAATTGTCTAGGATAGATAAGACAGGCATGATGCAAATTGTGAAAGGGAGATGGGCACACATGTTACCTCCACCCTTTTCAAGTGGGAGTACAAAAATATGGATCCAGCCCACAAGGTTCTGAGTTTCCCAGAAGTGTACTGAACCCCAGACTGACCGGAGCCTTAAAGCAGCAAGAGTATTTTGTAGTTACCAGACAGCCCAAGAGCTCTAGAACCAGCAGAATCTACCCTCCAAGACTCTACACAAGAACAACAAGCATTGGAAATGCAATAGGTCTCAGATTTATTTGAGTTAGAGCTAATGGCATTGTAAATGGCAATGTCTTTTAGCCATGTGTTATGGAGTGTATGCATGTGGTGTGTAGTGGAATTATGTGTGTTGGATTGGAATTGTTAGTTGTGGAATTGTGCGGCGTGAAATTGGTTCATTGCGTACAAACCATTTCAGTATGGCATCTGTGTCCACAATTTGGATGAATTGCAATTTGTATAAGCAGGTTAGTCAAAAAGTCCACCCAGGTGTGGATATCCGATTATCAAGTAGTTACATTCCTAAAGGAAGGGGCAATTTCACCCAGTGCAATGCAATAGGTCTCGCATTAAGTTTGAGCTATTGGCATTGCAAAATATTGCAACACCAATTGCAACAAAAGTCTATAAATTGTAGGCCAAAAAAATGTGTATTTATTTTTGTAGCAATAGTGGCATGCTGCGCTTTAGATGAATATGTTTAAAAGTAAAGTGCGCCATACTGCGATTGCTACAATAGTTAATTGTGGATGTGTAAACAAATGATGTGTGCACGGATGGCTGGTGGTGTGTGTGCCTGTAGAAATTGTGCACTGATGGCTAGTGGTGTGTGTGGCTGGTGGAAGTGTGCACTGCCGGCTGGTGCTCTGTGTGCCTGGTGGAAGCGTGCACTGACGGCTGGTGGCGTGTGTGCCTGGTGAAAGCGTGCACTGACGGCTGGTGGTGTGTGTGCCAGGTGAAAGCGTGCACGGACGGCTGGTGGTGTGTGCCTGGTGGAACTGTGCACTGGCGTGTGGTGGTGTTTGTGCCCGGTGAAAGCGTGCATTGACGGCTGGTGGTATTTGTGCCCGATGAAAGCGTGCACTGACAACTGGTGATGTGTATGTCTGGTGAAAGCGTGCAGTGACGTATAGTGGAGTGTGTCTGGTGAAAGTGTGCACTGACGGCTGGAGGAGTGTGCCTGCTGAAAACGTGCACCGCCTACAGCACCACTCAACCCCCAAAGCCTACATCACCACTCAACCCGACCGCGTTCAGCACCGCTCAACTTCCAACACCTACAGCACCGCTCAACCCCACCGCATACAGCACCATGCAACCCGCAACGCCTACATCACCACTCAACCCGCAACGCCTACAGCACCACGCAATCCCCACTGCGTACAGCACCACTCAACCCACAACGCCTACATCGCCACTCAACCCACCACGCCTACATCACCACTCAATCCCCACCGCGTACAGCACCACTCAATTCGCAACGCCTACAGCACCACTCAATCCCCACCGTGTATAGCACCACTCAACCTGCAACGCCTACATCACCACTCAACCCGCAATGCCTACATCACCATTCAACCCGCAACGCCTACAGCACTACTCAATCCCTACCGCGTACAGCACCACTGACACTTTGGAGGACACCTGTTCTTTCCTGCCCGAGGGTCTGGACAAAACCAATACATCACTAGACAGCGTCTCTGGGCTGTTATCTGACACTGTGTACACAAAAATGAAAGCGGGATATTGGTTTCTCCCATGCTCTCCAGACCGCCATCTTTAGTTGAAATACGTTTCAAAGGCTGTTATGCTAATATCAGACAATAGCAAAGGGAGCTTAGAGGGAACAATGGGTACTGTTAGGGAAAGCCCTCCACTCAATGAAATTCAATCCAAAAATCCCTGTACCCAGGACTCAAGTTAGCAATTATCTAACGGGCATGAGAACCATCTCCACTGGAATTTTCAATCGTAAAATTCTGGATATACCTCTTCTTGTTTCTATGTTTAGGTATTCATTGTCTCTAATGCCCCACTGTCCCAAACAAACACATAGTTTGTAAATACTAATAATTAAGGGGGGTTCACTGTATTTTCAACTCGGCGCAACCTAAAAATGTCAGCCCTAAATAGGACCATACATACACCCACACATACAAAACTGATACAGAAAAAATGTGTGGCGGAGAGGAAGGCACCTCACGGGCGAACACCCTCGGGGCGATCTGGTCATATGTTTACCAAATACTTTGCCCCTTTCTCATAATTGGTGGCCGTTCCTATTCCAGAATTTGTGAACAAGTGAAAAAAAGGTGCAAAGAAAAGGTGCAAAGCAAGGAGCTTAGAGCATGGCTCCTAAAACAAACAAAACAGAGTGAGAGTAAAATCAACAGTCAGACCTCCTGAACCACTTTATTATTAACTGAGGTATGCACTGCTGAGATAAAAAGGCTGGTAGCTTATTGTCGCATACCACTACCTGCAACCGACATGTTTCACTGCCCAATAGACATTATGGCAGATTCATCAGGGTTAACACTCTGTTGCTGCACCCACTTCAGACATCTTTAAAACAGGAAGCTGCCGAGTTGAAAAAACAAAATAAAATATAATATAATTAGGACCCATTCTGAACCCGAAATTTTTTAATTGTTAGACTTCTTTTTTATAAACAATTTTTTGATCCAAAAAATTGTTGTTGTCCTCCACCAGTTTACCACATGTATAACAAAAGAAAGGAGTTTTTTTTTTACCCTGGATCAGCTATGCTCACTCGTACCAGCTGAAAAGGCAATTCTCCGCCTGGCTGTCGGTTGTAGTATCAACCTGTAGATCATTTAGGTGCAATAAGTACAGGAATAACATGCCCATGAAGTCATATTTCAATGATGAGCTATCCTTACTTAGCGGAGTTATAGTCCCTCCAAAGTACAATTTTACTCAAAAGCAACAAAAGGATTTCCACAGCACAGATCTAAATAGGATGAGCCCTATTTGTACACAGTGAAAGAATCTACATTAACCCAACTCTAGCCGTGACTGTTGTTAGTGACTTGGGTCCCAGACTAATATAGTCTAAAGAGGTGTAGTATAATACCCTTTCAAAAATGTTCAGTCCCCAAACAGTCACTCACATTTCGAAAACGATGTATTGCACGCAACCTAACATTGTGACCCCATCGCCCTTGTCACAACTATTCGTATTGTGCCTCGAGCACGACAGTGAGAAAACCGGAGAACCGGCAGCAAGGAAGACAACATCCGCGGGCTCTCTCCTTACCGTACCACCTTGACTACAGATGATTGGAAGGCAGTAAGGTCACTGGAACAGAATAGTCTGCTAACTATAAAATCCGCAGACAAGGGGGGTGCGGTTGTTGTATTAAACACCAGGGATTACGATGCAGAGGTACAGCGATTGCTGAGCGTACGTGCCAATTACCGCCCTCTAAACAAGGACCCTGTTGATGAGTTATCAAAAATGATTCAGGAAATGGTAAGCAGAGCCAAGACTAACAGATGGATCTCTGTGAAAGAAGCAGAGTTTCTGGTAAATGACCCCCAGGACTCCTGCACTATATATCTTACCAAAGATACATAAGCCTACTCGCCCACCCCCCGGCAGGCCCATAGTGTCGGGGATACAATCAATTCTTGAGCCCCTCTCGCAATATGCGGATTATTTTCTGCGTGAAGCAGTGCTTAACCAACCATCCTTTATAAAGGATACAACTGATGTCTTAAACACCTTGGAGACTGTCCCTTACGATCCAAACGTACAATGGCTGGCAACCATTGACGTTGAGTCCTTGTACACGAGTATCCCCCAGGACGCCACGCTGGTGGCAGCAGCGCGCGCCCTGGGGGAACTCGAGTGGTTCTATGATGTTCCACAATCATTTGTCATGGAATGCGTTGAAGTGGCTTTGACCCGCAACTATTTCATGTACAAAAACCAGCTCTACCTGCAGACCTCGGTACTTCCATGGGGGCCACTATGGCCCCTAGCCTGGCTTGTATATACGTCGGCCAGTTTGAGGAGCACATCGTCTATCCTGATACCAACCCCTTCCAGAGTCAGATTTGTCTCTGGAAAAGATATATAGACGATGTGCTCTGCATCTCGTCCGGCTCAGAGGAGTCATTACTTGATTTCTTTACCTGGTTAAACTCACAAGATCAGAGTTTGAAATTTACCTGGTCCTATAGCCGCACCAGTGTCACTTATCTAGATTTAGATATAGAGGCTAATGGAGATGGAACCTTGAGCACACGAGTACACCAAAAACTTACAGATAGAAATTCCCTTTTACTGTATAATTCATACCATCCGAGGGCCCTTCGGGACAACCTCCCGGTGGGTCAATTTTTAAGATACCGAAGAAATTGTTCTGAGACTGACACTTTTGTTGAACAGTCTTGTGACCTTACCAAAAGATTGGAACAGCGGAATTATCCCCATAAGGTTGTCAAGAACGCAAGAAAGAGAGCACTCAATACCCCCCGTGCTGCCCTGCTTGAGCATAGCACTAAAGAAAAAAAGGACTGCCTACCAGTAGTTATGACTTTTGAACCTATGGCCACTAAGATTAGGCAGTCAATCAGAAAACATTGGGGCTTATTAAGCAACAAGATTTTTCCATGCCCCCTCCTAGATTTGCCTTTAAAAGGTCAGGCAATCTTAAGGACAGGCTTGTCCATACCCGGGATCGGGTACCTTTGAGAAGTGACTCCACAACGGTACCGAAGGGTTACTACCCTTGTGGTACATGTTCGGTGTGCCCACTGACTAAAAGATGTAGCAGCGTCATGTTATCCACAGGAAAAGAATGGTTTTTAAACCAATTCAGTAACTGTAACACCACCAATGTGGTCTATAGGTTACTGTGTAGTTGCGGCCTACAATATATTGGACTCACTACAAGGAAAATAAAGGTTCGCATACAGGAACACCTTAGTACCATCAGGGCAGGAAAACTGACGACTAAATTGGTCCAACATTGTCATCAAGAAAAACACAGCTTCACATGGACAGTGATAGAGACAGTAAAGGGCAACCGGACTAATGCTGAACCATAGGTTTCACACCATTTATAGTTAGCTGGAAACTTTCCTGACATAAAACCATTGAAATTCCACGTTATAGTTAGTTGGACTCACTATAACTTGCGCGCCTGCAATGCACTGCTGATGACGTCACATATTACATCACTCATGACATGGTCAGTGACATCACTCATGACATCACTGATGACACCATCCAGTGAATGTGTGTCTTTCTGAAAAATAAATATGTTTTACAAATGTATTTGGAAAGGTCGATGGAAGAATACATTTTTAAATAAGTGTCTTAATGGATGTTTTAAAAAAAAATGATTGGTTAACTGGCTTATTAAGTGTATCTTAGTGAATACATATATTAGCGAGTATTGTTTAAATATTTAAATGTTTGTATCAGGTTTTCACTTTGTGTATAAGTGGCTGCATGGGTTGGTGAGTAGCTACATGTGTGTGTATATGGGTTATTAGATTTTTTTAGTAACAGTATGAGTGTCTGTATGGTTTAGTGGGGGTGTTACTTAGCACATAGATGCATCAATGACTGACTCACTGTTTGTATGTGTTTTGAAGACAGCATATGTGCAGGACTGTATGGGTGGATGAGTGTGTATATATGTGTGTTAGTGAGTGAATGACTGTCTCACTAGTGTCTTTATCAGTAACTACATATGTTTTAATCTAGTATATGTGAGTATTGATGTATATAAGTGAGTATATGTGAGAGTAAGAGATTGTAAGAGTTCCTGTTTAAATAAGTATGTGTTTCTATAAGTGATTGTTTAAGAGAGTAAGTATGTGTAAGTTTCCTTAGATGTAAGGTGGTAGTGTGTGTATAGCTGTATATGCAAATAAATGGATGTTCAATAGTTTATTTCCATGTGTGAGTATGTGTGTGAGTAACTTTTGGATGACTGTTGGTGTGTAACAGGATGTAGAGGTGTATCACTACATATGATGAGTGAGTATATGTATGAGCGACTATATAGAACTGTTGGTGAATGAGTGGATGTGTATATAGATGGTGGAATTACTTAATTGATTGTTGTAACTGGTATGGGTATCTCTATTTTTAAGAAAATGTTAGTTTCTTTTTTTTAATATGTGTTTCGAGGGTTACATTACACTGAAAGGAGGTCTGTCACTCTGTCACAAGGATGGTGTCATCAGTGATGTCATGAGTGATGTCACTGACCATGTCATGAGTGATGTAATATGTGACGTCATCAGCAGTGCATTGCAGGCGCGCAAGTTATAGTGAGTCCAACTAACTATAACGTGGAATTTCAATGGTTTTATGTCAGTAAAATTTCCAGCTAACTATAACTGGTGTGAAACCTATGGTTTTTTCAGTGAATTTACTACTTTTTTTAAATGCTAATTCCTAACTATAACTGGTGTGAAACCTATGGTTTTTTCAGTGAATTTCATAGGTTCTTTAAATGCTAATTCCTAACTATAACTGGTGTGAAACCTATGTTTTTTTCTGTGAATTTCATAGGATTTTTAATAGCAAATCTCTATAGGTATGAAATGTAATATTTTTTATAACGAATTTTATATTGTAAAATTATGTAATTTTCTTTTTTTTTTGCCCCGGAGCGCTTCCGGGGCGCGTACCGATGCGCTCACCGGTAAGCGCAGTGCTTTGGCGCGCCCCGGGGTGTGTACCGGTGAGCGTCCCGTTAGCGCAATTCCCGCGAATGAAAACAACATTGTGACGTATCGCGTAGCGCACCCGGAAGCACCCGAGCGCATACGATCGCGCAACGTAAGCGCCCCGGGCGCGCACCGGGGCGCGTAGCGTAAGCGCGTCGGGTCATGTGACCTGAAAATAACACTTTTGATTGGTTCACAACAGTTTTGTTTTCCAAATGATGAAAGACCCCACCTTTTTTCCTCATTCTCACTTTGTTGTTTGAGTGAAGAAGACCTGCAGTCCTTCTGTGAGAAATGGCTTCACTAGTAGCAGCTGCAGGTGCATCTGCACCACCACCACCACCACAAGGACCACCACAAGGACCACCACAAGACCACATTGGTGGTCAAGAAGAAGAGGAGGACGAAGAGGAGCAGGAGGAGAGGCACTTTCTGCATGAGGACAATCCCCCATACAGGCCCAAGGAACATTTTATTTGGGAGTTTTACAAGATGCCAAAGGGGTGCAAAAAAAGTGAATGCAGCTAAGGTGACTTGCCTCATCTGTGGCGCACAACTGTCAAGAGGGAACCCAAACAAGAAGTATTCTTTTGGGAACCACACTATGATTAGGCATATGCAGAGGAAGCACCCAAACAATTTTTCTCAGGCAGAGGTGAGGGAACTGACCAAGAACCCTCCCCATCCTTCTTCTTCAAGCACCTCCAATCAACCCACTCCATCGGGTGCAGAGGCTAGGGAGATGGTCCCTAATGTACAAATCAAGTTTGGAAAATTTAAATTTGTTTGCATATATTGCAACAAAACAATTTCATATGGTGAGCAAAGCATCACTTTACTCAGTCAAGCTGCAGACAACCATCACTGCAGCAAGCAACTTAAATTTTTTTTGCTCCAGTTGAGCTGTTTTCAATTCCCTGTGCTTTGTTTGACCCCAGAAAAACGACAAAAAAATATTAAATTGTTCTGAAAAGCCAAAAAAATAAAAAAAGTTCAAAAAAACAATAATAAAAATATAAAACAACAAAAAGAATAAAAAAAACAGTTCTTTTCAGAACTACCTCCAATTTATAAAAAAAGGCTTCATTTTTAAAAAACTCTGTCATTCTTTTTTCCCCATGGTACGCTCCCCGGTGCGCGTACCGGGCGCTCCCCCCGCGAAAATCGAAAAAAAATTACTATTTTTTTTGCCCCGCGGGGCCCATTTATGGCCTCCACATCAAACCTAGGGGGTCAGGGGGGGCTACTCTGCCCCCTTATGGTCTTTTCCCCCTTTGTTTTAGCCACCTTCGTGGAGAAGTGTGGCTCAGGGGTTAGAGGCAGCAGACCCGGAAGCTGAGATCGGTCCTGGACCAGGGTTCAATTCCCCGCCTCGGCGGGGTCTTGGGCTAAAAATTCCACGGACTCGATAATTCTCGCCCCGGTGCCTCCTCGACTCACGGGTTCACACTCTGCGACTCTGGGCAGTAGCTTGCTTAATCTCCACAACGGCCCCTCGCGGCGGGATGCCTGACTTTCACCTTGTGGATACCTTGCTATCTCACAGGGGAATACCAGGAAGGGTTCCCTAAGCAAGCGCCGGGAAACCCACTGCGGGTAGCTGTGCGCTATATAAGCTCAACTACATTTACATTTACATTTACACCTCTGGTGTCTCGATCCTACCGAGACACAAGATGGCGGCCGCTCCGGACTGTTTGGAATGTTTACAGACACCCGAGAGCCAATCAGCTTTCCGCGCGCGAACTCGCGTAGCGCGCTGGTGCGCTCCCCGGTGCGCGTACCGGGGCACGCTTACAGATATATATATTGTTTTGAACCTAAATTACTCTAAATCCACTGGAGCACATATCTTGAGACATAGCAAAGGCACATCGGGCTACCAGTCCCTACAATTTTGCCAAGTTTGGTAGAAATCCATTCAGCCGTTCGGGCTAAAAGTGAGTCCAACCGCCCTATGGAAATTAACATGGGGAAAACACGTTTTGGGACCCCCCTTTTATCTCGGCTCCCGCTTCACGAATCCCCCCCCACATTTTCAGGGAAGGAGCGGAGCGGGCCATCTTCTTTGAGAAATTCACGAAGATTCGTCCACCGGCGCCAAACTTATTCCCAATAGAATGTTGCGGATTTCCTATGGAAAGTAGATCCTAACTATAACTACCTACTGGCTATCGCCAGTAGGTAATATATATATATATATATATTGAAAAATTGGCGTCTGCTGTGAAGAGTGCTGAAAATAACATGTCACACAAATAGATATATTTTATGAAACACAGATGCCACATGTCAGGATTCGGCAATGGTTACGCTGTGCATTGCCGTAGAACGGAGCGAACAGTTAAGGAACTACAAATCCCGGCATGCTTTGAGACGCGTTCCGTTTCCGATGTAGGAAACGCAACGCGGACATAAATGCCTTGCTGTGATTATCGGCAATGCCGATTATTTTGGACCAACTTCGTGGTGTGACGAGCTGGGTGCAGTGTTGCCGTGCTCGTATTTCTTGTGAGCATTCTGGAAACCGGACCGGAGCTTTCTCGGCTGAGAAAGCGTTTGTTCTCGCGGGAGTCTAAGACCGTGAGAGAGAGAACTTGGGGAGCGAAGGAATCCTGGGGTACTGTGAGTAAAGTAACCTTGAGAGTGGAATCGTATTCGCAAGTAATGGGGCCCGAAAGTGGATCTATGAATTAATAGACACTCACAAAGAAGGTCTTTTTGTTCAAAACGTCAGGGAGAGAGCATTGCTCTCTATCAGACTCAAGTGAAACACTTATGAACTTCTATTGTTTCGTTTTCGATATGATTTAAACACAAGTTGTTTCTTCTTTTCCTTACATAGGAGATAAGACAGAGGGGTACCATATCTATTGGGGATATCATTACAAATTCATGCCTGATTGTGCAATGGTATGTGGTAGTGCTGGTGTAATTTGTTTATGATATAAGGTGATCCAGAGATGGTACCAATTGTCTTTTGTTCATTTCTTTGCAGTACTAGAAATATCCCAGGTACCTCCTTAGGGTCTATCTTCTATTTATAAAACTACATTCTTTTCTACACAGGTAACAAGGTGGGGGGTTTGAAGTTAAATGTATGGATAACATCTGAGTTTATAAGTGAAAGAGAGTGATTATTCGTATTGTGTTTTTGTCACTGCAGCTCTCCCTCCCTGCCGTCCCTATCCTTTCCTTCCTTTTCTTCCCGAGTCGAATCGTTTCTCATGGTCTGTATAGTTATTTCAGACGTGGGGAGGATTCTATTAGGGAGGTTATAGGACCTTCAGCACAGCCCCGAGGAGACAGACAGTGGAAGCCTGACACCTCATTCACAACCACGTGGTGCTCTGATTCCAAAGTCGAAGATAAAAAATAATTAACTACTAAAACGCTTTGTGAATCAACAAACCTGAAGAGTGTTTTTTTCAGCTTCATTATAACTTAAAGAGTTTTTAAAGGGTACTGAATTAAAGAAGGCAGGGCACAAGGATATGGGTTCCTATCTCAACATAGCAAATTGTTGTGTGCCACAAACCCATACAATACTGGGGAAGGAATTTCCGAAGTAAACGCTTTGTAACATTTTCACAGAATGTTTCAAAAACTGACAGGCCAGTAGGCAAGTTTCATGTTCTATGACAGTCCACACCACACTGGATAATGAAAAGATATTTTGAATCGGCACAGGTTTGTTTACAAAAATTTAAATAAACTGATGCCCTGGTCTGGTTTCAGGGACCGAGGAACGCTGACAGACCCATACAGGTGAGCAATAGATTAGCAAGTCATGGTGGGACCCACGAAACATGCACCTGCTACACCGAAGACAAGATTCCCATCACTCCTCCCCCCAACCCACCCAGCGCAGTTGGATCCGGACTATTTTGTTACAGCCAGAATTGACAAGTCTATCATTATTAGCATATATATGCCTTGGTAGAATAAACTAATGTATACACTACTAAATACAATAATACATCTGCAACCATAAAAAGGATATTTAAAATCAAATAGCAGCCCTTCCGTTCATTTGAGGTCAACAGGTTCCATAATTCAGAATACAGGTTCAGCCACCTACAAAAGCTTTCAAATACAAAAGGCAACACTTCCGCTGATTACATGACAATGTACGGGACAATGGGCGTATGCCTGGGGCAGGGAAGAGTCAGCATAACGTGGGTTACTGTCCCCCGCCCTCTGAACTCACAATCACAGAAATCAGTCCTACGGCGGCTAGCAGCAAACTTGGCCAGGAGCACTCTGGTAGGGAGTATGCCCAAGCAAAAAAGCAGCCAGCAGTCGGAACCGAAAAGAGCCTGGACCCTAGCAAACCAGGAACAGGTACAGTAGTTTTATCTCTGCAGTGGGAGGGGCTATCTTCCAAAACCCACGGGTTCAAATCTAGTCGGGTGGTGCGGATCCTGCAGTGTTTTTGCTATTTCGGTTTCATGCCAGAGTATATATTCCAATTGCACATCAGGCGCGTGACATCCTCTGCAGCGACTTTGTACTTGCATGATGTAAAATCTAAAACGCATTTTTAAATCCTATAACACACGTGAGAATCTCTCACTTTGAGCAACGGACAGAAGCTGCCACCCAGCACGGCCGGAGTGGAGAAGCTCACACGAGTCAGCCCAAGCCGGGCCTCCGCCTCCCTCCAGCGCAGCAGCTATCTGAACCCATCAAACCTCGTACACTCACAGCAGCTTAATAAACACAGACAGGCAGGCAGTAAAAGCCACCATTTTGACTGCCAGCAGCTGCCATCAAGACAGAACTGTTTGTTTAACCCGGCTGGGACGCCCGAGAGCTCTGACAGCCCGCGTTAGATCAGAGCCACTGCACTCTCAGCACTGCAGCGCAGAACGAGGTCACTGGACGTCCGTGCTTCTGCACCGACCCTTCACACACTGTCCACATCACAGACATCTTAAACAAGCAGCAGTGAAAGCGATCGCTTTCCGGATCGCTATTGTTAAAGAAAAAAACGCGAGCGTGCGCCACTGCGAAGCATATGTCTTCAATTATCTCGGCTGTGTTTGGCTGCGATAATTGAAGATATATGGCCTTTGGTGTGTGTAACAGACACCAATAGGCCATGGGCGGAGCTACGCGACCTACCATAGCCTATTGCGTGTTCTGTTTTAAAAATACACGCACACAAAGGCCAATGAAAATGAACCTAGGAAATAACACGCAGGAGCTAATTTGAATTTCCAGGTCCATTTTCAAAACCCCAGAGAAAAGGACTCTGGCTGCATGACACTGCTGCGCAGTGTACACTAGGCCGAAACCTAAAAAGGAGTTAGACTAGCCTTTTTCCATGTCACCCTACCCCACCCCACAGCGCTGCCACCAACCCCACCACAATAGCCTTGAAAACCACAGACCCTTTCCCCTAAACACTGCCATCATCCGTTCCCACAAACCACTGGCCCTTTCTGCTTGCCCTAAAGCTACTCCCCCAACACTGCAACCTACCCTCAAAACACTACATGGCTACACTGAGATCTCCTTTAGTGAGATCTCCTTCCTGAGTAAAACGTTTCTGGCTTTCCCCTACTGTATAAGGATTTAGTCCAGTGTAAATTCTCTCAAGTGAAGTGACATAGTATTCAAGACTAAACCTTATCTGACATTCAGAACACACATAAGGCTTTTTTCCCCCGTGTGAGTTCGCTCATGTCATGTGAGAAGTAATTTGTAACCAAAACTTTGCTTGCATTTCGAGCACTCATAAGGTTTTTCCCCAGAGTGGGATCTCTCATGAAGCATAACACTGTCTTTCAGATTCAAGCTTTTATGGCATAAGGATTTTCTCCAGTGTGGAGTTTCTCATGGTGAGATAGCGTTTTTCTCTGCAGCTTTTCTGGCATTCAGAACATTCATGAGATTTTTATCAGTATGGAGCCGCTTATGGTTAGTGAGGCTGTGCCAATCAAATAGGAATTTGTGGCATTCACAACATTGGTAATGTTTTTCCCCTGTGTGCGTCTGCTCATGTAGAGTGAGACTGAGTTTAAAATGTATGCTTTTCTGGCATTCGGAGCACTGAATTATTTTGGTGGTGTGTTTTCTTATGGCGCTTGTAACCATCTCTACCTCTGAATCTTTTCTGATATTTAGAGCACTGATAATTTTTTTTCTCCAGTGTGGATTCTCACATGTTCAGTGAGTTTAGATTTTTGTCTGAAACATTTTTGACATTCGGAGCACTGATAAGGTTTTTCCCCAGTGTGGGTTCTTATATGCTGAGTGAGTCTCTTTCATTCACTGAAACATTTCTGGCATTCAGAGCACTGATAAGGTTTTTCCCCAGTGTGGGTTTTTATATGATGAGTGAGAATGTTTTTTCCAATGAAACATTTGTGGCATTCAGAGCACTGATAAGGTTTTTCCCCAGTGTGGGTTCTTATATGCTGAGTGAGACGGCTTTTTTGAATGAAACATATCTGGCATTCAGAGCACTGATAAGGTTTTTCCCCAGTGTGGGTTCTTATATGATGAATGAGACTGTTTTTGTGACTGAAACATTTGTGGCATTCAGAGCACTGATAAGGTTTTTCCCCAGTGTGGGTTCTTATATGCTGAGTGAGTCTCTTTCTTTCACTGAAACATTTCTGGCATTCAGAGCACTGATAAGGTTTTTCCCCAGTGTGGGTTTTTATATGATGAGTGAGAATGGTTTTTCCAATGAAACATTTGTGGCATTCAGAGCACTGATAAGGTTTTTCCCCAGTGTGGGTTCTTATATGCTGAGTGAGACGGCTTTTTTCAATGAAACATATCTGGCATTCAGAGCACTGATAAGGTTTTTCCCCAGTGTGGGTTCTTATATGATGAATGAGACTGGATTTTAGACTGAAACATTTGTCGCATTCAGAGCACTGATAACGTTTTACCCTAGTGTGGAATCTGACATGTGCAGTTTGAAGTGATTTAAGTTTGAAATCTTTTGGGCATTCAAAGCACTGATAAGGTTTTTCACCAGTGTGGGTTATTGTATGTTGAGAAAGACTTCTTTTGTCTCGGAAACATTTCTGGCATTCAGAGCACTGATAACGGTTTTCCCCAGTGTGGATCTTTATATGATGTGTGAGACTCCTTTTTGTACTGAAACATTTGTGGCATTCAGAGCACTGATAAGGTTTTTCCCCAGTGTGGAATCTCAAATGTTCAGTTAGAAGTGATTTACACTTAAAATGTTTTGGGCATTCAGAGCACTGATAAGGGTTTTCCCCAGAGTGGATTCTTCTATGCAGAGTGAGATTGTGTTTGTAAATGAAAGATTTCTGGCATTCAGAGCACTGGTAAGGTTTATCCCCAGTGTGGGCTCTTCTATGCTGAGTGAGAATGTTTTTTTGACTGAAACATTTCTGGCATTCAGAGCACTGGTAAGGTTTTTTGCCAGAGTGGGTTATTACATGTCGAGAAAGACTTGGTTTGTTCCAAAACCTTTGCTGGCATTCAGAGCACTGATAAGGTTTTTCCCCAGTGTGGGTTCTTATATGATGAATGAGACTGGGTTTTAGACTGAAACATTTGTCGCATTCAGAGCACTGATAAGGTTTTTCCCCAGTGTGGATTCTCATATGAACAGTGAGATGAGATTTACGGTTGAAACTTTTTTGGCATTCAGCGCACTGGTAAAGTTTTTCCACAGAGTGGGTTAATGCATGTTGATATAGACTCGCTTTGATACTAAACTTTTTCTGGCAATCAGAGCACTGATAAGGTTTTTCCCCAGTGTGGATTCTCATATGCTCAGTGAGATAAGATTTACGCCTGAAACTTTTATGGCATACTTTGCACGGAGAGTGGTTTCCCCCAGTGTGGATTCTCATATGCTCAGTGAGATAAGATTTACGCCTGAAACTTTTTTGGCATACTTTGCACTGAGAGTGGTTTCGCCCAGTGTGCATTCTGTCAAATTCTGTGAGATAAGATTTATAGCTGTATCTTTTTTGGCACAAGTAACTTTTTTCCCCAATTTCAGTTAGTTTGCCTTGATTGAGGCGGGTTTGAACACTGAATTTGTTCTCACAGTCCGTGTTTTTATAAGGTGTATTCCTAGGGTTAATATCTCTATGTTTAGTTTTCTCTTGCTATTATGCCACGGTAAGAGTGAACCTGATTTTAGAGTCTGGCTTTTTTAGATATTGTTCAGCATTTATCTCTAAAAGAAATTGTGTGTAATCTTCTTAACACTTGAATTGAGCAAAATATGTCTGGAAGCAGTCCTGTAACACCTGTCGAAATGTTTCAAGCAGATAATAGTCTTTAGGTAATAGCCTCTCCGGCAGTAAATTATTTTGTGACTGACGTTTTTCTCCAATCTATTTATATAGGTTCTTAGCACTGCAGTAATGAGGTTTTGGTCTGATATATACCTTTTTGCACTGACGTAAAGGCAGTAACTGAGGGTGTTAGAACATGCACAGTACTATTGTGGATCACCAGTCGCAGAACATCAGTTCCTTTTATCTTTATCCTTTCTATGTTTGGTGTAAGGTTAAGGTTTGTAGTTCCGAAGGCGAGGATTTATTTACATTACCTATAGCGCAACGGTGCTCATCTAATCCATTTTTATAATTAACAGTTTTACATATCACTCATGCACAGCAGATAATGTTGAGGCAATTTACATAGAATTACAGAAAAGTACACAATAAAAAGGAAACAATCTGAGATGGTCATGAACACAATAAAGTGGTGAATTTTTAAGGTTTTCGCAAGAGTGAGCAGAGTGGGCCGTGATGTTCTATCCAGAGGCAGAGAGTCTCAAAATTGTGTAACTGGTTAAAAATGGTTGTTGAACAAAGGTGATTTTTCAGTCTTTTGCTTGTCAATGTGTCTTTACTTTGATGGTATGCAGAAGATACCTTTTGTTATAACTTTCTTTTATGCAGTGTGTGCTTCCTCTCTGGAATTACATGATGCTTTAGATGAGCGTTTTTCTGTCATGATGAGGCAATTTGTCTTTCTGATAATATTTCAGATGAGGATGCTGAAGTGGTCTTTCTACATTATTTCTGATGCTGTGTGCACAGATATGGTTTTGCTCTGGGATAATGAAATGCAAAATTAGAGACTTCACTTACAGGTATAGTACTTTTCTCGCCAAACCTAGATTTTTGGAAATTGTTTAAACGTAGAATGCTGGATGTCCTTCAGTTTTTCAAAATAATCCTTCTTATGGCACTGACATTCAGTTGCTTATTGCTAAATCTTGCTTTCTTCGTCCGTAATTTCAATCACCTATAGTATTAAAATGAAATAGTTAATAAATGTACATTTCCAAAGATATAATTTACAAGCCAAATTAATGCAGAATTTGGAAAATGTTGAGCTGTTTTTCCAGACAGAGCAGAGTGTAGAATGGTAGCATGAGAGTACTTGGATGTAGGAGGGAGGATTTGTAGAATTTTCAACATTTTATTAAGCTCACAAAGGATACATGTACCCTATGGAGTTGTAACATAGAATCCCAAAGGCAGATATTAAAGTCATATGGACTGGCACCAAACAGATAATATAAAAATATATACTATTAATTAATTTGTAATGCAGATTTCTGGGACGGGAATGACTCCCCACGGACAACAGGTGTTTTCCCCTGCCCTGAGTTACCACCTACTTGTATCTGGCATCCTGACTTGAGTTTTGGCCTCTGCCTCAAGCAAATCTATTGTGTACTGCAAGGACTATGCCTAGACCAATCTCTCAAATATGGTCCAGAGTATGAATCAAGGGCAATGAAATGAAGGCGTACTTTCATGTGTTCATTTTATTCCACCTGATTATCAGTTGTTAGGTTTTTCTGCACCTGGATTTACTGGGTGCAGAAAACCAGGACACAATTGTTTTCCAGACAGAAAAATTAGACTGCAAAGACGCATAAGACTCTGGGTGCAGCAGAAGCAGCCAAGACTTATGCTGTTTTTTTTTACTAACTGGGGGAAAAACACAATTCTTCCCTCTGTTGGTGTTCACAGTCGTTGTCGGCCTGTGATTCGCCATTGAGTGCAAAGCGTACAGAGTAGAGCTGAGGGGCCGAGCCGAGGAGGAGTTGACGAGCAAGCGGAGCGGAGCCTGGGACGACTGCCCGCGTTTGTTTTGTGACCGGTTCTCGCTCCCGAAGGTTTCTTCCGCTTCATCTGCGTCCTGTTATACGGACGCTTTAAGTTCTACGGATCTGCTGTGGGGGCAGGAACGGCCGCTGCCGGCACCGAGGCCGCTGCAGAGGTCAAAGGAGCCTTTGCCTGCGGTGCTGCTGGTGCGGTGGCTGTAGCAGGGCACAGAGGAGAACAGAGGAGCACAGAGGAGCCTTGGCCTGCCGCCTGATTTTACGTATTTACTAAGCATTGAGCAGAGCAGACAGAGCTGAGCCGAGGAGTGGAGGGAAGTGCCCACATCTGCCGTCTGTAGTGGGACTAGCTCTGGATTCTGCTCTTGCTCCTGAACGATTGCCAGCATTCTCCCTTGTACTCTTGTCAGCGATGAATAGCAACGAACAAGCAATGAACAGTGAGTGGTGAGTGACAAGTGGCAAGAGGTGTGTGGCGTGTGGCGAGTAGCTAAGATTGATCGGTCCCTAAGTCGCTGAGCCATTGGAGTCTGTAATAAGTCTGTAATACAAAATCTGAGAAATTATGGAAAGAGGAAAGTGACAATAGACTTCGACCCTCTGGAAGCACCCCTCGGCCCCTGAATTACACCGCATGCCTAGACTACAGCCCGAACCGGTGCCCGGATGTTAATCAATCGGTTAATTAATTAATTAAGTAACCAGCAGTACCAGCAGATTCTGTACGGAGGTGTGCTTTTTGGGTGTTTTCCCTTGGAGGTGTTTGGTGGTGTTTTTGTCCTATGGTCTTGTCACTGGCCCGTTTGATTCTCTGAAAGGAGCAAGACTACTTCACCTTAGAGGGTGTATTATGAGCTCAGGAAAGGAGCAGCCACCTTTCCCTCCTATCAAAAGGAAAAGAAAAATACAACAAACACCAATATTAGATACGTTTAAAATAAAACAGGCAGGTGACATATAGTCCTTTAAATCATCTAAGGTGGGAAACTGGGAAAGTCGCTGTCAAAGTTTGATTTTATGAAAGATCCAACTGATGCTATGCTAACATTGCTAACTAACTCATGTGATCTTCAAACTCCAATTAAACCACTGAGTAGAACAAATATTATATCCCATAAGAAAAAAGTAAGTGAACCAGGCCACCCTGAGTCTAAAGCTGAAGTCGAACGAATGTCAAATTGAACTTAGGACCAAGTCAACCATTGGGGTCAAATAACGGACATAGAGATGTTAACTATTCCACTTACTGGTCGTTCACAACAAAAGGACCCAAAATGCACAAATCTAACAATGGGAGATACCCAGCAATTACTACCAACTTAGGCAGCCAATGCCAATAGAAGTGCAAGTAAAAATCAGAAAAGCTAACGGTATAGGGGAACCATCTAATTTGGGCCAAATAAATCAATCAGACCAAGAAGCTCCAAATGAACTAAATGGTGGGGTGAAAATCATAAGGGAAGCCAATAGACCACTGAAATCGGATCTTACTCTGAATAAATTCAGTTCAAAAACAGCACCAGCCGAAATGTAATCAAAATGACGGATCTCAAATTAATAAGGATGAATACACCAGCAACCCAGAAACTCTGCAGCGTTGGAGTACTCCGTATCAAAAAGACGTTTTAAATAGTGGTCCACAATTCATTCATGACGAGGGACATGATTTTCAAGGACCACAAAAAGAGGAGTATAAGGACCTATCATTCATAAATGGGCAACACCATAGCCTAGGTACTTAGGTACCAGGAAGTGGGAACGCGGGAGCAATTTGTGATTTATTCTTCAAAACCTCGCAATTAACTCTGGAAGCTTTAACATATCAGTCCAACAAAAAGGAGGTCCAAATAGATCTCTTGAGCGCTACGGCATCCTCTGTTGCCGGAACTGAGCAGAAGATAACACCACAAAATAATCTAATAGTAAGGGCACAATCTCAGCCAATATCTACGTATGCAGAGTGTAGTTGTGCCCCACTAATTAAACTGGATACCATTCCGGATATTTTAAAAACAATAATTGACGATGAAAAAAGGGAATTTTCCTGATGTGGGAATTCAACCCATCAAGACCGACTGCCCCTCTAAAGATACAATAAAATGTAAAGACAATACTGTTGTTGTTAAAGACAAAATAGATGATAAAACAAAAGATCAAGAAGTGATAAACCTATGCTCGACACGATCAACAATGACAGACGCAGCTCCGGAAGTTCATCTATCAAAAAGACAGAGGAAAAAACAACAGAAAGCAATAAATAAAGCTTCTAAAAGTATTTAAAAAAACTAATGCATCAGATTTAGTGAGATTGAACACTGGAAACAACCATGACTAAATATCATATTGTGAAGGTAAGGGTAAACAAATGTCTCCAACAAAACCCTTCTACCCTCTATTTAATAAGGATCTATCGGGGGTACAAGCAGTTATGAAAAATAAATACCTAAACAAGCAAGATGATAGTATAAAAATGATAGAGAATGGGAACATTCAGTCCTTAGAAAAGCTGCAGGTGGAGGAATGTAATAAACAGGTGGAGAATAAGCCATCACAATTGGAAACAAATAGAGCAAAGAGTGAGAGTATCAGAGGGGATGAAACGAATAGAGATTTGTTAAAAACCTGGCAGGATATTAAATTACCACAAGATCTGGGAACCGAAACGAAGCAGTTACATAAACATCGACAATCATGGTCTCAAACTGTTAGTAATCATAATGGAAGGTTAATTGAGCATGCTCAAGGGGAAAATAGCCTGGAACAAATTAAATCAAATAACCCAGATCAAAAAGAAGGAGTGGTACAGGTAATTTCTACGCCGGAATATAAATCTAGGGGCAATAATGATATCATGACTCGTGGGAACATATTAAAATTGTGTAATGCAGTACCCTCATTAAAGGAAATTAAATGTACCGACATAGAATCAATTGAATTCCTCACAATCAAGAAGAATAGCGAATCATAACCAAATGAGAACCGAGAATAATAAGAAATACTCAATATTAAAAAAAAACATAGGTATGACCAACAGGCATCTTTTAAAATCATTAGAGGAAAAAATAGGAGACCTATTATTTGACACTGTCAAATTAGGTTGGCTAACAGCAGCCCTCCATAATGTCAGGCAGGATTGACATCTACAATCTGAAGTTCCTTTAAGGGGGCCAACAATTATGAATGAAAGGCTCAGATTATGTTTGTGGAATATAAATGGGGTTCAAGCAAAGATTCAGAATAACCAACTAGCCACTTTGTGCTGTTTTCAAATCATTTGTTTACAAGAGACTTGGGCTTTAGTTCCTTTTAGATTGGAAGGGTATAGGGTTATTACTCATTAGCTAAGAGAACAAGTAACTATGGCAGACCTTGTGGGGGTTTGGCTATTTTTATATCAACTGAGCTAAAAATGGAAAGTGAAATGGATGTCCCAAGTCAGAAGGATTATCTAATTGTCAAAATATGATACAAAGAACAAAATATAATTACATTTCTTGTAGTAATCAACGTATATAATTAGGAAGAACAATGGCGACCAATTTGATAATTATTATATTGCAGCAACTGGACAATGACATCCAACCTGAGATTATTATTACCGGTGATTATAACATGAATATGCTATGGTCTTACGATAGAGATGTTGAAATACAATGGCAAAATTACTTATGGTCAATTCCATAAGTAATTTTGCCATATCCATTGTTGATTTTCATCAACAATGGATATGAGGGATCATCTATCAAAAAGATAGAGGAAAAAACTATGGAAAGCAAGAAATAAAGCTTCTAAAAGTATAAAAAATACAAATGCATCAGATATAGTGAGATAGAACACTGGGAACAATCATGACCAAATATCATATTGTGAAGGTGAGGGTAAACAAATGTCTCCAACAAAACCCTTTTACCCTCTATTTAATAAGGATCTATCGGAGGTACAAGCAGTTATGAAAAATAATTGCCTAAACAATCAAGCTGCTAGTATAAAAATGATAGAGAATGGGAAAATTCAGTCCTTAGAAATGCTGTAAGTGGAAATAAGCCATCACAATTGGAAACAAATAGAGCAAAGAGGGAGAGTATCAGAGGGGATGAAACGAATAGAGATTTGTTAAAAACCTGGAAGGATATTAAATTGCCACAAGATCTGGGAACCGAAACGAAGCAGTTACATATCATTGTCTCAAACTGTTAGTAATCATAATAGATGGTTAATTGAGCATGCTAAAGGTGAAAATAGCCTGCACCAAATTAAATTAAATAACCCAGATCAAAAAGAAGGAGTGGTGCAGGTAATTTTTGCGATGGAATATAAATCTAGGGGTAATAATGAAACAACTTGCAAACATCCGGACCCAACACAAGATGGCAGGAGTATGCAAAGCATGTGCATCTACAGCATACATGCCTGAGGATTAATGGCCCCAAATCCCTGCCGTGGTATCTTGTCATGTTGTGGCTGAGTGTGCCATGTGATGTGGCAGGCTATAGTGCTTGGTGTGATTTGGTCATTTTTGACAAGGTGGAGTGCTGAATGATTAGGCAAATTTTGATTTTCTTTGTTTTTGGGATCGTGTGATATAGTGCAGTACCTACCGTATGATGTAATTAAATTACATTGCTAATATACCATAAGGATGTGGGGTGAGTGCTATTAGGGCTGAAGCCTTGCTGATTATATGCAGAATAACAGGTCTGGGAGGTCACTACTGACTAGAGCAGGTTAGCAGCTGCACAGGCCTTGGGCCTCGATCCTATTGAGGATAATATGTGACGGGCACTGGTGACTGGAGCTGGCTAGCAACAACGCTGGCCTCTGTTATTCATTACAAGCAGGGTAACAATACATGTCAATATTGACTGGAACTGGTTGACAGTAGAGTTAACCTCTGGTTTTGAATATTTGCAGGATTTAAGGTACAGGGGTCACTACTGACTGGAGTTACTTAGCAGGATAATAGGTCTCAGGGAGACAATCTTGACTGAAGATTGTTAGTATGATCACTAGTCCCAGGGTGCTACTAATGACTCAAGTTGGCTATAATGATAACAGGTCCTAGGGGCCAATACTAACAGGAGCTGGCTAGTAGGCTTACATACAGGTCCAAGGGGCCACTACTGACTGGAGCCGGCTATAAGAATAACAGGCCCAAGGGTAGTGGGGGTGCGAGTGGCACCAGAGACCGGAGTTGGCTAGAAGCATTGACAACATTTGGTATTGATTAAATACAGGATTCCAGGTCACAGGAGGCACTGCTGAATACAGCTGGATAGCAGCAGTGGTGGCCTCTAGGAAGAAGGAATTGAGAAAACATAACTGGATATACTGGTTTCTTTAATACCGATAATTGTTTACACATCATAGACATCAATGCCACAAACTGCATTGATATATTACATTACCAAATTACAATATTCTTATATTAATTTGATGTGTCTGTTCGCCTTAATATGCCTGAAAAGTTACATGATTCTATTAGGGCCAGAACCATTTTATTTAGTGATGTCCATCTGCACACTTTCCTGCATCTTGTAGTAAATTGAACATTGACAAACAGAAGGGTTATTTCCAGAAACAGTGAATTCTGCAACTTGCCTGTGTATCTTTGATCTGCACCTCACGGACTCCTCACATTCCTCTCGAGATAAGATCCTGCTTCCTACTCATTAGTGTCGTTTCAGTAACTGTTTCTATCACGTGTTCAGGTTTCATTGACTTGTATTAGGAGAAAAGTGTATAAAAATACATTGTGTAGCATTAGCTTTATATACTGCAACTTGCTTTAGGGTGGATGCTCTCGTCCATTGCAAAAATAATTGTCACTTGTTAGTTTGCTTGGCCTTTTGCTATTTTTGCATTTAATGTGTGATAGATTTGTTGGCCTCCCGGTGTGTTGTTTTTTATTTTACATATCACAAGAGATGACGAGGAAAATGACAGTCCAGTATACACATTCTTCATATACATCAACTTACAGTATACTGTTCTGGAGGTTCAGTCCCACAGACATTATCTCTAACTGAACGCAGGCACCCTAGGAAGCATGTGCTTTTAAAACCAGTTGCCCTCTGATGCGGCGTCCTCGCTATTGGATAAGTCAATATGTCCTGAATTTTAGGAGGGTTACCGTATCTAGTGCACTCTCTAAGACAGCGCTCAACTGTGGCAGTAAGATGTTAGGCACCTTATCACCTATGCACTGGGCAGAGCTTTGAGCTAGGGAGCTCCTCACGCTGTGGAGAAGATTAGGTCACATTTACCCATTTTCCCATATTTAGTCCTGATGAAATGCCAACAGATTGCTCCATGACTACACAAGGCATATAAAAAGTTGACCTGAAGTATAGACTCCAGCTTACCAGCAGGCCCATAGGTGATCGACACGTTCACACAGTGAGAGGGGCCATTAGTTCCTCAATTTCTCTGCCACTGTTTTTAATCTCAACATGGACCAGGAAGATCACATTAACTATATTGTGGCAACTGGTCGATAGTTGATCTTATATTCAGACTTTCACTAATCTCACATCTTATGACACAACATCCTCTGTCCTAACTAAGCGCATCCGGCGTACTTATTAAAAGATCTCCGACAAAGTGCCCTCTGGTGGTGCCCGCCAGGGATTGTAGCGCCGGCCTGGTGAGGAGTATAGCCCAATGATGAAGCATGTCACCTTTAGGTGAGTGAACACAAGTTGTGTTAAAAGCACATGCTTCCTAGGGTGACTGCGTTCAGTTACAGATAATGTTTCTGGGACTGAACCTCCGGAACAGTATACTGTGATTTGACTGTTTTATGTTAACAAATGTACATAGCAGATATTGGAGCTTGCTTGTTTCACAAAAATGATCGTATACCGGCCTCGGAGCGCCCTTCTTACAGACGAGTATGGGGTTATCATGTTGCTGCTACAAGCTCCTTACCTGTGTGAGTTATCAGGATCGATGCAGGGAGCAGACCGAAACCAGCCACACATGGAGATCAATGACAAATACTGAAGAATTAACTGAGCTTCCAAGCTGGTGACCATTACTTAATTGACCCTGAAAATAAAAGACACGTTTTTAGTATTCTGGTGACTCATGACCATAAAAAACAAAGGTTATAAATTCAATATTGTGTCAAATACTTAAAAAATGGAACTGGGGCCAACTTTTTAACTTTGTGTCCGTATACATTCCACCAGGTCTACATGCCACAGCACACACAGCCCTCACGACCTTTCTCTTGACTCTGCCAGCCGCGACATTGGTGGTAGGGGGAGACTTCAATGACGTTGCTGATCAGGACCTCGATAGACACCCTCATACGGCGACGGTGCGGGGAGCTGGACGTCTCCTCGGACTACTAGACGCCCTGGGACTTACGGATTGCTGGAGACACAAACACCCTTATGATAGGCAATACACTTACTACTCGGCTGCCCACAATTGCCTCTCCCGGATAGATTACCTCCTGATGTCAGGGGAGGGGCTGCAGGGCATTGAGGAGATAGTTATCCGTCCTAGGGAAATATCTGATCACTCTCCACTGCAACTCACATACACGCACCACCGTGCACATAGACGCCGCCTTTTCCCTATCCACGCGAGCTGCCTGCAGGTCCCCTCTCTATCGAAAGGTTTCACCAGGGCTACTGAACAGTATTTCCAAGAAAATTCTGGATCGGTGGATTCACCCACTACCTTGTGGGAGGCTTACAAAACGGTCCTACGCGGACAGGCCATAGCCTCCGTTGCTGACCACAAACGAACACAGCGACGGGAATTTCACGCTTTGGAGGAGGCGCTTAACACTGCGATCCGGGATCAGGAGGTTCGACCGTCCCTCGGGGCGGCCCAGGCTGTCCGGCTACGGCGCAATGAGTGGATGACGTACCAGAAAGAAATGGTGCTGGGCACAATCCAGGCCACCCTTCACAGGGTTTACGAGCTAGGTGACAAGGCCGGTAAGATGCTGGCTTGGCTGGACAAAAAGGAGAGGGCGGGCAGAGTCATTGCCCAGCTGACATCGCCTTCCGGTCATACGACCTCGAATCCCGAGACCATAGTCGACCTGCTCGCAGACCACTTCGAGACCCTATATACCCCCGAGGCGCAATACTCGATCGAGGAGGCATATGATTATATCAAAGACTTAACCATTCCTGGCCTCTCTCCAGAAGCGGTGCTCCAACTTGACGCAGATATCACGGTGGAAGAAATACAGGAGGCAACCTACGCGTTGGCTTCTGGCAAAGCACTGGGCCCCAACGGGTTCCCAGTGGAGCTGTACAAGAGCTCGGTTCAAATTACGGCCCCCCATCTTCTTAATATGTTTACCGATAGTCTGGAAGCGGGTGAACTCCCTAGAGATCAGCGCCTCACCACAATTATTCCGATCCATAAACCCGGTAAGGCGGCTGAGGCTTGCACCTCTTACCGCCGTATTTCTTTAATAAATGCGGAACCAAAAATCCTGGCCAAGTTATTAGCGCAGCGATTGGCCCCGCACCTTGCCACCTTGGTGCACCCAGACCAGTCTGGCTTTATGCCATCTCGCAATACGTCGCATAACCTTCGACGGTTGCAGGCCGTTTTGGCCCGCCGGGACAGCATACAAGAGCCAGCTGTTCTCCTTTCCCTCGACGCCACTATGGCATTTGATACCGTGGAATGGCCCTACTTATTTGCTGTGCTCCACCATATGGGCTTTGGCCCCAAGTTCTGCGCCTGGGTTCGATTACTTTATACTGGGCCCCTGGCCCAGGTGGTAGCCAATGGCCACATTTCTAGGGACTTCCCGCTTGGTCGAGGGACAAGGCAGGGCTGCCCACTCTCCCCCCTACTGTTTGCTTTGGTCCTGGAACCGTTGGCAATTTGGATCAGGTGGGAACCATCCATTAAGGGTATCCGATGGTCGCCGACGTGGGAAGATCGCATATCTCTCTATGCGGACGATATCCTGCTCTAGCTCACCTCTCCCAAAAAATCGATTCTTGAGCTTCTCAACGTCTGTGAGAAATTTGGGAGAGTGTCGGGATATAGGATTAATTGGTCCAAATCGGTCCTATTCGTCCTTGCGGGTCACCCACCGTCTCTCCCGGCGAGCTGCCCCTTGAGTTATACTGACGCGGCGTTCAAATACCTGGGTGTTTACGCTTCGTCAGATCCGGACGAATTCCACACCCTGAATTTGAAACCCCCACTGGACCGTTTCAAACGGGATGTGAAAGTATGGCGTTCCCTCCCTCTTACTCTCCTTGGCAAAGCTGCACTGTTCAAAATGATGACGCTCCCCCGCTTTCTGTACATTCTTGAAAATACCCCGTTTCCGGTCCTCCCCTCCTACTTTGCGGCGATCTCGTCTGCGGTTTCGGCTCTGCTGTGGGACGGTAGGCCAGCACGGATTGCACAGTGCAAACTGGTAAACGATTGGTATGATGGTGGCATAGCACTTCCAAACATAGAACTATATTACTGGGCGGCCCATCTCAAACAAATTAACTATTGGTTGCACTCCCCACAGACCGAACCTGCTTACTTAGCTGATAGGCACGGCCTGGAGCCCAGAGGTCTGTTGCGAAACCTTTATAGCCGTAGTGTTCCAACCGACCTGTTTGGACCGACACGTCACACGATTCTAATTTGGTACAAGGCGCACAGATATCTTCGATGCGCTAACACAATCACACAAATGACACCTCTGTGGGACTCATACAGACTAGGCCTCCTTTGCAACAGTAAGGGGTTCCAGGCGTGGGACAACATAGGAATATCAGTTGTGGGAGACCTTTGGAAGAAACGCAGGGTAGTGGACTTTACGTTTATACAAGCCAAATATGAGATGGCGCGATCTGAACACTATAGGTACCTGCAAATCCGCCATGCATTGCAGGCAGCCATCCCGGCAGAGACAGCCCTACCAGAATCCACTCCTCTTGAGGATAGATTGCTCACGGAACACATGCCCCGCAAAGCCACGTCATTCACGTATCGAAAGCTGGTGAACAATCTGCCAGACAGGCTGACTAGGTTAAGGTTGAGTTGGGCGAGGGATGTGGGCGACTTTGAGGATTCAGATTGGCAGGAGGCTATCTCCTCGCCGCGGGAAACAGCGATCCCCTCCAGACTTAAATTGGTACAACTGAAAATACTGCACCGCACGTATTACACCAGAACAGTCCTACATAAGATGGGGAGGGCATCACACGAGTACTGTCTTCGCGGCTGCGGGGAGAGGGGAACGTTCTACCACACTATTTGGGACTGTGGTCGAGTGGCTAGGTTCTGGGCAGCTGTGATGCGTACCGTGTCTCAGACCATGAATGTCTCCCTGCTGCCTGAACCCCGGCATTGCCTGTTAAACGTATGGGACGCAACGGATTTAACCCTTCGACAACAGGACTGGGCCATGCTGGGGATGATGGTAGCGAAGCGAAACATAGCTAGACTGTGGGGCGCTGAAGTTTCACCTACGCTTAGGGACTGGTGCAGGGACATGGATATATCAATGGTTGCCGAGAAAGCGGTTTTTATCCATCGGGGATGCCCCAGGAAATGGGGGCAGATCTGGGGGGCGTGGAACAAGTTCAGGGGGGATATTTGTGAACCGCCCCAGATTGACTCGGAAGAGGCCCTTTCGGACTGAGAGTCTCCTCCCCGAGGTTCAGTGCTGTATGGTGGGTTTTTCTTTTTGCTCATTCAGGTATTCGGCCAGTGGCTGCAGAAGGTTTACTGATGGGGACTTACCTGTACTTGCTCTACGTGTTTACAAACTACTACACACATAAATGTTATGTCGTCTTCTGTGTGCGATGCGATCTTACCGAGTTTAGTCAATTTAGTTAATTTAAAAATAGAAAATGGACCTTATGTGATTTATGATCCTTCTGTGAATTGTGTACACTCATGATTGTGGAATGCCGCCGTACCCCAGGGATGTCGGCACAGGGGCTGTGTTATTACTGATATTGCAAAGTAATTTTGACTACGTAACGGCCGGCCCATGGGGTTGTAGGCCAGGCCCGGTGTATGCTGCTGAAATACAATAAAGGTCTTTTTTAAAAAAAAAAAATTTTTTTAAAATGACTGTGGCAAAGAAAAATGTTGGCGTTGGAAATGGTATGCATGAATATCAACCTGTCCATTTTAACTTGATAAAAATACACTCAGTAAATAATAAAGTGATTGCTATAAAAAAAAAAAAAAAAAAATGGAACTGGATGTGCTGAATCGGATGTTGTCCTAGGTCATGTGTGACACCTTCCACCACTATTGCTTAAGGGACTTGTAGTTTTGTTTTTTTCATTAAAAGGATGGGTTCTAAAGTCCCAGTGATCTAAGCGATGTTGGTTAAAATCAGAGGTCTGAGTGAGGGTGAAGCATGACACTGCTCTGCTTAGCAGTGAGATGAATGACAGTTCCTCAGCCCTTCCATTCTTTGACCTACAGAGGCTCGCCAGCCGTTCATATTTTTTTGCAATGGGAAAGAAACTTTTATTGCAGCTTGTGCTAACTGAAGAGATAAAATGCCTGGGCGTGTTTAATTGACTACTGACAAACATGAACAATCAAGAACATGAGTTTCTGGAAAACTATCAAGCACCCAATCAGAATCAGCCACCCTTCACACCCAGGAATTCTTGAGGCTTTGGAGAGGATGAACTGCACGTGGTATAAGAGGAACACTACATCGACTCATAGCTCACTTCTCAGGGATGTACTGAAATGCCAGCTTCATGGCACACTTAGCCAGCTCTTCACCTCCTCCTCCTCAAACTGTTGACCAGCTATCAGGGCAAATGAGCCTGCAGCAAAGCATTGCTGGCTTGGTTCCACACCAGACCAGGCAAGGCGGTCAACTCCAAGTCAGCAAGCACTCTTGTCGAGCCTGTCCTAACCCCACATGGATGTTCCCCATCACAACTATTTTAATGGTACTAAGTTATGTTTCTGCTAAATGTATGAGTCAAAAAGTGAAAGATTTTACTAGGAAATGCTGAAAGAGAAATCATGACGTTTTTCAATATTTCTGAGTCTGCCACAGTACACAGGAGCCTTATTTCTCCAGTATTGAATCTTTCATAGATTCACATGCTTGTATCTTCCCCGTCGTCATGGTGGGAGTCTCTTGGTAACAGAATGACCAAAGCAGTATCATAGAGAAGAGAAAACTGCATAGTTAAGCCCATAGGGCCTGAAATTATTTGGTAACCAGACCTCCTCGTTGTTTGGTCCAAAACTCAGCCAATCAGCACCCCTGCCCTGACATCACACTCCCCAACAGAACCTTCCTGCCTTCGTGTGAGAAAGGATTCTCCCTGAGCTCTGCTCAGTCTGTTTGTTCCAGTGTGAACTTTTGACCTTTCTAACTGAATTATTTCTGGATATAAGGTATTGTGATCTATCTTTTTACCTTATAATGGCCGAAAGCTCAAAGAAGAGGCTTTTCAGGCCTTGCAGATCCTGTGGGAAAGCTAGGTTTTTTCTGAAGACCCACATAAGGACTGCTTATACTGCTTTCATCCCCAGCATGTTGCTAAGAACTGTAAATACTCCAGAACTTTCTCTGCCAAAACCTTACGGGACAGAGAAGCTCGCCTTCTGTTGTGGCTTCAAAAGAAGAAGGCCACCTCAGATTCTGGAGAGGAATCCTCAAGTCAGCCTCCCAAAAAGAGGAAAACTTCTTATTCTGAGGAGGTGGTGGATCCTAAAAAGGGTAAAAAGAATGGAAAGGAGGCGTCATCTCTTCCTCCTACTCCCTTGAAAAAGCTGTCTAGTCTAAAAGGAGCATCTTCTGCTCCGTCGACCAGTTCTATGGTGTCTCCTGTTAATATTGTGGTGAAACCGTCGACGACTACAGTGTCGACGACGACCATTGCCACGGCGATGACTGGGACCAAATCTATACCGTCGTCGACGACGGCTAGGTCGACGAGACCAGCTACCCCGTCGACGAGGCAATCTTCGTCGACGACCACATCGTCGATGACAGGATAGATGACGAAGCCGTCGACGACCTCCTCGTCGACGGTAATTCCGTCGACGATGACTCCGTCGACGATGACCCCGTCGACGACAGCTCTGTCGACGATGAATATAGTGTCAACGGCGAAGGCTTTTAAATCTCCGCAGTCGAAGACAGTGATCTCTATAAGATCTTTTCAATCGTTGACGGGATCGTCGACGATTAGGAAGTCATCAGAATTTACAGCATGGGCAAAGATATCCCCTCTGCCTCCATCCACATTACTGGAGCAGGATTCTGAGGATGAGGAAGCTTCTGGAGTGGCATATAGTCCTTCTCAGCTTCACATTAAGAGCCAAGACACGGATGAAGAGGAAGTTTTTTCTTTTAAAGATACTACTCAATCCAAATCTTCGAGATATGAATCTTTTCAGGAACCTTGCGACTATGATGAAGAGGAGCAGCAGGAGAAAGCAAGAGAGGAATCAGTCTCGCTACCAGGATCACTGGTAACGGATCTGAGACTCATGATTAATGATTACTATCGTCGTTTCCCCGAGGCTAATGCTCCGGTCTAGACGCCTACAGTACCTCGAATGCAAGATCCAATGGCTCTGTCTACGCCTCAGACGCAAAAGCTGCGATCGTCATCTGTGGTTACAATCAGAGATGATCTGACCGTCAGTGATGGGGATGATCAACCTGAAGAAGGTGAACTTCTACAGGATACCACAGGGGGACAGGAATGCAATGAATATGTGTTACCAACAACTCCTCCTTCGCCTACTCCAGCGTCTTCACCTCCTCAGGACATTGGAGGTTTTCACGATATCGTGGAAAAAGCAGCTAAGCGATTTGATCTGGAGATGACGGTTCAGGAAACTGAATGTTTTCTATATGATTTTAAGGATGACTCCAGAAAGTCAACAAGATTAATTCCAATTATTCAACATATTTGGGATGAGGGTCTGAAAATCTTGAAGACGCCAGCTTCAATTTCGGTTTCGCTTCCTAGAATCGAAAAGAAATACTGTGCACCAGAGTCCTCTCCGGCCTGTCTGATAGGGCATCCATGCCCAGAATCGTTGGTGAGGCAGGCGGCGCAAAGAAATTCGAAAAATCCGGTCTCCACTTCTATAGTTCCACCGGATAAGGAAGGAAGGAGAATGGACGGAGCTGGAAAAAGATTTGCAGTTATGGCGGCGTCTACCATTAAAGCTGCCAATGCTATGGCACTACACAGCCGCTTTAACAGGCAAATGTGGTCAGATATAGCGCCACTTTTGGCTTTGCTTCCAGAAGATAAAAAGGGAGAGGCGGCAGCTATTCTCCAAGATGGGGCGAAAGCGGCCTCAGAGTCGATTGATGTCGCCATGGACGTCTCCTCAATGGCTTTTCGACAAATGGCAGGGGCTGTCTCTCTTAGAATACAAGGATGGCTGAAAGCGACTTCTTTTAGACCAGAATGTGCAGGCAAAAATTATCGATATGGCTTTCGATGGTGAGAATCTATTCGGAAAGTCCTGGACCACAAGGTTGATGCCTTGTTTCTTACTGAGACTTGGCTATCTGACACCTCGGGTCCGGACGTAGTTACAGCGTTGGCCCCGGGATATTTGATCTACCATCTTGACAGAGGCGTAGGGAGGGGGGGGGGTCTGGCTATTATCTACAGGGATTCACTGGGTTGTAAGGCACGGGAGGCAGGGGTGAAAGACTGTGAGAGCTGCCACTTCTCCCTTCAATTCTCCCCTACTAGCACGCTGACAGGCCTTCTAGTCTACCGGCCACCTGGGAGTGCGGGTGATTTTATATCTTCACTAATGGAAACTACCACGCTCCTGGCTTCGGCCTCGTCCAACTTCATCCTGCTGGGAGACCTCAATTGCCACTTTGATGAGGCAACTGACCCAATGTTAACTAATCTGATGAGCGAGCTGAGCGCCCTGCAGATTAAATTAATGAACACTGGGGCCACACATGCTAAGGGTCACCTTCTGGACCCTTTCTTCGCGAATATGGCGGGTATATCAGCTATGCCCCCCCTCGCTCTTCCCTGGTCCGATCACTCATTGATTATGGCTAGTTGGGAAGTAAAGTGTGATGACACTCTCCCATCCAGGAAATTTAGAATAGACAGGGCATGGTCAAGGCTCCCTGTAGAGGCCTGGAATGCCCGCTTGGAGGTCACCCTGCCTAAGAAGGGTCGGGACCCGGTGACTGCAGATGTCACTGTGAGGAACTGGCTGACCAACGCAGTGGACCATGTGCTTCCACTCAAAAAGATGCTCATCAGGGATAGGAGAGTGGGGTCCGCCCCATGGTATACCCTAGAGCTCAGAACCCTGAGAAAGAACTGTAAACGGGCTGAGAGGACATGGAGGAGGAATTTGGGGACAGATAGCAGGGAAAAATATCGCATGGAACTAAGGACATATAAACTTGCAATACGTGCTGCAAAGGCCTCCTTTTATGGGGAGAGAGTTAGGCACGCTGCGTCCTCATCCAGGGAAGCTTTTCTAGTGATGAAGGAGCTTCTTAAACCGCCTGATCCCCCACTTGTCCACAACAGACCACAGGAAAAATGTCTGGAATTGGCCACTTATTTTAAGAATAAAATTGACACCATCATAAGCTCTCTTCCCCCGGTTATGGGGGCTCCGGCCTCTTCTGGGGACTCGAGCATCTCGGAAAAGCGACTAACGTCATTTGGCCCTGTAACTTCAGGCGAAGTATTGAAGGTCCTCGGGAGCCTGAAAAGTGGCTCACCCCGGGACCCCGTCCCAATGCGGTATTTAAAGCAGGCCGCCTTGTCGATAGGAGAGCCCTTGACCGATTTGGTCAATCTCTCCTTCGCCCATGGGACGGTGCCGCCTGATTGGAAAAGTGCGGTCGTCAAAGCGCTTTTGAAGAAGCCCGGCTTGGACCCGCTGAATCTGGCCAACTTCAGGCCCATTTCCTTGTTACCAGGGGTCAGTAAGGTCGCCGAGAGGTTGGTAAACCGACAGCTATCCAACTTTCTCGAGGAGAATGGCTGGTTGAGGGACTCCCACCGGGTCATGGAACAGACACGGCGCATGACGCGGGAGTGTCACACGTAGGTGACCTGTTCGCGGAAGAGCACCTATTGTCCTTTGCAGACTTTAGAACTACCCATGGTGTCCCTGGAGGCACCTTCCTCCTACACTCTGGCCTTCGCCACTATATCACACACAAGTGGTCCCCTAGGGGCCGAGAGCCGGCTGCAAATCCTCTCATCACAATGCACTACCTGATGGGCACGGGCGCCCACCTGACAAGGTGGCTCACTGCTAGTATTAAGAAGGGGAGGGCTTTCGACCTGTCGCCACTCCGGGCAACATGGGAGGGGGACATTGGTAGGCCCCTGAGGGATAGAGAGTGGGAACGTATCCTTCAGTTTCCCAAAAAAGTAGCTAGGAACCCCAAGTTTAAGTTCATCCAATTGATGCTCCTACACAGAGCCTACCTGACCCCATGCCGCATACATATGATGTTTCCTGATGCGAAAAGTAATTGCCCCCGATGTGACACCGAGGACGCAACACTAATACACATGCTTTGGCAATGCCCCAAACTAGGATACTACTGGACCACGGTCCATGAATCGCTCCAGAAAGCGGGCGCCCTGTCCCGATCTCCTACACTGGAATGCACGTTACTGGGGTTGGGGCCCTCACAACGCACCAGAACCGTGGCGGCACGTTTCTCGGACCTGGCCCTGTTGCTGGCGAAGCGTGCCATCACGATGAGGTGGAAGTCACCCAGACCTCCCAACCCTGAACTGTGGAGGGCAGAAGTGGTAAGGTGGGGCAAGGCAGAGGGAGATGCACTGCAGCGGGAGGAATACAGAGGCCTGAGGAAAACGCCAATCTCACTGGATTGGTTTACCATATTAGGTATGTTTGAAGCTGGGGACGACGGAGGGGACGAGGATGCAGGTGCCTCTCCGAATGTAAGATAAATGTGTCCTTAGCCGGACTGACATACACTGTCACTGACTGTGGTGCGCTATGGAGAGGTGCGTGGGGCCCCCCCAATCACAATCACCATCACTGTAATAGTCTCGTTCCATCTATGTGTACAGGCAGATGGAGCAATATGTTGTACTACCGTACGTGCCCCAGTCTAATCATTGCTCAATCATATGTTTTTGTAAGAGTGTCGGGTGGGTTTGTTGAGGGTGGGGGGAGGGATAGCTTTGACCGGGGTTTGTCTATAATGTGACGGTTCTTGTCACCAACAAAATGCAAAATCGAGACAACTATGCAAATATATGTTCTGAGCAACCTTATGTATGTATTACCCTGTTTCCCTCCAGGACTGGAAATTCTGTGACTGCTTTACCTACTATGCTAATAAACAGATTTTCAAAAAAAAAAAAATGGAACAGACACGGCTCTGCTAGCAGTGGTAGAGGAGGCCAGAAGCACTTTGGACGCAGGGGGGTCAGTGGCAGTGATCCTCCTGGACCTTAGTGCGGCCTTCGATACGGTCAATCATGGAGTGCTGATACAACGTCTAGCAGAGTCAGGTGTCACAGGAGTGGCCCTGGAATGGTTGGCCTCCTTTCTGGAGGGGCGTACCTTCGAGGTTTGGGAAGGAAACGCAAAATCTCCTCCCCTCCCACTTCACTGCGGGGTGCCCCAGGGCTCATCCCTGAGCCCCACGTTATTTAACGTGTATATGGTACCCCTGGAGGGTGTGGTGTCTCCGTTTGGCTTCAAGACCATAAGCTATGCGGATGACACCCAGCTAGTAGTGGGTCTGACACAGCTGGAGAAACAGCCTGAGATGCTCCACTCATGCTTGGGAGAGGTGTTTGATTGGATGTCCAGGTCATCGCTCAAACTGAATGGCTCAAAAACTGAGCTGATGATCTTGGGCCAGTCAAGCTTCGCCCTCTCGCCGAGCAGCTGGCCCAACTGTATGGGCACCCCGCCTGACCCAAAGAAGGAGATCAAGAGCTTGGGGGTCTGGCTGGAGCCGGATTTGTCCTTTAGGACACACACCAAGAAGACCGCTGGCGTGTGTTATGGAATGCTCCGGTCGGCCCGTAAGGTTCTTCCCCTGTTACCAGAACTCTCTCGGAAACTGTTAGTCCAAGGTCTAATCATCTCGCGCCTGGACTACAGTAATGCGCTCTTTCTCGGAGCGCCGGAGTAAACGTTCAAGATCCTGCAACAAGTGCAGAATGCAGCAGCAAGGTTGCTGCTGAACATTCCGGCCAGGCAGTCAGCCAGGCCCGCTTTAAAAGCACTTCACTGGCTCCCTATCCGAGAGAGAGTCACCTTTAAGGCCCTCTGTATTGCCCATAAGAGCATACAGGGGACAGGACCAGCCATCCTGAAGGATATGATCCGGCCTTACAAGCCTACAAGAGCCCTACGCTCTGACAACAAACACCTCCTTCAGACGAAGAGAGTTAGGAGAGCTCGTTCAGGCGGCAGGAGCTTTTCCATCCATACAGCGCGGGCCTGGAACTCCCTCCCACTCTCATAACGTTCTGAACCAAATCTTCTCAGGTTCCGGAAACATTTAAAAACCTATCTATTCCTGGTATAACTTTAGCTCTCTTGCTCTGCATGTGCAGCTCGCTTTAGGTCTCTATAAGCGCTGGGATGCCCCTGGGTAACCGTGCGCGGTACAAAATTCGTTAATAATAATAATAATAATAATAATAAAGCACATAGACGAGGCCTTGCAAGGCATTAAAGCAGATACGGACACAGCGAGAGTGCTGGGGTCACTTCAGCAAGGAAGATTTCGATCCTTTCGGAGAAGAGGTACTAGAGGGCAATTTAATGAAAGATCTTCATACCAATCTAATCGATACCAGACCTATAACCAACAGGGGTATCGTCAGTACAATTCCGGACAGCAATACAGACCTTCCAATTCCTCGTTTCATCAGCAGTCCAGAGGCAGGTCCTACACACGAGGGAAGAACCAACAGTCTAATAGGAGGCAATGATCTCAGAATGGCGCTCTCCGCTTGCCGAATCCTCGGCAACGACCACTATCTGTCTCTATTCTCTTGGATTTCTATAACATCCGACAAATGGATTTTGGATATAATAAGCAAGGGCCATACCCTGGAGTTTGCGCAAATACCACCAAATCATCCCCCAGTATTCAGGCAGCAACAACATCGGTCGGCGCTGAAGAAGGAGGTTTTTTCGCTACTAGAAAAGGGGGCTATAGAGGAAGTGCCTTTTCAAGAGAGGAAAAGGATTTTATTGTCATTTCTTCCTAATAAAGAAAAAGCAAACTACAAAATGGAGACAGGTAATGGACTTGAGGGACTTAAATCAATACATAAAGAAAATTCCCTTCCGAATGCTTTCTCTACAGGAGATTCTTCTTCTACTGAAGAGAAAGGACTGCATGACTTCATTAGACCTCATGGATGCATATTTCCATATTCCCATTCATCAGAAACACAGGAAATATCTTCGCTTTGTTGTGGAGAGTCGCCCTTTCCAGTTCAAAGTGCTTCCCTTCGGCCTCAAATCGGCCCCAAGAGTATTTACGAAATGCATGACCCCGGTTGCAGTTCACTTGAGGCTGCAAGGGCATCAGATTTACCCATATCTGGATGATTGGCTTATAACAGGTCCATCATTCAGGAAAGCCAAGATGTCTCTGCAATGCTGCATGAATCTGTTTCAACAGTTGGGTCTGTGAATCAACTTGGAGAAGTCGCCGCTGTTGCCGTCACAAACCATTCAATTCCTGGGAGCATTGCTATGCACTCAGGAAGCAAAGGCATACCCATCAGAGGAAAGGATCAGAAAGATAGTCGGATTGGCATCCACCCTTCAATCAAAAAAGTGCACTTCTGTAAGAATATACAAGTCCTTGTTGGGAATGAGGTCTTCTTGTATCCCACTGGTTCCAAACCTCCGTCTTCGGATGAGGCCTTTACAGGAGCACCTAGACGAGCAGTGGATTCAATCAAAAGGTACATTCGAAGATCGGATCGTCATATCTCATCAGATGAAAAAGGCTATGTCATGGTGGAAGGTTCGGGAAAACTTGAGTCAAGGCCTGGATTTCGAACCTCAGAGTCACAGATATGTGATGACATCAGATGCTTCGCTGCAAGGTTGGGGAGCGCATCTGCAGGAACTGGAAATCCAGGGACACTGGTCAGAGTGGGAAGCAAAATTGCACATAAACATGCTGGAGCTGAAAGCGGTTTTCTTAGGTCTGCAAGCCTTTTTGCCCAGGATACAGGGGTCTGCAGTGCTGATGAAGAAGGACAGCGCAACGACAATGTTCTATCTCTTGAAACGAGACACCGCAAGGTATTTGCGCGCTCTAGAAATTTTAAAAATAAATAAAATAAAATAAACAAGGAGGAACGAGATCGAAGATGCTTTCCTTGCTAGCACAGAAAATTTGGAAATGGCTGATCCGTCACAACATTTCAATTCAAGTACAACACATTCAGGGTGTTCACAACACAACGGCAGATTTCCTAAGCCGCACAGCAACTGTGTCACACGAGTGGGAATTGGACCGGGTTCAACTATACAGAGTGTTTCAAAGATGGGGCACACCAACATTCGATTTGTTCGCAACCCGAGACAACACAAAGTGCGAACAGTTTGCAACCAGATACTCTCAACATAGATTGCTGGGAAATGCATTACATCTGAATTGGACGGGAATGTTTGCTTATGCGTTCCCTCCATTCCCATTGAATCCAAAAGTACTCTGCAAAATGAGGGCAGAGTCATGCCATGTAATTCTAATAGCGCCAGCCTGGTCGAGGCAAGCCTGGTTTTCGGAGCTTCTGCAACTCTCAGTGTCCACAGGATTCAGCTCCCGATTTTCCAGAACCTGATATCAATGAGCAACGGGCAAATCCTTCATCCAACCTTAACATCGCTGAAATTATCAGCATGGAACCTCATGAGTGCGAATTTCAGGCCATGAACATACCTCAAGATTGCAAAGAAATCTTATTACAATCTAGAGCTGTTTCCACAAACAAAACGTACGCAGCAAAATGGACAAGATTCTGTCATTGGTGCGCTGCTAATACGCTGCATCCGTTCACAGTGTCTCCGGAACGTATTTTGCCTTACCTGCTGTCATTATCGAAAGCGGGTCTCTCGCATGCCTCATTGAAGGTACACTTGGCGGCAATATCAAGATACAGGAGAGTTCCAAATCAGCAGTCACTCTGGTCTCACAGAGTAATTAAAGAATTTGTCAAAGGACTTTTTAGAGCATTTCCCCCAATTCAAAGGCCGCCAATTTCCTGGCATCTCAACACGGTGTTAGCTCAGCTTATGAGACCTCCATTCGAACCAATACATAAGATAGATCTCCAATTCATATCATGAAAGACGGCACTACTCTTGGCTCTTACTTCAGCGAGGAGAGTTAGCGAGATACAGGCTTTCTCAATAGAAGAGCCTTTCCTTCAATTTCGACGAGACAGGGTAATACTAAGGACAAATCCCAAGTTTATCCCTAAGGTTCCTACAATATTTCATCTTAATGAGCCAATTATTCTACCTACTTTGTTTGGAAATCTTTCATCGGAAGCAGCGAGGGCCCTGCACTCTCTCGATATCAAAAGGTGTCTGAAGTTCTATATCGAGAGAACAAAAAGCTTTAGGAAGTCAAGTCAATTGTTTATTGCCTTTGAGGGGCAAAGGAAAGGACTTCCGCTGTCAAGATCGAGCATTTCCAGATGGATTACGTCTGCTATCGTCAAATGTCACGAAAAAGCTGGAAAGTCGCTTCAATCCAGGGTGCAAGCTCATTCCACAAGAAAGATGGCGACATCTATGGCCTTGTTTGCAGGGGTGTCGCTGCCAGACATTTGCAGAGCAGCAACGTGGAAGAGTATACATTCATTTACTAGACACTACTGTCTGGAAACTGCGTGGAAGGAGGACACGGCAGTGGGGCAAGCCGTTCTGCAGCGACTATTTCAATAAGGTATTCTTTAATTGGTGTACCTGTTGTATACAGTTTATAAGTCTGTGCATGTACTTTCAAGTTTCTTAGTTTCTTGTTGAAGTTATTAATGTCTATATTCTTGATCAATGTGTGAATGTTTTCGCATTTGTTTCAATTATATGCAAGTTATGTTATTTAAAAGATAATTATGGATTTATCCATTTATCAGGTGGTGTTTGTAAAAATTTGGACATCACAAGTTTTAACAACAGAACCATTCTATTGGGGTTCTATCCTGGAAACGCCAACGTTTTTTCCGGTACTACTTGCTACTCTGATACAAGCATGTGAATCTATGGAAGATTCAATACTGGAGAATAAAATAGTTACTTACCTGTACACTATAGTTCTCCAGTATTATCTTTCATAGATTCACATGCGCCCGCCCACCTCCCCGTTTCTCAGGCAGAACCGGTTTCCTCTGGTATATCCATGTCTCTCACTTGGGGCTGGAAATCTGAGGCAGGAACGTTCTGTTGGGGTGTGTGATGTCAGGGCAGGGGTGTTGATTGGCTAAGTTTTGGACCAAACAACGAGAAGGTCTGGTTACCAAATAATTTCAGGCCCTATGGGCTTATCTATGCAGTTTTCTCTTCTCTATGATACTGCTTTGGTCATTCTGTTACCTTGAGACTCCCACCATGACGACGGGGAAGATACAAGCATGTGAATCTATGAAAGATAATACTGGAGAACTATAGTGTACAGGTAAATAACTATTTTCTTCTCTACAGCAGCAAATCATGTATGCGCCCTGTAGAAAGCATGTTTGAATGAAACATGGAATGCATTGCAGCCAACAATCTATGCAACATCATAGCAGAGTGCAAGATAACTTGTGTTATTATTCCAGCAGAACGAAATGCCATTCCTAATGTGTACGTCATTTTAAAGACAAACCCAGGAAAATGTACGGTCAGTGTTGTTCTTCTGCCAGTTAAAAGACTAGTACCATTAATGTGCCAGGAAATAGAATACTATGAGAAATCCTACTTGTTGGCAGGGTGCTGCCGGCCACTATTTTGCAGGTTACTTCCAACATAATCTGATTTATACATACATACTCCAGGGTCCAGCCAGCTATAGGGTCTGCACACAGCAGTCTTGAGCCACTCAAGTACTACGGTGGCCCTAACACTAAATATTTGGGACAAGGTACTGAGGCATAGAGAGCTGATCATATTCCCTGCCCATAAACTCTGTTTCAGTTACCACGCGCACAATCGTACCTGCTCTCGCTGCTTGTGTTCGCGTGCCCGTTTGTCCCGGGGATACTGTACCTGCACCCGCTCCGCTCTTGCTGAACGCCGAGCGGAGCGTTAAGTGAATAGAGGATCCGGGGGCCCGTGGTGCCCTGCTGGAGGCTGAGAATTGCAGCCGGAGGCCAGGGGGGAGGTCCAGACTTTAGCTGAGAAGCTTGAGGCGGCGAAACCCTGGCACCCGGCACATTAACCATAAATTTAAACTTAAAATAAAACACAGGCCCTAAGAAGTGCTGTAGGCACCAGCAGAGTTAGAGTTGGTGACAGCACCTGGGCAGACAATTAGCCGACGGTAGCAGGGGGCTGGAAGAGCGGAGTGCACAGCGGCAAACCGTGAAACAGAGGTAATTGAGGAGCAGTTGTCCTACATAGGTTTAAAATATGGAAGGGCTGTAATTGTTTTTCTTAATAATCAAGGACATTAAAACGAACCCAAAAGCGACGGCGCTAGTCACACGGGTACAGGATATTGAATTGGTATTGGCAAAAGGGGCCTCGTGATCTAATCCCAAATCTAAAAGATGACACCGTCCCAAGCAATAACCCGTAAGACAATAAAACGGGAAAAAGAATGAGATTAACATTCCAGCGGAGTAGGTAAATCAAAAGGGGCGCTGAGTGAGCCAACTGGAAGTAAAAAACAAGTAGCAAGGAATGTACAATCCTTGACGCTAACACTGCAATCAGCAAAACCAAAAATAGCAAAAGGTGGTTCATCAGTGTCTAACTCAGTTCAGTTCAAAACGTCTTTATTTCGATATATTTCATCATAAAAGACATCATAAAACACTTTCTTCTTCTATTTACAACATTTACCATAAAAAAGTACTTAAAAGCTTAATTTAGCCATACATTCCCAAACACATCTCCTACCAGTACATAATTACACATTTACACTGAGCTACTAAATAGTTAATTGATTAAAATACATAAAACAGGATTAAATTAGCATATAAAGACTTCATGTTGCTGCTTCAAGCTCCTTACCTGTGCGAGTTATCGGGAACGATGCAGGGGCAGACCCAAACCAGCCACACGTGGAGATCAATGACAAATACTGAATAATTAACAGAGCTTCCAAGCTGGTGACCATTACTTAATTGACCCTGAAAATAAAAGACGTTTTTAGTATTCTGGTGACTCCTGACCATAAAAACAAAGGTTATCAATTCAATATTGTGTCAAATACTTAAGAAATGGAACTGAATGTGCTGAATCGGATGTTGTCCCAGGTCATGCGTGACAGACACCTTCCACCACTGTTGCTTATGGGACTTGTAGTTTTGTTTTTCCCATTAAAAGGATGGTCTCTAAAGTCCCAGTGTTCTAAGCGATGTTGGTCAAAATCAGAGGCCTGACGCAGGATGAAGCATGACACTGCTCTGCTTAGCAGTGAGATGAATGACAGTTCCCCATCCCTTCCATTCTTTGACAGACAGAGGCTCGTTGGCCTTTCATATTTTTTTGCAACGACAAAGAAACTTTATTGCAGCTTCTGTCAACTGAAGAGATAAAACCCCTGGGCGTGTTTAATTAACTACTGACAAAAATGAACAATCAAGAACATGAGTTTCTGGAAAACTAACAAGCACCCAATCAGAATCAGCCGCCCTTCACACCCAGGAAATCCTACTCTATGGCAGGGTGCTGCCTGCCACAATATATTGCAGGTTACTTCCAACATAATCTGATGTATACATACATACTCCAGGGTGCTGTCAGCTATCGGGTCTGCACACAGCAGTCTGGAGCCACTCAGGAAGGAGGTAAGCTCTTCATTTCATCTGAAGCCCTTAGGTTACATTCACAGCCTGATGGGTCTGGAGAACGTTATCCGCGCTCTAACTGCGCTGAACAGATAGACGTAGCCCATCATAGTCTGTGTTGTGTGCTGGGTGATGCCTGGCATCTTATTATCGTTGGCGGATGGATGAAGCTCTGATAGGAGCTACTACAAGAAGAGCAGAGAAACAGGACCACAGATCGCCACAACTGGCCAGAAGCTGAAGAAAGAACTCTGAAACAGCAAACCTCCTGCACCCTGGAGATTCTCCAGGATAAGCAAATGATGGTAATGAAAATGCAAACTGCAGCATTAAGGTCACACACTACAACAGCATTCCCTTTAGTTCAGTTCAGTTCAGTAATTCTTTATTCGATCATTAAAAAACATCATAAAAGTACACATATATACAGATTTAAAAAATGAATTAAATTACATCTGAACAACTTCTTAATTTGTGTTTAAAATCAGATAAAAAAAAGTATTCTTAAATAATCCAATGATTAGCCCTCTCCTCGTGTTTCTTAACTTCACAGCAATCTTAATAAAATTCATAATACAAAGAAGTGCCCATGGGTCGTTAGCTCTTTGCAAAAAAAGTAGGGCAGTTTTAGCATGACAGAACCTCTCTTTTTTTTAAATCTCCACCAAAAATTTTCACCTAGGAAACTTAAAAAAGGGTCACAGAAGTATAAAGTGAAAGGTGTCCTGCGGAAACCGATTGTCGCAGCCGCAGGCACCCTTCTGCTCAATTGTCAATGTAAAACCTGGCGGATCGGCCAGTCTATGTGGTAATAAATTAAGCCTCAAACGGGTCATTAAAAACCTATCCTGGACGTTGTGCATCAAATACAAATATGGCTCCATGCCCTCATTGTTCTTTAAAAAACTGTGGGCACCTACTGAGTGTTTGGTCATCTCGTCTTCTGCTCTACGTGTGGACAACTGGTCAGACAACATTCTTTTAATGTTCAGTTTATCAGTGTGCAAAATAGTGCTGGTTTTAATAAAAAGGTCCTTCCGGTCCATACCCTCCAAGGTGACCTTAACATACTTTAACCATGGTATTTGTAACCCTTCATCCCTGTGCAGACAGTCTCTCAAAATGTGTCTGCTTAGTTCTGCCTCAGGGTTTACCCAGATTTTTAACCATGCCATGATGGGTCTTAACTTGACCTGGTCCTCTATGAAAGGGATCCCCAATTCACTATGTACAATTGCAGCTGGGGTGCTCTGGGGGACTTTTAAAATCCTTCGCAAATATTTGTTTTCCTCCAGTTGCAGTTGGTCCACATTGACATAACCCCACACTTCTGATCCATACATGACTTTCGAACAGCCTATCGAACTATAAAGGTTCATCACCTGTTCCCGGGGACCAGCGACCTAGCCTTCGGCCAAAATTTCCTATTGCCCCATTTACGGATATTAGTTTAGTGCAGCGATCCTCAACTAGGGATTTAAATTTTAGTGCACCATCAAATAGCAGCCCCAGGTAGGAGAAAGACTGCACCTTTTCTAGTGTGTGGTTCCCTATTTTATGTGAGAACCTCTTACAAGGCTTGGTTCCAGCCAACATCACAAAGGACTTGCTCAGGTTCACCGACAGATCCAAAGTGCCCATACATTTAACAAATCCATCAATTAAACATTGCAGGCCCTTCGGGGTGCGGGCAAGCAGGACCGCGTCATCTGTGTATAAAAGCACCGGTATATGACGCGGTCTACTCTCGGGCAATCTGTGTTTAGATCAATCAAAGCCTGCTCTAGGTTGTTAATATAAAGTGAAAACAGGAAGGAGGCCAGGATGCAACCCTGTCTCACCCCGCTCGTACAAAGGAATGGTTCTGTGTCCCCCCCCTCCGTGTTATAACGCACTTTGGCTGTGGTGTCCCTATGCAGCGCTCTAAGGATGTTGATCAAACCTGGGACAATTCCCATATCTCTCATCAGGCACCATAGCTTTTTCCTGTTAACATGGTCAAAAGCGGCCGCCAGGTCCATGAACCCCAGATACATAGCTTCATTGCTGGCTTTAGTGTATTTTGCAACCAGCAAATAAAGATTGAGGCATTGATCACTTGTGGACCTCCCAGTTCTAAAGCCATACTGGATATCCGTTATTATATGGTGATCTTCTGTCCATTCCATGAGCTGCAGCAAAATTAACATCAAAAACATCAATCAGGGAGATTGGTCTATAACATTGCGGATTATCCCTGTTGCCCTTCTTAAAGATGGGAACAATAACTGCAGTAGACCAAGAGCGAGGTAAACCATACTGAACTGCCGCATTTAACACTCTTGTGAGAATGGGCGCCCACAAATCTACATTGCTTAAATACAAGTCAGGAGGTGAGCCATCGGGTCTGGGGCTTTGTTACGTGTCAGGTCCTGGATCCCCTGCATTATTTCAGCTAGAGACAACTCGATAACTGGGCCCTGTGATTCAGCCCACCCCCTCTCCATATCTATATCCTGGTTATGATTGTACAATCCCTCAAAATGTGATACCCACTGTCCCGGTAAGATGTTCGTCCCAATCCCAGGGGTATTACTAATCTGAAAGCATGGGTTATTTACAATCCTCCAGAATTGGGCCATGTCCCTTCTTTCTTCAGCCTCTCTTAGGTCTGCCTATGCTTCCTTTTGGAGAGTAGTCTTTCTTTGTTTAAGCGCGCATTTGTATGTTCGTCTGCACTGGACTATTCTTAAATTGTCCCTGGGTTAGATTTTAGACTGGTTTTTAAGTCTCTCAGTGCTCGCGAGCACTTGCTGTTGAACCCTTTCTTCATGGGAGCTTTTGTTTTTAGTAGACCATCTACCAGTTTGGTCACTGATCTAAATGCCCTGACCAATTTTTTGCTTGCCTAGATGCTAAAATATAATCAATATAAGGGGAGCATCCTTTCCCTTTAAAAGTTGGAGTGAGGGACCCATCTTCCTCCAGGTGGGCCAGATCAATGGTATGTTCCAAATCATGGGTCTTTAGAAGGTTACTAAGGTCTGTTCCCTCTGGGGAATGTTCAAAGTGTGAGCCCTTCTCAATGGGGCATCGGGACCAGTCTGCATTCAAGGGGAACAGGGTTGGACACATGTGACAATTAAAATCACCCATTATTAATATAGTGGTTTCTGAAGCCCCTTTTCTATGGGCTGCTTCCTGATGAAGTCTATAGTCTAGTCCCTTTAATGTAGGATTGTTTCCTTTTGTAGACCCTGCATTGTATAGGTTGAACAAGGTCAACCTTAGCCCGAAACTGGTAAAGCCTAAGGCCTGGATGGTGTGTGAGGTCCAAGGGGGACTGGTCCAGACTCCTTCCAGGTTTAGGTCTACATATACTGATAAGCCTCCAATCGCTCTTCCTGACCTTGCTTTTTGAACTGGCACAAAGAAACATTTGTACCCTGCCAAATGGAAGGGGTTACTGTCAACCGCCCAGGTCTCTTGTAGGCTAATTATCTGAAACCCACTGATGTACTGTCTCCATTCGTTGTTGTTAAATTTTCCTGCCAGGCCCGTGATATTCCAGGTTAATATCTTTAGCTCCCCACCACTTGAGATTCCCTGCCTAGGTGATTATCTCTCTGACTTTGGACCCTCGACCCTTCCTCAGTACTTGGAGGTGTGATTTGTATCCCGGGTCTCTGCGTTGATGACAGGGCTGGTACCACCCTCGACTTCTCTTCCAGTGTACTACGTGTTTGAGGGTGGGGTTGGTTTTCAGTCTCCTGGGTGATCTCCCTATTAGAGCTTGTTAATAAATAAGGTACTTTCCTTACATGGAGTTGTGACCAAGACATCATTTTTAATCCCACCCAACCCTATTTCTGCCCGGTCCAGTAAGTTAATTTTGACACCCTCACTCCTGATTGACTCCACTACTTGATCTGATGATATTCCTGGTCAATCGTTATCTTCTAGGGACATAAGGGGACCAAATCTGTTTGCCCAGTTAGGAACATCTTGTTTATTTACCAGAGCATCGTTTGTGGGATAGCTTCGAGCCCCCTTGACATTTTGGCCCATCCCCGGTCTCCCCAGGTAATGCCTTGGGTCGAGGGGGCACATTGCATGGGATAAAAATATCCCAGCGACAGCGTTCTTATGTTACTGGCTGATTGAAAAGAGCCACTAGTTAATATATACTCTACCAATCTGATGTCCCTAAAGTTCACATTTATACAGTTGCCCACCAGGTCTTTGCTTTCCCTACCAATCCAATTCACCCTTCTGACATGTAAGATTTCTCCACTTTTGTTCCCTACCACTGGTCTGTTCTCATTCAGCCAGGCTATTGTCTTGTTTTTAAGCTCTGGATAGGACTCTTTCTGATCTGGCTTCAGTTCTGGGACTCCCCCAAGTACCACTACGTAGGGGCATGCCTCGGGCAAAGGATTTATACTAGGTAGGGGCTTAATTGATCTTGGGTTGGTGTCTTGATCTAGATTTTGTGTCTCTGGTGATTTGTTATTCAGCGGCTTTTTATTTTGCAATTGTGCTGGTAACGTACTAGACCTTCTATCTAGAACACTAGTGCCTCCGTCCTGGCGGGGTACAGTGTTCATTTGTATCGGCAAGCCAAGGGTTGTTGGGTCCTGTGTTGCACTTTGTGGGTTACTGACAGTACAGTCGGATAGTGTAACAGACTGAAGGAACTTTGCTAGGTTCTAATATGGAAGTACTACCACTCGCACTAAGATTCCCTGGGCTGCCCAGTATCCTTTCCCTCTTGTGTAAAACATGTATAATTGTGTCCAGTCTACTGGCTAGTGGTTTGATCTGACTCACTATAAATGTTTCTAAAGATTTTTGTAGATCTATTACCACCTGAGCCATCCAACTTGGGGGGGATAGCTGTTGGGCCACTTGAACTTCATAAACCTCTACCTCTATGTGTCTAGTTTGAGCGATAGTTGACCTTGATTTGATTTTCTTAGTGCCTGGGTTCTTCTGGCATACTCTTCTTTTCTTACTGGTAGGGGCTATCTTATCTGGCAATGATGTCACCTGGACTTCACCAATAGCCAGCTGTGCGCATGGAATGTCCTGGGTGATTAACTCAAGGCTAGTGTCTGGGGAGACACCTGTTCTCTCGATGTTATCCTGGGGTAAAGTAAGAGGGTCAATTAATGGTGTTAGAGACAGTCGTCTCTCCGTGCGCTCTATTTCGTTGGAGACTGCCCCTAGGGCTTTCCGCAACATGCGATCAATCGCGGTGGGTTGTATATTAGGAGGGGGCAATGAGTTAAGATCCTGTACAATTACCCTTGGTGTAAGAGGGACATTTGATTTTGCTTTTGCTGCACGGGTATTTGCTTTGTTAGCCATGCTGTGTTTGGACACTAGGTGTGACTACCCCAATAGATTAAATCAAACACTCACAGAAAAGTACTCCAAGCCCCGAACATTCACAGATGTACCATGGACCAGGGAGCCCCCCTCTAGCCCTCTTCTTTTTGCTTACAGTTTTTGGGGGCCCAGTGTTCAGTTCAAGAGTCCTTCTGCAATTCCTTCTCGAGTCACCGGTTACTATCACTCCCTCCGAGATGAAAAAGTCCAGAGCCTAAGGGCCAAAGGGGGTGGCCCAGCCCAGCCTGGAGGCCTTGGACGGTCCCACCCTTGTCCCGGGCAGCGAGGGCCCTTCCGAAGATTTATGCGCCTCCTGGCGCTGGGCGATGGCGCGTTCTTCTTGCGCCGTCCGGGGGGTTAATCGGAAATGTAGTTTGAGCAACCCAGTAGGTAGGGGTGGACGTGGCAACGGCCGCGAGTTCAGCGACAAACCACCACCACAGCAGGGCAAGGATAACTGACAGCAACAGGAGCAATACTAGTTCAAGCTTCCAGAGTGTCCCGCGCTGCGAGGGCCCTCCCAAAGATTTATGCGCCTCCTGGCGCTGGGGGATGACGCGTTCTTCTTGCGCCGCCCGGGGGGTTGATCGGAAATGTAGTTTGAGCAACCCGGTAGGTAGGGGCGGACGCGGCAACGGCCGCGAGTTCAGCGACAAACCCCCACCACAGCAGGGCAAGGATAACTGGCAGCAACAGGAGCAATACTAGTTCAAGCTTCCAGAGCATTCCCTTTAAACCAAAGGTAACAGCCTACAAGAAAAAACTAAACAAAAAGCAACAAAACTAGAAAATGCATTTTCCCTCAAATGCTCCAAAAGAGAAACTGTTAATACAAATGAACAATATTAAACTTTGTTGGTACCTTAGTAATGTGCTTACTTCTGGGCTTCACTCCGTCTGCAGCAATAACGCTCTGAAAGGAGAAATTACTGCTGTGAGTCTCAGAGTCTTCCATATTACTGGTCTCAGTCACGAAGACTGTGGTGTCGGAAGATAACTTTCTCTTATTTGGCTTTATAGTTCCACCAGTCACGCCATTGCTTTTAGCAGACACGCTACTGTCGGCAGCATCAAAACTTCAGGCAGACCTGCAATGCGGATCTCACCACTCACACTGGGTGAATATTCAACAAGTACGTCTCAGCTTACCAAGCAGAACAAAATAATCGGGTCTCATAACCATACCCAGAGTCACAGCTAGCTCTGCCGCCACTTGAGCACACCCAGACACCTCAGCACTTAAGCACTAGTTCCAGGGGAGACCATCTGTGAAGTCCTTGTTAACTTGCACCACTCCACAAGAAGCATCATGGGCAGCGTCTAACACCGCTACCACAAACATTCATGAACATCCAAATCCTCGTCACCCAAACTACCCAAAAGTGGCTTTCTAGATAGGCAGCCAGCCCTGTCTCTGTGTACAAATTTGATGCCAAAGTTGTAATTTTAAAAAACAGCCTTAGCAGCCTTACAGGGGCCTTACTGATACCATTAAGGGTTCAAACCAAAGGGCTGTGGTCTGTGTACTTTAAAAGATGCATGTCCCCAGATCTCTTCTGGACAATAAAAACTGGCGAAACCATTCAGAGGAATTGGTGACATCATAAATCATGTAAAAGGCCAGTAAGCTCACTCAGTACCCTCAGAAAAACAGAGCGCACTCTATGAATGAGAGGTACTGCCTGAGCTTTAAGTTTGATACAATGCTCAACCCATTTACTGCACCCACTCGGTTAACAATAGGAGAATGTAGTAAAGTATTCTTAATGTCATAGGCATAAAAATTTACATTCGATATAGGCCTGTCACTCAACACCGCTGGATTATCAGGACCCGGCCTCATAGCGAAACCCAACTTAGTCTGATTCTGCCATTCCATCCCTTACCTTCCATTGATAGATACATACATTTTTGAGGGAATCGTTTTACCCAATCATTCCAGCAGACTAACAAAGTAATCCAGTATATATCGATATCCTGCTCACCTAAGGTGTGGGGATTTATACTGGAGCTGGTCAGCTGTTTCTCACAGCTCTAGGTTTATCAAAGGCTACATCACACAAAATCTTGATGGATAGTCCTGAATGCGCCATTCCATTTAACAACACCGTACCAGCATGAACCATACACAAGGGACACATTACCTGTCGCATGAAGGTGGAACGAACTATGAAATCAATTGCTAAAACTAAGTTATTCCCTCTGGAGACATTCTTCCTCATTAACATCAATTGTGCCGACTTTTACAGTAGTGCATACAATCATACTGCTTGAAAATGCCCCAACACTGCAACACTGTCCTTGATCCGGGCCTTTCCCATTACTTCCCACGTGTGCCTTAAACCCACAACTGTAACAACTGCCATAATGAGCTTTCTCAGCCCAATTCATTTGTGTCCGGTCTCTGGAGTTCACAGAACAACCCAGAGCAGTCCCAAGAATGCGACTCACTGGTGATGTGCCCTCCTCAGAGGTCAGTGTTCCAGATGGAAGAGTGGAGCGCTCTATGCTTTTAGGAATGTTCACCTCTCGGGGAGAGTTGGGTTCCTGCAGCTCAGTAATCTCTCCTGCAAATTCTTAGATAAACAGTTAAACACAAACTCGTCTCTGCTACATACATCCACTCTGTTCTCAAATTTGCTTGGGGCTGTCAAAATGCAAGAGCTGCAATATATTTGTTTTAAAAAGTTGTGACGTTCAAGCGTGATGCTTGGTTCATCTCTAAACTGAATTTTGTAGCGGTTCTGTTCCCGCACAATACTCTTCCCATATTCCAAGTGATTCAACCCTGGTAGGTAATCAACTGCCTATTTGCAGATCATTTCTAAAAACTCTCTGCTAGTTTCTGCAAGAAATTGGATTATTTGTGGTGAAAGAGGAAAAATCACAACCCCTGTCAGAGTGAATTCCCAACGCCATTAAAAGTAACCTGGAGTCAACCCCCTGGTACCTAAGGCACGGAACAGGCAGGCTTAACTTAGGACAATATGTAAAATATGTATGCAGAAACCAAAACAGTAAAAGTCAAAATGCAAAACAATAAAAACAAAAAAAACAAAATAGAAAAATAATGTAAAATGTAATGAACAAAATAACAATAAAATGACAAAACCCAATAAGCGGAATCTGAGATATGAAATGTAACGCTTCAAGTAGCGATAGTGCCAAGAATCACAAGGTGCCAATGATACTCCATTGTTGCGGAAGACCTAGGCATAAATTGATGGTGACCACGATGGAAGTCAGGTCGGATACACCAACCAGGTTCGTGCTGGTCAAAGATTTTACCTTTTTTTTTTTTTTTAACTTTTTATTTAAGTTGCAGGTATACATCATATGCATACGGTTGCCTTCAAGTTAACAATTCCAGTTCTCACAGTCTTTTAACTTTGACTCATATTAATTAACTAATAATCATATAATCATCTTGTGAGTTTTGTACAGGTGTGTCAATTCTCGCGTCCATATAGTCACTCAGTCATCTCTTGAGCACATTCTAGAGGACCTTCAGCTTTCAGCGTGTGTTAAAATAAGCAACAATATAGAAACATGTAACATTATAAAAAGGTCATCACAGGTAGATATACTCTTACGTTTAAAATAAGCAACAATATAGAAACATGTAACATTATAAAAAGGTCATCACAGGTAGATATACTCTTACGTTTGTACCGACCGTCAGCCATCCCTCACGATCCCAGTTACAATAGAACGGTACATTGTCTGACAGTTCAACTTTAGTAATCACCCCCCTAGCATCTAATCGTCCTCCCCTTCGGAGTCGAGGTCTTCGTCCTCCGGCAATGGGTCACAAAGGTCCCCTCTATAAATATTCCATGCTGTCCATACCTTATTCCATTTGCGGGGGCAGGCCCTTAACACATAGACCGCTCTTTCCGTAATCATCAGCTTGTCCATATTGTTACCCCACCTATTAGCTGTAGGGAAATCCGGTGATCCCCACTGTTGCGCAATGTCACGTTTGGCCACCATCATGGCCAGGGTAGCCCATATCATTTCATGCCTATTTAGATCAGTAGGGTCCCAGATACTCAATAAGCATTTTCGAGGTTCTGGCAAAATGGAGATCTTAAGCGTTTGCGAGACAGTACGCATAACCTGCCTCCAGAAGTCTTGTATGTGTGCGCATTCCCATAGCGTATGATATAGTTTCCCCTCCTCCCCGCACCCCCGAAGACAAAAGGGATGTGGTGCCCGGTGTATTCTGTGAAGCAGGGTCCTAGTGTAATAAATGCGATGTAAGATTTTCAGTTGCTCGCGTGTATTTAACAAGGACCCCCTGGGTATAAAAGAATAAGGTTCCTAGACCAGGGAAAGAGTAAGCAATTGATATGTAGATTTTCAGTTGCACCAGTCTGAATTTCGCCGAGATGCCAACTTCCTTTGGGGAAGCCAGTGCCTCATTCCACTCAGAGTCAGTGATCTCACCTACGTCTCCCACCCAGTTGTCTCGTAACTTTACCGTTGGGTCCCCTAGGTTGTTGATCAGTTTTTTATAGGTGAGGGAAGTTGCGCTTTGCGACATATAGTCTGTTAAGAGTCTGTCTTCTAGTGGCGAGGACTCTGGTATATCATTGCCCGCTGGAATCGCTTGAAGCAGTGCTTGCCTGATCTGCACATATCGAAACGTCTCGGTTGGGCTTAAGTGATATTGCTGTTGGAGCTTTGGGAATGAGATCACCGTGCCTTTGTCCCATAGGTCCCCGACTGTGGAGATTCCTATGGAGTCCCACTGCACAAATCCCTTACAGGATCGTAGGGCTCCCAATGATTTGACGTCCCACAGCGGTGTCAGTTTGGTGATTTTTCCCTGCCATCCTAGCCGCTTTTATGCAATGTGCCATAGGGCCGCTGTGTGGTGTGTCGGGCCCAGAAGTCTCTTGACATATGGCTTGTTATATAGTACTGCGAGCATGCCCTCCGACCCTAGTTGTGACCAGTCAGCTCTATATGCCGGGTCAGTCCTCGGAGAATGTATCCATTGGTTTATTGTTTTAAGGTGGGCCGCCCAGTAGTACAGCTGTATGTTGGGCAGTGCTATTCCCCCTTCATACCAGCTCTTCGTCAACTTGTCGTATGCTATACGCGCTGGTCCATTACTCCAAAGCAGGTTCGAGACCAGTGCCTGTTTGAAATATCTCGGTTCCACAAGGTATGGGGTATTCTCCAGCACATAGAGGAACCTGGGAAGTGCCATCATTTTATAAAGGGCTGCACGCCCAAGGAGGGTCAGCGGCAAGGCCGCCCAGTGTGTGACGTCCGCCCGAAGGCGCTGTATAGGCGGCTTCAAGTTTCTTTCAAAAAAGTCTGTAGCGTTATTCGCAATGACAATGCCCAAATATTTAAAGGAGTCTCGTGCCAGCGCTAGGGGGCAGGTCTCTGGCAGCACCGGTGCTGGACCTTGTAATGTGTATACCACCGACTTTGTCCAGTTCAGGGTATATCCCGACGATTTACCATGCGTGATCTAGCAATGCAGGGATCCCGTTTTCTGGCTCTACCATATAGATCAACATGTCGTCCGCATATAGGGATACTCTATCTTCCCACCCTTCCTCCCATGTGATCCCCCTGAGCAACGGCGTAGTTCTGATTAGGATTGCCAGTGGTTCTATCACTAGGGCGAAGAGCAAGGGTGACAATGGGCACCCCTGCCTAGTCCCTCTTCCCAATGGGAATGTGTGCGAGATGTGGCCATTAGCTACTACTTGAGCCACCGGTTTCGTATATAGCAATCTCACCCATGCTATGAATTTCGGTCCAAAGTCCATGCGTCTCAACACCGCAAATAGATATTCCCATTCCACCAGATCGAAAGCCATTTTGGCATCAAGGGAGAGTATAACCGCCTGTTCGGGGATAAGGTGTGCTCGTGCCATAACCCCATGAATTCGCCTGAGATTCAGTGCTGTACTTCTATGTGGCATAAAGCCTGACTGGTCAGGGTGTATCAGTGTCTGCAAGTGGTGTACCAGACGGGTGGCCAACAGTTTTGCGAGCACCTTGGCCTCCACATTAATCAGGGAGATGGGACGGTATGAGGAGCATTGTGACGGAGGTTTACCTGGCTTAGGTATGGCCACAATCGTGGCCGTTCGTTTGTCTAGTGGCAGTTCCGCCTTCTCCAGACTTTCCATATACATTTGCCGTAGCGGTGCGCTTAGTGTTTCGGCTCGCGCTTTGTACCATTCTAGAGGTATGCCATTGGGTCCCAAGGCTTTACCCGAGTGTAGTGCCTGAATTGCCAGTTGAACCTCATCTTCCGTCGGGTCGAGTTCTAGCTCCTGTATTGCCTCCTGTGTGAGCTTGGGGATGTCTACGGTTTCAAGCGCGCGCATCGCCGCTTGAGCAGTGACCTCTCGTTCAGGGGTATATATCTCTTGGAAGTGGCGCGCTAGGGTGCATACTATGTCCTCCGGGTGCGTCTGGACCTGGCCGTCGTGCGTGTGTAGGCGCTGTATACCTTTAGTACCTCCCCCCCTCTTATCTAGCCATGCCAGCATTTTCCCAGCTTTATCGCCTATGTCGTATACTCTATTAGCTGTACCCGTGACAAGACCCTGGACTGTTGTCGTAAGGTGGGCTCTGTACTGGTGCTGCCTTAATTGTAATGCGTGTGCTGTTTCCGGTGAGGGGTCTGCCATGTGGGTAGTGTTTGCAATGTGGAGCGCCAACTCGAGTTCCGTGAGGTCCCTCCGGCATTCTCTTTTATGCCCCGTTATCACTGCCATCGCCTCCCCCCGAAGGACCGTTTTGTAAGCCTCCCAGAGGACCGAGGGAGAGGACACCGATCCCGTGTTTTCAGCAAAATAACGTGTGGTCACCAATTGGAGTTCCTTCCTGATCTTCGGGATTGTAAGGTAATTCGGGTATATTGGATAAATTCTAGCACGCCTCTTTTCTTTTGTGGTGAGCGACAGAGACATCGGGGAGTGATCAGATATGCCTCTTGGCAGGATGTCTATTTTGTCTATCTTCCCTAGCCCTGTCCCTAGAAATAAAAAATAATCTATACGGGATAGACTATTATGTACGGCGGAGAAGTATGTGTATTGTGTCTCTGTGGGGTGCAAATGACGCCAGATGTCCGTAATGCCCATTGCTTCCAAGAATCCCGGGAGTGTTGCGGTCCCCCTATGGCGCTCTCTAATGGGAAACGTGTCCATTGTTGGGTCCACTATTGCATTGAGGTCGCCCCCTATGATTGTGTCGCCCTCTGGGAGGTCTAAAAGGAACTTTCCCAGTGCAGGCAAAGCTACAGAGTGGAGTGCCGGGGGGATGTAGACTGAAACCACGTTTAGGGGCTTCCCTTCCCACTGCCCATGTAATGCCGCGAAGCGACCCTGATCATCTGTTGCACTGTGTAATACCATAAAGGGGGACGTCTTTTTCACGAGTATCCCCGCCCCTCGGGAGCCAGACGTGAACTCTGCATGCGCTGCCATTACATAACCACATCTATCAAGTGCCTTACACGCTGTCCCCGTGAGGTGTGTCTCCTGAAGCAATATGAGGTCAGGGCCCTGGCGTTTGATTGCTTGTAGTACCAGCCCTCTCTTTATTTTATCCCCCAACCCTCTGACATTCCAAGTTAGGAGCCGCAAGGGGGGTACCTCAGTTGGCCTATGCGCACCGTCAGTGGGTGCACCGTGACGCTGTTGGGCCATTGAATTGCTTGGGTAGTGTTCTGCTCATCAGAATATTGGTCTTAGTGGATAAGTATCGTTCCATGTTGAGGTGTAAGAAAAGCACAGTAGTCGGTGTATGCATGTATCTTGCGTTGTGAGTGATGACTAACAATACTAACAATAACTGTAGAACTGTCTCCCCATCCCCCCTCCCTGCTCCCCTGCTCCACGGACTTATCCCCGCCCGCTTCCCCAACTTCGCAGAGTGCTTTAACCCCTCCCCAACTATCTTACTTGCTCGTGGGGTTGGTGAGTCCCCTACAGGCACCGGCTCTGCCCACCCTACTTCGCTTCACCAAGTCCAGGTGCCAGTGCATCGTAGTCTGTTCGTTCTCTAGTCTTCCTGACTTCAGATGGGGGCTGGGTGCCCAGAATCAGGCGGGTTCCGGTCACTTTCGGATTCTGCTTCTGATAATCCACCTTGGCTGGTCAGGTTTCCGGTCTGTGGGTCTGGGCGCTTGTCGTCACGATGGTTATGCCGACCCCTGTTCGACCGGCGTGGCGGTCCCACCTGTCTCCAGCCGTCGAGCCAGTCTTGCGCCACTTCCGGTTTATCGAAAAACCACGTTTTCCCGTCGGCGACAATCCGCAATTTGGCAGGGAATATCATTGAGTATGGCAGGTCTTTCTCTCTCAGTGCCTTTTTCACTTCAGTGAACATTTTCCGGCGCCGGGCCACCTCCGCTGTGTAGTCTGGAAAAAATGCAAGTGTCGAGTTCTGGAGCTTAACTGGCGGCGACACTCTCGCAGCCTGCAAAATCGCATCCCTATCTCTAAAGTTGAGCAGTCTGGCCAAGACAGGCCGTGGCGCCGCACCTGGTTTTGGCACTCCGCCTGGTACTCTATGTGCCCTCTCAACCGAGAAGAAGTGTGAGAGTCCTTTAGGTTGCAATTTGTTCTTGACGAGATCCTCTACGTAAAGATCCATCGCTCCCTTCCCTTCCGTCTCTGGAATTCCGAGGATACGTACATTATTTCTCCGTGACCGCCCTTCTTGGTCGTCCAGCTTGTCCTGCAATAGCTTGGTGACCTTCTCCATACGTTCCATAGCAATTTGTAATACCGAGGTGTCCTCTACGAGAGATTTCGTAACCACCTCCACCTGCGAGACCCTCTTGGTTATTTTCAGAAAGTCTGCCCGGAGTAGAGTGTCTTCGGAAGAAATGGAGCCCACTGTCGTCTGTACCTCTGAGAGGGTCCTCATAATGTCCTCTAGTGTCACTTTTTTGCCTCCGTCCGATTCCTGACTTGAGCCTGCGGAATTGCGTCCATGAAGCGGTGGCTGCCCGTGCTGGCTATAGGCGAATTTATCCAGTTTGGCCTGTGTAGATCCACTCTTTGGTCCCCTGCCCGCCATGGCTTTAGGTCCGCAGGTATGGGCCCCGGCGCGTTCCAATTCTATTGATACTGTTCTGTAGGTGTGTCCACGGCACCCTCTAGGGCCAGGGAGCAGCGGCACAGCGGTCCAGGGTGATCAGCAGTGTCACCCCCTGCGGTTATTGCAGTCGCTATTAGCAGGCAGCTTTGCGCCCAGCGTGTGTTCTGTGCAGCGAGGAATCATCCACCGCACGTCCGTTTTTACTGCCTCACCTCTCGTGTAGGTTTTCCTGTCCCGTGCACGAAGCGCCCCTGCGTTGTCTGGTAGGCCTCGCGTGTCCAGTGCTCCGTTTCTGATGTGTTTAGTGGCGAAGCGTCCGCTCCGTTTCCCTGTCGTTGTCACGCACCCTCTAGTTCCCGGCTCTTAGTTAACCAGGGAGTGAGCCGGTCATGGAGCATCCTGCTTGGCACCACCGTCCATGTACTTTGGAAAGTTATTGTTCCTGGGACTACCCCGTTTGGGCTCCTGTCCTCACTCTCCTCTGGGGCCTGGTTCGCAGTGGGGGTGAAGGACTACAGTGCGGCCGTCAGCCCCGTGAGTGCCCCCAGCCTGTTCCTTCCGATCACGGTGAGCCCTCACGGGGGGCCGTTTCAGATCACCTAGTAGGTCAATGCCGTGGGCTCGTTCCCGTGCTGCCGCCGCCGATGCGTCTCCTCTCTCGCCACGCCGCCACTCCCTCAGCCTCACCCGTCCCGGCCAGGGGCTGACTGTTGCTGCGACGCCTCGGGCATGCCAGGCCAGCCAAATCTCCGCCGCCGGCCCCGGGTCACCGTCAGCCGCTTCCGTGGGTCCGCGGCTCCGGCGGTCTTCTACAGGCTCCGCAGGTGTCCGCGAGTGCTGCCGGGTCAGTGGCCTTACAGAGTCTCTCACTCGTAACGGTGGTCGTTTATTATCTTCCGCCTTGGTCCGGTCAGGGTCCTTCTAGGGCACGCCGGCCAGGTCTCACTTCCGCCGGGGTTGTGTCCGCACTTGAGGCCGGTGCTTCTCTCTGGTCGCAGGCCCAATATTGTACACGGTTTTCCAGGCAGTTCCCAGCCCTCAATTACGTCGTGGATAGACGCGGATGAAATCGCTTAGTTCCCAAACCTGGTTTCCGCTCCTTCGGGTGGGAAATGTAACAGAGTAATGTGTCGGATATTATAAAAGGCCTAAATGCCTCAGGGAGCTCTCTCTTCACGCTGCCGCCATGCTCGGCTGCTAGCCACGCCCCCAAGATTTTACCTTTTGACTTTAGTCCTTTAAGTCTTCTTCCATAATAGGAGTGCACTTCTATAGCCCAGGACCTCAGGGGAAGCACGTAGAGCCTCATATGGGCTCAGTCAAGGACCAACAGCCGGGACCAGTCCAGTCCATGCCACTGGTCAGCTGGACAGTTGCAGCAAAGGCCTTTTAGTGTTCTGTATCCTTGTAGGTTGAACACTACACAGCACATGGGCACATCTATTGTCAGTGCAGCAGGCACAGTGGCACCAGGGCGGAAGAAGGGGTAGGAGCTCACTGAAGCCTACCCTATGCCCACACAGGAGCAGCAATCATTGGTGAAGCAGGTGCAGGAAAGTTTACCAAGGTGCTATTTCCGTAATCAGATGCAGGATAGATATATAGGCAATCACCGTTGCATGCAAGGCCGTCTGTCTATCAGATCGGATAGACGGCCTTGCATACCCGACGAGACTACACGCTAGTACTCAAAGGCAATAATCCTTTCAAGATTTTATCTGACTGGGTGCGATGGTAATTACCAGCTTATTGATATTGCATCGCTTAATAAGAATAAGCGACTTGGTGTTCTTCAATAAGACTATTTCAATATGGATCGGAGGCATTAAATCAATCATGAATGTACCAAACTGATGCTACGTTGATTGCCTATATATCAATACTACATCTGATTATATGCTTAGGTGAAAGAACATGGACAGTGGCCCTCTACTTCAGAGGCACTCATCAGTTCTATGCCCCTTTGAACTCAGTTGGATACCTCTATCTACACTCTCCTGAGACACTGAACTGACCCACGGGGAACTCTTCTCCTCATCTGTGCAGCAGCTAACCGTAACTTGTTCACAGATACATCCCAGGTGGCAGACAGTACCACCATGGCAAACAAATGTGATCTGGCTCATTACATCCCTCGGATCAGACTTTTGTTCCCAACCTAAGGTAAACTCTGTGAATTAAGACAGCAACCAACAGAGGACCCTGACAGCTGTGAGCTGGCTAAAACATCGAACTGGTATGTGCCAATACATAGGTGACAAGACCAAAGGTTTCCATACAGACCATGCTAGCACTACCTCACATTAAAGGACACCATCAATGTGGAAATTGCATCTCATGCTCGAGTACCATCGAAGGAGATAAATTTGAATACAGAGGCAAAAGTATCATACATGAAGAATTCACAAATTACAATAGTACCAACGTAATATATTGTGTAATATGCCCATGCCTGCTTGCATACGTAGGTAAAACAACTCAGGCAGTAAAAAAGGGGATCACTCAACACAGATCAAGAATTAAATGCAAAGTCCAGAATGCACCCATGGTACGTCATTGCGAAGAAAAAAAGACATTTATTTATTTATTTTATTTAGTGTGTCTTATATAGCGCGCGGCTACCCCAACGGGGTGTCCCGGCGCTTCTGAGAGTGTAAATAAATCTTACTCCTGAAGGGATCAGCAGAAAAGGAAAGTTTTTAGTGCCTTACGGAAAGAAGGCTCCTCAGGGATCAACCTGATGGCAAGAGGAAGTTTGTTCCAGTAAGAGATGGCACAGACCTGGACGGTTTTCCCTCCGGAACGAGTTTTCTTAAATCTGGGAGAGATGAGAAAATTTTTGGTGTCAGAACGGAGGGATCTCACATTTTTATAAGGGCGCAGACAGGATGTCAGGTAGGCAGGGCCTTGTCCTTTCAAAGCCCTGTGAGCCAAGATTAGGGCTTTGAATTCAACTCTCTTCTGGATTGGTAGCCAATGAAGCGAGCGCCGGTGAGAGGAGATACGCTCTCTTAGGGAAATACCACACACCAAGGGCGCCGCTGAGTTTTGAACTGTCTGTAGTCGATGGCATAAACCTACAGACAGCCCGGTGTACAGACCGTTGGCGTAGTCCAAGTGAGAGGTGATCAGTGCTTGGACTATGGCTCTCCTGGTGTTATTAGGGAGGAAATTGATTAATTTTTTTACCATCCTAATTTTGGAGAAGCAAGCCGCTGACACTGTCTGCACTTGGTTGTGTAAAGAGAGGTTGGGATCCCATCTGACGCCCAGGTTTTTTATAGATTCCTTAGGCGAGGGGGGGGGGGACTCAAGTCATGTGGCCACCAAAGGTGAGGGTCCAAGGGAGATGGCTGATGGAAAAAGAGGACCTCGGTTTTCCCTGCGTTAAGTCGGAGGCAGTTATTATCCATCCACAGTGATATTTTACGCAGGCAGTCTTTTAGAGGGTCAAAAGTAGACTGGGAGAGTTTATCATAGGCAAACAAAAGTTGGATATCGTCCGCATACGAAGTGGCTTTGATTCCGGCATGGGCGATCATCTCGGCAAGCGGGGAAAAATAAACATTAAAAAGAAGAGGACTCAAGGAGGAGCCCTGCTGGACTCCCCACTTGAGCTGACGGCTATTGGACGTGAACGGGGGAGTGAAGACTGCCTGAGTCCTGTTGGACAGAAAGGAAGATAACCACCTCAAGGCCTGGCCTTGAATACTCTTAGAGTGGAGACGATCCAGCAGGACAGAGTGAGAGACGGTGTCGAATGCTGCTGACAAGTCAAGCAGCACCAACACCGCCTTTGCACCTCCATCGAGTTTCCAGCGAACAGCATCGGCCATCTCTATCAGAGCTGATTCCGTGCTGTGGCCATGTCTGAATCCATGTTGAGAGTCATGGAAAGCACCATTGGATTCAAGAAAATTAGCAAGTTGTTTTTGTGCTAGTTTTTCCAGTACCTTGGCTGGAGACGGCAACAGGGATATAGGTCTATAGTTAGCCGGCTCATTGGGATCAGCATTGGCCTTTTTAAGGATTGGAACTAATCGTGCATGTTTCCATGAATCTGGAAAGATGCCGGTCTGGAGAGAATCGTTCCAAATGCTGTTCAAAATAGGGTTGAGGAGAGGGGCCAAGGCTTTGTATTGTTTTGCCGGCCAAGGGTCGGTCGGCGAACCCGATCTATATTTAGCTAATTCTACCAGAGAAAGATCAAGGGGATTTCTTCAAAGTTGGTGAAGATCTTGGAAGGTGCTGAGTCGGAGGGAATGATTAATGTGGACTCATTGGAGGGATCAGGATGATTTTTATTAGGAAAGGAGTCATAAATGGCGACAATTTTGTCCTCAAAAAAATCGGATAAACGATTACAAAGGGATTGAGAGACAGGGGACTGGCGTTTGAGGGCCAAGGGATCGGTGAATGATCTTACCGTCTGAAAGATCTCCCTAGCAGAACCATGAGCTTTGCTAATTTTTTCCTCAAGGTGTGTTCTTTTATGATCTATGATCTTTTTCCTGTACTTTTTGAGTGCTAATTTATATTCTGTTTTACTGGTGGGAGAGTATGAGAGTCTCCAACGCCTTTCCAAAAGTTTACAGGCCGATTTACATTTACGTAATTCTTCTGAAAACCATGGTGCGGAGGGGGCAGAACGGAAGGTTTTAATTGGCCTGACGGGGGCAATTGAATCAATGGCTGAGGAGATCCAACTGTTGAAATTGTTCAGCCTAGAATCAAGATCAACGGCCTCCCTCGGAACTGTGGTACCCAGCTGAGCGCCAAGACTGACTGGAGAGATAATGCTCCAGTTGCGCCCGTGGGTTTTGGCCTGAACACAAGTTCATTTTTGATGGAATAAACAGAAAGAAAACGGAATAAAGAAATGGTCAGACCAAATCACAGGGTACGAGTGGCCAATGATTAAGTCTGGCAGATTGGAGCAAATCAGGTCGAGAGTATGTCCCGCCTTATGGGTGGGGCAATGGACCAGCTGTTCTAGACCGCCGTCAAGAAGTGTGGAAAGGAAGTTGGAACTATTCAGATCCGAGGCATCCTCCACGTGGAGGTTGAAGTCTCCAAGTAAGGTGAAATTTGCGTAACGCAAACTGGCCTGAAGAACATAGTCCAGAAAGACTGGTAACGAGGATATCTTGGACTTAGGGGGTCGATAGACAAGTAAACCTGAGAAAGTAATGTTAGCCGGAAAATGGATACAAAAAGGGAGGGCTTCAATGGAGTCAATTTGATTGTAGTGGAATGAGGAAATGGTCCATGCAGATCTATAAATTATAGCAATGCCACCGCCGTGGGTACTACTATTCCTATTCTCACAGTAGATATTGTATCCTACAGGAATGGCTAGGGCTAAGGCAGGGTTGAAATCTTCCCCGAGCCATGTTTCCGTCAGGAAAAGAATGTCCCAGTTGTTGTCTGTTAGGGATAGGGCTATATCCAGGGAGTGCTTTTCTAAAGAGCGACAGTTAATAAGGCCTGCTTTTATCTTGACGTTTTTATTAATGGGTGAGGGCCACTTAAAATTTGTGCGAAAGGGACAGCGTAATGCCAGATTCTCCTCTGCCTGATCAAAATGGCAGGGCATACACGGAAAGCTAGATAAAGTCAGATCCAAGGGAAGGGAATGTGTAAACGCACAGTGAGATGGTTGTAGATTAAGTAATGTATTCCTATCATACCTATAAATGGGAGGGACAGCATGGTCAGTGGCCCTGGCCACGATCTGGTCGCGGACGGGCGCAGACGGGCAGGACTCTGGCACGACTTCGGCGCGTACGCCGAGCGCATCCGCTGCGCAGAGACATGCCCTTCCCTTTTTAGGTCGAGGACCTAAAGAATGCGCTTGCGCAGTCTGGGGTCGGAGATTTAATGTTGTGTAGTAGGGCTTTAGAACCCGCCTCCCTGACCCGTCTCTCCCCCATTGGCTGGCTTCCTAAACGGAGGCCAGCCATTGGAGGAGAGATGCGTCACTCCGATTTAGCCCCGTCTTTTTCGGATTTGGGGGCGTAAGATTTGCTGTTCTTTAGACAGTGACGTTGTCTGTCACTCAGAACTTCAAAACCACGCCCCCAAGTCCGAAAAGGGCCGTAGTATTGTAAATGCCATTTAGCGCTGATCGTCTCTCCAAGAAGTCGCTGAGTACCTCTTCCGACGGTATGTATGCTTGTTTGCAGTTTGAGGTAAGCTATATTTTATATTTTACTAATGTAATGTTTTTTCTCTGGTTTTTAGGTCCAACATGGCTCGTGGCGTCTCCCTGCAGCCATGTGCACGAAGTTGTTCAGACGGGTATGTATGTTGCTGTTGTTTTCTTTTAGAGGTAAGCCATTTTGTTTGTTTTTGCTAATTTTATGTTTATTCTCTCTTTTCTAGGTCCAACGTGGCCCGTGGCGTCTCCCTGCAGCGATGTGCACCGCTGTGCACGGAGTTGTTCCGAAACGCGGCTCTTTTGCAGTTTCAGGTAAGCTATCTTTCCCATTTTACTAATGTAATGTTTTTTTTCTCTTTTCTAGGTCCAACGTGGCCCGTGGCGTCTCCCTGCAGCCGTGTGCACTACTGTGCACAAAGTTGTTCAGACGGGTATGTATGTTGCTGTTGTTTTCTTTTAGAGGTAAGCCATTTTGTTTGTTTTTGCTAATCTTATGTTTATTCTCTCTTTTCTAGGTCCAACGTGGCCCGTGGCGTCTCCCTGCAGCGATGTGCACCGCTGTGCACGGAGTTGTTCCGAAACGCGTCTCTTTTGCAGTTTCAGGTAAGCTATCTTTCCCATTTTACTAATGTAATGTTTTTTTTCTCTTTTCTAGGTCCAACGTGGCCCGTGGCGTCTCCCTGCAGCCGTGTGCACTACTGTGCACAAAGTTGTTCAGACGGGTATGTATGTTGCTGTTGTTTTCTTTTAGAGGTAAGCCATTTTGTTTGTTTTTGCTAATCTTATGTTTATTCTCTCTTTTCTAGGTCCAACGTGGCCCGTGGCGTCTCCCTGCAGCGATGTGCACGGAGTGGTTCAGAAACGCGGCTCTTTTACAGTTTGAGATAAGCTATCCTTCCCATTTTACTAATGTAATGTTTTTTCTCTCTTTTCTAGGTCTAACGTGGCCCGTGGCGTCTCCCTGCAGCCGTGTGCACTACTGTGCACGAAGTTGTTCAGACGGGTATGTATGTTGCTGTGTTTTCTTTTAGAGGTAAGCCACTTTGTTTATTTTTGCTAATTTTATGTTTATTCTCTCTTTTCTAGGTCCGTGGCGTCTCCCTGCAGCGATGTGCACCGCTGTGCACGGAGTGGTTCCGAAACGCGGCTCTTTATCAGTTTGAGGTAAGTTATCTTTTCCATTTTACTAATGTAATGTTTTTTCTCTCTTTCCTAGGTCCAACATGGCTCGTGGCGTCTCCTTGCAGGCGTGTGCACTACTGTGCACGAAGTTCTTCAGACGGGTATGTATGTTGCTGTTTTTTTATGTTAGAGGTAAGCTATATTGTTATTTTTGCTAATCTTATGTTTATTCTCTCTTTTCTAGGTCCAACATGGCCCGTGACGTCTCCCTGCAGCTGTGTGCACTACTGTGCACGAAGTTGTGCTGACGACTGTTCTTTTGCAATTCGAGGTAAGCTATCTTTTCAATTTTGCTAATCTTATGTTTCTTCTCTTTTTTCTAGGTCCAACATGGCCCGTGGCGTCTCCCTGTAGCCGTGTGCACTACTGTGCACGAAGTAGTGCTGACGGGTATGTATGTTGCTTTTTTTTATGTTAGAGGTAAGCTATATTGTTATTTTTGCTAATCTTATGTTTATTCTCTCTTTTCTAGGTCTAACATGGGCCGTGGTGTCTCCGTGCAGCTGTGTGCACAGCTGTGCGCGAAGTCATTCTAACGGTATGTATGCTGTTACCACATACAGGTAAGTGAGATTTTTTACAAATATTACACATTTAGAATTCTTGACGTATTTTTTATTTGCTTAAAAATGGTATATGCATGTCTGTTATTGTTAATTTGTGTTATGCTTTTTATATTAATATTTTTTTTTAAAGTTATGATTTTTAACCTACTACTTTTTGCTTTACATTGTGTATATTTTTTTATATTATAGCTGGTACTTTAATGATCATTTAGTAATAATGTTTGTAGGTATTTTTATTTCATGTTTTTGACGAAAGTGCTGTAACGAGTTGATTACGGGGAGTACCTTATTTGAATATGTGTGGGTGGGGCACGTTTTTCACGGAAACGTCAGTTGGCGATATCTTCAGGCAAGTTCTGCAGGTAAGAACAACTTTGGTGTGATGTTAATATTATCTTTTTGTTTCTGATGTAATGTTTTGGTTTTTACGCTTTTTAGAGATTCATTGTCCGTGTCCTGTTTGTGTACTGTCCGTGACTTTTCTACACTTCACCTTCATTATATTTTCTCGTTAGTAAATAATTTCTATTTGTCCGTCCGTGATGCTGCGAGATACAGGTAAGTGTAGATTTTTTCACAATTGTAAACAATTGTTATAGTAAATGTTATGTTTTTAAATGGCATATGTATGACTCACTATCTTATTGCACTATGTTTTTAATGCTAATTAGTGTTGTGTTTTAATACAGTATTTTTTCTCTTACAATTTTGTAGTACTTTGTATTAGATTGTGTATTATTTCTTTGTTTGCTTTATAGCTGCAATCGAATTTCTTAATATTGTTTAGCGATATTTCTACTTGATGTTTTTGACGAAAGTGCTGTTACTAATGTATTTTGGGGAGTACCTTATTTGAATACGAGAGGGTGGGGCACGTTTTTCACGTAAATGTCGGTTACCGATATCTTCCGGAAAGTTCTACAGGTAAGAGCAACTTTTGTATGGTAATATTAATATAATAATGTTTTTGTTTCTGATGTCTTTTTCATTTTTTGAAACGTAAGTATTCATTGTTTGTATCCTGTTTGTGTGATTTCTAGACTTCACTGCCCGTGTTACTGCAACATACAGGTAAGTGCTATTTTTTTTACATACGTTTGTTGTGCTTTGTATTATATTGTGTGAAATATATTGCTTTTCCTAATAGATGCAATCGAATTTATTACTAATGTTTGCCGAGATTTGGATTTGATGTTTTTGACGAAAGTGCGAAGAAAACTTTATTAAGGGGATTACCTTATTTTCATAGGACAGGGTGGGGCACGTTTTTCACGCCAACGTCAGGTACCCATAGCTTCTGGCAAGTTCCACAGTTAAGAGAAGCTTTTGTGTTGGGATGTTAATATCTGCAACAATGTTATACCTTTAGCTTTTATCAGTAACATTTACGTGCAGCTTGTATTTCCTAAAACACTTTGAAGCACATTTGGATACTTTGTTGTCGAACAGCGTTAACATCATGCAACTGTTGCCATATCTCATGTTCTTTGGTAGCTGCAGTGTAAGAAGGGGGTGTATTTTAAAGACATAATCCTTCGTAGAAACTCCATAAAGAGCAGTACCAGTACTGTGCAATTCGGACTCTCAGCTAAACATTCAAAAGCTACTTTAAAACATTAACCCACCTGCCTCTCAGATCAACACTTGCTCAACTAAATTAACTCAGAAACGAGCTCTGTCTAATGCAAGTAGTCTGGAATTTTACCTGCTATCTTTCAGCCACCAGTAGCATCCCTTAAATAATGAAACTTACTGCATTATGCTTTTACTTAAAAAACAAAATTTGTTACATAGCTGATCTTTGATTAATCAATTTCACATGTTGCAGTTACCCTTTAAGGAATAAATGCTAACATGTCGTGTAACAGCATATCCCTGGGCACAAATTTACAAAATGTTTTATTTAAAAACAGTAAACCCAATGGAAAACATGCAATTCACAAATTCGTTAATACAACCATTTTAATTTTACAAAGTATTGAAATGCTGTTGTGTGTTCAATAACTTATGTAAGCATCTCTTTTTCACAACATACATTATAATGTTTCCTTTGCCTTGATTTTACATACAGTACACACGCTCTTTACATCTACTGTTTGAACACATGCACTCTATAGATGCACTCTCTACACATGCATACACACACAGTCAGTCACATGCACTCTGTACACATGCACTATTTACACCTTCACTATTTACACACGCACTCTCTAACACACACAGCAACACTTTAATACACTCTCTAAGACACGGTCTCTAAGACACGCTGTCTCTATTACACTCCCTTTAATACGCTCTCTGTATTATGCTCTCTGTACCAAGCGCTCTCTGTACCAAGCGCTCTCTGTACCACGCACTCTGTACCACTCACTCTGTACCACTCACTCTGTACCACTCACTCTGTACCACGCACTCTGTACCACGCACTCTGTACCACGCACTCTGTACCACGCACTCTGTACCACGCACTCTGTACCACGCACTCTGTACCACGCACTCTGTATGCTCTCTGTACTATGCTCCCTGTACCATGCTCTCTATACCACACTTTCTGCACATACTCTTGGTACATACATCCTCTGTACATACACTCTCTGTACATAAACTCTCTGTACATAAACTCTCTGTACATACACTCTCTGTACATACACTCTCTGTACATACACTCTGTACATACACTCTCTGTACATACACTTTTTGTACAGACACTCTCTATACAGACACTCTTTAAACAGACTCTCTAGCACACACTCTCTAACACTTGCTCTGTTAAACATTCTTTGCATTACACTCTGTTACATATGCTCTCTGTATTATGCTCTCTGTATTATGCTCTCTGTTCTCTATCTTATGCTCTCTGTATTACCCTCTCTGTATTACCCTCTCTGTATTACCCTCTCTGTATTATACACTCTGTATTACGCTCTTTGTATTACGCTCTTTGTATTACACTCTTTGTATTACGCTCTCTGTACCACACTCCAAGCATGGTGCAGAGAGCATGGTGCAGAGAGCGTGGTGCAGAGAGTGTGGTGCAGAGAGCGTGGTGCAGAGAGCGTTGTGCAGAGAGCAAGAGAGAATAAACATAAATTACAACGAAATAAAATGGCTTACCTCTAACCAAAAAAAACAGCAACATACATACCCGTCTGAACAACTTTGTGCACAGTAGTGCACACAGCTGCAGGGAGACGCCACAAGCCATGTTGGACCTAGAAAAGAGAGAATAAACATAAGATTAGCAAAAAAAGCATAATGGCTTACCTCTAACAGAAAACAACAGCAACATACATACCTGTCTGAACAACTTCGTGCACAGTAGTGCACATGGCTGCAGAGAGACGCCACGGGCCATGTTGGACATAGAAAAGAGAGAAAAAACATAGGATTAGCAAAATCGAAAAGATAGCTTACCTCAAACTGCAAAAGAGCAGCATATCGGAACCACTTCGTGCACAGCGGTGCATATCACTACAGGGAGACACCATGGGCCATGTTGGACCTGGAAAAGAGAGAATAAACATAAGATTAGCAAAAAAACGTACATAAAAAAAAAAGATACAAGAAAGCATACATACCGTCAGAAGGAGTACTCAGCGACTTCTTGCAGAGACGATCAGCTCAAAAATGACATTTACAAAACTACGGCCATTTTCAGAGTTCGAGGCGTAGTTTTGTGGTTCTGAGTGACACATAACTTCACTGTCTAAAGAACAGCAAAACTTACGCCCCCAAATCCGCTCTCTGTATTATGCTCTCTGTATTACGCTCTCTGTATTATGCTCTCTGTATTATGCTCTCTGTACCACGCACTCTGTACCACGCACTCTGTACCACGCACTCTGTACCACGCACTCTGTATGCTCTCTGTACTATGCTCCCTGTACCATGCTCTCTATACCACACTTTCTGCACATACTCTTGGTACATACATCCTCTGTACATACACTCTCTGTACATACACTCTCTGTACATACACTCTCTGTACATACACTTTCTGTACAGACACTCTCTATACAGACACTCTTTAAACAGACTCTCTAGCACACACTCTCTAACACTTGCTCTGTTAAACATTCTTTGCATTACACTCTGTTACATATGCTCTCTGTATTATACTCTCTGTATTATGCTCTCTGTATTATGCTCTCTGTACCACGCTCTCTGTACCACGGTCTCTGTACATACACTCTCTAGACATACACTCTCTGTACATACACTCTCTGTACATACACTCTCTGTACATACACTCTCTGTACATACACTCTCTGTACATACACTCTCTGTACATACACTCTCTGTACATACACTCTCTATACATACACTCTCTATACATACACTCTCTGTACATACACTCTCTATACATACACTCTTTATACACGCTCTCTAAGACACACTCTGTTAAACATTCTACATAATACGCTCTGTTACATAAGCTCTCTGTATTATGCTCTCTGTATTACGCTCTCTGTACCACGCTCTCTGTACCACGCTCTCTGTACCATGCTCTCTGTACCATGCTCTCTGTATATACACTCTCTATACATATACTCTCTATACATACACTCTCTGTACATACACTCTCTGTACATACACTCTCTGTACATACACTCTCTGTACATACACTCTCTGTACATACACTCTCTATACATACACTCTCTGTACATACACTCTCTATACATACACTCTTTATACACGCTCTCTAAGACACTCTAAGACACACTCTGTTAAACATTCTACATAATACGGTCTGTTACATATGCTCTCTGTATTATGCGCTCTGTCTTATGCTCTCTGTACCACGCTTTCTGTACCACGCTCTCTGTACATACACTCTCTGTACATACACTCTCTGTACATACACTCTCTGTACATAGACTCTCTATAAATACACTCTCTATAAATACACTCTCTGTACATACACTCTCTATACATACACTCTATACATACACTCTTTATAAACGCTCTCTAAGACACTCTAAGACACACTCTGTTAAACATTCTACATAATACGCTCTGTTACATATGCTCTCTGTATTATGCTCTCTGTATTATGCTCTCTGTACCACGCTCTCTGTACCACGCTCTCTGTACCACGCTCTCTGTACCACACTCTCTGTACATACACTCTCTGTACATACACTCTCTGTACATACACTCTCTGTACATACACTCTCTGTACATACACTCTCTATACATACTCTCTGTACATACACTCTCTATACATACACTCTCCGTACATACACTCTCTATACATACACTCTCTGTACATACACTCTCTGTACATACACTCTCTGTACATACACTCTCTATACATACACTCTTTATACACGCTCTCTAAGACACTCTAAGACACACTCTGTTAAACATTCTACATAATACGCTCTGTTACATATGCTCTCTGTATTATGCTCTCTGTATTATGCTCTCTGTCTTATGCTCTCTGTCTTATGCTCTCTGTCTTATGCTCTCTGTCTTATGCTCTCTTTCTTATCCTCTCTAGATTATGCTCTCTGTACCACGCTCTCTGTACCACGCTCTCTGTATGACATTCTCTGTACAAAACTCTCTGTACCACGCACTCTGTACCACGCACTCTGTACCCCGCACTCTGTACCCCGCACTCTGTACCCCGCACTCTGTACCCCGCACTCTGTACCCCGCACTCTGTTCCTCGCAATCTGTTCCCCGCAATCTGTTCCCCGCACTCTGTTCCCCGCACTCTGTTCCCCGCACTCTGTTCCCCGCACTCTGTTCCCCGCACTCTGTTCCCCGCACTCTGTTCCCCGCACTCTGTTCCTCGCACTCTGTTCCCCGCATTATGCTCTCTGTATTATGGTCTCAGTTCTGTCTTACGCTCTCTCTTACGCTCTCTGTATTACCCTCTCTGTATTACGCTCTCGGTATTACGCTCTCGGTATTACGCTCTTTGTATTACGCTCTTTGTATTACGCTCTTTGTATTACGCTCTTTGTATTACGCTCTCTGTATTACGCTCTCTGTACCACACTCTTTGTACCACATTCTCTGTACCACACACCAAGCGTGGTGCAGAGAGCGTGGTGCAGAGAGCGTGGTGCAGAGAGCGTGGTGCACTATAAGTTGACAATAGCTAATGATGAGAAAGCGAGTGCAGGTGAGAACCAATCTGCAAACTCCAATTGGGTTGCTTACGTGAGGCGCTGTCAACTTTTTCACAACTTTTTACTTTCTATATCTGTATTATCACACTAATACTACACTTTTATAACTCTACTAATACTCTTTAATAGACACTTTTACTATATATTCTATACATACACTCTGTACACACACTTTTTACATCTACTCTATCAATACATGCACTCTATAGATGCACTCTCTACATGCATACACACACAGTCACTACACATGCACTCTCTACACATGCACTCTCTAACACACACAGAGACACTTTAATATACTCTCTCTAAAACACGTACGTACACTCTCTGTACATAATCTCTACATAATCTCTGTACATAATCTCTGTACATAATCTCTGTACATAATCTCTGTACGTACACTCTATGTACATACACTTTCTGTACATACACTTTCTGTACAGACACTCTCTATACAGACACTCTTTAAACAGACTCTCTAGCATACACTCTCTAACACTTGCTCTGTTAAACATTCTTTGCATTACACTCTGTTACATATGCTCTCTGTATTATGCAAATTCTTACTACTTAGCTCAAGGAGTATAAGTAGCTCTGTATGTGTCTCTATAGCTCTGTCTGTGTGTAAAATTGTAGCTTTATATTTTTCAGTTTATATTGCACTGTGTGAATGTGTGTAGATCTGTGTGTGTACCTGTGTGTGTGTGTAGCTCTGTGTACATTGCTTTATAGCTAAGTGTCTCTATTTATAAGTAACTCTGTCTGTGTTACTAAGTTTAGGATACATCTCTGTGTGTGTAGCTCGGTGTGTGTGGCTGTGTGTGTGTGTGGATCAGTGTATGAGTGCGGCTCAGTATGTGTAAGGCTGTGTGTGTCTGTGTAGCTCTATGTGTGTGTAGCTCCATGTGTGTGTGGCTCAATAAGTGCATGAGTGGCTCTGTGTGTGTATATGGGTGGCTCAGTATGTTTATGTGGCTAGCTCAGTATGTGTGTTCGGTGGCTCTGTATGTGTGTAGCTAGCTCAGTATGTGTGTAAGTCAGTGGCTTTGTATGTGTATGTCTGTGACTGTGTATGTCTGTAGGTAGCTCTCTATGTGTGTCTGGGTGGCTCTGTATGTGTAGCTCTGTATGTGTGTGTAAGTGATAGACTTTGTGTGTGTATGACTCTGTGTTAGTGGGTCTGTATGTGTGTGTTGTTAGCTCTCTCTCTATCACTACCTCGCTCTCTCTCACTACCTCAATCTCTCTCTCACTAACTCACTCTCTCTCTCTCACTAACTCACTATCTCTTTCACTACTTCACTCTCTCTCACTAACTCACTCTTTCTACCTCACTCTCTACCTCACTACTCACATCTCTCTATCTCACAGCATAACAATGTCACTACCTCACTAATTATCTCTCTCTATACCACATTACATCACTATCTGTACATACCTCACTCTCTCACTACATCATTCTCTATCACACTACCTCACAACTTCACTCTCTCTCTATCTCGCTACCTCACTCTCTCTCTATCTCGCTACCTCACTATCTCTCTATCTCACTATCTAACTACCTCACTATATCATGACTCAGCCTCTCAAAAGTTCACTACATCACTCTCTCACTAACTCACTCACTATCTCACTAATTAACAACTTCGCTCACTCTCTCTCCAACTCACTGCCTCACTCACTATCTCACTACCTCACTCTCTCTCTTTCTATCTCACTAACTCACTTTCACTCTCTCTTTCACTACCTCTCTCTATCTCTCTACCTCACTAACCATCTCTCTCAAAACAACATTACATCACTATCTCTACATACCTCACTCTCTCACTACATCACTCTATATCACACTACCTCACACTCTCTCTATCTCACTACCTCACAACTTCACTATCTCTCTCTAAATAACTACCTCACTCTCTCTATCTCACTACCTCTCTCTTTCTATCTCACTAACTCACTTTCACTCTCTTTTTCACTACCTCACTCTCTCTCTCACTACATCACATCACTCTGTTTCTATCTCACTACCTCATATCCCTCACCCTCACTCTTTCACTACCTCACTCTCTCTCTCACTACCTCACTCTCTATCTACCTCATTCTCTCTCACTACATCACTCTCTCTACCTCACTACTCCACACTATCTATCTCACTACCTCATCTCACGACTTCTGTCTCAAAAACATCACTCTCTCACTACCTCACTCTCTATCTCACTACATAACAACTTCACTCTCTAACTCACTACCTCAGTCGCTCTTTATCTCACTACCTCACTCTCTCTCTTTCTATCTCACTAACTCACTTTCACTCTCTCTTTCACTACCTCTCTATCTCAATACCCCACAACATCACTCTCTGCTTATCTCACTACCTCACAACATCCCTCTCACTCACTACCTCACTCTTTCACTACCTCACTCTCTCTATCTCACTACCTCACTCTCTTTCTCACTACCTCACTCTCTCTCTATTTCAATACCTCACTCTCTCTCTCTATCGCACTACCTCACTCTCTCTCTGCTAATGCAACAAGTCTCACATATGCAAACAATTAAGCTATTACCAATAGAAATGACAATGCCATTTATTTAGGGATAAAAAAAGAATTAAAAAAAAAAATGCCAATAGCTCTAACTATAATATTGCCGAGACCATTGCATTGTAAATGCTTGTTATACTCTCCGCTAGAGCGCGAGAGTAGGCTTCCCAAGCAAAGATGGCCGCGCTAAGTTTTAGCCCGTCCGGGACACCGCTGACTCAGCCCTGAATCGGCTGAGGTGAGTCTGGGTCACCGGGGGTGCGAAGGAAGATCGGTAGGCTCGCCGTGCTGTTTAAAATCTAGCAGGCAGCAGCAGGAGGGCCTAAGGTGTTTTAATAGGCCCCCAGGTAGCAGAAATGAGAGGAGGGGGGAGGAGACACGTCATCTCTGCCGAGATCGGCAACCTACAGTATCTGGACCGAGAGTAGCGAGCAAAATACCAGAAGAGCAAGTGAGTGCAGGTAAGCCTCATTGATAGTGCCTAGGAAATGCGGGGAAACGTGAAGGAGCGACAATTATAAAAGCAATTTTTAAAAGCACAATGTCACACAATAACACAGTTTTAAAAATAAATGGCGACCTACAAGTTGGCGTGCTATACTCTAATGCAGCGCAGCCGGACACCTAAGGTGTTTTAATAGGCCCCCAAGTAGCAGAAATGAGGGGAGGGGGGAGGAGCCACGTCCCTCTGCCGAGATCGGCAACCTACAGTATCTGGACCTGGAGTAGCGAGCAAAATACCAGAAGAGCAAGTGAGTGCAGGTAAGCCTCATTGATAGTGCCTAGGAAATGCGGGGAAACGTGAAGGAGCGACAATTATAAAAGCAATTTTTAAAAGCACAATGTCACACAATAACACAGTTTTAAAAATAAATGGCGACCTACAAGTTGGCGTGCTACACTCTAATGCCATGGGACACAAGACATAAAATGCCATGGGACACAAGACATAAAATGGACAGTCCTAAAACACGTAAAAGGATAATGCACTGATTCCATACTATCGAGCTTCGAAGCAAAAACTATCCTACGTCTAGTCACAACCGACTATGGACTCAATGAGAAGAGTGAAATAATGCATTGCATATGAGGACCCAACTACATAACACACAGCACAATATGCATGTAACATACGAACTGATAGTTTTTCACTAGGTCCTGATGACTCGCCACTGATCCTCCAGACTATTAGGCATCAAACCTGTCGACCCCTTAAGAGTAGAGCGCAGTTATCCCGAACCATTAATTCAGAGTCGCCACTCTTCCTCTTAACCAGGTGGGGAGCCAACCTGAATAAAAGTCAGTCTTTGCACTACCCAACCTGTTTTAATCACTTTCCATTACATCTCATCTACAGATTATGGGTCCCTTACCTCCACTGCACCAAACGGCAAAGAACAAAAGATCTCTGCCAAAGAGCCCCTCTTTGGGTGCCCGTCAGGTATTGCAGCGCCGACCCAACGAGGAGCAGGCCCAAATGATGGAGCATGGCACCTAGCTGGCTGGGGGTGAGAGGGCCCTAGTTCCGAAAGGAGGAATTCCCCTCCCGACGATTATTTTAGGACTGCCATTTCTCCTGGTGACAATACACATTGTTGATCTCTCTTTACTTCTCTTGACCCACCTAAGGAACTGCGTCCCCTCTTCTCTAGTGTTGTCTGGGCATGTATGCTGGACCTTCCAAAAGCCCTTCTGTCCCCCTCTTGTTGAATAACATAAGGGTATTGCCTCCCTACTGTCAATGTTCGTCTAGAACCTTCCTCTGTGCCCTCTGTCGATGCTGCTCTCCCGCCCGCTCTTAACATTCCTTGCATCGCACCCTCGACGCGCGCACCCCCCTCCTTGCGTCTCACTCTCCCAGCCCCCCCCGCCCCTGTCCTTGCGCCTCACTCTCCCAGCCCCCCTCTTGCGCCTCACTCTCCCAGCCGCCCCTCCTTGCGCCTCACTCTCCCAGCCCCCCGCCGCCGCCGGCTGCTGCCCCCGCCTCACCTCTCCTCGCACTCTGTCGACGCCCCCCCCTCGACTCCCTCCTCTGTGCCCGACAAGACGTTCAAAGCTCGTATGAGAGATGGAGCAGACTTCTATTTTAAGGAGAACGGGCGGCCTGTTGAATCAGCTTGCGTGCTATAGGATGAATTCAAGCCAGTGATCCTTGAGGACACTGACAACAAGGGGACGGAAATACTGGGAGAGACTTCCTGAAAGACCTGACCCTGCCAATGCTAACGAATGAGGACCGAGACGCACTAGACCAAGACCTGACAGTAGACTAAATAAATAAAACAATAGGAACCTTGCAAACAGGGCACGCGACGGGGCCTAATGAGCTCCCCATAAAACTATATAAAAGCATGATGGATAAAAGCAGGGAGTGCCTCCAGAGGAGGTTTCAGACTGCCTGAAAATGAGGGTGTCTCCCAGAGGACCAAAGAATGTCTGAGGTGGTGGTCATCCCAAAAAACGATGAAGCAGCAACTGAGTGTGGGTCTTATAGACCTCTCTCCCTGCTTAATTTTGAGACTAAGGTCCTTGCGTAGGCCCTGGCGATCTCCCTGCGGACAGTAATTGCAACAGTGGTTCATCCTGATCAATCGGGATTTATGCCACACCAGGGAACGCAACACCTTGAAGGCATACCACATGCAACAGGGGATTCCTTTGCTGAACCAGTGGCGCTGCTGTCAAGCTCTTGTATATGGCCCCTCTAGCGCGCATGCGCGCCAATAAAACAGTCTCCCGAGTCTTTGCCGTCCGACAGGGATGTCCCTTGTCTCCTATGTTCTTCTCACGTGCGTAGGTTTGCCAGGACCTCTCATATGGGGTATTCCAGTTGATCAGGAGTGGGATGAGAGAATCTCCCCCTACGCTGACGTTTTGCTGTAGGACACGTAATCAGCCTTCTCGAGTGAATGAATCCTACAAATGTTTCACATATTTAGAGATTATTCAGGATATAAGATCAACTGGAAGTAGTCCTTAACATTCCTGCTGGTGGCAGGGACCCTGCGGCTGCACTCTAGGTGCACAGTTCGGGTGACACTACATGGCTTTAAATATTTGGGCGTGTTTATTACAAGAGAGCCACAGGCAGGAACATACTTCCGAAATTAGACCAGCTTTGCCCCACACTTGCGGGCACTCCCGCTTTCCTTACTGGGCCGGGTGGTCCTATTTAAAGTGATGACCCTCCAGGGTCTCCTGTACATCGTGAAAAAAACGTCCTTTAAGATCCCACCAAACATTTTCTTTCAATGGGTAGACCGAGAACTTTGGCTCCTGTTGTGGGATGGTGGCACTTCGTGCTGAGTAAGGTGCAGAGGGGAATTTATTAAGGTAGACTGGCGGTTCGGAGCATTCACAAGTACTACAGGGCCACGCAGCTGATGGCTGTCAACAACTGGGTTTTTGTGGATCGTGAGGATCCAGCTTACCGGGTAGATAGATTGGCCATGGGCAAGAGAGGTTACCCCACCCTGGTGCTGCATCGAAGAAAGTATGAGTGCGCCCTACCTACTCATACCTAAACAGTGGTAAGGGTGTGGAGAGAGGCTACCAAGTGTTTAGGCTGAGAAGGTAAGCTGACTGAAATTATTCCACTGTATGGTGGTGATCTCTTAAGTGCAGTGGGAGGATTTCAGGGTTTCACAAAATGGGGATTGATTAGCTTAGAGCAGCCGGGCGATGCGTGGAGGTGACAGGCGCTTGGGCCCTTCACGATCCTACAACAAAAGTATGAATTAGGTGACTAAAAAAGGTTCAGACATTTGCAGGTGGGTCACGCTCTGCAAGGTCACGTCTGGGAAGGGGGGAAGTTGCCGGATGCATCCCCACTGGAGGACCAGCTGCTAAATAATCCCCTGACCGAAAAAACAATCTCAACCATCTATAGGAAGTTGATCTACAATTCTCTGGATCCCTTGGGGATGTTTCAGGCGGCCATTCACCAACTTTTGTTATTTTCAAGAACAAGCTTCCAAAGCTGGAGTTTGTTTTTAAAAAGCAATAACTAATGACCCTCACACTCCTGGAACGTTCTCCCTGATTAATTTACTCCCAGGAAGTGGGATTCATTTAAACACAAATTCTCATCACGACTGCCAGGTATTCCCTGGTGGTCCTGAATATGAGAAAAAAAACTCAGACAGCCTGTTACAGGCAACCAGGTGTCTCTTGCCTGTGACTTCTGAGGAAGTAATGGTGCACAGTTAACAGCAGCAACATTGCAAACTGTCAAGAGGCTGATTTAGAATTCGCTGGCCGGGTTACTCAGACACAAACGTGACGGATATCCTGGCCGCCGTATTACAAGCACCACTGAATATAATATGTGGGAGCCTCATTTCTTTCGTACTTTCTATGTCTCTTGTTTTTATTATCTTTATTTCACTTTTTTTTCTCTCTTATTTCTTTTTCTGTTTCTCTCTATTCCTGGCTTATCTTTCATTCATTTCTTAATTTAAGAAGGCGTAGCTTCCTAAAGCATTTTATTCATTCATTTGCATTTCTTCTTTCCTGTCATGGGGATGACTGCACAGATATCCTTACAAGTAGGATCTTTTGAATTCTGCATGAACCTATTTACTAATGGTCCTAGTTGAAGGTGTCATTAAGAAGTTAAATATATGTTTCTGATGTGAGGTAGGGTGGGTATGTGTGAGAATGTGTGTCAGAGAGAGAGAGTGTGTGTATGTCTGTGTCTGTCTGTCTATGTCTGAGTGTGTGTGAGTACTTGAGCGTGGGGAGTCGGCTCTCACTATACTATACCAAAAAGAGGTTTTGGGCCAGATGTAGGTCGCCAATTACCGGTCGGTAACGGCCGATTTCGGCCGTTACCGACCGGTAATTGGTTTTCGAGATGTAGGGGCCATTATTTCACAGAATCGGTAAATTTACCAAAATGGTAAATTTACCGAATCTGTAAAATACCGAATCTGTAATTTTACCGATTCGGTAAAACCCAGATGTAAGTATCACTGTTTACAGTGCTACAGGCCTTCAGAATTCGGTATTTTACCACCCAATCCAATTGGGTGGTAAAATACCGAATTCAGGTGTGCATGCACACCTGTGCCATGTGACACACAGACATGCCCTTAGGGCATGTGTGTGTGCCACATGGCACACATGCCTGTATTTGGGGGGCTAGAGGATGTCAAAGTGACACCCCCTGCACCCTTGCTGGAATCGGTATTTACTGAATCTGTAAATACCGAATCGGTAATGCCCATTGATCCCTTTAATGCCCATAGTAATCAATGGGCATTACCGAATCGGTATTTACAGAATCGGTAAATACCGATTCTTAACGATTCGGTATTTACCGATTCTGAAATACCTACATCCCCCCCTCTATTTTACCACTTCTTAAATACCGAATCGGTATGATTCGGTATTTAAGAAGTGGTAAAATAAAATTACCTACATCTGGCCCATAGTGTGCAGAGAGTCCAGTGGATCCCCAGAGATTTTACAGAGACTAAAGTATATAATACTAATGCTCTTTTGTGGTAGTGTGGGGGAGCAGTTAGACGTATACGAGGGTAGTTTTAATCATTTGTTGTACACACAGCGGCAATAAATGACACACACTATTGTACACACAGTGGTAATACATGACACACAATCAATGAATAAATCTGAGACCAATTTATAAAATGACACTTGGTTAGATTTATTTTGCGGAACCACAGAATTTCATCTTGAGTAAATAAGTTTTGCTATAGAAATTCTGGTCAATATAAAAAGTGGACAATTAGTGTAATTTTCAGACTTTGCAATGTTAACCTATGGGGTGAAGAAAATATTCAACAAACGTATAGCCAACATCTACTTACAAGGCCATTCTTCATAAGTTAAGGTCAGTATTGGACAAGGTTCACTTCAGAACCAACAGTGCACCACCAGCGACACGTGGGCGCCCGGGTGCAGGTGCAAGTTCAAGGTTGGAAACCCAATACAAATTAAGGGGGTCTGGGGCAATCGGACAGAGGCTCCTTACAAGTAGGTAACAGCGGCTTGGGGGCACTAGGTGGTCAGGAACTGAAAGTGACAAGTAGTGTCCAATGGGCCCTTTGCCTGGGTGTCTTGGTCCTCTAACATGCCCACCTTCTGTGAGAGGAGGACACAGTCCTAGCCATAACTGAACATGTGCCACCATCTTCAAGATGGTGGGCACTGAAAAGTGTACTTGACCTAGCCTCCAGCACCCGAGGGCTGGAGTTGACAGAGGGGGGGCACATCTCCTATTCTATCAAAGGTTTCCCACCTGTCCTGCCGCCAAAAAGGGGGGGAGGACGCGACGGAGGCCCGCTCCTTCGAACAGGAGAGGCTGGGGTCGCATTACAAAGGGGGCAAGACCTCTGAAGCGCCCTACCACGGATGGCTCTTCCTGTCCAGGGAAGAAGTGAACACCTCCACCCAGGAAAGGCATTGTTCTCAGCCACAGAGTGCGCAGGCACTCTCCCCTGACTTGGGAACTGGGGATACGGGTTTGAGTCTCTGCTTCAGTGCAACATTCTGTGATTCTGGGCAAATCACTTTATCACCCCGTGACCATAGACAGCATCTAGAAACCATCACGGGTGATGAGCCGCAATATATAAATCTGCGAATTTTAACTCACTGCCCGAGATATGTGTAAGACATCCCTAGAGCAGTTCTCATGGGAATGGCACAAAGTGATGTGTGCCAGGTTGTCATATAGCTCCTGTATATCCTTATATCGTGTTAAGTTAGCATAGGTACATTTGAGGTTTAAACGCCATTTTTCTTTCTTGCAACTTCAGCACACGACACTTAATTGTTGACTTAGCTTTCAACCTAGTAGTTTGCCGTGGTTTATGTGAGAATAATATGTTATTGCTCTGATATCAGCTTTGCTTAATAAACTATGTCTGCACGAAGAGTGCTGAAGTTTAAGGAACAACACGATATGGAATTGTTATGAGGTCTGATCTCTACGCCTTCATAGTCATAACACAAGTGCAGCCTTTGCCAACTCTGGTTTCAGGCGGGATTGATATTGCTTTGCACGAGGCACATAGAACACACTTGATGCGGTGCACATGCAGAGAGAGCTGGTGTATGCTGATGTGATTCCTTCATGCTAGGACACTAAGGTATGGGCCCGCCCTAAAACAACCCAAAGAGACCTTCTTAGCTAATAATATAATATATGTGTTAGGGAGGGTGAGATATAAGTGTTGTTAACTCTTATTCATTACAGTATGTTAACATGCTGTCACCATTCGCTTTTTATGTCTTAGTAACTATGCTGGTAATTTTGCTACTGATAATAAGTATACTTGTATTATCTAAGATACTGCGTCTGAGAAGACGGCATTAGTAAATAAACATTTCAAATGCACATGTGTCTTCTTTACTCCATGTTCTGGTTTGTAATGATAATATAACGAAAGAGTGTTCATGAGTTCCACGTACCCTGAGGTACAGTAAGTTCATGTTCTGGTTTGTCTAAACATTGGGAGTTTGATAGGTCCAATGAGACACTGTAGCTAGCTCGGTAAGGGGTGAGTTGGATACTAAGGTGAGTTTTGGGACACCCTAATTCGTCGAGGTTCCACTCCTCTGTGCACAGTTCTGTGTAAGAACAGAAACCCTGCGACAAGGTCGGCTCTTCAGTTTTGTCAGTAGATGACGCAGTCTGAATTTAATAATTGTCCCACTCAGTAAGGAGGGATCTATCACCCACTCCCCTTCTTCGCTGTAATCGTCAGTTGTGTGTGCGTCCTCAGGGAGATGAGACATCGATGCCACTGGAGGTGGCGGCCTGATGATCGATGAAGGCAGAGGAAGAGGCATCTGTGGGACAGATGAGGCCGACTCCCAGGGAGGAACTCGGCGGTAGTAGTCATCAAGCACATGTTGCAAATTAGAGATGAGAGACATGGGCATCTGCACAGTTGGATCACAAGTGGTGGTTGAGTATTAGGCTCAGGGTAATAATCATATCCTTGGTCATCATCAATATCTTGTCATTTGATGAGAAGCTCGGAAGGAGTACGAGCAGCACGGAACCGGTCATCATCTTCCAAAACCTCCTCATTAGCCCCATAGTCAAAAAGCTCCACAGAAAGATTTGGAGATGGTTGAATCGGTAATAGATCCAAAGAAGAGTTCCTACGTTGAAGTAAGGAAACATCCGACGTTCCTGATGGTGGCAAAAGTGTTGCTGAAGATTTCAAGGGGACTAGAGACATCAAAGCTGAAGGTGGAACCGAGGATGCCGCCACCGACTCAGCGGTCGACGACGAAGAGAGGGGTTGAAGTTCCGTAAGGAAAAGCTTCTGTGCTGTCGACGAGGCAACCGTCGACGAGGCAACCGTCGGCGAAGCAGGTGGAGCCTTGAGAGCCATCGACCGTCTCGTAGGCGAGAAGGCATCCGTCGACGACTGACCGGAGACAGACCTCTTTTTTGTCGATGACGAAGTGAGGGAGGTGGCAGACGAGCGAGGCTTCACCGACACCATGACAAACGTCGACGGAAAGGACGCTGACAACATAATCATTGTAGGTTGAGGAGAAGAGAAGGTGGAAGTCGTCGGTGTAGCAGTGGCGACGGAAATCATCGTCGACGAGGAACCCATTTTTTAGGCAAATTTGTCTCAGGAAGAGACTTAGACGCCTGAGACTTAGATCTCGGAGGCGTAGAGGGCATAAGTAGTCCCTTAGAAGGAACAGGAGCCCTTTTTGAGGAAGACGTCTGGCCTTCATGAGTAGAGGTGTGGTCTTTCTTGAGCAGCTTAGCCTTAGCAGATACCATCTCCGCCTCACAAGCCCTCTTCTTAGAGATGACAGTCCTGAGAGAGGAATCACTCTCAACATCTGATATACTTAGTCTTGAGTTTTTGTAACCACAGAAGTTGACCTACCTCTCTGTCTCTTAAAGTCTTTTGAGGAAAAGTCCTGCAGATTTTACAATCTCTCACCTGATGTTCAGAGTGGAGGCAGTAGATACACTTTTTGTGGGGGTCTTCGGAATGAAGCCAGAATTTCCCACAAGACTCACAGTATCTGATGAGTGACCTTTTTGTAGTAGACAAAGCAGTGAAGATATTCTGAAGAGTTTCTGAAGGGAAAAGGTAGAGTTACTGAGCAGAGCTCAGGGAGACTCCCTTCACACGACGTGCAGTAGAAAATCTGAGAGCCTGAGCCTCTGAGGAGAAGGTTCCAGAGGGTGCTGTTGCCTGATTGGCTGGAGTTTGTACCATATCTAGTAACTTGGACAAGTTATTAAAGTGACATGTTTCTTCCTATTAACGTCCATGTTACAATACATCCTATTGCTCTTTTAGCTATGCTTTCGGTATGTTATTGCTATATTGCTATTCTATGTCCCGTGGGAATCCCACTTCAACGAAGGGTAATGATTCAAGCATGTCAATCTATGAAAGATACCCCATCACTGGAGAACAGCAGATTTCTCACTACTGTAGCTCTTACCTAAGTTGCTTTTGCCTTAGTCATCTCTCACATTGGCTACACTAACTTTATACTTTGGCATTCCGGCATATCAGTCTAAAAAACTACAACTAGTGCCGAACCAGGCTGCTAAATTAATCTATTGCCAGGCAAGAATGCAGTATGTCACCCCTCTAATGAAAAAGTTACATTGGCTTCTGGTAGTCGAACGCGGTGCATTCAAGTTGGAATGCCTCCTCTTTAAAGCGCCCCATGGCAACTGCCCAGTCTCTGTATCTACTCGGGTACAGAGACATATCCGCATTCAGGATCTTAGGTCTTCCCTTTTGAATCCCGTAGCTACTCCGTCCTTTAAACGCTAGAAATAGGGGGGACTAAGATTTACGGTCCTGGCCACTCAATTTCGGAATTCTCTCCCTCAGGACATTAGATCGATGATATCATATCCTCAATTTTGCAAACTCTTAAAGACCTGGCTCTTTCGCCAGGCTTATGAATGAATCACTTAGCGGCAGGATTCCCTTGTCCGCAGCACCCTGAAACCTTGTGGTGTGCGCGCGCTGTATAAGTATTTTTAACATAACGTAACATTTAACATCGTCTAAATGGGACAACCTGGAAAGTCCATCTGCATTGGCAGTCCCAGGTCTCTGTTTCACTTCAAAGTCTATTCCCTGTAGGGAGATGGACTACTTTAGCCATTTGGGATTTTCACCTTTCATTTGTATTAACCATTGGAGAGGCCCGTGGTTGGTTTGAACTAGGAAGTGAGAGCCATACAGGTTTGACCTAAACTTCTCAAGGGACCAAACCACAGTAAAGGCATCAATCTAAATGCCAGTTCAATGCTGCTCCCTGGGGATTAGCCTTCTACTGATGAAAGCCAGTGGCTGATCTTGACCTTGGTCATGTTTTTGGGATAGCACTGCTCCTATACCATGTTCTGAGGCATCAGTCTGCACAGTGAATTGCTTGACATAATCTGCAGCTTTCAGAACAGCTGCAGAGCACATTGCTTCCTTCAGTGTGTCAAAAGCCTTTAGACAGCTCACAGTCCAGTTCACTATTTTTGAGCATTCTTTTGGAAGTCAGTTCTATGAGGGGTGCCACAATGGTGCCATAATCCCTCACAAACCTCCTATAGTAACAGGGAAGCCAAGGAAGGCCCTCACTTGAGTCTGGGTAGTTGGAGCCACCCAGTCAAGAATGGTCTAGATCTTGGGTTGTAAGGGTGAACCTGGCCTAGTATGCAACCTTTCCAAGCCCTATCTGACACTTGCATGCCTTGATAATGAGGCCTGCACTTCTCAGAGCCTCCGGCACTTTCCTAAGGTGGATCAGGTGATCCTGCCAGGTGGAGCTAAAGGCAGAAATATTGTGTAGATATGCTGCACTCATGGATTCCAATCCAGCAAGGGCTTAGTTCACCAACCTTTGAAAAGTGGCAGGTGCATTTTTCAAACCAAAGGCAATTACAGTGAACTGATAATACCCATCTGGGGTTGAAAATGCAGATATTTATTTTGCTCCTGGAGTCAGACCTATGTGCCAATACTTTGATGTGAGATCAAACATACTCAGATACTTGGCTGCTCCCTACCTGTCAATACGTTCTTCTGCCCATGGAATGTGGTATGCATCGCTTTTGGTCACAGCATTCACACCCCAGTAGCCCACACAAAACCTCATTTCTCTCTTACCCCCCTGGTTATGAGGCTTGGGGATTAAGACAACTGGGCAGGTCCAGGGGCTCTCAGAAGACTTTAGAACTCCCAATTTCAGCATCAGGCTTACTTCAGCTTTGATATTCTCTTTCACATGTTCAGTCTGCCTGTATATTTTATTCTCGACAGGTAGTCTTTCATCAGCGTCCACATCATGGATACACCAGCTAGTCTGGTGAGAGGTCAAAAAGATGAGCTCAGCAAACTGATTTAGGACTTACCTGCAATCAGTCTCTGATGGGCAGGTAGGGTGTCTGACAAGACTACACCTTCAACAGACCCATCTTTTGGATTGTTGGACAGGTCAGGGACAGGTTCACTCTTTGCTTCTTGATCCTCATCTGTAACCAGGAGCATGGTCACATCTGCCATGTCATAGTAGGGTGTGAGTCGGTTGACATGGACGACCCTCTGATGATTCCTGTCAGAGCCAGGGTCTACCAGGTAGGTGACCGCCCCTTTTTCTTTCTAGGATAGGGTAGGGTCCACTCCACTTACCGTGCAGAGCCCTAGGAGCCACATGCCTCAAAACCCACACCATCTGCCCTGGCTGGAACTCAACCATAGCAGCCTTTTGGCATTACCAGAGCTTCTGGAGCTAGGCTGTCCTCAATGTTTTTGCTTGCTTTTTCCATGTATTCGTACATCCTGGAGCAAAAGCCAAGCTCATAGTCCACTATATCTGCTAAGGTTCAACAAGAGGTTTCTCCAATCCCTCCTTCACAAGGCACAGAGGTCCCGACAGGAAACCCAAACAGAAGCTAAAATAAGGCGGACGCCACTCCCTTCTGTGGCCCTTCCCAATAGGCAAAAAGCAGGTATCTTCTTTTGAGTTTTTCAGGAAGTCCACCAATCATGCCCTTCATGGTCTTGCTAAATCTTTCAACAAGGCCATTACACATAGCAGAGTGGCCTTGGCCAGGACTTATGCAGCGGGGGATTGGAGGTCCCACATTTGGACCCCTAATATTATGCCGTTCAATTGCAGCACGCAGTTCGATGGCACAACACAGACCCTAGTTGGGAAATGCGGCTCTTGGTGGGAATGGTGGACGCTAGTCATCTTCCAGAGCTGTTAATGGAGGAATTAGGTACACCGAGAGATACTCCATATATTGTGTGAAGACGGCCAGAGTATGGCAATGGTTTGTAGTGAGAGTACTTAAGCGTGCACCATTCCATAGAGAGCTCCCAATCTGGATATTAAAACCAATCAGGCAGATGGCACTCAGTATGTCCTTCCAGGCATGGAGGGAGGGGGATGCGAGAAATAGGGTGAATTGTACCCAGATGAGACTTATCGCCTTTAAACATGCCCGCAAAGAGTTTGGTCTAAGCCAGGGGCAATTTTAACAACATGCGGGCTTGGCAGACACAACTAAGCACACCTGGCCATGCTATCCGACAGCTCCGCCGCATACTCAAACCCTTGAGATACTGCTAACGTATGGAACGTGTAGACACCTAAGTATGCATCTTTACAGAACAATGCGATCAGATACAGTAGGTAATACACACGGGCCCGACATTCCAATGGAAGATCAAGACTGGCAGCGGGCCTATGAACTAATACGCATGGTTTCTAGTAATGCCCATTTTCGACTGATACATTATAATTTTCTGCAAAGAACCTACTTAATGCCACAACACCTTCATCGAATGGTCGGCTCTTGCCCAGATATATGCTTGCGCTGCAACACAGTGGGGTCTGATTTCTTTCATTAACCATGGTCCTGCGATGCAATACACTCCTTCTGGCAACTAGCTGTCGAAGAAATGGTGCATGCCACAGAACTAAGTATTGAGCTGACACCCAAATGCTGTTTATTAAGCCTCTCTAGATGCCAGAAGGGTGCAAGGTAACCTATACATTTGTCAGTCGCCTATGGAACTGGCATGACAGAGAATTGCAATCACATGGCTGCCCCAGCATGCCCCAACGATTGCGCTCTGGCATAGAGATGGGCCTCTTCTTCTACGGCGGACGCTTCTATCTAGTCTTGGTCAGATTCTTCCCCGAAGATATCCAGAGTGTGTTGAATGCTTTGACGCTGCCTCTCTCGTCATCGAGCCTGATGTTCGGGTAGAGTCCTCTTGGACCGAAACAACTTACAAGCGTTGCGGTCTTCCTCCTTGTGCGCTGTAGAGAGGCACAAGTTACAAACTTGATGTAGGTTGGTGCGAGGGTACTTGGCGTGGCACCCAGGACAGAAATGGAATGGAGTCCGTTCCATTTGCAGAAGGCTGGCCCTACGCAGCAAGGCCCGACGGTTGCCCACGAGGTTTTCTATCAAAAATGGAGAGTTTGTCGATCGATTTGAAACGCGGAGAACAGGGAAACGCGTACTGAAACAATACCGTGGAGGGTAGAGTGGATCGCGGGGAACCCAAAGAGCGGTTTCGGAGCGCAGCAATACACACCCGAACCCGTCTGGGGTAAAAAACAATCTAACAATGGGGTCGATGCCCATGCGCACTATCACCGAAAGGTGGAGTCACCTTACCTCGTGATTGGAAAGACTTCTTCAAAGAAAAACAACTTGCAAACATCCGGACCCAACACAAAATGGCAGGAGTATGTAAAGCATGTGCATCTACAGCACACATGCCTCGAACAGAGGATTGATGGCCCCAAATCCCTGCCGTGGTATCTTGTCATGTTGTGGCTGAGTGTGCCATGTGATGTGGCAGGCTATAGTGCTTGGTGTGATTTGGTCATTTTTGAAAAGTTGAAGTGCTGAACAGTTAGGAAAATTTTTATTTTCTTTGTTTTGGGGATTGTGTGAAATAGTGCGGTACCTACCGTATGATGTAAATAAATTACATTGCTAATATACCATAAGGATGTGGGGTGAGTGTTATTAGGGCCGAAGTCTTGCTGATTATATGCATAATAACAGGTCTGAGAGGTCACTACTGACTAGGGCAGGTTAGCAACTGCACAGGCCTTGGGCATTGATACTATTGAGGATAATACATGACGGGCACTGGTGACGGGAGCTGGCTAGCAACAGCGCTGGCCTCTGGTATTCATTACAAGCAGGGTAACAATACATGTCAATATTGACTGGAGCTGGTTGGCAGTAGAGTTGACCTCTGGTTTTGAATATTAGCAGGATTTAAGATACAGGGGTCACTACTGACTGGAGTTACTTAGCAGGATAATAGGTCTCAGGGAGACAATACTGACTGAAGCTGGTTAGTATGATCACTAGTCCCAAGGTGCTACTAATGACTCAAGTTGGCTTGAATGATAACAGGTCCCAGGGGCCAGTACTAACAGGAGTTGGCTAGTAGGCTTACATACAGGTCCAAGGGGCCACTACTGACTGGAGCTAGCTAAAAGAATAACAGGCCCAAGGGTGGTGGGGTGCGAGTGGCACCAGTGACCGGAGTTGGCTAGAAGTATTGACAACCTTTGGTATTGATTAAATGCAGGATTCCAGGTCACAGGAGGCACTGCTGAATACAGCTGGATAGCAGCAGTGGTGGCCTCTAGAAAGAAGGAATTGAGAAAGCATAACTGGATATAATGGATATTTAATACCGATAATTGGTTACACATGAATGCCACAAAGTGCATTGATATATTACATTACCAAATTACAATATTCTTATATTAATTTGATGTGTCTTAGATCTGCACCTCACGGACTCCTCACATTCCTCTCGAGAGAAGATCCTGCCTCCTACTCATTAGTGTTGTTTCAGTAACTGTTTCTATCATGTGTTCAGGTTTCATTGACTTGTTTTAGGAGAAAAGTGTATAAAAATACATTGTGTAGCATTAGCATGATATACTCCAACTTGCTTTAGAGTGGATGCTCTTGTCCATTGCAAAGACAATTATCACTTGTTAGTTTGCTTGGCCTTTTGCTATTTTTGCATTAAATTTATGATAGATTTGTTGGCCTCCAGGTGTGTTGTGTTTTATTTTACATAGCACAAGAGACGCTGAGGAAAATGACAGTCCAGTATACACATTCTTCATATAAATCAACTCACAGTATACTGTTCTGGAGGTTCAGTCCCACAGACATTATCTCCAACTGAAAGCAGGCACCCAAGGAAGCATATGCTTTTCAAACCAGTTGCCCTCTGATTCGGCGTCCTCCCTATTGGATAAGTCAGTTTGTCCTGAATTTTAGGAGGGTTACCGTATCTAGTGCATTCTGTTAGGCAGTGCTCACCTGTGGTAGTAAGATGATAATAGGCACCTTATCACCTATGCACGGTGCAGGGCTTTGAGTTACAGAGCTCTTCACGCTGTGGAGAAGATTAGGTCACATTTACTCATTTTCCCATATTTGGTCCTGATGAAATGCCAACAGATTGCTCCATGGCATGAAAAAAGTTGACCTGAAGTATAGACCCCAGCTTACCAGCAGGTCCATAGGTGATCGACACTTTCACACAGTGATAGGGACCATTAGATCCTCAATTTCTCTGCCACTGTTTTTAATCTCAACATGGACTAGGAAGATCACATTAACTATATTGTAGCAACTGGTCGATAGTTGATCTTATATTCAGACTTCACCAATCTCACATCTTATGACACAACATCCTCTGTCCTACTATGCACATCCGGCGTACTTATTAAAAGAGCCCTCTTGTGGTACCCACCAGGAATTGTAGCGCCGGCCTGGTGAGGAGTATAGCCCAATGATGAAGCATGTCACCTTCAGGTGAGTGAACGCAACTTGTCTTAAAAGCACATGCTTCCTAGGGTGTCTGCGTTCAGTTACAGATAATGTCTCTGCAACTGAACCTCCGGAACAGTATACTGTGATTTGATTGTGTTTTATTTTAACAAATGTACATAGCAGATATTGGCCCTTCCTTGTGTCACAAAAGTGATTGGATACCTGCGTCAGAGCGCACTTCTTACAGACGAGTATGGGGTTATCATGTTGCTGCTACAAGCTCCTTACCTGTGTGAGTTATCGGGAACGATGCAGGGGCAGACCCAAACCAGCCACACGTGGAGATCAATGACAAATACTGAAGAATGAACAGAGCTTCCAAGCTGGTGACCATTACTTAATTGACCTTCAAAATAAAAGACACGTTTTTAGTATTCTGGTGACTCATGACCATAAAAAACAAAGGTTATAAATTCAATATTGTGTCAAATACTTAAAAATGGAACTGGATGTGCTGAATTGGATGTTGTCCCAGGTCATGAGTGACACCTTCCACCACTATTGCTTATGGGACTTGTAGTTTTGTTTTTCTCATTAAAAAGGATGAGCTCTAAAGTCCCAGTGTTCTAAGGGATGCTGGTAAAAATCAGAGGCCTGAGTGAGGGTGAAGCATGACATGGCTCTGCTTAGCAGTGAGATAAATGACAGTTCCCCAGCCCTTCCATTCTTTGACAGACAGAGGCTCGTTGGCCATTCATATTTTTTTGCAACAACAAAGAAACTTTTATTGCAGCTTCTGTCACCTGAAGAGATAAAACATTTGGGCGTGTTTCATTAACTACTGACAAACATGAACAATCAAGAACATGAGTTTCTGGAAAACTATCAAGCGCCCAATCAGAATCAGCCGCCCTTCACACCTAGGAATTCTTGAGTCTTTGGAAAGGATGAATTAATTGCACGTGGTGAGCAGGAACACTACATGACTCAAAGCTCACTTCTCAGGGATGTACTGAAATGCCAGCTTCATGGCACACTTAGCCAGCTCTTCACCTCCTCCTCCTCAAACTGTTGACCAGCTAACAGGGCAAATGAGTATGCAGCAAAGCATCACTGGCTTGATTCCACACCGGACCAGGCAAGTTTGTCAACTCCATGCTCCTCCAAGTCAGCATGCTCTCTGGTCTAGCCAGTCCTAACCCCACATGAATGTTCCCATCACAACGATTTTAATGGTACTAAGTCATGTTTCTGCCACATGATTGAGTACAAAATTGAAAGGTTTTACTATGAAGTGCTGAAAGAGACATCATGAAGTTTTTCAATATTTCTGAGTCTGCCACAGTACACAGGAGCATTATTTCTCTACAGCAGCAAATCATGTATGTGCCCTGTAGAAAGCACGTTTGAATGAAACATGGAATGCATTGCAGACAAAAAATCCATGCAACAACATAGAGTGCAAGATAACTTGTGTTATTATTCCAGCAGAACGAAATGCCATTTGTGTACGTCATTTTAAAGACAAACCCAGAAAAAGTTATGGTCAGTGTTGTTCTTCTGCCAGGTAAAAGACAATATCCATTAATGTGTCAGGAAATAACATACTATGAGAAATCCTACTCTATGGCAGGGTGTTGCCTGCCACTATATTGCAGGTTACTTCCAACATAATCTGATTTATAAAAACATACTCCAGGGTGCTGCCAGCTATCGGGTCTGCACATAGCAGTCTGGAGTCACTCAGGAAGGAGGTAAGCTCTTCATTTCATCTTAAGCCCTTAGGTTACATTCACAGCCTGATAGGTCCGGAGAACTTTATCTGCGCTCTAACTGTGCCGAGCAGATACACGTAGCCCAACATAGTCTGTGTTGTGTGCTGGGTGATGCCTGGCATCTTAATATCGTTGGCGGATGGATGAAGCTCTGATAAGAGCTGCTACAAAAAGAGCAGAGAAACAGGACCACATATCGCCACAGAGCGACAACTGCCCAGAAGCTGAAGAAAGAAGTCTGGAACAGCAAACCTCCTGCACCCTCGAGATTCTCCAGGGTAAGCAAATGATCGTAATAAAATGCAACTGCAACTTTAAAAAGGAAAAAAATTGAAAAAGCTTTACCGTGTTAAAACGTGGAACAGGCTTATGGTGAAGATCTGAGGTGATGTGAAGAAAGACTCCACAAGTGAAGTGCGCAGTCGCGGTACTTGACGTGACGTAATGCGCGAGTAGCCATTTTGGAAGGAGGACTTTTACAGTCTAGTTGTTACACTGGATAATAGCTTGGCGTGAAACGGACATTAAAGCAAATATATATGACTTTAATCATTAACCAGGAAAAAAAAAGTGTGCAGCAAAAGTCGTTTAAGGCAATTATAGAAATAGCGCGAATTGACTGTTAACATGGCAAATAGCAATATTTACAACCTGCAACCACCCAAACCTTTTATAAAAGGTGCTGGAGCTCCAATTATCAATTGGGAAGAGTGGAACGAGTATTTTAGTAATTACATATCAACTTTCGAAAAGGAGGATGAGCCTCTGAAACCAGAGGAGAAGAAAAAGATCTTATTGCACAGCCTGGGTGCTGGAGGTTTGAAAGTGTACAATAACATTATTAAAACAAGCATTAGAAATGCAATAGGTCTCGGATTTATTTGAGTTAGAGCTAATGGCATTGTAAATGGCAATGTCTTTTAGCCATGTGTTATGGAGTGTATGCATGTGGTGTGTAGTGGAATTATGTGGGTTGGATTGGAATTATAGCAATGGTGGCATGCTGCGTTTTAGATGAATATGTTTAAAAGTAAAGTGCACCATACTGCGATTGCTACAATAGTTAATTGTGGATGCGTTAACAATTGATGTGTGCACTGATGGCTGGTGGTGTGTGTGCCTGTAGAAATTGTGCACTGATGGCTGGTGGTGTGTGTGCTTGGTGGAAGCGTGCATTGCCGGCTGGAGGTGTGTGTGCTTGGTGGAAGCATGCACTGATGGCTGGTGGTGTGTGTGCCTGGTAAAAGCGTGCACAGGCGGCTGGAGGTGTGTGTGCCTGGTGAAAGCGTGCACTGATGTCTGGTGTTGTGTGCCTGGTGGAAGCCTGCACTGACAGCTGATGGTGTTTGTGCCCGGTGAAAGCGTGCACTGATGGCTGGTGAAAGTGTGCAGTGACAGCTGGTGGTGTGTGTGTGTGGTTGTGTGTGTGGTTGCGTGTGTGGTGGTGAGTGTGTGGTGGTGTGTGGTGGTGAGAGTGGTGTGTGTGTGTGTGTGTGTGGCCTTATGTGTGTGGTCTTATGTGTGTGGTCTTATGTGTGTGGTTTTATGTGTGTGGTTTTATGTGTGTGGTCTTATGTGTGTGGTCTTATGTGTGTGGTCTTTTTCTGCGCACTCACTCTCACTCTGCAGTCATTCTGCACTCAGTCTGCACTTACTCTGCAGTTATTCTGCACTCACTCTCACTCTGCACTTATTCTGCACTCATTCTGCACTCACTCTCACTCTGCACTCATTCTGCACTCATTCTGCACTCACTCACACTCTGCACTCACTCTCACTCTGCAGCACGCACTCTCACTCTGCACTCACTCTGCACTCACTCACACTCTGCACTCACTCTGCACTCACTCACACTCTGCAGCACTCACTCACACTCTGCACACACTCTGCACTCACATTCTGCAGCACTCACTCACACTCTGTAGCACTCACTCACACTCTGCACTCACACTCTGCAGCACTCACTCTCACTCTGCACTCACTCAAACACTGCACTCATTCTGCTCTCACTCTGCACACACTCTCACTCTGCACTCATTCTGCTCTCACTCTGCACACGCTCTCACTCTGCACTCCTTCTGCTCTCACTCTGCACACACTCTCCCTCTGCACACACTCACTCTGCACTCACTCTGCACTCACTCTGCACTCACTCTCACTCTGCAGCACTCACTCTCACTCTGCAGCACTCACTCTCACTCTGCACACACTCTGCACTCTCACTCTGCACACACTCTGCACTCTCACTCTGCAGGTTTCAGAAAGCTCTCCACCCATCAGCGCGTCGTCATCGACTACAGATTTCACACTTACACTCCCCCACAATAAGTTTTAGTGAGGTACATAATTTGCGCCACAGTTCTTTTCCATGGTCAACAAGCCTCCTCTGCGGACATTCAATTCAAAGTCTATATTCCCGATAATTTACATTAATTTGACTAGTAATTAAACTATTGCCTAACGTTTTCCAAATACAGTTTATATGTGATTATCCAGTGCGCAGAAAAAAATCATTTCTGTTTATACTCCACAGAAATTGAAAACAGCACTTTGGTTTAAAACAATAATTAAAGGGTCGTGTCACAGCAATTTGATCCGGATTTAAGTAATTTTACACCCCCTATAAACATATTTACCATAGGGATATTTTGCAAAGTGCCACGAAGCCGCAAGCCACCGACAGCTCTGAACAGTAAGCTGAGCTTAGCCACAAATGGACTGTGTCTGTTCAGAAAGAAGTGACTTAAACAAACAACTATGTCTGGATTTGCAACGTCGGAAGTGAGCTTCAAACTAAAATACTTGCTCACACAAGTCACACATTGGCAGGCAGCGGGGGCCGCCGTGTACTCTCCCGCACGCTGCATAGAGTTGGTAAACATTCGGATTTAAGGGGTGGGGGGGGGACGTTCCAGAAAGTACTTTTCAGATAAATAAACAAATAACGTAACTGTTTAAAATGTAGAACACGGTGCAGTCGTCAGGAGCGTTCAATGCATCGAAGAGGCTGAGCTATAAAATTACAGACCTTGAAAGCGTGTCTATATCTGTCCTAGAAACATAGTGTGGACACAGTGGACTCAAGCTCTTGAATGTGGTGCTGTGTCAAAGAAAGTACAGTCCTGGTAATTACAGAGCCTCTGGGCGGGTACTTTCCCATTGGCAGGTTTGTGTTTTTTTCATTCATTTACTGCTGCCTTTCCCTCGCCTGCAGCCACATGTGAAGAAGAGAGAGGCAGCGCCCGTCTCATTACTTGCCAGGGTGCCTTACACCCGCCGGGCCCCAGGGACGCGGCACGCATTGAGAACTAACACAGACCCACCCGGCCGCGCCCCCTTATCGCACAGAGGAGGTGGTGATAACAATGCCGGGTCTGTTCCGTGCCCAGGTACCCAGTGGAGCCAGGCGAACACAAATGTATCCTGGCCCTTTTCGCAGAGCTGGGCAACTGCTACACGCAAACAGGTTAATCGAAGTTTCCCTGGTTCTCCGAAGACGTGGTAGATGCAATTTGAGAACAACAAAAACACAGCACTCAGTGGCAGTACTGGGGCTTCACGGCGCAGTACCACCCTGAAGTATAACAAAGTGAATGGCACAAGTTTGTTTTATTGATCAGGGGGAGGGGAGGAGACTGAGTCAGGTTCTCATGGAAGAAAACTAGTGGCATACAGGCAGCAGCCATCTTCAGCAAGCACACGAAGCAACTGAGCTATCTAACACAAGTGAAAGCTCCTTGTGTACACCGAGTGGACCCTCGTGAAAAGTACTCTGTTCAAATGCACGAAATGCTGCTAAAAGTGCAGTTTACAGACAGGGTAACATGTGCTCATATGCTAACACTTAGGAAGGCTCACGTGAGGAATTATAAAAAGATGACGAATATCTGGATATGCATTTTTCAGAATAAGCAACATTTTAATTACTAAAAAAAAGGAAGGGTGTTTGGTCGCGATCTTCAGCTGGAATGCATGCATGGGGACACATATACAATGAGAAAACAAGCGGCACTTCAACGGATCGCGAAAGCGATCCAATTGTAAAACAAGAAACGACTTAGTTACGGAATAGACGGGGACAGGCTTAAATATTCGATACGTGTAGGCAAGATGACTACCGTCTGCTATTTCGGAAAGGACGGAAAGATTGGGGAGGTGATGGGCAACAGTACGGCGTACAGTCTCAGGTTAATGCGAGTGATGGTTATCTGCACGTGTGTGACAGGCTGGCACTTCGGACGGGACACATGAGCGTTGTGTGGCCGGGACTTTGGCGGTTTCCCTTCGTCACTCGGGAATGACAGTGATCCGACTCGTATAAACAGCGTTAATCACGGATAAAAATATTCTTGTCCAAAAGGCAATTTATGTAGTGAAGAGAAAAAGCAACGCTTTTAAGCTTGAAGCATAAGCTTCTTCCACCGCATGGCTGGTGCATTTTACCAAGTCCAACTTGACTACATAAAGATAAAAAATAAACTGCTCGTTTCAAAACGTGCCAGGCGAGGTTACAAACAAGAAAGCCGTTAAGGTCTTTCTTGAAATACGCAATCATACAAGCCAACTTCCCTGTTCAGGGAGGGAGGGATGTTCCCTTTTTAGAGCTGGGCGAGCCGCAGAAGGATGCAGCCAGATAGCCTAGCATCTGTCTTCAATTACCGCGGGCCCTGACAGCTGGTAATTGAAGAAATATGCCCTTCTGCTGCGAGTGTCCACGCGGAATATGCACTTGGCGGAGCAACTCTAACGCCTATGGCCTATTGCGTGTTCTCTTGTAAAAACACACGCATGCGAGGGCCAATTGCCATGCAGCTGGCAAAAAACCCAGCAAAAATCACGAGCTTTCTGGAATTCGGTAGGTACGATTTTCGAAGCCCTCAGAAAAGGACTCTTAGGCCACGCCCACTTCGTGGGACGTAGGCCGAGCCCTAAAAAGACATGATGGTGTGGATAGAAATGTATATGATGATGCTATAGAGGATTTGGATAGCTACTATAAACCTATGGTGTGTGTTGCTGTCCATAAGTACAAATTCTACAGAAGGAAACAGGGTAAAGACGAGAGCATTGATGACTATGTAGCTGCTTTAAAGAATCTGGAGCTATCATGCAAATTTGACAATATGCACGATGACCTCATAAGGGATCAAATAGTCATGTGTGCCGCTAATTTTAATATACAAGATGCTCTGTGGGTCAAAGGTGAGAAACCCCTACAACAGGTCATAGATGTGGTAAAAAAGGCAGAACTTACAGGTCGATGTGTCCAAGGAAGTCGTAAATGAAAACAAGAGTAAAAGTGAAGAGACTAATGTGGTTGCTAAAGTAAGTGGAGCAAGGAAAAAAATTGTGAACTATAAGAGCAAAGGAAAGGATGGTCCAAGAACCAGCAGTAAAGAAAGAAGATTTGAGGAATTAAGATGATATCGTTGCAGCAGCAACAAGCACTTGGCAAATGACTGGAACTGCCCGGCTAGAAACAACAAATGTAGCAAGTGTGGCTTAGTTTCTCATTTTCAGAAAGCTTGCAGGAGAAGTGGAAGAGCTAATGTAAAATTGGTTCAAGAGGTTGACGAGGAAGAGACTAACTCTTCTGATGATTCGGAATACAATCTGTGTGTGCTAAATGTGACGGAGGTAACAAATAATAATGGAGATGGGAAGAACAATAAGAAGAAACCTGTGTGCAAAGTGGAGTTAGGGGGAATAGAGCTTGAAATAACTGCGGACTCAGGTTCAACATGCACTATTGTTAACCGCGAGGTGTGGGAGAAAAAGTTTCGTAGTGCATTAGGAGGGAGAATGGAAAGGCCGGATATTACTTTGAAAACTTTCACTGGAGAACCTATAGAGCTACTTGGTTTCAGGGAATTAACTTTCATGTTTAAGGGAAGAGAAATGAACAGCAAATTGTATGTGGCAACCACTGGTCCATCAGTACTAGGATGGAAAGACCAGGGGAAGCTCTGCATTACCCTTAACACCAACAGCTCTGAGCCGGTCCTAGTTGTGCAACAGAACTCTCTATCTGACTGTGATCTTCTGGGCAGATTTCCAAGTGTATTTAACGGGAAGATTGGGAAGCTTAGGGGCTTCCAACACAGAATAAAGCTGAAAGAAGACGCCATCCCTTGCCTACATAAGGTAAGACACATATCTATTACACTGAAGGAGGAAGTTAGGGATGAGATTAACAAATTATTGGAGTCCGACATAATCGAGCCAACGGAATCGGCTGAGTGGGTCGCACCCTTGGTGGTCGCTAGAAGACCTAATGGCAAGCTGAGATTGTGCATGGACCTGCGTGATCTAAATAAAAATATAGTGGTTGACCAATACCCACTACCTAGAATCGGGGAAATGTCGTCACTCACCAAGGGAATGAGTGTGTTCTCAACTATTGATCTAGCCGCAGCGTACCATCAGGTACCATTACATCCAGAGAGTAGACACCTTACAACTTTCATCTCACCCTTTGGGTGTTTCAGGTTCAAAAGGGTACCCTTTGGTATAGCGTCGACTGCAGCGTTATTTCAAAGACTTATGCAAGAAATCTTCAAAGGAGTTAGGAACATACTCATCTTCCAGGATGACATTTTGGTGATGGGTAAAAATCAGGAGGACCATGAGAGCAGGCTCCTACAGGTACTTAAGAAATTGGAGAAATGTGGTATGACAGCGGAATACAAGAAATGCAAGTTTGGAAAAAACGGCGTAACTTACTTGGGATATGAGATAACTCAAGAAGGAATAAAACCAAAAAAAGAACTCATAAAGGCAATTAAAGACGCACCGGTTCCAGTGAACAAGGAGGAACTAAGAGCATTCCTAGGTTTAGTAGAGTACTACTCTAAATTTGTAAGAGACTTCTCAGCAAAAACATACCATATAAGATCACTACTGAAGAACAAGAATAAATTTGAATGGTCACGTGAGTGTGAGGAGAGTTTCAAAAAACTAAAAAAGGAAATTTGCGAAGCACCACCCTTGCAAGGATTCGATGGTGAACTGGAGTGCGTGATCACCACTGATGCTAGTGGAAAAGGAATAGGGGCCGTACTCTCTCAAATAGAGAAGTCTGGAAAGGAGGTGACTATCGCATTTGCTTCCTGCTCTTTAACAGAACACGAGGAAGGATACTCCGTAATCGAACGGGAGGCACTGGCGTGTGTGTGGGAAATGGAACATTTCCGCCAGTACATTTGGGGCAAGAAAATCATTCTGAGATGTGACCACAAGCCTCTAACCAAGGTGTTAACGGTGAAAGGATTGTACAACGCATCACCTAGGTTGGCACGCTTATCCAAAAGACTTCTGGATTATAATTACGAGGTACAGTACTTGCCGGGGGTCAAAAACGTAGTGGCGGACTTTCTCAGCAGATTGCCACTACAGAACGTGGAGAAACAGGTACAAGATGAAGATTTGTGCGTGGCAAGCATCAGCGAAGAATTTCCTACCATTCGGAAAGATGAGTGGACCCAGGGTTATCTTAAAGACACAACCTTACAAAAAGTACGGGAACTCATTGTTAAAGGTTGGACAAGGAAGAAATGTCATGAAGTTGAGTTAAGAATATTTGGGGAATTAAGGAATGAACTTTCCGTGGAGGACGAACTCATCCTGAGACAAGGAAAAGTCGTACCACCCAAGACGCTAAAGAGAGTGAGTAATTCAAATATGCCATGAAGGACATTTAGGTGTGAACAAAACAAAACAAAGGATTAAAAGTTGGTATTAGTGGCCAGGCTGTGACATAGAAATAGAGAGGGCTGTAAGAGACTGTGTTGATTGTGAAAATGCTGACAAGACACAAACGACCCTAAGACCACCGCTGCAACCATTGGCTTGCCCGAACATGCCATGGGAAAGGATCAGAGTTGATATAACTGGACCCATAAAATGGCAGGATGAGCAAGTGTACATACTGGTTTTGGTGGATCACCTGTCAAAATGGCCAGAATTAAAAGTATGCAGGAGGGTGGATACAAGTGATCTTTTGACATTCTTGGACGATGTGTTCACTAGGGGAGGAATCCCTAAAACCATAGGTAGTTACAATTGTAGTCAATTCACTTCAGACGCTTCTAAGAAGTTCGTAGAAAGGAATGGCATCACCCACAAGACAACCTCGGTCTATCATCCGGCAGGAAATGGAGCCGTGGAAAGATTTAATAGGGTGATAAAAGGAACCCTTCCAATTGGCTAACAACAGCGGCAAGTGTTGGAGAAGGGAGGTAAAGAAAATGATTTGGGGGTACAGAATTACGCCTGGAGAAAAAACATTGGTGAGCCCATTCGAAATTATGAGAGGAAGAACCCCCATTTCTAAAGACAATATTGGATGGCTCAAGTCAGCGAGAGTGACTGAATGGTCTGTGGAAACTATCAGGAAGAGACTCAAAGAGGCACAGGCCGCATACAAAGAGAAATACGACAAAGGGAAAAATTGCAAAGAGGTCAGCATCAAAGCTGGCGACAAAGTGAGGATAAAAAAAAGTGGACATGTCGTCAAGGGTGATAATAGATGTTCAGCACCGTTGGATGTGGTTGAAGTTTATTGTAACTCCGCATTACTCAGTGATGGAAGAATTTGGCATGCCTCTAGAATGGCTGTGTGTCACGTACCAGGAGTTAAGGAACGTGAAGGAAAAGAACAAGGGGACGTGCAGGAAAGACGCAAATTAAAAGGGTTAGAAGATGAGGAAGACGAGTCCGATTTGGAGGATAACAACCAGGGTACACCCAAGGAGGACCAAGAGACCAGAAGGAGTCGGGACAGCGAGCTCATTGAATCCATTGGTGCGGACAAGAATCTTAGCTCTGATGAGTCAGTTGTGTCCCAAGGCAACTGGGAGACCAGTACTACGGAAACCGAACTAGAGACATCGGAGAGCGGGGTGGTAGATTGTAATCTCAGTTCAAAGGAGACTGGTAACTCTGTGTGCGCTGAAGGTACAGCCCAGGTTGACACTGGGAGTATGACCAGGAGTGACCAGTAGCGGTGCGTCCATTGGGGCGTAGGGGCTTAGCCCCACTAAGCCTGGACGCACCGTGAGCGTAGAAGTGTAATCTTATCTTCGACTTCAAGATACATAAACAACACTAGCCGCAGCGCGGGACACACCGGGATAATTTACCCTCGGTCCGGAGTGCGCAGGGGTTGGGGGCGGGGCTGCTGTGAGTGACAGTCTCTGCAGCAGGCCAGCAGGCAGCACTATGCGCGCATGAGGATAATGGGCTGTGACTTGCCCGAGCATGCGCCGATGCGCTGTCCTGCAGTTCAGCGTAGAAAGAGGGTCAGAAGGGGCCGGGGTGCTGCTTCAGCCGGACCCCGGGTTTACAAAGGCCCGGCAGGGCGAGTACACAATGGGCCCCCCTACCCAATCCTGGTGCTGCATTCAGCGCCAGGATTGGCTGGACCACTGCGCAACATCCATTATTGGATGCCGCGCATGGGTGGGGGTAGTGGCAGACACTGCTCAGCATATGTGGCCAATCACTGTGTGACTTCAGCATGAAGCCAGCAGTGATTGGCCATTCAGGCTGCGCGCGCCGGTGACGACGTTGTGTAAGTTTCTAAGTATTCTAAAGTCGCCGCCACATGCACAGACTAGTGAGTCGCAGGACTGGTGAGTCGTGACTAGAGCCAGCAGCAGCAGACGTCCGACGGACTCCGACCTGCTCCGAGTTCCACACACGGACGGTTACCACACAGCAGAGACTGTCACGTCCGCGTCGTCAGAGTCAGACTCCTCACAGAATGCACTGAGACACAGGTGGGTGCGTGCTGCCTGCGATGATGCCCCATCATGATGGTAATGTACCTGGGTGCTTTTTGGGGAAGTTTAGCTCATCAGAAATTCCAACTGGCAGCGCTTAATTTGTAAAATAATGCGTGCAGGGGTCCAAAGATTTTTTCAGGAGCGCAGTCCCGGTCCTGCTGAATATTGCATTTGCCGAATATCCTTGATTCCACCTCATGCATCTTTGTGCCACCACCCTCCACTTCCTGTTTCTGTACTTCAGTCTTGTGGCTTCTTCTTTCTCACCCAGCTGCTTCTCGCTTTTTACTGTTTTCTTGCCATTCTACCCAGTCAGCCGTCTCGTCTCTGACTAAATATGACGTCAGCAGGTGTGAGTGCTTTCATGTTTCATTAGAGTAACTGCGGTTTCAAAGGAATGGGTGGGCCATTGGGACCTGATTGGTGACGGAAGCAGTCTGCTGCTCGGAGGGGAGGATTGGAAGTGCGGGGGTTTCTCGTGAAAAAATATTCTTGACTTACTATCGACTTTTCCTTTGTACGTCACCCAGGTTTAATTACAGCAACCCTTGGTAACTTTAACATATTGCATTCTATGACCTTTGCAAGTAACAACCCTTCAAAATGAGAAAGTAAAGAGCAGCTGAGAGATGTAATCCCCATGGAAGTCTCCATGTTTGGGGACTGATTTATTGTTTGACACAGGGAAAGTAAGGCAGCAACGGGAGACAGAGAAAGAAAAGTTGAGAAACGGCGCAAAGGCAGGACACATGGACGGAAATGTATCTGTAACCGTCACTGTGAGATAAAGAGTTAAGTCACTCGAGTCGGAGTTTCTGTGAATCTGCGAGGCAGCCAGCGCAGAATTATATATTTTTTAAAAAAATGCTATTAAAATAGTATTTGCCTTATTTAAGCAGTTTCGCCCTCCCCTTACCAGAAGCAAATCACTTTGCGCCCCACCACTATCAAATGTCACCCACCGCCCCTGGGAGTGACGTTGGAGAAGCAAGCGCTAACACAAGTAGCTATGGCCGCATTCTGAACCAACCCAGCAAGTATAAAGATTTTGTTTGTGATTGACTCTCTTTAACCCCTTCGATGCTGATGACGGCCCCCAGCCGTCATGCATCACGGGGCTCGTGTGCTGATGACAGCTGGGGGCCGTCATAAACCCGCCCACTCGCGATTCTGCCGCACAGGCGCAGAATCGCGGCCACGCCCAAGGGGTTAAGTCATTACAGCTTTGTTGTTGAAATGGTTTAACCTTTTGTTCTGTAGGGAAAGAGATGTGTTGGTACTTAGCCCTTTCTCACTTTCACTTACCCTCCCCTCTGCGTGCCGTTCCCCTGCGCGCTATTGGCTAGTGTCCAGCTGGAATGTTGACAGCTGTGTATTCGTTGACAGTGACAGTTGTTGCTTTCCCTGCTAGGCTGCACATGCATACGGTGTGTTGTCTTTTATGCCATTAAATAACTTAATCTACTGCCAGACCCTGACTCTTACTTTACACATGCATAGACAAGGTTTGCTCTGTAACCTCTGGACTCCGGTAAACCTAAACAAACACCAGGAATCAGACACCAGGGACATCACCTGGGATCACAAACACACACACGGGGAACGGGATACATGGAATGGTTTCACTATGACGATGTCATTGTCTCTCTTTTGTTGCTTATAAATAACAACGCATTTTATTTTTGGGGAAAATATAAAATCCAATAAAAATATTATTTAAAAAAAAAAAAAACACACACACACATGGTTGGGCGCTTTGAGGACACCTCATCTCTCCTTGAGCACCGGTCAGTGGGGGCTGCGGGGCCTGGGGAGAGGGAGGGGGCACCGGGGGCCAGGTTGCCTGAGAGGAGTGTGCGGGGCCCGGTCACCCTCCGAGTGACGCATGCGCTCACGCCGCTGCACGAGCCACCATCGCACGCGGAAAAAAAAACCAATTCATAACTGCTGCGCAAGCGCAGTACCGCGCGTCACAGCTGCGCATGTGCGGAGCGAAGACGCGACGGCCGAGTTAGGTCCTTGCACGGGGTACGGACTGTGAACTGCCCTGGACAGAGGACGCTCAGTCTCACCGCGCCTGCGCAGAGGAGAAACACCACCCATAGACGAGCCGAGTATGGACTGTGACCTGCCGTAGACAGAGGGCGCGCAGCCTCAGTGTACCTGCACAGAGAAAAGACACTCCCTCCAATAGAGGAGCCGAACCGAGGAGCTTTGCGCTTCATTACATCTCACCCTGTGCTGTGGCGCGTGGCGCCTCGTGCTCCGTGGCGGGAGGCAGCTGTTGTATCTCATTCATTGTGTCCCCTGTCATTCTTGTAAATCTTTATGTTCCTGCGCGGACCCCGTCCCACCTGTGCTGGCACTGAGCTGTGGCCCTTTACTGCGCTCCGTGCTGTCGGGGCCTGTGCTGTGAACTAAATAAAGAAATATTTCTTGCGACGACTTCTGGAGTTGGATTGCATTAACAGCGGGGTGTCTCCCCAGCGCATGCGCAGTTATTTAATCCAAGACATTCCTTAACTCGCGCTCCGCTGCGGGAGGCAGTGTCTGTCCTCAACGCATGCGCAGTTGTCCATCCATCAGGCCGTCTGGGAGACAGTGTCTGTTCTCAGCGCATGCGCAGTTAATCCAAGGCCTCCTTACCGGCGTGTGGGAAGGAATGTCTATCTCCTGCGCATGCGCATTTGCCAATGAACAGGATCGCTTTACCCCGCGCTCATGGTTCAGTCCTGGCCTCAGGCTCAGCAGGGAGCCCAACAGGCCCCACATTAAACCCCAGGTGAGGCCCGACCCACAACAGGGACCATAGCACCCACAGGAAACCCCAGGTGAGGTCAAGAGATACAAAGATTGTCTGGTGCTGGGGGGGTCTCAAGCCTGCTGCCCGGGATTCATTTGTTGTTGTTGTTGTTGTCTGCATCGATGGATGATTATTTTGTATCAACAATACTCATTGGCCCTCATTGGTGGAGTTGGGTCACTCTTTTCAAGGCCTCAGCAAACGGTGACAAGTCTGTGTGATGAGAAAGATCGACTTGATCGTCATATAATATATTCATCATTAACTTTATTTCGGTTTGTTTATGAACCATAAAAGTACAACAAGAAGAAAAATACATTTAAAACAATAAACTAATACACAAGTTACATCTCATATAGTATATACAGTCAATAGATTAACATATGGTTTATGGAATGACGATTAAAATACTAAGACAATAAATTATATATGCACAGATTAAAAAGTTAGAACACGGTAGAAACCCAGGTATTCCTGAGACGAGTTGTCTAACTACAATCAGAGTACCTTGTTACTACCGGATCAGTCTCCGTCTAATTAACCACATGGAAAACAGAAATTTAGCAGTAGCTGTAACTATTAATGCATTAGTGTCAGATTTTAAAATTCTAAAAAACTCTATGTAGTTCCTAACTCCTAGGTTCACACATAGCTGTATAATCCATTTCTTTCTGCTAGCGGAATAAGCAGGACAGAACAAAATCACGTGGATTAGGGACTCATTAGGATCCTCACAGCCTGGGCAGGGGCGGACTGGACCCATTTTCCATTTATCTGTGTGAGAGTGCAGGG